>NC_138187.1:71747578-74677574 GCF_964194105.1 Spermophilus citellus | reverse complement strand
GGAGGAGGAAAAGGAGGGGGAGGGGAGGAGGAGAAGAAGAAGAGGATGGAAGACCAAAAAGGGATGAATGCTGTGTCCTTACATGGCAGATGAAAGGGAAAGAAGGCCAGGCAGCTCTGGGAAGTCTCTTCTATGAAGGCACAAATTCTATTTATGAGTGTAGACTTAATCACTTCTCAAAAGGGAGGGACTTATTTCCCAAAAGGCCCCATCCGTTAATACACTAGTACTTTAAAGTTCAGGTTCCAACATATGAATTTCGGGCATAAACTTTCATGACATATTACCTTTTAAGGATGTCCATCTAGTGAGATAGGAGAGCCACACATGTACCTAACATCAAAGGGGAACCAAGAGGTTGAATGAGCTGAATGTAACTAAATACAGAAGCAGCAAACTCCTGTATTCCAAATTGAAAAGCTGAGTTTATGGTCTGGTCTTGGCAGGACTGGGAGCAGGAAAACTGGCCAGATGGAAGGGCCTCTTTGAAATCACCTTAGTGACTGTAGATCAAGTGATTTGCTGATAAAATTCCCAATTTGGTACTAAAAATGAAGATTTTTATGATTGAAAAATTTTATGAGTAAAATTAGAAGCCATTAAAAGCAACATTTAGATCCAAATGACTTCACTTAACCAAGGGCCAAAATGGCTTTGTGGATCACAGTTGCTAATGTGAATTGCACTCAGAGGTGAATCAGGAGCCAGAACAGACTGGGGCCCAGTTGTTTCATGCATCAAGCCAGCACCTCTGAGCGAACAAGCTGCTGCACTCTCAACCTCCTGACATTTCTGAGCTGTTTTGAAGGGTAGCTGCAAGTAGGGAGAATTCGATCTTGGCAGTGATTCTCTCGATAGTTTTGTGAATTCAGGGTAAAAAAATTTTATGGTCATATAAGCCTGGGAAAACACTTGAGTAGTAAAAAAATGTTTAAAAAATATTTTTTTTTACTATAAGATGTCTCCAAGATTCTAACACACCAGCAAGAATTGTGAATTTAGAAGAGTATTTCCCCAGTTTATCCATCCAGAAGATCCTAGATGAGCTTAGATTTGCAAGAGATTTATGGGGTAAGGTTCTGTGAATAAAGGGGAGGAAACAAAAGCAATTGGTCTGATACCTGTAAAAGGAGGAGAGGAGGAAAGGAGGGGGAGAAGGAAGGACAGACCAAAGGAAGGAAGGATCTAGAAGCAGCATCTTACCCCTGGTCTATTCTTTTCTCCTCCTCTCTTCTCACAGCAAGATATATTCTGGGTTAATTTCTAAGCCTGAGTTCTGAAGCTTTTGGGGAAGACTTTAAATTTGCTGTGCTCTTTTGCAATCCTCTGGGAAGGTCTACAGCTGACCTTAAAAATGGATTTTAGGAACCATTTTGCTGAATGGATAAGACCAATGCCTAAGGGGTGCCAGAAATCTAAAGGGATCAAGGTTATGAAACAGCGGAGAGCAATCCATTTGAAGGACTCCCAGGAAGGGAGTGACTGGACTCTTGCTCATGAATCCATTCAGATTGGAAAGATCCAATCTGAACCTCTCTGTGCTTAAAGATGTCTTCTTAGAATGATGCTTTTAAATGCACTGAATATATTAAAACATCATTATAATACTATTGAAAAATATGTTCCTGACTTATCAATGCAGGCATTTCTTTATTAATATCTAAACAAGATTTAGCAGTATGTCTTGCAACTAATGGAATTTCGAAGCAGTGACTAGTGTAAGGGATCTTTTTGATGTCTGCAAAATGTCACAATAAAAAATAGGTGTAATTTCAATTGGTTACAAAGTCACAGGAATTGCTACTACTGTTGCAGTTTACCACCAACATTTGTAACTGAAGAAAATGCTAGGTTTCAGTTAAAGGATAGTGCAAATTAAGATGAGCTCTTTTTGCTGTGAGTTTTGTGAATGCCATATGAAAAATGATTGTTTAAAAAAGTTTCCAGATAGTTCTCATCCAGGTGGAAAATACAGATCACTGCTGAAAGTGAGTTTTATTTTTTACCTTTGGAAGGATCATTTGGGTGGCCTTTATCTGCCCTGACACCTAGGTGCCTACTTGCTTTGTGGAATAGACCACTCAGTATCTTTTATTGTTTGACAAAGTCTCAGCTTTATAATCTTGTAGGAATTGGGGTGTGGAGTGACTTGGGGAATTTCCAGGAAGCAAAGAGACTTCAATCTCTTCCCTTTGGGTTTAAGGGAGATATGGTTTTGGAGTCAGCCTTTAGAGGTTCAAATCTCTCCTTGCCTGTTACTAGTGAAACTTACCTCTCTGTGTCTCTACTCCTTAACCAGAAAAATGGGATAAAAATTAGTATTTATTTCAAAAGATTACTATGAGGATTAAATAGAGTAGTTAGAATATATCCTTAAATATTATTTTATTGTCATTTCTATTATCAAACATCAATCTAGGCACCTATGTGGTGTAACTGCGTGGTTTGCTACCTTTCACCAGTCTGGGGCTGTGGTCACCATGGATGCCTTGGATCAAGTTATAAAACCCCAAACAAAAATGGCCAAGAGATTCCTGAAGAAGAGAGAACCAAGCCTCAGTGAAAATACTAAAAATGTCCTGCTGATTAAAGGGGGAAATACAAATGCAACAGTGATTCAAGTACTTAAAAATGTGGAAAAACATTACAAGATCATTTGAGGATCAGACATCACTGGGATTCTTTTCAAATAAGTCAGATTGTTCTTTATTCATGTTTGGCTCCCATAACAAGAAGCGGCCAAATAATCTAGGAATAGGTCACATGTATGACTACCATGTGCTGAATATGATTGAAAGAGGTATTAAGAAGTTTGTGTCTCTCAAAGATGTCCTGAGGGTAAACAAAACCCATGTTAATATTTGCTGGTGTTGCTTTGGATACAACTTAAGACTACAGAAGACTAAAAAGTCTTCTTATTGTCTTTTTCAGAGGCCCACAGTATCAAATATTCTCCTGGCTGGATTAGTGTATGTTCTGCACTTCACTGTACTGAACAGAAAGATTTACTTTCAAAACTGTAAGTTGCTGTTGAAGAAATCTGGTTGCAGAACACCACAAATTGAATTGGAAGAGAGGGGAACCTTCTTTGGATTTGGTTGTGAGGAGGACACACCTGGCATCAGATGACCTTTATAAATTATCTATGGAAATGCCAAAAGCTCTTAAGCCAAAGAAAAAAGAAAAAACTCTCCCATGACACTTTCAGTACAATTTATGGAAGGATTCACAGGCAGAAACAAGACCTAAGCACACTACAAACTAGGAAAATGAAAAAGCAACCTGTAGAAAGGATAACAGAAGATAAGGAGAAAAAAATTAAAGAGAATGAAAAAAAAATGAGTGGAATTTAGCCAGCCACTACAGTTTTATTCTGGTCTCTTAAAGGAGTTGTCAAGCTGTTTCCATTCAGTTGTCCATTCAGTTTCATACAAGAATTATCATAGGGCTGGGGATGCAGCTCAGTGGTACAGTACTCGCCTACCATGCAGGAGGTTCAATCCCCAGGACTGCCCTCCTCAACGATTTTATCATATATTTTAATAACATGATAACTCACTATGTTGAGAGCCATCCACAGGCTATGTGTGGACTGTGTTGCACATTGTAGCCGAGTGAGTAGGATTATCTGGTGTGTAGGAATTTCCAGTGGACGTTTCTTCTCTGTAGACTGCCCAGAGACATTGTGAATTCCTATTCCTCTCTGCCATGTCCCGCACAGTATGGGGTGACCTGCTGTAGCCACACAGCCCCTCTGAGATGGGTGTGATCTGCCAAGATGCCAATCAACCTGCTGACTGCAAGACATCACAAAGCAAGATTCTACCCTTGAAACCTTACCCCTGCCTTTGATGTACCCCCCTTAATTAAAACACAGGAGACATTTTCAAGTTGTTCAGCTCCAGCCTCCACATGGGCTGGACCTATCAGGAGCTCCCCTTTTGAAAATATCTTTCCGACTTTGTCTTATGTTCTTTACTAATTATTCTAGACTTTAATTTCTCAGATGGCTTACACCCTCCTTGGCAGGAAGAAGAACCAGTAAGCCTTTTAGTTGTACTGTTAAATCCTGGTGTACTGTTTTCTCTCTGATGTGATACTTCCTGCCTCCCAAAACATCTGTCTCATCAGGTAAATGAGGGCGAAGGGATCTCCACAATTATTGATGTTTTTTTTTTTTTTTTTTTTTTTTTTTTTTTTTTTTTTTTTTTTTTTAAGTTTCTAGGTTGGGTATTGGATAAAGGGAGAAAGCCCTGGAAAGCAGAAATGAATCAAAGGAGCTACATGTATACATTCTTAATCTGAGCTACCTGGAAAGTTCACCCCCATCTCCTATGTCTATCGACAACATGATTTCTATTTTGTCTGAAATTCTACCTGTTAAAATTCATTTGAGATTTTAAAATATAGATCTTTGGAGTGTGTGTGTGGGGGGTCCATCTATTTGAACACCTTTGAGGACTGAGGTGGTGCTGACTGATGTCTGGCCAGCTTGCAAGGATACCAAGGGTTTCCAAGTTGGAGCTCACGTCAGGAAGGAGATGTCTGGACTTGTGGTCATGGATCAAAGTAGGACCTTGCTTGTTGGTTCCAGTGCAACTTTTAGATAAGGCTGGAAATCTCTTTTACCTCTGCTGGTCTAGGTGAGCCTAGGGCACCATGACTGAGCAGATGAATGCAAACAAAAGAACTGTGGTCCAAACACCTCTGTCATGAAGCACCATCCAGAGAGATCTTTAAGAACCATAATTTATGGCCTCAGCAGTGGAATTACTCAATCAGTAGACAATGACATGTGGCCTTCGAAAAATCCCTGGCAGCAACACAAATAATTGCAATGAAAGTAATATTGATCCAGTTTATTGAATTTTCTGTACCTACTCTTGGAAAGCCAGATTGGTCATTTCAAATTGAAGAAATTTCCAGAATTCTTAGACAATTCTGGGCAAGCAGGTATTTAAATAACTAATTTGAACATTAATTCTTATTTGCTTCTGAAGATGGCTATAGCCATATTTTAAAATATGTTCTTTAGTGGATATTAATTTTTAAAATATTTCAATAATTGTTTAAATTCTGTAATTGTGTGTAGACTTGGAAAGCATTCTGGGGTTGAGGAATAACGGAAAAAGCCAATCTAGGATTTAAAACATACCTGAGAATTTTCTTACAAATAATTTTATATTAGCCCTCATTTTAAAATACTACGAGTGCTGGGGTTGTGGCTCAGTGGTAGAGCGCTCACCTAGCACATGAAAGGCACTGGGTTCAATTCTCAGCACCATAAAAAAATAAATTTAACAAAGGTATTAAAAATATTATGAAAAAACTATGAACCATTCTCCAGTCCTCTCCAATCTTATTGATAATCCCCATACAGTTCAAATTCTCCCTTCCAACTTCCAGAAACAGACACAGATTCAAACCATAATAGATAATTTCCAAAGTGACAGTGAGTTATTTCAGAGGTGTGACAATTGGGAAGGTAAGCTGAGATACTCACAGTCATCCATCTGATGGACTGTGGCTTTTTTTTTTAAATTGCTTTTATTTTTTAAATACACGACAGCAGAATGCATCACAATTCTTATTACAAATATAGAACACAATTTTTCATATCTCTGTTTGTATATAAAATATGCTCACACCAATTCATGTCTTCATACATGTAAAGCTGCTTTTTCCATTTTTTTTTGATAGAATGCTAGAATTCAATCTATATTAAGAAAAATCTGGATTACAGAGGTAACTTTCATCCTCTTAAATCAATAACTTATCATTAATTTTTTTTTGTTGGTCGTTCAAAACATTACATAGTTCTTGATATATCATATTTCACAGTTTGATTCTAGTGGGTTATGAACTCCCATTTTTACCCCGTATACAGATTGCTGAATCACATCATTTACACTTCCATTGATGTACACATTGCCATTCTAGTGTCTGTTGTATTCTGCTGCCTTTCCTATCCTCTACTATCCCCCCTCCCCTCCCCTCCCCTCCCCTCCCCTCTTCTCTCTCTACCCCCTCTACTGTAAATCATTTCTTCCACTTGTATTATTCTTCCCTTACCCCTCACTTCCTCTTGTATGTAATTTTGTATAACCCTGAGGATCACCTTCCATTTCCATACAATTTCCCTTCTCTCTTCCTTTCCCTCCCACCTATCATCCCTGTTTAATGTTAATCTTCTTCTCATGCTCTTCGTCCCTACTCTGTCCTTAGTTACTCCCCTTATATCAAAGCAGACATTTGGCATTTGTTTTTTAGGGATTGGCTAGCTTCACTTAGCATAATCTGCTCTAATGCCATCCATTTCCCTCCAAATTCTATGATTTTGTCATTTTTTAATGCAGAGTAATACTCCATTGTGTATAAATGCCACATTTTTTTTTTAATCCATTCGTCTATTGAAGGGCATCTAGGTTGGATCCACAATCTTGCTATCGTGAATTGTGCTGCTATGAACATCGATGTAGCAGTGTCCCTGTAGCATGCTCTTATTAGGTCTTTAGGGAATAGACCGAGAAGGGGAATAGCTGGGTCAAATGGTGGTTCAATTCCCAGCTTTCCAAGAAATCTCCATACTGCTTTCCAAATTGGCTGCACCAATTTGGAGTCCCACCAACAATGAACAAGTGTACCCTTTTCCCCACATCCTCGCCAGCACTTGTTGTTGTTTGACTTCTTAATGGCTGCCAATCTTACTGGAGTGAGATGGTATCTTAGAGTGGTTTGGATTTGCATTTCTCTGACTGCTAGCGATGGTGAGCATTTTTCATGTACTTGTTGATTGATTGTATGTCCTCCTCTGAGAAGTGTCTGTTGAGGTCCTTGGCCCATTTGTTGATTGGGTTATTTGTTATCTTATTGTCTAATTTTTTGAGTTCTTTGTATATTCTGGATATTAGGGCTCTATCTGAAGTGTGAGGAGTAAAGATTTGTTCCCAGGATGTAGGCTCCCTATTTACCTCTCTTACTCTTTCTTTTGCTGAGAAAAAACTTTTTAGTTTGAGTAAGTCCCATTTGTTGATTCTAGTTATTAACTCTTGTGCTATGGGTGTCCTATTGAGGAATTTGGAGCCCGACCCCACAGTATGTAGATCATAGCCTACTTTTTCTTCTATCAGACGCCGTGTCTCTGATTTGATAGCAAGCTCCTTGATCCATTTTGAGTTAACTTTTGTGCATGGCGAGAGAAAGGGATTCAGTTTCATTTTGATGCAAATGGATTTCCAGTTTTCCCAGCACCATTTGTTGAAGATGCTATCCTTCCTCCATTGCATGCTTTTAGCCCCTTTATCAAATATAAGATAGTTGTAGTTTTTTTTTTTTTTTTAAGAATTTTTTTAATATTTATTTCTAGTTTTCGGCGGACACAACATCTTTGTTTGTATGTGGTGCTGAGGATCGAACCCGGGCTGCACGCATGCCAGGCGAGCGCGCTACCGCTTGAGCCACATCCCCAGCCCCAGATAGTTGTAGTTTTGTGGATTGGTTACTGTGTCCTCTATTCTACACCATTGGTCCACCTGCCTGTTTTGGTACCAGTACCATGCTGTTTTTGTTACTATTGCTCTGTAGTATAGTTTGAAGTCTGGTATCGCTATACCGCCTGCTTCACACTTCCTGCTTAGCATTGTTTTTGCTATTCTGGGTCTTTTATTTTTCCATATGAATTTCATGATTGCTTTCTCTATTTCTACAAGAAATGCCGTTGGGATTTTGATTGGCATTGCATTGAACTTATAGAGAACTTTTGGTAATATCGCCATTTTGATGATGTTAGTTCTGCCTATCCATGAACAGGGTATATTTTTCCATCTTCTAAGATCTTCTTCAATTTCTCTCTTTAGGGTTCTGTAGTTTTCATTGTATAAGTCTTTCACCTCTTTTGTTAGGTTGATTCCCAAGTATTTTATTTTTTTTGAGGATATTGTGAATGGAGTAGTTGTCCTCATTTCCATTTCAGAGGATTTGTCGCTGATATACAGGAATGCCTTTGATTTATGCACGTTGATTTTATATCCTGCCACTTTGCTGAATTCATTTATTAGCTCTAATAGTTTCTTTGTAGACCCTTTTGGGTCTGTTAGGTATAGAATCATGTCATCTGCAAATAGTGATAATTTAAGTTCTTCTTTTCCTATTTTTATGCCTTTAATTTCTTTCATCTGTCTAATTGCTCTGGCCAGTGTTTCAAGGACTATGTTGAACAGAAGTGGTGAGAGAGGGCAGCCCTGTCTTGTTCCAGATTTTAGAGGGAATGCCTTCAATTTTTCTCCATTCAGAATGATGCTAGCCTGTGGCTTAGCATAGATTGCTTTTACTATGTTGAGGTATGATCCTGTTATCCCTAATTTTTCTAGAGTTTTGAACATAAAGGGATGCTGTACTTTGTCGAATGCCTTTTCTGCATCTATCGAGATGATCATATAGTTCTGATTTTTAAGTCTATTGATGTGGTGAATAACATTTATTGATTTCCGTATATTGAACCAGCCTTGCATCCCAGGGATGAATCCTACTTGATCATGGTGTACAATTTTTTTGATATGTTTTTGAATCCGATTCGCCAGAATTTTATTGAGGATTTTTTTCATCTAGGTTCATTAGAGATATTGGTCTGTAGTTTTCTTTCTTTGAAGTGTCTTTGTCTGGTTTAGGCATCAGGGTGATGTTGGCCTCATAGAATGAATTTGGAAGTTCTCCCTCTTTTTCTATTTCCTGAAATAGCTTGAAAAGTATTGGTATTAGTTCCTCCTTAAAGGTTTTGTAAAACTCTGCTGTATACCCATCCGGTCCTGGGCTTTTCTTAGTTGGTAGTCTATTGATGGTTTCTTCTAGTTCCTCAATTGTTATTGGTCTGTTTAGGTTGTCTATATCCTCCTGACTCAATCTGGGAAGATCATATGACTTAAGAAATTTATCGATGCCTTCACTATCTTCTATTTTATTGGAGTATAAGGATTCAAAATAATTTCTGATTATCTTCTGTATTTCTGAAGTGTCTGTTGTGATGTTGCCTTTTTCATCCCGTATGCTAGTAATTTGAGTTCTCTCTCTTCTTCTCTTCATTAGCATGGCTAAGGGTCTGTCTATTTTATTTATTTTTTCAAAGAACCAACTTTTAGTTTTGTCAATTTTTTCAATTGTTTCTTTTGTTTCGATTTCATTAATTTCAGCTCTGATTTTAATTATTTCTTGCCTTCTACTTCTTTTGCTGTTATTTTGCTCTTCTTTTTCTAGGATTTTGAGATGAAGTATGAGATCATTTATTTGTTGGTTTTTTTCTTTTTTTAAGGAATGAACTCCATGCAATGAATTTTCCTCTTAGAACTGCTTTCAATGTGTCCCATAGATTCCGATATGTTGTGTCTGAGTTTTCATTTAACTCTAAGAATTTTTTAATTTCCTCCTTGATGTCTTCTAAAACCCATTGATCATTCAGTAACTTATTGTTCATTCTCCAAGTGATACATGATGTTTCCTTCCTTCTTTTATCGTTGATTTTCAGTTTCATTCCATTATGATCAGATAAGATGCATGGTATTATCTCTACTCCTTTATATTGTCTAAGAGTTGCCCTGTGACATAATATATGATCTATTTTTGAGAAGGATCCATGTGCTGCTGAGAAAAAAGTGTAACTGCTTGATGTTGGGTGGTATATTCTATATATGTCAATTAAGTCTAGGTTGTTAATTGTGTTATTGAGTTCTATAGTTTCCTTATTCAACTTTTGTTTGGAAGATCTGTCCAGTGGTGAGAGAGGTGTGTTGAAGTCTCCCATGATTATTGTATGGTGGTCTATTAGACTCTTGAACTTGAGAAGAGTTTGCTTGATGAACATAGCTGCTCCATTGTTTGGGGCATATATATTTATGATTGTTATGTCTTGTTGGTGTATGGTTCCCTTGTGCAGTATGTAGTGTCCCTCTTTATCCCTTTTGATTAACTTTGGCTTGAAATCTATTTTATTAGATATGAGTATGGACACTCCTGCTTGTTTCCGCAGTCCATATGAGTGATATGATTTTTCCCAACCTTTCACCTTCAGTCTATGTATATCTTTTCCTATCAAATGTGTCTCCTGTAGGCAGCATATTGTTGGGTCTTGTTTTGTGATCCATTCAACTAGCCTGTGTCTCTTAATTGGTGAGTTTAAGCCATTAACATTTAGGGTTATTATTGAGATATGGTTTGTTCTTCCAGCCATATTTGTTTATTAATGTTACTAAACCTGATTTGTTTTCTTCTTTGATTATTTCCCCCCCTTTACTGTCCTACCTCCCACTGTTGGTTTTCATTGTTATTTTCCATTTCCTCTTTCTGTAATGTTTTGCCAAGGATTTTTTGAAGAGATGGTTTTCTAGCTGCAAATTCTTTTAACTTTTTTTTATCGTGGAAGGTTTTAATTTAATCTTCTATCCTGAAGCTTAATTTCGCCGGATATACGGTTCTTGGCTGGAACCCATTTTCTTTCAGTGTTTGAAATATGTTATTCCAGGATCTTCTAGCTTTCAGAGTCTGTGTTGAAAGATCAGCTGTTATCCTGATTGGTTTACCCCTAAATGTAATCTGCTTCCTTTCTCTTGTAGCTTTTAAAATTCTCTCCTTATTCTGTATGTTGGGCATCTTCATTATAATGTGTCTAGGTGTGGATCTCTTATGATTTTGCACATTCGGCGTCCTGTAGGCTTCTAGGATTTGGGATTCTGTCTCATTCTTCAAGTCTGGGGAGTTTTCTCATATTATTTCATTGAATAGATTGTTTATTCCTTTGGTATGGACCTCCATGCCTTCCTGTATCCCAATGACTCTTAAGTTTGTTCTCTTTATGTTATCCCATATCTCTTGGATGTTCTGCTCATAGTTTCTTAACTGTCTTGCTGAGCTGTCTATGTTCTTTTCAAGTTGAAATACTTTGTCTTCATTGTCTGATGTTCTATCTTCTAAGTGTTCTACTCTGCTGGTAGTATTCTCAATTGAGTTTTTAAGTTGGTTTATTGCTTCCTGCATTTCTAGGATTTCTATTTGTTTGTTTTTTATTACCTCTATTTCCCTGTATAATTGGATTTGTTTATGTAATTCCTTGTCAAAGTGATCTTTCATTGTCTGATTTTGCTGTCTCATGTCTTCCTTGAGACTCCAGATCATCTGAAGCATGTATATCCTGAATTCTTTATCTGACATTCCATCTGTTGGAGCTATTACCTCTTCTAAAGTTGAGTTGACCTGCATTGCTTGTGGTCCTTTCTTTCCTTGTCTTTTCATACTGCTCGCGTTTCTTTCTGCTTGGTAAAACTGTTGTGTTTTTGAAATTTTCCCCCTATTTATTTATATTGCTCTTGTATAGTTGAAAAATCTCCCTTGCAGAGCGGGTAGTGGCTGTGCTCCTCCTCCAATTGGGGTGATCTGTTTACTACGCTGGTGGGCCGCTAGGCCTGCTCTGCCGGTCGGTTGCAGGTCTGCCCACCCTGCGGGCGCGGGTGGCGGCTCTGCTCTGGCCCCACACCAATTGTGGTGACATGACTACCACACCCACGGGTCGTTGGGCCTGATCCAGATGCGGGCGGCTGCTCTGCTCGGCCCCTACTCCAATTGGTGTGACATGTCTACCATGCTGGCAGGCCTCTGGGCTTGTTCCTCCGGTGGGTCGCAGGTCTGCCTCCCTTGCGGGCTCGAGCGGCAGCTCTGCTCAACCCCCACTCCAAATGGGGCTACCTGACTGCCACTCCGGCGGGTCGCTGGGCCTTTTCCGGACACGGGCGGTGGCTCTGCTCCGCCTCCACTCCGACCAGTGTGACATGTCTGTCTCGCCGGCCGGCCGCTGGGCCCGTTCCGCCTGTGGGCCGCCGGTCTGCCTACCTTGCGAGCTCGGGCGGCGGCTCTGCTCGGCCCCCACTCCAAATGGGGTGACTTGACTGCCACGCCGGTGGATCGCTGGGCCTTTTCCGGGCACAGGCAGTGGCCCCGCTCAGCCCCCACTCCAATCGGTGCGATGTGTCCACCACGCTGGCAGGCCACCGGGCCTGTCCCGCTGGTGGGTCGCAGGTCTGCCTACCTTGCAGGCTCGGGCGGCGGCTCTGCTCGGCCCCTACTCCAAATGGAGTGACTTGACTACCACGCCATCAGGTCGCTGGACCTGATCCAGGCGTGGGCGGCTGCTCTCTTCGGCCCCAGCTGCAGTTGGGGTGACGTGATACCACGCTGGCGGGTTGCTTGGCCTGTTCTGGGCACAGGCGGCAGTTCCACTCTGCCCCTCTGGCCCCCACAGCACCCAGCAGGACCCGGACCGAGAAGCAGTTTCTGCGGGATCTCCAGCCCAGGGCCAAAGCAGCTCCGGGAGCCAGAACCCGGCCGCCCCAAGCTCGGTGCACGCTCTACTGGGAGCGGGCTCCAAGAAGCAGACTCCACGGGTTCCCCCAGCCATGGGCCAAAACAGTTCCGGGAGCCAGAACCCGGCTTCTCAGAGCTCGGTGCACAGTCCGCTAGGAGCAGGCTCCAAGAAGCAGTCTCCTTGGGTTCCCCAGCCCTGGACCAAAGCAGCTCTGGGAACCAGAACCCGGCTGCTCAGAGCTCGGAGCACGCTCTGCTAGGGGCGAGCTCCAAGAAGCCGTCTCTGCGGGTTCTCTAGCCCTGAGCCTGAGCTATCTGTCTGCCAGACGCAGGCAAATAACAGCCTGAAATCACCTGTTCCGTAGCTGAATGAGCTGAGATCAGTAGAAAACAGGGATGATTACGTCAGCTCTCCAAGATGGCGGCCGCTGGCCTCCTCCGTGGACTGACCGGTGTGGAGAACCGAACTGGACTGCTTCCCTCCTCCGTCTCAAACCCAGAACTAAGCACTGAGCACAGCCATTCCACCGCTGGCAGAAGCCCACAGAATCCGCAGCGCTGCACCTCCTCGCCGCCACCTCTCCGCTTCCCAGCGCGAGCTGCAGACTCCGCCCGCGGGGCAATCCGCCGAACAAGCCATGCGACCCCCCGTGCGGAGAAATCGCCCGCGACCGAGTCCCCGCCACCAATCCTCACATCTTTTAAAATTATCTTCTGTGTTTTTAATATTACACACTGAACATTTATTGTTAAGTGCAATTATTTAATAAGGAACTTGCACTATTAGTACTTTTCTCAAGACAAAAGTTCCAAGTTTTTCATTCTGTGAATACTTCAATGAAATTGACACAGTGCATTAAAATAGGTTGGAAATTATAATCTGGAGCTTATATATATTATATTAATTAACATTATTATAATTATATTAAAACAATTATATTCTTTATAATATTATAAGATAGTTATATGTTATATACTATATTTAAGTTTTTATAGGTATTCCACATCTGAAATGATGGGATAAATGAATTAAAGAATTAGTGAAATGTTGGCATAACAAATTTAAGAAATTATTTTGCTAACATAACTCTGATTTTTCCATTTTATTTTAAAACTGGAGTAGAAGAGTAACCTTGTTCCCAAATTCTTGTCAACACCATCAATTTGATGTTATAGAATAGAGAATAGGATATTTTTGGGGGGTGGGGTACCGGGGATTGAACTCAGGGGCACTCGACAACTGAACCACATCCCCAGTCCTATTTTGTATTTTGTTTAGAGACAGGGTCTCACTGAGTTACTTACAGCTTTGTTTTTGCTAAGGCTGGCTTTGAACTTGTGATCCTCCTATCTTAGCCTCCCAAGCCACAGTGCCTGATGGCAACAGGAAACCGTCTATTGTTACAAAGGTCGCCAGAATTCTTGTGTTTTGACTTGAAATTGTGAGACCAAGCTTTGGAGTCTTGATTCATTGTTGGCTATGAGATCATAGACTGGTTTTTCGATCTCTCTTTTGTGCCGCCTATAAAATAAGAGTTACTGGATGAATAAAATAATGATTACAAGATTTGTAGATAGCAGTACTCTATGAAAGATAGCTATCAATATTTTGTAAATTAATTTCACTAACAGAAGAAAGATCTTTAAATATTTTGTATACAGTTTTGTTGATTTCCTCATCAGTCTCTAACTATAGATTTACCAAACACAGGATGTTGTTTTATCTGTAATAATTTTTTGAGTTGTCTTAAACTCAGATCTTATTATCACAACATGATGTTTGCTGTTTTATTTCTTTAAAGCAAGATACTGTTATTAACATAGTCATACCTTAGACCCGCTAAGAATGAAAAATAAAGAATTAAGAAGTGTCATTGTTTATTTTCAATCAATTATAACATGTACTTGAATCTATAAAGTAGCATTTCTATCTAAAGAATTCATTTACTAGTTACACAAAACTAGAAGGAAAAGTAAAATTATGGAACCCTCCCCCTAAAGAATTATTAGAATTTAAGCATGTGTTTTTGACAGAATGACAGTGTAAATGTCTAAAAATTAAAAAATTTAATAGGGTAATATTTTGAAATTTATACTTTTAGTGACTATCAAGTACATAAATAATTCATTTGGTTTATCAAGAAGCTGATCTAGATACAAACTTTTTTTTTCATTTTGTGCAGAATATTTTAATATTAATGTACAATTTCCTTTTTGTTACCATGAAGATTTTGGTCATGAAAACAATAATTCATTTGTCAGATGTTTTGAAATGGCAGTATTTCTCCGTTATTATATTTTATCTTATTACTAAATACAATTTATGTCCTTTTGAAATACAATTTTTATTGTCCTAGCAGTTTCCCAGGGACTTTGATGCGTTAATTAGCTTGTCACTTGAGTGCCGAGAGAGCACTATGACATACAGATGGGAGAAGATGTGTCTTTCTCAGTGGAAAGCTTCTGATACCTTAGACTCGTGCTCATCTTTTCTGTTGAGGAATTCTCTTTGGTTTTGAGATAAGATAGCCGCTTAGCTAGCTGTGCACTTGGCAAAGATCACGGCTGTGGGTTCTATCTCACTAAGAAGGTCTAGATCTCATGTCTCTCTTAATCAATGCAGTTGTTACTTTGCCTTCCTCCAGAAGTTAGTTTCCTGGAATATATCAAGAAGCCCATTCCCCTTCTTTCCTGGCACTACTGGAAAATCATCAATGTCTGTATATATACATATCTATATTTGGGCAAGAGCCTGTTGGCTCATTCCAGCTTTCTTTCAATGTAGCTTGGATCATTCCAAGGTGTACTTCCAGAAATATCTCAGAGTTTGTCTCTATTACCACCTCTGGTAACTTGGCTTAATAACTTTAGCGACCTTCACTTCTCTGTATCAGTTTTCCCCTTTGCCTATCTGTATTCTTTTGACCTCCCAATTAACCGCCATTTTGTCCCTGGAAGGAGAGACCTCAGAAGCAATTGTTTCTCTGCATTGTATAGTTTTCTGGAATCCCACCACAAGGTCTGAGTTTGGAATTATCAGGAAAACCCTACAACTCAGTCCCAGTTTGTCTTCCATTTCTTCATCTTATCAAAGCTGGCAACAGTGTTCTGACTGCCTGGCTTGTTAACCTCTTTCCTGCCTACCCCCAGGAAGCCACTGGTTTACCTAAAAGTCTGTCCACCCACCATTCAAGGCCCTTATGTTGTCACACTACCTCTGCATTGTCACTGGGGACAGAGAACCTACTTCAGTTATCTAGCTATTTCTCAAAACTCACTTTAAAGCAACAACCACCTATGATTTCTGATGGTTCTCTACACGCAGTGATATGGACTTTTGCTCCACTGATATCACTTGAGTGACTGCATTCTGTTGGGAGTTCTTCTGGGGCTACAACATACCAGATGGCTTCTTTCACAACCTAGAACCTCCGACGGTGATGGACTGGCCCCTCTCAGGGTGCTACAATTCTAGCCCAAGCTTCTCTGTATGTTTGGCTGCTAAGCAATTGAAAATGGAAACCATTGGTATTTTAAGGCTGTAGCTCAGATGTTCCAGTGAAGTGAAAACCTATTTCTTTTCTCTTTTCTTTTGCTTGATCAAAGCAATTTATTAGCCAGCCCAGAATCTAGGAAGAGAAAGAGTCTAATCACCCCCCCCCCCCCCGGTTTTTTTAAAGTATCATAATTTTAATTTTCTATTTCAATGAATATTCAAATGAGCAGTATTCTTTTGCTTTTGTCTGAATGTCTCCTGAAAATGCAAGATCTCTTTCTCTGTCTTTGCACACACATGTACACATACATGATGAAAATTCCTCAATCTATATCATCTACATCACACACAAACATACACTCTGAGATTGAACTATTCTAATAAAACTTCATAATAGACCATGATCTCTTTAGAAAGGCAAAGACAAATTATATTTAAATTAATGAAGCATATTTAACATTTTTTAAATAGCTTACACTATTACGGAAACTTAAAAATCTGTGAAAGGGAATTCGAAATCTTAACACCAAAGAGGGATAAAACTTCAAAGCAAGATGCTTAGAAAATACATCTAATAACATGTGGTGACAAACATGTAAAAATCTATGGGATGAAGTAGATTTTGCCTCTTGATGGAAGGAGTGGAATGCACGTACAGGTGTAGGGGGAATTGTTGGTTGCCACCTTCAGTAATGATCTGCTTTATCAATCATTTTTATTGGTGGTCAACACCTTGTTTTTGCTCCTGTCTTAATTATGTGGCTACCTTGGTTAGAGACTTTCTTCCTATTTTCACTGGTATTCAATCTATTAATACCAAGCCTTTTGTATACATATTCCATACAGCTTAGAAGCATACTAGGTACAATAGCAGCAGTCTCGCCAGTGTAACTGCATCGAAGCATCTTTGATAACTATTTCCATAGAACCTTTGTGCTTAAAAGTCTAGTTAATTTATTAAAAACAAAACACCGAAGATATCTCAGGTAAAGCCTGTCTACAAAGTCTTTATGGGAAACTTTACTATAGCTATTCAAATGTTTGTGTCATACAATTGTCTTCTTGTGATTTTATAAGAGGCATATATAACAGGAAATCAGAGTTGGCTACTTACAAAATTATATTCCTTTGCTTGGAATTTTAATGGGTGAGAAATCTAAGAAATTTGCAGCTGTGCTTCTGCCATTGAAGCAGCTTGTTGGCCTCGTCCTTGGGGAGACCTGTCAAGCATTTCTGTCTCATTATCTCCCAGAGTTTTTCCCAATGGAAAAGGTCCATGGACTTTAACATTTACCCTCCCTTCCTCCACCCCATCTTTAGAGAGAGTTCTTCTTGAATTAAAAACAAGTATAAAATCAGTCTTTTGGGTGGGAGTGTTTCTTCCTTTTTTATTACCCCCCCTTTTTGTTATATTTTGGTTCTATTAAAAGATTTTCTCTACTGCCAAGAGAATTTTTGGACAGTGGTTTAGAGATAAATCTAAAAGTCCCATTTTCTGTATCTTCAGTATTAAGTAAAATGAAATTATTTACTGTTTGCCCTTTTCTCAGCAGGAAAATCATTATTCAGATGACTGAAAGCTCTCTCCTCTCACCTCAATTTATAGATGTTTTGGAACCTCTTTCTGCCTCTCTGAAGTAGCAGTTCAAGGAGCAAAGAAATTTGCATATTTAATTTGTCAGGTTGTAAGTATGAAATAGAACCATCTAAGGAACTGAAAAGTTTTCAACCTGGTGTTACTATCATTTCAAATGACTCGCTCAAACAGAACAGACCTAGACTCATCCACTGCATGTGGGGAAACTTCTAGGCAGAGGCAGAAGAGAGCATGCAGAGGACAACTCAGCCAGGCAGCAGGTGAGGTAATAGTTGGGATGTGGGGCTTGGCAAAAGTGTTAGAGTTCCCCCAAAGACCAACCTTGGTGAGCTCATTGGTCACTTTGCAAGGACAAGTAATTTTTGGAGCCCTTGTTGTGGACTTTTACAGGTAGAGAAACCAGTCCTAGCTAGTACAGCCTCTAACCACTTCACAGCGATTTAAGAGGGTACTATAATTTGGATCTTGAATTTTCCCCAAAGGTCCAGGTGTTGAGGGATTAGTCCTCACCTTGTGGCATTGCTGAGAGGTAAAGAAACCTTTATTAGATGGGACCTGGTGTAAATTAGGTCATTGGGAGCATGTTCATAAAGGGATTAAGATATTAGGCAGGCTTTCCAATTGGGAAACAAAGTAAAGACCACTTATCAGATAAGAAGCAAAGGTATTGAAATGTATGGTTACTAGTTGAGCTTGGGCTCTTCAAATGCCTTCTAACTAAGGTGTCTGCAGAACAATCACTTGACCTCATTCCTGAGATGAAAAGACTTCATAGGTAGAAACCAGCAAGGCTCATTGGTCACTTTGCCTTACCTCTTAACAAAGTATGGGAGAAGTTAGGGATAGTTTTAATCCAATATGATTGTATGATTCAAAGCATATCACTTGTGATCTACATATCCCGTAATTTTAGGTGAATTTTTTTTTCTCCAGAAAAAAATGTTCAAATGCTGTAAGTTTTGAAAATTCCTTGTGGCATTTGACTTTACAGGATTAGGAAGACAGTGATGAGGTTAGATTGTGGAGAGGGTTTGTGGGTATGGAGTAGTTGATAAGGGAGGAGAAAATCTCACTTGAGTTGCTGTGGAACGTAGGAGAGATGTGGACCACGGAAATATCTATATTCCATAGTTGGTAAGCAAGATCCCTCATTTCCCAAAAAATTATTCACTAAATCCAAGCATTTGCAATTTCGTTACCCTAGACTTAGCTCAGATGGCAAAAATTAAATAAATGACCCAATCTCACTTCTCCCCAAGATAAATTTTAGAATTTGATAGACTCTAATAGGAAGAATTCTACTTCTATTAGTATTAAAAATCTCTTAAGTTCAGAAAAATGACATTGCAATTTCTCTGGAAACTCATCTTTTCTGTCCTTATGTGTATAATCACTTTTCAAGTCACCAAGTATATATTAAGCATCTCTGGCATACCCAAGAAGCATGCTAAATACGTTGATCAAAACTAAATAAGAGCTAGCTCTTGATATGGCCCATTCACTGAGCCTTTATTTTGCCAAACACCATGCTCTTTGCTTTATATATGTGTAGATGTTGCTGAATTCTCAGAACGATATGGGTCCAGTTTCTATTGCTATACAACATAGAGCTCCTAAACTTGGCAGCTTAAAATGACCATTTTATTGTGCTCACAGCTCATGTGCATCAAAAATTTGGACAGACTACAGAGGAAATGGTTTGTGCATGAGTCATGAATTAAGGTCTGAGCTGTGACAACCTGAGAGCTGGAGGGCTTGAATCACCAGGAGGTGTCCTTACTCATACATCTGGCACCTGATGATAACTGTTGGCTAGGACTGTTGACTGGAACACCTGTACTTGACCCCTGTAGGTGACCTGAATTTCCTTGTAATATGGTAGTCTGACCTCCAAAAGCAAGTGTTTTAGCGAACAGAAGGAAAATGCACTGACTTTTATGAATAGCCCCAGATGTCCTTTTATTTTCACCTTTTATTTGCATTTATTTTATGCTGAATTTATTCCTGTACCATAAGTTTTGTTTTTTTAGTTTCTTCTGGGGTATCTTTTTCTTCTGTACAATCTCCTCTTCTGGTTTAGGAACAATTTGTTTCTTTTCAGTGAGGATCATCTCAATGCAGCAGGGGGAACTCATGTATGGGTTAATCTGACCATGAGCTTTGTAAATACAGTGATGCATCTGGGGTGCTTTGTTCACCTGGATATGTTCAATGACTAGAGAATCTACATCTAAACCCTTAAGTTCAGCATTACTGTCTGCATTTTTTAAGCATGTGCAGCAAAAATTCAGCACTCTTTTTGGGTCACTGTTCCTGTGCCCAGCCCTACTGTTTGGCTTGGGCAAAACTCCCAACTTCACCATTGTAATGCTGGAATGGTACACATTGCTTCTTTAAAGTGACACCTTTCAGGTACCTGGTAGCTTTTCAGATATGCATACCCTTGATAGCCTGCACAGTTTCATGGGTGTTCTTAAAGCGAACACAAAGATTTGAACTTCTTGATTTGCATGATTTTGTGGGGTTTTAGGGTCAAGAGAATAGCAGACCATTTTCACAGATCACCTTAGGCCACTTGCAAGAAAAGGAAACCCAGATATCTTGTATCACTATTTGCTATGCATTCTATTAGTTACAAGTGAATTATAAGTCTAAGCCAAATTCATAAAGAGGATACATACACCCCACCTCTTGAAGGGAGAATGTCAAAGAATTTGTAGACATGTTTTGAAACATCCAAAATCTATCCTCATGCAAAACATACTTGCTTCTTCCTGGGGTGTCCGAAAAGTAACATCTATAATGCCATCTGGTTGTGGTTTGAGGTCTAATATATCAACATTAAAAGCAAGTCCATCTGGAGTGATGATTCCTCAGGTACAATTTCAGGTAAGGCCCTTCAGGTATAATTCTTGTTTGTCTGAAGACCTGTGAGCTAAAGAAATAAATTATTTACCTTCCACACTCACATCCAACTTACTACCCACCCAATGATGAGAGAGGCACAGATGAACAGCTATCTATACTCTGACTCAGAAAGATAGCAAAGAGAGACTCACAGCAGTCACTAGCTCATAACAATTCTGAAATCCATTCAGACACATGTTGTGAGATACTTGATCACAGTTCTGTTCTACTTTTTAGTAGTTTGCTTCTGTAGTTCTCAGCTGAGCCCTCTGAACTCTTGATTCTACCTTTGAACCACTTTTACTTTCCCATAAGAATTAACCCATGTTTGCAATTGAATTAAGTTCTGATCCTGCTTTTTGCCCAAAGTAGTTGGAGTCCAGTACAAAGGTCTTCCTTTCTCTTGTCCTGTTTCTGTTTCTCTAACTAAAAGCTGTCATGTTGCCATCAATGCAATTCCCTTGAAACTTTGTGGGCTTCCTCTAAATATTATTTAGATGCACACTATTAGAAGCCACAACTACAGTTCTCTTTAAGACAAGCTCTGCTTTAATGTGGGGTCCCTAAGAAGTTGGTAAATGACAAGACCTTTAAGATTATTGGAATTCCTTTAAGAGGAAGTTTCTGTTAGACATGTTTTTAAGATCCTTGGAGGTAAGTTTGTATATCTGGAAATTCATGAGGCATTGCCTTAGATCTTTCTGAAGTTTTAACAAATGATCTTACAGCTTCTCTACTAGGTTTGATCTTTGCCCTAGACCCTCTTCTTCTTAACTTGGAAATCATTTGCCATTTTTAAATGTCAGGAATTGAAAACATTTTTACTTTTGAACATAACGACTCCCAGCTCTGTATTTCTTCAAGATTTTGCTTGCAAACTAAACAGTTTACATTTTAGCTCAGCTCTCTTCTCTTATATTTTATCAGAGGCAGCAAGAAGAAGCCAGGTGGCTTTTTAAATATTTCACAGGAAAATCTGCTTAACTAGGTCATCAATTCCTTAAGTATATTTCCCATTTTTTTTTCATATTAACCCAAGAGACAGGATGGTCAAACTCTCTACCACTGGGTAATAAGATTTTGCTTTCCTTTAGCTTTGTAGAGCATTTCCTTTGCTTTTTAAAAAGCCCTCACCAATACCTCCCCAACATTACCAGGCTCTCACCTTTATTCTCTTCAGGATTCATTCAGTGAACCCAATGCCAATACTTATGCTTTAGGTGTTCTATATAGTATCACTTCTAGGTACCAAATTCCTGTTCTAATTTTTATTGCCACATAGAAATTTACTCCCCCCCCCCCAAAGTAGTACCTTAAAGCAACCATTTTCTTAGGGTCTTATCTTGGGCTCAAGAGTTTGGACAGGGTAAAGTAGAAATGGCTTGTCTCTGCTCCCTGATATCTGGGTCATCAACTGGGGAGGCTCAGTTAGCAGATGAGGACTTCACAGTTGAGGCTGTAAGCACCTGGAGGTGTCTTCATCCACATCTTGCAGCTGATATTGTCTATTGGCTGATTCCTCATAAGGACTTTTCATGTGACCACTCTTACAGTATGGTGGCCTGATAGTATGTGGTCTTTTTAAATTCTTGCTGAAGGCTCCAAAAGCAACTATCTCAGTGCACAAGGCAGAAATTGCATAACTTTCTTTGATATAGTCTCAGAAGTTACGAAGTATTATTTCTCTTGAATTCTGTTAGTTACAAATAAGTTGTAAACATACCTAGTTTCAAAAGAAGGATACATATATGCTAGCACTTCATAGGAGAATGGTCAAGGAATTGTAGACACATTTTAAAGCCTCAAGTATTACCTTATTTTAATGATGAAGTTAAGTAAATGGGTCGAGTCCAAATTCAGTTGTCTCCAAAGCCAAACCTCTCCATAATAAGGTGTATTGCTCCCAAATATTCTAGGAAGTAAAGATTAATCAGAGGAGGCAGACCATTTGGGGCTAAAAGATTCAGCTCTTAAACTGAATTTGGGAAGAAGTAGTGAAACAAGAATTTTTGATGCTAATAGAGATCAGAAGACAAATTTGTTTTGTCATTACAAAATAAAATGTTTATAATCATTAATGAACTGACTTTCTTAAAATTAGCTCAGGCTGGGAACTTTATCAGGCCAGAAATAAGGACAAGAAGGATGATTTTCTGAATGCTTTGGAATGAGGGGAGGGAGAAAAGTCTTGAAGGTGGGAAAGGAAAGGCAGGGCTTGTCCAGAAGCACATAGTACAAGTTTGCTTAGGAGGAAGATGTGGGGGGTTGGGTGGTGGGAGGGATGGTGGGGGGGGAGGGGAGGGTGGCAGGAGTTAAGGCCTGACAAGTAGAGTAGTGACTTGTTGTGAAGACTGAATGCTACACCTAGGAACTTGGACTTCATGCTACAATAGTGCCTCTAAGATTTCTAAGTAGGAAAGATAATGATCTCATCTTTAAGACAGATAATTATATAAGTAATATGATTATATAAATGATATAAGTAATGTGATCTAATCTGTGTTTAAGACAGATAATTAATTTCAAGATGATGGATGGATTAGAGTGTGGTAAGACTGCAGGCAAATAACTAGAGGATAATTATTAGGCATGATGCAACTTTACTTCAGATCATTTTTCTAAAGAGGCATTAATCTTTTGTCTCAGTTTTACCCTCCTAAGGAAAATAAGCTCTGATTCTGAACTGCATTCTATAACTGATTCAATTATTTATACATTTATACCCTTCTTTATTCTGCAAAGATTCTGATACAGTTTAAAAGCAATATATAGTGCGACAGTAATGAAAGGTCAATACAGGAGAAAATACAAGTTCATTAGCAGCATAAAACCAACAAGAGCATATTATGAAGCAATGTGAGACATAAAACCCTTTGAATTTATGAGATTTGGCTGTAACTTTGATGCTGAGTGTTCAAAAAGCCAAAGTAAAAAGGAAAACATGAACTGCTACAAAATTCATATCATCCATGAGACGAAAGACACATAATTTCCTATGGAGAAACAGAGGGTCTGGCGTTCATGAATTTGAAGGCAGTTATTACATGTAAATTAAATGCAATTAGTTATTTGGTTCTGATCTTAGTAATGGAAGAGGCATAACAGTATAGATTTTGATAAACTGAGAAAAGTAGAGACAGTACTTTGGCTTCAGGCAGCATGAGGAGGATCAAACAACTGAGATACAAAGGTAGGGACTAGAGAACGAATCTGTCAAGGCAGGTCACAGCCAGGTCTCAGGGAGATGCCACACTAGATAAAATGGGGTCTCACTCTTAGTCTGCACCTCCACAGAAAGACAGTATAGAAAATACATATATATTGCCAGTTTTTAAATATTTTAGTTGGTACTTCATGGGAATTTATAAAATGGTCCTTTATTATATATCTATTTAACATATGAGGTCTAAGATATTAAAAGCTGAACTGGTTTAATTGGCTTGTAGCAAAAAAAAAAAAAAAAACCACTATGGATGATGTGAAATTTGGCTTTTTAGCAGAAATCATTCCAAGGTCCATGAAAAGTCAGGAAATCTACAAATCCAAGTGTTTTGCTACTGTGTCTAGTCTATGAATCTTTGTCTTGCATCAATATTCATTTCCTCTCTCTGTTGCTTTTTTTTCATTAAAGATTTTATTTTTGAAATATAACAATTCAAGGCAAATGGGCAGGGATAGTTTTCAGGGAAACACACTTAAAGCCAGACCTTTGACAGCCTGTGCTGAGTGGTAATGACTCGGCAGCATACAGTCTCTTGATAGACAGTTTTCTCCCATCACAAAAACAACCCAAATTCTCAGCATATAACCAAAAATGTCACTCACTCTTTCCTTTTGTAGCAAGAACAATTTGATGCCTAAATTTATGACTTGTATTAAAAGCTTAGGAGTCTGAGACCCACAATTTGAGGCATACTGTATCATTGTTAATATCTTTTTTCAAAGGCTTCAAAGGAATGCATTTATTTTCCTCCTAAGCCTCATCTTTCTGGTACATAAAGTACTCTCAGTTTGAAGTAGGAGAATTCAATTCCATTTGTGTTTCCTCAATTCCTATCTACCATGTGCAGGGAGTAAGCCATGGGTAAGTACTGTAGGGGGGTATAGTTTAAGAAATGCAGCCACAACTCAAAGTAGTTACCAATACCCATGAGCAGAGGCAGAATTGTAAGCACTAGGCCTGGTCCCATCTGACTAGAGAGGAGGGGGTCAAGAAAAAAAATTATAGGGGTGGTGGGGAGTTTGATATATGGAAACAACTTAAGTAGAATCGAAGGACATATACCATATTCAAAACAGATAGCTAATATTTAGGAAACACCTTTAGCTATCCCACAAATTTTAACAGATATGAATTTAATACCCAGCTGAATTTTAGATGAATAGCGAAATAAATATCTGCATAAATAATAGTTATGGAGACCCATCAATGGAAGGGACGCTTCCAGGCGCTGTGAAAACACCCTTTCTCTTCTCCTGGAAGAGAATTAAATTGGACTCCTTGTCCCCACATACCTAACAACAAGCAGCTCAAGAGAGGAACTTCTATTTCATCATTTTTAAATAGGAGAGAGGTCAGTTCTAAAATGTCTAAGTGTGAGGAAGACTGTTCAGCAAAACATGTCCCTTAGGGCCTATCACCCTGCTTTCTTCTACTTCCAAAGTTGTGAAGATTTTGGTTTTCTTTTGATTATCTGCAGTTCAAGTAAAAACCAGGCTAGGAATGACCCTACTTCTACCGAATTTTCAAGATGAGATGAGCTCACCGTCTAACACGGTGTGGCTTTTTATTTTGAGGTCTGTCATCCCACTGAGGCAATTTCTAGTGAAACTCTGCTGATTTCTTGAGAAATAGCTCGTAAAGAAAGGTTTAGCTCACAAGTCCAAAGTAATGGAAGAACAACAGAGAAGAGAATCCGGTGCACATAAAAATGATTAAAAACACTCACTCATCTTCATTTTAACAGGTCATCGACCAGCAGAACATTTGTAACCTTAACACCCCCCAAAGAAGGCTTAGCATGAGAGAAGCTGCTTCTGGATAAGATCGATCTGTTGGCATAATAGGAAAACCCCAAAGGGAAACCTGACATCTTGAGCTGTAAGATAAACAAATCTGTACAAATTTCAAGTCTGTGCTGAAATTCCTTGTTTGTTCAAAGCAATGCTAAAACAGAATACCGTATGATGGTCAGAATAGAACTGAACAGGAACCCAGGAGACCAAGTCCATGTGCCAGGCTTCCTCTTTGAATTCAAGTTTTCTCATTTGGAAAACAGGAACAATAAGGATTGCCATAGATCTAGTGAATCATTCCCAGGACTTTTGTCGGGTTAAAATAAAATAATGCATGCAGGAGTTTCTTTGAGTAGGGCAAAGTATAAGCTAACAATAACCACCACTAATTACCCGGTCCCTATAGTATATACCTGGTGCAGACTTTAAATGTATTGTCTTACTTAAGCACCGCAAGAACTTTGTAAGCATCCTCACCAGTCTACAGAAAAGAACACAGGTTTAGAGAGGCTAGGAATTTGCAAAGAATCATAGCAATAACAAATGGTAAAGCTAGGATTTTGTGATTCAGACACTACTACATAATTATGTGAGCATTTAGAACTAGAAGAATCTAGTGGGTCATTTTGTTCAATTCTACCATCTAATAGGTATGCCTCTCTACTTTCTTATTTTCCTTCTTCATTCTAATAATGCATCTCCCATCATATACTGGTTCCTTTCCTCAGCACTATTCAGTTTATCACCCAAACATTCCTGTCCCTCACTCTTCATCCTGATAACTCTTAAACAGCTTTCCAGTGTTAACTCAAACCCCAATATGATATTGCACTTACCTCTGTCTCTTAATGGCTTTACTACAAATCTGGGCACTTAGTAGGTATGTAAATATTTATTCAATGAAGAATAGAATGAAAGATATTAGACCCAGAAAAATGAATCGAATGGACCAATGTCATAAGGATCTCTAGGCACCCAGATCCACTATTCTTTCTATTATGTCTCTGGGTGTTAAGTTTATTTTTTTTCTCTAGAATAATGAATTTTTGGATTTAAATACTTTAATCATAATCCATTAATTAAAACCTCAGTGATTCCTTAAATTAGTCATGCACTATAAAAATAGAATGATATATTATTTTGGTTAAGAAAAAAATTAGCTGAGAGGAACATTGAAATAGCTAAAATAAGATTTGGGACCAATTAGTGACATGAGAGTGAGAAGCTAGAAGCAACATTCAGATATTAGAGAAAAGGCTCAGGGCTACTTCATATTAATTTTTGCAGCATATGGAATATTTCATGTCAACCCAGTTTGAAGAACACAAAATTCTCCCTTGCACTTAGATACGCAGAATTCAATTTCAGCTTCTTCCTTTCAGAGTGCAGCTATGTTAAATAAATTGTAAGGAGAAAAAAATGTAAAAATGAAAAAATATTATATAAATAGAGGTTTCAATAAATTATGTTTAGGTGACCCTGTAAAGCAGAGGCAGCATTACTGTTTTTAAATGAAAGAAGGCTATTTTCATTTACTAAGAAATGAGATTATTTCAGAAATGATGACGCCACACCTCAGTATTGAGAGGTGATGGTATTCATGGCAGTGGGATAATCCATATTCTCTTTTGCCTGTTTGGTATAAAGCAATCACTATGCCACCTAGTGTTTATTAAAATTCATTGATAAATGATATACAACATATTCAAAGAAAATATGTCACACTTATAGTATGATTTATTCTTTCAACTTAGGGCCTGTTTTCAACCTGTTTGAGAACCTGGATAGTTAACCTAACATACTCATTGTGGCTAGATTGAAATAAATTTGAAATAGGAAGATAAAAAAAGACATGATTATGTGTGTTTTTAAAACTCCTCCTGATGGACAATTACAAGCATCTATAAAAGTACAGAGGACAGTATAACAAACCCAAATTTTATGACTTACTTTTAATAATTGCCAACTCAAAGCCACTTTTGGCTTCTTTAAGCTCCTTTCTTTAACCAGATTATTTTGAGGCGACTTTATGTTTTACTGAAGCAAATCTTATGATATTCTTTGATCCAAAAGCATATGAGTGTGTATCCCTAGGGCAGAACTCTTTCAAATATAACCAAGGCATCATTATTAAACTTCAACCCATGGGTCTTGGGGTTGTGGCTCAGTGGTAGAGTGCTCACCTAGCACGTGCAAGGCCCTGGGTTCGATTGTCAGCACCACATAAAAATAAATAAATAAAGGTATTGTGTCCTACTACAACTAAAAATTTAGAAAAATAAAAAATAAAAAATAAACTTCAACACATTAATAATTTCTTAATATTATAGACTATTCAATTAGTATTCAGATTTGTCTGATCATCTCATTTTTAAACAATTGATTTGTCCAGATAAGAATTGTACATTGAAATTTGTTCATATATCTTAAAAATTCTTTTTATTTATAGATTTCCCATCTGTCCCTCTCTTTTTTCCTTCATTATAATTTATTCCTAAGGATACCAGGACAGTTGCCTGTTGAGTGTCCCAAACTCTGAAATTTTTCCTGCAATTTATGGCATAACATGTTTCTCCCTCTTGCGTTTCCTATGAACTGGGTAGTGAGAACAAAGGACTCCAACATTAGCTTCGACATTTTGGTGGTAGTACTTCCGTGGGGTGCTGGCTATATGCTGGGATCTCTGTGATATCAGCAGCCATTAATGATCTTCCAAATGTGACCAGTGGACTTTTTTTTTTTTATCACCATTGTCTATTGGATTGAAACATGTTTGATATTGTTTCCATTAATTATAGTTATTCCTTTGATGTTTAAATTATCTCATCTTTGGCCAATTATAGATGCTTCAATTTAACAAGAGTCCTTTTGACATGATGTTTTAGACTTATTTTTGTTATAAAAAATATTTTAGGCTCATCTTATACATTTTTCCCCCTAGATCTGAAAGCAGCCATTTGTTCAAGAAATTGTAGGACAAAAGAGAATTTGTATCCTACAACACAGGATGCTATGGGTGCTTATTGCTACTTGAGCTACTATTATTAAGCCCTTTTAATGGATAGAACTGTGACATATTGTAAATATTTTTCGAAAATATTATTAGTTGAGGTTTACATTTCCAACTGAATTGTAATGTTGTAGGGCTTTAAATTGTTTCCTTGAGTTTTATCTTTTTTTCTTGTGCCAGAAAATCTTAGTACCTGACAATATTCATGGAATTACTTTTTTTGATTTTTTTATATAATATGTAGTTTCAGAAGCAACAACAGTATTCTTACTAAAAATTTGATTATGAAAAACAGTTTTGGATTTTCTGTTTGTTTTTAGGGTATGTACCACAGAGATGTGTCAGATTACCATATTTTAAAGTCACTTGAAATAATTCCCCTTTCTATGCTTAAAAGTTGTTATTTTATAATTATTTAGCATTATACTACACCAAGTAACAATTATATTCTATACTGCAACCTTCAAATCCATCACGTGGTATTAGTTCCACATGTGACTATATTTGCTCAATGCTCATCACCAGTCCTATGCCAATTCCTCCAGTCATTTGGGGTCTGTGTCATTTGTCATTCCTCAGAAAGGACACACAAGAATAGGACTCCCTGAGTTCTTGCATAATCATATCAATTTGTGTATGACTTTGCAGTTGATTTTATACAGAAATATCACTCCATTATCCTATGTCATAACATGTCGCCATTGGAAAGTCTAAATGACAGGCTTATTTTCTCTTTCTTCGAGTGGCATGGTTTTATTTTATTTTTCCCCATTTCTTTAAGTTCAGTGGATTTACTCAATCATGTCTCATTTTGGTCACTCTGGGTTGATTTTCCAAGGTAACTTGCATGCCTTTCAATATGTAGATTCAGATGTTCTTTCATCAAGAACAACTTCCTGAACTAGAGCTTCAGTTTGTACTTGTTTTCCTTGCTTTGGGAATTTCTATCATACATATTTCTATCATACATATATATATAGTAATAAATATATAATATATATTAGTTTTGTGTTGCTGTAACAGAACACCTGAGACTAAGCAATTTTTTTAAATAG
Source organism: Spermophilus citellus (assembly GCF_964194105.1). NCBI lineage: Eukaryota > Metazoa > Chordata > Mammalia > Rodentia > Sciuridae > Spermophilus > Spermophilus citellus. Next base: position 74,648,151 of record NC_138187.1, on the reverse strand, counting down.
GAAGAATGATATTTATTTATTTAAATTTATTTATTTATTTTTCTAACTTGTTATACATGACAGCAGAATGCATTTCAATTCATGGTACACATATAGAACACAATTTTTCATTTCTCTGGTACACAAAGTAGAGTCACACCATATATGTACTTAGGGTAATGATATCCATCTCATTCCACCATCTTTAACTACCCCAATGGCCCCTCCCTTTTCCTTCTTCCCCTTTGCCCTATCCAAAGTTCCTCCACTCCTCCCATACTCCCCGCCACCCCGCCATTATGGATCAGCATCCACATATCAGAGAAAACATTTGGTCTTTGGATTTTTGAGATTGGCTAACTTCACTTACCACGATATTCTCCAACTCCGCCCATTTACCTGCAAATGCCATGATTTTATTCTCTTTTAATACTGAGTAATATTCCATTGTGTATATATGCTACAATTTCTTTATCCATTCATCTACTGATGGGCATCTAGGTTGGTTTCACAATTTAACCATTGTGAATCGTGTTGCTATAAACATTGATGTGGCTGTGTCCCTGTAGTACGCTGTTTTTAAGTCCTTTGAATATAGATCCAGGAGTGAGATAGCTGGGTCAAATGGTGGTTCCATTCCAAGTTTTCTAAGGAATCTCCATTACTGTTTTTCAGATTCATCAAACCAATTTGCAGTTCCATCAGTAATGTATGAGTGTGCCTTTTCCCCCACATCTTTGCCAACACTTATTGTTGTTTGTATTCTTAACAGCTGCCATTTTGACTGGAGTGAGATGAAAGAGACTAAGTCATCTGTAGAGAATACAAGGTTATTTGGCTCAGAGTTTAGGAGTCTGGGAATTTTCAGAACATGGCATAGACATCTGCCAAGGGTCTTCTTGCTGCATCCATAACATGGTGGAAGGGTAAGCAAGAATGCTCGTGAAACACAAACAAATCAAGCTGGATTCATCCTTTTATTAGAAGCCCATTCTCTGGATAACTAACCCACTTTTACAATAATGGCTTAATCCATTCATGAGGGCAGTGTCTTTGTGACCTCATTTTAAAGGTCCTGCCTCTCCGTAATACTGTTAGAATGGCAATGAAATTTCAACATGAATTTTGGAGGGGACGTTCAAACAGAACAATAATAATGTATTTTTTTCATTCAATCCTTTAACAAGTTTAGTTTCACTTTATTTTCTTCTAATCTATTTTCAGTTTTTCTCTTGATGATGCTATTTGTCCTCACCTTTGTCTTACTTCAGCATTCTTTTTTAAAATTGTTTTTCTTTAAATTCTTCAAATTCTCTCAGCTCACTTTCCAAATTTTTCTTTTGTCCAACCAGCTCATTTTCTAATTCTGAATTATGGCATTCTTATGTAGCTTCTATCATTTTGTCCAATTCTCTAAGCTCACTTGGAAATATAAGGCTAACAATAATTATTATCGTTATGTAGGCATGTCTTTATGGCATGCTTTTGTTGTCTGTCCAATATTGTCTTTTTTCTTAAGATAATGTGCTATGGCATTCAACTGGCTATTGCTCTTGCTCCTGGTCCTGTGCTCCTAGAGAGGAGGAACCCAAATATCTTCTTAGCTTTAGTGCTCTATAGCTTTACTTTCTGTTGCTATCGTGGAGTATTAGGATCTGTGGACTTACCCTTTCTGCGACAGGTTCCTTCCACTGTGCTCTGAACTTCTCTCTTCTGTCTTTGGTGTCCTTCTTCTGTTCTGTTTATATCCAATGACCAGCAGTTTCTCCTAGATATGGGGAATTTGTCCTGCTTTATGAAAGTGGCATAATTAGGTTCCATAAATATTAACTATTGCATCTTTATTGTGAATCTCAGTTTTAAGAACTGCGAAGATTTTTACATTTATAGACTCATTTTTATCTGAGCAATCTAAGTGCTTTCAGGAGGTCCATAGCCTACAAAGACCCTCTCTAGGTGGACCCTACCCAATTTGCTGATGGACTGAGAGTGGACATTTCCCTTTGGAACCCATGTTATCCCTGGTTTTGTTTTGTTTTCTTTTGTTTTGTTCTATCAATTATTCCATCTATTTTTGTTGGGAGGGATTTGGAGAAGGTTAAAAGATGGTTACTATGGCTGCTGCTGCTATCTTTTTGCCAATGGGTAATTTTGGAGCCACTGTGGCATTATGGACATTTTTAGGCATGTAAAAACCTGAGGTGTAATTTTTATTTGCTTTTTTAATTGCATTGTCTTTATCCCTCCCCCATAAATGTTATCAGACCATAAACATGAATCTGCTTGAAATTACAATGAAAACCACTGAACAGGATTTGGAAAATCTCAAGGATCTCAGGAGAAAGGGCCATTTTATCTGTGTTTGTATCATTGAGAATGAATCATTCCAACTGCCTTCAAAATAAATACTGAGAATTATGACCTTTTTTCCTATGATAAGCCTTTCAGAAATTCAGCTTACAGAATGTATGAAAAATAAGCCAAGAAACAAACCAGATGAATGAAAAGGAAATGAACTACACTTTCAAGACCTGCCTATTATTTGTTTGTTACTATACAATGAGCAACTGCCAACATATTACATAATTTTTTCTATTCAAAACAATGAATGGCAACTTATAATTTCTGATTACATGGTATAACAATAAACTTATGTAATTGATTTCTGTTGTTATTTTTTTTAAACTTTCTTTGTCTCAAAAGGATCTGATTTGTTTGGGGGAGTAATTAAATACAATATGCAGCATACAAAATCATTTCAGCTGTCAAGTTCTATTGTGTACACAGCTAGTCCTACCTTAATTAATATGCCTGAGCTCCAGGAAATGACTCCAACAGCCACTCAGTTCTCCAAGCCCCAAAACTCAGGTATCATATTTAACTCTTTCTTCTACCTCACTACTCCAATAAATGTGCTCCAATAAATACAAAATTTCTGATCATTCCATCTATAAATGTCTCTAAAATTTTTCTACTTCTCTCTATCCCTCTGTCATTACCTTAGCCCTGAACACCATCTCTCTTGTCTGGGTTGTTGTAATACATACCTTTTTTTCTCCTCCCTTATCATCTCCAAATTTTGACTTTTCAAAGCATGAATCTTACTGTGTCATCACTCTAGTTAAAACTCTTTAAAGTCTTTGCATTGCTCTGTGGATAAAATCTTGAATCCTTCATGTGACTTTCAAAGTCCCTCACTCTGTCCCTCATGCCTGGCTCTGCAGCTTTACTCAACATTCTTTATCCCACACATATGCTGACCTTTCTTTGCTGACTGCATGGGACAAGCTCTCTTGCTTCTAGGTTTTTATGCATGCTATTCTCTCTTTCTAGAATACTCATTCCTCCTACCTCCTTATTTATCTAGGCAATGGCACTGTGTCTTTTAAGACTGAGTTGAAATATCCTTTCTGCAGAGAGGCCTTTCTCAAACCTTTTGCCCAGCTGAAGTCCTCTTGCTGCAGGTTTTTAATGTGTTTTGTGTTGTCACCATAATGCTCATCATCTTGATGGTTTTATGTACATTTTTCTCCCTGGACAGCAGTCTTCATGAGGACAGAAATTGACTGCGTTGTTGACTATTCAACCCCTAGAATGAACTCATTTCCTGACAGTTAGTAGGTAGGTGTTCAGTACACATTTCTTTAAAATTTTGTACTGCAATAAAATATATATCTCTCTAAATAACACAATACCTGTTGTCCATGGCTGGTATAGGGTAATGTAGGGTCTCATTTACCACTAGGGAAAAATTTTAGGAGTACTAAAAAAAAATGAGTTATCCAAATAAATATTTGTGATGGTAAATTTTTTTATCTGTTAACTTGACTGAACCACAGAATACCCACGTAGCTGGTGTTTTAGTCAGCTTTTTCATTGCCATGACCAAAAGACCTGTCAAGAACAATGTAGAGGAGGAAAAGTTTATTTGGAGCTCAGGATTTCAGAGGTCTCAGTTCATAGATGGCCAATTTCATTGCTCTGGGTCTGAGATGAGGCAGACGTGGGTTAGGAAAGACATCTCATCAGAAAGGAGAGAGAGAGAGAGAGAGAGAGAGAGAGAGAGAGAGAGAGAGAGAGAGAACCCACCCACCCTGCTCACCAGGGACAAAATATAAACCCTCAAATCATGCCCCCAGTGACCTACCTCCTCCATCCATACTCTCCCTGTCCTACAGTTACCACCCAGTTTGCTCATATCAGTGAATTAATCCAGTGATTAGTTTACAACTCTCATATCTAATCATTTCATCTCTGAACATTCTTGCATTGGTTCACACATCAGCTTCCTTCTCAAGTCACAGGGGCTGCCCACAGAGACTCACAGGGGCTGCCCACAGAGACTCACAGGGGCTGCCCACAGGGACTCACAGGGGCTGCCCACAGGGACTCACAGGGGCTGCCCACAGGGACTCTGACCCGGCTACACTTGGCCTGACTTCCCAGGCCTTCCTTTGAAATCTTGGTGGAAGCCTCCACGACCTCCTAACTCCAGCGTCCTGAAATCCTGTAGAACTAGCACCATGATGTTGATGCCAAGGTCTGCCATCACCTCAAGCAATAGCCAGGCCTCCTAGGGATCATGGCTGCAGAAACCTCTGAGTGAGCAGCAACTGAGCACTGTGAAATAACTTCCTCCACCCCTTGGTGCAAGCAGAATGCCCCCAAGGTCTCTTCTCAAAAGAATTTTTATTTTTACTTCCTTGAACCTGAGATGGGTGTAGTGCTGTCAATTCTTGAGATGCCTGTTAGCCATTTTTCCTATTGTTTCTGGGTAAATTACTTAGCATTTCATTACAGATTAATCTCTTTAACAACCCCACCTTCCATAGTTCTAGTTTTACACCACTATCCGAACCAGAAACATCCGGTTAAACACTATTTCTAGGTGTGTCTGTGTGGGTGTTTCCAGAAGAGAGTAGTATTTGAATAGGAGGGCTAAAGAGAGCTGGTATTCTTCACAAGTGTGCCTGGGCATCATCTAATAGAACAAAAAGATAGAGAAGGGAAGAATGTGCTCTTTTTCTGCCTGACTACTTAGTGCTGGAGCATAAACAATCTTCTGCCCTTGACAATCCTACTTGTCAGGCTTCAGACTCTGACTAAAATCAACACCATTGGCTCTCTGGCTTTCTTGGGTCTCTGGTTTTTAGACGTTTGATTGTGGGGCTTCCTCACCCATCAATCCCATAAGCTTACACACACACACACACACACACACACACACACACAAAGATACATATAGTTATTTCCTTTTCTCTCTCTTTCTTCGTACAAGATTTTATCAAAATTAATGCAAAAAGACCCATCATGAACGAACTAGCAATATTTTAGATAAAGTCAGAATCAGTTACAATGCCATGCTGAACCATATTGGAGCTTAAGGCAAAAGGGGAAAAACACAGTCATGATGATTCTGTCTTTATTTAAAAATTTGATATTTTTTCCTCATGAATCTTTCTGCATTAATTTTGATTTATTAAAACATTGCATGAAAATATGATTTTCTGGATTCCTGAGTGTTTGGGGGGCACCTTGAAATTTTGTGACTGAGGTTGAGTGAGGTATCTCACTTACCTTATCTTTGTCCTGACTCTGCTGTGGTCACTTGAACCTCTAAACACACCTGCCTCCCCCTCAACAGGATCCACATGGTAACAAGTTCTCTCTTCTGCTGCCTTCAAAGGTCTCTTGGGTTTATTCCACCTGCTCTTGAGTTTGTGAGAAACTGATGTGACTCCATTTTTGAGAAACCAGCTTCTACCTCAAGGCCTGTCCTAAGGAAGGGGGCATGACTCTTGTCCTGGGAAAAACCCACAGAGCACTCCTAAAGCACAAACCCACCCTGCTGAGTTGTTTGTCTGTAAATAACAGGAGAGATTTGCAGCGACAGGTGTCCCTGACTCAGTTAGGCTAGGTGACGACCCATAGCAACCCCCTAGCAACCTCCAATCAGCATTGAGACAGGGAAAATACCTGGGATGCCCGATGACCCCCAGTAGTTTATGGTGGTTGATAACATGTTGGGAAACCATGTAGTTTAGCAGTACACCCCTCCCTCGTGGCCTAAATCAGTCAGTTCAAAGGAATCCCCCTCTTGTACTATCCAATCACCCCTACCCTACTTGTTCTCGCCAATGAATGTGCTAATCAATGTTAAGAGTTGTTGTTTGATTTTCCCACAGTATGGAATGATTTGCTATGTGATGTTGTGATGCAAAGAGTATCCTCCCCAAACCTATAAAATATCATTGAACAAAGGGCCAGGGCTCATTCCCTGGGACTGCTGAGTCAGAAACGGTTGTGAGTCCAGGCTCGAGCTTACAATAAAGACTCTTATGTGATTGCATCGGATTCAGCTCCTGGAGGTCTATTGGGGTCTTACGAATCTGGCATTACATCAATATTGGCTGAAGCCTGTTCATCTGCTGCTATCTAGAATTCCACACCCACATCCAAACCTGGAGGACCAGGACAGCAGCCTTGCTTTCATTGCTTATTTCATATCTTAATCCCCCCCAAGGTTTCACTAACACAAGAAAAATGCACATGGTCAACTTTTTTTATATATATATTTTTTTAGTTATACATGGGAACAATGTCTTTCTTTATTTTGTTTATTTATTTTTATGTGGTGCTGAGGATGGAACCCAGGATTTCACATGTGCGTGGTGAGTGCTCAACCGCTGAGCCACAACCCCAGCCCATACATAGTCAACTTTTATAGAAAGTTTAAAATAATGGATGAGGATAGCACATGCACATAAAATGTGAAAACTGAGTAACAGATGTCACGGCACCCACCCTGGGAAATTTCTTGCTGGCTACATTTTTCTCCAGGACTCTGCTCCTGCCACCTTGCTAGGGACTTCTTTCTTTCTAACCCTCTTATCCCCATTCAGGGCACTGCTGAAGGACTTTGGAGTATGCCACCCTAAAGTATGCCAGTCTGGTAGGTGGATTACTTTGAACTGAAGGCAGCTGGAAAAAGCAGACTAAGAAAAACTCTGTGCCAGGCACAGTGGCACATGCCTATAATCCCAGCTCTGGAGCCTGAGGCAGGAGGATTGTGAGTTCAAGGTCAATGTCAACAACTTGGTGAGGCCCTAAGCAACTCAGCAAGACCCTGTCTCTAAATAAAATATAAAAAACGGGGTGGGGATGTTGCTCAGTGGTTAAGTGCTCATGGGTTCAATCTCTAGTACAAAAAAAATAAGAATAAAAAATAAAAATTCTAGCTAAGAAAAACTATTTGCACCCCATTCCCTCTCCCCACCATTGCCTTTCTGTTACTGTAATAAAGTACCTGAGATAACCAACTTATTATAAGGAGGAAAGTTTTATTTTAGCTCACAGTTTCAGCAGCCTCAGTTCATTGTCACTTGGCCCCATTGTTTTGTGCAGAACATCATAGTGGGGAGGTCATGGAGCAGAATTTCCCATCTCATTGTGGCTGGGAAGTAGAAAGGGAAAGGAAAGAGGGTCCAGGGTCCCAATATCCTTTTCAGGGGCACACCCCCAGTGACCTCATTTCCTTCCACTTGGCCCCACCTCTTAAAAATTGCATCACCTCCAAATAGTGCTGCAGGCTGGGCCTTTAGCATATGGCCTCAGGGGGACATTTCAGATCCAAACTAGAACCCCTCATTAACCCAGAATGGCAAGGTTAGAGACAATGCTAGACTCTTCTCAGTGCAGGAGATGACACTAGAAGAATGGTTATAAGCCTTCCAAAATATCCTTATCTTTCATTAGTTTTCCCCATATATTTACTTTGCCACAGTTTTTTTTTTTTGCTTCTAAAAGCTTAAAGCTCTTTTTCTTTCCTTTCACTTCTCTACAAAATTATTGTTCTTCGTTACAGTGCTACATAAGTCCAAGTCCTATCTCACCCTTTGAGTTATTCATCTATGAGTTCCCTGTGTGTATCCACGATGCAAGTGTTAATAAACTTGCTTGTTTTGTCAGTCTGTCTTTGTCAGTCTAATTTGCAGGAATCCAGCTCCAACACTGTACTCCCATGTCCTGAGTTCTCACCAAAAAATACCAAGTTTCTATTCTTGCTCCTTGATTATGCAAAATAATGAAATACTTTTGCCCAATCTCTCTTCTCTACAACTTGCCTAATTTCTAGCCAAAATTGTTCTCAAAGTGTTTCTTTTTTCCAACTTAAATCCTGTTTCCCATTAACACAAATAAGATGCCCTCCCTTTTTCAAAAAGCAAAGTTTAGCTATAATTGTCCCCTAAAAACTGATTTTTCTTCTCTTTACAGCTAGCAAATCACTAGATTCAACACTTTTTAAATGATTTAATGTATTACCGATTTTCACAATTTTGCAATGTACATATTATCTTCGTTTTATAGGTAGAACACTCGAGGCTGTAGTTGTTTTGTTCAAAGCCATATAACTAGTAAATTGGTCAACAAATTTGAATTTAGATTTGACTTCCAAGTCTGGGCATTGGCCATGAAACATTTTCCTTATTTAATTTAGCCTGAGTCTTTCCACCCTCCCTCTCTTCTTTCTTTCTTACCTCCTTTCTAAAATATTTACTGTAAATGTGGCAGTGTTCTAGGAGTGAGAATACATGGGGGAATAGAACAAGTCTCTGCGCTCATGAATTTAGGTTTCTGTTAGGATTGTGTGTATAGAAATGTTACCACAGGAAAATTTGAATAAATCCTCTAGCTACACTTGCTCTTACTTGACTTAAAATTCACTCATTTGGAGGGTCACACAGCTGGGCAATACATTATTAGTCTAGCTTTGCTATAGATAATACCTCTGACATGTGGGTTATGATGGTAATGGTCACCTAGGTTACTTTTCAGGGTTCGAAGGCCATTTTTGCCCAAAGCATTGACTCTTCACTTGGGCCTGCTGATGTCCAATGGGAACTGGAATGGAATGAAAAGGCTTGTCCTCTCTGCTTTCATGTTGTGTCTGTCTCCTTTGCTACCCACAACCCGTGGGTCAGATTCTTCTCAGCTCCGCATGTAGACATGTTGATCATCTGAGCTGTTTTGGCTGGAACTGTGAGGCAGGGTTAATTTGACCTCAATTTGTCTAGTCTCTTCCCCTGCTTTAAGGCTGAAAAAAACAAGATGGCTGCCCTAAACCTCGTTATAATCCTATCTGCATGCCAAATAACACACCATCCAGCCATATGACAGCTGATAAGGGCCATTACAATGGCTGGAAGAGTTAGAGAGGGGAGTGAAAGGAGGTGGCCACTGAGTTCCTTGAAAATCTCCTCTTACTTCAAGAAAAGGTAATGTGAATATTCTTTCCCTTTTTTTAGCTTGTAGGTCCCCTCATGACTCTTCCCCTGATTCTGTGACTACTCACCCTCCCTGGGGCTGAGAAAGGATTCGTGAGCAGAGCTCCAGCTTCCCCATTCTTTGGCCACTGAACTTACATAGTCAAGAAACTCAGTGTTTTGTTTTTGTTTCTGGTTTTGCAAACTCAGACAGAAAAGGAAACCCACTTTGAGAACTCTCCTCTAAGGGGAAAACCAAAATTACTGGTAACAGAAACAGACAATAAACACATATGCAAATTTGAAAATGCATTCAGTATGTCAGATAAGCGCTAAAGCCACCTTCTGACCTGCCCCACCCCACACCCCAAAGGCAGCGAGATCTGGGGAATAGGGAGAGGAGGATAGGAGAAACAATACCTGTAAATACATGAAGCACATGACCCATGCATTTACTTATTACAACTTAAAAGTCTCTCCATCAGTTTCTCTTCTACACACATCTTGAATGTGAAAATGTCTCATTTATATCACTCTTTTTTTCCCCTGTAAGTTCTAAGTGCTTGTACTGAATCCATGGGATGTTGTGTTATGTGCTGGTGAATGCTTCCCAAATCTCAGCCAAGCAGCCTGCTGATAGTCGAAGCTGGGTGCTTCTTCCACTGTTTCTGGCAAGGTCAGATTTTACTGAGAATGAGAAGCCTGGTTTAAGGTGATATTTCAAAGCAGATACTTGGTTAGGGTAGGAAAAGGATCGTGTTTAACATTTAAGGAAATAGCATAGCAAAAAAATTGAGGTAGCCGGCATGGTGGCACATGGCCATAATCCCAATGGCTTGGGAGGCTGAGGCAGGAGGATTTCAAGTTCAAAGCCAGCCTCAGCAATTTAGCAAGGCCCTAAGCAACTCAGTCAGATCCTGTCTCTAAATAAAATACAAAATAGGGCTGGGGATGTGACTCAGTGGGTGAGTGTCCCTGCATTCAATTCCTAGTACCCACCATCAAAAAAAAAAAAAAAAAAAACAAAAACAAATTGACATAAGGGATACAAATGTCTTAAGGAATCATAAACCAATCTGTTGTTGGTGCTTCCACATGGAGGGTTGATGAGTCTTTTAGGAATTTCCATTAGTGAACAATCATTTCCAGGGCAAGCAGTGTCCTAGAAGAGTAAAGCTACACTGTAAATTGTAAATTTATGCTAATAAAGCTATAAAGACAATAGGATAATTAAGTCATGTCCATGTAGACACACAGATTATGTAGGTGAGTTGAATACATAGTAAAATCAGGGTTTCCAAATCTTCATGTAATTCCTGTAAAACATACTATGGGATACATTTTTTAAATTTTAGAAAAGTTGGGTTTGGAAAGTGTATCCATGCCACGATTGTTAAGAGATTGTCAGCTTCAAATTTGTTTTCTCTATTTTCTGTTCTGAAATATAATAGATTTTTTTAAAAAAATATATATTTCTTTAGTTGTGATGGTAGATGTACACAATATATTTTTTTTAATGTGGTGCTGAGAATTGAACCCAGTGCCTCACACATGGTAGGCAGGCATTATACCACTGAGCTACATACAGCCCCAGCCCTTAAGAGATATTTTGACATCCATTTTTTTTTTTGTCATCTGGCTCTCTAACCTAAAACAGGACAATAATTTTATTTTGGATCCATCTTAAATCTATAGATAAATTATTTTAAAAACTATCATTCTATTTGTCCAAGTTGGTCATGGTTCAAATAAGGAGGAATCTAGGCCAAAATATCTTTTGCTTCCCAAACTTGTAGTTCTCCACTTGATCACAAAGTCTGTATGTTTTTTTTTTTCCCCTTTTTAAGCTTGGGCCCCGATTTTAACCACTGTCTCAATAGATGTGGTCTGTTTATAATGGTGTCAGTAGTGAGAAAGAAATGAGGAGGTGGGAAGAAAAAGATTTGTTTGGCAAGTTCCCCAAAATACTTTTAAAAGTGCTCTAGCCAATTTGGAGAAGTGGATCATAATTCACGTGTGGCAGATGGGGCCGTTCATCCACTTTGATGCATTTCGGTTACAGCGCAGCTGTCAGGCCAAGGAAGTTATAAATCTTCCTACATGTTCACATTCACATTTAATTAATACTAATAGGCAATGCTGTTTCTAGAGGGAGATGATGTGATAGACAGAGTGAAGTCTGAGAAGCAGATAATAAAGGTAGTATGTTCAAGTATTATTTCCAGATAAATCTGGTTTGATTCCTAACAGTAGTATCCTCTGTTGATATTTTTTTTCCAGTTTGTTCTAAAGAATGGCTCTTCTGTTGTTTAGATTTGGGATTTTCAAGTGCTCATTTTATAAACCTAGACATCTCCACTTTTTCTTTGGAAAAGGTGGGTGAACACCCTTAGGCCCATCAAGCTTTTCAGGGAAGGTGTTGGCATTTTTGCTCCCATTCCTGATGCCCATCAGTTTAATTGCTGTCCCAGTTTCTTTGGGACATTGGGCTATGACATTGCCCAGAGGCTGTGATTTCTAAATGGTTCCTGGGCTCAATCAAAGTCAAGTTGACTCAGCAGTATGGAGCAATGCAGGCATTAACAGCCCTTTGACTATTTCACCCTCCACTTTGGCCTGTTAACAGGCAGCCTAAGTGATGACCTTCCCTAAAGTCCTTAAGGCAATCTCCATTTAGATAATGAGCAACCCAGGCAGATTTCAGAAAACTCCCACAGCTCACCCAGAACAGTCTTACTTTTTTGCTGTTAAAAGTTCTGATAAGCTTCTTGTATTCAGGGAGGGGAGATGGGAAAGCCATATGGAACCTATTCCACCATGCATTCTGTTCACCTTCAGAATTGGGCAAGGTGATACTGGATTAGATGGTCCTCTAGGGAATTCCAAATATTATTCTTGTTCAGAGATGTTCTCACGGATGAGTTGAGTACAGCCACCTACAAGGTGGGAAGAAAGTAGTCCAGTAACGTCCCATTTGGATGAATTTATCTTTTTCTCCAGCCTCATACCTTCTCTTCCTTGTAGGCCTAATATTTTCACTATGAATACAATCCTTGGGGGGGCATAGTTCTAAAACCCCCAAGAAAAAGTTTAATTTATAAATTAGGCATAGCAAGAGATGATCAATAATAAGAAATAATAAAATAGAAATATATACTGTAATAAAATTATGTAACCATGAAGCAGACCAGGTACCCCCATGCAAAAAACCTTGGACACAATTGAGCTTCTCTTCTTGTCAGAAAGATTTTTACACAGAATATCAGCAAAAATTTCTGCAGAGGGCATTGTGGTCTGTAGCTTGTAATTGTTTGTAAATGCCAGGTTTGCAAACAAACAAACATACAAACAAAAAAACTTGTAAAACCTCTGTCTAGTCTAAAAAAATGGAACAAAAAGCACTTGTCATGTTTAAACCTTCAAACCTCTCTTTTCCTCCCTCTAGGTGTAAAGTTCAAAGAATTTCTAGACTCATGGTCCAGTGATAAGCCCCTCTAGACCACTGCATCTTAAAATAAACCTACTTCCTGAAAATTTCTTGGGTGTCCAGCCTCTTCTGTCCTACATCAACTGTGGTTGTCTCTCTCTCTCTTCCAAAATATGACCTTATATGGTTTTCACTCTTCTTCTTTTTTCCTGAGGATAACTAAAACTGCTGGAAACAAATTATAAATTAGGGTGCACTACTGTACACTAATATTTCCATGAGGCCCGCTAAAAATTCTTCTGATTTTGGCTTCCTGTTAGGATGGTGAACTGGGATGGGTTGCTGGCTTTCTTTCCCCAAATCAACTGCGGAGAAACTAGAAGTGAGAGGAAGCATAAGTCTGAGACAGTAACAGAGATGGGCCACCTGGAGAATCTCAACAGCTGTGGTGAAATCATCTGTGAGTAGGGGTGAGAGGGGGGACAGGTGGGGGGCGGGCAGAGGGACAGCTGGAGGAGAAGGGCACTGTAGACACAGTGACAGGGCAGGTGTGGAACTCATAAGGTCTGTATTGCTTCCTCCTTACCTGGCCATGGGTCATTGTTGCTACTTCCTTCACTGTAGAAATCCTTACAGGTGTGAGAAATTGGTGAAAATAGATGAGAAGTGACCTGCTGCACTGTGTGCTGCCAAACCCCTCAGGCAAGTAGATAGTAAGTAAGGGGGACTTCCAGCTGAAAATGCTTGTTCTTTTGAGGAGTTTAAAGATGATTCTCTGAGCAGGACATGGGCTCATAAAATGCCAAGCACAATGTATATGTATTAAAACAACAATATCCCTAACACCTAGATACTTAGGAAAATATAAGAACATCAAGAATGGAGAATGATAGAAGTTCCTAGAGATAAATGGCAGGTGACCTACAAAGAAAAGAAATCAATTTTTTGTTTATTTATTGATTCTGTAAGGGTCCGGCGAAGCGTCGGAGAAGGAGAGACCACACGAGACTAGCTTCATGCAATGGCAAGGGGGATTTATTAGGGATCCGTTCCAGAGCGCTGGGGCTCCATGCTCACTCAAGAAGGGAGAGCAGCCCAGAGAGCCCAGAGCAGAGGTCAAGCAGAGCTTAAGTACACTTTTTGGAGAGGGTGGTGGGCTTTGCATACATCAGAACAAATCATCATGAGGCGCGGGAAAATTGAACAACAATTCTGATACACGATTAGTCCATTCATTGGCGGGAACAGTTTGGGCAGGGGTGATTGGTCACTTCTAAGTGGGGTACACATTCAAACTGATTGGTTCTGGGGCCTATATGCTTACGTGCCATGCTACCTGGAGCCCTTAGCTATTATACAACCAGGGAATCAATGGAGATATTTACTGGGCAGTTCCCGCATTGTCCTAACAACTTTACAGAGATTACAGGTTCCGGGGATAGCAGAGGAATTGTAACAATAGACTTTTACCTTTTAGCCCAGGCCTTGTAATCTAGAAGCTCTATAATGCCCTAGTCTTTTACACTTTAACTCAGACTTTTGCAGCTTAGAATCAGCTTAGAAATTTTACATTTACAATTCATTTTATTTTATTTGTTTAAGACATACATGACAGTAGAATATATTTTGCCATATTATTCATATGTGAGTATAACTTGTTCTAATTAGGATCCTATTCTTGGGATTGCACAATGATATGGAGTTACCCTGCTCATGGATTCAAATACAAGGATAGGAAAGTTATAGTAACAAAAACAGCATAGTATTGCCAAAACAGACAGGAGGACCCATGGAACAGAAGACACAAAGACAAGGCCACACAAATACAGTTATCTCACACTAGACAAAGGCGCCATAAACCTACATTGGAGAAAAGATAGCCTCTTCAACAAATGGTGCTAGGAAAACTGGAAATCCACATGTAGTAGAATGAAAATGAACCCCTATCTCTCACTGTGCACAAAACTCAACTCAAAGTAGATCAAGGACCTAGACATTAGACAAGAGACCCTGTGCTTACTAGAAGAAAAAGGAGATCCAACTTTTCATTATGTCGGCTTAGGAATTGACTTCCTCAATAAGACTCCTAAAGCACAATAAGTAAAATCAAGAATCAATAAATGGGATTGTGTCAAACTAAAAAGCTTCTTTACTGCAAAGGAGACAATCAAGAACGTGAACAGAGAGCCTACAGAATGGGAGAAAATCTTTACTACTTGTACCTCAGCTGGAGCATTAATCTCCAGATTATACAAAGAACTCAAAAAATTTAATATCAAAAACACAAATAACCCAATCAATAAATGGGCAAAGGAACTGAACAATCACTTCACAGAAGAAATATGAATGGTTAAAAATATATGAAAAATTGTTCAACGTCTCTAGCAATTAAAGAAATGCAATTTAAAACTATACTGTGATTTCATCTCACTCAGAATGGCAATTGTCAAGAATACAAGTAACAATCAATATTGGCGAGGATGTGGAGAGTACTCATATGTTCCTGGTGCGACTGCAAATTGGTACAACGACTCTGGAAAGCAGTATGGAGATTCCTTAAAAAATTTGGAAAGGAACCACCATTTGACCCAGTTATCTCACTTCTCAGTCTATATTCAAAGGAGTTAATATCAGCATACTACAGTGACCCAGCCACATCAATATTTATAGCAGCTCAATTCACAATAGCCAAGATAAGGGAACCAACCTAGGTACCCTTCAACAGATGAATAGATAAAGAAAATGTGATATATATATATATGTGTGTGTGTGTGTGTGTGTGTGTGTGTGTGTAATAGAATATGATTTAGCCACAAAAATAAAAAAATCTAACACAACACTTTATACAAGAAAACAATGGCTTAGTATTTTTAAATTATTGAAGAGAAATGAAACAGCCAACATTTATATCTACCATACTGTCATTTAATCATGAGGGTATAAATAAAAGTATAAGTACTTTCTCCACATGTGTTGTTTGTATAATAGCAGTTCAGGACTCACACTGCAGTTTCATAGTTTTGGGTCCCAGGTTCCTTCAATCATGTTGATGTGTCAACCACAGAGTATTGGCCTCATCTATGATCTATGGATCTATGGTGGCTATTCTGGCTCTCATCATTATATGCATATTGTAGCCATCAGAAATGAGGACTGAGAAGCTACACCCTTTCTCTTTTTCAAGTTGTAGATGAAAAATGAGTGCACCACTTGTGCTCATATTCCATTCACCAGAAGTTAGTCACAAGGCCATAACTAGCTACCAGACAGAGCAAAAGGGGCTGGGGATGTGGCTCAAGCGGTAGCGCGCTCGCCTGGCATGCGTGCGGCCCGGGTTCGATCCTCAGCACCACATACCAACAAAGATGTTGTGTCCGCCGAGAACTAAAAATAAATATTAAAAAAAAAAGAGCAAAAAGGCAGCCATCATTCTGAATGAATTTAAGTTCAGTTAAAACTCAGAGGTTCTGTAACAAAATGAGGTGAAAAAGGTGGGGGGCTATATATTATATATTTCAAATCCCAACTATTCTTTAGTATAGAGAAAAATATAAGCATATAGTCTAGCATTACTCTCCTGAAACATACTTCTAGTTGATGCTGTGAGGAAAAAAAAGAGAGAGAAATTATGTATAATGCTTAGTCAAGAGAGAGATGGAACTTTCATTATTAAAGATGATATAATTTACCTTGAAGAAAAGCAACAAAATCGATATACAAGCTGCTAAAACAATGAAGAGAATTTAGCAAGGTTGCTGGATATATGATCAACTTACAAAAATCAATGATTTTTATGCTGGAATTAATTATCTAAAAATGCAGTAAAATGTGATTCACAGTTCCAATAAAAGCTAAGCATACTTAGGAATTAACAAAAATACATAAAACCTTTTTTAGAAAAAAATTCAAACTGAACAAATGACATAAAAATCAATCTAAATACTCTCAGAGACTCTGGGTTGATGTTAATATTCTAAAGATGTCAATTTTTACCAAATTAATCTCTATATTCAGAGAAATCTCAATCAAATTCCTCATTAAATGTACTATAACATTTATGTGAAAGAATAAATGCTCATGAATAGCTATTTCAGTCTTTTGAAAATAGAGAAATGAGGGAGGTTTTGTCTTATCAGATATTAAAATATACTATCAAGTCTTACAGTAATAGAAACAGGCGATATTGGCAAATGAATAGTCAAATAGACCAATGGAATAGAATAGACAACTCAGTAATTTAATATATGATAAAGATGGCACTATCAATTAATCTAAGCATGCTCACATTAGTGTACGATGCTGGTAAAACTGATTCCACACCAAGAAAAATGAAACTGATTCCTACCTAACACCATACCCAAAGTGGATTCAGAATAGATGAAAGAAGTGAATGTGAAAAGTATTTATTCAAATTTAACAGAAGTGAGATGAGAATATGTCCTTACCTAAGGGTACAAAAGGGCTTCGTATGCCTTCACAACCATATATCATAAAGAAAAACTAAGGATTTCATTGAGTGAAAGATGCCGTGAACTAACCTTTAAGTGAAAGGTATTTAGAAATTATTTGACAATGCCTCAAACTAACAAGAGACCAAAACCAAGATTATATAAAAAAACTGGAAATTTTTTTGCAAATCAAAAAGGAGAACATAGGAACATTTATAGAAAAACAGGCTAGGAATATGAATGAGCAATTTATAGATGGGAAAGCCCCAAAGGTTAATAGCCCCAGAAAGTTGCTCAAATTCATTATTCATCAGAATTGTCAGTTAACATTGCAATGAAATATTTCATACACAACAGCCTGGAAAAAACAATAGGGGTGTGGAGATCTGCCCTCACTCATGGCTGGTGTGATTGTGAATTGGTATAGTCATCCTGGAGGGCATTCTGGAAGCAAAGGATCAAATTAATTTTACATGTATTCTAAGGTCCAGGCATGCTGCTCCTTGTTATTTTCCAAAGGGATTCATGCATGACCCCACAACAGAATGTATTTGTGGATGTTCATCAAAGCGTAGTTTGTGGGAGTTGGAGACAATCTGGGTGTCCATCTCTGGGTAGGGGTCCGTACGATGTTCTGCACATCCACTGTGGAATGTAGGGCAGCAGCCAGGAGCAATGCACTGTATGTGCACAAGCAATGCCAACAGCCCCATCTCTCCACCCACCAGTACTGGGGATTGAACCCAGGGGACACTTTACCACTAAGAAACATACCCAATCCTTTTTATTTCACTTGTTAAAATTTAGAGACAGGGTGTCACTATGTTTCTAAGGCTGGCCTCAAACTTGTGCTACTCTTGAGTCACTGGGATTATAGGCATGTGCTACCACACCCAGCACCTACAGTTCTTAAAGACAGAGTACTGAGTATTACTGTAAGAAACAATGAGATCTTTAAAGCTTGTAAGAAATGCATGCAAACACCAAAATAAATATTGTATAAGAAAAAATACAGATAAGAGACTCTTCATCAAAGATATTACAAAGGGTGGTGGGGTGGGGATAGAGGAATGAGAGTGGGGAAAGTGAGGCAAAGAGAATAATAAACAGATGAAAGAGGGAGAACTCAGCACAGATCATTCTGGAAGGATTTCTTTTTGTTTCATCAAAGTGTTGGGATGAATTGGTCCATCAAGGGATCCTACCCCTGAAGGAACACAGGCGAGGATGGATGGGGGATAGTGTGAAGACATTAATTTGAGACCAGTGGATGGTGAAGGGACAGCCTGAAAGATGACCTGCCACAGACAAGAATTCCACAGACAAGAATTCCAACGAGGAGGAAACTGGAAGCTGCACTGCACTATGTGCTGCCTTCTTCCTGCTTGTCCCAAGCAAACTGTGATCTTAAGAAAACACACACACACACACACACACACACACACACACACACACAAAATCAAAGCCAAGTACAAACCACATGGGGGCACTTTTCCCTCATTAAGATTGGAGATCCATCATCTAAGAGGCCTAGAGTACCGAAGCCCTGGGAGGGCTCCGTCCTACTTCACTGGGGAGTTTTTGACTCCACAATTAATTGGCTGCACCTGGACTAATTTCCCCAGGTGTAATTTGTCTCCACAAGAGACCAGCCTTTAAAACCTTTCAAGGCATCAAATATAGCCAGAAACTTAAAAAAAAAAGGAAGAAGAAAGGGAAAAAAGTCATCCAAATTTTTATATCCTCTCTCATGGCATATTTAATGGTACACTGTAATATTTGTTTCTTCAGATGCCTCAGAAATGTTTTATAAGTTTCTACTTTAAAAAAATGTTTAATCTTCTCTTAAAGATCTTCCTAAATCCTAAAGTTAATTACATTTTTAGAAGGCTTTAATATATTTCTTCCTTAAGCTGTGATTTCATTTCTGATTTTGCTATTGAAAACAACCTTGAATTTAGAGTTACAAACAAATGAAGGAAAGTAACATCATAAAAATTATTGGCATGTGGCAGCAAGAAGAAGAAGGTCAACCAAAGAACAGAACAGCTGTATAGAATATTGTCTTCTGTGGAGGCCTCAAAATGCTATAATGGGGCTGGGGATGTGGCTCAGTAGGAGAGTGTTTGCCTAGTATGTACAAGGCCCTGGTTCAATTCCCGGCATGGCAAAAAGAAAAAAAACAAAAACAAATGCTAAATGTATATTATTTCACTCATAAATAAATAAAGGTAGGAAAGATGCATTATCTTGAGTTCAAAAAAATGACACATCTTTTAAGTGAAAGTTTCAAGGGAAGGGTTGTTATTAGAGGTGGATTTCAAAAAATGGGTATTTTGGCAAAAAAAGGGAACCAATTTGGAAGAAAGTTCTGATACATTCCGCTGACTTTCCTTATCCTATTCCTCCTCCCTTTCTTTCATTCCCCTTTGTCTATATTCTGATATTTTTCTATTTTTTATCCCCTCCATGTTATAGTGGATTAGTTTCTGCATATCAGAAAAAAAATTTGACCTTCAACTTTTGGGGACTGGCTTATTGCATTTAGCACGATAGTCTCCTGTTCTATTCAGTTATTGGCAAAGGCTATCACTTCATTCTTCATTCTTGTTTTTTATTTTTGTACCAGGGACTGAACCCAGATGTAGCTTAACCACAGAGCCACATCCCCAGCCCTTTTTAAAAAATTTTATTAGAGACAGGTCTCACTGAGTTGCTTAGGCCCTCACTACGTTGCTGAAACTGGGCTTAAACTCGAAATCCTCCTGCCTCAACCTCTCGAGCCACTGGGATTACAGGCATGCGCCACCATACCTGGCACTCTCATTCTTTATGGCTGAGTAATACTTCCTTGTGTATATATAGCATATTTTGTTTATCCATTTGAAGGGCACCTAGGTTAGCTCTATAGCTTAGCTATTGAAACTGAGCTGCTATAAACATCGATGTGGCTGTGTTACTATAGTATGCTGACTTTATTTTATTTTAATTTGTTGTATGCTGATTTTAATAACCTAACTTTTCTATGTAAATATATGAATATAACACAGTGAATTTCACCATCATGTACATCCACAAGACACTTAAAAAAATAAGTGACTAGAAAGATCAGTAGAGCAGAGGGAAGTGAAAACAGGGGTAGGAGGAAGGGAGGGGAAAGGGAAATACTGGGACCTGAATTAAAAAAAAATTGTAGTCCATGATTTTATAATTATGTCACAGTACATTCTACTGTCATGTGTAACTCAAAAGAACCAAAAAAAAAAGAAAGAAAAGAAATAATGAAAGAAAAAAGAAAAAGAAAGAAAGTTCTGAAATGACCAAAGCGGAACACATGTTTAGGAAATTGTGACCGATCCTGTTTGTCAGGTTATAAGTCTGCCCATAACCAGAAACACTATGTAACATGTACTAATATTTACTTGGCACTGTTCTAAATGCCTCACATCCATATATTGACTCACTTAATTTCTATACAACCCCAAGAGGAAACTTTTCAAGTGAAGAAACCAATACCTAGAGGCTGACATCTGAGCTCACCCAGGTAGTAAGTGGCAAACCCAGGATGTTGAACTCAGATGTCTAGGTCCTGATAAAAACAAGGAAATGAAGTCTGGGTGTTGATTGCAGAGTTTTGTCTCAATTAAGAGGCAACTGAGAGACACTGAAGAATCAATTTGGGGACAGCAACACAGCATGACTTTTGTAGGGCAACTCCAAGGAAACTGTATTTTGGTAGTATCGTGTAAGATGGATAAGAACAGGATGTAAATGAAGTCAAGGGTCCAGTATTGATGCTCCAATGAGAGAAGGGTGGTGATAGGGGGGTTGTATTATAGTCAGAGCAAAGGGGGAAAAATGAAATATCAATCTGGGCAGTCTAGTTTGAGAGGTGTGACTGTAGCTCCATACTGCCTTCATAGGAAACAGGCTGTGAGGAAGGTTTAGTGTGGGGAAGAAGAGCAGTTAATCTTAGAAATTTAAGTGAGGGACTAGTAAAATAAATAAATAAGGTAGAGCTATCCAGGAGGCCAGAAATAAGAGTTTTCTATTCACTATAAAAGACAAAACGGTAATCCAACTTTAAATGTCCTCCAGTTAAAGAGAAAAGGATCCAGTTCAGACCTATGAAATGTTCCCTGAGCATCAGAGTACATGGGTGGGACTGAGGACCAGGCCTAAGGGAAAATGCCTACAATTTTCAATGGTTTGGGGCCTTTCTTCCCTTCTCAAATCTTGAGGCATACAACATACTCATATCACCAACACGCTCTTTAATAGATTATTTTGTGACTCATGTCAGTGTAAGATAAAGAGGCATAACCAGAGTTGCTGTGATGACTACTCTTCGATTTTGATAATGAAGACTCTTTCTATAAAAGAATGGTTCTCTCTGCTTCCACCACTCACTTCTATGGTGAAGGGGGTGAGGTGTGGATACAACCAGAAAAGTGGTCCCCTTCTTATAACTGTGGATTTTCATCAACAAGCTATGTTTTATACTCTCTGTTTTTCCTGTTTCTGAAAGAATGCTTCAGGTATTGGTATCACCACTCCTAAAACAGAACTTGTCTCTTTTCTGCAGTAAAAATGGAAACATTCTTGCCTAGCCTCCCAGTAGTTTCGGAACAAAATTTTATGCTCTGTGCATTTGCCACTCTAGTGAATTCCACAGATCTCTCATTTTCAAATTCAAGAAGTCATTTGTATTTTTAAAAATCTCTAGATAATATAAAATTTATTTTTATATATAAGATATCATCCTATGACATTTATCTACTCATTCTGCAATCATTTAGTATCATCTACTTAAGTAACAGTAAGTGAAATGGATAATGAGAAGAAAGTAAGAGTGGTTAAGGGCTGTAGCTCAGTGGAAAAGCTGTTGTCTAACTTGTGTGAGGTCCTGGGTTAGATTCCTAGTGAAAGGAAGGAAGGAAGGAGGGGGGGGGAGGAAGGAAGGAAAAGAAAAGAAAAGAAAGAAGGAAGAAAAGGAAAGAAATGGAAGGAAAATTTAAAAAGGGAAGTTTTAAGTATGCCACCTCCAAGAGACTCATCTCATAGGAAAAGACATCCACAGACTGAAGGTGAAGGTTTGGGAAAAATCATACCACTCACATGGACTTCAGAAGCAAGCAGGCACTTCTATCCTCATATCAAATAAAGTAGACTTCAAGATAAAGTTAATTAAAAGGGATAAAGAAGGACACTACATACTGCTCAAGGGAAGCATACACCAACAAGACTTAACAATTATAAATATATATGTCCCAAACAATGGATCATCTATGTTCATCAAACAAACTCTTCTCAAGTTCAAGAGTTAAATAGACCACAACACAATAATTCTGGGTGACTTTAACATACTTCTTTCACCACCATATAGATCTTCCAAACAAAAGCTGAACAAAGAAACTGTAGAACTCAACAAAACAATCAATAACTTAGGTTTAACTGACATATATATATATAATATTTCATCTGTCAATGAGTGAATACACTTTCTTCTCAGCAGCACATGGATCCTTGTCTAAAATAAACCATATACTATGCACAAAGCAACTCTTAGCAAATATAAAAAGTAGAGATACTACCCTGTATTCTATTGGATCATAATGGAATGAAATTAGAAATAAATGATAAAATAAGAAATAAAAGCTACTCCAACACCTGGAGACTAAATAATATGCTACTGAACGAACAATGGGTTGCAGAAGACATCAAGGAGGAGATTAAAAAAAAATTAGAGGTGAATGAGAACACAAATACAACTTATCAAAATCTCTGTGACACTGTGAAGGAAGTTCTAAGAGGAAAGTTTATTGCATGGAGTTCATTCCTTAAAAGAAGAAAAAGTCAACAAATAAGTGACTTAATATTACAGCTCAAAGCCCTAGAAAAGGAAGAAGAAATCTACACCAAAAGAAATAGAAGACAGGAAATAATTAAAATCAGAGCTGAAATCAATGAAATCAAAACAAAAGAAACAATTGAAAAAATTGACAGAACAAAAAGTTGGTTCTTTGAAAAAACAAATAAAATTGACAAACTCTTTGAAGAGAAGGAGGAGAAAACTCAAATTACTAACATACAGGATGAAAAAGGTAATATCATAACTGACACTACAGAAATACAGAAGATAATTAGAAATTATTTTGAAAATTTTACTCCAATAAAATAGAAAATATTGAAGGCATCAATAAATTATTCTAGAGTCATATGATTTGCTCAAATTGAATCAGGATGATATACACAATTTAAACAGATCAATTCAAGCAATGAAATAGAAGACGCCATCAGAAGTCTACCAACCAAGAAAAGCCCAGGACAGGATGAATACACAGTAGAGTTCTACAAGACCTTTAAAGAAAAACTAATACCAATACTGTTCAATTTATTTCAGGAAATAGAAAAAGAGGCAGCACTTTCAAACTCATTCTATGAGGCCAATATCACCCTGATTCCAAAACCAGGCAAAGACACATCAAGGAAAGAAAAATTTAGACCAATATCTCTAATGAACATCGATGCAAAAATCCTCAATAAAATTCTGGCAAATCGATTATAAAAATATATAAAAAAGATAGTGCACCATGATCAAGTGGGATTCATCCCAGGGATGCAAGGTTTGTTCAACATACAGAAATCAATAAATGTAATCCATCACATCAATAGACTTAAAGATAAGAATCATACGATCATCTCGATAGACACAGAAAAAGCATTTGAAAAAAATACAGCATCCCTTTATGTTCAAAACACTAGAAAAATTAGGTATAACAGGAACATATCTCAACATCATAAGGCTATCTATGCTAAGCCCCAGGCCAAGAAGAAAAATTGAAGGCATGCCCTCTAAATACTGGAACAAGACAGGGATGCCCTCTTTCACCACTTCTATTTAACATAGTTCTTGAAATACTGGCCAGAGCAATTAGATAGAGAAAAGAAATTAAAGGGATACAGATAGGAAAAGAAGAACTCAAATTAGCACTATTTGCTGATGATAGTATCTGTATCTAGAAGACCCAAAAAGTTCCACTAGAATACTTCTAGAATCAGTAAATGAATTCAGCAAAGTATCAGGATATAAAATCAACACCCATTAATCAAATGCATTTCTGTATATCAATGACAAATCCTCAGAAAGGGAAATGAGGAAAACTACCCCATTTACCATAGCCTCAAAAAAAAAAAAACCCTTGGGAATCAACTTAATAAAAGAAGTGAAAGATCTGTATGATGAAAACTACAGAGACCTAAAGAAAAAAATCAAAAAAGATCTTAGAAGATGGAAAGATCTACCTTGCTCTTGGATAGGCAAAATTAATATTATCGAAATGAGCATACTATCAAAAGCACTATACAGATTTAATGCAATTCCGAGCAAAATCTCAATGGCATTCCTCATAGAAATAGAAAAAGCAATCATGAAATTCATCTGGAAAAATAAGAGATCCAGAATAGCTAAAGCAATCCTTAGCAGGAAGAGTGAAGCAGGTGGCATTGCTATACAAGACCTTAAACTATACTACAGAGCAATAGTAACAAAAAGAGCATGGTATTGGCACCAAAACAGACTGGTAGACTAATGGTACAGAATAGAGGATACAGAGACTAACCCACAGAAGTACAATTATCTTATATTAGACAAAGGTACTAAAAACATGCATTGGAGAAAAGATATCATCTTCAACAAATGGTGCTGGGAAAACTGGAAATTCATATATAACTAAATGAAATTAAACCCCTATCTATCACCATGCACAAAACTCAACTCAAAGTGGATCAAGGACCTAGGAATAAAACCAGAGACCCTGCATCTAATAGAAGAAAAAATAGGCCCTAATCTCTATCATGTGGGAATTAGGCCCCACTTCCTTAATAAGACTCCTATAGCACAAGAATTACAAGCAAGAATCAATAAATGGGATGGATTCAAATTAAAAAGTTTCTTCTCAGTAAAAGAAAAGAGAGCCTACATCTTGGGAGAAAATTTTTACATATCACATATCAGATACAGCATTAATCTCTAGGGTATATAAAGAACTCAAAAAGCTAAACACCAAAAAAAACAAATAACCCAATTAATAAATGGGCCAAGGAACTGAACAAACACTTCTCAAAAGAGGATATACAATCAATTAACAAATATATGAAAAATGTTCATCATTGTTAGCAATTAGAGAAATGCAAATCAAAAGTACTCTAAGGTATCATCTCACTCCAGTCAGAATGACAGCTATCATGAAGACAAACAACAGTAAGTGTTGGTGAGGATGTGGGGGAAAAGTTACACTCATACACTGCTGGTGGGATTGCAAATTTGTACAGTCAACATGGAAAGCAGTATGGAGATTTCTTGGAAAATTGGGAATGGAACCACCATTTGACCCAGCTATCCCACTCCTTGGTCTATACCCAAAGGACTTAAAAACAGCATACTAGAGGGACACAGCCACATCAAGGTTTATAGCAGCACAATTCACAATAGCTAAACTGTGGAACCAACCTAGATGCCCTTCAGTAGATGAATAGATTAAAAAATATGGCGTATATACACAATGGAAATTTACTCAGCATTAAAAGAGAATAAAATCCTGTATCTGCAGGTAAGTGGGTGGAAGTTGGAGAAGACAATGCTAAGTGAAGTTAGGTAATCCCCCAAAACCAAATGAAGAATGTTTTCTCTGATATAAGGAGGCTGATTCATAGTGGGGTAGGGAGAGGGAGCATGGGAGGAATAGATGAACTCTAGATAGGGCAGAGAGGTGGGAGGAGGAGGGAGGGCCTATGAGAATAGAATGATGGTGGAATGTGATGGACATCATTATCCAAAGTACATGCATGAAGACACGAATTGGTATGAATATACTTTGTATACAATCAGAGATACGAAAAATTTGTGCTCTATATGGGTAATATGAATTGTAATGCATTCTGCTGTCATATATAAATAAAAAAATTAATAAGAAAGGGAAAAAAAATTTAAAAAGAAAACTTTAAATTTCTTAAATAGATACATGAATTAAACAAACCTGAAGAAAAATACATAGTAGAGGAGAACTCTCTGCTACTTGTTTTTTTTAAGTGGAATTATTAATAATTATATTCATGGTTATTTATGATGACATGGAAATTGTTATCAAATTTAGGAATTTAGAGGATTGGGTTATGTTTGAGTGTGAGGAACTTGTTTTCATTCCTGATTTAATAGGTGTTCCTGTATTGCATAGTTATGAAAGTTGATTGATAGTTGTAGCTGGTTGGTCTTTGTCAGTATTTTCATTGTTACTGAAATTGCTTATGGAAATAAAATAGCAAAGGTTAATATTAAAATTATAGATAGAAGAAGGGACAGGAATTAGAATTTGATTAGTACTTTTTGATTAGAGGTGATAATTGAAGCTATTATTTGAATATGAAAATGAATTTGGGGCTTTTTTTTCCTAGTCAAATTTCTTTTTTTAAATTTTTTTAAATTTTTATTTTATTTTATTTTATTTTTTTTAGTTTTTGGCGGACCAACATCGTTGTTGGTATGTGATGCTGAGGATCGAACCTGGGCCGCACGCATGCCAGGCAAGCGGTAGCACACTTGTGCCACATCCCCAGCCCCCTAGTCAAATTTCTTCTAACAGGGTAGATATTGATTTTGTATTTAAAGATAGATTTAGGTGTGTAATAGAGGGTGAATAATTGTTTTAAGAATCCTAGAAGATTTAAAAATTCAGAGGCATTGGAGTGTTTGGTTTTGAGGTTAAAGGTTAGCAGATTGAGTTCTATTGCAAGAGCAAAACCTATGATAGTAACTACTAGGGTTACTGGTTTTAAGTATAGTAGCATAGTTCTAAGTGGGGTGTTGTGGGACTGATGTTACTGGAGATGAAGAAGTCAGCAAAAACACTGCCATTGTGTGAAGTTTAATTGAATTCATTAAGAAACGGTTATTTTCATTCGTACAAATTAATGCTAAAAATCATGGTCATCCCATGTATGTATGATTTTGTGGGGATGAACCCAGCTACTTTGTATAACAGTAATGCTCTAATATAAAAAAAGAAAAGTAAGTAGAGAAAAAAAAAAGTCATGGTTGTCTTAGTAGGGCAAAGAAACCAAGGCGTGTACTGTAAGGGAAGGGGAAATGAGTGTAGTTAATAGGACTCGGGTCTCAGTATATGACAGGTTTGATGATTTGATGATTAAGTCTTTGGAGCAGAGGCCTGTAAGAAAGGGTATTCCTGTAAAAGCCAGGCTACCCATAATAAGTGAAAATGCGGTGAATGGTATGACTTGGAATAGGCCTTCCATTTTTTGGATATCTTGTTTGTCACTTAGGTTATGGATAATCGATCCTGACCATCTAAATAGTATAGCTTTAAATAATGCACGTATACAGATATGGAGAAACGCCATGTGTGGTTGGTTAATTTCAATAGTGACTACTAGTGCAAGTTGATGTGATGTGGAAAATACAACAATTTTTTAAAGTCATTTTTAAGTCATTTTTATGTCATTTAAGGCACAAATGGCTGTGAACAGGTTGGCAACAGCACCTAAACATAGAGTGTTTGAATAATATTGTTTTCTACTAGAGGGTAAAAGCAGATGAGAAGAAAAATCCCTGCTGCTACATTGTGCTTGAGTATCATAGAGTTGAAAATGGTGTAGGTCCTTCTATAGCTGATGGCCAAGGATAGAGGTCGAATTGAGCTGATTTCCTATGGCTGCTAGAAATAACCCAATTAGGGGCTTTGGGTTAGGGTTTATGATTATGTGTGGGGCTAAAAATTAGTCATATTATTCTGATATCTGTATTGAAATATTATAAATGATTAAAATGTACTTTTAAAAAAATGAGCTGGTGATGAAAAAGATTGAGAAATTTTTTTCTCCTCAGACATCTGGTTAATGTTTGTTCCAAAGCAGAACAATCTTCCTTACCTATGTTAGATGGCCTCCACCCGTTCAGCTCTGCTTAAACCTGATGACCGACTCTATAAAAAGGTGAGTTCTTAAAATGGTAACTCATTCTCAGTCTATAATTTTAGATTTTGCTATCTTTGATATTAAATTTTAATTCTCCAGCTGCCCTTGCTTTTAATTAAATCTCTAAACAGTTTTTGGAAGCACTAGCCTATTTCTCACTATCCCTCTATCACTGAGAATTTCCTCTAATTTTAACTATGTATTTTAAAAAATCCAAGTAAAAGTCTTTTAATTTTTAGAACATTTGAACGGAAAATGTGAGTCTCGATAATGCTACCAATATTATTGCACTTAAGCTATTTTCCAGGATATATTTAAAATGATTAAGACAGGAGCAATTTTAAGGTGGAATAAGATCAGTAACAACAATAATGTGCAATTGTTCTCAGAAAGAATGAAAAAGTGTCTTCTTCCAATTCAGGGGAAGCATGGGGTAATGTTTGATGGGTACCCATGGAGACAGTGTAGATTCCTGAGTCCATAACTGCTAATAACTTGCTTTGGGACTGAGGGAAAAAAATCATCTCCCTTCACACTGGCTGGACTTTCACAGCTGTAATAGAAGGGGTAATTAGACGGTTTGGTTAAGACAGGAAAGACAATTCTAGCTCTGCTCACCCAATTCCAATAATCCAAACAT
Source organism: Spermophilus citellus (assembly GCF_964194105.1). Taxonomy (NCBI): domain Eukaryota; kingdom Metazoa; phylum Chordata; class Mammalia; order Rodentia; family Sciuridae; genus Spermophilus; species Spermophilus citellus. Next base: position 74,619,405 of record NC_138187.1, on the reverse strand, counting down.
GAAATATGATATTGGTTCAAATGATCTGAAAAACTCCTTCAAATTCTTCGTTTCTGTGCATGTTGGAAACTTGATTGATGCAGATAAAGTGGTGCTGCTCAAAGAAAATTGCAAAAGCAAAACAAGGAAAAGTGCCTGTGGAAAAAATCCAGTGAAGATAATTGGCTGAGGAAAGGTCAAAGTTTAAGTCTCTCAGAGAAAGCACGAAGAGAATGCCAAGCTGCCTTGGTTCTATAATTTCAGGTATAATATAAATTTGATTAAATTTATATTTTAATTACATAGCAGTGAGATGTTAAATATCATTGAAATGTCTTAATAGAGTTAATGAGGTGATAAAATAAGGCAGAAAATGACATCTAAGTCAAACATACAAGGTCCATTATCAAAGTAGACTGAGTGTAATGGTATCCTCTCTCTAACCTAGAGACTCCATTAAAATCAGGTAGGTGACTTTGAACACAGGTGGAAAATGAGAATCATTCAAATATGCAAAACATAATTAAAGGAACATTTTCCAAGGGAAAATTAATTAAACTAAGTAAACATATGGGTTATCTCACAACTTAAATGTGAAATTACCACTTTATATAGCAAGGAAGACTTCAAGAGAATGAGAATTCTAGTTTATAACATAAATGCATTGGAACATTGCAAAGATCAATGTATTTGGTATGGAGCCATCCTAAGAAATTCAATGAAGGTGAGAGCATAAAATGCTCTCTGAATGCATGGTGAATACTATGTGAAATACTAAATAGGGTTCTCCTCATTAATAGTTTTACTAAGGTAATGCTATTTACATGTTCATATATAACAGAATAGGAAAAATGACGATTAAAAAAGGAGTCTGAAATAATGTATTCATTCATCAAGAATTTTCTTAATTATCAGAATGGTTTGGGCATAAATAAAAATTCCAGTATTATTCATGTGACTCTAGACCAAAAATGCTCCCAAACCTTGATTTCTCATCTCCTACCCCTGTGTGGTACAGAAGAAAGGATATTTGATTTCAGTGCTATTTTCCAATCATAATGGCACTATTTGTTAATCCCCAAATGCCTACCTGTGATTTTCTATTTGGACATCCAATTTTCCATATTTAGCTTTTGGAACAACAAAGTCTTCTTGTGCGAGTTTGATTTTCTTGAATCGTGCTTTTCTGCACTCTCAGTATTGCTTTTAAAAATCTTTGCTACTGATCCAAGAAACATGTTTTACCTGTGAAAAGAAATGGTAAAATGTACTGCATTTTGAATAATTTAAAATATCTTTTTCAGAAAAAGCAAATATTTTATATATTTGATGGTAAATGAAATGTGGACAATATTTAGAAAAACAACATACTTCATAGGTTCCTGCACCATTACTCTGGAATAACTCTGCACAATTTGTGTTATAAACTTAGATGCACAATATATTTTATGTTTGCTTCTACTAAGCAGAGCAGTTTGTAAGTCATAGTGGTGTTCACATTATACTAGTTATTTTAGGTCAGTATATTTTTCTTTTCAAAAGAACCTTGCTTTCTACTTAATGTTCAGTTCTTTTCTATTTTTGAAAAAAATAAACAGGTGGGCAAACATTATATTGATTTAGAGATTGGTTTGATGAATAGCTTGTGGAGGCTAAATGTGGGGAATAATTGGCAGACCATCAGCAGGTGATGGTTAGTGAGTTAGAAAACCAGCTACAGGTGGCTCTTTCCTAATGTGTGAAAATGATGGTTTATTTTGGAAGTACTCAAAAAATTCTTCCCATCCTCAGAACTATTAGATCTGATTGGACCATCCTCACCTGGTAGCTCAATGTTCAGAAATGGAAGGACTTAGGTCACTGGTTCAATGTTTGCTTTCTATTTTTGTACTTATTAAAAATTAAGCAAACTCCTATAGATTGAGATACACACCTGAGCACCTTAATACTTCAGTAAGGTATAACAGTCTCACATTATATAAGGTAAAGTTATATGAGTCCTATTTACACACTCATGAGGATTCATCTACACTCAAACATACATGCATTCATTCTAAAGCATGCATCTCCTACACAGACAGGTAAGGTTTATACCAGGAGGTCCTTCCCTTTCATATGCTAATCCAAGTGGGTTATTTATATCCACTTGCAGAGGGGTGGGGTGCCAGTATTTGATTGGAACTCTATTATATGCTGGGTTTTCTGCAACAACTTTGCGAAATAAACATTTTTGGCAACGAATTCATTCGAATAGTTAAAACATGTACCTAGCATTTCATTTGAAAAGAACAAAGGAACAAAAAGTGGAATATAAGTCTCACTCTTTGGAAATAACCACTCTTTGGAAATAATCAGTCTATCTTGGGGAAGTACCCCCCACAAGCACACAGGGGGAGGACAGTTGAAGAACTCTGCCCCTAGCCACAAAGTGGGCATGTGACCTCAGTTGGATAATGACAGCTCCTTCCTTATCCAGCTGACTAGAAAGACAGAGCTCATGACCCAAACTAGGTCCTGCGTTTTCTAACTAAAGATGGTGTGACAGTGATCTCTGGGTGAAGCTCTAAAGATATGGGGTGCTGCCTATGACTGCGTGCTCAGTTAGGGGAAGAGAGACTTTTGCAACAGAGAAGGAGGTCCACCTGTGAAGTGTCCAAGAAAGACTTTCTGAGGAAGTTCAAAGCTGAGGTCTGCAGGTCTGCACGAGTGTAACTGTGACTGGAGTAAGAAGAGGAGGCTGGGAGGTGAGTGGTACTCAAATCCCAAAGCAATGCTAGGGACTGTGGGGTTCACAGGAAGTGAACCGTAAGTGGAAGGTAGGTTGGTAGGAGTTGATGGGCATGGTGTCTCCCACAACTCCTGTATTAATGCAGAAATGTTCAGAGTCTAAGAAATTGCATTGAGAGAGCTGTAACCTGATCAGTCTATCCCAGTTTGAATGGAGAGACTGGGTGGTGACTGCAGCCAGGTGCCTGTGGCTGGACAAGGTGGGTCCCTGGGGGTGTGCCTGGAAGGGTGCACCTGCCCTGTACCCATCCCCCCACTTCCTGGACACCGTGAACAGTGCAGCGTGCAGCGCTCAGGCTCTTCTGTATGATGTTCTTCCTCACAATGGGCCCAAAGCAGTAGACTCAGCTGACCATGGCCAAAACCTCAGAAAATGTGAGTGAAAATAAACATTTCCCCCTCTACGTTGTTCCTGTTGGGTATTTTGATCACAGTGATGAGAAGCTGACTAACACAGTGCTCTTGATTAGAGGCATGAATAATTGACATGAGCGGAAGTGGAATTTAAGGGAAGAATATTTATTAGCTAGTTCTGGAAATATCAGGCGGGCTAGAGAACAATGCTTGAAACGTGGAGGTGATCCTGGGGAGGTCAGGCAAAGGAAATGGTACACTGTGTGTGGACACATAGCACACAGTTCTCAGTGACGCCCCTACTGTCCCTGCACATGGCTGGCACTTCCTCAATATTCAAAATTTGTTGGAGGCATGTGTTTGATTTGCCACACCTGGATCACAGGCCATCACTTAGCTGCCAGAGGACTTGGAGATAAAAATGTCTGATTTCAGAAGACGTCTGTCAGGAAGGCTTGCCCCTTCCCTACCACTCAAGCTCACAAAGTGTGGAATTCTCCCACACAAGGAAGCAAAAAGGAAAGAAGTGCTAGAGTAGCAGGCAGCAGGGAAAAGAGGCAAACATCTGCTTCTTACGCTAACGTTCATCTTAGGTGTTTTAAATTCTAATTATTTGAAGTTGTATTTGTATTATTTATATTGTTTTATTATGTGGATCATTTTAATTTATATTAGTATTTTTATAATTATGTATATTTATGGGGGTCCAATGTGATGTTTTGATAAACGTAAATATGGTGGAATGATCAGATCAGGTTAACTAACCTGTCACCTCATGTACTTATCATTTCTTTGTGCTGAGAAGACTTAAAATCCATTCTTCTAACTGTTTTGCAATTTGCAACATGTTGTTATTAAGTATAGCTACTATGGTGTGCAATAGATCACTGCTTTTATATTTTAGAGGGATCGTTCTTTCTGCTGTTTGGGGAACGGAGGGAAAGTGGTGGTAGAAAAAAATGGCTGCAATTAAATTAGCTAAGAGGTTCTTGCAGTAATCCAGACAAGACAATGGTGTTCTGGATCATGAAAAGGACTGTGGGGATGGAGAGAGATGAATGGGTTAAAGAAATGTAAACTTAAATGGTTTATTGATGGGTTGGATATGAGGATGGGGGGGGGCAGGTGTGGGGGCTCCCTAAAGAAGAGCAAGGTGTGACAGATGTCAGTTTCTGGGCTAGGCATCTTTTTGGTCCACAGTCCTCTACATTTAGAGAACTCAGAGGGGTGATGTAGTATCTAGAATGTTCACTTATTCCTGTTTACAAATGAAAAAACTCAAGAGAGGTTAAACATCTTGCTCAGAGTCATATGCCAAGCCAAGGTATGCACCAGACCTGTTGGGATAAAACTTTCATGCTCTTTATCTTATATCAAGTTGTTCTGAGTATTGCAATAGGAAGACTGTGGAGGATTCTATTAAAATCTCAGTGCTGCCTTTTCACACGTCATCTTTTCCAAAGAAATATGTCCTCTTTAAATTTTTAATGGAAAGAAATATCTTTACAGGAAAACAACTTGATCAAACTTTGCAGTCTGTGGCTAAATCATCCCCCACCCCACCCCCCATCTTTTTATAATACTGTATTCTGCAGTGTTTAGTGACTAATGTGTTTTTCTTTTATATTTACTCTTGAATCATTGCTGATACTGTGTCCAGCATTTCTAAAGTCCATTGAAATTTTCAGAAGAAAAGCAGTGGTTAGGCTGGCTGCAAAATGTCAGTTTTATATCATAAACGCTTAAGAAGTTACATTCTTTTCTTTATATAATATGTACATATTTTGTGCCTTCTACTTGTAGGCACTTGGAATGCAGAAACAGAGCAAAATAGACACTGTGCCTTTGTGAAGTGACTATGTAATTGGAAGATATTGACAATATGCAAACAAATACAAAAATGTACTTGGAGGTGATTAAGTGCTATGAAAACGTAAAGCAAGGAAAGAAGACAGAGATGCTGGGCATGATGGATTGAGGGGTAGTTCTTATTTTGTTAAGGTAATGTTTGATCAGACTAAAGGAGAGGGAGTAAGCTCCAACAGCTTTTGTGGCAGATGTAATGCCAACTGGAAATGCACTGTGGCAAAAATCACAAGGGCTTCATACATTCCTTTCATCACAATGTTGGAAAAGTGTTATGAGTGTTAGAAGACAAGAAGAAAATTACCTGAGATTTATACCTGGTTTTCAAATATTTATAAGCATTTTTCAACCATCTTGAAAGAGAAGATCATGTCCTAGAGGGATGTCTGGAAGACAGATCTGGAGAGAAGATTAAAAGTTGAATGACTTGTTATCAACAGAGTTAGAACATTCTGCTGAGTCTGAACTTTCCATGAGTGCAAGTGGGGTCCCAACTGGTCAGATAAACGAGTCAGTGAGGAATATCATTCTCATTAATTGCCACTGACTATAAGGTTAGACATTTTCTAATAGATTTCTCTTCTCTATTTTTGGAGATAGCTGTAACATCAATTCTAATTTTGAATCCTTAATATAGGAATGGAACAATTGATAATTTTCAATAACACTGATTCTTAGACTATGAATAAAGGTTTTGAATATTTTAGATGGTCTCATTTAGGCTTAAACTTTTGATGGTATTAAGAAACTTATTTTTAGCATGTTATGCAGTCAAATGGTTGGTCAAGAAGCTACAAAGGATCCGGAATATATTTCACTCAACAAATGTTTTTAAAGACCCTGTTTCATTTCTCATTGGAAATAAATTGTTTTTATTAAGTGATTAAGCATTAAACTGCCTTTCAGTTCATGATGTTTATTTTATCAACTTATTAAAAGTTGCTGTTAAGTCCACATTATTTTACTAGATTTTTAAAAAAAATTCGGGCAAGGTTTGCTAAATTTGTCCTTTGCTAAGATGATCATGGTTTTCCTGCAATGACCAAATAATGTAGCAAATACAATTAGACTTTCTCATGTTGAACCATCTTTGCATCATGGGAATGAATGCTAATGGTTCTTGTTTACTAATTTGGGGGATTTATAGGATGTAGACTTTGTATATTCATTTCAGTTTCTTAATGAATGAGCAGAAAAATATTCATCATTCACCCCTGAGGAGCAATTTGGTCATTTCTACTTATTGTCTTGGTATAAATTCTAGGTTGGAAATAATTTCACCTTAGCCATTTGAAGGTGGCATTCTATTGTGTTCTAGCATTCAGTGTTGCTGATTAGAATGTAACAGTTACTCACTTACATATTTGTTACATGCCTGGCACTCTCCTAACCTCTTTATATGTAATAACTCATTTCATTTTTACAACAGCATTATGAAATGAATGCTATTATTATTATACCAATTATTTATGTAGGTATTTATATGTAAATCTATATATCTAAGTATCTTTGCCCAAAATTCTATAGCAGGTAAATAGAATGACCAGATGTGAACATCAGCAGTCTATCGTGAGAGTTCCTTCTCATTCACTAGATTGTATTCCTGTCTTGACATTTGAATTCCTGATCTCTGTATGTGACCTGTGTTTTATCTGCTTAGCTTTCCATATTACTGCAGGTATAAAGTTCCACTGCCCAGCATATCACCTCTTCCTGGGAATTCTCTGATGCCAAATGTGATGGGCAGATTTCTGCAGAAACCCACCCCTTACTCATGGGCTACCTAAGAGAGAGGAAGTTTATAACTTAGGATGTAGCCCTTGACAGATGAGGAGACAGTTCATAGATAAAGGCTCCCCTTGTCTGATCTTTGGGTGAACACTCTGAGATGTATTCTAGGTGGTTCCTTAGAGGGTGCCAAATGGGATTGGGCTCCATGTTTTTTCATAGATTGGAGCAACTAAGTCATGTTTCCTCTCATTCCATCCCTCATTTCTGCCTCTGAGGGCCTATTCTCAAATAAGCTACCTCATTTGAAAACCTTTGCTTCAGGATTTCTTGGGTTGAGGGAGGTAAAATTGGCTTCAGAGTGGAACTAGAAAGCAGACCCTCAGGATGGGCCTCTGGAGCTGAATCACTTAGCAGACATGCAGCAGTGAAGGATTAGTGGTGAGTGGAACAGTGAGAACCCTTGACATTAGAAGCACTGAGACTCCTTGGAGTGGTTTGGTGTGTGTGTGTGGCGGGGGGGGGGGGGGGCGGTAGGTGAAGATGAAACATTCAGTTCGGAGATGGGTAAAGCCTTTGAATAATATGGGGTCATGGTACTAAAAAGGGTCATGGACTGAATGGTTTTGATTAATACTTTTGAACCTTTAAGAAAGTACTAAATATCAACTCAAGACAGGCTTTAAATGATGGAAGACCTCTATGGTAGCATTTCAAAATGGTAGCATCACTTGCAGCCACAGAACCTTTTGGCTTAGGATTTAATCTCTTGGGATGCAGAGCAAAAAAAAAAAGGGGGGGGATTTAATCTATAGGCTTGACAAATATCCATGCAAACACCTAGGTTATTATAGGAAATAACTGGAACTTTGAAACCTGTCTGGGGATATTTAGGAGAATTAGCTGAGAATCTTAAACTTTTGGAGAAGGCAGTCACTCCCCTTTGATAAGAGAGCAGCTTTACTTTATCTAGATACCCAGCCAAGACTCCATCAATGCAGACACCTCTTATTTTGACATCCTCCTCAAGATCTATCCCCACCTCCCTCATTGCCTCCAGATTGATAAGGATGGTTAGGTGACAGCCTGGCTTATTCAAGAAAATAGTCTTTAGGAAAAAACATATAGCTAAAAGAATTGCAGTACCTACTGGAAAAAAGCAAGGGAGCACATTTGGGTTTGGTTCTTAAAGGTACTGGAGTAGACAGGCAGCATGTAAGCTTGAAGAGGGAAGATTTTATTAATATAGGAAGAAAATTCATTTGTGAATTAGTCTGATATGGGGACTTGGTATTCTGCAGGATGCCTGTCATTCATTCTTGTGTAACCTGAAAATGCAAAACTCAATAGGAGCAAGTGGAGAAATGCCAACCTTCCCTCAGGCAGATGATCCCGAGGCACATTCTATGAGGTTCATCAGACAATCTCTGGCATGTGTTACTCACAGGAGTGTCCAATTCGATGATGTACTTTTACACTGACTTGCTTTCTTCTCTCTAGTTGTTCACTCTTCCTCCCAGGGACTCATTTTCAAATAAACTACCTGCAAAAAAATTCTTGTCTCAGCTTTGCTTTTGGAGATGAAGGGAAGATCTAAGCTAAGATAGTTTGTTTGGATGATACTTTCCTTGGCTTGATCTCCTAATTTTCTTATCTTTCTATGCTAATTTTGGGGACCACATTTCACACTCTTTGGGTTCATTTTGCTCTTTTATCTGAGCATACGTTGGATGCCAAAGTCATTGATTTTTCAAGGTTTAATTTTTAATAGATGCATTCAAATTATACATTTTTCTGCTTTCCCTATAGCTCATAATTTTGTATTTTTTTTCATTATTTTGTTAAATATATTCACAACTTAATTAGATGAATTCTTTGACCTATATTTACATGAAAGTAAATATATACAGGTATGGTGTTATGAATCTTCTAAAAATAAGTTCATAAGTTTATTGATTTCTGATCAGAGAATATTATCCCTATAGTTATGTGGGATTTGAGGTGATTGCTTTATGGCCTGAAATATGGCTAGTTTCCAGAGACATTCCAGATTAACTTGACAAGAATGTGTTCTTTCAGATTTTGTTTAATTCATGCTTTTCTAATATTTTTTTTTTGTCTACTTGGAAGAGAGTAATGTTGAATCTATCAAATTCATTTTGTGCAATTTCAGATTATGTTGTTGGTTGTTGCATAGAGATTCATCATTTTTATCACTACTTAGTGAGCTGTGCTTTTTGTTATTATGAAAAGAATCTTTATTTTTTTTTTTTCGTTTCTCTCTTTTCTTTTCTTTCCTTTTTGTTTCAATGCAAGGGATCAAACTCTAAGGCCTTATGCATGCTGGGCAAGCATTCTACCTAGTATTGAGTTATACCCCAGCTCTGTCCCTGTTTATTTCTGACAATATTCTCAACCTCCATGTCAGTTTTGTCTATATTTTAGCTTTCTTTTGGCTAGCATTTTCGTTGCATATTATTTTACAAACTGTTATTGTCATCTTTTTGCTCATGAGAAATGTGCTGTAATCGAATTTTTGAATTTCTCTGTTTTTAACTGATAAATCTAGTTTACTTAGATTCACTATGATAACTGATATATTTAAATTAATACCACCACATTTTGTCCTTTATTATTTTACTTTTCTTTCCCCCATATTTCCCTTCCCTTTTCTGTCTTCTATTAAATGAACTGATTTTCTTTATTCCTTTATCTCTGTCCTTGGTTTATGAGTTGTCATATATTAACTTTTTTAGTGTATGTCTTAACATTTAAAAAGGTGTCAATAGGTGACTGCTATCTCTACCCACCTCTGGCATAACACAAGGAGTTTAATTTGCTTTTACTCTGATTCCTCCTGATCATCTTTCATATTATAGCAATCATTGTTTTACTTTAATCTTTTTTTGTAATTCCCTCTGCAGACTGGTCATTAGTTGTTTTTTTTTTTAATGTAGTCAAAGCTGGTTTACCATTTTCCTTCTTCACTTTTCCTCAACCATCTCACACCTTTCTTCTTCATTTCTTTTCTCCTGGAATGTACCATTTATAGTTTTTTATTTATAGTTTTTCTTTCCAATCAGGGTTCCTTAGTGGTAGACTTTTTCTACCCAGGTAAACATTTTTCTTTTAACCTTACCTTCTCATGATAGTTTAGCTAGATATAAAACTTATTTCTCTTGGCACATTAAAGATTCAGGTAACTCTAGGGTTTTGTTTTTGCTCATGAGAAATGCGCCTGCAAGCAATTATCATTTATCTTTAAGTTATATTTCTTTCTTCTTTGATTGTGTCTAGAATTTCTCTTTGGAATTCTGAAGCTTTATTACAGTGTCTGGGTTTAGATGTATTTTTGTTCATCCTGGTCAGGACCTGTGACTTAAATCTGAGGTTTCAAATCCTTAATTCTGCAAAGTTTACAGACATTATCTCTTTAAATATTACCACGTTCCCATTCTCTCTGTTTTCTCCTCCTGGAATTCCTATTATACAAGCATGGGATTATGGTAGATTAAAGACAGTCACAAATTATTTGCTGTTTTTCTAAAGATAGAGTCTAATTCCTCCCTATTTGAATGTGTACTATTCTTAGGAACTTGTATGATTGATAGAACGCAGCAGAAGTGAGGTGCTGGCACTTTCTGGGTAGATTATAAGGATCTTGTGGTCCTCCTAGGGCATTTTTGCTGGGAACTGTGAACCTGTGAGTAAGGAGTCTGGCTACCTGAGGTCACTATGCTGGAGAGGTCATGTGTAAATCCTTCAGTTGACAGTTCCTGTCCTTTTAGCTATCTGCACCAAAGGGCAAGACATGTGAGTAAAACCTTATGGAAGTCTGCAGACACTTGTGACACCATGTGAAAGAGTACTGCCGAGCTGAGGGATGCCCAAATTTCTAACCTATGAAATCTTTAGATATAATAAAATGGTTATTGTTTTAAACCAATGGATGTTGAAATGGTTTATTATTCAGCGATAGGTAATAGGAATATAGGTCTTCTTATTTTTTTCTACAGGTCCTTTAGCCTCTCTTTCATATTTTCCATCTCTAAATCTTTCAATGGGCAACTTTTCAGATTGATATTCTAGGTTATTGATTGTGTTATTGGTCATGTATAATCGTCACTTGACCCATCCATTTCATATTTTTATATTGATAACTGTATTTTTTATTTCTCATAGTTGCATAGGCTCTTTAGAAAAAAATCTGCTCCTTTTGTAAGTTTTCTCATATTGATTTACTCTCATATCCTTAATTATTTCAAATTTATTTTATGTTCTTTTTCTGATTATTGCTCAAGTGTCTGCTTTGGGAGACTGTCATCCTTCCATTAGTTTTAATTATTAAGCCATTCATGGTGAATTCATTCTTTTATGATTTTTGGTTTTAAGCTCATTTTTCATGAAATTCCTTTTCCTCAAGATATTATGGAACCAGGATAGTTAGTATTTTTCTGGCATGTACTCCAGTGCTTCATTAGCTAGAGAGGGACCAGTTATTGTTGTTGATGCTGTTGTTATTTGCAGGACCATTTGAGTGGTATAAAATTGGGCAACAAATCCAAACAAGACGAAGTTTTTAAAGTAAAATTATTTCACCCAGAGCTCAGGCAGAAACAAATAACTGTCATTGTGCAGGTGTGTGAATTTGTTTTTCTAGTTCCAACATTTTGTTTTTTTAACAATAACAAAACTTTGGGCAAGAATTGGAATTCTATCCGTGTCCCCTGGGAAACTGGTCGTTCTTCTTTTTTCACTCTCTGCATAAATGTTAAAACCAGACCTCTAGATTATCAGATCCTGCACCCCAGATGACCTGCTATGTCAGCAGCTCACACTTACTGCATTTATTCCCAGATTATTACTCAATTCAGGTACCTGGGGATTTTTACTAAGAGTGCAGCCATGCATTAATTTTTGTTGCTGCATTTTATAAAACATTTCTAAGTGTAACAGATATATATTTGTAGATAGACACAAAACCTTTATTTATTTATTTATTTATTTATTAATGTGGTACTGTGTATTCAACCCAGTGCCTCACTCTTGCTAGGTAAGTTCTCTACCACTGAGCCATAACCCCAGCCTATAACCTCTTGATCCTAGGCTACAAACCTGTAAATAATTGTAACATAATGGTAAGTTTTTGTATACCTAAACATATCTAAACATAGAAAAGTTACAGTAAAAAGACTAGATGATGGTAAATTTTCAGTTTCATTATAATCTTGTGGGACCATATTTGCATATGTGATCTATTATTGACCGAAGTAAGTCTAATTATATGGTGCATGACTGGAGTAATTTTGATCCATGTTATGGTTGGATTATAAGTTGATTTTATTTTCCAGGAGACATACATAAATGTTATGAATCCTGAGTTCCTAAATATTTGAAAACTTCATATGTTAAAAGAACATTATTTTGATTGGGTGTAGAATCATTGAGTCAAATGTTTTCTGCTTAAGAACTCGGTAAATATAATTTTTTCCCTAATATCACCAAGGTGAAGTTAGAAGTTAGATTCATTTTTTTGTTTTTGTTTTTAATTTGTTTTAATTAGTTACAACATGAGAGTACAATGATCTTGACATATCATATATTTGAATCAGATGGGATATAATATCTCATTTTTCTGAGTATACAGGTTTCAGAATCACATTGGTCATACTAGATTCATTTTTAACTGTTTATTCTCTCTAGATACCTTTAGAATACTTTCTATGTCTTCTAACAAATTCTGTAACAAAATAAGTCAACATATTTGTTGTTCTCTATTAAATTTCTTTGAAATGCTATTAATTCACATAGCAAATTTAGACAATGATGACATGAAACATCAAAAATTCACATATTTCTCTATTAAAAATATAATAGAAGAAAATTTTTCTTCTATAGTTTTAATATTTTAAAAAAGAAAAGTTAATGCCTCTATGAATGCATATATGATATCTGGATATATGTATTTTTTTCTTTTAACCAATGTCTTTTTCTTGTTTCTTTTCTTTGTTTTGTTTGTTTGTTTGTTTTGTTTTTGTAATTTTGATCAGTCTAATCTCTGATACTGGATCAGGTTTTTTGCCATGGAAGTTCTACTTCATATACTTCTAAGAGAATTCAGTTCTCGAATGATGGTTGTTCTGGTTTTGTTTTTGTTTTGTTGGCTCAGTTTTCATCATATTCTATTGCTTTATTATCTATTCTCTCTGTTCTTATTTCTTTGGGTTCTCCTACTATCATGATAGTTTATACTATATTTAATTTCCTAGGGAACAAAAAGTAGCTGTTGCTTGTTTTCCGCTGTTTCCTGGAGTCACGTTCTAACATATATTTTTCTTTTGCTTTTTACTATTTTTACTCCTTGTCTTTTGTCATATATTTTGCAGAACTTTTGTATTTTTTTTGTTTATGCATCTTTAAAAGAAGTCATGTCTATTTCTTCCTGATACTTGCCAGTAATACTATGAATGGAAGATACTTGGCCATCCTTCCTTTTTACTTGTACATGTATTGAAACTTAGTTGGATATTTTTTGTTTAGTTATGTATCTGCTTATAATTTAGATTGTATGGAAGTGGGAAAGAAAACCTGAGAAAATACGGCATATTTCGTATATTATGTCTGCACACTACCTCTACTCCTCAATCTGTTAAAGAAACTAGAGATCTGTAAATAGGCAGGATACCTGGGAAGAAGTCTGATCCATTTAAAAACCAATGGATCCAAGGCCTTTTGTTTATTTGGGTAGGTAGGATAGGTGAGTATTTTCCTATGGCAAATTGATTCTCGTTAGTAGTTAAAACATTCTTTCATGGAATCTCTCCCAAAAATTAGCACTAATTTTGGATCATCATTACTTTGGGAGGGGGAGGGAAACAACTCTGTTTGCTGAAAGCAGAAATATTGGCCACCATTTCATTTTTGGCTTTGCAGCTCTGGCCATTCACATTGACTTCTTATTTTTCTGTGACTTCCCCTGGCCTTTGCCCTTCCAAATTGAGTATTAGAGTCTTGAAAACTTTTCTACTTCTTTCCCACAAATCCAAGGTCATAAGTAGGGGAGATATGTCTTGAACTTTGAATTCTCATCCAAGTGGTTCATCTTTGGCAGGCATTCATTTTATAGTTTCAGGATAAATAGTTTCCATTTCTCTTTTTGGTCCCTTATGATCTTTTAAGTAGATTTCAGAGACAGGAGTTTGAGAAGTTTTAATGTATTATACATTAAAAAATTCTATTTTACAAAATGAATAATAACCCTTAGTTTTTCTGTAATTTCATTATACAATCATTAAAATTAAAACCACTTTATCCATGGAATTTCCTTATTTTTTTTTTGCATTTAATTAGAAGTGGGCAAAAATCTGCAATAAGACATTTGAAGAGATGTCCCTCATACCAGGTCATTGATTTATTCAAGTTATTGTTATTTTTATTTACCTCCTATGGTGTATTGAAAGCATAGTGACTTGGTTATACTATTCTTACGAATATTCTCTTCGAGGAGTAGTTTAATGTTATGAATGTGCTGTTGTCCTGCAGTCTTCCCAAATGTTTAATATTACAAAAACCAATGAGGCAGTATGGAAATATTAGATACTATACTTTCTAGACCAAGAGGTAAAAATGTCACCAGATGAAGGAGAAGATAATTTTGTGTATCAATTTTCTGTATTTCCCACAGCATTCCTTTCTTTTTTATATTGAGGATTCTTATTCACATATTCCAGTGAGATATATGTATATGATATATATAATTATGAGTATATCTATACCTGCATATACATAAACTATGTACACACACACACACACATATATATATATATATTTTTTTTTTAAGAGAGAGAGAGAGAAAGAGAGAATTTTTTTTTTTTAGACGGACCCAACACAATGCCTTTATTTTTATGTGGTGCTGAGAATCGAACCCAGGTCCCACGGGTGCTAGGCGAGAGCTCTACCCCTGAGTCACAACCCCAGCCCCCACACATATATTTTTATAGTGTTCCATGTATGTATATATGAAAATACACATATATAAATATATATATGTGTATATAGGATACTTGATATTTGGATTCCATCTTTATGAATCCCCAAATATCCATGCCTATGGAAATTTTATATTTTTCTAGATTTCTCTTGAATCATCTTTTTTGTTGTTGCGAAAAATCACATATTTCCACTATACACAGCCTGACATCAAATACTAGAAATAGCTTCAATTTCCAGAAAGATTTTCAATAAATGGGACATTGTTTGCATATTAAACTTCCCAGTCACCTTTTGAAAAGTCAGTTTGTGAAAGTAATGGCATCCATGATGACCAATGACTAATAATAAAGGCCAAATGAGAGGCAAATGCTGGCCCCATGTGTTGGGTAAGGTCTGCTCCCTTACCTAAAACAGGTAGCAGCTTTTTCATCTTATCCTGTTTCTGTTCATGGCCTCTGCAGAATCTCAAATTACTGCAGTGGCAATTATTACTTTGGAGTCGCTGGTCAAACCTACAAATATTAAGTTGTCAAATGTATACTTGGTATTGGTTCTATGGCTGATAATATTTAAAGCTTGTGTTTTTATCCCATTCCTTTCTCTCTCAAGGATAAGGAAGATAACTCATGTCTTTCCAATCCAAATCTTAAACTACTAAGTTTGTGGTAAAGTTCCCTACCGTCAAATTTTAACGCTGGGCTCAGAATTCCCATTGCAAATTTACACTTGGTTTTCCAATTAAAATAGGCTTTTGTGAGTCTCCTGCTGATAGCCAATGGCTTGATAAAAAGCAACTTCATTTGCATCCTGGTCTGGGGAACTCAGTGCAAGGTTGAGTCTTCTGCAGTTGCTTTGAGCCCAGCTGTGCTGAAATATTAGACTTTAGTAAATTAGGTGAAATTGCAGCTTCCTGGCTTTTCTTTTTCTGCAAACCATCTTTGGTATGAGCTGTCTGTACTACTTTTCTGCACTGAGAGAAAATTCAGAATATATTCCAAATCCAGACAACTCTTCCATTTGCATGATGATTGTGCCACAACTACTTATTTAACAGAGGGCTTAAACTTTCAAATATGTATAATTCTATTACTATATAATTTTAGCCCTATTTGGATACAGCATTACTTTATTATATCAAATTCAGATAAGCAATGAGATCCCTAAAAATGTCAGTCTTATGTAAAAGTAGAAGCTTTTTCTTTCTTGATTAGTATATATTTAACTACAGTGGTGATCTATAAAAGGAAATCTTAGGTTAACCGGAAGGAAAGTGACCATGACACTCAGAGCGACTAAG
The DNA here is from genome assembly GCF_964194105.1 of Spermophilus citellus. Lineage (NCBI taxonomy): Eukaryota > Metazoa > Chordata > Mammalia > Rodentia > Sciuridae > Spermophilus > Spermophilus citellus. Next base: position 74,603,402 of record NC_138187.1, on the reverse strand, counting down.
AGATCTTTATTGTGGTGGTGTCTGATTAACAGGGAAGGAAGAGAAAAGAGAGAGGAAGAGAGAGAGAGAGAGTGGGGAAAGAGAGAGAGAGAAAGAGAGAGAAAGAGAGAGAGAGAGAAGAAAGAGAGAGGGAGAGAGAGGGAGAGAGGTCAAAGTGAGGGACTCAGAGAGCAAGAGACGGGGGCCAGCAGAAGAGAGTTTTTATAGCCAAAATCTAATGGGGTCTCTGGGTCTGCAAGCTGCCCTGTGGCGTACAGTGATTGGATCACTCTGTAGTTGCTAAGGGTGTCATCTTCTGCCTCCAGGCAGATGGGGCAGGGGTCAGATATGGATTTCCATTGCACTAGACGGGTGGAAGTCAAGTGTTCAGCCTTGAGTGGGGCTGAGAGTTCAGACTTGAAGCAAACTAGTGATAAGGAACCAGATGGGTAAGGATGAGGGTCAAGTGTTCAGCCCACCCTACAGCTAACATTTGTTCAGCCTATTTTGCAACCAACATTAACCACATTCATTTTCGGCTTTCTTTTTTCCTCTGAAGAATAGCATTAGTTATAAAGTGTTTTTACTCATTGATCAGTTTTAAAAATAACTTTATTAGTTTTTTTTTTATGTGGTGCTAAGGATCAAACCCTGTGCCCTACACATGCTAGGCAAGTGCTCTACCACTGAGCCAAAAACCCAGCCCTCAATGATCAACATGTATTAGTCAGCTACTATGTGCAAAGTTCTAGCTTGTTTTCAACCAAATATTTTTAGAGTGTTTGCAAAATTAACAGAAATGGACTAGGCAATCTTGTATTTCCCTTCTTGACATGTTATTTTTCTTGTGACAAACTTTCTGGTGTCAGCTTTATTTGGTTCTCTAGTCTACTTGCTCCCCAAAGTTTCTTTACATTTGTCTCTTTCAGGTTAAGACCTTATGCCTTTAAGAAACTCCAGTAGAGGGGGCTGGGAAGATGGCGGCGAAGGGAGTGCATCACCCCAGTGCGCCGCGTCACTGTGCGGGAGAAAGACGAGGTGAAACAGCCAAAGGCTATCTTGTTGGGAATTTCCAGTGAAATTGAGGTGCTCCAGAATCTAGTGGACGGATTTCCATCGCGCGAGGTTCGGCTGCGGGGGCTTGGTCGCGGGCGATTTCTCCGCTCGGAGGGTCGCATTGCCTGATCAGTGGATTGCTCCGCAGCTGGAGTCTGCGGCGTGCGCTGGGAAGCGGCGAGGTGCCGGAGCAGGGGTGCAGCGATGCGGATTCTGGGGGCTCCTGCCAGTGGTGCAATGGCCGTGCTTAGTGCTGAGTTCCGGCTTTGAGACAGAGGAGAGAAGTGGTCCAGTTCGGTTATCGACACCGGTCGGACCACGGAGGAGGACAGCAGCCGCCATCTTGGAAAGCTGATGTAATCATCCCTGTTTTCTACTGATCTCAGCTCATTCAGCTACGGAACAGGTGATTTCAGGCTGGTATTTGCCTGCATCTCGCAGACAGATCGCTCAGGCTCGGGGCTGGAGAACCTGTGGAGAATACTCCTAGGGGCTCGCTCCTGGCAAGGCGTGCGCCGGGCTCTCAGCGGCCGGAATCTGGTTCTCGGGGCTGCTTTGGCCCAGGGCTGGGGAACCTGCGGAGACTGCGTGTTGAGGCCAGCTCCAAGTGGAGCGTGCGCTGAGCTCGGGGCGGCTGGGTTCTGACTCCCGGAACAGTTTTGCCCGGGGCTGGGGAGCCCGCGGGGACTACGTCTTTGAGCCTGCTCCCAGCGGAGCGTGCACCGAGCTCGGAGAGCTTGGAGCGGCCGGGCTCTGGCTCCCGGAGCTGCTTTGGCCTGGGGCAGGGGAACCCGCAGGGATCGCTCCTTGGAGCCTGCTCCTAGCGGAGCGTGAGCCAGGATCGGAGAGGCCGGGTTCTGGCTCCCAAAGCTGCTTTGGCCCAGGGTTGGGGAACCTGCGGTGACTGCTTCTCGGTCCGGGTCCTGCTGGGTGCTGTGGGGGCCATGGGGGCAGAGTGGAGCTGCCGCCTGCGCCCAGAGCAGGCCAAGTGACCCGCCGGCGTGGTATCACGACACCCCAACTGCAGCTGGGGCCGAAGAGAGTAGCTGCCCATGCCTAGAACAGGACCAGCGACACGACGGCGCGGTAGCCAAGTCACCCCATTTGGAGTAGGGGCTGTGCAGAGCCACCGTCTGAGCCTGCAAGGTAGGCAGACCTGCGACCCACTGGCAGGACAGGCCCGGTAGCCTGCCAGCGTGGTGGACACGTAGCACCGAGGCAGTCATGTCACACTGGTTGGAGTGGGGGTGGAGCAGAGCCGCCGCCCGTATCTGGAAAAGGCCCAGTGACCCCTTGGAGAGGCAGTCAGGTACCCCCATTGGGAGTGGGGGCTGAGCAGAACTGCTGCCCGAGCCCGCAAGGTAGGCAGACCTGCGACCCACTGGCAGAATAGGCCTAGAGGCCTGCCAGCATGGTAGACACGTCACACCAATTGGAGTAGGGGCTGAGCAGAGCCGCCGCCCACATCCGGATCAGGACCAACAACCCAAGTGCGTGGTAGTTACATCACCACAATTGGAGTTCGGGCAGAGCAGAGCTGCCACCCGCGCCCGCAGGGTGGGCAGACCTGCGACCTACCAGCGTGGTAGACAGATCACCCTAATTAGAGGAGGAGCACAGCCACTACCCGCCCTGCAAGGGAGATTTTCCAACTATACAAGACCAATATAAATAAATAGGGGGAAAATTTCAAAAACACAACAGTTTCACCAAGCAGAAAGAAATGCGAGCAGTATGAAAAGACAAGGCAAGAAAGGACCACGAGCAATGCAGGTAAACTCAACTTTAGAAGAGGTAATAGCTGCAACAGATGGAATGTCAGATAAAGAGTTCAGGATATACATGCTTCAGATGATCTGGAGTCTCAAGGAAGACATGAGACAGCAAAATCAGACAATGAAAGATCACTTTGACAAGGAACTACATAAACAAATCCAGGAAGTAAAAGATCAATTTCACAGGGAGATAGAGGTAATAAAAAACAAACAAATAGAAATCCTAGAAATGCAGGAAGCAATAAACCAACTTAAAAACTCAATTGAGAATACTACCAGAAGAGTAGATCACTTAAAAGATAGAAAATCAGACAATGAAGACAAAGTATTTCAACTTGAAAAGAACATAGACAGCTCAGCAAGACTGCTAAGAAACCATGAGCAGAACATCCAAGAAATACGGGATAACATTAAAAGACCAAACTTAAGAGTCATTGGGATACAGGAAGGCACAGAGCTCCAAACCAAAGGAATAAACAATCTATTCAATGAAATAATATGAGAAAACTTCCCAGACTTGAAGAATGAGACAGAATCCCAAATCCTAGAAGCCTACAGGACACCGAATGTGCAAAATCATAAGAGATCCACACCTAGACACATTATAATGAAGATCCAACATACAGAATAAGGAGAGAATTTTAAAAGCTACAAGAGAAAGGAAGCAGATTACATTTAGGGGTAAACCAATCAGGATAACAGCTGATCTCTCAACACAGACTCTGAAAGCTAGAAGATCCTGGAATAACATATTTCAAACACTGAAAGAAAATGGGTTCCAACCAAGAATCGTGTATCCGGCGAAATTAAGCTTCAGGATGGAAGATGAAATTAAAACCTTCCACGATAAACAAAAGTTAAAAGAATTCGCAGCTAGAAAACCATCTCTTCAAAAAATCCTTGGCAAAACATTACAGGAAGAGGAAATGGAAAATAACAATGAAAACCAACAGTGGGAGGTAGGACAGTAAAGGGGGGAAAGTAATCAAAGAGGAAAACAAATCAGGTATAGTAACATTAATAAACAAATATGGCTGGAAGAACAAACCATATCTCAATAATAAACCTAAATGTTAATGGCTTAAACTCACCAATTAAGAGACACAGGCTAGTTGAATGGATCACAAAACAAGACCCAACAATATGCTGCCTACAGGAGACGCATTTGATAGGAAAAGATATACATAGACTGAAGGTGAAAGGTTGGGAAAAATCATATCACTCATATGGACTGCGGAAACAAGCAGGAGTGTCCATACTCATATCTAATAAAATAGATTTCAAGCCAAAGTTAATCAAAAGGGATAAAGAGGGACACTACATACTGCTCAAGGGAACCATACACCAACAAGACATAACAATCATAAATATATATGCCCCAAACAATGGTGCAGCTATGTTCGTCAAACAAACTCTTCTCAAGTTCAAGAGTCTAATAGACCACCATACAATAATCATGGGAGACTTCAACACACCTCTCTCACCACTGGACAGATCTTCCAAACAAAAGTTGAATAAGGAAACTATAGAACTCATTAACACAATTAACAACCTAGACTTAATTGACATATGTAGAATATACCACCCAACATCAAGCAGTTACACTTTTTTCTCAGCAGCACATGGATCCTTCTCAAAAATAGATCATATATTATGTCACAGGGCAACTCTTAGACAATATAAAGGAGTAGAGATAATACCATGCATCTTATCTGATCATAATGGAATGAAACTGAAAATCAATGATAAAAGAAGGAAGGAAAAATCATGCATCACTTGGAGAATGAACAATAGGTTACTGAATGATCAATGGGTTTTAGAAGACATCAAGGAGGAAATTAAAAACTTCTTAGAGTTAAATGAAAACACAGACACAACATATCGGAATCTATGGGACACATTGAAAGCAGTTCTAAGAGGAAAATTCATTGCTTGGAGCTCATTCCTTAAAAAAAGAAAAAACCAACAAATTAATGATCTCATACTTCATCTCAAAATCCTAGAAAAAGAAGAGCAAAACAACAGCAAAAGAAGTAGAAGGCAAGAAATAATTAAAATCAGAGCTGAAATTAATGAAATCGAAACAAAAGAAACAATTGAAAAAATTGACAAAACTAAAAGTTGGTTCTTTGAAAAAATAAATAAAATAGACAGACCCTTAGCCATGTTAATGAAGAGAAGAAGAGAGAAAACTCAAATTACTAGCATACGGGATGAAAAAGGCAATATCACAACAGACACTTCAGAAATACAGAAGATAATCAGAAATTATTTTGAATCCTTATACTCCAATAAAATAGAAGATAGTGAAGGCATCGATAAATTTCTTAAGTCGTATGATCTGCCCAGATTGACTCAGGAGGATATAGACAACCTAAACAGACCAATAACAATAGAGGAAATAGAAGAAACCATCAAAAGACTACCAACTAAGAAAAGCCCAGGACCGGATGGGTATACAGCAGAGTTTTACAAAACCTTTAAAGAGGAACTAACACCAATACTTTTCAAGCTATTTCAGGAAATAGAAAAAGAGGGAGAACTTCCAAATACATTCTATGAGGCCAACATCACCCTGATGCCTAAACCAGACAAAGACACTTCAAAGAAATAAAACTACAGACCAATATCTCTAATGAACCTAGATGCAAAAATCCTCAATAAAATTCTGGCGAATCGGATTCAAAAACATATCAAAAAAATTGTACACCATGATCAAGTAGGATTCATCCCTGGGATGCAAGGCTGGTTCAATATACGGAAATCAATAAATGTTATTCACCACATCAATAGACTTAAAAATCAGAACCATATGATCATCTCAATAGATGCAGAAAAGGCATTCGACAAAGTACAGCATCCCTTTATGTTCAAAACTCTAGAAAAATTAGGGATAACAGGATCATACCTCAACATTGTTAAAGCAATCTATGATAAGCCACAGGCCAGCATCATTCTGAATGGAGAAAAATTGAAGGCATTCCCTCTAAGATCTGGTACAAGACAGGGATGCCCTCTCTCACCACTTCTGTTCAACATAGTCCTCAAAACACTGGCCAGAGCAATTAGACAGACGAAAGAAATTAAAGGCATAAAAATAGGAAAAGAAGAACTTAAATTATCACTATTTGCAGATGACATGAGTCTATACCTAGCAGACCCAAAAGGGTCTACAAAGAAACTATTAGAGCTAATAAATGAATTCAGCAAAGTGGCAGGATATAAAATCAACACGCATAAATCAAATGCATTCCTGTATATCAGCGACAAATCCTCTGAAACGGAAATGAGGACAACTACTCCATTCACTATATCCCCCCAAAAAATAAAATACTTGGGAATCAACCTAACAAAAGAGGTGAAAGACTTATACAATGAAAACTACAGAACCCTAAAGAGAGATATAGAATAAGATCTTAGAAGATGGAAAAATATACCCTGTTCATGGATAGGCAGAACTAACATCATCAAAATGGCGATATTACCAAAAGTTCTCTATAAGTTCAATGCAATGCCAATCAAAATCCCAACGGCATTTCTTGTAGAAATAGATAAAGCAATCATGAAATTCATATGGAAAAATAAAAGACCCAGAATAGCAAAAACAATGCTAAGCAGGAAGTGTGAATCAGGCGGTATAGCGATACCAGACTTCAAACTATACTACAGAGCAATAGTAACAAAAACAGCATGGTACTGGTACCAAAACAGGCAGGTGGACCAATGGTATAGAATAGAGGACACAGTAACCAATCCACAAAACTACAACTATCTTATATTTGATAAAGGGGCTAAAAGCATGCAATGGAGGAAGGATAGCATCTTCAACAAATGGTGCTGGGAAAACTGGAAATCCATTTGCATCAAAATGAAACTGAATCCCTTTCTCTCGCCATGCACAAAAGTTAACTCAAAATGGATCAAGGAGCTTGCTATCAAATCAGAGACACGGCGTCTGATAGAAGAAAAAGTAGGCTATGATCTACATACTGTGGGGTCGGGCTCCAAATTCCTCAATAGGACACCCATAGCGCAAGAGTTAACAACTAGAATCAACAAATGGGACTTACTCAAACTAAAAAGTTTTTTCTCAGCAAAAGAAACAGTAAGAGAGGTAAATAGGGAGCCTACATCCTGGGAACAAATCTTTACTCCTCACACTTCTGATAGAGCCCTAATATCCAGAATATACAAAGAACTCAAAAAATTAGACAATAAGATAACAAATAACCCAATCAACAAATGGGCCAAGGACCTGAACAGACACTTCTCAGAGGAGGGCATACAATCAATCAACAAGTACATGAAAAAATGTTCACCATCGCTAGCAGTCAGAGAAATGCAAATCAAAACCACCCTAAGATACCATCTCACTCCAGTAAGATTGGCAGCCATTATGAAGTCAAACAACAACAAGTGCTGGCGAGGATATGGGGAAAAGGGTACACTTGTTCTTTGTTGGTGGGACTGCAAATTGGTGCAGCCAATTTGGAAAGCAGTATGGAGATTTCTTGGAAAGCTGGGAATTGAACCACCATTTGACCCAGCTATTCCCCTTCTCAGTCTATTCCCTAAAGACCTAATAAGAGCATGCTACAGGGACACTGCTACATCGATGTTCATAGCAGCACAATTCACGATAGCAAGATTGTGGAACCAACCTAGATGCCCTTCAATAGATGAATGGATAAAAAAAATGTGGCATTTATACACAATGGAGTATTACTCTGCTTTAAAAAATGACAAAATCATAGAATTTGGAGGGAAATGGATGGCATTAGAGCAGATTATGCTAAGTGAAGCTAGCCAATCCTTAAAAATCAAATGCCAAATGACTGCTTTGATATAAGGGGAGTAACCAAGGACAGGGTAGGGACGAAGAGCTTGAGAAGAAGATTAACATTAAACAGGGATGAGAGGTGGGAGGGAAAGGGAGTGAGAAGGGAAATCTCATGGAAATGGAAGGTGATCCTCAGGGTTTTACAAAATTACATATAAGAGGAAATGAGGAGTAAGAGAATAATAATACAAGTGGAAGAAATGATTTACGCAGTAGAGGGGGTAGAGAGAGAAAAGGGGAGGGGAGGGGAGGGGAGGGGAGGGGGCATAGTAGAGAATAGGATAGACAGCAGAATACATCAGACACTAGAATGGCAATATGTAAATCAATGGAAGTATAACTGATGTGATACAGCAATCTGTATACGGGGTAAAAATGGGAGTTCATAACCCACTTGAATCAAACTGTGAAATATGATATATTAAGAACTATGTAATGTTTTGAACGACCAACAATAAAAATAAAAAATAAAAGAAACTCCAGTAGAAACCTAAATATTTTTGTTACTTTGTATAAGTAGTTCATTAATGTTAACTCATTAAAGCTTTTTAAAAGTTTTAGCTTTCTCATAATGCTTTTATAAAGCTTCTCACAAGATTGTGAAGTCCAAGGGTTGGAAAAAAATCTCAAATCTATACTAAAGTAGAATAATCTTGTGTGCTTTCATGTAACCACTATGAGGTCTGTGATTAGTTGATGTTTCCCAAACATAGTTAGGTCTAAAGCCTAGGAAGGTTGCTTGGGTGGAGATGGGGGGTTGGGCAGCCCAGGGGCCACATGTAGTTGAGCTAGCTTAGGGCTGAAAGAGCTGAGACCCATTTCTAATTAAATAATTCAAGAACCTGACTAGATCCAATCATCACTGGATCACTGTCCAGCAATAAATGAGAAACTAACCATTTCAATAAATGACATGGACTAAGCCAAGATGATGTAAAGCGGGAATTTGTGTCTTAGATCCTGCTGCTATAACAAAAAATATCATGAACTAAGTGGCTGACACAACAGAGATTAATTTTTCAAAGTTACAGATCAGGATATTACCATGGCCAGGTTCCAGGGAAAGAACACTTCTTGGTTGGCTGATAGCAGACCTCTACTGGAGATTGAACCCACAGGCACTTATCCACTGAGCCCCAACCCCAGCCTCAGCTCCAGTCTGTTGTTTTTTTTTTATTTTGAGACAGGTTCACTAAGTTACTCAGGGCCTCATTAGTTTACTGAGGATGGCTTTTAATTTGTGATCCTCTTGCCTCAGCCTCTTGATAGGCTGGGATTACAGGTGTGGCTTACCTCACCGTGCAGAGAGGACAGAGAGAGAGAGGATGGGGGTTAGTGTGAGTGGGGTGTGGGGAGACAACAAACCCTTTCCGGCCTCATCTTTTAAGGGTTGTCACCCATTGTGAGAAATCCACCCTTATGACCTCCCAAAGGCCCTATGACCCAACCCATCACATTGAGGATTAAGGTTTCAACACATGAATTTCGGAGGGATACCAGCATTCAACCCATAGCAGCAATAAAAGAAAAACTTTGTAGACAAATTTAGCAGTTTATTTGAGCAAAGACTACACATAAACCAGGCATCACTTAGAATCAGAAGTGATTGAGTGAGCTCAAGCTAGCAGTGTGAGCGAGCATCAAGCTTTTTTACTGGGGAAACACAGAGGCTTAGTAGAGAAATCACTTGGTTGACTGGCTATATCTAGGTGGCTGCCTTATTTGGATGTGATGTGATGAGTTGGCTGTCTACGATTGGCTAAAACCTGGTTGCCTGTGACTGGCTGAAACTTAAAGAGGTCTTTATATTCGTAAATCAGGTTCCTTGTTAGGTAGGCGCTAAAAGTACAGAGAGAACCTCAGGCTAATGGGCTCTTTAACAGCAGAAGGCCAACTTTTTCTGGAACTTGTCAGATAGGAACTTTTTCTGGAACTTGTCAGATAGGAACTTGAGAGTTATAGGATCTCTGTCACCTCTCCTCAGTTTTGCTCTTGTAGTGCAAAAGCAACCATAAATCCCACAGTCTTATATGGCCATGGGTACTACAGAGTAGCGTAAAGTAGTGGACACGGAGGTAAGTGTTCTAATAAAACTATTTACAAAAACAGGCAGGGGGTGGATTTAGTCCTCGCCCACCCCTAAAGATTTCCTGGAGTCTGGTATCAATGAGTCTGCGTTTAAGAAGGGGAAGTTACTGTTTCCATGCACTGCTGTGTTCTATCCAACCTCCAAGTCCTGGCAGCCTTTAATGTGTGGGAGGATCCAGTAGAGCGACTCCACAGTTTTCGAAGTTTCTGAAGTGGGCCCTTTTTTCTTTCCTCTTTCGCTCCTCCAAGTCTTTCCTCTCCACCGCTGCGACACAGACCCAGTTGTGGTGTGATTGGGTGGGCTGCGTGGGCTTCAGAGGAGCCATGCGGGCACTCAGAAGAAGGTGAGGGCGCGGAAAAGTTGAAGTCCAATCAGCATGGAGTTGAGCTCGGCGCCCCAACCTTCAGGTGACCCCGCGCGGTGGCGGCAGAGGCAGCGGCGGCTGCAGCGACCAGAGCCCGCAGCAGCTAGGAGCGCCTCCGGGAGGACAGGCGGCGAGCTCGGTGAATCGTCATCTGCCAGCGGAGCGCCGAGCTTCGGCGGGCCGTGGCTGGGTGAGAGAAGAAAGAGCCAGGACACAGCTTCTTTTCTCTCCCCGCCAAGACTGTGCAGGCTGGGCTCAGGGCGCCCAGAGTGTGCGGGCCCTCGCTGCGCGCTGCTGTCGCCCCTCGCCGCCGCCTTTGAACACTGGGGGTGTGCGTGGCTACGGCCGTGGTGGCGGCGGCGGCGGCAGCGGCGGGAGTAGCGAGTCGGGGCCGCCCCGGCTACGCTTCGCCCGGGCATCGGCGGCGGCGGCGGCGCCCATGGCTCAGGGTACGGCCAGGGTGCGCGCTGCTCTCCCTGCTCTCCAGCCTGCTACTACTGCTGCTGCTGCGCCTGCTCTGGTGCCCCACCGACGCGCCTGCCCGCTCCAGGTAATCCCGGGCCCCCGCAGATCGACCTGCGGGTCCCGCGCATCCTTGCCGTGCGCCCCGCCGTGCGCCTCGGCAGCTCTGGGCGCAGATCGGCTTGCCTTCGGCGCACAGACTTTTGGTAGCTAGGGGAACAAGCCGAGGGGTAGCAGCTGCCTGAGGAAGGGGTGGGGCATGGGGGTGACTCTTGGATCGGTGGGCATCGCCATGGATGGTGAGGGACCTGTCAGGGTGGTGGGGGCTCCAGTGTGCGTCGCTGTGGGTGAGAGAGCTGCGGAGCAGGACCTGCCGTCGGGTTCCCTACCAGCCTCCCGGGGCTCTCCATGCTGGTCTTTGCTATCCTTTCCTACCCTTCTTAAGGCATTTCCAACTGTGCTTGGGGAACTGTCCCCGGAGCCGGGGTGCGCAAAGATGCCATGGCTAGGCTTGGAGCGCAACGCACAACCTGCCAGCCAACAGCTCCCCGCGAGGTGTAACAACTTATTTTTTTCCCTTGGTGGTGCAGGCTCTTGGTGGATGAAAGCGAGGAGGATCCCCAGGGCACTTCCCCAGCGCTGAGAATACTCAGGAGCCCCGCGCCCCCGGTACCTCGCACCACGAACAGGTACAACAGGTACGCCCGCGGCGCGGAGGGACTGGCGGGAGGACTCCTGGGCCGGACCAACTAGTTGAGCTGTCAGCTTGGGATGACAGGATTGAGTGTGTGTGTGTGTGTGTGTGTGTGTGTGTGTGTGTGTGTGTGTGTATTACTCTGAGAAACTCTTGATGCTCACTTAACCTTTGAAAGTCTGCCCCTCTATGTGAGTGTTGAGTGGTGTTTGGAAACCCCCTCCCCCTAGAGAAGTCGCTTCTCCTTTTTGAGGGATTAGTTTTTTTTTCCTTCTATGGTTTAAAGTGTATCATTATTAAGATTCAGGTTTGGAGGATTTGAATTCTTGGGTGTGCTGTAAACGTTTTTCTCTTTGGTGAATGAAGACTTAATTTTTTCCCTTTATCATTCATATGAATATTTAAACACAGACAATAATGATTTGGGTTTTCTATTTTTTTTTCTGATCATAAAACTAATACAACTCAGGAAATACAACAGGAAAAATATATAAAAGAAAATAATTCACTAAGTCCCAGCACCCAGAGACTGTATTCATATTGTTCTATTTTCTTCTAGTGGTCTTTGCCATATATACATATTTTTAAAATACAGTTTAGATTGTATTTTGTACTTTGTGTTCCATCTTTCTCCCTAAACATTGTAGACCTTTGTACATTTTATTAATTTTGTCCTAAAACATTGCTTTTGATTATTGTATAACCCATTATATGAATAGTCCCTAATTTATTTAACTGTCTTCATTTTTAGACATTAAGGTTGTTTCCTGGGTGGTTTTTTTTTTTTTTTTTGGTGTGTGGGGGGCTGCTTTCAAAATTCTATTAAATCCATCCTTGTTTGTATATCTTTATCTTTGTTTCAAATTAATTCCCCAGAATGAACTGATAGAAGTTGGATTATTAAGTCAAAGAGTATGTGCATTTAAGGTTCTAAATCACATTTCCAATTGCTTACTAGAAGGATCAAATCCATTTATGCTTTCACTAACAGAATGTACTGCTTTGTTCCTCAGCATTGCTATTATTATTATTGCAATCTTTTACTGTCTCACTTCTTCATATCTCTTGTGAATCCTTTTCCCTCTATTTATCTTCCTGTATTTCTTGGCTCTTGGATCACCTTAATCTTCTGATTGCATGACTGGAGGTTCCCTCCTTTGTGGCTCTGGCTTGGCACTATGAAAGTCCAGAAGTACCTGGAAGAGACTCCAGAGTGAGGAACAGCACTGCCAGACTCAGTCCCCTGTTGAATGTCATATTATACTAGAGGCATTAACAAATTCTGAATTAACAAAAGCTTGTGAGAAAAATATTGGCCTATAGTTTTATTTTATTCAGTTTTGTGTGCGCAGATGGGTAGCTTTCTCAATGAACTGGGGGCATTTCATTTTCTTCCAAGTCTTTTGACTATTATACATCCTGAGGTTTCTGCTTTGGGAAAGTTTGAAAGCATGTACTCATTAAATGATCTGATCCCAGGTCAGCGAGTGTGTGTGTGTGTGTATGTGTGTGTGTGTGTGTGTGTGTGTGTGTGTATGGTAATTTTTGATGAATTTTACAGTTTATTTTGGCACACTTCTTTTCCATTTGGCATACTTCTTGAACTAATATAGGTAATTAATTCATATTTTTTTGAGTGTGGTTAAATTTTTCATTTATACCATAGTGCTGTGTTAGTGGAAATCTTTTGCCCTTTGATCTGCTTTATATCTCCTTTATCACTTTTAATTTTGATTACTTATGAATCAGGGGAACAAACTTTAGATCACCATACTACTTGGTTGTATAGAGAAATTGCAATTTCTTATTCTGTAGCTGGTCTGATCTTCCTCATTAATGATACCAATAAGAGGAGCCCCAAATGAATGAACTCTTCTTATGGGCCAGACACTTATCTATACCCTTTATTAACTCTTTTAATCCTTAGAAATAGTAAGAAAAACCTGTATCATTTTATAGGCGAGGAAACTGAAACACTGAGAAATTAAGTAAATTACCCTAAGTTATAGATTTCCAAACTGTGCTACTAGGAATCAAATCCATGGACCCGGAATCCCACACCTAATCTCTCTGCAGTGCAGCATTTTATTGGTGCAGGGCCAGTTGGTGTACGTACGTATCCTTAAAACTCTTTCTGGTAATATTTACTCTGTTAACAAATTATTCATATCTCAGATTGCTCCCAATATATCCTTTCACTTAAAAATGACATCTAGGTGGGTGTGGTGGCACTCACCCATAATCTCAGTGACTCAGGAAGCCGAGGCAAGAGGATCCAAAATTTTAGGACAGCTTCAGCAATTTAGCGAGTTCCTGTCTCTGAATGAAAAATAAAAAGGACTGGGGATGGAGCTCAGTGGTAGAGCCTATGGTTCAAGATCATGGTACACTTTAACTCCTCTGGTCTCCAGAGTGATGTTAACATCTTTTCTATTTGGTAGACAGGCCCCCTTTCAATAGCCAGGTATGAGATCTTGCTGCTTGGAGTTCATTCTTTTTTGGTCAGGCATTACACCTGTTAGTACTTCCTAGTTATCTGAGTGCCCACTGATGCTATAAGGAATCTGGTGAAGGGTTTCTTTGGATCCTTTTCTAGATTGTCACTTTTTGACTTTTGCTACAATACTCTCTCTCAGCTCTAGCTAGCTAGTTCCACAGTCTCTTAGCCTTTTAGGGGAACCATCTAACCTAACCATTGTTGGTTCAGGAAACTTAATATCAGGGCCTCTCTCCCTTGTGATCCACCAAGATGGGACCCCACTCAAAGTTGATTTCAAAGTAAGGGACTGCTCAAGAGGTGATCTGTTTCTAGAATCTTAATAGGAGGATGCAAAAACCTCCTTTCCCTCTGTTATTGTCCTTAATGTTATCGTGTTATGGCCCCCACCTGTTTCACTCCAAACCCAAACTCTCTTCTACCTTTTTGTCTCTTCCTCTCACCTGTACTTCATGATAGGAATGTGCCGATTCCCCTCTGCTTCATATTTTGTCATGACTCAAATACAAGCTTTAATGGCAAATTGTGGGGGACAGGGGAAAGGAACTGGGAAAACTCAGGGAACGATGTCTTCTTCTAGGTCATGTGGTTAGTGTGTTAAAGGAGGGGAATAAGAGAAATCTCTTGGAGCTGAAGCAAATTCTATTTTGCCTAGAGTAGAATATTACCTTATACTTTCTCTTTGCATTCTTTCTGTATAAAAAAGTCTTATTTTTCTCCACCAACCCCCAAAGATGTTTCTAAATGCTTCTAGAAGACTCATGTATTAAGAAAGACAGAAGAGCCCAGCAGCTTCAGAGGCTGAGCCAGGAGGATTGTGAGTTCAAAGCCAGCCTTAGCAAAAGCCCGGTACTAAGCACCTCAGTGAGAGCCTGTCTCTAAATAAAATACAAAACAGGCCTGGGGACATGGCTAAGTGGTCGAGCGCCCCTGAGTTCAGTCTCTGTACCCCTTCTCCCCTCAAAAAAAAATGACAAAAGAGAAAATATATTAATGATTTAAAAAATATTATCTCATTACAGTGGATTTTTTCTCTTCCAGATAAATTGCCAAAAATCTGTCATTGTCAAACAAGGAGCTTTTGGATTTAGATCTTAACTCTTGCATCTCCATATTTCCTTTATGTTACTTTTTTATTTTAAAATATCATTTTTCCCCAGTGTAATGTCTTGTAGAGCCTGTTTGACTTATTTATGTAATTTCCTCCTTTTTGTAAAAGGATATTTACAAAATCCTTTTACAAAAGGATTTGTAAAAGGATATTTAATACTATGAATTTTCCTTTGAATAAAGCTTTGGATATTTATTTATTTTTAGGTACTAGGGACTGAACCCAGTGGTGCTTTACACTGAGCTCCGTTTCTATCCCTTTTTACTTTTTATTTTGATACGGGGTCTCACTAACTTGCTTAGGATCCCGCTAAATTGCTGAGGCTGGCCTTGAACTTTTAATCCTCTTACCTCATCCTCTCAAGCTGCTGGGATTATAGGCATGTGCCACCATGCCCAGTTCCATTTATTCATTCATTTATTTATTTGTACTAGGAGTTGAACTCGGGGTCTCCTGCATTCTAGGCAAGCAGCCCTAGACTAATTTCTTAAGTTTGAATACATGGTTTCCATATTTTTTTTTAAATATATATATTCCATGTTATTTGATTACATTTAAATTTTTTATTTTATCTCCATTATTATTTTGAGGATGATTTAAAAATTTCTTTATAGTGGATTTTTTCTTAAGAATTAATCGAATAGTTTTTTAAAATAATATTAGTTTGATTTTTTATTATGAAAGAAATCCAATAAAATGCTGCTATGATATTATAAGTGAGTTCCCAAATATCCAATTATTAGAAATGAGGAGCTGAATTATTGTGAGACTAATGAAATGGTTAGCACAAGCCTGTGTAACTAGCTAACCTGGAGTTGAAGGGTCTCACTGTGGGATCTATCCAGGTCCTGGCCATGGTTCCGTACCTTTTCATGGCAGTTGTTCATTCTGACTTAAACATCACGGATGAGGATTTAAGATCCTGTAGCTGGCTAGAACTTTCTGGACAGCAATAGCTATTCCTTGAAGTGTTGGTTAGTTGATGCCTGTTTTGACTTATCTGGGATGTTTGGACAATTACCCCCACTCCCCAATACCACATATGTTTTCCCAAAGAGGTTTGCCTGCTGTTTCCCTTAGTAACCCTGCCCTCCCTGCCAGTAATCCTTCTTTCCTGAAGAGACACTTGGACTTGTCCCTGTTTGAGAACTGGGGCGAGGCAGAGAGCAGACAGCAACTGTGTTATGTTCCAAGTCCCATTATTGTAAGGTGTGTCATTGTAGAGATTTCATTGTAAGTTTTTAGATGAACACAGAGAAAAGTAAGATTGCCTGTCATTTCAATATCTTAAAAAATGGCATTTTACATTTTGTTATATTTTATAAGCATTAATCTAATAATTGTGCTATGAATATTTTTTTTTTGTCTTCATACATGTACTTTGAAGAATAATGCCCATCACATTGCTATGGATATTTTGATACAGGTTAGGAACTTCTTTAAAAACAACATCTGAACTTTTTCCCACGTCATTAGTATTCTTCTTCAACATAAATTAAAGCATGGTTATAGAATGTATAGATGTATCTTAATTAATGTATTCTTTCCTTTTGTACACTTGGGTTATTTGTTATCTTCTATTTTGATTTATATTCTAATATGAATGACTTCAGCTCATGCACACACTTTAGTTGTTTGGACAAGTTCTTCTTAAAAATGAAGGGGCTGCATCATAGAATATATGAAATTTTCAAATGTTGCCATGATTTTTCCAATAATTTTCACAAATGGTTGTTGGTTGTTCCAAATTATCCCACTTTCAGAAGTATGTGAGTGAGAGTGACTGTTGACCCTAACTCTTTTCAATACTGTGTATTGAACTTTTTTTCCATTTTTTCTAACTATTTTCAAGATGAAAATTTATGTCTTAAATTTTTGTTTACCATTTTTTTTCTTTTTCTTTTTTGGTGTTACTAGGACTTGGCATATGCTGGGTAAGCTGTAACACTGAACTATAACCAAGACCTTTTTATATTTCATTTTGAGACAAGGTCTCTACAAGTTTCCCAGGCTGGTCATGAACTTGTTATCCTCCTGCCTCAGCCTCCCAAATAGTCAGAATTACAGGTTTGTACCTGTGGCTCATGGTGCTTAATTTTCAAGATATTTGCTGGCCATTCATATTTTTTACCCTAAATTGATTTTTTCATATCCTTGCATATCTTTCCACTAAGATACTCTATTTTCTTATTGATTTTCAAGATATATATAAATTTCAAGCTATATATAGATATTTCATGTATAGACTAAAAGTATAACAGTTGACTTTTATTTACCACGTGCTTAAATTATCTTACAGTTTAGTTAACATTTAATTGTGATTATTTATTCTGAAGTTTTCAATCTTCCTGTTGTCATATCCCTGATATTTACTTTTATCAATTCAACTTTTAAATGTATACATTTGTGTGTGTGTGTGTGTGTGTGTGTGTGTGTGTGTGGTGTTGTAAATTAAACCCAGGGCCTTGCATATGCTAGGCAAGTGCTCTGTCATTGTTAAAACACAACCCAACCCTCATTTTATTTATTTATTTTTGAAGTTTTTATTTGTTCTAATTAGTTATACATGACAGAGGAACACATTTTGATATATCATACATAAATGGAGTATAACTTCTCATTCATCTGGTTGTACATGATATAGAATTACACCAGTTTCAAAATCATATATGCACATAGGGTAATAATGTCCAATTCATTCTACTTTCATTCCTACCCCCATCCCCCTCCCCTCCCTTCATTCCCCTCTGTCTAGTTCAAAATACCTCTTTTATCCCCCTCCCCTTATTATGAATTAGCATCCACATATCAGAGAAAACATTTGGCCTTTGGTTCTTTGGGATTGGCTTATTTCACTTAGCATGATATTCTCCAGTTCCATCTATTTACCAGCAAATGGCATAATTTCATTCTTATTTAAGGCTGAGTAATATTCCATTGTGTATATATACCATAGTTTCTTTATCCATTCATCTGTTGAAGGGCACCTAGGCTGGTTTCATAGTTTAGCTATTGTGAATTGAGCTGCTATAAACATTGATGTGGCTGCATCACTATAGTATACTGATTTTAAGTCCTTTGCCCACCCTCATTTAAAAATATTTATTCTGAGTATTTAAATCAATTTATTTTCTATTGAGAATTTATTTTGGCATGTAGAAAAAAGGATTTTTTTGGGGGGTGAGGGGGTTTACCAGGGATTGACCCCACAGTGATTTTATCACTGAGCTATATCCCCAGCCCTTTTAATTTTTGTTTTGAGGCAGAATCTTCCTAAGTTGCTTAGAGCCTTGCTGTATTGCTGAGGTTAGCCTCAAATTTGTGATCCTCTTGTCTCAAGCCTCGTGAGTTGCTAGGATTACAGAAATGGGCCATCACACCTGGCATGGGGTGGACTTTTTACTATTTTATTAAATAAAATAATATTTTATTTTAAATAAAATTATCAATAAATTATTACTTGAGAATTATTTTTAAATTTAAGTCAAGTTATTGCTTAAAAATCTAGAAGTACTATTTAGATTCTCTTTTCAGTGCTTGAAATTTGCCATTTTAATGATCTTCTTCCCATTTCCTCTTCTTTTTTTTTTTTAATCTTATTCCTTTATTGGTCAGTTGGCATAAATTTTCCAAAATTTTTAGCATTAAAATGTGGATGATAGTCTTTCTGAAACTTCAGATTTTAAAAAAAATTTTAAGTTGTAGATGGACATAATACCTTTATTTTATTTATTTATTTTTATGTGGTGCTGAGGATTGAACCCAGGGCCTCATACATTCGAGGCAAGTGATCTGCCCTGAAGCCACAATCCCAGCCCAAACTTCAGATATTTTTCATACCTGAATACTGAGTTAGTACTGAGTAATGAAACAACTTCATTGTTTTTTTTTTCTCCTTAAAACGTTTGTGGACAGTGTCCCCTAATTTCTGGTATTTAAGGGTTCTGAAAGAGAAATAGGGACAATCTAATTTTTATTTCTTGTAAAGTAATTGTTTTTTTTTTTTACTGGATTTAATGTAAAAGTCACATGAATATGTCCACACAGGGGTCTCTTCTGACTAATTTTGTCTGTCTTTTTAATCACCTGACTCAGTGAGTTTTAAATTCAGGAAGGAAAAAAAAAAAAAAGCTTGTCCTATGTTGGGTGACTTGAGTGTTCCGCATGTTTGGGCAATACTCTGTGAAGCAGATCTTCATCTTCTATCTCTGATCTCTTTAACTCTCCCTCTTCCTCCTTCTCCATGTCAACAACTCTATTTCACCTTCATATTTCTGTTTTCTTTGTCCTTTACCCCTGTCCCCTGGGATGGCTTCTCAAATGTGTCCTTTCTGTTACTGTAGTTTATTGTTTCCATAGTATCCATTCTTGGTTTTGCCCTATGATAGTACATTGATTTTTATTTTTATTCTCTAAGAATTTTTTCTTTCAGGCTGTACCATATCCTATCAGTTTACATCTCAGAAAGTACCTGAGTAACTTTTTAAGTCTCACTTTTTTCCCTCCCTTATTTTATGTTTTCTTGTATTTCCTGGGAATATTCCTTGTAAAGGTTTCTTTTGTTTCTTGTAATAAATATTTTTCCAACACACTTTTCTGTGCATTTGAAAGGTTCTATCCTCCTCCTATAGGACAGCATCTTTTCATAAGTTTTACAGATTTTTGTTTGTTTAATTTAGGTGACCCCCAAGGAGGAGGCTTCTTTCTGGCAGTGTTTGTCAAATTGGAGCCCTTGGGATTCCTTGCTGGCCACTCCAGAGCCTGGAAGAATCTCTTTCTCTGAGCATATGTCAAAGGAAAGGCTGAGTCACAGAGCCCTTAAGTTTTGAGTTTGTTTTTAATTGTGATAAAATACGCATAACATAAACTTTATACCAATTTGAGTTTCTAGGTACCAGACCCAAAAGCTGTCTGTTGCTCTTACATCTTGAACTCATGCCTGTCAGAAACTTCAAGTATACCTGGGTGATCTTCACCACCCTGGACTTCTGCTGCTGCCCAGTACCATGAATGACAAATGTCACTCAAAACCCCTGAGGCTCCCTGGGTATCTGCCAGCTACTTCATGTCCTAGAGTGTGATGACTAATTGGTTCCCTTTCTCATTTCCTTCTATTCCTTTAGTGTTGCTATGTAATGTAATGCAATATAATAATCTAATATAATACAATATTATATAACATAGGCACAATCTCAAGAGGAAGTAGAAAGAGCAATAGAAAAGAGCTCAGCAACACCCAAACGGCCCTTCCTGCCACGGGAAGCAGATCTCTCCTGTGTGGAAGAAGCCATCTAATTTTTTTTTGGTCTAGGCAAACTCTTTTCCTCAGGTAAAGAGAGGCAGACAGACAGTGGGAGAAGAATCACAACCTTTCTCATTTTTCCTCCTTGGACCTGCTTTGTTTCTGAGGTGAAAATTTGCATCTGCCCCTGGTAATTCCAAACACTGTGCTTATTACACCTCTGTTCTTGTGCATATCTCTTTCCTGAACTAGTCAAATTTCAGAAGCAGCTGATCTGTTGCCATCCAAATATATGCTTGTCATTTTGTGTAGACTTGTGTACATTGATAAGAATGTAAATAGTCTGG
Source organism: Spermophilus citellus (assembly GCF_964194105.1). Classification (NCBI taxonomy): domain Eukaryota; kingdom Metazoa; phylum Chordata; class Mammalia; order Rodentia; family Sciuridae; genus Spermophilus; species Spermophilus citellus. Next base: position 74,582,946 of record NC_138187.1, on the reverse strand, counting down.
GAGAGGGAAGATCGGGCCCTATCTACTCACCACTGTCATACCCTGCAAGTTGTAATAATGTTTTATTTGACATTTTTCTGTTGTATATGTTCACACTGGGATCATAACTGCAGGCTTCAGAAAATTCAAGATGAGCATGAACTAGAACTTGAAAAAAAAAAAAAGGACCATATAACTAAACATCACTCCAAAGCAGCTCACTTTTACCCTCTTCCCCTTTCCTCTCTACCCCACCTCACACATATATGAAGGTTATTGGATTTTACTTCTGAGAGCAGTAAAAGCTTTTTCACTCGCACATTTTTTCTTTTTTGCTTTTAGAAGTAACGATATTAGTGCGTCCTGATTTTTAAAATTCAGAATGCTTTAGGGTTGCCTTGAGTCTGGTTCCTGAAACACTTTGAAATGAGGCTTGGAATCTTGCATTCTTTTTCTACTTCCTAATTCTCCGTTTTAGTTGCAACCCTTCCCTTTTAAGGAGTAGAGGGGATTCTCCTCCATTCTCTCCTGACAGCACATTTTTGCTTTTCTCCTTGCTTTCTCTGTGGTTTGGATGTGGGTTCACTGTGGTCTCCCTGATTGGCATTTTTCAGTGTCTCCTGTTTGGCTACCCAGCTACGGAAAAACTGTAGGATGCATGGGTTTAGGGCAGTGTATGCAGAGAGAGAGAGACGGCTTCAAAAGCATGAGCTACAGTCACTGCTGGGGCTTCTACAAAAATCATTGGCATGTGGGTAGAAGAGTCAGGAGAGCTTGAAGGACATGGAGAAATGTCCTCCTATTCCCTTTACTTTGTGGATGGATGAGTAGGATAGGAGTTTATAAGAAATGGGCTCTGAATGACTCACCTGTTACTTCAGAGGTTGTTGGAGGTGGAATTTCATTTTCCACCAGACTCATGGAACACAGTCTGTGTAATGTCCCTTGGAATCCATGGGGTATGTGTTCTCAGAACCCCGTGAATACCATATGCACCGATGCTCAAGTCCCTTATGTAAAAAGGTGTAATATTAATCAGGAAATTCATATGGAATAATAAAAGACCCAGAATAGCAAAAACAATGCTAAGCAGGAAGTGTGAATCAGGCGGTATAGCGATACCAGACTTCAAACTATACTACAGAGCAATAGTAACAAAAACAGCATGGTACTGGTACCAAAACAGGCGAGTGGACCAATGGTACAGAATAGAAGACACAGTAACCAATCCACAAAACTACAACTATCTTATATTTGATAAAGGGGCTAAAAGCATGCAATGGAGGAAGGATAGCATCTTCAACAAATGGTGCTGGGAAAACTGGAAATCCATTTGCATCAAAATGAAACTGAATCCCTTTCTCTCGCCATGCACAAAAGTTAACTCAAAATGGATCAAGGAGCTTGATATTAAATCAGAGACACGGCGTCTGATAGAAGAAAAAGTTGGCTATGATCTACATACTGTGGGGTCGGGCTCCAAATTCCTCAATAGGACACCCATAGCGCAAGAGTTAACAACTAGAATCAACAAATGGGACTTACTCAAACTAAAAAGTTTTCTCTCAACAAAAGAAACAATAAGAGAGATAAACAGGGAGCCTACATCCTGGGAACAAATCTTTACTCCACACACTTCAGATAGAGCCCTAATATCCAGAGTATACAAAGAACTCAAAAAATTAGATAATAAGATAACAAATAACCCAATCAACAAATGGGCCAAGGACCTGAACAGACACTTCTCAGAGGAGGACATACAATCAATTAACAAGTACATGAAAAAATGCTCAACATCGCTAGCAGTCAGAGAAATGCAAATCAAAACCACCCTAAGATACCATCTCACTCCAGTAAGATTGGCAGCCATTATGAAGTCAAACAACAACAAGTGCTGGCGAGGATGCGGGGAAATGGGTACACTTGTTCATTGTTGGTGGGACTGCAAATTGGTGCAGCCAATTTGGAAAGCAGTATGGAGATTTCTTGGAAAGCTGGGAATGGAACCACCATTTGACCCAGCTATTCCCCTTCTCGGTCTATTCCCTAAAGACCTAATAAGAGCATGCTACAGGGACACTGCTACATCGATGTTCATAGCAGCACAATTCACGATAGCAAGATTGTGGAACCAACCTAGAAGCCCTTCAATAGATGAATGGATTAAAAAATGTGGCATTTATACACAATGGAGTATTACTCTGCAATAAGAAATGACAAAATCATAGAATTTGGAGGGAAATGGATGGCATTAGAGCAGATTATGCTAAGCGAAGCTAGCCAATCCTTAAAAAACAAATGCCAAATGTCTTCTTTGATATAAGGGGAGTAACCAAGGACAGGGTAGAGACGAAGAGCTTGAGAAGAAGATTAACATTAAACAGGGATGATAGGCGGGAGGGAAAGGGAGAGAGAAGGGAAATTGCATGGAATTGGAAGGTGAGCCTCAGGGTTATACACAATTACATATAAGAGGAAAGGAGGGGTAGGAGAAAAAATATATAAGTGGAAGAAACGATTTATAGTAGAGGGGGTGGAGAGAGAGAAGGGGAGGGGAGGGGAGGGGAGGGGAGGGGAGGGGGGATAGTGGAGAATGGGATAGACAGCAGAATACATCAGTCACTAGAAAGGCAATTTGTAAATCAATGGAAATGTAACTGATGTGACACAGCAATCTGTATACGGGGTAAAAAGGGGAGTTCATAACCCACTTGAATCAATCTGTGAAATATGGTATATTAAGAACTATGTAATGTTTTGAACAACCAACAATAAAATAAAAAAAAGGTGTAATATTCCCAAATAATGTGCACATAGCCTCCCTTTTCTTTGTCATCTACCCATTACTTGCAATACATAATATAAAGTAAATGCTATGTATGTAGTGGTTAGACGATATTGCATCAGGAATAATGACAAGGAAAAAAAATATGGTGTTCAGCACAGACACAGTTTTTCCACCCCCCACAGTTAGATGTATCTGCAGATACGGGACCAGCCCAAGGGTGAGGGCCATATCCTGACTTGAATGCATGTCTCTGGGCAGAGAGTCCAAGATGCCTCTTTACACAACTGAGGGGTAACATCTTAGTAAACAGTACTGTTCCAAGCATATGTCAGAGCAAAGGTGGTTTTATTTCAATATCAATTCAGGTGGTCTTCATGTGGTGTGGCTGTGTGTGAGTTCACTGTTCCCTGGATAGATATTTTCTTGAGCCATCAGGCATTCAGATGAATTTGAAAGAAGAAAAAACCCTGGCTGTCTCTGGGAGGGGCGGTAGAGATCTGATAAGGCAGGAGTGGAGAAAAGCACACAGGGACTGGGAAATTGTTATTTTGCAGTGATTATAAAATAATTTCCATTATCTAGTTAGTTATTGTTGTTATTGTCGAGTACATTGAAATTCTTTAACATGTAATTTTTAAACAGTTGCATCCAAACATTCTAACAGCAGAAATGATGAGACAGAGGTTTGAGTAGAGAAGAAAGAATACGAGGGGAAGAGGAAGTGAATGTGTGTCCTCCTCTGCCAGCTACAGTATTTCTAGTCACTGGTCCTCAGCTGCATGTGGTTTAAGGGTGCAAGGATTCTATAAGCTCTTGTTTGGGGGCAGAGAGAGAAGGCTCCTAAAGAGCCATTGAGGCTTTAGGGAAAAACTTGAAAAAAGTGCTTTTATTTCTAGATGCCTTATTTTGGGGATGCTTTTGTCATTAAGATGATTATTAAATATAGTTATCTGTACATACTTGGGATGTTAACTTGTCCAGAGTGGTTAAGTTCATCTTTTTTATACTTTTAGATTACAAAAAAAAAAAAAAAATTGTTTCACCCAGTACTGAGAAGGATTGTACCTGCTGTAGATAGTAATTCTTGGGAACATTTATATCCATGACTATAATTATTTCTAAAGATAATTTCATAAGGCACAACCTGTTATTTTGCAGTGATTATAAAATAATTTCCATTATCTAGTTAGTTATTGTTGTTATTGTCGAGTACATTGAAATTCTTTAACATGTAATTTTTAAACAGTTGCATCCAAAGAAATTGAGGTTGTAAAGGGATCATTAACTTTGCAAATGATAAATATCTCCCATGGTTGCTGGAACCTTAGTTGGAAATCAAGTGGTCCCTGCTATGCTGTCTTCAAAGGACACATCCATATTCCAGATATTCTCTTTTGAGAGTCCATTCCATTATTTCCTTACTTGATATTTGAAATGTATTTTTTAATGCTGCAGTAGGCATTTTTAATATCCCTGATACTTCATAACTTTAGAAGGAGTCCTATATTCTAAATGTTTATATTTGTCAACATAACATTATTACTTGCATGTTCAGTTTATGGACATATATATATATTTTTTGTACTTTGGATTGAACTTGGTGCTTAACCACCAAGCCACACACATTCTCAGCCCTTTTTGTACTTTTATTTTGAGACAGGGTCTTGCTAAGTTGCTTCGGACCTCATCAAGTTGCTGAGGCTAGCTTTGAACTTGCAGTTCTCCTGCCTCAGCTTCCCCGAGCCCCTGGGACTATAGGCATGCACCACCACACTTGGAATATTTTTGTGATTTAAACTTGAGAATTCATTCAACACTTCTGTTCTGTTTGTGGACACCAAGTACTTGTGCTGTTTCTGTCTGAGGGATATTAGGCAAAGGGCTGTAGTACTGAAGGCCCTTGTCTATCTCTTTCATCACTCTGCCCCTACTATATATTCCATAACTCCATCCAGCATGTGGACATTTGCATCCTGTTGCCTTGTCTTTATAATGGTTCTAGGTTATTGAAGTACACTTTATCATTTTTCAATGTACGATAGACAGTAAGATTTGCAGGATAAAATACTAGTGATAACAAAACCAGAGTTTATAGCTGTGTGCTGGGGTATGAGTATATGAAATAAAAAGTTCCAGTGGGAAGAGAATGAATTCAGCCTGGAAGGTTGAAAACTCTTATCTACAATGGTTTCTTAAAGGCAGAACAAATGTAGATTAACAAAGAATTTGAATAAATAGATGTGAAGTGTTGTGAAATTCCTACCAAGGGGAATTATTCTTTAGATCAACGGTTCAGAGATGAGTGATGGTATATGTGTTCAGTCAATGTTAACATTCCTGTTTCTGTGAGGTTTTGGGACACTCTTTGAAAAGCCTCAGATTTGTTGGTTGGAAATTGTTTTGTTTTGTTTTGGGTGCCCGGGATTGAACCCAGGGGGCACTTAATCACTGAGCCCACATCTCCAGTGTTTTTTATTTTTAAAAATTTTGAGACAGATCTCACTAAGTTGCTTAGAGCTTTGTTAAGTTGCTGAGGCTGGTTTTGAACTTGTGATCCTCCTGCTTCAGCCTCCCAAGCCGCTGAGATTACAGACTGTGTGCCACTGGCCTAATAAGCTTTTAATAAAAATGTAACTTTTGATAAACAATGATTAAAAATGCATTTTCAAAGCAGAAAAAAATTAGTGTTAGATTTCTGCTGGGCTGCTGCAAGAAGATTCTTGTAACCAAAAATGACATGTTCTAAGCTAGCAATTCTCTACATATTTTTATTTTATTTTATAATATATTACTACTCATGCATGAGAGCCTTAGGCTGGTATCTTAAAAAAAGCTATGACAACCTGAAAAATCTTGCTATTTTACAAAATTTTAAACATTGTATGAGGTTTTCCCCATTTCTTCGTGTGTTTTTTGAAGAGACTATAACATGTATCACATTTAAGAGATTGTTTTATGTTATCTTTTTTCTGAAAACAATAAAAGTTAGAACAGAGCTGCTGTTTGGACATAATTTCAAATGTTTTTTTCTTATATATAATCATGATTTTATTGAGTGTGACAGAGTCTTTCAAATGAAATTAATTAAATTCATTAACACCTTTAGAGGTGAGATTTCCAGATGGTGGAGTGAAGATAGCCTTTTCAGTAAAAGATGTTGGCACAGTTGGATCTCTATATGCAAAAAGTGTCTTAACCTGTTTTCTGCTGCTGTGTTAGAACACCATATACTTGGGCATTGACAAAGAACAGGGGTATAATTTGGCTCAGGACTCTGGAGGTAGAGAAGTCTAAGGGCATGGTGGCAGCATGTGGTGGGAGCTTCTTGCTATTTTATATGAAGGTTGGAAACAGGAGAGGAGAAGCTTGTATATGTAAAAGAAAAAGCATGAGGAACAGACTTGTTTTATAACAATTTGTTTTTATGATAACTGGCCCAATCCCTGATAACAGCAGTAATCCATTCATGGGTACTCTGACCTCATGATCCAATCATCTATTAGGACTCACTTCCCAATATTCTTGTGTTGAGGATTGTGTTCCCAACATACAAATTTGGGGGAACATATGCAAACCATAATAATGAGTGTAAACCCTTACCTCACACCATATACCTAAATAAATAAATAAATAAACAAACAAACAAATAAATAAATAAATCTCAGTGTTAAAACCATAAAACTTCTAAAAAAGAAAGCAGGAGAAAATTATTATAACTGTGGATCAACTAGAGTTCTTAGATTAACACCAAAAGCATAAATGATACAAGAAAAAAAATGGATACATTTATTTTAATTAAATATTTCTTTGCCTCTACATACACCAACAAGAATATAAAAAGTCATCATAGGCTGGGAGGAAAATATTTGTAAACTGTATATCTGATAAAAGACTTGTATCTGGAATATATGAAGAAATCTTTCAAGTCCATAATAGGAAAACCAACAACCCAGTTGAAAAATGGGCAGAAGATTTGAAGAGACATTTCACCATAGAAGTTGTGTGCATGTGAACATATATAACTGACCTATGGAAATAGGACTATGTGACTGGGATATGAAGAGCATTTAAGTATTTTTTAAGAGCTCCAAATTTTGAAGATGTTTCTTTGGGGTAATCTTCAATGAGCTCCAAAGGTAAGACACAGAATGTGCAGAGTTCTCTCTTTAAATTCAGATTTCTTAACATTTCACCCTGGTTTTCTAGGCAGTTTGCGTCAGGTTTGACTTGCTGTTTAAGGTAGAGACAAGTCACCCAGATGTGAATACATTGGATGGCACAGAGGGAATTGTATCGCATCTACAGCTTCAAGGAGGTTTAGTAATTATTGAGTGTTACTATGTGCCGGGTTATAGTAGCTTTATGTATATGACTTCATTTAATTCTTGCAACAATGTTATTATGTAGGATTATGTATATTACCTTTTGTTAAAGAAACTAAGACACAGGCTACAGTTAGGCCACATAGCTGAATGGGGTTCTGACTTTGGAATCTGTGCTCCTTATGTTCTTAGAGACTGCGGGTAGATGAACAGGGTTCAGTTGGGGTGTGTCCCATGGAAAATGTCGGGTGATTTTTCCAGACATTCAGGGGGTCTTGGGAGAGGAAGATGGTAAGTGATCATTAATGACTTAGCCTTGCAGACACAGAGGGCCTCCGCGAGATGCAGGGATGACAGCACTCATGCTGGCACAGTGGACCAACCAGAGATCTCTGGTTTCCTTCAGTCTGTGAAGTCAGGCTTACTGAAGCAGATGTGCAGGAATGACAAGGACTGCAGAATAAGCTGCATGGACAGGGGCATGCCAGCAGGCTATCCATATCCTCCTGGGTGTAATCCAGGTCATTCTTTAAAAGAGCCCCCAGAGAACTGATCTCAGCATGGGAGTCCTTGATGAATCTGGAAGATTAGAGACACCCTAACCTGCATGGTATGTGTGTGTATGTGTGTGTGTGTGTGTGTGTGTGTGTGTGTGTGTTGGGGGGGTGGGGGGATGGTTCAGAGAGCTTGCACTAAGCTTTAAAGGCCAAAGTTGTGTCTTTTGGTGTCTACCTGCAGAAAGTGGCCTTCTCATGTTAAAAGTGAAATCTTAACTGTGTCAGCTTTAACTGAGACCCTATTTTTTGTTCACCCAATCTGAAGTCAACCAACTCAGGCAGCTTCTCTCTTCCCAGCTTTATCTAATCTCTCTCTCTCTCTCTCTCTCTCTCTCTCTCTCTCTCTCTCTCTCTCTCTGTGTGTGTGTGTGTGTGTGTGTGTGTGTGTGTGTGTTTCCTCCATGTAGACACAGGCTCACTCTTTATTCCTATCAAGTATAGGCTTTGTTAGTAGGATCGTACTGTTCTTTCGGAAAGGTCCAAGGAGCAAACACATCCGCCCCATTCACTGTGACTTTCATTAAGAGCAAGTTCCCTAAGAAAAGAATGATTTGTAACCAAGCAATTCTATCCTTAGTCAAAAAGGTGATTTTTTTTTCTTTTGAAAATATCCTTCCCAGCACTGCACTGACTCCAGCACACAGTCAAAGGTTATTAATGACTTCATTCATCCGTTCAGTGGATCTTTATGCTGCAGGAGACCCGTGCTCTTATCTCAGAGCCTGGGCGCCAGGAAGGTGGATATGCAGGTGGGACCTAATTTGATTTGGGGAAAAACATCCTTCTTTCCTTAGGGAGGCAGTCACCAAGTTCAGCTCAGCAGCATTTGTGGCAAACCACATCAATCATCTAACCTCCAGAGATTTTCTGTGCTTCCAACTTGGTCAGCCAGAGGAGCAGATATGTGGACGTAATCCTGAAGAAGCATTCCCTCCCTGGTTTTGAGGAGTCCCTCATCCAGAGAGCAAGAGGCAGCATATGTAATGACTACCCAGTGCAAGCTCTGTCCTGGAAATGTGCCCAGACATAGAGAAGGGGAGGCCTGGAGGAGGGAAGCTAGACAAGTAAGGGTGCCTGTGTGGAGTCTCAAATTTTTAAGAAGTAGTTCAGACAAGGGTGGGGCCCAGACATTCTCAGGATGTGAAAAGTCTTGAGGATATAAGGACAAAGATGGTTTATGAAGTTGAAAAATCTTTCAGGATGGCTGCACCCCAGGATGTCAGTTGTGGGGTGATGAGCCTGAGACTGAAAAGCAGATGGGTTAGAAAACAAAGGAAAACCCCTTACTAAATAGTTCAGAAACTACCTTGTGGGTTGTGGATACCCAGGGAAGGATTTCCAGAAAGAGAGAAGTGAGAGAATCTGTAATGTAGAGAGATGATTTGGGCTAGTGAGTTGGGATGGCTGTGCCAGTTCCTAAAGGCTGGGAGAAGTGCAGGTCTGAGTCCTAGGTACTCTACCCCACCCGCTGCCCTGCTTCCAAAGGCATCAGAGGTGGGTGCCTGGCTGAGCAGGTGACTGCACTATGGCCTAACACCTTGGCCCTGCATCTGTTTAGAATCAGTTGTGGTCTCCTTTGAACATCTTTCACTCTGCAGTTGTTGGGCAAAAAGGAGAAGGAACTGAAGGCAGAGAAACCAATAATTAGGATTATCATAGCCAAAAATTAGGATGAGTCTGAGTTTACACCCATATGTGGGGATTTGAAAGACATATATGAGAGGTCTGAATCCTCAAGTTTTGGTGACTGAATGGAATTGGGGTGTCAAAAGGCACCTGAGCAAGGTCAATGGCACATGCAGTTACAGATGGCATTAGTTTGTTCAGGCAAAATGCTTCAGGTTGCATAGCTTAAACAACAGAAACTGAGTCACAGTCTGGAGATTGAAAATCTAAGGACTTGGTTCCTTCTGAGGGCTGTGTTGGAAGGATATTTTCTAGGCCTCTCTCCTTGGCTGGTAGATGGCCATCTTTCCCCTTGTCTTCTTATCATCTTTCCTCTGTGTCTGGGTCCAGATTTTCCTCTTCTTCTGAGAATACCAGTCATGTGACCTGTGATCTCATTTTACCTTAATGACCTTTTTAAAGGCACAGCCTCCAAATGCAGTCATATTCTGAAGTAGTAGGGGTTAGGATATTGACAAATAAATCTTGGCCAGGGGTGGGGCATGATTTAGACCATAACATGGAGATGTAAGACGGTATCAATGAGCTCCGTTAAATCATTCATCCTGAGGAATCATAATAGGCTTGCCTGTACTTCCAGTGACCAGAGTTGATGTGCTATTTGTGCAGTGGAAGGGAAACTTACATACAAAGACTTTCATGGAAGGACCTAAATTGAGGCAGCATACCATAACCTGGTTTGGGAAATTCAGATTTTTCTCAAGGTGAGTGCTGCTCCTTTGTTTTCCATGACTGTGTTTAGCAGAGATGACCTGCGTGTCTGTGGGGGTAAGTATATTTCAGGAGTATACACAGTCCAGTAGCCTAGAACTGAGTGGTGTGTGTGTGTGTGTGCCCCTTTGCATGTGAGAGTATGCAGTCACATGTGCATGCATGTGACGGATAGAGTCAGATGGGCCTAGATTATCATCTTTGCTTATCCTCTCAGTCTTAATCTGGTCAGGCTATCATAAGAAAATACCAGAGCCTAGGTAGCATCAACAATAGAAATATATTTCATTGCCGTTCCAGAGGTTAAAATTAAAGATCAGGGTGCCTCTGTGGTTGGTTTCTGGTGAGGGCTATCCTCCTGGCTTGCAGATGGCTGCCTTTTCCATGTGTGTTCATATGATGAAGAGAAAGAGACAAGTAGAGTTTCCCTGATGTCTCTTCTTGTTGGGGGTACTAATCTCATGCAATGATGGGCCCACCTTCATGGCTTCATCTAAATCTAATCACTTCTAAAGTCCCTGTCTCCAAATAGCATCATGTGACAGGGAGAGGCAAGACTTCAGGATATGAACTTTGGGGGAAACACAAGCATTCAGTTCATAACACCATCCTGTGCAACCTTAGGAAATTTACTTAACCATCTTAGTCCAGTTGGGCTGCTATAACCAAATGCCTTAGACTGAGTCATTTATAAACAACAGAAGTTAATTTCTCAAAGATCTGGAGGCTGGAAAGTTCATGATCAAGGTGCCAGCAAGGTTGGTGTCTGGTGAGAGCCGATTCATCATACATAGTAGCTTCTTGCTGCATCCCTCTCATGGTAGTGGGAGTGAACAAGCTCACTCAGGACTCCTTTATATGCAATAATTCCATTCAGGAGGGTTCTGCCTTATGGACTAGTCACTTCCTGAAGGCCCCACCTATTAATTCTGTTGGTTATTAAGTTTCAACATGTGAATTATAGGGGGATGTAAACATTCATCCCCTAGCACCATCTTAACTGTGGGACTTTAGGAAATTGACCCACCTTTTCATGAACATCCTTTCTTCATCTCCCAAGGTGGGAAAAATTGATAATGGTGGACACACGGAGCCTGGAATACAAGAAATGTTAGTTCCATCAATAAGAGTTCTCTTTTGTGACTCAGTAGAACACCCAAAGTAAATTCTGCCTCATTATTTTCTGCCTCTGTCCATGGTGTTCAGATTATTAATGTGCTCTAATAAGAACTGAACTTTATATTAGAAACACCTGAATCCTGTGCACTTATATTACATAGTTTGTGATATAAGCTACTATGCCCTATTCGTATGTTAATTTTTTGCTAAGCAGTCCATTAAATAGTTAAAAAGCCCAAGAGTACAATTAATTTTTTTCCTAGAAAGAATATATATATATATATATATATATATATATGTATATATATATATATATATATATATATATATATATATATATATGGTTTGTACTAGTGCTGGTTGCTAGCAGGAATAGATTTAGTTCTTTTATTCTTCATCTCACCATCAGAAGACAGACACACACACACACAAAACACACACACACTCACACACCCTTCTCTCTACTCTCCTAATACTATTTGCGGATTTTCAATTAATTCTTTATTAAGTTGCATTAGTATGAATTTGTAAATATTATTCACAGCTGAATCATATACTGGCCTGTGATTATATCTTTTTTTGTTCTCTCTCTCTTTTTCTTCTTCTTATGTTTTGTTTGCTTGGTTTTGTGAATAGCTATCAAAAATTTCACCCCAAATTCTCTGAAGGAGCTATAAAATTCTACTCTCTGGGTCTAACAATCAGATAATCTATGAGTGCAATTTCTTTTTAGAAAACACCTTCCTTAGAGCCAATTTTGTCCTTCCCCTTGTCAGGACTGGCTGCTCTCTCTGCTATTTCATTGTGATGCTAGACTTTTATTTTAGGATCATTCTGGAGTTTGTCTCTTTCTTAAATCGAGACCCCGGTTTCCCAAATCTCAAACTTATTTTTTCCCCCTATGCTCCTTTGTTTGGATGGATGCATTCCCCAAAAGCTTCCTCAGTAAGGACACATGAAAGTTAAATTCTCTGTGCTTTTTTAATGTCCCCAAACTACTTTATTCTACCTTACCCCTTCATGAAAGTTAAGTCTGGAATTCCAGGTTGGAAACTATGCATCTCTTATCTTCCAGCTTTTGGAAGTTAATTTCTCACAGCTTTGGAGCCTGGGAAGTTTATGATCAAGATGCCAGCAGGTTTGGAGTCTGGTGAGGGCCTGTTCATCATAGGTGGTGGAATCCAGTGCCCTTCTGACTGCTCACTGATTCATGTATCCATTAATTTATTTATTCAGCAAATATCTAGGGAACTGTTTCTTCACCTATTATGTGCCAGACTACCTTTGAGGTTTGGGGCACCCAGAACATAATAGATAAAGCTTTCTGCTTCACAGAGCTTACCTTCTGATCTTTAGAAGGTGGCCAATTATTTATTTATTCTTACTTACTTACTTGTTTTCTCTCCAGAGGACACCACAGTTCTGGGAGTAGGAGTTTGACTGTTAGCATTCTGGGGGTCCTGTGGGAGAAGGAGTTGGGGTCTCCCATTTGCCATCTATACATACATTTTCACTGAGCTATCCCCCACCCTCCTCTGTCATTGATGACTGTGTGTGGTTTTTCTGGTTCCATTCCTCCAGATGGGATGGCTAGAGAGGAGTTAGGGATCCTTTGTGCTAACTGATCCCCTGGTGCATAGCTCCCTACCCCAGCTTTCTGAAATCTCTGATTCCTGTGCCTTTCTGAGGCTGTGTGGTTCTGAGCAGCGTACCTACCTGTGACGTGAGTCCCTCTGCAAGCACACAGGCTGGAGCTTTCTTTTCCTCATTAAGTCAGTAATTACTCATCTATCTACTTTCTATCTTCCAGGAATTGCCTAAAGCTTTCATTTGTACACTTTTCTTTTTCTCTTGATGGATTTGTATCATTGGTACTTCTCTATTTTTCTCACTGTAGTGAGAATTTTGTTCCTCCTCTGAAATTGTGACATTTTTCCAAAAATTTAAACTAAATGAACATGCACTTTTGTGTTAACATATTTATTTTAATCTCAAAAAGGACCATGGGGTCATTTCAAGTTTATAGGATATAGTATAATATTTTATATATTAATTAACTAGTTACTTAGTAAAGAGATACCCTCAAATTGTCCCAGCACAGCAGCTTCATGTCATTATTATAGTTTTCTTGAGAGGAATAAGATAAGGTATATATTTTCAACTTAAGACTTAGTTTCTCCACCCTAAGAGGACTTGCCCAAAATATGGAGAAGCATGTATTATATTAGAACTTGTGCTTAAAGTGTTTTCTCTTACTGCTTTAGAAGTTGTTGTAGTAATTCAAAAAACAGCTCGTCTTTCAGACTTCTGTAAGAAAACACTATATCTCTGGGTAGCTTATCAACAACAGGAATTCATTTCTCACCGTTTCGGAGGCTGGAAGACCTAGATCATGGTGCCAACATGGTTGGGTTCTGGTGAGGACCCTCTTCCAGGTTGCAGGAGGACAGCTTCCCTTGTATTCTCACTTGGTAGACAAAGGGATGGTGCATTCTCAGGTGCGGGGTTGGGGGGGCTCTCTTTTACCAGGGCATTAATCCTACTTATAAAGGCCCTACCCTCTTGACCTAATCACCTCCTGAAGCGTCCACCTTGCTGGTTAATATTTCAAGGTGTGAATTTTGAGACATAAACATTCAATCCATAACATAGATGTTTTTATATTAATGTAGCATCTAAGGCTAAAACGACTCTTTTTTAGTATGTGAGATGATGATTGCTTGTCTGTTGTTACAGAATAAGGTCCAAAATGATACTGGCTGCTGCAGTTGAAATTATCTTCTTATTCACACACATGCTATTTAAATCAAAGGATGGTGACTGCAAAGAACATACTGGGGACTCCATCATAAAAATAAAAATAAAAAACCAGACAAACAGAATAAACCATTCTCTTCCTCTAAGGATATCTCCCTGTGATATCAGCCGGGGCTCACCCAGGGGACTAAAGCAGACATCAACAGGGGAATCTTGGGAGTGGAGTCTTTTGGATCTAATGCAGCCTGGGGCACTTCCTACAGGCTGTGACTCAGTGGGTGGAGATCAGCAACATGCTCGCATAGCAAGCAAGTCAGATAATTCTGATTAGATGTTCCTTGTTCCTCCATGATCTTTTTTTTTTTTCTCTTGGTACCAGAGATTGAACCCAGGAGTGCTTAATCACTGAGCCATATCCCCAGTTCTTTTTTGATATTTTATGTAGAGACAGGGTCTTGCTGAGTTGATTAAGGCCTTGCTAAGTTGCTTAGATTGGCTTTGAACTCGCAATCCTCCTGCAGTTGCCTTTGAGATTACAGGCATTTGCCACTGTGCCCTCCCATGATCTATTGAGAACTCTTTGTCTGGAGGACCCCAAAATCATTCTAGTTAGTCTTCAGCTTTCATGTGCCCCAAGCATGTTCCTCTAAGGGCTTAGATATCGCAGAGGTGTGGGACCCAGCTTCTGTGAACCAAACAATTTCTTGGATTTTTTTTTTTTTTTGCCTCTCTTTAACTCGTCTTTGTAAACCACTTCAAAGTGATCTCAAGGTTGTATCTTGAAAAGTTGCCAGGGTTTTGTTGTTGTTGTTAAAAATGTATAACCATTTCATTTAGAAAAACTATAAAAAAAGGAAATAAAAACTAACTTGAAAGACACCTATTACCCTTTATGATATGGGAATATTATCATCCAGAATAATTTTTTGTGTGTGTGTACATTAACATATGTAACATTATATATATGTGTACAAATATATATGTATATACACCTGCACTTACATATATTTAAACACAAATTTGTATCATCTCTGTTTTACTTAATTAGGCACTTAAAAATTCTTTATAAATGCATATTTTAAATTACTCTTGTATGTGACTTTCATGATTTACTCATACTTTCTTCTATTTCTATTTTTCACTACGTTAATACCATCTACCTTCCGCATTCCATTTTCATAATACTTACTAACAAATGATAACTATGGGTTTGTTTAATTGATTGATTGTTTATCTCACCCTAAGATTTTTAAGTTTTATTTCTTACACTGTCCCACCCCTACTCAGGGGCTCAGATCAGTATCTGGATATTATTGGTAATAATCAATAAGTGTTTGCTGAGTGATCAGTGCATATTTATGCCTATAATTTTTTCACTTTATGGAATCTTTAGAATAGACTTTAGAAGGATCATTATCAGCAGCAGATATTGAAAAATTTTAAATCTTTGATACATGTGTTAGTTAGCTTTCCATCACTATAACAAATAATTTTTTTGCCAACTTATAAAGAGGAAAGGTTTATTTTGGCTCACAGTTTTACAGGTTGCAGTCTATGACTAATTGGCCCCATGACTTTGAGGCCTGTGGTAAGGCAGCGCATCGTGAATGGGACATGTGCAGAACAAAACTACTTCATTCATGGCTGGGTAGGGAAGAAAGATTTAAAAAGAAAGAGGAAGGGATGAAATCCTGCTACCTGTACCACCTCCCAAACAGCACCAAGCTGGGGACCGAGACTTTAACACGTGGGACTTTAGGGGCATTCTAGGTCCAAACTATTGCACTATATATTGACATTTTCTGCTTTTGAAAGATTATACCAATTTAAAACTCATCACTATGATATAAGAATTTATATTTCATTAAACATTTGCCTACACTAGGTATTAATTATGTTTTTGTATTTGTTAGATTGATGAGTAAAAAATGGTATGTTTTAATTTTAATTTCTTTCATTCCTAATAAGTGGAATATTAAAGCTATATCTCAGAGCTTCAGCCTTAAAAATAAATGAACGATGCCCTGTTATTTTTTTTCCCATCAGTGTTAAACAATTTTTAAAAACAAGTGTTTTAGTCAGCTTTTTGGCCCTAAAGTCATGCCCCCCGTGAACTATCTATCTCTGCTAGCCACGTCTTACTTGCCTAGTTACCACCCAGTTGATACCTCTGGGTGTATCCATCCACTATTAAGGTTATAACTTTCCTAATCATTTCACCTCTGAACGTTCTTGCATTGTGTCACTCATGAACCTTTGGAGGACACCTCATATCTGAATCATAACAGCAATATTGTGTATATGTGTGTGTGGTCTGTCTCCTCCCTCTGGGCAGAGAGCTCCATGTGGGCATGGAGTTTTGCTTGTTAGCAGCTGTGCTTGGAATAATACCAGGAAAGATGATAAAGAGGCACAGAAAAACTTAATGATTTCCCTGACAGCACACAGGTGGTGGGTCTTGACTTGGGACTTGAACCTGGGTTGCCTTCCTGTGCTGTTTTTAGGGTACTAAGATTCTCAACACTGGCTTTCTGAATTCCATTTTGTTTTTACGGTAGTTTCTTCGTTGTTGTTCTTCTAGTTAATGGTTGTTTTTTTTTTTTCACTGTAGCCTGGACAGTCTATATTTTTAAAATCCATATAAATCTCTATATTACAATCATCTGCCCCCCCCAACCTTTAAAATAATTTTGTTGTTGTTGTTCACTCAATGACTGCTTTCAAATTGGTATATCCTTATTCTGGTCATACCTTGAAGTGACATGCTTAAAATACCTTTAAAACAGCACTGTGGGGCTGGGGTTGTGGCTCAGTGGCAAAGTGCTTGCCTCACGCATGTGAGGCCCTGGGTTCCATCCTCAGCACCACATGAAAATAAATAAACAAAATAAAGATATTGTTGCCAATGTCTTGGCTGGGCACAAGATCACGAGCCACTCACAGCTTTGTAGATTCAAACAACAATTCTTTATTCCCGAACTCACACCGGCCTCCACACACGTTCTGGGGAAATCCCAGTTCTGCTGCTGCCCAATTCACCTATTCCATGAGGCTTTTTTCCAAATACTTTCTGAATCTCACGAGAACTCAACGGGAACTCAGGCAGCAGGAACACCCTATTCCCAGCAGCAATAATCTTCAACCTGGAACTTCCCTAAAACCCATATTGTCTTAAACCGGGAATGCCCTAAACTTGTCTTAAACTGGGAACGCCTTAAACTTGTCTTAAACCGGGAACGCCCTAAACCCAAGGAGCGGGATACTTCCTCAAACCTGCAGGATACACCCTAATCCTGGATCCACCCTGGTCCTTGAGCAGGGTCACCTTTCTCAAACACACATGCAATGTCACAGCGAATTTCCAAGGCAAGTCCATTTAACATGGGGTACACTGGCAAGGAAATTTCGATGCGTCATTCCTACTTGGCAATGGCCCTCAGCATATTGTGTACATCTCTAACTAAAAAAATAATAATTTAAAAAATATAGCACTGTGAAGAAATTTCTTTTAAATAAAGATAACAAATGTGAGCTAAAATAAATGCCCTGACTTTCTCGCCTCTATTCTCTGTCTCAGGACAGAATCTACCTGCCCATCTAGGTAAGGACCACAGGGATTTCCCCTAATTTATCTGCCATTCTGTTCAAGTAATATTGTCTTAGTCGGAATGGAATCAGGATGCCACCTGGCCTCTTGGTGTCAATAACATCAGACTTTCTCAGAGGAGGATGATAAAGCAAGGGGGCCAGATAGCCCTTGGACTCTGCTTCATTCAGAGTTGCATCTCTCATCAATTTGGTACAACTGATCAAATTTACATTAAATATCAGTTGTTTTAAAAAAGGTTCTGCAGAAAACATTTGAGAAGTATCCATTTGGTTGTTTGCTGCTGAGCTATTTATTCTGTAATTTCCACAGAAGCTACTTATTCTGCAGTTTCCTCCACTGCTCAGTCCAGACTTCCCTCACGTACATGGTTCACAGCCTTCAGCAGAGTTTTAGAGCTGCCACTTGCATAATGATCACCTGGGGTACTCATGAAAAATGAAAATTCCTGGACCCCACTTCAGACCTGTGATGTCAGAATGCCTAGAGCCAGGTCCCAGGAATCTGAATTTTGAAACGTCATGTCCTATTTCATCTGCCCTTGCAAGTCCCTGAGATATACACTGTTGTTATTGCGCCCTTGTGCTTCTCCCCTTCATCAAAGGCTAGGGACCCTGTTTGCTCTTCATTGTCCACTGTTAGATCTTCTTTTCCTCCTTCCCCGTTTCTCTTCTCCTTCAATAATTTTGTATACTGGGAGTGGGGGGTGACACATCCACTTTTATTTGTGTGGCATGTGCAACTTTGTCATTTCTTGCCCAGGCAAGTTTTTAGGTCCTTCAGTGTGTTGCTTTTGGTCCAAGAGTCAAGAGGATCAGGAAATCTGTAAAACCAAACCTCAGGGTCATCTGATTAGAGATCTTCCCAGCAGGAAACTATGTTGGGCAAGAGGCAGTGTTGCAATATGGGATAGTTTGCTTTGCATAAACTTGGAGCAGCCTATCAATGGATCATTAGAGGGAAGCATGGAGGTCAGAGGGCTCCTGAGCTGCAAGGGGCCATATAGAGCAATGAGCACGAACCAAGTGCCTGCTTGGGATGCTTCCAGGAGCATGCTCCATCCAAGACTGTCTCTGGCAATGAGTAACAGGGGTTTAGGATTCTTACCTAGCAAGAAGTCTTGAGCTAGCAGTCCAGGGCAGTATGGCAGCTGTGATTATTGTCAGAATCCCAAATGCCTTCTGCCAGCCTCAGAAGGTGCTTCTCATTCCCCCATCATGCAAGGGTAGTTTCTACTTAGAAGATCTGCATCGCAGTTGGGAGGAAAGGAAAGGGTAGGAACAAAGGGCTTTTTCCTAATGAGGCTTTGTCTTTATAGTTGGAAAGAAAATTCCAATCCAAAGATTTCTGCCTAAATCTTTTTGGCTATAATTGCTACACATCCAGGCCAGGTTGCAAGGAAGACTAGAAAGAGAAATGTTCTAGCTTTTGTAGAGGAAGGCAAAAGAAAGCGATTGGTGAATGGCTTTGGGGCTGTGGATCCATGGTCTGCCACAAGGGGGAAACCCTGAGTACACTGAGCAAGTGCCTTCAGGAAAGCCTATTATGAAGAATATAGACACTTGGAAGAGGAGTGGGACTACAGAACTACGAACAACAAGTTGCAGAACGAAGACCTAAATCACAAGAAGTGACATACAAATAAGAGTTAAAAAGTACACAGGAATTGGGGGGTTATTGGTAGTGGGAATGGTGGTACTAATGGTGTATTATATACCCCAAAGAGAAAAACTAGCAATGAAAATATGTACAGTATGATAAATTTATTCATATGAAATATGACTGTCAAGAGAGAGATCTTTGAAGATACCAGATACAAGCCAACAACAGTGCACCTGTGTTTACTGTATGCACTACTGGTATAATCAGGAACCCCCTAACATAACAGGAGGGGCCACAAAAAGCACGTAGTACATTTACGTTCAACTCCCACTCATTCTTCAAAATATCACCAGGCTGGCTTCTGCACCTACCCAGTGTTCTGACAGTCTTTCTTCTATGATTATCAGCAACGCAGCCAATGGACACTTGCTAATCTCTCTGCTACTTCTTTGGTTGGATTGGATGATCCTTTCTTTTCAATCTTGGACTACCATGCTGCTAGGTGGTAGCTGGGCTTCTGCTTCTCTAACCTGTCCTTTCCCTGGGGAAATCTTACAGCCAGTTTTTCTTCCTTTCTCTGACTTTCTCCCTGTGTATTTCTTGAGTGAGCTCATTATCTCACTAGAGTAAATGGACTTTTCATTTGCCCCTCTTGGAGAGTCTGAGAGCTGTGTAACAGTAGGGACTGCCCATCGTTTTTGTATCTCCAGCATTTATTGAATGTCCTGTAACAAATAATTTGTTAACTCAGTGAATGAATGAAAGCATTAGGATTTACAGTGTATCTAATTCTATAAAGGAAAATCACTAAGATAACTGAGGAGGTGAACAGAGATTGGGGGTGGGGCTTGAATGGAGACCCCAGCGAGGAGTGTGAATTGTGTTACTTTATCATCACGGCAACCCCTGGGATACATGTGATCGTACTTATATTATAGTATTTAAAGAAATGGACATCAAGAGGGATTTAGTCACTCAGCCAGTAAGTGAGAAAAACTGCTAGGAATAATACTAAAAGTTAATAAGGCTTAAAATGAAGTCAAAACAATGTCTCAGAACACTGACAGTCAACACAATGATCTTGTTTCTTTTCTTCACACAAGTAGAAGGACTCTTAGAGTACTTCTTGCCTACTTGAATTCAGAGGAAAAAAGATAAAGTACTAGTGAGGGTTGTCCTCATTTCCTGAGCAAGTTCAATTCCATGACACCAAGGTACCAGGCTATTCTCAACAGACGCCTGCCTCTGCCCCTTCAGGAGCAGAATATGGAAGTCAGGGATCCTCTTGGCCACAGATAAGTAACTGCTTGTTTTTGGCACAAGAGTGACCTCAACTCCAGCTCTCATTATGATCTCCTGTGGAGACCTTGCTACACACTGTCCATAGAGGAGAATGACCTCATACATTAAGACTTTGACTGGTCTTGTGTTCAGGTGCTGTCCTTAAGTTTAATTGTGTATCACATGATGGGGAGGATACCTACAGAGAAACATGCTGTTAGGTAATTCTGTTATCTTGTGAAATCACAGAGTGTGTTTACACAAGGAGGTCCAGGTCACTCGTAGGACTTGGCCTCTGATACAAGGGAGAGAGATCCATGAGGCATCTGCCACCATAGCATTATGTACTGTTTTGTAATAAACATTTTTTTTAATAAGGAGAAGAAGTACAGTTTAAAAATATGATAAAAAGTATTGTATAGTAAACGATTAACTACTAGCATAGTCATTTATTATCATTATCAAATGTTATAGTTGAGTGCAATCGACCCATGCCTATAATCCCAGCGACTCGGGAGGCTGAGGCCAGAGGATCACAGGTTCAAAAGTAGCTTCAGCAACTTAGTGAGGTACTTAGCAACTCTGCGAGACCCTGTCTCTAAATAAAAATATAAAAAGAGCTGGGGATGTGGCTCAGTGGGTAAGCACCCCTGGGTTCAGTCTCTGGTACAAAAAAAAAAAAAAAGCATATATATTGTCCATAGTTGTATGTGCTTTGCTTTTATTTGACTAGCAGCACAATAGGTTCGTTTACACCAGTATCACCACAAACCTGAGTGATACATTGCACTATAACATTACAATGGCTACAATGTCACTAGGCAATGGGGATTTTTCATCTGAGTTATAAGTTCATGGGATCGGCACTGTGTATGTGGTCTGTTGTGACTGAAATTTCGTTCTGAGGCTCATGATTGCACTTCTCTTTACTCAAACGTTGTCCTTGACCTTGATCTTTGTACAGAAAAGCTCATTATCATCTCCAAAATAGCCAAGACAAAGCTGCTGAATTTTCTTCTGTGACTTTCCTCATGCTTTGCTAGTCCATCTCACCATTGAAGTGGCCTGCTCTGATGCTGTTTTGACTGTGTCATGTCCTTATCACTCAGCACAGGTCTCCATAACTCTGTGTTTGAAGATTTTCAGTTGCAGAGTCTTGGCCTTGGGCCAAGCATGGCCTCTAGACTGGCAATGTCAGCATCATAGGGGAAATAGGTAGAAATTCAGTTCCCAGGCCTCACCCCAGATGACTTCTTGAGAGCCTTTGGATGGACATCCTCACCTTCCAGATGGTTTTGATGCATGCCAAAGGCTGAGACCCACCCCATTGCCAAGCACTAGAAATGAGAGAGATGGAGTGGCACCAAACTTCATCAAGCTGTGACACTCTAGCCTTTTTAACTTTATTCCCTTTTTGTGCATGGAACTTCATCTGTCTGATGAGAATCATTCTATATGTGGATTAGTGAAGTTTGTGGAAAAAAAAAATCAGGATCAAACAAGATTTTGGCATAAGGGACCACAGCTCTTTCATACTGTAGCAGCCTGGCCCTGTCTGTATCCCCTCAGGTCTTACCGGGAGAGTGTTGTGGACCAGCTGCCAACTGTGGATCCCAGGTCCCTCTGCTCCATGGCTCCTTCAATAGTGACCAACAAGAATTGGCTTTAAAAAACCTCAGCTCTTAACTCAGGCCACAGTGGTACCCACCAGTAATGCCAGCAACTCGGGAGGCCAAAATAGGAGAATTGCAACTTGAAGACTGGCCTCAGCAATTTAACAAGACCCTGTAAAAAGGGATTAGCTCTGTGAAAATATACCCCTGGGTTCAGTCCCCAGTACTGCAAAAAAGGGGGGGGGGAAAGCCCAACTCTTTTACCACTTTGGAGAGGGGTCTCTGAGGTTTATTCTGACTGGCTCCCAGAACTCTCCAGATGGCTTTAATTCCAGTTGCTCAGTGAGCCACAGTAGTAACTCACTTGACAGTGCACATTTTATTACATGCATTTCCTTCTGTATCTCTTTTAATTGCCGCCTGTTCTCCCTTTTAGTGTGGGAAGGATTTCCCTCCCCCCAGGGATTACAGGGACGTCCACATTGGAGAGATGTGATTAATGGCCATTTATTATTCTCATATACTCATAGTACAGGGGAGAAGGACACTGCATGTCACTTGGGGTCACATGGAGGTTGTGCTTGGAAGCAGAGTGAATATCCTCTGAGTTGTTCTTATCAGATATTTTGGTCACAGTGATGCAAAAGCTGACTAAAACAGCATCTCACCCTGGTAAAGATCTCAGTGAAAAGCAGGAGGTGAGGGTGATGGGGGAGAACATTGCTTCAAAGCAAGAAGTTAGAAAGTAGAAGTCTAACCACTGTTGTATTTCTGATATTGGGGAATTTTATAATAACTGGCACATGATAGGTCAGTCAATACTTGTGATCTCTGCTTCACTTATCTACAAAGGGCTTGGTAGAATACATACTGTTCTGAAGATAATTTCAGAGAGAGATTTAAGATTCCCTTGAAGATTATTGCCTATGTATTTCAGGACCCATCACAGATGCCTGAATGCACAGGAACAAGTGATCTATTTTGGTGTGCCTAGCACAAAGGGTGGGAGGAACTGCCCCTTTTCTGTAAATGTCATGTTGTTCTAGGGATGCTGTCTGCTATTGTAGTCTCATCAGAGTGGTAGCAGAAGAGAAAGTAAAAGTGTCTAGAGACAATGCACATAACTACCAAAAAGAGATTGAAAAAATAGAGAAGACTACTATTGAAAAGATCACTCATTCATTTAAAAAATATATCTGGGGCACCTGTAATGTGTCTCGTATAGTATGAGGTGTGCGGAAACCAGCAGATGCAAGGTCCCTGGTCTCATTCAACTGCCAATCTAGTTGTCAAACATTAATTATTCTAGTTTAGGGAAATAACTAATTACTAATTCCCAGGAATGTTCAGTTATGTACATAGGACTCTATGAGAACATATAAGAAGGGGATTCAAGATTTCCCTGAGGAAATTACTAGAATGGGGAACACAGGAGCTACCAGTTATAAATATGGTGATTTTTCTCATCTTCCCATTTATTTGTTGTATGTGGTTGGAATTTGTGGGATGGATGCTGCTTCTGGTGCTATTTCAATATTTCTGTCTAATTACTTGCTAATTTGGCTTCATAATATATCAGACACATATTTTCTGTTCCCCAGCATTCCCTGAGTATCTCCTTGGCTCTGGTGCTGCCAAATGAATGGCACCGATATTCTATTTAAAAATGCTCCCGTGCACATTTATTTTCTGTTGTGATGAGATTTTCATCATTTCCCAGTTGGTTTTATTCAAAGTGAAATTGCCACTGTCCATCATCCCTGTCTAGTATGTATTGTTAAACAATTCCTCTATTTTCTATCATTCTCTCGCTCTTACCTTGCTGAATATTGTTCAGGATTTCCTGTTTAGTTCTTTTTGGAAATTTTAGCATAATTCAGTTGACTTTAAGTGGTATTGGATCAATGAAAGCCAGGCGTTTCAGACGATTTTTAAGTACCGTTGACCGTAAAGACATAGACACATCATCATCATTAAAGTAGAATATAAATTGTTGCCCCTAAGAGTCAGTAAAAGAGGTTTTTTTACAGTCCATTTCACTAAGTGTTTAGACTGTGTATTACCTGATTAATCAATGTGTCATGAACCATGACAATGTCGATGTATTTTCGCTGTTCTGTACAGGGACAGCAGTAAGAGAGGAGTGGAATTATTTAAGGTACTCTTTGCCATGGAGTAGTACATTATCAGGTTCATAATTAAAGGAGCTGTTGGCTGCTATGGGGTAAGGAGAAGATCAGGATTATGGGACTGAAAGGAATTTGCAAATGTTGTCTTCCTGACTCAAAGTAATTGGATCTGACTTGCTCAATCCTGTCCTATAAACCAATTCTTAATTACTTATGGGGAGGTGCTTTAGGCAAAATGCTAGCCCAGAGCATAAATTCATTAATTAGAGGAATAAAAATGGCATCTCATAAAAGTTTTAGAATAGTTGACTTTCAAACATGAGCTTTCCCCCTGCAGATATTTTAACTTTTTTAAAAATACATCAAGTTTTTCCTCTTGCAGCATGATTGAATACTATTTCTGTTAGCTTCTGTTGATTAAAAGTGAGATGAGGGCGTGGTACCATAGGCGCTCTACTTTATGTAAGTACATTTAAGATTGAAATGATCTATATGCATGGAATTATAAATTCTAGACTATCATAATAAATAAGAAACTCTGTAACATATCCTATAATAAATCTGAAAAGGAGTGTTTCAAGCAAATCTTTGCAGAGCCTTTAAAGTCTCCACTTACTTTGAAGACTATGTACCAATGGAAAATGTTCATTCTTTAAAGGCAATAAAATGAATTTTAAGACTTGTTCTAACTCTGTAGGTATCCTTTTATTTCTAAGATCTCACTCATTCAGGGCTGAGATAATTGGACAATTTATATACACATTTTTATTTTTGTATACCCAGTAGAAACTCAGGTCAATTAAACTACATAGGGTAGTTTGTACTTTATTGAGTGTTATATCTCCAGGTCCCCTGGAATACGAACTCTGGGATGGAGATCTATCTCAGTAGGAAGTGCCTTCAACAACCATGCCCTTGAGGGAAGCAGGATTTACAGGGGGAAGGTGGACCGTAGTATAGTTGCAACAGGGGACACTGTCAGTTCCTTGGAGAGCTCTGAAGCTGAGGCCCTTGTGCTGAGTTGTGGTAAAGGTCTGGCATTGAGCAGGCATGGCATGCAGCTGCCTAGCAGACAGTGTCACCATGGAAGGGGCAGCTCCTTCCATGGAGGACAGCTGCTGGGGAAGAACCCAGTGTGAGCTATTGTTGTACAAACTCCCAGCAGCTGGAAGAATGAATGTCCCAGACTTGAAGGCGGGGTCTGTGTGGCATGCCCAAGGCAGTCTCTACTCGTGTCATCTCAAACTTCATGATACCTAAATTGGCTCCAGGAAGTATCTGTCTATATGGATGGATTCCCTGGATGATGCCTATAGGGAGTTTCTGGGGAATGATCATAAGCAATACAAATATTTTCACATATTCACCAAAATGGAAAACCGTACTTTCTCTCTCATAAAGCATTTCAGGGTTTTCAGTCTTTGAAGTTATAGTTTTTAAAAATGTAACTATCATGGTTATCATCTTTTTATATTGATTATTTAAAGCATTACATAGCTCATGATATATCATCTTTCATACATTTGACTCAAATTGTGTTTTGAACTCCCATTTTCACCCCAAATACAGATTGCAGAATCACATCTGTTACATATTCACATTTTTACATAATGCCATATTAGTGACTGTTGTATTCTGCTACCTTTCCTATCCCCTACTATCCCCCCTCCCCTCCCCTCCCCTCCCATCTTCCCTCTCTACCTCCCCTGCTGTTGTTCAATTCTCTCCCGTTTTTTCCCTCCCCCTTGCCCCTCATAACCTCTTATAATTTTATGTATCATTGAAGGTCTCCTACTATTTCCATGTGCTTTCCCTTCTCTCTCCGTTTCTCTCCCCCCATTCGTCTTTGTTTACTGTAGTCTTTTCCTCATGCTCTTCCTTCCTGTTCTGTTCTTAGTTGTTCTCTTTATATCAAAGCAGACATTTGGCATTTGTTTTTTAAGGCCTGGCTAGCTTCGCTTAGCATAATCTGCTCTAATGCCATCCATTTCCCTGCAAATTCTATGATTTTGTCATTTCTTAGTGCTGCATAATACTCCATTGTGTATAGATGCCACATTTTTTTTTTATCCATTCATCTATTGAGGGGCATCTAGATTGGTTCCACAGTCTAGCTATTGTGAATTGTGCCGCTATAATAATTGATGCAGCCGTATCCCTATAGAGCGCTTTTTTAAGGTCCTCAGGGAATAGTCCGAGAAGTGCGATAGCTGGGTCAAATGGTGGATCCATTCCCAGCTTTCCCAGGAATCTCCATACTGCTTTCCAAATTGGCCTCACCATTTTGCAGCCCCACCAGCAGTGTACAAGTGTACCCTTTTCCCCACATCCCCGCCAACACTTATTGTTGTTTGACTTCATAATGGCTGCCAATCTTACTGGAGTGAGATGGTATCTTAGGGTGGTTTTGATTTGCATTTCTCTGATTGCTAGAGATGGTGAGCATTTTTTCATGTATTTGTTGATTGATTGTATGTCCTCCTCTGAGAAGTGTCTGTTCAGGTCCTTGGCCCATTTGTTAATTGGGCTATTTGTTATCTTATTGTTTAATTTTTTGAGTTCTTTGTACATTCTGGATCTTAATACCTCATTCTTATCTGATTGGAAAAATCTGTGTGTTTAAGACTTGCCAGGTGGAAAAACTCTTAACCACATGAAATTCTGATGACATAAATGCAAATTAAAATACAGGGAAACAGCTTTTAGGTTAGCATGGCTGCAGGATCTCAGATTCGGATAGGGTAGGTGGACAGATAAAGCAAGAGTGTATAAGAAGGATGGGTACAAAACAGTGGCCCAACATTGTAAGACTGAAAAAAAGCTCAGGAATACAGTGAACCTTTGATTTTTTTTCTTTTTGTTTATTTTCTTTTTGGTATTGGAGATGGGAACCAGAAGTGCTTTACCACTAAGCTATGTCCCTAGCCCTTTTTATTTTTTATTCCAAGACAGGGTCTCTCTAAGTGGCTGAGGCTGGCCTTGAACTTTCGATCCATCTGCCTCAGCCTCCAAGTTGCTGGGATTACAGGTGAGCACCACTGTGCCTGGCCTGATGTTTTTAGATAGCCAGATTTTAAGCAAAAACAGGAGAGGGATATGCTCATTGCTTGGGGCAGATTGGGTATTCTTCCCTGCTGGTGGGGAAATGAGAACTGTCTGCTCTCTTCTGTTTCAAACTTGCTTTTCGAAGACATTGATCTTCAAGGAAACTTAGCACAGAAGAGGGAATAGAAATCCTAGACAGTAAAAAAAGAGCTAGTTAGAGTCACTCCACTTTATGTAATTTCGTTGCTTCAGATGGAGACAAATTATCTGCCAGGTACTGATTATTCTTTACAAGTAGAATTGGATACTCACTACTGGTGGTCTTTAAGGAATCACAGACAGAGGAGAGGCCATAGAAAACTGAAAAAAGGAACAGATGTTACATTGACACTTAACGAGAGGGACAAATGTTATTTTTGACACTGAGAGGGAGGATGAAGATGTATTCTGAAATCACAAATTGGTGTGCTTGATTTAAATCACTAGGAACAATTCGGAGGGAAAACAATAAGATGCCTTAGATTTGAACTCTTATTTTGCTGCATTTACGGAATGATTAAGATCGTGTCAAATAATCTCTTACCAGAGTGATCCAATTCAGAATTGTCAGTTACGCTGTTTATAATCCCATTTACTCTTTTTAGTTTTTACTTTCCCACACCTTCCAGGTACTCAGATTTGACAAATGCTGAAAGAATTCTCTGACTTACACCTGGACTGTCTAGTGCAACCCTCCAACCCCCCACCCCATCCCCAACTCCCTTCCGTTAACTACTCACTCACACCTGTGTTCTTTATTATTTTTGACGGACAACCAATTTTTTCCAAGTCTGTCCCCTCCTAAGCCTTTCAGGTTCTATCTTTTTCTATTAATTCTCTGTCAATTCCCTCCATGTACAAAGAGCCCAGGTCCAGTCTGGCTGAGCCCTCTCTCCTTGGGAGATAAGTGAGGTGGGAACAAATAGAGAATTGGAGGGAGGCAATTATGGGCTTCTTCTGGCAGCCCAGAGGAGGGGGGAGAAGCTGAGATCCATTTCAGTCTTGCAGTGAGCATCCAGGGATGTGCCTGGTGGAGAAACCCAGCAGGAACCCAACAGACAAAGCCCTGCCCTCTGGAGTTCATTGTGATTAGTATGAAAGAAGCAGAAAGAAAATGCTGAGGATGAGGGTGTATGGGGGGTGGGGGTCAGCCTTAGATGAGGTGGAGGAAAAGCCACTTTCAGGGGCTGACCTTTGAGTTAAGATCTGAAGGACAAAAAGGAATGTCCCAGGTGGAGGGAACAGCCAGGACATAAGACCCTGAGCTTGAAATGTTTGAAAAGCAGGAAGAAGAGGGCCTAGAGAGCAAAAGGAAAAAGAGTAAAAGTGACCCAGCAAGTCAGATTATGGGATAGGTTGTGAGCCTTGCTGAGGACTTTTTAGTTTTATTCCAATAATATTCCAGTGAAATTGCTGGTGGGTTTTGAACAAGGGAAGCACCAAAATGATTCAAGTGTTGAAAAGATGACTGTGATCTCTGCACAGGAATGCATAGCAGTAAGGCAAGAATGTAAGCAGAAAAACTAGTTAGGACACTTGTGGCTACTCTCCAGACAAAGGCTGACGTGCCTTGGACCAGGGTGACAGAGTAGAGATAAAAAAGAAGTGGATGGATTGGAGGCAGAATAGCCACAAGCCTGGATTTGGGGGGAGGGGAGGGTGGTGGGGAATCAAGGATAATAAATTTTTGGGTTGAGCAGTTCCTTGTCATCCATGGAGATGGGGAAGGGTAGAAAAGGGGGAAGGAAGTCAAGGGTTATGTTTGGGTTGGCTACATTTGACAAGACTCTTAGACACCCAACTGGAAATGTCAGGGAGGCATTTGGAGTGTATAAATGGATCTGGAGGTCAAGGGAGAGGTTAGAGCTGCACAGATAAATTTGGGTGTCATCACCAGAGGAGAGTATTCAAAGCCAGGAAATAGGATGAGCTCACTTAGCACTAGAAATAGCTGGAGAAGAGGATCCAGCAACAAGTTGTAGGGTTGTCCAACACTTAGAGGTTTGGAAAGAGGCGCAGGAGCTGGCAAAGGAGAGGGAGAAGGAGTAACTAGTGAAAGCCAGGAGAGGGTGCTCTGTTGCATCCAGTAAGAGGAGGGTTTTCAGGGAACAGTGATCATCTGGATCAACTTTTGTGGAAATATGGAGAAAGATGACAAGAGAGAAGTATCCTTGAACTCGGAGCATTGGGGCAGGGGCTGCTGATGAATTTGAGGCAAGCAGTTTTAGCCAGATTCTAGTGTTCTCATGTGTGCATAAATTGTTGAGAAAGGGGAGGCACTGATTTTAGATGATTCTTTTTTAGAGAACTGGCATTTCAAAGTGAGAAAGAAAGATGAGTTGGGGGATGGGGAGGGATTATGGATTCAAAACAGGAGTGTGAAGGATATTAAAAAGGACAGCCCCCAGCACAGGGAAATGACAATCACCCCAAACTGTCTGACATGGAGGAAGAGGGAGAAGGAAGGCAATCGTTAATTCTCCCCCTGTAACAATAGGCCCCAAGCGGAAAATAGCAAACTTCCATCCCTTTCCTGGTTCGATCCCAGCATCTCCACCAAAAGCAAAGATTCATCCCTTCCCAACAGTAATGGGTCATGAAAGAGGAGGCAATACTAAAATGCTGGCCCTTGGACTTTTACCCTTTCCAATTGCAGATGATGAGTCCCAGAAGGAGAAAAGCAAGTAGTAAAGCTCTGGGTAACAGTGGGTCCCAGAGGAAGCAGATACACAGTGAGCTCGGGCCGAGTTCTGAGCTTTCATCCCTTCCCAGTAACAATAAGTTTTGGACTTTTTACAACTTTTTTTTCCTGGCTTCCCAAACCGACATATTCTGCTTGTGTCTCCAGTGATTAATTCACTCTCATTGTAACCTATAAAACTCAGAGTCCTTTTGTAACTGGCGGCCGCTTTCTACTCAGAAAGTGAGCCCCTCCAGGGCCTGATTGATTGACTCCACTGCAGAAGAAAGGAAAGCTTGCTGATCCCTGTGAGGTCTGCTTCCCTCCCGGTTATTTGTGTTTTCATAATGATGCTGAAACCATGTTGGTTATTCTTGCTTACAGAGCATGTTTATAGCTCCGG
The DNA here is from genome assembly GCF_964194105.1 of Spermophilus citellus. Classification (NCBI taxonomy): domain Eukaryota; kingdom Metazoa; phylum Chordata; class Mammalia; order Rodentia; family Sciuridae; genus Spermophilus; species Spermophilus citellus. The sequence continues at coordinate 74,552,628 of NC_138187.1, read as the reverse complement.
AGAATGATTCTGGGGAGAGGGAGGTTGATGATAGGTAGAAGAAGAGAGATGGGAAGGTCTGTGATGTTAAGAAGGTGAGAAGGGCCAGGGTCCCTAGAACACTAGGGTTAACTGATTTTTTGATGGGAGCAGGGACATTTTTTTTCCGTTGTAACTTATGAAATGGTGAAGAATACAGGCACAATTATGGGCTGAATTGGTATCCTCCAAACTCATATTGAGACCATAATCTCTAAAGTAACTATATTTGGAGATGGAGTCTTTAGGGAATTAGTTAAATTTGAAGGAGGTCATAAAAGGTCTTGATCCAATAAAGCTGATATCATTAGAAGAAGAGGAAGGCACCAGAAATTTCTCCCTTGTTCATGCATAAGGAAAAGGCCATGTGAGGACCCTGAGAGAAGGTGCCCATCTGCAAGAGATGGCCTCACCAGAACCCAACCCCCATGTCACCTTGATCTTGTACTTTTAGTCTCTAGAACGGTGAGAGAAAATACGTTTCAGTTTCCTAAGTCATCCATCCTGTGATAATATGGCAGCCCCAGCCAACCAACTGAGGCACGGAAGCCAAGGAGGATTTTAGATAGAGGGGAAGGATCATGGAAGTGTCACCCTCTGTGAGCTTCTGTTTTCTCCATTATATAAGATAAGGTCATCAGCTGAGAGTTAGTGTGGAATGGTGGGAGTATGGGATCTATTCAGGAAACATAGTAGGGTTGCTAGGTGTCATTAAAGCCCACTTGAAATTCATAGTGCTGAATTTATAGTGAATCATTCGGGAGAATTTGACTTTTTTTTTTCTAGCAATATTTGGTTACTCAGGGTTTGGCCAGATGGCATAAAATGGGATATATCCAGGGCTCGAAATTTGCCAGTTAAGGGTAACTGAAAGAGAAGGAAGAGAGTCAAGGACATTTTTAAGGGCGCAAGATGAGAAAGAAGGGAAATGAAGGTCAGAGGTACAATTGGGTGTGGGGTTCCTGGGAGACTAAAGAATTATTGCAGAGAGGATATGAAAATGAGTGAACTTGACAAATAGTATGTATCAATGTTAACAGTTAACACAGTTAATAAATTACACTTATTATATGAAACTGGTGATAAAAATCCTCCCTTCATGGGATTATTCCAAAGATTGATGAAAATACTTGGTAAACTATCCAGGTGAGTTATCAGCCTGGTAAGTGCAGTAGTGCAGCACATATGTCTTGATTTTCTTAATGCATTCTACCATAGCTGTCACACTCATGAACCAAATCATAATACATGTAAGATGACACCCTTGCTGGATTTGTAGCTGGCAAATGATGTGCATCGAAAATGGTTGATTCTGCTTATTTTAGCCCCTGGCCAACTCTGTGGCCAACTACCTTGGTAAAATTGTCAGTGATTCCATGTCAGACAATGCTTAAGTGAAAAATTTCAGAGTGTAACACTGTGTAAGGAGGGTATTTGATGTTTTCCAAATGCCAACAATAATTTGATGGAAAAGACATCAAAGAACTATATCATTTTATTATACTTTTAAAAATTTGTTATAATTAGTTTTACATGCCAGCAGAATGCATTTTGACATATTGTCCATAAATGGAGCACAACTTCTCATTCTTCTGGCTGTACACGATGCAGAATCACACCAGTATGCAATCATACATGTACATAGGGTGATAATGTCTGACTTATTCCACCTTCCTTCCCACTCTCACACCCCTTCCCTCCCCTCACTCACCTCTGCCCTATCAAAAGTTCTTCCATTCTTCCCTAGCACCTACATTTATGAAACACCATCTGCATATCAGAGAAAACATTTGACCTTTGTTTTTTTTTTTTTTTTTTTGGATATTGGCTTATTTTGCTTAGCATACTATTCTCCAGCTCCATCCATTTCCCTGAAAATGCCATAATTTCATTCTTCTTTAAGACTGAATAATATTCCACTGTGTATATACACCACCTTTTCTTTATCCATTCATCTGTTGAAGGGCACCTAGGTTGGTTCCAGAGTTTAGCTATTGTGAATTGAGCTGCTGTTAACATTGATGTGGCTGCATCACTGAAGTAAGCTAATTTTAAGTCCTTTGTGTATATGCTGGGTCAAATGGTGGTTCTATTCAAATTTTCTGAGGAATCTCCAGATTGCTTTTCAGAGTGGTTGTACCAATTTGCAGTCCAACCAGCAATATATATGAGTGTGCCTTTTCCCCCACATCATCGCTAACATTCATTGTTGCTTGTATTCTTGATAATTGTCATTCTGACAGGAGTGAGATGGAATCTTAGTTTTGATTTGCATTTCTCTCATTGCTGGAGATGTTGAACATTTTTTTCATTTATTTGTTGATTGGTTGTATTTCTTCTTTTGGGAAGTGTCTGTTCAGTTCCTTGGCCCATTTTTTGATTTGTTTATTTGGTGTTAAGTTTTTTGAGTTCTTTATATATACTGGAGATAAGTGCTCTATCTGAGGTGCGTGTGGTAAAGATTTTCTCCCATTCTGTAGGCTCTCTCTTCACATTATTGTTTCCTTTGTTGAGAAGAAGCTTTTTAGTCTGAATCTGTCCTACTTATTGATTCTTGATTCTACTTCTTGTACTTGAAGAGTCTTTTTAAGGAAGTCAAGTCCTAATCCCACATGGTGAAGATTTGGGCCTACTTTTTCTTCTATTAGGTGCAAGGTCTTCTGTTCTAGTGCCTAAGTCTTTGATCTACTTTGAATTGAGTTAGAACCATTATTTTAATTTCAGAAATCCTAAGCAAAGAGTTACAGAAAATCTGAAGAAAAATGTGGACTGTCTGTACTTTTATATCCAGAATTGCTCAGGCAGAATGAGAATGTGATAAGACTTGTAAATTCTTAATTACATTCAATTGTATCTAATCAAGAGATTTTAAAAAGTTGAGAAAATATATATTACTTCTGGGAGAAAAGTAGAGAGTTACGGACAAAAAGATAATAAGTAGTTGAACTAGACAGAAGTATTCAATGTATTCAATGCCTAAGGGGGGAAAAACTTCACAGCTGCAATAAAAATTATCATTCCGAATATTCCATTTCTTGAATTAAAAAAATTATTCTGTCTTTGATAGAGGTGGAAAAAGTGCTGCCTTAGATACCAGAGTGCTAACATTTTATTTGCTTATCTCAAATTCTCTTATATGAACATGCCCTCATATTAACTGTTGGCCCATTCTGTAAGCCTCTGTAAGAGGCCTGTGTATCAGGAAAACACAGGTTCAGACAATATGGGAACACCTTCATGCAGCCATTTTGATGTAGTGGTGACTGGTTCCCCAAGGCTCAGAGAGGCCTTTACTTTCAGGGGATAGTCAATGAGTCCTCCCTGAAGCCAATCCCAGGGCTCAGACTTGTTAGTTTGCACTATCTCCCCCACCTATTGGCCAATACTTGATTGCAAGAATGGTATGCTTTTGTTTTGTTTTGTTTTGTTTATTTTTTGTTTTTGTTCTTTTTAGTTATACATGACAGTAGAATGTGTTTTGTCATATCATACATACACATGAATATAACGTCCCATTCTTGTGGTTGTACATGATGTGGAGTTACAATGGTCATTTATTCATATATGAACATAGGAAAGTTATGTCTGATTCATTCTACTGTCTTTCTATTCCCATTCCCCCTGACCCTGTCCAATTCTGTGAACCTCCCTGCCCCCAATCTATGTGAGTTAGCATCCACATATCAGAGAGAACAAAGAGAACATTTGGTCTTTGTTTTTGGGGGGATTGGCTTATTTCACTTAGCATGATAGACTCCAATTTTATCCATTTACCAGCAGATGTCATAATTTCATTCTTCTTTCAAGCCAAGTAATATTCCATTGAAAAAAAAAAAAAAAAAATATATATATATATATATATATATATATATATATATATATATATATATATATCTCACAGTTTCTTTATCCATTCATCTATTGATGGGTGTCTAGGTTGGTTCCACAGTTTAGTAATTGTGAATTGAGCTGCTATAAACATTGATGTGGCTGTGTCACTGTAATATGCTGATTTTAAGTCCTTTGAGTATAGACCAAGGAATGGGATAGCTGGGTCAAATAGTGGTTCCATTCCAAGTTTTCCAAGAAATCTCTATACTGCTTTTTATAATGGTTGCACCAGTTTGCAGTCTCATCAGCAATGTAGGAGTCAATCTTTTCCTCCACATCCCTGCCAACATTTATTGTTAATTATATTCTTGATAATTGAAGAATGGTATGGTTTTTGTCACCAGAGGAAGGTTCAAGGAGGTCCTAGAGATGGGAACCTCAACTCAAAATGAGTGGCAAATGTTGCAGAAAAGAATTTGAGCACATGCTAGATGGAGGCACAGGCATAGGCTTATTTAGGAAAACAAGGCTTACACACTGGAAAGGAAAGAGAGAGTGTGGGGACTATCTTGAGAGTAAGAAGCAAGGCCTTGGCCTAAGGTTTTAACATTTATAGAGGGACACTAGCTAGGGGCTGAACTAGAGGTGGAGTCAGGGCAGGATTATACAATTTTGTGCCAATTTACCTTGTGCTTGGGCAGTGTCCTCACATTATGCTACTTCCTACAGGCAAGAACGTGGTTGTAATGATGCAGGCTGGGTTGTCAGCATTTGCTCATTTCACATTCCAGCTGTTCGTGGGCATCTCCTGCATTCCAACTGTCAGTGGGCACTTTCCTTTTGAGATGCAGTGTATTTTTCTTGTATCTCCAAATTCCTGTATCTCATTTTGAGGAGCCCCTCTTTGATCAAAATTTGAGAACTGCTTCATAATTAGCTCTACTTTAGAGCCTTTGATTGAGTTAATAATTTTTTTTTTTTTAGCCCCAATCAAGGGGGAGAGGGATTGGCTTAGCTAGTTGGTGGGTGAATAGGACAGGATGAGGCTCTGGGAGGCCAGTCATGGGGTGGGGAGAGCAGATGTTTTCTAGGGCCATAAAACCCAAAATACTGGTCATGTGAGGGTGGTCACAGTGATTACTAACCTTGGCCAATAGACATCTTCAGAGGTGAAAACTGAGAAGGCAAATCTATTCTGCAAGAGTGGGGCCAGAAGTTGAGACTTGGGTAGGCATGGGCAGGTTGGGGAGGCAAGAAGAACCACTGCAGAGAGAGCTTAAATGGTTGCATTACTCTAAGCAGGCAAGCTGTGTCTCTTTTTTGGTTTTGCTTAAAGGCAACAGGGTTGGGAGTGGGGGCAGAAAAAAAAACATTCCTTAAAAGCATTTTTGAAATGCAAATATGTTCATTGTGAGGTGTGATACATTAAAAACTCATTTAAGCTCAGTGCCATGCATGATCCTGCTCACAAAGGCTAGTCTTTCAAATAAATAAGAAATGGGACTCTGAATTGGTTAAAGAGCAAGAACAGATAGATACCTTCCAGGTGGTAGGTGCTTTAGAGGAAAACCTGAGAGGTCTTGGAAAAGGGCTCCATCAGGTGAATGGAGACAGCTCCTGTTCTCGGCCAAGTTAAAATGGGAGAGAGAGCAAAGCAAAAAAGGAAGAACTTGAACAAAAATATTCATAACAAGACAAAACAGCTCCGATTTAACTAAATTCAGATAATTCCAAATTGTAAGTGAAATAACAGCAGGACATTTTATCATCTGGGAAATTGTGAATAAGTAGAAAAGAGATTAATACACTTTAATGTAATCAAGAGTTCAATTTTGTTGAGTAGGTTTATTGCTCCTGAGTCGCCTGAAATGACACTTGATTGACTGTACTTCTCAGAACCTAACACCACATTCAAGTAATTTTATTCTCTCTTTTCAAAGATTATTACTTTGTGCTGTTTCCTTGTTGAATTTCATCTGTAATTATATTGCTTCATAATGTGATTGATAGGTCTCATGGGATGCTCTCCTAACCTTTCCTAATTATAGTTTACCTAAGCACAATAAATTTAGTTAGGCAGTTCTCTTATATATTCATCAAATATTAATAGGGATATTTGAATAACATAATTTAAAATACAGTAAAATCTCAATTAAATAAAATGAACAGATATTGCATTCATCTCATTAACTGAATCTTATAATTAGCTGTGGGTTAATCGGAGGATTCTTTTGCTTCTCATTCTTCCTGTTGACTTTTTTTTCTAAGATGTTATATTTTATTTTTCAGTCTGACCCCCTTCAGAATTTACTTTTCCCTGGATGATTTTCGATATTATAGACCTCAGGTTTAGTTTGTCATTTATTTTTTCATTCATTTGTTTGAATTTATTAGAAGGGAACTAACAGATAAGGAAGAAATTCATTCCAGAGTCAGATATGGAAACAATAAACTAGTGAAACAAGGGCAAACCCCAGAAGTTGGTTTAAAAAAAAATGCTAGGTAATAGTTTTTATTTTTTTTTAGTTTTTATTATTGTCTTATAAAATGTAGGTCATAGGGAAAAAGAAGTTGATTGACAGGAAGATTCTGGTGGACTTCCTATAAACCACATGAAGTAGCTTGCTTCCCTCTTGGCATTCCAGAATTTAAAAATCATCCTTGTTTGACAGAACCTTTGGCCTCATTTCATGTTTATAAAATTGCCACCGTAAGACAAGTTATCCCCTGGCTATTTATTTATTTATTTATTTAGTGACATTCCCTTCTTGCCATTTTATTTCAGATTTAAGGTGCCCTTAAATGTTTGGATGTGACTCCTGAGAGACTTTTTTTTGCCCTGCTCTTTGTTCTGATCATGCTAATCTGATCTCCACAAAGAAGCCCCAAAGAGCCTTTAAAAGATATGAAAACATTTACTGGTTCTGAATATTAAAAGGACGAGTTAGGATTTTGTTCACTGCTCTGGTATGCTGGGCAGCCCATTTTTGTAGTGTTTAGGTTTTTGTGATGTATAATTTCCCAGGAGCCTCCACGCTGATTTAGGCCACCTCCCCAAATTGGCTGTCAGCCTTGGATTGTTTTAATTGGTTCACTTTTCCCTGCTTTCCTGGCCAGAAATGGACACACCATCCTATTAAACTTTATTCATTGTTTTGTTTTTCAAAGAAGTTTCCATAAAATCCTTTATAGGAAGTTCCCAGTTTTTTAACATAATGATTTTCTGAAAATGAATATAAACGTGAATGTATAAAGTTAAGCTATAGACTTACAGATTATGAGAGAGTTTTCACTCTGAAATGATTACACTTATTTAAAAACTAATAGTTATTGGTCAAAACTTCAAGCATTTGTTTAAAAAAAAGCAAGAAAAAACACTTTTTTTTTTTGATACTAGAGATTGAACCCAGGGATGCTTTACATGGAGCTACATGCTCAGCCCTTCTTATCCTTTATTTATATATTTTTATTTTGTGGTAAGGCCTTGTGAAGTTGTTTAGGTCCTTGCTAAGTTGCTGAGGCTGGCCCTGTACTTAGAATTCTCCTGCCTCAGCCTTTCTGCCACTGAGATTACAGGTGTGCACCACTGCAGCTGGCTAAGTATTTAAATTCTTGAGTGTTAAAGTGGCTGTAGGGCTCTCTCCACAGTAATATAACATTTGATATGGGCAAAAGGTATCATCTCATTAAAATTCCAATATAAATACTAAAGAAAGACATTCAGGAAGATCTTAGAAGATGGAGAGACCTCCCATGTTCTTGGATAAGCAGAATTAATAGTGTCAAAATGGCTATGCCATCAAAAGCACTATACAGATTCAAATGCAACTCCCATACAAGTTCCAATGACGTTCTTCATAGAAATAGAAAATGGACTAATGAAATTCATTTGGAAAAATAAGAGGCTCATAAGAGCCAAAGCAATCCTTACTGAGAAAGGGGAAGCAGGAGGTATCACAATGCAAGATCTTAAATTATACTACAGAGCTGTAGTAACAAAAACAGCTTGGTACTTGCACCAAAAACAGGCAAGAAGAGCAATGGAACAGAATAGAAGACCTAGAGACAAACCTCACATGAATACAGTTACCACATACTAGACAAAGGTCCCCAAAACATACACTGGAGTAAAGAACCTCTTCAACAAGATTTTTGGGGAAAACTGAAAATCCAAACATAATAGAATGAAATTTAACTCCTATCTCTCACCCTGAACAAAACTCAAAAGTGGGTCAAAGACCTAGGAATTAGACCAGAAACCCTGCACACACTAAAGGAGAATGTAGGCCCAATGCTTTAACATCAGGAACCCATTTCTTTAACAAGATTCCTAAAGCTGTAGAAATAAAATAAAAAATCAATAATCAATCGGATGGCATCAAACTAAAAAGCCTCTTTACAAGAAAGAAAACAATTAAAAGCTAGAAAAGAGAGCCTACAGAAGGAGAGTAAATCTTTGTCACTTGCACCTCAGTTAGGATGCTAATTTCCAGGATATACAAAGAACTCAAAAAACTGAACACTAAAAATGCAAATAACCCAATCAATAAATAGGCAAAGGAGCTGAACAAGCACTTTATATAAAAAGAAATACAAATGATCAACAAATATAAGAAAAAATGTTCAACGTCTCTAGCAATTATAGAAATGAAAATTAAAACTACACGGAGAGTTCATCTCACTCAGAATGGCAATTATCAAGAACACAAGTAACCGGGCTGGGGTTGTGGCTCAGCAGTAGAGTGCTTGCCTAGCATGTTCAAGGTGAGCACCACATAAAAATAAATAAATAAAATAAAGGTATTGTGTCCAATTACAACTAAAAAAATATTAAAAAGAAAGAATATATGTAACAATAAATATTGGTGAGGATGTGGAGAATGCTCATACTTTGTTGGTGGGACTGCAAATTGGTGCAATCTCTCTATCAAGCAGTATGTCCATATATAAAAACATCACAGTGAATTCCACCATTGTGTACATCTACAAGAATGGGGTCCTAATTAGAATAAGGTATACTCCATGCTTGTAAAATATGTCAAAACGGATTCTACTATTCAAATTAAAAAAGAAAATTAAAAATTAAAAGGAAAAAGAAAATTTCTATCTCAAAATGCACTTCTGTGGGAGTGAAGAAATATTTAGTTGTCAGAAAAAAAAATTCATCTATTTGGTCGTGAAGTTACTGAGTGTGATGACATGTTTAATAGGAACACTTAGACACTGATATAACTGACGTTGAAAGACTTTTCCAGAATCTGCACCCTTTGATGTTTTGCAGAAGCAACCAGCATCCTCTGGCTGTCTGTCATGAAGTTTGTTCACTCCAGGGCTGCATTTACTGGGCTGGACCCAGTGCTGCACCTGACTAAAGATTTTAGCCTTGATGGAGGCTGCTTTATGTTCCCCATAGCAGAGCTTTTGGGAGTCTGAGCTGTGCATTGAGTTAGGAAAGCAATTATGTTAAGTGTTCTCAGTACATAAGACTCCTCTTATATTATTTCTTTTGTTGAGCTTTTTATCTGAGAAAAAAAAACACACACACACAACAACACTTACTGACGTGACGGAGCTCATTTTACTCTTGTAATTTTCCAAGTATTTCATTGCTTTTTCTACTCACACTTCACTTCTCGCTAGGACAGCTTCTCACATTTCTGGTTTATGAAGTCTTACTACAAATGATTGTGAAAAAGACAATCAGGGACTCGATCCATGACACTTTAAAGACCTTGTTACTCAAAGTGTGACCCTTAGCCCAGTGGACTGACACCACCTGAACCTGTTAGAAATGCAACATATTAGGCCTCACCCCAGCACTACTGAACCACAATCTGTATTTGAATAAATTTTCCAGGAGATTCTCAGGCATGTGGCAGTTGGAGCTGCTTCAACAGGCATGCCAAATCAATAATTACCCCCACTGCAGGGACTTCTGCTTCTGAATACCGCATATGAAGTGGACTCTCCATTCCAGTCTTTGTGCAGAACATTCTATGCATTATCTTTTCACATCTTGCATCACATCCATCCAAGAGCTGGCATTATCCTCATTTTGCACATGAGGATGCTGAAAGCCTAGAAAGGTTAAATAATATTTCTAAGGTTAATCATCTAGTGTGTAGTGAAGTAGAGATTTGAATTATTGCCTTTTTGCCACTAAAGTTTATCTTCCTGACCAGTGTCCTCTGTTTACTGGATTAAAAAAAATGTTTTCAGCCTTCTCATTTAGGATGGCAAAAGATAATTTCTGTAAAAAGGTAAAACCAAGTCTCTCATGTAGATGTGAAAATGAATACTTTAAAAAGATTTGATGTGACTTATCAATGAGGAAATTGGTATGTGTTATCACCAGTTTGAGGGACGATCTACAGAACAGACACATTTGTAGATCAAGAGTATTTTGAAAAATGTGCAAAAGGAGGTAAAACACATTTTTTTTTCTTGGTGTGTATGTGTGTGTGTGTGTGTGTGTGTGTGCGCGCGCGCATATGTATGAGATGTCTTGCCACTGGACATAATTCATTTGCATGCCTATAAAAAAGAATTATTTTGCATTGCTATTGTTATCTACAATGTACAGAACTGAAAAATTGCTCTGTTAAGGAAAAAAATTATTCATGACCCTTGTTAAAATGGTAAGGCAGATTTTATTCAGGACTGTTGAGACAGGTATTACTGAAATGGGTTTCTGCAGAAGATGAGAGTAGGCTCAACTCCAAATATAAGCTAAAGTAGAAATTTAGAGCTAAGGAGCAGGGGGTGGGGGTGGGAGGTTCAATGGATGGAAAATTACTAAGAGGAAACTTCAGGGGTGAGGGGGGATTCTGTCTAAACTGACATGATAGGATTTTTTTTTCTGAAGGTAGCCTGTAGTGATTGTAGTGATCAGATGTTACCTGGGGAGGTGGTCCATGAAGATTTTGATTGGATAATAGGATTATCAGATAGCAAAGGTAGGGATTCTGACTAAAGTGGCTTAGCAGGGGAACTGATAAAATTGGGTTCTTGAGGACATGCCCAATATTAGGAACTAGTTGAAAAGCCTGAGTTGAGTTTGGTCCAGGAGAGAATCAGCTTCCTGTAGAATCAGGAGGAGGGGGTGGTACTGTAGACAATGAATTAGTTCTCCACCCAAGGGCAAGTTTTCTCTGTAAGAGGAGGCAGAATATCACAGTGGTTAAGAACACAGAACCATTGTATATGGCTTCAAAACCACTCCATGTCTAATTAGGAGAGTGACTTTGGGGATGTCTTTTAATCTTCTGGTAACTTATTTTCCTCATCTATAAAATGGACCTAGCACCTAACTTGTATGTTCATTGTGAAGAGTAAATGAGATGTTATATTTATAAAGTGCTTAGCCCAGTATGTGGTACCTGCAACCATCCCATATATGTAGTTATTATGACCTTCATTCTGAACCATAAGAGAATTTTTGCATCAGAGACTGTGGATATTATTATTAAAAATATACACAGTATGTCAATGATTTCCAAACATAAATGCACTAAAGAAAGATTAACCAATCTTGGCTGTAGAGAGTAAGAAAAATAATTGTTTTAAAAAAGACTTAATATGTTAGCTCTAAAATTACAGTGAGTTCTGGTGCGGTGGGAAGGTAAAGAAGAAGAAAAGAAAAAAATCACAGAAAGAGCCTTAGAGACATCACACTGAGGTTCAGGTGTGATGGTGCAGGCTTATAATCCCAGCAGCTGGGATGCAGGGAAGGAGGAAGGAGGGAAGGTATATCATACTGGAGATGCATTCCACCTTGATTCTGCCCTTCTAAGTCTGCCTCAAGCACCCAAGGAGCTCACACTCTGGACCAGTGAGACATGGCTGCTTCAAGATTTGTCTCTTGTTCCCAGTCTGCTCTGATTTTATTTTCTCTCTACTTTGCTAAAGATGATTTCCTATTTAGGATCTCACTCTTGCTCATCTAGATTTGAAGTTTCCATACATCCCCATATCAAAATTTGTCCTGGGGCTGTGGTTGTGGCTCAGTGGTAGAGCACTTGCCTGGCATGTGTGAGGCACCAGGTTCAATCCTCAGCACCACATAAAAAGAAATAATAATTAAAAAAAGGTACATCAACAACTAAAAAATATTTAAACAACAACAACAACAACAACAAAAAAAAAAAACCCTTGTCCTTTTGGTAACCTCTTAGGCCTCCTTGGGTAACTTGGCATTTGCTGACTGCCCCAAAGGGCTCACACCTAGGCCAGGTCCCTCTGCTTCTCTTTGGGGCAAGCTGTGGGGTGGAAGGGGACTGAAATTCCCAAGAGGTTCCACTCTGTTAGGTTTGTTACTGTAAATCCTTCCTTTAATGTTACAGAGATGGGCATTGATAGGGTTAAAGATGTGAGAGAACATTTTGTGCTTCATCCAGTGAGTTTGCTTTGTTTAGATCACATACCTCTTTGAGTTATCTGACTTGGATCCTATGGGAGCTATTTGACAACTCTAAGTTGTGTTTAACTGATAGCAATGCAAAATAATTCTTGTCTGTAATTATGCAAATGATGCTATATCTGGTAGAGGGCCAAAACAGATCAGGGGAGGCAAAAGCCAGTTTTGCCTCCATTTGCACATTTATCTCAATATTACTGATTTATAAATGTGTTGGAGCTTTAGATTTTTCTTTTTACTAGTTCCCTTATAATGAGCAAAGTAAAATTCTTAATACATATTAATTTTATATCTGTATGAGAGTTACTATTTTACATTTTTAAAAACTCTTTCCACAATAGTAGGGGGCAAGGATGCCTTATGGTAACTGATTTAATAGTAGAGAGCTAGTTCATTAATCTTCATCAAGGGTAACTGGAAAAAAGAAAAAAAAACACCAGTAAAAGCCTAGTAAGCAGAGATTATCTGAAGAATATTTTACAATTTAAGTTGCTAGCAATGTTCCCATATAAAAGAATAGAAGTTCTATATGGTCATTTTAAAAGCAAGTCCCATATCGTCAATTAAATGACAAGACACCAAAACACAGATTCATGGTTTCTTGAAATTAATGATTACGGAAAATAGCTCGCTTTCCTTCTGCACACTCAGATCGTACCTGTATGTTCACTTGTCTGTCCTCCATGGCTGGCTCTTTGCTCTAAGGCCACAGTGACCTGGTCTTGCACACGACTCTCTCTCTAGTATCTTCCCTTCTCTCTGGCACTCGAGTAACTAAATAAAGAAGCAATGCAGGATCTACCCCTTGTCTTTGTATGTACCAAGATCTGATTTTGTCAGTTTCTGGGTTGAATGGTTATTTCAAAGGCTAACTGTGAGGATGATTTAGAAACTAGAATATTACTTTGTCGATTAAAGAGAGTAATCAAACTAGACAGTGGTCTGGTCTGCTTGCCTTTCTCTCTTCAGAAAACTTCATTGGGGGCTACACTACAAGGAGAAGTTTGCTTGCTGAGCTTGGAATCAGAACAGGGGTAATCACTATGGCCTCTGTCCCAGGGACACCTCGGCCTGCCACATGCCTCTTTGGGGATGAGGTGGGGGCAGGGTTTCTGTTGGTGGTCTGGATGCTTTGCTGGCTGTTCAGATGCTTTTCTGGAATGAAGAAGGAGTCTGAGAAATATAAGGAAAAATTTTTTTTCTTTATATTTTCTGTATTTAGGAAATATGCCTTGTCTGTTAATGCATTACTCTTCAGAGAGTAAGACTGATTCGACTTTAAGCTTTACATTTAGATTCACAATCCAGTTTTGTCCCTATTCTGGTCACCAGAAATAGAATTTGGATGTTCTTGAAACTCCTTAGTCACTTGTATGCAGATTTTTCTTTGAGATGTTTTGCTTGGCCAGGGGACTGATTGCAGGGTTACATGATTACAGGTCATACTCAGAAGGTGACATTAATTCTGTTTCAGAGGTCTTTGTGGATGATCACTAAGTATTGATGGCATTATTTTGTAGAGATTGAATAACTTGTTTCCTTTGAGAGAGATTCTTTGTGTTACCAGAGTTTTAATTTTTATTATTTTGCAATGGCCAATGTCGTCTCTAAGCATCTTGCTTTTCTGTGAAATCTTGCCAGCTGGTATTGTAAAGTGATGGCTTTCAACTGAAGAATGACTTATAAAGATAGAATTCTTTTAAAACCACAGCATCCACACAGATAACAGTGATAGCAGAAAAGCTTGTTTTTGTGTATCTTTTCCTCCCAATCTTATTAAAGATTTCTTTTCCCCCTGACATACTGAAGTGATGAAAATGTGCCTGAAGGCTTGGTTGCCAGAACCAAACAAATAAATTCTATAATTAAATAATAAAAGCAGTCAGAATCCATAATATAAGACTTGCAGGGAATGGGCAAAGAGGAATTTGTACCATTTAATGATTAGAAAACTGTCAGTGAACTCAGTCAGGGGACAGATGGTGGATGGCTTTGCCTGTCCTACTAAGGAATGGAGAGCATGGTTGCAAGAGTGATGGGGGCTGTGGGGGGCCTTGGGGAAGGGAAATGACATGATCAAACAGGCACCTGAGACACTCACCTTGGGGCATTGAGGATAGAAATGAAGGAAAAAGAGGTAGGTTGCATTGTGAATGAGAGGCAAGGCAGGAGATAGATTAGCAGAGTGAATTTGTGTTAATCAGCTTTTTGTCACTGGGACCAAAACACTTGATAAGAACCATTTAGAAAAGGAAAACGTTTTTTTGGGGCTCACAGTTTCAGAGGTCTCAGTCCATGGTCAGCCAACTCCATTACTCTGGGCCTGAGATAAGGTAGAACATAATAGTGGAAGAGCTTGCAGAGGAAAAAGCTCCTCAGGTTGTGGCAACCTGGAAGCAGAGAGAGAGAGAGAGAGAGAGAGAGAGAGAGAGAGAGAGAGAGGTGGGGAGAGGAGAGAGAGGGAGAAGAAGAGGGAGCAAGGGGGAGAGCGTGAGCTCAAGTGCGAGTGAGCCAGGGACAAGATATAGTTTCCAAGGGCATGTCCCCAGTGACCTACTTCCTCCATCCATGCTCTACATGGCTGTAGTCATCATGCACTACCATTCAGCTTTCAGTGAATTAATACAATAAATAGATTACTGATGAGGTCAGAGCCCTAATCATGGCTTAAAAGCCCTACTTCTGACTCTTGCTGCATTGGGGATCATGCTTTCAACACACGAGCAAAGCCATTTTGGAATTATCTTGCCTTGGATTTTGAAATGGTAGAAAATTGAGCATAAGAAGAAGACGGGTAGGGAGAGGATAAAGGTCCAGTTCAG
Source organism: Spermophilus citellus (assembly GCF_964194105.1). Taxonomy (NCBI): domain Eukaryota; kingdom Metazoa; phylum Chordata; class Mammalia; order Rodentia; family Sciuridae; genus Spermophilus; species Spermophilus citellus. Next base: position 74,537,541 of record NC_138187.1, on the reverse strand, counting down.
AGAAGGGCCTGACCTCAGTGCAGACAGAGGATGGGTGGCAGGTAGATTATCCTTATTTGCCAGGGGAGACACTTCTTCTCTGAGATGGAATTTCAGGATGACTGACTGCTGAAGATTCATTCACAGCCAGAAGCGTCATGTTTCCCTGAAACAATAAGTATGATTAAATGAGAAGTTGGGAGAGCAGAAAATGGGCAAACGCAGTAGGACTATGAATGTATTGGGTAGCCATTGAGAGAACTGGGATTTGGAATCATTGTTTAATGTAAACAAAAGGCCTAACAATTTGGACACCTTTTATCAAGACACCAGCCCATCCAACTGTCTGATATTTTTCTAGGAGCTGTCAGGGTCAGGCATGGAAATATCTTATGCCAGCAGCCATCTTGTACCATGACTGCATATTTGCAAGGTGGATGTGAGAGGATGTCAATAGACTGGGGGTTGAGAGTGCGGTAAGATGCAAGGAATGCTACACATGGGCAGGCAGGGAAGTTTGCACAGTGACATGTGGCAGAGATCAGGATCCCATAGTGAAACACCTATGGAAGCAACGGTCGAACAGTTATAGCTGCTCTGCGAGGCTTCAGGTGCTAACCTGCTCTATCTACCTAGAATATCTCCAGCAGGAGGACCACTGTCCCTTCCATGACCTGTCCTTTTGAGAGGTACTCTCACTGTAGGATTTGGCAGTGCGTATATGAACTGATATTTTTCTCTGGATTACCTAATTTGGCAAGTTTTAAGAAGGTTTTTTTTTTTTTAACCAGAAAATTGGAATGAAGCAGAAAATTTAAAAGAAAAGAAAAATGTCTTACTTTCAGCCTACTTCGTACAGTCCCAGGGTTTTGGTTGGTTAGAGTGTACCTGGTAGCACTCCTGAGTCCTGTTCTAGTTTCTCTCCCAGCACTCAACTGCTCAGACCACTGACTTGAGCTAGTTTAAGCAGGGGGAGGTGGAGAGGATCCCTCTCCATTCATATCTTGGACTTCTATCTGAAAAGAGCTTTCTGGCAGCGTCTGTGATGGGCTCCACCTCTGTGAAAGCATTTTAGACTCTTTGGAGTTTGTTTAGTCGCATTCTCTAGAGGAACAGAATCCACAGGAAGTATAATTATAAAAAGGGGGCTTCTTAGGTTGGCTTATGTGACTAGAAGCTGGATAGTCCACAATGGCTGTCTGTGGGCTGGAGAGCTGGACGAACCAGTAGCTGCATAGTCCAAGAGGCTGAAGCCCCCAAACAAGAGGGATCAATGGTGCTACCCTAGCTCAAGACCAAAGGCTTCTGGAGAATCACTGTTAGAGTCAGCTTTGGAAGAGTGAAAAAGCGAGAGTGTGATATCCTCAGATGATTGCACCAGTTCAAGAAGAATGGAGCTTGCATCTGCTGCCGCTTCAAGAAGAATGGAGCTTGCATCTGCTGCCGCTTCCTTCTTTCTTCTTCCAACTTTTATTCCATTCAAGCCATCATCCTTTTGGACACTGCTGCCCACACTTTGGAAGGGTCTCCATTTTAATTGGCTATCCCACATGCCAATCATTCTAAACATATCCTCATTGACACACACATAAGCTTCTTAGTCCTTGGCATCTCTTAATCCAATCAAGTTGACAATTCAAAGTAACCATTACAGAGTTCTTTCTGATGTCCAGCCCTTTTGGATGGGCCATTCTGACCTGGTCTCTGGTAACCCTGGTAACCCTCCTGGGGTTGCTGATCAGCCCACTCTTGTCCTGTGGCAACCTCTGTACAACTCTGATTCTGAGTCTTTGGAGTTCCTACTTTCATGTCAATCAACTTCTTTCTGTGGCCTTTGATTTGACTGAGAGACATTCCCCAAACAGAAATTAAAGGGAATTTACCCTAATGTCTTCCTCTGCAGTGTGTGCCAGCCTCTCAGATGGCATCCATCCGCCCACAGGTCCTGTCTTTTCCCAGCTCAGAACTGAGTAGGTTTCTTGTTTTCTTTTTCTTGAGCACGTTTGAATGACTTCAGATGAAAAGGAAGACAACTCTGAAGATTGTGAAAGAAAAGGAGACAAGAGAGGCACAGAAAGCAAATAACTATAAAGGGCTTCCCTGTGTGTTCCTCTCATTATAAAATGACTTCCTATAGATATGAGCAGTTTCCAAACTCAGGGGTACTAACAATGATTGACTCAAGGGAAGAACACGATAATGAATTTAGAAGAATGAGAACACAAAATTTATTGATCGATTTCTGTATGTCAGTTGTTTTTTACACACCTCCTATTTAATCTCTGCTTTACGGAGGAGGAATTTTAAAAAGGCAACCATTAAGCTGAAAGGCTAATAAGGTCAGAGTGGAACCCAGATGCAAGGCTGGCCCCACCGAGGGAGTTGTCTTCTCCCCATGACTGCATCCTGTCATCTCCACTTTTACCCCAGGTACTCTTATTTGCTTTCCATGTATCCTCTCCATTTTTTTTTTTAGTTGGGCAAACCTATTTTGAGTTTTTATTAAGGAAGATACTCTCCAATTTAAGGAAAGGTATAGGAGACACAATTACATTGTGAAGCTGGTTGTCACAGCTTCACAATTTAATATTACAAAGCCATCATAATTCAAAGCACTGCTAGCTTGGTAATTCACTTCATTAATGGTGCTGCCTGAATAAAACATAGAGCAAATTAGAAATAAACAAATCCTTGGAAAATATTATAATATATCCAGAAAGCACAAAAGGTGAGGCATATAGACAGAAGAAGAGAGAGAGGGGAAGAAAGTGGTGGGGAAAGAAATCATAACAGGATTAAGAGGGATTTTGTGAGCCCATATGTACACTGACCCAGTATTTTTAGAAAACATTTCTGAGAAATATTGGAGAATTAATTATGAACCTGTCTTGTTTATATCTTTATACCTTCCTCTCCCTCACCTCCCACGTGCAATATACTAGGAGATCTTGCCTGTCTTACCTCCAGAATAGATCTCAAGTTTGTCTACTTCTCTTCTTTCTGATGAACACAGGTGTGGTGCAGTCTCCAGTGCACACCCATATCAGGTTTTCTTTTCTGGGCACGCAGAATGGATGCTTTTTTCTGTTTCTCACCTTGCCATCATATGGGGCATTAGTTCCGGCCAATGATACATCTTACCTCTGGGCCCAAACATTCAGATGCAGGGTCAGACCTTCTAGCACTTTGTCCTTCCACAGCAATTATTAAAGCATATTGTTAAAACAAAGATATAGCAAGACTGAAATAATTTGAGTCCATGTGCTAGAGCCAATAGGACACATATAGCTATATAGAATGATTTATGATGAAGAATTGGCTCTGATTATGGAGGCAAAGAAGTTCCATGATGAGCTGTATGCAAGTCAGAGACCCTGGAAGGCTGATGGTGTAGTTCAGGCCAAATCCCTGTGAACAATTTGGTGGAAATTCCATTCTGGCTCCAAAGACCCAAGAATCATCTGGCATAAGTCCCAGTCTAGATCTCACAGCCTGAGAACCAGAAGCACTGATATTGGAGGACAAGAGAAGTTGTATGTCCCAACTCCAGAAAAGAGAGTGAATTTATCCTTCCTTCTCTCTTGTTCTATTCTGGCTCTCAATGGACTGGGGTGATGCCCACCTGCATTGGTGAAGGTGGATGCTCTTTACTCAGGCTACCAACTCAAATGCTAATTTATTCCAGAAATACTCTCTAGGGACACTCAGAAACCATGTTTTACCAACTATCTGGACACTCCTGAGTCCAATCAAGTGCACAAAAAATTAACCATCACAATCTCTAAGTGCATGGGACACAGCAGCCCCCAAGGCTACCCATACATGCAGTGAGCGTTTTATGAGAGAGGAAAAAACCCCTTTGCTTTACAAAGCAACTGAGAGATTGGTGTTGTTTGTTATTACATTATAGAAAAGCATTACTCTATCCTGAGTAGGAAGACTCACTGCCATCACCATTCTCCTAAAATCCTGCCCTAACTTCTTAACTTTTCCATTTCCCTTCCAGTCCTATTACCACTCATTTCTCTGCAAAGTAGTCACAGTAAATCTTTTAAAATATACATTAAGTCACACCACTTCCCTGTTCCCAAAAAAAAAAAAAAAAAATTCCATTGCTCCCCTTTGTTATTAGGATAAATTCTAAGCTCTTCAATTTAGTTTCCTAGGCCTACAGGGTCTGGCCCTTGCTTATACTTCCAAACATTCCATAGCTCTTTCTCCTTTAGTCTCAATGTCCTTCTTTCCTTTCCCCAAACATTCTAGGCTTTTCCTTTTGCATATGCTTTTGCCTCTGAAACGTTCTCACCACTTCCACCGACTTCTCAAATTTCACCTAGCTCATTTGGATCGTCCTTGCAATTTCCATCCCAATGACACCCTGTCAGAGGCCTCCTCTGACCTCTCAGTGTGAATAATGAATAAGTCTCCATGTTCCTCTGTTCCACACCACCCACTCTATTTCAACTTTACTAATCACATCTGATATTCCTATATTCATTTGTTTGGTTATTTGTTTAATAAATACCTTTCTCCTCAATCAAACCGCAGGCTCCACTAGGAAAAGGGACCATATCTGTTTTCCCCCACCTCTGTGTCCTAAGCATCCGAACCCTAGACCCCCGGCTCATAGTAGATGCTTAAGACGTTATTTCAGTATAACTCAGTAAAGGCACTAACAGTAAATCAGAGTTGTGTGCATATTTTTAACATCTGAAGAAAGTGATACTGTATTTTCTGAGCTCCTGCTTGTCTGAGGCCCGGTGTCAGGTGCTTTACAATGCTTTGTGTGGGATGTATACATCATGGTGATAACACTATGAAGTGAGGACCATTATCTTTGCACTAGAGATGCAGAAGCCTATTCCTGGGGCAGTTAAATGACATGCCCATGTACAAGCGCCTCATTGTGTCCAAGGCTCCAAAACCCATGTCCTTAGTCTGCTTTTGGGTTTGGTTTTGTTCTACCTTAATTTTCCAAGTTCAAAAAGTAAGAGCACCAGGTCCTATGTCACAGCTATAAGGTCAGCTTTACCCATGTTCTTTAGTCAAGAACTGTTAATCTCTTGGATCTGCATGCTTCCTACCTGAGACAACATCTTTTTAAAATAAACACTATTTACATAGGTGGTAATTAAATCTGTTTAGTAGTAACCTGTTCATTATAAATATTAACCTCAAAATATGAAAACCTGGAAATATGACATCTTCAACAAAGTTTTTTTTTTGCAGCTTTACTTCATAGTGTAAACTGTTTTCTTTTTTTTTTCTTTTCTTTTTTTTTTAATTTAGACTCCTCAGAGTTGAAAATATCAATTTCCTTTTCCCTGGAGAAATCCAATAATGGAATGAAAGTCAGACTTCATTTAGATGCCCTTTATCAATTAAATCTGATTTTGTCTAACAATATCTTACACACTTTCATTTTAAATCAATCTTTTCTTTTAATCTCTTTCATGAAACAGCACATATCTGGATGAGAAGTCACTCCAACTGACAGAGAAATGCAAAAATCTGCAATCTGACCTCAATTCTTTATTTAACAGAACGAAAAGGTAAGTTCTACTTTTCACATATTTAATTTAATTTTAAATATGCGTCCCCAAACATCTCTGAAATCATTTAGAAAATAAGACTCTGTTCATGTTCAGGCTTGACATTGGGCTCTGAGTAGCTCCTGTTGGTGACAAGGATGGACCAGGGACCAAATGGCCCAGAGCTGGGTCACACCCTGGAGATGGACCTCAACTTATCTGTCCCTAAATCTTCACTAAGTAAGAAATACTGTGTAGTGTTTTTAAAGGCCCTCAACCCTTTTTAAAATATGATTCATCCTGGACACTATCCTAGAAAAATGCCTCCTTGTACGAATTTTGGTTACAATTTCAGGTTAGTGGTACATCCCCAGCCACAGTCCTCCCTGACTTCCCTGCTTTGGTTTACAATCTGCATGAGAGAGCCCACTATCTCTTCTTCAACCTGAGGGCAAATGAATCCAGCTCCTTGCTTCACACATAGGGAGAGCCACTGTTGGCTTGAGAATCCGATGTGTTTTGATGGTACCTGGAAAGAGCAGGGTCTAACAATGTTGGACAAAGGATGTGCATTTGGTACTGGGCATGTGGCTATGCCCAGTAAATGGATGAAAAAAGTAACCTGAGCTTCAGTTTGCTGTATGCTTGTTTGACAAATTTAGAAGCTTGTTTAGCTAAAAGGTATCGTTGATTTCATCATCCAGGAGTCCTTCCTCCTCATATTTCTCTCTCTCTCTTACACACACACACACACACACACACACACACACACACACACTTCCTTTTCTAATTTAAAAAATAGTGCTTTAGTGCTTGTGGGAGGAAGGAGTTGAAGCAGCCCCCTGTAATCTGTTCACTTCCTTCCCTGGGGATATGGGAGGCTGATACCAGAGGAAATGAAACCAAAGTAAGTAACCTCATCTAACCTGCTTTTCAACTGAAACTCTAGGAAAGTAGATTTAGAACATTTGCTTGAAGGAAGACGCCTTATTCTTCAACTGTCCTTAGAAGGCTGACCTTTGGCTAAGGTAGCATTTATAGTAAATAGAACCCGTGACCCAGGAGGCAGGTGCCCTTGGAGAATGGCACATGGGCTATGAAACTCCTTGGGTACAAGAAACAAGTGCTTCATAATTTAAATTCTGCTGTGTGAAGAATCCCCTGAACCTCACTCAGAGATACCACCTACTGTTCTAGGTCAGGCCCAGTGTGGGAAGACAGGACAGGAATGGCCACCCTTGGTGTCCCTCTCTGTCTGAACCTCTTGACTACCTAGACTCTTGAATTTATTAAAATGCTTCATTCTAGGTTTGAGCTCTGAGCTGAATTAGTGCAGTTCAACAGTGCAGTCCTGTAAATTGGCTCCATTTATTATGGAAGGAGAGACCTGTTAGCATTTTTGTATGAGCTCTAAGCTTGATAAAAGAACCCATTGTGATGAGTCCCTTCCATTAACCCCACCGAATGCCCTACCCCGCTTCCCTGTGGGCTAGTCTTTGTCTTTGCCCAGAAACGCTGGCCTAAGTGGACTTCATCAGTATGCTCTGGGCTCTTTTTTTTAAATATTTTTTTAGTTGTCAATGGGCCTTTTAAAATTTATTTATATCGGGTGCTGAGAATCAAACCCAGTGCTTCACACATGCTAGGTGAGCACTCTGTCTCTGAGCCACAACCCCAGCTCCACTCTGGGCTCTTTTGACATCATTTTATCTTTGGATTTGACCAAGTTGGTGCATGAGAAAGAGATTAGAGAGAGGTGAGAAGGTAAAACAGCTCTCTCCTGCTGTCATTGTTGCAGGTTAACCATATCCTCGATGAAGTTATGGGAAAAAAAAGGTCACGACTTTTATTCAATCTCTTTCTCCCTCTCCTGTTCTTTTATTGCCCCTTACTTTCATTCTCTTTTTTTCTCTCTCTCCAATTTAGGGATTAGTTATTAATAGTCCTTCATCCTGCCCAAAACCTTTGGGAACAGTCCCTTCATTAAGGCCTTCTTAAATTCGACAGTTTGAAGGGTACTAGTGCCCTTTGACAAATGAATGGATAAAGAAGACATGGTACATATACACAGTGGAATATTACTCAGCCACAAAGAAGAATGAAATTATGGCATTTTCCGGTAAATGGATGAAACTGGAGACCATCATGCTAAGTGAAATAAGCCAATCCCCCAAACCAAAGGCTGAAGGGAGAGTAGGGAGGAGAAAAAGAGAAGTTCATTGGATTAGACAAATGGGAATAAAGGGAAGGGAATGGGGATGGAAATAGGAAAGACATAACTTTCCTATATTCATACACAAACACACGACCAGTGTAACTCCAAATCATGTATAACTACAAGAATGGGATCCTAATTGAAATGGATTGTACTCCATGTAAGTATAATATGTCAAAACACACTCTACTGTCTTATAAATCTAAAATTAAAAAAAAAAAAATTCCATGGTTTGAGCTGGCTGTGGATCCTGCCCAGACCCCGGGTTCCTATAGACTGTCTGGAGCTCATGCTTTGTGGATGGTGCTTTATGTCTGTTTTGATTGTATTGGACCTGTTGTTTGTTGGGTGTGTGGGTGTTACAAGACCCAGTCAAACTTTTCCTAAGTGTCTCTTCTCCCAAATATCTTGCACTACCTTTCACCCATCAGATGTGATGTGAAGGAGGCTTGAAAAGTACAACTGGAAACAGTTGGGGTTTGCTCCAGCATACCCCTGTGGACCCCGGTCAGTGCTCGCCCAGCGTGCACGTCAGCCTGACACTTGCCTTTGATTCTGTTCATTTCTTTCATTGACATGAACCATATTTGCTCCACAAAGTGACAATGGTCTTCAACGTTAGAATGATCCATGTGTGCCCATGTGGCAAAGCACTGAGTCATCCTCGGGGTGACTTCTCTTATCACGGATGGCCTCTTTTTCAAGGCAGGGAATTTACCACTCCTTTGTGTGTATCAAGAGCAGCAGCTAAGGACAGTATGCTAATGAGAATGCCCAGGCACATGCTGTCCTGTTTGCTCTTTGGGTTTTTCTTTTCCCCGTTGTTTTGAATTTGATGGGAAGACCTTTTCTCAGCTACTCTTTAGGGGGTTGCCTTTCCATTATGCACACAATTTTCTGCTAGCTCATATAATTAGCCCGAGCTGGTATTCTTTGCGGCAAAGGTCTAGAGAGAGCAGGCTTGAATTGCCCATTGTTGTGAAAGTGTTATTTTGCACACAGGAGACTAATTTTTTTCAGTTGTATCGTCTATTGTCAGGAATGGTGCGTTCTGCAACGAGCGCCATTATGGACTTACAGGGGACAATTGGGAAAGCCATTCAGTGGATGGTGATAAAAAAGTAATTTCATTTTCTTAGAAATAATTATTTAGCCCTATTTTTGTCACGGTCTGGTAAAGACTTAGAATTTTCTCTTTCTTCAGCCAATTTGTCCCTTTCAGGTTGCTAAAATAGAATTTAGAAAGACAGTTATAGTGGGAGGGAAATGTTTTTTTTTCTTTCCTCTGCTAGTCTTGGTGCATTTTTGAATAAAAGAAAATTAAGCTTCTGCCATTAGGACATCCAGTGCGATATGATGTTATGGATTGTGATTATTTATTCTCTTTTTAGGACAGCGAGCTCCAAGATAGAAAGAACACTGTCTCGTTCACCATTCTATCCCTGGTGCTCATCATGGGCCTGAGCACCAATTAGTTGCTCAGGAAACGTGTTGAATGAACAAAGGAATGAATGAATTTCTTAGGTCATCAAAACATTTTCTGTGATATCTCTAACTTCTAGGTGTTAAAAACTATGTATAAATCCACAAACTTCAACTCCTTTTGGAAATCAGTTTTACCTTCTTTGACTCCTTCTCTTACTTCGTTTCTGTTTTCTGATTTTTTTTTTTTACCTTCTCCTTTTCCCCTAAAAGCTGGATATTTCTATGGGTTTTTGTCATTGCAATTCTTTTCACTAGGTTATCTCCCAGATGAAATATTACACTGTATTAAGAGTGCTATGTAGCCATCTTATCATTGCTAGTTTGCTCATTTTTCAGTATGGCAAACTTATTGTTTGCAATTTTTATTGCTTACGACTTTTTTAAAAAAATGGCTCTATGGATGTTCAAGCTGTCTATCTTATTCCTTATTGCTTCAGAAAAATGAAGTGATTTTTCTAAGAGCAGACACTTCAGAGGTGCTGACCCAGGAAATGAACTCAATTCCCCTTCTTGGGTTTTTCTGCCTCTCTTGTTGAGTTAATCAGCTTTCCATTACTGTAACAAATTCCTGAGATAAATCAACTTGTAAAAAAAAATGAGATTTATTTTGGCTCACAGTTTTGGAAGTTCCTGGCCATGGCTGAACAGACACATTATGTTTAGACCTCCGGTGGGGGTACAGCATATCACAGGGGGAGCATGTGGAACAAAGCCACTCCACTCATGACCGCAATACAGAAGAGCAGAGACCTGGTTCCCACAGTCCTCTTTGAGGGCATGTCCCCAATGACCTAAAACTTTGCACTAGATCCCACTCCTTAAGAATTTCCCACCTCTCAATCATGTCAAGCTGGAACCAGCTCTTTAACACATGGGCCTTTGGGGGGCAGTTTAAGGTCCAAACTATAGCTTTTGCTGAGCCTTCTTGGCCTGGTGGCCCTCTGTCATTATTATTATAAGAATCTGAGCTCTCAAGCAAATGTACAGTTGCATCTGTTTAGATTTTACCATTTAGTCAGAGTAGGTGAACTACTCTAGCAAAACCTCGCAAAATGTAATGTCTTAACACAAATGTTTTTCTGCTACCCAGGGTTCAGTATCCTTCTTGATCTAGCAATTCTTCTTAGGTGGCTCTTCCCCCACACTCTGACTTAGGGGTTCTGGCTCCTTTTGAAGCTGTTCCAGTGCAGCCATCTTCAACAAGTGGTGCCCAGACTTGTGGCAAAGGGAAGATAACATGAAAGCCTATCCTCCACACAGCTTGGAGGGGAATTAAATAACTAGTCACCACCCACATTCTGTGGGCTAGGTCTGGTCCATCTAGATGTTGGGCTCATGTGACTGGTTTTGGCCAGTAGCATGTGAGTGGAGTTTACATGAGTTTGGTTTTGGGGAGTGTGGTGCTTAGCTGGGTAGCTGCTTATAGAAACAACTTTATGCAATAGAGAAGGAGCACCAATGAGTGGTGGGCAGTCAGACACATCTGCCATGTATATATTAAATAGCAGGATCATTCTGATCATCCAAAGAAGGAGTTTTTTTTTTTAACAACAGCAACCCAGTATATCTTTTGAAATCTTGAACAATTTAAATAATGTCTCTAGTGAAAAGATTCAGAGGTCTTCTCCAGAACAGAGGGTAAGCCACTTTATGCAAAGTTGCTAAGGCATGAAAAGGCCCACTTGAATTCAGATAGCTTTTGTGGGGGCAAACCACACTGAGAATGAAGATTTGGAACACTGGCCTTGCACTGCCTAGGTGTGGCTTGAACCACAGGCTCCCTGGTGATATATAAATTTGATGAGCTGCTTTCATGCAGTTACATTTAAAATGACTGAAAAACGGTAGAATTTTCTGAGAGCAGTTGTTTTCATGGGGTGGCGTATAGATGCTGGTGGGAAGGTGCTGTGATATAGGGTGAAACGTGAAGTGAGTTGAAGACGGGCCCTAAATATTCTTTATTCTTCATTATCCTGGAGAGAACAACATGACCCGAATTACTGCACAGAAAGAAGAGGCGTAAATTATGGCAGATCAGACTTCAAAAAGCCTGAGTGTGAGCATGTCACTTGACAGCCTGCTAACAAAGCAAGTTTTTCTATATTTCAAGTTGTCTGCCAGGAAGAAGGATTTTTGGTCAAAGAAAAGATCTTTGGGGTCCTAAAATGAGAGATGGCTTGATTCTCTTCGGCTTTCAATGCACTGTGCCTTAATTAAGGCTTTTTAAAGTGATATATTTACATACTTTTGTCTGTCTGCTTACCTCTGACCTTTTAACGTGTCTTTTCTGATCAGTTTTTAAATGCTCCAAAATTTAGCACCCCTTGCTTTTATTAGTGGAGAGAAACAGGCCAGAAAATAAGAAGTGAACACCAAATAGCCCATCTACCAACGTGGAGGATTCTTCACATCTTAGATTTCTCTTGGTAATCAAATCAGGGCTGTGTTTGCTGATATAAAATTTTAATTTGGGAGGCACATGAGCTAGCGTGGAGACCATTATAGCAGTTTCTGAAATCTTTTTGCATTTACACCAAACAAAAGTCACTCTAAGTTTGTTAAAAAGTCATTTAGCAGTCATCTTTACCTTAAAGAGGACATGAGAACCCAAAGGAATAGTTATTCAATTCTTGTAATCTGTATACATTTTTTTTGTTTTTACTGTGAATGTGTATGGATTTTATATTTTCTTTTTTTTTTTTAATTATTTTATTGTTGGTTGTTCAAAACATTACATAGTTCTTATTATACCATATTTCACAGATTGATTCAAGTGGGTTATGAACTCCCATTTTTACCCCGTATACAGTTTGCTGTGTCACATCAGTTACATTTCCATTGATTTACAAATTGCCTTTCTAGTGACTGATGTATTCTGCTGTCTATCCCATTCTCCACTGTCCCCTCACCCCTCCCCTCCCCTCCCCTCCCCTACTCTCTCTCCATCCCCTCTACTATAAATCGTTTCTTCCACTTATATAATTTTTCTCCTACTCCTCCTTTCCTCTTATATGTAATTGTGTATAACCCTGAGGCTCACCTTCCAGTTCCATGCAATTTCCCTTAACTCTCACTTTCCCTCCCGCCTATCATCCCTGTTTAATGTTATTCTTCTTCTCCAGCTCTTCGTCTCTACCCTGTCCTTGGTTACTCCCCTTATATCAAAGAAGACATTTGACATTTGTTTTTTAAGGATTGGCTAGCTTCACTTAGCATAATCTGCTCTAATGCCATCCATTTCCCTCCAAATTCTATGATTTTGTCATTTCTTATTGCAGAGTAATACTCCATTGTGTATAAATGCCACATTTTTTTAATCCATTCATCTATTGAAGGGCTTCTAGGTTGGTTCCACAATCTTGCTATCGTGAATTGTGCTGCTATGAACATCGATATAGCAGTGTCCCTGTAGCATGCTCTTGTTAGGTCTTTAGGGAATAGACCGAGGAGGGGAATAGCTGGGTCAAATGGTGGTTCCATTCCCAGCTTTCCAAGAAATCTCCATACTGCTTTCCAAATTGGCTGCACCATTTTGCAGTCCCACCAACAATGAATAAGTGTACCCATTTCCCCGCATCCTCGCCAGCACTTGTTGTTGTTGGATTTCTTAATGGCTGCCAATCTTACTGGAGTGAGATGGTATCTTAGGGTGGTTTTGATTTGCATTTCTCTGACTGCTAGAGATGGTGAGCATTTTTTCATGTACTTGTTGATTGATTGTATGTCCTCCTCTGAGAAGTGTCTGTTCAGGTCCTTGGCCCATTTGTTGATTGGGTTATTTGTTATCTTATTATCTAATTTTTTGAGTTCTTTGTATACTCTGGATATTAGGGCTCTATCTGAAGTGTGTGGGGTAAAGATTTGTTCCCAGGATGTAGGCTCCCTGTTTATCTCTCTTATTGTTTCTTTTGTTGAGAGAAAACTTCTTAGTTTGAGTAAGTCCCATTTGTTGATTCTGGTTGTTAACTCTTGCGCTATGGGTGTCCTATTGAGGAATTTGGGGCCTGACCCCACAGTATGTAGATCATAGCCGACTTTTTCTTCTATCAGACGCCGTGTCTCTGATTTAATATCGAGCTCCTTGATCCATTTTGAGTTAACTTTTGTGCATGGCGAGAGAAAGGGATTCAGTTTCATTTTGATGCAAATGGATTTCCAGTTTTCCCAGCACCATTTGTTGAAGATGCTATCCTTCCTCCATTGCATGCTTTTAGCCCCTTTATCAAATATAAGATAGTTGTAGTTTTGCGGATTGGTTACTGTGTCTTCTATTCTGTACCATTGGTCCACTCGCCTGTTTTGGTACCAGTACCATGCTGTTTTTGTTACTATTGCTCTGTAGTATAGTTTGAAGTCTGGTATCGCTATACCGCCTGATTCACACTTCCTGCTTAGCATTGTTTTTGCTATTCTGGGTCTTTTATTATTCCATATGAATTTCCTGATTGTTTTATCTATTTCTACTAGAAATGCTGTTGGGATTTTGATTGGGATAGCATTGAACTTATAGAGAACTTTTGGTAATATCGCCATTTTGATGATGTTAGTTCTGCCTATCCATGAGCAGGGTATATTTTTCCATCTTCTGAGGTCTTCTTCTATGTCTCTTTTTAGGGTTCTGTAGTTTTCATTGTATAGGTCTTTCACCTCTTTTGTTAGATTGATTCCCAGGTATTTTATTTTTTTGGGGGATGTTGTGAATGGAGTAGTTGTCCTCATTTCTGTTTCAGAGGATTTGTCGCTGATATACAGGAATGCATTTGATTTATGCGTGTTGATTTTATATCCCGCCACTTTGCTGAATTCATTTATTAACTCTAATAGTTTCTTTGTAGACCCTTTTGGGTCTGTTAGATATAGAATCATATCGTCTGCAAATAGTGATAATTTAAGTTCTTCTTTTCCTATTTTTATGCCTTTAATTTCTTTCGTCTGTCTAATTGCTCTGGCCAGTGTTTCGAGGACTATGTTGAACAGAAGTGGTGAGAGAGGGCATCCCTGTCTTGTACCAGATCTTAGAGGGAATGCCTTCAATTTTTCTCCATTCAGGATGATGCTGGCCTGTGGCTTATCATAGATTGCTTTAACAATGTTGAGGTATGATCCTGTTATCCCTAATTTTTCTAGAGTTTTGAACATAAAGAAATGCTGTACTTTGTCGAATGCCTTTTCTGCATCTATCGAGATGATCATATGGTTCTTATCTTTAAGTCTATTGATGTGGTGAATAACATTTATTGATTTCCGTATATTGAACCAGCCTTGCATCCCAGGGATGAATCCTACTTGATCATGGTGTATAATTTTTTTGATATGTTTTTGAATCCGATTCACCAGAATTTTATTGAGGATTTTTGCATCTAGGTTCATTAGAGATATTGGTCTGTAGTTTTCTTTCTTTGAAGTGTCTTTGTCTGGTTTAGGAATCAGGGTGATGTTGGCCTCGTAGAATGTATTTGGAAGTTCTCCCTCTTTTTCTATTTCCTGAAATAACTTGAAAAGTATTGGTGTTAGTTCCTCTTTAAAGGTTTTGTAAAATTCTGCTGTATACCCATCCGGTCCTGGGCTTTTCTTAGTTGGTAGTCTTTTGATGGTTTCTTCTATTTCCTCTATTGTTATTGGTCTGTTTAGGTTGTCTATATCTTCCTGACTCAATCTGGGCAGATCATATGACTTAAGAAATTTATCGATGCCTTCACTATCTTCTATTTTATTGGAGTATAAGGATTCAAAGTAATTTCTGATTATCTTCTGTATTTCTGAAGTGTCTGTTGTGATATTGCCTTTTTCATCCCGTATGCTAGTAATTTGGGTTCTCTCTCTTCTTCTCTTCGTTAGCATGGCTAAGGGTCTGTCAATTTTATTTATTTTTTCAAAGAACCAACTTTTGGTTTTGTCAATTTTTTCAATTGTTTCTTTTGTTTCAATTTCATTAATTTCAGCTCTGATTTTAATTATTTCTTGCCTTCTACTTCTTTTGCTGTTATTTTGCTCTTCTTTTTCTAGGATTTTGAGATGAAGTATGAGATCATTTATTTGTTGGTTTTTTCTTTTTTTAAGGAATGAACTCCAAGCAATGAATTTTCCTCTTAAAACTGCTTTCAACGTGTCCCATAGATTCCGATATGTTGTGTCAGTGTTTTCATTTATCTCTAAGAATTTTTTAATTTCCTCCTTGATGTCTTCTATGACCCATTGGTCATTCAGTAACCTATTGTTCATTCTCCACGTGGTGCATGATTTTTCCTTCCTTCTTTTATCGTTGATTTTCAGTTTCATTCCATTATGATCAGATAGGATGCATGGTATTATTTCTACTCCTTTATATTGTCTAAGAGTTGCCCTGTGACATAATATATGATCTATTTTTGTGAAGGATCCATGTGCTGCTGAGAAAAATGTGTAACTACTTGATGTTGGGTGGTATATTCTATATATGTCAATTAAGTCTAGGTTGTTAATTGTGTTGTTGAGTTCTATAGTTTCCTTATTTAACTTTTGTTTGGAAGATCTGTCCAGTGGTGAGAGAGGTGTGTTGAAGTCTCCCATGATTATTGTATGGTGGTCTATTAGACTCTTGTACTTGAGAAGAGTTTGCTTGATGAACGTAGCTGCACCATTGTTTGGGGCATATATATTTATGATTGTTATGTCTTGTTGGTGTATGGTTCCCTTGAGCAGTATGCAGTGTCCCTCTTTATCCTTTTTGATTAACTTTGGCTTGAAATCTATTTTGTTTGATATGAGTATGGACACTCCTGCTTGTTTCCGCAGTCCATATGAGTGGAATGATTTTTCCCAGCCTTTCACCTTCAGTCTATGTATATCTTTTCCTATCAAATGCGTCTCCTGTAGGCAACATATTGTTGGATCTTGTTTTGTGATCCATTCGACTAGCCTGTGTCTCTTAATTGGTGAGTTTAAGCCATTAACATTTAGGGTTATTATTGAGATTAGGTTTGTTCCTCCATCATATTTGTTTATTTATGTTACTAAACCTGATTAGTTTTCCTCTTTGGTTACTTTCCCCCCTTTACTGTCCTATCTCCCACTGATGGTTTTCAATGTTATTTTCAGTTTCCTCTTCCTGTAATGTTTTGCCAAGGATTTTTTGAAGAGATGGTTTTCTAGCTGCGAATTCTTTTAACTTTTGTTTATCGTGAAAGGTTTTAATTTCATCTTCCATCCTGAAGCTTAATTTCGCCGGATACACGATTCTTGGTTGGAGCCCATTTTCTTTCAGTGTTTGAAATATGTTATTCCAGGATCTTCTAGCTTTCAGAGTCTGTGTTGAGAGATCAGCTGTTATCCTGATTGGTTTGCCCCTAAATGTAATCTGCTTTCTTTCTCTTGTAGCTTTTAAAATTCTCTCCTTATTCTGTATGTTGGGCATCTTCATTATAATGTGTCTAGGTGTGGATCTCTTATGATTTTGCACTTTTGGCGTCCTGTAGGCTTCTAGGATATGGGATTCTGTTTCATTCTTCAAGTCTGGGAAGTTTTCTCGTATTATTTCATTGAATAGATTGTTCATTCCTCTGGTTTGGAGCTCTGTGCCCTCCTGTATCCCAATGACTCTTAAGTTTGGCCTTTTAATGTTATCCCATATCTCTTGGATGTTCTGCTCATGGTTTCTTAGCAGTCTTGCTGAACTGTCTATGTTCTTCTCAAGTTGAAATACTTTGTCTTCATTGTCTGATGTTCTATCTTCTAAGTGATCTATTCTGCTGGTAGTATTGTCAATTGAGGTTTTAAGTTGGTTTATTGCTTCCTGCATTTCTAGGATTTCTATTTGTTTGTTCTTTATTACTTCTAGCTCCCTGTGAAATTGATCTTTTACTTCCTGGATTTGTTTCTGTAGTTCCTTGTCAATGTGATCTTTCATTGTCTGATTTTGCTGTCTCATGTCTTCCTTGAGAGTCCAGATCATCTGAAGCATGTATATCCTGAACTCTTTATCTGACATTCCATCTGTTGCAGCTATTACCTCTTCTAGGGTTGAGTTGACCTGCATTGCTTGTGGTCCTTTCTTTCCTTGTCTTTTCATGTTGCTTGCGTTTCTTTCTGCTTCGTGAAACTGTTGTGTTTTTGAAATTTTTCCCCCTGTTTATTTTTGTTGCTCTTGTATATTTGGGATATCTCTCTTGTAGGGCGGGTAGTGGCTGTGATCCTCCTCTAATCAGGGTGATCTATATACTACGCTGGTTGGTCGTAGGTCTGCCCGCCCTGCGGGCACGGGTGGCTGCTCTACTCTGCCCCCACTCCAATTGCGGTGACGTTCCTACCACGTCCTCGGATCGTTGGTCCTGATCCGGACGTGGGCAGCAGCTCTTCTCCACCCCTACTCCAATTGATGTGACGTGTCTACCACGCTGGTCGGCCTCCAAGCCTGTTCCGCCGGTGGGTCTCAGATCTGCCCACCCTGCGGGCCTGGGCTGCAGTTCTGCTCAACCCCCACTCCCAGTGGGGGTACCTAACTGCCTCTCCAACGGGTCTCTGGGCTTCTTCCGGATGCTGGCGGTGGCTCTGTTCAACCCCCACTCCAACCAGTGTGACGTGACTGCCTCGATGCTACTCGTCCACTACACTGGCCGGCTGCCGAGCCTGTCCTGCCAGTGGGACGCAGGACTGCCTACCTTGCAGGGTCAGACGGCAGCTCTTCACGGCCTCTACTCCAAGTGGGTTGACTTGGCTACCCTGCCGTCGGGTCGCTGGTCCTGTTCCAGGCGTGGGCGGCTACTCTCCTCGGCCCCAGCTGCAGTTGGGGTGTCGCGATACCACACCGGCGGGACCCTTAGCCTGCTCTGGGCACAGGAGGCAGCTCCACTCTGCCCTCCAGGCCCCCGCAGTACCCAGCAGGACCCGGACCAAGAAGCAGTCCCTGTAGGATCCCCAACCCTGAGCCAGAGCCGTTTCGGGAGCCAGGAGCCGGTCTCTCCGATCCCCGCCACTTTCTGCTAGGAGCAGGCTCCTCAGGGCACCCGCCGCGGGTTCCCCAAACCCAGGCCAGAGCCGCCCCGGGAGCCCAAGCCTGGCCGCACCAGACTCTCCCTGCTAGGTGCCCAAGCCTGGCCGCACCAAACTCTCCCTGCTCGGTGTACGCTCCCCTTGGAGCAGAGTCTAAGACGCACTTCCCGCGGGCTCTCCAGCTCCGGGTCAAAACTGTTCCAGGAGACAGAGACCCGCTGCCCCTCGTCGCAAGTTTCACTTGTGGCTGGCCTCAGTTTGCGGTCCCCGCAGGCTCCGCAGCCCTGGGCTCAAACAGCCACGAGGGCCAGAACCCAGCCTCTCCGATCCCTGCCACACTCTGCTCGGAGCAGGGTCCACAGAGGTACCCCAACCTCAGGCCCAGGCGGCCCCCGCCCGGGCCTGGCAGCTCCAACCTCTCCCAGCTCAGTGTACGCTCAGACAGGGGCAGGGTCAAAGACGCAGTCACCACGGGTTTCGTAGCCCCGGGCCAAGAAGGATCTCCCGCCCTGGGCCAAAGCAACCCGGGGAACTAGAATCTGGCCGCTCAAAGCCCGGCGCCCGCCTTGCCAGGGGTGAGGCCTGAAGAGTATTCTCCTCAGAGTTTCCAATCCCGAGCCTGAGCGATCTGTCTGCGCGACGCAGGCAAATACCAGCCTGGAATCACCTGTTCTGTAGTTGAATGAGCTGAGATCAGTAGAAAACAGGGATGATTGCGTCAGCTCTCCATGATGGCGGCTGCAGTTCTCCTGCGTGTTCCGACCGGTGTCGGGAAACGAACTGGACCGATTCTCTCCTGTATTTCAAAGCTGGAATTCAGCACTCAGCGCAGCCAGTGTGCCACTGGCAGGAGCCTGCAGAATCCGCTTCGCTGTAATCCCGCTCTGGTAACTCGCGGCTAATTAACTCGGGCGCGTCCCAGACTCCATCCACGGGGCGGTCCGCCGACCAAGTACTGCTTCGCTCCCTTCGGAGAAATCGCCCGCTACCAAGCCCCTGCAGCCGAATCCCGCGCGCTGGAATTCTGTCCTCTAGATTCTGGAGCACTTCAATTTCACTGGGGATTCCCACCAAGGTAGCCTTCAGCCATTTCACCTCGTGTTTCTCCCACACAGTGGCGCAGCGTACTGGTGTGCTGTACTCCCTTGGCCGCCATCTTCGGACTCCTATATAGTATATCTGGATTTTATATTTTCAAAGACATCTAATTGCCTTAGTTTAAAGATTATGACTTGTTCCAAGTCAGGCAACCTGAAGGGTAAAAAATGAAAAATTATTTTTTCTTGGGTGTGTGTGTGTGTGTGTGTGTGTGTATGTCTGTTGATATTGAAGAATAACTGGCACAATCCTAATCCCAGTTCCTTAATAGTTGATCAGAGGTTACTTACTATAAATTTTACAGTGCTGGAGATTGAAATACTGTAAGATTTTACTTTAATCATTTTTTTCTTGGAAATAAAATTGAATTTTCTTTTAGAAGAAAATTGAAATACCAGCTTCCTAGTTAGACTCCAAAGTTGATTACATATTTACATCAGAAGGCTTCCTCATGCTTCCTTAAATAACTGGTCTTTGAAAGAAGTCTTTAATGGAAAGATTATGACAATAAAAATAACCACACTTACTTATAGTCATTGAGAAATCATTGGAATTATTTTCAGTTTTAGAAGGTGGTACATAGAAAAGAAAGCTGCTCTGTAACTGCTTCCAAAATCTTCAAGTATACCAGGCAATGTTAAAGTTATCATTTATTTACTATTTGTGGTTAGCCAGACCTCCAAGATGGTCCCAAAGGTCATCTTTCATAGTTCTGAAGTCCCTGCCACTCAGAGTTCTGATATTGCAGAACTAAGGATGTGTGACTTTCAAGGCTAAGTCATACAAGAATCTGATTTGCTGTCTCTAGGATTGTTTGCTCTGGTCATAACTAGGTGCCACGCCACTTACAGTGGTCCACATGACAAGGAACTGTGGTCGTCTGTCAAGGTCTACTACCATCTGGTCAGTCATGGGAGTGAGCAGTGTGGTGGCTGATCCTTCAGTCCCAAGCAGTATTTGACTTTGTGACCTCCTCTTTTCATAGCTCTGCGGTACCACTCATAATGAGAGCTCACTTATAGGTCAATTATTTAAAAAGAGAAAGGCATTTGATTTTATATGGTGAAGCTACTCAGAATGATCCATCTCCAAAATACTTCACGTTTCTCAATTTTGTTAGCTTATTTTTTTTAAGTTTCTATAATGTGGCTATATTTTCATAAGCATTATCTTGCATAGTGTTTACCCTAATTGCAATTTGGAAGATCATGTGGCTGCTCTTGGTAGGGTCATGGCTGGTGGCTAATGGTTGTCATAGTTCATTATTAATATCTGAAACCTTTTGTATTCCGGTCATATACTAAATTTTAGTGTCAGAAAATATATAGCAGGCACTATGGTGTCTGTGTAGGGAGAGGTTTGCTCAGTTCTTAACCAGGAGTAGGTCTCATTCACTGGGGAGCTTTTTCAAAGTAGGCATGGTTGAAACTCTTATCCAAGGAGCATGTTTCTATGTATCACTGCCATTGAGATAATATAACTATGAAGCTGATTCTGTTGTGAAGTTGTATATAGTAAATCATATAGCAAACACTTAAAACAGTTAAAAATTACTAAAGACATTAGAATGCTATGTTAGATCAGAAAGATTCACTCAGGCAAAAGAAAGTTGTAAGGGGGAAAAATAGGAAAGATAAAAGACATGAAACATAGCAGACAAAAAAAGTAAAATAGATATGAATCTAACTACACCAATAAGAACACTCATATGTGGAAGATAGAAAGGAAAAAGGAAAATAAAGGTGGGGGGCGGATCCCATGGAAATCAAAGGGAGATCAGTAGAGGAAGGGTGGGGTGAGAGGAAGGAGGGAGAGGGAAGCTGGAAAGTGTTGTAGGCAAAATGATATTGTTGTATTGTGCTGTATTGTATTGTGTTGTGTGCATGCACAAATATGTGACAACACCCCCCGTCATTACACACAACTATAGTGCTCCAATTTGAAAAAATTTGGAAAAAGAAAAAAAATAACAATACTAAATTTGAATGGGATTAAACAACCCAATCTAAAGACTGGGATTCCCAGACTAGATTAAAAGACATTTAACATTATGCTGTCTACAGAAGACACACGTAATACTATAAAATGCAATAGATTGAAGGAAAAAGGTTAGAAGAAGATATAACATGTGGATACCAACCCCATGGAAGTTGGAGTGGCCACACCAACATTAGATAAAATAGACTTTTAAAACAAAAATATGTTTAGAGATAAAGGGAGATTTTAGAATGACTGAAGAATTGACCTATCAGAAACACTTCTCGATTACAAATAAATATGCACCTAATGACAGCTCTAAAATACATGCAGCCAAAACTGGCATACAAGAATCTGTGCTCAATTAGTACCCCTTAACCCTGGCCACCTTAAATAAATTGCAATGCTGTTTCTACCTCCTTTTAACCCCATTGCCATGCTTGATTTTCTTCATATTATTTAACACATAAAATATCTATTACTTCAACCTACTATTAATTTATGTATTGTCTTCATTTACTGTCATCATTGACTACTACAATATAAACTTTATGAGAGAATTGATTTTTTTTTGTACAAGGTATTGAACTCAGGGGCACTCAACCACTGAGCCACATCCCCAACCATATTTTGTATTTTTATTTAGAGACAGGGCCTCACTGAGTTGCTTAGAGCCTTGCTAAGTTGCTGAGGCTGGCTTTCAGCTCGAGATCCTCCTGCCTCAGCCTCCTGAACCACTGGGATTACAGGCATGCGCCACCACACCTGGCAAGAAAATGAATTTTTATATTTAGTGAACCATATTATTGGTGCCCATAACAGTATTTCATATATAGGCAGATGTCCAATAAATGCTTATTCAATAAATTCATGAAAATAAAAGAATAAGTGCTATAGGTGTATGTAATAAATATACAGGGATGCTAAGGAAACAGGAAGAAAGAGTGGACTCTGCCTCGGTGAATCAGAAGAATTTGAGAGGCACTGGGATAAGAGCCTTGTATATGTGGCTTCAAAATAGGGTCTGAGGATGTACTAGAGTGGCAGAGAGCTTGCCTACCATGTTCAAGGCCATATGTTTGATCCCCAGCACTGCAAGAATCAATCAATCAATCTTACTAGCTGTTTTATCCATGCCATCTCTTTCACTATTGTGATTTACTCTAACTATATAAAATAATTTAAGTGATGGATGGAGTAATATTAACTTTATTGGTTCTCTGTGATTGTTTGCAATATATAAAATATTTGTAAAAATTGACTAATAATATCACTATGTTGTTACTCTCCTCTCCAAATATTCTCCAATATGCCTGGAGATCTTTTTCCTATAAACTTGAAAAGTAGGTCATCATTTTTTCATCTTCAAAAATATGATCCTGGTCATATTACAAGAAGAAATATGAAAATCTTAAATAACAGTTCATTCTTTGTTTATTCATTCATTGTGGCCAGGCAATATGTTTGCATGTTGCAGATGTTTGTGGAGAAGGAACTCACAGACACTGAAAATTATATTTTGTGTTTTGCTGGGAGGTACTGCTTGTATCCAACTAGTCCACTGAAGTAAAATTCAATTACCCCAAAGTAATACCAAGAAATAACACCACCAATAAGTTTCCATTTGTCATATATATTCTTTGCTACCCCTCCAGATGCCTGGTCTACTTTTTTCCCTCTTGCTCCTGGGGTTGATTTCTTTGGACTAATTACTTGCTCTTTGGCTTCTGGTTAAGGTCAGCCTGTGAGAATCACTGGCTGGAGAGTAGAAGGTGGGAGGAGTTTGGAGTATCTGTCCCCCTGGATCATTCTGTGGACTGGAGTTAGGGCTGACTGCATCTTCTATCATACCCCACAGTCCCTGTCCATTGAGGGAGGCGGGCGTGACACCCTCTCCCACTCCATCTTGTCACTAGCTCCACATAATGTACTTCACCAATCTGTGTAGCCTTTCCCACACCACTCCCGTCCTTTATAAAAAGATACACTAGTTACTGTTGGTTGCCTAAGGTTAGTCACTGCCTGCAGCATTTCTTTTTTTTTTTCTTTTTTTTTTTTAAGAGAGAGTGAGAGAGGAGAGAGAGTGAGAGAGAGAGAGAGAGAGAGAGAGAGAGAGAGAGAGAGAGAGAGAGAATTTTTAATATTTATTTTTTAGTTCTCCGCGGACACAACATCTTTGTTGGTATGTGGTGCTGAGGATCGAAACCCGGCGCACGCATGCCAGGCGAGCGCGCTACCGCTTGAGCCACATCCCTAGCCCCCTGCAGCATTTCTTAGCGTGTGTCTTATATAATCAATACCAATACCCCCGAATTTAATTTTATAGAACAGAGAAAGTATTCTTATTCTTATTTATTTTTATTTTTTTGGAAAATCAATGCCTGACTTTTTGAATAATGCAGTATGGCACATTAGAGATTTCACTGGGGTTGTGAAGAAGTACATTGGTCTCCTTAGGAGTTAGTCTGTGAAGCTGCATTGTAATATTTAACTTTGAGGGACATTTAAAGTTATGAAGAGGATAAAAGTTTGTGATCCCTTTTTCCCAAGTCCATTGACAATACCCGCAGCATTCTGGTCACAAGTTACTATCATGCAGAGTTGAAAACCCATATATATCGAAATCATGTACCACGAAGGGATGAGATGTCAGCGTGACGGCTCGGCTCCCCTCAGGTCGCTTTGCTTAGCTTTTGTACACTCGTCAGCCCTTCCTTTAAAAAGTGTCACCCAGTGGAAATGATAGATGGTCATATTGATTGAAAATCTTGTAGCATTATATTCATTTGCAGAATTTGTTCTCATGTGGAGCTGGGTTTCTTCAAGAGGTGTGGTGGCAGCTACAAAAGACTTTTTGATCTAAACAGAGGATCATGCAGAATCCTGCTGGCTTTGTATTCCTGGGTTGTCCCCACTTATTTCAATGGGCAGAAGAGTTTGGCTTACACCACGAAGAGATGTTATAGGAAACTAAATCAGTGTGTCAGTTGTTTGAATGGGCATAATAAATGAAAGTCCCCAAGATAACATCCAGGCACATAATAACTACCCAATAAATATTTAATGCTTCAATTAAATAACTATAGATTAGAGTATTTAAAAAGCCCTATTTATATCTGAATTGAGATAAAATTAGTCACATGTGGGTCTTTATCTTCATAGAGACGTTTCTGAAAAATTATGTAAACACTTACTCTGATATTTATTTAGTGTAATTTAGAATGTTATTCATAATTTGAGTCTCATTTTGAGTATTATTAATAATGATTTAAATAGGCATTATTTATTCTTTAGAAAATAACTTGCTGCATTATTTAGTGTGATTTATTGTGTATCTTGGGACCAGAAAATTTTTCTGATGGGATTAATTTTCAGTTTCATTATGAAAATAGATGAGATGCAGCATGATATATTGGAGTGAGAGCCAGGCTCTGAATCAGAAGACAGGAGTTTAATTCTTAGCTCATCTACTTACAGTGTAATGTTGAGCAAGCTGTTTACCTTCCCAGAACTTTTAGTTTGTCATCCACAAAAATAGAAGTAATATCCTAAATGGAACTGCCTTTCAAGATTTTAGGGTAGGGTCTGTGCTTTGTAAACTGAAAACCCACAGTAAATGTAAATGTGCAGACAGTGAGCTGTGATTTGGAGTATTCTACTTAACAGGAGGCTTTTGAAGAGACACATTTATCCCACTAATTGACCCACACTTGTAGCATACAGGTAGCTTTTCCTGCCAAATGATTTTCTAATACATCCATGCTCCCTGCTTATAATCGTGATGTACTGTGGCAAACGTAGTTTTCTAAAACAGGGGATTTATTTTTCAGTAGAAAAGAATAAGGATTTATAAAAAGAAAACTCCCTTTTCTAGTCCACATTCTTTCCTTTTATTGTATCAGGAGATAATGCTTCATTAGTGGATTGAAACTACAAAGAGTTTTTGAGCCAGGTGTGGTACTGCACACCTGTATTTCCAGCAGCTGGGGAGGCTGAGGCAGGAAGATCGATAAGTTCAAGGCCAGCCTCAGCAACTTAGTGAGACATTATCTCAAAATAAAAAATAAAAAAGGGTGGGGATGTGGCTCAGTGGTTGAGTGCCTTGGTTCAACCCTCAATACCCACCTCAAAAAAGGGGAAAAAAAAAAAGAAGTCTTTGAACACAGCAATCTCAGAGACTAAGTAGTTTGAGTATTGTCTTCCAATTGTAAATTGGCCAGAGATATTTTTTTTCCTTCTAATATTGTGTCTGCTATAATGTGTTCACTTGGTTTTAAATATCAGTGGCTAAAGGTCAAGAGCCATTTTCTACAGCTACTTCACCAGTAAAATTAGATACATTGTGATTGACATCTTTTAATATTGAGTTAAATTGGAGCCAACTACAATTTACTGAGGAATGAATGCCACTAAAACAAATTGCTTTAAAGACTATGCGTACTTCACAATGCACCTTTATTCTAATTGGAAAAGTATGGCAATTTTACTGTTCCAGACTAAGTTGGTATTCAGGCAAGAATGATTTCAAAATGGCACAAACTCTGCTTTTCACATTAGCCAAAATATAAAAACTCAAGAGCATTTGCATAAAATCTTGGTGGAAATAAAATCATGTCTGATTTCCCAAGGTAACAGTTGTCAGCCATCTTGGCCAATTTCAAGTTACCAGTGGTTTAACAACCTGCTTACAATATTCCCCAAAATTTAACAGTCAGCTCCCACAAGCTCCTTTGAACCAGCTCTAGCACACCAAGGAGAGATTCCAGAGAAAGGGAGGAAAGGCTGCCCCTCCCCCATCCCAACAAAGAGGATTGAGAAAGCAGATTATGCTCAAATCCAAGATTCAGCCAAAGAGATAGGGATGAATTGTTTTCTCTCTTTCAAGTTGCAGAGGTTTTTGTGTTGCTACTACATAGCAAGATAAACCCTTTCTCTATTTCTAGATTACTACTGCAGGGGCTCAAAGAGGAAGATGAGTGTGGTCAATTTAAGGGTTACTGGTGAGAAAATTGGTAAAAGTAACAGAAGATACACATATGCATGCCCTCTTTAGTGCCAATAAATTAGGAAGAATCAGTTGGATTATTGGACTGACACAGACACTAACTAGCTATTAAGCCATAATATGAGAATTCTCAGGCAATACACAAAGGGCAGCTAGGTGTTAATGCAGGGTGATTGGTAAATAGGACAAGTCAGTGGAAGTCAGCAATAGGGAAAGTTAATAAGTAGAAGCCATAATCCATGGAACAAGGAATGTTGCTTTGAGCTTGTTCAGAGGTTGGTGGTCTCATTACATTTTCTATTTTTTTTTAAACATGCCTTTCCTAGGTTAACAAAGATAATCAACATGTTTTAGAATTGTGCTAGACTAGAAATGGTGTCTTTCAAGTCCTGAACCGAAGGGGACAGAGTGGGAAATCAACATGTAACCTCACAATTAAATTCAATATAAGAAAGACTGTTGTAGAAGTACTGGTCATGAGACTATGAGAGCTCATAGGAAATAGCAACTGTGTTATCCAGGGAACTCCAGTTTAAATATACTCCAGGTTCATAGTTACTAGAATTTCAAATTTTAGATATTTGATTCATGGTTGAGCAGACAGAGGTTATTATCTTAGTTAAATATACAATTTGATGGGTCTTGACATATATATGCACCATTGCTACAGTTAAACTAATGAACGTGTCTATCACCCACAAAAGTTTTCTGGTGTTCTTTTGTAATCCATTTCTCTCCTCCACTGCCTCCTCCCCTCCACATGCAAGCCCCACACCCAATATCCCCTTCTTTGTTACTCTGGACTAGTTCTCATTTTCTGGTTGCAATCTGCATTGTGTGTTCTTTTTTCTGTCTTTTTTCAATCAGCATAATTATTTTGAGATCAATCTATGTCTTTTCAGGTATCAGTAGTTCAATAACATCATTATTCCACTGCTATATAGACACCATGGTTTGCTGATCCATTCACTTCCTTATGGACATTTGTATTGTTTTCAGTGTGGGGCTGTTAGAAATGAAGCTGTTTTCAATATTAGTGTTTAAGTCTTTGTGTTGGCATATGTTTTCATTTCTCCCGGGTATTAAATAAACTAGGAGTAGAACAGCTGGGCTATAGGTAACTACAGAAGGTTTGTGTTTAATTTTTAAAGGAACTTCCAGATAACTTTCTAAACTAATTGTATATTTTGCATTCTCATCAGAAGTATGAGAGTCCTAGATGCCCTATTCCTATGCCAAATGATATGATCTATTGTTTTCTATTGTAGCCCGTTCTAGTGGATGTGTCCTTGTATAATATCATGATTTTAATTTACATTTCCCTAGTAACTAATGTGGTTGATCAATTTTTCATGGTTTTGCCACCCATCATATTTCGTTAGATGTCAATTCAAATGTTTCTCATTATTTTTAACTGAGTTGTTTGCTTTATCATTGAATTGTAAGATTTCTTTATATATTCTTGGTACAAGTTCCTCATCATGTATGTGTTGTGAAAGTATTTTCTTCCTTTTATAGACATGTATTTTCATTTTCTTTTTTGTTTAATTTTTTTTAGACATTGATGGATCTTTATTTTATTCATTTATTTATATGTGGTTTTGAGAATTGAACCCAGTGCCTCACAGATGCTAGGCAAGTGCCCTACCACTGAGCCACAATCCCAGCCCTATTTTCATTTTCTTTACAGTGTTTTTAAATTAATCTCTTAATCTTGATGTTTGATTTATGAATTTCTTATTTTATAAGAATTTATTTTATAAATTTCTTATTTTATTTTTACACTACGTACACAATACATATAAATCCAATGTCGATATGTGTTTGTCTTGTTTTCTTCTAGAGCTTTTCTAGCTATAACTTTTAACTTAGGCCAGTGATCTACTTAAGGTTAATATTAGCAAGTAGAGTGAGGTCAGAGTTGAGGGTTTACTGTTGTTTTTCATATAATTATCCAGGTTCCCCAGAAATCCTAGTTAAAAAGTTTATTTTTCCCACTGAGTTACCTTGTTCAACAGCTTTATTTATAGATTTCTATTATTTTGATAATTGATTTTAAGACACTGTTATTATAGTGCTATAGTAAAATCTCAAATTAGGTAGTATAACTCTTCCAACTTTGATGTTGATTTTCTGTCAGCTATTCTTAAGCATTTCAATTTCCATAAGAATTTTAGAATCATCTTCTTAATATCTAAAAAAAAGTACTGCTAAAGTTTTTATTTAAATTGCACCAAATCATAGATATATTTTGGGGAAATTGATAATCTCAAGTCTTCTGACTAGTGAACATGAGATATGGCTCCACTAATTTAATTCTTTGATTTCTTTTATCAATATTTTATACTTTTTAGTATATAGGCCATGTACATTTTGGTCTATGTATTTTATATTTTCATGTTATAAATGGAAATGTTAGTTACTTCTTGCTAGTGCACAAAAATATAATTGCCTTAGTGCATTGACTTTCTATACTGCAAATTTGCTAAATTATTATTTGTTCCTATAGATTTTTTTGTAGATTCTTTAGATAATCATGTCACCTCTGAATAAACACAACTGGCTTCTTGTTTTTTGGTGTGGATAGATATATTTCTTTTTCTTGTCTTATTGCCTTGGTTGGATTTCCAGTACAATGTAGAATAGAGATGATGAGAGTGGAATCCTTTGGTGTTCCTTATCTTAAAGAGAAAACAGTATGCCTTTTACCATGAAGTGTGTTTTTAGCTGTAGATTCTTCTGTAGAATGCCCTTAGTTAAGTTGTGAAAATTCCTTTCTATGTTGAATTTTCTAGGAGTTTTTGGCATATTTCTTGTTGGATTAGGTCATTTTTCTTTGTTGTTATATTACTATAGTAAATTGCATTGATACTCTAATGTGTCAATTAAAATATCAACATTCTAATAACATTGTAATTCTATATATATATATATATATATATAATTTTTTATATTATTGGATTTGATTCAAAAAACATTTTGCTGGGAAGTTTTGCATCTATGTATGTAAGGGATATTTGTCTGTAGTTTTTCTTCCCTTTAATGTCTTTTTTTTCTGGGTTTAGTATCAGGATAGCACTGTTTTCATAGAGGGAGTTGAGAAGTTCCCTCACCCTGTCAATTTTCTAGAAGAGTTTGTGTAGACTTGGTATAAATATTCCTTAAATGTTTCATAAAATTCTCCAGTGAAGTCATTTGAGCCTGGTGTTTTCTTTGTGAGAAGAATTTTAACTACAATTTTATAGTAGTTATGGGTCTCTTCATATATTCATTTTACCAATATATGTGAGTGAGCTTTATAGTTTGCTTCTTTCAATAAGTATGTTGATTGCATTTAAGTCAATGACACTTTTTGACATAAAGTTATTATATCATGGTTACATATATAGGACTGTTACACTGCATCCTCTTTTATTTCTGACATTGGCCATTGTACCTTTCATTTTTTTCTTGATCAATGTAGCAGTAGGTTTATCAATTTTATTGGTATTTTCAATGAATCAGCTATTGACTTAATTGATTCTTAATTATTTATTGATTTCTGATCTTGTCCTATTTTCTCATGGTAATATTTCTTGCTCAGGAATATTATTTTCAAAGGCAATATTCCTTGATAAAAATCTACTATGAATATAGCCACTCCAACTTTGTTTAATTAATTCTTCTATAGGACATTCTTTCCCATCTTTTTACTTCTAACTTATTTATTTATATGAAGCCAGTTTCTTTTAGGCAACATACAATTGGTAGTCTAATATCTCTGTCTTTTTAATTGGTATGTGTACATCATTTACCTTTGATGTGGTTATTCATTTGGTTGGGTTTAAATCTACCATCTTGATATTTGTTTTCTGTTTGCCTATTATTCCTTTCTTCTCTCTTTTTCTGCTTTCCTTTGGATAGAGTATTTTTGTTATTACATTTTTATGGTTTTAGTTTTAGTTTTTTTTCTGGTTACTTTAGATAAAATATATATTATTTTCTTCTTCCAATCTGCTTTCAAGTGATTTATACTCCCTCTATTCCTTCTCATCCTCTGTCTTCTGACCTCTGTTCTAGACATTATGTATTTTTATATATACTATAACCCCCGATTTGTTGTTATTGTTGTTATTATTATTTTTACTTTAAACTGTCAATTATCTTTTTGGGGGAGGGTACCAGGGATTCAATCCAGGGACAGCCCTTTTTTGTATTTATTTAGAAACAGGCTCTCACTGAGTTGCTTAGTACCTTGCTTTTGCTGAGGCTGGCTTTAAATTCATGATCCTCCTGCTTCAGCCTCCTCCAGAGCGGCTGGGGTTACAGGTGTGTGTCACTATGCCCAGCTTGTCAATTACCTTTTAAAGAGCCTTGGAAAAAGAAGCAAAAGTTTTTAATGTATGTTTCCATAATTTATTCTCAGTGCTCTTCATTACTCTTTGTTTATCCAGATACCAATCTGGTTTTATTTCTCTTATGTCTAAAGAACTCCCTTTAACATTGCTTGTACTGCAGGTCTGCTGGTTGTGAATTATTTTGGCTTTTGTATGTCTGACAAAGCCTTTATTTTACCTTCATTTTTTTTAAAAAAATATCATTTTAGTTATAGATGAACATAATCTTTATTTATTTTTATGTGGGGCTTTATTTTTTATATGGATCTAGCCCAGTGCCTCAATGTGAGGGACAAGGGCTCTACAACTGAGCTACAGCCCCAGCCCCTTTACCTTCATTTTAAAGAGATTTCCTGAATAGAGAATTCTAGAATGACAGTTTCCCCCAAATCCCAGTCTGTAATGCTATTGTTCTACTGCCTTCCAGTTTGCATTGTTTCCAACAAGATGTCCATTGTTATTCTTATCTTTGCTTTTTTATACTGAATATATTTTTACACTAATTACTTTTAAGATCTTCTCTTTATCACTGGCTTGAAAAATTTTATTACACTTTGTTTTATTGTTGTTGTTTGTATTTATTGTTCTTTGGGTGTGTTGGGCTTCTTAGATCTCCGAATTTATAGTTTTCATTGAATTTTGGGGAAAAAAATTCCACCATAATTAAAAAAAAATATTTTCTTTGTTTTCTCTCTTTTTCTAGGATTATAATTACACTTATATTAGGCCATTTCAAATTGTATCACAGCTGACTGATTTTCCATTTTTTATTCATTCTTTTTTAATTTTCATTAGTTTCTCTTATTAACTCTTCAAGTTCATTAATCTTATTGTCTTAGCCATATATTATAAGAAATTTGATTTCTTTTCATTTTATAAATTACATTTAAACAAAATTTGAAACTTTTGCACTTTTATTGCTATGGTAAGATGATTGCTTTCCACTTATTTTACTTTTCATGTTATGCTTTATCTTGATGACATAAAATACAATTGCAATTTTTGTTAACTTAGTTAGATATTTATATTTGGTTCCTCCCTTTAATTGTGTGTTAGTTTTTGTTGTTGTTGTTGTTGTTGTTGTTAGTACAATCATTTTTGTTCCTTTGGTCATGGACCCTCGTACACATAGTGCTTTGATTTTAGACTTATCAATATTACCAAAAGATTTGAAGCTATGCCTTGGTAGTAGACAAGATTTCTCCAGGCACAGGAGAAGTCATAGTATTATGCTTTTCTGGAAGAGCCAGACTTGAGGAAACTTTGGTAGATTGCTGAATATGTGTTTGTTTTGGGGGGTTTAACAGTTGCTTGCAAAGTGTCCCTATCATTCTCCATGGGGGACAGGCAATGTTCACCAGAATATATTATTCATATTGGTAGTATCCTTGAAAGGAAATAAATCCAAGAGAAAGATAAATTTCAGGGACAAAGGAGTTGCTTGGTCAACTGCATTTCCTAACTATAAGAGAAATATTTTATTTTAGAAATAAACTTTGGAGAAACACTGTTTTATTTGTGTGTGCAAGGACGGAATTTTTCAGACAAAGCTATCTTTTCCTTCCCTATCTGCTCACCAACATATTCTCCATCTTGTCATGAAGCCTTGGTTTCTAATAGTTAGCAACTAATGACTAAAGACTAATTGAAAGAAAACTTAAGGATTTATTCATTCACATGAGCACCTTTAAGGACTAAGCACTATTCTGTGCTTTGGAATTAATACTTCAGATAGAGGGAGCTCTGTTGCAAACTGACACCCTGTCCTGTGCTTTTAAACTGTAGAACTGTGCCTATAGTTTTTTTTTTTTTTTTGTGTGTGTGTGTGTGTGTGTGTGTGTGTGTGTGTATGTGTGTGTGTGTGTGTTGGGGGGGAAGTTCTGGGTATTGAACTCAGTGGCACTTGACCACTGAGTCACATCCCCAGCACTGAGTTGCTTAGTGCCTGGCTTTTGCTGAGGCTGACTTTGAACCCTCCATCCTCCTGTCTCAGCCTCCTGAGCCACTGGGATTACAGGTGTGTGCCACCATGCCCAGCCTGTGTCTACAGATTTTTATAACAATATATATGTCTCCTCCCTTAGCCTAATATGTTTTTTATGTGCTATTCAAAGTTAAAACTTAAGATGGTTGTTTTGGGAAAGTTTTAGCTATATATCCCAAGGTCAATTATCAACTTAGAATCTGAAAAACAATGATTACATATTATTGAGAAAAATCTATAAAGTATATATTTATTTGTCTATGAGTTTAAAGCCATTTTGAAATGACCATAAGACACATGTGCAAGTTGTGCTACCACAGTTTTTAAAACTAGACTTGGTTTACAAGATGTGCAATTTATATATTCCTAAACCAACATAATAATTATTTGTAAGTTGTATGATCCTAATGTTTCTAAATGAGTTCTAGTATTTAATTATTTCTACTTTATTCCAGAAAAGATTTAGAGGAGGGCTACAATGAGTAGATTTTATAAAAGTGTCATCTAAGAAAGCACTATGTGAGATCTTTATTTTCTAATTACATTGATATTTAACTTTTAGACAAAAAGAAGATGATTACCTTCAGATCATCACAGATATCCAGAACTGTCCTTGGAAACGACAAGCAGAAGAATATGAAAATTTCAGGTAAAAGATTTTTTATAAATAATATGAGTGAAAAAAATGTTCATTTGCTTTGTAGAAAAATAGGCAACAAGTTATTAAAGCAAACAGTAGAAAGGGCCACCTGGTAATCAGGAGGATCGAATTCTAAGGCCCTCTTGTGAGGCACATGGCATTTCTATCCACACTGCTTACTTAAAAGTTTTTAATTTTGATAGATACTGGAATTAATTCCAAAAAAATGCAAGTCCTAAAAAAAATTTTTTATTAATGCTTTTATTATATTTTAGAAGATGATACTTCTATGTGCCCTTTTTGGTATGTGTTTATTTTATAAATAAAATATAATGGTATTAAGGAATGTTCGACAAACGTACAGAGAAGAAAATCATCCATGATCCCTTTAATTTAGAACAAAAGCTGTTTTGCTTTGTGCATATTCTCCTCCAGTTTTTTTATTAGCTTTTTAACACAAGTGACATTTAGGAGCATGAATTGCTGTATGTTGTAACTTACAGAGGAACCATCAACTGCAAAACTAGCTTACCACTTTGCCATTAAAGAGCTATCATTCATGCTTGGAGAATTTGTAGTTGCACCCAGATAAAAATGCCATTTGTGAAAGCGATATGCTGTTGGGGTGCACAGATATTTATTTGTTACCCTTTCTTCCCCAAACCATACCTAGCACAGAGCAGGTCAGTTGTCTGTGCTAGCCAGGTGTAAATTATTCTGGATTGTATTTTGTTTTTCTGGTTCTCTTCTATGCATCCCACTCAGGTTTTGATCTGTGCTAAATTATTTTGTTATATTACAAGCCAGAGACTCATCTTTATCTTCACTTTTTCACATTTTCAAGTTTAATTTAAGCAGTAAGCCTAAAAAGTCTTATTAATGGGACTTTGCTTTCTCTTAAAATTTTCTTAGGAAATATCTGCTGTCTACCTCTCTTCTAGAAAAGGCAGCAGCGACCCTTCTGTTTCCTTGTGCCCCCTCAGATGAACGGCCTCTGATTTCCCTGAGAATATAAGAGGGGTTCTGATCAGCCCCTTTTGGGTTGAAGAGTAGCTTCCTGATTGGCTTGATATCTTCCCTCCACTGTATTAGACAAATGGATGTCGTGACTTCCTGTAGGATTGATTCCATAAGCATCTTACCTGTCATTTCAGGGTGAGAGGCTAGAACAGAGATTCCTATTAAACTCTTTCACCTCCAGGATACCTTAGGTTACACAGACCTATTCAAGACTGGCTTCAATGTCCTGAAGAGGATCCAGAGAGATCTGATAGAAAGCTGTGCTGACAATCATAACCCAAATAATCACGGTATCAAGAGTGGCAGCAGAATCTGATTTTCAGAGACCTTTTCTCACATCTAAATGGGCAAGAAATGATGAGGGAATTATTGAGCTATTGAGGTTCAATTATTGAGCTATTGAGGTTCAATAGCTCGATTATTAAATAATTAACTAGAAAACTAGATGAGTAGTGATGGCAATAATGAAAGCAGGGGTAAAGAAGCTGCTACTTCTGGCCAGTGGCAGACACCTGTAATCCCAGTGGCTCAGGAGACTGAGGCAGGAGGATCATGAGTTCGGAGCTAGCCTCAGCAAAAGCAAGGTGTTAAGCAACTTAGTGAGACCCGGTCTCTAAATAAAATATAAAATAGGGCTGGGGATGTGGCTCAGTGGTTGAGAGCCTAGAGTTCAATCTCTAGAACCAATAAATAAATAAATAAATAAATAAATAAACAAACAAACAAACAAACAAATAAATAAATAAATAAAATAAAAAGAAGCTTATTTCTGGCTGTCAAGTTGGTTCAGACCAAGAGGGTAGTGCAAACAAAACAAAGAGCACCAGATACCTGTTTAAGGGCGTTAGAAAACTACTGGACCAGGGGGAATTTACAGGACTAAGAGCCCCAGGAAGATGGAATCCAAAGGAGCTGAGTGGCATTTGGGGCTGCTTTTTCTCAGAAGGGACTTGCTGAATGTAAAATGACGAGAGCTTGAGAAGCTGAGCAGAGCTTCCAGAAATCCCTGGAAAAGACCAGCTCTCCAAAGAACTGAAGCCTGAATTCAAATCATTTCCATCCTCAGCTGGATTTAGGAGATCTGCCCTTAGCCTAGATAACAAATAGAAGCAAAAGTAAATCCTCTCTGGAAGAAGGTAATATTATTCAGAGCTTTAAATTATCTCTGCAAGTTTTCTCACACAATGTCTGGCTCAATTAAAATTTTTTTAAATTTTTTTTTTCCTTTTAAAGATTTAAAGGTTTCTTTTTTCTTTCTTCCCTTCCATTTTTTTCTTTTGAAACAAAAATTGGCAGTCACTTTAAATCCAAAACTGCATGAGCATCCTTGCTGCAAATTATGATAGATTGCAGCTATGTGATTGATGGTACATTTTCTCCTTAGTACCATCTCAGTATAAAAAGTGCATCAGTAACCATGACAATTACCCAATGGTCTATCTATCCCTTCAGGGACAATTTAAGTAAACATCTGGGACTATACCACTTATGGTGTGTTGTCATTTGAGAGAACACATTATGGTGACATTTACTTATTTACTTGAGTATATATTACATTATAATGTTTACATTATGGACATATTTTTAAGCTGAATTGTATAAACCCTCAACAGAAATCTGTGAAATCAAATCCCAATAAACCATCCACTCTTAATTTTTGCCTAACATAGTTGCCCAAATCTGAGTCTCTACCTATTTATAAAACCAGCATTGTAGAAACATCCCCTATTATTATAGATGTCAAGTAGCTAAATAGTTTTCCATTTTATTTATTTATAGCATTTTATGTCAAATTGAAGGAAAGCAAAATGTGCCTTAAAAAGGCAACAATATTCTTGTAGCAGCCATTACAAAAGTTATATTAAATTCTGAAGAATATGAGTGAGAGAATATATTCTAAATCCATCTGCAACACAATTGTTGAAACTTCCTATAATTGATACACGAAGACTCTGAAAATCATGAGACTCCTATGGTCAAGGGATCTAAAAATAAGAAAGCTTGAAAGTCATTTTTCTCAAATAAGTATGCTACTTGCCAGCAAATGGGGGCAAAATTTATTCATCAAGCAAATATTTGTTGAGCGTTTTCTATATCAAGCACTCTAGACCCCTTTAGTATTGATAAAATGTTGGGTACAAATCATGGCCTCAAGAAATAGTTGTTAAATAATTGGATACATGAAAGTAAAGAATGAAAACAGAAAGTTTCTTTACTGACCTCAAATAATTTATAGTCAGATTGGAAAAAAAATAATACAAATATGTATGATTTAATGTAAAAATGAATGCTTTATGATGTATACTATGATATATCAGTGTAAGCTCTCATTTCTGGAAACATTTTGTAAAAAGAGAACTATAAGTCTGAGGAGGGGCAGCAAGGGAAAGAGAGACCAATTTAGAAATGATAGGGCCAGGAAGAGTGGCCAGTTAGTTTCAAGGCCAGCTTGGGTGAGTACAAATTTGTTCTACGGGGTGCTTGTAGATAGATGGGGGATGGCCTGGTGATGCTTGGAGCTTTGATTATCAGAATAAAATCCACAGGCCTTCTGTAGATAACAGGAACCCAGGAGAGATACTCCTACTAAGGAAACTGCATGACAAATTTATTGTTTCAGGGGAAATATTGGGTCACATAACATTGTGTGAACTGGAGTGTGAGTGGGTTGGAGGAGTCAGAGCAGTTAGGGGCTGGTTGAAGAAGAGTGATTATAGGAAAACAAGTCTGGAACATCAGTAGTAGCTCTGAAACTATCAAGGAAGAGCCACATGACGATGACCCCTGGGGATGGATTGTGATATTTGTCTTGTATTTCCTGTGCCCATCACATAGGCAGTACCCAACCAATAGCTGCAAGACTGGGTTACTTACTGACTTTCAGTTCTCTAACTGAAGGAGAAAATTAAAGTGAGGGCTGGTGATATAGCTCAGTTGGTAGAGTACTTGCCTTGCACGCACAAGGCCCTGGGTTCAATCCCCAGCACCACACACGGAAAAATAAGTAAATGAAGTCAAATGGGAAGTTTTGGATCTGGTTGATTGGTATAATCACAGTGCTACAGACAGAAAGATTTCAAGGGGTAAATGCTTTGGGGAAGATGAGCCCATTCTGGATGGGGTATATCTGAGCTGAGTTGAAGCAACTGGGTATAGAAGACCTTGCCTTGGTCTGGGGAAAAACATGAATGCTAAGAGAACCTGCCTCTCCCCCAAAAGAAAAGTATTACAATTTAAAACTGACTTATGTACAAATATGGCCACTGAACTCGATCTTATCAGCAAGTTTCTTTTGTGCCAAAGGGGCTCATCTTTTTTTCATAGATTCCTGAGTTCATTCAGTACTTACCTAGTAAGTGTGTCTGAGAACTTTGAAGCCTGATTGCATTTCTACCTTCTTACCTGGTTGCCTTTACCTGAATCATGAGAGGTCTAAATGAAAGTCTTTGGTTTTTGGTACTGGGGATTGAACCTAGGGGTGTTTAACCTCTAAACCAATTCCCAGCCCCACCACCACCACCCTTTTTAAAATTTTGAGACAGTCTCACTAAGTTGCTTAGAGCCTCTCTAAATTGCTGACTCTGGCATTGAACTTGCAGTCCTCCTGCCTTAGCCTCCTGAGTTGCTGGGATTATATAGATATGCCCAACATACCCAGCAAAAGGTTCTTAATCCAAAGTCCATATTAGCAGTTTTATAAAGCCTTCAAAATTGTGTGAGAAATTCTGAACATGTTCCTGAGAAAAGGATCCACAACTTTCATCAGATTCTCAAAAAGCCTAGGATGCCCCAAATGACTAAATTATTTCTAGGAATTCTTCTGGATTTGAGGTTCTGGTGGTTTTGGGATTTGATTGCTTATTTCATCTTCCAAGTAGGCATGGTTACCATTAGCCTAGACATTGATCTACCTTCTATTCCTCCCTCCCCTTTAGATATTCTGGCTCTGAATTTGTGTTTTTTTGTTTTGTTTTGTTGGTGAGATCCCATTGAACCTAATTAAAGAGGGTTTTAAGTAAAAGTTGAAAACATTCTACCCATTTGTCTTCTTTTCCTCTTGGTGTCTATTTTCACTTACATATACCTTCACAAACTCTCAAGAATGTTGAAGTATCACCTCCTCTGCTTTTAAAATCATTTATTGAACCACAAGCCAATATACAGAATCATTTGTGGAATAGCTATTTCAATTTCAGTCTAAGAAATGATTCCTCCTCACAGATTCTCCCTCTAATTTTCAGAAACTGATGGCTAAGTATTTGCTTGAGCATGACACTCAGAAATCTGAGATGCTTAAATTGAAATTAGACGTTATATGAAACACCTCTTACTGGTTCTTCCCTGCTTCCTCTCCTTCACCCTTGAAAGCTCTTTTGTGAAGCTCTGGAAACTTCTGGCAAGCAGATTTTATCCCAGCAGAAGATCTTTGAGCTTTAGTAATTAGTCTTAGATTCCCTAAGTAACTTGCATGGAAATTACTACATTAGATTTCTTCAATAGTTTTCTAACTTAAAAGAACTGTATTCATCTGTGTAACTAATTACAGAAATACACAGCAATGGTACTCAATTTTCATATTACCTTCTCATTTTTCCCCAGAAAGTACACTATTGTTATTATTTTTTAGTTTGTTTTGGACCCTCTGATACCATTCAATTTCCTTAAACATCCTCCTGTTTCAAAGATGTGAGTTGGAATCTGAAGATGATTATGATCAATCAAATATTTACTGAAAACTTAAGGGCAGAAAACAGTTCTATTATGTAAATGCACACCTTTAGGACTCATGCAAATGAGATACCTTTCAAATGACTTGTAAAACAGGTATTTGGTGCCCAATTACTTTGTTATGGATATCTATTACATGGTAGCAATTTTAGTGAATCTCAAATTATCCCCTCAGGATTGATTAAATTAAAATTTCTTAAAAGTTAGCCCTTACTCTTTCTTGTGTTGAATTTGTAAGCAAAGATCCCAATTTTATTTTGGTAGATACATTAATGTTCCAAAAATAACACCCTGTATGTTGTTTTCATTTTTACTTGAGCTCCTTGGGAAAAAAAATACACTGTTAAACAAAATAAACTTATATACCATGTCATGTATTTTAATTTTTAAACACTACATTTACATTGTTAAAATAATGCTATTTAATGATTTAATGTTGTGCAAGTATAGAATCCTGCAAATAAGTAGATGGATAAGTTAATCAACATATCAGAAGAAATAATAGATCTGGAAAACCAAATTTAGTTTAACTAACAGAGTTTTCAATTGTCTTCTGAAATATTTCTACAAAAGTAATAGTTCTATTTATTTCTTTAGCTATTTGTGAGCCTAGATTTTTTTAAATTGGCCAAAACTTCCTGAACAATATTTGTGTTCCAGGATTTTTGTCCTCTAGCACAGAGAAGCAAAATCATCTCTGTTTCAGACTTTTTTTGATTATGGAAGAGCACGTTCATTTTTCAAAGCCACTGTTTTTCTCCTTCCTGTTCCTTTTAAATGTTTGCTTTTACAATTCATACAGGGTGACTATGATGACAGCTGAAAGCAATACATATTTTTTTTTCATATTTAAGAAGATATGTGTAGTTTATGATAGGTGTTTTGGGTCAGTTGTCAGATTGAAAAAAACCTTTTTTTTCTCTTTTCCTCTGCATCGAGACTGTTCTTCACTGTTAATATCCTGTCACATCATCTTATTTTTGTCATGCCTTGTAGCATGCCTGTGCATTTAGAAAAGCCACAATAACCACACCATGTCATTACTTCTGCTGTATTTAATAATAGAAATGAGCTCTTGGACATTAGGGACCAGCTCCTCTCCTTAGCCTTCAGAATATAAACTTGGCCATAAAAATGCATTGAACTCACCTGGGATTCATTGTCTTCTAAATTCTATTTCAAAATTTATCTCCCAAGTTATACTCAGTATTAACTATATTGCTGTATGTGCCCATGTCAGATAAGCCTCCTCCAAGGCCATTCTGTCTTTCAAATCTTCCTCACCTTATACCATTGCCTGCAATGTCTTCATCCATGTATTGCACTGTTTAAACACTGGTACAAATTCCAGGAGACAAACCTTCTCCGTGTTTCAACATGACTACTTCACTGCTGGGTTTACATTTCAATAGACTCCATCTCCTTTGCTTTGATAATCATATTCATTTATATTTTATTTTACTTTGGTTTAGTTCTTATATTCTACTCAAATATATGAGCTCCTCTTTCATAAACTTGAAAATATCCGTGCATACATTAGCCAGGAATGGAAAAACGCAGTTGTCTGAGTTGCTGATTGAATTTGGTCTTTATTCATTCTCTCAGACTGAAACTTGTGTGGCTGCCATATTGAATACTAGTTCACACAACCCCTTAAGTTTTTTTTTTTTTTTATGGCTGTCAGGTTTTGAAGGAGAACTTTGGGTTGAGGGATAGGATGAACCCTCAGCAAAATGGTAAAGTTTGTGAAGAATTCATTTGTTTGTTTTATATTTCATATACATCTCCAGATGTATTAAATATCTTCTATGTATCAGATTTCTAGGATTCCTTTTCTCCCCCTTTTCTCAAAATTTTTTTTATTGATTTTTTTTAACATAAGTGACAGCAGAATGCATTACAGTTCTTCAAAATCTTTTAAAAATGGTCTCAGCAATTCCTGTTCTCTGTTGCTTCCAATCCAGTGCCTTGGAATCTCAGGGCCACCACGCCATGTTAGGACTCCATGTTCCCAAATGTTGTCTTCCTTATTCTTTCTCAAAATTCTAGTTACTGTGTGGTAGATCTCTCTTGATCTCCGGGGTATAGTAACTCGTGTTAGATGTCAGTGACCAATAGACTGTTTCTGAAAAGTAAGGAGGCAAATAAACAGTTATTGAATACCTACTGCATGGCAGCTGCAATGCTTGGCACATTGTGTAATCTTTAAAGCATATAATTAAGTGTTGTATATTGTAGTAGATTCAGAGTTGTACAATCATTGCCACTAATTGCAGAATATTTTCATTATTCCCCAAAGAAATCCATTCCCGTTAGTGGTAACTTCCCATTCCAACTCCCTGTAGCCCTTGACAACTAGTAATCTACTTTCATCTGTATAGATATGTTCTAGAAATTTCATATACATGAAATTATATGTGGCCAAGATAGAGGATTATGGATTCTTTCTCTTAGCATTGTTTTCAAGATTTATCATTGAAACATGTATTA
Source organism: Spermophilus citellus (assembly GCF_964194105.1). Classification (NCBI taxonomy): domain Eukaryota; kingdom Metazoa; phylum Chordata; class Mammalia; order Rodentia; family Sciuridae; genus Spermophilus; species Spermophilus citellus. The sequence goes on along the minus strand of NC_138187.1, from coordinate 74,496,046 downwards.
ATAATTCATTCCTTTATATTATCAAATAATATTCTGTGGTATGAGTATTTTGTTTGCCATTCATTAGTTGAGGAACACTTGTTTCCACTTTTGGTTATTGTGAATAATGCTTTTTTAAATGAACATTTGTATCTGTCCGTGAGCATATGTTTTCATCTCTTGTTATACACCTAGGAGTGGCATTTCTAGTTTATATGGTTTAACATTTTGAGATATTGTCAATCTATTTTCCAAAGTAGGTGCAGATTTTACAGTCCTACCAGCAACATGTAAAGGTTCTAATTTCTCTACATCATTAACAACCTTTCTTATTGTCCTTTTTTAAAATTTGTCATCCTGATGAGTGTGAAATATTATCTTGTGGTTTTTGATTTGTATTTCTCTAGTCATTAATGATGTTGAATATCTTTTCATGTGCTTATTGGCCATTTTTATATCTTTAGAGAAATATCTATTCTAATCATTTACTTTTTATTTTCTTTTTGGTACCAGGAATTGATCCCAAGTTTGCTTAATCACTGAGCCACATCCTCAGCCATTTTTTTTTATGATTTATTTTGAGACAGGGTCTCCCTAAATCCCTAGGACCTCATGAAGTTGCTGAGGTTGGTCTTGAACTTGCAATCTCCTGCCTCAGCCACCAGAGTTGTTGGGCTTTCAGGCATGTACCACCAAACCTGGCTTTTTTGCTCATTTTTAAGATTGACTATTTTTCATTTTATTGTTGAGTTATAAATATTCTTCATATATTTACTTTGTACACACTTCCTCATTATATATATGATTTGCAAGTGTCTTCTCTCACTCTGTGGGTTGCTTTTCAGTTTTCTTAATCCTTTTCTTTGAAGCAAAATCTTTAAAATTTTGATGGAATCCAATTTATTTTTCTTTTATTACTTGTGTTATTGGTGTTATTTCTAAGAAAACATTCCCTGACCCAAGATCATGGTTTATGCCTGTATTTAAGGAGTTTACAGTTTTATCTTTCACACCTGGGACTGTGATCCATTTTGAATTAACTATTGTATATGGTATGAACTAGAAAACTAGCTTCAACTCCAGTTGTCCTAGTTACATTTGTTGTAGGGACTATAAAAAATCATTTACCATCAACATGAGGGTTTATTTCTGGGGTCTCCACTTATTTCCACTGAGCTATTTATCCTTATGCCACCACTAAAAGTTATTGCAAGTTTGAAATTGGGAAGTATGAGGACTCCTCTATGGCTTCCATTTTCAGTCAGGTTTGGAAGGGTATACATAGTTTTCTAAAAGTTTTGACGTTTCCAGTGTTTTTTTTTTTAATCTCTTCTGGGAAAATTGCTCAATTTTGGCCAATTCTTCCTTTCCATTCCCTTCTTTTTTCTACTTCATGCCAGTCCTTACACACTTTAATTTATTGACAGTCTGCCTTGTGCCAGGCACTTTATCTCTTCCTGCCCCTCCTCTGAGTTCTTATATCCTTTCATCAAGTCTTTAACAGCATATGCAAGTCCCGCCAACATAATGTGGTCTTGGTTAGATAGGCTAATCTATTGTTAAATCAATGCTGACATGTCTCCAGTATCATCCAATGGGAGTATTTTGTCATGCAAATGAAAATATGAAACTTCTCTGGGGAGACTGAAGGATGTTATAGTGGTGAGAAGATTGGAAGAAGCAGCCTGAAAGAAGGCAAACAAGATAGAGGATTATGTGCAGTCTCCTAAGACCCCACATTCAGGAATAGAGCAGACAAAACACTGGGCATTTGGGGGTCTAGTCTTAGCTAGTGATTCTGAAGAAGTCTTTAATCTTCTACTTCCTCTCTGTAAAGCCAGGACTTAAGGTAAGCATCTCTAATCTCACTCTTTTTCCCTTGCTTGGATCCCTTAGGTTGTGGCAATAGAAGTGGGTATTAGGAACAATGGAGAGGTTGTCCAAGTTGAGCTATATCTATACAAACACACACCCTCCTATACGCAATGAGGTAAATTAATAAACGAGTGCTTTTTGTTAAGTATTTAATATATACACAGGAATATATATCCAGTTCACTGGTTGGGACTGGACATACTTGATGTTAATGAGATTCAGAACATTCTCTCAGAAACTTTAATCAATATGGTGATATATGTGCAAGAATAGATAACTACCAGTGAAAGATGATAAATGGGACAAAGCCATGGATCACTGTGAATACTCAGAGGAGGAGCAGATCCCTGAGACATGGGTTTGTAGAAAAGGTTTTATTGAGGAAGGAAGCCAATTGAAGAAAAGAATTCAGACAGGAGGAGAGGAAGAACACAAATGGAGATAAATCTGTATAAGTGCATTTACATTCCAGGGAGAAGAATGAATAGTTAATTTTCAGGCAGCTGATGTAATGTTATATGGAGCCCAGGGAATTTGGATTTTATCTTATAAGTGCTGGTAAGATAACTGAAAGTTAAATATAGCTTCCTTGTTATAATACTAAAAAAATTTTTGTACTTTGATCTTGGAGGAAATTTGACCATTTTAATCCACTGTCTACTCTGTGATAACATGTCAAAATGATTAATCAGTTTTCTTGTGCAAATTGATATAAGTAGCCACTCCTGCACAGGACAGGTGTAAAATGAAGATGTGGATGAGGAATTCAATAGAATAATCTTGAAGAGAAATATGCTGGGGTGGGGCAGCTCCAGGGAGCTTTCAGCAATTCCAATGGAAGAGGAAAGAGGCAATACAGAATGTGGCTTCTGTATTCTAATAACACAATTGGCTTTTCTGAAAGTCGTGTCTTCTATTCTGGGTCTAAGTAGATTCATTAACGGATAACCATTGGTGTCTGACTTTCTAATTCTAAAAGCATAGAGTATCCCACCTTCCTAATTTTGTGAGTTGGGGATTTGAAAATAAAATGTCACTGGCTGATTAATGTCATTAGTCAACCTGAAGCAGGGGTACTATTCCCCTATCCTACCTGTCAGTGTGGTGCCACCTGATAGTCACACAAACTAACAACAGATCCCCTCTAGATTGCTGGAATTCTCATAAAGTGGTCTAGGCAGCTAGTTCTGTCTTGTGGATAACTCACTCTACTTTAATGTAGGCATAGAGAGTAGCTAAAAAGTATCTTGTTGGAATGCTTAATTCTTAGACCACTGTTAATTTTTTTTTTTGTACCGGGGATTGGACTCAGGAGCATTTGACCATTTAACCACATCCCCAGCCCTATTTTGTATTTTATTTAGAGACAGGGTCTTACTGAGTTACTTAGTGCCTTGCTTTTTGCTAAGGCTGGCTTTGTTTTTTTTTATTATTATTATTAGTTGTTCAAAACATTACAAAGCTCTTGACATATCATATTTCATACATTTGATTCAAGCAGATTATGAACTCCCATTTCTACCCCATATACATATTGCAGATTCACATCGGTTCCACATCCACTTTTTTACATACTGCCATACTAGTGTCTGTTGTATTCTGCTGTCCTTCCTATCCTCTACTATCCCCCCTCCCCTCCCCTCGCCTCCCATCTTCTCTCTTTACCCCATCTACTGTAATTCATTTCTCTCTCTTGTTTTTTCCCCTTTCCCCTCACTTCCTCTTATATGTAATTTTGTATAACAATGAGGGTCTCCTTCCTTTACCATGCAATTTCCCTTCTCTCTCTCTTTCCCCTCCCCACTCTCGACCCTGTTTAATGGTCATCTTCTTCTCATGCTCTTCCTCCCTGCTCTGTTCTTAGTTGCTCTCCTTATATCAAAGATGACATTTGGCATTTGTTTTTAGGGATTGGCTAGCTTCACTTAGCATAATCTGCTCTAGTGCCATCCATTTCCCTGCAAATTCCATGATTTTGTCATTTGTTAGTGCAGAGTAATACTGCATTGTGTAAAATGCCACATTTTTTTATCCATTCATCTATTGAAGGGCATCTAGGTTGGTTTCACAGTCTTGCTATTGTGAATTGTGCTGCTATGAACATCGATGTAGCAGTGTCCCTGTAGCATGCTCTTTTTAGGTCTTTAGGGAATAGACCGAGAAGGGGGATAGCTGGGTCAAATGGTGGTTCCATTTCCAGCTTTCCAAGAAATCTCCATACTGCTTTCCAAATTGGCCGCACCAATTTGCAGTCCCACCAGCAATGAACAAGTGTACCCTTTTCCCCACATCCTCACCAACACTTGTTGTTGTTTGACTTCATAATGGCTGCCAATCTTACTGGAGTGAGATGGTATCTTAGGGTGGTTTTGATTTGCATTTCTCTGACTGCTAGAGATGGTGAGCATTTTTTCCATGTACTTGTTGATTGATTGTATGTCCTCCTCTGAGAAGTGTCTGTTCAGGTCCTTGGCCCATTTGTTGATTGGGTTATTTGGTATCTTATTGTTTAATTTTTGAGTTCTTTGTATATTCTGGATATTAGGGTTCTATCTGAAGTGTGAGGAGTAAAAATTTGTTCCCAGGATGTAGGCTCCCTATTTACCTCTCTTATTGTTTCTCTTGCTGAGAAAAAACTTTCAGTTTAAGAAAATCCCATTTGTTGATTCTTGTTATTAACTCTTGTGCTATGGGTGTCCTATTGAGGAATTTGGAGCCCGACCCCACAATATGTAGATCGGAGCCAACTTTTTCTTCTATCAGACGCAGAGTCTCTGATTTGATATCTAGCTCCTTGATCCATTTTGAGTTAACTTTTGTGCATGGTGAGAGAAGGGATTCAGTTTCATTTTGTTGCATATGGATTTCCAGTTTTCCCAGCACCATTTGTTGAAGATGCTATCCTTCCTCCATTGCATGCTTTTAGCCCCTTTATCAAATGTAAGATAGTTGTAACTTTGTGGATTAATCTCTGTGTCCTCTATTCTGTACCATTGGTCCACCCACCTGTTTTGGTACCAGTACCATGCTGTTTTTGTTACTATTGCTCTGTAGTATAGTTTGAAATCTGGTATCGCTATGCCGCCTGATTCACACTTCCTACTTAGAATAGCTTTTGCTATTCTGGGTCTTTTATTTTTTCATATGAATTTCATGATTGCTTTATCTATTTCTACAAGAAATGCCATTGGGATTTTGATTGGCATTGCATTAAACCTATAGAGAACTTTTGGTAATATTGCCATTTTGATGATGTTAGTTCTGCCTATCCATGAACAAGGTATATTTTTCCATCTTCTAAGATCTTCTTCTATTTCTCTCTTTAGGGTTCTGTAGTTTTCATTGTATAAGTCTTTCACCTCTTTTGTTAGGTTGATTCCCAAGTATTTTATTATTTTTTTTTTGAGGATATTGTGAATGGGGTGTTTTTCCTCATTTCCATTTCAGAAGTTTTGTCGCTGATATACAGAAATGCCTTTGATTTATGTGTGTTGATTTTATATCCTGCCACTTTGCTGAATTCATTTATTAGTTCTAGTAGTTTCTTTGTAGACCCTTTTGGGTCTTTTAGGTATAGAATCATGTCATCCACAAATATTGATAATTTAAGTTATTCTTTTCCTATTTTTATGCCTTTAATTTCTTTCATCTGTCTAATTGCTCTGGCCAGTGTTTCGAGAACTATATTGAATAGAAGTGGTGATAGAGGGCATCCCTGTCTTGTTCCAGATTTTAGAGGGAATGCCTTCAATTTTTCTCCATTCAGAATGATGCTAGCCTGAGGCTTAGCATAGATAGCTTTTGCAATATTGAGGTAAGTTCCTGTTATCCCTAGTTTTTCTAATGTTTTGAACATAAAAGGATGCTGTACTTTGTCGAATGCTTTTTCTGCATCTATCGAGATGAACATAGGGTTCTTATCTTTAAGTCTATTGATGTGGTGAATAACATTTATTGATTTCCATATATTGAACCATCCTTGCATCCCAGGGATGAATCCTACTTGATCATGGTGCACAATTTTTTTGATGTGTTTTTGTATCCGATTCGCCAAAATTTTATTAAGGATTTTTGCATCTAGGTTCATTAGAGATATTGGTCTGTAGTTTTCTTTCTTTGAGGTGTCTTTATCTGGTTTCGGAATCAGGGTGATGTTGGCCTCAGAATGAATTTGGCAGAGCTCCCTCTTTTTCTATTTCCTGAAATAACTTGAAAAGTATTGGTATTAATTCTTCTTTAAAGGTTTTGTAAAACTCTGCTGTATACCCCTCTGGTCCTGGGCTTTTCTTAGTTGGTATTCTTTTGATTGCTTCTTTGATTTCATCCATTGAAATTGGTCTGTTCAAATTGTGTGTATCCTCCTGACTCAGTCTGGGCAAATCATATGACTTAAGAAATTTATCGATGTCTTCACTATCTTCTACTTTATTGGAATATAGGGTTTCAAAATAATTTCTAATTGTCTTCTGTATTTCTGTAGCATCTGTTGTGATATTGCCTTTTTAATCCCTTACGTTAGTAATTTGAGTTCTCTCTCTTCTTTCTTCATTAGCATGGCTAAGGGTCTGTCGATCTTACTTATTTTTTCAAAGAACCAACTTTTTGTTTTGTCAATTTTTTCAATAGTTTCTTTTGTTTCAATTTCATTGATTTCCACTCTGATTTTAATTATTTCTTGCCTTCTGCTACATTTGCTGTTGTTTTGCTTTTCCTTTTCTAGGGTTTGAGATGAAGTGTGAGCTCATTTATTTGTTGTTGTTTTCTTTTTTTGAGGAATGACCTCCAGGCGATGAATTTCCCTCTTAAAACTGCTTTCATTGTGTTCCATAGATTCTGATATGTTGTGTCTATATTTTCATTTATCTCTAAGAATTTTTTGATTTCCTCCTTTATGTCTTCTGTAACCCATTGATCATTCAGTAACATATTGTTCATTTTCCATGTGATGTAGGATTTTTCCTTCCTTCTTGTATCATTGATTTCCAGTTTCATTCCATTATGATCAGATAAAATGCATGGTATTATCTCCACCCCTTTATATTTACTGAGGGTTGCCCTATGGCATAATATATGGTCTATTTTTTAGAAGGATCCATGTGCTACTGAGAAAAAAGTATATCCACTTGATGATGGTTGATATATTCTATATACGTCAGTTAAGTCTAGGTTATTGATTGTGATATTGAGTTCTATAATTTCTTTATTCAACTTTTGTTTGGAGGATCTGTCCAATGGTGAGAGAGGTGTGTTGAAGTCACCCATAATTATTGTGTTGTGGTCTATTTGATTCTTGAACTTGAGGAGAGTATGTTTTATGAATGTCACAGCACCCTTATTTTGGTCCATAAATATTGATAATTGTTATGTCTTGTTGATGAATGGTGCCTTTTAACAGTATATAATGTCCTTCCTTATCCCTTTTGATTAACTTAGTCTTGAAGTCAATTTTATTTGATATGAGGATGGCCACCCCTGCTTGCTTACGAGGACCGTGTGCGTGGTATATTTTTCCCAACCTTTCACCTTCAGCCTGTGTATGTCTTTTCCAATCAGATGTGTCTCCTGGAGGCAGCATATTGTTGGATTTGTTTTTTTAATCCATGTTACCAGCCTATGTCGCTTTATTGGTGAGTTTAAGCCATTAACATTTAGAGTTACTATTGATACATGGTTTGTACTTCCAGCCATGTTTGATTATTTATTGATTTATTTCTTTATTTGGTTTGTTTCTCCATGATTAGCTTTGCCCCCGCCCTCTGGCTTTACTGAGGTACTTCCCACTGTTGGTTTTGGTTATTGCTTTTCATTTCTTCCTCATGTAGTGTTTTGCTCAAGATGCTTTACAATGCTGGTTTTCTGGCTGCAAATTCTTTTAACTTTTGTTTATCATGAAAGATTTTTATTTCGTTGTTGTACCTGAAGCTTAATTTTGCTGGATACAATATTCTTGGTTGGCATCCATTGTCTTTCAGTGTTTGAAATACGTTGTTCCAGGATCTTCTCGCTTTCAGCGTCTATGGTGAAAAATCCGTTGTTAACCTTATTGGTTTACCCCTAAATGTAATCTGCCTCCTTTCTCTTGTAGCTTTTAATATTTTCTCTTTGTTCTGTATATTGGATATCTTCATAACAATGTGTCTTGGCGTTGGTCTACTGTGATTTTGTGTGCTCGGTGTCTTGTATGCATCTACAATTTGTATATCTGTTTCCTTTTTTATTTCTGGAAAGTTTTCTATAATTATTTCATTCAGCAGGTTGTTCATTCCCTTGGTTTGAACCTCTATACCTTCCTCTATCCCGATGACTCTTAAGTTTGGTTTTTTTATGTTATCCCATATCTCTTGGATGTTTTTCTCGTGATTTTTTACCAGCCTTTCTGAGTTGGCTAGACTCTTTTCAAGATGATATATTTTGTCTTCATTATCTGACGTTCTGGCTTCTATTTGCTCCATTCTGTTAGTGATACTCTCATTTGAGTTTTTAATTTGGTTTATAGTTTCCTTCATTTCTAGAATTATTGTTTGATTTTTTTATAATCTCTATCTCCTTATAAAGATGCTTATTTGCTTCTTTTATCTGTTTATGTAATTCATTTTCAATGTGTTCTTTCATTGTTTGAATTTGCTGTCTCATATCCTCTTTAAGATTCCATTCCATCTGTCTAAGGTATTCCTTAAGTTCTTTATTTGACCATTTTTCTGATGCCTCTAGGTCCTCCTGAATATTTAGGCTGTCCTGCATTGTTTGTACTCCTTTTCTTCCTTGCTTTTTCATGCTGCTCATGTTGCTTCTTTTTCTGTTTGACTGCTGAGTTACTGTTTACTCCTATAAATTTATTTGATGCTTAGGAGGAAAGGTATTAGAAGGGAAGGGAAGAAGTCACTAAAGAGAATGAGAGTAAACAGGTAGAATTCAAGGAAGGGGGAATAAGGAAATTGAAAAGAAATGAAAAGACAAAAGAAAAAATAGAAAATAAAAAAGAAAAAAGTAATCAAAAAAATTTAAAAAATAAAAAAATAAAATAAATAAAAATGAAAAAAAAACCCAAGTAAAAAAAAATTTAATAAATGCAGTCTTAGAGTTTGATTAACCTCTTTTCCAGTAGGTGGAGCTGTGCCCACCGGGCCAAGCTTCTCCTCTCAATACGCGGGAACCAATCACTGTGCAGCAGCTCCTCCTCCCCGACTGAGCGGGTCTCCAATCCTGAGTGCCTAGGGCCTTTTCTTGTGTCTAGTCACTTCCCCACTTTTCCTCCAGCCAGGCCCCGCTCACCCGTGATGCTCACCACAATATTGGCTACAAGCCAAGTCTGCTGCTCCCGGGAGCTCTATTTTCTTAAATGACTGGGCACACTCTCCCTGTTTGCCAGTCCCTCAGACCCTAAGTTTGTGGAGCTTGGGGCTGAGAACCCTCAGAGTGTTTTGCTTGCCCTCTGGTAGCCACGCACCCAGTAGCTGGTGCAAGAGACCTCAGTTGTCAGCACTGGTGGGAGCGGTAGCCGGGGGTCCCGCATCACTCCTGATTCCCTCAGTCTGACTATCGTGCTCACGGGAGAGCTGGGAGGGGCCCTTGAGATTTCCCCACTGTGTGGAGAGGGAAGGCTAGGGTGTTACACACCTGCCGCTGCCGGTTTCAATGAAGTTATCTCCTCCGCCGCATTCTGGTGATGTCAGTTCTCTGCCATGGTGGTATCCCAAGCAAATGGGGACAGTTCGTTCCCTTTGCCAGGTGACCAATGCAATGGGTGGGTCCTGACTGGCTCTCCCAAGCCCCGTCTCAATCCTGTGGACACTGCCTATGAAGGCTCTGTTGGTATTAACCTCCGCAGGTTCAGAAGGGCCAACCAGTTGTTTCCGCGGGATCATTTAGTGCTGAGTCACAGCAGTTTGTCTGCGAGACGCAGGCAAATGGGAGTTTGAATTCAGCCGATCCGGGCTCGGTGTGTGTTCTGAAAGGCACAGACTGTTCGCCCCAGATCCACGTCAGCTCAGCATTGCCTAGTGATCCTGAGCAAACAGCATTTAGATGATTTAAGACTCCCTATGCCCACACACCTGAAGAGGTCAGAGACTTGATCTCTACGTGCCCGCCACCATGTTGGATCTCCCAGATCCTTTCTCTTGCTAAGGCTGGCTTTGAACTCATGATCCTCCTGCCTCAGCCTCCTGAGCCACTGGGATTACAGTCATGCACCACCATGCCCTGCAGATCTTTGTTAATTCTTAATAGCACAAACTTTCCCTTTAGTTTGAAACATGCTTCCATTGTAAGCCAGTTGATTCTCAAATTAGTGTCAGCACATCATCATGATTTTTTTATTTTACTTCTTCCATACTCAAAAAACACTTTCTTCTCCATGACACAAACTCTGGAAGGAGTTGTCTCTACACATCCTCTTCTATTACCTTCTGCTTATCTTGAGACTTTCCCCCTGCTCACTATGTACCATGCTGGGTCATTCTCATCCATTCCTGGCTCAATAAAATTAATAGAAGTATTTTTAATGCAAATGGGACTACGGACTTTGGCCAGGACTTGCTTCCAAAACTTCTACCTCTGCCAAAAACAGTTTGCATCCCACTGAAGACAAAAATTAAAATCCCAGGAGACTCTGCATTGCCTGGGAACCGCTGCTTCTGAAGCCTCACTGCCCACTCTTTTGCTCCCCTGTGTTGGTCCAGTACCTCATCAAATGTTCTGTACTTGCTTCAGCCACTGAGCCTTGACGACGCTGTCCCTTCTGCCTCCCCCACCTTTCCTCTTCAAGGATACTAACCTTCATTTGTCCCTTCCTAAACTCAATTAAGTCATTGCTGTGCTATCCTAAAATTTACCTTCATTTAAATTTACCTCAGTCACAAGAATAAATTTTCATTGCATGTGTGTGGTTATTTAATTTATAGACCTGGTTGATTTATGATCCATGGGCATGCTGTGTATGGGCCTCAGTTGAGTAGGGAAAGTAGAGTTGGAGCCTAAAATTTGGTTTCTGGATTCAGGAGTATAGACTCAACTTTACATTGGCACTATGTGTCTTATGGATTTTCCTTTGTATTATCTGTTGTCTTTAATTTTATAAAGTCGTCCCCTCTTATGTTTGGGAGCAGTGGATGCTGAAACTCCAAATGGTATCCTGAACCCTATATATGCTGTTATTTCCTACACATACATACTTATGATAAACACAAACTCTTAATAACACAAACTCCTCTCCCTTTACTTTGAAACATGCTTTCATTGTAAGCCAGTTGATTCTCAAATTAGTGCCAGCACATCATCATGTTTTTTTTTTTTTTAAAGAGAGAGTGAGAGAGAGTGGGACAGAGAGAGAGAGAGAATTTTAATATTTATTTATTTTTTCTTAGTTCTTGGCGGACACAACATCTTCTTTTGTATGCGGTGCTGAGGATCGAACCCGGGCCGCACGCACGCTAGGCGAGTGCCCTACCGCTTGAGCCACATCCCCAGCCCCTCATCATGGTTTTTTAATTTAATTTGTAAATTAGGTTTAGTTAGAGATTAATGATAATTGCTAATTATAAATAGAATAATTATAAACATATATTATATCAAAATTGCCAGCACCACTACTTTTGTGCTTGGGGATTATTATCAAGTGAAACGAGGGTTACTTGAACACAGGAATTATAATACCATAATAGTAGATCTGATAACCCAGATGACTACTAAGAGGGGGACAGGTAGCATATACAAAATGGATACACTGGATAAGGCAATATGAGGTTTCATCATGTTACTGAGAATATCATGCAATTTAAAATTTATAAATTATTATTTCTAGAATTTTCTGTTTAATATTTTCAGATTTACTGTTGGTAACCTCAGAAGGCAAAACCACAGATCAAGGGGAACTACTGTATATTAAATTTGTTCTCTGTGATTGAGTGAATTCCCCCTTAGAATATCCTAAAGGCATCATTTGATTATTGGTCATTGATATCATCATTGTTATTATTAGCTGAGTCACTTGTAGCCAGTCTCTTTATTGGTAAAATGGAGATAATCCTTGCCTCTTGAGTTTTTTTTTTTTTGTGAATATTCACTATGTAAAACATTCAGTACAGAGTCTGTTATATGTTAGAGTCTTAGTATACAATAGATATTAGTATTACCAGTTTTATATCATTTTACTAACTTACAATTAGTGTTTTACTAAATATGGTTTAAACTCTTGCTATCTATAATAAATATAGCAAGTCGATGATGTAACAATAAAGCTATAATAGTATCAGTTCCAAACCTCTGCCAAGGGAAGGAGAGGTACAAACACACATATGCCTAGGTTTTGCTTTTCTGAACCTTTTGTTTGGATTATGCCATGCACTTGGTAAGGACCAACACTTCCTATTCAATTTGTTCTCTTTGAACTCTCTTTGATCTTTTCATGATGGAAAATAGGTCATATAGAGAAACAAGTATGAAGCTTCAACTTTCTAAGTTGCAATCCTCCTGTGCATTATTTTCAGTAGAAAAGGACTTTTCTGTGTGGGTTTCATAGCTTGTCCCTCCTTTTCAAGATAGCTACTCAAATCACATGCTCTGAGGTCTAATCAGAAACGACTCTGAATTTCCTGAAAATTAATCAGCCTGATTATAGGCAGAGCCAATAATTATACATCCTGCCTTTCCACAGATTATTTAGCCCATGCTCAGGACTGAATAAGGAATCTCTAGCCCAGTGAGGGGATGGATAATTCATATTTGAGGTTCTGTTAAGGCAAAGCCCGAGGGCAGAGATGAAGAGTCATGAACTGGAAGGCAGCCAGAGGCCAAAAGCAGGAACATAAGTGCATGGTTCACAGAGGCCAGGCAAAATCAGAAGCTGAGTTCAGGGCTGAAGCCAAAAAAGTAGATCATGAATTCTGTGAGCCATGGGAGCTGTCCTGGAAAAGAGCCTGAAATGTGAGCTGGCTTTCTAGGAGCACTGAGGTCGCATTTGTGTATGTGAACCAGGCTAATCAAATGACCATGAGGATGACCTGCCTGCCTGTTCCTCCACCTGCAAGATGCTGCCCCGTAGTGTGGATGAAGCCCCTTGAGATACACATGCAGTGTTTTTCACCAGGGCACACGTTTACGAATAAGTCTAGTAAGTTGAAATTCAGGAAATAATGAGAACTTTTATAAAAGAAAGTGGCATTGACACAGAATATACCGGGAACATTTCCCTTAAGAAATGCTTCATGAGCTGGGTGCAGTGGTGCACACCTGTAATCCCAGCAGCTTGGGAGGCTGGGGCAGGAGTATCGAGAGTTCAAAGCCAGCCTCAGCAAAAGTGAGGTGCTAAGTAACTCAGTGAGACCCTGTCTCTAAACAAGATACAAAATAGGGCTGGGGATGTGGCTCAGAGGTCAAATGTCCCTGAGTTCAATCCCCAGTACCACCCCCAACAAAAAAGAAAAAAGAAGTAGCAGGTTGGTATAATTACACTTAAGACTGATTCAGCATTATAATCACAAAACTGTCTTCGTGAGATTATAGTGTTAGTCCAGGATCTCAATATATTGCCAAAGTCTGAAAGGGAAAAAAAAAAAAGATTTCTTAGGCTGAGGTTGTGGCTCAATGATAGAATGCTTGCCTACCACATGTGAGGCACTGGGTTCATCCCTCAGCACCACCTAAAAATAAACAAATAAAATAAAAGCATTCTGTCCATCTATAACAAAAAAAAATTTAAAAAAGATTTCTTAATTTTCCCTTCAAATATCTAACTAAATAAAAGTATAAACTGTCAACTGAAGTTTGATACAAATGACTTTTTTACATGCTTTTCACACATTGAACAATAATGACAGCGACCTGGATTGATTTTGTCCGAAAACTAAAATATATTCAGAAATCTTAACATTCATCTTTGCGGTTGACCTTGTATTTTTAGAACTTGCTTTTTTCACACTTACGTAATTTGCAATTCACTTCCACTTTACAGTTTTGAAAAGGCAGGGGACAGTCATGCAACTGGAGCGCTTAGGGGGTTTCTGGAGAGATCAGTTCTGCAGTTGCTTTGTGCTCTTTCCAAAAGGCATCTGAAGCCAGCCAGTTGGTTGCGTCTCTCTCCTGTGTTCAAAGACCTCACAACCCAGCTCTTTCATAATCACACTTCGAGGTTCTATGGGTCCAGTTTCCATCTATGAGTCTCAGTATGAATTAAAACTATAACAGGTCACCATCTTCATTACCATCAGCCATTGTCCTCTCCACTCTTGCTTAGGCTCTTCCCTAGAGGTACCACCCTTCCTCAAGAGACTTCAGTGGGAAACCTGGGCATGACCCTTGCTGTCCTTCATCTTCTCCTTCAGTACCCATTTCCAGTCAATCACTAAACATTAGCAGTTTCACACACTAAATATGTTTCAAATGTACCAACTTTTCTCGACCCTCCTTCCCCCACTAATCTAGTCTATTCTTTGCCTTGGTTCATCCAACCCCAAATAATCTATTTCCTAGGTAGGAATTTGGGGCCTTAACCTTGACTCCATGGACCTCTGTTCCCAACCTTCAGCCCCTTAACCTGGACCTGGCTGGGTCTTCCCTGGCCCCAGGAGGAAGGGATTTGGTTACTATTTTTGCCCATTTATTATGCATATAGGTATGGAAATTCAGCATGGTTTAAAAGATTTAATCACAATTTCCAAAATATCTGAAGATGTAGATATTTCCCCCTGAAATATTTCAAGTTAATCCACAAGACTTGAAACAGGAGCTGACTTTTCTTCTCTCTTTGTCTCTCTGTTATGATTGATTTGTGCAAATGAGGGAGAATCAGGCAGTGTTAAGTGTCTGGGTTTAAAGCCCTGGCATGTCACTTATTCGCTGTATGACCTCAGGCAGTATGACCTCACTTCACTTCTCTGACTGGGATTTAACATTTGAAAACTGGGGATATCAGTAGTGAGTGTGATAGTTTTTCTTCCCTCATAGAAATGTAAGGTTCAAATAAGCTGACATGGATAGTGTTGTGGAAGGATACCATGTATGTGTTTATTGTTAATATTTTGGTATCTATGTCCATGAACCTTAAATTTACACATTGCTCCTTTTAATGTTCTTTTCTGAACCTATAGATTGTGTCTCTTTCTGGTCTTATTTCTATGGAGTGTCCTGTCTGCATAAACCTGTGGTTCTGCACAGGTAATGTGCACATTTGCATTTCTCTGTATGTTTCAGGGGTCTATCTATAACAGGGCTTCCTTTCATATAATGGGGGTCCACTTCATGCTTGGAATAGACACCTTGCTGCTCAACTACTAGTGTGGCTTATTTTAAAACTGGCAAGGGTTTTTTTTTTTTTTCCTTTTCTTTTCCCTTCCTCTTCTTTCTTCCCCTCCTCAACCTTGGGGGAAGTCAGATTAACATTCTTTCTGTCCTAAGTCAAGCTATCTGCCTTGTATTTTTATTCCATAAGAATAAAAAGAACTCTGGACCTGTAAACTAGAACAAAAGCTCTTTCAAGGATATAAGTTAAACAGTAATTAGATCTACTAATAATGATCTTGGAAACAACCTTCATCTTCCTCCCCTAACCCTGCTTGTTTGGTATTGGTGATTGAACCCAGGGGTGCTTTACCACTGAGTCTCATCCCCAACTCATTTTATTTATTTATTTATTTTAAAATTTGAGTAAGGGTCTCTCTAAGTCTTTCAGGGTCCCAATTGCTGAGGCTGGCCTCAAATTTTATATCCTCCTGCCTCAGCCTCCTGAGCCATTGTGATTAAAGGCCCTCTGTTTCCCTTTGCAGTTTGAATGGCAGCCTCTGGGTCCTGAGTCCATAGCCTTTTTCCTTTGCTAGCAAAGCAGTAAAATTCTGTTTCCTTTTTTCTCACCACCTTGTTCTCCTTGTTGTATCAGCATCAAGGACAAGGACTGACCTTCCGTATCATCCCTGATGTTTGTGTGTAACCATCTTTTAGCTTTTGTCCTCTTTGCTTTTCTCAAGTCTTTCTCCCTTTTATGTGACTTTTTCTTCCGTCTTACGCTGTGACTGTGTTGTTTGTTGTCTCTGTTTTGTTTGTTTGTTTTTTTGTTTTGTTTTCTCCTTCTTGGTTTCTCTCTTCTTGATTTACTTTTTCTCCTTTTCTACCTCTGTATTGCAGTTAATAATAATAGAAAAAAAACAAAACCCTAAAAATTTTTTTAAAAACATGCTTTCTGAATTCATTAAAGAATTTTCTATTTCCCTTTTCAAAAATGTATAAGTTTATGAATACAGTGTTTTCTATGGCTCTCTGGGGGGGGGGGTGTCAAATTGTTCTCTGCTTGCACACCCATCTATTGATTCTCTTTCCTGTGGTTCAGTGACTCTGTAGAAAGAAAATCCCTGCTGGATGGACCTTTCTCTCTAGACAGTAGGTAGCAAACTGTTAAGCACCATTATTGCATTGCTCTGAAGCATCTCCCAATTTCTACTTATCTAAATTGTGCTGTTCTAGATACAAGATGAGTGCAGGGATGGTGCCTCATTATCCCTTTGCTTCTACCTGGGTCCAGCACAATGCCTGGAGCACAAGATGCTCTTGATAAATATTTGTGAAATGAATAAATTCTACTGGGAATATTGAACTTCAGGGGAATCCACAGAGAACGACTCATCACCCGGTCATTGTCTCGCCCTTTTTATTTCTGATTTTGAAACAGGAACTTGTTACATTGCTGAGGCTGGAAATTGCCTTAGCCTCCCGAGTCACTGTGTTTGCTAGTCTTTAATTAGGCAGTTCTCTTGTGATAGCCTGCCAGCCAGTTCCCAGCCAGACTTCCTCTCTCTGGTCTCCAGCTGCTGTTTGTTCTCTATTATCCAAGCATGGGTTGATTCATTCAATGAACAAATATTTATTGAGGACCCTCTGGGCACTGTGCTAATGCCATCTCTACAGAATCTTCCCTAAACCACAGGTTAGCTGAAGTGCCCTTCCCTCATGTTCCTCTTATAGCCTCTTCTTATCTCATTGTATTGAAATGATATCAATACCAATTACATCTTACAACTGTTTATCCTAGTGTGAATAAGCTCCTGGAAGTTAGGGCCCACCCTTATTTTAGTTATATTTGCATTGAGTAATTTGCAAGTCGTAATTCCCATGACCTTGGATCATGAACCTCACCTAGGACTGCCCAGTAAATGTGTGCTGAATTGCTCTATGCATTGAGCCTTATCTCAGCTCAGGCTGCTATAACAAAATACCATAGACTGGGTGGTGTAAGCAACATTTATTTCCCCAGTTCTAGAGGCTGGAAGTTCAAGATCAGGGTGCCAGTATGACTGTAATAAGTTCAGATGAGATTCCTTCTCTTGGTGGCCGATAGCCCACTTCTCATTGTAATTAATTTCATATTCATCAGGGCTTCATTTTCATGACCTCATCTACCTCTAATCACTTCCTAAATACTACCCTCCTAATTCCATCACATGAAGATTAGTATTTCAGTGCATGGGTTTTGAGGAACCCAAAAATTCTTCATTCTGTGCTTGAAATCATACATTAATCCTTATTTCTTGCTTCATATAATGTATAGTCCTAAGATTTGAAGACAGCTATTGAATCTCTTGAAGCTGTCCAGACCAATGCTATCTGGATATTATTGGTTCTTCATCTGTCATGGATTTTTATCTGCTCCATCCAGACAGGCCCCCGTTTGTCAATGAGCCTTTGAAAGAAAAGCTTCTAACAACAGACCTGAACACACGGAGTATGGCTTGAGCATCAGAGTGGAATGTGTCTCTGTCTCTTCTCCAGCCACTCTTCCTTTAATTATACAATTCCAGGCCACATTTGAATTTTGGGAAGCCAATGCACACTGCTGAGTTATAGCTAAACAATTAAAAGTTGCAAATCTAGGATCCTTCAAATGGTCCCTAAATAGGCATGACTTGGTCTCAACTCCCAATGCTGAATTATTCCTTGTCTCTCACTTTCCCCATACCTCAACTGCTGGAGCTGCACACACAGGTCCCTCTGCAGATGTGGAGAATAGTATTCTGCTTGGTCACTTGGGCATGATGACAGTGAGGAGGTGAGCATGGGGTCTACTACATGATTGACGTGAATAATAGTAGAAAGACCTTCTGAGCTCACACAGCTCTCTTTATTAAGTGCTTCTAATTATGAATTTGAGTGTTCTAGAAAATCCCACTAGGAAAAGAGTAAGGACTTCAGTTCTGAGTTTTAATCCTGCTTAGTACCTTACAATTTATCCTTTTGACCTTCCCTACTAGATCATAAACACTATAAAGGCAAAGAAAATGATTATTTTGTTCACCAGTGTGTAGACAGCCCCTCATATAGCGCTCAGTATTTAATAGAAGCTAAACAAATATGAATGAATGAATGAATGAATATGTGATTTGTGACCTTAACTTTGTGATCCCAAGTGGTCCTCATCTGTGAAAAGGGAATTTTTGATTGTACCTATTTTGTTGGATTATCAGAGGGCTTAAATGTAATAATCTAGATAAAATATTTAGCACATAGTGAGACTGCACTAGGTGTTTGTTATTGGCATTATTGGTCAATTTGTGAATTGTATAATGTAGGGTGAGACCAGAGGAAAGGCAACAATAAAGGGCCATCAAATTTCTGTTTGTTACAAATTTAAAAGAAATGAAGGCAATCTTAAGAGGGACCGTTGGCATATCACTTTGCCCAGTATGCTGTGGTTTCGTGAAAGGGAAAAAAATGGGTTGCTTTATTAGAAACGGTTAGAATGGCAAGCGTGTCCTTCGCATTTCCGCAGGTGCTTTTACGCTGAAGCTCCTTTTCCAGGACTCTCATTAGAACCATAGAGAATGAATCCTAGAAGGGTAGTTCTTTGTTAATAGTTAGAAGGTGCCTGCAGCCTCCCCGCCCCTCCCTGAGTGGCCCACATCTCATTAGGGAATCTCAGAGGGTTTAATAAACAGAAGAGATGCCTGGGAACCATGGGCTCAGAGCGGGAGGTCGTTAGTATTCAGTGTGTCCAATAGTGTCCTGACTGCTATAAGCCTTAAGGAGTCATTAACATTTCATGAAAATCCAGGTAGCATTCCATTTAGAACTAAAAGACAATTTTGACCTGAGACTCTAAATGAATGAAATAAGAAAACAAAAAAACAAAAATAAAGGAAATAGCACCTGTGGTGAAAAAGAAAAAGGAATTTCTATAAAGTTAATAAATATCCTTTTCTTAAAAGTGTATTTATTAGACCATCTGGGATACAAAATGAGTTGGTACATTTTCAGAGTCCAAATTTATAGATTAAGATTAAAAATAGGAAGCTGGATTCTACCCAGACCAATCTACTCCTTGAAAGTTAAGCACTTTGGGAAGTACACAAATTCTTCTGAATTCTGGAACTCTGTGCAGTCCAGGGAATCCTGATTCTTTTCTGGGGGTGGTGAATGGTGTGTTCTCTCTTGAACCTGAGTTATGGGAAGGAAGTTGCTATATGTGGGACCCAGCAAGTGTTTAGGGCACATTGATCAGATCAATTGATATCCCTGGTCCCACAGAGAACCCTGCACATCCTATAAGGAAAACAAGAGTTCATGTTTAATTATATCTGGATAGCGTTTTGAAGCATTTAATGTACGTATAAATGATATGGTAGCCTTTGGGTTGTGACTAGGCTGATTGTGTAGCCAGATGATGCTTGGATCACTTTGCTTATGAATGACTATTATATCACAGTACCATTTTGGAAAGCATCCCAAAGGAAGAGGAGTAAATGACAGCATTACTCACAATTTCAATATACTCATGTAAACTATCAAGAACTTATTATCGTAAGATGAAGATTTGAGTTGTTTATAACCTGAATTCCTTGGTCATATCACTTATGGTCTCTCATCCCCAGTTTTCTCATCTGTGAAATGAAAATAACAGTATTGTCTGCTGCTCCAAAGTGGGAATCAAAGTGGGCATGAATGTGCAAATGTGGTGGAAAGAATACAGTGCTTTGTGGATGCTTGGCTTGCCCCTATCAAGCTGGCTGGACACCAACTCTTGTGGAGTGTGGAACTTCACATTAGAGATAGTTTGGCCATCATGGAAATGGTGGATTTTCCAACTAACACTAACAGCATCCTCCATTTCATAATGTCTCCACCTTTTTTTTCACAAGAAGGGAAGAATTGCCATTCTCATTATTGTGAACATATTTAGTTCACTTTGGAGTGACCAAAGATCAGAGTTGATTCTTCTTAGGCTGATAGAAATGGAAAAACAGAGATCTTTCTTTTTTTAAAATCTGTTTTATTTTGGAGATTATAAGCAGCTAGGTTTTATGTTGCCACTGGCTGTTACTCTGAGCCAGAGTAATAGCTGGGGAGTGACAAAGTGCATCATGCATTTATCATTCTGTAGCAGAATACACAGACTTAAAAAGTTTAATTAGTTTGTGACTAAAGGCAGGCTTCAGAAATGGTTTTTCAGATTATTATGCTGATATTTTCCCCAGCAGATTATTATGCATAATTAGGTATTTAATTTTTTTTGTTAGTGATTTCTTAAAAAGTGTAAGGAGGTTGGCTCACCTGTCTCTGGTACATCCATAAAATGGAATATGATTGTAGCAATAAAACGGTGCGACCCAAATGAATTGCAAAAGTGGTTAGGCTATAAGGGAAGTCTTACACAAAATCACATTCACTATATGATTCTCTTTATTATATTTTATAATTAGGCAAAACTGATCTGTGGTTAAAAAAAGTTAGAAACCACAAAAATGGTTGCCTCTATGACTGAAAAGGGAGTAGAGAGAGGTAGGAAGCATTTGGAGGTGAAGTGTACCGAGGACAGCAGTCTATTTTGAATTGCAATAACTACAACAAAAATTGGAAGATAGATACACAATAAGACAGAATTAATAAAAAGTCAATCATAAAATATAGCTGGTTTTATATAAAATATAATTGGTTTCCCAATTTTTTCAACTTTCCTGTAGGTTTGAAATTTTTATATCAATATATTTTAAAAAATATAATTTCAGAAAAAAATTATTAATATAAAAAAGCACCATGGGAATCTGGTTAATGTTTTTGGTGATGCGATATTCTTATAAGCATGAAATATCCTTAGAGACATTAAGTTACTTGTCAAAGGTAAATGAGAATTTATTACATTGCAGTTTCTCAAAAAGCTGGATAAAAGAGACACTTAAAATCATAAACACATAAAAGTTTCTGAGTTTGCAATGTGTCACATGAATTGCTACCAAATTAAATTTGTAATCAAATACTACTGAGTACCATGTTGTTGACTATGCATCGTTTCATTTTTATTGTTTCTTTTGTTAATCTCCATGAATTCTCCTTCAGAACAAAAACACAAAAAGGAATAAGCAGGTAACAGAATTCAATTAAGAAGAATATACCACAATGAATCCCACTATTATGTATAATTTTAATGAGTCCATGCAAAATTTGGGGGAAAAAGGAGAAAATGTACATTTTGTGAAATAAGTTAGCTGATAATGTAAAGCACTGTTGAAAACCTTGACATTGGGGTACAAATAATACCACCTTGACTTTCATCCCATGAGAATAATCAGAATTCAGAAATACTGAATTTAAAATGAACATGACAAATTAGAGCATTGTATTTTTTCAAAAGGACAAAATTCAGTAGGACGTATACAATAGTATGCTCGGAAGAACCAAGAACCAGTAATAAAAGTGCATAATGGGAAAGGACCAATTATAATCAATGTCACTAAAGTCAGCTCTAGCAGAAGACCCACTGTCTGTTCTCCCATGGTGTATCCAGCTTGCATACATAATTTTTTAAGTAACATGGAGAAATAAGTCAGGGTTTAAAGAGGAACAAGGTGACTAAGATAATGGAAAACTACTCTTATTAGGAAAAATCTGAGAGAAGAGGAAATTCTGTCAAGATTGAAAGGTCAATCAAATGTTTGATTACTGTTTTTAGTTACATGGTGTTCCTATGAGAAGGCTCTATGAAATAAACTATCAGAGAAAAGGGATTTAAGATCTGGTTTAGTTTTGCAAGTGGAAAAATCCCCAGACTTTGAGGTTGATTAAACCCTGGAATAATTTATCAAGAGATGTTTTGGAATCTATGTCCCTGGAGAATTAAAAAATTAGACAAAATATAAATCCTGAGCAATTTGACATTCACCTGCTACAGGGTGAGGGCTAACTCAGATGATCCCTGAAAGCACCTTGCTGGATCTGCATTCTAAAAATGTTTCGTTCTACAGTAATAATTTTGAAGTACAGCTTGATACTAATTAACAGTTTCTGGGCTTCCTGTAAGGAATTATAAGTTTACATTCACTTTACTTAAAAATCAGTATATTTAATGGCTTTTCTTTACCTTGGCTGTGTCTCCTACAAATTGATTGTATGTTGTTCCAGAGATGGTAATACTGTTCTTAGTTTCTGTATTTTTATAATTATTGTAAAATAATTATACAGTCTTCCCCCTTTATCCTCAAGGGACACACAAAGCCCGTAGTGGATGACTCAAAACTCTATCTTACCTTGCTTTTCTTATGCATACACACCTAAGATAAAGGTTAATTTATGAATTAGGAAGAGTAAGAGATTAATAACAATAACTAATAAAAAAGGACAATTATAACAATGGACTATAATGAAAGTTATATGAATAGGGTCCCTGTCCTTTGAAAGAGTCAAGACAAATATTAATATTCTTGGATTGCAATTGACATGGGGCAACTGAAACTGTGGATGAAGGAGAGTGCTCTCATGGATTCTTTCATTTTTTTTCTTTCTAATATTATAATAACATTGTTACAGGATGTTTTCATATTTACAAATGTTATTCTCATGAGTATTTTATGTTGGTGAGAAGACCCCCTACTGGGTCTGTTTCAGCATGCTCCCTGCCATTTTTACCCTGTCTTTTGGTGGCTTTAGAAAGTCAGCCGGTGGAGCTCCTCTCTCGCCTTCTCCATTGTGATCTCTATTTTTGGTTTCCTAGTCTCATTCCTCAGCTCACTTTCATTCTTACCCATTGCAGAGCAAAACTTACTTCCTGTTGTGATGCTATTCAAAACTTCGTGGTTTCTCAAAATAACACTCCTGTTGGAACTAACATGAGCTACGAGGTGGAAAGTAAAAGAACAATCCCGATCGGAGAGAACATTTTTCATATGCTTCCTGCGGTGAGTAAAGATTTGTGGTGGATAAATTTTCTCTCACTTCAAATTGTAACTTACAGTAATGAATGAATGGATGGATGATTAAAATACTACCATTTTCTGTTATGTTGTATAAAATATGTATAGTGAAACCTTTTTAAATGGCATTTTTTTTTTTATGCTGCTGGGGATTAATCCAGGGGCTTCACGTATTCTAGGCAAGTGGTGCACACTGAGCTGCATCCCTATCCACAGAAAGGCAATTCTGAATGTGGTGTGGCTCTGAAGGGAAGGACATTTGTCATTTATATCTACTGACTCCTCCTGTCTCTCAATGAGATGAGGCACTTGGGCTTTCTTCATTATAATTACTGTAATTACTGAGGCTTGTGCAGATAACATTTTTTTTAAATACTGGAATAAGATGCTTCTAGTTGTCAACTTTGGTGATTACATCAATTCATTCACGAAGAAACTGTAGGTTGATGTGGCTTATCTTTGGGAAGTAAATATATAAGAATTTTTGGAAAATAAACAAACATTCATAATATAGAGATTATTGTCTGCCCTGTGTAGCCAAAGCTCCTAGAACATCCCCCACTATATATATACTTGTTACGAAAACAAATCAGTAGTGATATG
This sequence comes from Spermophilus citellus, assembly GCF_964194105.1. NCBI lineage: Eukaryota > Metazoa > Chordata > Mammalia > Rodentia > Sciuridae > Spermophilus > Spermophilus citellus. The sequence goes on along the minus strand of NC_138187.1, from coordinate 74,472,428 downwards.
ATTTTCTACTGCTGGACACAAATGTGGAAAAACTTATCACTAAATACAAACCCAAATTTGGGGAAATTTTTGTCATGAAAATCTGGTTGTGTATGAACATATACTGTCAGGCATCTTTTCATGATCCATATAAAAGTTACGAGGCCAAATCAACATGGTCCAATATGGAATCACAGTTTGCCAACCTTGGGATATTAGAGTCTTATAATTAATTCCCTTCTGTTGGACTTTTGACTTCTTTCAACTAACTTATTGCTGCTCATGTAAATTGCTTTGATTTTTTTTTTGTATGACAATTCAGAGAAAGGATAATTTCCTGAGAATGAATGAGAAATAAATAGAAAATGATGAAGGAAAAAAATACCACAAGCTTTGTGGAAAAGAAGGGGGACAAAAACTAACTCATAAAGAAATAGTTGGCAGTAGAGAAAATTTTTATGAAGATAAAATATAGTCTTTTGAAATCAACAAAATTAATGCAATTCATGGTCTATAGTTGTACAGACCATGTTTCTTCAAGAAGGAAACTCATAAAGCTTTCTCATGGTGCAATGAAATGGCCTATAATTTAAAATTTAATAACAAAAGAATATTTCTGTTCCTTATTAGGAAGGCCTTGGAGAGGACTGCAGTGGGCAACTCTTTACTCATGCAACTTCTGCTGGTGTTTATCTTGCTTTCAGCTGACCAGCAAGAAGCACAAGATCTTCTGCCACTCACTTGGCATCTTTTTTTAATATTTTTTTTTATTTTTTAGTTATAGGTAGACACAATATCTTTATTTTTTATTTTATGTGGTGCTGAGGATCTAACCCAGTGCCTCACACATGCTAGGCGAGCACTCTACCTCTGAGCCACAACCCCAGCTGCAGAGTGATTTCTGAACACAGTCATCCTTTGGTATCAATGGGGGATTAAGTCCCCTTCAGATCTGAAATCTGAGGGTGCTCAGATCCCCTATTTTTTTGTGGTGCTGGGGATTGAACCCAGGGCCTTGTGCATGCGAGGCAAGCACTCTACCAACTGAACTACATCCCAGCCCCTCACTTGGCATCTTAAAAGAAAAAGCATAAGGTTGATATTCTACATGTGATGAACAACTGTATCCATTTTCCCAGTTTGGACTAGTGGGGAAATGAAATTCTAGAACCAGTGCAACCCCTTGTTACTTCAACTTTCAACTTCTTTGGATGGGACTCATGGTGTAATTGACCACTTTTCTACCTTGCTGCCTGCTTGTCCACCCTATTCTACTCTGCCCCTCCACAACCCACAAACCAGTAGAATGGCTGGGCACACAGCAGATGGCAAGGAATGCTTTTGATTAAATGGTGCAAAGTCACTTTCTCCAAAAACTTGGTAAAGTTACTTGAAAAGGAAAACAACAAAGTTGATTTTCAACCAGAGTGAGCAATGAGCAGGCTGTTGAGCCATGCAAATTTGCATTTTCTTAGGAGGTTTATTTTAGGGTTTGCAATTTATTTCATCTCCTACTGAACATGAGATCCCAAAACATATGGATGTTTCCCCCCAGTTGACCAAGAAACCATAGAACACAGTCGTTATTTTGAGTGCTTAATTTGAGATATATATCCCTCAGTAATCTTTTCTATTGTACCATAAAAAGCAGATTTGCATTTTTGTGTTCTACCCTATCTATAAAATTCAGAATTTATTGTGGTACCATTGAGTGAACACTGTCTGAAGACATCCTGAGCTGAAAGTTCAGTGACATGAAGTAGCCTGAGGTATCAGAGAAACATTCATTTAAAAGGCAGGAGCTTTGGTAGGCATTGTGGATATAAATAGGAATAAGTTACACAGTTATATTAACCCTGTACTCACTGACTAGTAAGAAACTGCACCAGCAGGTTCTCCAGAGCAGACTCCCTGGATTCATACAGGGAGTGCTATGCTTCTCTGTAGCTGTTGCTTAAATTCATACCTCTGTTTTCCCATCTGTGAAGTGCTCATGAGATGGTTGTGTGGATTAAATGTGCTCATAAGTTATACACTTGGAATGGTGCCTTTCATGCAGTTAAGTTTAATTTAAATTTTACAAACAAACTTACAGAGAGAGAAGTACTGGATCAAAATTCTCTTGGCTGGTTGGGCATTTCCCAGATGCAGCATCGGGAGCAGGTGGTAGCTAGTGACTTGGGTCTCTGCCAGCACTCTGTGCTGCCCAGAACCACATCAGCCCTGGGCTGTGGACAGTGGTGTTGGTGAAATGGCTTGGGGGAGGGGTTTTGTCTTAGATTTTATAGCCTTTGCCATTTTCAATGGTTTCAACATCAACATCATGGCTGATTTCAAGATACTAGTGGTTTAGCTGGCAACTCGTGGAGTTCTTGAATATTGCTCAGTTGGCTCCTACAATCTGAATGAGGCAGCTCCAGCACACTGCTGGGTCTGCCCTGGGGAAACATAAGTATGTACTCACTGTGTACATTGTGCAAGACTAGATATGGAGGGAAAACTGAAGGGAAATGAAAAGCTAAGGAACACCCTCTCGGGGCTGGGGTTGTGGCTCAAGCGGTAGCGCACTCGCCTGGCGTGCGTGCGACCCGGGTTCGATCCTCAGCACCACATACCAACAAAGATGTTGTGTCCGCCGAGAACTAAAAAATAAATATTAAAAATTCTCTCTCTCTCTCTCTCTCCCCTCTCTCACTCTCTCTTTAAAAAAAAAAAAAAATTAAAAAAAAAAAAAAGGAACACCCTCTCTGCCCTTGAAGACTTACATTCTAATATTAGAGACAAAGTAGAAGGACCAGGACGTCATCACTGTGGGGTATGAGCTGGCACTCTTGCTGCAGGCTCAAGTACACATTATTACTTTAAGGGAGTGACCAGAAAAGGTGAAGTGCACTGTTGAATTGAAAAGTTATATTTCATACTGTGGAGGACTCTGGGAAAATGGGAAACCTTGTAGGATACGCGGGGTAGATTCTGGGAGGAAATGAAAAATACTCAGGCCTCGGGAATTGATGTGAAGTATGTCAGCCCAGAGTTAGTAGGTCCCCCTGAAGCACCCGGCTGGTCATTTGCAGAACCAGCAAGCATAAATCTAAACCATTACTGAGCCTGAAGCTCTATTTAAGATGCACAGGAAACTATTGCTAAATTACCTATTAATTTTATGCCTTAGAATAAAAGATTTAATGCTACTTTCTAACTTCTTTATATTTTCCTTTTTTTGTGTGCTAAAATGTCCATTTGGTTGGAAAGATATGAAATTTTGCCATTCCATTCCATTACTTATGTGATGTACGCTATATATTATATTTCGTATGCAAATATATTATGCTTTGTGCTCTTACATTTTATTGTATATTTTGTGGTGCCTTTTACTCTTAAGAGAAATCAAACAGGTTTATGTAATGATATTTTATTAGAAGCCATAATAAGTTGATCAGTTTGCTATGTTTTTTTTTTTTCCTTCTGCTTAGCATATATGAAGAGTTAAGTTACTGGAATTAAGCTGATGGTGTTTGTGGCTCTGAAATGAATGGTATTTCATGCTAGTTTTCCACTCTTTTCTTCTAGTCCCAGCCCTTTGTGGAGTATCCTTATAACCAGTGTGCCGTGGTTGGAAATGGGGGGATTCTGAATAATTCTCTCTGCGGAGCTGAAATAGATAAATTCGACTTTGTTTTTAGGTAAGACTTGTCAATAGTTTCTTGGAAACCCAAGATCATTTGGATAAAGGGGGTAATGAAAATATACCCTGTATCAATTTTGACTTTTGAGTTGTTGTGCATGCTAAAATTACAGGTGGGCTTTCCTGAATTGTTACGTGGCTCATGAGGTCCTCAGAAGGTTCATACCAGAAAGATGAAAACGTGCCATCTTCATCTACTGTTGATAGAAAGAAATCATAGGGAAAGAGGGTTTGGGATTACAGGACTTATCAGGGCCTTTACCAGTTAAATGGATAGCATTGCTCCCTGGGAAGGACTCCAGGGAGGAGTAATTCCCAGTCTCATCTGACCTTGAAGACCTTTTTTTTTTTTTCTTACAGAGAATGTCACAGAAGTTTTGTTCTCCAGTAGCTAAGTAAAATGCTGATCTTGACACTTTAAGCCATGAACATCATTGTTTAGTTTTCTCTCTCGAAATTAAAAAAATATATATATATTTTTTGCAGGTTCCCTCAATTCTGGTTTTAAATCATTTTTATCTTGATATTACCTAGTTTACAAAAATAGAAACAAAAACGGTTTCTATGTGTGCCTCATACTAATAAGACATGCTACAAAATATTTCCACTCTCAAAGTATGACAGAAAGGTGATTCATCCATCTGAGGATGGTTTTCAATTGAAATGCACCTTTTTAAAGAGTTGATAGAAAAAAAAGAGAAAAAAAAGAGTTGATAGAAACCTGTTTATTTCAGTTTTACGAGTATTGATTTTATATATCAGAGGTCTTTTGATCCCTCACACTTTAACATTACCCCTTTTATCAGTTGAAAACAAGATTATGATTTTTCAATAAATAGCTCCTCCTCACTTGAATCTCATTTTAAAATTTTACATTGAAGAAAATGACAGACCAACAATTATTGAATGTGTTCTTCATGGTCAATGTTAAGTTAGCCATTTCAGTCAAATTCCCAGTGTGGAAAAACCCATAATGAAGATAAATAACTCTTCTTGCAATAGACTTTTTACAGACTTAAAATTCCCCAAACGTCTGTGTTGAATATTATATCTAAACATTGATTTTACTTTATAGCAAGTATAGGAAATACAAATTTGGGTTCAAAACACAAACAAACAAAACAGTCTCAGCAGCTATTTCATTTATAACTCCAAAATAAATGCCTTTGCTTCTGGATTTTACTTTTGCTGATGCCCAATGTTTTTCTGAACATAGAGTTCCTTTTGAAGTTGAGCACTAAAACTGAAAGGCAAAATGAGGGTTAGGTGTGGTCGATGTCATTAGAATCTATTTAATTTTTTAAGATAGTAATTATTTTGCCTATGCATGTTGATAGTTTATAAGACAATTTGAAAGCTGCTTAGTTTTCTTTCATTTCAAAAAAATTTGGAGCTACAACTTAAATGTGTAAGGAATGAGAATTAGTCAATAACTATACTATTCCTATGCTACGACCATACTATTGTGACTGTGTATCTATATGATATGTAATATGTATATTTCCCCCTAGGAATTTCCTGTAGTACTATCTTGGAGATCACTTTTGATTCTTCAAAAGAATGGGACTGTGGGTTGATTCAGGAGGCCCACTAATAAGGTCATTGCTGTGGCCTCCTATCAATAATTGACATTTACTTCCCCAAGGCGCCATATTTATTTTCTGGTGTATCTTTTGTATCAAATAGGAAAGTGCTTGTTTCATTTTTCCCTGTGTTTCATATGGCATGGAACAGAACATTTCAGCCTCAGTCACATTATTTTAGCCTTCCTTAGGAAGCACTTGGTGCTCTCTTTTTCTGCTTAGCTTTAAAGAGATGAGCCACTTCAAATTTCAAATGTATTTAGAGAGTCAGAACCATCTTCCTCCTTTTCTTGTTATTAAAATATACTCTAAATTAGAATTCTTCCCAGGGTTTTCAATGTAAAAACAAATTAGTGCTCAAAGGAAGATGAGAAAATCAGTATATCATTGTCACTATGAGAACATTAAGGCTTTATTTATTAATGCCATAATTTGGTGTAAAACTATCCATATGGAAATTGGGAGATTTTGATGTTTTTATATAGTCTTTGTTTCTGGAAGATGCTTTCATCTTGATTGCAGCACCTCAAATTTTATTTTTAAGTCTGTAAATTAGTTATCATACCACTGTGGAAATACAATCAATATAAGTGATGATTTTAATAAAAGGATTAAAGTCCCTTCAAAAGCTAGGCAAGGTGTAGTTGTCATTTCTGGTTTTGATGCTCATAAAATGTACTGAAAATATTGAAAGTACTTATCAAATTTGTATATTTTATATACATTGAAATGTCAGCTACGAGTTAAGTACTCATTAAATAGTTTTAAATGGAAATCAAATGGATTCTGAGGTTCTTTTTTAAGAGCAATGATTTTCTCTGACATAGGAACATTTATCCTAGGTTTGGATATAGATATGTATATACTTGTTTCTTACAAGTTATATTTTGAAAATAGTTTTTCTTAAATATTTCAGGTGTAATATCCCTCCAACCAATGGAAATGTTAGTAAAGATGTTGGCAGTAAAACCAATCTTGTGACTATAAATCCCAGTATAATAATGCTAAAGTAAGTATCTCCAAGTTACATAACTGTTCAAGAATACTTTTTCATTGTTTAACATGTTTCTCAGTCTAAGTGCTAATCTCTTTGCTAAGGATGACTTGCAATACAGCTGGAATGGTTTTGGGGGAAAATACAAAAGAATACATTAGCAAATTTTGACATCCTACAGAGGTTTTGGTTCATCAAAGGTATGACTCAGTTGTGCGCCTAATGTCATAAGCTAGATGTTTCTGATCAAACGAGAACTTATTTATCTCTTCATCCTTTTTCAATACTAGTGAAGTTAATTTATTCCATGTTCTTTCAGAGTTTTAGCATTACTCTTTTATTTTCGTGTTACTTTCTTCATAAGATTTATTGTATTTAGACATTTGGGGGTAAGCCTTAGGACAGCCTGGCAAAATACAGTTTTCACATTGAATAGTTTATCTTGACAAAATAATTCCTGTGATTGGTGAGGATGTGGGGAAAAAGGCACAGTCACATTGCTGGTGGGACTGCAAATTGGTGCAGCCAATATGGAAAGCAGTATGGAGATTCCTTGGAAAATTGGGAATGGAACCACCATTTGACCCAGCTGTCCCTCTCCTCAGTCTATACCCAAAGGACTTAAAAACAGCATACTACAGGGACACAGTCACATCAATGTTTATAGCAGCACAATTCACAATAGCTAAACTGTGGAACCAACCTAGATGCCCTTCAATAGGTGAATGGATAAAAAAAAATGTGGCATATATACACAATGGGATATTACTCAGCAATAAAAGAGAATAAAATCATGGCATTTGCAGGTAAATGGATGGAGTTAGAGAAGATAATGCTAAGTGAAGTTAGCCAATCCCAATAAACCAAATGCCGAATGTTTTCTTTGATATAAGGAGGCTGATTTATAATGGGATAGAGAGAGGGAGAATGGGAGGAATAGACGAACTCTAGATAGGGCAGAGGTGTTGGAGGGGAAGAGAGGAGGCATTGGGGTAATTAATGATGGTGGAATGTGATGATCATTACTATCCAAAGTACATGTATGAAGACACAAATTGGTGTGAATATACTTTGTGAATATACCAGAGATATGAAAAACTGTGCTCTATATATGTAATAAGAATTGTAATGCATTCTTATAAATATATAAATTTTAAAAATTACATAAAAATAATTCCTGTGTTTCATATCTGCAGTGTGGCTGCTGCAAAATGTTGATTGTCTCATAAAAATCCCAACCATATGTTTACTGTATTGTTTTCATCAAAAGTGACTGATGAGCATTATTAATAGAATATGCCCCTCCAAACAATTCCAGAATCTCTTGAGAGAAAACTATATTTTACCTGCCTTCCAAAAGCTTACTTTAGTAAATACTCAAAAATCATTTTCACTGCAACACTTACTAAGGTATTCTCTAAATTATATATAATAGTGATAGCATAATGCATACAGAAAATTTTAACCTAATATAAATGGCTACTTATATTTGCCCATATGTGTTTCAGGTTTTCTAAAGGAAATTTCTATTTTATAATTAAATATTTACAATAAGTGCACAAATTACAAATGTATAGCTCAATAAATTTTTCAAATGCTTGAAAAAATGTGGTTGTACATTTGCAAGATGTTAAAGCATCAGAAAGCAATGTTAGAAATAAGATGACTGAGGAGGAATATTAAATAATACAAGAAATATCTATCCACTAGGGGATGGTCCAGTAAGAAAGTAGAACTTGAAAACCTAGATATTCCAAGGGAGATATAACTCTTGATATCTTCATAATGCTTGCATGATTTTTCAGAGTTCATAGTTTAGCTCTTTTATACATGGGGTAATAAATGGTTCTGTTTTTTGACTACAGGTAAACTCATCCTCTAGTTAACTCTGGTTATTATTACTTTGACAACTATGATTTTTTAAAAATTTGGCAGATACCAGAACTTAAAGAAGAAAGCAGAATTTCTGCAGGATATTGCAACCTACGGAGATGCGTTCCTTCTTCTGCCAGCCTTTTCCTACAGGGCAAACACTGGCCCCTCCCTAAAAGTGTATCACACACTCAGAGAGTCCAAAGCAAGACAGAAGGTTCTCTTTTTCCATCCCAAGTACCTGAAACAGCTTGGCCTTTTCTGGAGAACTAAAGGTGTGGATGCATACCGCTTGTCCACTGGCTTGATGATTGCAAGTGTCGCAGTGGAAATGTGTGAAAATGTGAAGTTGTATGGGTTTTGGCCCTTCTCTAAGACTGTGGAGAACACACCTGTCAGCCATCACTACTATGACAATCAGTTGCCTAAGCGCGGTTTCCATAAGATGCCCAAAGAATATAGCCAGTTCCTCCACCTTCACATGAAAGGCATCATCAAACTACAATTTGGCAAATGTGAAACATAGCTTAAACAAAGTTTCTTAAAATGAGAATAATTCTTGTGTAATGCAATAGGTGAGTAACTGTTTCCAAATGCGAAAGGAGGCCGATATCCAGTATCCTAGGAAGATCTCCAAAACCTGGATTAACCAAAGCTCCCCCACTAACTTTGCAACCTCCACAAGTCATTCAAGCATTCACATCTTTAATTTCCTTCCCTATTAATTAGGAGTCATGGTATATGGCTCATGCAAGTGAATCGGTTGAATCTGCAAAAATTCTCGGCAGGGCAAATTGGTGTGAGGTAGGGACTCTAGGACTATTTTCTTGTTTGTATTTACTGTACATTTCTCCCCTCACCAGACTGATTTTGAAAGGTATGTTCTCTTGGAGGTCCTTTCTGAAAAGAACAGCCTAATTGCCAGTATCCATTGGGTTTCTCTTTCTTAATAATAGACTTCTCTTTATTAATAACATCCTTCCCATTTTTCTTTCTGTCTTCAAGTGTGCATACAACAAAATTATGTAGTTAAGCAAGAAATCATTCATTAATCAGGAATGAAATTCTTTTCTTTGAATGGCCAGCAGTATGCCTGCTTATGATTAAATTCACCTGTGATATCACCAGTGCTGGTGGGGTTGGATTTGGGCCTTTTCTTTTCCTCCTTTATCTACATGTTTAATCACTGTTTATGATTTTATATTAATATCCTGCTTCACTCTTAAGCCTTTTTCTCTTCCACTACAAGATCTATTTCAAGGACACGAATAGTCAAAATACCCAGTTTTTCTTACCCGTTGTCTGTGGGGGTCACTCAATTTTAAGAAAATATTAAACAGCTGTTTCATGCCAGGCCCTGTACCAGGCTCTGTGGGAGGGATATAAAGATGTCTGCCCTAGTAGGAGGAAGCAGATGTGTGTATCAGCTGATCTGATACAATAAATGTTATGTAAACAGTTATAAGTAAAGTGCTAGAAGGATCATAGTCAGGAATAATTAAACCTATTTCAGTAGAATCTATTTCAGAGACGAGTTGATTTCAGAATTAAAAGTAAAAATGAATAAGTTTTTACCAAATGAAGAAGATTCTAGGTAGAGGGAATATGAGATGATGAGACTATTTGAATGTAAATCATAGTTTTTGCCTCCCCCAAAAGTGCCAAATGAGGAGAAGGTACAGTGCAGGAGGGGGATGGCTTGGGCCCACATCTGTAAAATGAAAATAAGTCAGACCTGACCAATTTCACAGGAATGCATAAGGATTACAACACCCAAAACTTGTAATGCTCACATGGAAAGATGTTATACCTACATAAGAAATGAAGCTAATAGTTTATCCATTGATAAAAAAAAATAAAGCTTAAGTGGATATCGCATATTTGCATTTTCACACCATTGCATTATGAGGATTTCTGCTAAGCTAAGTCATCCCTACATCCACTGAATAAGTTATTTGACTTACTAAGGAATCACAAGCGTACACTCCTGCTCATCATTGTACCTTCTGCAAGAAGACTGGAAATAGGCCAGGTCAGAATGACAAAATAATTATAATCTATGAATTATTAAATGAACCAGATTATTGTTTGGTTAAATGCCTACTTTTAAGAACACTGTGCTGTATCTTTATACTTGACGGTTTGGGTTATTTTGAATTCATATTTAAATTCGTCCCTCTATAGTAAATGAAATTTGTTACCTTTATAAAACTGATGAAAATTTCATATATAAATATTTTTCAAATGGAAAAAGCTTTTTGTTATGTAAATTCTAACTTATTTTTCTTTCTTTCCTTTTGTGGTGATCATGTGGCTTTTTTTCTATTTTTCCTAATAGATTTAATTAACAGGTTTTAAGTAACCTGTTTGCAGCATCAGTAAAGATTGAATCATGCTACTAGCAATGGATTCAGAATAGATCAGAACACTCTAGTATTTTACAGTTAGTAAAATGTTTTTCTCAGAATATTTTATGGCAAGTAGAAATAAACTATTTTTGATGATATTGGAAATACATAATGGCTGAGTAAAAAGAATATATTGAAATAAATCAGTAAATACACAATGTGGGATCTTTACATATTACTTAATAAAAAATTTACATATGATTTGGACATGTAGTGCCTACTTAAGTTCTTCACATATAATATGCTAATTTAACTTAGGAAATTTTCTCTAGAATGTCAAAATGGAATTTCCAATGTCACTGATATGGATTTTGGAAATGTTCAAAATATTATGAGATCAAGGAACATAATGATAACCATGTGCCATGTCCTAGGAAAAGTTCAGTAGGAAAAAAGTGTAGATTTTTGTGTGTGTGTGGAGAAAATGTAGATCTTTCCCCACTCACTTATCAGAAGTTTATTTCTTTTTTAACTTTTGTGTTACTGTCCTAAAAGCATGTTTGAAATTTTACCACTTTGTTTAGATTCACATTAGACAAACATCCTTAGTCAAAAAAGACATCAGGAGATATCTTGAGATGCAGTGGTCATTAATCTACAAGTCTGCAAGATGGAGTTCATAGGTTTTCTTTTGTTCTGATATCAGTGAAAGCTTGCAGTAATTCACCATTACAGAATCAAAACAGCTGTTACCTGTTCTGCAATTCACATATCTGATGTGTACTCTATGGTAAAATTCGTGCTCTATCATATTTTGTGTGTTGTGTTATCATGTGCCAACTATATATGCCACAACATATGCATCCTTTATAACTCTTTCCCAAATCTGCAGCTGTGATTTCAACACGGCTCAGTTATTGGCCATTATTTAAAGCTTAGTCTATATGTGTTGAAAAGAACTAAAAGCAGGGGAAAGTATATGTGCCTCTTTCACATCATAACGTTTCCTTCCTGGGAGAGCATGTGTTCCATTCTGATGTGCCAATGATGTCCTTTGGTTCCAAAACAGAACATTTTATAGAACTTTCTAAAATATGATAGAACATAAATTTTGGCAAAATATCATGTCAACTATATAAATTGTAAAACAAGCTGCAGTTCTTTCTGTTCCATAATGATAAATCTTTGCAAGTTTTCCACCAAGATCAGGACACAAAGAAAAACTGAGAACTCCTTCTTGGAGACCTTACTGCCACCAAGCTTCACTGTAACACTCAAGAAATCTCTGAGTAACAAGCATTGCTAAAGTGTTGTTAGATGGATTCGATTCGATCTTCTGCTCTTAAAGTTCAAGTACATCTTTAGCATCATTGGACAATGTAACCATACAACAAAATTTCAAAGTAGCTTCCAGTCGAACACAAGGGTAAGAAGAAATACTCATTGAAGTACACAGTGCTCTATGGTCTCAGAAAAGCACTCCATGGACAACTGCATAAGTTTTGCACAGTATAGAAGTCCTTGAAGCCTCCAGTATATTTCCCTCTGAAAAAAAAGGCAAAGAAAAATAGACCATGACTTTCATGGAAGAAGATTTCTCTCTGTATGTAAATTCCAACCAGTAAATCCGTGTGCACTCAGGCAGGTAGACAAGGACTTTTTGTTGTTGTTGTTGTTAGGACTTCTATGTATAGAATATTGAATTAAGCCATAAGTCAGAAATATTTTGCCTAGATTTTTTCCTTACTTACAGAAAATTTTCCAGTTAGAAAGTATATCACATCAAGTACCCTAAACCATTCCACAAATTTTAGGAGGCTTTAGGAAAGCTGGAAAACTTTGTGGATGACAGGCCCACATCCTGGACAATTGCATAATTTTTGCACAGTATAGAAGTGCAAATGATGTGTCAATGATGTCCTTTGGTTTCAAAACCTTTGGTCCTTTTGAAACCAAAGGACATCATTGGCACATCCTAAATAGCTATTGCTAAAGTATAGTTATGATGTGATGTGTAATGTAATTATGATGCTCATAACATGTTATTTATGTAACATTACATGGAAACTATTAACTGCTACTAAACATTGCAGGAATTTATTTAATATATCTGTTGCACTTAACCTAATAAGACTACTTCTTTCTTTATAGTTGATTCAAAAAAATTGTTTGGAACCACTAGGTATGTGTAAGGTTTTTTATTTGTGTGTGGCTTCAGAAGGCTGACCTCACAATTAGCTGTGTCACTGGTCTCCTGAGGGTGGATGGGCAGGGATATTTCTCTTACCCCTCATTATTCTGGGTCATTACCCTTCCAGGAGCATTACTCTTTCATAAAAATAATGTGAGTTATATTTAGTAAAGAGGCAACACTTACATACCGGAGACAGAACAAACTTTAGCAGATGGTATTGAGACATTGTCCCATCGTATGGAAAAAAATAAATGCCTACATTGCAAAAAGTTGGACTCCAGAAAGATTAAAGTTGGATAAAAAGGCAAAAGCATAAACTATTAGAAGAAAATATAGGAGGGTTATGCATGAGATATGGGTGAGGAAACGTTTTTCTCAAATAAAATAAAAAAATTTCTAAAGAACTGTTCTAGGCTAAGAAATAGTGCCTGTGTCTATATTAAAATGAAAGATTTCTAGTCAGTAAATAACACTTTAGAGCTCACAGGCTGGTGACAGACTGGAGTAGCTTTAACAATGCATAAAATTAATGACATTAACAGACATTTCATGGTACTTCAAAAAGTAAAAGACATGAACCCAATATAAAAATGAGCAGGCAATAAGAATGTAATTTACAAAGGGAAAACCTGAGAAGTTAGTAAGAGTAGAAAGTGATGCTCAAACTTAGTAGTAATTTAAGAAATGCAAATTCAGGTGAGATCCTATATCCATTGTATTGGCAAAAATTAGTAGCATCATTAATTTCAAGTGCTGGTGGAAGACTAAATTGATTCAACACTTTTGGGGAAAAATCTGGATGTACTGAATAATATGAATCCTGTCAGTCCTATGGTACAGCTCTCTCACTTTGGATATACATGCGAGGAAACTTTTTGGGCAGGTTCATAGGGAAACAAGTACTAAGATATTCATTTTATTCTTTAAGCAGTCAGTTGGACATAGAAGTGTTCAACTCTTAGGAAACTGATGAGTCAAGTTTGGTGGATACATAATGTGGAAAATAACACAGTAGTTAGAAACAGCTTATTGGATATCTATAGATAAACAAGAATATATCCTTAACATTTAGAATAAAGAGAAAAATAAGAGTTATAACACAACATCCTTTCATTACCTTAAAGCATATACATGAATACATACATACCTATTCAAGGGCATATGTCAAATACAAGAAGGGTGCCCATAGAATAGAGGAATGGAAGTAGGTCTAAGAATAATATAATATACATTATCATACAACAAGCCATTGACACATTCTTATCCTCACATAGAATTATTCTTACTAATACATAAACAAACAGAAATTGACACTCAAAACTGGAGTAACTTATGTAAGTTTGCATCATAAGAGCAGAGTTACATTCAAACTCACATATCCGATGCTGAAGCCAAAATTTTTCCAGTATGTAATGATAAAGTGCAATATTTGTATATAACTGACATATAATCAACTGCACATATTCAAAGTGTACCATCTGGAAAGTTTTGACCTATGTAATATCCATGAAGCCATCTCTACAATCAAGACGATGTGTGTATCCATTGACCTCAAATATTTCCTTGTGCTACTTTGTAATCAATTGTTCCTTGTTGCTCCTTCCTATACATTCCACGCTAGTCCCAAGAAATCCCTGATCTACTTTTCTAGTTTACATTTTTACTCTGCAGACTGTTTACATTTTTTAGAATTTTCTATAAAAGAAATTATACTATGTACATTCATTTTTTTGTCTTACTCTTTCACTCCACATAATAATGAGATTCATTCATGACCTTTGTGTATCAATAGTTCATTTCTTTATTTGCTGATTAAAATCCCGTTATATGAATGCACTGCAATTTGTTTATTCATTCATTATTTATGTACATTTTAATTGTCTCCAGTTTGGGGCTATTATAAATAAAGATATCATGAACGATCATGTACAAGTCTTTGTGTGAATATGTATTATCTAGAATAGGAATGGCTTGGTTACATGGCCAATATCTAACATTTAAAAAAATTACCAAACTTTTCAAAAGCAGTGGTAACAGTTCATGTTCCTATGAGGAGTGTATGGCAGTTGCAGTAATCTCGAATTCTTGACAATACTTGGTACAATCTTTTTTTTTCTTTGTATAGTATCATACACACAGAATACCTTCTTCAATAAATGTTTAATTCTTTCTTTCATTCTTTATTATTATTATTATTTTTGGTACCAGGGATTTGACCCAGAAGAACTTAACCACTGAGCCACATCTCTGGCCCTTTTTACTTTTTATTTTGAAACAGGGCCTCACTAAATTGCTTGAATGATACTGGAGATTAAATACTGAACAATAAATAGTTCAGTAGTGGCCTTGAATTTGTGATCCTCTTGCCTCAGCCTCCCAAACCACTGCAATTATAGGTGTGTGCCCAGCCACAGTCAGTCAATCTTTTTAATTTTACACATTCTAGTGAATATATTGTTGCATCTCATTGTTGTTTTAATCTGCATTTCCTTTATGATTATATTTTCATGTGTTTATTTGCCTTCCAGAGGTCTTCTTTGGTAAAGGGTCTGTTAAATGTTTTGGCCATTTTTAATTGGGTTCTCTTCTTAAAATTGAATTATAAGAAATTTTTGTGGATTCTAGATATGTCTTTTATCAGATGTAATTTTTCAACTGGATTCTCCCAGTCTGTGATTTGCATTTGCATTTTCTTAATAATGTCTTTAGAATAGCAATTTTTAAAAAATTTTATTCATCTAGTTTATTGATTTTTAAAATTTTTATAGTTTGTGCCTTTAGTGACAAGTTCAAGAAATCTTTATCAAATTCAAGATCACTAAGCTTTAATGTTTTTTTCCTGGCAGTTTATAGTTTGGCTCTGACATTTAGTTCCATGTGTGATTTTTGTTAATTATTTTACGTGTGTGTGTGTGTGTGTGTGTGTGTATGTGTGTGTTTGGGTGTGGGATAAGAGTTAGAGTTAATAGTTAATACATCTATCCAATTGTTACAGTAGAATTTATTGAAGAGATTTTTCCCCCATTGAATTGTTTGGCACCTATGTTGAAAATTGATTTATATTTGGATGTATTTGTAAACTCTATTTGGTTCTATTGATTTGCCTATTTTTATGCCAGTATATCATTTTGATTACTGTAGCTTTGTAACAAGTATTCTTTTTCAAAATTGTGTGTGTGTGTGTGTGTGTGTTATTTTTGTTATTTTGGAGGAGTTTGTATAATTTGGGTATTTTCTCCCTTACACATTTGGCAAAATTCACCAGCAAAGTCATCTGACCTATAGTATTTCATAAGAGAAGACTTTAATTTGAGCAATTTTCTTAATAAATATATGCCATTCAGGTTAACTATTTCTTCTTGAGTAGATTTGGTAGTTGGTGTCCTTTCAAGGATTTATTCTCTTCATCTAAGGTGTGGGAATCATTATCACAAAGTTGTTCACAACATTTTCTTTTTCTTTGATTTAATAGACGTCTATGATCCACCCTCCCCTTCGTTTCTTGTGTTAGTATTGTTTCTCACAATGGTAATTTGTGTCTTTTCCCCCTTATGTATCTGGCTAGAGGTATATCGATTATTTTTACCACTTCCTGGAACCAGTTTTTGTGTCTCCAGTTGGATCTCTCATATATATTCTTTTTCCTTTTCTTCTTTCAGTTTCACTTGCTTTTATTTTTGTAGATGTTTTATCATGGAAATTTCTTTTATATATTTTCCACAAATGTTGATGTCATGTTTTATTTTCATAAAACACTTCAAAATACTTTCTGCCTTTTGATATTGCCTTTGTATAATGCATCATTTAAGAAGCCTGTTTTATTCCAAATGATTCTGAAATTTTCCAGATACATTACTCTGGATCACTTCAACAGTTTCAGTGTGATCAGTGAACATTTTTTCTTAGAAGTTGAATTTATTTAAAAATTTTTATTATAGGTTTATAGTTAAATATAGAAGTTGGGTTGATCCCAACAAACACACATGCTCAAAATTGAATTTCAGTTCATGATATGCCCGTCTCAACCCCTCCATCCTCCTTCCCCTCTCCCATTCTCCTTCCTGTACTCTACTAGACTGCCTTTCTCTTGTCTATTAATTTATACTTGATTGGTTCTTTCTACCTATGCATAAAGGTGAAGTTCTCTGTCATATATTTATATACGGACATAACATGATTTTTAAAGAATTCATTCTGCATAGCCTTTCCTTACCCATCCCTCCACTCTGCCTCTGGATCTTCTTCTTCTACATTGTTAATATAACCTTCATCTTAATGTTATCCTATACTTCACTCCCCCATTTTTTAATTTTACTATAGTTTTCACATATGAGAGAAAACATTTAACCTTTGAGTTTCTGAGTTTCACTTATTTCACTTAGAATGATATTCTCGAATAGGGAGAAGATGGCGGCGGGAAGTGAGTAAGCCGCTCCGTGCTCCGCGCCACCACGCCCGCAGGCTCAAGGTAAAAGGTTGGGAAAAAATATACCACGCACACGGTCCTCGTAAGCAAGCAGGGGTGGCCATTCTCATATCGAATAAAATTGACTTCAAGACTAAGTTAATCAAAAGGGATAAGGAAGGACACTATATACTGTTAAAAGGAACCATTCACCAACAAGACATAACAATTATCAATATTGATGCACCAAATAATGGCGCTGCGATGTTCATAAAACAAACTCTCCTCAAGTTCAAGAATCAAATAGACCACAACACAATAATCATGGGTGACTTCAACACACCTCTCTCACCATTGGACAGATCCTCCAAACAAAAGTTGAATAAAGAAACTATTGACCTCAATATCACAATCAATAACCTAGACTTAACTGACATATATAGAATATATCAACCATCATCAAATGGATATACTTTTTTCTCAGCAGCACATGGATCCTTCTCAAAAATAGATCATATATTATGCCATAGGGCAACCCTCAGTAAATATAAAGGGGTAGAGATAATACCATGCACTTTATCAGATCATAATGGAATGAAACTGGAAATCAATGATAAAAGAAGGAAGGAAAAATCCTACATCACATGGACAATGAACAATACGTTACTGAATGATCAATGGGTAACAGAAGACATAAAGGAGGAAATCAAAAAATTCTTAGAGATAAATGAAAATACAGACACAACATATCAGAATCTATGGGACACAACGAAAGCAGTTTTAAGAGGGAAATTCATCACCTAGAGGTCATTCCTCAAAAAAAGGAAAACCCAACAAATAAATGAGCTCACACTTCATCTCAAAAACCTAGAAAAGGAAGAGCAAAACAACAGCAAATGTAGCAGAAGGCAAGAATTAATTAAAATCAGAGGAGAAATCAATGAAATTGAAACAAAAGAAACTAATGAAAAAATTAACAAACCAAAAAGTTGGTTCTTTGAAAAAATAAATAAGATCGACAGACCCCTAGCCATACTAATGAAGAGAAGAAGAGAGAGAACTCAAATTACTAACATACGGGATGAAAAAGGCAATATTACAACAGATGCTTCAGAAATACAGAAGATAATCAGAAATTATTTTGAAAACCTATATTCCAATAAAATAGAAGATAGTGAAGACATCGATAAATTCCTTAAGTCATATGATTTGCCCAGACTGAGTCAGGAGGATACTCACAACTTAAACAGACCAATATCAATAGATGAAATAGAAGAAGTAATCAAAAGACTTCCAACCAAGAAAAGCCCAGGACCAGAGGGGTATACAGCAGAGTTTTACAAAACCTTTAAAGAAGAATTAATACCAATACTTTTCAAGTTATTTCAGGAAATAGAAAAAGACGGAGCTCTTCCAAATTCATTCTATGAGGCCAACATCACCCTGATTCCGAAACCAGACAAACATACCTCAATGAAAGAAAACTACAGACCAATATCTCCGATGAACCTAGATGCAAAAATCCTCAATAAAATTCTGGCGAATCGGATACAAAGGCACATCAAAAAAATTGTGCACCGTGATCAAGTAGGATTCATCCCTGGGATGCAAGGATGGTTCAATATACGGAAATCAATAAATGTTATTCACCACATCAATAGACTTAAAGATAAGAACCATATGATCATCTCGATAGATGCAGAAAAAGCATTTGACAAAGTACAGCATCCCTTTATGTTCAAAACATTAGAAAAACTAGGGATAACAGGAACTTACCTCGACATTGTAAAAGCTATCTATGCTAAGCCTCAGGCTAGCATCATTCTGAATGGAGAAAAATTGAAGGCATTCCCTCTAAAATCTGGAACAAGACAGGGATGCCCCCTATCACCACTTCTATTCAATATAGTTCTCGAAACACTGGCCAGAGCAATTAGACAGATTAAAGAAATTAAAGGCATAAAAATAGGAAAAGAAGAACTTAAATTACCACTATTTGTGGATGACATGATTCTATACCTAGAAGACCCAAAAGGGTCTACAAAAAAACTACTAGAACTAATAAATGAATTCAGCAAAGTGGCAGGATATAAAATCAACACACATAAATCAAAGGCATTTCTGTATATCAGCGACAAAACTTCTGAAACGGAAATGAGGAAAAACACTCCATTCACAATATCCTCAAAAAAAAAAATACTTGGGAATCAACCTAACAAAAGAGGTGAAAGACTTATACAATGAAAACTACAGAACCCTAAAGAGAGAAATAGAAGAGGATCTTAGAAGATGGAAAAATATACCTTGTTCATGGATAGGCAGAACTAACATCATCAAAATGGCGATATTACCAAAAGTTCTCTATAGGTTCAATGCAATGCCAATCAAAATCCCAATGGCATTTCTTGTAGAAATAGATAAAGCAATCATGAAATTCATATGGAAAAATAAAAGACCCAGAATAGCAAAAACAATTCTAAGCAGGAAGGGTGAATCAGGTGGTATAGCGATACCAGACTTCAAACTATATTACAGAGCAATAGTAATAAAAACAGCATGGTACTGGTACCAGAACAGGCGGGTGGACCAATGGTACAGAATAGAGGACACAGAGACTAATCCACAAAGCTACAACTATCTTATATTTGATAAAGGAGCTAAAAACATGCAATGGAGGAAGGATAGCATCTTCAACAAATGGTGTTGGGAAAACTGGAAATCCTTATACAACAAAATGAAACTGAATCCCCTCCTCTCGCCATGGAGAAAAGTCAACTCAAAGTGGATCAAGGAGCTAGATATAAAATCAGAGACTCTCCATCTGATAGAAGAAAAAGTTGGCTCCGATCTACAGATTGTGGGGTCGGGCTCAAAATTCCTTAATAGGACACCCATAGCACAAGAGTTAATAACAAGAATCAACAAATGGGACTTTCTTAAACTGAAAAGTTTTTTTCTCAGCAAGAGAAACAATAAGAGAGGTAAATAGGGAGCCTACATCCTGGGAACCAATTTTTACTCCTCACACTTCAGATAGAGCCCTAATATCCAGAGTATACAAAGAACTCAAAAAATTAGACAATAAGAAAACAAATAACCCAATCAACAAATGGGCCAAGGACATGAACAAACACTTCACAGAGGAGGACATACAATCAATCAATAAGTACATGAAAAAATGCTCACCATCTCTAGCAGTCAAGGAAATGCAAATCAAAACCACCCTAAGATACCACCTCACCCCAGTAAGATTGGCAGCCATGATGAAGTCAAACAACAACGAGTGCTGGCGAGGATGTGGGGAAAAGGGTACTCTTGTACACTGCTGGTGGGACTGCAAACGGGTGTGGCCAATTTGGAAAGCAGTATGGAGATTCCTGGGAAAGCTGGGAATGGAACCACCATTTGACCCAGCTATTGCCCTTCTCAGACTATTTCCTGAAGACCTTAAAAGAGCACACTACAGGGATACTGCCACATTGATGTTCATAGCAGCACAATTCACAATTGCTAGACTGTGGAATCAACCCAGATGCCCTTCAATAGATGAATGGATAAAAAAATGTGGCATTTATACACCATGGAGTATTACGCAGCACTAAAAAATGACAAAATCACAGAATTTGCAGAGAAATGGATGGCACTAGAGCAGATTATGCTTAGTGAAGCTAGCCAATCCCTAAAAAACAAATACCAAATGTCTTCTTTGATATAATGAGAGCAACTAAGAACAGAACAGGGAGGAAGTGCAGGAAGAAAAGATTAACATTAAACAGAGACATGAGGTGGGAGGGAAAGGGAGAAAAAAAGGGAAATCACATAGAAATGGAGGGAGACCCTCATTGTTATACAAAATTACATATAAGAGGTTATGAGGGGAATGGGATAACAAACATGGAGGGAAATGAATTACAGTAGATGGGGTAGAGAGAGAAGATGGGAGGGGAGGGGAGGGGGGGATAGTAGAGAATAGGAAAGGTAGCAGAATACAAAAGTCACTAATATGGCAGTATGTAAAAATGTGATGTGTAACCGATGTGATTCTGCAATCTGTATTTGGGGTAAAAATGGGAGTTCATAACCCACTTGATTCTAATGTATGAAATATGATATGTCAAGAGCTTTGTAATGTTGTGAACAACCAATAAAAAAGAATGATATTCTCCATTTCTCTCCATTTTACTGGAAAATGTCATAATTTCATTCTTTTTATGGCTGCATAGATCTGCAGTGTGTGTGTGTGTGTGTGTGTGTGTGTATCTCACAATTTCCTAATCTAATCATTTGTTTACTCTATAATTTAGCTATTGTGAATTGTGCTGCTATAAACATTGAGGTGGTTGTATCACTGTAGTATGCTGATTTCAGATCTTTGGGGAAAATACCAAGAAGTGGGATAGCTGATTCATATGGTGGTTTCATACCTAGTTTTTTGAGGAATAGCCATTCTACTTTCTAGAGTGGATGTTCTAGTCTGGAAGTCCCACCAATAACATACAAGTGTACCTTCTCTCCAACCTCACCAGCATTTATTGTGTGTATTCTTGATCATTTTTTTAAAAGAGAGAGAGAGAGAGAGAGAGAGAGAGAGAGAGAGAGAGAGAATCTTTTTTGTAGATGGACACAACACAATGCCTTTATTTTTATGTGGTGCTGAAAATCGAACCCGGGTCGCGCCCGTGCTAGGTGAGCGCTCTACTGCTGAGCCACAATCCCAGCCCTATGGAGTTAATGTTATGTGATTGGGTGTGTTGACATTTGGGGCATAAATGTTTACCATTATTATATCTTCTTGTTGGATTGTTCCCTTTACTAAGATGTAGTGGCCTGGTTAATTTTTGCTTGAAATCTCCTGTGTCCGATATAAAAATAGCTACTGCTGTTTGTTTTCATGGTCTGTATTCATGGGGTATTTTTCGCCATCTTTTTACATGCAGCCTGCGGATATCTTTCCCTTTAAGATGACTCTTTTTTCAACAGCATATAGTTGGATCTTTTTTCTTGATCCATTTGCTAAGCTGTGTCTTTTCTTAACAATCAGTATTAACATGGATATGTGTTTATGGTTTCCTGCCATTTGGGTTTTTCACTATTTTTTATTCTAATTTAATTCTTATTTGGTAGGTTATTTTTGTATTGAACTTCCCTTGTTTGTGAGCTCTGGAATTGTTTTTTAGTTCCTCGATGTGCAATTTATCTTTAAGTATTCTTCTTTGTGCTGACTTATTGTTCAGGAATTCTTTTAGTATAATCTTATTGTGGAAAGTTTGTATTTCCCCCTCAAATTTGAAACTAAGCTTTATTGGGTATAGTAAGCTTGGCTGGGCAGTTATTTTCTTTTAGGGCTTGGAAATATCTCATTCCAGGCCCTTGTTGACTTAAGGTCTCAACTGAGAAATCAGAAGTGAGCTTTATTGGTTTGCCTCTAAATGTGACCTAATGTTTCTCTTTTGCAGCTTTTAATATTCTTTCCTTATTTTCTATGTTAGGCATTTGGATTATGATATGTCTTGGTGAGCTTCTCATTTGAATAGATCTTCTCAGGGTCCTATTAACTTCTTGTATATGGATATCTGTCACATTTCTGATATGGGAAAAATTTTCTGTAACTATTTCTGTAACTATCTCATTGAAAATGTTCTTTATGCATTTAGTTTGTATTTTCATGTTCTCTTCTATCCCAATGATTCTCAGATTTGGTCTTTTAATATTGTCCCTGAGTTCTTGCATATTCTGGTCATGTTCTACAGTTTTTTGCCCCATTATTGTGTTCTGTGTAGTTAAGATCATGTTTCCTGTCTTCAGTTTTCCATTTATTTATTTATTTATTTTTGTGTGTGGTGCTGGGGATTGAACCCAGGGGCTTATGCATGTGAGGCAAGCACTCTACCAACTGAGCTATACCCCAGCCCTATGTATCCTGTCTTCAGTGCTGAAGTTCTGTCTTAAAGGGCTGAGATTCTATTTTCTAATCTTTAAGTGATGCCTTCAAGTGAATTTTCAATTCAGTTGATTGTGTCTTTCATTTCTAGGAGTTCTGCTTTTTTTTTCAACATTTCTATTCCTTTATTAAAGTGGTCTTTCATCTCCTGTGAGTCCTCTCTGAATTCTTTCCCCTTAGATCTTCTTTTAGTTCATTGAACATTTTAATAATCAGTTTTTTGTAATCTATCTCTGTGATTTCATTCACCTCACTATCAGTGGGATCCTCTGTTAGGGGATGGTCGATTTTAGGGGTAAACTTGTCTGCCTGTTTCCTCATGTTTTCAAAGGTCTTGGATTTGCACATCAACTGAGGTGAATTCCTCTACCTCTTTTTTAATGCATATCCTTTCGTATGTAATTATATGATTTGTTCTGGTATTGTTTTGATATATACGTAGATGTCAAGGGGTGGGACTTGAGTTCCCGCTCTGATTGTTCCTTCTTGGGTCTTTTGTCTCTTCACTTCTTTAAGTTGGAGTAATGTCAGGGCTCAGGTGGAGTAAACTTTGTTGTGAAGTGAGATTCACTGTTGAGATGTGTTTCTAGACTACAGGATTTCTCCTCTGTGATCTTAAAGTTTCCGAATCTCTTTCCAGCTCTTCTTGGAAGGGAGAGTCACGGGTAGCACTAATGTCAGCAAGAAATGTACAGCTTTATGCTAAATGTCTGTTGTCTACTTTGACGTCTGTAATACTATTTGCCACCTACATAGAAATGGTGGGATCAGCATTGAACAACAGTACCCACAGTAAAATAAATAAATAAATAAATAAATAAATAAATAAATAAATAAATAAATAAGAAAGGGAAAAAAAGTGAAGTGGATCAGGAATTCAACAATAGGTGTCTACTATATTATCCAATATATTAATGATAAACTCAACATAAATGGGGTGGGAGTTACAAAGTCTAATAATTAGTTTATGTTTTTTTCTCTCCCATTCTTTTTATTAAAGTATAGCTGAAGATTGAAGATTGTCATTAATTGACATGTGGAACAAAATGTGCTGTCTTTTCGTTGTGTTTAGTTCAGCAACAGAGTCCCTATCCTGTGAACTTTTAGTGTCCCTGTAGGTTCCCAGCATCTCACAGAATGGGGCAAAATGAACAATAGCAACAACCATTGCAAACAATACACAGCCTTAAAGTACATACCCAGTTCCTACTATGACCTCTTCAACATTAATTACCATGAAAACACAGGAATGGTGGGTTCAGCAATTGACAACAGTTAAAAAATAAATTAAAAAACAAAAACAAAAATAAAAATAACCATGAACTAGATCTAGCTTTAAAGCCAATGTCAACTGTATCATCCATAGGAGTAGTAATTGTATAAGCATTAATGGTGAAGCAGGAGTTATATAAGCCAATTAGTTCTGAAAGATGGTAAAAATACAGTTAATTGGAGGAAAGGAAAATGTGTTCAGAATTTATAAAAGAGTTTACAATTTCAAAATGTGAACAGAGAATGCAGAAAGATGAAGCAGATGATGTTTATACAGGAAGAGGAAAAAACAGAAAAAGCAAAGTATTGGGAGAGGGGGAGAGAGAACCACAGAATTTGGCCATTAGCAGAAGAGAGAAAGAGAAACAAGAGAAATAAACAAATGAAAATAATACAAAACCAAACCAAAATATACAATCCAAAAAATTCAAACCCTCAAAAGACAAGGCAAGGAAAAAATAACTACATTTTTTAAATGCTGAAAATGAGGGGGGAAAAGAAACAAATAAGTGTATGTATATATGTCCCTGAACCAATCAGCACAGCAATAATTTACACACACACACACACACACACACACACACACACACACACCCCACATACACGAAAGAAAATTTTAAAATTCTTGAAGGAACCATTTCCAATATGATGCTCAAAATAGTTGATCAGATTGGCTGGTCACTGTCTATGCCCAACAATTTTTTTTCTATTTTTCTGGAGTTAAGAATTGATAGATTGAAGGTGGGGGTTGTTAATCCTTTCCTGTTTCTGTGGTGCTCTCTGAGCTGCCAGTTGAAACAGCCTAAGATTGAAGCTGTTTGATATAAGACTCAAATTTTCTTTTTACAAGTATGAGGTAGGATGTGTGAGGGAAGTACTGTTGGTTGGAGTTTTGTCTGTTCAGACCAGATTGGTATACTTCCAGGGTAAAGCTTATGCAGAGTTTTGTGCGGGGAGTTCCAGCAGGTAGGGTTTAGGTTTAATCTGGCCTCAGGGACTCTGTTGAGTGGTGCCTGCTCTGGAGAGATTAGATTGACCAGATTTAAGGGCTTGACAGTTGCCAATCTCTGACGTGAGTCTAGTTCTCAGAAGAGTGCCAAGAAATCCTCCACTCATTGCTGTCCAGGAACACAGCCTTGCTGGGCTTAATCCTGAGTATATTCACCCCCACCCATTCAGACTACTAGCCTACTTTGGCTGGTTACATGAGCCCCAGACACAAAGAAGAGGAGAGTCCAACTCCCCTTCCTCCTTTTGGTTTGAATCTCCCTGGTTTCAGTCCCCTCCCTGCCTGTTTCATTCACATTCCACCAGGCTCAGCCTTGGTCACTCTATAGGCACCTGCCAGTATAACGCAGTGTTCTGACTCCCATCTCCCTCAGCCGCTGCTGTGGTGTGCTCACCCCAAGATAGCTCCTACCTCAGCTCTCCAAAGCCAGATGAGATGCAGAGCATGCTTTTCAAGCACCAGTACACAGTACAGCCTCTGGATTTTTGAGCTCAGATTTTTCTGTGTTTTCTCTTCATCTATGGTGAGTCAGCATCTCAACTTTAGGTGCTGATGTGGCCACTGGGTTGACTCCAATGTATGATTTCTTTTTTGTTTATCGTTTCTGAGAACCCAAGTTTCTGAGTCCCTAAGCCACTCTGAATGTCCAATATTGAATGTTCATGAAATCTTTCTTTCGCCCACCTCACTGAGAAGCTGTAGAGCTGCTGCTTAGGTCTTGAGCCCCAGCGCAGCTTGAATGCAGCTTTCCTCTCCTCCACCATCTTCTGTCTCTCTCCACTTAATTTTTTGGGTACCTTTTTATATGGTCTTTCTGCTATTGTTGGATAGAGTATCCTACAAATGTCAATTCGGTTAGATTGGAAAACTAGTTGTTCAAGTTTTCTGTCTTGTTTTCTATATACTTATTCAATCAATTACAACTCTACGACTGTGAATCAATTAATTCTTGCTGTTCTGTCAAAATTTGCTTCATGTACTACAGGTACTCTTAGTAGGTGCATGCATGTTTAGAACTGCAGTTCCCTCTTGATCTCAGGCCCTATTATCAACCTGAAGTGACCCTTTTTATCTTTAGTAATATTTTTTAAAAATTTTTATTGTTGGTTGTTCAAAATATTACATAGTTCTTGATATATCATATTTCACACTTTGATTCAAGTGGGTTATGAACTCCCATTTTTACCCCGTATACAGATTGCAGAATCACATCGGTTACACATCCACTGATTTACATATTGCCATACTAGTGTCTGTTGTATTCTACTGCCTTTCCTATCCTCTACTATCCCCCCTCCCCTCCCTTCCCCTCCCCTCTTCTCTCTCTACCCCCTCTACTGTAATACATTTCTCCCCCTTGTATTTTTTCCCTTTCCCCTCACTTCCTCTTATATGTAATTTTGTATAACAATGATATACAGGAATGCCTTTGATTTATGAGTGTTGATTTTATATCCTGCCAGCTTGCTGAATTCATTTATTAGCTCTAATAGTTTCTTTGTAGACCCTTTTGGGTCTGCTAGGTATAGAATCATGTCATTTGCAAATAGTGATAATTTGAGTTCTTCTTTTCCTATTTTTATGCCTTTAATTTCTTTCCTCTGTCTAATTGCTCTGGCCAGTGTTTCGAGAACTATGTTGAACAGAAGTGGTGAGAGAGGGCATCCCTGTCTTGTTCCAGATTTTAGAGGGAATGCCTTCAATTTTTCTCCATTCAGAATGATGCTAGCCTGAGGCTTAGCATAGATTGCTTTTCCAATATTGAGGTATGTTCCTGTTATCCCTAGTTTTTCTAGAGTTTTGAACATAAAGGGATGCTGTACTTTGTCGAATGCTTTTTCTGCATCTATCAAGATGATCATATGGTTCTTATTTTTAAGTCTATTGATGTGGTGAATAACATTTATTGATTTCCGTATATTGAACCAGCCTTGCATCCCAGGGATGAATCCTACTTGATCAAGGTGCACAATTTTTTTGATATGTTTTTGTATCTGATTCACCAGAATTTTATTGAGGATTTTTGCATCTAGGTTCATTAGAGATATTGGTCTGTATTTTTCTTTCTTTGAAGTGTCTTTGTCTTGTTTAGGCATCAGGGTGATGTTGGCCTCATAGAATGAATTTGGAAGTTCTCCCTCTTTTTCTGTTTCCTGAAATAGCTCGAAAAGTATTGGTATTAGTTCCTCTTTAATGGTTTTGTAAAACTCTGCTGTATACCCATCCAGTCCTGGGCTTTTCTTAGTTGGTAGTCTTTTGCTGGTTTCTTCTATTTCTTCAATTGATATTGGTCTGTTTAGGTTGTCTATATCCTCCTGACTCAATTTGGGCAGATCATATGACTTAAGAAATTTATCAATGACTTCACTATCTTCTATTTTATTGGAGTATAAGGATTCAAAATAATTTCTGATTATCTTCTGTATTTCTGAAGTGTCTGTTGTAATATTGCCTTTTTCATCCCATATGCTAGTAATTTGAGTTCTCTCTCTTCTTCTCTTCGTTAGCATGGCTAAGGGTCTGTCGATTTTATTTATTTTTTCAAAGAACCAACTTTTAGTTTTGTCAATTTTTTCAATTGTTTCTTTTGTTTCGATTTCATTAATTTCAGCTCTGATTTTAATTATTTCTTGCCTTCTACTTCTTTTGCTATTGTTTTGCTCTTCTTTTTCTAGGATTTTGAGATGGAGTATGAGATCATTTATTTGTTGGTTTTTTCTTTTTTTAAGAAATGAACTCCAAGCAATGAATTTTCCTCTTAGAACTGCTTTCAATGTGTCCCATAGATTCCAATATGTTGTGTCTGTGTTTTCATTTATCTCTAAGAATTTTTAAATTTCCTCCTTGATGTCTTCTATAACCCATTGATCATTCAGTAACCTATTGTTCATTCTCCAAGTGATGCATGATTTTTCCTTACTTCTTTTATCGTTGATTGTCAGTTTCATTCCATTATGATCAGATAAGATGCATGGTATTATCTCTACTCCTTTATATTGTCTAAGAGTTGCCCTGTGACATAATATATGATCTGTTTTTGAGAAGGATCTATGTGCTGCTGAGAAAAAAAGTGTAACTGCTTGATGTTGGATGGTATATTCTATATATGTCAATTAAGTCTAGGTTATTAATTGTGTTATTGAGTTCTATAGTTTCCTTATTCAACTTTTGTTTGGAAGATCTGTCCAGTGGTGAGAGAGGTGTGTTGAAGTCTCCCATGATTATTGTATGGTGGTCTATTAGACTCTTGAACTTGAGAAGAGTTTGTTTGATGAACATAGCTTCACCATTGTTTGGGGCATATATATTTATGATTGTTATGTCTTGTTGGTGTATGGTTCCCTTGAGCAGTATGTAGTGTCCCTCTTTATCCCTTTTGATTAACTTTGGCTTGAAATCTATTTTATTTGATATGAGTATGGACATTCCTGCTTGTTTCCAAAGTCCATATGAGTGATATGATTTTACCAACCTTTCACCTTCAGTCTATGTATGTCTTTTCCTATCAAATGCATCTTCTGTAGGCAGCATATTGTTGGGTCTTGTTTTGTGATCCATTCTACTAGCCTGTGTCTATTAATTGGTGAGTTTAAGCCATTAACATTTAAGGTTATTATTGAGATATGGGTTGTTCTTCCAGTCATATTTGTTTATTTATGTTACTAAACATGGTTTGTTTTCCTCTTTGATTATTTTCCCCCCTTTACTGTACTACCTCCCGCTGTTGGTTTTCATTGTTATCTTCCATTTCCTCTTCCTGTAATATTTTGCTGAGGATGTTTTGAAGAGATGGTTTTCTAGCTGCAAATTCTTTTAACTTTTGTTTATCATGGAAGGTTTTAATTTCATCTTCCATCCTGAAGCTTAATTTCGCTGGATACACTATTCTTGGTTGGAACCCATTTTCTTTCAGTGTTTGAAATATGTTATTCCAGGATCTTCTAGCTTTCAGAGTCTGTGTTGAAAGATCAGGTGTTATCCTGATTGGTTTACCCCTAAATGTAATCTGCTTCTTTTCTCTTGTAGCTTTTAAAATTCTCTCCTTATTCTGTATATTGGGCATCTTCATTATAATGTGTCTAGGTGTGGATCTCTTATGATTTTGCACATTCGGCGTCCTGTAGGCTTCTAGGATTTGGGATTCTGTCTCATTCTTCCAGTCTGGGAAGTTTTCTCGTATTATTTCATTGAATATTCTCATATTATTTCATTGAATAGATTGCTCATTCCTTTGGTTTGGACCTCTATACCTTCCTGTATCCCAATGACTCTTAAGTTTGGTCTCTTTATGTTATCCCATATTTCTTGGATGTGATGCTCATGGTTTCTTAACAGTCTTGCTGAGCTGTCTATGTTCTTTTCAAGTTGAAATGCTTTGTCTTCATTGTCTGATGTTCTATCTTCTAAGTGTTCTACTCTACTGGTAGTATTCTCAATTGAGTTTTTAAGTTGGTTTATTGCTTCCTGCATTTCTAGGATTTCTGTTTGTTTGTTTTTTATAACCTCTATCTCCCTGTATAGTTGATCTTTTGCTTCTTGGATTTGTTTATGTAATTCATTGTCGAAGTGATCTTTCATTGTCTGATTTTGCTGTCTAATGTCTTCCTTGAGACTCCAGATCATCTGAAGCATGTATATCCTGAATTCTTTATCTGACATTCCATCTGCTGCAGCTATTACCTCTTCTAAAGTTGAGTTGACCTGCATTCCTTGACCTGCATTCTTTCTGCTTGGTGAAACTGTTGTGTTATTGAATTTTCCCCCTATTTATTTATATTGCTCTTGTATAGTTGAAAAATCTCCCTTGCAGGGGCGGGCGGCGGCTGTGCTCCTCCTACAAATTGGGGTGATCTGTCTACCACGCTGACGGGCCACTGGGCCTGTTCTGCCAGCCGGTCGCAGGTCTGCCTACCTTGCAGGTGCAGGCAGCGGCTCTGCTCTGCCCTTACTCCAATTCGGGTGACGTGTCTACCACGCCAGCGGGTCGCTGGGCCTGTTCTGGATTCGGTAGGCGGCTCTGCTCTTCACCTACTCCAATTGGGGTGACGTGACTACCACGCCGGCGGGTTGCTGGGCCCGTTCTGGGCGCAGGCAGCTGCTCTGCTCTGCCTAGTAATATTCTTTATCTCCGAATCTGCTATGTCTAATTTTATTGCAGCCATGCTAGCTTTTTTTTTTATATTAGTATTTGCTTCTCTTTTCCTATTGTTTTACTTTTGTTACTTCTTTATATTTAATGTGGTTCTCTTATATAGAGCATAAAATTGTATTTTTGGTTTTTTATGCCATCTGAAAATCTTCCTTTTATTTGGTATGTTTATACAATTTATATTTAATACCATATGTTTTATTTCCATATATTATAACCCTCACAAAACATTGTGTTTTTTTTGTTCAAACTGTTATCTTTTAAAATATTTTTTTAAAACTGTATTTACCAACATATGTACCATTTCCAATGTTCTTCACATTATTATTTCTCTGAAGGAGTTCCTTTACCATTTCCTTCATTGCCAGATTGCTGATAAGGAATTACTGTGGGGAGCCATTCTGACACGTGATTGGGTGACTCCCGTTAAGGGCCTGAGGCACTCTGGCTGTGTCGGAGTTATCCCGACCCTTTCCTGATGAGAGAGCCCATCCGTGTGGGGGTGTGCGTAACCACTGACCCTGGAGACCCAATCACTGACCCTGACCTTGGAGTACAGCCCCCCCTCAACCTTCATTGGATGGAATTCTCCCCTGAATCTCTTGTCCCCCCAAATAAAAGGCTACTCCCCGGCGTGTTCGCTCTCTCTCTCTCCTGCTAGCCCAGAGTAATCCTCGCTGCCCTGCTGGGCGGCTGGAGGCGGGGAAACAGGGAGGCGAGCCGTCTCGGACCTAGCAATATAAAATAAGGTACTGTCTGTGTGTTTTATTTTGATCTCTTCTAACTAACTTAATGCCAGAACCTCATTAATGAAACCACTGCGCAGGCCGCGTGGTAGAAATTACCATTTTGAGTTTACACTATAAATTTTTATTATATTCCACTGGATTCATTTTAGTTTTGGATGTATCCAATGTTTTTCATCTTCCTGAATTCTCTTTAAAATTAGCATTTAATATGATATATATCTTCTGGACTTCTGGACTTGTATGTGTGTGTGCATGAGAAGGAGTATGTGATATCCAGTAAAATGTCATTGAATTATTATTCTATTCCTTGTCTTTTGAAGATCTTAAAGAGATCTTTGGAAACCAACACTATCAGTCTCATCTGACATGGAAATGCAGACAATCAAAAACCAGGCTTGTATTGTGGATACAGCTCAGTGACAGAAGGCTTACCTCACATGCACCAAGCTCTAGTTTTAATCCCCTGCATCAGAAAAACATACAAGATTGTTACAGATTTGCCTGTGTTCATTGTTAACAAAGTTAATAGCAAGCACACAGTGTGCAGACAACCAACACCCCAAGTCTTATTTCATTGACTAAAAGTTTATACTGTGCCAAGCAAAATATGTACTACTTTATAACAGAAGGAATTCTTAAAAGATTGTAAGGTAGTAATCCATCTTATTGCCACAGGTGAAAAAAAACTAAGAATTATTAGAGTGGTTTCAATCATAAATACCCAAAAGCTCCATCAGTATGGCTTAAACTATTTGGAAGAGACAGGCCATTTTAGTCGTTGCCTTAAACTGTTCCTGGCTCCCCTTTCCTGTGAGTATCTCAATCTAGCTTAGATGAAGTGTATCAAGTGTGTCAAGTTCATCCATGAGTGGGTTATTGAACAAATTCTACACATATTGGCTTCAAATCTGTATGTCTATATATATCCAGAGAGGAGGAGAGGGCCACTTCTGGACCATCCCAGAAGGAAGAACTTACCTCAAAGCCCAGCAAACCTTTACTTATTGAAACTTTTACTTATTGAAACGAGCCACATTCCTGTTCCTGAACCAATGGTTGAGAAAGGGATATGGATATAACCTTTGTGTTTTGTCCTATCACAGGTACATAGGGTCTTCCAGGGGGACAAGTGTGCACCTGAAGATTTCTAAGTTTCTGATGGGGTGGAGGAAGGAAGGAATAGATGCTAGATGGGTACCTAACCATATTTGCTACAAGTAAATCTCCTTGTGCCTCTCATCTATTAAGTGATCAAATCTGAGTTTGAACCAGGTGTTTCTAACTTCAAATTTCACAGTCCTTCTTTCACTCCCTGAAGCTTCTTAGTATATCACCCAACTGTTTACTGAAAAAAATATGCCATAAGTAACATTGAAAGTATTTTCCACAAAATTAGTTACTATATATTGAAATACATTCATTTCAGAAGTTATTCTTTTTTCCAATGGTACCTTTTAAAAATTATTTTGGGGTATTGATCCCTTCTATGTATTAAATCAAAATGTGTACTTACCTCGTCTTCTTAATTGCCTTTCTTATAAGATAATACCTTGACTAATTTTTCACCAATATGTGAAATGAAATGTCAGTTCAAATGTGAATCTTACAAATATCTATTAAGACTTTACCTTATGATAGACTTTCTGGGCCTATTGACCTTTGGTACTTTAACAACTTTGCCCCAACAGGTCAAAGTAGCCTTTTTTATTAGGTAATTACCCATGTTGTTCTCTGAAGCATCATGAAATTCATTCTAAATTGCCATCACCATTGTAGTTCTAGGGAGTGGTTGGTCTCCTGGTAATAAATATCACTGAAGAGAATGTGTTCTTCCATTTTGCATCACTAAGTCAATAGTTTAGGGAAACTTTATTCTGAAGAGGGTAATCCAATGTCCTGGTTTACCCAAATGGCCTATTTCATCAGTTTGAATGACAATGTATTTAGTTACTCAGGTAATTTCAAATTCGAATTTTATTAACAGGATTCAGTGGGGTGCGCCATACAACTTAGTCAGACATTTAAAGTTCAGATTGTAAAATCTGTTGACCAAAGATGTAATATTTCCACCTCTCTGAGATTCAAAAGGGCAGTATTACTCAGTCATATGGGAGTGTAAATCTTCTTAAGAGAATTTTCTGGTCCACTCAAATACCATATTGCTTTGGGGGCTTAAAATATATTTAATTATCTTTCTTCTTTTCCTTTATGTTATGCTAAGGAATATGGTTGCAGGTACTGGCTCCAGATATGATCTTCATAAATTAATATTTTCAGTGTTTTAAAGGTAAAAGCAATCCATTATTCAACTATTTTAACATATTTAACTATTGTCAGTTTGTCAAAATATTTCTAGGTGGAATCAAAATTAGATATTAAAGGGGCTGGGATTGTGGCTCAGTGGTAGAGCGCTCACCTAGCATGTGTGAGGCACTGGGTTCAATCCTCAGTACTACATAAAAATAAAATAAAGGTATTGTGTTCAATTACATATATATGTGTGTGTGTGTGTGTGTGTGTGTATACACATATATATAATATAAACATAAAAAGTTAGATATTAAATTTGCTCGAGTAAGTATAATTCTCATAAGTATCTGAAAAATAATCTACTGTGTGAAAAACAGCACTGGTCTTAATGATGAATGTCAGCCTGCTCAAGAGGTGGTGCCAGTACTTCCCTGTTGATAAAATATTTCTCCACGCTTCATGACACAATTAAGAGTCTTCATCACGTATACATGCCAAAAATAATTTTGAACCTTTACCTGTGTCTAGGGAAACTTAAGGAAACATCTATTTTCTTGTTTTTTGTCTGTCTTACCTTTTTTTTTTAAAAAAAAAAAAGCTGCTAAACGTTCTTCAGTTTCTAAATAAATGTTAATATCTGATTGATTTTCAAGCCATTCAATTTCAGTTAATAAACATTATTGGATACACACATTTGTTTTATAATTAAATAGTATTCTCAAAACACAACCTTCCTGAGAAAGTTTGCATTTATAGAAATTGAATATTAGTGCTAATAGTCACTGATTAAAGATGGTATCAGGATAGGGGATAGCATGTAAAAGAATCAGCTGCTTGTAGTTGACTAAAATCAGGCATAAGTAGAAAATAATTTTTAAGCCTTGTCCAAAACTAGTACTGACTTCTCTTGAATTATTGATTTTCATTGACTTCTTTGAAGTCGTCACCAATATTTTATCCTCATTATACAGATGAAGAATTTGAGGCTTCAAAAGAGCAAGTGACTTGAACCAGATTATAGAGTTGGTAAGTAAAAAACGACATTTCAGAAAATTTTTATTTTGAAATAGTTCCTATCTACAGAATATTTTCCAGATGACATAATAAATTCCCTATGTACCCCTTCACAATAAATTCCCTATGTACCTCTCCACAAGGAATCGCTGATTGATTTGAGGGAAGTGGATGAGATCATGATCCTTCACCTTTTCTAAGAATGGAGTCATTCTCTTACAGGGCCCCAACAGAATTAGTAAGGAATTTCGGGAAACACTCTCCCTTCTGAACCAACAGGCTGGATAGACTCCTCAATCTAATGAGAAACAAGTGTTACTTACGCACATACCCCTCAATTCAGTCACAGATTCTAGGACTAATTTTTCTAGAGTTTTCCCTGTGCTTTGGCATATGTGTAGCCAAACCATCGGGGGCTATTTTCAGCTGTCAGGAAATGCAGTCTGAAGACACTTCACAAAATTCTCCTTAATATAACTCATGTTTAGCCAATTTTTAAACAGCCTATATGGACTCTGGATGCAAATAAGGAAATCCAGTGAGGTGGGATTCAGCACATTTCCTCTTCCACACTATCATCTAATAAATTTTCTGCAGTAAATCCAACCACACAGAATCCTTGGGTCTTCAAAAACTGCTGACTTCTTCTGTGTGCCTGGAGAGGATGTGAGAGTCATTCACTTTAGTCACAGGACTTTCTGAGGTTATTACTAAAGACCATTAGCTGCCATGGTTCCTCGGCCTTCACTCCACTTCTGGCAGTGTGGGTGAGCCCCGCTTCACATTCAGGCAGAGAACTCGGCAGCCTGCCTGTGACACATATTCTAAGGATGTTTTCCTTTCTTCTCCATAACCTCTGTTGGAACCAGCCTTTTTTATTTTATAACATTTCCTGGTCCAGTTACATCTCTACTAGTGTTTTATGAGCGCTTAAACCCCAACTAGTGTTTTATGAACGCTCGTCATTAGTACCGTTGCCAGGTGAGATCTGAAAACAAGTCAAGCCCTTGTGTTTTGCATCCCAAAGGACAAATTTGATTTTTAGTTCAATTTCCTCAATAGATATACAGTAAAAATAGATATATGGATCTATATTATAGGGCACTTCAAGGTATGACTTGCCAACCTGAGACACATGAAGTTGTAAAGCACCTTGGTTCACAATTAGCAGTGTGAAATGGCACTTCTGACACTAACCATAGCATCTGTGTTTCCCCAGACACTTCATGCAAGGCAAACTCCCGAGGAGACAAAGATCTCATTCTGTTTTTCATATAACTACAGATTTAGAGCTTAAAGCTACAATATTCCATATATATATATATATATATATATATATATATATATATATATATATTTTGTTGTTGTTGTTGTTGTTGTTGTTGTTGTTGTTGTTGTTATTTTGGTGCTGGGGATTGACCCCAGGGCCTTGCACATGCTAGGCAAGTGCTCTACCACTGAGCTATATCCCCAACCCCAAAGTTTTCATATTCTTGAAGTTTCAGCTATGTATCAGATCCTTAAATTGATGAATCTAACTTCCTGCCCTTCATTCAAATGTGCCTGCTTGGTAACCTTTCAGGTCACAGAAACACTTGATCTTACTGGTTTTGCTGTTCTCACCTCTGAAGTTTTCTTCTTCATTCCTCCAATTCAAAAAACTAGCAGAGTCTATTTTGAAAAATGGACATTTTAGAAGAATATGGCTCTTGGGAAGAATTCTGGCCACAGATACTTATTAAATTGCTTTAAAAACTTTTGGAAGCAATTGGCTCTAAACTGTAAACAAATAGTTTTTCTTCAACATTAAATAATCTAAAAGCTCTAATTAGTCCAAATTTGAGGAAATAAACAAGAACAATAATAAGAAAACAC
This sequence comes from Spermophilus citellus, assembly GCF_964194105.1. Taxonomy (NCBI): domain Eukaryota; kingdom Metazoa; phylum Chordata; class Mammalia; order Rodentia; family Sciuridae; genus Spermophilus; species Spermophilus citellus. The sequence continues at coordinate 74,436,109 of NC_138187.1, read as the reverse complement.
AATGTGGGTTTTTTTTATCATTTCATTTTTCTTAATGTGAGATATGTGATATTTTTCACCAAATGATCATATATAGTTCATATCCTGGAAGTTCATGATAATAACGTTATTGTAAAATGTGCCATTTTTTCTGTCAAATAACACTTTCCTCCATTTTCTGTTCAGTTCAACTTCTTAAATATGTTGAGGTTTAGGTTCTCAAATGTGAATTTATAGAAAACCAGTTTTTAAATCTATCATGTACTTTTGTATGAAAACTGAGGTCCCATTACTAGTTACTAGATTTACAAACATGACACAGTTTGTTCATGAGAAACTCAGATTCTAGGTATAGGACTAATTTGTTAAAGAATTTATACATATATGCTCAAAAGAGATGCTCTTAACTCTGCCTGATTGCTGGTAGGTAGAGGAAGATGTGCCATCCTTATTTAAAGGCAGATACCCAACAAGATAAAAATATAAAAAATAAAAATGAATAAGTAAGGCAGATACCCAGGAATAGACAGGGATTCTAGACTCAACAAATTTAGTTTCATTACTTTAACGCATATTAGCAGCATAGGTGTTATTGTTCTTTTTAAAATGAACGTATTTTAATTCCATGTCCTCTGGCTTAAGTTTCACTTGAAATTGTTCCTTTTTTCTCCCTTCTCTTTGACCCTGTTCCTCATCTGTCAGGAGAGAATAACAATAATCAGGTCCACCACATACAGCTGTATAGGCTAAGCTCTGAGCTTTGCACAACTCTGGGAAGTACCATTTACACAGACCAACATACATAGGAGCTCGCCCCCTGGAGTTAGGCATCTATTATTAACGGTCTCTAGCTATAGCATTGTGTGGAAGGATTAAATGAGCCATTGAAACTGGAATATAGAGATCTCAGTACATGGAGTCGTTGCTTTTATTTTTATTATCTCACACACACTATTTTGTACTCTTAAAATGTAGACTAGAGATTTGTCAATGAGAAAATCTTAAACTTGATGATATGCAAATGTAGCTGAAATTATGGTGCAATTAATCAAGTCCACATCACAAAGTATCTATACCATTTTCTTTTGAGGCCTAGTGGAGGAAAGTTTTGTTGTTACTTTGAGTTTTCCCTGCCTTATTTTTGTTCCAGTGTAATGGAGCTTCCTATAGGTTTTACAAATTTGTACTTCAGTGAAGTTTTTTTAAAAAATAAATTAATAGTAACTGGTTTCCAAAATATAATGCAGGGATTTTTTTAAATGTTAGTTAATATTTGAGAGAAGCAAAATTAATGATTTTGTGTTTGCTTTTAAAGTATAACTCAAGTATTTATAGTTTCCAAAATATTGTAGTAACTATAACATTTATGTAATATATATTATGTAATATATAAATGTAGTAACCTTGTGCTTAAATCCTTGAAAGAGTTTAAAGATACATTGACACTATTGGTCATTTCCTTAGATCTCTATACCAATTATTGGTATTTAACTATTATTGGTTTTTAACAATTTATGTTCATAATAATAAAGATGTGGTGGACCTATTTTTGTGCTTTCACTGATGCAAATAACAAAATAGAGTGTTTATCTAACAGATTTTTCCAGCTATTTAATTTAATGACATACGATGAGGTGAAATTATTCTCACTCTTGCCATTTGCATTTCAGAACATTTCTGAAATATAGCATAATCACTTTCTCAGAAAATTATCCGAAAAACCTTGATAATTATATTAAGAAGGCAAATGAATTAAAAATATTAAAAGTGTGACTTAGAGCCAGGCCAACCATCATATCCCACAAATCTCAAGATGTATAATGATTCCAACAATGTTTACTACCAACTCTGAGAAGTTGACAATAGTGTTTCTGAGGGGTTAGCTGCTAACTCCCAAGCAGCAATTCTAGGACTCTGAGTCCCTCCATCTTATGACTTTGCTGTCTTTAGCACATGATTCTGAAATTTACTCATCCTCCATCCAGTGGAAGAACAAACACGTAAGGATACAGGTTTGAGTGTTTTTTATAGGAATGATCGCACAGCAACACACGCGACACGGACCTAGTTATGAAGGTAGAACTAGCTGCACAGATGACCTCTGTGCCTAGGAAGGAAACGGCAGGTCTGAGTGAATAGCTAGAAGTTGCTAGGAATCCAAAATCTTTTTTTTTTCTGCTTTCCTTCCACACCTAACATACTCTCTTTCCCCACAAAATAAGACTAGAACATTTTCCCCCCTGAGGTTTTCACTGACCAAACATCATTATTTCAAAGTATTCTCTGCTGCTGCTAACTATAAAATTAAGTAGTTAAGTAGTAAAATTATACTTAAAACTTTAACATTCATAGATATCTAGTAATTTCCAGCTTGTTTAGTAATTGCATAAATGGAAAAAGACATGTAATAAAATCTAATGTAATCTTCATTAGATGATATTCAATTGCCTCATTATAATTGTAAGCTGAATTCAATAAAAGATGGAAATGCATTATTTTTTCTACGAAACACACACACTCCCATAACACATACATATTCACATGCAGATATACACACACACACACATACATACACACACACACACATCCCTAAATAAGAGACCTATAGTGCATTATAAGTGCCACTGAGAAAAACAGATTATAGAAACTTCATATCTGTATTTTTAAAAAATCTATTTAAATATTTTTTAGTTGTCATTGGACCTTTATTTAATTTATTTATATGTGGTGCTGAGAATCAAACCCAGTGCCTCACACACACTAGGTGAGCACTCTACCACTGAGCCATGACCCCAGCCCTCATATCTGCATTTTTAAGAAAGTATGTTAGCATAACTTCAAACTACTATATTTTCTGCCATTGTACTATTTGCCTATTAACTGAACATGTTTTAAAATACTAATAATTGTCTTTATTGCAAGTGTATTTCATAGAACAAGGGACATAATAACAATAACTACTATTTTTTGGATGTACTTGCTATCTCTCTCTCTCTAAATATATATAGATAGAGATGTATAGATATATAGATATATAATTTAACTTTGACAATTGCCCTCACATATAGGTACTATTATCCTTGCAGCAGGCATGACTATTTTAGCAGAAAATTCACTTTGAATATTTTATAAACACACATACACACACACACACACACTCACATAAAGAATTTTTACTAAAAGTTACTCTCTCATTCAAGACCAATTTGTCCCCCGTGTGAATTAAGTCAAGACCTGGAAGCATCAGAGATCAAGACAGCTCTTCTTTTGTCATGCCTAGTCTTTCCAGAGCCATAGTGACTTTTATTTCTTTTTTTTTTAAAGAGAGAGTGAGAGACAGAGAGAATTTTAATATTTATTTTTTAGTTTTCGGCGGACACAGCATCTTTGTTTGTATGTGGTGCTGAGGATCGAACCCGGGCCGCACGCATGCCAGGCGAGCGCGCTACCGCTTGAGCCACATCCCCAGCCCCAGTGACTTTTATTTCTATGTCTCCCTTCTAGTTTCTTTTCTGTTTGATGTCTGAATTTCTCTGCTTCCTTTGCACATACTACTCCATCATTCTCTGGCTTCAGTTGCAAGGAGAGATTTGATAAAATACTTAATCTTAAATACATTTCTCATGAGAGGAAATCTGATGGCTTGATTCAAGCATCGACTCCAGGTAGTAGTCACAGAGGGCAAAATAATGCTGACAAATGTTATGATTTGCATTGAGGTGTCCCCCCAAAGCTCCTGTGCTAATGCAAGAGGTGAAATGGTTACATTATGAGAGCTATAACCTACTTAGTGGATTGATACATTTGATGGGCTAATAATTTAAATAGATTAAGTAGGTGGTAACTGTAAGCACATGGAGCATGGTTGGAGGAGGTTACATTACTGGAAGTGTGCCTTTGGCATTTATATTTTATCCCTGGTTCCTAGTGCCTGCTGTCTCCGCTGCGCCCTCCCTTCCTTGGCTTCCTGGCTGCTGGGAGCTGAGCATCTTTCTTCTACCACTCCCTTCCACCATGATGTTCTGCCTCGTCTCGGTCCAGGGCAATAGAGTCTGCTGACCACAAACTGAACCTTGGAAACCATGAGCAAAAATAAACTTTTCCTCTTCTACATGGTTCTCATCAGGAATTTTGATCTCAGCAAAGATATGGAAACAACCTAAATGGATATCAAAAAATGTGATACCCACACAATGGATTATGATTCAACCTTTAAAAAGAAGAAAATCCAGCCATTTGCTACAACATAGTAGAAACCTGTATAACATTATGTTAAGTGAAACTGGCCAAGCACACCAAAGAAGGTAAATATCTCAATATCTCACTTATATGTGGTATCAAAAATAATCAAATCCATAGAAGAGTAGAGTGATGGTTGCCTGGGAATGGGGGGAGGGGTAAGGGTGGGGAAATGGGGACATGTGGATCAGAGGATAAAAATTTTCAATTTTAAGAAAACTATGATTTGAAGACCTTATGTACAGCATAATACCATACTTTATAATTATGTATTATATCCTTGAAGTTTGCTAAGAAAATGTATCTCAAGTGTTCACCAAGTGGTTACTGTGTAGGTGATGGATATGCTCCTTCACTTGATTGTGGTTATCATTTCATAATGTATACATATACCAAGATGTCACATTGTACACCTGAAATATATGTAATTTTGACTTGTCAGTCAATAAGTTTGTATTTGTCTCAATGAAGTTTCAGGGAAAAGGCATGGCTGCCAACACCCCGGTGAGAAGAGGGGGCTGTGCTCAGAGAAGGGACACCATCTGGCCTAAGCAGAGGTCATAAACAGTTGTACTACAACTGCCATTTAAGCAAATAAGGAAACAGAGACAAAGTAAATGACTTGAACAAAGCTGCTAACAAGAGGAGAACCCTGTAGGATTTCAACCTGCGCCTATGTAAATCCAAAGCCCAAATCCTTCAACTTTGCCACTCAGCTCACTGTAGTGTTAGCAGTTCTTTGACTCACTGTCTTTTGTCTTCACTGTCTGCAGTTAGGTTTGTATAAATCCTAAATAAATAGAAAACCCATTCTCATCATAATTGTCAACAAGTTGAGATTTTAATAAATTTTCAGTTAACTGTTCTTCTCCTTTAGGATTTCTCCAGCACTAATACACAGTGAAGAAATAAGTAAGATTTAAAAGCTTTTTGGTTGATTTATTTTCCCAGTAAATCCCATGGATGTCCCAGAAATTTAATACAGGAAAAAAAATGTTTAAGTTGTTGATAAACAGACATGTGAAACCCTTTGAGAGTTAATGTGACTCCTCAGTTCTCAGGGTGGTTATTGGTTATGGTGGGAGCTCTGTAATTCTCCCATATAACCCAAATGAAGGAAGCTGCTTTGATCCAGCTGTTTTCCTAGGTATGATACATCTGGTCTGCAAGGAGAAGTGAAGGTGAATGGATGGTGAATGTTTGCTGTCATTCGGAAGCAAAAATTTCATGATTCTAAAAAGACAAAAATAATAAGAGCAATACCAGGTGGAAGAATCAATTCCAAAATGAGTCCTGTTTTAATCTTATGAGGAAAGAAGTGATTCCATTCTGTGGCACTTGAACCTGTCTAAATGGAAACAGGCTGTCACATAAAATCAGCACGAATTTGTACATACAATGCCTTTCTGATGTGGATTTACTGTCCTGTAGGGCCCTCTAGGGACTGAACAGCAATCTCCCAAACTCATTTCAATCAGACCCAGAAACAAGAGATGAAAGCATAATGCTCAAGCCACGAACGCTTCAGCTTAATCTTCCCGTCAAGAGATTTTCCCCAACATATTATTTGACTTCATTCACTAGTTGCAAAACTAATATTTGAGGGATGAAGAAAGGCAGCACTATCATATTTTCTTAAAGGATTATTACTTTTTAGCTGATAGTAGCTATCACAGAACAGAAGTTCCATGATCACCACTATCTCCTAATAACTTGCACTGTGGCAAAAGCAGATCTACTCTTTACTGAAATATGGAGTTGCAGGTGCTGGGATAGCAATTTGATGCACCTTCTATTTTCTGCAATTTAAAAGAGGTGGGAGTCGTTGGCACTGTAAGACACAGAGACACCCAGGAGAACGCAATGTAACAACCCAGTGGAAAGGTGTTCGTTTTAATGGACGTTTTAATGTTCATTACTTATTATACACTGATTCTTCCTGATTATACACCAACTTCTTCAAGCAGGCTCTAAACTTTGAAGTGTCCAAAATTATAGATTGCAATCACAGGATTCAATAGGATTCAACCAATCTCTCCAGATTATTAAATCTTGACTTGGGGCAATAGTTATCTTCTACTTGTGATTCAAAGGTTCTACTAAGGTTCTATTTGTGACTTTCTGAGGATGCTATGAGTTGTTGAAAGGTCAATGTTCCTCTTCTTTTTGTTTCATAGGAAAATAAAATTCTTACTTCATGGGTGTGTGGACAATTTTTCATCCTCAAATTTAAAAAAAAGTGCAATAGAGGATATTCTCCAATTCTCTTGCTCAGAATTCAGCTTGTAAAGCCTTTGGTATTCGTTAATTTCAGCCCACATGATCTTGATAAAGACAATTTTTAAAATTTTTGCCCAGATCTCTTTTATCAAGTGAATTTTCAGTGTTCTAAATGATTTCGTGAGAACTCGAAAATATTTATTGATTCATATGTTCATAAATGTGTTGCAATCGACTGGGGAAAAGAATAGTGTTTCTTTTGAAATAAAATAATGCTCAGGAAAAAGTTTGTTCTCTTTGTCTCCTTTCTCAGGCTAGATATTAATCCTCTACTGTTCCTAGCATTCTGAAATACAGTAGTTCCAAGGAAATATCTCTTCCTTTCTATGCATCTATGTAGGTCTGAACGCATGTAAGCCACCTTCTGTGATTTTAACTGATCTGTTTACTAGAAAAGCAGCAATAATAGTGCCACAAGTAGCTATTTGACAAATACGAGTAAAATTTAAACCAATTGTTTTTTAAAAAAAGAATTGTGACATCTTACCTTTAATTTTCTCCAGGAGACTTTCAGGGTGGTTGCTCTTAATCGATAGTTTGGAAGAGCAACTTTTATAATACTGACTCAATATTACAAAATGAGACCATTAAGAAGGGATACCATAGGCACCAGCCCTGGTGTGAGTAGCAAAAGGGTGTTTTTGTGTATCTGTATTATATATCTATTATGTAAGTAAAAGGGAAAATTGAATTTGATTTATTCCAACTAAAATTATTTATCAAGTGCCTTCTGTAACCTGTCACTTATACATGTAACTTGAATCCTTACCTGGCATATGGCACAGTTTTGCTAAATGTATAAAATTAAGGTTTGGTACGCATGGTTGTACTAAGAGGACTGGGAAACATGATAGAGAGCAAGTACACACTTCAACAGATGCTAGGCTAGCCCAACCTCGTGCCACTGTCAAGGAAGCCAAATTATGTAGGAAGCAAGTGTTCACCTGCTTCCTGAATCGATAAGAGGGTCATGGCACAGTCGACTATTGCACTCAGCATGGTGCTAAGGGCAACAGCAGTAGCTGAGAAAACCCTTGATTGTACATCAGGAGGCATCCCAGGAAAGATTATTACCATAGAAATTGATTTCTGATTATTTGTTTTGTGTTAAAAATCTCCAGGTTTCTCTAAATATGTCACAGCTTGGCACATTTCCAGGAATAAATCAGACATGGCTCTTGCACTCAAGAACCTGACAAGCTAGTTAGCAAAGAATGATATGTAATAACTAATAGTAATAAAGCCTGAAAGTAAGACGTGACATGTCAGAGAGGAGGTGGACAGCCATGGTGTGCTGTACAGATCTTTCTACTGATTTTTTCTCCCAGAGGAGGCCCATATGAAGTGTGTAGTTAGCTATGGAGTTCAAGACCCACTGCAGAGATTTCACGTGGGCCATGCCCTCCCTGGGCTGCTCCTGGTCAATGAGGCACACCAGAGCACAGCCATTCCTGCCCAGTGCTAGACTGTACCAGGCAATCTTGCTCTAGGGCTCTCTGGGGGCCTGGTGAGACTATCATGGTTGCACTGGAGAACATGGTTTTTTATCTAGCCCCCTCCTTCTTCCTGTCTCCTCTCACAAGTATCAGACTTGAATCATGGTCTGTAGGCTCCTGAGCCCTCTCACCTTTCCTGGGCGATTCCCCTACTGGATCTCTTACAAATCTAATTCTTTCTTGATGTCTCTTTCCTGGACATCCTGAAGTGCTACTTAAAACGAAAGTAACTTGAAGATTTAGAAGAGTGATGGGTTCCTTCATTCGTAGGGATTAGGAAAGATGACTGAAATAAGGGAATATTTGAGATGGGCCTCTCTCTGTAAAACAAAGTGTTTAACATATTTAAAACTAAATATGGAATTGTTTATGATAAAGAATCATAATACCATTCTTCGAGACAGCCGTGGTGATACTTGATTTGTTTCAACACCAATGATAACAAATTCATCACTGGGATTTTGTGAGGTAGTTTACATAACCTCTTCTCTCCTTCTTTATTCTGTAGATGAGGAAACTGGAAAGCTGTGAAGTTGCATAAATCACTAGGGGCAGACCAGTGACAGTAAAGAAAAAATGCTCCCCTAATGATCTCAGCCTTGAAATACTCAGCTGTCAGGCTGGGACTCATGCCTGTGGGAAGACAAACCATTAGTGTCTAGCACCTCATTTCCACATTAATTTTCCTAAAGCATTTACTCGCTCAAAAAACTTCAGTGACTTTCCCTCCACTAGAGAAGGGCCCAAGAACTACTTGGATCTCAAAGTCCTCCCCATCCCCAAAAGAGACAGGAGGTAAGGAATTCTATGGTTAAATAAAATCATGAAGCATTTTGTGCCATACTGTATACTTACTATGCACGCTAGCACATGGGAGGTTCTGAAAGTTCCAAAGAGAAAGTAGTTCTTGATTCATCTATACTAATAACTGTCTCATAATATTAGTCTTCTTTGACCAATTGTGACTTAGAGAAGGTAAAATTTACTGCATGTGCTATATTTCATATATGCACACACACAAACATACACATACATGTATTTGTTTTTCTTTTACTTCACAGTTTTATTTTATTATAACCATAAGCTAACATGTGTTAATTAAAACATTAATTCTCAAAAATATAAGGAACAGAGAGTTAAAATCACCTCCAACATCTCATCAAATCCCATCAGTCCATGCCATATAATACAGGCGACCTGCCTTTGAGATATCTCTTTATCTCTCTCTCTCTCTCTCTCTCTCTCTCTCTCTCTCTCTATATATATATATATATATATATATATATATATATATTAGAAATGTCATGCACATTATTTAATTTTGACCTCTCCTCTCTCACTTTCTTTCCCTCTTTATCTCTGCCTCTTTCCCCTCCCTCCCAAACATTGATATTGCTATCATCTTTGTCCTCCACACCAGCTGGTACCTAGAGTAATGAGCCACTGTGTATCCTTCTCTCTCTTATTCAGGCTTCATGATGGTATTTGAGCCGGAAGTTTTAACTCTGCAGGTCTGGCTACCACTAACCCCTGCATGTTTTCAAGGGAGGTCTGACTTCAAGAATGGCCGCTAGCTGACTCTTGAGAGTTAAGCTCTGAGCTGTTGAAATATTCTGCCCAATTAGAGTGTCTTCAGTGACTGAACCCTTGGGTTACATGGCACCAGTTTAACGAGATAGTTATGCTAACAAGATGTATAGTGAATGCCTGCTATTGCTCTGAGTAGCTGAGGTCAGCCATGCAGGCACTGCATGCCTACATTACTGGGTCCCAATGAAATACCTGGATGCCAAGGCTCAGGTGGGCTTCCCTGGTTGACAATGTTTTGAATGTGTTGTTCTCATATCACTCCTGAGTGTATTAAATGCATCCATGTGACTTCATAGAACCCCTAAAAGACTGCACCTGGTTCCTTCTAGACTTTACCTGTGGACTTTTACTGGTTTAAATACATGTTCTTTTCTTGCAATAGACCATAATTGTGAGTACAATGGCTTTTCTGGCTCCTTCTAGTGAATTGTCAAGCCTTCAGACAGTCCTAGTCCTAGACAGTCCTAGGGATCTCCAACCACAGCTTTTTGAGGGTATAATCTTCCACTGAGTACAATTTTCACTGTGTCCCAGAGGTGCTAGATAACAATGGTCTTCCTTTCATTGCTGGTTTCACTTTATATTTTTCTCTTCTATACCAGAGTTATTTAGAATTAGATTTCTCATTTTCAAATGGAGCCACATATTTATTCTTTATCTAATATTGTTGGATTATGATCAGAGAATGCAGTTTCTTAAAATCTTGACTTTTGAAAATGTGTTAATTTTTCTATCATTGTGAGCAAGTACTTTCAAAATCCCAAACTATTTCTTTACTATTATGTGAGCACAAAATACAGTTCCTATGTATTTCAGACACTATTCTCCACTGTTCTCCCCCTACACCAGAAAGGGATAAATTTAGAATGCTTTTAATTTACTCAACTCCCTCTCACCCACTCAGGTCCTAGGTTCTTGCTGAATTTGTAACTTTAAGTACAAGACTACTATTGACATTTTACTCACAGTGTGTGGAGAGGCTTCGTCTTGTAGGTGGATCAGATCTCACAGGGGCAGCTTGGATGGCCTCGATAGCTATTGGAAAAGAACTAGGAAAAAGCTTTCTAAAAAACAGAAGAATAAGCACAGTGTGGTGGATTCATTATCACAGGGTCAGAAAGTTCACCTGCAGAGTGGTAGGTTATTTATCACATGGCTGATGAGTTAATTTACAGCTGAAGTGAAGAAAATCAATTTTCTATAACAAACATTTTAAAGTGTTGTGGTGAAGCCATTATATTTACAGCCTGGTTGTATGACTTGTATTTCTCAGGAAGTCTTGCTTTTTCCCTCCTCATAATTATCAGTAAATAGAAGGATAACGTCTCTATTTGAGTTAGTATGTGATTTAATCTCAAAGACTATGGACCCCTCTAGGTAGTTTCCAGCAATATTTTTGTTGGTTTGTTTAGAGGGTGCAAGTTGTAAATGTTTTTCACCCTTCTTTTTCTTCTTTTCCTAAGAAAAGCAACATCAACACAGCCCTTGACCTAGGTCGCCAATATTAGTTTCCTCACAAGGCTTCTTATCAAATAAAATTGTAAATTAGATTTCTATGACTGAAATAAGTCAGTACATTAAATCTCTAATTTACCAATCTTCATATGCTACTATTCTTCATTTATATTTAATAGTGTGTCTATTTCAAGGCTCATTACTGAATACCATTTTCATTTTTCTCTATCTTCTGGTCTCTATTCAGGATATTTTATCATTTGGCTTAAGGATTTTTCTTTAATATTTTTTCTTGATTGAGTTTCATGAACTGTATGTTTTAGGAATCCTCATATGTTAATAAATATTCTTATTTTCCATGATGAATGAATGAAAGATAAATACATGTTGTTTGAAATTTAGTTTTAGAAGTCTACCATCTTCCATGTTCATCCTATAGTTAAATTTAATGCTAGTTGGATATGTGTTTGTGAATTAAATTTTCCATCCAGAATGTTGTAAAAATGTATTTATTTGCTGGGCATGGTGGTACATGCCTGTGATCCCAGAGGCTCAAGAGACTGAGGTAGGAGGATTAAGAGTTCAAAGCGAGCCTCTGCGCCTGAGCAAGGCCCTACGCAACTTAGTGAGAGCTTGTCTCTAAACAAAATATTTAAAAGGGCTGGGGATGTGGCTTGGTGATTAAGCACCTCTGGGTTCAATCCCAGTACCAAAAAAAATATTATTTATTTTACAATTCAGTAATGTTGACAAGATATGCATAGGGATGCTTCTAGAACTCTTAATTGTTGAATCCTAGACTCAGATAATATGGCAAGTAAAATAATGTTCCCCTAAAGATACTCTAATCTCAAGAAACTCATGTTATCTTACAAGGGGAAATAAAGTGGGGGATGGAATTCAGTTGCTAATCAGATGCCCTTGAGATGGGAAGATTACCCTTGATTATCTGGGTGAGCCCAGTAATCACAAGGAGGCTTACAAGTGAGTGACAGAGGCAGGAAATGCAGAGTCCTACAGACATTTGAAGATGCTGCTCTGCTGGCTTTGAGGTGGAGGAAGGGCTCAAAGCTGAAGGAGTATAGGAAGCCACTAGAATTTGGAAAAGGTAAAGAAAATTATTTTCCTCTAAAGCCACCTGAAGGAATTCAGTCCTGCTAACACCCACTTTGTGGATGAGACCTATTTTGGACATCTGGCCTCAAGAACTATAAGATAATACATTTTGTTTTAAGCCACTATGTTTGTGACTATTTGTGACAGCAGCAATAGGAATTTAATGTAGTCATTCTGGCATCAAGATGAAAAACCCCTGCCTACGCTTCTTCCCATTGGACTAGCCAGAGGGTTCACTTATGTCCATTCCCTAGTCTTCTAAAGGCTAGCAGGTGCCAGACTGTGGAGAAATAGCCAGAACGTGGAGTCAAGGGAATGATAGTCAACAAGCACTCTGCGTATCATTTGCTAAAATCTTCTTCCCTTACTTTTTCAGCCTTTTCTCTTGCCAATTCTTACTCTGAACACTTCCCTTTAGCCCTAGGATTGTTTCCCTAGTATAACTGGGCTATTGAATACTCTTTTGTATTTTTTAAATTTTAGCGTCCAATTATGTTATAAATGCAGGGATTGTAAGAAAAAGAAAATGGGGGAAAGAACTAGATTTGAAAAACAAAACCATTGTCAGATATTGTTTTTATTGTCCAGGAGGTAAAAGTAAAACTGGGTTAGATATATTTCGCTTTCCTCAACTGAAGTTACAAGAGCCTCTACCTGAAGTAAACAAACAAATTAGTGGGAATAACATGACCTCCAGTACAACCAAGATTAGGCTAGGAAAAAAAGAACTGAATGGATGGGAATTATAGCCATGCCTGAGACTTTCAGTTGAGAAATTAAATGCAACAAATAAAATTAAGTAGTCTGGTACACCATTTAGAATTTGTTTGTTGATCAGAAGCCTTGCTCTATTTAGCAATAATTACTGCTGACTAGAAAATGTACATATGCAGTAGTATTCTTTTTAATGAAGAAAATTCACTCTCAAACACGCTTCTCTATCAACTCTATATTACCATGAGCAGAAATAGGTAGAAGCATAGGAATATATTTTGGGATATCAGACTGAAGAAAAATAGCCCTTCATCAAATGAAGTCAAATAACATCAAGTGCTTGGGGAAGAATGAGTTTTTGCACAGGGGAGAGGATGGTGGAATGCTCAAGAGAGACTACCAGAGGTGAGCTGGGGAGATTCTGAATCTGAGAAGGAGCCAGAGGTGGTTAGTTCAGAGTCAGCAAATTACAGCCCATGATGCCAATCCAGCCTATTCATCATTGGAAATAAAGTTTTATTGGAACATAGCCACATTCATTGGTTTAGGTATCTGCTAAAATAAAATTTTAAAAAATCTAGTTTTTTAGACCTTAATTTTTCATTTGTGAATCCCAAAGAAGTTGGGACCAAAAATGGCCCACAATACTCTGCCCCATCTATGCACAGGTTATGTTTATAGCCAGGAAAAAAGGAAATAACATAAGGAAAATAGAGGTGAGGCACAGAGACAGCCTGATTGGTTGCAGCTTCTGTCTTATTTGATCTTAAACAATTGGCAGCTTATGATTGGATAAAACTCAGAAACTCACTACAACCCTAGGTTAGTCTTCTACACATCAAATTAGATTGCAGTTCATTATGTAAAGAGAAAAATTTAGGTCAAACTTAAATTATGTATAGAGGCAGCTATAGGCCAAACTTGATAGTATTATCATCAATAGCTACTTTTTTGCAAACGTGGCAGAGCTGAATATTTGCCACAAAGACTATATGACCCCCATAGGTGAAATATTTATAGTCTGGCCCTTTGCAGAAGAGGTTTGCTGACCTCTAGGTGAGGGGAAGGCCTCTACGATTTCAAGAAGTAAAACAGAGCGGATTCGGAATTAGCCCTAAGAACAGCTCAGGTATATTCTCTTTGGGAAAGAAAGCATTACAGACCAAATTGCATGTTTCCTGGGTAACGCTGAGAGCAAGTTATGGTGATAGACAGAACTCACATTTGTCATGAATAGCTGCTAAAAATACAAAGTTGAAAACTGCTTCCCTAGAGAAGCCTATGTTAAGGATTTGGAGAAGGTGTGTGTGTGTGTGTGTGTGTGTGTGTGTGTGTGTGTGTGTGTTTTAAAGGTATCAGTCATGAAGAGACCCAGGGGCCCTTTCTCCTTTAGCAATACAACCTGGACTAAGCCTCCAGCAGTCTCCTTTCCTTCAGATCAGATGCAGGATACTCTGAGATTGTTGGATTCCCTTTTTGCCTGACAAGCCATCAAAAGTTCAAATTAAGGTTTTCCTTCTATTAAGTTTATTTAATTTTTTAAATGGAAATATAGATTTTTGCATATATGAATTGCTGCTTGGACAGGAATATTTTTTAAAGAGAGAGAGAGAGAATTTTTTAATATTTATTTTTCAGTTTTTGGCGGACACAGCATCTTTGTTTGTGTGTGGTGCTGAGGATCGAACCTGGGCCGCACACATGCCAGATGAGCGCGCTACCGCTTGAGCCACATCCCCAGCCCTCTATTAAGTTTAAAAAGCCTATTTGGGTGTCCTCATCTCCTGAAATTGTCCTCTCCTCTTTGTTGAGGCTTTAGAGTGGAAAGTATGGTGGGGACATGAGGGTAGGGGTTTGGGACCTAGGATTAGAGATTTAAATACAATGTGTGGTTCAAGGAAGACAAACACTTTAGAGCACATTGCTTTCTGTCAGAGTCTCTACTTAGATGCTTCCCAGTCTGGTAGTGGGAGGAAGTAAAATGAGCATCGGCCTAATGGGTACCTGAAAAGTAAAGTATCGAGACATTTTCCCAAGGTAGAAATGGCAAAGTGTTGAAGGCAGAGAGATCTGATTCAGGGAGAGAAATGTTGATGATAACAATTTTATAAACCACTGGCCCTATTCACTTCCAATAGGACAAACACAAGCTTTATGTCAAAATAGGTCTTTCATGTAGGAGCTCTGACTCTGGAAATGAGGTTCAGGGCTTGGCAGGTGGGAGAAGATGCAAGATGGAGTGAGGATTGGAGAAATGCTTAATTCAGTGGTGGCTACAGTCTCTAGCCCCCAGCTTCAGCTTCAGCTCCCAGCCAGTTCCATTTTAGTCCTCATTTGTCCCCAGGAGCCCCTTTTGCCACTGAATCTTTTCCATAGACCCTTTTTATATGCAGGCCAAACAAAGCAGGCACATTGCCAACAGGTTACATGGTTGGGGGCGCGCATGCTCACAAGTTAATGTTTATGACCTTGAGTATGTACACTGAATCACAATGTTTCTGGCCTTGACTAACCATACACACTAAAAATATAGCATAGCCCACTAGAAGTCTCAGAAAGGGAGCCTACCTAGAGCCATCTTGGGCCTAACCCAACAAGGTCCTTTACTTGCAAAGCAGACACTCTTATATGACTTAGGTACTTGAGTTTGTCTTGATTATAGTAGTCTATTTTTTTCCCATCACAGAAGTAAATTCCAAGCGCCTTAGAGTCTATGATTCTGTTCTATCTTATATTAAATGCCTCCACTCTAGCACTTGACAACCTCTTTCATATGGCACTCAATGAATTAGTTAATTGTATTAATGATAGGTGCTTCACACATGGTCATTTAACTCGGATTTGCAATGTTCATCCAGGTGTTTAAATACAGCAGGGATTTCCTTCCTGGAGGGGAGGGAGGTTAGTACTTTATTTGTGAGAACTGGAAGAGTTTTTGTTGTCTGACTACATAAATGTATTGTTCCAAATTTCCCCTTAGATTCATAGTCTCACAAAGGAAAAAGTAAGAATTCACTGTGTGTGTGTGTGTGTGTGTGTGTGTGTGTGTTTAGACATATTTTAAGTTTGGTTTTTACTGTCTAAGCCCCTGGATGACCGAGTCTTTGTCTTGTTCACTGTGAATCCTCAGCACTTAAAATACTACCTGGGACACAGTAGGGGTTAAATATTTGTTAAATTTTACTCTTATGGATGTTTTTCTCTTATTGCTGTAGCTTTAACTTTTTCAGTCAAGCATTTGGATTTTCAAACGCCTTTCTTCCACCACAGAGAACTGTTTACTATGTGTACCTATCTAATTGTCGATGCTAATGAAACAAAAATAAAGAAGACTTTATAGCTATTTGATTTCTCAATAAACCTTTCACTTCCCTCACTTTATTATATCTTCATTTATTTTTATTCATTTTCTTTATCAATTCAAAGGTATCATTTCCAGTGTTAATTTTCATAGAGTTTGGGTAGCTAATATTTATTTAGGAGAAAATAAGCAATGTTAACTCCACCATATGTTGTAGGGACAAACGAGGCAAGGCACCGAAGATAGCAGGAAACACTTTTACTTGGCTGCAGCCAGGTTCAGAGGGCACAGCTTTTGCTGTAATCAATCAATCCCCTGAACCCCAAGTTCAGGGAGTTTCAGAATTTTATACCCAGCATGAAAGGGGAGGGGCTCAGAATTTCACAGTCTACAGAAGTTCACATAAAAGCAGCTTTTTCTTTCACTGTTCTGGGCAAGTTAACTCTTCAAGGACAACACCTGAGGAAGGGAGAGCTACTTCTCCCCTTCTTTCCTCCCCCTGCCAGCTGTTACCATGGAGCCCATTTGTAACTTATCTTAAAAATGTAGACATCTCTGTGAAGCCCAGCTCAAGGCCAGAGGCCTTGTTTGCACATTTCTTCAAAGTACTATACTGGACATGTTTGTGAAAATCTAGTAAGGGGGATGTCCAGCACCTGGAATGCTGGTATCTTCTTGGTCAGTGGCGAAGTAAACAGGGTGACACGAAAATAGGAAGTTTATCTACATTGAAATCTTTTGCAGAGATTCTTTTGCTGACAGCCCTAAAATCAGCCATGTTGAAGATTTCTGGCGAGGCCCAGTTAAGACTTTTCAGTGGAGAAAGGGGGTGCCACTTCACATACTCCAAAGATCTGGGATAAAGAATGGGCATGTATATAAGTTATGGATAAATTGAAAAAAACGATTTTCCCAGGCTTCCTAAAATCTTCCCTTATACCCCGATTTCCTCTCTTTCACAAGATAAATACATAAAAGTACCATCTATGATGAGGTTTGTATTTTTGGAGCATCATGACCTTATCCATTTGGTGAAAGAGAAATAGTACAAATTTTCACATTTTAAAAGTTATTTCTTGGGGCTGGGGATGTGGCTCAAGCGGTAGCGTGCTCACCTGGCATGCGTGCGGCCCTGGTTCAATCCTCAGCACCACACACAAACAAAGATGTTGTGTCCACAAAAAAAAAAAAAAAAAAGAAAAGAAAAATAAATATCAAAAATTATCTCTCTCTCTCTCACACACACACCTTTCTCTTTTAAAAAAAATTATTTCTAAAAGATTTGAAGTGATTGAAGGAATGAAAATGAGTTTTATAACATTGATCTACTACACGTGTAGATATTTTAGGGTTTTGTAGGAGGAAGGTTGTGCCCTGTGGTTAACCAAGCAAAAGGACAATTCTTTTGTAGTTATATGTAGTGTTAATGTACCTCAAAATTTCAGATAGACCTCAACCTGAGATTTTTTTTCTTATTTACTGTTTAAAATAGCTGGAAGGATCAAGAATCAGTAAAAGAATGGAGAATGGTATTGGATGATATTTTTCTTACTCTTAAGCCAATGAGTGGTTAAGATCTCAGACTAGAAAATAACCAAAACTAAGACTGATATTATTTTAATGTTAAGTTAGAGACCACAGGATGAATTTTAGGGAACATAATAAATATTTTCATCTCCTTTAATGGAGCAGCCATAAAATGATTATGCTTTTAAATAAAACGAGATTATCTTGTTATTTTACTTATAGTTTTTTTTTTCTATTTGATTATCTCCAACTCATTCCTTTGTGGAATATTAAAAATAAAATGGAAACTGAGCCCTGTGGAGATGCTGGGCTTTCGCTGTCTAAAAAATGAAGAGATAAAAAGAATCAAAGTTTATCTCATTCAAACTTTGAAATAATTTCATGTAAACTTCAAATTAAACGTCACTATAAATTGAAATGGAGCTCAAGGTTAAGGAAAAGCAATTAGAAAGTTTGGGGGTGAATTGGGTGAATTGACTATTTTGACTGAATGACTTTCTTTCTGAATAATGCCATAATTTGTATTTAATTTTCTGGTATTGCAATCTGTTAGTCAGCTGCTTTAAGGCTTTTTGATAATATTAAATAGTTTTATGGAGTTCTTGATGGGCTAACGATGGATTACATCATGGTTCCATGGTTTTATTTCTCCAGTTAAAATGAAACTGTTATTTGTAAGGAAAGAAAAATTAATCATATTGATTTTTTACTCATACTATAAACCCTGAATCATCACAGTAAAACATGCATTCTCCATTTTTTTTTTTTTTTACATTATTTGTGTGGGTTGGCTGGTTTGTTTTTGGTGCTGAGGATCAAACCCAAGCACATAGGTTAGGCAAGTAATCTGCCACTGATCTACATTCTAGTCCCTTATTAGTAGTGTTTTCATGTAAAATTCCTTTTAATTATCCTGCTGATACAGCACCTGTGTGTTCTGATCGGAAATGTGACTGGTCAGCTTTGTCATTTGCATTTGATAAGAAATAATTGCTCTCCCTGCATGTCACCTTGGCTCATTGAATTTTATCCCATTTCTGGGATGCTTTATATACATTGTGACTTAGAACTTGAAAGGGGAATAAAAGTTTGCTGTGCTGGCAAATCTCACCATCCTTGATGATTTGAACTGTCATTACTCATTAATTTCCTTCTGTTTTGCTGTTCCATGAATTATAAATCAGCGTCTGTTCTTTGTAGTTTATTAGTCATCAATAATAATGAGCATTGATAGACAGGTGGAACTTGGTAATTTTCACAGTGACTTTACACATGTCATCATCCATATAGCCTAACCAGTTGTCTGTCTCCATTGTGCAGGAGGAGAAGCCACACTCAGTGAGGTTCAGCGACATCTATGTAGACCCCACAGTTGATGACTGGCAGAGCCAGGACCAATGTTAGATTTCTGATCTTGAGACTTCAGAGCTATCTCATTCCACAAGTGGACTTTCTGGGATGTCCACTATGAAATGCCACAGTGATAATCTGTGGTAGTCATCATAGATGTTGGGCTTAAGTTTAACCGCTTAGAATCATTGCCTTTAAAGTAGGTTTGTTTGATCACAGAGGAGGGTTCTAGTTCATCTTTCTGTGTACCCCCAGAACTCAAAGTCTTCATAATAGTGAGTCACCAGAAAACTCTAAATTCTAGAAAAGCTTACTAAGGTGATCCAACAACCCACTTGAGAGATGAGTTTAATGTGGAAGGCTAATGGCACAGTTTGCTGACTTTTAAACTAGCACATAGGAGTTGGGATGTAGCTCAGTGGTAGAGCACTTGCCTAGCATTCACACACACACACACACACACACACACACACACACACACACACACACATTAAACTGGCACATTGGCAAGCCAAATGTCAAGCTAATGAGGACCCCAGCACCATGTTGTGCCACTGAAGGTCAGGGTCCTCTAAGATTTCCATTCTTCTGCTGAGTCTGCATTTCTCCCAATGCAGAGGTGGACCATTTCCTTTCTGGGAATGTAGTACCATTGATCATCATGTTCTGTCTACCATTGATCATCATGTTCTGGAGCCTTTTGTGCTTGACTATCCTCTAAAAGGGATTCCTGTTTCTTTCCACCAAAGCACCTCTTTTCTTAAGGAGTGCCTAATACCTATATTTTTGTGAGAAATGCACACATTTCCTGTGTTGAACTGTGAATTTCTGAAGAAAAAATAGTATTGCTATTGTAAAGTACCTAGCCCTCCTCTGTTCTTCTTCACATAAAGGATGCATAATTAATGTTGGCTGAGGGAGTAATGATTAACCCAAGACTTCCCAGCTCCTGTGGCAAGCACTGACTTATGAAGTTATAGAGTATAAGACAGTGGGAAATGACCTCTCTGGAATTAGCTCTGCAGTCTGCACAAGTCAGGTCAAGAGAAGCCAGTACAGACTCTTCCTTCTTTCAAAACAATTACTTTGTTTATTTATCCACTAGTGTTCTTCCTAGAAAGCATGCATCCATTAGAAATGAATCTTCTTGATGTTTTTAACTTCCAAAAGCATATCACACAGAATTACTGTCTTGACATCAATTTCTATGAAATATTACCTTACAGCCAGACTCTACAAACTGAAGCAAAAGTCAAAACAAGAAGCCAGTTGAAGAAAGAGTTCCTTGAATAACCTATAGCACACGCCATATCATAAAACTGAACTCAACTTCTTTGAGGTCTGAACACTCTGAGGTTGACCTCCAGACAATTCGATGTTTATATTCTTTACACTCCCAGTTAAAGGCAGAAGGTATGGAAAAGAATGCAGATGAGAATATTTTTGCTATTTTGCCAGGCAGAAACATGTCTATAATTATTATTATTACTATTGTATTTTCTGAAAATCTTGAGCAGAATTTTCTTTCAAAATTATAAGTCTATTCTGACAAAATACATATATGGAAACTACAACATAAGATCCAGCAAGTTCATGAAATCCAGAGATGAATTTAATTTTTTTTTTTTTAGTTGTTGATGGACCTTTATTTTGGTCCCTTATTTATGTGGTGCTGAGAATCGAACCCCATAGTCTCACACATGCTAGGCAAGTGCTCTAACACTGAGCAACAACCCCAGCTGGTGATGGATGTTTTTAAAAAATATTTTTTAGTTGCCAATGGATGTTTTACTTTATTTGTTTTATTTATATGTGGTGCTGAGGATCGAACCCAGGGTCTCACACATATCAGGCAATCACTCTATCCCTGAGCCACAACCCCAGTCCTGAGAGGGATTATTTTAAATCCGTAATTATAGTCATAGAATTTACTCTGCCTATTAAGGAAAAAAGATGGAAAGCAAACCAACATCTATTAAGCCCTCACTTGAACAGGCTGGTTGCTTTCAAATGCATTTGTTTATAAGATGGAAAAGGATACTTAAAGAGGGAAAGCAAAGAAAGATAAGATAACTTAGACTAATCAGGGTGCCCAATGACTGCTGGAGTTTATACCATCTCTGTCACAAGGTAAAGGAGAGAACCTTCAACTAGAGAACAATCTTTCATACTGTTCCCCTCTCTAAGTTACAATTTTTACTTAGACAACTAATGATCCTCCAAATGTCTCATCAAGGAAGCTGCAGAACGTTTTTAAAATGTAGAGTAGTTTTTCCTTTCTTTTTTCCAGGTAATAAACACTTGACATTTAGGAAATGCAGTTCTAAATTTATAAAGCACACAGCGTTTTTCAACTACACTCACAGTGTTGGAAGGTGCCAGTCACATGCATACATTTATCACACAGGCTTTTGTAGGTAGCTTTTTGGAAAAGGAAGATTATTACCTGACTCACAGAGAATAAAATGATAATCAAATTAAAATTTTTAAAGGAAGAACTACTTTTTAATCCCTTATGCTGCATTTCTTGGTGTTGCATGTACCTTACACAATAATGAACAAGAAGATTGCCAGGACCAGAACCCACCACATGCCACCCACACGGAGCCAGGAACCACAGCACCCTTGTGGATACAAACACCGCAAGGCATTTCCCTATCCACCCACGTGTGACTGCACCTAAACCAGTATCATCTTGGGACCCAGCAGCCACCTCCATAGCCCTTCCCATGTGGTAATTTCCACTGTGGGACAATGGACAGGGACAAGAGGCAACTGCCCCTTGCAGGCACTGCATGCCACAATTTGCCATCACTGAATGGACCACCCAACGCAATGCACAGCCCATCCTTTCAGACCCATTTCTGAAAGTGATCGCCTCCATCTTGGGACACCTCCACTGCCATTTTTGGTTACCTCTGCTGCCACCTCCACCACCTTTAGTTGGGGTAGATTCCATCTTGGATTACTGACTGAGGCCTGGAAGCCCAACAGCAAGGTACCTAAAGGCTTGACGCTGCTGCTGCCACCAATTAGGCACGTGGCCCCTCCCATATGGGGACAACAACTAGGATCTGGAAGACTGTCACCAAGGTCCCTGTGGGCCCAGTTGCATAAGAAGTATTCTTACTAGGTGTGCTAATAGTCACCACCCTGATGCAGAGGCAACAGGGAGCCTTGCATGGGGTCACCTCTCTCTTCTTACTCCTGCTAACGGCCAACTTCTATTGATTCCCCTTTCACTCAACCTATAATCTAATATCTCTATATTTTTATATCCTACCTTCTCACCTACACCCCCCGTCCTCTCTCTGTCCACCACTAGAAACTGTAATCCCTTATGCAAACCTACTGGCTATATGGTAGATGATAACTGTACTTGTCATTTCTGTTTATAGCAGCAAAACTGTGTCTAAATAGAAGCTAATTGATTTATGGCTGCATATTAGTTGCATTGGGTGCTATAAACATTGATCTCTCCCTTAAAGAGGAGGTATTCCTAACCTGCGGGACACTACAAGATTATAGGGTGGAAACTGCAATACCTCAGATCTGCACTGCAAGAGAGGAAGACACACAGACAACATGAAAAAACAAGGGAGGAAAATGCCCCAAACAAAGCAAGATCTATAAAAATAGAATTCATTGACAGTGAAGTTGATGAAATGTCAGAAAAGGAGATCAGAATATACATAATTAAAATGATCTACAAATTAAAGAATGACCTAAGAGAGCAAATACAGGCAAAAATTGATCACTCCAACAAAGAGATAAAAGAGCAAATACAGGTAGCAAAAGATTGCTTTGAGAAAGAGGTAGAAATTGTGGGAAAACAAACAAACAGAAATCCTTGAATGAAGAAAACAAAAAAAAATCAAATAAAAAACTAAATAGAAAGCATCACGAATAGACTAGATTACTTCTAAGACAGAACCTCAGACAATAAAGACAAAATCTACAATCTAGAAAACAAAGTTGACCACATAGTAAAGATGGTAAGAAACCATGAAAAGAATATCCAAGAATAATGGGATAACATCAAAAGACCAAATCTAGCTGGGGATTTAGCTTAGTTGGTAGAGTATTTGCCTTGCATGCACAAGGCCATGGGTTCAAACCCCAGCACTACCACCAATAATAATAATATTCTGAAAAGACCAAATCTAAGATTTATCAGGATAGAGGAAGGCACAGAGCTTCAAACCAAATGAATGCACAATCTCTTAAATGAAATAATATCAGAAAATTTCTCAAACATGAAGAATGAATTGGAAAATCAAATATAAGAGGCTTATAGGACACCAAATATACAAAATTACAACAGGTCTACACCAAAGTACATTGTAATGAAAATGCCTAGCACACAGAAAAAGCATAGAGTATTAAACGCTGCAAGACAGAAGAATCAGGTTACATATAGGAGGAGACCAATTCAGAACTCAGCAGATTTTTCACCCCAGACCCTCAAGACCAGAAGATCAAGGAACAACAAATACCAACCTCTGAAAGAAAATGAATGCCAAGATTCTTACATCCAGCAAAATTAAGCTTCAGATTTGATGATGAAATAAAAACCTTCCATGATAAACAAAAGTTAAAAGAATTTACAGCAAGAAAGCTTGTAGTACACAGCATTTTCAGCAAGCTATTCCATGAGGAGGAAATGAAAAACAACAATGCAAATCTGCAAATGGAGGAGCTACCCTAAAGGAAAGGCCAATCAAAGAGAAACCAAGTCAACTAAAAACCAAAATTAAACCAAAAGGAATACAAAACATATTTCAATAATAACCCTGAATGTAAATGGTCTAAACTCACCAATTAAAAGATATACACTGGCAAATTGGATTAGAAACAAGACCCAACAATATGCTGCCTTCAAGAGACTCATCTCACAGGAAAAGACATCCACAGACTGAAGGTGAAAGGGTGGGAAAAACATACCACTCACATGGACCTTGTAAACAAGCATCAGATAAAGTGGACTTCAAACCAAAGCTAGTGAAAAGGGATAAAAAAGGACATTTCATACTGCTTAAGGGAATCATAAAACAAGTCATAAAAATCATAAATATTTATTCCCTAAACAATGGGACATCTATGTATGTCAAACAAAGCCTTCTCAAATACAAAAACCAAATAGACCACAACACAGTAATACTGGGTGACTTTAACACATCTCCCTCACCACTGGACAGATCTTCCAAACAAAAGCTAAGCATAAAAACTATAGAATACAATAAAACAATCAATAATTTAGACTTAACAGACATGTATAGAACATTTTATCCATCAACAAACAAATACACTTTCTTCTCAGCAACACATGGATCTTTCTCCAAAATAGACCATATGCTATGCCACAAAGCAAGTCTTAGCAAATACAAAAAAAAAAAATAGAGATACTACCCTGCATTCTATCAGATAATAACAGAATGAAATTAGATATTAATGATAAAATAAAAAACAGAAGTTACCCCAACACCTGGAGACTAAATAATATGCTACTGAATGATGCATGGATAACAGAAGACATCAGGGAGGAGATTAAAAAAAATTCTTAGAGGTAAATGAGAACTCTGATACAACATATCAAAATCTCTGGGACACTATGAAGGCAGTGCTAAGAGGAAAGTTTATTGCATGGAGTTCATTCATTAAAAGAGGAAAAAAGTCAACAAATAAACAACCTGACATTATAGCTCAAAACCCTAGAAAAAGAAAAACAAACCAATACCAGAAGTAGAAGACAGGAAATAATTAAAATCAGGGATGAAATTGAAACAAAAGAAACAATTCAAAAGATTGACAAAAGAAAAAGCTAGTTCTTTGAAAATAAATAAATAAATAAAATTGACAAACCCTTAGCCACCCCGATGAAAAGAGAGAGAAAACTCAAATTACTAAAATTCATGATGAAAAAAGGAAATATCACAGCAGACACTATTGAAATACAGAAGACAATTAGAAACTATTTTGAAAACTTACGCTCCAGTAAAATAGAAAACCTCGAAGACACCAACAAATTTCTAGAGGCATATGATCAACCCAAATAGAGTCAAGAGGACATACACAATTTTAACAGATCAATTTCAAGCAAGGAAACAGAAGATGCCATCAAAAGCCTACCAACCAAAAAAAAAAAAAAAAAAAAAAAAAAAAAAAAAATCCCAGGACCAGACAGATTCACAGCTGAGTTCTACAAGACCTACAAAGAAGAATTAATACCAACACTCCTTAAATTATTCCACGAAATAGAAAAGACTGGAACCTTTCCACACTCATTTTATGAGGCTAGTATCATCCTAATACCAAAACCGGACAGAGACCAATATTTCTGATGAATATAGATGCAAAACTTCTCAATAAAATTCTGGTAAATTGCATACAAAAACATATTTAAAAAAATAGTGCACCATGATCAAGTGGGACTCATTCTATGGATGCAAGTTTGGTTCAATGTTCAGAAATCAATAAATGTAATTCATCACATCAATAGACTTCAAGATAGGAATCATATGATTGTATCAATTGATGCAGAAAAAGCATTTGACAAAATATTGCATCCTTTCATGTTCAAACCCTAGTAAAACTACAGATAGTAGGAACATACCTTAACACTGTAAAAGCTATCTATGCTGAACCCAAGACCAACATCATTTGAAATGGAGAAAAATTGGAAGCATTCCCACTAAAAACTGGAACAAGACAGGAATGTCCTCTTTCACCACTTCTATTCAACATAGTTCTTGAAACTCTAGCCAGAGAAATTAGATGAAAAAAAAATTAAAGGGATACAAATAGGAAAAGAAGAACTCAAACTATCATTATGTGCCAACAACATGATTCTATACTTAGAGGATCCAAAAAAGTCCACCAGAAAACTTCTAGAATTAATAAATGAATTCAACAAAGTAGCAGGATATAAAATCAATACCCATAAATCAAATGCATTTCTATACATCAGAGATGAATCCTCTAAAAGAAAAATTTGGAAAACTACAACATTCAAAGTAGTCTCAAAAAATAAATAAATAAAATACTTGGGAATCAATTTAACAAAAGAGGTGAAAGACCTCTACAATAAAAACTACAGAACACTAAAGAAAGAAATAGAAGACAACCTTAGAAGATGGAAAGATCTCCCATGCTTCTGGATAGGCAAAATTAATATTGTCAAAATGACCATACTACCCAAAGCACTATAGAGATTCAGTATAATTCCAATTAAAATTCCAATGTCATTCCTTATAGATATAGAAAAAGCAATCATGAAATTCATTTAGAAAAATAAGAGACCCAGTACAGCCAAAGCAATCCTTAGCAAGAAGAGTGAAGCAGGAAGCATCACAATACCAGACATTAAACTCTACTACAAAGCTATAGTAACAAAAACGGCATGGTATTGGTAGACCAATGGTACAGAATAGAAGACACAGAGACAAACCCACATAAATACAGACAAACCCACTAAATACAGTTATCTCATACTAGACAAAGGTGCCAAAAAAAAAAAAAAAAACATTGTAGAAAAGATAGCCTCTTTAACAAATGGTGCAATGGTGCTGGGAGGACTGGAAATCCATATGCAGCAAAATGAAACTAAATCCCTATCTCTCACATGCACAAAAATCAACTCAATCAAAGATCTAGGAATTATAATAGAAGAAAAAGTAGGCCCAAATATTCATCATGTGGGATTAGGCCCCGACTTCCTTAACAAGACTCCTAAAGTGCAAGAAATAAAATCAAGAATCAATAAATGATATGGATTCAAACTAAAAACCTTCTTCTCAGCAAAAGAAACAATGAGGTGAATAGAGAGCCTACATTTTGGGAGCAAACTTTTGCCACACACAGGTTAGATAGAGCACTAACCTCCAGGTTTATAAAGAACTTAACACCAAAAAAAACCACAACCTAATCAATAAATGGACTAAGGAGCTGAAAAGACTCTTCTCAGAAGAAGATATACAATTGATCAACAAATACATGAAAAAAAAAAGTTCAACATCTCTATTCGAGAAATGCAAATCAAAACTAAGATTTCATCTCACTCCAGTCAGAATGGCAGCTATCAAGAATATAAACAACACTAAGTGTTGGCAAGGATGTGGGAAGAAAGCCACACTCATACATTGCTGGTGGGACTACAAATTGGTGCAACCAATCTGGAAAGCAGAATGGAGATTCCTTAGAAAACTTGGAATGGATCCACCATTTGACCCAAAGGACTTAGAAACAGCGTATTACAGTACTAGGGATTGAACCCAAGGGCACTTAACCATTGAGCCACATCCCCAACCCTTTTATATTTTATTTATTTAGAGACAGAGTCTCACTAAGTTGCTTAGGGCCTCACTAAGTTGGTGAGGCTGGCTTTGAACTCACAATCCTCCTGCCTCAGCCTCCAGAGCCGCTGGAATTACAGGCATGCACCACTGCATCCAGTTAGAACATGTTCTTATTTTTTATCTTATCTCTCTTCCTCTGGCAATGACCACCATCCAATTAAAGGGGAGGAAAAAAAGAATCTTGACTATGATCTAGTTCAAACAAAATCTTTCTTTTACAGATACAGTGAGGTTCTCGATAATCATGGTTTGCCTAACACTCTAATAGAGATAGCACCATGACTAGAACCCATGTCTTCTAAGCCCATAAGCAATGTGTTCTCCAATGAGTTGCACTGCTCCTGTCTGTTATTCACTGCCTGGTAGCCATGTTAGTGGTGAAAACACGGAGCATTGGTGCTAGCTCACTTAAATAGAGCTTTCTGTCCACATGGCTCTGTCCTAAGTTCTGGAGGAGTAAGGAGACCCCAACTTATTATTTGCCAACTCCACAGTCTTAAATTACTTAATCTCTCTGAACTTCTGTTTTTTTTTTACCTATTTTTTCTTTACCTGTTACAAGCTTGAAATATACTTATCTTTCCTACCTCATGTCATTGTTTTACAAAATAATTATAATAATACCTAAGGCACACCTTTTGCATACCAGAAAAAAAAAACCATCCATGTATAGAAATACTTTAAAAATACCCTTAAGCCACTTGCAATAATTAAAACCTGACGCACACACTTACCCCATGTCCAATAGATAGGGCTGCAATTCCTGTCTTCATTTTGTATGTTGCTACACTGAGGCTATTAATTGATTCACTGGAAAAGTGGGTATTTAGGAAGAGAGTCAGAAGAATGAAGATATCCATGCCCTAAGTTCCCTGAGTCAGAAAACACTATTGATATTAACATCCCTATTTGATATTAACAGCAGCTTATTTTGTGGGCTGATTTTGTATAAGGAGCCAGAGTCTTCTAATTCTTACACTACCAAAAGAAGTTTAATTTCCCTGTTGTGCAGATGGACCCTGAAGCCCGATATATTATATATCTTTTCCCCCAGCCATCCAGCTGGTGAGGGAACTGGGATTTAAACTACAGCTTACTTCCTCCAACTTCATTTTCTGATGTTCCCCTGAACATTCTAACCATCCCCTTCTCCAAAGCTGTAGTGCTATATTTAAAAATAAAGGAAATTACAGCTGGGTTATGTTGTTTAAAAACCGAGATAATACTATCATTTATTGAGCAGTGTGTGTGCTAACACCTTACTGGTATTATCTCTTGTAACTTGCACAATATACTCAGCAATCTAAGGCCTAGAAAAAGTAAGGAAGTTGCATATGATCATGCAGATAGTGACTTGCAAAACTAGGATGCAAACCCACTTATGACTCTAAAGCTCATGACCTGCATTGCTAGCTGGCCAGATTCTGCATAATCTAAAGTTGGAACAAATTAATTGCTGAGTTTTAATTGACCAAATTCCTCTTACAGAAGCATTTCTGATTCTAAACGTCTGAACCTAAACGTCTCATCCCTCTCAGGATAAGTGGAATCCATCCATTGGAAAGGGAGGGGAATTGAGTTTTCAGATTTGCTACATCTGGCAGATTCATCTCCCCTACCACTTTCTTATGCACTCTTTATCCATGCTTTGATGTGACTGAAGTTTTCAGAGTCATTTAACCTCATTAAAAAAAAAAGAATCCCTCACTGGAGATCAGATTAAACAAAATAAGCCAAACTCAAAAAGATAAGAACCATATGTTTTTCCTCATATGTGGAATCTAGGAAAGAAAAAGAAAAAAAGATGTAACAGGTACACTATTGAGGAAACAGAAGGAGATCAGGGAGAGGGGAGGAAAGGGTGAGGGAAGGTAACTGTAACAAGATTCCCTGGTGATTCAAGTGCAAATTGAAGTTGGACAAGCACTCTCCAAATCCCAGTTGGGTCAGGCAAGAAGCAAATGGTCCCAGAATATTTCTACTCATTAAACGTAATAACCCCATTACTGAGTATTCAGTGTGAACAAGCATTTCATGTTAATTGTGTCTTCTTATTGCTAGAGTTGGTCAGGATAACTATCTTTAATCCTCTTTTTCAGTTAAGAGGACTGAACCTCAGAGAGATTAAGCAATGTTGTAATGACAAAGCCAATAAATGGAGGTTCCTGAATTTGCACACAGGTCCATCTTCTGACGAACCTGTATAATTTCCCAATGTTCTTACTGATTTTTGAAGTATTGCTTTTGACAAGGTATGTGTTATGGTTTAGATATGAGGTGTCCCCCAAAACTCGAGCATGAGACAATATAAGAAGATTTAGAGTGAGAGATTTAACCTAATCAGTGCATTAATCCTCTGGTACGGATTAATTGGGGGGTAACTAGGGCATGTAGGGTATGACTGAAGTAGGTGGGTTATTTGGGATGTGCCTGTCAAGTACATATTTGTCCTTGGTGAAAGAAGTCTCTCTCTGCTTCCTGGTGCCATGTTGTCAGCTGCTTTCTTCTGCCACACCTTCCAACCATGATGTCTTGCCTCACCTTGGATTCAGAGCAATGGAGTTGGCCACCTGTGGCCTGAGACCTCTAAAACCGTGGGCCCCAAATAAACTTACCCTCCTCTAAAATTGTTCTTTTCAGGTCTTTTGGTCACAGCAGCAAAAATCTGACTAAGCCAGTGTGTTCTGAGGTCATATAAAGAACAGAATTTTACTCATTTCACTCTTTCCTGGACTGAACTTCTCTGACTATACATTTCAGGTACAGGATTTAATCAATAATCTTCCATCTACCTGGTGAATTAAAGGACTGTAATAAATAATGCAGAAGTCAGTAGATAGTCTTAAGGGTTATATAAATAATCATAATTGTGATTATTATTAATAATATATAATCATTAATAATATTGAATTAACTTATTATATCAAATTACATTATATTAATAAAGTATATTAATATATCATTAATAACATTATGATTGTTAATAATAATATTATATAATAATCACAATTATTATTATTATTTTACTTAGATTAGGTTTTTAGGAACACTGATAAATATACATTGGGTTTTAATCCTTCCAATTCCCTGAAGCTAAATATGGCCTTTGGAAAAGCCCTGTGACTTCTGGACCCACCAGTAGATGGCAGTGTTTCTTTGGACACCACAGCAGTTGCAGTTTTTTTCCTACCCATCTTCATCACAAGAGCTCTTGGGTCCGAAGAGGAAGGGGCCTGGGCTTTCTTCTACATTCTCTCTTAGTTGAAACAATCTTCTCGGGTGAGTAGCTTCAAAGGTGTTAGTGACCTCCCAAAACAATTTTTTTTTTTGGAGGTGGGATGGAGATAGAACCCAAACCTGTGTATGGTAAAGCATGTGCTCTATCACTGAGTTATATCCCCAGCCCCCAAAGCAGTTTTTTTTCTCTTCTTTTTTTTCCTCTCCCTACTCTTTCTCCCCACCCCTACACTCACTTTTTTAATTAATGCATATTCATTACACAGAATAATGAATTTCACCGTGGCATATTCATTCATGTGCATAACATGCTTTGATCATATCCACCCTCCCCCATCATTCTTCTTCCACCCACTTTTTCTTCTCTAATAGTCTCCCTTCTACTTTCATGTTGTCATGTTGTTCCCCCCCCCCATATTCTACATATGAAAGAAAATACAATATGTGTCTTTCTGAGGAACCCTTTACACTGTTGGTGGGAAGGTACATTAGTATAGCTGCTATGGAAATTAGTGTGGAGGGTCCTCAGGAACTACCATGTGATTCAGCTGTACTACTCCTCGGTACATATGAGAAGGAATTAAAATCAGCAC
This sequence comes from Spermophilus citellus, assembly GCF_964194105.1. Lineage (NCBI taxonomy): Eukaryota > Metazoa > Chordata > Mammalia > Rodentia > Sciuridae > Spermophilus > Spermophilus citellus. Next base: position 74,404,878 of record NC_138187.1, on the reverse strand, counting down.
ACTATAGCAATAACTGTTTACCCATGTTTATTGAGACACAATTAACATTGGTTAAATTATGGAATCAGCCTCAGTGCCTGTCAGTGGAGGAATGGATAAAGCAAGTGTGGTATACATACACAATGGAGTATTATTCAGTCATAAAGAAGAACAAAATCATGTCATTTGCAGGAAGATGGATGGAACTAGAGATTATCAGATCAAATGAAATAAACCAGTCTCACATCTTTATTGAAAAGATGAATTTCTCTTATGAATATATTTCTGTGCAGATGTTGAAAAAAAAGGTATGTGAGAACAATAAAGCCAGCTTTTGTCAGGACCCCTGGCTGATAAATCAGATAGACCCCACCTTTCAGTGATTTAACAATCCTACCATGCTAAATGCCAAGCCACAAGAATTATCCTTTGAAAAGAGAAGGTCAGCAATCATCAGGACAAACAACATGCTTTGAGGAACATCAGAGGTAGCTAACCACAAGAATTATCCTTTGAAAAGAGAAGGTCAGCAATCATCAGGACAAACAACATGCTTTGAGGAACATCAGAGGTAGCTAAATATGATTGTAACTTTCTACCAAGGCTTTATTTATTTTTCAAATAATATTTTGTATGCAAATATTTTCTGGGCCCTGTTTCAGAGCTTCATTAAATAAATAAGAAAACTGAATAAGCAATCAGGTTAACTGAAGACTAGAATTTAAGTTGGAATGCATTTGATTTTAGATGCTGGTGTTTGATTTGCGGCTTTGACACACTCCTGCCAGCACTGGATGTGCTAATAATAATTAAACTCTTCCCAGCTGAGTGCCTTCTTGTATTCTTTCCAGAATGATTCTGCTCCTTGAAAAAAAAAAAAAAAGGAACTTTGCTTTAGATTAACCACATGAAATCATTTGACAGGTCTTTGAAAAGACTTACTTACAGGTATCTGAAGAAACTTGCTTTCCTGACAAGGGAGGTTATTAGTAGCTTCTAGTGAGTGAAAAAAATCCTGAGAGGGATTAAATAAAAGAAACACTTTCTGAATCATTAGATGCTAGACAGGTTAAAATACCAGAAAAATACACTGTAGCACTCAATTTGGCACTAGGTAATGACTTAATGGTTCTCTAGATTTCTAATATTCTATGTGGAACATTTAAACCCTATGGAGGCCTGATTAGCAAACAGTTTTACTTCACTTTGCAAAGAGAGGAAGCAATCAGTTTTGGGTTGGAAAATTCAGAAGTGCTTTAGGATTATTCACAATGCCTGTTTTATAATTTGGCAATTATGTAGATTGATGCTAAGAGTCATTATGTTCAAGAAGTTTGAAAATTGAGTAGTTTTAGTGTTTCTGAGAACCTAATGTATTTATAAGCTAGATTATTTTTTTAGTTTAGTTTAGTATTTTATATTGGTTGAGAGCACATATTTTGGAACTGGATTTACAGCTTTACAATTACTAGCTGGGCCACCTTTTCAATATTCCTTAACTTCTATCAACCTCAGGTTTCTCAGTTGTAAAATAGAGTTTTGTTTTGTTTTGTTTTGTTTTGTTTTGTTTTGTTTTGGTGGTAGTGGTGGTAAAATGGGGATTTTAATGCTTGGTTTATAGGATGACTGTGAGGTATCCATCGTATAACTGGGAAAACATCTTTTCTCTCTCTCCACATTTCCCACCCCAAGGGCTGGTTTTAGACATGTAGAGGGAAGTTGGCCTTCCTAGATTTGATTTATTTATTCAGCCATCATCTATAATGTACATACTGTATACCAGGCAATATTTGATGAATGTGAAGATACACCAATGAACAGACAAAGAAGGCTCCTGAGCTCATGTGACTTCCATTCTAAAAGGGGTCCCAGAAAGTCATCAATTAAGCAAACGAGTAAGTATATAATGATGGAGAGTAATGCGTGTGTTGGAGGGAAAAAAAGTGTTTAGGAGAAAAATAAGGTAGATGAAGTGGGGGGGAATGAAAAAGATCAAGGGAAGTTACTTTGAGGAAGTGACATTAAAAGAAAATGATAATTTCAGAGCTTTAGCGAGGAGGCCTTTGATAATTAGAGAAGGCCCTGAGAAGATGAACGGATACACAGGATTTCTGTTCTCAAATGCAGACAGAGCCAAAGCACAGTCTGAAAAATGAGAGGATGAAAAAGGAACAATGTCCTATCTGACAACGTCGTATTTTTCCCCTCAATGGCGGATTGGAGGAATATTAACAGATCATGCTTCATTTAAGTAAATATTCTTCTTTAATAAGAATCATTGTTTCTAGTGACAAACAGGTAACTAACTGTGGATGTTCTTTCTAGAGAGGGCACTGTAGAACACAGCCAACTGACTGTCACCTCAGTATGTCCCTCTGCATCTGCTCAGAACCACTGTTACCTCTGGGCTGTTTGCACCAGTGATGGATCATGGTGGGTTTACTAGACTAGGACCATTTGCCTCAGGCACGATTCCTCTAATGGACAACTTTAGCTCAAACCACCTCCCTGCACTGCATTGTTCTGGTCAATGATATTCTTAGAGAAGCACTATAAGAAGAGCCTCTAATCCATTCTTGCCCCTACCCTTCACAGATGGCAAACTTGCACTGGGTTCTAAAGGCTCTCCCTGGCTATAGTTTCCCTAGCCCCCCCCCCTTTTTTTAAGAGAGAGAGAGAGAATTTTAATATTTATTTTTTAGTTTTCGGTGGACACAACATCGTTGTTTGTATGTGGTGCTGAGATAGAACCCGGGCTGCACGCATGCCAGGCGAGCGTGCTACCACTTGAGCCACATCCCCAGCCCCACCCTAGGCCCTTTTATCTGCCCTAAATATTGCATCTAATAAGCATCTTATCTGTCTAATGCTGTCTTGGCTTCTACTTCTTAGAAGATCTGAACAGACACAGTTGGGACCAGGAGTGGTCAGAGAAAGCAGATGGTAAGATGAGTTCCATTGGCCAAGGCTGACAGTAGGCAAGGCAGACACAGAGCTGGGCTTGGTTATAAGTGTGAAGATGAGGCCATGTGGCATCCCTTAGCTATCAGATGCCAGGGAGCCACCATGACGGTAAAAACTGGCAAGGATGAAAGGGCCTTCTAGGGGGCTTGACTCTCAGGACATTGTGGAGATGGGTCATAGAAACTGGCTTCTTTCAGGGCAAAATACAGAATTAATCAACAACGGGCCTTCTTAACTTCCACAACCAGAGGAAAGAAAGAATGGAGGAGCCGGAGGCAGGTGGCAGTCACCCAGTAAAAAAAGTTTTGATCCCTTGCTCGGTTTTCTTAAGTCAACTTTCAGATCTAGACACATTGACTGAAGAGATATTGGGTAGCTTAAGAGAAAGAACCCTGCAAATGCTGCAATAGTAACTTCTGTAACATGTCCCAAGTTCTTCAAAGGGACAGGGTCCTGCAGCCATTTATTGGAGTAACTGCATACTGGAGAATGAGAACATGCCTAGACCTTTTGAGGACTTTCAGACACATGGTCACAACTGACAATGGTATCAGAGATCCAAAGGAGCACCAAACTCTGTGTTAAATTGGAGGATTATAGGGGTCAGGAAGCAGTCTAGAAAAAGTCTAGTTCACAGTGGGCCCACTGGTACTTTTTCTAGTCCCTGAGTGTACTGTTGAAGCAACATACTTGAAAGTTTAGGTGCCTCCACATTGAGACAGACATTGGCCTATGAGGTAAGAGTTACCATAGTAGGAAAGACCAAACAGAAGTCTATGAATCTTTCTCCCTTCACCCTTCATCCAGGATAATAAATCACAATATCACATCCCAGGGAAATAGCAAAAATAAACTCCACCATTAAAAAACACAAAAGAATGTGGTGATGGGGTGGGGGTTCTATCATATCTATTTAATCCATGAGTCTCTGAGTCTTGCAGAAACTGGCTAGATCCAGCAACATGAGTGGAGATTACTGCACATTCAGCCAAGTAATAGCCCCAATTTCAGCTGCTGTGCCGGACATGGCAGTATTGTTAGAGCAGACTAATAATTCCTCAGGTAAAGGATGTGCTCCATTAATTTAGCAAATGTCGTTTGTATTTTTATTTTACTCTATTCGTCTAAGAGCAATCTGTATTCCCATAAAATAGACAGAAACATTAGTTTACAGTTTTGCTTCAGCCTTCTTTTCACTCTCCATTGTCAGTTGTGATGTAATCCAAAGAGATCTAGACATCCCACTGAGTATCCCATTGATCCACTCCATCAATGCCACTATGCTGATTGAGCAGAACCAGGAAGTGAAGTTTAGTGTCCCCTGGTAACAAACATGTGCTCCAGAGGGTCAGATAAAGGTCCTGGGAAGAGTCAGGGACCTGCCCCTTCAATAAAGTATTAGAGACTCAGTAGTCAGGGGTATACCTGAATATTCTCTCTAGAGTGAAAAAGAATGCTGTAGCTGCGTTTCTTTTCTTCAGAGAACAGCACACCACTGGCTAGATCCCTTTGGGCTATGGGAGCAACATATTCCACACATAAGTCTCCCTCCCCAGTTCACATCTGTGGTCATCTGGGCAGAGGTGCCATCCAACCAACTGAAAGAGAAGTAACTTGAGCTTGGTTTACAGATAGGTTGGCTCAAATTGTGGGTCTAAGTTGAAAATTTAGAAATGGTTGCTGCCAACCATTGCTGCCACATTCACAAAAGATGGTGGAGATGGTTGGGGAGATGTCCCAGTGACAGAATACATGAATAAACTTGGCATGAAAGGAGAAGTAGCCCAAAAGAAACTATATAGAAATATCAGGGCTGAGAGCAACAGAATGTCTGGCTAGTCAAAGACCTAGAAATAAATGCACTGGGCTATTGGATATAAAGAGGGCTGGGGAGGAGGCATGTGGTTCTGAAAGCCAAGCATAGGCCTGAGCATGTCGAATTCTTGAATAGAACAGACTGGAACTGCGTGGATGACATATTCTGCTTCCACTTTGCTCTGTCGGTTTGAAGAAGAAGAAAAAAGAAAACCAAACTCAAACAGTAACTCATAGGCTTGATAGGTGACAACACACAACAGGCAGAATGATTTGCTAATGCTCCTGGCAATTGGAACAAAAACTGCCTGCTTCTGTCAGATCCCACAGGGAGAAACATTTTGAAATGAAATTTGCCTGGAGCAGATTGTGTTGTTTCATAGGCAGTTCATCCTATCTACCACCTGGGGACAGCTTCAACCTATCAGTTTCTTTTCTCTCATAGTAAACCAACTTATGATCGATGAATCACGGAGGGAGAGAGAATTTATTTGGAGGTGGTGGAGAGAATGTTCAATTATCTGACTATACTCCCAACCCTGCACGTGTTCCATGACATAACTGCAGCTTATAGTACCTGTATTTAATTGGAATTGTGTTGTGCACAGGTTAAAGAGTCAATGAACAGGAAAAGAAAGACTTTAAAAATTGTCAAACATAAGGCTGGCTTCCTAAAGTGAACTTTAGACTATATATATATATACATATATATATATATACTCATATATATTCATAGTGAACAATTAGATATAAAATTTGTGTATTTAATAATATTTAGAAAGTGAGAAAGGGACATTAAAACTACCTAGTCATCATTTCTTTTCTCCAAGGAGGCACTTGCTTCAAGTATAAGATGAAAGTGGCCAGAAAGAGAACATTGGGCCCATAGTACAGAAAGCCAGTGGGAAAAACCTAATATATAATGATGCCATTTCCTTGTTAAAAGCCCATAGTAAAATGATTTTTCAATTAATACTTATTAGAACAATCCTTACTCATAAATAAAATTTTCATGCATGTGCTGATTTTGGCATACTCCATTAAGTTCTCTTTCTGTCTATTCTATATCAATCTACATCACTATATTTTGCTACAAGATACCACTGTGTATCAGGACATTTTCCTACCTCAATGTTCTACTTCTTGCCTTATCAAGGAGTGTCTCATCTTCTCTTGGCCCTTTGCTTTTTCTTCATACATAACTTGTCTGTAAATAGTTTTGAGTTTTCGAAATAATCAATCTTGTCATTTACAATTTATGGCCTGTTAATCTCCCCTCTTTATTTTCTAGTCTTTTAATTCTTTACTTTTTCCTGTAGTATAACATTGAATAGGAGTGGGGATAGCAAGTTTCTTTGTTCCAGTTGTTTCTGTGTATACACTTGGTTTCTTATAGTTACCTGTCATCAAGTTTAAAAAGGTCTTTGCATTTTTATATTTAACTAGATGTTGAATTTTATAGATTTTTTTTTCTGTATCTATCAAGTTGATCATAGGGTCTTTTCTTCAATCTATTAAAATGTTAAATTCTGTTCATCGCTTTGAATATTTAAAAATGTTGCATTTCTGAGCTATGTCAAATTTATCTATGATTTTGATATATTTATAATACATACAGACATTTTAAAAACATATTGCTAGCTTTGTGTAGCGGCAAGGAAAATACATCAGTAACATCCTGTGCTTCAGGGGGCATAATTAACTGACAGCGCCCCCTGCTGCTTCTCTGGATTTGCTACAACATTTGGGTCAAGACACATTTCCTCTGGACTGTACATGGTGAAAATGGTAGTGACCCATTCCTTCTGGGCCTTGAGATTCCCCTGATGTGAGACTGACTTGAGGACCCCTCATTGACTTGTTTGAGACATTTTCTGCACTGCAGTCTGAGGCTACTGGAGTTGCTCCATCTTTCCCTGTATCTTTTCTCAGTGTCAGGCCTGCGTCACAGCCTGAAGGCTTGCCTATCTACTGATGTTCCTTCCAATTTATCCTTCTAAATAGATCACTTCTGCATATGGTCCCAACTTTTGTTTTTTCAAAGAACCTGGGTCAACACAATTTGGTTGGCTGATATGTCTTGAGGATATTTGTATCTGTCTCCATGAATAAAGTTGATGTCCGGTGTTTATCAGCTTTGGTGTCTTTGTCTAGTTTTGGAATTGTGTCCCTTCCAACGTTCACGTTGAAATATGAAGTATTGGGAGGGATGGTGTGACTGTTAAGAGGTGACTGAGTCATGAGAGCTCTATTCTCATGAAAGAGATTAAATGCCCTTATGAAAGGGCTTGCCAGAAATTCATCCCTTTCCACCCCTTCTATCCCTTCCATCATTTGAGGACACAGCATTCATCTCCTCCAGAGGATGCTATGAAAATGCAGCACCTTGGAAGCAGAGATCAGGCCCTCGCCAGACACCAAACCTGTCGCATCCTTGATCTTGGACTCTCAGTCTCCAAGAACTGTAAGAAATAAATGTATGTTCTTGGTAAATTATCCATTCTCAGGTATTTTCTTGTAGTATCACCAATGACTAAGTCAACTATCTTCATATAATGAATTAGAATATGTTCCCTCATTTTTATGATCTGAAAGTGTTTATGATTTGAATTTTGCAAATTAAATGTTTGGCAGAATTCAAGTGTTAGACCATCTGTTGTTGTTTTGGTTTTTTTTTTCAAAAAAGACTATCAGGTTTTCTATATCTCTCTGCAAGCCCCTGGATCTCAGACTTCCTGATCTCTAGAACAATAAGAAACTAAACTCCTGTTGTTTAAACCACCCTATGTGCTCTATTTTGTTATGGAAGCATGAGCAGAACAATTCAGACCCTTCATTTAGTCGAGGTCGGGCAGGTTGGAGAGACAGCATTCTCTTGGACATACTGTTTGCTTTTCTTGCTTCCTTTAAGAAGCTCATGAGGGCTTAGTCTGTTTGAGCTGCTGTAACAAAATGCCTATATTTGGTGTATTAGGAATAACAGAAACCTAAATTCTCATGATTCAGGAGGCTGCGAAGTCTATGACCATGGCACCAACAAATTCCACCTCTAGTGAGGGCCCGAGTCCTAGTCCATACATGGTGCTTTCATGCCGTGTCCTGCTGGTGGAAGGACCAGATAAGCTTTGCCAGGCCTCTTTGATAAGGCACTGATTTCACTGATGAGAGCTCTGCCCTCTTGACCTCGTACCTCAAAGGCCCCACCTCTGAATACCATCCATTGGGACTTTGGTTCCACCATATGCATTTTGGGAGAACACAAACATTCAGACCATAGCTGTAATAGAAGCTGGTGTCCCTCCCCTTCTTCCTCTCCTCTTTACTCCCTTAATCTCATAGTCTTAGAAAAGAGATTTTGTTTTCTGAGTGGCTTTGTTAAAAGTCTGGTTGTGGAAAGGTAGATTACTATTCTATATTTCAGGGTAAAATAAGACATTTGTTTCATACACCAGCAGTCTCTTCCATTTGTCATGGTTGTGAGCAAACTGAGTTGGACTTCATAGTCACATCATTTCCAGGATTTAACAGTCCCCTGGGTAACTTTCTACAGAAGTATCCTTTATGTCTTAATTTCCTTTTCTCCACCCTCTACATTTTTCTGTTATCTCCTTTAATCTTGGAATAATGTTATATATAAAAGAACCCTGCACTAATCTCTGCTTCACCCTAGGTGGTGAGAACATGGTTTCTTTTTATGAGTTTTTCAAAGTGGAAGATAAGGAAAATGCTAACAGCATAATTAAAGACAAAAATAAAAGAAGACTTAATGAGATTTTAATTCCTATGGCATGGGCTCCTGTGAGGCTTTTCATTAAGGTCTAATTTCTGACAGTCACAGATAAGAGAGGCCAGCTCATGTTTTCCATTTCTGGGATGTGATTTTTGAAAGAGCTATAAGGGATTTTGAAGGATGGGGACCCCAGTAGTCTCGAAGGGTATGGGCCGAACTCCTTGTCATGAATTCTCTCTTCCCTTAAAACAAAACAAAACAAATTGTGACTGACTTCTTAATTCCTTTTAAATACTAAAGGGTCATTTGTGTGAAGAAAACCAACATGAATCTGAGGCTTCCTGGGATGACATTCATATAAACCGAACAAAGTGAGAAAGGAAATAGGGTCAGGATGCTGAGGGGGGAACATGGTGAGCATGACTAAAAGACTGAGAACAAAACCAAAAATCAAATAGAAAAGGTTTCTTGATCCATTTTGTCCCATTATCTCAGATGTAGAACACTTATAAAAATTCACATATAGTATCTGATATATAATTATATAATATAAAATGAGAATTTAATTATTAAATATGATATTAATATAATAATTATATTAATTATATAATTAATCATATATAGGCTCTTGGTTATGACTTCCAACTTATTTTAATGCACCTGTGTCAACTGCATTAAAATATTTGCAGAATGGAGAACTTGGGACTTAATGGGTTAAGGGCCTAAATATCTGCTAGTTTACACTGGTGAAGCAGATCATACCATGGCAGTTGTTGGAATAGGGGTCAAGCACACTCAAGAAATCCCAATATGAACAGAATAGCCTTCTTACTAGATTATTCTAAGGATAGGATGACAGGGGTAACCTATTGTCGGAACTGGTACATTTGTGAGTCTGAAAGGGGCAGTTCTAATAATTGTGCTGACACACAGGTGTGAACTATGACTACTCTAGGCAAGTCAGGATTCAAAGTCACCCTAGCTAGGAGTCACTTCAGTGGCCAATCATTTCTTTACTTCTGCTGTGCCTGTTGTCACAAAATGATAAAAATCACAGCTAACATAGCTGCCTATAAGCAAGACTTCCCGTGAACTATTACTATTCCCCTCAGCAACTTCAGAGAGGGATACAGCAAGCACAGAAAAAAAATTACAACATATGTCTACTGTATTATTTCTGGAGGAGAGGGGATAATAATAATAAAGATACAGGAAATGGTGGTTTAGAGAAGTCCAGGAATGTACCCAAAGGAGTTTCACTCCAAAATACACACTGTCAACCATTATAACAACTCTCTTGCCTCTGGGCAATACCTTCCTTCTTCTATTTATCTAAATTCTATGAACTTTCCTAAGGTCTGCCCCATGGCAGGTCTATAGGAAGCTTTTTATGGCTATACTACTTATTCTCACTGCTCCAGTTTTTAAAACCTCATTACACTTACAGTTAGCACTGTCTGGCCATGTGATGTACATGTAATAATCTCATCTCCCCAGTTGAAAAGGCAGGGATTTTCATTTTGTGTCTGATACCATTTTCCAAACACAAAGGTCATTAAAAATATCTATTCTATTAACTCTGCAGGTGCCAACTTGAATGACAGATCAGCTGGTTGAAAGGGCAGGCCTGAGGGAAGAATTCTATTTTAAAAGTTTAAATCTATAGATGTAAATACAAGTTTACATGTTATTTATGCTCATACAACCGCATACACCAAAGCACACCACTTTTCATAACTTGAAACTTGGTGAACTTGCCCCATTTCTCTACATCCTGCAAGTGGAAGTTGCATTTCCTGCAACTTTGGTCATTGCTTAATGATTCAAATCCCATAGTGGAATTTGTACTAATCTTGTGCTGCACATACAGAAAAAGAAGTTTGCATTTTTTAACTTTATGAAGTCTCTGGACTTGAAATTACACATGAACATGGATCCAGCTGAACTCATGTTATAAAGAGGTCTATCATTTTTGCACACGTCATTTTCTTACACAGGTTCCCAACTACTTACATCTGGGTATTATTCTAATAATCTCATCAGAAATTGAAAACATTGTAAGTTGAAAATGCATTTAATAAACTTAACCTACAAACAAGCTCAGCAACACAGTATAGTGCAGTGTCTCTTGTTTTGTGTAGTAGACTGGGAGCTGTGGCTCACTGCATATAAGAGTACTATACCATATATCACTAGCCTAGAAAAAGACCAGAAGTACAATTTCTACTGAATGCACAGGGATTTTTGTTCATTAGGAAGTAAAAAAATTCTTCATTGAACCATCCTGAGTGGCCGGCCATCTATATTGTATCTAATTGTAAATTTTTTCTTTGGTGTACAGGATTGAACCTAGGGCCTCATGCATGTTAAGTATGTATCCTACCACTGAACACTGCCAGCCTAAATTTAAAAAATAATAGTAACAACTGAAAAGAAGTGAGCATAAAGAAATAGAATTTACTAACTTAATACCTAAATATTATTTTAGTGGCAAATTAACAAATAGGATCAAAGAGAGAATTGTTCTAATGTTATACAGTAAATAACACAGTAGAAAAGTTTTTCTAAAGATTTATTGAAGCAGAAACAAGTTGCTCAGATACTTGCTGGAAAAAAAGCAGTTTTAATGGTATTCAAAAATACTTTTTAAAAAGTATTCTAGCACAAGACTTCTTCGTAAACTAGATTATGTTGTAAACTTTTTTTCTAAATCTTTTAGGAGTGTCGGTTGTTAAGATCTAGAGCTTGTTCCTATTCCAAATCTATCTTGCGCTCCTGAAAAACTGCAGAAAGGCACTTGAAAGCTGTTTCTTTAAGATATGGATTTTTTTTATTCTTGCTGGTAATATACTGCTGCACTGAGTATGTACAGCTTTTATTCAAGGTCATCATGATGCTGAGAAGTTTCGTTGATAACCTGTTAAAAATAAATAAAACTCAAATCAAATATAATACTACATGCAAAAGTTTAAATTATCCCATAAATCACAGCAAAGAAAAATCTTATTAAACATATATAATTTATTGTGCCATTTGGAAGGTCGCACTGATTCTACATGTAAGAATTGCAGCATAGAGGGACCGATACATGTACAAAATGCCTGTCATCTATAGGCAAAGTAACTATCCATGGAATTTATGACATACAAAAAGAAAACTTTTCAAAAACCTGTGTTTTTGAAGGATGCCATAAAAACTCTATGCAGCAAAGCTTAAAAGCAATAAAGGCATATTAAAATGAATGGCAAGTACATTTTAAATTTATGTGTAAGGGAAGATTTCATGATTACACTAAAGTGCAACCATGTATTTCCTAGTGCAGAGCGGTAACAAGAAACCAATTGATCTGTAGGCACATTCTTATATTAAATGAAGAGGTTTAGAAGTATTTAGGCAACAGTCATTAAGACAGGGCCATATGTCCAAGATAAAAACAATCCTGATATTGAGGTAATCTGGTGAAGTAGTGTAGGAAGTAACTTAAGGAAGTTTTACTTCCATTTCAAATTAAGTACCACAACAGTTTGCTAATTCTGGAATGAAGGAAGAGAATTACTATACAATCTCATCCTGGAGCCAAATAATTACTAGGCCATGTGTATTGCTGGAACAAGCAGTTTATTCTTGTAGCAGGCATGAAAGGAAGAAATGTGAACTTCTCAAATTAGCTAGCTATTTCTGATATATAGGTTTATTGACTTGAAAGGGGATTGATACCCTTCTGAAATTACTCCATTTTATTTATTTTCTTTTAATTTGTTATTGTTTGTTTTAATTATTTTTCCATTTTTCAATTTTAAAGATACCAACCTGTCCATCTCTAGTTTCAACCGTCTTAATCAGAAGTGTCCTTTTTGAGTGGGTGTCAACCAGAGGGAGTGAATCCAGATTAGTTTCTAAATAAATAATACAAAAAATAAAACTTTTTAAAAATGTAACCCATTTTACTCAAAGAATTGATTATTTTGCAATTGTTTGAAAAAAAAGTGCTATTCCCAAATAATTCTACGACATATTATCTGTTTGAAAACCAAGTTATCTAATACCTCCTTGCCCTCATGAATGACACGTTACAGTGTACTCCATTAGGAAGGAGCAAAATTAAGTTTACATTTAACTTGAAGTGTAACATTCAAGAGAGTACTTGGATTTGAAAATTATGCATGTTTTCTGACATTTTGTCATTTTTCAGGTATCAGAAAAAATGAGGGCTTTACCATAAACAGATAAGATATGGATTTCTTTTATTCTTGCTGGGAATATACTGCTGCACTGAGTATGTACAGCTTTTATTCAAGGTCATAACCTGTTGAAAGTTTTCAAAAAAGGAAATAAAATGCTTACCCCTCAGGTTCAGGGAGGAAAAGTTGGGAAGAGGCAGAGAAATCCTATAAAAAAGATAAAGGAAAAACAGTAAAATTGTTATCCTCTAATAGCAAGGAATAAATTTATATACTCCTCATTTTCATCCAATAAAAATTACTCTTGCAATTCACATTAGAGATGTGTCTCATAACTATTTACCTGTGGTTTGTCTCATTAGTACATTTAAATTTTTATTTCAAGCATTTCCTCACAGAGACATAAGCTAGAGACATTACAGAGGGGAAATAGTGTGGATTTTGACAAACTATGGGTTCTAATTCCAGTTCTGCTATTATTAGCTCTGTCTGTGGCAGGTTACTTCCTCTGAACCTGAAGTTCCTCATCTATAAGGAGTGGAAAGGAGTTACCTTGAAGAAATGTTCAAAAGATAAAAAGAGGGGCAGAGTGCCTTGGAACTCCAGCTACTAATTCACACATAAGAGTCTGTGTTCTCTACCTGCTCTCCTCGCCTTCCAGCAGCTTCCTGTAGGTGGCAATCTCAATGTCAAGAGCCATCTTAACATTGAGCAGGTCTTGGTATTCACGAAGGTGACGAGCCATTTCTTCCTTCATGTTCTGAATCTCATCCTGCAGGCGGCCAATAGTGTCTTGGTAGTTAGCAGCTTCCACAGCGAAGTTCTCTTCCATTTCACGCATCTGGCGTTCCAGGGACTCATTCTGCAGGAGGTGAGAAGGGCTTCCGATGTTACTTCCTGGAAACACCTAGCTATTCCCAGAACCAATTATAGATGGTATACAATGGTCCGTTAGTGGAAAAGGGTGCCCACTCTAATTTTGGATGGAGAATGTGAGCAGCAAGTTCCTCTTACTGCAAGCAACCACAGATTAAGCTAATACCTCCAAGAATTCCATCTAGTGCTTTGTGCGTCTATCTGGAGAACTCATTTTCTTTGGACAAATATATAAATTTTCTTCACTTGAAATTTTTTTTTTTAAAGAGAGAGTGATAGAGGGAGAGAGAGAGAGAGAATTTTTTAATATTTATTTTTTTTTAGTTATCGGCGGACACAACATCGTTGTTTGTATGTGGTGCTGAGGATTGAACCCGGGCCGCACGCATGCCAGACGAGCGCACCACCGCTTGAGCCACATCCCCAGCCCTCACTTGAAATTTTGTTCAGGTGTCACTATTAGCTTGGTCAACAAAATAGATCCAAGCTCATAATTTCCTCCTTTTACTATGGGGTGGTACTCACAGTTCCTTTAAGTGCATCCACTTCGCAGGTGAGAGACTGCACCTGTCTCCGGTACTCATTTGACTCCTGCTTTGCCTGGCGCAGAGCATCATTGTTCCGGTTAGCAGCCTCAGAGAGGTCAGCAAACTGTTGGGAAGAAATCAGAAATGGATATTGTCCACATTCGAGTCTTTTCACTCTTAGGGAAAGAAATCATAATTCTGACCCAGTGTTTTCTGAACTATGTCTAGTTTATGTTTTGAAGTTACAGAAAGAGCATTAGAATGCTGACTTTAGTTTTCAAACAGTATTCATTCTATTGAACTCATTTAAATATAGTGGTGTTGGGGATTTCTCTGAAGTACTGTAAAAGATTAGTGAAAACAGGGTCTGCTATTCTAAAAGAGGCACAGTGCATGGTGGGGAGGCTGTAGCAAAAGATTTAAGTTAAAGCCAGCTTTTGAGCCAAGCTAAAAAATAGTTAGAAATCACAGACAGGTGTAGTGTTTTCAGAATTGCTTTTCTTTTGTTCTACCACACGGACTCACTGCATACCTTGGACTTGTACCATTCTTCTGCCTCCTGAAGGTTCTTGGCCGCCACACTCTCATACTGCTGACGTACATCACGCAGGGCAGCCGTGAGGTCAGGCTTGGAGACATCCACATCAATCTGGACATGCTGTTCCTGAATCTGAGCCTGCAGCTCCTGGATTTCCTGGGGGAAAGGACAGGCAGAAGGTCAGTCAGGTGGACAGGGAGCAGCTTTCCCCTCATTCATTCACTAACAGCTATTCCACTGACCTCATCATGTAGTTTCTTCAAAAACGCGATCTCTTCTTGCAAGGATTCCACTTTACGTTCAAGGTCAAGACGTGCCAGAGATGCATTGTCCACATCCTATTTTGAAGAGAGAAAAGACAAGATATAGAGGGTGCAAACGTCTACGGTTTCTCATTTATTCATTTTAAGTTAATCACATGAACCTAGTCTCTTTACTATAGAAAAGACGTTGACAAATTTTATGACCCTTGAATAAGTTTATAAATCACTTTGTGTTACACTGTGCTATGTTCTCTTTTCCTATTTATAAATTTGAACTGGGACTCAATTGTTTGTACTCAAAGGAACTAACAGACAGCCTAAAAATAAATAAATGTATACTAACATGGTAATGAGTGCTCAATTATTCTTGAGTCTACATTTTTATCAGTAGTGTTTTTTATTATTTTTTAAATCTAGAAAATCAATGCTGCAGAGATTTTACGATTTAATTCCATGGAATAACATGATGATCTGGGTGAGCAAATTTCATTTCACAATTTCATGTAACATGAGTACATGTAAAACAGAAATTTGTGCTTCAAATGTTTAAGCATATATCTAAGTTCATTTTCTCTCTCTCTCCCTTTCTCTCTGTGCAAATGTTCTGATATTTATCCTTGGGATCAGAGCAACTATTTCATTTTCTGGCATCCAGGTTACAAGACTAGATTTATATCAAGTAGCAATTCAATCCTCCAATTCAGGATATGCACAGGCAAAGGTGCAGTCAGGCAAATAAGAAAAAAGAACTATATTTGTTTTGTCTTTTCTAGTGAATTCTTCTCCTGAAACTTCCCTGACTCATCCTATATGGGTGTGTCTATCTTCTTCACTTGTTACTGTGTCAATTCAGTTACTTAGCCAGTTTCACAATGACTGGCCAAAATGTTTGCACAGAACAAAACTACAGAGAGACTTCTTGCTGATCTTGTTCTTCTTTGTTTTCACTATTTATGAAGTCTACATTCCAAACCAGAATGTGTGATCTTGCAAATAAGATTTTATTTCCCCTCCAGGGAATGTTTAATATCCCTTATCTTGTAATAACTTGGATTACAGTTTATTAATAATTTGGATTATAGTTTATAGCCTTATAGTATTAAAATGTTGAGACACTTATCATCTTCATGGAAAAATGTTTAAAAATGGAATAGAAAACATTCATTTGGGCTTCCTGTTAAGCCCTAAAAGAGATATAAAAGATACTTTATTAACCTCTTTTTAGATCTTCAAAGTGACATTCTATTTCATGGAAGAGAATGAAGCATTTATTTAATCCCCAAACAGGGAATCTTTCATATTGTATTGTTTTATATTAACTCATAACTCTGCAGAAAACATTATAGGAACAATGGTCATAAATGCTCAAGGACTAAAATAAGCCACATATAGCTGTGTTTCAATTGGTTTGGCAAATGTGTTTCAGATTAAAAATGTTATCCTAGACTATTTATCTGAAAGAGTTTTGCAGCAAATCCCATTAAGTGTTCCCAAGAGCAAAACTATGCTGGGAATCTCCCTGGTTTGGGATACCAATTTTAACTCCATCTAATTTTGGAGCAAAAATAAAAAGCTTTTTCATATAATTCCATTATTCATCCTTGGGTTTATTTTTGTTAATGGAGAGAATAAAAATAATATAAGGATGAAATAAAGAAAGGCTTCTCAAAATGTGAGAAGTGACTGTAGCTTTAAGAACTTTACACATCACATAATTTACCAGTCTGGGGCAGATATTAGATAACGGATGTTAGCAAATACTTGTGTCCAATTAAAACTATGCTTGCATCATTACATATTCAATAAGAATGTAGCCTGTTGCATAGCTGCTCTGGGAACACAAAGACTCCTATTATTTCTGTCCAGAGCCATCACATTTGCCAGAATGTGTGTATCTACATTCCATAGTGAAGCCCATAGAAACCATTAATACCCTTCAGCCACAGGGACAGATGGCTTCTTTTCACCCTTATTATATCACAAAATAGTTGTGCATAGTGATACCTCCATCTAACTTTAATGCCACAATAGGACTTGGAAAGAAGAAAAGAAACTTATTGGCTTAATTCCAGTTAAACTAAGTTTCTTATCCTCCAATACTTTTTACATTTTAAACTATAGGGCTTTAAACTATGTGTGTGTGTCGTGATCTTGTAAAAGTGAGCCAACTTAGCTTAAGTAAACCGCAAACTAAATCAAACTGTATGTGTTTGAAACCAGAATGCCAATGTGTTACAAAAATGAAAGGGAAAAAATATTTCTTTGCCAATAAAAATCTTGAAACAAAGCAAAAAGATAAAATCTTTTCTTTATGTCCTAAGGAATGGTTTCTGTTCACAAAAGTTGCCATCTTTGGTCTTTCCACCACTAGGAGACTTTACATAAAGAAGTGAAGTTTTGCACTTTTTAGATTTTAGTGAAGTAACTTAGAATTGCCTGTGGTTTTGTTGGGTGGGGCCCGGTGGCTGCAAGTGGGACGAGAGTCTACAAACCTGTCTGAAAGATTGCAGGGTGCTCTCGGCTTCCTCTCTCTGAAGCATCTCCTCCTGCAATCTGAAACAGTTGCACATTAACCAAAGGGGAACTGGGAAACCGCCAGGGGCGGGGCGGCCACACCCAAACACCACGTCGCAGTGCGTTGAGACAAGAGCTGCTGCGCCATCTCCACCCTCACCAGAGACTAAAGCTTTTAGAACTCCCGCCTTCCTCAGTTTTAGCCTAGACCTGGGGGTACCACGCTGAGACAAAACGCTCGCTGCAACAACTTCCAAGACAAACCCCTCTCCCACTACCCCTGAAAAGCCTCTTCCATCCCTTTGTCTTGCTTCCTTCAGAACTATCCTCTCCCCCTCTCCTTCCTTCTGGCAACTGGCAACCCGCCAGGAGAACCAGGAAACTTTCTGAAAGTTTGGGGAAATCTCTCTCATCTGTCCGATGGCCTTCAACAACAGATAACGTGGTAGTTTGAAGAAATCTGTAACAAGAACCGGAGCGTTCTTGGGTAATGAGTAGGGGGAGAAGGGAAATGCTAACTGCGAGGTCTAGGTTCAGGGCGGGGCTGCGCCACTGCAACCACAGCCTCACTCCCCCACGTTCGCCCGAGAGCCGCAGCCCCGGCCACTTCCCCAAGGGCGTGGTAGCCACTCGCCGGGGTCCTGTTCCCCTCTCCCTCCATTCCCGTGCCCCCCCGTGGGGCGCCGTGAGCGCCGTCTTACTTCTCTCGGAGGCGCATGATGTCCTCAGCCAGATTGTCGCGCTCCACTTCGACGCGGGCCTTGTCATTGGTGAGCTGGTCCACCTGCCGGCGCAGCTCCCGCATCTCCTCCTCATAGAGGTCCCCAAGACGCGACTTGCCCTGGCCCTTGAGCTGTTCGAGCTCGGCCAGCAGGATCTTGTTCTGCTGCTCCAGGAAACGCACCTTGTCTATATAGTTGGCGAAGCGGTCATTTAGCTCCTGCAGCTCTACTTTCTCGTTGGTGCGGGTATTCTTGAACTCGGTGTTGATGGCATCGGCCAGTGAGAAGTCCACCGAGTCCTGCAGCAGCCGCACCCCGGGCACGCTGCTCCGCAGGCGCACGGCCGAGGAGCGCGAGACATAGGCACCGCCTGGGGACGAGGCATAGAGGCTTCGGCTGGTGCTGGGGCGCAGCGCGCTACCCAGGCTATAGGTGCGGGTGGACGTGGTCACGTAGCTCCGACTGGAGCTCGGCCGGCTCGCTGTGCCTGGGCCGCCGAACATCCTGCGGTAGGAGGACGAGGACACAGACCTGGAGGACATGGTCAAGGAGGGAAGCGGTGATCTGGGCGTCTGCGGAGGTGCGGACTGTCTCCGGGAGGAGAGGTTAGCGAGAGCGCGGTGGGTGTGGGCGGTGGGAGCGCTGCTGCGTCTCTAGCACGGGGACCCGGAGCAAGAGTGGCAGAGGACGGGACCCCGCCA
The DNA here is from genome assembly GCF_964194105.1 of Spermophilus citellus. Taxonomy (NCBI): domain Eukaryota; kingdom Metazoa; phylum Chordata; class Mammalia; order Rodentia; family Sciuridae; genus Spermophilus; species Spermophilus citellus. Next base: position 74,386,068 of record NC_138187.1, on the reverse strand, counting down.
AGGGCGCTGTTTTTATAACCCTGCTAGGAAAGAGGGTCCCCTCCCACTGCCATCCTAGCAGCGGAGCGCGCCAGCCAATGGGGACCCGGCGAGAAACCGGGAGGGTGGGCGGAAGGTTGGGGCGGGGGCTCCCTCGAGCTTTCTTCCTTGGCCGGCCCCCCTTTTCTGGGCACAGTCCCGTTACTTCTTGGGCTAGCCTGGGACTTTCAGGGCCTTTCCTGGTGATGTCCGGAACTCTGCTCTCCCACTGGGTGCTGAAAAGCGCGGGGTGGCGTGGCGGGTGTGGGGAGCGCCGGAAAGTGGACCCAAAGGGGTCCCAGGCTTCCAGCCAAAGGGGCGTGAGAGGAGACGAGTTGGTGGGAGGGGCGCGGCCGCTGGGCTGCGGTCTGATGGGAGTGGGTGGGTGTGGAGACCCGCGGGCAAAGGAGCAGGAAGAGGGGGAGGAAAGGATCCGACCGATCGGAAGGCGCAGAGAAAGAAACAAAGAGAACCGGAGATTGGAGTGCGGGGTGGAGACGCACGCAGCCCAGGACGCGGAGCTCAAGTCCCGCGCGGCTTCGCGCTCCACCGCTTTGAAAGGGGACTACTCCACCCGTGCTTCTTTTCATTGTCTTGTCTTGGGGAATCCTGGGAATCCTGTTCAGGGACCTGAAAGGCCAGCTTCAGATGGCCAGAGCTTCGAGGCTATGGCCGAGGAAAGCCCAGGGGAGGGGGTGAGGTCGCTGAGTCACCGGCCGTGACTCACGGCTCCCGGCTGCACCGCGGAGATTGAAGGCTCCTAGCGGTTCAGGGTAAACCGTTAGACGAGATTGACTCAAGTCTCTTCTGGGCCCGCGCGCGACGTTTGTTCTAAGTTTCACCAACTTAGACCTGGGCCGCCGCTTTGATGTGTGCGGTCCAGCCGTAGGGAGACAAGAGCGCCCCTAAGTTCTTAAGAACTCGCCAAACCTGACTTTGTTCCAGTGCGCGGAATTCTCGTTAGTAAGAAACTTTTGCAGAACTGGAGAGCGGCCAAAAGCGAGTCTCTGAGATCACAAATGCACTCCGGGAGTCTTTTCATGCAAAGTTCCCTCCCCCGTCCCTCTGGTCTCCTCTGTCTCTCTGTCTCTATCTCTCAGTGTCTCTCTCAGTGTTTGTCTCCCCCCTTCCCCCTCCCTCTTCCTCCTCCTTGCCATGAAACCACACCCGACTTTGAGCTCGATCTGCAAGTTCTGGGCGAAAGAGGAAATGGCATCCGTAGTTTCAAAATCAAATTCAAAGATCACTGGTTTTCTGCTAGTGGAAATCATTAAAGGTGTAATCTGAACAATTGCACAATTACTTAGGTATTGTTTAAGAACTCCCAATTTGATCAGTTCGAATGAAAACCAGTTGTATAACTCAAAGGATGGAATGTTTGGAGGAAATAAATTTGTGTTAAGTTTCAGGACAGCGATGTACAGTGTAGGATTCTACTGCAATGTCGCAGTCCTGTCTTCCACAGGAATCCATGCAATTGGTCTTGGAGTGATAGAGTTAAAACTGAGCAAAAAGTTTGGGGTCCAGGACATGGGAGTGTCCGGATTTGGCCTTCACCTTTCTAGGGATGTCATTCAATTTAAAGGCTATTGTTTCAGTATTAGTAACAAGCCAGACTAAGTGGTTAGCAGCTCTGGCCCCAGGGGATCTGAACGGAGGACTTGTGATTAAGCAGTAGTTGAAAAATGACAGTTTTTTTTTTAAGCGTTTAGATTTATGGGCTACTGCAAAACCATTGTAAAAGTAATTCTGTGGTAGATAAAGAAGTCTTTCCCTATGCTTATGGGGGGGGCAGGGAGACACAAAGTATTGGAGATTACCTGACATTATAAAAAAAATAGTTTAGAGCCAAAGGAAGGATTTATTCTTGTTTCCTTTGTACAGACCTCTTTTAGGCAATATTTTGTTTACCTCATTTCAGTTAGTCTTGGCAAATAGTGCTGCCAGGGTTGAGCTGCAGGATCCTTTGGGGCCCAGCTCTCCTGCTGTGGCTTTCTTTATTCTCTCATTCACTGGGGAGGCTTCAGGTCCTTCCCAAAGAGCATTCCTGGGGCTAGCCTGTGCTTCACATTACCATCTTGCTTACTGAGAGCCTTTTATTCAAGGCACTGCTCAGCAAATGTCACCATTGTGAGTTTGCCTGGAGCCCTTAGGTTGAGAAAAGCGATTTCCCTATGGAGGAAAGGGAGGGTGGACCTTCCTCCTGCATGAAATGTTGATCTCAGGGCAGTACAGTGGCACTGTCAAGGGACACTTGTTGACTGACTCACTATGGAAAATGAGGGCAAGGGCAAAGGTTCTGGTGTGGCATGGCAGTGTGCCCTGTCAGCACCCACACAAAATTCCTCAGAAAATTACTTCTCCCAGGATGGGTTCTGGCCCTTCTCATCATCTGAGGGGCATCTCTTCTTTCTAACTTGTTGCCATACTGTAATCTTAGGGGTGTGGGATCTGCTTGATTCCTATAAAACATACAAAAGTCTGTGTGTGTGTGTGTGTGTGTGTGTGTGTGTGTGTACATTTGTACATGTGTAGTATCCATTGTGTGTTTCTTGTTGGAAATTGCTGTAGTTTGGGGAAGACTGTAGAGTATAGATAAGTGAAAGCTACAAAAGCACTTCACCATGCATGAAAAATACATAAGACTTTGAAAATAATTTAGCTCATTCTGAGAAATAACATATAGTCCCAGCTCAGTGCTTCACCCAATGGATAATAGTGATGGGAGTGGGGAAGACTGTAGAGTATAGATAAGTGAAAGCTACAAAAGCACTTCACCATGCATGAAAAATACATAAGACTTTGAAAATAATTTAGCTCATTCTGAGAAATAACATATAGTCCCAGCTCAGTGCTTCACCCAATGGATAATAGTGATGGGAGTGGGGGAAAATCATTTGTCTAAATGAACACTGTCAAATGTGAAAACACATCTTGCTGGATATGCTACCTATGTGCTTAGTTTCCTTTTGGAAGTAAACAGTACACAGACAGAGATATCTCAGCTTTCATATTTATTTTCTGATTGCTGTGAAAACCTATCTCAGAAGTATTTTTAAAAGCCAGATTTGGCATGATGCAAGTTGTATATAAATAAGGACATGGTCGTATAATCTGTAGGCCAGTGTAAACACTACCATGTCTAAAGTACTAACAGTGATTTTGGAATTTGCAAGCTGTGGTGATGTCAGTTGAATTGGGCGACTTGAACTGACAAACCAGCCAACCGTGTGGACAGGAGCTTAGTGGCCTCTGGAGGCTTTGGAAACTGGCTAGCAGGAGGCCACATGAAGAGGACAACCACTAGTAGGTCTTTCTGAATGGAATGTTTAGAAATGAGAAGGTGGACTGAATGAGAGTGTGGAAATATCATATAAAACTCTGTAAATATACATGTATAATTTTATGTATTAGAAATCATATTGAAAAATGAGAGGTTGAAAACTGGCAAATATAAGAGTAATGGCAATAAAGGTAATAAATAATAATATGAATGCTTTAATTTTGTGCCTACTGGATGATGGGCATTGTGCATACATTTAACTTAATGTCCTCACAGTATATCCTTCAAGATAGACTTGATTTTCCTGTGGTTGTGTAGTTAATAGCACAGGTAAGCAGTGAATTTGAACTGAAGTCTTTCTGGCTCCAATTGTACTTGTTATTTCTCTTTGCCTTGATGATGAAACTTTGCTTACTATCAACCAATTCAATTCATAAATAGCATTTAGGTACCTACTGTGTTCCAGCAACTAAGAAAAAAAAGATAGGATAATTAACATCTTGCTGTGAAGGAATAGATTCCTAGAGGAAATTGGCAAATATACAGAATATCATGTTTTATGTTATTGAAATGATGTAAAAGTGATAATAGATAAGAGTGAAGCATTATTTTTACCTGCACTCTAAACCCATACTTTTCATTTAAAAGCTTGACATTTTCATCCAGATTCTGTTCCGCCTCTTCCCAACCAAAACTGAATTTGGCTCATTTCACACACTAAAACCTCCCAACCTTGCAGCTTCTCCTTCCAGCTTCTCTATTGGGGCCACAGAGCAAAGTAACAAGATTGGAAACTTTGATTATTGTCACTTCCTTATCCTTGGATCACTTAGACCCAACACTACCTGTTACTCACATCCAACTTATTTCATACCTCATTCTTGAATTGCTGCAATTGGCTTCCTCTTCTTCCAGCTTTTCCCTTCTTCTACAATTCATCTGTCTTCAAGCTATAACCTCTTTTTCTTAAAGACTTCATTCTTAAGATTCCCTGATGATCCAAAGAGAGTTGTTCATCCTTTCACTAGAATGTAAGCTCCATGAGACAGGGATTTCTCTCTATTATTCACCGTTCTATTTTCAGTGGCTAGAGAAGAGTTGGACACACATGTCAAACATATGAATTAATTCATGAGTAGTTCATAAAAAGGAAAGGAGAGTGGGGCTAATATTTACTGGTGCTTATGTTTAAGCATTGTGCTAGTCGTTTAAGATACGATTGCATTTAATCTTTTATGAAGTATTATGATCCATAACTTTTATTAATTTATTCAGAATGGATTATTGATTATTTATCCAGTGTCAGGCATTCTTCCAGATACTTGGGAAGATAAACAAGACAGGCATGGTTCAGGCCCTCTTGAACATAAATTTGAGTCTGCATGAGTGTGTACACAGTACAGGGAGACAGTACTCAAGTAAAGGAACAAACTTAAAAATGCAAGTTGTAATAAAGACCACAAAAGAAACAGAAATTTCCATGTGAAGAGGTTGAAGTTCTTAACAAACATGTGGCCTTTGAAAAACCATGCAAAGTGTGCCCATGCATCCTCATTCTCCACCCTTCCCCAGGAGGCAAAAACTTCAATGAAGACTTGAGTTCTGTTCCATGAATATGACACATTCACCCTACCTTCATATCTTTCCTCATATTTCTTTCAGCAGATAGGACCTGCTTGTTTGAAGTTTTGTTTCTGCAATTTCAGTTACCCAGGGCCAACAGTGGTCCAAAAATATAACACAGTGCAATAAGATTTTGAGAGGGAAGAGTCCATATTCATGTAACTTTTGCTACAGTGTATTGTTATAATTACTCCATTTTATTATAGTCATTGTTGTTAATGCCTTACTGGGCCTAACTTGTACATTAAACTTTATTATATGTGTGTATAGGCACCTGAAATCCAGTGTATACCTTTGGTGACTATTGGAATATATCCCCCACAGATCGAAGGAGACTACTGTATTTATTTTCTGTACTGCTTGCAGTGTTTCTTAGTATATTCAGGTAAGTCAGAAACATTTCATAACTCTAGGAAAAGATTAAGAATAACATAAAGAGCTAGAGAACTAGAGTGGAGCTACAGGGGTTTAGTAGAAGAAAATATCATATCCATTTGGGGGCTATCAGATGACGGATGGGTATGATTTTTATAGGTTATCATGGTCCTGAGAAGGTGTCCTAAACTGCTCAAACAAATCAGCAAAAAATGCATAAAAGGAGAGTGCTGGGAACATTTAGCGAATAGGAAGAATCCTAAGGTTGCTGGATTGTGGAGCATTCTGTAGGGGAGAAAGGGAGCTGAGACAGAACATTGGACCATGCGTTGGAGGAGTAAATGCCAGGGAGAGGAGTTGATAATTAATGTGGTGGGCAGTGGAAATTCAGTGCAATTTTTGACCAGGAGAAAGACACACTTGTAGCTGTATTTTAGGAGAGTTTCTGTGGCATATTGTGGAGGAAGAATTGGGGAGGCCGATTCAGAGTTGTTCGTGGTAGATGAAGGGACTGGTAGAAGGCATCTGAAGTGGAGATGATTCTTAGAGATTGAAGTTAGGGAGAAGACAAGCAAAGTCAATTGGGCTCTGAGGTTTCTGGACTGAATAACAAGAGGAATAACTACATTCTTGACAGAAATATTTAAGTGAAAAATTAATTTGAGGTGAAAGGTGATTAGTTCAGATCCCCTGACCTGAAGGTGTCTTCCCTTCTCTCCTCTATATAAAATAAAATCCCATAAGCTGAGGTATAACTGCATCATGTGGTTTTACATTCTATAGCATTTCTAAGCTGTTCACTTAAAGAATAGTTAATGGTCTTTTATTGTTCTTTGGCTGCTTTGGGTGTATTGATTAGTTTTCCACAGCTAGAATAAAATAAGGATTTTTTTTTTTTGTATTCTCTAAAAAAGCTAATATTAGACAAAGAAGTGAAGGTACATTTTCAGAATTGGTTCAGTTGGTTAAAAACAGAAATAAAGAAAAAAGGGGGAGGAGGGGGTAAACAATCTCCAGCCCAGTTATAAAAACAAGACATTATTTGAAAGAGCCCTAAAAAATATTGCCACAGTACAGTTATTGAGCGAGACAACTACAAGAAAACTAGCAGGTATTTCCCCAGTGGATTTTAATGTTGCTTTCACCACTTTTTTTTTTTTTTTTTTAAGAATCAAGGGAAAGGTCATGTTACTGCCAAAATTTTGCCTAGTGCATTATTATCCTGGGAATTTACTCTGCCTATTATGAGGCTATCATGTAGTTCCTAAGTGGTACGCATTTTCTTCGGGAAATACTTATGTAAAGGACTGAATTATAATAAGAACTTTATTTAATAGCACAGTTTTCTTTTAAAGAACTGAAAAACTTTAAAATAATTTCTGATTTGTCTTTATGGTAACCTGTGGATTTGTAGAAAGAACATCAAGTAACTATGTAGGCATAAGCTGTTTTCTGTATTTTGGGGAAAAAGAAAAGAACTGTATCCCCCTTATGTCAAAGCTGATTAATGAATTAACCAGTCTTTCAACAAATGGACAACTGGGAGATGCTTTAATTCTGGCATATCTCGTTCATTAAGCCAATGAAGTGATTGTTTTCAGAATATTAGATATGACACTTACTTGTGAATATGTTTGATAAGCTTGATGTTTAAAATATACCCTACCAAGCTTTGGTTTCTGGGTACAGTGACAAAGATCATACTGATTTGTAGAGGTTAAAAATGCCAATCAAAAGACAAAAAATAGAAAAAACAAACAAACACATAAACCAAATATCCCTAAGTGAAATAATGTGGCAAATGTAAGAAATATAAAATGGCATAATGCTAAAACTATGCAAGGCAAGAAAGTTTTTCTAAAATTAATTAAATTACAGCAGGATATTAGTAAAGAAAGACCATTCTGAGTTAACCCTAGCAGAATAAAGGGATCATCGGCCCTGTCCATAATTCTACTACAATGGTTTCTAAAATACAGAGTAAAGTTTTGTATTTCTAATTAACTAAGTACTAATAAGGCTCTCTAATGTGACTCATGTGGATATGTGGAATAAGGACCAAAAAATTACAGAAATTGGAGCTTAATATAGATTAAGTACATATTATTCATAAAAGATTTACAAAAAAATTTCTGATAGCATATTATAATTTACTCATACATTCTTTCTGGAACTTTAGAAAGTTAGACACGTGAGACAGTGCAGAGATGTTTGTATGTCTGGATCAACGTTATTCTTTTACTAACTTTGGTCTGGCTTTCAAAGCCTTTTATTAATGAACTCTAAACAGTGATAACCAGGAGGGAACTCGAAACAGTAATCATGATGATTGCTTATGGAGATTATGGGCCTGCCATGTGACCAATACTTGGCACATGGTAACTTTTTTAATCCTTACAGCTGTCTATGAGATGTCTGAAGAAGCTTACTCAAACTTACCCAGTCAGAATATGGCAGATCTGAGACCTGAACCCAGGGCTTCTAACTCCAGGCTCCCACTCTAAATTTCACTGTGATAGACCCAACCTGATCTTTTCTTAAAATTGGGCATCTCACCACAAAGCCATGAAAAGATAATTTCGGCTTTACTATAAATTACTGCAAATTCTGAACCTGCTTGGAATGCCTGCCCGTGCCTTGAACTCACCCATGCCTGGCTCTCTGACCAGATAGCAGCCCTCTCTGAAACTTTAGTGACACCTCATAAATATTGGCCTTCCCTGGCCAGACAACGACCCTCTCTGAGGCTCTAATGGTCCTCATAAATTCTGATGTTGGGGCCAGCAAAAAATGTAAACTACCATTAGTGTGATGCTTGTCAGAGTTCTGTTATCTGTAACCCCCCTTTGTGTAACTTTCTGGGCTATAAAGCTGGGCTGCAGGAAAGCTGGGGTGGCTGTCTTGTTCCTGCCATTTTGGGAGGGAGAGGCAGCCCAGCTGGTGGAAATAATAAGCTTGATTTAATTTGATTTTAATTGGAGTCAGTGGTCTTTTCTTGCGTCCTGGTCTAACAACTGTACCTCACCTACCATGGTAAGTTTGCACTCCTGTTGGTGATGCTCCAGGTCTCTTTCCCATTTATATCCTGGTGTCTGTCTCTGGATTTTTCTTTGTTCCTGTTCTGATGCAGCAATAGGATTCATTTTAATTCAGAGAATATGGTGCCCACGATGAATCATCATGAATTTTATGGACATTTTGGGGGGGTTTTCTGTAGAGATCTCATTTTTTGATTCTGACTCAACCTGCCAGAATGAATTAATAGTTATGGTATTCGACTCCCACATAGCTAAATGAATAAAATGCTTAGCCACATTTGCCAGTGGAAAAGAAAGAAACTGACTACCTTTTTGGAACACATTAATTTCATAAGTAAGAACGACTTCCCATATTCACTCTTCTTTAGTGTGAGTTTTAGGGAGATATGTTGATATTTAATTCCAGGATGCTAATACTGTACAATCTAAGAATAGTGGAAGAGTCGTGTGAAAAGAGAGGGGGTTCAGGGAGTTACAAGGGCAACCAAGATATTTCAAGGCCACACCAAAGCAGCTGTACTGATAATACATATGAGCCCTCTACTCAGTTTTTAAAAATATTTGTGCAATTCTAATCTTATTGCTTTTGCCTAATTTGGTTTTTCTAAGTAATACTTATCAACACCAGTTTCGTTTTTAAATAGAGCATGTTTAAAATACTTTACATGTGAAGGCAACAGCAGCACATATCACAGTTACATCGTGGGTGTAAGGGGAAAAGCACATATAAAATGTTAAAAAGCCTGGTTAAACGGTAACCGGTTACATAGTTACCTTGAAGATGAGATGATTCTGAAAAGAATCAGCAACCCCACTCAGTTAATGTATTTTGAGTTAGTTAATTTTCCAGGCTCTCTGCTGGGTGCTAAGAACATAAAAATGAATAAAACCCCTTCCTTGCTTTTAGAGGGTGCCTCATCTACTTCTCTCTTCTCTGATAAATAATTTTGTCTCTACATCTTGCAAAGCGATGTAGTCACATTGAGATGTAGGTGAATAAGCCTCGTAATATCTCCCCAAAGTCAAAGGGTTTGGGGGCAATAACACTTTTCTCTGAAATCCACAGGAATAGAGTTTACTGTTTTGTTCCCCTTGATAAAATATAGCACAATACCTGGTTGCTGGGTTACTACATAAAACACAGGCCCCCAGACTGCAGCTGGGAAGAGCAGTTAGCAATTAAATAAGGAAATGACTAGTGGGTTTGAAACCCAACACACTGCCCATTATTTCTTTGCATGGTAAGGCATCTATGTTACTTAGGCAACTTTTGTCACTAAGGAAGTAGTTTTGGTGACTCATCTTCATACAGAATGACTTATTTCAAAATCTGAGTGTTCAGTAACTTTACCATTATGTTCTGTTTTCTCTTCTTTGGACTAAGCTAGAAAACCTACATTTGGATGGAATAAGTTTACTATTTGAAAGCATATTATTTATTGACCAGCTCATAATTTGAAATGTACTGGACTCCTGGTGATCAGAGTTAAAGGTCAGTAGTTCCTGCAGTATATTGATATGTTAATGGTAGAACTAACAGTTTCTTTTTTAGGCAGAAATGTGGTGTCTCATAACAACAACGTTTCTTGTCAATTATTTTGTATTGAAGGTAATAGTGCCATTTAAAATACTAGTCACACTTTTGGTAATTAAAGTGGAATAATGAAGTATTTTATACTATTACATAAAAAGCCTTATCCCCTCCATCACCAAAAAAAGGAGCAATGGAATTAAAATTTCCTCTGAGAGTTATCTAGTAATAATAGCTACAAAAATGAAGAAACCGTAAGGAAATTCCTTTGTCATCTTCTCCCTTCAGATTTTCAGTCTATCAACTTGTGGTTCCAATAGCATTTGCTGATTGACAGTTGATATTTTTTCTGTACTAACAAATAGTAGAAAAAGCATTCAAGAAGTCATAGAAAAAGTCAGTCACATAAAAGAATTACAGGTAAATAATATATTTGGAGAATTGTATGGAAGAACTTACTATTGACAGATTAAGCAAACCAGAAACTGAGAGTATGAGTTGGATTTAGGAACTATTCTGAAAATTTCCTGGCTTGGGCTCCAGGTTTTGCTGGAATCTCAGTGGTGCCAGCTCTCAGTGTGGTCAAGGGACTCACCTGAATTGCCATTAGATCTTTTGTCCTAATTCCAGAAATCATGCCACAAATCTTGAAATTTAGACAGGGTTACGTCAGCTGTTTCCATTATGTTTTCAATTTACTCCTTTTCTGTTTTTATTTTTGTTGCTGGAAGAGCTTGAAAAAGTCAATGAGTCATGGTAAACCTGAGGCCAAGGCTCCGGGTACCATGTGCACAATGGATGCTTGGAACTTGGCATCCAAACCATTTCTTCAATTGTGGTACCCTGACCGGCATCATCAGGGACTTTGTTAGGAATTCCAATACTGAGTCCTCACCCGAAACCAACTGAATCAGAAACTCCAGGAGCAGGTGAGGTCTAGCCACCTGTGTTTTAACAAGAGGTGATTAAGAGACCTACCATGCTGGGGTAATCCTGAGTACATGTGGCAATGCAGAGTATGAATAGTGCTGTGGCTGGAGAATGGGGGAAATTGATAAGATGATAGAAAAGAACACTTGGGCATTTTTTAATTCAAAAAAGAAAAAAAAATGTCTTAAAAGCCTGGAATTTATTTACAGGACTAAGTGTGGGACTTGCACGAATCTTTGCTTTCTTAGAGAGGGGCAATCCAGATGACTAGGATATTATGAAATATATTGGCTTCATTCTGAAATTGTAGAAGAATCTCTTTAGTGAGTAAATGCAACTTTTCCTTATTAGGACATAAATTCAACTCGGGTTTATAAAATCCTATAGGATTCTTGTATTCTGTTGACTTGGCTGACTCATTTGTCTCTTGAGACCCATTTCAGACATCTGAAAACCATATGTGTTGCCACTCTCTGTGGATTATCTCATCTGTGTGAAGGAAGTAAGAGAATTTTGAAGCATTTTGATTACTAAGAAATGCAGAGCATAAGGATCAAAAGTGATTAACATAAACACTGATGATAAAGAAGTAGATTTGATACAAAAATTGTGTAGATTTGATTAAAAAATTAGTTGCTTATTTTAATTTATCTTTGATAGATGTGCCTTTTGGTGCTGACTCAGTCATATATGAGCTATTTGATTTTTGACAAATCACAATTAAAAAATGCTTTTTAGTTGTAGCAGTACCTTTGTTTTTTTTTTTTTTTTTTTTTTTTTTTTTTTTTTTTTTTTTTTATATGTGGTGCTGAGGATAGAACCCAGTGCCTCACACATGCAAGGCAAGCACTCTACCATTGAGCCACAACCCCAGCCCCAACAAATCACAATTTTTAAGAGCTTTTAACTTTACTTTCTTCATCTAAAGCATCATGTTGATAATGCCTACTTACAGGATTATTGTGAAAATAATGTTAGGTAAGTATGAAAATGCAGCTTTTAAAAATCAAACATACCATTTTTAAGTATTGTTGTTGTGATTGTTGTTATTTTGCGTCTGGGTTGGGTAAGTTTCATGATTGTTGACATGATGACATCATCTGGGAATGTAGAATAAGTATGCATATCAGCAGATTTTAAGGTTACAAAAAATAGGTATGTTTATTTGTCTTCTAATGCTCCATTGAAGGAATGTTTCCATTTTCTCATGAAATGGTGGAAATAAATACACCTTTTTATTAAAGAAAGCAAGTCTGATATTTTGTATCATTTGAATTGAAAGACTACATTTCATTATTTTCAGGGAAAATGGGGGACTACTGGGTTAAATTTTCAGCAAAAATAGCAGACACGTGACAAGAATACAGATCATACCAAATAAAATTATAACGTGTTTTTAAAAAGTATCACAAAACAATATGAAAGGAAAAACTGGATATTTGGAGAAAAGTTCAGTCTTAAAACCGCATTTCACATCCTACATGAAAATAAATTTTAAAAATAAGAACATGTAGGCAAATTTGGCTCATTTAAAAAATAAATGACAAAAATTAAATTATGATTATTCAGTAAGAAACGCATTATTACTTCATCAGAAAAGGACGAATATCACCAGTAATTGACAAAATAAAAAAAATACAGGTGACAATAATTAACCCTCAATACTAATCAGTAATGATAAATAAAAATGATACACTGTTTTGGCTCACTGCTCATGACAGTGCAGAGGGTGAGCATTCTCTGGCACTGCTGATGGGATTTGGGGCTCTGGTATTTCTGGAAACCAGTTTCAAGAACTCAGGTTATAATTATAAGTCTTTACCCAGGAACCCCACTTGTAGACTCTATCTGAAGAATATATTAGGAGCTTTGAATGTTAAATTTGTGTCATTTGTTTTACCCCTCACCATCAGCACATATTCTTTCTAAAATTCAGAAAAAATAAAAATAAATTTAAAAATCACAGGTCTCTTTGGTATGTCTAATGAAAAACAGAACTGATCATGTTAAAATACTAGATGAGAGAGCTCATATATGTAGGATGGATCTGCAATAATGTTCTGATTAAAAGATAATTAGTGGTAAATAGGTCTGGTAAAAGACAATTAGTGCAAATATTAAAGGGAAAAACATGAAAATTCAGCCATGGGTATCTAATGTAGTTCTAATTTTCTTTGTTTATATATTTCTTCATTTTCTAAATTATGTGTTGTTGGTAAACATTTTCTTATTAGCAAAATTGAGAAACAATGGTCAGAAGACTCTTACAATTGGATTGGGCTCCCAATATTCTGAGGTTTACTGATTATTATTACTTTACTGCTTATCAGGACCCTCTCACTTCGGGTAATATTTTAAAAATTGTTTTCCAAATAGTAATATCTTGCCCTAGAAGGAACAAGTGATATGATTCAACTGTGATGTTAAGTTTTGGATATTAAATCTATAAACTACAAGGATTTATACAAAATGGTCTTTGTTGCATTTTTCCACCCTACTTTAGAATGTAGTCCTAAAATGAAAGGAATAAGAGAGAATGTGATATGTGGATTCCTGACATTCTTTCCTAACAAGAATCATTTTTAAAACTCCTAATATGGAATTCTTCCTTAAAATATTTGCCAACTCTTTTTTTTAATTTGATAACTTGTAGGGTTTTTTTTTTAAAGATAAAGCTGGTGCTATCTTTTAATTTTCCTTTGTTTATATATGTGATTATGTGATTTGCAAATATATGTTAATTTATAAACATGAAGTTTTTCTCTTTTTTTTCATAAAAAAACTGAATATCCAAAAAGAAAAGCTGATAGGTCTAAAACTGATTATTAAACATTTTAATTATTTATAATTCTTTGAAACTTAAAAGCCTAGATTGTCTTATTAGTTATACCATCCTACTGGTAAAATGTACTTTTGCCATCAATTGAAATATAGCCTATTTTAGCCAGTATTTTTTGAGAGACTAAACATAGAACAAGTTCCTTTGGGGAATTTAGATATTTTAGCTTAGCAATAGTTACCCTACATGGAAATGAAACACTCATGGTCTGTCTGCAGGAAAAAGTTTAGCTCTGTAAAATAAGGATTGATAGATTCTGCATATGAAGTGAGAGTTTGGGGAATAGGTGTGCTTGTATTAGACTCTAAAACTGACTTTGTAAGCTGATAAGTTAACAATTTAGAATAAGTATAGGTTTTTTTTCTTATGTAGACAGAATAGATTGATTGTAGCTCCAGGGAACTATTATTATATTTTAGCTATTTTAATCATGATTGGATCATATGCAGATGATTCTAAGTGATACTTTCATGTAACTAATCTAGTCCTAAATAAACAGGGCTAGAAAAAATCTTGTAAGTATGTCCTTTATTTTTGTATTGTAGTTTATTATTCTAATGATGTAGCAATGAAAAACAGAAACAGACTATGAAGAAGAATAAGGAGTTCATGGAGTTTGAATATTTATTTCCTTTTCTTAATATTGATAGTTCTGGATTGTATGTTTTGGTTCCCTCCAGCAGTTCTGAGTGGGTGAATTGCTAGACAAAAGGAACAAAGTAACAACAGCTCTCCTGTAGTCCCAGCATGGGCTATATTTGCCCACATGGAAGAATAAAAGCTGTGTTAGAAATAGATGAGGAAAGAAGTCTTGTTGTGTAATATGCAAACTGATCTCATGTTAATATACTCCTTTTGAAAGCATACTAGAATTTCCCCTATTAGAAAGGAATGGGTTATATCTTATGTTTTGACAAAGTTGTTCAGAAAATTGGAAGAAAAAATTATTTAATGTTTTAGGCTTATTATTGATTATATCTATCTATCCATCTTCCACATCTATGAAGTACATATGTATAAAATTGAGTACAAACAGCTACCTTTTAGCAAATATTACCTATTTCGTAGGAGAACTTAGTATTTTAAGCAAGAAGCAAGATTCATATTAACCCATCTGATTCTAAGGGCCAAGTTTCTTGCACTGTATTAGGCTGTCTTGCTAGAGTGATTGGCAGAAGAGCTATCACACATGCTGCTAATTAGCCTGTGGGATCGGTCCTCTTTTACTATGCAATGTGAACCTTTTTTGTCTGACCTCTATAACATGCATTGCTTTGTTGGCTTTGGTTTTCTTGATAGATCTCAAAAGTTGCCCTCAGTTCTCAGGTCAGCCTGTTCTCAGGAAGCAATGTGATCTTCATCCTAGAGCTACTTTAGATTCCTGGCTTTGCTTTTGTGTCAAGGGGCCCAGCAGGCCTGGGTCCACTGAGCCTACTCAGCATGTTTTGTATTATGTTATGGCAAAGCCAGCGATTGACAGACCTCTAGAGGGAACTGAGCTGGGCTTCTTCCACCTAGCTGTGACACCAGACAAAATATTAAAACTTTCTGGATCTCCAGGTCTTCATCTTTAAAACAGATTACATGAAATCAGTGGTTTATGATACAGGTCTTTTGGGGAGGAAGCCATAGGAATTGATGGGGAATAGGAGGTAATCTAGCTTTATTCTGGGCCCACTACCATCCATGCTTCAACAACAGAGCAGTTAGGATTTGTGTGCATGGGACCTTGCACTTGTTCTGTGTCTCCATCTCTCTTGGCTCTGATTCTAAATGAGTTTGTGTTTGAACAAAAGTTTGGGGGGAAAAAAAGAATTTGGAAAACACTGGACCAAATAGTTCTTAAGGTTCCTTCCAGAGGAAGGAGCTGGTGAAAGCAGTTTTAAAGAAAGATTCCCACTATATATTTTTAAAATATTTTTTAATTGGACACAATGCCTTTAATTAGTTAATTTATTTATTTATTTTTATGGGGTGCATAAAATTGAACCCAGTGTCTCACATGGGCTGGGCAGGTACTCTACCACTGAGCTACAACCCCAGCCCCAAAAGACCCCCACTATCTTTAATTTGACTAAAATATAATATTTAAGATTGCTGCAAAACAGTTTTGAATGAGAAATTTCAAAAATAATCTCAAGGAGCAAAATCATGGTAAGATATCAGGCAGGCTGCATGGTATTTATGTGTTCCAGTAGAAATTAAAATAAAATTTCCTCTTGTTTCTTTTAAAAGCATTCTTTTTCTTCTGGGGTAAGTATGAGATAACATTATTCCCAGTTGGAGGTCATCAGAATATTCTTTTTCAATAGAAAAGTACTACTCCTTGAAGACACCAGAAAGTTTACTTTCCATCTGTTCTTTTTCTCTTGAAAGTTTATCATGCTGCTGACAGAACACATCTGCTCTTTCCTGTTGTGACAGTTGATCGAAAAGGTAACTAGATGCTACAGAAAGGGAAGGAGTTTTGATGCAAAACTTGCTTTATTTGAGTTCCTTTTAGTCCTATTTTGGGGGTCTTATTTTAAATCAGTGTTCAATATGAATTATTAAGCAGTTTGTAGACATTTTGGCACAGTTTCTTTATGGAAGTCCTAGACATAAAGGTGGTAACTTGGAGACCATCGTTCTAGAGTGGTTTTGCCCAGGAGAACATTCTGTGATATGAAAATACTCTCTGTGTTAAGCAATAGGGTAACCAGTAGCGACTTGTGACTGTTGAGCACTTGAATCTACCCAATATGACTGCTGAACTAAATTTTTTGTTAATTAAATAAGTCATCAGATGTGGGTAGTGGCTCTTCTATTGTAAAAGGTTAGCTCTAGAGGATCAATGAAAATTTTGATCAATAATCAGTGAAATTAGTAAAAAGTCCTATGCTTAGGAAATAGAAGACATCCCTCACTTTTAAAATACTATTGACAATTTATGGTTTGAAATAGATTTTTTAAAAAAATTTTAAATTTTTTGATTGAATATTTCTTCAGTGCCTGGCACATAAAACAATTAACAAATGACTATGCTTTTAGTGGTATCCTCCACCTCTACGCCAGGTCTGCTTAACCTCAATTAGGAGGTGTCTCTTACTACTATTGAACAGTCTGTCTTTGACTTCCTGTGTTTTCACACTCAGTATCTTCTCAGCAAAGTCTATGGATTCCAGTTTCCAGTTTTACTCCACCCTGGCCCAAGCCCAGGCTACTCCTGAACACCTATAACAAGGCCCACCCTTTCCTAGAGCCCTTAGACTGTAGCTAACTGGACCATTCTATAGTCTGATGATTTGACCTTGTTCAGGGTCCAATGTTCAGTTTTAGCTCCTAAAATGAGCATCACCAAACTGGAGTATAACTGACATAAAAGATTGGATTCATGTCACATCAGAGTTGAAGGGACCATTACATTAGTCCTCCTTTATCCTTGGGAGATATGCTCCAAGACTCCCAGTGGATGCCTGAAATCATGGGTAGTACTGAACTCAAAATATAATGTGGAGGCTGGGGATGTGGCTCAAGCGGGTAATGCACTATCCTGGCATGTGCGGGTCGCTGGGTTCAATCCTTAGCACCACATAAAAATAAAATAAAGATGTTGTGTCCACTGAAAACTAAAAACTAAATATTAAAAAACTCTCTCTCTCTCTCTAAAATATATATATAGTGCTTTTTCCACATATACACACCTGTGATAGTTAAAATTAAAAGTTAAGAACAGATAAAGATTAATAACAATAATAACAAAATAGAAAATTATAATGATATGCTGTAATAAAATTGTCAGCATCACTATTTTTGTGCTTTGGGGCTGCAGTGAAGTAAAATAAAGGTTACTGAACACAAGCATGGCAATATTTCAACAGTCTATCTGATAATCAAGATGTCAATGGCAGGTAGCATATCAAACATGGGTATACCAGACAAAGGACTGATTGATGTTCAGGGCAGGATGGAATGGAACTACACAAGATTTCATGTTGTTACTCAGAATAATGCATAATTTAAAACACTGTTTTTGGAGAATTCTATTTAATATTTTTGGACCCCAGCTGACTGGAGGTAACTGAAACTGCAGAAAGTGAAACAGCAGATAAGGAAGGGCTACTGTATATAGAAACTATTCAATAAGCATACAGCTATTTATATTCTGGTATGCAACAGGCAAAGTGCTTTTGATCCTCATTTAACCTTTTCAGCAATCACATGTCCAATTTATTTGTATATTTTAGAGTTATGCTTAGGCTCAGAGAGGCTAAGTGACTTAATCCAGGTCACCCAGGTAAGAAGTAGAGACCTGTGATTCCTATCTACATTCTGGCTCTTGAGCTTGTGTTTTTAGTTATAATGCATAAAAAAATAGAGTTTTAAAAGTCAGTACAGAGGGCAAATCTAAAAGGAATTGAGTTTAGTAATTATAAAGAACAGTTTTCTAATAATTCAAGGTCTTCACCATCAAACTGCTCACTCTAGGTAGTACCATGTACCCTCATTAGCTACTTGAATGCCTGCGTTTTTTAATGCTCAAATATCAGTAACTTGGTAGAAAGGGTTCTTAAATACATGGGAGCTCATGAGTGGCACATGTGTGCGTGCTAGGGACCTTTCCAATTCAAATTTCTTCTGATTATAATTTGTCTCTTGAAGACATTTATTATCAATTTATTCCATATGATGTGCTTTCATTTTCCATGAAATTTATTAAGATGATTCTTTTTTTCTATGTAAAATCAGAATGGAATTTGTTTATTACCTAAATTGGCAGAAGGAGGGTATTCTCTCACTGTAGGTGAACCTGTAGAGTAATCCAATTCACTTTTCACTGAGGAATAAAAAATGACCTGGATCATGGAAACCCTAAGGTGATTGCCAAAAGTATTTTAAACAGATCTATTTAATTTTTTTTAGACAATAATGACAAGCAGGAAAGGAAGAAGGAAATGACACTGGATTCCAAGTTGCAGGATGTGCCCTTCTATAACTGAGAGTGCTGCTATTATTTTAATATTCATCTTGGTATTACAAAGTGCTCTTGGTGAGTTCTGATATGCTTTATATGTGCCTTCATTTTCTATGGATTCACTAACATTTTTATTTCTTAAAATGCATTTTATGTTATAAGAGAAAATACACTGAATATACTAAAATCTAAGTTTTGATGGTTATATTTTCGAAAATGTGTTGACTTTCTCTTATTAGAATATAAGCACTATTGGAAATGTTGTTAAGGATAATTTTATGGGAAACAAGGGAATTAGAGAGTTTTTTTCTCCCCTGTGAACATTCTAGATTCATTTTGGGAAAAAATAAGTCAATATATGTTCTCTTTTCCCCCCTCTATTTGTTCATCTTATCTTTCTTCTCAGCTGCTCCCCATTGTGTCAACCCTCCTGGTTCTCTTCCTAAATCACACAGTTTGTACCAGAAATTGGAAGAGAGTGCATGTAATCCAAGGGATCCTAACTTGTACAGATACTTTCATGGAGGTAGTTATGAATTATGATTATGCAGAAAGTTTTTTCTTGAAAAATTTATCACATATGAAGAACTTTAGAGAGAAAATATCACAAAAAGAGATGATGTGGTTCATGGGAGCTGTAAACAGGTTTAGAAGGAACTAAAAGGATTTAGTGTAGGAACAGGGAGGAACCTGTGTTTTCAAGCAAAGGAGGGAGATTGAGAAAACTGAAATGAGTTAAGGTGTCTAGCCTGGGAATCTAAAAGGAAGGCTTCACTTGAAGTGTAGGTGTTAAAGATAGTTAGGAGATTTCTAGGTAAGGTAACGAATATCAGCAAGGAAAGAGGCAGAGAAGTGACAGGTATGTCTAGGGAATGCTATCAACTTAGTTTACAACAGAGTTCAAGAAAGGGAGAAATCAAAGTAAGAAAAATAAGTTCCAGGCTACATTGCAAAGACTCTCAAGTATCAGATTTAATACTTAAATACTAGCCTGTGCAGGGATGGTGGTTTAGCCCCCTTTCTTTTAGGAGGTTGGTATTTTTCATCAACTGTGCCTCATATGTATGTACTGGCCCCTCCTACAAGGGAAGGCTCTCCATTGTGTGTTTTGATTTATAGTGCTAATGCTGAACAAATTCTAGGTTTATTTATTAAATTGGCTGTTGACTATATATAAATCTCTGGAACTATCAAGCCCCCTTTATACTTTATGTGCTGATAATTGTTTATGGTGTTAATATCATATAATAAATATCATGAGTTTGTTTCATGCATTATATGTATGTTGTGTATATATTTGTGTATATATGTATAGTTTTATGAGTTTGTTTAAAACTATATTTATTTAAGGCAGATAAAAAATCTTTCTAGATATTTAATTTGAATAAATACTTATCATGGGGCCAGAAAAGAACTTATTTTTTTTAAATACTAAACCAACCATGGAATCGGAACTGCAACACTCTCAGCACTCATCTCTTCCTTCCTTCCTTCCCCTTTATTTTACAGATGAGACAACACCACTTATCTCAAACTCACAATCAGTTACTGGTAATGCCAAGGCTAAAATTCAGTCTTCTGGTATCTTTCTATCATAGAAACTCTTATCTGAAATAAGTAACCAATAAAAACAAAATATTTAAAAACTAACATACACTTGCAATTAAAAATAGATCACATCAAAATGGATCAGTCAGTTAGTTCTATAATTCAGATATAGTAGTAAAATTTTTGTTACCATTACATTAGCAGGCTTGCAAAATTTCTAACAAATCATTTTCTCTACAAGCAGTACCTCTAAATTTATCTTAACAAAGGTTAACCTGTGGCAGTATTGAGAACAAATAGAAGGACATTCTCTTCACGATGAGATATTTCCTCTTCCTCTTTCCTGGCTACTTAGTTTATAATCGAACCTCTAACCAGTTGATCACAAGGACCATCCTGGAGAGTCAAGGCCCTAGTTCCTGGAAGCTCATAGTGCAGAAAACTATTAAGAACAATGTATCCTATGTGGGCTTATTTCCCAAGCTGAAATATAATTAACGCTATTAATAATGACAATAAGCATCTTTGGAGTTATCGTCACACACTTGGTGTTTTGCTTCTAATTCTGGAAGTTTCTCTAGAGAATAGGCTGGTCTGATTTATCTGCATCATCCCAGCAGGCAGCTGCAGCCACACACCACTGAGTAGGTGGTACTGCTCAAGATTAGTAGAAGGAATGTTTGGACACGTCAGACTTCCAAGGGGCAGAAAAACAGCCCGCCTGAAAAACAATTTGTTCTGGATTCACTTTGAAAGCAAGGCAGTTTTTCACTCCTCTACTGAGCTCCGGGTTTCTTTCCCACTCAAGGCCACGGAAAACAATCAGTGAAGACTGAGCGTCAATCAGGCTCCGGAATGGCTGCTATTCACTTGGAAGCCTCATAGTTTTCCGTGCTTTGTTCCCCCTCCTGACCTCTGTCAAGTCCCCAGGCCCTGCGCTGCCCAGTAAAGTCCTGAGCCCAGCGACAGCGTCGGGGGAACCGAAAAACCGCGGAACCAGAGGCAGAAGGAGCGGTGGGGGCGGCGGGAGCCGGAGTGGAGGGACCGGCAGGCCTAGCTCCCAGGCTGCGGCGGCGGAGGCGGCGGCTGGGGGAATGGAGCCCTTGCGGGTCCTTGAGCTGTACAGCGGCATTGGTGGCATGCACCACGCACTGAGAGGTGAGAAAGGCCGAATGCTTTCTGGAAAGAATATAGGGCGCTTGTTGGTGCCTCGGCGCCGAGGCGGGGCGCCGCGGCTAGGCGCTAGGGGCGGAGACGGAGTTGAGGTGGCGCTGGTTGCCCAGGAAACCGCCGGGTGCGACGCCCCCGTCCGCCCCTCCAGGCGGAGATTCCCTTCTCCCTTCTCCAGGGCCCCACGTTGGTCGCTAGGGCGGGCCCTGAGCCTCCAGGGACCCAAGTTTGTGAGGTCGCTTTCGCTAGGCTGTTAAGTCGAATTAAAATGGAGCCGACCAAGGTCGGGGGAGGGGCGAGCCCTTTCCCTGGTGCTAGCCTCACTTCTACACGTGCTGTCGCCTGGAACCCTGGAACCTTGGTCTTTTATCTTGGGGGAATTCCGAGTGGGAGGGGCGGGGTCGAGCAGGATGCTAGCTAGGATTCAAGATAGATGTTGGCGCATACTAACTAGGACTGTGGGGAAACCCAGAGGGGAAACCTGGTGAGTCTGTGGAATCTTCTCCAGCCATACATTTAGATGCAAGAGATCTGAGTTCAAAGTAGAGTTCAAATTTTCTTAATGTTTTGGAACCCATTTCTTGGTTTTTAAAAGTGTGAAACTGTTCTTTCAGGGAGACTTGTGAGGATTAAAAATAAAATGTGTCAAGTGCTAATTAGCATAGGGTACATTGTAGCCTCTCAAAATATTGTCATTCTACTCACCTCTTTCTTTTTGAGTTGTTTAATTTCTTTGGTGCTAGATTTACTTTTGATAATATTCACTTAAAATTGAGTGACTGCCTATTTTGTGGTAAGTACTGTACAGGTAGACACTTGGGATATGGAGTGACAAACTTCGAACCTGCATGTTTATTTGTTTATTTTTTACGGTGCTGGGAATTGAACCCAAGGCCTCTTGCAATGCATGTTTATTCTTGCATGACTAAGACAACCACAAAACTGAAGCTTCTCTGCTTCCCTTTGCAATATCAAGGGTAATGAGACGCTTTAACTGACAATGTTTAATGGGTGGAGTATATAGATTTTCTGAGGAGATGTTGAGTTTTAGTACTTTATTTTTATTTATTTATTTTTTTGTGGTGCTGAGGATGGAACCCAGTGCCTCACACATGCTAGGCTGGCTGTTAAGCGTTCTACTACTGAAACAAAACCTCGGCCCAGATATGAGTTTTGAGTCTAGACTCACCCCAGACTTTCTCACTCCATCTTCTTTTCATCTGCCATATCTGAATTAATCCGTGGCCTCTCAGAGAGGCCTACTCTGTGACCCTGTGATTCAAAGTCGTCTTCCTGACCTCCCTACCTCTCTGTTCTCCAGGACTTTGGTTTGAGGTTTACTATGAGGGACATCTAGTCAATCCTATTGATGCAAATGTTTTCCCAGCATTTGTTTGTCTTCCAATGTTCACTTATTTAATGTACCAAAGTTTTAATTTTATCTGTAATAAAATACATTGCTCCCTTCCAAGTGGTTTATAAATAATAATGAAAACTATAGCAATAGCAGCTAACTTTAACTTTTATTAATGACTTCTAAATGTCACAACTTGGTGTAAGTATGTAATAATGCTAGTTAGTGGTAAAACCAGTATTCTAACCTATGTCTATTAGACCTTTATACCATGCTATGTTGCCATTGTTCTGGTTTGATTCACTTTCTTTGTTCTATACTTTGAATAATAGTAAAAAGCAGCAAAATGGGAATAATATTGAGCAACAGTTTGGGCTGATTTGTAGGTAATGTTTATAATAGATTTTTTTTATTGTGGTAAAGTATATATAATGCAAAATATATTATTATAAATATTTTAAAATGTACAATTAAGTTGTATTAAGTGACTCAAAATGTTGTGCAACCATTACCAATATCAGTTTCCAAAACTTTTTCATGGTCCCAAACAGAAGCTGAATGATATTCCATTGTAGGTATATACAATTTTGTTTATCCATTCATTCAGATTGATGGACACTTGAGTTGTTTCAACCTGTTAACTATGTGAATAATGCTGCTTGGAATATTGGTGTATAAGTATCCTTTTGAATCCTTTGACTCTCAGTTCTTTTGGGTTATAACCTAGGAATGGAATTGCTAAATCATATCTTCTTTTTAGTCCTTTGAGGAACCACCAGATTTTTCCATAGCAACTGCCTAATTTTACAGTTCCAACAATAATTCATGAGGGTTCCATTTTATTTTCCATTTGACACCTATTTGTTTTACATTCTTTTTAAATACTAGCCATAATAATGCATATGCATTGATATTTCTTTGTGATTTTGATTTGTATTTTTTTAATAACTAAAAATGTTAGGATTCTTTCATGTGCTTATTGGAAATTTGCATATCCTCCTTTGGGAAATATATACTAAAGTTTTTGGCCCATGTTGTATTTTTTTTCTTAGTTGTAGAAGTTCTTTATATATTTTAGATATTAATCCCTTATCAAATATATAATTCACATTTTCTTACATTACTGACTCTTAATAGAGTATGTTTAATTTCTTTAACAACACTGATTTTCTTTTAACGCAATGAACATTTTAATAACAGTAAAAGTTTCATCCTTATTAGTGTATGCAAAATGCTATTGTATTATTGTAGTCACTATATAGTGCTTCTGTATTTTCTAAATTTCATTTTACTTTATTATATATCTGCATGCCCATGTATTAACATGTCTACATCCTGTGCTATTCCTCTCTGTTCTTGTGTAGCCTGTTACACAATACTGAACTGTGACAGGTTCTCCTTATATGACTATGAAGTTTATTATTGAATAGATAATCATTCTGACATTATTTTGATAAAACTATAGTCATCATCATTATTTTATATCATACACAGTTCTTAGTAGCAAACCATAGAAGTTACTCTCTATTTAACATAAGCAGAAAAACATAATTAAAGGACACTGGGAAGGGCTGGGGATGTGGCTCAAGTGGTAGCGCGCTCGCCTGGCATGCGTGCGGCCCGGGTTCGATCCTCAGCACCACATACCAACAAAGATGTTGTGTCTGCCGAGAACTAAAAAAAAATAAATATTAAAAAAAAATTCTCTCTCTCTCTCTCTCTCTTAAAAAAAAAAAAGGACACTGGGAAGCTCACAGAATCTACAGGACACACACACGTAACAAACAGGTTAGATCAACAGGAGCACTGCTCAAACCACACTCTGGGATTGCCCTAATAAAGCTCTATACTTTCATTGCACTTTGCATCAGCAATTCTGGAGACTGGATGCCATAAGTGCCAATGAACTTTTGTCCTTAAAAGTGGATATTTCTACCATCTTCTTCATCTACTTACAAAGGGAAGTCTTACAGGATTGCAAGTATTTTTTGTATACTAGATCCCTCTGCCACACAAAGCTGGGAATGTGAATTCTGTCTTCTGTTTTGAGAAGCGAGGACCCATATGGGGAAAATTTTTCAAACATAGGCAAAGTTCTAGAGTGCAACAAGCATAACACATCTATACATTCTTATATACATAATACTCATTTATAGGGATACTTAGTATGCTCTTAGGTCTTTCCTTCCTTCCTCCCTCCCTCCCTCCTTCCTTCCTTTCTTTCTTCTATAGAAGAATGAACCCAGGGGGCTTAACCACTGAACCACATCCCCAGCCCTTTTAAATATTTTATGTAGAGACAGTGTCTCACTTAGTTGCTCAGGGCTTCACTAAGTTGCTGAGGCCGACTTTGAACTTGCTATTCTCCTGCCTCAGCCTCCCAAGCTGCTGGGATTACAGGCATTAGCCACCATGCCTGGGCACTCTTAGATATTATTTATATCAGTATAATCTATGAAATTTTGGTTAATGAGCTAGGTGTGGTGGTGCATTCCTGTAATGCAGAGACTCAGGAGGCTGAGGCAGGATGATCAAAAGTTTAATGCTAGCCTCGACAACTTAGTGAAATCCTGTCTCAAAATATAAAACAAAAGGAGCTGGAGATGTAGCTCAGTGATAAAGTACTCCTGGGTTCAATCCTCAGTATGGAAAAAAAAAGTGAAAAAATCTTGGTAAATGAGAATCATTCGTTTGAAAATATCTCTTTATAGAAAACAGTGTAAGAAATAGTATCATGGAGTATATATCAGTGGAGAGTGCATAGATACCTATAAATATAAGCAAATAAGATTCTATAGTTTTCTCATTTTAAAATTAGTGGCAGGAGAAGAATAACGTATAGTTTAAGGTGGCTAATAAAGCAAGCTCTAGCTGGACAGCTATATAGTCAAACACTGGAGACACTCTTAAAACACAAAAAAGTTCAGCTCCCTCAAATAATTTCTGAAGATTTTCCATGGTATTGGTTTTGAGATTTAGCCATGTAATACTTATCATCTTTAGCAAGAATTGCTCAGCCTTAATATGGTATGATAAAGTGCTAAGCCTCTCACTTGCCATTCATTAGTTGCTAAACTTTCAAATCTTTTTTCTTTGTTTCTTAATGCCTTATATACTGGAGATTCCCATCACCCATTCTGTGATTAGGTATAAGTTATTCAGGCAAGTGCATTATCATGAAGTGTTTTTCTGTGTAGATCTGTGTGTCACCTAATGATATTATTGAAACATAGTTTGTTAAGGAGTTTGAACTGCTTGATTTTAAATTATATTTGCCTTTGGGAGTGTAAATTTTTTCTTTTTATGTCTATTTTCCCATTGTTGCTGTTATATTACTTGTCAGATTTAAAGTGAAGCAAAATGTAACTGGTCCATTTAAAAATATTTATCATTTGTAGTTCACAAGTACAATTACTCCCTCAGTGCTGACAAATAGATAACAACATTTAATTTATTTTAGGGCCTATCTAGTGTTACATTTTTTAGGGGTCTCAATAATTAGTGCCCCTCTTCTTGGTTATGAACAAATTGAGAAATAAGACTAAGGCAAATAGGAAATGAAACTCATGTCATTTTTATTACTAATAAATGTTGAATTAGAAGATGTAGCTTGGTAACCAAATGGGTCATCTAATATTGAACTAGATAGTTAAGCAGCACTAGGCACAACTGAAAGGTCCAATCAGATCCCATGTTTCCTGTGGATAGCTTATTTCCAAGAGGGAATGAGTGGAACTGAGTCAAATATGCCAAATTCTCACATTAGCCAATTAGAGAAGTCACTCCCTCCATGGAAGAGGAAGTAAAGAATGGGATGAGGAAGGAGTTTAAAATGAAAGAAAGAAAACCTTTTACTTGTGTAGAAGAACTCCACCTCCACATTTTACTTTATCTTTGCCAAATGCTTATAGGAATCCTTCAGGTGTTAGGGTTTTCTATTTAGCAAATTCTATCATTCTTTTTAGTATCTGGTACTTAAACGATCTCTGACAGTCATTTATAGTGCCAAATAACTGAAAAAAAATTTTATGCAGTATTTATGTAAGATACTTTGTGACAGAGGTAGTTTAGTAAGTCTCCCAGTTTAAGAACACAGTTCTGTAGTCAGAAGACTTTGATACCTGTACGTCACCAATTATTAGCTATTACACATAGTGCAGTTTCTTCTTCTAAAAAATAGGAACATAATAATATGTATCTTAAAGGGGAGTTATGTGATTATAAATTAATGTTTTAAAAAGCACTGGAATAGTGCTTAGAATGTAGTAAGGACTCAATATGTTAAAGTTATAGAAAATTGATATGTATTATTTAAAATTGCCTCTAGAAGAAACTATTTAATATTTGAAGTTGTTGAAGACTGTTCAGGCTAAATTTTAATTACATAGGAATAGATTGGGCAGGGAAAGAATTATTTATAACGATAAATGATGATAAAAAAATGAATGTGAACAGGTAAAAGAGACAGCAGTGAGGAGAGCAGACTGTTTTGTTTTTCCCTCTTGATTCTCTAGAAAGCTTACTTTTCTACCATGTGACAGATCTCACCTATGTCTACTTCCTGTTTATTTCCCTGGCCTCCCTTACAGAATTTTCTGAATTACTCCATGTGTTTCTCTGAGTGATAAAAATCTTGCCATTATTTAGGAATCAGAATGATCTGCCACATGGTAATTGTGTGACTCCTGGGACATTCTTTAACCTTTCTCAGCCTAAGTACCTTATCTGTGAGATGAATATGTGTTGTAGGAGTTAAATAAAATGTAATATTTTACAAGCAAATGTTAGTTCTTTTCTGTTTTCTACGTTGTTTTGTGATTGGCTTCATTGTTAGGTTTCCTCATTGATAAAATTAGGATAATAATCCTAACTTTATATGGTTTAGTGAAGCAAGATGTGCTTAAAATTCTGTACACATTAGTTCCTGGTATATAGTATGTAGTAATACATAGTAATGTCACTTAGAAAATTGACCATTTTCATACGCTTATGATTTGTAGGTAATTGTAACTTGTTCATGTTGTTATTAATTTAATCTTTCTTATTGCTTTTTTAAGAGCTCTTTCTATATCTAGGACATCCATTGTCTGTCCCTCTTTTAACTTATTTTACTTATCTACTCATTATTTCTGCTTCACTCTTGTTATAATTTTTTCATGTACGCTTTTTAAGGTTGATTGGGAGTTTTCCAGATACTCAAGAGGGGGAACGATATGCTACACAGAAAGAAAAGGGTATGTCACACTGTCCAGACTCATAGAGACATGAATAAGTGTGGTCTGTGTGGCAATGTGTAAGTACTGAGATGCTGTCACACTGTATGTGTGTAACAAATGTTCTAAGTAAGAAATGTTAAAAAAGAAGGCAAAGTTTAAAAGATGCCAAATTATGTAATGCAATTTACAACCTTATAAAGGTGCTTACATTTTTATCCTGTAGTCCAGTTGGTTAGTGAAGGATAGTGAACCTATCATTGTTATTGTCTAATGCTGTGAGGGGTTGAAGGCCTGGCAGTAGTCCCTCAGAATGTTTAGCCTGCCCCTGGTATCTGGACCCAAATAAAGTGCAGGTGTGGGGTCTAGCTATTCCAGCTGCCTTCTGGAGGGAATAGATAACATAACTTGAACAGATTGGAAGTGCTATGGGAGGTTAGGGATGAAGGGTGATAGTCATGCAATAGATGACTTGACAGTGAGAGACCAAAACAGATAGACACCAGCCAATAGGTCCCTCTCCTTTCTTCCCCCTGCAGTGTTCTTGCTCAACTACATACGGAAATATGGAAAGTGCTATTTTAGATTCAACAATGTCTCTGTATAGGGCTTTACATTACTTCCTCCCAATAGCTGTGGGATGTGGTGGTCTCATACAGCCTGGCCCTGTCACGTCCTTCATGCTATAGTATGGTGGATGTCCTTGTGAAACTGTGACCAGTTTAGTAATGGAGTGCCTTCTCTTTGTCATATGGCAAAGATGAAAGTGAAGAGAAACAATGTAATTATAAACATAGTTTGAAGATAGAGCCTATAGAATTTGCTGATGTGAATGAAAAAAGGAAAACAAGGATGATTCCAAGGCTTAGATGTAGACAACTAGAAGAATGGACATGGACGAGGACAGCTATGTTGTGAGGAAGTTTTAAAGGTAGGACAGAGACCAGAATTCAATTTTTGGACACATTTAGAGAAAAAAGAGAGTGTGGGAATAACAGTGAATCTTGCCTAATGGAAAAACTACAAAAAGCTTCAAAGTTAGCCCAAGTTGTGAGCAGAATCAAAACACTTATTAGTTAATGCATGTGACCCTGGCACCTCCTCTCAACTCCATCAATGCCTTGTTGTTTATCAGACATTTCCTGAGACATATACTAAGGAACACTATTTTCTAGATGCTAATGAGTCTTCCCCATTCCCTCTACCATGTGAAAAAAGGATTGGGGGGGGGGGAGTCTTGCTCAATTACACATGGAAAGTGCTGTTTAAAATCAAAAAGTGTTATTACTCTAGGGCTTCTCAATACCTCTGAGACATTTGATGTGTCTTGAAAATGTCTCAAGGAAAAATGTGAAGAGTTTATAAACTCATTTGACCTTTAAGGCACACTGATTACAAGCTCTCAGAAGACTGTTGCAAAGAATACCAGCTAGGAAATGGCAACTAATGTAAACTCATTTTAATCCTTGCTTCATTTGATTTGCAATATAGTCCCCTTTGTTTAAAATGCTCGCCTTCCTTTATTTTTATAGTACAATGTTCTTAGGTCCTCTTCCTCACTCTCTAACCTTTCCAGCTCAGTGTCCATCCTTAAGGTCTCTTTCTACCTATACATGAAATACCACTGTCCTCACTTGTAGGTCCTCTTCTCTACAGTCTCTGTTTCTGACTCTATGTATAAACAAGTATTTATCTCCTGCCCTACTTCTCCTCTGTCCAAAATGCACTAGTCAGAGCCTACTGGATATTTCCACAGGTCTCACGGACAGTTCAAACTCTAACCCCAAAGCAAAACCCATCATTTCTCCTCACCTCTCTCATCATGACCTTTAACATAGCATCAAATGAATTACACAACACAGAAATGCATTTTTAACATACAAATAACTCAATGTTTTACAGATTTTTTAGTTCCTATGTGTCCTCTAAATTGAAGAATTTTGTATGGATGGTTGTAAAATTTTAATATTGATTAGAGATTTTTCTGTTACATGATAGAACCCTTAAAATAGTCTCAAAATAAGTCTTGATTCATAAAGATAAATTTAAAGTTTATTAATAATTTTCAGAGGGATAACTTACAAATCATAATTGTTAGATATCATTATATTTAAGCCTTTTGAAAATGACAAAGCAGTATAATAGGTGCTTGTGGAGATCACAAATAGCTAATGGTACTTTGTGGTTGGCATAAAATTTCCAGTAACAACATCGTACATAAACTCAAAAAGGACTTGATCTCAAGTAACTTTTATTGAAGAGAAATTGATGTACCCTTGAACTATACTATGTCAGATAACTTAAAAAGTGGCTGTATTAATGATAAAAGACCCTGATTTCAAATATGTATATGAGAAAGTAGAATCAAATTCTTTCATAAACTTTGAGAAGACACCATTTCTAAGTGAACATACTGATTATTATTTAAAATGTTTGCATAGCAAAATTTTAATTATATTACATGAAACCATTTGACTATTTCTGCTATATCCTTACAATTTTTATGTAATGAAAATGGCCATACATCTAACTTTGGATATTCTCAAGGGACAATGGGGAATTGATTTCTGTTTGGACACATACTCTCTGTGTGTGTATGTAATGTGTATGTGTTTGAACACAGAAAACGGCCTGAAGGGATGCACATTGTACTTTATTCATACAAAATATATATATCTTCCACCCTGCCTCCCTATGTCCCTTCCTGTTTTCTTTTTCTCTTTAGTATTCACTACTGTCTTTATACTGTATATTATACTTATTTATCTTTCTAACTAACTGCCTTCTCTTCTAAAATGTGAACTTCATATGTGTGGGGTTATATTGTTTGTTTGGTTCTACTTGTTAACTGTATTATCTTTGGTGCCTATAATAGTGCCTGTCACATAGTGGATGCTCAGTAAATATTTGTTGAATGAGTAAGTGACAGTGTGCGAACATTGTAAAGGTTCCTGATGATGTTGCCAATTTTTTAAAAGGACATATCAGTTTATATTCAGTAGTGTCTGTGCATAACCATAGATGTCTATATAGTACTTTAAACTATGTAATTTTTAGGTGAAAATGTTACCTTGATTTCTTATTATTAGTGAAGTTGAAATTTTAAAGTTTCATTATTTGCATTTATTGTTTCACAACTATATCAATAATGCCTTTGTTGAAAAGTCTGAACATACTGAAAACATTTATTTATTTAGTACATAATTATAGAGTGGCTTTGTGTTTCATTTATTGCATTGTGCAGCAGGGATGCAGCATCTTTTTTTCCTCCAGAAATTATGTTCTATGGGGAAGTCATTATGCTACACAAAAAGAGAATACATGTTTTTTAAAAATCACCCATGACACCAATGCAGTGATAAAAAATGGTGAGGGTTTTGGTTGTATTTTTAAAATTTTTATTTTAATGGGTTCATGAACTTTAAAAATCAATTAAACCTTTTCTTTTTTTAAAACTTTATTTAACTTTATTTTTCTTTTCATTAAATGTTTGTAAACTTATAATTTTTACTATTGTAAATAAAACAGCATCATTTATTCTATATATTTAATCTTCTCTTCCCATCTCTAATTATTGCACTAAGTAATAATTTCCTATTGCTGCTGTAACTAACTCAAACTTAGTAGCTTAAAGCAATACAAATTTATTACCTTACAATTCTGGAGATCAGAAGTCTTAAAATCAGGATGTTGGGCAGAACTCTGCTCCTTCTGGAGGTTTGAGGACAGACTTTATTTCCTTGGCTTTTCTAGCTTCTAGAGGCTACCTTCATCACTTGACTTGTGACCCCTCTTCCTATCTTCAAAGCCAGAAGTGTAGCATCTTCAATTCCTTCTCTCAGACTTCTGCATCCCTCATTGCATCTCCTTCTCTGATTCTGATCTACCTCTGTCCCGATTGCATTGGACCCATCTGCATAATCAATCATGGATAGTCTCCTCATCTCAAGATGCTTATCTTAAACACATATGCAAAGTCCCTATTGCCATATAAGGTAACATGTTTTACAGGCTTCAGTGATTAGTATGTGGACATTTTGGGGGGACCATTACTTTGCTTACCATACTGGAAGATATGTGCTGATAATTCAAAGTAATTTTAAAGGGCTTAGATGCATGCTGCCAAATATTCTCTGAAATATTTAACCTTAATTGATGGTCACATCTGCAGCGAGAGTTTGTATCACCTGTGGTCATTTCGTGCATCTTTTTTTGCACTTTTGATGATAGCAATAAAAAATATTTATCAAGTATGTTATCATCAGACACTAATTTAAACATTTTATAGGTATTAATTCATTGTATTAATTCATTTAACCCTCAGAAATCCAGAGCCCTATGCTTTATTTATTATTCCTCTCTTACAAATGAAGATGCTGAACCCTTTGAGTCTAAACAACTTGACTAAGTCACAGAACTAGAAATGATAGAGCTAGAATGGAAATACAGAGAAAAAGATATCCATATCCTAAATCTTCCTCAGAGCTTATGAATACTCACACACAAAGTAAAATAGCTCCAGGTAAGGATATGCCGAAGAAAATCTTCACGCAAATAAAATAGGAATACCTAATGATACTATGTGGCTTAGTGGGAACAGACTCATAGAATTATACAGTTAGGAGGAGACTTGGAAGGGGGAAATGAGGAAGGAAGACTTTAAAGTGCACTGGTCTTGTAACATAGCATAGAATTCGAAGACTTAGCTCCTTTTTTTTTTTTTTTTAAAGAGCTACTTGTAGCAGACATTACCCATAGTAAATAATTAAGTCAATAATTATGAAAATTATAAGCTCTCAAGAGGCAATAACTGTAAACCAAAGTGGGCAAAATTAAAGAGAATTTTCTTAGGTTAATTTTGTGGCTCTTTATGAGTAATAACTATATTTTTCAACAAACCATTTTTTAAAAATTTGCAGTTAACTAGATACAGAGTAGTTAACAATGTCACTTCTCATTTTTTTGTTGAGTTTTCTCTGAATATGACAGACATTTGTCATTTTATAAATTATAAGAAAGCATCAGTAGAGAACATTGTAAATATTTTATAGTGATGGAACATTTATGAATGATCATTCACTCAGCAGATTTATGTAAAACACATTCAGAATCTTTGTTGTTCAAATCTGTACTTGGCTGGATCACGTGTGTTTGTATTATTTAACTATTTAAATAGCTTCCATCCTTTGAATTCTATAAATGTATAAATAGGTAGCTTTCAACATCACATTTTTGACCAGATGCTAGCAACATGCTGATCTTTAAGAGACTACTACAAAGTAGCTTAATCCTTATCTTTTCTTTTGACTGTTGTAGAGTTGGTAAGATAAAATAATGTAGCGAGTTATAATTACTTACTGGTGTGCATGTGTGTGCATGCCTTTTTGTGCATTGCCCAATTGGCATGTTTTTAGAATGTATACAAACCTTTCTCGTCTGTTTTGATACTTATTTTGATACTTTTGTTATTTCTCAGGGTCATAACCAAGAGGAATATTGAATTCTTTTGTTCCAAGATAAAAATAGTTATTTGTACTGTAAAAATAGTATATCTTTGTTATTTTAAAAAATCAAATAATCTGAAAGAGTTGAAAGGAAAAATAAAAAATTTACTGCTTCCTCCAAATTTTATCACTGATAGTCTCTTTTAGCATTTTGCTGTTTTTTCCCCTGTCTTAATGTACATACATCATATACACACATACTTTATAAAACTTGGATCATTACCCACAGGATATTCTGTAACTTGCTTTATATTAGTGAATTGTATGGGTCTCATTATTTTGTGTCAGTAAATATTTTTTAATATGTCTATTCCCATATACATATAGATGTTGTCTTGTATTTTTACATACTTGTCCAAATGTTTCATTATTGTGCATTTTCAGATGTGGAATAGCCAGGTTTAAAAACTATAAGACTGTATACCTGAAAATATTATGTGCTCCTTAAAAGACATTCATGATAACTGTTTATGTTGCTGCATTTAGTATCTGTGTATAGTAATAGGTGGTTGAGTAGGCCCATAGTGAAGTTTTTGCTGCAGAGATTGAAGATTCCTGCCTCTCTTACCTCAATTTAAGACACTTGGGGAGCATTGATCAAGAGAAGTGCTTCTATTTTACAGATATATGGTTAATTACTTATTCATACAGCTCTTTCATTTATAGTGCTCTGCTTGCCAAGCTGGAATTCAAATGTATTTTCACATAGAAGTAAATGATATATCAGTGTGTTTTCACTTAAATGCTATTAGAACTGTTGGTTGTTTTGTTTGTTTGTTTGTTTTTTAGGTTACAAAACTCAGGCTAAACTGGCTTACTTAATAGTTGTAAATATGTATTTATTTAATGACCAAGTCCAAATGTAGGCTTGGTTTGGTGTAGAGCTTGAGCAAAAGCTCAAATCATGTAGTAAGGAATCAGTTTATCTATCTCAATTTTGTTCCACTGGATTGAGTACTTTTTTTTTTTTTAGAGAAAGAGGGGGGGGAGGGAATTTATTAATATTTATTTTTTAGTTCTTGGCGGACACAACATCTTTGTATGTGGTGCTGAGGATCGAACCCGGGCCGCACGCATGCCAGGCAAGCGCGCTACCGCTTGAGCCACATCCCCAGCCCCAAGGATTGAGTACTTTAAAAAAAAAAAAAATTTTGTTGTTGTTGATGGACCTTATTTTATTCATTTATTTATATGTGGTGCTGAGAATTGAACCCAGTGCCTCACACATGTGAGGCAAGTGCTGTACCATTGAGCCACAACCCCAGCCCTGGACTGAGTACTTTTTACTTCTGCTTACTGCATCAATATGGCTGTAGTTGCCCCTGAACCTATATCCTTCCAGAGCTAGGAAGAAAGATAGAGCACTCTTGCTAGTTGCACAAGAAAAAGCTGGGGGTTCCTTCTTATTGTGGCTGTTTGGCTTGTTTTGAATTATATGACCTTCTGAGACCTCTCTGGCTACTTGGCTCAGGAACTTGATCTCTGCTCTCCTATGAGCTATGGTATGGGGAGTTTGAGGCCATCTGAACCACTTTGACAGTAAATGAAATAAGATCCCTAAAAGAAAATCTGGGACTATTGGTAGAATAAAAGGGGTCTGGATGCTGGTATTGTATATAAATATCCACTTATCTTGTATCTCAGTAGAGTGCCCAGTGCTTGATAGGTGCTCTGATGAATTTTTACTGACTGCCTGACTATAAATAACACTGTTGGTGCCATATTTAAGATATTGTAAGTTAAATGGAATTTTGTAGTTCAGCCTGGGAATTTCATTGTAGATATTTCCTAGGTGAAAATTTGACCAAAATTTAAAGACCGTATGTCTTTAAACTGTCTACTTTAAAGTGAATTTTGAGATAGACATTAACACATAAATACAGGCTTACCTTAATACTTTTCAAGCCAGTGGTACTCTCAGGAAAAGGATAACAGAGTAGTCAGCAGTAATCAGGAACTCATTTTTATGCATATATTCAGTTAAGACACATTTATTGAGGGCCTGTTGTGTGCCAATTATGGCAGCATATTGGTGTTGAGTACCTAAATACATGACATGGCCTGGGCTCTATCAGATATATATGGTCTAGTGAGAAGATGCGTCCTGGGGAAAATGTGAACTACAGAATGTGAAGAACACATTCCAGATTCTGTTTTGCACTGGTGGCATTAGTGAAGGGCCCCTAGAAGACTTCATGCCTGCTCTGAGGGGCAAATAAGAATAACCTAGAACAGAAGAGGTAGTACCAGGGGTTGAGCAGTGTTGAACAGGTCTTTAAACTATATGCGTAGGCACCAGGATTGAGAAATAATGTCCCTACAGGGTACTGTATGTAGTTTGGTATTGTCTGGGGGCAGTGTGTGTGTTTGTGGTGTGTGTGAACTGGAAGAACATGGGTTCAATGGACAATGTCAAGAAGGTAGGCTGGTCATGTACAGATCATGCCAAGGAGTTTGGATTTTATCAGGAAGACAGTAGTGAATTACCAAAAGACTGTTAAGCAGTGGAAGGATTTGATCACAACCAAGCAAGAACCCTGGAAAATCCCATAAATACATATTTACTGATGTGAGTTCAGAAGAAAAAATTGATAATGTAATTTTAAAATTTGATATTAAGTGTTATACATATTAAGATGTGTAGTTTAAAAGTAAACATAACCATTTAAAGTCTTTGAACTTTGACAGTCTCCTTTCATGAAGTTTCTAAAGTGTGAAGGCGTTTTTGTACCTTAGGGATAAACAATACTGTTTTACTTTTAAAACTCCCAGAACTCTATAAATTTAACCCCTGCATATCAATCCTTATAGGCTCTAGAAAAAATACTTTGCGCACAGTAGTCAGCATTTGTTGAATTAAATTGACCCAGTCTAAAAAGAAAGTTGACCTCTAGTTCTTTTCTTATTGCGCACATATACTACATCTAAACAACTGAAGCATCTACTTGGATTAAATTTGAATGTCAGAATAGAAAACTTCCAAAATAATGACTTAAATAAAATAGAAATTTAATTCTTTCTCACGTAAAATATGCCGAGATATGGTAGTCTGGGGCTGCTGTTGTGATGCCATTAGATCACGTAGGACCTTAGCTCCTTCCAGTTTTCTGCTTTACCAGTACTACAGAATGGGCCTCATCTGCATGGTTGCAAGGTGACTAGAGCTCCAGCTATATGTCTGTTTTCTAAACATACAGTAGAAAGTTCAGAAAGCACTCTTCGTTTTTAGAAGACCTCCAAATTGTGATATATATCACAATATATTACATAAATCTCTCTCTCTCTCTCTCTCTCTCTCTCTCTCACACACACACACACACACACACACACACACACACATATATGTGTATGTGTCATTAGTCTGAACTTAGTCACATGGCCACTTCTAGTTACAGAGAGAGTGGCATGGTGTCCTTTTATCTGGTGCATTGCCACAGTGAATAAATTTGATGTTGGTTATTAAAGAGAAGGGGGAATTAATGTTGGTATATGCAAACAGTTTTTGCAGAGATAATGTGGTAGAAATCATATCTGAGTCATTAATACAAAAGTAAAATTCAGAGAGACTGAGCACTATGGAAAAATTGGGAAGTCTTAAAATTCTGTAATAGGAAGAAGATGATGCCTGCTATCTACTTTCCACAGTATTTTAAAAAAATATTCAGTGTACTTAGTATTGAGTTTGGCATATAGATGAATATTGCTTAGGTAGTTTGAAATGACGAGAGACAAGGCCATGGAAAACCGATATCATCAAAAAGCATGACAGTAGTATTTCACCTGTGGTACAACTTTGTGGAGTGGTATCAGCTTCTCTTCTAATAGACGATTATAATTAGAACAAAACAATTAAGCATTTATGCAGTTACTATATTTTAATAACTATAAATTAGTTTTTATCTGCTTTGTCAGGTAATATGGAAACAAACTTTATATTCTCATAATGTAATTATTATAGATTTACTATTTTTATCTCTTCATAGTTTTTATAATGTATTTTTTTAGAAAAAGCGAATTGTTCGGGGATGGGGTTGTGGCTCAGTGGTAGAGTGCTCTCCTAGCATGTGTGAGGCTTTGGTTTCAATTCTCAGCACCACATAAAAATTAATTAATAAAAAATAGGTATTGTGTCCAACTACAACAAAAAATAAAATATTAAAAAATAAAAAGCAAATTGTTAGACAAACAACCATAAAGGAGCATTTCTCTTGCATTCTTTTTCCAGCTTCTAACCAGTGAATTAGAGAGAGGAGACCATAATCTGTGTCAAAAAATGGCAATTAGTGAAAGACCTATTCTCCCTATGCTCTTAGAGTGTTAAAGACAGGAAGTATCTTTTTAATTTCTTTGTTTGGATTATCTTCTTTCATATTAGACAAGACAAGTAATAAATATACTGGAAGGAAGCAATTCTGTCCCATATCCCCCTATTTCTCTCTTTCATCCCAAGGTTTGATAGCAAGGTCAGGAAAGTTTTTCCCTTTATCAATGCTCATCTCTTGGGATTTCATTTTAGTTTTCACTTAATTTTTTTATAGTAGGTATAAGCCATATAGTTATTGTCATTTGTGAAGATATCTCCTTCTTATGTTACTCTAAATCTTTAAAACTTCTTCTTAAATTAATTCCTCAGATGAATAGTAATGGCTCAAAATTTTCTCACAGGCCAAATTTCTTTACTTTAGTAATCACAAAATAACAATCACTATTAATATTTTTCTATTTAATTTATAATATTTAGGATAAAAGGTAGACAGTGAACAGGAATTTTATTGCTAGTATTTTATAGACTTTATTTCATTTACTTTTTTATGGCTTATAGAAACTGTTTTTATGTGCATTTCATTGATAAAGAAACTGAAACTTAGAGAGGATAAGTACGTTTTCCAAGACTGCATGACTGGTGAATGTCAGATCCAGAATTTGAACTTGAATTTTTCTGACTTCCTGCTTTCCCACTATAGAATGCCGATTTGTACAGGACTTTAATTGTGGTGAACCTACTAGCCATATGTAGCAGTTAAGTTAATTAAGATAAAATTAAATTAGAAAATCAGTTCCTCAGTTGCAGCAGTCACATGAAAATGCTTCATCTCTATTCATATGTGGGTAGAACTACCATGCTGGTCAGGGCAGATGCAGAACATTTCCATTTTCATGGAAAGTTCTACTGGATAGAGCTGTTCTACTAGAGTTTTGAGTTAATTCTAATTTGAATACCTATATTTAGAAACAAATCTTTTTAGAAACCTGTATGCCCCTTGAAATTGAGACTTCTGCATCCTCAGGACAGAAGGTATGGCAGTGTCATGCAGTGTTCTGTGGTCTCTGACAAAAGTGTCTTATTGAATTACCTTTTCTCTTTGTATTTTTCCAAGGAAGCTTCATTTCTTGGGGTAGGAGGTTGGGAGGATGAGTGAAAAGAAAGGGGACTTTTCTAGACACTTATTGGAAACATGTGTCTTAATTTCCTTTCTCAAGATCCTCTTCAAAATTCATTGCCTCCTTTTGTCTGAATTTGTGCTTAGTGCTTTTATTCCAAAGTAAGCTGTCACTTTGGATGACAGTAAATAGACATTTGATATATTCAACTGATCTCTCACTTCACAACTAGATGTCAGTGTTAATATACCTGATTAATTATGTTAGGTGTGATCATAATGGGGTAATCTAAATATTTACTCAACCTATACAAGATATAGATCAGAAAATAAATGATAGAAAAGGAAAATAATTTTTAAAGATACTTATTTCAAAGTGGAATGATTAATTCTGTATTTATATTTTAAAATTTATCCCACATGAACAATTAAAATTTTTCATCTAGTTGATTAGCAAAGCCAGGTAGAGTATGAATTTGTATCTTTTTACTCTGCCAACCAGAAGTTCTTCCCTGCAGCTTTCCCAAAAATGGTAATCAATAAGAAGGGAAATTATTGTTCTTTACATGTTAATTTGCCTTTTAAAATTCAGTCCTCCTAAATGGAAGTATGGTATCTTTATCCTTTCCTTATAGATTCAATCTGACAATCTTTTTAAAATAATGTGTCTTGTGTTCCTGTAATTAGGATGGCCTACCTTTTCTTTTTAACCTATGTTCTCTGTTGATAAATATGAAATCCAGAATAATGACTGAAACATCATGAATAAAATCTGGGCAAAGTAATAGATCACAGTACTGTATATCCCTCCTTCTACTGTATTACCAAAAAATCCTAGTGGATCTCTTTTCCTACTTCTCTTTCTCCTTTGAGAATTACTACTCTTGAGTCATTTAAGTGATAGAACTCAATAGTGTATAGGATTATATCAACTTTGATATTTTAAAAAACATTTTAAAATCACAGATTTTCAGAGACCATAGATTTAAACTGCATTCTAGAAAATATGAGAATAACTTATCTTTGGAGCAAAGTTTAGATTTTTACAAAATGATAAGCTTTCTTTCTGTTTTTCCACAGTTTTTATAAGTTTAACTTTTTTCTTAGAAACACACCCATACTCCAAAACAGTTCTGTTCTAAAGGGCAAGTTGAATTAATGTCAGTGATGTCTGAGTACTACAGGATGAGCATCTCTAATCCAAAATCCACAGTGCTCCAAAACCAAAACTTTTTAACTACCAACATAACACCACAAGTGGAAAATCCCACACCTGACCTTATGTGATTGTACAGTCAAAATTCAGATGCACTAAACGTTTTGTATGAAATTTGTATATGAGGTGTATATGAAACATAAGTGAAACATTTGTGTTTAGACTTGCTTATTATCCCCAAGCTATCTTATTATACACATGCAAATATTCTGAAATCCAGAACATTTTTGGTTCCACACATGTAGAATAAGGAATACTTAACCTTATATTCGTTTTTTTTAATGGAAATGACTTTTAAGCTTATGCAGTAGATTCTAATTTTATAACAGTCTAAAATCTGTGCATCAGTTCACTGAAAAAGTATACTTGATTATTGGCTTTAAAAATCCATTCTTTCCTGAGAAAGAATTTTTACCTCATCAGTTTTTGGATCTCCATATGAAGCACTCATTTAGCAGTTGCTTTTTGTCAAGTTTTATGACCTCCAGGCACATAATACAAGAACATAAAATTAATTATTGACTATGGTATAGATTTAGCACAACACTCTGGATTTTCAGTCTGTGAAAAGATGAAAGTCATATTAACCAACTCTAGGCAATCACTGTTTGCTGCATATATTGTGGAAATGCAAGCAGACTACATCATGATGAATCTTATTTAGCAAAACAATAAAAAACTACAATGAAGTTCACTTAATTCTGTGCTCTCTTACAGTGATTAGTAGCTTACTTCTTGACCTGAATTACAAGAATTTTGTGATTTTACAGATTAATTCTTGGATACTAATATGTTTTTGTTCAGAAGTCTTATTTATGTTTTAAGATCTCTTTGATGCCTTTAAAAAAGATAGAACGTTTAACACTAACTTGAACTAAGGTAGGAAACTAGTTATTGAATTTAAATTCAGTTGGAGGCAGCTGCCTATGGTATAAACTAACTAGACCTCAAAGTTTCCAGTGACCAATAAATAAGGCACAGAGACCTTTAAAGACCTATAAATAAGGCACAGAGACTTTTCAGCAGGATACCTAGCTGAATTTTATACCTCGCTAAGTGACTTAAGCCTAGAGGGTGCTTGGTAAATACTTATTTGGAGACATTTATGCCCCACCCCCACCTATTTTTCTCTATGGCCTCATCTCTTTTAGGCCTCAGTGTGAGGTAGCTCCTTAGACCTTCATTTTTTTCCACTTTTTAATGTTTGGGCTAAACTAAGCTAACTATTTATCAGAAAATGGTTATTAAAGAAATAACTATTTGGATCTATTATTGTAATAATGTTATGTTCTCTGTGATGATTTTGTTGTCTCAAATACTTTTATTTTTAAAACTCTTCACATTTTGTCCTGTTTTGGGACAGGATCTGCACATTATTGGGTTTATACATATTTTAGGGATAAGGATCATAATTCCAAAATATAGCAGCAGCTACAATTACACAGTTCAAATTTTGACTTTCATTAAAGAATATGTTAAAATTCTCTGTATCCGAAATCATTTTGAAAATGCTTTTCTTCAGCAGAAGACAGATGGGCAGTGAAAATATGCCTTTTAATTGAGTCCCTTGTTCTTATATTCTGTCCTGGTCTTTCATGAGTTTTTGTCTGTGAATCTTTTACATTTGGACACCAATTAATAGTTCACTTGTAAAAACTTATCAGAACTTAAAGCAGGTAAATTTTGTAATATGTAAATTATATCCCAAGCTATTAAAAATACCTAAAAGCATTTTCAGTTGTATTATGAAGCAGCTTTGTTTTAATGTGAGAAGGTGAAGAACACATGGTAATTTATTTATATAAAGTTCCAAATGTTGTGACTTTTAGAATATTCTATACTTTTCTTTTGACTCATATATCTTAATGAGAGAGAAAAGTAAATATGAGGTAATGACTAAAATTTGAATCTTATTTTTAGCATTGGAATGCTGTTACAGAGATGAATCAGAGTACATACTCAAATATTCTACTTCATGCCTGGTTCCTCCTTTCCTAGTTTTCCATTGAGGTCTGAAATCTGGCTAACTAATTGAGTAAGTAAGGAAATATACTATACTAAATTTGGCTGTTTTGACTTTTCTCTGATGAGCAAATGAGATTAAGATCTTTTCTTTCTAAGATATTCCATTTATCGTTTCAGAAAGCTGTATACCTGCACAAGTGGTGGCTGCCGTTGATATAAACACAGTTGCTAATGAAGTATACAAGTATAATTTTCCTCACACACAGTTACTGGCAAAGACAATTGAAGTGAGTTATTATTCTTATTTCATTATGTTTATAGCAAGGAAAACATGCTTAAAAATACTGTCAAATATTGGTTTCTGGTAGCTTATTTGGAAGGTAAGTCATCTAAATTTAAAAGAAATTACGAGAAAGAAATTACTATATTATATTCTGTCAGATGATAGATCACAAAATTGCAATCAAACCACTGTGTATCAGTGTGTAATTAACAAGGAAAAAAATGGCAAGTGAGAAGAGGAGACATGAAAACCCCAACTCACTAGGCTGAAAGCTCCATTGCAACCTGTGTATGCATCCTGCTCACCCTGAAGTGAGAGTGTGGAGGAGGGACAGAGGCCTGCTCTTAGGTTAAATGGTCCAGCGGCTTTTACCAACAACAGTATGCTTCTCCCCATCTTTTAGCAAATTTCTGCATTCAAGTGGTCTCTAATAAAAAAAATGAATAATAATTGGAAAGGAACCAATTTGAGGCTATACTTAGTAATTTTTAAAGGAGATAAGATATGTAAACAAGAAAGCAGAATATACAATAGAAAAAATGATGGTAAAAAGCAGAAGAAAATTTCAAACAAGTCTCCATGATCTTCAAGCACTAGATAAAACCTATCTTAAGATATCAGATAAGTATATGCAAAAGCAATGATAAGGTTTGAAAAGTATAAAAGGTTTGGAAAGAAAGAGGAGCAAAATAAAACCATTATAAAAATGAAAGTCATGCCAGAGTAGCAAAAAGCAAAGTAGACCATACTCTAAATAGACTTTTAAAGAATAGAGCTTGAGAAAAATAAAGCAAAATAAAATGGAAAAAAAAAAGACAGATAAGAATGTTGAAAAGTAAATCATACCCACTGAAGACAAAAATGATCCATGATAAATATAATCAGTGCTTCTGATGAAGAGAGTAAATCAAATGGAACAAAAATATTTAACAGAAGCAGATGAAAAATTTATAAAATAAAACATCCAAGAATTCACAGACTTATCACTTACTCTAGCTAAGCAAGAGCTGAATCAAAATATATAATCCAAGCATGAAGCCACCACATTAGAAAGAAATGATGATTAGAAAAAGGATAAGAATGTTGTAAAGTTTTGCAATGTAGTGATGATAATGGAGTGAGAAGGGGCAGTAAGACTCAACAAATATGTTTATAGCAGATAAATGAAGCTATCAATATTTTAAGACATTATTTAATGTTTTTGTCAGGAACTCAGCAGAGCTGGGAAAGAGAAAGCCGAGCCTTTGCCCCCTTACCATTATGGTATGAGTGAGACTCCAAAACTTGAGAAAATGCCTACTCCCTGTATTCCCTATGTCCCTATGGATCAGTATAAATGTCAGGCCATCTCAATGATGAGGAAGCCCCTTGCATTAAGGGGAGAGTGAGTGAGGAGTGTAAGGAGTGGAAAAGTACTGAGCCCTGAATTTGGGGGAGAACTGTCTTCAAGGTTTCCTTTTCCTTTCCCTTTCCCTGGAAGGAGTTCTTTGGTGGGGCATTTCTACCTAAGGTCTCAATCAAAGAAAATTAGAAATGGGAGTTCTGGAATTAGGAATGCAAAGTGTGAAGAGCATGATAGTTCAGGAGGGCCGGAGATCAGAACTGTGACTCCTTTGAGAAACTGCCATGCAGTATTGACGGGGCCAGCTCTGGTGTGAGGAAAGCAGGTCTTCCCTCGGAGGCTGCCTTGGAAAGCCTTTGTAATTGCCTATGGTTAGGCCTGAAAGAACACACATAGATTTTTAACCAAGGATAGAATGCCTCAGTCTAAAATATAACTGATGATAAAACTAAAATCAATAAGTTGTCTAGACAGCAAGTGGGAAATTACTAGTCAGTCGTGTCCAAAGTTTATTTAAGCAGAAGCCTTGTCTGCTATGTTCATTGTTGTATTCCTAGACCTAGCACAATGCCTGGCATATAATAGGTACTAGAAATATTGATGAACTAATTTATGAACATTGCTTTTTATTAGACCATTATAATTATACTTAATATTTTGGTTAAGTTTGACAAAACATGCAAGGAATTTGATTTCAATTCCCTTTCTTCTCACTTTCCCGCCCCTCCTCCATCCCTTTATTCTTTCTCCTCTCCTATATTGATTTTCCTTTCATTCATTTATTTATTTATTATTGATTAGTATTTTCTACACAAAATAAAGGTGAAATTCTTTTGGTATGTTTATATATGTATGTAATATTATATTGTTAAATTCATTCCATATTTCTTCCCCTTTCCCTTCTTTCCACTCCCCACTCCGCCTTGCTCTCCTCCTCCTACTCTGTTGGTTGACCCTATATCTTTGTGATATGAACAACATATTGTATCTAAAAAATGAACAAAGACATAACAGACAAATGCTAACAAAGGATAAAAGGTGTTTCAAAATTAGTATTAGATAAGATGGATTTCAAGGCCAAAAATATTTTAGAGTCTTAGAAAGTTACTTTATAATTATATTTGGTACAATCCTCAAGAAAGGTTTAATTGTTGTGAGTATATGTGGGTAAAATAGCATCAGAGTTGATAGGGCAGGACATGATAACAAATACTCCTCAATAAATTTTTATTGAATCATTATGATATGCTGCCAAATAAGAAAACCATTGTCTTATGAATATTAACTTAGTAGTCCTAAATAAAATATGAACAAAGAGATCAGAAGCTCATTAAAGGAATAATATAACTAATTATAATAA
The DNA here is from genome assembly GCF_964194105.1 of Spermophilus citellus. NCBI lineage: Eukaryota > Metazoa > Chordata > Mammalia > Rodentia > Sciuridae > Spermophilus > Spermophilus citellus. The sequence continues at coordinate 74,341,141 of NC_138187.1, read as the reverse complement.
TATAACTAATCCAAAGGGGATTTTTGTTTTGGGAATGTGGTAGGTTAAAATTAGGAATTCTATTAATATTATTCAGCATAGTAATAATTGGAAAGAACAAAACTATCAGAAAACATTTGATAAAATTCATTTTCTTTTTCTAAATATTTAAAATTTCTCCTAATAAAATTAGGGAAAAAAATGAGTACTGCCTCAAGATGCATGTCACTTATTGTCTTCTATATGTGTTATTGACCTTGACTACAATGGAGGCAGCTGACAGTTCCCAAGTTAACTATTCAAAGAACTCAGTGTAAAGATTATCCTGCTTCATCTATGTACTTGAACTTCTCAGAAGTGAGTTATAATTAGAAAGGTTCTAGGCTGATCTCTTTAAATTTATAAAGATGTATATGAAGAGTTTTTAATGAGAGTTGGCAAACACTTGACTTGTGCTTCTTTATCTTCTGATATATAAAAAATGAGCAAATTTAAGATCATTCTAATTACTCTTACCTATAATCTTTTGAAATGTTTTGACTGCACACAACTGCAAAACAATGAAATAATTGTAGATTTCTGATAATGAGCCCATTTTATATATGGTGGTATATTAACAGAGGCTTTCGTGTTAGGGATGAACACTAATCAGTGTATCTATCACATTAGCTAATTAAAAACCATTACTGGTAGATAGTATCTAAAAACTTTTAAGATTCTGTGCCAGTGATCATTAATTGTAAAATAAAGTTCTCCATGTTTAACTCAGAAAACAAATCAGTGTTATACATGAGACATCACAGAGGAAACAGATACTTAAGATGAAGTAAATTTTTTTTCTAACTGCCTTGGATGTCTCAGGACCTTGTGAGAGGTCACCTAATTTCTCACAGCTTTAGTTTACTACCTTACTTCCTCATAAGATTGCTTTGAGAAGTTAGTTTTACTGGAGTTGAATTGGAAAGTATTATATAAACTGTTATGATTTTTGATATATTTAGTCAGAATTGGTTAGCATTTTTCATTCTTCCTCATTCTGTGTTTTTCTGTTTTTTTTGTTTGTTTGTTTTTTGCTAAATGTGCATTCCTTAGGGCATTACACTGGAAGAGTTTGACAAATTATCTTTCAATATGATTTTAATGAGCCCCCCATGTCAGCCATTCACAAGGTATGTATAATGCTTAGTAGTCTGTATAATTTCTATGTTCTGGAAGACCATCAGCTGATTTCATAGCTTTAAAATTTTTTATAAATAATTTATTTCATCTATTCATATTTATAATTCAGCATAAAGTAAATGACTATTATAGTCAGATGATCAAAATGCTTTTATCAACAGTAGATGTGCATGCCTGCTTTATATCTGCCTAACCTGCAACATTTATTTCTGGCCCATGTTAGTGAGCATTCTGTCACTGTGATCAAAATGTTCCACAAGAACAACTTAAAGTAGGAGAAGTTTATTTGGGGCTTATAGTTTCAGAGGTTCAGTTCATGGTTGGCCAGCTCATCGCTTTGGGCCGGATGTAAGACAGAGCATCATGGCAGAAGAATGTGGCAGCTCAGAACATAGTGGCCAGGAAGCAGAGAAAGGGGAAGAGGCTGCAAGGAAAACGTATCCTTCCAAGACATAGCCCCAGTCACACACCTCCTCCAGCCAACCCATTTGCCTACGGTTGAAACCCAGTTAATCCACTCAAAATAGGTTGGATTGATTAGGTGACAGTTCTCATAATCATTTTACCTCTGAATATCCCTGCACTAACACAGGAGCTTTTGGGGAATACCTTATATCCAAACCATAACATGGCCCAAACAATCTTAATTTGTTTAAACTATTGAGCATTCAGAATATCTTTCTAATACTGGTTAATGAAAGTGAATTATCATAATATACAGTCAAGTCATAATTACTTAACTATAAAATTCAAAAGCTAGTCTAACATGCATTTGTGTATTTTACATGTCTTAAAATTGATATCTGCATTTAATATTATGAATTTTTCACAGCTACATTATAATTTCATTAAGGAATTAAATAATATTTATTTGATTATGTGTTTCAAGAAATTATACTATAAATGAAATATTTCCCCCCCTTTTTTGCATGCTGAGGATTGAATTCAGGGTTTTGCATATGTTAGGCAAGTGCTCTACCACCAAATGAAACCTTGACTAATTTATCTTTGCTTAAATATTTTTAATAATAGTAATTTAAGTCATTTTAAATAGTAATAATCACTATTAATGTATAATAATATTACATAGAGCATATAATTTAATAGGCTTATGGGATAGGCATTATTGTTATATTTTATAACTGAGAAACTGAGCCATAGAAAGGTTAAGTAACTTTCCTACAACAACATTAGTGAATATCAGAGTCAGGATTTATTAATCATTTTGCACATTCCAGTTTTAATATGTTTACTTTTAAGTGGAGGAACATCTAGTAAATATTTGGACTCAAATGAATATTCTTAGGGTATATTTTAATAGCTCACTAGGAAACTAATTCCCCAAGGATTTATTGTGCACCTAAATGCCATACATTGTTTTTGATGCTGGAGTTCCTGTCCTTAGGGAGCTTATAGTTTAATGTAAATTACTGACAAATAATCATCTTATAATGTGATGTAAATCATATACTAAAAAAAATATTGGAAGCCCTGAGAGAGCAAGTCTAGAGCATAAAATGGCTCATTGTGTACTAGGAAACATTTTTGTGTACTAGACATTTAACAGAGGTGATGTCTAAGCTGTATCTGAAAGACAATGAGGAGTTTACCTGAGAAGGCAGAAGATATTCCACATAAAGGTGGTTCTAGGTATATATGAATTAGGTAGGATATACAGAACAGAATGCAGCCCCAGCACAGTGAAGCATTCATGAATTACTGCAGTGGGCCCCCAGTATCTTTCCTGCTACCCCATATACCATGACTGCATTAGCTCAGCTCTGGCTGCCGAGGGCAGCAGTAACTGATTCTATAGTTATCAGTTGGAACACAGAGGAAAGGGACAGAATGTGAAGAAACAAAGATTTCTGAGAAATCTATTCAAATCCACTCTAATCCCTTTGCAAATCTTCAATCCACTGATGGTTTTGGCCCTCCTCTCAGGAATGAACAAACTAAGTGATGTCAAGTAACTTATTTAATCCTATGAGGCTAATAAGTAGCAAGGTTTTAAACCCTGATCCTCTATTCCTGTTATGCAGGCCCAATCCAAGTCTTCCTTTCTACTTGACCCTTGATCGTATTCTAAATTTTATGAAGTGTAATTATTAGCCCAGATACTACCTGTTGATATAACCCATCCTGACCCTAGTTTGTTTAACCATGCTTATAGAATAGTCTTCAGCTTAAGTCTGTATTTACATTGGACAAGATTGTCTAGTCATCTTATTTTTTAATCTGCTTAAATGATGATTATCACTGTGCCATCAACTCCAAGTTACCAACCTACCCAAACAACTTATCTGAATTCTTATTGTCTCTTTTGGAACTAAGCAAGATGTCACCAGCAATTGTATATGTGTATTTTTCCTAAACAAAGTGATTTTAAGAGAATAATTGGTTTTATTACTCATTGACTTATTATTATTCTTTGCTTTGTGTGAATTACTTTGACATATTGCTTTGTAAAAATAAATTTTTGGTTTGTTTATTAGATATGTAAGGCTTTTTTCTTTTTAATTAAATTAAATGAGTAAATAAGTAAATGCATTTTGTTTATGATAGCAACAGAAATGATCATTTTTTATCTGTGAGAGGACCAGCTTTAATTCTCAATTTTGACTTTTTAGAAGTGATTTGATATCTTTATATAAAATTCTTTATAATTTTTTTTTGTTTTCTTTATTCCTTTAGAATTGGCTTACAGGGTGATATGACTGATCCAAGGACAAAAAGCTTCTTATACATTCTAGATATTCTCCCAAGGTAAAAACTTACATTCTTGTCCAAATTTATCTTTTTTTTTTAATTTTATTTTTTATTTATTTATTTTTTATTGGTTGTTCACAACATTACAAAGCTCTTGACATATCATATTTCAAACATTAGAATCAAGTGGGTTATGAACTCGCATTTTTACCCCAAATACAGATTGCAGAGTCACATCGGTTACACATCCACATTTTTACATACTGCCATATTAGTGACTGTTGTATTCTGCTACCTTTCCAAATTTATCTTATATTGAAGACTATGGGTCTGGAAGAATGTGGGTTTCATTTCATAGAAATTAGTAGTTTATACATACTCCCTCTAGATTCTATGCATACCGTTTATTGTCTTATGCCATGACTAATAGAATAACTGCAAATGTTTTATGATTTCACACTTGCCATGACAGTGTGTGACAGGGAGTTACAACTTACTAGTTAATTCTATTGCCTCTGTTCATAATGGTAATGCAAATGATGCTTTTGTTGTGAATACTGTTGCCCATGGCCTAGAAATTTGTGTTAACCCTAGATATTCTCATGCCATGTGAGTGGCAGTCCTTTGAATTGTGTAATGCAAAGGCTTTGCACAAACCCATATTTTGAGATGAGCTTCAGTGTAAATTAACATTTAAAGTGTAAACTTTATCAAGCATGCCGTGTTTATGGAGAAAAACAAAAAAAATTGAGTTGTTTCCATCATATACATTTTTATTAAAAGTTCAGAAAATGATTTAACCTTATAGTTCCCACAAATAATGATTTTCTTCACTTTTTACGTCTTAGTAGTTAAATATTTAATATTCCATTTGTTTTTCTTTTTTTTTTTTTTAGATTACAAAAATTACCAAAGTATATTCTTTTAGAAAATGTTAAAGGTTTTGAAATGTCTTCTACCAGGTAAAAAATGTATTTGTCTTTTTTATATCTTGGTGTATTTTATAGTAGAAACTATTGTGCAATAAAGAACTCAAAAATAAACACATACAATCTGACATTTTATATGTACTAAATATTTATTAGTATTGCTTGTGACTAATAATATAAAAAGTACTGCAGAGGATTTTCTGGAGGGCTGTGCTGGAGATTTACAAAGTTTTGTTCTACTGATTGTCCCCCATTTTGATATGTTTAAATTTTTCCAGAATGAGCATTGATTTTCATGGGAATGATTTTTCTCAATATTAGTCACTTATATTGGTGACTGTTGCTTTTGAAACAGAAGTGTTTTTTAGCAAGAACTGGTCCTATTGATGGGCATTTCCTGCTCTACAGTTAGACATAAGAAAAAGCCTTGCATCAGGATTTTGTCAGATGGTAGTCCAGTTGGGCAGAAGTCATCCGTCCGAGTCCTTGATTCACCTACTGTCCATCATACGAGTGTTCTCATCTGATCTGCTACCAGGAAGATATAGTTTTAGTACCCATGGAAAATCCATCATCAGTAGATTAACAATACAAACTTTTCATCAATTTAGATACATTATCTGGCATCTTTATTTACTTATAAGAGAATTATCTGTGTCTTTTTATTAAAATATAAATTTTCAAATACTGGAACTGAAATTAAGATAATTATCTTTCTAAGCAGCTTGAGTGCAGTTACAATTTTCACTTACAATGAAGCTTTCTATACACTATTTTATATAAGAACTCCACTTGCAAGAAAAGTGTGAAAATTCTACTCTTTCTTTTCTCTTTTCAGAGACATGTTGATACAAACAATAGAAAATTGTGGCTTTCAGTACCAAGAATTTCTGTTATCTCCAACCTCTGTAGGTACAACAATTATAATCCATTATATAAACTATAATTGAAAGGCTTTTTACCCCAATGTAAATTTTATTCAATAAACAGAATAGCTTTATTTTTTATAATATTTTATGCAAATTCTGAAATTATATCAGACAGGGATCTTACTTTCTAAAGACTGTAGTACATACATATAGCTATGTGTTGGAGCTCATAAAGAATATATTTTTATTTTATTTTTCCTGCACTGGGAATTGAACCCAGGACCTTGTACATGCTAGGTAAATGTTCTATCACTGAAGCAATGTATTATTCTTTTGAAAAATAAAGGATAGCACATTTTGGAAATATATAAATGTGGCATTTACAAATTAGGTGTGTTATCTAGATAATGCCTGAAAGTAATCCAAAATAGAAAAGGAAATGAACCATATGATAATTTTCCAATTATACTTTTTATGACATAGCATTCAGCCACAAACATTCATGGTTAAGAAATTAAGGTAACTGGTTGTAAGATAAGCTATTTGACAAATTTTGATTTTGCAGGTATCACTGTTGTTTGTCATTTTTTGGTTTTGTTTTTCATAATCTTTACTGTATTATATAGTTCTTTGTCCAGAAATGAAAAGAAAACCCACTTAAAAAATTAGGTAAAAAGCTATAGAGATTGGTAGTATATCTAATCTCTAAATTTATTTCCTACTTTTTCCCTTTTAACTTCTAAAGTAATGAATCTTCCTTTATTAATATAATAAATAGCCAAGAATAGCTATATTTGGTTTTATTTTTGTGATTAGTGCAATAATAAGTGTAAACATATTTCTTCTTACTTAGAAAGTATAAAATAAAAATTACTCATAGAAATAATGACTTATCAGACTCATTATTTCATTTGAGTAAAGATACAGAATAGCTGTTCAGGGTTAGAACTTACTAGAATTTAACAGGTTTCAAATTTGTTACCAAGAAGTTTTCCAAAAATCAGTAATATAGTTTTCTTTAGCAGAAGCTAGATGTATACCTGTACAAGTTGTTTTACTAGGTGCTAAAGTTAGTACAGATTTCTTTTTGTATAGTAATTAATTGCTCTGCTTTGATTGCAGCTTGGTATTCCAAATTCAAGGCTAAGGTATTTCCTTATTGCAAAGCTTCAGTCAGAGCCATTACCTTTTCAAGCTCCTGGTCAGGTATTGTTATTATGGTTCATTTGTTATAAATATATCCCAGTCTGCTAACTTATTTTCAAGAACTACTTTGTGTGGATTTATATCTGTCCTATAGAAATGTGTATATACGTATAGACCATACTCTGTGTCCATCTCCAATATCTTTGTCCTCTCTGAATGTCAGTTTTATTGGTTTAAACTAAACAAAACCAAAATGAAGCACTCAAATTTCTTTTTTCATTAGGAGGAAAAAAAAGTGAAAAGAAAAAAATTACTCTTGGTGTTGTTGTTCCTCCATCTCTCCCCACAATTTTTCTTCTGACCATTGACTATTTGCATTTATCATTTTCTCTCCCCAACTGAAGATTGGTTACTTTTGATAAAATATAATATACTGTCTTAAAAATTATTTAAGAATATTTTAACACAGTGATTGCATTTTCTTTAAAACTAGTACTGTTTTTAGTGTATTAATTAAATAGTGTATAATTAAATAGTGTATTAATTAGTACAAGCTAGAATAAAATGCTTAATTGCTGTAGATAGGACTCTAATTATGGAACCAATTTTATGTGCTTTGATTAAAAAATGGGGTGGATAACAGTTTCAGTGGTTCAATTAAGCTCTCTATAACCATCACTATTAAGTATTAAAATGCCAAGTCCTACTAATAGGGAATCAGTTTTGTTATTTCTTTTCTTTGAGATATAATACTAATATATTTCCCTTTCCATAGTGGACAGTTCCAAAAGCAATGTATAAAGTATATTATCAAAGACTTAATCCTTGAAAATGCCTGGAGTGGCTTTTCTTTTATAAAATGGGACTTTATACATGGTTATGAGTTTTGAAGAAACAGGTTTTTATTGTGGGACTCAAGTAGAAATAACTTTTCATGGTGAAAAGCACTTTTTTTAATCACTAGTTTTATTTTAGATTATGATTGTGTTCCAGTTTTTCCTTTCAAATAAAGAACATGGAAAATATATATTTTTGAAATGTAATGTTGCTTTCTAAACTTTTTCAAATATTCTACTGTACCCATATTTAATATACTTCCTATTACTTTGTTGAATGTTTTGTTAATAAATACAGAAAATAGTAATTCTATGAAACAAATCATCTGTAGCCTGATGGCACTATAGCTATATAATTAATAACTTGAAATAACTGGTACAAACACAAGATAGCCACAGTTCCTTTCTAATAACAACACTGTAAACATTAAAGAGGTGTTTACATAATATTTACTGAACATTATTAATTTGTCTTTCATTTTTAATAAGACTTTTGACAGTTTCTATTTTTTTTACTTAATGCCAGGTACTGATGGAGTTTCCCAAAACTGAATATGAGTATCCACAAAAATGTGCAGTGGACGCAGAAAATAAAATTAAAATAAAGGAAACAGAACCCAATATTTGCTTTGATAGCAGTATGGAATGTTCTGGAAAAGATGCCATCCTTTTTAAACTTGAAACTGTAGAAGAAATTAAAAGAAAACATCAACAGGACAGTGATCTCTCTGTGCAAATGTTAAAAGATTTTCTTGAAGATGATATTGACATCAGTCAGTACATTTTACCCCTGAAGTCATTGCTGCGATATGCTCTTTTATTAGATATTGTTAAGCCCACTTGCAGAAGGTCCACATGCTTTACCAAAGGGTAAGTTATAAAGAGACCTTACTCATGTTATATTCAAAATAACCAGGTTTTTATAGATGTTATTTCCTTTAGTTCTTCTCAAAACAAGGAGAATTTTATAAAATGTTTCTGATAGCATTTTTACTTGTATTGTTATTATTTTTTCCCTAATTGCCTGTTTCATGTTCCAGTAGAACACAAGTGAAAATTCCTTCTGGCAGAACATTATGTACACCACCCACAAAAGTGTTCAGAAGAGACAAGGCCATTTGTTTCATGACCTTCGTAGGAGCTTAAATACTCACGGTGTAAACATGGTTTTTGTAGCTCATAAATTTCCAGTGTTTTAGCACCTTTCTTTCTATGACATGTCAAACCTCTAAGAGTTATATCCACTCTGTGATCATTGTATAAGAAGAAGTTATATTTTAATCTAAATAAATAAAATTGAGTCAGCTGAAGCACATTCAATTAATTTTTAATTTAAATTTTTTTTGAGGGAGTAGTATATTTCCGTGTTTCAAAATTCGAAAGTCATTAAATTTTTTTGTTTGTTTTGTTTTTTGCGGTGCTGGGAATTGAACCCAGGGTCTTTGAGCAATGCTCTACCTCTGATTCATAGCCCTGGCTCTTAAGGTACTAAGATTGCTTAAGATTCCCTTCTACTTCTTTTTCTTGGCCGTTCAGTATCCCTTCTTGCAAGCAAACCAATATATCAATGCACTGTATAATCTTTCTGAAGTATTAATTGTAAGGATGTGTTTAAGTACATTATTATATGCCTTTTTTTCACTGCCCAGTATAAATTGGATATTATTTCACATCAGTACATAAAAGTCTTTTTTATTTTCCTGGTATGGGTATATCATTATTTGTTTCACTCATTAGTTATTGGCTAACATTTAAGGGGCTTCTTTTGGCTTATTTATTGAATGTTTAATATATTTTTCATCAATGTTTTTAAACCTAGAAAGAACATTAGGCCTTTTCAGAAATCTTTTGCCAAAGATCCCTACCACTCAGCCTCATTTGATAGGTAGTTGTATGATTTGACAATTTAAGCATTTTCTTCTTACCTTCTCACTAGATATGTTGTATAAGACACTGTGCCCCTGGTACAATCCTGGCAAACTTATTCTAAGTTTATCATACTCTGCCCTTGTACTTCTAGGGGAAAGGGTTTATTACTTTACAGTACCTTAAAAGACTTCACTCAGCTGTTGTCTATTACCAAGTCCAATAGGTTCTGTTTAGGACTCTCATAAAGTAAGACTTATCAATTCTGTGATAAAAAGCAACCTTGAAATTCTTGAGATGGTATAAAAGAAACTTTACTGTAATGTCTTTTTTATTATAGATAATATATATAAATACAAATTTATATGCACAATATATGTGAAAAAACAATTTCAAAAAATTATTTTTCCTTTGTGTGTTTTTTTTTCAATTTATACATTAAATTTTTCTCTTTGCAAAAAAATAATGTTAATATGTTGAACAGCTAGCTTGATAATGGTATTGGAGAAAGGAATACTACAAATACCTTTCATTTCTGAAGAATTTTGTACTTTTTATGTTTTTTACTTGATGTTCTCATTCTTTTTATTTTTTGTAATTTTTTTCTTTTTGTATTAGAGCTTAATGGTTATGGTCTAATTCTTATATGAAAGTGACTGTAAAAACATACTGGGTTAAATGAAGGGCAAACCCAGGCTTAGAGGGACTGTATTTATATGGTATTAGAAAGCAGGGCATAGGCTTATGAAAAGATAAATGGTTCAGGCATTTTAAGAAAATGGCCACAATCTATTTTCATGTATGTAACATTTGGTGGCAGGATGCCAGTGTTGAATTGTCTTTTAATATAAACCTCATAGTTGCTAGTGGTGAACATTATAGATGCGAGAATTAAAAAATGACAATAATACATAATTTAATTGTGTTTAAGCAACTCAAAAAACAGTTTCATGTTTGGGTTTTGAAAATTTTAAATAGAGTTACCTTGTGATTTTTACCTAATAATTTTTTGAAAGCATATTATATCATCTGTAATGAATGTGATATCATTCCAGATATTTCAGAAACATGTAGATTACATCATTCAAGAAATAAGAAATTAAGCATTAACAAATACATTAGGGTACTACATAATATTCATGTTATTTTTTCAGTTATGGAAGCTACATAGAAGGGACAGGATCTGTGTTACAGACGGCAGAGGATGTGCAGGTACCATGGATGTTTTAAAACTGAAATATTTTAAAACTTTCAATAATGTTACATCAGCTGGTGGTATAGCTCAGTAGTAGAGTGCTTGCTTAGCATGCACAAGGCCCTGCACAATACCCAGCACTTAAAAAAAAAAATATTATTATTATGCTCAGCATTAGTAGTACTTGCTTGTAATCCCAGCTACCTGAGAGGCTGAGGAAAGAGAATCTTGATCAAGGCCAGCCTGGATAATGTTGTCAGACACATTTAAAAAAAAAATCTACATTTGATACTTAATTTGAGATTGTCAAAACAATTTTACATGTTCAATTGAGAATGAATACTTTACATGTTCAGCTAGGAATAAATATGTTATTCATTTATGTACATATATTCACATAATTTCTTTGGTATAAGATAAGTCTTATTGCTGTGTATGTGCTTATGCATAAGGAAGGTTTTGTTTTTATTCTTACTTTTGTTATTCTTATATTCTGCATTTCTTTTTTTTCCCATAAATAGTAAGTTGAAATTTAGCCTACACTAGTGAATGCTCTAAAATTTCCATAGGCATGTTAATATTGGAGTCCTCTTTTGTAGCACATATTATAAAACTTCCTTTTAAGGAAAACAAAATCTGTTTTAGCGATATACTTTTTAAATTCTTTAGTTGTAAACTCTTCATGGTGTTCTGGTTGAATATATGCCTAGTAGTAAGTTTTATAATTTTTAAATAATTTTAAGTCCATATTATCTTCTTTTATGCTGATTCAAACTCTTAACTATTAATAAAATTTACTCAGGATAAAAATTGTATCATATGCAAATGAAGTCTGGATTTGAGAAATCATTTAATATATTTTGCCATTTTAAGAAAGTTTCTTGATTGGATGAAATTGATGGTCAACAACAAATATTTTCAATGATCTTATTAGCATTGTAAAATTGGCTTTGTTGGTTGACCTAGTTTCCTTTATATCTTTCAGTATATTTCTGTTTTGTAATATTGTCAATGATTATTTATATTATGATTAATTTTAAGATACCAAAAATGACAGATATACTGGAAAGTATCCTGATCAATGTTAGCCTTTTCTTCTTTTTACAGTTTAGATTGCCATTGTTGAGATAATTATCTACTTTATTACACAGAGACACTTTTTGCCCATGCATTTTGCTACCATATATTAGGGCAGACTATATATCCACCTTCTTTTTTTCTTTTTCAAAATTTGTTATTTTTAGTTATACATGCCAGTAGAATTTATTTTGACATATCACACATATATAGAGTTTAACTTCCCATTCTTGTGATTATACATGATGTGTAGTTACACTGGTTGTATATTTATGTATGAACAAAGGAAAGTTATGTCTGATTCATTCTACTTTCTTTCCCATTTATGTCCATCTTCTTAAAGCTGTCTCACTATTGGAAATCTTAACAAATATGTTTCCAACACGCTACTTTTTCAGTTATCTTGGATGTTTTCTTACAGATTGAGAGTATCTACAAATCCCTTGGCAATTTGCCACAAGAAGAAAAGATAACAAAGTTGTCAATGCTTAAACTGCGATATTTTACTCCTAAAGAAATAGCAAATCTCCTTGGATTTCCTCCAGAGTTTGGTATGTGGGATCTGGTAAACCTCATCTTTCATTTATTGAAATTCTCAAAATTCATTAGAGAATTTTCACATATATATATATATTATGAGTAAGCTCTTGCCCACACAAGGTAGTTTCAAGAAACTTTCTTTCCTAATTGTGCCATTGGGGGCATTTTCCTGTCCTCTTTACCCTTTCCCAAAGAATCTGCCTTTCAGTCTATTCCCTTCTGACTCAGTTTGCTCTCTCCTTTAATTTTAGTAATGGGTCAGAGTTCATTGGCAAAAATGAGCAAATCAACAATTCCTTACTCTCCCACTAATGATTGTTATCAGCTTATCTTCTTGCTTCCAGATATCTGTTTTTTTTTAACTTTCATATTTTTAAAAAAAATTTTTTTTTTAAAGAGAGAGTGAGAGAGAGGAGAGAGAGAGAGAGAATTTTTAATATTTATTTTTTAGTTCTCGGCGGACACAACATCTTTGTTGGTATGTGGTGCTGAGGATCGAACCCGGGCCGCACGCATGCCAGGCGAGCGCGCTACCGCTTGAGCCACATCCCCAGCCCCAACTTTCATATTTTTTAATTGTTTTTTTAAATATACATGACAGTAGAGTTTATTTTGACATATTATGCATACATAGACTATAACTTATTCTAATTAGAATCCCATTCTTGTGGTTGTACATTATATAGAGTTTCACTGCAGAGGTTTGATTTTAGTAAATTGCACGCTAGGTCTTATGAAAGAATGCCTATGATTAGCTTTTTGAATGAAGAAATTAACATGCCGCAGTCTTGGCTGGGCACAAGATCACGAGCCACCACACAGCTTTGTAGATTCAAACAGCAATCTTTATTCCCGAACTCACACCGGCCTCCACACACGCTCTGGGGCAATCCCAGTTCTGCAGCCACCCAATTCACCTACTCCATGAGGCTTTCTTCCCAAAAATGCTCTCTGAATCTCACGAGAGCTCAACGGGAGCTCAGGCAGCAGGAATGCCCTAATTCCAGCAGCAATAATCCTCAACATCGAACTTCCCTAAAATCCAAGGTCTTAAACTGGGAACGCCCTTAACCCAAGGAGCAGGATACTTCCTCAAACTGCAGGACATACCCTAATCCTGGATCCACCCTGGTCGTTGAGCAGGGTCACCTTTCTCAAACACACATGCAAGGTCAACAGCGAATTAACATGGGGTACGCTGGCAAGGAAATCGATGCGTCATTCCTACTTGGTAATGGCCCTCAGCATTAACAGGCAGTTTAGTTGAGGATTTGGGGGAAGGTATTTGTATTTATTCTCCTCCACAGTACATTTTCATCTGTTGTGTGTCTTTGTCCTTTCCTACAAGGGTTAATTAATGGAGAATAGGGAAGATGGAGAGGTAGTCTAGGAAAGAACTTTCCAAAGGAAAGAAAGGGAGGTCAGGAACACAGATGCCAGACTTTACAAAGATTAGGGGATCTGTACCAGGGCATCTCAAGAACAAAAGTGAAAATGGGGGTATAGAGTGAGAAACACAGATTTCTAACTCCATTTGCAGTCCAGGAACTCTGGGAATTGTTGCTGTGAAGAGATCAGATACATTTCCCTTGCTTGCTGAAAGCAGTGATAACCCCTTTCTCATCTCATTGTGGGCCAGTGCTCTGAGATGGCTTTTTAGGCTTGGCAGTGGATGTGCTTCCAGTACCTGGCTAATGGTCAGAGAGAAACATAGACCTCCCTAACCAACTTCCAAGGTCTACAGAAGGAGGAAATGTGGTTTTGACAACTCTGAGTAGAAATTTGAATGTAGAAAATTGTGTGTGTGTGTGTGTGTGTGTGTGTGTGTGTATAATATTCATGCAAAAAGTGTCTTTTATATTGCTGAATCTTCTTTTCTGTGGTATATTTGTGTAGAGAAGCTTGCCCTTAAGTTACCACTGAGCAGCACCATGACACACTGTCCTTCACAAGTGTTTACAAATTTATTGACTCTGGGTCCAAAAATGATGATTGTTTGAGCTTTTTGTCCACTGGCTATGATAGATTTGCATTGATCTTTCTGTACATTTTGTCCTGGTTCTTTGTGACTGGCAGCACGCATTCCTGAGGTAGCAGACTTTGGAAGAGAGGGACTCTAACTGGATGAAAGCTACTATTTGACCTTGTTAATTTCCATTTCTTGTGAGGATTATTATTACTTTAATGTATCTAAGTTTTTAAAAGGTCACCTTTTAATCACTTTTGTAGCTTTTCCCGTAAGTAAATTTAGACTTTAACATCTGTACATAAGGTACACATGGAAACACAGACACATACCCACACATACACACATACACACATAATTTTTAGGAATTTGACTTTTTTCCAAACCTTCCCCCTCTTTGTTGTAATCTTAATATTGCAAAAGATTGTCCTTGGGATATTCTAAAGGCTTATTTGTAGATACACTTCTACCTCTGGCTACTTTGATCTAGTTTTTGAGGTGAGTAAAAATTTGCACCCAAAACGTATGCTCTCTATTCACCTCACTTACTGTTTCTTTTGTTGAGAAGAAGCTTTTTAGTTTGACTCCATCTCATTTATTGATTCTTGGATTTTAATTCTTGCATTATAGGAGTCTTATTAAGGAAGTCAGGGCCTAATCCAACATGATAGCGATTTGGGCCTACTTTTTTTTCTATTAGGCGCAGTGTGTCTGATTTAATTCCTAGGTCCTTGATCCACTTTGAGTTGAGTTTTGTGCATGGTGAGAGATAGGGACTTAATTTCATTTTGTTGCATATGGGTTTCCAGTTTTCCCAGAACCACTTTTTGAAGAGGCTATCTTTTCTCCAATGTATGTTTTTGGTGCCTTTGTCATATTAATATAAGTGTAATTATGTGGAATTGTCTCTGTGTCCTCTATTCTGTGCCATTGGTCTACCAGTCTATTTTGGTGCCAATATCATGCTGTTTTTGTTACTATAGCTTTGTAGTATAGTGTAAGGTCTGGTATAGTGATGCTACCTGCTTCCCTCTTCTTGCTAGGGATTGCTTTAGCTATTCTGGGTCTCTTATTTTTCCAGATGAATTTCATGACTGCTTTTTCTACTTCTCTCTTTTCTTTCTTTCTTTCTTTTTTTTTTTTTTTGTGGCAATTTTAGGATGCTTTTTCTATTTTTTTGGAGGAATGTGATTGGGATTTTGATTGGAATTGCATTAAATCTGTATAGTACTTTTGTTAGTATGGTCATTTTGACAATATTAATTCTGCCTATCCAAAAGCAGATTTTTCCATGTTCTAAGTTTTTCTTTAATTTCGTTCTTTAGCATTCTTTGCCTATGATATATTATCTTTAGGATATGTAATTTATAATCATGATAAATTGCAAATAATGGGTTTTAATAGCAATTACTGTTTATTTCATTGCTATTAATATGTCAAGAATTAATGAAGCAACTTTAGAATAACTAACTCTACCCATGATCCTTACAAATATAATGAAATTTTACTATTTTTAATGCTTTTAATTATGTCCTTCATTTTATTATCTAATTTAAATTTCCTTTAATTTATTGTTATGCCAAGTGTCCTGAGTGTGAATAGAAGTCCATCATGAGAAAATCAGTATGTGTTAACAATGTATGAAAAATAACTGATGAATTTGTTTGTATCCAGAATATGTAAAAACCTTATAACTCAACAATAAAAAGAAAAGATAGTCCAGCTCAAAAATGTGCCAAGGATTTGAATCAGCATTTCTTTAAAAAAGATAGACAAGTGGCTAATAAGCACATGAAAAAGGTGTTTAATATGTTTAATTATTAGGGAATTGTAAATCAAACCACATCATACTCATTAGGATGGCTAAAATAAAAGATGGTACTAGTGTTGGCAAAGATGTGAAGAAATTGGAATTGTCATTGGCTGCTGGTGGAAATGTAATGTTGTCTCATGCTTCAGAAAGCACAGTACTGCAGACATTAAACATAGCATTTTTGTATGACTCAAGAGCTTCACCACTGGTTATATGTCCAATAGAATTGAAAACATTTTCACACAAAAATTTATACATGAATGTTCATAATAACATTATTCACAATAGTCTAAGTGTCTTGCCAATGAATGAATGAATGATAAATAAATAAAATGTGGTATATTCATGCAATAAAATTTTCCTCATCCATAAAAAGAAGTAAGTACTGAAACACACAATGATGTGAATGAACCTGGAAAACATTATGCCAAGCAAAAGAATGTTTTAACACAAAAGAACATATTTTATGGTTCCATTTATGTGAAGTGTTCCCAATAGAAAAATCTATAGATAGAGAAATTAGATTAGTGGTTGGGGGACATGAGGGGAAGTAGCAAGAGACCGTTAATGGGCATAAGTTTTCTTTTTTGAAGTAATGAAAATGTTCTAGAATTAGTGGAGATGTTTTAAAAAAAACTATTCTAAAAACACTGAAATTTTATAGGTGAATTCTAAAATTCATCAGTAAAAGGGTGAATTTTATCTCTATAAAAATGTTACAAGATAAAAGAAACAACTTAGAAAAAAATGATAGCCAGTACTTTATCTAAAGTTCATTAATACATGAATTTTTATGAATTCTATTTCTGTGAACAGCTATGTGTACATATGTGCATGTATGCATCACCCATAACTTGATGCTATATAATATACTGGGATATTATAATATTCATTATGTGGACAATATAATAAAATGCTATATAATATTTTTGGATCCAGACTCTTCATTTATTAGTAAAACTTATCGGAGACTTTAGTGATTTACAGTTATATGTTGTTGAACAATGAGGATGCATACTGAGAAATGTATACTCAGGCAACTTCATAACTGTGTAAACATAATAGTGTACTTACACAAACTAAGACAACTAAATGTCACTAGGTGATATCAACTTATGAGACTACCATCATATGTGCTTGTTGACTGAAATGGTGTTATGAAATGATCCCTGTATCTTTGTTAAAGGATGAATCCTTTTAGCTCTAGAAATTACTATTACAAATGATCAAATTATGAATTTTTATCTCTCTTTTTTAGGATTTCCTGAGAAGATAACAGTGAAACAGTGTTACCGTCTACTTGGAAATAGTCTCAATGTGCATGTAGTAGCTAAGCTGATTAAAATCCTTTGTAAATAATTTTGAAATAACTCTGGAAAAGAATCATGATATTCTTTCATGTCCAGATTATAATTCTTAAATTCTATTTTGATGTAATTTTGATTAAATTTAACTAAATTATTTTAATCTTTCTTTAAAAATTTTAGAATTCATCTCAAAATTTAGAATTTATCACAAAAATAAATTTGTTTTCTCAAATTTATATTACTGTATTTTATAAAGTAAAAATTATTTTGCTTTATAGAGAATATATTTTCATATGAAAGTAATAGATATATATGTCTTTATAATATGTATATTATGTGTTATATATAATGTTATTATTATCTTTACAATATTATTACTCCTAAACTTAGAATGGTGATTCTAATGCTAGCCTGTTTGAAATATTGGATGTTTTACTTAATTCCCATCTTTTGGATATTTTTACTTAAATCCTATCCTTTAAATGTTTCTTAATTTAATGTAAACAGATAATTATGATATTTGAAACCAAATTGTCATTATTCAACTTATCAACTTATACAGGAGTCTGAAGAATATAATAGAAAAATTAAATTCATGATTACCTCTCCATCAGGAGGCCTTAGCAAATCTAGGTGTTTATTATCTAATTATCTTTTTTTTTCATCTCTCTCCAAAGGGTCAAACTCAGTATGGACTTTGCTTTAGTTTGCTATTATTAGAGTTTGTTTTTGCCTCCCTTCTCAGCTTGTGAGTTAAATTTGCCTGCAGTCTAAGGAATGTACTGTAGCATTAGGAATTTAGGGAGGAAATTCTACTCTGACCTCATTATATTTGGTGCTAGTCCCCCCCCCCCGCCTCATTTTTTTAAATTGTTGTAACATGCCTCTGATTTAACTTTTATAACTTTTACTTTCTTGTCTCTCCTTGCCAGAGACTTTTTGGAATTCAGGTTTCTCATCAGTCTGAATTTTGCATCATAAATCCTGCAGTTTTGATTTTAGTAATAAAAGCAAGTGATACAGAGAAATGAAAAGAAACAAGACCAGAAATTATATCACAAAATATTAATTCATATTTTTTATTTTTTAAGCATAATCTAAGCCAGGTATGGTGACACACACCTGTGCTACTTGGAAGGCTGACACAGGGGGATTACAAGTTTGAGGCCAGCCTCCACAATTTAGCAAGAACTTTTCTCAAATTAAAAAGGCAGGGGCCAACGGGGGTTGAGGTGCGGATATAGCTCAGTTGTAGAGTGCCTCTGGGTTAATCCTCAGTACAAAAACAAAAACAAAAATTCTTTCCTATATAGAGAAATTTTAACCCTTGTTTATTGCAAGTGAAAGCATAAAATAGTAGAGCTGCTGTGGAAAACTGTGTGGCGGTTCCTCCAAAAGTTAAAGATAGAATTACCATAAGATCTACAAATTCCATTTCTGGGTATATACCCAGAAGGAGTGAAAGCAAGAACTTGAACAAATGCTGTGATTGTAATAGCATTATTCATAGCATCTAAAAGGTGGAAGCCACCCAGGTGTCCATCCATCAATAGATAGATGGATAAATAAAATGAATATGCATATAAATACATATAATGGACTAGTATTCCTCCTTAAAAAAGAATGAGATTATGATACATGCTGTGAACAGGATAAGCCTTAAGACATTCTAGTAAGTGAAAAAAAACAGTCACAAAAGGACAAATATTATTATAATTCCACTTATATTAGGTACCTAAAACAGTCAGATTCCCAGAGACTATAAGTAGAATGGTGGTTGTCAGGGATTGTGGGAGGGAGAATGAGGGATTAGTGTTTAATGGATACAGTTTCTGTGTGAGGGCTAATATAGTTCTGGGAAATGGTTGGTGGTGATTGTTTCATAATAGTGCAAAGATACTTAATACCACTGAACTGTACACTTAAAAATAGTTGCAATGGTGAAATTTTAAATTATATGTATTTTGCTGCAATTTAAGAAAATTATATTTTATTACCAGTTTTTCAGAACACATAAATAGATATATTTAGGGAGGCTATAAGCCAACACATGTATCAACAATCACTATCGACTTTTTATATTTGTGTTTAAAGATAAACTTTATTGCAAGTCTCATAAATTTTATTATACAATCTAAAACCATTTTTTGCACACTTTTGTGTAGTTTTCTTTGATGAAAAATTCTTTATCAATAAAATGGTTTATAGTTTAACCATAATTATACTGTGATTATAATTATGTAATTACAGTATCTGACATCCCATTGAGCAATATTATTTAAAATACATATTAAGTTACAGTGTACTAACTATAAACACATGAAAGGTCTGTGGAGACATTTGCTTATAAACTAGAACACAGAATAGCTTTATGAAATTTTTAAGTATGTATTGAAGTATGTATTCAAAGGCAGATGGTAATTTTGCCCTTAACTCATAATTGAAAATATACACTAGCAAGCATAAAATTTACACCTTAATGAAGATATATTTACCAGTGTCATTTAATCATATATATATATATATACACACACACACACATATATATGTACACAAACATGTATGTATATGTATGTGTGTGTGTATATATATAAACACACCACACACAACTAATTTGGAGAAGTCACTTTATTGAATGCTACATATTGGTAATAAATATGCATAAAATTTGCACTGGAAATTCTGTTTTCTGATATTTCTTAGAATTTGTTTGGTATAATAGCCTCTACTTTTCAAGAGAACTATATGTAATTAAACCTTTGCTGTTCTTCACAATAAACTGTTTCTTCATTCTCCTTTTTGCATCACTCTGTTCTTTATAAAAGCTTGTTAGGTAATTCTAAGGTATTATCTTGCCTCATGATTTTAGTATATTTTAAGCACCCAAAACCAATGACAAAAGATGGTTAAATGAATCAATACAAAAAATTATTTATAGATGGTTACACAAATTAATTCAAGCAAAATGATTTATATTGGAAATTGATTGTGAGGAGGAGAAGGGTAATCATCGTGGAAGTCTGAGCCTGACCATCCTTAGTGTAGGCTGTAAAGTTGAATGATGGGGAGGGTGTAGGTCACCTTTCACTGTGGGGTGGGCTATGCATTGAAAGGTAAGAAAATACCTACCACCATCAGCCATTTGCTCTTTCTTAAGAGCTGGAGTCTTTTAAAGGGGCAAAACTAGGAGTTCACATTATAAACGATGACAAACTACCCAGCACCTTTTTTAAAAGTATGAGACCAATGTATTCCTTGAAATGATCTTTTAGAGATAAACTTATTTGGTAGAGAAACTCTTCAGCTTCCCTGTGAGCTGCATCGCTGCCATGTTGAATGTAAAGGTGGATGGTGTTAGAGGTGAGGGCAGCCACTTCAGTGCTAGATAGGGAGTAGGATTCTTTAAAAAAAAACAACTTCTGACTTTGGTTTAAATTTCAACCTACTTAATCCAAAGTGATTAAGTCAGACTTCTGAGGAAAGACAAATAAAGCCAGGGACAAATTAAACTGGTTTAATCCTAGCCATAGGAGTACAGAATAAAGGTGCAACTACATTTCATCCAACATTAAGCATATACTAAAGGATGCATTCTGTGGGCTGATTACTGTATCCCCAACTAAACTAAAGTCACTCTGGTTACTCTTGTTTTGATAACTTTATAATTTAGAGTCAAGAAAGGTTCCTAAATAAGTCAAGGTCACACAATGAGGAATTTATTTTAAGCCTATATAAAAAGAGTGGTTGAAGTTTGCTCTTCTGAGTTGGTTATGGTGTTTAAGAGAAGTTTAACTTGGGCTTGGCCTAAAGCTCAGTTACAAAGTACATGCTCAGCATGCTCAGGACCCTGGGTTCCATCCCCAGCAGCAACAACAACTAAGAATTTAACTTCTAATTTGGTTTTATTATTTTACTGATCATTTGAAGCCACCAGTTAATCTCCTGACTGACTACTAGCTTTGGACTTTGAAACTGAGTGAGGGTCATACGGACTCAGCAGTTTTCTCAAAGTCTGTGGTTGAACTCAAGATTATATAATTTTTTAGACATAGCCTTTGGACCTCTCTCTGCTGGTTAATTTTTTCCTCTCAATGTTTCCTGTCCAAGTGTAGTGCGTACAGCTATCATGTCAACTTTTGGCATGTGTCTTTTCTGGTTCTCTTTCCTCATTTGTCACACCCAAGATGTCTACTCACACCAATATTATATTTGAGAGTATCCTTCTGCATGTTGCTTTATGAAATTTTTAACAGCAGTTATAAATCTCGCACATGTTCTCCGGTTCAGACTACACCATCCAGCCTATCTGCACGTTTTCCCTCTTGTCATTCCGTCTCTTTGCTACTGAAATTTTAAAAAGTTTACATTAAAATTTTTTCCCCTGTTTCTATTTTTGAGACCTCTGGGAACATTTTATTCTTATAGCCTTCAAAATCTTACACAATCATGATCTAAACTACATCACCATTATTTGTCTTCATTTGTGAGTTTATTTTTAAATGTATTTACTCAAAAAATATAAACATATAAAAAGACTCTTTTGACTTCTTGATTCCCAGGTTCTAAAATAAATTTGTTTTATATTTACCATAGGTTCTGAGTCTTTTTTCAACAATGTTTAACACTTCAAGGACTCCCATGTACACCGTGGTTGATTCCTAAAGCTTCCAAAAATCTATCTCCTTTTACCTATAAATAAAACCAATATTTTCACAAATACTAAAAATTGGAATTTAATTTTCCCATAGAAATCTGTTCCTATAGCTTCATGTTGTTTTTATTTCTCTGCTTGTACATAGAATGCTTTCATTGTTTCCTTAAGTATTTGCATTTTGTTTGCATTTCTATGTCTATTCATAACAAGGAAGAATGGAATTGTGAGTGTACATGGTTGTTTAGCCAAGTTGGCTCTATAATCAGATGAGATCACCTAGAAAAGGGAAAGAGAAAGGCGGAGGGCTAGAGCTGAACTCTTAATGTTCCTGAAGATTCCGTTTTTGGATCTCTCCACCCTTCACTGTCTGAATCCAGTTTCTCAGATATTTTCCCCTCTTTTTATAACTTCTACTCTTTTCCTGCTGATACTCAGATGACCAAGATCTGATATTTTTCTCAAGCCCTATTGTAGAATCTTCATGCTGGATCATTTTCAACTGGATAGCTTGCTGTCACATCAAATTAAGCATGTTGAAAAATTAAACATCCTATATTCTAAAATCACTTCCACTCACGACTTACTAATTCTCTTTACAGTAACTCCTACTCTCCCAGTCTCCCAAATTCAAACCCTATAATCCAAGATCATCTTCGCCTGGTCTTTCCCACTCTGCATTTTGTTTATCAATAAAAGTAGGTTTCCCAAGGAAAACTTTCTCTGATAGATGGTGACTTATTTTTGGAAAAACTGATGTCACTTTTAAATCTGAAAACATACATATTTGCTGCCAAATTTGTGTGCTTGGCTAAATGTGGACATTTACTAGATTTTAGCCTTCTGAATTTAATCTAGATGGATTTCATTTTTACTAAAATAGTTGTTACTTTGCTCACTTAGCTAGTTAGTTACACAAATACAATTAAATTGCACATATTAAAAAATGACCAAAAACACATACTAAAATATGATACTCCTTGTGTAGAGATATAAGTTGAATTTGATACTTGGGAGCTGATTCTATGAATGAATGAACAATAAGCTGAGGAGTTGTTATGGTCTGAGTTGGTTTTAGTGAAAAATGTTTTGTTCTAGAGCATGTAAACTTCCAAAGATTTTTAACATTTTTTTTTTTCACTGCTGTGTTCCTAGCCATATTAGTTCCTGGCACATAGTAAGCACTCAGTAAATACTTGTTGAATGAATGAATGTAGTAACCTGTTAGAGTCTGTAAACAAGTCAGGATGGCGCCTGGCATTTTGCCAGGGGGAGTGGTTTGTGAAGTAACACCAGCGAGCCATTAAGTGTGGAGATTCCTTATTGGTTGACTGCTGTATCTAGTTTATGTTAATTAAGATAAGCTGTGTGGAATGTATAAATACCTCTGTTGTCCTACAATAAACGGCTCCCACTCCTGCTGTATCAATGTACACAAGTTGCTCGTCACCCCCCCCCTCCCCCCCCCCCCCCCGGGTTATTTTGCTGTAGCCGGATTGCGGCAGTAACCATACTGGAATTGGTATCAAAATTATAATGAGGATATCACAATGTGGAGTTTAAATGGAGACTAGAAGTCACTCTCCTGAAAACTACTGAATTTGTTTACTACTGCCATTTCTTCCATACTCAGAGAAACAGTCAAATTTACTCAAATCTGGGACATATTTTAAAAATAATTCTAAGGTAGACTTCTGGCTTTTAGGGAAATGATGCAGATAATTTTTTTTAAATACTGTATTCTAATTTCTAGTCTTGACAAAAGATCATGGACTTATCTCTCCTTGTTCCCCCTTAAGTAAAATTGCCAGCTCTGGGTAAGCATAATTATGCAATAGCACATCAGAAGAACTCTGCAAGATGAGAAAAGAAACAAACTGGCTAGGGACCCTGAGACTGAGGGACCAGCATAGTTTCAAGACATTTTCTTGCTGTTCCACTCAACAAAGGAAAGTAACCACAGGCTTAGTGTTTACCAACGCATACCCTGGAGGAAAAAGGCAGACCAGGAAGGCTCATTCTTACCCTAGATAGAACTGAATCTTGGAGGTAACACCAGGAGAGTCTGGCTCCATCAACCAGGACAAGGTATCAGAGGAGCCCCTGGCAAAGATGCAGGTACAGTATTCCACTTCCCTGTCAGACCTGAGACTTCTCTCACCTGCTAAGGGGTGAGCACTCAGAGGATGCTAGCAAGGGGTATCCCACCACAAAAGCACCCCACCCAGAAAGTTTTTTCACTGTAAGCCATAGAAGCGTCTGGTACCTGGCCTGGCCTGGGAAATAGCCTCTTTTCTCTTAATGTAGCATTATCAAGGGCCACTGAAAGCCTCCGTAGCACCAGATAAACCAAGCAAACCAAAATAACAGGGCAAAACCTCTGAAAACTAAACTGCCTTTGGAATCACAGTCACAAATGTAAGCCAGAACCCGCATGCTAAACAAACAGTGACTGTCCACTAAAATAGAAGATTAAAATAGGACTTAATGAGTGTCCTTGCTAGGACAAGGTATCCAGGAAACAATCTTAAGTCACCTGTCATACCAGGAACTTGGAAAATCACAATTTGAATAAGAACAGTTAACTAATGACAATACCAAAGTGAATCAGATGTCAAAATCCTCTAACAAGGATTTTAAAGCAACCATCTTAAAAATGATTCAACAAGCAGTTACAAATTCTCTTGACACAAAAATAGAAAAGCAGCCTAACATAGAAATTAATGAAAATCCAATAAAATGTTGATCAATTATATTTAACATTTAATTAACAGACATTAAGTAAATATTAAATATCCAACTTTTTAAAAACAATTAAATGCAATTACATAACTGAAGCATAAAATAACAAAACCCAGAAGGAACCCTCTCTGGTGACAAGTGGTCTTAGATTCTATCCTGGATATTTTGTCTTTTAAGTCTTCATTATCAGAAATTAATGATGTGCCTGGGCATGTTTCCTATTCACTCAGCTTCTTTAATTCACACCTATCTTTTCCCAATTTAGGATCAATAGTACAGTAAAAATGACAGAAGACAATCCGTGAACTTAAGGAAAGATCTGTCAATGTGAATAACAGAAAACAGGCTCATAAATAAAAAATTAAAATAATAAAAATAATACAGAGCCTTAGGGACCCGTAAGGCAGGAATGAGAGCTACCATTCATATATTTGGAGTATTAGAAAAGAAAAAAGCATGGAGCTGAAAGAGTATTCAAAAACAACCATAATGACTGAAAACATCCCAGGTTTGTCAAAGCCCCATAAGTAAAATAAAAAAAAAAAAAAAAAAAAAAAAAAAAAAAAAAAAAAACAGCCAGAGAGAAGTGATACAGATATATAGCTAAACTCAACTCTCCTCCCCTCACTTCCCCTCTCTCCTCCCCTCTCCCCTCCTTTCTCCACTCCCCTCTCCCTTCTCCTCCCCACTCCCCTCTCCTCTCCTCCCCATATATTTGCAGTTTTTTATAATTCTTGTTAGGGAGACCAGGTAGTGGTTGGAATTAGGCTTATGTGAAACTAAGAGGAGAGGGAGAGCCCTAATTTTATTCATATATATCTTATGATTTTAATCATGTGAAATTATTAATCAGAAAATGGACTGGAATAAAATACCAATAGGTAACAGTTACAATAGAGTAACTAGATTTTATTTTTCTTGTTGGTGTTTCTTTTAATTGAAATATTTTATAATTATATTCTTTCTCTCGAAACACTCTGTTTCAGGCCTCTAATGTTGAGTCTGATAATTGTAACTAGATTTTAAGTTACTACCTCATTTACATTCTGGTGGCATGTAATAAAGTTTCCTAGCCTGACCTGCTCCTTCCAGGACAGCCTGTGTCTCAACCAGCCAGCTCTTTATCCATAGTAGTACCTTTCTTAGCCGCTGACAAATAATGGGTACCTAATAATTATGAACTTAACTAACTTGCATATGAGTATGCTAAGTATTATAAAGGAGTTCTAGTTCTTTCACAGCATAGGGAATTGTTTGGATAATTCTATTGGTCAACCAAAACAAGAGAAGCACATCTGATATTATTGGGAAAGTTTTTAAGGCCAGAATTGTTTATAACTCTTAGGGAAATGTTTATGCCTCTTCTAAACATAGTCTAGGAATTGTTGACAAAGCCTGATTTAGCAGTACTTTTGTAATAAATACAGTCCAAGCCACTGTAAAGAAAACATACAAAAAGACAAAGGATTTGTTTGTCTTTTTTATAAAACTTCGAATAATGATACTGAAAAGACAGAGAGGTGAGGTCACCTCATCCTTCTTCCTGCCCTTGATGACAACACCTTAAATCTTCCCACGGATCTGTGTGGCACTTCAATTAAAAATCGCCTGGGAATGATGGTCCTTTGGAAGGCGTCAGCCTTATTAAGTCAGTCCTCCCAACATAAATCACATCAGGAAGGCAAAGCCTCCCCTCCTGAGATAAAGATGCCTCTGTGTACTGCTTCCATCTGTGTCTTCCTAATTAAAAGCATAAGAGGCAGAGTTTCAAAGAATGTTAAGTGTCCCCCAGACTCTTCTCTCCTTCCTCCCCAGAGGTGACACCCTTGCTTCACTTGTTCCCTTCCTCTCATTGGACATACAATGTGTTTGTGAAAAATGTTATTGCCTTCTTTACAGATCAGATCCAGTGTAAATGGTTCACAGTTTTTTACCCCTAGTACTCCTTTTTTTTAAAAAAAAAAATTATTGGTTCTTTTTAGTTATAACAATAGAACTCATTTTGGCATAATTATAAAAGCATGGTATAGATTTGTTCTAATTTGATCCCCAGTATGTCTCCTTTCCCTCTATTCCTCCCTCCCCCCATGTCTTTCCCCAGTACTTCTGTGGCCATTCACGTTAGAGTCTCAGTGCAGACACTTTCCTCTGATTATGGACTTAATTATATCCAATCTTACGCCATTGCCCTGTTTAGAGACTATTAGGAGTCGCCAAGTGGAAAACCATTTTGTCCATTTGGAAAGGGACGTCAGGAGGATTTCATCCATGGCCCTAGCCAATGACAGCCTCTGCTTCACGGTTTCACGCCTTCATGGTACTCTAGCTGGGGTGGAGCCAGAGGGACAGCCAAAGTCCCTGTTCTGGCAGCTGTTGAAGGTAGAGCTGGGTTATTTCCTCACTGACTTTGGAGCCCTTAATCCTAGCCATTTAGGTTTCCTTTGCTAAGTGCTTTGTCTTTAACAAATCCCTGTCTCACAATGATGCCAGAACCCCCAGTACATACATTATGTTTTCTGGAAAGTGTGACATTCCCTTGTGTTAATGTTTATGAAGTGTGTGTGTGTGTGTGTGTGTGTGTGTGTGTGTGTACGTGCACACACCATCAACACCCCTGAGTTCCTTGTCCAAAACCTTATTCCCCATTGTATTTCCTCTCTGGATATGAAATTTCTCATTGTTTATAGTATGACCGTCTTGTCAACTCATCCATCCAAGACATCTCTGTATTTCAACACTCTCCTTATTTTCATGAGTTCCATACTTCTCATATTTGAAAAAAAACCTGAAAAAATAAAAATCCCTTCAAACCCTGAATAATGCATAACAATCTCCTTTCTCAGGAAAATCTCTGCCAAACCTGAATTATTCAGATGATGATGATTAACTCACAATTCTTTTTCTTTCTTCTCCAGGATAATTGTAATCACTGTCGTAATGAGCACGGAGAACAAATGCCTGCATTATGTTCCCTGACTCAAGGCCATGTTGCATTTACAAAGATCAGCTCTCGTCACAGGGGTGGACTTGGTAATTTCCTAGGTGGTAGTGCTTTTCCCCATGAAATGAGCAAATGAGTAGTTTTAAACTTACATGAATTTCCATAATTATTTTATGTAGTCCTTCATGGAAAATGAACAGATGATTGGAGTGATATTGTATTTTGTAGAAAACCACAAAACTGGCATATGTAAATGTACCTTTTAAGCAATGTTATGTCCTTGACAAAGAGAATGAGTTAAGTACCATAGAGGTTAAAAGAGATCATGATATTCACAGATATTTCCATTAATGACTAAAACCAGATTATTTCTGGACTTTTCCATTTCAAACTGACAGGAAAATGAGAAGAGACTAAAGACCGAACCAAGGTTGAGTTGAAGTTATAGAATGTGATGGAAGCTAGCAGAATGGTGTGACAGTCTTGTCTACTCATCCATTAAAGGCACCTCTTCCATTTCAACATTCCTTATTTTCATGAGTTCCATACTGATCTGGACCTCCACATAAATTCAATTGGCCTACCAGAAATATTCCCCCTAAGGCATTACTGCATTCAAGGTATAGGAGCAGCTCCCTATCATATCAAAAAGTTTAAGCCAACAATCTTCAATATGCCACTTAAGGCCCTTCATCAATGTTCCCATATCTATCCAACCACTTTTTTCTAAGATGATTCCACTGGACTAGTGGAAGTTTGTTTTTGTAGTCTGCCCATTCTGAGCTTTGGGCATCTTTCCCAGAGTAGCACATGTTGTTTTACCAACAGCATGTTGACATATATTCTGCCCCACACCATTCTGGCTTCATTATAGCTCTGTAAATTTGTACTGTGACTCTTTTGCAAACCAGAGAAGTTTACCAAGTTTACTTTCTTTGAACTTCCCTTATTGTTGAGGACTTTGCATATTAGCACTAAATGTTTATTAAGACTACAAAATAATGGAATTTGATTAAAGCTAATTGGAATAAAAAGAGAACCTTGAAATATAAAATAGAAGTTATAGGAAATATATTAATAATGGCCATAAGGCAATTTCTAAGAATTTGGGGAGAAAAGTAGAAAACAAGGTGATCAATTAAATCTACATACTTCATAGAAAAATCTTCAGCAAACTTTCTTAACATTTTTTTCCCCTGAAAAAATTGAGTGCCCCAGGAAAAAAGTGCCTTCAAAAATTTGGGGTTCCCCAGTGAATTTGCCGACCTGTCATTCATTCAACCTATGATAAACCCTACTGGTTATAAATACCATCTAGGCAAACAAAGTTTATCACCTATTTTTAGTGTTTTATGCTGAAATTTAAATATACACATAGAAACCATAGGTATTTGTGGAAAGATTTCAATATGAAATAGACATGAAAAGCAAAGACACAAGGAGATAAGAAACTTAGAGAAAACAGAGCCCAATGCAAGAAACAAAAGCTTCAAAACACAACTCTAGTATTTTTAAATGCGTTAAAAATATGACAATTATGAAATAAGAACAAGAGTTTTTGAAATTAAAAATTATAGCAAAATTTTTATAAAATCACCAGAAAATTTAAATAATAAATGCTTCTCAGAAAGTAGAACAAAAGGAGACAAAGAGATATAAAGTTATAATACTGGAAGACAAATCAAAGAAAAATAGAAACATAGATATGCAATGGTGGCCACTGTGTGTTTGGCTCTCCTCCTCAGAGTGGGGGTCTTCATGCTCCTGGGTCACTGTAATGAGCATACAAATAAGTGATGGGCAAGAGGATCTTTGTAAAGTGCGGATTCTGATTCAGTAGACCAAGGTGGAATCTGAGAGTTTGAATTTTTGGCAAGCTCTGGACAATGGCTGTGCAGGGCCCATGGAGCACCTGGAGTATCGAGGTTCTACTCTAGGTTATTTCTTTTCTATACCCATAGTAAGTGACTATGCCACTGGCAGATCAGGAGGCATTGAGGAGTGGTGAATGTTCCGTAGGCCTCTGCATTTCTAGATCTGAACTCTCCTTCCTTCAAAACTTTCTTTCCTAATTATTCTCTTATTCAATTAATGACATCTTTATAGTTTCAATTTCTCAAGTAAGTAACCTGGATGCTAACTCCTCCTCTAATACTTATAAGGAAATATTAACTGCACAGGTATTTCTTTAGTAGACCCTACCTCCTTAATGTCTTCCTCACTATCTCCTCCTGGCCCGCCCATTGACTTAACCAGGGCTTTCAAAATCACATCTTTTCAATTGTGTTCCACTCTCCTAACACTGGGTCAGAGACTCGTTCCCACAGGGATGCTTGCAAAATGAAAACATGACTATGTTAATCTCTTCCCTGAAAGACTGTCACAGTTCTCCCTTATTAAAAAAGAAAATAAAGTCTAAGCTCATTAAAATGTCATTTCAAGGTCTTCCTTGGTCCAACTTCCTTCCCATTTAAAAAATTTCATCTTCTACCTACATTAGCTTTTTTCTACAGGAAAGCTTTGTATACTCAATTTCTCTCCCTGAAACACCTGATCCTTTTCATGAAGAACTACTCATTCATTAAGACTCAGATGGACTCTTGGTGAAGTCTGAACTACCCTTCTCAGGCAGAACTTGTTTTCTAATAAAACTCTCTCTGTGTGTCCCTTATTAGTGTTTTCATTATAGTTATTTCTTTTGACCCCAAACCCCCCTCACGTGGATTCTAGTTAACTGGAATTTCATGTACATTTTTGATAAACACAAGAATTTTCATTTGTGAATTATGTTTGGGTAGGTATAAAGGGGAGCTGGGGGAATTACTGAGAGTTCAGGACATAAAAGGAGATGAAAATAGATGTACAGAAGGAGCAAGCATTATGCTGAGAGATCTTGGGAAAGTTATAGACAGGTGAAAAGAGAAAACAGTTCTGACTCTTCTAACTACATTCTGGTGGCTTGGGAAGGGAGAAGGGAGGATGAAAAGGAGCCAAAACATCTTTAAGAAGATTGTGGAAACAGGGTAAAGGGAAGAGAAGAAGGTGAGAGCAGGGGGCAGATTGGGAGCGGAAGTCAAGAGGTCCTGAATTACTGACTAGCAATATAGTGGCCATTCTGATGGACAAACAGATCCTGCCTATTTCTACATACCATGTGTAATACTGCAACAGAGCAAAGTACATTTGCATGCACTTAGTTGAAGGTGTGAAGGATAGTAAATGCTGGTGAACACTGTTAAATTTAAAGTGTGTAAAATGCCATTGATGTCATCAGCTTCTTAAAAGTTTTAATGAATGCAAAAAAAAAATGTGCAAAAGGGCACTCATAGGTGTTTTAAGAGATTCTCAAATTTGGTCCCCTCCCCCAACATTTAGCAACTCCTCCATGTCCAGGGGCTCAGTTGCTGGTATTTCACGAAAATGCTCCTTTATGCTCTTTACTCACTTCCACCTCAAGGAAGAGACCATTCCCTTTTAATTGCCTGCTCTTGGATTTACACCTTATCTGGTTCTCCACCCCATAATGTGGAGTTGTTGTTTGCTTCCTGGATCTACCTGGTCTTGTCCTGAGACATCTGTTGACCTTTGTCTCCTGTCCCTACCTCCAGGTCAGCTATCATCTTCCTTACTCAAAGTCCTCAATTCAAGGCTTTGCTCTGAAATTCTCTTTATAGAGATCAGACACCTCTACTTCTCCTTGTACCTAAGATATTCAAGTTAACTGTGAATTCTTCTTCTTCTTCTTCTTCTTTTTCTTTTTTTTCTTCCTCCTCCTCCTCCTTCTTCTTCTTCTTTTGCCTTAAGGAAACTAAATTCAAGAGAGGGTAGAGGAGGATAAAAAATAAATCACATTCATTTATTTATATTATAATGATAATAACAACTTATACTTAGTGAATACTTGTTATGTGCTGGACACTAAATGTGCTGAACATTTCATATACCGTTAGTGCTGTAATTATCTTTTTGCTGGCAAAGAAATAGTGTTACATAGTCAGGAAGTGATGGCGCTAGATATGCACCAGATGAATGAACTTCAAAGCCCAGGCCCTTCCCCTCCAGTTGTATGGTCTTCCCTGGAAGTGAGACTTTGGTGGAAAGAATCTGCAACTCATTCCATTTTGTATTCGTACTGTCTCGTAGCATGGTTAACAATACAGAACTTCTACAGACTTCTAGTGGAATGCATTTTGGATTAGGGAGGAGATAGGAGCTTTGCTAGTCAATGGAAGATGGATTTTTTAAGTTGACAGAATGTTTATCTTGGGAAGGAGTTTCTTCACCCTCCAAGGCTGAAGGTCATGGATCGTAAAATTATTTTCAATTCGTCTTTGCTGAAGAAACTCTCAACACAGCAAGGAAGCAGAATGCATGCTCATGCTGTGAAAACAGAGATTGAGTTTTATATTGCTTCCACTGAGGAGTCATATGCAGACAGTCTGTCCTGTCTATCGATCTGAGCTAAAGTCAAGTAAATGAGCTAGAAGGAAAAATTCTCTAACTTACAAAAGTCAGTCAGACCTTGGAAGAATCTGTCATTCTCTATTTCTTTCCAATATATGGAGCGATTAGAAATTGAATGCCTAGATTTGAGCAGAGAAATTAAATTTTTACTTTGTTGAATAACAAATGCATTTATGAAACAGGAAAAATGTGCAAAAGAGGAAGTTCTTAATGAGATCCTGCAAGAGATCTTTTATATTGCACTAGGAAGATTTGCCAAGTTCCATGATCTTTAGGAAAATATTATTATGAAAATAGTTATGTTCAGAGCTCAGAGTTCGTCCTTTCTAAGGGAAGATTCTTAGGTTATTCTAGAGTTGCCAAATATTTCACATTGTCATGCCCACCCCTTTATCTCCATACCAGGTTGTTAAGTTTTCACACAAACCTGGATCGTTGTGATAAATTTCACATTTATCATTATTTATGTAAAAGCTATTAGACAGCTTTACTTGGCATTTAATTTAATACCAACATTAGTATATTATATCATCTTTGAGTATGGAGGTATTTATAAATACATAAGTCATTCCAATCAGTTTTATTGAATCATGATTTATACTCATCTAAGGTTATATATTTTAAGAGTATAATTTTATTAGTTTTGGCATGTGCATGTATACGTTTATACAACCGCAACCGTAGTCAAAACAGAATACTTCCATCACCTTCAAACATTCCCTCATGCCTCGTTCCAGTTAATTTTTTCCCATTCCTGGTCTTGGACCACTCTCAATCTGTTTCTTATTAATGTAGTTTTGGATTTTCTATATTTCCATATGGAATCAAAGAATGTAGAATCACTCAGTAACTAGTGTTTTTGTCCTTGAAAAATACTTGTAAGCAAACTAAATGACATGCCACAGGTTAGTCTGAAAAGACTCAAATTTAAGTTATGTGAACTCATCTTAAATAAAAAGATACTAACCCAAATTTTAAAACGAGGCAAAGTATTTGAATGGACAACTCACCAAGAAAAGATATACAAATGACAAATATATATAAAAACATGCCCAACATCTTTAATCATTAGAGAAATACAAATTAAAATCACAATGACATATCTCTGCTCAGACATTGAAATGGCTAAAAATAAAATATCAAAATGATGGAGAGAATGTGGAGCAACTGAAAGTCATACATAATGTGGGGAAATTCTTTAGAAATTTGTTTGATAGTTTCTAATAAATTTAAAGATATATTTACCATAAGTTTCAGCAATCTGACCTTCAGCGTTTACCCCAAAGAAATGAAAAGATGCATTCACACAAAGACCTGGTCAAAAATCTTTGTAGCAGTTTTATTTATAATAGTCCTAATCTGGAAACAAGTCAATTGAGGGAATGAAATACAATAAAAAGCTATGCGGTAATAAAAAGCAAACAATTAATGATAAGCACTACAGAATAGATGAATTGTGAAAGCATTATATTGAGTGAAAAGCCAGATACAAAAGTTTATGTAGGAGAAATCTGGCAGGCTTACAAAAATTTTTTAAAAAAGCATCAATGTTTGAGTATCACACATCATTGGATGCTATGTTCCTGATCATTTTTGTCCTCAAAAAGCCTACATAACTTCATGAATATTTACCAATATAACAGCAATATAAAAATCTCACCAAGAGATTTTTCTTAGAGGAGAGCCTTTGTAGAGTAGTTCTTCAGATGCCGTTTTGTCTTTCTTATCATAGTTCGTGTGTCCAAGGAAAGTTGTAGTGCATATACAACTGATTTCACAAATCACAATGTAGAACATTTCCATTATTTCCAAGTGGGTTCTATAGTCCCAGGACAGAATCCATGGCAGACATCAGAGATCCATGCCTTCAAATGGATCATCTAGCTGAAAGAGAGTCAAACCCAATGTGGAAAGTAGTCGTAGATTCCACAGCCAGTCTGTAAGTCTTACTGGGGTAGGAAACGGAGAGATTCCTGAAGCCAACATAGGGGTCCCCACAGATCTTGGAAAGTGGGTGTCAATGTTTATGTTTATACCCTAAATTCTGCCACTTCAGAGAAGCTGTCCTGGTCACACAGTGAAGGATGTCCTTTCTCCCATAACTTTATATCAACTTCTTAGAGGCTTCCCTGCTCATTTATTTCTTTACTTTTTCTTTTCTGGGTATTTCCTTGCCCCAGAATTCCAGCTCCTTGAGGTCAAGGATCTGTTTGTTGTTGTTGTTTTTAATTAGCCGATGGATCCTAATGTATACCAGAGTCTGGCACAAATTAGGTGTTCTGAAAATATGGACTCAGTAGAATCAAATACAATTAAATTTGAATAAATTTGATAGAATTTGATGATAAATACACTAAGAAATGATACATTTCTTCTAATAAAATCATTTCTTCATCTGTTGTTAAGGATCAAATTATATAATCTGTGTAAATTAGAGTACAGTGGCCTAGCACACTGCAAAAACTCAAAATCATGAGATGGGGTTAAATTACCTCATTATGTCAAGATCATTAAACAAATCTAATTCTCCCTTAATTCTACCACTCCAATGAATTTTTCTGCTTTTTAAAACGTCCTTTTGTTTTCCTTCCAAAATTCTTGCAGCTCCCCTTCCACATTTTTCTAATCGCTGCTCAAGAATATTGGGAGTTTGAATCAAAACCCTAACTCTGAAATCTTCCTTCTTTTTTTTGGTCTTAGGTTCTAGAACTTTTAGTCCTATCTGATCTTCTAAATTGCATGATGTAGTCTTACTACAGAGTACAAAGTTTAGAGGGAGAATGGAAACTTGTATTAAGGTAACATTAAAACAATGTATTCAACCTAAAATGCCATTTATTGTATTCCATCTATTTATTTTCTTTTTCTTCTTTTCTTTCTTTCTTTCTTTCTTTCTTTCTTTCTTTCTTTCTTTCTTTCTTTCTTTATTTATTTATAAATAGAAATTGAACCCAGGGGCGCTTAACCACTGAGCCACTTAACCACTGAGCCTTATAATATTTTATTTAGAGACAGGATGTTGCTGAGTTTCTGAGAGCCTCACTAAATTGCTGAGGCTGGCTATGAACTCATGATCCGCCTGCCTCAGCCTTCAAAGCCGCTGGGATTACAGGTGTGTGCCACTGTGCCTGGCTCCATCTATTCATCTATTTCTTTCTTTAAAAAAATTTTTTTAGACATTGATGTACCTTTATTTTATTAATTTTATTTATATGTGTTGCAGAGAATAGAACCCAGTGGCTCACACATGCTAGGCAAGTGCTCAACCACGGAGCCATAACCCAGCCCCAATTTCCTAAACACAACAGAACCTCTCATCAAGTGATCTCAGTAGCAGGTCAGGTAAATATCAACTTGAAATCTATTTTTTGGTTTGTTTTTGTTGTAATGTATAGCAGGTGTAGAACATTGTTGCATTTCTCCATAATATCAAATTGTACTGGCTTATTTAAGAAATTTTATATAGATGCTATCAAAAAATTGAGATGACCTTTCAAATTTTTTTTCAGATTATTTTTCTGAATTTTTGACATTAAGGAATCTAGATGGAAAAGCATTCTTTTTTAAAAAAGATGATTTTTACAGCAAGCAGTTCCTGTTCCATTTTCTTAATTATACTTTAAATTTTTAAAAAATATTGTAAATTATATATAATATAAAATTTACACTTTTACTCATTTTACGTTTGCAATTCAGTGACAGTAATTACACTTTGTGCAACCATTGTTGCCACTCATCTCCATAATGTTTTCCATCTTTCCCAAATGAAACAGTACATATTGAACAATGACTCCCCCTCCAGGCTCCCACCCTTGGAAACCACCGTTCTTTCTGTCTCTGTAAATTTGACTACTCTAGCCACCTTGCATGAGTGAAATCATATGCACTATTTTTCCTTTAGTGACTCACATTTCACTTAGCTCAGTATCTTCAGGATCCATCCATGTTGGACCATGTGTCAAAATCTCACTCCCTTTTTAAGGCTGAAAAATATTACATTGTATGTATGCCGTTTTTAAATCCATTCATCTGTTGATGGACACTTCAGTGACTTCCAACTTTTGGCTATTGTAAATAATGCTGCTATAAACATTGGCATACAGATATCTGTTTTAAGTCCTGGCTTTCAATTCTTTTAGTTATATATGCAGATGTGAAATATACATTAATTATATGTTTAATTCTGAAGGGAACTTCTGTACTGTTTTCTTTTTTGTTGATTTTTTAAATAAATGACAGTGAAATGCATTACAGTTCATATTACACATATAGAGCACAATTTTTCATATCACTGGTTGTACATAAAGTATATTCACACTAATTCGTGTCTTCCAACATGTGCTTTAGATAATGATGTCCATCATATTCCACCATCATTGCTAACCCCCTGCCCAGAGTTGGAGAAGATAATGCTAAGTGAAGTTAGGCAATCCCAAAAAATCAAATGCCGAATGATTCATAGTGGGGTAGGGAGGGAGAGCATGGGAGGAATAGACAAACTCTGTATTGTTTTCGATAGCAGCTGTACCTTTTTACATTCCTATCAGAAATGTACAAAGTTTTCAATTTCTCCAATACTTGTTATTTTCTTTTTGTTTTAAATAATAGTCCTCATAATATGTAAGAAGTGGTGTCTCATGTGGTTTTAATCTGTTCTTTCCTAATGATTAGTAACATTGAGCATATTGTCATTTTGTATATCTTCTTGGGAAACGTATGTATTCAGATCCTTTCCTCACTTTAAATATCAGGTTGGTTCTTTGTTTGTTTTTTGTTGTTATTTTTGAGTTGTGGGAGTTCTTTCTGTATTCTGGATATTAACCCCTCATCATATATAAGATTCACAAATATATTTTTCAATTCCGTGAGTTACTTTAACACTGTTGGTAGTATCCTTTAATGCACAGAGGTTTTAAATTGATGTAAAACATTTAACTTTCTGTAACCTGTGCTTTTTTGTTATTGATATTGTTGCCTGAGCTTTTGGTATCAGTCCCAAGAAATCATTGCTAAATCCAAGGTCATGAAGGTTTCTCCCTATGTTTTCTTCTAAGAGTTTTCTTCTAAGAGCTCTTAGATTTAGGTCTTTGAATTGCTTTGTGTTAATTTTTGCATATGGTACAAGGTAAGGGTCCAACATTTTTCCATGTGAATATTTAGTTCTTCCAGCATCACTTGTTGGAAGGTGTTTTCTAAGCAAGAATTGTTCTAGTGAATGTTTCTAAAGTGATTTGTGACAGTTTCAAAGGTCAAAAAATAATGATTAAGTTGTGCATCACTTAAGGTAGATTTTGACCTCTCCCAAGTTGAAGAGTACTGGGAGAACTAAGATCATTTACATTCCTGAGTGAGAAAAAAAAAATAGCATAAGCTTCTTGGATGAAGAAGACAAGACTGAAAAGTTACAGGATCATCCATTGGTCAAAGTACACCTGCCCGGTTTGCTGTTATACACACTTTCAGACTCAGGGGTTGGAGAGGCCTCCCTCTTACCTGACCACTGAGGAGGCTGGTGAGGAACATGTCCTTACCACTTTGGAGTCTGATTATTCTGTTGGCATTTGCTAAATTAGATGGTGAAGCTGGTGGACTTGAGCAGCAGCCACAAAAAAGAAGTATCAATAACCTCCAACAGTAAGTAAACAGGAGTTATTTTTGTTGAAGGAGTAGGGAAATTCCTTACCACTTTTCACAAGCAGCCAGATGAGCAATAGTGTAATTTTGCTTGAGGAAAACAGTG
Source organism: Spermophilus citellus (assembly GCF_964194105.1). Taxonomy (NCBI): domain Eukaryota; kingdom Metazoa; phylum Chordata; class Mammalia; order Rodentia; family Sciuridae; genus Spermophilus; species Spermophilus citellus. Next base: position 74,303,192 of record NC_138187.1, on the reverse strand, counting down.
ATGGTAAAAAGCCGACAGGGAAAATTATTTGGATGGATACATGGAATTACCTGCTTATGTATAAATTATTTATTTTTCCATAAGCCTACTACATGGTTACTAGGAGGTATCTCCGGGAAATTTACAGATAAAGAAGTGGCAGATGACTGGAGCCCAGATGTACACCATCTGTAGTTACTCAGTGAGAAATTGTTTAGATTTAAAAATTATATGTGCTAATGACTGATACAGTCTCTGGTTGTCTTACATAGGCCTCGCATAGCCTCAGAGAGGGGAAATTTAGTGTTTCTTACATCATCTGCCCAAAACATTGAATTTAGAACTGGACCCCTGGGAAAAATTAAATTAAATGATGAAGACCTCAGCGAATGTTTGCATCAGGTAATAAATATACTGCACACCTATTGAGGTCATTTTGCATATCAATATATAGTGACTTAGTCCAACAGCTCTGTTTTAATCTGTACCTTGACTCTTTAGCCCAGAGAACATGATTGGCAGTAAGATGAGTTCTTATAAAGGACAGTGACCTAGAGTTAATGGTGGGTAGGGGGAGTAATGCTAACAGAGGTGGCTCATGGTACAGAAAAATGTACCCTAGTCCAGAAAAAATACAGAGGGTGGTACTTGAATTCCTCTGTAAGGGAGGTGAAGGGGAGGGTAACCAGGGAAAGGTGTTGATGTGGCAAGTTTACTTTTACCAAAGAACTGTATTGGACAATTATTCTCATGCCTTATTGAATGTTTTCAGTGTCAATATTTATTACACCATGCCTGCATATCTGCTATAATGTAAGAGCTAGCATTGTTTGGAGCATATTATAGGTCATCTGTTTGCATACTACCTGATATCCATGATCTCATTTGACCCTCACAGCTACCCTGTGAAATGGGCTTATTATTACCACATTTATAATGGAGCTAAATGTACCCTAGAACTGTTAAATAATTTGCTCAAAGACACATAATAAATGGCTGAATCAAGATTTAAAACTTGAACAGTCTGGTTCTAAGCCAACTTTCTTCATAAGCACCCTAAACAATTATGGGAAATATGCAAACAGAAAATACATTAATATAGTGTTATGAAAAGGGTGAGTGGAATTATGCCATGGCTATTTTGTTCTAAAGTTTATTGTTCACAGCATTATTTTAGTATTTTAATAGGTAAGATCATAGTGCTTAAAACAGAACATAACTCAAGTTTTTTATTAGAGTCTTCTAAGATGTACATATTTTTTTTTACCAGCATCCTTCTTCTCCTTTTTCTTTTAAAAATAGATTGAGAAAAACAAAGATGATATTGTAGTTTTAAAAAAGAGTGCAGTTGACCTGCCCCAAAATGTATCTAATCAAATCCATCAGCTTAATTCTTCGGTAAGTCTGACATCCACATCTTAAGAGTAAATAAGTTCTCCTTAATTCAACTTTGTAAGTAATTCATTTTGCAGGGGTCATACCATCTTCTCTTTTTATCACTGTCATTATGGACTTTTTTGTTGAACTTGCATAACTCTAATGGAGGACATAGAGGTGTTCATGGACAGAATGTTGGAAATACGAGGACAGTAATATGTTGCACATGCGGACATTATTCAAGTTCTGAGACGACCTTCTTATTGGTGAAGGGGCTCATGGCTGTTATGAGAGTTTCAATAGAGTGTCCAGAGAAGCAATGAGATACAGATTATCAGTAGGGTGTACTTCTTTTAAAAAGATCTAGGAAGGAGCTGGGCATGGTGGCCCAGGCCTGTAATCCCAGCGGCTCAGGAGGCTGAGGCAGGAGGATCGTGAGTTCAAAGCCAGCCTCAGCAAGTTAGTGAGGCCCTGTCTCTAAACACAATATAAAAAAGGGCTCAGTGGTAGCACTCTTAGGTTCAATCCCCATACCAAAATAAACAACGAAACAAAACCCCAACAATCTAGGAAGGAAGGAAGAAAGAAAGACATGTGACAAAAGGGAATAAGATGCAAGGGAAGACTAGAAGGGAGAAGTATGAGGACGGAAAAGTGAATGAAAGTGGGAACAAAATCCCTCCCTGGCAGAGTGTATTAGGAAAATATGTCGCAGGGTACAACGCTGTGTGAAATACCTTGGAACCAGCTAACTGATGTTTTTTTCTTCCCCACTGCCAGCTTGTGGCTCTCGAGAGAAAATTTCAAAGTTTCCAACAGGTAAGGCCCATAATGACTAGATACCTTATATCTTTCACTGAAAAATACACAAGAACCATCGACAGAGTTGATATCCTTATTTTAAGGGTAGATAGATGATTGATATCAAAGATGTGCTTTTCCCATAACTTAGTTCTCATCCCAGCTTCTGCTTCCCAGGATGCAGACAAGGACCCTGAGTCTAAGAGAGGTGCAGTGTCCGGGCCAGGGTCACTGGGCGTGTGAGGTTTTGTGCCTCCCAGTTCATAGCCTGCTGCAGTCTTGGCTGGGCACAGAATCACGAGCCACCACACAGCTTTGTAGATTCAAACAGCAATTCTTTATTCCCGAACTCACACCGGCCTCCACACACGTTCTGAGGCAATCCCAGTTCTGCTGCCACCTAATTCACCTACTCCACGAGGCTTTCTTCCCAAAATACTCTCTGAATCTCACGAGAGCTCAACAGGAGCTCAGGTAGCAGGAACGCCCTATTTCCAGCAGCAATAATCCTCAACATAGAACTTCCCTAAAACCCAAGGTCTTAAACTGGGAACGCCCTAAACCCAAGGACCAGGATACTATACTTCCTCAAACTGCAGGATACACCCTAATCCTGGATCCACCCTCGTCCTTGAGTAGGGTCATCTTTCTCAAACACACATGCAAGGTCACAGCAAATTTAACATGGGGTACGCTGGCAAGGAAATCGATGCGTCATTCCTACTTGGTAATGGCCCTCAGCAATAGCCCTCGTGGATCCCTTCTCACAATGGCACCTTTAATTTAACTCTTTGACAGTAGGTTGAAATGTGCTCTGCTTGATCAGCTATCGATCTCCCAACTTGCTGATTCTGGCATCGAGGACTCTGTTTTGAAAAGTAAAACATGCTTTCTAACATGAAGTTCCAAAGTCTGGGGTGTGTCACAAATATTTCAGATTCCCTTGAAACTCCATTTGCTGGTAACTAAATTCGAACCACTTCATACCACAAATGTTCTATAACTTTACCAAATGTTTACAAGCCGACTATGTACTTCCAAGCTTCTTACCATTTTTTTTTTTTTAAGTAGCTGGACTCTTTAAAGACTTTTATGGAAAGCATAACCTTTTATCTAGAGAAATGTAGACTCTCCCCATATTTGTTGTTTTGTGGGATTCTAGATTAAGACTCTCTGTAGGGTGTTGTTCTCTACTTTCTGTGCTTGAAGTTTGTTAGCAAGTTTATATATATATATATATTCGTTTTCCCCACTTTGACAATGGGTTGCACCCTGAGGCTTCCTTCATCAGTTTAAGAAGTGGTTGAGTGAATGAAAATTAGTAAGGACTTGTGCTATAGAACAAAACCCAGCACTAGAGTTTTTAGCCTTCTGCAATGCTTCACTGTTTCTACCAAAGGTCAAGAACTGGAGAACATGGTCCAAATGAACACAGGGTGTTCTCTCTCTCCTCATCCCTCCTGAAGAGTTTTTAGTGCTTTCTGAACGGAAATGCCTTTCAGGCTTTGGTCAGGGCAAAGGCTCTCCGGCCACCACAATCCCTACCACTCCCTATTGTCTTCCTTCTGAACGCTAACCTTCATTTCCTGCTGGGCCCCATGAGTTTTGGAGTTTCAAATCCCCAGACAGTGTTGCTTTTGTACGACAGAAGAACTTCTAATGAGCTCCTGGTGAACATTCTTAATAGTGCCTTTTGGTGGACACAGCTCATTATGGTACTGGCATGAAGACAAATAGAATAATGAAAGAGAACAGAGTCCACAGAGAGAACTCCCTCCCACGCACATGTATGGTCTCCTGATTTATGACAAGGGTAGAGAGAGAATAGGCTTTGCACTAAATGGTACTGGGCCACAGAACTGTCCTCTGGCTCTCTATTTCATCTGTAAACAAAGGAAATGAATTTGATTTTTTTCCTGTGCGTCACTGTATATATACCTAAATGTAATGCATACTTCGCCCCTATTTATGTAGAGAAATCAACTATCGATAAAGTTAATAAAAATAGATTCGTTGCATTATCCTTTGTCCCCTCCAAAAAGGTGTCTCTGTCCCTAAAGACATTAAAAATCTTATAAGATTGAAACTGGGAGCTGACATTAGTTTAGAATGGCCAGGTTGTGTAGACAAAGGTAGGTCTGTTTGCCACTGAATTGAAAGCTAGTCAGGTGAGCACAAGGTGCGGGGTGGATCTCAGCGGGCCACATGGCAAACAAAGGGGCTTGGAGTGAAATGAGTTCAGTCATTTTAACCCATGGGAGGAGGGGATGGCAGTAAAAAGGGATCAGATTTCAAAGGCTTATCTGGAGGTACTAAAGATAAGAATAACAGGGCAAAGAATGGGAGATTTCCATTTATTTTTTCTTAGTGCAATCAGAATCATTGGCTCTTGTCCACTGACCCATGAACAATTCTTTTCCAGAGAATAGAGTAAGGACCTTCTTCCTTCTGGTTAAAAGCACATAAAGAGTTAAGGAATCGGAACACAACTGATAATAGCAAGCACCTCTAAGGTTTTCATAAGAGAATCGATCTGCCAAAGGACTGGAGTAATTGATTGGAAATGGAGGAGACCCCACTGATAAGGAATAAAAGGAAATTTTTCACACCTGCACTGAGACCTGCCCTTGGTCCTGGGAACTGCAGTGTCATGAGCTCACTGACTGACCTCTCTTTTTCTTCCAGACAGTGGACAAAAACTTTTGCAGCAGCCATCCCTGCCAAAACGGTGGAACCTGCCTCAATCTGCATGATTCCTTTTATTGCATCTGTCCCTCACAGTGGGAGGTGAGTCACTTGCCTTTGATTAAAAGACCTGATGAGTCAGCATCTGTGATTTTTTTATGGACTCATTCAGACATATTTAATTCTCCATCTGAAGTCTTTAGGATTCTGTGACTCCTGGATCAGAGTGAATTTTACCCTGTATGCCAGAGGATGGCAAGTAGGATTATATAACCCAGTGAATGCCAAGCCAACCTAAGGAGGAGTTCACTTGCTTGGATAATTACACTGAAGGCCGTGATATTTCTGTTAGCATTAATTTTTTTAATTTATTTTTTATATTTTTTAATTTGTTCTTTTTAGATAAACATGAGAGTATATTTTAACATATACATAAATGGAGTATAACTTATTCTAATTAGGATCACTTTCTTGTGTTTTTATATAATGTGGAGTTTCAATGGTCACATACATATTCTTATATGAACATGGGAAAGTTATATCAGATTCATTCTACTGTCTTTTCTGTTACCATCCTCCTGCCCTACCCTACATTCTCCTTTGTCTAATCCATTGAACTTCTAGTCCCCATCCCATTATTGTGTGTTAGCATCTGCACATCAGAGAGAACATTCGGCCTTTGGTTTATTGGGATTGGCTTATTTCACTTAGCATAATATTCTCCAGTTCCATCCATTTACTGACAAAGGCCATAATGCCATTCTTCTTTATGGCTGAGTAATATTCCGTTGTATTATGTACCACATTTTCTTTATCCATGCATCTGTTGAAGGGCACTTAGGTTGGTTCTATAACTTAGCTATTGTGGATTGATCTGCTATAAACATTGATGTGGCTGCATCACTGTAGTATACTGATTTTAAATCCTTTGGGTATAAACCAAGGAGTGAGAGAACTGGGTCAAATGGTGGCTCCATTCCAAGTTTTCTGAGGAATCTATACTGCCTTCCATAATGGTTGCAACAATTTGTAGTCCCACCAGCAATGTATGAGTGAACCTTTTTCCTCACATCCTCACCAACATTTATTCAGCCTTGAAAAAAATTAGCATTAATTTAAATTGTTCAGCTTTGGAAAGTAAAATGACTCTTGACATAATTAGTTTTCTTGCAAAATGTTCCTAACATTACATTAAGTAAATATTCCCAGGCATGGGGCTATTGTAAAATGAGAATTCATCTTGATAAGTCTCTTTGTGTGACTGCTGTATTTTTTTTTAAGAGAGAGAGAGAGAATTTTTTAATATTTATTTTTTAGATTTTGGTGGACACATTATTTTTATGTGGTGCTGAGAATCGAACCCAGTGGCCCGCGCATGCCAGGCGAGCGCATTACTGCTTGAGCCACATCCTCAGCCCATGTGTGACTGCTGTATTCTTATGAAGAGCTCTTTGGTTCAATTAGGTCAAATATGAATTCTAGAGGAAGGATAACTGATGGTCAATATTAGTATGTTTGTATTTGGCTTAACTAAGGACTTATTTACCGTCCATATGTAAATCCTTACACATACCATATGAAAATGAGCCCCCAGATGCCTCTGTGACCCATGACACCTGACTTTCTTCTTTATATAACTGCAGGGTCCTCTTTGCTCAGCTGATGTTAACGAATGTGGGATTTATTCAGGAACACCCCTGAGCTGCCAGAATGGAGCCACATGTATGAACACAGTGGGGAGTTACAGGTAACCTCTTGAAAAAAAAAAAAAAAAGCTGTTGCATTTTTGAAGGACTAAAAGCATCCCATAGTTAAAAGAATCCAAAGTCAATTGTCTGTGTTACCTGTAAAACTAGGTACTCCATGGGAAATACATGGCTCTGATTCAGCAAATACATAGCTATTTTTATTTAGATCAACCAAAGCTCCTGAATGCTCAACTCTCACCCTGTGAAGAAGTTCTTTCGCCAGCATCTTAAGGAATGGGAAGAAGGGTTCCCTGTATTAGTGAGTTTGTGGTTTTAGTAAGCGTAGCTTCATTCAACACTAGGTAAAAATGTTGACCAAAACAGGATCAAACATTGAACTGTGTTAATTAGTCAATGTCTTTCTTCATGTAGCCACCAGTTCCCTCTCCGAATCCACGTGCAGGCCTAGGTTTTCTTTTTTAAAATTTTTATTTGGCCAAATGACTTGTCCACAATATTCTCCTGCTCAGCTCAGGCATCGCCTTCCACAGAAAACTTCTGTTCCTTTACTAAACTGAGTTAGGTATCACAGTGCCCCATTTTCCCACCACACTTCTAGACTGTTGTCATCAAAGCCATGATGGTTCACATATTCATCTTTTTAATAATCAGAGCCAGAACTTTGCAGCAGATCATCATCAAGTTTCCTGTGTGGAGTTCCTTAAAATCACTTTTTAAAATAATCTGTAGATATTATCTTTCCCCATATTTTGACTGGTCTCCTGTTTTCCAAGAGTATTTAAGGGTTAAGAAATGGGTTCTGCTAGGATGTGAACAAATTCTTTCAACATGGGGTACAATCTCACTGGACTCCAGAGCAATTGTTTGTTCTCTTCCTAGTATCTTCCTCTTGCTCTTCAATTTCCTGGGAGAAATATCCATTCTATTCTTTCCAGAAAAACTGAGGGTAGCAATTTATTTATTTTTAAATATTTTTTTTTAGTTATACATGGACACAATATCTTTATTTATTTTTTATTTATTTTTTATGAGATGCTGAGGATTGAACCCAGAGTGGGAAGCACTCTGCCACTGAACCACCATCCCAGCCTGTAATCTAGTTTTTATCCCTGTCATCTATTAAGACATTATTTTATCCAAAAGCAGTTACCATTCTTCTCTTTTCATTTAAGTGATTCTTAAAAAAAAAAAAAAGATTCTAATCTTTTTTTTAAAAAAAATCTGATCTTTGAAACTTTTGCTCATTCCAGGTTAAAATTAATGCATTCACTTCTGGTAATATGTTTATGAGTTCAACCATTATGCAAAAATAACATTATCAACCCCTATCTTAAATTGAATACCAGGTTATTAAAGACCCTAAAGGGTGGTACAGGACAAGCTGAGTGTTAGAAATTTGGAGGCACAGCCATTGAACTGTTTTAAAAGCTTTGCTTTTAGGATTTGGCTTTTAATTTAAATGCTCCTTTGCCCCTTGCTTTTATAAACGTTCAGACTTGGGCTTATCTTTCATTCCCTTGAAAGCATTATCTCTTGGTTTCTATTTATGGGCATTTATCAAGGAGAATTGCTACTTGGAGATATCAGTGGCAAATTGTCCTGACTCCCAGAACTTATACTTTCTGGCCTTCCCAATATCTAGAAATGTCCTGGAGATTAGATCTCACTCCCGGTCTTCCTTTATCGTCACTGTCTGTCTTGGTATCTTGTGTGCCAATAAAGTGATAAAGATGTGCAAGGGGGACAAAATCCATCAGCCAAGCAGGTTGTTATTTTTGTTGCTCTCAGCACATTATTTGTCTTCACTGCAAAATAGAAATTGAAAAAAAAAAAACCTTTAACATTCATAGCTATTTATAGCATGTCCAGATACATACATATGAGAAAGGGAGAGGGGGAAGGAGAAGGAGAGGGAGAAACAGAGAGAGACAGGAAGGGAGTTGGGAGAGAGAAACCATTTTATTTGTTGAGAGCAGCATTTCTAAATTAAAGCCTCAACTTTGCAAGAGCAGTCCCAAATCTCTTGTACCTTGCAGTAAAAAGCATAAGGCCTCCATCTGCTGGCTCTGGGGATGATTTTGGCTTTTAATCTTTGCCCTTCATAGATTTGCTGGAAGACATCAGGAAGCAGAACATTTAAATCCGGTTTCTTGCTCTTGATATGAGGATGATTAGTGAAGCCTCAGGAATCCCAGTTGATTTCCTATGCCTTAAGCACTCGAATGGATGCATATCATGGTGACTTTTTGAAGGAATAATATTTTTAAAAATCCATGAGCATAAAATTTAATTCTTGCTTTGTGTAATCTGCACGTAATGAAACAGAGAGCATTTAGAGGCTTTCTTTAGTCCTATTAATTTTGTGAGGCTAAATCCTTATTAATCAGTAGTTTCACTGAGACTAGAAATCCCTCTGGGAAACTTCAAAACACATTTGCCAAAGGAAAACTTGAGTCACTTTTGAATAATCTGGATCTGCAAAAATGTGCTCATGATGGACAAAGTTTGCTTTGGATTTGAGGCCTCCTTCAAGGGTTTTGTTTTGTTTTGTTGTTTTGTTTTGTTTTGAACTCTTAGAACTGATTTACTTGGGGATAAAAATGGAGTTTTTTATTTAACAGGATTAATAGTTCATAATTGTAAAGACTTTTTAAAAAGATAAAGCACTGTGCAAATACTAATTAATTGGAAGCTCTTTTCATAGACAAGTTTTTGGCAAAAATTATTTTATAAAGTAATAAGAACAAGAAAAATGATCATCTATTCCTACTCATTCTAGAGGTCTTACCCCCAACTGCCTCAGACAGCTAACAGAACAGTATTTTGCCACTTCTCAATATTGTTATGGCCTCTTTATTGTGAAGAATTGATACATCTCGTTTCCCTACTTTGTGTTTAAGATAGCCCTTGGGGTCTGAACTTGCCACCCATGGATGGTGGATGTTATATACTTAGGGTTCAGATCTGAAAGGCTTTTTAGGAAAAAGCGAAACAAAACAATTTGCATTTGTTCTCCAGGAATGTGATGATGCTTAGTATATTTTCTTTTCATTCATATCAATGGTGGATTTTAAAACATGCCAAGCTTAGACGATGAGGATAATCTGATTTTAACTCAGGTGGTAGTTAAGTATTAAACTTATTATCTCTTTCAGTTAGTCAGTATATTGATATTGAACCATGGACTCTAACATAAGTTAAACTATGACTATGGAAGCATCTTTGACATTATCTCAATTGCCAAATGCACTTGTAATGTTTCTGAAGTCTGAAAAGCCTAGCTTTATTCTGCTGGAACCAAGTTGGTGATAAAAGGTTATTACAAAGGTGACCTCAGTAACTAATCAGTAACTAATAACTAAGACAGGAGTAGTATTGGGGTCATTTTAAAATATACACATGGCTTTTATTTTCATGTAGGAAGTATATAATTATTCTTTTTCTTTAAAGGCTGTATCAGTTCTCCTTAAAAAATACATTTTACATTCAAACACTTTTATGTTAAAAAGACATACACGTGCAAAGTCTTCATACTAACTTCACCTTCAGAACAGGGAAATGTAACAGGGAAAAACAATGGTGCAGGAGTAACACACACCTGGGTTTTAGTTTATCTTCTATCAATAGTCAATTCCGTGGCCATAGGCAGCATGTGTCTGTAAAATGGGATTAAAGTACTTACCTTGAGATCACAGTGGGGAAGCTTATAGTCTGGTTGGCTTCCCTTCTCCCTCCTGTCTTCTTATGTTATTTAAATTTAAATGAAAGAGGTCTACTTTGTAGCTGGTTAAAGGAGAGTACAGGGTTAAGATTCACTCATGTCCCCACTACAATAGGGAGAAGGAGAGAAGGAGGAGGAGAAAAAGAGGATTCAACTGCAGGTCCATGGACCACAATTTCCTCATTTACCTGTGGTTAAGTGCTCAGAGATAAGATAAACACAAATTCTGAGCACTTCCTACAGAGGAATGCAAAAATGAGAAATTATATCCCATCTGATTCAAATGTATGATATGTCAAGGTCATTGTACTGTCATGTGTAACAAATTAAAAAAATTTTAAAATAAATAAATAAATAACCTCTCATGAGCTAAAAAAAAAAAAAAAAAAAAAAAAGAATGCCTTTAGAATCCGGCGTGAACATAGTGCTCATGTGTGATTAGTACACTCTGTGTACTGTGTGTCCCAGAGGTTCCCAAACAGATCTCTCATATCCAGAAAATAGACTTAGCAAGGAAGAGAAAAAGAAAGAAAAAAAAAAAGAGAGAGAGAAAGAAACTAGATTCAGAAAGCTAGTAATCATTGGTTTTAAGATATTTTAAACAATTTTGCAGGTGTGTGGTGTGGTGTGGAAATAGAGTTTTAGTAATAAAGGCAGTTAGATCAAATGCTCAAATGTGTATGAAATGTAAAAGTTCTGCAATCCCCCTAAATCTAATTAAGTTCTCTGTAAGCATTTTCTATGTATGTACGAGAAAGAGAAGAAAAATGGGAAGAGAACACATGAGGAAAAGTCTAGAAAAAAGATGAGGGGAAGATAGGTAGCTCTCGGTAAGGAAAGAACTGAATTTCTCCTTGACTTTAATCATTTATTGTGATTCATCCATGATATTGTCTTAAATGAGAAAAAGCACTCTTGTAATACTGGTAAATGTGATTTATTAATGAAATAGCTTTCATATAAATATATATGATGTTGCAAATTTCATGGCTCACATTTCTACAAAAAAAATATTCATTTATCCACAATTCAAAAATTTAATGGGACATCCTCAATTTTTATTTGCTAAGCCTGGTAACCCTACATGTGAGTTCGTGGAAACTGTTCGCCACTATCTTACTATCTGGCCATGTTCTCTGATTGCTTCTTCCTTAGGAACTGACCAAGGATATCACCACAGCAATTGTTTCTGGTGCCCATCATGCACATGCCACATCCTGTCACCAGGGTGTGGCTCTTGATCCTCTCAAACAGCCAACCTGATTTCCTGTCATGTGATTCCCATGTCATCTGTAGATCTTAGCTGAGCTCCTTGAACCTCAGTGGGCATTGTTGAAAGGGTTTCTTTACCTTGTAGAATGGCCCCTTTTCCAGAAGACTCAGAAACTAGACCCTGTTGCCAGGCATGGGAGGCAAGCAAGGCCATGCAGGTCCCCCTCTTCCTTATCTATGTCCCCTGATACAGAGGGTCAATTCTTTTCAGGAGGGCTTGCTCTGCCAATGCTGCTGGAGTCTGATAAATGGTGACCTCTGGGCTCCTCCATTCCTTCAGATGTGTTCAGATGGTGTGAATAAACTTAGGCTTCTGTGACTCCTCTGTCCCTTTCTCTTCCCATGTTTCTACCTTACCACTTCCCTTTAAGGCAGCAGTGCAAATGTAAAGTTGACTCATCAACCTGAAGAACAATAATGTCTTCAACAACTTTCTTTATTTGATCATTATTGGTCTGAAATCTTCTAGTAACAAAATGCCCTTGGGTATCATATATAATAATTACATTTTGTTGTGAGTTAAAATGTGACTATGAAAGAAATGTCACCATATTGACTACATCTTTTATGGATAGAAGACTTATCATGCTTTGTAATATGAGATTAATCATCATAGACTCAGATATGGATATCATATGGCATGCAGGGTTTTACCCACCTGGAGAGCATTCTGGAGTCATTAGTTTTGTCAGTGTCACCTGGGCTTAGTGGAAGGTCCAGCAGAATGAATGATGAATAAACTTGCTGATCTTCCTCTTTCCCTTTCCCTTTCCCTTTATCACCCATGGTTTATAGATGTCTGACCTTTGAAAGTGCTGTTTGATGACTTGATAGTAGAAGAATTTGTAGAGGTAGCCTTTTGAGATATTAAGTCACGATTCTCTAATACTTTATTTGTGAAGATAATACATTTAATAAATCTTTGCCTAGAGCAGAACAGTGATTTTTCTCCCAGAGTTCCAGCCTGTCAATCTACATTGCTGCATTAGGATTCCATGTTAATATCATCAATTTGCAATTTGAGTGGTTTTTAAAAATTGATGCTAAGAGATAGACATTATCCTTTAAGTATAAACCCTGTTATTACATTCTTGTGTTACCGACAGTTGTATATGCACACCTGAAACATATGGACCCCAGTGTGCCTTCAAATATAATGACTGCGAAGGGGGCTCTCAGAAGCGCTGTGGCCACGGCATCTGTGAAGATTTGGACCGAGAGCAACCTGGAGTGGTGGGTCCCTTTCCCAAATATAACTCCTCATGGGACTCATGGCTGTTACTTCTCCTTCCTGTACTGACTGTGCAGGACAACTGCCCAATAGAACTACAGACAGGAAGTCATTCCCTGCACATTAATAGGGCACAGGAAGGGAGAGAAGATGCCATATTCAGAAAACTGGAGCCAGATGTTTAAGATTTCATTATATAAAATATTAAATTTTTGTGATTCCTTTATGAGTCTCTCTGAGTCTTTACCTTCCCTTGGCCTTGTGTGTTTTAACAATGACAAGACATGAAAACACAAAAAGGATTGGCTTTGTCAGCAGCATGTAATTTTGAGTGTGGATTTTTCTGGCCCTGAGCTCCTCTACTGCTGCAGATTCCATGAGTCTTCTTCTCTGATATTCCTCTATGCCTGGTCCTGGGGACCATAGCTCCTGGCCCACAAGCTCGCCCAATCCTGGCCAGTTTGGCTGTTTAGAAGAACTTTGGAACTTAAAAGTTCTATTATTTTTCCTGTTCATATGATGTAAAATGTTATTTTTTCCAATGGTGGAATGGTGGGGGAGGAGTGGGTCGAGGGGAGGATGGGAAGGAAAGAATAGATTTTCAAAAAGGAAACAAATAGAATTGAATTTTCCAAGGTCTATGTCTATATGGGTGTTTTTCCTTCTAAAAATCATAGCAGGGTGAGTACATTGACTTTAATTATATTGACTTGCTGTTCTTGATTGTTGTTGCTCTTTTCCTGGTAAGGAAAAAGATAAATTATAGGAGTCTTTTACTCTGAAATAATGATGTCCCCCCCCTTTTTTCCCCATGGTCTAGTCTAAATGCTGAAATCACAGGGGAAGAAAAAGAAAAGCCATTCAATTGGCTTGATGGAAATGAATGTTAGACCATAAACAGTTGGGGGTTGGTGAGATTTTCAAAGACTTCTCTTGCTCCTTTTCCTGATTGTCTCTGTTTACTCTGTTGTCCTCGTGCCAGGCCAACTTCACCTGCATCTGCGAAGTTGGGTGGACAACTGGGTCGAACGGTATCTCCTGCACACAGGATAAAGATGAGTGTAGCTTCCAGCCTTCACCTTGTTCGGAACTTGCACAGTGCTTCAACACTCCTGGCTCCTTCTATTGTGGAGCTTGTCCAACAGGTACATTCTCAGGACCACATGCTATGTCTGCATGCCAGGCAGGCAAGGCACCAGAACCAATTTCCTTCCCCTACTGATGTGCAATATGAGGACCATTCATAGGAGGTGTTGGAATCTAGTTGAATGTCCTGTTTTACTAACTTCTGCTTGAGACTATCATACTACTATAACCTTTGTATAATAGAGGTGGAATTTTTCTCCAAAATATGGCTAGAGTCAAATTTTGGGGCAGCATTAGCCATAGAGTTTAAAAGTTCTAACCTTCTATTGCCAAGACCATCAATTAACTAGACTTGTGGTCAAGAAACGAATACATAGTCCTATTTTTCATACCAATCCAATGTTTGCAAACTTGAGTGATTCTTTGTCTACATTAAAGTCCAGTAGTTCTTGCCTGAGTGTGTCCTTTGAGTCCCCTATGACCTTCATATAAATAAGGATGCTCAGCTCTATCATAACCCCACAGACACCAATCTCCAGGAAAGGCCATATGTTGAGTTGCTGAAAACATGGGTTCTTTCCTCCCTCTGTAACTGTACTAGATCATCACCCACTCAACACAATAATGGTAGGGCATCTACTATGAGCAAAACTCAGTGCTGGGTGCTCTGGAAGCCATTCACCAGGCTGCAGGGAGTTTACAAGGCTTCTCTCCCTGGATGTTCTCAGAAAGTAGAGAACAGATTATCATCATAGCAGCCATTCTTTTATGAAAGAATCATTACGGCACTGTGTAAAGGTAAGCAATTATTGTTTTCATTCTTGCAACCACAACAAAAACAAGTCATGGTAGAATTAGTATTATTCACATTTTTAAATAGGAAAACTTAAGGCTTGGAGAAGTTAAATAAGACACCAGAACCAATTTCCTTCTACTACTGACATGTAATACGAAGACCATTCATAGGAGGTGTTGGAATGTAGTTGAATGTCCTGTTTTACTAAGTTTCCCCAAATTCTGTAGTTTATAAGTAATCAGGATTCTTAGAGGAGACTTTTACATAGACCCAAGGATATAAAGCTTAAAATTTTAAACATTATTATAATTTTAATAACTTGAATTATAAGAATAATACAAACTTGTTATCAAAATGAAACAAAACAGGAATGACTAAACCGAAATAATATTCTCTCTCTTCACCTTCAATAAAATTAGTTATCCATTTTCCTTAGAAACACTGAAAAACACATACAGGTTTTCATATTGTTATTTCCTTAAATTGGGAGTAGGATTCCAACTCTGCATATTAATATTAAATTAATTATTTTCAATTACAATATGCATCAAAAATTTATTTCAATGTGAGTGTGCACATCACATGTAAGTGATATGGGGCATGTCTGCTATTAAAATCATTTTTAGTAGTAAGTGGTACAGATGAGTCATGAGAAATTCAGCAATGTCCCTATTGACTACTGATTTTTTCCCTATTAAACATGCTGAAATAGATATCTTCTTACCTACATTTTAATATACTGGGTAGTTTTATCATTACAGAATAAGTTTCAAGAAAAATTTTTAGTCAAATGATATATATTTTTAAAATTTTTAATGAATACTGTCAGATCTTTTTTTCAAATTGGTTATATTAATTAAATATCCAACTTGCAGTATGTAAGAATACATACTCTGCCAGAATTTGATTCTAAGAATTTAAACTTTTTTTTTTTTTTTTTGGCAATCTGACAGGTACATGTCATTTTAATATTTTTTGTTCTTTTAGTAAAGTAGATTTTTAATGCTTTAAATCTTTGTATTTCTTCATTGTTGACTTATGTATAGAGCTAACCTTTCACATCTTCTTGTTTTTCTAGGCTGGCAAGGAAATGGATATGATTGTCAAGATATCAATGAATGTGAGATCAACAATGGTGGCTGTTCTTTGGTTCCACTTGTTG
Source organism: Spermophilus citellus (assembly GCF_964194105.1). Lineage (NCBI taxonomy): Eukaryota > Metazoa > Chordata > Mammalia > Rodentia > Sciuridae > Spermophilus > Spermophilus citellus. The sequence goes on along the minus strand of NC_138187.1, from coordinate 74,287,373 downwards.
GGTGTGTGAATACACCAGGATCTTTCAACTGTGAAAGCTGTCCACCAGGTACTGCACCAGATTTCCTGCTGTCATTTCTACCAACACATACATTTGAAAGCAGAATCTTATACAGTATTTTAAATATGATTTCTATCCAACAACAGAAACTGAATAGTATAGAACATTTCATCTAACTTGGTGTTTTAGGACAAATTCGATAACTACAACTATAGAAGGATTTTTTAAAATTAATATCAATAGAAAACAGGAAGGAAGTCTTTAAAAGTGGTGAAATTGTCACTGAGATAACGCAGAATTTGATTTTTTTTGTGTAGATCTCAGATCTTCTATATTGTTCTCACATGTAATTTATTAATATAGTATACTAATGGGATGGTTTACATGTGAGGTTTGCTAAACCACAGGCATGGAATCCATGTTAGTTTTTCTTTTTTCCTGGAAAGAAGTTATTATTGCTACTCTTTCATCTGAACTAAATTAGTATCCAAGAAGTTCAGAGAGTTTTAAGGAATAAACTGAAATTTTGCAACTTCTAATAACATGAAACAACAATATTTCTAGGTATACCAGTAGTTTCATTGATATATATATATATATATATATATATATATATATGTGTGTGTGTGTGTGTGTGTGTGTGTATAATATATGTGTGTGTGAGTGTGTGTGTATGTGTGTGTATGGTGATAAAACTAACCAGTTTTATCATAGAATAAGTTTCAAGAAGAGGAAACTATATTTTATATATAAACTATGTATTACATATACACACACACACACACACACACATATATATATATATTTATATATATATATAATTTTTTCATTAGAGTCAACCTAGATCATCATTTATATTTTGTCACTCTTTTTCTCAATTATAGTATTTTATTTTTGACACTTCAATTTTATATCTTTGATGCCAGAGATTTCTACTTGGTGACTTAGGGTATCTGATTCTAAGATTGGCATTCTTTCTCCCCTACCCTTAATATGATTTCTCATACACTGCTCTGCTTTGATCAGGGTATGTAGGTGATGGAAGAGTGTGCACTCCCATAGACATCTGCTTGATCAATAATGGAGGCTGCCACCCAGACGCATCCTGCTCCTCAGCTCTAGGTAATGACTCATCTCTTTCTCTCTTTGTCATTGGGTATTTTACTATGACCCTACAAATCAATTCAACATTTGAAAAAATAAGATCTTTTGTCCACAAAATTCTTATTTTGATTCTTGAGCATCAAATCCAAAATTAATCCACATAATAAAACCACATGCTTGGATTTTTTAAAAATATAATAAAGCTTTAATGATCTATTTTAATTTAGGAATTATTTCCCAAGGTAATTAAGCCACCTAATTAATTCATGACTATATTTCAGCAAACAGGAAAGAGGAATGGAGGAAGAATGAAATTCTACTTCCCTTTAAAGGACTCTTCCATTTCTCTGCCATTAGGTAGAATTGAGCCGTATGGCTGACCCTGGCTGCAAAGAAAGTCTGGGAAATATCTTTGTTTCAGGCCTTGTGAATCAGCTGAAATAAGGGGAAAATTGATCTAGTATGATCCAGTGTCTCTAGTGTTGCATAAAAGAAGATTCACCTGCTATAACAATATCTCTGAGAGATATTGTATTATTGTATATAATCACAAATAGTACATAAAATATGTTTACTGTATGAAAATATATATATTTACTTTACCTTTAACAATAATAGATATTACCATTTTTCATCTTGGTCAATTTTATAAACAAAATTAGTTTTTATCAAGGTCTTTTTATTCTTAATATTAATAATTTTCATATTTTACTAGCCCCTTTTCTAGTTTGTTCATATCTTTTTCTCATTTGCTTTCTTATTGATTTGTAAAATTTCATTATGTACTAGGTTCATGATCTCATTATCTGTCTTATGTTTTACAAGTATTTTTTTTTAGCATGTTGTTCTCTTAATTTTGTGGTGGTATTTTCTATATAAGAAGTTTAAAATTTTTGTATAGTTTTAAAAATAAACCTTTTATTATTTCTCTTGTTGGTTTCATATTTAGGAAGACCTATCTTACTGAGACTTTAAAAATAGGTACATGTTCTTTTATACTTTGATATTTTTTCTGCATTAAGATCTTTGATTTTTTTAGAACTTGTATATTTATTATATTAAATAGAAATTGACCTTGATATTTTTGTCCAAATGCATAGAACTATTTATTGAATAATATGCTATATTTCTTACTATTTCAAAATATTTTATTTTTTAATTAACTTGTCATACGTGTACATAATATAAGAATATATGTGTGTGTGTGTATTGGTATATATATGTATATGTATACACATATACTTGCAACTAAATGCTCTTTAGATGGCAAACAGCATGCTGATGTGTTTAGAAGCATAATTTGTTGACTTGTATTTCTCCCTGGCTTTACCATATTCTAATTGTGTTCCCTTCATCAGGACATTTAATCTCTGTGTGCTTTAGTTCTTCTGTGAAATGGGATAATCACAGTACCTACCTTGCAGGGCTCTTCCAAGGATTAAATGAGTCTATACATATCATGTGCTTAAAACAGATACAAATGTATCTCCTTTTTCATATAGAAGACAGTCATATAGTGAATGACCCCAAGTAGCACTTTACATATTTTTGATTTTTTTTTTCCAGTACTGGGGATTGAACCCAGGAGCGCTCTATTACTGAGCTGTATTCCTAGAAGTTCTTATTTATTTTTTAACGTTTTTGAGACAGGCTTTTGCTAAGTTGCTCAGGCTGACCTTGAACTTGTGATCCTCATGCCTCAGCTTCCCAAAGAGCTGGAATTACAGGCATGTGTCACCACACCCGATTAAATTGATTTTCTTCACTGCAGCCCGTAGGTTTATCCCAGGAACCTTAAAACATGTCCAGGCAAAGCTGCAGCAGCATTGGAGTTGCTTACTACATTTCCCTTCTGTAAATATTTTTTTAAAAAATAATTAACTATGAAGAATACATCCCTCAGCAATTATTTTTAAAAAGCTAAGTGTTTTATTATTAAAACAATCTTGCAAATAATATAAGGTGAGACTGAAACACATTTATATCATCAACTATTCTGTTATCAATCTGTTATATTGCAGAATTTATTCTATTTGTTTCTTTAATTCTTCAGCAAGGTTTTCTGTTTGTCTGAATAGTATTTGCTAAGGGAGGAATATGTTTAAGTTAATTGCCATATTGATTTCCATGTATTATTTCAACCATTTTACAACAATGGAAAGAACATGTGTTTTCTTCAATAAGATATGACTTTTTGCTGTTAAATAAGAAATCTGAAAATATCTGGGCATGAAATTTAGTAAAATTTTCTAAAATACTAGGATAAGTATTATTAAAAAAAAGTGGTAGCATGAAGATCCTATGATACTCTCACACTGTCTTTAGCTATTATCCCATATACATCATAATTAACAGTGAATATTGATTCATATTAAAATAGATTTAATCATTCCAAGTCCTTTTGACTAAGTTTAATCCCCAGACCATTGAGTTTGTCATTGTTTTTGTTTTGTAACATGGAAATGAAGAACTCATTAAGAAGTGTGGGAGAGGGCTGGGGCTGGGACTCAGTGGCAAAGCGCTCGTCTGGAATGTGTGGGGCGCTGGGTTCCATCTTCAGCACCACATAAAAATAAATGGAGGTGTTGTGTCCATCTACAACTGAAAAAAATATTAAATTAGAGGGAAAAAATAAGTGTAGTAGAAGTTTTTGATGATTTCCCACTTACCTATGTTATTGTATTAACCTTCAATCTGCAGTTTCACTGCAAAATTTCTTTAAAGCCTCAAATTCATTTAGTGATGAATTGCCTGGGTAAAACTGGCAGCATAAAATCTGAATGTCCACATAACTGGGAATATGTGAACCTCCCATTCTAATTATACTTCTGTGCAATGTGCTGTAGGCACCTTCCATGTACAGATGCTCCTGGCTCCTCCATATTTGGGTTGTGTATCCTTGGTCAAGTCAACCTGTCTGTGCTCTGTTCTCATTTGTGAACTTGTAAATAAATAGAGTAGCACCTGTTATAGGCTATTGGGAGGAGTATATTAGTGGTTTTAACAGAAATGATCAGAGGCATCTTATTGTCTTCTGATGACCCCTCCACCATGAGGAACCCCCATTTTCTCTTGCATATCTCTCATCTGTACACAGAACAATCAGGTATGTGAAATGACAGTACTAGTGCTAATGCATATAGAGCATTGGGGACATTTAATGATTTTTTAAAATTTTAATTAAAAAAACAGAAAAATAAAGATTATAATATTTTCTTCTTTGTCCATAGGAATATATAAACTTGACATTGGTGGATTCTTATCTAGACATCAGGACCTGAGTTTATCATTGCACTTTAATGGGGGAGGATGCCTATATTTACACTTACATTTTTATTTCTGAACAGGTTCATTACCTCTTTGCACCTGTCTCCCAGGATATACTGGAAATGGTTATGGACCAAAAGGATGTGTGCAACTCAGTAATATTTGCCTAAGTCACCCCTGCTTACATGGGCAATGCATAGTGAGTCCTTTGTTCTTTGTGGGGAAATAGAGTGATTGAAAATAATTTTAGTTTCACTTCTAGAAAATAAATTTTTATATTAGTTTTAAGACAATGATTGAAAATTAAGATAAGGAACCTTGAATAACACTTGGATAAAAGGTAGGTAGTAGCTTTAGTTCCCAGGAAAAACAGTTTATTTTTTATTACAGTGACTTACAAAGCCTACAGTTGATCCAGATAAATATGAATACTTATACTTAGCAATTGTCATTTAAACAAACTAATTACAAGTTGGGCTACTGGAAAATACTTAATATGGTTCAAGTCCTGTTGAGTACATTTAGTAGTGTCACTTTTCTTTGTTATTTGGGTTGATTTCATTTTGTGGTATATCCATTTATTTTATGGTATTGTGCTTTTTTTCTGACTCCTTAGGACACAGTATCTAGTTATTTTTGTCGGTGTGACCCGGGTTGGGCTGGTGTCAACTGCACAGAAAACATCAATGAGTGTTCCAGCAACCCCTGTCAGAATGGGGGAACTTGTATTGATGGCATTAATGCTTTTAGTTGTGAATGCACAAGTTCCTGGACTGGATCTCACTGTCAGATTCCCCAGCAAGGTATGGTCACCACTTCTTATACCACACGTACTCCCAGCTTAGAAGTATCACAAGTCCTTCTGAAGATTCTCTGAATGAACCAATGTTCTTCTCCAGTTGCTCAGAACTAACTCTCTCTATGTAGGAGTGACATAGAATTTATGAGGCAAATATTTATGTATCCCAATTTAAATCATAAGAATCTTTCTTCAAAAGAATTAAATTAGTATTTACCATTTTGTTCTGCCCTTTCTGAATCAAAAAAATATAAGCTAAGGTATTTTAGTTTTCTAAGGGAATATTTTTCATGTAGAAGTCATCAGATTTCCTTAAAATACTACATGTAATCACATCCCTTTCCTGCTCTGGAATATGCACTGGTTTTTCATTGCCGTTAAGTAGAAATTGGGGAGGTTTTCCAATTATCTTCTAAAACCAGCCTTCACCCTATCCATCTAAACTTATTTTCCACTACTTCCCTAGAAATACTTTTGTTTAAACCAGACATCACTCTGGCTGCCTGACCATGTGCTATTTGAGTATTTCCACTTGTTTTTTTTTTTTTTTTTTAATTTGTGATGTTTCTTTTCACAAGCCTCCTCGAATTTCTTCCATAATAATTCCTTCATAAAGTCTCTTCTGACTGCTCCATCCCTCACTTATTACTCCTAATTCTGGATCCACACATTGATGAGATGTTACCATGTGTTTAGCACCCTGGTGATCCCAGTTGATAAATATAGGAGCATAAAACATTGTTTCCACTTGTTTCTGCTTACCTTCTAGTTGAGGATACATGACTAACCCAAATGGCAGAAAACATACCAGAACTAAAGCTATGAACTAAACTGTGTGAGGCTAAGTCAAGTTTCATAGAGGTAAACTAGTCAAGGTTCTCCAAGGTTCATGGAGAAGGTTCGTGGAGAAGTGATGGTATATTTAAATTAGACTTTGAATAAAAGATGGAGTTTGGGAGTCAACAGAAGAGGGGACAGAGAAAAGGGAATGGAACAACAGGCCAGAGTTACCTAGACTCTTCCTTTTAGGAGTCTCTTAAAAGCACAGTTCTTCATCTTCTCCTTTGTAGTTTGTGGAGGATCGCTCTCAGAGATGAATGGAACAATCAGCTACAAGAGCCCCGATGATGGTTATGTTCATAATGTTAACTGCTTCTGGGTTATCCGAACTGAAGAGGGAAAGGTAAATACAGTTTCATTTGCATATTAGAATATGCACAATAATATTTGAATATATATTGCATAAAATATACATAATGATAATTCAAATGTCATATATTGAGTTTTTACTCAATGCCAGGCTTTGTGCTAGATATTTCCCAACCTTTCTCTCATCATACACTAACTCTTTGAAATAAGTAATAATATCCTCATTTTGTAGATGAAACGACAAAAAGTAAGGGAAGCAATGTGAAGTTCTCCCACCCCCAACACTGCTTAGCTTATAATTGGGAATGGTTGAATTTCAAAGTCAAGTTTGTCTGGTTCCAAAATCCATGCTTTAGGAATGAATGGTTCTCTACATTGGATGACTAACTGCAAGCTAGTAGTTAATTTATAAAGTCTAGTTGTTACTGAGACAATGCTGTTTGAAGATGACCACTCATATTAGTATATTGATTATTATGCAATATCCATCACAAGCCATTAAGATGACCTATTTTTTAAATAAAATGTCTCTGTGCCAAGTACTATGCTATTCACATACATCACAGCATTTTTAACTTCCAGAACCCTAAAGATAGGAATTACTAGCTTCATTTTACATATGAGGAAATGCAGCCTTGAGCAGTTGAGAAATTCAACCAGGACCACGTGGTTTGTAAGTGGCTTGTGGTGACTCAACCCCAGGCCATTGGGTCTCCAAAGCTTGTAACCCTAAGAAGCTATGTGAATACTTAACTCTTAAAATAAAGATCTGAGCCCAAGTTTTCTGTGCTATTATATCCAACATTAATTACTTAATTAAGTATTTATTTCTCAATCAACTCTTGGACTCATTAAAGGAAAGTGATATATATGTCTGAGTAGATAAGATTTTCCCCTGAAATTCTGTTTACATTTTCTAGCAGACTAGTATCACAGAGGACATTGTAAAGGGGTCAGAAATGTTATTTTCCCTTGTGGAGGGAGGTTTCTTTAGGGTCTGGTAACTCCACAATAGAATAAATTCCAAAACAAATTTCCCAGTGAGTATGTTATGTGAATTTCCTTCCTTCCATTTAGTTTTCATTAATTCTATTTCCTGACATTGAAAAGACTTTTTTTTTTTTCAAGAAGAAGTTCTTACGTGAAAAATTTTAAGTATGTTTATTACCAATTTGTAAGAAAAATTATCCTGGTCTTTTCCTGATTGTTGTAGTTTTATATATTTTTCTTTCACAATAATGTATCTAATTATAGCAGAAAATAGGTACAAATCAGAATAATTCAATAAATTAACATTTATTTATCATTTAAATTGTCTCACTGCATGAAATGATGTAATGATGGATAATATCTTTAAAATGCCCTTACATAGAATTTCAAAAATCTCCTGAAATTCTTATTTACTAGCTGAACACTTTGATTTTAAGCTCTGGTGAAAATTAAGCAGTCTTTTTTGGTTACTTGTTTTAAATGAGGTTGTCCATACAAAATCTTCTGTTTTATTCTTTATATTACTATATTTGAAGTCTGTGCATTCTAACAGTTTACTTCAGAGATACATTTTCATGTTATTCTTTTCTACTTGCATACTCAGTGCTTTTTCTATTACCTTATTTCCATTCTTTACTGTTGGCATTGCTCACTCTTTAGTGATATCCAACCCCTGAGAACACTTAGACTGTATGCACATCTGCCCTGTGCCTATTCAGCCTATGCCTTAGTACATCAGTCTGGGCTATGTGCCTGAGACTCCCATGGTTTCTTCATCCCTGATGGGAAAGGAAGAATGTATGTGTAGGTCATTCATAGGATCACAATATAGATTCTTAAGCATAGCAATATTAGTTAAACGTAACTCACAGATTTTTCAAATAGTTCATTACACTGATTTAGAAACCCTGTCAGACATATATTCAAAGTGATTTTATTTGATGTATTTGCCAGTTTAATGAAATCTAAGTGAATCTATTTCTTTTAATTGATACATAGTATTATACATATTTATGGAGTACTGTATGATAATTTGATATTTGTATACAATGTGCAATGATCAAATCAAGGAGACTAGCATTCCTCAAAGATCTTTTTATATATTTTGATATTAATTGAAGTTCGGTCTTAGCAATTCTTAACACAAGTCATTTAATTTGTAGAATTGCTATACATATTGAGGCATAATTAAGAAATGGGAGATGAATTCTAAAATAATGGACATGAAAATAATATATCATGGTTTTTCTATTTTTTAGGTCCTGCGTATCACTTTGATTTTTTTCCAATTAGAATCGGTGAATGATTGCCCACATGAGTTTCTTCAGATTCATGATGGAGATTCCTCTGCAGCCTTTCCACTTGGAAGGTTCTGTGGCTCCAGACCTCTTCAGGAAATCCTCAGCAGTGACAATGCTCTCTATTTTCATCTCTATGCTGACCATTTGAGTAATGGAAGAGGATTTACAGCAAGATGGGAAACACGGGAACCAGGTATGTGTAAACATGGAGAAGAGCAAAGATAAATTTTGAGGTTATTAAATTTTCTTGATCCAGTCGAAACTTTTGGGTACATAACAAGTTTGGAGATCCAGAGATACAGTTTACGTTAATTATTTAAAAATCCAATTTTAAATGAACTGGATTTAATTTTGCATTCAAAGATAACAAATTAGGATATATTAGAAGAATTCAAAAAACATGAATCTTAATGAGTCCCTCATAAAATTACTGAGTAGCATCTTTATAAACTCTAGCAGTCTCTTTACCCCAGAGATGTCATTGAGGACATTGTCCCCTCCTTCATCTAGTATTCCTTATCTTTTTTTTTTTTTGGTTGTTCAAAACATTACAAAGCTCATGACATATCATCTTCCATACATTTGATTCAAGTGGGTTATGAACTCCCATTTTTTATCCCAAATACAAGTTGCAGAATCACATCGGTTACACATCCACATTTTTACATAATACCATATTAATGACTGTTAGTATTCCTTATCTTAATGTCCATTTGATAACTTGTTCTTTTCTTCTTGCTGTTATTTTGCTTTTATACTCAATTTAAAAACCTATAACTATGAAAAATTTAAACATGTCAAAATAAGAGAGCACAGTATACTGACTCCCTATTCCTTTATCAGTAACTCTATTGGTCTCTTTCTGACTTTTTAATTTTTTATATTGGTGCATTTAGCAATTTTGCTGTCACCTTGGTTTAATTATTGTAGTTTAAAGTTTGGTAGGTCAAATCCTCTGTGTTCTTTTTAAGCATAGTAGATCCTTTGCATATCCATATATACTTTTGAATCAGTTTATTTATTTCCCCCAGTGATCTGCTGTAATTTTGTTGGTATTTCATTGGCTGTATAATTAATTTAGGAATAAATGATCTCTTAAAATTGAGCCTGCCTATCTTCTATCATAGACTATCTCTATTCAGCTCTCCTGAAATTTATCCTGGCAGTGTTTTATAGATTTCAGTCTTCTAGTATTCTATACATTTTGTTAGATTTATTTATAAATATTTGATATTTTGTGTTATGTAAAATATTAATTTCCTAACATTTAATTTTTTACCTGTTGCTCACATAGAAATATGACATATTTTTAAAATAATGGATTTTTATTCTAGCCACATTGTGAAATTCATTAATCAATTCTTTTTTTTTAATAGATTCCTTTGCTTTTTTTTTCCATATGTAGTTATTCTGTGAATGAAGTGAATGAAGGATGTTTTTTTCTTTTTCATTTCAATATTTCTATTATTTCTTTTCCTTGTTGTTGCCCCAGCTAAGACTGCCAATACAAAGCTAAATAAAAGTGGTTGAAGAGACACCCTCTTTTTTTTCCAGCTGCATAGGGGAAATGTTCAATATTCCATCATTGAATGTAATGTTAGACATAAGTTTTGTAGATAACTTTTATCAGAGTAAGGGTATTCTCTCCTGTTTCAATTACCATTGCTATATAACAAATTATAAATTTAGGGCTATAGAACATTAATCATCTTATTTTGTTTCTGATTTTAAGGATCAGGAATTTGGAAAGGGCCCAACATGATAATTACCACTTGAAATCTGTTAAGCAATTACAATCAGATGTTAGCAGGGACTGTAGTCATCTGAGGGCTCAACATTCAAGATGTCTCACTTGGGCTGGGCATAGCTCAGTGTACACTTCCTGCTTAGCAGACATGAGGCCTTGGGTTCAAGCTGAAAAAAGAAAGAAAGAAAGAAAACAACAACCCTCACTTGTATAGTTAACTATACTGGCTCTTTTAGAAGACAGCTCAGTCAAGCTATTGCCTAATGTTGCTCCTCTAATGAGATAGTCTTAGAGTAGCTTTTCTTACATGGCAATTTGCAACAACAAATCCAGATGGGTGCTAATGGCTTTTCTTTTCTTTCTTTCTTTCTTTCTTTCTTTCTTTCTTTCTTTCTTTCTTTCTTTCTTTCTTTCTTTCTTTTCTTTCTTTCTTTTTTTTTGTTGGCCCGTCCTTGAAACAGCATTGTGTTATTTCTGCCATAGTTAATCGGTTGAATTACAAGCCAATTCAAATTCAAGAGGAGGAGATACAGATCCCACTTTTCAATGGGAGAAGTATCAGAATTAATAAACATTTTAAAACTATCACATCTTTTATTCTTACCTTTCCAAGAATTTCTCTAAAATCACAAATGGATTTTGGATGATATAAAATAGGTTTTCTGAATCTATTGAAATTATCACATGATCCTCTTGAGATGGTATATTCTTTAAGTGTGGCGAATTACATTGTGGATTTTGAAGAATGCAATGTTGATTCAGTGTTCAAGATCCACAATGTAATTCACCACACTTATGAAAAAGAGTTTTTTGTTTATTTGTTTTTTGGAACTGGGGACTGAACCCAGGGCATTACCTCTTTAGCCCTTTTTATTCCTTATTTTGAGACAGGGTCTCACTAAGTTGCTTAGAGCCTTGCTAAGTTGCTAAAGCTAGCCTTGAACTTTCAATCCTTCTGCATCAGCTTTCTGAGTTCCTGAAATTACAGGTATGCACTACCATACCCAGAAAGTTATTCTTTTAATATATGGCCTGATATGATATGCAAATATATTCTTTTTCAAAATTTTATACCTATATTTGAGAGAGATTGCCTAATAATTTTCCTTTCTTGTAATTTCCTTGTCAAGTTGTAATAGTGACAATTTAAAATCAAATGTGTCCCTAATTTTTATATTCTCTGAAGGTATTTGTGTAATATTGACAATATTCCCTCCTTAAGTGTTCACCATGAAGTTAGTTAAGACAGAAGTCTTGTGTGTGAGAAGTTTTAAATTGTGAGTTAAATTTAGTTTATATATACATATATGTCTGTGCATACTTTTTGTTTTTTTTCAGTTTTGGTAATTTTTTTTCCTCAAACTCACTCATTTAATCTACTCTTTCATAATATTTTCATACTATCTTTTAGTGTTCATAGGGTCTATAGTGATGTCCTCTCTATTCATTCCTGATATTGATAATTTATGCTATCTTTTTTTCCTTCATCAGTCTTACTAGGATTGATTTCACTCGTCTTTTCAAAATACTAACTGTTAGCTTTGTCAATGTGTTCTGTTGAATATTATTTCATTGAGTTTTATTCTTGGTTTTATAATTTTCTTCCCTTAATTTTTTTGGGGGACCTTAACTTACTGTTACCTTTATTTTTAGCATGTAAATTTGTTTATTCACAGATTTTAATTATTCCATTATAGTTTTACATAATATTGGCATTCATGTTTACATAATCATACATGCATGGAATACAATTTGTTCTATTTCAATCCCTATGACTTCCTCTTTCCCTCCTCTCCTCCCTCCTCATGTTCCTCTTCCTCTACTCTACTGGTCTTTCTTCTATTTGTTATTTCTTTAGCTGATACTTTATAGATATACATGAAGGTGAAATTTCATGATTTGAAATAAGGTGCTATATTCATATATGGACATAGCATAATTTGGTCAATTTCATTCTACAATTCCTTCCTTTTCCCATCCCTCTTCCATCCCCCTCTATTCTTTTTCCTCTACTCCATTGATCTCCCTTTTGTTTTGTTGGCATTTTACCCACCTTCTTTCATTTTCCTTTTATATGCTAAATGACATATAAACCAGACTCAGACTTAAGTTCACTTAGCATAGTGTTTTCCAGTTCTGTTGATTTATCAGCAAATGTCATAATTTTATTGTTCTTTATGGCTGAGTAGCACTCCATTTTGTATATGTACCACATTTTCTTTATCCCTCCTCTGTGGATGGGCACCTGATCTGGTTCTATAACTTGGCTCTTGTAAAATTGTACTGCTATAAATATGGATGTGCTTGTATCACCATAGTATGCTGTGTTTAGTTCTTCAGGATAAATACCAAGGAGTGGGACTGCTGGGTCCTATCATGGTTCCATTCGTAGTCTTTTGAGGAGTTTCCATATTGCCTTCCAAAATGATTGTGCTAAATTTCAGTCCCACCAACAATGTATGAGTGTACCTTTTATCCCAGATGCTCACCAGCATTTATTATTATTTTTGTTGTTAATGACTGCTATTCTAACTGGAGTGAGATGGCATTGCAGTAGTTTTGATTGCATTTCCCTGATTGCTAGGGATGTTGAACACCTTTTTTTTTCCATATATTTACTGGCTATTTGGTTTTCTTCTTCTGAGAAGTGTCTGTTTAGTTCTTTTCTCCAATTATTGATTTTGTTATCTTTTTGGTAATAAGTTTTTTTTGAGTTCTTTATATATTCTGGATATTAATCCCCTGTTGGAGGAGCAGCTGGAAAGATCTTTCATTCTGCAGTTTCTCTTCCTGTTCTTAATTATTTCCTTTGTGTGCATAAGCTCTCTGATTTGATGTCCATCTCATTTACTGATTCTTGGTTTTATTTCTTGAGCTTTATGATTCTTTTTAAGGAAGTCAGTGCTTGCTTGTTGGAGTGTTGAGCCTCTGTGTTCTTCTAGCAGTTGCAAAGTCTCTAATCTAATTCTTAGGTCTTTGATCCACTTTGAGTTTACTTTTGTACAGGGTGAAAGATAGGAATCTAGTTTCATTCTTCTACATATGGATATCCAGGGTTTTTTTTAACTGTTTGTTAAAAAGGCTATCTTTTCCCCATAAGTTTTAAGAAGGCTATCTTTACTCCGTACATTTTTGGCACCTTTGTCAAGTATCAGATGACTTTATTTTTGTGGATTTGTCTCTGAATTCTACTCTGTTCTATTGGTCTTCACATCTGTTTTCATGGCAATACCATGCTGTTTAGTATATAGCTCTATAGTATAATTTGAGATCAGGTATTGTGATGCCTCCTATATTTCTCTTCTTGCTCAGAATTGCTTTGGCTATTCTATGTCTTCTTCTTCCAAATGAATTTTAGAACTTTTTTTTTCTAGTTCTGTGAAGAATGTCATTGGCATTTTGGTGGGGATTGCACTGAATCTGTATGCACTTTTGGTGATATGACCATTTTGACAATATTAACTCTGCCAATTCAAGAACATGGGAAGTCTTTTCATCTTTTAAGATATTTTTCAATTTCTCTTCAGTATTCTACAGTTTTCATTAAAGAGGTCTTTCATCTCCTTGTTATTCCTAAGTATTTTTTTTTAGGTTGTTGTGAACAGGATAGTACTTACTATTACCTTTTTAAAATTTTTCCCAGATTCTTAACTTAGAAGGATTGATGTAATTTCAACCTTTAAAACATTTATTATATGTACTAGAGCTATGCCTTTTCTCTGAGAATTGTTTTTTTTTTCTGTATCTCATGTGAGTTTTCATTGGCATTCAGCTTAAAATATTTCCTCATTCTTATTTTGATTTCTCTGTGACTGTGGTTTTATTAAAAATGTGTTACTTAATGACCAATGTGGTCATTAATCTTTCAGTATATCATTTCAATCTTTTGAAATTTGTTGAGATTTGTTTAGATGGACTAATATATTTTCTACTTTGGCATACTTCTCATATAGACAAGAAAGAATATGTATTCTGCAGTGGTGCAATATGGGTCATCTATATATGTCAACTTAGCCAAGTTGGTCAGTAGGTTTGTTCAGCTATTATATTTATTTAACGATTTGAAAGATGTTTTCTCTATTCGTAAAAGAAGTGTGGTAAAAATCTCAAGCTATGATTATAGAGTTGTGTATCTTTCTGCTCTGACAATTTTTGCTCTGTGTATTTATTATACTTTTTTTTCTTTCTCTCAATGTTTAAAATGCTTCTTTTTAAAAACAATTTATTTATTTATTTTTTCTAATTAGTTATGACAGGAGATGAAATGGAGCACAATTTTTCATGTCTCTGGTTGTACACAAAGTAGAGTCACACCATTCGTGTCTTCATACATGTACTTAGGATAATGATGTTCATCTCATTACACCATCATTCCTACCCCCTTGTCCCCTCCCTTCCCCTCCCTCCCCTTTGCCCTATCCAAAGTTCCTCCTTTCCTCCCATGCTCCCTTCCCCATTATCAAATATTTATTTCTTACACCTATGTTTAATTGGAATTCTGATAAGAATGGCATTGAATCTGTAAATCACTTTGGATAGTGTGGACATTTTGATAATTTTAATTCTTCTAATCCATGAACATAGGTATCTTTCCAAGTATTTGTGTCTTATTCAATTCTTTTATCAATATTTTCTGATTTTTATTGTACAGATCTTTCACATTTTTGGTTAAATTCATTCCACATACTTTTTTGGATGCTATTATAAACGGTATTGTTTGCTTAATTGCTTTTTTTGATAGTTCATTGTTGCTGTACAGAAATGAAACTGATTTTTGTACCCTGCAACTGTACTGAGATAATTTGTCACCTTATTTAATTATTGGTTCTAAAGTGGTTTTTATTTATTTATTTATTTTTTAGTCTCTAAGGTTTTTATATGTAACATTATGTCATTTGCAAACAGACAATTTTACATTTTACATCTCATCACTTTTCTTCAACCTAAGGAACATCTTTCACTCTTTCAAATGCAAACTGTCTACCACTGACATATTCTCTCAGCTTTTGATGGTCTGGGAATGAATTTTTTCCTTTTAGTTTTTGAAGAAAATTATCACATATAGCATTCTAGGTTGACAGTTTACTTTCTATCAGCCATTTAGACATAGCATTTCATTGTCTTCTGACTTGCCTGATTTCTCTTTGGAGAATCACCAATAATTTTTATGTTGTTTCCTCTGAGTATAATATATCTTTTCCCTGTCTCTGTTTCTGCCTTTTTGCTTTTCTTCCTTGCATTTTTTTTGTGTTAATTTGGGGTTTGATTATGAGCTCTCTATGTTAATTTTTCCTGGTCTTTATTCTGCTTGGGAGTCATTTTGAGTTTTGAGTCTGTGAGTTGATTTCCTTTACTCACTTAGAAAATTGTTAGCCAATATTTATTCAAACATTGCCTTTGTCATTTTCTTCTTTTTCCCTTTTGGGATTGAAATGACACATGCAGTAAGGTTATGACTCTGTCTCACAATTATCATATTTCTATATCCTCCCCTTCCAATTTTTTTCACTCTTTTTGCTATTTGATTATTTTGTTTTGAAATGTCTTTAGGTACTTTAATCCTGTCTTCTGCTATGTCCAATCTGATGTTTAAAAATGCTCACCACGTAAAGACTTCTTGATTCCAGATGTTATAGTTTTCATTTCTAGGTTCTTTTAAGATAGATTTTCATTTTCTATTGAAATTCTTCATCAGCATCTATTTTGTCAATCTTTTCCTCTAAGTTTCTTCATAGGTACTAGAGAGTCATTGTGGGGTAGCTCTAATATCTGAGTTGTTTCTGGCTCAGATTGCCTGTTTTATTTGTTTATTATCAGTTCCTATTTTTCCTAATTCCTCACGGGCATGGTAAATTTCTGTTGTGTATATCGGGTGTTCGAGATTATATTAAATTCTTCTCAAAAGGGTTGGGATTTTTCTGGTAGGCAGTTATGTTATTGACAGATCACTTTGATCAAAGCAAGTCTTGAATTTATAGACTATTTCTTCTCAGGTTGTTCTTCCCATTTAAAAAGTCTCTCTTGGGCTGGGGCTGTGAATCAGTGGTAGAGAGCCAGCCTCACATGTGTGAGGCACTGGGGTTCCATCCTAAACACTACATAAAAATAGAGATATTGCGTCCACCTACAACTAAAAAAAAAAATTCAAAAAAATAAAAATTAAAAAAAATTATTAAAAACCTTCTCTTTATGTTTCCTCTGATGGTTTTAGCAATCCTTAGTTTCATTGTTTAGATTAGTTATTCATGACAAAATAATATTCTAATTTTGTCATTTCTTATTTATTTAGTCTTTGAAGTTCTCCAATGGAATAAATCTTTTCCATATCAACTATTTGTTACTTCCACATACATATCATATAGGAAATGTAGGATAAATTCTTGATCCTTTCATTATCCCCTGGGTATTCAAGTTAATGACTTAGTTCCCTAGCTTTCTTTAAAATGATCAATTAATTATTTTTCAATTTTATTTTATTTTGTTTTTGGTATCTATGAATTAATTTTTTTGCTTATATTTGACATGCTTTAATCCATTCTGACTTTAAAAAATCTTCAATTGTTCCATATTTTTTTAGTGAGAATTTTTTTCTAGTTAGTTTCTCAGGCTTTTTGGTCAAATTCCTGTTACCTCTGAAAGTTTACTTTCTGTTTTGAAAAGTTCCAGGCCTTCCTATACATTTATTGTCTTGGACTAGAACCAACTAGTTCCCTAAAGAGATTTTACTCTTTCAGTAGGAAATGATATTTAGAGCCCACTGCCTTGTTGCTAGGGGTGCCTACTGTTGCTAGGTGAGTCTGTCTCTATACCTTTCAGGAGACAGAAGTAGAAAATAATTTTTTCAGTTTTTTAAAATTAATTTTTAAATTTGTTTTAATTACTTATACATGACAGTAGGATGCATTTATGTACTTTGATATGTTGTACATAGATGGGATATAATTTTTCATTTTTCTGAGTATACATGTTGCAGAATCATATTGGTCATGTACTCACAGTGTTCTTACAATATATTGGAATATTGATATTATAGGGTTCATTTTCACTTTACATTGAAACTCTTCTCTCATATACTAAAAATTTTGGTTTCCAAGAACATTAACATGTTATCTATATACATACTTAATTCCACAACTTTTAAAAAATAATAGTGCCAATATTATTATGAATAACATAATTGAAAATCATCTAATATATTATCATTGTTATTTTATACTTGAGATACATTTTACTTGGGACATATAGTCAAATTACAGTGTTTTAAAGTCTCATATTTCTACTCTTCACAGTTAACTTGTCAGTTCAACGAAGTTATTCAATTGGTCCCATTTTGCTTATGATTTTAGAGATTTCTTTTCTTATTTGTATTACATTGTACTTTATAATTATTTAAAGCCTGTTCATAGTGCCAAAACCAAATCAAAACGCATGGTTGATGTAAAGAAGTCTAAATTCCAACCCTCTCCCTTCCACCCTATTCTTTCCTCCCTTAAGTAACTGTTCAGATTCATCCCTCAATGTAAAAACTTAAGCAAATAATCATATTTTTTTCTCTCAGATAAAAGGTGGCATGCTTTCCACAGAGGTTGCATAATTTGAGTATGTGTAAAGTGTCATTTTCCTTTAACATACTTAATGAAGTCTATATTATTTAGTATTTCCATTTTTTAATTTTACAGTAGCATTTACTATAATTCACCACAAATTCTTTGTTAAATAAACGTGGGTATTAATAAAAAAAAAAAAGATTCTTCCAGTCATTGCTCAGCCAGTTAAGGAGCTGTGGTGTAAAGGGGTGGTAGTGGGGTCAGTTTCAGAAATTCTGGCTCAATTCCCTATTTGCTCCTTTCCTGGGCCAATGGCTTAATCACCATTCATATTTGAATGTCTTCATTTGTAAAATGAATGACTTCACTCTAAGGTGGTGTTAAGGAACCTTCTCACATGAAAATTATATGTTGCTTAATTATCTTAAAATATTAAGTAATCTGAATTGTTGAAACACATAGGGGCCAATAGAAATTCCAGTTTTCTCAGAGTTAATATATAAAAATAAATCTCTTGAGCTGTGAAAGATATGAATTTTCATTCCCATTATTCACCCCTCTGAGGGTTCAGCACTATATTTTAATTGTATTACTGTATGATGGCTTATAAGCATAGAACAGCATATGGGTGATTCATTTATTTATTAGTTGGTACTTCTAGATTTATAACTTTATGAAACTGGAAAACTGAAGGTCTTGTTTAATTTATGAGGGTATCCAAAACTGCTCATAGTTATTTAAATGAAGTTTAGATTCTTATAGCAGTGGCTATGACAATTCTACATGAATTATAACTTGTATACAAATGTAAAGTTATTGTCCCCTCTTGTTTTAGAGTGTGGAGGTATAGTGACTGGTACTTATGGTTCTATCAAGTCTCCGGGGTATCCTGGAAACTACCCCCCAGGAAGAGATTGTGTGTGGCATGTTTTAACAAGTCCTGGACTCCTGATAACATTTGCTTTTGGGACCTTGAACCTGGAGGACCATGATGATTGTAGCAAAGATTACCTGGAGGTAAACAATCATATTTAGAGAGAACATATTATGGTTAGGACTCAGGGCACTGTGGTTTACTGATGCCCGTGAATGACCCCAATTCATTAGCGGTAATTAGATATTTTTCTCAATAGGCAGCCAATGTCTAAGTCTTGCTAGGTCCCTATTCTCATTTCTGTGGATTTTTTGCTGCTGCTTCTGGGTTCCATTTAAATCTGGGAAATAGATTGCCTTGCCTTCCTCTATCCTTTGCTGGAAATACAGGCCCCTGGTGGGTTAATAGCAGAATTAATGAAATAAACACTAAGTAACGGTGTCTCCTCCAATGCAGATTCAGTTCTTCCGTTGTCATGGTAAACCAGCAGGGTATTTCACAACTTGAATATAGTGTTTCATGAAAAAAAAATAAATTTAATAGGGACTGTGTTGAAATGAGTTGATAAGTGGCAAATCTTACTGAAAACTAATGAAAATTATCTTTGGGAGAAGTCAGGCTGAACCCCACCTGCCTCCCAAGGTTAAAATATGGGGGAGGGAAAAGGCTATTATGTTTAAATGCCATATGCGTATAGGTACAACAAAAATGTCTCCATTTGTAGACAGAATAGATCATGGAGAAGATTGAGTTCTTAGGCTGTTCTTGTATTTTTCGACACCATAAATCTCAGTACCCTTTGCAGTAGTGCTAAGAAGACAATAAGCTTTTCTGAGTCCATTAGGGAAGAGTGGAGTACTGTGGAATTATTCATAAAGGATAGAAGGATGCAGCTGTCAAAAAGGGTCTCCACAAGTTGAAGTCATTAGTAATTTAGCAGTTGTAATATAGATCTGAAACCTTCGGAAATGACTGGAAGATCTGCTTCTCTTTGGAAAATTTTAGCAAAATAACCTTTTCAATGTTGACAGAAAAAAGTGAATTATCTGAAATTCATATTCAATAAATTCCATCAAGTTAAATCAGAAGCTTTTAAAAATTCCGATATGTTAATTCCTAGGTAGCATGTATTAGAAAGTATCAATCATTTGGACAATATTGAAATGTCTCTCATTGACTACCAAGCTACAATTTTCAAGGAACAAGATCAATATAAAAATAAAATCCTATAAATTTGCTGCCAATGGAAAAAATAATCTGAATGGATGAAATTAACCACATAAAAATATTTAGCTCATTCCCTCCTTGGTGTTTGACACAATACAGACTGTGCAATGACAACGGGACATAAAGAGGTCAACACGATTATCTAATGTAGTAACAAACAACAATTAAAAACATCTAAGAAAATAGTGTCACTATTGTGGCATTTAATTACTATCAAATTGCACTTTTTAAATTCATTAAGTTCATTAAGCCATCTCTATGTCATGTCCAATAAGACTGTACTTCCTTTTCTATTGTGAATCAGTTGACATCAGTAGCATTTCTCCTCTTTTTTTCTTTACACATATTCATGTTCTTCTTCTAGATCACTGGGACTTTATCATTTAAAAGCAAATACCTGGGGATGGGGGAGGATGAGGAATCTAGGAAAGAAAACACTGACATTAGTAACATCATGAGAAAATTCCAAATTATGTGTAATTTTAGCCCTGGTGTTGACATTTAGACAGAAGATGAGGCATCTGGGGTGACAGGGGAAAAATGTTGTTTACTGAACCCCAACCATGTGTTAGTTCTTTGTGTGGTAGACTTCCACAGAAAGGAGAAAGGGAGACTCCTTGGAGTTATCACTTTTAAATGAAAGATTTTCTGTAGATAATGTACAGAATGCCTTTTTCTTTTTTTTTTTTAAGTTGACCATTTTGACCTTAATGATTTACTTTTTTTTTTTTTCTAGATTCGAGATGGTCCTTTGCATCAGGACCCTGTTCTCGGGAAGTTCTGTACCACACTCTCTGCCCCACCGCTCCAGACGACAGGTCCCTTTGCCAGAATTCATTTCCATTCTGACCTCCTAATTAATGACCAAGGCTTCCATATCACCTACTTAACATCACCTTGTAAGTACCCTATCTGTTGGGAACTTCATACACCTTTAAAGGATGATGCTATCGTTTATAGCCATTTTATATTTTAAGGTGGTACTGAAGATGACTTTCTTAGACCAGTGAAGGGACTTTGCGTTTCTCCCATAGCTCCAGACTTCTTCTTCTTCTTCTTCTTCTTCTTCTTCTTCTTCTTCTTCTTCTTCTTCTTCTTCTTCTTCTCCTTCTTCTCCTTCTTCTCCTTCTTCTCCTTCTTCTTCTTCTTCTTCTTCTTCTTCTTCTTCTTCTTCTTCTTCTTCTTCTTCTTCCTCCTCCTCCTCCTCCTCCTCCTCCTCCTCCTCCTCCTCCTCCTCCTCCTCCTCCTCCTCCTCCTCCTTCTTCTTCTTCTTCTTCCTTTCTCATGCTCTGTTATTAATACTGCAATACTCCTTAGTCCCTAAATTCTTGGATCCACAATCATGACAGAGATGAACGAGCACCTAATTAATATTCAGTACTTCAGAGCCTCGGTTCTCTAATGTTTGATATTTTGTTGTGAGAAAAGTTGTTCATGTGAGTAATGGGAGTCTATCTGGGGTTGTGTCTGATTTTATCCTTGGATCAAGTCTAGCTGTACAAGAGCTGATGTTCAGGACTGCAGTGTCCTAGGCCCCTAGAATTTCACTTCTAGTGAAATACTGTTACTTACTATGTCTTCAGTTGCACTGATACCTTAAAATAAACTAATGACAAAACAAATTAAATGCTCTCTGCTTTTATTCTTAGGGCTGGAGACATGTTCATGACAGCATCATTGTGTCCTTTTGAGAATTCCTAGAAAAAAAATACCTTTTAAGTCTCAGTATCAGGAAGAGTTATGATGAATATCTTCATGGGTTCCCCTTCTCCCTTTACTTTGAGGTCAAGCTGAAACTGCAGCTGACCTCCTATAACTTCCATAGCCCTTACAATTATTTTCTATGCTTCTCCACCATCCCTCTGGCCACCTGTGGCTGTTTTAATTTTTCTTTTAATCTGCTTTATTTATGTGGTTATATATTTTATTTTGTTGCGATATATTATAAACTCCTGTCTTTGGAATGAAGCAGAGCATTTATTTATTTAAAATGTATCTATTTTAATTAGGTATATATGACAGCAGAATGCATTTTGATTCATTGTACACAATTGCAGCACGACTTTTCATTTCTCTGTACAGAATGTACCATATGTGCAGTCATACATGCACCTAGGGTAATAATGTCCATCACATTCTACCATCTTTCCTGCCCCCATACCCCCTCTTCTCCCCTCCCTCACCTTTTCCCAAAGTTCCTCCATTTTTTCCCATGTCCTCCCCCATTATCGACCAGCATCCACTTCTCAGAGAGAACATTCGGCCTTTGTTGTTTTGGGGATTGGCTTACTTCAGTTAGCATGATATTCTCCATCTCCATTCATTTACCAAATGCTGTAATTTTATTGTCTTTTAATGCTGAGTAATATTCTGTTGTGTATATATACCATTTATATATATATATATATATATATATATATATATATATAATCCATTTCTCTCCTGAAGGGTGTCTAAGTTGCTTCCACCATTTAGCTATTGTGAATTGAGCTGCTATAAACATTGATGTGGCTGCGCTACTAGAGTATGCTGTTTTTAAGTTCTTTGGGTAGAGACTGAGGAGTGGGATAGCTGGGTCAAATGGTGGTTCCATTTGTATTGACATATTTGAAAAGCAATTTGTAGGAAAGAACAGTGGATTGGAAGTTTGATCACGCATATCTACGTTTATTTCTTTAGGCACTGCAGGGACATCTGGCAAACTTTTCAAACAGAAAATCTTATAGTGAGAGGCACAAGCCTGTATAGCATGAATTAAGTGGGTATTTTTGGAGTGTGTATGTGTGTGTGCCTAATTTATTTTTTAATGGATCCAATGACTGGGACCCACAACAAAAGCCATCCACATGACCCTTCCTTCTCTCTTCTCTGTTCTCTTCAGCGGATCTGCAGTGTGGAGGGCTCTACACAGAGCCAGAAGGCGAGATCCTCCTTCCTGATTTGTCTGGGCCTTTTGCTCACAAAAGACAATGCATCTACTCTATAGAGCAGCCTCAGGGAGAGCAAATACAAATTAACTTCACCCATGTGGAGCTGGAAGGCCAGAGCAGCTGTTCTCGGAGTTACATTGAGGTAACTTTTAGCATTCAATTGCCCTCAGATGATTTTCATCAACATGTTAATCTTCTGTAGGGTGGTGGTCTTCAAATGGTTCTAGACCAGCAGCATCCAACCCCACAAAAGATGATGTTAGAAATGCCATTGTATACCCTATCCCTGCCCTACCCTAGGATCTGGACTTGGTTGAGCAAGTTCATTGACTATGGCACCATAGCAATATATATTTTTAAATCCAGAAGAATTTATTTCAGGTGGTGAAGCAAATGGGTCTATTCAGTTTCTCTAGGGATGGAGGCCCATTAGGGGATTCTGATACAGGCTAGAGTTTAAGAACAACTGTTCTAGAGAATATGAAAGAAACTGCCTAAAAACAGACCTACAGATGATAAAACAAGAGATTAGTAAGGAAATCAACAAAGAACTAAGAGAAAAGCTGATGCTAGAAACGCATAATGATGCTAAATCACATCTACTAAACCAAGCTCTGCTCACTAAGGTACATGCCAATAAGTAAGGCTAATGGGATTTGCTAACAGAGTAAATCCCTATGGAGTAAATTTCCTACAGAGATTATGTACGATAATGTTATGCTGGAGGGAAGTGGAACTAGAGAAATTTAGGGATTTGCCCAGGTGGCCTGGCTAGTCAGTGACAAAGAGTTAGGTTAAAATTGTCAAAGGTTCGACATTCTCCTTCCTTAATCCTGCTTGTTCTCAAATGTTGACTTAAGTGTGTGTGATGGTTGTGAAAGGGGTCTACCTAAACCAAAACCAGGCAGTTTTTGTTTACGGGGCCAGTGACTTCTTTTGGTTAATTATTGGTCAAGCCACAAATTGAAGTACGGGACAAGAGAAACAAAACATTTTTTGTTGGGCATGATTATTTTATTTAAATTCAGAGAAGCCTTTACAATTTTGTTTGCTTATGTAAGTAAAACCAATTTATTTTTCCAGGAAAATTTTATATGACTTCCTGACTTCTTAACTCCATTTAGACAGAGAAAACATAGAACTTTACCCTAGGATCTGGACTTTGTTGAGCAAGTACATTGACCATGACATCATGGCAATATATATTTTTACATCCAGAAATTTTTATTTCAGGTGGTGAGGTGAATTCAATTTAAGTTTTTTTTTTATCTCTCATAAAATACATTAATACTGTGGAACAATTCTAAATAATTTTCTTAAATAAAAGTAACATGTCCAACATTAGTTTTTTTTTTTAATTTGAGAACAGTTAAAATACTCATAATTAGAGAGCACTTACTATGCACCTGGTGCTGTTCCAAGATTTTAATATAGGATGATAAATTTAGATAAAGATAACTGTCTGCTTACTGCACACCATGTCTGGTAGGTGCTCTATAGAAGTTAATTCATTGAATTACCACATTGTCTTTCTGATTTTAATCTCAGGAATCTGAGGCCCAGTGAAGGTAAGTTACTTGCCCACAGTTAAATGTCCGGCAAGTCGTAAATATGGGATTTAAATTTAAATGTTCTCAGTGTACTGACCTCAAAAAAAAAAAAAAAAAAAAAGAACAGAAATGCAATGGTGCAATTTTGCCTACAAGAGACATCTCATGTTTTCCAGGAAAAACTGTCTCATGAATTTCCCAATTCCTAACTGGTAGTCTGATCACAGGACGAAATGTGAAGCCAGGCTCAATGGTTTTCTGAGGTTGGAAAGGAAGTCACTAATAATCAGGAAAATTTGTGCACCTTTCTGCTAGATTCTTTTTTAAAAAATATTCTTTAGTTATATATAGACGCAGTATCTTTATTTTGTTCATTTACTTTTATGTGGTGCTGAGGATCGAACCCAGTGACTCACAGGTGGGAGGCGAGCACTCTACCGCCCAGCCGCACCCCAGCCGCCTCTGCTAGATTCTTCATAGTGGTTGTAATATCTAGGGAGCTGTCAGAGCATCTGCAAAGATACATTCTCCTTGCTGTGAAGATAATTTTCGCTGAATTTCAGTGAGGAGTTACATGAACTCCTCTGAAATATTCTGGAAAGTTATCAGGAAAAAAAACCCATCAAGACGACATTCAAAGATGTAATTTTGTAGAAAATAAAATTATGGCATTTGCAAGTAACTGGATGCAATTGGAGAATATCCATGTTAAGCGAAGTAATCCAATCCCATAAAACCAAAGGCCAATGTTTTCTCTGATATGTGGACACTGATCCATCCATAATGAGGGAGGATCATGGGAAGAATAAAAGAGCTTTGGATTGGGCAAAGGTGGGGAGGAGCGGGGGCATGGGGACAGCAAAGATGGTGGAATGAGACAGACATCGTTATCGTAGCTATGATATATGACTGCACAAATGGTGTGACTCTACATCGTGTACAACCAGAGAAATGAAAAACTGTGCTCCATGTATACAATGAATTGAAATGCACTCTGCTGTCGTGTATAAATAATTAGAACAAACTTAAAAAAGATTTAATGTAAATTAAACTGGCAGAATGTGCTAAGCAAGATGCTAAGCAACTCAGTGTAGGTAGAATGGGGTTGGAGTTAACTCATCTGAGCTTTAGTTCTGTAACTAAATAACTATACAACTTTGGACAATTCTATATATAAATATTTTAGTTCCTACTTTGATAAGATGCCATACCTATTCCTCTAATCTTCGTGAGGATAAAATTAAGGGAATGAATCAGGAAACAAAGTTGAAAAATTAAAAACATTATACAAATGCAAGGTTTTCTAGACCAAATCATGCCTTGAATTTGCCAGTTCAGAGACAGTCAATGAGCTCTTTCATGGTTGGCCAGAGACATTTATATTCTGGTGTGTTCACATACACAAAAAGGCTTGACAAAATTTTCCTCAAGGGTTGATAGAAAAACTCTACTATTCAGAAGGACAAGTCATGTGGAATGATTTGAATAGCTCAGTAAACTTTTCTGTTATATCCATGACCAACCCAAAAGAATGTGTATGATCAATGTATAGAATTTTAGCATCAGTTCAGGCCTTAGATCTAAAGTCATCTAATCTAAATCACCAATGGTGTAAATAATGAAATTGAGTCCTACAAAGCCAGGTATGGTGGTGCATGCCTGTAATCCCTTCCGGCAGCTTGGGAGGCTGAGGCAGAAGGATTTTGAGTTCAAAGACAACCTCAGCAAAAGCCAGG
The DNA here is from genome assembly GCF_964194105.1 of Spermophilus citellus. Lineage (NCBI taxonomy): Eukaryota > Metazoa > Chordata > Mammalia > Rodentia > Sciuridae > Spermophilus > Spermophilus citellus. The sequence continues at coordinate 74,261,152 of NC_138187.1, read as the reverse complement.
TGATTAACAACTCTGTGAGACCCTGTCTCTAAATAAAATACAAAATAAGGCTGGGGATGTGACTCAGTGGTCAGGTGCCCCTGAGTTCAATCCCCAGTACCAAAAGAAAAAATGAAAAAAGTCAAACTCTAGTTTTGTCAAAATAGGGCATAGATGTTCCTTTTTGGTATTCTAGATAAATAAATGTTGAATGAGATCAAAGATCTTATCATTAAATCATCTCTATTCATTAGGAAAAATTGTGAGCTAAACATTGGTTTTTCAGTACGTTTACTACTCTTGATGTTCTTTAGACAGTGATCGGGGAAGTAAGTGATGCAGGAATCAAATTTAAATGATATTGTTTTGAGATTTAAAGTTTTGCTCCCCAAGGTAGTTGTTTCATTTTTTAAAGCTATGCTTTAAAAGTGAAAAATTTAAGCAAGCAAATAAAAGAAAAGGAAGATGGTATTACAGATACTTTGTTCGTTTAGAGGGGAGATGACTTTGTCATTAATAATTCCACTTAAGAGAGAAAGCAGACCACCCAAAAATTTACAAAGAATGAAGAACAAAGAGGTAATTTTGGAGAGATATGGGGGAATGATAATAAGGAGTTTTCTTGTGAATAGATGCACTCCTGAGAACCCCAGATCCTCTTGTTATGTGGTTGGAGATGCTTTGTTGCTGTGCAACATATCTTTAGATGAATATTAAGTTAGCATTTTCTAGTGTATGTCTTTCATGAAAACTGTGGTTTTGAAAGACTTTTTGCTTAGCAAGAGAGCTCCATAAGCATGATTGGAAAATAAAATTTAACTACAAAAGATAATAGATTTGGTATTGCCTAGACATGATGTAACACATTTTTCTTTTTCTTTTTTTAAGATAAGGAGCACATATTTATGTATCATTGCCTTGATTTAGCTCTCTCTCAGCTGAAGTTTCTACCTCTAAAAACACATATTCGCCTATAGAAGATGTGATATGGCTACAAAAGAATAAGGACAAGAAAAGATCAACTTTTAGTTCATCTCTTTTTGTGTGAGAGTGTTTTAAATAGTACAGAACAGTTCAATGCATGTGACTGATGCATTGTTGCAGAATAAAAAGCAGCCCCTCTCCTTAATATTTCATAAGTGATTTAAGCTATTGGACACATAAGATAGTGATGAAAGTTTAATTTTTATGTCCAGAGAATCCAAGTTGCAGACTGAATAATAACTCAGAAGTCTGTAGGATATTAAGGATGAAGCTTGAGGTAGGAGATAGAGGAAAATCCGTAGAATAATTCACGCCATCAGATTTCTCTGGCCCAACCATCTACCCTCTGCCCCACTCAGGAAGGGAATTCTATAAGGGAGGCCAATGAGGGAGGGAAAGAGAAGTGCCTTTTGGAAAACAGCAAGGATTTTTTTTTTTAAAGAGAGAGAGAGAGAGAGAGAGAGAGAGAATTTTAATATTTATTTTTTAGTTTTCGGCAGACACAACATCTTTGTTTGTATGTGGTGCTGAGGATCGAACCCGGGCCGCACGTATTCCAGGCGAGCGTGCTACCGCTTGAGCCACTTCCCCAGCCCCAAACAGCAAGGATTTTGTGGGAGGTGTTCCTTCTTAGACGTGGAAAACAACTAAAAATAAATGACATAAAAAGTTGAAAATATATTAATTAATAAGATAGGATGGAATAAGCTATATTGAATTTGGTTTCTGGGAATCTAGGAACATACCTATTCTACAAGTGGCATGAATCTCAAATTCATCCTGTTTGAGACTTCTACGACAATCCCAGAAAGTTAATGAAGTGGAAATTGTATACTTCTTCACAATATAATGTGACCAGAAATTATTGATGAAACAATCTAAAAAATGCCTAAGAACTGGGAAATCAATGAAACCTCTCCTAAGTAATTACTGGGCTACAAAAGGAAATAAAACATGAAAGACTAGGCAGAAAATAACAAATAGGAAATGCTTTCTATCAAAACCCGTGAGACACGATGAAGCTCAACTCCCAGGTGACATCTTGAATTTAAGATTTAAAAGGAAAGAATAAAAAAATTTTAAGAAAGGGAGAAATACAGCAAGCTGAAATATGCTGAGGTTTTGCTTTCCTCCAAACCTTTTCTTCTACCACCTTCAACTTGCTTTCCTTGGTCCTCACCCTCATGATCCCCAGTTCACCTATCCAACACTCCCACCACTACCTCCTGTCCTTCAGTGAATTTAGAGTCACAGAGAAACTCCTTTTGCTCTTTGTGAGGCACTGAAGCTCTTCAGCTGCAGCCGTAGGGTTGGTAGAGGGAGAGCCAAGACTCTTGGTCTGCATGCACATACTTGTTTCCCTCAAGTAGACCTCCTGGTCAGAGTCTTGTGGCTGTGATTCACAAAATAATTCTAAAGATGGTTATGGACATAAATGGCAGAGAAAGAATAGGGCCTCTGATAACCGAAGCTGGAATGTAACCACAGAAAGAATAGTTGGAATAGTATTGCTCTTTCTACTCAGTACATTTTTTTAAAAGAGAGTGTGAGAGAAGAGAGAGAGAGAGAGAGAAAGAATTTTTAATATTTATTTTTTAGTTCTCGGCGGACACAACATCTTTGTTGGTATGTGGTGCTGAGGATCAAACCCGGGCCGCAGGCATGCCAGGCGAGCGCGCTACCGCTTGAGCCACATCCCCAGCCCCTACTCAGTACATTTTGAAATGAACTTCTGTTCAGAGAAAAATCTTTCTAAAGAAGGCAGGAAGAAGGGGAAATGGAGAGTAGTTTAATAGTTTACATGCTTTTCTTTTGGAGTTTAGAAACATTTCATTAGTTTTTGAGCTCTGTTTTCAGCACAGTTTTTCCACAATTACTTGAACATCCTGATGCTTTTTGATGAAGTAATAAAATATGCTGTGTTAGTCAGCTTACAGTGCTATGACAAAATACCTGAGGAAAAAATCAACTTTAAGGGGGAAAGGTTAATTTTGACTCACAATTTTCAGTTCTTAGTTGGTTGGTCCATTGCTTTTAGGTCCTTGTGAGGCAGTATATCATGGCAGAGGTGTGTGCTGGAACAATGCTCACCTCCTGTTGTCCAGGAGGCAGAGAGAGAGAGGAAGGGGCTGGGGTCCCAATATCGCCTTCAAGTGTGTGCTTCCAATGACCTAACTTCATTTCACTAGGCCCATCTCCTGAAGTTTCCACTGCCTTCCAAAAGGATGGGGACCAAACCTTTAATACATAGCCTTTGAGGGACGTTTAAGGTCCAAACGATGGCATATGCCATTACTCAAGTGAAATAATTCTACACATTGTAATAGTGAAATCCAGGAGAGACTGAGATGGAAGTGCCATCTAATTTTAGAGCTGGAGAGTTTGTGTAGAACAGTTTGCTGTATGTGAGAGAGCTGCACGCTTCTGTAGAAACCACAAACCCAGTGGGACAGGTGTGATATGGGGCAATGAGGAAGAATACGAGGATATGGGAAGAGCAAGAATCGGGAGTGCTACCGATGAGCAGCCAAATAGAGAACATGGCCAATACTGCTCTGATATAAATGGAAAAAGTATTGTAAGGAAGAATCATAAAAGACTTTGACACTGGGTTACTAAAGGCAAGATATTAAACATCTTTAAGTCCCACTTTCCTCATCGGTAATAGGGATAGTAATTTTTACCTCCTGAAAAGGGTTTTTTAAAGTTCATTAATTCGTTTATTTATCCATAAATAATAAATGTGGTTACCTACCTGTCCTCCAGTCTAGCCCTAAATGATCCCGCCACCAAAACTCCTCCCATGACCTGACCCTGTCCCCTGCCCCTCAAAAGTAACTAACTCCTCCCATGGCCTGGTTCTGCTAAGGCTGCCTATAAAGCCCAGAACCTCATGGTGGCCAGCACCCATTTTGCCCCCCAAAATGAGCCACAGCAGGTGTTCAACTGATTGAGTCCACCACTGAGATATGAGAAGAGCTTGCCGATCCAAGGTCTTCTTCTCGATTCTCACTTCCATGATTTGTGTGCCATGTGCTTATAGGTGCTAGGCACCCTATTAGGGGGAGTTGGTATATAAAATAGACAGTAAATAAGCAAGCACACTTCCTTGAAACATGGCATATCCCATCATTTCACGGGCTTGATCATGACATATCCTCATAATTTCAAGGATGAATAGTATTCTATAGGAAAGAAACAGTACTGTGATAGAAAATAACAGGGCTACTGACTTTGGCCCTGCTGTGTGTGAATGGTTTGAGACAGCTGTCCTAAGGAGATTGATTGCCCATTGACGAGGAGTCAGCAATTCAAGGAGCCAAGAGCAAAAGGAGCCCAGGTAGATGAGTCAACACAGCCCTAGAGAAACAGTTGAGCTAAAACTTGACAACCCAAAAGAATTGAATATAGACTAGGGTGGCTGGAATCCCAAAAGAAAGGAAGAAAGAAACTAATTAGGAAGGAGCTGGATTCTGTGTGGCCTTTTATGCGGAGGTAAAGAGCTTGGATTATATTCTAAACGCACAGGGAGATGTCTAGAGTGTTCTTAGTATCGTGCCGATCATACAGTAAGTGGGCACTGGAAGTTAACCCGATGGTAATGATAGGAGAAGGGGAAGAGGAGAAGACAGGTTGGAGTCTGCAATCATGAGGGAAGACACTTGTAGGTAAAACTAGGTTAAATATTCTTGATTTTAGAAAATCAGCTTTAAAATATCAGATAAAGGCTGTTGATTGATAAAGGTATTAGGATGGACATGCTTCATGAGACATAAAATGCTTTAAAATTTGAACCACGAAACTATGAAACATACTAATAAATAACAAAGGATAATCATCAAAGAAAATAATTTTTACCTTTTGCATGTCATCTTTTATTCCTTACTTCTTATTCTTTCTTGAGAGTGAGAACACATCTCTCTCCTGCTCGCCCAGATCAGCCCAAGACTAGTGTCTGAAATCAAGTCTTTACTTAACTATGGGGTATGTCAGCCTGAAGCTCCATTTCCAGGCAGCCATGTGTTAAATGCTACCATATGGTAGGGTTCTGTTTTTGGCTTTTGGATGGACCAAACCTAGTGCCAGCATACTTGGTTTGCTTTGAATTAAAATTTAATACTTAAATGGATTTTAGAAATTGTAATATAAAAACAAAGCTGGATTCATATGCTCACAAACAAATAAACACATGCATTAAGATATGGCTTTGAGACCTGATCCATTCCAGATGTTAAAGCTTACTGCTTCCTGGGCTCTAGCTCTCACACTTAAAATGTTGTATAAATTGTGTTTCTTCAGCCTGGTTAACGTTAGCTCTCTGTACAGAAAATAGTTTCTTTATAAGAACTCATTTTTTTAAAAAAAGTGTATACTTTCTTTTCAGGAATTAGTTCACCCTGTAAATGTAAAATTCCATCTAAAATATCATGTTAGCCATCTTGAATACCCCATAGATTAAAACTTCTTGGTCACAGGTTATGTATTGGAGTGGGGCTCAGGACCTGAATTATTTAGAGTTACTTGATGAAAGAAGAAATCAGTGAGCAATCTGAGCCTAATGCACAGAACCCTAGAATTTTGCATTGATTCCTGTCACTTCTTTGCAAGTGTGATTCATTAAAAAGAATGGACTTATTGTGATCCCTCTTCAAGTAGTTGTGACATGACTTCATCTGATTTCTTTTTTTTTTTTTTAGAGAGAGTGAGAGAGGAGAGAGAGAGAGAGAGAGAGAGAGAGAGAGAGAATTTTTAATATTTATTTTTAGTTCTCCGCGGACACAACATCTTTGTTGGTATGTGGTGCTGAGGATCGAACCCGGGCCGCACGCATGCCAGGCGAGCGCGCTACCACTTGAGCCACATCTCCAGCCCTGATTTCTTAAGAAAAGCTCTTTGTTACTACAAACAAGCTTCAGATATTCTTCTTTCTCTAAGTTATCCTGAAATAAGAAACAATAACAAATACCAGGGAAATCATAAACGTTACCAAACAAAAAATTTCTGTGGCTTACAAATAAGGTTTGTGTTTTGCTCATGATAACATATTGGTTTTGAATCAGTTCTGCCCAAAATCTCTGCTGCTATTTCCTGCGTCATGGGACCCAGGCTTTTGGTTTTATGAGAGGGAAAAGTAAAAGACATTCAGATCATGCAACAACAGCCAAAGCCTCTACTTGTAAATTAGTATATCGCTTCTACATACATTCTGTTAGGCATAGCAATTCCTATGGGTAAACTCAGTCAATGGGAAGGGTAAGTATTAATTCTCCATAGAGAGACATGGCAAAGAGCACAGATATTCAATCCTCTTGTGTGAGGGAAGTGACTCATGATGAAAAAATAATGCAGTCTATCCTTCTTCACAAGTACAAAGGAAAAAGACAAGTTCACAAATCTTAGAATATTGAATGCAAGTGGTATTGCAAAAATATTTGGGGTCACTTTAGAACGTTGATAAATTTTATTTCAATGTCTTTTTTGAAAGAGTGATGGTTAATGCATTGCCATGTCTGGGATCCAGGGAAAATACATGTTTTTAGAGTTAATAAGAAGAGAGAGAGAGAGAGAGAGAGAGAGAGAGAGAGATATGGCAAAAATCAATTGTACTCTAGGTTTAGGGCCCTTGAGCCCTATAAGTTACTCTTAAAACATGTGGACTGCAGCTGCCTTTCTCCTTGCTAAAGTCCTTGAGCTTCATTAATCAGGTCCAAGGGGAATGATTCACTTAAGCTTGCACTGATGCTATTGGGCTGTTTTTCTTCCTTCTTATCATCTTCTAATGGGTGAAATAGAAAAGAGAGACTATAATCTTAGAAAAAGCAAATAGAACCCGGGAGGATTAGAGAGCAGGAAGATCATCTTTCTCTGTGTTTAATGCTTTCTAGTTTTCAGGAACTGTAGCATGTCTACATATCTAAAAGAGAGGGAGAGGGAGAGGGAGAGGGAGAGGGAGAGGGAGAGGGAGAGGGAGAGGGAGAGGGAGAGGGAGAGGGAGAGGGAGAGGGAGAGGGAGAGGGAGAGGGAGAGGGAGAGGGAGAGAGAGAGAGAGAGAAATTGGAACATCATCCTGTACCTTAAAATGAATGAATCAACAAGAATTGGTCAAATCCCTATTTGCAAAGTTTATTGCTAGATGTTGAAGGGGACACAGAAGCCTTCTCTTCTCTCCGAGATTTTCTGTTTGGTTAGAGAGAAATTTAGTATCCTTTATTTCAATATGTGAAATTTGTGTTGCAGATGTTGTAAGAGCTTTCAGAAAAGAACTGGTATGAGCGTGAGTCATTGGAGAGGCATGTGATTTTTTTTATGTCTGTCTCAATCATATGGCTGAGCCCTAATTTATTTAGTCACCCACCTATTATTAGAACTTTAGAATAATAGTTTTAGTCATTGTCATTAGAGAGCATACTTTGATCTGGGTCTGTGTGCATCTGTGTCTGCATCTTGAATAGTTTTGGGATAAAGTGTTAGGCCACTCAAGATACATATTGTCAAGTAAATCTTCCCAAACTTCTACCAGTTAGGGTTGAGAGTAATGATGTCACAATATCCCCACCAGCTTGAATATGCTTTAAAAATCTGCCCTTCGCTACTCACTTAGCTAATTCCTACTTGGCCTTCAGGTCTCCGCTTGCAGTTTATTTCTGCTAAGATCTGTTCCATTAATCCGCTAGATGAGTTCAGAGTCTTTGGTTACGCCACTGGGTCTAGGTTTTAAGATCTTGTTGTCACCCTTTGCTATTCTGCAGTGAAATTCATTGATGATATAAGCTCATTACACACACTATAATTAAAAAATATACATTTTTAAGCACAAAATTGAGGAGAAATAAAACAACAAAATAAGAATCACATTTAGTTCAGTATGTGAAAATCTTGAGCAAGTTGTATTTGAAGACCAAATGAAGCAGTCAGCTGTTCGTATCCTAAATTGCCGTGAACACTGCAGAACAAATGTAGGCTGACAAGGCTGTGCGGGTTGGTAACTAATTTTTCTGAAACGGTGACCAACCTTTGGCAGGTTTCCTGGGAGAAAAAAATTCTTTTCGTTTATGCTCATTCTTCTGAAAAATTCAGCATGTATTAAAATTGGGTGAGGACATTTGTTTTTAATGTGTGAAACTAAGCAACATTTTTATGCTTAATTACAAAACTTTCACCTATACCAATGTCACACAGGACTTAGGAGGATCCTTAGGATTTTTAGGACCATCCTTGTGAATGACTGTCTTCCACATTTCTGGCTGGCTGGTGTCTTTGATCTTTTGCCACTAAATGCCAACAGTACCTAGCCATCATTGTGATAATAATGAAAGTTTTTAATAATGCCCTTGCAAAACAAATGCCCTTGCAAATTTTCCAAATGCCTAGTTTGAGTACTTACTGAGAATCATTGGTCTAGTAATAATGCAGCAGCCTGCACTTTCCCAGATGTCACACTTATCAAAATGCTTTAAAAGAATAAACTCTTGCCTGTTCTAAGTCCCTTGCCAGCAGTGACTATATTTCACAGTGCTCTTGCCAGCACAGGTCTGGTACTCATTGATACCTTGATAATGTGAATTAATAAAGTAACATTTGGGTGGCTAGGTCCTCCAGAATAATTTAATAGAACAGGAATAGTATGTATATCCATTGAATAATTTCTGATTATGATGATAAGCCTCCAGTGTTTTACCTTTGAAAATGGAGGCTGTGGCAGGAAGATCATGAGTTCAAAGCCAGCCTCAGCAAAAGCGAGGTGCTAAGCAACTCAGTGAGACCCTGTCTCTAAATAAAATACAAAATAGGGCTGGCTGGGCATGTGGCTCAGTGGTCGAGTGCTCGTGAGTTCAATCCTTGGTACCACCTTCCCCCAAAAGAACTGTCAAGAATAACAAAAGCTCTTCTTCTTTTTAAAATATATTTTTAGTTGTACATGGACTCAATACCTTTATTTTATTTTTTTATGTGGTGCTGATAATTGAACCAAGTGCCTCACATGTGCTAGGCAAGTGCTCTACACTGAACCACAATCTCAGCCTGTAACAGCTTTTCTTTAGATAACTGGTACTAGGTATCTCACCAAGGAATTCACACTACTGTTTTATTTATTTGCTTCAACAACTGTTTGAGTTAGGCTTAGATGTAGTAACTAGCTCAAGGTTATTAAAAGAGGAAACTTGTAAATGATAGGGAGGATTTGAACCCAGGTTCATAGACAGGGTATGTTTTCACTGCACTACAAAAGTTGATTATTGACTTAAAACAGGTAGCTTTCACTGAATGAAGAAAAATTCTTTCTTGTCTAGCTTTCTAAGAGTTTTGTCTTTAATCAATCAGGATGCTAACAAACTTTCTGGCTTCACTTTTAAAAAATGTCAAGAGTAACTACATATCTTCAGTAAGACAAAGAAGAGATTTTCCATGTGCTTTATGCCATTGGATGTATTGATGAAATTATATGTAATAATAAACATGTAAATTACTTTAATAATAATAATAAATCAATAATAATAAATTACTTTTATTCCCATACTTGATTTGGTGTATAATGCTAACAATGACTACAGATTCATTTTTCTATAATCATGTCTAAGATGTTTGTATCAATATGAGTTGGTGATATTAGTTCATAATTTTTTATTCTCTCTAATGGTATATGATAACAATTCAGAGGAAAAATACTTGGAACTTGGTTCTCGTTTGAGGGCACCTTAGAACAAATTATACACAGGCATTAATTTGTTTCTTAAAAACTTAAAAGAACCTACCAAATAGTGCATAACATCTTCTGGGATTTTTTCCTTTTTGGACGGGTGGACTAATTATTTGAAACTGTTTTTAATTTTATCCATGACTTATGTTTATTCAGATTTTATTTTTCTTCTTCTTGATATAATTTTAGTAATTATGTGTTTTTTCTGGAAATAACTCATTTCAGACACTCACATATATGGACACAAAATTATATTTAAAATATTTCTTAGAATCTATATGTTTGTAGAATCTTTGTCATTTTTAATTTTGTGTATTTATGCTTTCATTTTCTTTATTAGAGTTGCCCAAGATTTGTCTTTTGTATCCTTATTGCCCAACCGCCCTCAAAAACAGTTCTTCAACATACTTATGAATTCTGTATGTTTCTTTCTTTCTTTTTTTTTTTTTTTTTGATTACAGATCTGGTCAAAACATTTATATTCTGATAGCAGTAATTTTGTTTTTGTTGTTTGTGAGCTAGTCCAGACTTGTAGATTTATTTCCTCTTTGACACTGCGGAAATTATTAGGACATCTGCAAAATTCTTATGGATTTTTGTTGACTTTAAGATTTTTATCAATATGTAGAATCATGCTAAAAAGTGACCCACTGTTTTCAAATATAATATAAATACTATCTAAATTAGATTATTGTCCACTTTCAATCTGTCATTATCTTATCTCTAAATAATGCCAAAGTAATTTTATTGATTAGGATTACAGTTCTATCTCACCTTTTTTTTAGGTTCAAGATCATGATATCTTACTTGGAAAAGTCTGTAACAATGAAATCTCTCCCATTACATCCATTACTAACAATATCTGGATCAGGCTTATAATAGATGATTCCACCCAAAATACTGGTTTCAGAGCTGTTTATCAAGTTGGTAAGGAAATTTCTACTTAATTTTAAGTGTATCATTTATTTGATTGTAACATTTTAGTTTCTTAAAATAATTTAGTCATTTTGTGTCCTCAAGTGGTGAGGAAAATATTCTCATAAAAATGTAACATTCTGTTATCTCCTTAGGCATAATTAGGATATACAATAAAATTGGGGCCAATAATTATTTATTTCTGATGAACAGTCCTATCATTTTTATATTTACAGCTTGTGGGGGTGAATTAACTGGAGAAGGAGTCATTCGCTCCCCTTATTATCCCAATGTATATCCTGGAGAAAGGACCTGTAGGTGGACCATACGCCAGCCCCAAAGCCAAGTTGTTCTTCTCCAGTTCACTAGCTTTGAAATTGGAAGTTCTGCCCACTGTGATACAGATTATGTTGAGGTAAGAAGAAACAAACCTTTGGATCTTTGTATTTCATTATATATTATTAAAAATACTATGTTATCCTCAGATCAGTTATATGTAATGGAAGTCATTTGTAGAGATCAATATCTCTTATGAACACAGAAAAATCCTTAACAAAAGGCTAGCTAACTGAATCTAGCTTATAAGTAGGTTTATATGCCATGATTAAATGAGATTAATCCCAGAAGTATGGGTTGTTAATAACATCCCAGACTCAATGAATATAAAACATGTTATCAATAAAATAAAGGTCAAAAATACTTGATCATCTCAGTAGATTACAAAAAAAGTATTTGAAAAAAATCTATACATTTTTATGATAACAACATTTAACAAACTAGGGGAAAAGGGGACTTCCTTAATTTTATAAATGGCATCTTTAAAATCCCACATATTTAATGATGAAACACTAAATGTTTTGCCTCTTTATCCGTAAAAATTTAAGACTGTGTGTTCTCACCACTTCTGTCCAACATTATACTGGAAATTTTTTCTTTCTTAAACAATTAAGCAAGTAAGAGAAAATAAAATGCATCTTCAGTTTATATGTGGAGTATCACAAAGAATTCACACACTTAAAAAACTTAGAGAAAAAAATTATCTTAAATGACATATAAAAATCAGTGTTTTTCTTTTGAGTTTTTAAGTGCTTACAATCCACATATTTGAAATCCACGGAGCTTGTTGATTCCCTATTGTGATAATTATTGTTATTTTTATTTCAACAGCAGGTGGACAAGTTCTTACACAGTCCTCAGGAAGTAGACTTAGAAGTTGGGTACAGTGGTTTACAGCAGTAAACCCAGTGTTGCAGGAGGCTGAGGCAGGAGGATTACAAGTCTGAGGCTAGCCTGAGCAACTTAGGAAGACCTTGTCTCAAAAACAAAAAACTAGAAAGGGATTGGGATATAGGTTAAAATGAATTATAGACCTAAACATGTGTTCTAAAACCATGAAACTCTTGGAAGAAAACATAGTAACATTTGTAACCTTGGATTACGTGAAAACTTCTAAGCTATGACATGAAAGTTACAAATAACAAAAGAAATAATAAAGAAATTGGACTTCATCAAAATTAAAAACAATCTGGTTTTTTAAGTGAGCAAATGACATGAATAGACATTTATTCAAAGAAAATATGCAAATGAACAAGTATGTGAAAAGATGTTCAGCATCATTAGTCCTCAGGGAAAATGCAAATAATCAAAACCACAGTGCAGTCTCACTTCATAATCTTTAGAATGGCTGTAATCAAGAAGTCAGATAATAGCAAGTGTTGGAAAAGATTTGGAGAAATTGGAACGCTTACGATTTGCTGGTGGGAATGTAAAAGGATGTACCCACTTTGGAAAACAGTTGGTGGTTTCTCAAAAAGTTAAACATAAAGTTTCCATTTGATCCAGCAATTCCACTCTTAGTTTTATATTCAATGTTAACAAAACATATTAATAAAAATGTGCATGTGAGTATGCCTACATTCATTATATCATATGCAAATGCCAAATAAAATAATTATTGATAATTTTAAAAGTATAAAAAAGCCCATCAACTGATGAATGGGTAAGTAAAATACTATATATGTACATATATATGTACACACACATATACATACAATGTAATATTATATGGCATTAAAAAGAAATAAAGTAATGATGTCTACTACAATATGGGTAAGCTTTGAAAACATTACACTACATAAAAGAGTCTAGTCACAAAAGACCATATATCTTATGATTTCATTTGTTTGGAACGTCCAGAATAGACAATTTATAGGGACAGAGAGTAGGTTAGTGGCTGCCTGGGGCTCTAATGGCAGGAGAATAGAGAGTGACTATTAATGGACGTGGAATTTCTCCTGGGGTAAATAAAATGTTCTAAAATTGATGATGTTTTCAAATTGATTTTATTATGTTAATAAAAGGGTTTATGAAATAATTGTTCTTGAAGTTGTTTTCCAAAATAGACATCTAACAAAATAAACTGGGGTTTATCTGTTTTTCTTTAGGTTGGTAGCAGTTCCATTTTGGGTTCTCCTGAAAATGAAAAGTACTGTGGCACCAACATAACTTCATTAATAACATCCGTGTACAATATTCTTTATGTCACATTTGTGAAAAGTTCTTCTACTGAAAATCATGGTTTCATGGCTAAGTTCAGTACTGAGGATTTGGGTAAGAGATTGTATCTTCTCTTTTGCTTACATTTAAATAATTAAACAATAGAAACAAATTGCACAAAAATGTCTACACTGTAAAAAATATTTTAAAGTGCACTGATGGCAAAGAATCTATTTTCAATCAACACATAACAATAGTTATTTGGTATCTATTAACAAAAGAAAAAAGTTATCTTAAGTGGCATATAAAAAACGGCACTATTCTTTTGAGATTTTAAGAGGTTATGATCCATGTATATTTTTTTAAATCCATGGAGCCTGTTGGTTACCTGTTGTGATAATTTTTATTTTTATTTCAACAGCATGTGGACAAGTTCTTACACAGTCCACAGGAATCATTAAAAGTCCTGGTCATCCAAATATCTACCCCAGTGGTATCAACTGTACCTGGCATGTACAGGTTCAATCTGGAAAACAAATTCGTTTGGTGTTTGACAAGTTTTATCTGGAGTTTCATTACAATTGCTCAAAAGATTACCTGGAAGTTTATGACACTGGTTCTAAGACATTTCTTGGGAGGTGAGGTGTTTTTAATATATTTTTTAGTTGAACACAGACACAATACTTTATTTTATTTATTTTTATGTGGTGCTGATGATCAAACACAGTGCATCACATATGCTAGGCAAATACTCTACTAACGAAGCTGCAACCCCAGCCCAAGGTGTTTTTCTTTTTTTTTTTCATGCTAAACTTGGCAGATTGCTTGTTTATTTTTAATTTTTGTTTGTTTGACTAAAGTATTTATTGTATTTATTTATTTATTACGGATTTAAAAAAATAAATGACAGCAGAATGCATTACAATTCTTATTACACATATACAGCACAATTTTTCAAATCTCTGGTTGTATATAAGTATGTTGACACCAATTCGTGTCTTCTTACATGTACTTTGAATAATGATGTCTATCACATTCCACCATCATTATTTTTTTATAGATTTTTGTTCAGAAAGGCACAAAATCAGTAATGCACGTACCACCATTTCCCATCTATTTTCTCTTATTTCTTTTTTAAATTGACATGTTTTTCTTTATTTTGTAGACCATGATATTTTGAAGTATATACATCTTACAGAATAGTTAATTCTATCCAATTAACTAACATACTACCTCACGTATTTATGATTTTAACGGTGATAGCACAAAACATCCACTCTTTTCATGTTTGCCAAAGATACCAAGTATGATTGACTACAGTCACCTTGCTGTACAACAGATCCTTTGAAATTTAGTTCTCCTATAACTGTAATTGTGAATCTTTTCAACATCATCTCCCAACCCTTCCCCCCAATCACCTGAGCCTCCAGTCAGCACCATTATTATACTGTCTGCATCTATTAGATCACCTTTTTATAGATTCCACATATGAGTGATCTAATGTGGGATTTTTCTTTCTGTGCCTAGTTTCTTTAATGTCATACCATGTTCTCTGCAAGATCATCCCTGTTGTTCCAAGTAACTGAATTCCATTAATTTTTATGACTGAATGGTCTTCCATGGTGTGTGTGTGGTGGGGGGTATCTATATTTACATTTTCATATCTATAAATCTATATCACATTTTCTAATCATCTATTGATGGACCTTTGGGTTGATTCCATATCTTGGACCTTGTATAATGCTGCAATGAACATGAGAGGGTGGATATTTCTTCAACATACTGATTTTGCTTCCTTGAGCTATATACTTAGTAGGAGGATTGCTGGGTCATATGATAGTTCTAATTTTAATTTTTGAGGAACCTCTATATATTGTTTTCCATAATGGCTGTATTAATTTTTTTATTTTTAAAATATGTACCAATCCTTGTTATCTTTTTTTATAATAATCATTTAACAGATGTGGTATGATATCTTATTGTGGTTTTTATTTGCATTGCTTTAATGAAGACTGATAGTGAGCATTTTTTAATACACGTGTTGGCCATTTCTGTGGTTTTTTTTAATAGTAATGTCTATTTATGTTTTTTTTGCCCCTTTTTTGATCAAGTCACTTGTGTTTTTGCTATTGAATTGTTCACATTCTTTATGTATTTTGGACATAAACTGCTTGTGAGATGTATAGTTTGCAGATATTATTTCACATTCCATAGGTTTTTCTCTTCACCCTGTTGTTTATTTTTGCCATATGGAAGATTTATAGTTAATATAACCCCACTGGTTTATTTATTTTTTGTTGCCTGTTCTTTTGAGATCTTTTCCATGAAAATCCTGCCAAGACCAATGTTATAGAGAACTCCTCCATGTGTTCTTCTAGCAGTTCATACCTTACAATTAAGCTTTTAACCCTTTTTCAGTTTATTTTAATTTTCCTTTCATTATGAATCATACTTTGCTGCTTCTTTCTATCCCTGGAAATATTTGATAAAATGTTAGGCGTTTTTAATTTTTATGTTTTTGGCTCTAGATATTATTATATTCCTATAAATGTCCAGGAATGCAGTTAAATTGCTTGAAACCAGTTCAGTCCTTTTCAGTTTTGCTTTGGAACTCATTTGTTTCCTATTGTTCTTTGTCACTTGATATCCAGTGTCTTGAGAGCCATCATTTTAAATATTTTGCTCAGGTTTCAATTGTTTCAGGTGTAAAATTAAATCTAGCTGTTATTATTACATCCTCATTGGAAATGGAATTCTCCTGATTGCTTTGTTTCTTCATTTTGCATTTTCTTTTACTTATTTTTTTTATTCTAAAACATTTGTTTCTCTATCAATTATTTTCTTAAGTTAATTTTTTTTCTTCTGGTTTTATTCTCCCTTGTCATCTTTTGTTTCTTAACTTCTTAAACTTTTCTATTTTTCTTTTTTTGGGGGGGATGGATGGGTATTTATAACCACTGAAAAATACATAATTTTTGCTGAATGGCATAAACTAGAATGATCTTGCCCAAATTTAGTAGATATGGACATATAAATTAAGGATTTAATTAATTTACCTACCTTTATTTTGATCAAGATGTTAAATCCTTTTAAACACTGAAATGGCATTATACACTAAATTCTTTTCCATTTCCCTCAGCAATTAATCCATCTCTTTCTCATATTCAACATTTCCCCTTACATTCATTTTCATAGTATTTTTTTTTCTCTGTCATTCTATTTGACTAATTTTGCCAAGTCTGTTTAGACTTGAGATTTCTATTTTACTTGCCTTTCCTTCTTACAGGTTTTTCTCTGGCTAAAATCTCATGGCTTAATGTATTTTATTCTTTTGTCATTACTAGAAAATTTTGTTCTGAGTAAAACTGCTTTTGTTCAGCAGAAAGACAATATGGCTTAGAATCAAACCTTTTTCTCTCCACAGCCCGCTGTTAAAGACAACAGATTCCACCTCTCTAGGATTACTATTCCAGGCACTGATCTAAGTGCTTTATGTACAGTATCTTAACCCATCATTTCCCAAGAATAACTCTATGAAGTAGGCACTATCATCATCTCCATTTTCAAGATGGAGAAACTGATGCATAGAGATCGAGTGATTTGCCCAAAGTCATATTGCCTCTAAGTGACAGAAATGACACTTGAGTCTGTACTCTAAGAATTGATGATATATGAGTTCCCTTCACTGTTTATATTTGTTACATTTCTATGAACAAGTTCATTAATATGCTAAATGGCAATCTAATGGAACTTGTGCTTTCTAATTTCATCAAAATTCTAACACATGTCAAGTTACATAGCCAGACACACACCAAACCATTTCAGGGAAGTAATCAAGAATAGAAGGATCTTCCAAGTTTGCAAATTTTTTTTTTTTTGCCTGACATATATTTGCTTTTTAAGTTGGCTGGAGTTATATAAGAAAACTTATTATCATATTTACATGTCCCAATTTTTGGTCCATCATTTCAAATATACTAAATGTTTTAAAACCCATGTATCTTATCTGTTCTTTCTCCGTTTGGAATAGATTTTGTGGAAAATCCATCCCGCCTTCTCTCACCAGCAGTGACAACTCAATAATGTTGATATTTGTGGCTGACTCTGACCTCGCTTATGAAGGCTTTACAATAAAGTATGAAGCAATTGATGCATCAACAGGTAACAAGACACATTGTCTGCTTGGTCTCATTTACTGTGTTACAAAACGGTACTAATATCTAACACAAAGAATGCTTAGTCCCTAAATCTGGGTCACACCATGAAAGTCATAGTTAGAATAAAGTAGGTGACTTTAAACACCTTCCTTAAAAATAGAATCATGATCAGATAGGAGTATTATATCAGTATTAATACTAACGTTGTATTGTATCAATATTGATTTTCCTCAATATAAAATTTTCAAAATTTGATAATGGTACAGTGATTTTGTAAGGGAACTATTTTGTTCTTAGGAACAAAACACTGAAGATTTTTGAAGTAAAGACACAGTGTGTACAGATGACTCTGAAGTGGATCAAATGAATCAAAGAGAGAAAGCAAGAAGACAGAGAAAGAGAGACACACAGAGAGAGGGAAGGAGTTCATACAGTGGGGGCAAAATACAAATATATGGCAAATTTGGATAGAAGGAATATGGAAGCTTATGCAATCTTTCTGCAAGTTTAAAATTCCACCAAAATAAAAAGTTACCAATCAGACTGAAAACTTATTTTAAGAAATTATGAAAAACAACAATAACACAGTAAAAATAAGAGACTGCTGCATGGAATTTTGGATCAGGGAAGGGGTGTTTTCTTGGCAAAATATACATTTTAAAATTTAACCTAATGAAATTGATGTTATTTTTAATTTTTCCTTTAAAAGGAAATATTGTATTTTTCCTATTACTTAGTTCTTCTCATTATTTTGCTCCTTGCAAATGTATCATAGGTAACAAGTACCTGCAGGCAGAGTCTTTGAGATGACATGTATCAAGGATGCTGCCTGTCCCAAGAGTCTGTGAGGTTTATGAGGGTGTCATGTTCCACAGGCTCGTTTCCCCACCTGAGATTGTATGTTTTCAGAAGTCTGGGCTTTCTTATGCATTAGGTGCATATGGTGACTGTGCTCACTAAACATTTTACGACCTCTGAATTGCCCCAGAAGCATAGTACTATTCACTGAGAGAGAACTGGATCATTGCTGGTGCCTGCATATGTTCCTCCAGGGACCCCAGGTGTTCCTTTTTTAAAGCTCCTACTCCCCACAGGAAATAAATAAAAAGGAAAAAAAAATCTCCTGCTCAGAAACTCTACTCAATTTCTCATTTATTTCTCCTGCAGAGGGTCTGGTTACTATTTTTCATTCATTCCAAGCAAATTGTTATTCTCTGCAGTGCTTCACATTCTGTGTTTTGGAAGCATGACTTTAGGTTTCTCCAGAATCCTGAGTGCAAGAGAAACATATAGTTTTATCTCGAGTGGACCTTCTGTGGGAAACAGTTCATTTTTCAGCCCAAGTACATGGGAAATGAGGTCCCGGGATTCATATTAGGTTTTGTTGTGCAGTTGACATATGCACTAGACTTTGTTCAGGTGGTTAACATCCAAAGACCAAAATCAGTTTCTCAGGAAATGATAGTGTGCACACAATTTTCCATACTTCATAGTTTTATCTGTCTCATATGTTTGGCTCCAAACCACACTGAATATTAGATTTGGAGTAAGTCACTTGAACTCTCTGGGCTACAGTTTTCTCATCTGTGTAATTAAAGGACTGGATTTGATGATCTTTGAAATGTCTTCTGGTTCTAATCATCTATGTGCATAATTTCAATTTGCTGCATGAATAAACTGGCAGTGTATTAGATAACATGTAATTCAGGCTGGGCCTCCTGAAAATATCATAGAAATCTTTGGGATAATATACAAAGTAAGACATAGCTCTATAATGACTCCAACAACTCTGTTAATTCTACATTAGCTTGTAAGGGTGTGTTTACTGCAGAAACAATCAAGAGCAGTTGAAATAATATGGTGAGGAAGATATTAAAGTTAAATATTAATAAGTAAAAGTAACTAAAATTAAATCAAGGATTGGGGGTATAATGCTGAGTGTAGAGCACTTGCCTGGCATGCATAAAGCCCTGGGTTCAATCCCCAGCACTGCCAAAGTTTAAAAAAAAAAAGTAAATTGAAAAAAAGGATGTAGGCTCCCTATTTACCTCTCTTATTGTTTCTCTTGCTGAGAAAAAACTTTTCAGTTTAAGAAAATCCCATTTGTTGATTCTTGTTATTAACTCTTGTGCTATGGGTGTCCTATTAAGGAATTTGGAGCCCAACCCCACAATATGTAGATCGGAGCCAACTTTTTCTTCTATCAGACGCAGAGTCTCTGATTTGATATCTAGCTCCTTGATCCACTTTGAGTTGACTTTTGTGCATGGTGAGAGGAGGGAATTCAGTTTCATTTTGTTGCATATGGATTTCCAGTTTTCCCAACACCATTTGTTGAAGATGCTATCCTTCCTTCATTGCATGCTTTTAGCTCCTTTATCAAATATAAGATAGTTGTAGCTTTGTGGATTAGTCTCTGTGTCCTCTATTCTGTACCATTGGTCCACCCGCCTGTTTTGGTACCAGTACCATGCTGTTTTTGTCACTATTGCTCTGTAGTACAGTTTGAAATCTGGTATCGCTATACCACCTGATTCACACTTCCTGCTTAGAATTGTTTTTGCTATTCTGGGTCTTTTATTTTTCCATATGAATTTCATGATTGCTTTATCTATTTCTACAAGAAATGCCATTGGGATTTTGATTGGCATTGCATTAAACCTATAGAGAACTTTTGGTAATATCGCCATTTTGATAATGTTAGTTCTGCCTATCCATGAACAGGGTATATTTTTCCATCTTCTAAGATCTTCTTCTACTTCTCTCTTTAGGGTTCTGTAGTTTTCATTGTATAAGTTTTTCACCTCTTTTGTTAGGTTGATTCCCAAGTATTTTATTTTTTTGAGGATATTGTGAATGGAGTGTTTTTCCTCATTTCTGTTTCAGAAGTTTTGTCGCTGATATACAGAAATGCCTTTGATTTATGTGTGTTGATTTTATATCCTGCCACTTTGCTGAATTCATTTATTAGTTCTAGTAGTTTTTTTGTAAGCTGGACAGGAAAGGAAACTCAGCTGTCTAGGGTGTGTTTAGCATGCAGGAAGCCCTGGGTTCAATCCCCAGCCCCACTCAAAACTTAAAGTGAGAGAGCAGAAGAAAAAGCAAATGATAAAAAGAAGAGACTATCCTAACAACTGCAGAGACGTTCTACCCTGCTTCCCTGTGTGCTGGCCACTACTTTAGCCTCTGTGTGGTCCAGACAGGGCTGAAATCACAGACATGGGAGTACATACTTTCTGTCCCTTGGCTTAGCCTGGTTGGTCACTATGTACCTTGTCTTTTGCTGAATGAACTCATAGGTCTAACACCGTCAAATCATTCTAAATAGCATTCTGATCTATGATTGGATCCAGGAAGCCATATGGCATCTTCACTTTATAATTCTGGAAACTTTTACAGTTTTCCATAGGTCAGGAAGTGAACTCACATGAATTACTGAGGGTGCTCTTGCACTACTTCTCAGGGAAGGGTTGGCTCAGGGGTCCAAAGGAGGAGTTAAACTGGTTGCAGCCAAGCAGAGGACTAGCCCTCCCAGGCAGGCAGAGTCAGGGTGCGTGAGATGCTGATTTGAAAACTCAGAGGTGTTAGGACTCTTTCTTTTCAGTTATCTTTTGGGGGACTATTTTCTACAGAATAAAAATAGTGTCAGAGAAGAAGAGCATCAGTGAAAGCTCAGTTGTGGGACCTTACCCTGTTTTATTGCTCTAACAGAAGTTATTTCCAGAGCCATAATAATGACTTTGGTTGCTGATTTCTAGTTCTTCAGCACAACCTCTGTGCATTTCCCTGCTGACACTGTTACTGTCTTCATCTGATAAAGGTGAATTTTCCTGATTTAAATCCAGTTCTTTTCTCATCTGTAGTTCATGCCATGTGGCTATGATGTCAGCCCTCAAGTATGTGTTTGGGAGGAAAGAGATGGCTTCTTGTCATTACTTTGACTCCCTCCCTCTGCACTCTGTTACTGCCTTCATCCAGATGTTCCTGGGGAAACAGGAATGAAAGAAGTAACAAGTAAAATATTACTGGAGAGCAACTCATAAGAAGTTCTTAGTAAGTGATTAGGAGATGAGGTTTTCAGTGCTTGATGACTGAAAGCACAAAACACTTGAATCCCAAATGAATATAATTAGTTAAATTTGCCAATTTAATTTGAAATTTTATATTCTATTAAAATCTATTGCATATACATAAATAGATAAACCTACTAATAGGGTACTTTAAAAGTATAAACAAGAGCAGAGACATCTAATTAATTCATTTTCAACTTTAATATTAGATAAAAACTTATATAGCATCGAATCCATTGTTTTTCACACTGTAAATTCATGACTCATTCATGACTGCATTATTCAAAGTATGGAGTAGAATTGAAAATAGCATGAAGGTATCAGAGTTATCACACAAAGTTATGTATCACTTCATGAAATTTGTAGTATGTCTGTGTGAACATGATTGATACAAATATCATTTTTTATGGTATCAAGGAAGCTCAAAACACAGATCTCAACCAAGTAATTTTTTTCCTTATCTCTCTCACTCTCTCTCTTTCCCCTTCCTCCACACCTCTCATGCATGTGTGTGGTACTGAAGATCAAACCCAAGGTCTTTCACATGCCAGGCAAGCACTCTACCACTAAGCTACATCTTTAGACCTAGTCCAAATAAATTTTAAATGAAGAAGAAATAAGTTAGAATGTTGAATTTTTCTTCGCAAAATACATGGCTAGTTGATTTAGGAGCCAAACTAAACAATCAAGTCTCAACATGTAATCCATGTCTTCTGCCATGTGTCTCGACTTGCTCTTGGAAATTCCCTAGATGAACTGCACCTGGTGCAATTGGTAACATTCATTTCAGGGCTACAGTGTAACTGTGGTGAACTTCTCATATTTTCTGCAAAGAGAAATGACCAAGAATGATCAAAAACACCTTGATATAGGGTAAAAGTGAGCCCTACAGGGCCTTCCCAACTTCTTCATCCTCAGCCCAAAGACACCTCCCCCCCCCCCCCCCCCCCCGTGATATACATACACTGGGGTTTAGTGCTATTTTTTCACCAGTCATCCTGGAATAAGCCCCCAGAAGACATTTAGGAGTTGGAAGTTAAGAAATGATAAATTAGAGGGCTAGAAAGGTTTATTTAGAAGAAATGCGTAGAGAGAATTATTCTACTTTAAACTACAATCTTGTAAGGACAGCATTCTCAGACTCTAATGTTCATAAGAAACTTGGGGAGGATGGAAGTGCATTATTACAACTTCGGGTATTAGGGTTTCATCCAGAAATTTTGATTAAGATAGAGATGACTAGGGTAGATTTTTTTTACTCAGAAATTCAAGTGGAGCTCATGAAGTTTGTCTTTATACTTCATTAAAGACCCTGAAAGTCAAGTCTTAGAGTGTAAATCTCTGTAAAATCCTAAGAGAAAATGGCAAATGGCACTAGTAGGAAGTGCTGTTCATGATACTGTGAAAGGAAGTCTTGAGGGGAAGTCAGGTCTCCATATCCAGCTTGATATTAATGTGGACTACTCTGGGCAAATCATAATCCTCTCCTATTCTTTCTACCTTGAATTCTGAATTTTCTGCTTAGATACTTGGATATCTTTCTTCCGGAAAGGAATTTTAGTAAGTCTATTTGTCTCCAAAAGATTCACTTTCTAATTGGTTAGTGTTTTCTTGTATTATGGCACATAGAGCTATCCTAGCTCTTCCCAGATTGGTTCATTTATCTTATCTAATTTGTTAAATTTCTTGGCCCTTTGAATAAAAATGGTGAACAGAATCTTGATTTGTGACATTTCTAGTCCCCCTACTTGTCTTCATTCCCAAGTTGATATTTCCTCTCTAAAGTAACCTGGATTCATTAAAGAGCACAGGATTTGGAAATCGAGGACTTGAATTCAAATTTTATCTTGGCCATGTCTAAGTGATTTTCAAAGCATAATCTCTAGGGATCTCAGATCCTTCATACACAGCTCTTTAAAAATGGAGATGATAGAGCCTGGCTGTTTTGCAAAATCAGTGAAAATAAAAAGAAGAAAAATGTGATGAAATTCAATGTTAAAATGATATTATAGCTATAAAGGACTACCCTGACTTTGGCAGATTTAAAATATAATTATTCATGTCCAAGCACAATTTTGTAGCAGCTACTTTGCTGTGAAGGAAAAGAAAAAAGCAACAACTGTGACCATCTAGCAGCAAACTGTAGAAAATGTTAGACTTAAGTTAGGAAGGCCTCATCTTTCTAAGGAAGAAATTGAACCTGTAATTATATCTTCCCTGGAGTCTTTGTTTTAAGGAATGTTAAACAAAACATGGTAGTAAAAACCCATGATGGTTCCTTGGGTTGGCTGTTTATTTCCCCCATATCTGGAAAATCTGAGCCATATGGATTCATTCAGAAACAAAAAGTCTCATAAGTGATTTTAGAAATCATGTTTATAGATGGTTTCTTTCTTTCTTTTTCTTTTTTCTTTTCTTTTATTTATTTATTTATTTTTTTAGTGTGGGGAACAGGTACTAGGAATTGAACTCAGGGGCACTCAGGCACTGAGCTATCCCTATTTTGTGTGTGTGTGTGTGTGCATGTATTTTATTTAGAGACAGGGTCTAAGCTGATGCTGGCTTTGAACTTGGGATCCTCTTGCCTGAGGCTCCTGAGCTGCTGGGATTACAGGCATGCACCACTGTGCCTGGCTCCATAATGTGATTGGACAATCACATAAATTATCCCATAAGGCAAGTAGGGGAGCTGGTAGACTACTTACCCAAGATCTACAGTCTATGTATGCAATGCACTTCCACAGAATGGTGCCTCCTATTCTTGTGGTCTAATCTTTTGGGACTGACCTGTTTCCATTGACCTCATGCTTAATGCAATGCAAGAATTTATTTGAAAATGCTTAGTGAAGGCAAAGGAACATTATCACTTTTTAGAAAAACTTAGTTTTGTGATTTTATAATGATACACAAGGAACATTTACATATTTTCACTTCTTAATTCTTTTTAAAAGTTGATCAGAGGGAAATATTTGGGAGTTCTGCCAACAATTGTCTTTGATCTTCAGAAACAGGCTTTTCCATTACTCCCGTTGATACAGGGGCTGGAAGAATTGTACTTTTCTTCTTCATTTCTTTGTCAGTTTTCTTAGACCATAATAACAGGCCAACTGCTATTGGATGTGAATTTTCCTTTAGCAACATAAGATAAAACAGTGAGCACTGATGTATTTTTATGTTTGCATTTTAGATTGATGTAAAAAGCACCGTGACAACATGAATATCCTTTTATGGGAACACATTCAAACTTAATTATTTGTTACAAATTAATTATCTTGTTGCAAAGCACAAGAAGAAACTAAAGCTTAGCAGTACTGTTTTTCAGTATTATTATTATTATTTTAAAAGGTGGTGTGTTTTTTTTTTTTTTTTTTGGAGGTGCCAGGGATCAAACTTTAGGGCCTTACACATCCTCTAGGTAAGTATTCTACTACTGAGCTTTAAGATTATTTTAGAAAGAGCCATTTTACTGTTTAGAGAAGAAAAGTAAGCTACTTTATAGATTTCAATTTCAGGTAAGAGAAGCTTCTAACTTTTCAAGGAATAGTACAGACAACTATTGTTTTTCTCTCTAAAAATCATACATTTGAGTCTCATAAAACTTCAGTATAATTTTAACATTATTAAATAGTCTAATATTTAATATTGACAATAGAGGTCTCTTCAAAATGAATATTTTTATTTTAATTTTTTTACTCATTGGATATCTGAATTAGAATTTTCTAGATTTCCTCTAGAGAACTGAATCTTTACACAAACCTTTTAAACTTTTAATATAACAGAGATTTTTATTCCGTAATTTCACAAGACAAAACTTATCCATCGTTATAACAAATATGTAGACCCATTTAATCACCTCTCCATTCAAGAACACTCTATCACCCAAGAAAATTTCCTAGTGTCTGTTTGGACAGTCACCTCTGTCACATCCTCCATTCCAGCTG
Organism: Spermophilus citellus; assembly: GCF_964194105.1. NCBI lineage: Eukaryota > Metazoa > Chordata > Mammalia > Rodentia > Sciuridae > Spermophilus > Spermophilus citellus. The sequence continues at coordinate 74,235,912 of NC_138187.1, read as the reverse complement.
CCGCAGACCTCCTTCCTGTCACTGTAGATTAGTTTTTACTGTTAAAAGCAAACATGCATGGGCACACTCTGTATATACCCTTTTGGGTCTGGCTTCTTTCATTTAGTGTAATGCACCCAAAATTTTTTCATGTTTTATTTATTAGTAGTTCTCTTTATTGCTTATAGCCTTCCATTACATGGATGTATCATAATTTGATTACCCATTTACCTGTTGTTAGAATAGTTGAGTAGTGTCCACTTTTCCACTATTTTGAAAAAAGTTGCTATGAAGATTGATGTGCAAGTGTTTTGTGGATTTTTCAGTGAAGGAGTTGCTTAGGAATAGAATTTTCCCCAAAGTTTGTATATTATTTCATATATTCTAAATGAATGAGAATTCCACTTTGCCACATCTTGGCCACTTCTTGATACTGTCAATCTGTTTATTATCAGCCTCTAGTCATTGTGTGGAAGAATCATGTGGTTTTTATTTGCATTTCCCATGTGACTAATAGTGCTGAGTGCCTTTCTATGGAATTTTTGACAATTCATGTACTTCCTTTTGTCAGGAGTCCATTAATAGGAACCATTTTGCTCATTTTTGTTTGTGTTGTTTTCTTATTATTGAGTCATATGTTATATATTCTGGATGGAAGTAGGTCCTTCATCAGATAAATGTATGGCGACTATTTGCTCACAGTGGCTAACCTTTTCTTTCTCTGAATGTTATCGTTTGAAGAGCAGAAGTCCAATAGATCCTTTTTCTTTTCCCTGTTGTGTTTACTGGGTTTTGTATCGTGTGTAAGAAATGTTGCCTGCCAAAGTTAGGAAGATTTTCTCCATGCATTCCTCTAGAAAGTTTTATGTTTGAAGTTTATATCTAATGACTCATTTTTATTTGATTTTCCAATTTTCTGTAAGTTAGATATCTAAGCCTGTTTCATTGGCAAATGGTATTTAACTGATGAGGTACCATTTGGTGAAAAGATTCTTTCTTCTCTTTCTCCCCCACTGAATTGCCTTTGCGGTATTGTTGAAAATCACTTGCCCACATACATGTGTGTGCTTCTGGAATCTCTATTCAATCCCACTGATGTATATATTTATCCTTATAACAAAAGGACACTACATTTCTTAAAATTATTTAATTTTAAGGTGTATCTTAAAATCTGAGAGTTTAAAACTTCCACATTGGTCCTTTTTTTTTTATTTTCCCAAATTGTTTTTGACTATCCTAGATCCTCTCCATTTCCATATTTAGAAGCAGTTTTTCAATTTGCCCCTCCTCCCCAAACCTGTTGGGAATTTCATTGAAATTGTAGATCGATTAGGAACAGAGGACCTCTCAAATTGAGTCTTGCCATCCATGATCATATTTTACCTCTCCATTTATTCAGATTTTCTCTAATCTCTTCCTACAGTGTCTTAAAGCTTTTAGTGTAGAGCATTTGCATTCCCACTGAACTTTGTGTTTTATGCTGTTATAGATAGCATATGAAATTTTATATTCCAGTTTGGCTAACATGTGCCACTTAAATTAATGTTCAGCTATTTATCCCATATACTGTATCCTCACTAAACTTAGTTATTCTGATAGATTTTTATTAGATTCTTTAGTATATTTTACAGATATGATCATAACTGTGAATAAGGACAGTTTTATTTTTTCCTTTCTCTGTCTTTCTCTCTGTCTTATAGTAATAACTAGGGACTTGCTGTACAGTGTTAAATAAGAAGAACGAGACTGGTCAGATTGGCCCATTTCTTAATCTTGGAAGGAAAACATTTACTCCTTTGCTGTCTAAGCATGATGGTGGTCTTTTCATAGATACCTTTTATCAGGTTGAGAAGTTCCATTCTATTTGTACTTGCTGAGAGTTTTTATCAGGGAGGGGTTTTTAATGTTTCAATGATTTTTCTGCATCTTCTGTTGTTACCACAAGTCTTTTTAAAATCCTATTAATATGGCACATTATATTGATTAATTTTAAAATATCAAAACAATTATGCATGCCTAGGATAAACTCTACTTGCTTATGACACATTGTAATTTTTATGTCCCTCTGCAGTTGTTAAGTTAAATTTGTTAAGGATTTTTGAATCTATGGTTATGAGACATATTTTTCTGTAGTTTTTTCTTTTGTTATATCTTTGGTTTTCGTATGGAGTAATATTTAGTCTTAAAAATCCAGTAGGTGGTGGGCTGGGGATGTGGCTCAAGCGGTAGCGCGCTCGCCTGGCATGTGTGTGGCCCGGGTTCGATCCTCAGCACCACATACAAACAAAGATGTTGTGTCCGCCGAAAACTAAAAAATAAATATTAAAAATTCTCTCTCTCTTTAAAAAAAAAATGCAGTAGGTGGTGTCGTCTTACCTTCCCCGCCATTTTCTAAGTTTGTATAGTATAAATGTTTCCTTTGTTTTTTGATAGGATTTCATAAGTGAAGGTAAATGAGCATATGGTTTTCTTTGGAGGAAGGTTGAAAATTGCAAATATAATTTCTTTGATTCATAGATGGTACAGAGGCTTTCTGTTTTTTCTGGAGTTAACTATGGCAATTCGTAACTTTGAAAGAATTTTTCTATTTTATCTATGTTGTCAAATTTATTTGCACATTTTTTTCAATTATAGTCTCTTTTCTTTTAAAGACTTAGAGATTTTTGATACTTCCTCTTTTATTCTCAAAAATAATAGTTTGTTTTTTCTTTCATCAATGTTGATACAATTCTTTTGATTTTATTGTTTTTTTTTTTCCCAAAGAACTAATTTTTGGCATGGTTAATTTTCTCTGTTGATTTTTGTTTTCTATTTAATTGACTTTTGTTCTCATCTATGTTATTTTTTTTCTTTTAATTATTGGCTATGTTTGCTTTTCTTCTGGTTTCTCTAGATGAAAATAAACTAATTTTATTTTCTTATACAGAAAATATATATGTCGTTAAGCACTGTCTTTTTCTTCATATCCCAGATTTTGATAATCTTCATCAATTTACAGCTTTTAGCATTTTCTAATGCCCTTGTGATTTCTTCTTTGATCTATGAATTATTTATAATCTGTTTTTTAAATTCCAAGTATTTGTAGTTTTTCAAAACATCTTACTGATTTATAATTCAATTTCATTCATTTAAAGAAAACAGTTTAAGTTTTCAATTATTTAAAATTTATTGAAACCTGTGTTACAGTCTAGCACTTCACCTATGTTGCTGTACATTTCATGTACACTTGGAAACCTGAGTAGTCTGCTATTTATAAGAGTGGTATTCTTCAATGGCCTATTAGGTTAAGTTGGTTGGTACAGTTATTGTTGATACAATTGGATTTGGCATGCCATCATGATTTTTTTCCCAATGTCTCTTCTGTTACTATTTCTGTTACTATTTCCTGTCATTTTTGTTTATCTGCAGAGTATTTTATTATTCCATTCTATTTCCTTTAATGGATTTTTAATAATACCTCTTTGGTTTGGTTTGGTTAGATTTAATAATCTCATGATAGTGTGATTTAACCTGTTCCTTTCTCTTTGCTATTTTAATTATATCTTTTCTTTCTCTATATATTATAAACTCTACTATTATTTTTGCTTTAAATCTGACCAATTACCTTGTACTGATGTAGGCTTTTATTTTAAAAATATTAAAGGTGTATTTGTGAAACTTTCTAGGTGTTTCCCACGGCCCTCTGATTTGGTAGGTCTCAATCTCCAAGCTATATCATTTCTGCAAGTCTTTTTTTGGTGGTGAGCAGTACCGGGGATTGAACTCAGGCCACTCAACCACTGAACCACATCCCCAGCCCTATTTTGTATTGTATTTAGAGACAGGGCCTCACTGAGTACTTTAGCACCTCATCATTGCTGATGCTGGCTTTGAACTCGAGATCCTCCTGCTTCAGCCTCCGGAGCCGCTGGGATTATAGGCCTATGCCACTGCACCAGGCTATTCCTATAAATCTTTTTTAAGAGTCACACTTACACACTGGTAGGGAACCTCTAAAGAAGGCCTGCTCTTGGCCAAGGTCTTCACTTATAAAATGTGACCTTTTAGATGCCTCAATTGAATTTGTGGGGTGTAGATAAAGTACTTCCTTTCTGGCTCAGAAAGTTGCCCTGACCACAAACATGTTGTTTCTGTTTCCAGACTACCGGTATCAGCTCTCTGGTGTGCTCACTCTTTGTTACTCAGCCCAGGCTCTGCCAAGACTCATGGGAGCCCTAGCCAGACATCTGGCTCTCCTCTCTCTCTCCTTCTTCCACCCAGTAGCTTTCCTTATGTTTCTAGGCAGTGCTAAACTAAGATCTCGGCTTCCTCTGCTTCATATGGCTGTCATTCACTACTTCGGCTTCAGCTCACTGCTGTGGTCAGAAAATTCTGCTAAGTTCTAGAACCAAAGAAATCAAGAGTCTAGCTCATAAGTTTCCTTTCCATCTAGAACAGCAATCTTATATTGCTTATTGTCCAAAATTTTGCTTGGTTTTATATTTGTTAAGAAAAGGGGCATTTGGGGTAAAAATGGGAGTTCATAACCCACTTGAGTCAAATATATGAAAGATGATATGTCATGAGCTTTGTAATGTTTTGAACAACCAATAAAAAAAAAAAGAAAAGGGGCTAATTCAGTACGAATTGATTGTCATGGCTGGAAGCAGAGATTCTTATTTTTTAGATTGAATAAATATGACAAAATATTAAAGAACCTCAAACAATCCAGAAAAGAGGATAGAAAGAGAAAGGAAATTTGTGGTGATAAAAATAGAGGAGGTTATAGGAAGGGAATAGTGGAGTAGCCTGAAAGAGAAGAACTGGGTTAGGTGGAGAGGGTAGAAGAAAATTAGGTAAGTGTGTGCTCACTTTGGCAGCACATATACTAAAACTGGAATGATACAGAGAAGATTGGCATAGCCCCTGTGCAAGAATGGCATGCAGATTTGTGAGATGCTCCATATTTTTGCTAAGTGAAATAAACCAATCCCCAAAAAACCAAAGGCTAAATGTTCTCTCTGATATGTGAATGCTAACACACAATAAAGAGGGATTAGGGAAGAATAAAAAATTCATTGAATTAGACAAAAGGGAATGAGGCAAGGGAAGGGAATGCGAATAGGAAAGACAGTAGAATGAATTGGACATAACTTTCCTATATTCCTATATAAATATACAACCAGTGAAACTCCACATCGTGTACAACCACAAAAATGGGAAGTTATACTCCATGTATGTAAAATATATCAAAATACATTCTACTGTAATATATTACTAAAAAGAAAAAATAAAAACATTTTGAAAATAATTAATAGTAACCAAAAAAATTAGGTACATTTCCCACCCCTTCAGTCTTCAACACATTATATAATGCACTTTTAACAAATGTTACTGGGACCTGATGTGGACCAAGTTCTGTAGTAAGTAACAGTTAATCACGGTTAATAGGACCTTTTTCATATCCTAAGACCTAAAGGGAGAAATGTACTCACATAAAAACAATTACAAAAAATATGTTTGGGGATCAAATTGCTATTTTCATAAAATTTTATTGAGTATAGAGAAATTAATTCTGCTTGGCTGAGAAAGTTTTCACAGATGTGATATTTGAACTGGACTTTAAATGACAGGGATGAATTTATTTGCTGAAGAATGTGCAAGGGAAGAGGGAAAATTATTTGGTAAAGCATTTCAGACAAATGAACAGTATGAAAGTCACTCCAACACATCAGACACTGTGGTCTACCTTTGAGCCAGCAACGGCAAGGAATCTTCATGTATGATTCAAAGTTAGGGATGAACAAACTCCCACCAGCTACCAGAATGATCACTGGCATAAAACCTAGACATAAGAAAATTGCCCATCATTACTGTTCAAAATGGCATTTAGTCAGGCTTCCCTCCCAGGGAACCCAATTATATGTAACATTCTCCTGCAGACTCATTGAAAGTTTCATTAGAGATTTGCAATACTTGCCCTCTGGGAGCAGAGTAGGTAAGCAAGGAGAATTCTCTCTTTAGTATAAGAGAGTTGGACAGATAATTTGCTCAAAATATTTGACTTGCTGGCTAAAGCTGTAACTTGTCTGTGTGGGGGTCAGTGGATCTGACAGTTGTGTTAATTCAGGGATCCTGGGTCATAGCTTTCATTGAATGTCCTTTTAATCCATGGATTTTTTTTATCTTACTAATACTCATTACTGAGTCTGAAATATTTAGTATGCAATCTCTGTATGGCTTTCCCTTCTCTCTCTCTCTCTCTCTCTCTCTCTCTCTCTCTCTCTCTCTCTCTCTCTCTGTCCCTTACTGACTTTTCCTCTTTCCTTCTCCCTTATGGAAAAATCTTGGCAGACTATAGAACAGTAAGCTTTGGGAGTCGAATATAACGTTGGTGGTTCAATATCACTGTGGATTCCTTCAATAAAGTAAAGCCTTGATTTTACAGAGAATAAAACCAAATATTTATTAAATTTTCATTACCCTGAGGGCTACACATAGATAGTAGAACCTATAATATTTTATTATGCATCTTTGTACTCCCAATACCTGTGATGACTGTTTTTCTTCCGAATACAATTATCTAGCAGCAGTTGGGGAAATAGCATAACTAAACAGCTTCATTTTATTTCACTTGCAATAAAGTATAGTAGCTTATTCTTTCCCAAAATCTTTAAGTCAGAGACCTCTGTCTATTCCTGAACCCTAGGTTTAGGTCATTGCTGGATGCAATTGAAGATACATTTAAAAAGCCTCCAAATTAGGTTTTTGTTTTTATAAAATACCTCATATTTGGAGAGCATAGGTGACTGAGTGGATTAGTTATTAAATACAGAATCTGAAGGACTGCATAGGTAAAGTTGAAAGCTAGTCAACTAGAACAGTTGATATTTACTTAGGACATATCATTGTCCAGGTACTCAGCTAGATAGTTTATATGAATAATTTAACTCATTCCTCATGATTTATACTTTATTACACCTCTTCTATCCTGAAATATAATGATAATTACTATATTTATTGGACATATATGGTGGACTGAGCACTTTAATTTCATTATTACTAATTCTTACACTTATCTCCAGAGGTACAAAAAACTCTCCAATTTTGAGATGGGGGAACTAAGGCTCAGGGAGGTGTTGTAGCTTGCCCGAGTTTGCAGAGCTTATCAATGGTGGAAAAGAGCTTTGATTCAAGGTCACTCTGGTCTCCATGCCATGTCTTCTACTCTTCACTCCATGGCTGAGGAAACTGTTATTTCTCATGAATATGTTCTTTGGTGGAAACAATTTTAAAGTAAGATTATGAAAAGAAGAGCTGAACTGAATTATTTCTAAGGCCCTTCTGAGATTTCTAAATTGAAGCCAATTTTAATGTACTTTGCATGGACTAGAAAAATTAGGACACTCTCAAGATAAGAAAAGTAGCCCTTTCAAGATATATGTAACTATTTCTATCATGTGGCTAAGTGTGCTGCTAATAATTGTTTTGCCTCTGAGATTCCAAAAACTTCCTTTCAAAATGAGATCATTATCCGAACATTCCAGGGAGGCCTACTGAAAATCAAGAACATAGGCACAAATACTGAAGTATATCCTACTGAATGTATTATAAATGTAGCATAATGTTTTCTGTTTTCTCTCTTGTGGTTTGTTTCTTATTACAGCATGCTTGGAAGACTACACAGATTCCTCAGGGACGATAAGTTCTCCAAACTTCCCCAATAATTACCCCAATAACTTGGAATGCATTTATAGGATCACAGTGGAACCCAATCAACAGATTGCATTGCACTTCACAAACTTCTCCTTGGAGGAAGGCATTAATGAAAATTGCATAGGAGATTTTGTGGAAATCAGGTAATCGCTTTAATTATTTCGAAATAATCTCTGTCATCATTTATCTTTATTAATAATCATTCCTGGAAAGATTAAGAAAAAATACATGAACATTCTTTGTAAAGCTCCCTGCTATGCTATGTAATTCCTTAGAAGAGATAAAATTTGTCATTTGAAGCCTACAGAAGAAATAGAAAAAAATTACATAAAAGTCAGTGGTTATTTTGATGTAATACTTTTTTAGGGAATGTTTAGAAATAAACTTCAGATTTTTATCTGGGCAAAGAGAACAGATGTATTACCACTTTGAAATGAAATACTTGCTATTGTTGAATACCTACTTTCTTTATGTAAACTTAATTTAAATTTTAGGCTATTTACTGTCCATTTGATCTAGTTATGTCACAAAAATGAAGGCATGATAGCAACCTCATATTAAAGTTTTCACAAAGTTTTTTGTTTATAAATAATGAACCCAGGCACAGTGACACACACCTGTAATCCCAGTGGCTGGGGAGGCAGGAGGATCACAAATTTGAAGCTAGCCTCAGCAATTTAGCGAGTCCCTAAGCAACTCAGTGAGACCCTGTCTCTAAATAAAATATAAAAAAGGGCTAGGGACGCTACCCAGTGGTTAAGCACCCCTGGTTTCAACCCGGTATCAAAAATAAAAAAAAGAAACTTTAGGCCTGTGGATGTCAGTGTAAGGCATCTTTCTTTCATTGCCTGGCATTATGAAAGTGTATTTCAAAAATTATACAGTGAAGGCATATGAACTTATACATTGATCTCTCCTTTGTATTACATCAAGTTAAATTAAGCTAATCATTTTGGTATATATCTGCATCAAATGTTTTATTTGTCATTTCAAATCTGGACTCTTACAAAATTTATAAAATTTTTATTGTATTATATAAAGTAAGAAACTAAAGCAAAAAATTGCTAATACAGCATGCTAAAATGACATAATTTTCTTAATTTACAACAACGAATCATTGGGATCTAATGTTGAATGAATCATCATGTTTTGTTTGTTTGAAATAAAGTACAGATTATAAATTAGATTTAAGACGCCAAAAAGTTCTTAGGGAAATAACTATTTCCAGAAATTTTCAAATATATCAAATATGATACATTAAATTTTGAAAATTTCCAAATTAGAAGAAAAAACATTTAAGATTTCTCTGTAAAACTAAGCAATACTTGTTTATACTGTTAATAATTATGGTTTCTGTACTCCATATTTTCTGAAGTGTTTGCCAGAGGCTTTGAGAAGATAAAGATTGAACACATTCTCTCAGTTTGCAAGTGGTTATATAAGATGTCATGCCAGCCGTAAATGATAGTTCTTCTTTATTACATCACTCAAATACTATTTAACAAAGCCAAAATTGAAAACTCAATATTTTGTTTTTTAAAGTCATTTTGAGAGAAGTTGACTGATTTGATAAACTGGTCGACTGTAATCCTGTAGTTTAAATGATGTTAAATGTTTATCCAGTAGTATTGTCAATAATCTAATAAATGTTCATTTCTGTATTCTGCCATAGAGATGGAGGCTATGAAACTTCACCATCCCTGGGAACATACTGTGGATCAAATCTACCTCCAAGAATCATCTCTCACAGTAACAAACTGTGGTTAGAATTCAAAAGTGACCCGATATTCACAGAGTCTGGGTTCTCTGCTTACTGGGATGGATCATTAACAGGTAAAGATCAAGGAGCTGCCTTGGACAGGAGAATTCAATCTGATTGGTTTCCTGATTCTTGGATTGTCATTCTGGGTCTATCATCACTTGTCTACTTTTTTTCTAACTATGTTTTATCATTCATCTTTCTACTAAACTTCAACATAGCAAATATTTTTTTTAATTTACAGTAGAATTAAAAACGGAATTAACAACTGGGTGTGGCAGTGCACACCTATAATCTCAGCTGCTTGGGAGGCTGAGGTAAGAGGATTGTGAGTTCAAAGCCAGCCTCAGCAATGGCAAGGAGCCAAGCAACTCAGTGAGTCCCTGTCTCTAAATAAAATACAAAATAGGGTTGGGCATGTGGCTCAGTGGTTGAGTACCCCTGAGTTCAATCCCCAGTACCAAAACAAACAAACAACAACAACAACAAAACCCAGCAGCCATGTATTTTGAAGGACAAAGGGAAAAATTCTAGTTCTTTGGCATATGTCATGGAGCTATCCTTTTGATTAGAAAAGGAAAGTCCATTGATGTGAATTGTGATTATAGACTAACTACTTTTCTGGGATGTGGTTTTGCTTTGCACATTGATTTAAAGAGAAGTGCCAGTTCAATATAGAAAGAAATTTCAATTTTATAAAAAAGGAAAGGGTAGGCATCTTTCCATTTCTTTCTCTTGTCATGCAGTTTCTTTCTCCTATAGGTTGTGGAGGCAATCTTACCACTTCCACTGGCATATTCACATCCCCGAACTACCCAATGCCCTACTACCACAGCTCTGAATGCTACTGGTGGTTGAAATCCAGCCACGGCAGCCCGTTTGAACTGGAATTCAAAGACTTCCACTTGGAGCATCATCCAAACTGCTCTTGGGATTATCTGGCGGTATTTATAGTATTTCAGTTGAGCTACTCACTGCTCTGTTCTCATTAAAATACACATAATGCATTTATTTTTATTTTTGATTTTCAGGAAAGGGGAGCATTTAAGCAGGACATCCACATAAGAAATTTAAGCAAAATAAAAACTTTAAAGAAACTTGGTGAAAATATTAATCTTCTAAATACAGTATTACCAAATGACTTGATACAACATGTTTGTAAAACATTTTGAATATGAACTGTTAAGTTGTGGTTAAAAATGCCCTAAAAGGGGTTATATAATGGGTTATTACCATCCTCTACATAATTTCTATAGGTGTATTAAAAACATAGTAATTTAGAGAACTATTTTGGTGAATTAAAGAAGATAATTAGAGTCATCCAACTGTGACTTTTTGTCATACCAGCAATTCACCATGGTCCACTAAAAATATGAAAAACTACTAAAGTTTCACAAATTATAAACTAGGGAATCAAAAATAAAGGATCATTGATGTTATCAATGACCTCAAAATATGTATTAGACTTTCATTTTCAATGTATGTGATGTCATTTTCAATGTATGTGATGTCATTATCCTGACATCACATACTTATTAATGTGATGGCTAAGTTGTCTGAGTTCATGGTCTGAGTTTATAGTACTATGGCAAATTTTTAAAAGATATTTTATTTCAGGGCTATTCTATCTATCTATCTATCTATCTATCTATCTATCTATCTATATATATATATATAATTTTTTTTCCTTGCCAGAGTCCTACTGAGTATTTTTTCTCTATTTATTCAGAGTCCTTTAGATTTCATATAGCCACAACCATCTAATATTTTAAATATTTTATTAAAGATCTATGATGGCCCAAGTACCAGCTCTCATCTGTTAACTCAGCTTTGTGGGGATGAAAAACCACCTCTGATCCGTTCTAGTGGAGACAACATGTTATTAAAACTGAGGACTAATGAAGGTCAGCAAGGAGGTGGCTTCGAGGTCAAATACTGGCAGAGTAAGTATGTGTGACAGTCACTTGGTATCTAGAGTGGGACATCAGACCCTTGATGAAACTGAGAGCAGAATAACCCATGGGTTTGAGCCATTGAAATTAATCTTAGTTTCTTGTGTGAAATTTTTAAATTTAAAATTCCTTCCTCATATGAGGAGAAAATGCTTATTTATTAAATTTAATCTCCTGTAAGTAAATCATCTGACCAACTATAAACAATTAAAAGAGTATGTAATATCTTGAGACTGCTACAATCCAGCTAAAGATCACTGTAATGGTGATTAATACTTTTTCAGGTGTATCACACATTACAATCTTCTCATTAGACATTATTCCTTTGTACGAAGTAGTCTCCCACCCTAAGTTTGGTCCTCTACCTTAAAACACACCTTAATTTTATGGGAAGCCATGGTCTTTGTGAGTGGGCTCATTTTTTTACCATGGTCCCGGTAGAGATACTATTTTTAAGTCTTGCTTCCCCATAAGGCAATGTGGCTGAATCAAAGGGGCATTGAACAAAATACCAAAGATAGAAGAATGAATGCAACATAACTATCTTATGTTCATATGTTAATACATGACCAGTGAAATTCCAGATCATGTACAACCACAAGATGGGATCCTAATTAGGATAAGTTATACTCATGTATATATAATATGTCAAAATACACTCTACTGCCATGTATATCTAAAAAGAACAAATAAAAAAAATTTTTTTTTAAATATCAACAAGCCTGGGGTGTGTCCTGGCCCCCACCCCTTGAGGAGGTCATTTTCCTCTCTGGGCTTCCAGAATTTCTTTTCATTTCCTACAATGAAGAGATTAAATTAGATAATCTCTTCAACTCTTTTCTCACTGGGGAATTAAATGTTCTTTGAAGTTAGTTTCAAAATGAGCATTCATGAAAACAAGGTTTCTTTGACTTCATGTTATTTAACAAATACTTGTAATTTTGGAAGTGTGAGTCCTTGCCCCACTAAATTTAAATGGATCCATAATTTTGACACAGTTATCTAAAAATGGAATTGAAAGTCACAAAATTATATGTCACATACACAGTATCCCTTGGATGTTGAAAGAATATTAATGAGGGAAATTGCATGGAAATGAAGGGAGACCCTCATTGCTATACAAAATTACATATAAGAGGTTGTGAGGGGAATGGGAAAATAAACAAGGAGAGAAATGAATTACAGTAGATGGGGTAGAGAGAGAAGATGGGAGGGGAGGGGAGGGGGGATAGTAGGGGATAGGAAAGGTAGCAGAATACAACAATTACTAATAGGGCATTATGTAAAAATGTGGATGTGTAACCGACGTGATTCTGCAATCTGCATTTGGGGTAAAATTGGGAGTTCATAACCCACTTCAATCTAATGTATGAAATATGATATGTCAAGAGCTTTGTAATGTTGTGAACAACCAATAAAAAAAGAAAGAATATTAATGTCTAGCCTTGATTTATGCATGGATTTGAAGATTCACATTCACTTATATATATTTGACCGAATTCTCAATAGTTTTGAATAATGCATTTTAATATATAGCTTTGTTCCTCAGAAGTTCATCATTATTATGTATACAAAAAAATCATTCAGGTTCTATTAGGGATACATCTATTAGGTGTAGCTTATAATTATTTCTTTAATTTTATTATTGTGTGCTAGTTCATTTCATAGTTACATTAAGATTTTTTTTATGAGATGACTCCTCCTTTTCTTTTTATTCCTGTAATATTTAATTTTTCTCTCTGACTTTCAGAATAGTTAAGGAGCAAATTAGTATTCCTTAAAGGTAAAATCAGAGGTGACCTGTCAAATTTTGTATAAAATTTGCCATTTGAAATTGGAATTTTGCAGATAATAGACTGTGTGAGAAATGAGAGCAACCTGTATGGTTGATTGAATCCATTTTTCTCTGTTTTTCTCATCGTGGTATATGATATCTGTGTGCCTAATAGGTGTTACCTCTTGAAGGCATCGAAAACAGCATCATTCTTTAAAAAGCTTTTGCAGACAAAACTGGGACCCAAAGATTTTTAAAGAGGGATGGTTTGAATATTAACCTTGTTCCACCAAAGGAAGAATTTGAAGAGACCCAAAGGCATACTTTTCTAAACCCTAAGTTTATCAGTGGTGTTCTAGGCACCTTTCAGAATACAGTGTGACCTCATGAATATAACTATGCACCATACTTTTCAGAGACACCTCTTTCAATATAATGTTTAATTTCCTGCTTTCTTTTATTGCACACCATAAAGACAACATGAAAAATACTTGAGAAGAGGTATGTATATGCCTCGTTCCAGTCATTAGGATTGACATTTACTCCCAAGGTTAGACATACATGGAGGTATTTGGTGTGGTTTTGTTGAATATTCAGCTGAAGAAAATGCCACTACTGGATTGAAGGGTTTTTTTTCTTTGTTTCAAGATTTCAGATTTTCATTTCTTCTTTAAATCTTTCTCACTTCCCTTTATTTGGTTAGAATTTCTTGATGACTAACTAGAGGAATCACAGGCTTGGTTGTGGATTTCATACAGATCTCTGAATGTTTTGCAAAACCATGTTGCAACTCACATTTAGCATTCACACAGGACTTTGTATTTTCTTTTTTTGCAGTCGAGGGTACTGGGGATTGAATTCAGGGCTAGTCGTCCACTGAGCTACATCCCCGGCCCTATTTTGTATTTTATTTAGAGACTGGGTCTCACTGAGTTGCTGAGGCTGGCTTTGAACTTGTGATCCTTCTAGCTCAGTCTCCTGAGCTGCTGGGATTACAGGTATGCGCCACTGCACCCGGCTAGGACTTAGTATTTTCAAACCTGTTGAATTTAAAAATTAGAATTTTTTACCTCTTCTGATTGTTAAAGTTAGAAAAACTGAAGAACATTTAATACACTTCTCTAAACAAAGCATATTGCTCTCTGAATAGTCAAGTTATTCTGCTATCATCCAACGTTGTGCCTATTTTAACATGAATATTCCATTTCCTTGACACTTTAAAGCTTGAGTCACTGAAGCATCATTGCCCATTTGTTCAAAATAGAGGCACTGTCACTATAAAAATGCTGTACCAAATATTTATGTATGTATATAGTGTTTTTAGCTAGTTTATGTATATATATAAGGGTTTTTAGCCCTGCTAAAAACATCTCACACACATCTTGGCACAATTATGATACAGGTGATAGTGGTTTTAACTATCATGCTTATTTTTTTTCAGCATGTGAGAACGTGGTGATAGTTAATCAGACCTACGGCATCTTGGAGAGCATAAATTACCCACATCCTTACTCTGAAAATCAGCGTTGCAACTGGACCATCCAAGCAACAAGGGGCAACACAGTGAACTATACATTTTTAGCATTTGAGTTGGAAGATCATACAGACTGCTCCACAGATTATTTAGAGGTATGTATTCTGAAACTCAATAAATCAGTGCACTTTCAAATCAAAGTAGAACAGCCACTTAGAAGTCATCATGCATTTTAGGATCAAACTCCTAACCCTGCCGGAACATCATAAACCACCCATGATATTTGAATAGGCGTATTTCATGTCTGTTCACTCCCTAATCTTAACATTAATCTATTATATTATGTATGCAAAGAAATACATATACTTTAGGCTTCAGTGTAATTTTTTGGCTAATTGATCTCTTATTATTTAAATTTCACAGTACATTTTGGTTGTTGTTTCTATGTCTGTTCTCCAGAAATAAGAGACAAGAAATATGTTGGATTATCTTGGACTTATTTAATGCCTAATTAGTGGGAACAAAGTATCATGATTTTGATTCTTATTTTTATTTAAAAATTTAGGTTCCTTTCAGTTCATTTTCTTTTTGTTATAATCAAAGTTTCTATTTTTATAAAAATGATTGCCAGTAACATTTATTCAACTTTCTCTATGCAATGCTATGCAATAGAAGTTGTTTGAATATTAGGCAACCTAAAATATGAGGTAATCTGCTATTGTTATAAGGAGAGATTTTATTTATTAAAGCTTTTTTCCCCTGACTTGCATATGTAGCTTTTAAGGTTATAGTTGAAAAGTTAGGCAACTCCCTATTTTACTTACTTCACTATTATAGTTATTCATTCATGTATAAAACTTCATGTTATAGAAACATTAATTTAGATATACGAGTTTCTATTTTTGCAATAAAACAATTTCATTCAAGTGATTTACATACATTTTAACAACTATTTTTCATCATTAATAAAATCACTTTTTGAGTCATCAAATATGTCTTTATTTTCATGTAAGAAATATGTAATACTATTAAATTTCATATTGTTTTCATCTTTTCCACCTATCCACACAACAGTGATTCAATGTAGTTCTGTGATTCAAGTTCAAGGTGATGAGTGATTTTTAGAATTCTTAGTTGCCAACACTTTCAACATATAGTACTCATAACTCTTAGGCCATATTCCCATGGGAAAAAAAATACTCTTTGTAAAAAAATTTTCTTTCCAATCTTACTAAAATTCTAGAATGGTTGCAGTTGTTTTCAGTTAATATTTTTTTTCCAAATAGTTATTTTGCTTATTGAAACAAAGAAAAACACCACTACCTTAAGAAACGGAGGGCCTAAATATAATGAGATTCCTTTCTTTTCTTTTTTTCTTGCTTTTCAGGGGTAATTTTTTTTGGAGCGGGGGGGGGGGCATTTACTAGGGATTGAACTGAGGGACACTTTGCCACTTAGCCACATCCCCAGCCTTATTTTGTATTGTATTTAGAGACAGAGTCTCACTGAGTTACTTAGTGCCTCACTTTTGCTGAGGCTGGCTTTAAATTCGTGATCCTCCTGCCTCAGCCTCCTGAGCTGCTGGGATTATAGGCATGCACCACTGTGCCCAGCCAGGAGTAATTTTTTTGATTAAAAAAATCTTATTTATATTCATAAAAGTAGAGTATTTTAGAAATAGTAAGCTTAGTGTTTACCAGTCAGTATTCTATGAAAATATGACATGGCATGGAACAAACTTAAAATCATGAACTTGGCAATGGTTTTAAAATCCACCTTTCTTGATCTACAGTAAGATGGACCTCACAATGTGCTTACCTGGAGCAGTCGTTGTTTTCTTCACATGGTGACAAGTTACTTTAAAAGCCCCTTGTTTGTACCACAAGCATTGCAGCTGATCATATCTATTTTTACCAGTTGTGACTATTCTTATGCCCAACTGACTTGTGGGCTTCATGAAGGGATGCATTGTCTCCTTCCAACTGTAACCTGAGCACTTATATATTGGGGCATTAGAGGAGTTCCAGTGGTACTGATTAAATTGAATATCACAGTCACATTTAGTACCCATCTAATGATAGCAATAATTAATAAGAAAGAATTGAATTCCAGATTGGCCTTTCTAGAAATCCCTGCATGTTCATTTCAATCCTACAACTTTGAGCATAAGCCAAAATAAAACACATCACCTTGCAGTGGATTGCATGTATAACAACATAATAGCTACCCTCATGGTGATTTGATGATGTATATGGGGAAAGCTAGAGAAAAGACAAAGCTTTTGGACTCAACTTTACAGGAGACGTTGGCACAGATAGTGGGGAGGAAATGAGATTCATTTTTTCCAGGAACTGGACTCCACTTCTCTGGACTCACTTAATGATAGAATGGTCACAAGAAAAGCTCATCAGGTAATTTTTGGAGGCGTTGGAAGACTCAAATAAAAAAAGAAATACTTGTTCCAACATTACAGAGCAGTTAGAGGCCCCTGTCGATGATGTGTCTGTCGTGTTACAAGCCATTTCTGTTGTGCAACAGTGATGGTGAAAGCAGCAGAAACACAGAATGAGAACCAGAAGTTCAGAAAAGCTTTCCAAAGAACGATATTCTTGCCAGAGAGAAGCAGGAGATCTTTTTTCCATCTCTATAAGCCAAGGGGCAAGACCAGAGCAATAGCTACAATGGCTGGCCTAGGATGGAAATTTTTAAAGCACAAATAGCCATTTAAGCAGAGAAAAATCCCAAGCACAAAAATCTAGTTCCCATTATGTTAATAACTTGTAGTTAAATTTTTTTTTTCCAAGTGACTTAGCCAAGCACCAATTGAGTGAATTACTACAGCCAGAATTCAGTTATTTTGAATTAATACTGAAACTATAAAAAGACTTGATTAGGTGCTGGTCAAACACTATGCCTAACTTTTCTGAGAGGTGTGGGTTGGTAAAGATCCCACTGGGTACCAAACCCCTCCCTCATTGTTTTGTCTTCTGGACAGATTTGGAAATAAAATATTCAGTGATAGAAAGAGTCAGTTACTTAAAAGAGCAAAACTGAATTGCTCATTGCAATTAGAAATCAACCTTAAAGTATTCTGTTCGTATTTTACATATTGATTTCACTTTTTCATTTGCATCTGAGCCTGAGTTTCTATGTGGAATAGGAGGTTTCTAATAGTGACTGAATGTGCAAATGGAAGTGATGAATTTGGGAGAAAACGGCACAAAGATAGATGAAAACCCAGGGTAGGTGTCTGGACAACAGAGAGCAGTGTGAGATGAGAAGAGGAAATCTAAGAGGTTACTATGGTATGGAAGCCAAGAGAAGGGAGGATAACAGAATGGGACAGCAATCAAGGTAGCGATGCTCCAGCGCAGTAAAGAGAGGTCAGGATTGGGAAGTGTCTCTTGAGGATTTGTGTGACTCGACAGAGCAGTCTTTGTGGGGTGGCAGGAGGCAGATCACATTGTGAAGAAGCCGGAAGGAGTTAAGCATAGACTGAATCTTCTGGAACAGACCAGAATGGAGTAAGCTGTGGTCTCTCTCTTTAGGGCTCACGGTTCCTATCTCTGACTGGTCCTCATGTGCCAAGTTTTCATGGGACATGTTCTTCTACATGTTCTCTTTAGGTCACTGTCTCCCCAAATGTGACCCCCAGAATTGGATGTCACACTCCCACTGACCTGCTCATGACCAAGAAGTTTAGGACTCTGTTACCTGATTCAAATACTTCAACAACAAGTTGAAGTTTAAATGGGGTTAATTGTTAACCAAGTTATAGTGCTTATAACTATGTCAAGACCCAGAATCTGCAGGTCACTTTATGGGAATCATTATGGCCTTATGTAGTTAAAAAATCTAAAAGGATATTATTCCTAGTAGGTTATACTTACTTTTCTGAGAATTCTATCACCTCAGGATCCTCATTCATTGTGCTTTTAAAACATTATTTATTTGCATAAAGACTCATTGGCCATTGGCCTATTATTTCTCCAGAAATAATTGATAAAATTGTCATGCAAGATGGCACCTATTTTAAACACTCTGAAGTCACAGATTCTTTTGGGCTAAAAGGGATCAATTTATTAAATATCTTTGGAATAGTCAGTCGGTACTAATCATAGCTAATATTTCTTGAACATATATTATTTGTTGGATAATTCTTATAGCAGTGCTTTAATGTAGGAAATATCAAGTGAAAAAAGTGAGGGAGTTACAAAGATTGTAAGTGGCAGAATCAGGCTGTATACCAGGCACTGTGGCTCTCTTGTCCATGACACCTAGCATCCCATGAACTGTCTTTCACACCTTTCTGACACTCTCACAGGGTTCACAGGGGACTGTCCGTGAAACTCTCAGAACTACCTCTCTCTTCTGACATTCTCACGAGGAGAAACATATGTGCTTCAGCGTGACTTCTTCCTAGAAGAGGCCATGTACCATAATGACCTTTTTCTTTGTACATGTCAGCGCATAATTTTTAGCATCTGATTTAGCATTTTTTTCCAAAAAATGAATGGCAATCTTACTCATCTGGGAGATTCCAGAACAAATCTTTTCTACATTTTGGAAGATAGAACATTTTCCCTATAGATCTTTGGCAGTTCTCCTGGCTTTCACTGTTCTGGTTTCTGCTCTACACTCAAATTGAGCCATGTGGAAAGGCTTAG
This sequence comes from Spermophilus citellus, assembly GCF_964194105.1. Taxonomy (NCBI): domain Eukaryota; kingdom Metazoa; phylum Chordata; class Mammalia; order Rodentia; family Sciuridae; genus Spermophilus; species Spermophilus citellus. The sequence continues at coordinate 74,216,612 of NC_138187.1, read as the reverse complement.
TGTTTGTGGAGGGATTGATTGTGAGGATAGTAAAAGACCTTGGGACACACAGGAGGTGCTGAGAAGCCAGGAAAGGCCCAGACGGAGGCAGCTAGGTGGACTCCAGTCTCTCTCTTTTCTTAAAGCTCGGTTGCTTCTCCCTGACTGTTTCCATCTCTCTCTCAGTTTCTGCAGCTCCGTGATTCTATCTTCAACATGGGCCACTGCAGCTATGATGTCGCCTGACCATGTATCTCAGGCACTTACAACCAACAGAATTTTCCCTTGGTGACAAATTCCCAGCTCAGGTGGCTTCTCTTTTTGAAAGCAAAGTTGGGGATCTGGCCTGTGAACCCCCCGGGCAGTGTGACCAGCTCTGGCTAGGAGCAGTGAGGTTGTACCCTTTGCTTGCTTTGCTTACAGACTGTCTGTAGGCTGAGGCAGAACGCTTTTGAGCAGGGCCATAGTTTCTGCTGGCATGTGGAAACAATTTTTTAAACACCCTGGAATTCACCAGATGACAAAATTAGTTCTGTAATGACTGTACCTTTTAGTAGTGCAACATGCAATTCAAGGGAGCCTGGGAAAATGCACTTAAAGGAATTGACCATTTTATCCTCAAAACTGAAATTCCAGTTTCAAAATCAAACCAGGCATGTTTCTCCCTCTTCTTCATCTTGTTGTATTGTCTTCTGCAAGCATTGGTCTAATCCACATGATTATGATTTCACCTTAATCATAGCTTTAAAAAATAGACTCTTGCCAGGATCAGTGGCACATGCCTGTAATTCCAGAAACTCAAGAGGCTGAGGCAGGAGTTTGAGGCCAAGTTTGAGGCCAGCCTCAGCAATTTAGCGAGACTCTCAGCAACTTAGCAAGACTGTGTCTCAAAATTAAAAAATAAAAAGGGCTGGAGATGTAGCCGAGAGTTAAAGTGCCTCTGGATTCAATCCCCAGTATGAAAGCAAAACAAAAATTCTTTTTTATAAATGCACTGTTTTCCAAAACTCCGCTAATTTGTATCTGTGCTCATACAATGGGCAGAAATTTCTTAGATTGACATATTCAGCTGTTTCCCTAAAAGTTACTTCTCACTTGGTTATCAGAATTTAATTTTTTAGAATCTGTAATTTCTTTTGATTCTTCTTTTTCTCTTATGTTTCTTTTTCATTTTATTTCCTTTTTTTGACCCATAATCTCCTATTTTATTTTGAAGTATGAATTGCCAAAACCTTAAAGCCATGGTTGATGTGTTCAGCCATCATAGGCCCTAAGGCCAATTGATCACTTGCTACATGTGTGGTCAGCTTTTCATCTCTGTGACCAAAATACCTGACAAAACAACTTAGAAAAGTTTATTTTGCACTCAGAGTTTCAGAGGTTGAGTTCATGGTCAGCTGAACCCATTGCTCTGAGCCAAAGGAGAGGCAAATTGTCATGGCAGATGGGCATGTGGATGAAAGCTGCTTAGCTCAATAGTCAGGAAGCAGAAAGGGTGGGGGGAGGAAGCCAGGAACAAAATATAGTCCCCAAAGACACACCCTCAACTACCTATTTCTTCTAGCCTCCCCCACCTGTCTTCAGTTACCATACAGTAGTCCATTCAAATTATTAATCCACAAAATGGATTAATCACTGATGACATTAGAGTTCTCACAACCCAATCACTTCCTAAAAACCCAATCCTGACCCTTGCGGTATTGGGTATTGGGAACCATGTTTTCAACACAAGTTTTTAAAGAACATTCCAGAAACAAACCATGACATTCCCAATACTTTGGTCACTTCCACATTATCAATCAATACTTTGCCAGCCAGAATTAGTCCAGAGTAGCATCTTTCTTCACTATTTTCTTTACTTTCAGAGAGAGAATAACATACAGAATTCATCCTTGTATATCCTTTTTTTTTTTTTTTTTTTTTTTTTTTTTTTTTTTTTTTTTTTTTTTGCCACAACATTGCCAATATATTTCCTTTCTAGAAGACTGCAGTCTCTACTGAGGAGGTAGCTGATGGTGGAGGGTAATGTCCCTTTTACTAGCTACTAAATCTGGCCACATTCCTATATCACTTGAGAATCTTGTTAGAAAAACATGTTCCCAGAGCCCACTCCAGGCTTGATCCCACCCCCTGGAGATTCCAGGGGAGCAGGCCTCCCACAATTCTTCAGTCAAGCACTTGAGGCCACCTCCACGGTTAGCCTATTTTATCTTCACTTTAAAGCTCTCTCCCATTTTAAAGTTCTCTCTCTGTTTTTTTTTTTTTTTATTAAGTATCTTCTTAACATATTATTTTGTGCATAATTAAGTATTTCTTTTCAAATAGGTCTTATTTTTCCATTGCTATGACTTATCCTAATCCTGGTGATACAGCATTATTTTACTTATCATGTAAACAATGTCAGATTGTACAATTTTTGTATTTTTTTTTTGAGAGAGAGAGAGAGAATTTTTTAATATTTATTTTTTAGTTTTCTGTGGACACAACATCTTTATTTTATTTTTATGTGGTGCTGAGGATCAAACCCAGCGCCCTGCCCATGCCAGGCGAGCATGTTACCGCTTGAGCCACATCCCCAACCTCAATTTTTGTGTTCTATTTCTGCACTTTCTCCCCTCTTTATTTATTTGGAATCTTTGCCACTATCATCTTCCATCTCATCCTCTCACACCTTACTGTTCCTTCCCCTTTTTCCCTTGTGGCAGTCTTCAAGTCCTCTTGATGATGTCAGGGACTTCTGTCAAACGCATTTCCCTCTAGTCTTTGTAAGATGTATTTCATCTCTTGCCAAATTCTTGCTGATGTCATCTTTCTTGCCAGATGTTTAAATCATTATTTATTTCACTCCCATGAATTTTTTTCTCAGTTGCAAAATAATGCATTTCCAGTGAAAGAATGGACAAAGCACATCACCCATGTCCCTAAGTCTTTCAGTTCAATGCCAGTGTCTTCTATGTTTGTAGTCTCGGCAACATTTTCTACACCTCTACTGTGAAACATCTGGCAGATGTGATATTGTAATTAGTTATGGAAATACTAGCTCTTATTAGGGAGAACTGATACTTAATACAACCCAGGTTTATTTCCAATCACATCAGAATCGAATATTGGTGTTGCTAGACTTCCATGTGGTGATTCATGAATTCAGACAAAGGAAAAGTCAATTTGGGGGAACCACATAGCTGTCTCTACCACAAATGTAGGTAGATGTTTCATAAATGTTCCAATGTGTTTGAGAAATGCCAAGTTAAACACAATTAAATAGGGTTTGCTGTCTGTTGGCTGTGGGACTTATTCAAGCTTCCCTGTCCTAAATATCCATTGTTCATTCATTCATTCCATCAGCCAGTAGAATACATTTTAAGACACCTACCCTGCGGAAATATAACTTCATCATCAGTATTCATTGTCATCATGGAACAAACACAATTATCAATTTATCACACAATAATAATTTACTACAAGCTCGGTTAAGTGTTGTGGGGGAGAGATAAAGGGCGGTCTGAAGACCTGAGACCAAGCTGATAGGTGGGTCGGGACAGTGTCACTGCGGAAGAAGGAAGCATGGAAGAGTCACTGTAGAAAGTTGTGTTTGAGGACCTGAAAGAAGACAGGCTTCCAAGAGGTCAGGGCCCTGGACAGAAAGAGCCTGTGGGCAGGTTGAGAGCATCAGTGACTTCCCACAGAGCAGCCGGAGGTGTTTCAAGGTTGTGAGCAGAGAAGTAGCATGATCAGATTGGGACTTTTAAAAACCAGAACTCTGGCTACCAGAATAAATTGGAGAGAAGTAAAATATCTGTGCGAATCGAGTAAAGAGACTACTTCAGATCAGGTGAAAGAGATGTGGTCGTTCCTTTGCATGGAAGAAAATTGATGAAATCAAAAGCTGGTAGGAGATAAATTTGAAAGAGATGAATGAATGATTGGATGATCACGGGGAATACACAGTGAAGGAAAGGAAGACATCAGGATCCAGCCTCATAGAACTGCACGCAGGGACAGCAATGAAGACAGACATTTGTCCCCTCAGGAAGGAAACTCTGTGGGGAACACTGAAGGCAAGTTTCCAAGTAGAATTGCCTTTGAATTTTAAGTAATTGACATCTATTAGACATTTGCTTTCCTTAGAGCATGCTCAGGGAAACACTCTTCTAGACATTTTCCCAAGTTTATTCCATTTTTATTCTCATATAAATAAGCATAACTTTTAAAGTTCATGAGGTATTAAAGTTCCCCTTCACATCTAAGATGTTTATTTTGAGAACTGCAATACTATTTTCCATTCATTAAATGTCTACCATGTGCTAGCCACTGTTAGAGAGTTCGATAGATATTCTTGCCTGTCATCACAATAATCCAGTATATTATGCATATTTAATACAAAGGAGATCTGGGACTGAGACAAGGATCAGTCCTCGGTTCAGGATGACACTTCCAAGAAGAGACGGAGCATGGGGTCATGTTCAGATCTCTGTCACCAGCATCTGGGCTCTGGAGTCCACCTGAGTTCAAAGTTGGACTTCCCATCACTACCTTTGGTCCTAGGCAAGGAATTTAGCTTCTTGCTGCCTCAGTTTTCTCACATGTAAAATGGGGGCAATCATTGCACCAACTCATAAAGTCGTTATAAGATTAAAGAAGATAATTTGCCCACCTTGCAAGAACTGTACCCAAGAGATGTTTATTATTTTTCTCCCACCCTGCTTCTGGAGAGAGCTTATTAATCCTACTTGGCCATTCAAAGTCTTCTTGGACATTTAAAGAAGTTTTTTCTCATCTTTAAAACAATCTCTCTTCCCCACTCTTTGGAAGTGCCCTATCTGCTCCTCCTGACCTGTCAGTCAGGGGCAGTGGCTACTCAGCTGCTCAGTAGCTCCCACAGTTCACAGTTGGCTCTTTCTTCTCCAGGTTCCCTTACTCCATGCACTCATCTCTTGATAGAACTTAGACTTCACTCTATTCCCTCTGGATCTGCTCACAAGCAGATTTCTTCAATCCATTTAAAGATGTTTGCATTATCCTCTCTAATAAGGGAAGTATAAACACATGTTTGTGTTTGCAGCACGTATTACTGGTGGTCACGTAAGGCTTAACAGCTTCCATATAGAATCCAAGAACAATTGCTCAGTTTCCAAGTTCTTGGTTTAAGATAAATCACAGCCTTTAGTTCTGTATTGAAAACAGCACCAGAAACTACTCTTGGAGGGAGTCATTGCTAAAATCAGATCTGCTTAAACCAGTTTCTTCTATCTGTGCTGACTGGTGTGGGATGCTAAGAATAAAGATTTAATCCCTTAATACTCCTAGAGAATGCCACAGCACCCAAGGTACGTAGCAGAAGGGATCTTGCTCAGTCTTCTCTACATCTGTTTGGTATAGTGTAGTACTTCAGAAGGAAGATTCTGGAGCCAGTGTGCCTGTATATAAACCCAGGCCTACCACTTACTAGGTTGGTGATCTTAGGTGAGTTATTTAGGTTCTGCATGTCTCTAAAAACTGGGGTAATGCCTGGAGCAGTGGCACACAACTATAATTTCAGTGACTCTGGAGACTGAGGCAGGAGGATCACGAGTTTAAAGCCAGCCTCATCAAGTTAATAAGACCCTAAACAACTCAATGAGATCCTGTCTCTAAATAAAATATAAAAGAAAGGATCTGGGATGTGGCTCAGTGGTTAAGCCCTCCTGTCCTCTTTTTCAATCCCTGGCACCAAATTAATTGATTAATTGATTGATTGATTTTTAAAATGAGAATAATTGAGTTAATAATGTCAAGTGTCAGAACAAAGTCAGGCACATTGCAAACACTTATATAAATATTCACAGCCATTATTTCAACTGATGCAATTCAGAGAAATTCAGAGAGTATCCAGTTCTTCAGGCTGAGATGTAATTAATAGTTAATAATAATTAATAGTTAATTAGTAATTACTAGTTCTTTTCTCAAGACACTTAATTTTCCTTTTGCTTTCTGTCTCCAGCCTGCTTCCTTGATACATTTCGGTACTTCTAAGGATAAATGATAAATAATAAACTTATTTTAATCCACTTATTTTGCTGGAGGCTCTATTAAGAAATACATTGAAAGCTGCACAATGACTCAGGCCTGCAATTCTAGCCACTCATGAGGCTGAGGCAGGATAATTGCAAATTCAAGGCTAGCCTGAGCAACTTAGTGAGACCCTGCCTCAAAATAAAAAATAAAGAGGGCTGGGGATGTGGCTGAGTGGTAAAGAAACTCTGGGTTAAATCCCCAGTATCCACCCCTTCCCCCTGCAAAATTGAACTACTAACCCTCTACATACTCTCAGTTTCCAGAACTTTAAATGGATATAACTATACTACCTGCATTATGGAGTTTCTAGGAATTTTAATTTAGAACTTTTTGCAGCACAGAGCAACTGCTAATAAATATTATCTATTATTATTTCAACATGAACATAATTTTATGAATTATTTTCTGCTCTCTGAAGCATTTTGCAGTACAGAAAAAGCTATGGTTTCCAGAACAGCCTTCCCAACTATGATTAACATAGATTAACACAAAGTGGTTTCATGCCCATGTATTGAAAGCTGGGCTCCCTCCCCTGCCTCCCAGTTTTCCTACAAAAGCCCTGAAGGTACAGTTTGAATCTGAGAAGTACAGTCATTAAAATCTCACTTGCTAGTTGAGAGAAATGCAAAGAAGCAAAAGAGACTTTGTGTCTGAGCAGTGGTGTGTCTGAGCTCAAGCTCATTGTCACGGTGCCTTAAACACTTCCTGGACAGATGAGTCATGCTTCCTGGAACTGTCTGTCAAAGGAAGTTAGCTTCTAGGACTCTGGCCTCTTTCTTAGAGCTCAGAGATAAGCCATTACAATTCTGAGGACAGCTGCAATTCTAAAACATAAAGAGTAGCAAGAATATACTGAACAGTTCAGTTTACATTTTAATACCAGATAGAAGTCTAGCACTCTACTGGAATGATCTGCCTTCAAAAGAAGTTTAGAATGAAGTGTATTTGTTAGTGTATCCATTAGTTAATTAAGCCCTAGTCTTTGTAGTGTCATTAAGTGTGGCAAGAGGCATTTTATAAAAAATGCTGGCTCCAAAGTTACCTGGGTAAGATGTGACCTGTTTAATTGCAAATAATTAAAAAGGGAGATGTTCATATCAGTGTGATCAAAATCCCATCCTGTTTTAAAAAGAAATGCTATTTTTTTTCTGAGCATCCCTGGCAATGAAGAATTTTCATGTGTTTGCATTAATTTGGTGCTGTTAGTGAGGGAAAGGCACCAGCCTTCAAAAGAGAGCTTTGGGACTCAAAGAAACTCTGTTTCTGCTCTCAGTATTTGCTCAAACAAGAATAAACAATAATTAAACTGACAACTTCCAAACTACCTTTAAACCAGTAATGATCCCATCACATGCTCCAAACTTGAAGTTGTTCTATCCTTCTGTCTCCCTTCCTGGTTTGTTTTCACTTTGCCTTCTTCCTCAGGCAGGCCAAAGTCAGCAAATTCACATGGAGTCCCTTCTGCCATCTAAACAGGCCCTGATATGAGAAAGAATGCATTGGTTCCAATGATGACTTTTAAATATTGGTAATCATTATTGTGACTTTTGGTTAACTACCTCAATTTTCTACTTTCTAAATTGGAATATTTTGGGGAAAAAATAATGACATCGTTACCTTTCAGTTTCCACACCATTTATTTAATGGGCTTTCCCTTCTCTTGCTGACTTGGAAAAGGGCCTGGCTAACAGGACTTTAGGTCTCTCCAGCTCAAGGTTCTGGGATTTCATGTTGTTCTATTACCCAGATTGTTCTGTATTCAACAAGTCCATGTGTAGCTGATGGGGAGGCTTTTAGGAAGCAGAATAATACTAATAATAAAATGGTTAGTGTTTCTCTGTGGGTGGGACAATTGGTGGAGGAAAGGCTGCAGTTTATGGAACAAAGTGTCCATTTGTACACAAGAGACCACTGTTGGCTTTTTCAAAGCATTTCACTTACCACTGGGGAGGGAGGGAATTAGGCACTCAATGTGCCATCAGTGGCTATCAAAACTTACGTTGATAGGAGGTCTTTAGTCCCTGAACATCTAAAGGAATTATTTTGGAAATATATAATTAGCCTAATTAATAATATAAACCTAGTTATGATAGAAAAGAGATATGAAGGACAAAATGATTTTAAACTAATGCTGAAGCAGATTATCTTATATGATAACATTTTAATGAACTAGTGTTGATGTATGATCCTGAGTTAAAAGAGATTATGGAGGTAGACAGCATAATATTGTTAGTAGACCAGCTGGGTATCTGATAGCTTAAAAGGATATGAAATTCTAAGCTTGGAAAAACATTAGCAATGCATATTTATATTACTCTGCCCATAGGTCCCCAAAGGTAATGCTTTAAAAATAAATTTATCTAATCACAAAGGAATACATAGTTATTGCAAGAAATTGGAAAAAACAGAAAAACTTAGCTGTATTAAAAAGAAGTTATAATGCTATCAGTATTATTTGATGCTATTTATTTGCTGTGGTTTCTCTGCATATATTTATTTTCTTTTAACATTCAAAGATTATTTTGTACATATGATCCTAAAATGACTTATTTCTAGTTTGTGGACTTATTTATTTGCCATGTTATTTTCAGCATTACACACTCCACTGTCACCGTGGAGCCACCAGCTCCTACCACCAAACACTTAGAATCATTTAAATTTTTGCTGTTATAAATAATTATGAGATTAACATCTTTGCATTTAAATGTTTGCCCACACCCGTGATTAGACATTGATTTAAAAAATGAAAAGACCAAAATTAGGCTTTGTGGCTTCTAGTATGAGTAATGCACAGAAAGCAGAAATAAACACGTAAGAGTGGGTAACAATTATCACACAGAAGGGCGACAGTATGGTCTGGGTTTGAGACAGCTCTCTAATTCAGAGTCACACAGAGAAACTCAGAATGTGGTCTCTTAAATGCAGTGTTCCTTGCTCTCATGAAAAGCCCAGCATTATGAGTAATTATTAATTTTAGATGGATATTTCATATTTCCTGCCCCACCCTGTCAGCACGTGGCAGTATGACTTCTTCTGTGACTGGAGAAAATGCATGTAAGCCTGTATATGAGAGGCACTTGTGAGTGACATGGGTCTAGCTGATTGAGGGGAGGAGACTTGGCCTCTCCGGGGTCATCATCAAGCCCTCTTGGGCCTATCACTCTTGCTTGACTGCCTTTCTCTTGGACCTTAGCCTAATTTACCCTCTTCAACTTAGTTTTATATTCACCACCCCCCCCCTCTTGGGGCTCCTCATCCACAGTGGGAACCCTGTACCCTGCTGTGTGATTCTTCTTTGACTCTGTGCTGTTGTTCCAGGAACATTTCAAAATCTTTAAAATTTAAAGCAAGCTGTGAGTGTTCAGGGTTTATTAAGGTGTGTGTAAACTTCAGCAACACCACACTTGAGCCTTATTCTCATGAACCAGCTCCACAGATCCTGCTACAGTTGTGGTGTGGAGTTAGGAAGATCTGAGCAGGCTCACCAAGAATTCGCCACCCCTTTTGGAGCTCCAGTAATTAAGGCTCTGGAGCTGCAGGGTGGGGCAGGCCAGCAAGAGGAGAGGAGGCTGCAACAGGAAAAAACACCGTTGCTTTAGCATGTAGGGCCACTTTTCTTACCAATTGATTCTCCCTCACACACCTCACCATGGTAGCCGTGAGAGCTTCTGATTTCCTATTCTCTTTGCTCCCATCCGCTGGCCTGATCACCATCCTCCCTCAAAATCCAACACATTCATCATGCTTATCTCTGTCCCACTCAGGATGATTTGCATTGGGCTGAACATTGAGCACGTCAGGCATGGCCTCAGTGTCCACACAAAACCAGGTTGTCATAGCAACACACTGCAAGTAGGGGCTATCCATTTTCTTGTTTGATTCATTGCTTCCCCATCGGCCCTGCCAGTGATCATTTCTGTGAAGTGTTTTATATGAGTCAGCCTCAGTTCTCTATACTCATCGTATTTCTTTTCTCAAAGCTATTTTGGGGGAGTTTCTTTGGAAAGAATGCTGGTTCCCTTTGCCTCTGCCCAAAAGTTAGAATAACATTTCGAGCACATTCTACATGGCAGGCCTCATTCATACTAAACCTGGTACATAGTTTGTCTCATTTGTCACAACCTTATGAGGTATGTGCCATGATGATGCCAAATTCATAAAGAAAGTAATTTTCACAAGATTATGTTCTAAGCACATTTTAGAGCTAGACTGGAAACCCTGCCCTTTCATGACCAGTTTGACTATACTCTAGTATGACCCTGTAAGTGAATGATTTTTCTGCTTCTGTTTAAGATATAATCTTCTATCAGTTACCTGATTTCAAAAGCCTCCTAGGAACTCATCGAGTCTAATTCGCATAAATACAACTAGCTTCTTTACATTATCTAGAATTTTCCCTGCCATGATGGTGGATTCACTACTATACCCAAAATCCCTCCTCACAGCAGATGAATTCTTTTAATTATCTATTTAACCCTAAAGGATAAAACTTTCACTGGAATTGTTAAAGGCTGCTAATAGGAAACGGGCTGATTTTTTTTTTTTTTCTGGAAGTTTCTCCTATTTTAGTTATCATCTAAAAGAAACTTTAGATTCACTTCTTCTATGTGGACTATGTTAAAGTTTTGAACTGCAAGGCCCCTCCCCCCTTTTCTCTTCTCTTTTTTGCAGCCTGGAGTGTGCAAGGATTCTACCGTGAACTATGACCCCCCCCCCCAGTCCTAATTTTTAAAATTAATCTTCCATTATTGAAAAAAAAAAGAAGTTCCTTCCAGAAAAACTTCTAGGAAATAAGAAAAAATACTTAGAAGAAGTCTGAATTAGGTCTGAATTACATTTCAATCTAAAATAGAAAGGGCTGGCTGGGGATATGGCTCAGTGGTATAGCACTGGCCTAGCAAGCGTGAGGCCCTGCCTTCAATTCGTAACACTGGGGGGCGGGGGGACTGAGTTTTTACTCACTGTGATTCTAAAATGGGTTTTTAAAAAGCCAATGTATACATCTGTTGCTCATTTGGACAATTAATTATAATTTTCATTCACTATAGTTACAGATTTTCGAAGTCATAAACAACAACAAAGAGATACTTTATTTCTGTTCTTATAATTCCTAAAGTTGACTTCTCCTGAAGGAATAGGTAGAAGTGTATGTTAGGTGGGTCTGGGTCTTTTCTCCCTTAGAACTTGACTTCCAGGGATTCCTAAAGTTCCTACAAACAAAACCCTTCATCTTGAGAGAATTGGACTATCTCTGCCCATGATTGACCACACTGTGTCTTCAGTTTTATTTGTATCTTCTACCTTGTTTGGGTCCTTAATGTTTAGAATGTGTCTATGGATCATTTCATACTGCAACTAGAGTCTAAAATCACTAATGGTCTAATGAAATATGTTTTTACAAATTATCAACTCCCTGCCAAGGAAGTGGGTAGACATTGGTAAGTGTGGCTTAGGCAAGAGATTTCCTTCCTTTTTGTGTGTTCTAAGAGTAGTTAAGATATTGGGGGCCTGGATTGGGGTAAGGGGGAATCTAAGCCACAAAAATTTTGAGTAGTCAGTCTCCTTAAGAGAAAAACGAGAAAGATTCTAGACAGATTTTATAGTGTACAAATCTCCACCTTGGTAGATATATTTAATGGCCAACTTGAAAATGTAATTATCATTTCTGTATTTAAAAAAAATCTCTAAATATCATTATGCAGATTAGATCTGCATATTCAAAGTAAGAATCTCAGTTGTTCCCTTCTTAGTTTCTTCTAGTTTCCTTTAAATGAACTTAGCTAGAAATTCAAGTATTTTTCTTTTTTTATTTTTATTTTTATTTTTATTTTATTATTTTTTTTAGAGAGAGAGAGAATTTTTTTAATATTTATTTTTTAGTTTTCGGCAGACACAACATCTTCGTTTGTATGTGGTGCGGAGGATCGAACCTGGGCCACGTGCATGCCAGGCGAGCGCGCTACCATTTGAGCTACATCTCCAGCCCCGACTGATTCTTTTTTTTTTTTTTTATTGGTTGTTCACAACTTTACAAAGCTCTTGACATATCATACTTCATACATTAGATTGAAGTGGGTTATGAACCCCCAATTTTACCCCAAATGCAGAGTATTTTTCACTCAGTGTAGATTTCTGGCTCTCTACAAGTAGAAGAAACCAGGCTTTCACTAGGTCCAAGCTGGCAAACTTGCCAGTAGTCTCGCAGTGAGTCACAGCTGGAATGTCCTGTGGTTAACATTCTGCTCTGAAAACAGAATCAAGAGCAGCAAGACACCAACAGGTTTCCATGGTAACCTGTATTTGTGTACTTTGAAAAATGACTGTTACTTTTTGTGCGGTAAATTTACGCGGGAATGAATTGTGAAGGTTGACGTTAGCCATCTGTGTGAATATACACACAAAAAACCCCTGATTTAATTAAGTGTAAATGTTAAAAGGACATAAAACCGGGGGTATGGGGTTTTTTTTCCCCTCTCCTGAAGGTGTTGTTCTACACTAATTAATTCATTAATTTATTTGACATTATATGTCAGCGTTTTCAAGCATTTATTGGATATTTATTTCAGTGAATCATTCCTTCCCCTTTGGGAAACTAATTGTCATTCGTCAGTGTTCCCCAAACCCACCGCCTTTGCCCCCCACCCTCTGATCCATTCACAACGTGTTATTTAAGATCACTGAACAGCTAGGAGGCAGGGCTTTCCTTCCATGAGGTAATCCCACCGGAAGGAAGGGGGAAAAAAATCCCCTCACAGTCATGTGAAAATGTTACATCTTTTAACCTTGCCACACTGGGAGGCAAAAAAAACACTGCATTGTTCATGACCTTGAGGAGAATCAAAATATGATTCCTCAATGTTTTGCCTCCAGTACTTTGTAAGATTCACGGAGCTTGGGTGTATATGGAAATGTTACCTTCATTTTTGTTGGATAAAGATGAAATCGTTTCAGCTTTGTTCACTAAAACTGCAATCCAGAGTTCAGAATGAGCCCTTCAGGGTGGAAGATAAGAAAGTATTTTCTTACTTTTTATGTTTCTACTTGAGAACAGAATGTTTATTTATTTATTTATTTATTTATTTATTTGTCTTTGGTTTCCAAGTGGACTTCATGTAACAGACTTAATAAAAACTCTGAAGCTGAGACACCCTGGAGTAAAGCAGTGATTTAGAAGCACAGCCTCCCCGCCAACACTTCACCCCTGCATTAGAGGGGTGAAGCCTGAACTCTGAGCTCAAGGACTTTTTCTTTTTAAAAATGTTATGGCTTGTTATTGTTTCCCCCCTGTATTCTCCCTCCCTCATCATGGCTTAATATGTACAACATCAAAAACTTGATAAGAAACACACGTTTTTGAAGCAGTAGTTTTGTTTTGTTTTGTTTAAAGAAAACTAAAGTGATAAACCTAAAAAACACAGCTCATCTTAATTCAGTTTGCTGACAAAGCTTAGATTTCACACTGAGAGGTGAATAGAATGGATGTCTCAGTTTCTCTTTTGAAATCTCTGCTGACCTTCCCCCAAATCTCACCAACATGTGTGCCTGACAAATAGCTAAGAGACCTCAGGGAGACAGATCAAGATTTAGAAATCTGATTTATTATGACCTTGGACAAGGCTCCACTTCGTTCCCCTTTCTTTCTTTGATTTTTAAATATATTTTTTACTTTTAGGTGGACACAATACCTTTATTTTATTTATTTATTTTTATGTGGTGCTGAGGATTAAACCCAGCACCTCATATGTGCTAAGCAAGCACGCTACCACTGAGCCACAATACTGGTTCCTTTTTCTATGAAGTGGCCACAAAGGGTCCAGACCCTTTCCTGCCTACCAGGATTAGGCTAAAATTGAGGACTGTATGAAGCTAACGCCTATCTAGCTATATAGGAGTCAAGGAGTAGTGCACATTAAATCCTTAAATGCAGTTGTAGGGAAATTGTTGTGCCCATTCATTGGAGATGTATTGAGAAACTGCCCTTTAATGCTCTGCTCTAGGTGGAGAGAGGAAAGCCAGAGGTATTCTGTCTTGTAAGAATCCACAATCAGTTAGGGGCAACAAGAGGCCTCCCCTGTGCCTATAATGCAAGATAATGCGACCATTTGCACATGAAAGGCGCTAAAGGGTTTCAAAGGAAAACTCAATTTATGCCTGAGTGTGGGGATTAGGGACGCTTCACAGAGGTACTCTGTAAAATTTGGTTATAAAGTGTTCCATACTTGATATGTTTCAAACTAGTTTTTATCATAACATTTCATTAAATCAAAGTGATTTGGTTAGTTTGCAATTTACTGAATCCAGTTACCCACTGATAATATAAACTCACATATAGTCTTACATATATACATACTTTTCAAGAGACTATTCAAGGAAGGTCATGCATCTGTCCTCAGATATTTTCCATTTTAAGGCCACAGGAAGCTAATCCCAAGGGCAACTGGAACAAAGTGTTTAATGTGGACATCAAAGGGACTAAGAGAAATTATAATGATCTTCCTCAGGAGAAGCCCAACCTTTTGGACTGGCATTGTCTTTCCCAAGGAAAGAGAGACGGTTTTCTTGTTTGTTAATTTTTAATTTGGAGATCTGTGTTTGATGAGGTTATTCAATGATGCAGATAAACGGGGTGCACAACAGTTTGTAGAAATACCTCCATGAAAAAAAAAAATGGGTAAAGACCTTATCAGTCTAAACATGAAAAAAAAATCTTTAGCCTCAAGATCCCAAAGTAATAAAAATAACCCAAACTAAGACAATTACTCAAAGCACAACTTTTCACTATCAGTTATAAAAATAATAGGAGTCATAACTGACAAAATTCCATTGAGAGAAACATCTGTAAACAGCAGGTGAGAAGGTAATTTATTATAAATTCTCTGGTGTGAAATTTAATACTAGTATAATAAGAGCCACAAAAGATTATATTCTGACTAATTCCCTTTATTGGAATGTTTTTAAAGAAACATTTAAACATCGAATATTTATACTTGCAAAATTTGGTTATATGTTAAATGAACAAAATCAAATGAGAATGCAAATCCTGCATTTAATGCCACAGTTAAAAATGTTTACACAGACTATTTATTGACATGCTTGGTGAAAAACAGAATATAATTAGATATGTAGCCCAAACGTATACAGACACACATACCTGCACAAATTTATTATATGTGTATCTATAGACAGATAGATACACATACATGTACAAGTGAAAAAGATTGACCAAAATAAATTTCTAGTACTAACAATATATTAACAGTTTTATCTTCAGTGTGATTAATCTTTATGTTTTTCTTTTTCATACCTTCTTAAAATGTCTGTTGTTGTTGTTGTTGTTTGTTTGTTTGGTAAGGGGGATTGAACTCAGGGGCCCTTAACCACTGAGCCACATCTTCAGCCCTTTTTTTTTTTTTTTGAAATAGGTTTTCCCTAAGATGCTTAGGGCCTTACTAAGTTGCTGAGGCTGGTTTTGAATTCAGAATTCTCCTGCCTCAGCCTCCAGAGTCACTGGGATCATATGCGCACATCACTGTGCCTTGCTCTAAAAAGTCTTGGTTTTTTTTTTTTTTTTTTTTTTTAAGGAGAGGGAGGGAGAGAGAGAGAGAGAGAGAGAGAGAGAGAGAGAGAGAGAGAGAGAGGGAATCTTTTTTGTAGATGGACACAACACAATGCCTTTATTTTTATGTGGTGCTGAGAATCCAACCCAGGTCCCGCCCGTACTGAGCGAGCAATCTACCGCTGAGCCACAATCCCAGCCCAAATGTCTTGTTTTTTAAAAAGATTTTTTGGTGCATTACAGTTATACATAAAGCTGGGTTTGCTTTGATATACCCATACATGCATGGAATGCAATTCGTTTTATTTCAGGCCCCTGTACTTCCTCTTTTCCTCTCTTTCTCCCTCCTCTGTTCCTCTTCTTCTACCCTACTGGTCTTCCTTCTGTTTTTTTAAATTGTTTTAAAATTAATAATTGATTAATTAATTGGTGTTTTATAGATATACATAAAGGTGGACTGTGATATATTTATCTAGGAACATAGGATAATTTGTTCAATTTCATTCCTTAGTTCCTCCCTTTTCCAGTTCCTCCTGTCTTCACTCAATCCCCTTCCTCTATGACACTGATCTCTCTTCTGTTTTCATGAGATCTGCCTGCTCCTCCTTTCCTCCTTATTTTACTCAAGCTTCTGCATATGAAAAAAAATTAATTCTTGGCTTTCTGAGTCTTGCTTACTTCACTTAGCATGATGTTCTTTAGTTCCATCCTAAACTGTGTGATTTTTTTTTACAGTTAATAAGGGTTTTATTGACCAATTTATAATTTAAAATTATAATAGCTGCTATTCATTGAGCATCTTTTATGTGTCAATATATGTAGGCAGCTCATTCAGCCCACCATTCTGTACCTGGATTATATTTAGACTTGCTGCATTGACATAAAACTAAAATTAACAGTCAGATTTCCAAATTTATTGGCCTTAGGAATCAGATTCATCTCCAAAGCCCTCTTTACACAAATTTCTATTCTTAAGTTAAGCCTCCTGTATCCAACCCACTTCAGCAGATTTTCCTTACTTTGAAGCAGGAAAAGTTTTTGCTACACAAATACACTTGGTCTTTTTCCTTCAACAAACCACATGAAATATTGTTACATTGGAAAATGTTTCTGATTTCAGCTCTATGATGGATCAAATCGGATTGGGCGCTACTGCGGAGCAAACATTCCCTCACCAGGGAGTACCACAGGCTCCAAACTTCAAGTGCTGTTCCATACAGATGGGGTTGGTCATCATGAGAAAGGATTTCAAATGCAGTGGTTCATTCATGGTAAGTCCTGTGCTGATCTTTACTGTATTGTAGTTGTTGCTTAACCAAGAATTGTTCCCTTCCCAATTCTGTCCTTAGAAACAATACCATCAACACCTAAGGGAACCAAAGTAGTAATTTAGTGCTAGGTAAGAGAAATTTTTCTCAGACATTGGTAGAGGTTGAAGAGTTAAATTCTTTTAAAAAAATATTTTTAGTTGTTGTTGGACACAATATATTTATTTATTTTTATGTGATGCTGAGGATTGAACCGAGTGCCTTGCACATGCTAGGCAAGTGCTCTACCTCTGAGCCACAATCTCAGCCCCAAATTCTTTTTTTTAATGTCCAATGGGTATTTTTATTTTTAATTTTTTTAATTAATTAATTTACTTTAATCAAATATATATGACAGAGAATGCATTTTGATTTATTGTATGCAATTGCAGCACAACTTTTCATTTCTATGGTTGTACATGATGTAGTGTCATGTCATATGTACAGACATACATGTACCTAGGGTGATGATGTCCATCTCATTCCAGCATCCTTCCTGCTCCCATGCATCCTTCCTCCCCTTTCTCCCCTTTGCCCAATCAAGTTCCTCAATTTTTACCATGCCTCCCCCCATCCCTGTTATGGATCAGCATCCACTTATCAGAGAGAACATTCGACCATTGGTTTTTTGGGATTGGCTTACTTCACTTAGCATGATATTCTTCAGCTCCATCCATTTACCTGCAAATGCCATAATTTTATTCTCTTTTAATGCTGAGTAATATTCCATTGTGTGTATATACCACAGTTTCTTGCTTTATTCATCCATTGAAGGGCATTTAGGTTGCTTCAGTAAGAGCAACATTCTGAGAGGGTTCAGAGAGGAGAGTGATGTCAAAGATGGAAAGAATTTGGATAGCTGCTTAAGTAGGCACAATGATAAATGCCTTTGAGAAAGAAGGAAGCCCAATGAAATGTGTGTATTTGGGTATAGCAAGCACGCTGCAGGGTGGGATGGGAGTTTTGCAGGTGCAACAGTAGAATGAGACCTAAAGCCCACCTTGACATTAAGCAGAGGAAGAAAGATAGGGACACATCAGAGAGATCTGGGAAGGGGAAGAGTGGAGCTGAGGGGAGGAACAGGGCAGAAATTTATGCTGAACAAATGAAGCCAGGTGTGCATTGCACCTGCCAAATAGGGTAGGGGCCCATTGGAGCCCACCGACATACTGGAAAAGTCACTTTTGTGTTTTATTTTATTTTTGGTATTGGAGATTGAACCTAGGGGTATTTCGCCACTTAATTATATTCCTTTTTTAAATTTTTTTTTTTTAATTTTGAGACAGTTATTTCTAAGTTGCTGAGGGTTTCACTAAGTTTCTGAGGCTGGCCTCGAACTTGTACTCCTCCCTCCTCAGCCTCCCAAGTTTCTGGGATTACTACCATGCCTAGCTGAAAAGCAATTTCTTAAAAAATGTGTTCCTTTTAGATATACATGACAGTGAGTGCATTTTAACATATTATACATACATGAAGTATAACTTTTTCTAATTAGGATCCTATTCTTGTGGTTGTACATGATGTGGAGTACCCTGGTCATGTATTCATATATAAAGATAGGAAAGTCATGTCCAATTCATTCTACTGCTTCTCCTATTCCCATCCTTCCACCCTTCCCTTCATTCCCCTTTATCTAATCCAGTGGACTTCTGTTTTTCCCTCCCCACCTCCTTTATTGTGGGTTAGCACCTACATATCAGAAAGAACATTTGGCCTTTGGTTTTTGGGGGACTGGATTATCTCACTTAGCATGATATTCTCTAGTTCCATCCATTTACTGGCAGATGCTATAATTTTATTCTTCTTTATGGTAGAGTAACACTCCATTGTATATATATGTATGCACTACATTTTCTTTATCCATTCATCTGTTGAAGGACACCTAGGTTGGTTCCATAGCTTAGCTATTATGAATTGAGCTACTGTAAACACTGATGTGAGTGCATCACTGTGGTATTCTGATTTTAAGTCCTTTGGGTACAGGTCAAGGAGTGGGATAACTGGGGCAAGTGGTGGTTCCATTCCAAGTTGAAAAGTCATTTTTAACAAGACATCTGAGACTTCAAGACTGATGCCCTGTGGGTCAGAGCTGAGGTTCTCAAAATGTGGCCCCCAAGAGCAGCAGCAGGATCACCAGGAACTTGTTAGAAATGCAAATTCTCGGCCCCCTGCCAGAACTGTTACGTTATAAACTCTAAGTTAGGTCCAATAATCTGTGTCTTAACTGGTCTCCCAGAAATTAAAGTTTGAAAACCACTAACCTAGGGTGATCCATCCCTTGTGGATATTATAGCTGCTCTTCTCAACCAAGATATTAGGACTCATTGGTTTATTTCAGTCAATGGAAGGGAGAAATGGAATTGTGATACAATACCTAGAATCAAGCACAATCACACAGTTGTCTAATCTGTGGTCCTATGGTCAAAACTGGAGGTAAACCTAAGTGTGCTGTGGTTGGCTCATGGGAGTCTCAGAGCTACACACCAGTGCCTGTTACAGATACCCTGTTTATTAGGACATAATACTTTTCATTTACAATGGGTTTATATCCCAATAAACCCATTATAAACTGAAAATATCTAAGTTACTGAGGGTTTCACTGAGTTGCTGAGGCTGCCCTCAAACTTGTACTTCTCCTTCCTCAGCTTCCCAAGTTTCTGGGATTACACGTATGTGCTACCAAATCAAATATGCATTTAATACATCTGATCTGCTGAACATGGTAACAGCCTAGCCTACTTTAAACATGCTCAAAACATATTAACCCTAAAACTGGGCAAAAATCATCCTACCTGTAACATCTATTTTGTTATAATAAAGTGTTGAATATGAAATTCAAAATTCAAAGTATGGTTTCTATTGGATGCTTATCACTTTCACGCCATCATATTTAAAAAAATTATTAACTCAAACCCTTGTAAGTCAGGGGACCATCTGTATATACTTAAAAGTGTTGGATCTTCTGAGGTTACAAATACTAAGTGTATTTCTGTTAAAATGTAAGTATGAGGTTCTCAACATTTAAAAACAGTCAATGGTGATCCACAGAGATTCTTGTAGCTTAAAACATAGATGATGAATTCCTAAGGTAAATAGGCTATGATAATTAAGTTTGTGGAAGTTCTAGATTTTCCTCTTCATCAAGTAGGCAAGTTTAATCTTAGAATGGTCAACACTTTGGACTATTAATGTGAAAGAATTGGACCAATTCATTGCTACAGGACTCTTAGTACTCTTAGTACTCTTGATTCAGAAACATGGTTATGATTCTAAGTAAACTAGAGACAATATGAGAGAACATAGAAAGGAAAGAAAATCCTGGAAAATAACCCATTTTTCAATGGCTAGGGATATTCTTCTCCAGAGCAGTGTTCCTTAGTTTTTTCATGTGCATAGAATTGCTCCCTTCTTTCCTTCCTTTTTTCTTTTTCCTCTCTCTTTTTCTTTTTTGCTGTGCTTGGGATCAAATCCAGGGCATTATACATATGAGGCAAGGACTCTCCCACAGAACTACACCCCCAGCCCTCACTGGGCATCTTGTAATAAGAAAGGTTCTGATTTAAGAGGCCAGTGAACCTGCATCTCTAGTAGGGTCCCAAGTGATGCCAATGGTGCTGCTCTCTGGACCTCACTTTGAGGAGCAAGGCAAGAACAGGTGTGAAGCCCGGAGAAATGAAAGGTAGGAAGGCATTATCCTTAGGACTGATGAATCCTGAGGTGTTCCAAGGGCACATTGTCCTAACAGTTTGTTTAATGGCAGTAGGATGGTAACTGTGATCCCTGCAAGAGAGAACTACTATTTCAAAGATACAAAGGGGAGGAAACTTCCCCAGGGGAGAAGTTATGAAGGGAAGTGCTAACCTGGGCTCAAGATCTCAGGAGATGTCCTAATCCTGGAGCCATATTGGAATTACCAAGAAGTTTCAAAAAGTACCCATTCCTGGGTTCCAACTCCCAGAGCTGGGATTCAGTTGGTCAGTGGCTGATGATGGATAAATTTTTAAAGACTCCCTAGGTAACTTGGCCTTGCAGGCAGGATGAGTTTCAGAAGCAGTGATTTTGCTGGTTGTATCTTGCTGCCCAGGCTGTGTGGCCATACTAGCCCCTGGCCACCCTGAGAACCTGATCAAATGGTCCTTGTTGGCTACACCCAAATGACTGTATCACTGGGTTCTTCTAGCCAACATAATGGAATCCTCTGATGAAAGCTCTTAGTTTTTACTGGGAAAAGTTTTTCTACCAGTTCTGTTTGGAATCTGCCTTCTTTTGGGAGAGTCAAAGGCACCCTCTGTCTCTTCTCTTTTCCTGTTTACTGTTTCAAAACTTTCCCCCAGTTGCCGAAAACTCACTAAACTTGGAGCCAGAGTTGTGCAACAACATTTTGCTAGTTGGGACCAAAACTGGAAGAAAAAAAAAATTTAACTCTGTGTTGCCCATTTAATTATACTTGGTAAGCATCTTTTGGAAAGGGATTGCCAGTAGCTTATATATATGCAAAATTAACTGTGATGTATACTGCATTTATGCAATGCCACAAGTACACAAAGGTTATGATCCTCATCCGAACTGTGTAACTGCAGAATTGCAGCCCTTAAGGAGACTGGGTTGCTGAGCAGTGGCCACAATAGGTGAATCCCATAAGGCAGGGACTCTGGCAGGCAAAGGGGCCACACCGTCTTTCCTCATGCAAATCCTTCATACTTCATAAAAATGTATTTTAAGTATGGTCTCAAATAATTGGAGCAGTATGGTAAGTGGTGGAACTCTGACTCTGGAATAAAATACAAAATGCAGAATAAATGTTAAAGTTATAGTCACGAATTGCTTAATGATGGGGATATATTCTGAGAAATGCAGTTAGCCAGATTCATCATTTTATATGAACAATGTAGAGTATATTAACGCTAAATGAAACAGCTACCATGTCACTTAGTAATGTAATCTTATGGGATCACCATGGTATATGAGGTCCAACGTTAACTGAAATTCATTATGTGGCCCATGACCATATTCTCCATTTATAAATGCAGTAGTTATATTCGTGACTGTGTTTGTATATGTGTATTATGAATGTGTATAATCCATCAGCAGAAAAAAAAAATCAAAACAACAGTCTCTTCACTGCTCTTCTAAGTGTCTGCCCAGAGGGCTCAGGACTCTTCAGACTGACTTAGCCCAAGATGTTCTTCCTCATTTGGTCACAGCAAGTGACTTTAAGCTCTACTGACATAAAATAACAGTTTATTCTGAATCAAATATGAGTGACCATAGCCTAGGAACACAGATTCAAGTTATCTTGAATGATATATTCTACCATAAAAGAGGCTGCTTGAACTTTTGTAGTCACAGAACAACAACAAATAAAATAAATCAATATATGCCAATGAATTAGTGGTAGCATCAGGTAGACAGTCCACAGGAAGGCAGGGAAATCTCTTCCATAGGTTTCAGATGTGATAGCATCTTAGCTTTAGGGTTATGGAGGCTAGAGGTCTGCCAAGCTTAGTGATACATTCTGAAAAGCTCCTCCATTAGTTATAAGGATGTTAAGTCAGACATCAAAGATAAGGTACATGGCTATGAAAGGGTCTAAGATATCTCAAGGTAACTTTGGCTCTTGACCCTTAACATTCAAATCAGCTAAGGTCAAGAAGTCTGCAGAATCTTTAACACACTTTCTTCAGAAAACATCAATCCCCAACTCCTGGTCCCTTTTCATCAGCATCACATTTGTGGACTTTTCTCCTCTTGCTCTTTTTCGAAATATGCACTAAACACTGGGGGTTGGGGGTGGGGGGGTGGGGGGGCGGGGCTATGCAGAGAGCTCAGAATGTACGATGACATCATTTCCTGAGCATTGCTGTTGAAGAAGAATTCCTATATATTGTATTCATTTTGCTAACTAATAAATAAATCCGTTTACCAAATGTGCTCCTTTGTCAACTGCACAAGTCTTCTATTTACTTTGAGAAAATGGATCTACAAATGGGCTTTCTCTGTGGCCCATTTTGAAGTGGCTCTGTAGATGTGCGATGAAGCCACACTGCCCTGCCTTTATGCAGGTCCTCAAAGAGAGTCCCACCCTGGGAATAAAGAAATGGCCACAGTCAAGATAATCGGTTCACAGTGTTCGGCCTTGAAGGCTTTGTTGGGAGGCTGAATTTGGCCTTGGGGGCCTCTGTCTGGGATATTGAAGGGCATATAGAATTTTCCACAAGCTGTGTGAATAGGGGGCCCCCCAGCCAGCTGTGCACACCCCTCCTCTCTTCTGCTCCCGGGGTCGCCTTTCACTTAGCAACAGAATCCAGCCTACAGACAAAGTCAAGGAGCTTTGTGAAGGAAAGAGTGACATTTGCAAAGGAAGCCTGCACTTCAGCTGGGAGCTCTTAGGGGAAGGGCTCAGGGCCCAGTGATCAGGAGGTGATGTCACTCTGGACTTCCACAAAGGGAAGAGTGGCCTTTCTTGGGGAAATAGATGATGTCAGCCTCCCAAATGGGAGTTGAATGTTTTATCATCTTTTTAGCTATTTGTGAGATTTTTTCAATCCGTTAGAATTTTCAGAAATTGGTTTGGGGAGAACTTTCTTTTGTTATTTTTATTTTGGTGCTGGGTATGCAAGTCCTGTGCAAGTGCTTTACCATTGGGATATATCCCCAGCCTAAGAAAGAATATTTTAAAAATCATCGGGAACCTCCATGACCATTCTCTGTTAGAAAGTGAGCAAGCATCTTCTTGGCTGCCTTTGGACATGTACCAAAGGCTTCCTACAAACCTGTTTTAGGACACCAGCAAGGAACCTCCATGAGGTCAGCCATGCCTCTCTTCAACCTTTGTTCCAATTTTCTCCCTCAAATGGTCTTTCAGTAGTTTTTGTTTGTTGTTAGTCTTTTGAGAGAATTCCTTTGAATTTGTCATTTGTATTCCTTTAAGTGACTTAGAGATGTGAAGTTTTGGGGGTTCACTCTTTGGGATGAAGATTTTATCTGTCGTAATGTCCTTATCCCTTTGTGTTCCATACTCAGATGCTGGGTCATCAGCTTTAGGGTGTGAGGGTGAGTCAGCTGGGCTTGTCCTCTGAAGGGCAGACAGCTTACGCTGTGAATCATGTTACATCGATGACACATAACCTCTATGAGCAGGTCTTTATTGACAACAAGATTTTTATTCAATCAATCATTCAACCAACCCACCAGCATGTATTTATTCATTCACTCTCAGACCCTGGGCTTGGGGTTTGTAATATAGAGTATTAGTTTGCTCAGGCTGATATAACAAAATGCCACAGTTAAGGTGGCTTAAACAACAGAAATTTACTCTCTCAGTTCTGGAACCTGGAAGTCCAAATCCAAGGTTCTGGCAGCATTGGTCTCTCCTGAGGCCTCTCTCTTTGGCTTGCAAATGTTCAGTTTATTGCTGTGCCCTCACATGGCTTTTCCTCTATGTACACCCATCCTGATGTCTTCTGTTTCCAAATTTCCTCTTCTTATAAGGACAGCAGTCAGATTGGATTAGGACTCACTCTTACAGACTCATTTGACCTTAATCACTTCTTAAAGGCCTGTCTTCAAATATAGTCCTTTTCTGAGGCCTGGGGGTCAGGACTTCCATACATGAATTTTGGCAGGGATGTAGTTCAGCCCATAACAGAGAGGAGGGAGATGGGATCCTTGTCAGTCATCTAGCAGGGGAGACAGACTAGCCAAGCATTAGAAATACATTGAGATCCATCATACAGCGAGTGGGATTGCAGGTAGGGGTATCCAAATTGGTCTGAGGAGAGTTTGAAGTTCCTCCCAGGCAGCTTTGATATTTGAGCTGAGTTTTAAAAAATAGGCAAGAATTGATCAGACAAATATCTGGAAGAAGAAGGCATTTCTAAGTAGAGGCAAGAGGCCTGAGAACATACTAGCCTTCCAAAGGAGAAGTATCTCAGCTGGACCTCTAGCTTTGTGGGGAGTATCACCTCCAAAGAGATGCTTGGGGTGTAAAAAAGTCTTACTCTGTAGTGTATAAAGCAGAGCTAAATACAGTACATTAGAGAGATAAGCATATCTGGGTATTAAATTATCATGGGTGAGAATTTGGGAAAAAATCTTGAAAGACTCCTTAGGGTATTGATAATAAACAGTAATCAAAAAAGAGTGATAGAAGTTGAGGCAGGACAGATTGTCAGAGACTAGTTGATAAGGTACAGTGCAAGAACTTGGATTTTTTTTTCCTGCCATTCACAAAAGACCTCAGATTCTCCCACCTCCCCATACTGAAGAGGAAATCCTAGAGTCTTGGGCAAGATAGGTAAGTGCTCTATCACTGTGCCATACCCCCAGCTCTTCCTGGATGGCATGAACTAAAAGACTGACTTGTTAAGAAAACTTCTGTACTAGAGCTAAAGAAAGAAATTGAGTACAGGGTGAGGTCAAGTATTAAACAGATATTTGGAAAGTGAGATAGGTGGATGAGAAAGCAGAATATAATCATGAATCTGAGTCAAAAAGAGAATCATAGACAGCTCCCACATTCTGTATTAAATGATTTGGTGTGTATTGTTGCCATTATTTATATGTTGGGGATCCTGGAAGGAGACCAAGAGTGAGTAGAAATAATGAACTCCAATTTGAATATGCTGAACTCGAGATGCCTGTGAAATGTTCAGAAGATGTGTCCTTTAGGCAATTGTTCATGTGTGTATGTGAAAATAAAGACTTGGGGACAGAGAAAGAGATTTCTCTGTATCAGTGAGTTTGGAGTTGTGAAAATAATGAAATGTATGTCCAAAACTGTGCAAGTATTTTGAATATAAGAGAAGTATCCCACTAATCTTTGTCTTCAAGGTGCACACAACCCAGTTTGAAGTATAATTGGAGAAATTCAACAGAGGTGCTGAACTGGGGTGTTCCTATTGCAAGATTGCAAGGGCTTGGGGAGATCACTGTGTGGTTTGAAAGCCCTCAGAGAATGATCAGGACAAAGATTCATAGATGATGCCTGTATTAGTATGAGCAAAGAAAAGGGTAGAGGGGTATAAAATAGTAAAGAGAGCAGGGCTCAAGGCTACACAGACCTCCTGGGGCTGCAGTCCACTGAACACTGAAAGCCTGTGGGATAATTTTGAACTGCACGGAGTGAACAGTAGGCACCCACCGTTGTCTTTGAAGCAGGGAATTTGGAAAGTCAGGGGAGGACATTACAGGTGGCGAAGTCACAGGTCGTGGTGATAGAGGGAACCTAAGGAGAGCATTCTGCATCTTGGCTACCAAAGGTTGGGGATGTATGTTTTCAAAATCAAGATGATGGGCTGGAGCTAGAGCTCAGAGCATTTGTCTAGCATGTGTGAGGTACTGGATTTGATCCTCAGCACCACATGAAAAAATAAATAAAGGCATGCTGTCCATCTACAACTATAAAATTTTTAAAAAAAAATGAAGAGGAAGGGGAGCAATGCTCCAGTGGATCTTTAACAAAGGTACCAAAGGATGCTGTGGCCAATATTGAGATAAATTCTGACACACAATTGTCATATTCCTTTTTCCTAATAATGCCTTCAAAGTTATATCTTTGAAATACAGACTTCTATTACCTAATTTTTCCTGTTTGAAAATTATTTTAGAACCATTTTTTTCATTATTATTCTGTTTGTCCTGAGCCTTGATCCCACTTGGTGAAAAAAATTCAGAACCATCTGGAGGTATATTTGCAACAAAAGTGATTTTATGAATTATGGTCAGAGAAGATTCCAGAGCACACTCCTGCCGTCTGGTCCTAATCTCAGGCAGAGAGCTTCCTCTCTGTGGGTGATGGAATTGCTTTCACAGTGTTACTTCCTCCTGGGCTGGGATAAATATAATGTCACAGAGAGAGAATGGTGAAACACCTGCCCATCTGCCTCTGAAATAACTTCCTTTATGACCAAGCACACCTCTTTTGTTCACCTATTAAGTCTACAAGCAAACTCTTGGTAAAGACATGAGTGAAAACATGGAATCCCGTGGTTATTTTATTATAATCATGTGACATAAGAGAAATCCTATTTGAAACTCTGTTTAATTTAAAAGGCATTTCCCTAAATGCTGACTAGACTTTCTCTCCCATTCATACCTTCTATATTCTATTCTGCTTATGATGGCTCTTTCAGCCTATTTCATATTTAGGACTTTTGTCTTTGTGATACTTTTAAAATAGTCTGGAAATGAATACAACCTTAGTGTGGATCCAAAGCACAGATTTTCTGCATTATGACATTTTATGCATTATGACATAATTTTTATTTTATTTTATGACTAATTCTTACTTACATTCTTTTTCTTGCTAAGATATTCTTTATGGATAATGCTAACTTTAAAAAAAATCTGTTTACCAAGCCAGGTGTGGTTGCACATGCCTATAGTCCCAGCTACTCCAGAGGCTAAGACAGAGGTTCACTTAAGCCCATGCATTTGAGACCAGCTTGGGCAACAAAGCAAGATCTTGTCTTTGGAAAAAAAAAAGAAAAAAGAAAAAACAACTTTGTTTACCAATATCATTAATAGAACCTTCTTTAAATAATAATAATTTACTAAGAAAATCTTGCAGTTCGGTTTGCTTTGGCTTCAGGGCTTTTCTAGCAAGGTCTCAGTGATCTGAAGCACAACATTAAACCTATTCAGACCTTTCAGAATGAGTGGAAAAGCTAAATCCTGACAATTTTTGCCTCCTTGACAACAACAGTAAATACACATACACACAGTTGACCTTCATTTAATGTTGGCTCTGAGCCTCTTAACAAGGGCCTTTTAGGAGTCTTGCATCCCAATTCCCATGTCGCTACTGTTAGAAAAAGTTTGAGCTGTATTTCCATTGCCATTCTTTGAAACAGTTATAAAAAGCAAAAAAATAACCCTCAACAACCATGACCTTCCCAAATTATATATTGCACAATTTAGAATAGTCCTTGAGATTTGGGCCAAAAGGCAGGGCTCTCTCGAATCTTCTGTTTGTGTTCTGGTTTCCTAGCAACAGCATCTCTGATAGCAATTGCACATACTTTCTAGGGGATTCCACACTTTTTTGTACAACATGAAAAAAGAAACCACACATTTTTTTTGGTTTGTTTTCAGTTTCAAATATGGCTGTAGCTCAGAATGACTAAACCCACATAGAGCAAACATGGTTTTCAAAGTAGAACTTTAATTGTTGTCCTCAGAGTTTTCTCCTTTTGAGTGTTTACTTAAATATCACCATATTTGCCTCAAACATTACATACCCAAGGACTCATTTTATGTGAATGCTGCTGTGTACTCAGAGAAACTGATGCTAGTCATCATTGTCTCACCAGACAATGAGGGACTTTCTGATGTAGCATGTAACTACACCTTAGGAAAGCTAGTAGAGTTTGATATCCTATACATAGTGATGACATTATTATACCTTGTCCCTGATCTGTTTTCTACTTCTAGTTATATAGACTACTCACAGGCTAAATAATATTTAACACCTAAATGTAATTTTAAATTTATCATAAGAGATTAATTATGGTAAAAACAGACTACTTGGCCTTATAAAAAGTAAATGAATTTATTTAGTTGACATGTAATTTAGTATTACTGTTGTTGAGGTTATTTTTTAAATGATTACAATGTGATGAATACTTAAAAAAGGGTTATCTCATGTCTCCTCTGAAATAAGCATCACCATCTTCTTATAATGGATTAAAAAAAAAAAAAAAAACAAATGGAGGAAGGAGGTTTAAATGAGTTAAATAACTGCCCAGGCTCAAATCTAGTAAGTGATGGAATCAGGACAAAAAACTAAGTGTGTGGGATTGTACTCCAAAGCGTATGCTCCGAGCAGCTACACTTTGTCTAAAAGCAAATAATTTTTCCCCATAACTTTCATTGCAAAAAAGATAAAGTGATTTTAAAATGCAAAGAAATTCAGAGCTTATGGTAGACAATTTTATAACAGTTCCCATAATAATAAATATTTTAAAAGAAATGTATATAATATTTCCTAAGTAAATAATGTTCTGGTTCCAAGGGCCCTCAGTAAATCACAAAATTATTCTTGAAGTTCAAGTAACAATAACATCTGGGGGACCAGTGCTGGGGTGGAAACACATTACTGGCTAAGGACTAGTTCAAAATTAGCTCTTGGTTGTCTATCCTTCAACACGATGTCTGTTTTCTTTTTTTCCTTTTTTTTTTTTTTTTTTTTTTTGGTGCAGGGGAATGAACCTAGGACTTGGCACATGCTAAGCATGTGCTCTACCACAGAGCTGTATCCCCAGCCCCATCTATTGTATTTCTCACTCATAAAGTGCTCTTCTTTTGGAGTTTCTACATGTGGTTGATGGAATTGACAGATCTGGGAGAAACTACAGAGATCATCTGTTCTTTCTTTCTTTTTTTTTTTTTTTTTTTAGAGAGAGAGGAGAGAATTTTTTAATATTTATTTTTTAGTTTTCGGCGGACACAACATCTTTGTTTGTATGTGGTGCTGAGGATCAAACTCGGGCCACATGCATGCCAGGCGAGCACGCTACCGCTTGAGCCACATCCCCAGCTCCAAAAATACCTGTGTTTTATTTATTTATTTTATGTGGTGCTGAGGATTGAACCCAGGGCCTTGCACTTGCTAGGCAAGCACTCTACCGCTGAGCCACAACCCCAGCTCCTATTCTTTTTTTTTTTCATGTTTTTATACATGTACTTTTTTTTTTTTTGCATTGCAGTTCTTATTACACATATATACCATAATTTTTCGTATCTCTGTTTGTATATAAAGTTGGTTGATACCCAATTCGTGTCTTCATACAGGTACTTTGGATAATGATGTCTACACATTCCAACATCCTTGCTAATTCTCTGCCTCCTCCCTTCCCCTCCCACCCCTCTGCCCTATCTATAATTCATCTATTCCTCCCATGCTCTACCTCCCTACCCCACTATGAATCAGCCTCCTTATATCAGAGAAAACATTCGGCATTTGTTTTGGGGGGGATTGGCTAACTTCACTTAGCATTATTTTCTCCAACGCCATCTATTTACCGGCAAATGCCATGATTTTATTCTCTTTCATTGCTGAGTAAAATTCCATTGTGTATATCTATTCTGTTACTAAGGGTTGGTTACACAAACTAGCTTATGTAAGGGAGTAGTTATGCTAGTGAAGAGTGAGAGGGCAGCGGGCCCTAACCTACCCCTTGGAAAAGATGGGCTTGACTGGGCATAGATGATGGAGGATGGAATGGAGCATGTGAGGATCTAAATAATTTACTTTTTTTGCCTCCCTTGAGCTGGGGACCTGGGCTGTCTGCCTGCCTGTCGTGTGTGCCCTAATCCCCTGGGTAGGATAATCACAGGAATCAAGGATTGGGCTTGGACAGAGTGCTGAGGGTCAGAGGACACTCCTGCACCCCACCATCAGCATGGTGCTTCCTGTGCTTGTCCACTTGTTGGTGTGGAGTAGCTGTCCAGTGGAGGAAAGGCTGCAGTTGTGGACAAAGGGAAGGAAAGAATTAGGGGGCAGGAGTGAGGCAGAGTCCTGGAAGCTCACTGAACTTTTCCCTGGAAGAGACTGTCTACTAAAATAGTGGAATTGAAAGAATGCAGGTTTAGAGTAAATACTTCTAAATAGAAATATGAGTGTTGAACTTGGGAGTTGCATAAAGATAACATGTTTTCTCGGTCTTGGCCTGTTTGGGGATTTCATAAAGTAACTACTAGTAGCCTCAGGACTGGCTTTTTACTTCTGGCAAAATTAGTGTCATTGCCTTGATGTCATTTCATTTCCTGGGCAGATGTTTTCAGACTATATTTTGTTTAAAGATGTTCAATAATTTTAAAAATATCTGAGAGAGACAGAGGAAGAGAGAGAGAAATAGAGAGGAGAGAGGGATTAGAAAGCAATGGAGGAATTGATTTCCCCTGAAAAATTTTTGGGGCAAAGAATTTCTCCTAGGAAACTCTTTTTTAATTTGGTTGAAATGAGTAGACTAGAAGGAAACAGATAAAGTTCATTAAAATAAAAATATGATGAGATAGAGTATGCGTCTCTAGGTTAAAATGAAGGATTTCATCCTTTCATATACAGGAAATTGAAATTTATATTATGTGAAAACTTCTAAAATATGGCTGCACTATGTTTCTTTCTTTGTAATAGTGTATAAAGGTGAGGGATTTCAATATTCAGATCCAGGACATTTCAGATAGTCAGATGAGTATGATCACCTTAATTTTGAATATTCAGTGACATAAGTCATTTTATAGCTATAAACAGCTATTGAGATTTTCTATTTTATGGTCCAAGTCATTCATTTCATGTTATGACTTATTCTTTTGCTCTCTTTTGGCCATAAGCGGGGGTGGGGGACTTGGTGTTGACTCTACCATTACAGATAACTCTATTCCATGTCTATTAATATACAGAAATCACACACACACACACACACACACACACACAAACAAACAAAAAATGTAGTATCATCAAATTAGGGGCAAGAGTGAAGTCTCTACCAAAGATGAAGATGAACTTTTCAATCCTTACTTACTCATTAGGGCTAAAAATAATAACAGTTTAACTCCTTAGTCCCTGAGTTTCTTTCCTCCTACTGTGGTGCCTGGCCCCATGTTTGCCTGTAGTGTAACTTTTTTCTAACTTTTTCCTTGACCGACCATCACCTAAACCTCAAGAAGTGATTAGTAGAAGATGGAATGAAGAGAGCTTACAAATCCACATTTCTTCCAACATTATCCTTAGAGTTGCTACTGTTTCATGCTACCTAGGAGTCAGGCCACCTCCTCAATCAGGGAAAGAACAGGATTAGCTTCCAAAGGCTATTGTAACAAACTGCCAGAAACTGGGGGACTTAGGACAATGAGAAGTTATTCTCTTTATTCTGGAGGCTGGAAAATCTAAAGTCAAGGTGTTGACAGGATCATCCTGCCAAAAGAGTCTCTAGGGAAGACTCTCCCTCACCCATTCTAGTTTTTGTTGGTGGCTGGAAATGCTTGGTGTACCATGCTTTGTAGATGCATAACTACAATCTCAGCCTCCATCTTTAATGGCCTTCTTCCCTGTGTGTGTCTGGGTCCACATTTCTCTTTTCTTTTAATGACATCAGTCCCACCCTAATCCAGTGTGACCTCATCTTAACTTTATTATATTTGCAAAGACTATATTTCCCAATAAGAGTACCTTCTCAGCTACCTGGTGGACATATATCTGGGGAAACATTATTCCACCCAATACAGAGTGTTCTGTAGCTTGGGAGAACTTTCTTCACTCTTGGAGTCACCTTGCTTTGTCCTTGTTTTGGTCAACTTTTTCACAGCTGTGACTAAAAACCCCAACCAGAACAATTATAGAGGAGGAAAATTTATTTGGGAACTCATGGCTTCAGAGGTCTTAATCCATAGACAGCAGGCAGAACATGAGTGTGGTGGAGGGAAGTGGCCATACCCCACCTGCCTTCAGTTACCACCCAGTTAATCCCATCAGGTGATTAGTTCACCAATGGGGTTAAAACTCTCATAACCCAGTCATTTCTTCTCCAAACCTTCTTAGGTTGTCTCACAAATGAGCTTTTCGGGGGACACCTCACATCCAAACTGTAACAGCTCTCTTTGCTTTTTTTTTTTTTTTCCTTCTCTGGTCTTCTCAGGAGAATTTCACATTCCTTAACCTTTATATTACCTAATTTTCTTCCTGGCTTTCATTTTATCATCATTCGAGCTTGTGTCTCCATTCTTGAAGATATGTACTAACCCACAAAATACCACAGAAAATTAATCTGCAAGTTCTTAAGGTCAGGTGTTTATGAACTTGGCAGGGGTTGGGAGGCAGGGTAGTTCCTCTTGCCTTGGTCTGGACACCTACCCCACCAGGAGTCCCTACTGGTAACTTCTCTCTGACTTCAGTCCCTCCTTACGCTGCCATTTTAAATGATGGAGTCAAATTGGCCCAACTCAGGAGGCGCTTCAAAGGTATTACAGGACAGAACAAGCTTTTATTTTTAAGTTGTAGCAAAACTATTAGAATACAAACCAATCATTTTAATGAAATATGTGAGCATTATCATTTATTGTGTTTAAAATTTACTCTTACTGTACTTTGGCTTTTGGGCTTCTTTTTAACACCAGCTGCTGATTTTCTCAGGCATTTCCCTCAGGAATCAAAGGATAAGGGTGATAGGGGCTCCTAGTTGGGTCAGTGGGCTTTGGCCAAGTCTGTTCCAAGCTGATACCCCTTCTGAGGCTATCAATTTATGGAATGTAGTTTCAGGAAAATACCCAGTGTAAAGAGGAGACTAAATTTGACCCATCATAAGACAATGCAGAATGTACCGTTTAAACTTTCTACCTCTGATCATGTTTGATTCTTTTATTGCTGGCTTCTTTTTTCAAAGTCCTTATTAACACACACACACACACACACACACACACACACACACACTTAAAAATAGAACATACAGAGGAGATTATTATTAAATTTTTTGCTGGAATTTTATAACTCCTAGTTTGTTTTAGACAATAACAAAAACAGCATTAGCAAGGTTCTCATATGAAAAAAAACATTTTTTAAAATTATCTACATAAGTAAGCAGGCTTAGCAACAGCATTTTACTCTTCCTCTTTATGTGTTCAGTAGATTAATGTGCTTCCTGCTGATAAAGTAAGGACTTCCTTTCAGCCAATGACTCGGATTTTAGAGGAAAATAAAATCAGATTATCAGTTACCAGTAAAAGTTTCAAAAAGATTAGCTATTTAATATTGAAAAGCAAATGATTCTCTTCAAAAACATGATTGTATTCCAGTTAAGCTAATGTCTCAGTGATGTTAACATACTAAATTTTGTCAGATTTGTCTCAATGAAAAGATTTTTGTTTTGTTTACTTTTTCCAAGTTGCTATGGTGACTTTTTCTCTAGTCAACGGGGACAAAACAGTACCCAGGGCAGTGTCCAGTACTGTCATTCCAGTGCCTTTGGGCTGACGTGGTCAAAAAGGCACAGTAGAGAACACACAACTAGAGACAGGCTGGTTGGTGGGGTGGTGTCAGAAAATCTGGGTTTGTCC
Organism: Spermophilus citellus; assembly: GCF_964194105.1. Classification (NCBI taxonomy): domain Eukaryota; kingdom Metazoa; phylum Chordata; class Mammalia; order Rodentia; family Sciuridae; genus Spermophilus; species Spermophilus citellus. The sequence continues at coordinate 74,182,664 of NC_138187.1, read as the reverse complement.
CAGGTCTGCCGTTCACCATGTGGTGAGGGCAGGTCACCCTGATGCTTCTCTTTATTTATCTCTAAAATAGTCCTAACGTTTTTGTTCTTGCCTATCTCATACTGGCATTATGAATTAAAAGTCAGATAATGTGCTTATTGAAAACACTTAGAAACTAAACTACCATGCGCGTATGAACTGAGTTTTTAAACTTTTATTGTGGTTTGATGAACAACTAATTTCTTTTTTTTTAATTATTTTATTGTTGGTTGTTCAAAACATTACATAGTTCTTAATATACCATATTTCACAGATTGATTCAAGTGGGTTATGAACTCCCATTTTTACCCCGTATACAGATTGCTGTGTCACATCAGTTACATTTCCATTGATTTACAAATTGCTTTTCTAGTGACTGATGTATTCTGCTGTCTATCCCATTCTCCACTGTCCCCTCACCCCTCCCCTCCTCTCCCCTCCCCTTCTCTCTCTCCATCCCCTCTACTATAAATCGTTTCTTCCACTTATATAATTTTTCTCCTACTCCTCCTTTCCTCTTATATGTAATTGTGTATAACCCTGAGGCTCACCTTCCAATTCCATGCAATTTCCCTTAACTCTCACTTTCCCTCCCGCCTATCATCCCTGTTTAATGTTAATCTTCTTCTCAAGCTCTTCGTCTCTACCCTGTTCTTGGTTACTCCCCTTATATCAAAGAAGACATTTGACATTTGTTTTTTAAGGATTGGCTAGCTTCACTTAGCATAATCTGCTCTAATGCCATCCATTTCCCTCCAAATTCTATGATTTTGTCATTTCTTAATGCAGAGTAATACTCCATTGTGTATAAATGCCACATTTTTTAATCCATTCATCTATTGAAGGGCTTCTAGGTTGGTTCCACAATCTTGCTATCGTGAATTGTGCTGCTATGAACATTGATATAGCAGTGTCCCTGTAGCATGCTCTTGTTAGGTCTTTAGGGAATAGACCGAGAAGGGGAATAGCTGGGTCAAATGGTGGTTCCATTCCCAGCTTTCCAAGAAATCTCCATACTGCTTTCCAAATTGGCTGCACCATTTTGCAGTCCCACCAACAATGAACAAGTGTACCGATTTCCCCGCATCCTCGCCAGCACTTGTTGTTGTTGGACTTCTTAATGGCTGCCAATCTTACTGGAGTGAGATGGTATCTTAGGGTGGTTTTGATTTGCATTTCTCTGACTGCTAGCGATGTTGAGCATTTTTTCATGTACTTGTTGATTGATTGTATGTCCTCCTCTGAGAAGTGTCTGTTCAGGTCCTTGGCCCATTTGTTGATTGGGTTATTTGTTATCTTATTATCTAATTTTTTGAGTTCTTTGTATACTCTGGATATTAGGGCTCTATCTGAAGTGTGTGGGGTAAAGATTTGTTCCCAGGATGTAGGCTCCCTGTTTATCTCTCTTATTGTTTCTTTTGTTGAGAGAAAACTTTTTAGTTTGAGTAAGTCCCATTTGTTGATTCTGGTTGTTAACTCTTGCGCTAAGGGTGTCCTATTGAGGAATTTGGAGCCTGACCCCACGGTATGTAGATCATAGCTGACTTTTTCTTCTATCAGACGCCGTGTCTCTGATTTAATATCGAGCTCCTTGATCCATTTTGAGTTAACTTTTGTGCATGGCGAGAGAAAGGGATTCAGTTTCATTTTGATGCAAATGGATTTCCAGTTTTCCCAGCACCATTTGTTGAAGATGCTATCCTTCCTCCATTGCATGCTTTTAGCCCCTTTATCAAATATAAGATAGTTGTAGTTTTGTGGATTGGTTACTGTGTCTTCTATTCTGTACCATTGGTCCACTCGCCTGTTTTGGTACCAGTACCATGCTGTTTTTGTTACTATTGCTCTGTAGTATAGTTTGAAGTCTGGTATCGCTATACCGCCTGATTCACACTTCCTGCTTAGCATTGTTTTTGCTATTCTGGGTCTTTTATTATTCCATATGAATTTCCTGATTGTTTTATCTATTTCTACAAGAAATGCTGTTGGGATTTTGATTGGGATAGCATTGAACTTATAGAGAACTTTTGGTAATATCGACATTTTGATGATGTTAGTTCTGCCTATCCATGAACAGGGTATATTTTTCCATCTTCTGAGGTCTTCTTCTATGTCTCTTTTTAGGGTTCTGTAGTTTTCATTGTATAGGTCTTTCACCTCTTTTGTTAGGTTGATTCCCAGGTATTTTATTTTTTGGGGGGATATTGTGAATGGAGTAGTTGTCCTCGTTTCCGTTTCAGAGGATTTGTCGCTGATATACAGGAATGCATTTGATTTATGCGTGTTGATTTTATATCCCGCCACTTTGCTGAATTCATTTATTAACTCTAATAGTTTCTTTGTAGACCCTTTTGGGTCTGTTAGGTATAGAATCATATCGTCTGCAAATAGTGATAATTTAAGTTCTTCTTTTCCTATTTTTATGCCTTTAATTTCTTTCATCTGTCTAATTGCTCTGGCCAGTGTTTCGAGGACTATGTTGAACAGAAGTGGTGAGAGAGGGCATCCCTGTCTTGTACCAGATCTTAGAGGGAATGCCTTCAATTTTTCTCCATTCAGAATGATGCTGGCCTGTGGCTTATCATAGATTGCTTTAACAATGTTGAGGTATGATCCTGTTATCCCTAATTTTTCTAGAGTTTTGAACATAAAGGGATGCTGTACTTTGTCGAATGCTTTTTCTGCATCTATCGAGATGATCATATGGTTCTTATTTTTAAGTCTATTGATGTGGTGAATAACATTTATTGATTTCCGTATATTGAACCAGCCTTGCATCCCAGGGATGAATCCTACTTGATCATGGTGTATAATTTTTTTGATACGATTTTGAATCCGATTCGCCAGGATTTTATTGAGGATTTTTGCATCTAGGTTCATTAGAGATATTGGACTGTAGTTTTCTTTCTTTGAAGTGTCTCTGTCTGGTTTAGGTATCAGGGTGATGTTGGCCTCGTAGAATGTCTTTGGAAGTTCTCCCTCTTTTTCTATTTCCTGAAATAGCTTGAAAAGTATTGGTGTTAGTTCCTCTTTAAAGGTTTTGTAAAACTCTGCTGTATACCCGTCCGGTCCTGGGCTTTTCTTAGTTGGTAGTCTTTTGATGGTTTCTTCTATTTCCTCTATTGTTATTGGTCTGTTTAGGCTGTCTATATCTTCCTGACTCAATCTGGGCAGATCATATGACTTAAGAAATTTATCGATGCCTTCACTATCTTCTATTTTATTGGAGTATAAGGATTCAAAGTAATTTCTGATTATCTTCTGTATTTCTGAAGTGTCTGTTGTGATATTGCCTTTTTCATCCCGTATGCTAGTAATTTGAGTTCTCTCTCTTCTTCTCTTCGTTAGCATGGCTAAGGGTCTGTCAATTTTATTTATTTTTTCAAAGAACCAACTTTTGGTTTTGTCAATTTTTTCAATTGTTTCTTTTGTTTCGATTTCATTAATTTCAGCTCTGATTTTAATTATTTCTTGCCTTCTACTTCTTTTGCTGTTGTTTTGCTCTTCTTTTTCTAGGATTTTGAGATGATATATGAGATCGTTTATTTGTTGGTTTTTTCTTTTTTTAAGGAATGCGCTCCAAGCAATGAATTTTCCTCTTAAAACTGCTTTCAATGTGTCCCATAGATTCCGATATGTTGTGTCAGTGTTTTCATTTATCTCTAAGAATTTTTTAATTTCCTCCTTGATGTCTTCTATGACCCATTGATCATTCAGTAACCTATTGTTCATTCTCCACGTGATGCATGATTTTTCCTTCCTTCTTTTATCGTTGATTTTCAGTTTCATTCCATTATGATCAGATAAGATGCATGGTATTATTTCTACTCCTTTATATTGTCTAAGAGTTGTCCTGTGACATAATATATGATCTATTTTTGTGAAGGATCCATGTGCTGCTGAGAAAAAAGTGTAACTACTTGATGTTGGGTGGTATATTCTATATATGTCAATTAAATCTAGGTTGTTAATTGTGTTGTTGAGTTCTATAGTTTCCTTATTTAACTTTTGTTTGGAAGATCTGTCCAGTGGTGAGAGAGGTTAGTTGAAGTCTCCCATGATTATTGTATGGTGGTCTATTAGACTCTTGTACTTGAGAAGAGTTTGCTTGATGAACGTAGCTGCACCATTGTTTGGGGCATATATATTTATGATTGTTATGTCTTGTTGGTGTATGGTTCCCTTGAGCAGTATGCAGTGTCCCTCTTTATCCTTTTTGATTAACTTTGGCTTGAAATCTATTTTGTTTGATATGAGTATGGACACTCCTGCTTGTTTCTGCAGTCCATATGAGTGGAATGATTTTTCCCAGCCTTTCACCTTCAGTCTATGTATATCTTTTCCTATCAAATGCGTCTCCTGTAGGCAACATATTGTTGGATCTTGTTTTGTGATCCATTTGACTAGCCTGTGTCTCTTAATTGATGAGTTTAAGCCATTAACATTTAGGGTTATTATTGAGATTAGGTTTGTTCCTCCAGTCATATTTGTTTATTTATGTTACTAAACCTGATTAGTTTTCCTCTTTGATTACTTTCCCCCCTTTACTGTCCTACCTCCCACTGATGGTTTTCAATGTTATTTTCAGTTTCCTCTTCCTGTAATGTTTTGCCAAGAATTTTTTGAAGAGATGGTTTTCTAGCTGCGAATTCTTTTAACTTTTGTTTATCGTGAAAGGTTTTACTTTCATCTTCCATCCTGAAGCTTAATTTCGCCGGATACACGATTCTTGGTTGGAGCCCATTTTCTTTCAGTGTTTGAAAAATGTTATTCCAGGATCTTCTAGCTTTCAGAGTCTGTGTTGAGAGATCAGCTGTTATCCTGATTGGTTTGCCCCTAAATGTAATCTGCTTTCTTTTGCTTGTAGCTTTTAAAATTCTCTCCTTATTCTGTATGTTGGGCATCTTCATTATAATGTGTCTAGGTGTGGATCTCTTATGATTTTGCACTTTTGGCGTCCTGTAGGCTTCTAGGATATGGGATTCTGTTTCATTCTTCAAGTCTGGGAAGTTTTCTCGTATTATTTTATTGAATAGATTGTTCATTCCTCTGGTTTGGAGCTCTGTGCCCTCCTGTATCCCAATGACTCTTAAGTTTGGTCTTTTAATGTTATCCCATATTTCTTGAATGTTCTGCTCATGGTTTCTTAGCAGTCTTGCTGAACTGTCTATGTTCTTCTCAAATTGAAATACTTTGTCTTCATTGTATGATGTTCTATCTTCTAAGTGATCTATTCTGCTGGTAGTATTGTCAATTGAGGTTTTAAGTTGGTTTATTGCTTCCTGCATTTCTAGGATTTCTATTTGTTTGTTTTTTATTACTTCTAACTCCCTGTGAAATTGATCTTTTACTTCCTGGATTTGTTTCTGTAGTTCCTTGTCAATGTGATCTTTCATTGTCTGATTTTGCTGTCTCATGTCTTCCTTGAGACTCCAGATCATCTGAAGCATGTATTTCCTGAACTCTTTAGCTGACATTCCATCTGTTGCAGCTACTACCTCTTCTAGAGTTGAGTTGACCTGCATTGCTTGTGGTCCTTTCTTTCCTTGTCTTTTCATGTTGCTTGCGTTTCTTTCTGCTTGGTGAAACTGTTGTGTTTTTGAAATTTTTCCCCCTGTTTATTTATGTTGCTCTTGTATAGTTGGGATATCTCTCTTGTAGGGCGGGTAGTGGCTGTGATCCTCCTGTAATCAGGGTGATCTATCCACTACGCTGGTTGGTCGTAGGTCTGCCCGCCCTGCGGGCACGGGTGGCTGCTCTACTCTGCCCCCACTCCAATTGCGGTGGCGTTCCTACCATGTCCTCGGATCATTGGTCCTGATCCGGATGTGGGCGGCAGCTCTTCTCCACCCCTACTCCAATTGATGTGACGTGTCTACCATGCTGGTCGGCCTCCAAGCCTGTTCCGCCGGTGGGTCTCAGATCTGCCCACCCTGCAGGCCTGGGCAGCAGTTCTGCTCAGCCCCCACTCCCAGTGGGGATACCTAACTGCCTCTCCAACGGGCCTCTGGGCTCCTTCCGGATGCTGGCGGTGGCTCTGTTCAACCCCCACTCCAACCAGTGTGACGTGACTGCCTCGATGCTACTCGTCCACCACACTGGCAGGCTGCCGAGCCTGTCCTGCCAGTGGGACGCAGGACTGCCTACCTTGCAGGGTCAGACGGCAGCTCTTCACGGCCTCCACTCCAAGTGGGTTGACTTGGCTACCCTGCCGTCGGGTCGCTGGTCCTGTTCCAGGCGTGGGTGGCTACTCTCCTCGGCCCCAGCTGCAGTTGGGGTGTCGCGATACCACACCAGCGGGACCCTTAGCCTGCTCTTGGCGCAGGAGGCAGCTCCACTCTGCCCCCCAGGCCCCCGCAGCACCCAGCAGGACCCGGACCAAGAAGCAGTCCCTGTAGGATCCCCAACCCTGAGCCAGAGCCGCTTCGGGAGCCAGGAGCCGGTCTCTCCGATCCCCGCCACGTTCTGCTAGGAGCAGGCTCCTCAGGGCAACCGCTGCGGGCTCCCCAATCCCAGGCCAAAGCAGCCCCAGGAGCCCAAGCCTGGCCGCACCAGACTCTCCCTGCTCGGTGCCGAAGCCTGGCCGCACCAGACTCTCCCTGCTCGGTGCACGCTCCGCTGGGAGCAGAGTCTAAGACGCACTTCCCGCGGGCTCCCCAGCTCCGGGCCAAAACTGTTCCAGGAGACAGAGTCCCACTGCCCCTCGTCGCAAGTTTCACTTGTGGCTGGCCTCAGCTCGCGGTCCCCGCAGGCTCCGCGGCCCTGGGCTCAAGCAGCCACGAGAGCCAGAACCCAGCCTCTCCGATCCCTGCCACACTCTGCTCGGAGCAGGCTCCACAGAGGTACCCCAGCCTCAGGCCCAGGCAGCCCCGGGAGCCCGAGCCTGGCAGCTCCAACCTCTCCCAGCTCAGTGTACGCTCAGACAGGGGCAGGGTCAAAGACGCAGTCCCCGTGGGTTCCCTAGCCCCGGGCCAAAACTGTTCCGGGAGTTAGAGCCACGCCCGGAGTCCCCGAAGGATCTCCCGCCCTGGGCCAACGCCACCCGGGGAACTAGAATCTGGCCGCTCAAAGCCCGGCGCCTGCCTTGCCAGGGGTGAGGCCCGAAGAGTATTCTCCTCAGATTTTCCGGTCCCGAGCCTGTGCGATCTGTCTGCGCGACGCAGGCAAATACCAGCCTGAAATCACCTGTTCCGTAGTTGAATGAGCCGAGATCAGTAGAAAACAGGGATGATTGCATCAGCTCTCCATGATGGCGGCTGCTGTCCTCCTCCGTGTTCTGACCGGTGTCGGGAATCGAACTGGACCGGTTCTCTCCTCTGTTTCAAAGCTGGGACTCAGCACTCAGCGCGGCCAGTGTGCCACTGGCAGGAGCCTCCAGAATCCGCTTCGCTGTAATCCCTCTCTGGTACCTCGCGGCTAATTAACTTGGGCGCGTCCCAGACTCCATCCACGGGGCGGTCCGCCGACCAGGTACTGTTTCCCTCCGTGCGGAGAAATCACCCGCGACCAAGCCCCTGCAGCCGAATCCCGCGCGCTGGAATTCTGTCCTCTAGATTCTGGAGCACCTCAATTTCACTGGGGATTCCCACCAAGGTAGCCTTCAGCTGTTTCACCTCGTGTTTCTCCCGCACAGTGGCGCAGCGTACTGGTGTGCTGCACTCCCTTCGCCGCCATCTCAACAACTAATTTCTTACATCTTCTTCAGCTCCTCATGGATTTCTAGCTAGTGATTCTTTTTTTAGCTCGAAGTCCTTCTCATAGCTTGTCCCACATCTGAGTAGTCTTAAGATAGAATAAACAGCAGGGGTAGAGTGGTTGTCACATGCAAGAGACAAAAACTTATTTCAGGCCATGTGCAGTGGTGCACCCCTGTTATCCCAGCAACTTAGGAGGGAGGCAGGAGGAATGCAAATTAGAGGCCAGACTGAGTGAATTAGTGAGACCCTATTTTAAAATAAAAATACATAAAAATAAAAAGGCATTGATGTAGCTCACCAGTAAACCACTGTCTAGCGCACAAAGGGTCCTGCGTTCAATTCTCAGTACCACAAAAATTTTTTAAAAAGTGCAATTAAATTTCTACCATCGTTATCAGAATTGACTTTATTTTCTAGTGTTTTACCACGTCAACCATAAAATGCTACTAAATTACATATTCTATTTTGCATTTGATGTGAACTTTTAAATATGCTACCTTTTGATATGTTTAACTTCAGAGGTGGTAAGTGCGTAAAAGAGTAAAAGAAACAAACTTGAAAGAATTTCAAGTTCTAATAGTTTCTTTTTTTGTTATAGCCTCTTTATTTTTTTCCCCAACAGAGTATCATTTATAATATTGGAATTTCTCTTTAAAAGGTACACACAGGTGCTTTTGATGAGAACAGAATATGACATACATAAAACGAAACTTTTGCTCTTTTTTTTAAACAAACTTTTTTGAGGGGTGGGAGGTGGGGGATAAGCATCTCAGGCCTTCTTGCATGCTAGGCAAGTGCTATGTGTACTCAGCAATTAAACAAATCTTGTTCGTTGTTCATTTTTAAATCTTAGGAGAAAGGGCACTGAAGGGGCTACAGAGCTATAACTGATTTTTTCAAAGCATCACTGAATGCCAAGAATTTGATATTATCATTCCAGTGAACAGTGACTGGTTTAAGGGTATTAGTATCCTGTTATTTGCAAAGGAATTTACAAGGAAACCTAAAACAATTGGAAAAGACTATGGAAAACTATGCTACAGGGCTTTAGATGAGTTAACTATGGTTTAAAAAAAACTTGAATTACGTTGGCTAATGAACCAAAGCGAAGTAAAATGAAATATTCAAGCTTCCATTTCCTTGTTCTCTCTTGTATCCTGGGCACACCAAGTTATTTTCCTCAAAAGGTTTTTTTTTCCCCCTTTGGATTATTTATGTGACACAAGGGATATCAAGAATATCCTTCATAGACAGAGTAGCTTCAATCCCTTATATGGTATTTAAGCAAAGATGCTATATCTGAGCACAATGGATACCAGTCCCGCCACTGTGTTGCCCAACTTGAGGAAGCATCATTTTCTGGAAGGTACTGTGAATGGAGCTCCCTAGGGTCGGGCAGTGGTACTGAAGATAGGTACAACTGTATTGATTTTGGCTTCAGGAACATTTTCCATGTGTTGTTAGAGTAGGACAAATATTTTCTAATCTTTTATGGCACTTTGTTTTCTTAACATTCACCACAGTATATAAACAATGTCAGCACATCTAATTTTAAATAGTTTTTTTCATAGGGCTTTAGTCAGAAATAAGAGAGAACTTTGCAGGATGTAGGAAAGATAGTGCCCTGGGCAACAAAGTTAAAGTCTGGAAACAGGTTTTCAAGTGGAAACACGAGATGGCTACTCAAGAAGGTAGTGACAGTGACCTGGAATTGGGTTTCTTTATGGAATTGTGGTTCTTCCTAGAATTCTCTTCAGCTTTTCTCAGTTTAGTAGGAATTTTATATGGAGAATTTTTTGGGGGTGGGGGTGGGGGTACCGGGGATTGAACTCGGGGCACTGGACCACTGGGCCACATCCCCAGTCTATTTTGTATTTTATTTACAGACAGGGGCTCACTAAGTTGCTTTGCACCTCGCTTTTGCTGAGTCTGTTTTTGAACTCGCAGTCTTCTTGTTTCTGTCTCCTGAGCTGCTGGGATTACAGGCATGTGACACCACAGAGAATTTTTTAAACTTTTTTTTGGATCTCACTGTATAGGAATTTGCAGATGATGGATTGTAGACAAAATCTCAAATTTAGTATCTCATGTATTTAGTATCTCAGATTTATTCATAAGACACACATTTATTCATAAGACTGAAGAAGAGCTATTATTTTTAAACTTGAAAAACCTTGAAACAGACTATGAGAAAGCACTTGCAAGAATTTACCAACCAATAAAGAATATCCTGAAAAAAGTAAGAAAGAAAATCCAGAAATGTGAACATTAAAAATGATTTTTTTGATCACAAAAAATTGCTATTAGAAAAGATGATCTTTTTTGCTTTTTTTCTCTCAGTATCTGTAATAGGCTTTCCTTAGATCAGACTTTTGTAGAGAACTCTCTCCCTCTCCACCCTGTGGTCTCTGAATTCCTCTAGGCTCGGTGGGCACCTAGAGAACACAGATGATTGGTTCCATGACACCCTGCATACTCAAATCCCAGATGCCCTTGTATAGAATGGCATGGGATTCACATATAACCTATGCACATCCTCCCTTATATTGAAATAATCGTTTGATTACTCATAGAACCTAATCCAGTGTAAATACTGTGTATTTACAGTTATTATACAGTATTATTTAATGAATAGTGACCAAAAAGAGTCAGCACATATTCAAGAAAGATGCAAAATTTTTCTAAATATTTTTGATCTGTAGATGGTTAATGTAGAACTCCTAGACATAGGGGTTACATCAGTTGGGAACCTAGCTCTGCGGCTTACAAGCCAGAGAACCTTGGGCAAGACACTTGACCTCCGCACTGATTTGCTCATTTAAGAAATGCAATAGTAATAGTGCCTACCTCATGTGGTTATTCTGAGTGTCAAAATAGGAAATACCTATAAATCACATAAGCACTCTATGAGTGGTAAGCAGTTTTCTACTGTGTGCCTCATGCTGCAACATTTGGCGATTTGTTGTAATGACCTGGCCTAAATGCTTTCTGAGACATGAGCTATATGAGAATTCATAAACATATACTGTTCTCGTTTTCCTTGGTTAGGTTTTTAGTTATTTGTTGGTTTGGGGTTTGGTTTAGACATAAATTCCTTGGCTCGGGACCTGTGTTGTATACTTTTTTTTAAATTTTATTTTCTACAGTCTCTTGTGCAAATTTCAGAATGTTTGTCACTTAGAATTCTAGTTCTTAGATCTGAAATTGACTTAGAAATAATGTACTAGCAACAAGGAAGCTGAAGACCCAGAGACACGGAGGTTATTAATGTTACTCACATAATCATTGTACTTCCTTCGATGTCATTCTCACCTAAATATTATGAAGAAAATCTAAAACTTAGAATAATATTTTGAAAAAGTACCAAAAGCTTGGTATGGTGAAAATAAGATCTGAGCACTGTTACATAAATAACATAACATTTCTTTTAAAAGAATAGATTTAATAAATGCTAAATATGATTTCCCCCCCTCTTTATTTCTTTTGCTTTGAAGCTGAGAGTTTAAACCCTGGGCCTGGTGCATGCAAAGCATGCACTCTGCCCCTGAGCTGTACCCCCACTCCCTTCTTATTGCTTCATAATTGCATGAACATTGTTATAACTTAGTTTTCTCCTAAACTGGGCATTGTGTATTTTCAATGTCCTTTAATGAGCTGAATTTTTGCATTTCTTCCAGGTTCTAGTGCCCACTCGGAACTGACTGAGCTTTGCTGTTTTCGCAGGTTGTGGTGGAGAGTTATCAGGAGCCACGGGCTCCTTCAGCAGCCCCGGGTATCCTGACAGGTATCCACCCAGCAAGGAGTGCCTCTGGTACATTAGCACTGCCCCAGGGAGCAGCATTCAGCTCACCATCCATGACTTCGATGTGGAATATCATGAGACCTGCAGATATGACATCCTGGAGGTAGGAAGTGAAGGTGGTTTTCCAGCACATTCCAGAATTGGGGGTAGAACTGGAAATCACTCTGTAGAGATGGCCACATTCTTTCCAGTGGTCAGCTGCTTGCTATTCTTAGACATTCTTGTCAGTATCAGCCCTTCATGAATAATGTTGGTAAGCATATGGGATTAATATCTTAGTTTAGGTTTCCCTCCCAGCAGTGCCTGAGGGCCTTGGCTGTGGGCAGTTCAATGAAGAAGTGAGACCAGCAAGAAACTGTGTGAATACAGGGGCAGGGAGGGAGAGCCACAGAGGGAGCCCCTATGGACCACTGGGTTCAGTCCTCTGGATACTTCTGAGGCATTGGTCTCCTAACTGTGGGCCCCATCAATTAAGATTGTGCTTGGGATTATGAACACCCCACACTTGAAGTCTGAGAAAACTTGCTTAGGGAGAAAAGCATTTGGGCTGCAGTGTGCAGAGAGCAGACACTGGCAGCAAGCCCAGGAATGGTCCTCTCGGCTGCAGAAGCCTCTGAGGGGGGGCAGCAGGGTGCTCCTCCTGCAGATGGCTTTTTTTGTTTTTTAATGGTCACTTACGTAGTGTGAGGTATTTGGATTATTTTTTTAATATATGTTCCCATATTTTTATCGGAACATTATACTCATACATAATGGTGGAATTCATTGTGACATATTTGAACTTGGACACAATATGATGCTATAAGTTGGTTGGTATCATTCCCCATTATTTCCCCCTTGCCTTCTTCTCTTCACTCTCTTCCTCTGGTCCCTTTTCCTTTGCTCTACTGTTCTCCCTTGGATTTTCATGAGATCTCCCTTCCCCATCTTTTTTTTTTTTTTTACCTTATTCCTTTCGAGCTTCCAGATACAAAAGAAAACATATTACTCTTGACTTTTTGTTTGGCTTATTTTGATTAAAAGTTCCACCTATTTTTCATCAAATGACATAATTTCGTTCTTCTTCATGACTGAGTAAAACTCCGTTGTGTGTATATATCGCATTTTTTTCCTATTATTCATTCACCCATCAGTGGACACCTAGGCTGATTCCATAGTTTGGCTATTGTGAATTGTGCTGCTATAAACATTGGTATGCATCTATCCCTGTAGTATGATGCCCTTAATTCTTTAGGATAAATACGGAGGAGTGGTATAACTGGGTCAAGAGGCGATTCCATTCCTAGTCTTTTGAGGAAACTCCATACTCAGTTCCATAATGGTTGTACTCATTGACAATCCTACCAAGAATATAAAAGTGTTTCTTTTTTCTGTCTTCTCTACAACATTTTTATTATTGATATTCTTGATGACTGACACTCTAACTGAAGTGAGATTAAATCTCAGTGTAGTTTTGATTTGCATTTGCCTAATTGCTTAAGTTGTTGAACATTTTTAAATATATTTGTTGGTTTTTTGTATTTCTTCTTTTGAGAAGTATTTGTTTAGCTCATTTGCCCACTTACTGTGGGTTTTTTTTTTTTTTTGGTGGGGGATTTAAGTTTTTTGAGTTCTTTATGTATTCTGGATATTCATCTTCTATCAGAAGAGTATGCAAACATTTTCTCCCATTCTGTAGGCTCTCTCTTCACATTCTTTTTTAAAAATTTTTTATTTGTTTTAATTAGTTATACATGACAGTAGAATACATTTATGCACTTTGATATATCATACATAGACGGGATATAATTTCTCATTTTTCTGAGTGTACATGTTATAGAATCACATTGGTCATGCAGCCACATATATACATAAAGTAATAATATCTGTTCCATTCTACTATCCTTCCTATCCCCACATCCACTCCCCTCTCTCCCCTCCTCTCACTTCCTTCTACCTAATCTAAGGTAACTCTATTCTTCTTTAGTCTCTCACCCCCTTTATTGTGAGTTAGCATCACATATTAGAGAAAACATTCAGCCTTTGGTTTTTTGGGATTGGCTTTTTTCGCTTAGTATGATAGTCTCCAACTCCATCCATTTACTGGCAAATGCCATAATTTCATTCTTCTTTAAAGCTGAATAATATTCCATTGAATATATATACCACATTTTCTTTATCCATTCATCTATTGAAGGACACCTAGGTTGGTTCCATAGTTTAGCTATTGTGCATTGAGCTGCTATAAACCTTGATGTGGCTGTGTCACTGTAATATGCTGATTTTAAGTCCTTTGGGTATAAACTGAGGAGTGGGATAGATGGGTCAAATGATGGTTCCATTCCAAGTTTTCTGAGGAATCTCCATACTGCTTTCCATAGTGGTTGTACCAATTTGCAGTCCCTCCAATAATATATGAGTGTACCTTTTCCCCGCATCCTCACACACACTTATTGTTGCTTGAATTCTTGAAGATTGCCATTCTGACTGGAGTTGAGATGAAATCTCATGTAGTTTTGATTTGCATTTCTCAAATTGCCAGAGATGTTGAACATTTTTTTTTCATATATTTGTTGATTGATTGTATTTCTTTTTCTGTGAAGTGTCTCTTCAGTTCCTTAGCTCATTTATCAATTGGGTTCTTTGCTTTTTTGGTGTTAAGTTTTTTGAATCCTTTATATATCTTAGAGATTAATGCTTTAACAAAGGAGCATGTGATAAAGATTTTCTCCCAATCTGAAGGCTCTCTTCCACACTATTGATTGTTTGCTTTGCTGAGAAGAAATTTTTTTAATTTGAATCCATTTCATTTATTGATCCTTGATTTTACTTCTTGCACTTTAGGGTCTTGTTAAGGAGGTCACATTCTCTTCACATTCTTAATTGTTTACCTTGCTATACAAAAGCTTTTTAATTTAATGCCATCTAATTGTTAATTCTTGGCATCATTTCCTGAGCTTTAAGGGTTCTATTGAGAAAGTTATTACCTACACTTATATTTTGGAGTGTTAACCCTGTGTTTTTTTCTAAGAGTTGCATAGTTTCTGGTCTAGTTCCTAGGTCTTTGGTTGATTTTTGTGTAAGGTGAAAGATAAGGATCTATTTTCCCCTTTCCTTGGGGGATTTTATTTTCCATATCCTTCACGTGGTAAAAGCAAACATTTAATATGTTTGTGGATTGAATGAAAGTATCCAATTGTCTGATTGGCACATGGAAATAATCCATACTAATGATTTACAAAGGAACTTTTACAGCTATATTCTTATTTGAATGTTGAATAATTCAATGGGGGATTATTTTGTCCCCATTTAATAGTTGTCAAAACCTAGGCTTAAATTAATGGACTTTTGCATGATCACGTGAATGGTGAGTGAAAGGGTTAAAAAGTGAACCTGGTTATTACTCAATGCTCCCTGAAAATCAGTATAAAAACCATAGATGTTTTCAGTCTGCAAGAGATTAAAATGGGTAGGGTGTACCTCATAGAAAACTTTAACACTTAAAAAACTTTATCTGATTACAAAGCACGTTCTCACCTTGAAAAGAAATGGGCTTCTAAAATCATCCCCTCCATGAGTGGATGGAGAGTCACTAGGAATTACATTGAGTTGCACAAGTCTCTCTGCAGCAGGACATTGCTACAGGAAATGGAATTGGGTACAAGGCTGGAAGGTCTTGGATCAAACCCATTCCCTTGTCTTCAAAGCCAATGTGCTGCCAAATCATTCCATCTCAGAGTAGAAAAAGGTTGTAGGAGAGAATACAGCTCCCTATGTTCACACTCTCAATATGAAGTTGGACTAACACTCACATATGGAGCACTCAAATGGTTTCCCTTGCCAACACAGATATTACTGGTTACATAAAACCCCTTAACACTTACAGAGGGCTGGCAACAAATCCTCCACAGCAATGTGCATGTTCCAAACTTTTCACTCTCATATTCCAAAGTGCATGTGATTGTTGCCCACTTGGCAAAATGTAAATGGGCTTATTGTGCTTTTTGTCACACCCATTACGTGAGAAAGCAGAGAGA
This sequence comes from Spermophilus citellus, assembly GCF_964194105.1. Lineage (NCBI taxonomy): Eukaryota > Metazoa > Chordata > Mammalia > Rodentia > Sciuridae > Spermophilus > Spermophilus citellus. Next base: position 74,167,131 of record NC_138187.1, on the reverse strand, counting down.
GAGGTCATTCCTTGCAAACAGCCTAAATAACAGAGAGACAAAAATCAGGGACTAGGGGGCATCGGGCAGCATTCAGAGAGGTTCCATGCCTGCACAGAAATGTTTCTGAGAAAACGCAGCAATCTCCTTGGGGTTTATTTTTATTAGGACAAGCTGACATTGCAGTGGTCTCCCAAGTCCCATTAAGAGCAGAGTTTGGAGGAAAATCTCAAGGTCCTTAAATATGTGAGGAAAGTTTTCTTCTTAAGGCTGAAAGGAACAACCCTTTGACTTTTTGTTCAAAACCTTTTTGCTTCTCTGAAATGTTCGACTCAGATGGAAAGTACTGTGGTAAATCTGGGCTAAAAACAATAAAATGATTTTTTTCCATCCCTCATTCCTTAGTCACTGATAGCATGTGAGCAGTAGGTTTTAAAGTTTATATCCCTGTTATAGGTCTAGAAATGCTTGGTCTAGAAATGCAGCCCATGTCTCAGCTGCACACTGATCCACTGAGTGCAATCAAGTGGGACCTAACTGTCACCAGGTATCAGACTTATGGGATTCACCAGATATAGCCAAGAACCATTTTTTCCCTCAAAAATCATCATCCAGAAAGTGGTCAGTTGCCTAAAGCAATAGCCGTGTGGTTACTCATAACTCCGGAATGCTGACTTGATTGTAACAATAAATGGAGCTAACAGAGCAGAAAGAAATGTTCAAAACAGATTAAAACCGTAGGCTTTGAAATGTTCTCCCTCCTGAACATTTGCTAAAAACACATTTTAATCTCTGATCATCAGACCAATTCTTTTTCCCCCAAAGTGTAGTCATATGCTGTAGTGGAATGAACCACACCCTGAAATTCTTTCCATCTCTTTCCTCTTTGGGCCACATGGTAACCATCGGTTTTATTTGTGAAAGCCCAAATCACCATTCTATTGTGTTGGCCATGGAAACACTGATTTTACTTCGGTCTCTGAGAAAGCTCTGCAGAGAGAGCCTGAGCTGGCATCCTGCAGGAAAGGAAGTCCACTCCTTGGTGTAATGAACCAGGGCAATTGTTTGGTGTGGGCAGTGAGCTCTGGCTGTTCCCTGTGCGGTGCTAGTTTGTGAGTTCAGTCCAGCAGCGAGAGGGGGAAGCAAAGAATGTCAAAATTGGTGGTGTTTATTCTTCTGGAGGCTTCTAGGCCAGCCAACTCATACCCATTATGTTTGTGATCTCAAGGGGACTCATGAGCAGAGAAAACAAAAGAATATTTTGCTGACGTGCAGGTTTTCATTGTTAGGACTTAGCATGAGTGCTCAGCGTTCTCTTTAAAAGTGTGCAGGTTATTGGGCTTGGATGATTGGGAGCACATGCGGTCAGCGGCCTGCTCTGGGGGTGGGGTGGGATAGGGAATTCTTGAAAATGGGGAAGGACCCTAAACAAGAAGCCCTCTCTGTCCTTCCATTTGCATATGTGTATGTGTAAAGGGCCACATGAGGCTCTTCCTGAAGTCCTGCTTTTGATGGCACTTAGGGGGCCACACAAACATCAGCTCCTTCTAATACAAATAAGCCTGAAGCAGTGGGCTTGCTTCATTCCTTTGCAATTACAGTCCTTGTGCTCAGCCCTCTGGGAAACAGCAGTTGCATTCATTTTGGCCTTTCCCCACATGGCTGGGGGGAATTAATCAGACAAAGAAGTCATTATAGATTCCAATCATGTACTCCACCCCCAAAGCAGGCTTCTTGTTCTCACTCTCTCTCTCTCCCCAGAGAACACTTGAGTGATTTCCCTATCAGTCAGCAGAGGGCCTGAGGGTGGGCTGGGGGGGGGCCTGAGGAATGGGGGAGAGCTGCCCAGATGGAAGAGGTGGGGGGACACCAAGCACAGACCTCCCAGAGAGCCCCTTTCCTGGCTTTGGCCCTGAGTGTTGATTTGTGTACATGGCAAGTGTGTGTGAAGTGTGTGTGTGTGTGTGTGTGTGTGTGTGTGTGTGTGTGTGCAGTTCTGAAGGACTCAGTTGCCAATATACTTGAAAATTTTCGTCCACAGTGGTCTTTTTCCTTACAAATTCAAGTTTGACAAGACCTGAAGATGAGGGGGTCAATATCTTCTTTTTGATTTCACACCTACTAGAGAAGAATCTAGGGAAGATTCAGAAACCAGTGTGTGAGGTTTCATGGAGATGGGACCAAAGGGATCCTTTTCTGAGGAATGTGTCATGGAGTTGTTGGATCCCGGTCAGACTGAGAGTTGGACAAATTTGGAGGAGTGTAGGAGGTCTGAAGCCAAGAATGGTGGAGGTAGAGGGAGTCATCTAGGAACTACAGAGTCTGGGGTAATTCTCAAGGAGGCTCTTGTTCAAGTTCCTGGGAGCAGGCACAGGAAGATCTATAGTGTTTCCTTTGTGAGTATACTCCAGAGCACACTTCCTCTGAAGAAGCAAATGCATTATATTTTGATGCTTAATCTTATAAAATATTCAGTATGCAGAGTAGATGAAAATTCTTAATCATATAACTAGAAAAGTACTAGTTTTCAGTGAACCCAAATTTCATAAACACACGAAATTCTACTATTATTCCTATGTGCTCATAAGAGTCGGAAAATCAGACTTAAGACTATATTAGCTGAAGTGTCTCTGCCATAGAAAGCAGTAAATTCCAGAAACACGAGGAAGAAGGAATGAGGGAGGAAATAGGGAAGATTCTGGAATAATCTACTCAGTCCACCTCTACAGTTCTGGCTGATGAAGGAAGCAGGCATTTTGTGGGTGATTCAACTTCTGTGTTCTAAGGCAAAGGGAGTGCTTTTGAAAACTCAGCTCAGGGTTATAGTTCATTCCCACCCAAGGAGGCTTACATTTCAGTCTCTAATCATAATAGATTCAAGAGTACAAGGAGCTAGGGGAAGGGCTGAAATTGCTTAAATATGTCTCTTAAGTCCTTTTTTTCTCCATCCCCGTATTAGGTCTATGGAGGCCCTGATTTCTACTCTCCCAGATTAACCCAGTTGTGCTACCAGAGATCATCTGTGAACCCCATGCAGGTCTCCAGCACTGGAAATGCACTAGCCATCCGATTTAAGACCGACAGCTCCATAAATGGGAGAGGCTTCAATGCCTCATGGCAAGCAGTCCCTGGAGGTAAGTGAACCGAAGGAAATACCCTTGCCATACTTATGCTGAGCCCTTGTTAAATTTTATGAAATGATTAGAGGAATGTGTTAAAGTTACACCCTGATGATTCTGTGATGTCCCAAATGACAAACACTGCTTTGACATATACTCTTCCAGAAAAATCTATCTACATGTCACCGCCTAAGCGAAAACAAGATACAAGTTTGCAAGTTCACTGTAAAAACAGTTAGGGTGACTGGTGACATGCATTCAGTTGCCGAGGGACTTGTGCCTATTCTCTGTCCTCAGATCTGGACATTGATAAATGGCAAATTACCTTGTGCCATAGTATAGACCTTGGGATTTGTGGCAAATACAAAAACGGTAAACATTAAATTTGCCAGTTCTGAGAAATTGCCATGCATTGTATAATATCTTTCTGCCCAAGATCTTAGGTAGTCTAAATCAATTATCTATTATGACACAAAATATTTTAATAGGCATTAACTTATACAACTGCTACTAATACTACTAATAGTGGCATTGGTGGAATGTTTACCATGTGCCAGATACTTTTCTATCGCAAAGATTATGCCATTTAATCCTTATAACCACACTCTGAGCGTCGCCTATTAATATCCTGTCTTAACCATTGAAGAAACAGAAGCTTAGGGAATTCAGTCACTTGCCCAAAGTCCACAGCTAGGAATGCCAAACAGAGGTATTGCCCCAGGCTACCTAATTTATGGCCTCACTTTTTCAAATCTAAGGCAATATAGTAATCTCTCTTAAGTAAATTATGTATAAATTTATAATACACGGTGTCTAGATTACCCCCAAGATGACTCTTAATTACTAGAAAATAAGTGTCGAATTTTTTTACTATTATTTTATGTTACCATAAATCAAAGGCATGATGGTCATAGATAGGGATTTTATTACCAGGAATTGGATAACATTATAGGAATTAAAAACAACCTAAGTAATTGTACTGTATCTAGAATATTAAAATTGTAAAAACCAAGCATTAAATTATTTACAAAATCATATGCTACTAGATTGTCAAATATTTTGGAAGTGAGTATTCTTACAGTATGCTATATATATATATATTTTTTTTTTAAATTTAATTTAATTTTTTAATTTGTTTTAATTAGTTACACATGACAGTACAATGATCTTGACATATCATACATTTAGTATGCTATATTTTAAAGTACAACTAGAAGGCATCTCATGGCTTTGTGACAACGTGATTTCATTTGGACTTATTTTTCCTTATTATTTTGACTAACTTTTGGTGTCAGTATTTAAAGTGTTGAAACATTACCTTAGTATTATCTATGTCTCTTTAGTTCAATGGGATGAATGAATTAATGTAAATATTCAGTTCTTCAAAGTTTTTAGCATAGAACCAAGTAAGACTAATAGTCAAGCAAAGTGGCATATTGATTTATACAGCCAGGTAATAGGCCTGTTTAAGCAACAGTGATTCCTCTCATTGTCGAATTGGGTTTCCCACTTGCAGGTTGTGGTGGGATTTTCCAGGCTCCCAATGGAGAAATCCATTCTCCCAATTACCCCAGTCACTATAGGAGTAACACTGAGTGTTCTTGGGTCATTCAAGTTGAGAAAAATCACCGCGTTCTCTTGAACTTCACTGACTTTGATCTTGAACCTCCAGACTCTTGCATTTTGGTAAGTGGCACAAATTTCAAGCACTGTCTCAAGTCAAACTCAAACCATGTGAGTACATTAGTGAATGTATTAGTGATGGTATTTTCAAAGGCAACTATTGACAACTTAACATATAAAGCCATTTTTTTTACCCAATAATAAAGCAGGGTTTAGCAGTTCAATTTCTCCTTTATCATTTTTGCCTTTTGTTGTGTTTATTATTTCATTACCAAAAAATGGCTGCAGTCTTTCTTTTTTTTTTTTTTTTTAAACATCTTACCTGTGTTCACATCTGGAGAAAGGAAGAAGGAATATTATCTGTTTCTTCTTTTGCATGTTTTTTTTAAAATCAGGAAAGCAAACATTTTCAAAAATTCCCTTTACATCTTATTGGCCAGAATTGGCTTCAAAGGGAATCCAGAAAGTATAGTGGAATAGATTTTATCAATAACTAGTTTAGATCAATTATTTTTAAGCTTCTAGGGTTCTCAGAGGGGTCTGTTTTCTTGAATATCTTGATTTGCTACTTTAACAAATCAGTCTTTTACTAGGGCAGAACAGGTAGGGAGATGGGATATGGCTATTAGTTGGTCAAATGATAAAAACTTTCTGCTGTTTAAACTTTAAAGCATTCTTTCCTGAAACTAATATTTTGTGTTTAATGTAAGAGTAAATGAGGTTTTCTTTTTGTTTTCAGTTTAAAACTTTTGGCTGCTGATTTTCTATCAAAACATTTTCCTTGTTTCATTTGTATTTATAGACATTTCATTCAAATATAAACCAGATTCTCTTGGTTAATGGGATCTTTCTATTTTCGCTTCCTGACAGTTTCCTACACAAACTCCAACTGGTTTGGTTTCTTTTTAATTCAAGAAAACTCGAGAGTTTTGAGGGGTTTTTTTTTTCTTCATATTTTTCAAAGCAGTCTAGTCTGTTTCAAGTATATTTTAGGTGTTAATTTATAAAATCATTAATAAAAGTTTAGTAGACTTATGAATGTATATTCACCTTCTAAATGAGTATTCAGAGTTTAAGTTAGCAAAGCATCATGAAAACTTAAAGTGTAGGACATCCATTTTCCATAATGCTTACTGGGACCAATTTACCTAAAAAGGACAATTTAAAATTTTAGATGACATTTAACAGCATCTTTCTAAAAGCAGCAAAGAACTCATAAGGTACTGTGAAATTTTGGAGTTTATATCTGGGAGAGATATGAATATAGTATTGGGAACTATTTTTGCATATAGGGCATTTGCTTATCCAAAAGAGGTTAGCAACACTTCTGAGAGCATCTCAGAGCAAAGAGGACTAAAATTTGAGTCCGGGGTCTGAGTATGGTGAAAGTACTGGTAAATTATATATATCCTAGGTAAAATTAAGACAAAGCAGCCTTCACTGAGACTACAACCCGGCTTCAAGTCACCCAAGTGGACCCCACACACCTCAAGCCCTGGAATAATAAGAGGGTCTTGTGTATTGCTCATGCAGGTAGGCATGGGGTTTCTGGAAAAAGTAATTTAAAATCTTTAAAGAAAGATAAAATCATCCTAGGTCAATAGCCAACAGACCATCAACCATGTTCACATTTATCAGAAGACAATGCAATAGAAACCAGACATGGCACCAGTAACAGACAATGGAAGCACACCCAGATTTGCCAGATACTGAAACCAGCAGGCATAGGTGACTAGGCGACTGTGATCACTAAGCTCATATACATAAAACTGAAAATTAAACTTTCATCAGTGTAAGCAAAAATAACCAAAACAAGAGCAGACTCTCAGCAGATCAGCAAGATTCTTTATTAAGCATTGATAGAATGGCACATTTGCAGGGGAGAAAATGGCAGCTGGTTACAAAAGGGGTCTGTTTTTTATGGGGTTTAATGAGAGTTAATCATAGCAGAATGTTTAGTGTGACTTAATCATTAGAGACTTAGGACGTGCTGGCTGGGCAGTTAGGAAATTAGTTGTGCAGGTTGAAAGTCTGAATCAGGAAATCAGCTGTAAAAGTTCGAAACCCATTGTTACTGGAATGAAAGTCCAGAAGCCAAAGCCCACCATTTGCCTTCTCCACACCAGGCTCATTGTTATTGGGAAAGGATGAAAGTCCAGAGCCCAGAGCCTATTGTTTGCCTTCCCCATCCAGGACACATCCTTTCTCCCAGGTAGGGGTGGGAGGTTGTTATTCCATGTCCTTCAATCAGGGAATTGCAAACTATAAAAAGAGACATTGTAAGTATGAGAAAAAAAAATGAAAATTTTAGAACTGATAAATGCAATAGCTAAAATTAAGAAGGCTCAGCAGAAGGAACTGAGCTGAATAAATAATGAACTGGATGAAAAATCAGAAGACTCGTGGAAAAAAGCATAATCACAAGGATCAAAAATACAGAAAAACTGGTTAAGACACATGGATGACATATAGAAAAGGTTTAACCTGCATTCAGTTGGAATCCTAAAAGGAAAAGAGAGATAAATGGAGCAAAAGTAATATTTGAAGTGCTAATGACTAAGACTTTTACTAAAACCAAGGATAGATTACTTTTTATAAAATCACCCAAACAGCCAAGCAGGATAAATAGAAAAACATACTTTAGCAAACTAAAGAAAAATAACAAATGTTAATGTCAGGGAGTGGGTAGGTGGGGAAAGACTAAACTTTCAGGAAGTGGCAGACAATGCTGACTTTTCAACAGCAGTAATTGGAAGCAAAACAATGAGAAGGTATGTGCTGTTTGAAGAAAGAAAATAACTAGAAAATAACCAGCATCCCTATACTTTCCTAAAATGGCTTCAAGAATAAAGGTTAAATAAACCTTGGAGCAAAAAGAGGGTCTTCAGGAGACATTTAATGGACCAGATGCAAACTGTTTCTTCCTAGTTTTGCTTGCTGGGGGCATTTCTCTGCCTCTTGTTCCCTTACCTTCTCTGCATGGTGCCAGGTACAGCTTTTTCTCTGGTAAAGCCTATAATCCATAGAACTCAACATGCACAGTGTGTGACCCAATCGAAGCTGAGATCAAAGGCACACACCCAACATGACCATGTTTTTTCCCTTCTGTGGACACGAGGAAAATTTTCCACCTACGTGGGATACAAATACACAGAGAGAGTTTTCTGGTAATCATGGCCATATCTCAGTGTGCAGCAGGGCTTGGTTTAACAAACTGTAGCAGAGGGGAACAAACAGAAGTAAGTGAAAACTCAAATATGATCTGGCCATAGACATGGAGATGGAAAATAAGCCCCTACGGAGGTAGTGGGAGGATTTCTATTGGGAAAAGAAGACAAAATACAAAAAAAAAAAAAAAAAAAAAATCATAGTTGAGATAAATTGTCAGCACCAGAGAATCCTATATGAAGTAACTGGAGAAGCCCAGGTAGTGGACCGAAGGGGCATGGTGAACCAGATGCCTCTAAGCACTTGGGTGAGTCACTGACACAGAAAGTGAACCATACCAATAGTGTGTGTCACCATGATGCTGTGGCTGAGATATCTAGCTCTGCAGCACAGTTTCTGGGGCTGAGACTGGACTTTGCCATTTGTAGATAGGAAAAACTTAATCTTTCAGATAAATTTTCAGTAACTAAAATAGGGATAATGAGACCACTCGTGTCAAGTTTGTTTGGGGCTATTTGAGACAATGTGGGTTATTTGCATACTGTCACAAAGAAGGCTCACAGTTTGCACTAGCCATAATCATGCTACTGCTACTGCTGATGTGAACACATCCAGAGAAGTGTATTCAATGAACTCTGGGAGAAGGAAGAGGTGTGGAATATTAGAAGGAGCCATGGGCTTAGCAGCCAGAGTCAGAGATTCTTTTCTCTGATCTAGGCCTCACACTTTCAGCAGAAGAACCTACTGAAGAGTCTTTCTCAGAATAGAGCACATAGCATTTAGTGTGCCTCAAACTCAATATACTGTCATAACGATCATGAGAAAACAGCAGGATTGATTCTTTTGGGCCTATAACAGGAACACTTTCACAAGGGAGGTGACCTTTAAGTAATAGAATCTCTTTCACTAGTAGAATTGTGGCAATGGGCCCAGAAGGGGAGGCTGTGGGGGAAGGATTGGGAAATGGCACACACAGAGACCTTTGGGGATAGAAAAGGAGATACTGTGTCTGTAGTGTAGACCGGAGCAGGGGGCATGAGGAGACCAAGGGCAACAGAAGACTTCCAAGTGGATACACTCTTTTATGTGCTGATGAAAGTTTCAAAATTATCCTATAGGAAGCAGGAAGTCAGTGAAAGTTTTCTGTGAAACAGGAATAAACTACTCAGAACAGAATTTTGCAATAAAAACAGCAGCAATGTGAGGAATGGGTTGACAGAGAAGGAAAGGGAGGAACATGGGCTGTTTGGATAAAGCTTGGATCAGAGATGATGAACACCTCATATGGAGCAGTGGCCTCATGAGTGGGGCCATTTGGAGAACTGTTGTGGTGTAATCACCAGCTTGTAGGGATTAGTTACATGGTGGAGGGTGGGGGGTGGTAGAGAGGTGGCAATTAGCATTACTTTCTTGAAGAACGATGCAGGCATTAACTGAGTAGAGGGATAGGCTATAGAAACTTTTGAGTTTAAGGATTCCTTAGTGTCTGAAGTAGGAGTTCAGTGTTCAGGATGGGGTCTCAGTTGGACATATGCATTTTAGAACAATTTCTGTATATTTGTGGGGCTGTTAAAATCATGGGAGTAGGTTGGTCACTTGTAGGAGGATTTTATAAAGAAAACTTTTTATAAAAAGTAAACTTGTGGGGGAAACACCACCATATAAGGTGCAGAGGAAGAATCAGAGGAAACAGAAACTCAAAAGGGTTACCACAGAGGTAAATGGAGAACCAGGAAAGGATGGTCTCGTTGAAACCAAAGGGAATCCAGATGTAAAGACTGGATGGTTAAAGATGTCAAACTCAGCAGAGGTCAATGAGGATGAAGATTGAAGCAGAGCTACAGAGCTCAGTCTTCAATAGCCTTGTAAGAAGCAAGTTTGATATAGGTAGTAGTAGAAAGTTCTAGATCATGATGGGTCAGAAACTCCTGAGCTTCCCCCCCAGAACTATGGAAATGGATGTCATGTGGGGACAAAAGGCAGTAACCCATGGGTAAGACAAGATGAACAGAAAGTTATTTTTTAAAAATAATAGAGACACTTAACATTTTGTCAGGAGGCGGGGTGCTGGTGGAAAAAGGGGCAGCTTGAATGCAAGAGACACAATAATTGATAAAGTCATGTTATCAGGGCAGAGACCCAAAGAGGAGTCAGATTAGTTCTATAAATTTCATATTTTCTGGAATGAGAAATTGGAACACATGGCCTAACATAGTTTTGTTTTTTACTGATTTATAGATTTATGTTGAAAAAAAATCACATAAGTTTTATCTAAGCAAAGTCATCTTTGCTTTTCAATTCATAAAGCACTTTTATAACAAAATTTTAAAATGTTTTTAAAAAGGTGTGTTCAGGTAAATTGGGGTAGAGATCCATTGTGTGTAGTTGCCAAATGGACCCAATTATGGGGACATGAGATCTGCAGAGGTTTGGGAGCCAGGTGGGGCAATGCCCTGGCAAGGCTGGAGGCTTGGCTCCAAGTTCGAGTTAGTTGTCCAGGGATTCATGAAGGCAGGTATTGAAGCAGTAGCCATCTATCATTATGACCAGATGGACACTGGATGTGAAATCTGCCCTAAGGTCCAATATCTTACATAATAATCTCTGCAGTTTAAGTTCATACAAAGCCAGTCATTCATTTTGGAGACAGTCAAGGTAACTTCTTGGTCCTGTTGCTTAGACAGAGTCATTAGCAAAGAGAAAGATAGCTAGCTGCCAATGATGCTGTCAGATAGTTTTTATTTCAGGGAATTTTTAATAGAGCTTGAGTGCACCATTCAATACAAAGGTAAATTATGCTTAGATGGGACTAGATACCTTATATTTTAAAGCTTCTATAATTTTGGACTGTTAGAGTGGAAATATTAATTTAACGGTTATGGCTAACACTCATAAGCATGTAGATACATGGAATGCTTATGTTGGAAGAGGAGACATGAGAGATCATTTTGTGTCATCTACTTACTTAAAGAAAAAGAAATTTAGTTATAGAAGGGTCTCGGGGTCAAGCCTAGGTAGGAATCAATAGCAAGACTAGTACTAAAATGAAAACCTTGTATTTCCTAAATTAAGAATAAGTATTTTGGTAAAGAATTACACACACACACACACACACACACACACACACACACACATGAAACTGGGAACTGGATAAAAGAGGAAGAAAATAAAATAAGGGTTACTTTGGAGCCACTTTGGCTTTTATTTCCAAGGAACCCAAACTTCAGTTATCAATTTAAGGGAGAGTGTTAGGAATTCAAATATGGAGTGGAAAGTGCCCTTGCTTAGAAGTCTGGAGGTCTAGGTTTCATTCATTCATTCAATCTTTGTTGCTAATTATGTGCCAGACACAGATAGGTCCTGGTTTCTGGATGTGGTACAACTATTTACTCTCTTTATGGCCTGTGGATCTTAGTTTCTTTTTTTCTTTTTTCTTTTGAACTGGGGATTGAACCCAGGAGTCTTAACCACTGAGCCACATCCCCAGCCCTTTTTATATTTTATTTTTGAGACAGGGTCTTGCTAAGTTGCTTAGAGCCTGACTAAATTGCTGAGGCTGGCTTTGAACTTGGGATCTTCCTGCCTTAGCCTACTGAGCCAGGCGTATGCCACCACTTTCGGCTTAGTTTTTGTTGAGTGTCTGGGGAACCCAAGCATAAAGAGAGAGACAGGGGAGAGCATATGGTTAGAATTTGTGCTTGTAACAGGGAAGAGAAGAATAAGAGGGCAGATGTAGTGAACTCTAAAGGTCAGGTGATATGGGTGGGTGTGTGTGGGGTCATCCTCAGAATCAAAGTCAGACTTGAACAGTTGCTCAGGTTCACTCTCTGGGATGTAAGAACACCAGGCTTTGGATAGGAGTCTGTTTCTAAACTCCTCTGGATATGAAAATGAGAGGTCTTCTTGTAGTAGTAGGCTGAGTCCCCATTTGTCCCAAGTGGGGGCAAGTTAAGACTCTAAGGCATTACTCTTGGAACTAAGGCAAAATTCTTCAAGTAGAAGAAACAGATGAAAGTTTAAAAATGAAACAATAATGCACAACTTCCATCCGCTTTCATATAACCCATGGCAGGAGTCTTTGTACCTGAAGGCACCAATCTGTTTGTTACATGAATTCCTAATAGATGCATGGCTGAATAAATGACTTCTTATCATCTGTACTCCTGCAGTGATCAGTGCTTTGGTGCAAAACTGCAGACAACACCTGCCGGAATTAATATATGATCTCACTATATTGAGTGGTGTGAGGACTTAGGTAACACTGCAGAGGTGTATTTTCTAGTATTTCATACATACTAAATGAAAAAAGACAAAAACTGAATTTTTGGACTTCTGTTAAAATGGGGATGAATCATGGGAGCTGTTTACAGTCACATTTCAACACATTTGGTAATATGTTTGCACTTTCTTCTCAATCACTTCCCAGTGTTTTTCTGGTGTTAATTAACCTCAGAGTGTCTGCACTGACACTTGTCTTTCTTGCTAAGGCCACAGTGGGACCCATTGGTTGGGGATGGCTGTGTGGTCAGCTCAAGAAAGTAGTTTCATTATGTTCCCCTTCATGAAGGCTGAGTATTACAGTGACCTCCAACTGGCAGTGTAATTACTTAATTAGCTTCTCTTCTGAGCCTGAGGTTCCTGTAGCTCTGCAGGCTCTTATTGATCTCTGGGAAACGCTGGATGTAGCTCAGTATGAGAATGTGGAGAGGGGAAGGCAGCTCAGGGGCACCAGCTGGCCCCTGGAGACTGAGACCTCAGCTTTCAGCATCCTCTTTGCTCAGCTCAATGGAATGTCGGCCTTGTGAGAATCAGTAAGGGGCAGATAAAGCAAGCAGGGAACAGTCCCCACCAGCCTCTCATTTGGAGAAAATATACACCAAGGCAAACAGCCTAGTACAAAAATAAAAAGAGCACATGATTAGTAACTGTTTTCTTTGTGAAGCTTTGTGTTCATCTAGGAGAAAGAAAGCAAAATATCTGATTTGAACTGAAAAAGCCCAGATCCCCCACCGGTTCTCCAAAGGTTCTCTCTGTTGTTGTTCACATTATCTGACAATAGGGCACAGGGTGGAACAGGGCAGGCCCATTACACACGCTATCCATATTTTGTTTTATTTTTTTAAGACACCACCCATGGTATGTTTCCTTTTAAAACATTGATCATTTCCCAAGCAGAACAAAAAGAAACAGGGATAATAGAACTCCTTGCTTCACAGACAATGGAAACAATACCTCTTTAAATTTACTATTTTACTGATGAACCCATGACAGAAATCTCTCTGTTCCTCTGTCTCTCTCTCATTTCTTCCCTTCCTTCTTTACTCTCCACCATAATTTTAGTGTCTGCTAGCTACTTGAGGATGATCTCTTTAAAACGCTTATTTTGTGACTTGCCTGGGAAAACCTGCTTAGCCATTTTGCATTGAGTGTCAAATTAATCACCAGTAGCTGTGCCAATCAATACATTGCAGCCCCCAAGCCAAGAAAGGGCTGAATTGAAGCACAGCTCTCAATGTGTAGGTTTGGGTTTTGTTTTGTTGACATTTTAAATTCAGAATCTCCTTAAATGCTTGTTTCTTTGTGAAGGTAAAATAAGCATCTTGGATTTCTTTTCATATCAACATTTTCCGGCATCTTCAAGTCACAGCTTACAACAACTATAAATTATTAGAGTTTATAGACTTCTGTAAAATGTGAAGACATAGTTCAGATAATATAGAGTAAAGGAACAGGAGGGAGAAAGTCCTGACATGAGATGTGGGGCTGCAAATTTGGCTTGGTATTTAATTTCAGAGCAGTGTACCTGGAAAACATCACTGTTGGAGGAAACCGATGCTTCCTTACTCCCTACCCCCAAGAAAAGCTGCTGGAATGAGTAATATTTTCATTTCCTTCCTTACTTACATTTATGACTTTAACAGCTTGTATAATTTCCTGAGGGATTCCCCTCCCTATCATTAAATATTTCCCCTATCTTGGAGCAGTGCAAACTTGAAAATTGGATTCCATCAGCCAGGTACAGTACCATATATAACACGTGAAAATATTTCATGAACCCTCTAGCCTCAAAATTCATTTTGTACCTTGATGTGAATTATCCCTTTTGTACCCTAAATATCTTATCCTTCATCACATTTTCACCTTTATAAGCTTTGAGGCAACTTATAGCAGGAGACATGTGTTGCCAGATGGAGTTAAAAATGAAGTCAAGGATAAAAACCAGGATGAAAGCCAAATTAGACCAGGGTCAAGGTGAGAAAAGAGTTCATACTAGACCAGAGAATTGTAATTAGACCAGAAAAGGGCAAGGCATAGATTTAGATCTGAATTCAAGAACAGAATCCAGGTTAGAACTAAGGGATATAAATTCTGGTTTATTTGTTGGCCTACACACTGTGCTCTTTGTTACATATCCTACTAAATTAGCCATGCTGGGAATCCCATGCATGTTCAGTGGAATGGAATGCATGACAGATGCCAGCCACCCTGAAATCTGCCGCAGTGCAACCTAAGACTTTCTAAAATACTACCAAGGATGCTTTAGTGCCATTCTAGATAAATGGTGGAAGATTTCCATTCTATTTTGAGAGCTCTCAAGATTATCTTTCTAAGAGACCATGATACCTTGGCTTCACAGAACCGTGGTCTCTCCATATTCTAACTGAATGAATAAAGTTTAACTTTACCTTTTCTCTTAATTTAATGATAATTGATCAGAGGCCAATAAGATAGTTAATACTTTGCCCCTCTAAGTGTGAGACTAAGAGAAAATAACATGTTTTCTAAGCCTGTTTTCTCAACTACAAAATGAAGCAGTAAGAAGAATTAACTTTTTAGAAATGTGTATAAAGAACTTGTCAATGGGGCTGGGGCTGGGGCTCAGTGGTAGAGCACTCACTTAGCATGTGTAAGGCAGTGGGTTCGATCCTCAGCACTACATAAAAATAAAATAATAATAAAATAAAGATGCTATGCCCATTTATAACTAAAAAACATTTTTAAAAAAGTTCTTGTTAATGTCTGCTACAGATTAGTAATTTCTGCCACTCTTAATTTTTCTATTACGACCACTGTTTCTATTACTATTAATACCATGTTAAAAGTCTTAAGTTATCTTTTGTAAAATTGTGAACCTTAAAAGAAAGAAAATGGGGAAAAACAAATAAAATTGTGAATCTTAGGTGCACAGAACTGGACCTATAACCCTTAGCTCTTTGCTCAGTATCCACATGAATTGGGAAAACAGCACCCATTTTTATATAAATTTTTAAAAAATCTTAAAATATGTATTGTAATTTTTTACACGTTCTTTAATATATTAGCAAATTTTATCACTCCATACATACATTATTTTGATACATTTCAGGAGGTTTACAAGTAAGAAAGAAAAAGTAATAGTGCAAAACATGAAAATAAAAGCACATTCATATATATTCCCTAATTTCTTTGCATGGGAAGCTCAACTCTGAAGCTTAGGTACAGCATTTTGATACTTTGGGGATTATAAAATATGCTGTATGCTTTGCTCTTGAATCAGAGTAGTTTGTTCTTGCTCTGGTTCATAATAATTTTAACCCATACTTTAAAATTGGTTTATTTACTCCCTGAGTATGATAAAACAGTAAAAACAAGAAGACAGGAGATTTTGCAACTCCTACTCTTTGACAAATCTGAAGGATTATATTCTTATTTCTGGAAATGAAAATACAAGTGTTACTAGGAAGCTAAAATTCATTTTCCCCTGCAGTCATGAGCTTTGGGCTGTAAGTGATGACTGACATTTCTGTCAGGTGACCATGAGCCATCTAATCATGCTAGGGTTTTGATGGGGACAGCGAGGGAACTGCAGGCTGATGGGCTGTGTCCCACATCAGGGAACTGCAGGCTGATGGGCTGTGTCCCACATCGGGGTCAGTCACACGTTCTGTTCTTCAGTCCTTAAGCAAAGCCCTCAGTGGTTACTTATCTTTATCTGGTGCAGTTTAAAAATATATATGGCTATTGAGCTTCCCTTTGTTATTTGATTTTACATTATAGAAAGAGCACTTTGCACACTGGTAATTGAGAATAAATTAAGTGGGAGGGGTTGCAAATTTAAAGCAGGAAAGAGGGACCTAGGCAAAATTCAGGAACAAAGATACTCAGAGGGGGCTCTGGGTGAGAAGAAGAGACCAACGAAGAGATAAATCAGAGAGAGAATTGACAGAACATACTGATCCCCTGGATTGGGGGCAGAGAAATAAGGGAAAGATCTAAGATGGTTTGGTGGTTGGGTACATGCTTCTGGGCTTTTACTGAGGCAAGAGATGTTGATGAAGGAGACATAGGGTGACAGGGTTGAGGAGATGGATTCAGTTTGAGATGCTTCTTTTCAAAGTTCGTGGGACATAGAAGAGGTGACATCTGGTATGCAGTTGGCTATATGAATGTGAAGCTTAAGAGAGAGGGCTGGGGTCCAGTTATAGAAATGAGTCAACTAACAAATGTTTGAGAGATCTTAAAACAGAAGCCATATCCATTAAACTTGAGACATTCCTCCAGACAGGAGATGCAGATTGAATGGTATTAATATCTATGTGGCTTAGATCCTGCTGCCCTACTGTTACATGAGTCATGACAGTATATAAACACTGAATGGCTAAACATTAAAAAAAATAATGTAGATTTTATTTACAGATTTTACATGCGCTTCATATTCCATTTGTGAAATACAGAAAAGAAATAGGAAATAATGCCAACTTTAATATTCTAATACAGATACACTATTCCATTTTTGGTTATTATCTACACCCACTCACAAATATGCACACCTACATATATGCATGCATAGTTTAGAGAATATTACACATCATTTTGTGTATACTATCTTTTTCACTTAATTTTATGTGAATATTTTTATTTTAAAAATTGGTTCATTAATTATACAGGCATAGTTAATCACTATAATTACAGACCATTTAGATTATTTCCTTTTTTGTCTTCTTATTTTTAACAATGTTATGAATAATATTCTCATGTGAATCTTGGTCTACATTTCCTATGATTTCCTTTATATAGGCTATCTTTATTGAAACTTTATTTTTTATTGATTGTTCAAAACATTACAGAGCTCATGATATATCGTCTTTCATACATTAGACTCAACTGGGTTTTGAACTCCAATTTTTACCCCCAGATACAGATTGCAGAATCACAACTGTTACATACTCACAATATTACATAATGGCATATTAGTGACTGTTGTATTCTGCTACCTTTCCTATCCCCTACTATCCCCCTTCCCCTCCCCTCCCCTCCCATCTTCCCTCTCTACCTCCTCTGCTGTTGTTCAATTCTCTCCCCTTTTTCCCCCCCTCCCCCTTGCCCCTCATAACCTCTTATAATTTTGTGTATCATTGAAGGTCTCCTACCATTTCCAAAAGCTTTCCCTTCTCTTTCCCTTTCTCTCCCCTCATTCGTCTTTGTTTACTGTTAGTCTTTTCCTCATGCTCTTCCTTCCTGCTCTGTTCTTAGTTGCTCTCTTTATATCAAAGAAGACATTTGGCATTTGTTTTTTAGGGCTTGGCTAGCTTCACTTAGCATAATCTGCTCTAATGCCATCCATTTCCCTGAAAATTCTATGATGTTGTCATTTCTTAGTGCTGCATAATACTCCATTGTGTATAGATGCCACATTTTTTTATCCATTCATCTATTGAAGGGCATCTAGGTTGGTTCCACAGTCTAGCTATTGTGAATTGTGCCGCTATAATCATTGATGTGGCCGTATCCCTATAGTGCGCTCTTTTAAGGTCCTCAGGGAATAGTCTGAGAAGGGCGATAGCTGGGTCTAATGGTGGATCCATTCCCAGCTTACCCAGGAATCTCCATACTGCTTTCCATATTGGGCTCACCATTTTGCAGTCCCACCAGCAATGTACAAGTGTACCCTTTTCCCCACATCCCCGCCAACACTTATTGTTGTTTGACTTCATAATGGCTGCCAATCTTACTGGAGTGCGATGGTATCTTAGGGTGGTTTTGATTTGCATTTCTCTGATTGCTAGATATGGTGAGCATTTTTTCATGTACTTGTTGATTGATTGTATGTCCTCCTCTGAGAAGTGTCTGTTCAGGTCCTTGGCCCATTTGTTGATTGGGTTGTTTTTTATCTTATTGTTTAATTTTTTGGGTTCTTTGTACATTCTGGATATTAGGGCTCTATCTGAGGTGTGAGGGGTAAAAATTTGTTCCCAGGATGTAGGCTCTCTATTTACCTCTCTTATTGTTTCTCTTGCTGAGAAAAAACTTTTTAGTTTAAGTAAGTCCCATTTGTTTATTCTTGTTATTAACTCTTGGGCTATGGGCGTCCTATTAAGAAATTTGGAGCCTGACCCCACTATATGTAGATCGGAGCCAACTTTTTCTTCTATCAGACGCACCATCTCTGATTTGATATCTAGCTCCTTGATCCATTTTGAGTTAACTTTTGTGTATGGCGAGAGAAAGGGATTCAATTTCATTTTGTTGCATATGGATTTCCAATTTTCCCAGCACCATTCGATGAAGATGCTATCCTTCCTCCATTGCATGTTTTTAGCTCCTTTATCAAATATAAGATAGTTGTAACTTTGTGGATTAGTCTCTGTGTCCTCTATTCTGTACCATTGGTCCACCCGCCTGTTTTGGTACCAGTACAATGCTGTTTTTGTTACTATTGCTTTGTAGTACAGTTTGAACTCTGGTATTGCTATACCTCCAGATTCACTCTTCCTGCTTAGAATTGCTTTTGCTATTCTGGGTCTTTTGTCTTTCCATATGAATTTCATGATTGCTTTATCTATTTCAACAAGAAATGCCGTTGGGATTTTGATTGGCATCGCATTAAACATGTAGAGAACTTTGGGTAATATCGCCATTTTGATGATGTTAGTTCTGCCTATCCATGAACAGGGTACATTTTTCCATCTTCTGAGATCTTCTTCTATCTCTCTCTTTAGGGTTCTGTAGTTTTCATTGTATAGATCTTTCACCTCTTTTGTTAGGTTGATTCCCAAGTATCTTATTTTCTTTGAGGATATTGTGAATGGAGTGGTTTTCCTTATTTCCATTTCAGAGGTTTTGTTGCTGATATACAGGAATGCCTTTGATTTATGCATGTTGATTTTATAACCTGCTACTTTGCTGAATTCATTTATTAACTCTAGCAGCTTCTTTGTAGACCCTTTTGGGTCTGTTAGGTATATTATCATGTCATCCGCAAATAGCGATAATTTAATTTCTTCTTTTCCTATTTTTATGCCTTTAATTTCTTTTGTCTGTCTAATTGCTCTGGCTAGTACTTCGAGAACTAAATTGAACAGAAGTGGTGATAGAGGGCATCCCTGTCTTGTTCCAGATTTTAGAGGGAATGCCTTCAGTTTTTCTCCGTTTAGGATGATGCTAGCCTGAGGTTTAGCATATATAGCTTTTATAATGTTGAGGTAAGTTCCTGTTATCCCTAGTTTTTCTAGTGTTTTGAACATAAAGGGATGCTGTACTTTGTCAAATGCTTTTTCTGCATCTATCGAGATGATCATATGGTTCTTGTCTTTAAGTCTGTTGATGTGGTGAATAGCATTTATTGATTTCTGTATATTGAACCAGCCTTGCATCCCAGGGATGAATCCTACTTGATCATGGTGCACAGGTTTTTTGATATGTTTTTGTATTCGATTCGCCAGAATTTTATTGAGAATTTTTGCATCCAAGTTCATTAGAGATATTGGTCTGTAGTTTTCTTTCTTTGAAGTGTCTTTGTCTGGTTTTGGGATCAGAGTGATGTTGGCCTCATAGAATGAATTTGGAAGAGCTCCTTCTTTTTCTATTTCTTGAAATAGCTTGAAAAGTATTGGTATTAATTCTTTTTTGAAGGTTTTGTAGAACTCCGCTGTATACCCATCCGGTCCAGGGCTTTTCTTGGTTGGTAGTCTTTTGATGGCTTCTTCTATTTCTTCCTTTGTTATTGGTCTGTTTAAATTGTGTGTATCCTCCTGTCTCAATCTGGGCAGATCATATGCCTTAAGAAATTTATCGATATCTTCACTATCTTCTATTTTATTGGAATATAGGGTTTCAAAATACTTTCTAATTATCTTCTGTATTTCTGTAGTGTCTGTTGTGATATTGCCTTTTTCATCCCGTATGTTGGTAATTTGAGTTCTCTCTCTTCTTCTCTTCGTTAGCATGGCTAAGGGTCTGACTATCTTATTTATTTTTTTTCAAAGAACCAACTTTTAGTTTTATCAATTTTTTCAATTTTTTTTGTTTCAATTTCATTGATTTCTGCTCTAATTTTAATTATTTCTTGTCTTCTACTACATTTGCTGTTGTTTTGCTCTTCCTTTTCTAGGTTTTTGAGGTGTAGTGTGAATTCATTTATTTGTTGGTTATTTCTTTTTTTGAGGAAAGAACTCCAAGAAATGAATTTTCCTCTTAAAACTGCTTTCATTGTGTCCCATAGATTCCGGTATGTTGTGTCTGTATTATCATTTGTCTCTAAGAATTTTTTCATCTCCTCCTTTATGTCTTCTGTAACCCATTGATCATTCAGTAACATATTGTTCATTTTCCATGTGATGTAGGATTTTCCCTTCCTTCTTTTATCATTGATTTCCAATTTCATTCCATTGTGATCAGATATGGTGCATGGTATTATCTCCACGCCTTTATATTTACTAAGCGTTGCCTTATGGCATAATATATGGTCTATCTTTGAGTAGGATCCATGTGCTGCTGAGAAGAACGTGTATCCACTTGATGATGGTTGATATATTCTATATATGTCGGTTAAGTCTAGGTTATTGATTGTGCTGTTGAGTTCTATAGTTTCTTTATTCAGTTTTTGTCTAGAGGATCTGTCTAATGGTGAGAGCGGTGTTTTGAAGTCACCCATAATTATTGTGTTGTGGTCTATTTGACTCTTGAACTTGAGGAGAGTTTGTTTTATGAACGTTGCAGCTACATTGTTTGGTGCATACAAATTGATAATTGTTATGTCATGTTGGTGGATGGTTCCTTTTAACAGGATATAGTGTCCTTCTTTATCCTTCTTGATTAACTTAGGTTTAAAGTTGATTTTGTTCGATATGAGTGTGGCCACTCCTGCTTGCTTCCGAGGGCCATGTGAGTGGTATGATTTTTCCCAACCTTTTACCTTCACACTGTGTATGTCTTTTCCTATCATATGAGTCTCTTGAAGGCAGCATATTGTTGGATTTGTTTTTTTGATCCAGGTTACTAACCTATGTCTCTTGATTGGTGAGTTTAGGCCATTAACATTTAAGGTTACAATTGAGATATGATTTGTACTTCCAGTCATGCTTCTTTATTTGTTTATTTTAGTTTGGCTGTTTTTACTTTTTGGTTATTTTCCTCCCCCTTTATTGAGACACCTCCTGCTGTTAGTTTTGGGCACTATTTTTCAATTCCTCTTCTTGTAGTATTTTGCTCAAAATGCTTTGCAGTGCTGGTTTTCTTGCTGCAAATTCTTTTAGCTTTTGTTTATCGTGAAAGATTTTAATTTCATTGTCAAGTCTGAAGCTTAATTTTGCTGGATACAGTATTCTTGGTTGGAATCCATTATTTTTCTGCGTTTGAAATACATTGTTCCAGGATCTTCTCGCTTTCAAAGTCTGTGATGAGAAATCAGTCGTTAACCTAATTGGTTTACCCCTGAATGTAATCTGCCTCTTTTCTCTCATAGCTTTTAATATTCTCTTCTTGTTCTGTACGTTGGCTATCTTCATAATAATATGTCTTGGAGTTGGTCTATTGTGGTTTTGAATGTTTGGGGTCCTGTAGGCTTCCAGGATTTGGCAATCCATTTCATCTTTCATCTCTGGGAAGTTTTCTAGAATTATTTCATTTAATATGCTGTCCATTCCTTTGGTTTGAGTCTCTGTGCCTTCTTCTATCCCGATGACCCTCAAATTTGGTTTTTTTTATGACATCCCATATCTCTTGAATAGATTGCTCATGGGATTTAAGCATCTTTTCTGTGTTGACTATATTTTTTTCAAGTTGATAAACCTTGTCTTCATTATCTGATGTTCTGACTTCTACTTGATCAAGTCTGTTTGTAATATTCTCGTTTGAGTTTTTAATTTGGTTTATATTTTCCTGCAATTCTAGGATTATTGTTTGATTTTTTTTTTAAGATCTCTATCTTCTGGTAGAGCTCGTTCTTTGCCATCTGAATTTGTTTGTTTAATTCGTTTTCAAAATATACTTTTATTGCTTGGACTTGCTGTCTTATGTCTTCCCTAATATTCCTTTCCATTCGAGTTAGGTAGGCCTTGAGTTCATTCCCTATCCCTGCTTCTGGTGTTTCTATGTCCTCCTGTAGAATTAAGTTGTCCTGTATTGTTTGTACTCATTTTTTCCCTTGTTTTCTCATGTTGTCCACGTTACTTTCCAGCTCTATTTGATTGCCGTGTTTCTGTTCTCTTCTATAGGTTTGTTTTGGTTCTGTATTACTCTGTTGTTTCTTGTTTGTGTTGTTAAACTGTGCCTGCTAACGTGGATTCTGCTGGGAAGGAATTCCGACGGCCGAGCTCCAGTGACGTCACTACTCTGCTATGACGGGCCCCAGGCTCCTTGCTGGGGTGTCCTAATGGGGGGCTGTGACTGGACTGTCTCTGTTTGGTTTCAGCTCCCCATCGAGGCAGGCGGGCAGTCTCCAGCCGCCCAGTATCTCAGGCAGCGGGCGGGTGAATGGTCGCGGGCGGGGGAGTGGACTTTAGCCACCCAGTCGCGTGGGCAGCGGGCCGGCTGTCGCCAGTGGGCGGGCGATCTCTAGGCACCCCGTCCTGCGGTCGGTAGCGGCGGGCTGGCGTTCTCCTACCGCCCAGTTACGCGGACAGTGGGTGAACTGTCAACGGCGCTCCTGCGGTTTCCTGCCGCCCAGTCGCGAGGGCCTGGCCTCTAGTCCCCTAGTTTCTCCTGCTAGTCTTGGTTTCTCCTGCTAGACCAGATTTCCCCTGAGTGATAGCTCTCGGCAGTTCAAACTATACTCTGGACCTGCCGTTTATTGGGTGTGGAGGGTGTCTGTTGGGGACCCCGGCACTCTATTGTTTTGTTCCCGTTGTGGGGGATAGAACTGTACCGCTTTCTTCCCCCTCTGAAATCCCGTACTCAGACCGGGGGTCAGTGCGGGCTCATCCAGCAGGATTCCACAGAATTGCAGCCACTTTTCTCCCTGCTTGCTAATTAATTACTTCTCTGCGGCACCCCGCCCTCTGTAGCCGTGGGGAAGGCCAGGCGAATCAGTCAGCCCGGGCGAATCAGTCAGCCCGGATCCCCGGGGTCGCACAATTGGCTATTGGGATCCCTGGCACTCTATCGTTTTGATTTTTTCTGCTTGCCCCTCCCCCAGCGCTGGCTAGACAGGTTTCGTTTTGGCTGCTGATGGGAAGGGGAGTTGAAGGTCAGGTGTCTCTAGTTTTCCCCTAGTCTTTATGCGGGCTCACTCTGATACTCCCTCCCCCGGAAAGCCTAGGAGAGCCTAGGAGACACAGACCTGTTTTATTGTTGCAGTCTGTCGGAGAGTGGTAGTGGATACTTCAGCTCTCCAAGATGGTGGCCGCTCTATTGAAACTTCTAATGTACAAAAACATCCCCATGCCCAAGCCTCCCAAATCTTAATATTTTTTCATATTTGCTTCAATTTTTTTCCCTCAAAAGAAATCCACTGTTAAAGACAATTAAGTCCCATATGTACCCATCATTGATACCATTCTGTTTCCCATCCTAAAGAAAACACTAGTGAGAATTTTTGTTAATGATTCCCGTGACTGGTTTTTATAGTTTTCATTATATGTCTATATCCACACACACTATAAAATATTATGGCACATTTTTAAATTTTATGTAAATAACATCTCACAGTATATATCCTTCAATTTACTCTTTTTACTCAGTTCTCTGTTTTTAACATTTTTTGATATTGTTAAAATATTTGGATCTAATGCCTTTTTTGTGGCTATACAGTATTCCATTTTATATGAATGCCCTGAGTCAATTACCCATTCTCTTGCTAATGAACATTTAACTTACTTTCAATGTTTTGCTATAGCTGCCTTTTTGTGCTGAATATTTTTATAGGTATATCTTTACTTAACCATTCAGGAATTTTCTTCAGTGTAGACACCTAGAAACAGAGGTTAGCTTATAACTTTACAGCAGATCATCATGTTTCATTTAAAAATGTATATATGAAGGGCTGGGATTGTGGCTCAGCAGTAGAGCGCTCACCTAGCACGCACGGGACCCGGGTTCAATTCTCAGCACCACGTAAAAATAAAGGCATTGTGTTGTGTCCATCTACACCTAAAAAATAAATATTAAAATTAAAAAAAATGTATATATGAGAATTTTTTAGTGAGAAAAGCTTACTTGCATAATCACACTTCCCACCAAACTTTCAATACATTATCTTATTTGACCTTTACAATAACCTTAGGAGGCCACAAGGAGGAATGACCTATCCCCAATTTTAAATTTGATGAAATTGATGCCAGGAAGTTTCTAAAATGTTTTGGCAAAAGAAAATACCCCTGGTAGATTCTGGCTCCAGCCTAGGTACCTGACTCTAAGACGGCTGTGTTTGAAGCCAGGTGTTCCAAGTGTTCAAAAATCAGTGTACTTTTCACTTGCATCTCAGTTGGTCAGGTGGAGAGCTTCAGCTCAGCTGGACTCTGTGAGTAGCCTATCTTCTCAGGCTGAGCAAAATGAGAGGAGTGAAACCACGTGTTTGAGCTGAGCGTGGTTGTCAACATCCATTTGGGCTCCACTTTTTGAGTATTTATGAAACTTGGTTTTGGAACACAGTAAGTATTGTAGGGAAGCAATGTGGGGAGGAACACAGAGACTTTTAAAATCACTGCCCTTCTGCTGGTGAGGGCCTTTGGGAGATGGTCATGAGGGTGGAGCCCTCATGAATGAAGTTAGTGCCCTTATAAAAGAGGCCCCAGAGAATCACTGGGCCCTTCCACTATAGTGAGACTATAGTGATAAGAGTCAGTCCATGAAGGAACAGGCCCTGCCCAGACACCAAATATGCTGTTTCCTTGATCTTGGACTTACCAGCCTCCAAAACTGTGAGCAATTAATATTTGTGGCTTATGATCCAACAAATCAGTGGCATTCTGTTACAGCCACCTCAGCAGACTAAGACATCTTCCTAATTTTGACTGGATACTTTGTTATCCCAAACTCAACCTCATACATAAATGGATTTTGTGAATCCCTGAATGATTTGTAAAAGCTTTACTTTTCAAAGAAGTAAGTCAGAAACACAAAAACTAAAAAGGAAACCCAATGAAGTTCTTCAGGGGAAGTAGCATTTAATGATTGTATATCACATTCCAAGCAGCACATATTACCTCAATAACTCCTCATTCTGACCCTAGGAGAGATGTCAATGAATGGAAAGCAAAGATACCACACTGTCTCCCCCACTCCCTTTGCATTCACAGCCCAATCTACTCATTGTCTCCACCATTCCACCCAAACATCCTCCCTTCATCTGCTAGAGATTCCAAGTCAAAAAGTGCAATGAATCATTTTGGTCCCTTCAGTAGAGGTTGGCACAGTTGAGGAAAAGGAGAGAGAAGTATGGAAAACCCCATCAACTCCCCCATAGCATTTTCAGGTATTTTAAAAGGGCAGATGGGAAATAGCATATGTTTTGCTAGTCACCCAGATTTCTATTTCTGGCCAGTGTTAAAAGTTCTGTTCCTCTGTGTCTTGCATCTTCTGACTGTTCCCTTTCTCTCTGCCCGTTGTGAAGAGAAACTTATAATTTATACCCCACCCTTTTTTAAAATTTCTTGAAAATACCATGCACCTGACACCTTTTGGGTAGTGAACTTTAAAATTTTATTTTTGTGTGTATGGAGCTGGGGATTGAACTGAGAACCTCACACATGCTAGGCAAGCACTCTACCACAGAGCTACTTCCCCAGGCCCTTGTATAGTAGATTTTAAATAAATACTCCAGGGCTGGGTTGTAGCTCAGTGGTGGAGTACTCACCTTGCATGTGTGGGGCACTGGGTTCGATCCTCAGCACCACATAAAAATTAAAAAATGGAGGTGTTGTGTTCATCTGTAACTAAAAATAAATAAATAAATAAATAAATAATAAACAAATAAGTATTCCAGGCATTGGAAGATGACTACAACAAAGAGCAGCACAGTAGTTAACCTAAAATGCAATATTAGATTCCTGGTTCTAGGAGAGGGGATAGCATAAGAGCATGAATGTTAGTTGGCAGGAATCAATGACTCATTGAGACTCAAATTTAAAGACCTTCACAAAACTAAATTATTTTCATTTTCTCTTCTTCCTTGCATTGCAGTATTTGAATTAGGGCTCTTGATTTCAAGTGTCAGAAATCTCAACCCAAACTGGCTTATATAAAAATAAAATGTGTGTATCTCAAAAAAAAAAAAAAGAAAAAAGATTCCTTGTTCTTAGGAAGTCTTTGTCTATGTTTTCCTCAATCCTTCATTTCACATTCACTATTTAGTTACTAGATTTTTACAACAAATCACCCCAAAACATAATGGCTTAGAATCACTCTATTTACAAATGGTCAACAAATATATGAAAAAATGTTCAACATCTCTAGCAATTAGAGAAATGCAAATTAAAACTAAACTGAGATTCCAGCTCACTCCAGTCAAAATGGGAATTATTGAGAATACAAGCAATAATAAATGTTGGCAAGGATGTGGGAAAAGAAAAGCTCACTCTGGATTGCTGGTGGGAATGCAAATTTGTGCAACCAATGGAAAGCAGTTATGGAGATTCCTCAAAAAACTGGGAATGGATTCACCATTTGACCCAGCTCTCCCATTCCTCGGTTCATACTCAAAGGACTTAAAATGAGCGTACTACAGTGATGCAGCCACATCAATGTTTATAGCAGCTCAATTCACAACAGCTAAACTATGGAACCAGCCTAGGTGCCCTTCAACAGATGAATGGATAAAGAAAACGTGGTGTATATGTACACAATGGAACAATACTCAGGCATAAAGAGAAATAAAATCATGGCATTTGCCAGTAAATGGATGGAACTGGAGACTGTTATGCTAAGTAAATCAGTCCCATAAAACCAAAGGTCAAATGTTTTCTCTGGTATGTGGAAGCTAACCTGCAGTGAGGGAGGGGGTGGTGAGAGGAAGAATAAAAGTGCAGTAGATTAGACAATGGAGAATGTAGGGAAGGGAGGGAGCATAGGCAATGGAAAGAGAGTGGAATGAATCGGACATAATTTTCCCATGTAAATATGTGAAAACAACACAGTGAATCCCACCACCATATACATCTGTAAGATTGGGACTCTAACTAGAATAAGATATATTCCAAGCATGTATGATTACATCAGAATGGATTCAGCAGTCATGTTTAAAAAAAATCAATAAATTAATAATAGTATAAAAAGAACAACTATATTTATAGTTTCCATGGATAAGAAAGCCAAGATTAGCTTACCTGGGTCCCACCCTGCTCAGTCATGTGATTGTTGGCAGGATTCAGTTTCTTGAGGGCTCCAGGCCAGGGGCTTCCTCTGACTCCTCAACATGCAGTCCTCTCCATAGAATATTTTATACAGAATGCGGCAGCTTGCTTCTATACAGCAAGCAATAGAGAGAGAGGGCCAACAAGTGAGAGAATACCAGCAGGGTAGAAGTCCCTCCCCATTGTTTGCTAACCAGGAAATAGATGGTTAGAATAGTCTGTTAATTTAAAGCAAGTCATTTAAAAGCAAGTCAATTTTGCTATATTCCATTCATTTAAAATAAGACATTGGGTATAAAATAAGACATCTCACACTCCAAGAGAGGAGATTACACAAGGGCACAATCCCAGGAGTTGGGAATGACTAGAAGCCATGTCAAAAGTTGCCTACTACTCCAATGCTCACAATCTTCTACTCAGTCATTTGTATTGATTTTATGTCCAACTCAGGCTCTTTTCTCATCCACATTACTGAACAACCCCTATTTGGACTTTTTTGCCTTCATAGTTTCCTATCTCATTTCGTATGTAGCAATTTAGCTCTCTGTCTCACTTTAATAGTAGAAGTTAATATCTACTACATACTTACTATGTTCCAGGAAGTCTCCTAAGTACTTTATATTTTTTTAACTCATTTAATTCTCACAAATACTAACTGAGCTATATACTCATGTCAATCCCATCTTACAGAGCAACAGATTAGAAAGTATAGAAAGGAGAACAACATGTCCCCACCCCAACCAACATAAAACACCACCTCCATCATACTATTCATGTTCTCAAAGGTTAGGGGAGGAATTTTTCTAAATAAAAAGCTATTTTTTCCCCTCTAAAAGGAATTGTGCTGCTAACTTTAAATATACATGTTCTTAAATAATACATATTTGTATTACCATTATGTGTATCGGAAGGCAAAGGTTCCCATTTCTTGGCTCCTTTATTTTCTCCAATTTCCATTCCTAAGGACTGTGAGCATGGATTCCCCAGAATTTTAAATGTCATCAGGAGAGGATGCTGTTCTCCCATCCAAATGGTTTTCCTCCACATGTCACTTGACATATGACAAGATTGACATGTGTTAACCCTGGCAATGGTTGACATTTATCCAAATCTCCTCAAGGTATTGAAATGTCAAGTGTGAAAATTCATAAGCTTTTGCCTTCTTTTGCACTTCTGACTGGAGCTTAGGATGTGAAGGGCTCTGATAGCACTGTAATAAGTCATGTATTCAGGATACTCATGCTTCAAGATGAGCCCGACGCCCTTGGCCAATCTCCTGCCTTCACCTTCTCTTACATTGCAGGTGAAAGACACCTGGGAGCTGAGTGGGCAGGGTTAGCTATGATATGTGATTAGACCCCTGCCCTTCCCCCTTTGGGCCCAGAATGCCTGCCCATATAGCAGTCACAATTAACATCTTTCCCCCTCTGAGTAGCCTCTTACCTACTGTTGTGCCTACTGTGTGTTGATACAGTCCATCCCATGAAGGAGAGGACAGCTTCTCTTAACTCAGGGTTTTTTCTTGACTCTTGCCCTCTGTTCTTAAAGACCTTAGCTGTCATAGGTTAGTCATTTATTGATCTGTACATCCAATATTTAGTGTCTATTATGCACCAGTTTCTGTACTAAGAATCTAAACTCTGTTTTTTATATGATAAAGTTAAGTTTTGTTATTTTGACTATAGAAAACTTAACAGTAGATGTAAGTAAGAATTATATAAGTTTTATGAATATATTATAGGTGGACCCAATAGTAATACAATTTACTAGCACTGCCTTGGGAAGTGAGTGGAAGCAAGGGAAATGCATATTGATATTATAATTTAAAATAAATAAGAATGAGGTTTCTCATATTTCTTTCATTCCTTCCAATGCTTTTCTTATAACTTTGCAAATTATAACCTTAAATGTGAGAATGCTGACTTCATATTATAGGAGTTAACACTCTCAAGAGAATTCATATTCAAAAATGGAGTTAAAAAAACTACCTTATTTATAGTCTGAGGCTTTCGAATTTCATAAAATGACAATCATACACACACATACACACACAAATTAACACCCATCACAAGCATCTTAAAGAGAAGTGATGTGCTACAACATAGAACTTGGTAAGAGAAGACTGCTAATGACTAGCTATGTGATCTTGGATAAACTTGTTAGCTTACATTGGACAAGATTGTAGTTTAATAGCTAGCACACTTATATCATTTTCTAAATTAAAGAAAGGCACATAATCCTGCAGATTAGATTAAGGTATTTGTTATGGTGCTTATAAAATCACAACACACTCACACATTTGGCATTGCATTGATATATAATTTCAGTTCAAGGGCATTTGAAAACCTTCCATTTTGGATCCGTTCTATGTGAAGGAATGTATCAGCCTGATGAAATTCAGCGGAGTGCCCATAATTCTGGGAATTGAGGGGCTAGGGGAGGGCCTGGGAAGCTCTCCTAGATGTGTCCCTTTCAGGGATCTTCAGGAAAATGCTCATTCATGTGGGTTTCTGAGGTTTCTAATAGGCACCCCTCCCCCCCCCTTTTTAAACCTTATTTGCTTCTTTCTTTTGAGAGCATTGAAACTACTTAGTGCAAAAATAGGGCTTAGAAAAAGAAAAATTAGGGCTGGAGATAGAGCTCAGTTGGTAGAGTACTTGCATTGCATGCACAAGGCCCTGGGTTCAATCCTCAGTACTCCCCCAACACACACACTCCCCCCCAAAAAAAGAAGAAAAAGAAGAATTAATATTTACTTACTCACTGGACTTCTGAATTTGGAGAGAAATAAAAGACTAGAAGAGGTTTATCTTTGTAAGTCTGTAGACTTGAAAAAAGTTCCTAACTTTTGTGAGTTTTAAAGGGAGGATGTCGTCTATAAACTTCACACACAGAATCCAGCATTTCACCAGAGTTTAAGAAAGTAAGGAATGTTGTTCTGACAAATAAACAAATCATTCTGAGAGAAGTGAGCATTCTTGTACCTTGATCAAGTCAGTTCCTAAGTTCCCCAGCTCTATAACTCCAGAAGTTCTAAGAAGATATGTTTTATCTTTTGATAATGAAACCAATATAGTAATAATAGAACATTACTAAAACCCTTAGAAAGCTTAGAAAGGTAAAAAATCAACTAAAAACATAGTAAAGACATGAAGTAAACCAATGGTGATAATATTTAAGAATATGTTGAAGTATGAATGTAGTTGTAGTAAGAGGTTGTTTGGCTATTGTTTCAGGTGTTTGAAATGTCCAAAAAAGCAGTTCAACTAGCTTAGAAACTGTACTTTGATAAGAGGCCCAGAATAGCCAGAGCAACCTTAGCAAGAAAAGTATTGCAGGGGCATCACAATAGGAGACCTTAATTTACACCACAGAGCTATAGTAACAAACATGGCATAGTATTGGCACCAAAACAGACATGAAGACCAAAGGAACAGAATAGAAGACACAGAGACAAACCCACATGAATACAGTTTTCTCATACTAGACAAAGGTTCCATAAATACACATTGGAGAAAAGATAGCTTCTTCAACAAATGATGCTCGGAAAACTGGAAATCCATATATAGCAGAATGAAATGGAACCCTCATCTCTCACCCTGAACCAAACTCAGCTGAAAGTGGATCAAAGACCGAGGCATTAGACCAGAGACCCTGCACTTGCTAGAAGATAAAGTAGGCCCAACTCTCCATCATGTCAGGTTAGGAACTGACTTCCTCAACAAGACTCCGAAAGTGCAAGAAGTAAAATCAAGAATCAATAAATGGGATGGTATCAAACTAAAAATCTTCTTCACTGAAAAGGAAACAATCAAGAAAATGAAGAGAGATTCTACATAATAGGAGAAAATCTTTGCCACCTGTACCTCAGATAGAACATTAATATTCAGGATATACAAACAACTCAAAAAACTTAACACCAAAAATCAAAAAACCCAATCAATAAATGGGCAAAAGAACAGAACAGGCACTTTACAGAAGAAGAAATATGAATGGTCTACAAATACATGAAAAAAATGCACAACATCTCTAGCAATCAGAGAAATGCAAATTAAAACTACACTGAGATTTCAGTTCACTCCAGTCAGAATGGCAATTATCAAAAATACATGGGGCTGGGATTGTGGCTCAGCTGTAGAGTGCTCATCTAGCATGTGGGAAGCCCTGTGCTCAATCATCAGCACCACATAAAAATAAATAAATAAAATAAAGGTATTGTGTCCAACTACTTCTAAAATATAAATATTAAAAAAATTACAAAAAAAATAGATGTTGGTGAGGATGTTGGGGGAAAGGTACACTCATACATTGCTGGTGGGACTCCAAATTGGTGCAACCATTCTGGAAAGCAGGCAGAATGGAGCTTCCTCAAAAAACTTGGAATGGAGCCACCATTTGACCCAGTTACCTCAATTCTCAGTATATACCCAAAAGACTTTAAATTAGCATACTACAGTGACACAGCCACATCAATGTATATAGCAGCTCAATTCACAATAGTTAAGCTATGAAAAACACCTATATGGGGGGATTGAAGATGGCGGCGAAGGGAGTGCATCACCCCCGTGCGCCGCATCACTGTGCAGGAGAAAGACGAGGTGAAACAGCTGACGGCTGTCTTGTTGGGAAATTCCAGCGAAATTGAGGTGCTCCAGAATCTAGTAGAGGGATTTCCATCGTGCGAGGTTCTGCTGCGGGGGCTCGGATGCGGTCGCATTGCCTGATTGGCGGATCGCCCCGCGGCTGGAGTCTGCGGCGCGCGCTTGGAAGCGGCGAGGTGCCGGAGCGGGGGTGCAGCGATGCGGATTCTGGGGGCTCCTGCCAGCGGCACAATGGCTGTGCTTAGTGCTGAGTTCTGGCTTTGAGACGGAGGAGAGAAGCGGTCCAGTTCGGTTCTCGACACCGGTCGGACCACGGAGGAGGACAGCGGCCGCCATCGTGGAGAGCTGATGGAATCATCCCTGTTTTCTACTGATCTCAGCTCATTCAGATATGGAACAGGTGATTTCAGGCTGGCATTTGCCTGCGTCTCGCAGACAGATCACTCAGGCTCAGGGCTAGAGAACCTGTGGGGAATACTCCTTGGGGCTCGCTCCTAGCAAAGCGTGCACCGAGCTCTGAGCAGCCGGGTTCTGGTTCCCACAGCTGCTTTGGCCCAGGGCTGGGGAACCCGCAGAGACTGCGTATTGAAGCTAGCTCCTAGTGGAGCGTGCATCGAGCTCGAAGCGGCTGGGTTCTGACCCCCGGAACAGTTTTGGCCCAGGGCTGGGGAACACGCGGGGACTGCGTCTTTGAGCCTGCTCCTAGCAGAGCGTGCACTGAGCTCGGAGAGCTTGGAGCGGCCGGGCTCTGGCTCGCGGAGCTGCTTTGGCCTAGGGCTGGGGAACCCGTGGAGATCGCTCCTTGGAGCCTGTGCCTAGCGGAGCATGCACCAGGCTCGGAGAGGCCGGGTTCTGGCTCCTGGAGCGGCTTTGGCCCAGGGACAGGGACCCCGCGGTAACTGCTTCTCGGTCCAGGTCCTGCTGGGTGCAGTGGGGGCCAGAGGGGCAGAGGGGAGCTGCCGCCTGTGCCCAGAACAGGCCAAGTGACCCACCGGCGTGGTATCACGACACCCCAACTGCAGCTGGGGCCGAAGAGAGTAGCCGCCTACGCCTGGAACAGGACCAGCGACCTGAAGGCGCGGTAGCCAAGTCACCCCATTTGGAGTAGGGGCTGTGTAGAACCGCCGTCTGAGCCTGCAAGGTAGGCAGACCTGCGATCCACTGGCAGGACAGGCCCGGTAGCCTGCCAGCGTGGTGGACACGTAGCACCGAGGCAGTTACGTCACACTGGTTGGAGTGGGGGTGGAGCAGAGCCGCCGCCCATGTCCGGGAAAGGCCCAGCGACCCATTGGAGAGGCAGTCAGGTAGCCCCATTTGGAGTGAGGGCTGAGCAGAACTGCCGCCCGAGCCCGCAAGGTAGGCAGACCTGTGACTCACCGGTGGAATAGGCTTAGAGGCCTGCCAGCGTGGTAGACACGTCACACCAATTGGAGTAGGGGCCGAGCAGAGCCACCACCCACATCCGGATCAGGACCAACGACCCGAGGGCGTGGTAGTTACATCACCACAATTGGAGTGGGGGCAGAGCAGAGCCGCCACCCGCGCCCGCAGGGTGGGCAGACCTGCGACCGACCAGCGAGGTAGACAGATCACCCTAATTAGAGGAGGAGCACAGCCACTACCCGCCCTGCAAGGGAGATTTTCCAACTATACAAGAGCAATATAAATAAATAGGGGGAAAATTTCAAAAACACAACAGTTTCACCAAGCAGAAAGAAACGCAAGCAGTATGAAAAGACAAGGAAAGAAAGGACCACAAGCAATGCAGGTCAACTTAACTTTAGAAGAGGTAATAGCTGCAACAGATGGAATGTCAGATAAAGAGTTCAGGATATACATGCTTCAGATGATCTGGAGTCTCAAGGAAGACATGAGACAGCAAAATCAGACAATGAAAGATCCCTTTGACAAGGAACTACATAAACAAATCCAGGAAGAAAAAGATCAATTACACAGGGAGATAGAGGTAATAAAAAACAAACAAATAGAAATCCTAGAAATGCAGGAAGCAATAAACCAACTTAAAAACTCAATTGAGAATACTACCAGCAGAGTAGATCACTTAGAAGATAGAACATCAGACAATGAAGACAAAGTATTTCAACTTGAAAAGAACATAGACAGCTCAGCAAGACTGCTAAGAAACCATGAGCAGAACATCCAAGAAATATGGGATAACATTAAAAGACCAAACTTAAGAGTCATTGGGATACAGGAAGGCACAGAGCTCCAAACCAAAGGAATAAACAATCTATTCAATGAAATAATAGGAGAAAACTTCCCAGACTTGAAAAATGAGACAGAATCCCAAATCCTAGAAGCCTACAGGACGCCGAATGTGCAAAATCATAAGAGATCCACACCTAGACACATTATAATGAAGATGCCCAACATACAGAATAAGGAGAGAATTTTAAAAGCTACAAGAGAAAGGAAGCAGATTACATTGAGGGGTAAACCAATCAGGATAACAGCTGATCTCTCAACACAGACTCTGAAAGCTAGAAGATCCTGGAATAACATATTTCAAACACTGAAAGAAAATGGGTTCCAACCAAGAATCGTGTATCCGGCGAAATTAAGCTTCAGGATGGAAGATGAAATTAAAACCTTCCACGATAAACAAAACTTAAAAGAATTTGCAGCTAGAAAACCATCTCTTCAAAAAATCCTTGGCAAAACATTACAGGAAGAGGAAATGGAAAATAACAATGAAAACCAACAGTGGAAGGTAGGACAGTAAAGGGGGGAAAGTAATCAAAGGGGAAAACAAATCAGGTTTAGTAACATTAATAAACAAATATGGCTGGAAGAACAAACCATATCTCAATAATAACCCTAAATGTTAATGGCTTAAACTCACCAATTAAGAGACACAGGCTAGTTGAATGGATCACAAAACAAGACCCAATAATATGCTGCCTACAGGAGACGCATTTGATAGGAAAAGATATACATAGACTGAAGGTGAAAGGTTGGGAAAAATCATATCACTCATATGGACTGCGGAAACAAGCAGGAGTGTCCATACTCATATCTAATAAAATAGATTTCAAGCCAAAGTTAATCAAAAGGGATAAAGAGGGACACTACATACTGCTCAACGGAACCATATACCAACAAGACATAACAGTCATAAATATATATGCCCAAACAATGGTGCAGCTATGTTCATCAAGCAAACTCTTCTCAAGTTCAAGAGTCTAATAGACCACCATACGATAATCATGGGAGACTTCAACACACCTCTCTCACCACTGGACAGATCTTCCAAACAAAAGTTAAATAAGGAAACTATAAAACTCAATAACACAATTAATAACCTAGACTTAATTGACATATATAGAATATACCACCCAACATCAAGCAGTTACACTTTTTTCTCAGAAGCACATGGATCCTTCTCAAAAATAGATCATACATTATGTCACAGGGCAACTCTTAGACAATATAAAGGAGTAGAGATAATACCATGAATCTTATCTGATCATAATGGAATGAAACTGAAAATCAACGATAAAAGAAGGAAGGAAAAATCATGCATCACTTGGAGAATGAACAATAGGTTACTGAATGATCAATGGGTTTTAGAAGACATCAAGGAGGAAATTAAAAACGTCTCAGAGTTAAATGAAAACACAGACACAACATATCAGAATCTATGGGAAACATTGAAAGCAGTTCTAAGAGGAAAATTCATTGCTTGGAGTCCATTCCTTAAAAAAAGAAAAAACCAACAAATAAATGATCTCATACTTCATCTCAAAATCCTAGAAAAAGAAGAGCAAAACAACAGCAAAAGAAGTAGAAGGCAAGAAATAATTAAAATCAGAGCTGAAATTAATGAAATCGAAACAAAAGAAACAATTGAAAAAATTGACAAAACTAAAAGTTGGTTCTTTGAAAAAATAAATAAAATCGACAGACCCTTAGCCATGCTAACGAAGAGAAGAAGAGAGAGAACTCAAATTACTAGCATACGGGATGAAAAAGGCAATATCACAACAGACACTTCAGAAACACAGAAGATAATCAGAAATTATTTTGAATCCTTATACTCCAATAAAATAGAAGATAGTGAAGGCATAGATAAATTTCTTAAGTCATATGATCTGCCCAGATTGAGTCAGGAGGATATAGACAACCTAAACAGACCAGTAACAATAGAGGAAATAGAAGAAACCATCAAAAGACTACCAACTAAGAAAAGCCCAGGACCGGATGGGTATACAGCAGAGTTTTACAAAACCTTTAAAGAGGAACTAACACCAATACTTTTCAAGCTATTTCAGGAAATAGAAAAAGAGGGAGAACTTCCAAATACATTCTACGAGGCCAACTTCACCCTGATACCTAAACCAGACAAAAACACTTCAAAGAAAGAAAACTACAGACCAATATCTCTAATGAACCTAGATGCAAAAATCCTCAATAAAATTCTGGCGAATTGGATTCAAAAATATATCAAAAAAATTATACACCATGATCAAGTAGGATTCATCCCTGGGATGCAAGGCTGGCTCAATATACGGAAATCAATAAATGTTATTCACCACATCAATAGACTTAAAAATAAGAACCATACGATCATCTCGATAGATGCAGAAAAAGCATTTGACAAGTACAGCATCCCTTTATGTTCAAAACTCTAGAAAAATTAGGGATAACAGGATCATACCTCAACATTGTAAAAGCAATCTATGATAAGCCACAGGCCAGCATCATTCTGAATGGAGAAAAATTGAAGGCATTCCCTCTAAAATCTGGAACAAGACAGGGATGCCCTCTCTCACCACTTCTGTTCAACATAGTCCTCGAAACACTGGCCAGAGCAATTAGATAGACAAAAGAAATTAAAGGCATAAAAATAGGAAAAGAAGAACTTAAATTATCACTATTTGCGGATGACATGATTTTATACCTAGCAGACCCAAAAGGGTCTACAAAGAAACTATTAGAGCTAATAAATGAATTCATCAAAGTGGCAGGATATAAAATCAACACGCATAAATCAAATGCATTCCTGTATATCAGCGACAAATCCTCTGAAACGGAAATGAGGACAACTACTCCATTCACAATATCCCCCCCAAAAATAAAATAGTTTGGAATCAACCTAACAAAAGAGGTGAAAGACCTATACAATTAAAACTACAGAACCCTAAAGAGAGATATAGAAGAAGACCTTAGAAGATGGAAAAATATACCCTGTTCATGGATAGGCAGAACTAACATCATCAAAATGGCGATATTACCAAAAGTTCTCTATAAGTTCAATGCAATGCCAATCAAAATCCCAACAGCATTTCTTGTAGAAATAGATAAAACAATCATGAAATTTATATGGAATAATAAAAGACCCAGAATAGCAAAAACAATGCTAAGCAGGAAGTGTGAATCAGGCGGTATAGCGATACCAGACTTCAAACTATACTACAGAGCAATACTAACAAAAACAGCATGGTACTGGTACCAAAACAGGCGGGTGGACCAATGGTACAGAATAGAGGACACAGTAACCAATCCACAAAACTACAACTATCTTATATTTGATAAAGGGGCTAAAAGCATGCAATGGAGGAAGGATAGCATCTTCAACAAATGGTGCTGGGAAAACTGGAAATCCATTTGCATCAAAATGAAACTGAATCCCTTTCTCTCACCATGCACAAAAGTTAACTCAAAATGGATCAAGGAGTTGGATATTAAATCAGAGACACAGCATCTGATAGAAGAAAAAGTGGGCTATGATCTACATACTGTGGGGTCGGGCTCCAAATTCCTCAATGGGACACCCATAGCGCAAGAGTTAACAACTAGAATCAACAATTGGGACTTACTCAAACTAAAAAGTTTTTTCTCAGCAAAAGAAACAATAAGAGAGGTAAACAGGGAGCCTACATCCTGGGAACAAATCTTTACTCCACACACTTCAGATAGAGCCCTAATATCCAGAGTATACAAAGAACTCAAAAAATTAGACAATAAGATAACAAATAACCCAATCAACAAATGGGCCAAGGACCTGAACAGACACTTCTCAGAGGAGGACATACAATCAATCAATAAGTACATGAAAAAATCCTCACCATCGCTAGCCGTCAGAGAAATGCAAATCAAAACCACCCTAAGATACCATCTCACTCCAGTAAGATTGGCAGCCATTATGAAATCCAACAATAACAAGTGCTGGAGAGGATGCGGGAAAAGGGTACACTTGTTCATTGTTGGTGGGACTGCAAATTGGTGCAACCAATTTGGAAAGCAGTATGGAGATTTCTTGGAAAGCTCGGAATGGAACCACCATTTGACCCAGTTATTCCCCTTCTCGGTCTATTCCCTAAAGACCTAATAAGAGCATGCTACAGGGACACTGCTACATTGATGTTCATAGCAGCACAATTCACGATAGCAAGATTGTGGAACCAACCTAGATGCCCTTCAGTAGACGAATGGATAAAAAAAATGTGGCGTTTATACACAATGGAGTATTACTCTGCATTAAAAAATGACAAAATCATAGAATTTGGAGGGAAATGGATGGCATTAGAGCAGATTATGCTAAGTGAAGCTAGCCAATCCTTAAAAAACAAATGCCAAATGACTTCTTTGATATAAGGGGAGTAACCAAGGACAGGGTAGGGACGAAGAGCTTGAGAAGAAGATCAACATTAAACAGGGACGAGAGGTGGGAGGGAAAGGGAGAGAGAAGGGAAATTGCATGGAAATGGAAGGTGATCCTCAGGGTTTTACAAAATTACATATAAGAGGAAATGAGGGGTAAGAGAAGAATAATACAAGTGGAAGAAATGATTTACAGTAGAGGGGGTAGAGAGAGAAGAGGGGAGGGGAGGGGAGGGGAGGGGAGGGGGGATAGTAGAGAATAGGATAGACAGCAGAATACATCAGACACTAGAATGGCAATATGTAAATCAATGGAAGTGTAACAGATGTGATACAGCAATCTGTATACGGGATAAAAATGGGAGTTCATAACCCACTTGAATCAAACTGTGAAATATGATATATTAAGAACTATGTAATGTTTTGAATGACCAACAATAAAAAAAAAAGAAAAACACCTATATGTCCTTCAACAAATGAATGGATAAAGAAAATGTATATATACAAATGGAATATTACTCAGTGATAAAAAAGAATGAAATTATGGTATTTGCTGGTAAATGGATTGATCTGGAGATTATCATGCTAAGTGAAATAAGCCAATCCCCCAAATCCAAAGGCCTAATATTCTCCCTGATAAGTGGATACAAACACACAATAAGGAGGTTCGGGGAGGGAAGAATAGAAGTTCACTGGTTTAGACAAAGGGGAATGAAGGGAAGGGAGGAAGGATGGGAATCGGAAAACAGTAGATGAATTGGACATAACTTTGCCATGTTCATATATGAACACTCGACCAATGAAACTCCACATCATGTACAACTGCAAGAATGGGATCCTAATGAGACTAAGTTATACTCCATGTATGTATAATATGTCAAAACATACTTTACTGACATGTATATCTAAAAAAAACAAATAAAAAATAGAAACTAGTTTTAATTGGTTAAGAAAACATAATTTGGGGCTGAGGATGTGGCTCAAGTGGTAGTGCGCTCACCTGGCATGCGCAGGGCGCTGGGTTCGATCCTCAGCACCACATAAAAATAAAATAAAGATGTTGTGTCCACCGAAAACTAAAAAATAAATATTAAAAAACTCTCTCTCTCTCTAAAAAAAAAGAAAACATAATTTAATTTTTAGATAGTCTTATAAAATATGAATGGCAGTTTGTTTTCAGTTAAACAGCCATATTTTAATCTCATAGTTTACGTCTCATTCTGGTGGTTGGCAGGGTGTTGCATCTATGATGCTCAATTGATATCTTGCATTGAATTAAATGAAAGATTTTCAACTCTGCTGCAGTCTGGCTGGGCACAGAATCACGAGCCACTCAAGCAGGAACAAAACTTTATTTTTGAAAATGCCTCCAATACCCCGTACCCGTCCGGGAAGAAGCCGGTCCACCCAAGCGGTGGTGTTCTACTGGAACCCCAGAAGAACTTCCTGCCCCGGAATTCTCTCCTACTGTACTTCCCCAACCAATGGGAACTCTCCAGGAGTACTGTAGGAGGCAGAGGTGAACAGCAGGAGTCCAATATCCATATGAATGCAAATCTTAACATAATCATATTATCTCAATGGCTAGCTGGCGTCACCTTTCAACCAAAAGTGCCATGCATCATATTACTTGGCTGTGGCTCTTAGCAGGACTCTAAAGTCTACCCATATGGCTCAAAGTGACCTATTTAGGAATTGTGTGACTTGGCCACATTACTCAGGATCTTAGCAAAGGCTGGAAGGATAAAATGGAGAGCATATGTGAAGGTCTGAATCCAGTTCCTGGAATATAGTAAGCACATAATGAAGGGCAGATATTATTATTGTCATCCAAAGACAAGTAACTCATTTCTCCCTGGTTTACACATAAAAGTGTTCAAAAATCCATACTGGACACAGAGTTCCAAGCAAATAGATGTCTAAGCTTTAATTTAATAAATTGATACCGAGATTTGGGGTCTGTGTGATGTAGCCTCTTTTCTATTGGCAGGAATGGAGGGACAGATAAGTTCCAGCATAGTACTGGGCAGAGTCAGAGCCCCAGACATTAAAAGAATAAAAAAAATGAGATAATTTTCTCAATCAGGCTCACATTGGAAGCATGCCATTTCTCTTGCTTCTTGTCCATGACCCTATGAAGAACAAAAAGTTATAATAAATGTCCGGTTTCTGACAATGAATGGTTACACATCATTGATTCTCAACTATTTGCTCCTCCACTTATTCTTGCAGTAAACATTCTCAGTTCATGTTGAGTGTATGACCTACCCTGAGGTGAAGGGAGGTAAGAAGGCTGTAAAAGGGACAGCATTTATGAAAACATCCAGAGAATTAACAGTGGCTCTGGCAGAGAAATTCCTGCCAGATTCTCAGGGTATCCCTAGAAATGGTCAATGACTGATTCTTGCTATGAGCACCAACATGCTCACATGAAGTAACTCTTGAAAGTTCCTGTGTAGTGTAGGACTGTTTAGATGTGCAATGACTGGATTGTCAGAGCTGTAACCTGCTCAATATGGACAGACTGGGTGGTAACTATAGGCAGGTGAGGTATGGCTGGAGCAGGTGAGTCATTGTGGCTGTGCCCTGGAAGGGTACATCTACTTTGTGGCCCCATCCCTCCCTCCCTCTCTGTTTCCTGACTCCACCATGAGGTGAGCAACTTTCCTTTGCTGTGCCCTTCATCCTTGATGCTGTTTCACCTTGGGCCCAGAGCACCACAGTTGGCCATCTGTGGACAGAGGCCTCTGTAACCATAGGCCAAAAATAAATTTTTCCTCCTCTAAGTTGTTCTTGTCAGGTATTGATCTTAGTCACAGCGACAAAAGATTAACTAAAACTATTCTCATGCACCTAGGTATATGACAAGACAATAAACTAAAGCCAGTTTCACTAGTTCCAGCAAATGAGTGGGTTTCTGCTAGCTCCCCAAGTGCACATGGACTGAGGGCCTCACAGATGAAAGCCTGAAATTCTGAACCAGTTTCCCCATATTCTATCTTTGCAGACATATGATGGTATCAGCTCTGCAAGCAGCCGCCTTGCCAGGGTGTGTGGAAGACAGCAGCCGACTAACCCCATCACCTCTTCGGGGAACAGCCTCTTTGTGAGATTTCAGTCTGGCCCTTCCAGACAGAGCAGGGGCTTCCGAGCTAAATTCAGGCAAGGCAAGTGCCCTGTGGTTCCCCAAACATGGGAGAAATTTGTTAAGTGGCTTGTTGGTGCTGTAATAAAAGTGAGACCAGTCCTCAGAAACCAATCACAGCCTCCTACTCAACATGCAAAAATTTACATAGAACTAGGAAGCTATGGACTCATAATTTTTCCAACTGCTGGTATTTTTATCCTTGTCTAACTTGCATGATATTGACTTCCCGGGAATGTGCATCTCTCTCAAAACTACTGTGTAATTTCAAAAAATTTTCAGACTAATATTTAAAGGTACCACTAATACTAGAGTCAGTGTTGCATCCACTGATTAGAATTTATTCTAGAGTCACTGATTCTCAGTGTTTCCCCCAAGACCTTTTCACTCATTGCCTTTCATCTGGTCCTTTGTACAGATCAACCTTTTTTCCAGCTTCAGCCACAGAAGGAACTCAGAGCTGGAGAGATTGTTGATTGGCTCCTCCTTGGTGATGCTTTGTATGTGGATGATT
Source organism: Spermophilus citellus (assembly GCF_964194105.1). NCBI lineage: Eukaryota > Metazoa > Chordata > Mammalia > Rodentia > Sciuridae > Spermophilus > Spermophilus citellus. The sequence continues at coordinate 74,124,811 of NC_138187.1, read as the reverse complement.
TAGATATTTCATTTTAAATTAAGTTTTGTCTGTTTATCCATTACACCCATTTCAGCAGACTTGCTTGTATTTTATACTAAAGGGCCCTGGATAGGGAAAGTTCCTGAATGTAGATCTCCCAGCCATGTATTGTAGACTTTGGAACATGACAGACTGTATTCATGTGTCTCAATGATTTTTTTTAAGTTTCTTATTTTTTTAACATTTAATTATTCTTTTAAGTGTTGCTTCAGATTGAAAAGTCCCCACTAGCTCTTATTTGGACTACTATAACAGCCTCCTCAAGGTCACCTGCCCCTTGCCCCATTTTCCTCCAAGGTTACTTGCAAAAGCCTTGCTCCATTCACACCATCGAAGGTTCTAGTTTCTGTCTTGTCTCCACAAGCCTGGAAAATGAAGCCAAATATTCTCTCCAGGTGTTAGCCAGAGGTCCTACAACCTGTGCTGTTCTCTTTGCTGCATCACACTTGATACCCCGCCACCCCGAGCAAACACTTCTTTGATGTCTCTGCTCAGACTGCCCTCTCCCTGGACCACTAGTCCTCCCCCTCCACTAGCCACTGCCTCCTAGGAGACTCCTCTTTTGCTCTCCAGTAACAATACTTTCTCCCTCTTCTGGGCTTCCACAAAACTTTGAGATACTATGCTATTATGCTTAGGAAGTCTGTTCAACCAATATTTTCCTTAACAGAAGAAGTCATCTATGAATAGCTCATCCCTATACTTACAATTTACGAGTGGACAGAGTAAGCGAATCAGGCCAGAGTTTTGTCTGAATGACTCAGACAATCCATAGCCATTTAATAAGCTGTTCTGTGCCTCTTCCCCACTTCCTGTAATTGAAGAATATCGTTGTAAATGTTAAGTGTGTTCCCATTTTCTGATGGTTTATGTGCAGCTTCCTTGGCAGAAAACTTCCTCGGCATGCATTTCAGAAATAAGGAAAAAAAATCATTTATGTTTTCCTTCATCAAATAACGGTTTTGTACAGTCAGTAGAAATCAAAAGTGCATGACACATGTGTGTTTGTGTCCCCCAGAGTGTGGAGGCCGCATCCTCACTGACTCTTTTGATACTATTTCCTCTCCGTTGTTCCCTGCCAAGTATCCAAACAATCAAAACTGCAGCTGGATCATTCAAGCCCAACCTCCATGTAAGTAACAAAAACGACAAAGGAAAGGTGTTCGGGGCAGACGTGTCTGTGGGAAGTCAGTCTATGAGTAATGTTCTTATCTGCTTGGTGGTAACAATTGATGGCCTTCCTCCTCTTCTTTTGAAAGTCCCAATTCCTGATATATATAAGAAAAAGCATTTCCTAATCTGATAGGGAAGTAATCTTTAATGATTCATCTTAATGTAAACTTTGTTGTTGTTTTTTTTCAAACTTTCAAGGCCTTAGCAACATTGAGGGGAAAAAATAACAAACCTATATAACCCTGTTGTATTGACTGGCATGTGAGACTGAGAATAAGCAAACATAGTTGATAGTTTTGACATGTGTGCCTCAAGTATGGTAGAGGCTCAAGACAGTTGCTCTATGAAAAATGATGAATATGAATCACAGACTGGAGAAATACCTCACGGTTCAGGAATGCAATGCCACAAGCTTATAGATCTTCAATCCAAGTGAAAACTGATTATAAACCTGGCCTCTCCTGCAATGTATGTAATTTAAAAATCTCAGCAGGAACCTGGTAGAAACACTCAACAAGTTCTTCATTTCTTTTGTTGGAATCTAGAATCTTATTTTTTTACCTGGTAATTGTTGTTCAGGATTACTCTTCACATTTTACTGGCAGAGAGAAGTAGGAGACTACCCCAGGCAACACAACAAAATGACTACAAAGGGGATGGGGCCATTATGAATCCTGTTGCATGTAAGCCCTGCCCTCCTTTGATGTTTTCAGCAAAAAAAAAAAAAAAATATGATTTCAGACACAATGTGGGAAAGTCAATAGCTTCTCTGCTCAGTTCAGGAATTAATGACCTATGTGAAAATAGGCAAGTCAATTAAACTTATCAGCCCCCAGTACAAAATAATTTACAAAATGGAGTGTTTGATTTAAATATTATCTGACACTTTCCTTAGTGGTGTTAAGAGTTAACAAATTAACAGCATCTTTGTTGATGTGCATAAGATGTGGGGGTGGGGTGGGCAGTGACGTAATCCTTAGCCAATTGCAGACTGGAGAGAGTAGAGCCCTAACTGAGCATGGAGAAAGAAGCCCCCTGCCTTGAGCTCAGCAGTTTTGTGCCTAAGGATTATTTTCTAATGAATTGTAAAGTATTTAGATGAAAGATCTCAGTGCTTCAAGGACAACAACAGGAAAAGATCCTATTCTGAAGATTAGGGACCCTGGAAGAACAACAAAAGGAAAATGTACCCGGGCACTTGATGTTCTGCAAGTAATTCAAAGCTTTCTTAATAAATAACTCTGAACCTCCAGGGCACTAGCTCTGGCCTTAAAATAAACCTGAGTGTGCTACAGATGTGTTGTGCCAGGGAGAAAATAATGCCTCATTGACAAGTACATGTAAAGATTCAGAGTTTCTGGAATCTGTTCTCCTGAGAAAAAGGCTGAGAGGAGGAACATGGTAAGGACAGATAAAAATGTGTAATGACTGGAGTTTCCAGCAAGGCAGTCCCAAAGTTCCTGGGAGAGTCTATCCAAGAGCCCTGTTATTTACAACTACCAGCATTGCAGATTCTACAGGCACTTTCAAAAACATTCATTGTGTTGATTGTGTTGCTCTTCAAAAGAAAATCCTTGAGGAGAGAAGTTGTCCCCTCCCCCGTCTTTTCTCACTCAACCACTGGGCAAATCTGCTAGATTTCTTACTTCCCTGCTGGAAGACCCTCAACTGAGGTTATCCCAAGTAAATTTCTCTGTGTATGTTTCTTTGGCAGTATGTTCAACAATAATCTACTCCTTTTTTTTTTTTCTTACAGTCAATCATATTACTCTCTCCTTTACCCACTTTGGACTTGAAAGCAGTACAAGATGCACACACGACTTTCTAGAAGTTTTGGATGGCGATTACTATGATGCACCCCTCCGAGGTACTGCAGTGCATGCTCAAGTACAGCTGTGGTTTGGGCTGTCTCTCGTTTATGAACCTACATATTTATAGGTTTCCATTCAAGCCTAAATGTTTCCAATAAATATGAAGAGTAGCATGAGCCAAGTAAAGGTAATTAGAGGGTAGGAAAGCAGGATTTAATGTAGGGTTCAAGAAACTCAGCTCATGTATATTCAAGGACATGAATAGTTTGTGTGTGTGTGTGTGTGTGTGTGTGTGTATACACACATACATATAAACATATTTTTAGAAAATGTAAACATTGCAACTACCTGAAATAGTAGTGGAATGAAGGCCATTTCAGCATTAGAATTGTCAGGAGTTTTTTTGTCAATATTCTAAAAAAGGTCTTACATTCACCTAGAGCCTGTTTCTTTGTCCTCAGTGGAAGCAAAAACAATTTTTATTAATTAATTAAATTAAAAATGTGTTTCGACATCCCAGTAAAATTAAAATGTGCTGCTAATTTTTTAAATGTCTTCAAGTAATATCATCTCAGGTCATTTAAGCTTTCTCTGTGAATTTACTAATTTTTTTTTTTAATTTTAGTTTTGTTACACAAGCCTTTTTCTGTCAGGGAAGACATTTTGCTTTGCCGTTTGCCTATGGAGACAATAATGGGCAATCAGGGAACACCCTATGCCATGTGCACACCTCTCATTGTATTGCGTGGAATAACTGTCCAATAAACATTTGACCAAGGATGAGAGTATGCTCATTTTATCATTTTAACAAAAACTTGTATACCATGCCATGTGCTGAATACTATTCTAAATACTCTCTGAATAGGAACTCAATCCTCAAGCCCTTGGGATACAGGTTTTATTATTTTCAGCTTACCTCTTTTCATATGGAGAAACAAGGCACAGAGCATTTACAACTTGCCTCATATCTGGTAGCTGGTAAATGGCAGAGCGGAGAGAGAGTTGAATTCTGGTCATCTGGCTCCAGCTTCCACACTTTTCCCCCTACAGTTCCTTGAGACTCTGAGTAATAGTGCATTAATTGTGCACGTCCCTACTGTGTCTTATTTTAGTACATTTGGAGCTAAGACATCTGTTTTTCCTCTGGCCCTCTCTTATTCTTTATCTGTGTATCACCCTCTCTCCTATGCTTGTATTTAAACTCTATTTTAAATGTTCAGACACTGCCTCAAACACCAACTCTGACTTAGATGGTTCTGGTCGTGACTTCTCTGTGTGCTTGGGTCTCTGGTGATTCTAGTAGGGTTGTGCTTGTGACCTCTGCCAGATCACCGTTCATTCTTCTTGTCACCATCTTTGTTATTTAGGCCGTTACTGTGGCACCTCCATGCCCCACCCCATCACGTCCTTTGGCAGTGCCCTGATGCTGAGGTTCGTCTCTGATTCCGGACTGAATTTTGATGGTTTTCATGCCACATATGCTGCATCCACATCGGGTAAGAAACTTGAGCAAATGGCTGGACTAGGTTAGCATGAGTGCAGTGGAAGTCCTGGGTTTGTTGTTTAGGACTTTTTCAAAGTTGGGGACTAGTTTCCTGGATCACCTCTTTGGCTCACTTGACCTTCTTCAAGTTCTAGGAATACTGGGGAGAAGCGGCGGGAAACCTGCCTATCTTTTTAGCCCCACCTCATGATCTCAGTTGACTTGTTGACCTGTGTCTTGGTGATGCTCTTGCGGTGGTCCCTGGCTGCCAGCATCTGATGGCGCCTCCATCTCCTATGGATGGACAACCACATGGCTGGTCTGTCTCCTGAGCCTCAATGCTGGGCTCAGGCAGGGTATGGATATTGACAGGGAGGGCAGGGTCGATGAAGCAGATGGGGAGGGGAGGAAAGAAACCATGCTGCCTTGGGCTTCTTAGCCAGGAGAGGGCTGTTTCAACTCTCAGCCCTGTGGTACTAAAAAGCTGAAGCCCAGCTAGAAGGTGGGTGTGTGTTCCAGTGTTCTACTGAGAAGGAGAAGCTGGAATCTGCCTTCTCTTCTAAGCCAGGGTTGAAATAATCTTGTTCAGAAAAACCAAATGGTTGTAGGGTTAAAAACAAATCTTTTATTATCCAGGTATAGTTCATGGGGAGGAAAAGATTTTAGAAAAAGTGCAGAGATCCCTTCTGATCCAGCCACTGTGGGGCTCTTGGTTTCCAGTTTCTAGAACCTTTTCCTTATATAAGGAAATTGAGATGGAGATTCCAATCACTTGATGCTGGTTCCAGTGCTCTCTCTGCTTTGTCTTAACTGCCCACACCCATCTTTGCTCTGACAACCCCTTTCTTTTTCTTTTTTTTTCTAGCTTGTGGTGGAACCTTCCACATGGCCGAAGGCATCTTGGACAGCCCTGGCTACCCCGAAGTTTATCCTCCTAATACGGAATGTGTCTGGAACATTGTCAGTTCCCCTGGCAACCGACTCCAGCTTTCTTTTATGTAAATCCTTTTTCATGGGGTATTGTTTCAGTGCTAATGAATCTTCAGGAAGGAAGCGCTGTTACTAATAGGATGGACAACTAACAACACATGTGTCCAAGCAACTGCTAAAAGGAATACAGTGGGAACTTTAGGAAATCTTTTTTCATATTTCCTCTGTTTTAGTCATAGCTTGGGTTATAAATAGCGTCAAGGTTCTCTCAAGAGTGGTTCTAGCGATCTGCCTGACATTACCAGCAGTACATCATTAAGATTTTGGTCTTCTAAATTTGGGGAATATTTATGTTTACAGAACAATGCTGTTATCTTTTCTTAGAATTAGTTACATTGGTTCTTTCAGAGCATCGCTAACATCCTCTCTTCCAAGGGAGAGCTCCATATCAAATAAACTTCTTCACTCCCGTGCCTTATCCCTACACCAATCCACTCTGCCCTCTTTTTCTATCAAAAGAATGAGTTTGGAAAATCTTTTGGAACTTAGTAGTCGATTTGCAAAATCACTCTCGTGCTTCTCATTGAACTCTAGCACTTTTGGAATATGGACTATGGATGTAGGTCAGTAAGATCCTGTCACATTCCTAGTCCATCTTACTTCAATGAAACAGGAATAATAGTATCTCCCAGAAGTGGATGTAAAAAAACACATGGTGTGTGCAACAGGATTTTTTGATCAACCCATAGAGGGGTACTGTGGTGTGCCTCTTTGCTAATGGATGCTTAAGAAATGCCTGGGTGAGGATACTTTGGTATTTAAATTGACGCTTTGAATTAAAAGCTGTGCACCACACTGTAGTAGTACATATTATTAGGCTATGGTTGGCATTGCTAATTCTGTTTTGAAGGCAATATGTTTCTTAATATTGAGATGAGAGGATTGTTTTGAGTATACTTTCCTATTTATTCAAAACTCTGGCTCTTCATATAATCTGTGCAGCAAGAGCTGATTAAAAATATAAGACAACAACTTATTTGTGGACCAAGTTCAAACATCTCAAGTTGCTTTCTCTAATCCATCATAGTGCCACTTCATGGTGCATATGGCATTGTGTTAAGACAAAGCCACCCTCTGCATGCCTGAAAGGCAATACAAATTTAGACTGCCACATGGGAAGGAGGTTTTAACTCCTCTTTGCCTTTACTGAAGGCACAAAATTCAGTATGGGACAAACCTGTGTATATAATTTTTACCTGACATCTTTATCCCTTTATTAAGCAAATGCTTATCAAGACCCTAAGCACATAGTAGGCACTTGCTACTCCCATGCTAGATGCTTTATTGATAACGATGAACAAAACATGATGTCCTTACGGTGAAGTCCAAGGTTCCTGTGGCTTAGTAGATCTCATACTTGCAGATGAAATGACTTTTCTTTGGGTCTTCACCAAATTCACACTGATGGCCACCCTGACATTTAGTGGTTGTCAGAAACTAAGCTATGTACTAGTAATGTTTAAGAGAGATAAGATCCCAGTTATTGATGAATTATTAATAAATGAACATCAGAGGCTTTTAAATTGAAACCTCAAAAGATGAATTTCATCTGTAGCGTGGTCATAAGAACAAGCTTCTAAGACCACTGCTAGGATTAAAGATGTCAAATTTGAAACGTATAGCACAAGTGTGTTGCTCAGCAAATGTTGGGTGAATGTTAATTCTTTCAGTCTCTGCCATTTCCAAAGTATCTGCTCTGCTACTTCACAAATAAATCCAAATGGACAACCAACAGTGGACTCTCTTCATGGAGGATGGGAGTTTACTTATGCAAGCGCAAGTTTCATCCATTTTACTGTTTAATGGACCTTGTGTCTCAATTGCTGCGCAGAAAAATCATAGCAACTCAGCTGTTTTCTTTCTTGCCTATAAGAAGTTAATTTTGACTACTTTGTGTTACTTGCTTGAGTTTTATTGTTAAAATGAATTTTGTAGAAGGCAAGATGCTTTTTTACGTGTAGATGGTAATAAGAATGGTTTCATGGCAAGGCTTCTAAGTTATTTCTGCCCTGATCTAAACTGTATCCAGATGGATACTTAGAAACTCCCCCCCCCCCCCCCCCGGAGCCTGTGAGAAGCATATGAGAAACATATGAATCACATCAAGTTTTCAAACACAGGGTTTGGATTGTGGATACTGTGGTGGTGAAATTGAATAGAGAGAAAAACTGGAGAAATTATGGTTGGATTTGCAACAAAAAGAGAAGGGAGAAATAAAACCTAAAAAGGAGAGTTTTTTTTTTTTTTTTTTTTTTTTGTAAAGCAGATATTTAAAGGAATTAGCAGAAATTGTATTTTCTGCTTGCAGAGTGCTTTTAGAAAATGATTGGTCTTGGTTCAAGAATCTGTATGAATTAACGAGAAACAGTGATTGTATTATTTTTGTTCCACATTGTATTTTTAACTAACAGATCTTAGCCAAAGGATAGATTTGTTTATGAAAGTACTGGCCTAAAGCAAAGATTTATAGTAAACATAAAGCTTTTTAAAAAGTTAATTTGTTTTTTTTTCCCTTCGGTACTGGGGATTGAACTCAGGGGCACTCAACCACTGAGCCACATCCCTAGCCCTATTTTGTATTTTATTTAGAGACAGGGTCTCACTGAGTTGCTTAGCACCTCACTTTTGCTGAGGCTGGCTTTGAACTCATGATCCTCCTGCCTCAGCCTTCTGAGCCGTCAGAATTATAGGCATGCTCCAAGGCGCCTGGCTTGTTTGATTCTTATAGATATTGACCTACCATGATTTCTACCATGATTCATGAAATGTCTTGCTTTGTTTTGTTTTTGCTATTTAGCACTAGATTATAGTATAGTGCTAGAAAAGACCTTCAATTCGTGATCTGGACAGTTAAGCAAAGCTCTACTGTTCCCATTGATCACATGGACTCTCAATAAAATTAGTATTCCCATCCAGTTAGTTAGTGGGACCTGATTGTTTATTTCAAACAAACTCTCTGGTGATGCTGATGCTGCAGGATCATGTATGGCATTTGGAGCAGAAAGATTTTAGAGGTCATTTTATGCAATTCCCCTTCTGAGGAAAATAATCTCCCTTTCTTCCATTTCTGCTTTCTGAGAAGCAGAAGAAAACAATTTTATCACATCTTGCATTTTGATAATATTATGGGTAGTAAACTTGAGCATGGATTTAAGCAGGAAATTGGCAATCTCCCTAAAAGATGGATTTAGGTCATTTTCTTGCAAAAAAAAAAGTGATTGTAGGTATACATTTCATATTGCAAAACACAAGACTGTCAAAGGAATAAAGGGAGGCTAGATAAATACATACTTTGCTTTGCCCAATGTGGATATGTCCTAATTTCTTCGATTCTCAATTATCAGTCCTCCTTTGCTGCTAAGCCTGCATCTAGAATATAGTCAAGATGATCTGTATTGTAATGACCCACTTACTGGGATCATGAGAGTCACCAACTCTGTTTTTCTGGTTAAGAGATTTACCAGTGCTGGTATCTGGTTTGAGAAGCGGGGGTGGTAGAACAAAGGGGAATGATCAGCTTGCTCCCATGCTCTGGTTAGCAATGAACACTGGAACATGAACCTGATACAGAGCCCGTAGAGGGGCCTCAGGTGGCTGGAGCCTCTCAGCTGGTTGTCCCTAAGCATTTTAATCCATTAGCTGGGATGGAGCCCCAGGGGAGCCCTGTGCTGACCACAGACACTATGGAGTTTCACCACACACTATTTTCAGCACTGACTGAAAGATACAGCACATTTTCTTTTTTTCTTTTTTTTTTTAATTATTTTATTGTTGGTTGTTCAAAACATTACATAGTTCTTATTATACCATATTTCATAGATTGATTCAAGTGGGTTATGAACTCCCATTTTTACCCCGTATACAGATTGCTGTGTCACATCAGTTACATTTCCATTGATTTACAAATTGCCTTTCTAGTGACTGATGTATTCTGCTGTCTATCCCATTCTCCACTGTCCCCTCACCCCTCCCCTCCCCTCCCCTCCTCTCTCTCCATCCCCTCTACTATAAATCGTTTCTTCCACTTATATAATTTTTCTCCTACTCCTCCTTTCCTCTTATATGTAATTGTGTATAACCCTGAGGCTCACCTTCCAGTTCCATGCAATTTTCCTTAACTCTCACTTTCCCTCCCGCCTATCATCCCTGTTTAATGTTATTCTTCTTCTCCAGCTCTTCGTCTCTACCCTGTCCTTGGTTACTCCCCTTATATCAAAGAAGACATTTGACATTTGTTTTTTAAGGATTGGCTAGCTTCACTTAGCATAATCTGCTCTAATGCCATCCATTTCCCTCCAAATTCTATGATTTTGTCATTTCTTATTGCAGAGTAATACTCCATTGTGTATAAATGCCACATTTTTTAATCCATTCATCTATTGAAGGGCTTCTAGGTTGGTTCCACAATCTTGCTATCGTGAATTGTGCTGCTATGAACATCGATATAGCAGTGTCCCTGTAGCATGCTCTTGTTAGGTCTTTAGGGAATAGACCGAGGAGGGGAATAGCTGGGTCAAATGGTGGTTCCATTCCCAACTTTCCAAGAAATCTCCATACTGCTTTCCAAATTGGCTGCACCACATTTTCTATTCTTGAGATATTTTAGATATTTTAGATTTTTTTCCTTCCTGATGGATTTTTCTCTGTAATCTTAATTAAGTCATTTAAGCCATTCTTTCTTTGTCTTGTCCTTCCTTTTAGCCAATCTCCCTCCAACAAATTAAGGAAAAAGAATAGTTTGTACTTGGTTTCCTCTTTTTTTTTTCTTTGTTACTAATTGAATTACTTTTTTCTTTAAAAATTACTTTTATGTAAGAAAAATGTTACAAGACAGCAAAAGTCCCCTCTGTCTTCCTTTACCTTCCCGTCACAGCAGTAACCCAGATCGTGGATGTTACGTGTATCATTTCTGTACATATTTCATCCCTTTAATATATATGGGTATATACAACCCCACTACTTTCTGTTTTACATTCTACATACATGGAACCACACTTATTGATTGGACTGGAATTGCACTGAATTTATAAATTAATTTTGGAAGATTTACCATCTTTATGATCGTGACACTTCACATTCTTGAACTTGGACTATCTCTCCATTAATTTAGGTCTTTTTTATGTTCATCGATAAAATTTTATGTTTTTTCCATAAAGGTCTAATAGGTCTTTTGTTACATTTATCCCTAGGCATCTTATTTTAAATTGCTGTTGAAAACAGCACATGCATTTTTAAATGACAGATGTAACCTGATGTCCTTCCTAAAATAGCCCCTTAGTGTACTTGACTTTTTCCTGCTAGAATTTACCATCGCCTCATTGTATATGTATCTTTCCTCCTACCTAGAATAAGCTCCCTAAAAGAGAGGCACAATGTCTAATTTACTTTGTTATTCTGTCCCTAATCCCCATGACAATATCGGGCAATATAGCAGTCAAAATGTGTGTGTGTGTGTGTGTGTGTGTGTGTGTGAGAGAGAGAAAGAGAGAGAAAGAGAGAGAGGGAGAGAGAGAGATTTTATTTAATTAATTTAATTTAATTTTTTACACAAATGGAGCACTTTTCATTTCTCTGATTGTTCATGATATAGAGTCACACCATTTGTGCAATCATACCCATACATATGGGTAATAATGTTCGTCTCATTCCACCATCTTCCCCCATATACACACACCCTCTCCCCTCCCTTTTCTTCCCTCTGCTCAATTCAAAGTTCCTCCATTCTCCCCCACCCCACCCCCATTATGGATCAGCATGCACTTATCAGAGAAAACATTTGGCTTTTGGATTTGGGGGATTGGCTTACTTATCTTAGCATGAAATTCTCCAACTCTGCCCATTTACCTGTAAGTACCATAATTTCATACTTCTTTAAGGCTGAATAATATTCCATTATGTATATATACCACAGTTTATTTGTCCATTCATCTATTGACAGGCATCCACAGTTTAGCTACTGTGAATTGAGCTGCTATAAACATTGAGGTGGCTACATCACTGTAGCATGCTGATTTTAAGTCCTTTGGGTATAGACCTAGGAGTGGGATAGTTGGGTCAAATGGTGGCTCCTTTCCAAGTTTTCTAAGGAATCTTCATACTGCTTCCCAAAGTGGTTGCACCATTTTGCAATCCCACCAGCAATGAATCAGTGTACCTTTTCCCCCATATCCTCACGAGCACTTAGTGTTGCTTGAATTTTTGATAATTGCCATTCTGACTGGAGTGAGATGAAATCTTAGAGTACTTTTGATTTGCATTTCTCTAATGCTAGAGATGTTGAACATTTAAAAAAAATTGTTGATCAAATGTGTATCTTCTTCTGTGAAGTGTCTGCTCATTTCCTTAGCCCATTTATTGATTATTGGTTTTTTTGGTGTAAAGTTTTTTGAGTTCTTTATATATCCTGGAGATTAGTGCTCTGTCTGATGTGCATTTGGTAAAAATTTGCTCCCATTCTGTAGGCTCTCTCTTCACTTCATTGATTGTTTCTTTTGCTGAAAAGAAACTTTTCAGTTTGAATCCATCCAATTTATTTATTATATCTTTAATTAATTAATTTATTTTTATGTGGTGCTAAGGATCGAACCCAGGGCCTCGCCTGTGCTAGGCAAGCACTCTACTGCTGAGCCACAACCTCAGCCCCTCATTGAATTTATTTATTGATTCTTGATTTTATTTCTTGTGCTTTAGGAGTCTTGTTAAGGAAGTCAGGTCCTAAGCTGACATGATAAAGATCTGGGCCTGCTTTTTCTTCTATTAGGTGCAGAGTCTCTGGTCTAATTCCTAAGTCCTTGATCCATTTTGAGTTGAGTTGTGTGCATGGTGAGAGATAGAGGTTTAATTTCATTTTGCTGCATATGGATTTCCAGTTTTCCCTGCACCATTTGTTGAAGAGGCTATCTTTTCTCCAATGTATGTTTTTGGCACCTTTGTCTAGTATGAGATAACTGTATTTATGTGGGTTTGTCTTGGTGTCCTCTACTCTGTACCATTGATCCACATGTTTGTTTTGGTGCTAATACCATGCATTTTTTTGCTACTATAGCTCTGCAGTATAGTTTAAGCTCTGATTTTGTGATTCCTTCTGCTTCACTCTTCTTGCTAAGAATTGCTTTGGCTATTCTGGCTCTCCTATTTTTTTCAAATGAATTTCATAATTACCTTTTCTATATCTAAAAAGAATTATGTTGGGATTTTAATTTGAATTGCATTAAATTCATATAGTGCTTTTGGTAGTATGGTCATTTTTATAATATTAATTCTGTCTATCTAGGGACAAGGGAGATCTTTACATCTTCTCAGATCTTCTTTAATTTCTTTCTTTAGTGTTCTGTAGTTTTCATTGTAAAGGTCTTTCACCTCTTTTGTTAGATTGATTCCTAAATTTTTTTTTCTTTTCTTTGAGGCTATTATAAATGGGGTAGTAGTTTTCCTAATTTCTCTTTCAGAAGATTTGTCACTGATATACAGAAATGCATTTGATGTATGTGTATTGATTTTATATCCTGCTACTTTGCTGAATTCATTTATTAGTTCTAGAAGTTTTCCAGTAGAGTTTTTTTGGATTCTCTAAATATACAATCATGTTGTCAGCAAATAGTTATAGTTTAAGTTCTTCTTTTCCTATTCATATCCCTTTAATTTCTTTCATCTGTCTAATTGCTCTGGCTAGAGTTTCCAGAACTATGTTGAATACAAGTGGTGAAAGAAGACATCCCTGTCTTGTTTCAGTTTTTAAGAGGAATGCTTTCAATTTTTCTCCATTTAGAATAATGTTGGCCTAGGGCTTAACTTAGATAGCTTTTAAAAAGTTGAGATCTGTCCTATGTTTCTGTTTTTCTTGGGTAAATATCTAGGAGTGGAATTTAATTAGATGTGTATTTAATTTTACAAGAAGCTGCCCAATAATTTCTTGAAGTGTTTGTGGGTGTACAGTCCCACCAGAAATAGATGAGACTTCCAGTTTCTCTGCATGATTGTCAACATTGGATCTCATCAGTCTTTTTTTTTTTCTTTTTTAGCCATTCTGATGGATGTAAAATAATGTCTGGTTGTCATAGTAATGGCTAGTCTGATGAGGAGCCACACTGTGCACTTTCTCGTTCTCATAGGCCAGTCATTTACCTTCTCTTAGAAATGTCTGTTCAAGTCTGTCCATTTTAAATTCATTTTTTTCATTGTGTGGGGAATTCTCTTTATATTCTAGCTTTGAGTCCCTTGTTAGATGCATGCTTTGCAAGTAACTTCCCTCACCCCACCCAGTCTGTAAGTTATCTATTCCTTTTTTTCCCTCCCTTTCTTTCTCTCTTCCTTTTTTCTTCCTTCCTCCCTCCCTCCCCCGCCCCTTTCTTTCTTGAATGAAAGAAAGAAAGGGGTGCTTTACCACTGAGCCACATTCCCAGCCCTTTTTATTTTTAAGGTTCTCATTAAGTAATTGAGATATTACTAAATTGCTGAGGCTGGCCTCAAATTTGCAATCTTCCTGCCTCAGCCTCCCTAGTTGGGGACTGTAGGTGTGTGTCCCTGTGCATAGCACCTATTCATTTTCTTATGTCTTTAATGAGGAAACATGTTTGATGAAATTAAGCTTACCAGTTCTTTATTTTATGATTAGTGCTTTTTGCATTCTAAGAAATATTTGCCCATCAAAGTTGCAAAGGTATTCTGTTTTCTTCTAGGAGTTTTATGGTTCTGGTTTCTATGTTTACATCTATGAGACATATTAAATTATTTTCCATCTATGAAGAGAGGCAGGAGCTGAGGTTTTTTTTTCTTTATTTTTCTCTGTTCACAAGGATATTCAATTATTACAAACCATTTTTTTTTAAATTGTCTTGGTACCTTGCATCATGTTGTATTGACTCTATATTTATAAATTCTCCTCTGGAATTTTTTTTCCTATTTCATTCTACTGTTTGTCCACTCTTACCCCAAAACTGTGTTTTCTTGATCTCCTTCGACTTTTTAAATGTTAAGATCAAATTTTAAAAGCATTCATCTAGCACCTGTGTCTTCCAGACTCTATCTGTGTTGCTTATAACAATCATATGACATGGCTGTCATTTCCTATCTGCCAACCGCCATCACATCACAGTTGCAAGAATATAAGACAAGTTAAATGGGTTACATTTGAACACCAGCCTGTATTATTATAAATCCTGTCATTTTCCCACCAGTCCAGAAGTTGCCTTTGCAAGGAACTTAAACTCTACCAAAAAATATCCCATCATGTCACTCCAGCTACATCTCTTACTGGTTCCTTGGTGATGCTCAAATTTTTAACCAAACTGGAAATCTAGCAGGTTCTACAGTACTTTCCACCCTTTTCTGAACAGGGCCTTTGTTGGACAGCACTCTGTGCTTTTAATAGTCTAATGCTTACATTTCTATCTCAAAAAATCTCTTCATCAATCTATTACTGACCCCAACAATCAGATGTAATAATTCTGCTTCAAAACTCTTCTGCCAGTTGGTCGGTTTGTTTATTTATTTATTTGTTTGTTTGTTTATTTATTTATTTATCTGGTGCAGGAGATTGAACTCAAGGCCTGTTACAGGCTAAACATATGCTCTACTAATGAGCTACATTTCCAGCCCTCTCTTATATTATTGCTTTATAGTTCTAACGATATTTGGGACATTATTATTACTGTTATTGTTATTATTATTTTTGAATTCTTGCCCAGTTTTTTTCCCACTAGGAGGAAAAATCTTTGAGAATAGCATATTGTCTTCATGTCTCTTATATAGGCATTTCAACAAATTTGATTGAAATAAATATTTTGATATAGCTAAAGGACCTTGTGATCAAAATTAAAGTTTTCAAAAAGTGAACATGTTAACCCAGCATGTGATTCGGGATAACCTCAGAGATGATTCTTTCAGTTTAATCCCTATTAACTTTGTTTTCTCCAAATCAGATCTTTCCAGTTGGAAGACTCTCAGAACTGTAGCAGAGATTTTGTGGAGATACGGGAAGGAAATGCCACGGGTCCCTTGGTGGGACGATACTGTGGAAACCTCCTACCACTCAATTATTCATCTGTTTTGGGGCATATTTTGTGGATCAGATTTGTCTCGGATGGTTCAGGCAGTGGAATGGGCTTCCAGGCTACATTTGCTAAGAGTAAGTTGTTCTATTTTTGTGATGGTTCCCAGAATATGTCCTATAAAGTAGACATGATAACAAATTTTTCAGTAATACATTAAAGACCTGAACTCTAAGCTCTTCTCCAATATGGTCTATGGAGTTCCTTTATTATAAGGTATATTAGAAGAACCAGAGCACATATGAATGGTTCATTGAGAACAAGAGAGAACATTCTCAATAGTTTGAATACCCTTTTAAGCTTTAGTTTCTATCTAATGCTAAATTGAAATCTTTATGATATTGTTTTAAAGAGTCTTCTAATACAGTTCAGGTTGGATATATCATCGATTAAATGTGTTTCATTTGATCCTATAAAAACATTTAGTATTACTTGGTATTGATTATAAGTGCCTATATATTTGAATTATAGAATATTCTTCCAGTAGAATAAAATATTAACTGTTTATTTTTTAACTCAGATTTTTTATAATGGGCTATTCTGTTTGTTCAGTTTCTCTTGTAGAATTTAAAAAGAAAAGCACTCCCTTCTTTTTTAAAACAAAGCAAAATAGGTAAAGCACCTTCCAGCATCTCTGAGGTCAGGGAGCCCCTTTTCACATGGGAAGTTGTCTCCTCTTTTCAGACCAGGCAACCTTTCAAGGAGATGGAATTCCGTTCTCAAAATCACTCTTTTCCAAGGAATTAATAGAGAGTCCAGAATCCAAAAGGGAAGCTATATTTCTTTCAGTAGTCAGAAAGGAAATCACAGTCCATTGTGATTTTTTAACATCCCTTGTGTTTTGTTTTGTTTTTTAATTTGATCAAAGAGCTATTCTAAGTAGGTCTGATTTACTACTCTGTTTTCCCTCCTAGTATTTGGCAATGATAATATTGTGGGAACCCATGGAAAAATCGCCTCTCCCTTCTGGCCAGCAAATTACCCCCACAACTCCAACTACAAATGGACAGTAAGTGTGAATGCATCTCAAGTTATCCAGGGGAGAATCTTGGAGATGGACATTGAAGCAACTCACAACTGCTATTATGACAAACTAAGGGTGAGTTTCTGTGTACAAAGTTTATAATTTTGATTGGTTGCTATCGGTCGGCCCTAAATCATGATTAGTACCTCTATATTACCTGAACAAAGGTGATTCCAGTTTTATATTTATTATTTTCTATTCTGTATCTAAAGATTTTTTTTTGGTTCAAGTATTATTGTTATTCACTTATTGGGCTTTGTCTAAGCATGCATGTATGTAAAGATTGTTTTTTTCTGTCTTATATCCCATTATCCTGTTTGTTCTCATGTTGGAGTGCTGAAAATGTAAAGGACCACGGATAAATAAATAAATCCAATAATTGGCTGATAATTGCCATTCAGACCTTGGCTACTATAGGAATAACAGAAACACTATCAGATCCCTCCAGGTCAGGATCCTTTCTTATTCATCTTGGATGCTCTCTGCCTTGAGTAGGACCCTGTACCTGATGGATATTCAATATATAAGGAAATAATTATTACATAATTTGAAAAAATGAGATTCAGGAGAGGATTTTATAATAACTGTTGTAAATGAAATTGTGGCCAATTACTTGGCAACCATGACAAAATGTGTCTCTAAATAGATATTTTAATATTTTAAACCAAATGAGAGTTGATGACTTTGAATGTGCTGAGCACTGCAGGATGTGGTTCTTTTTTTTGTCACTGATTCTTCTTTTCTTATGTGGAGATTTGATTCTTAGGATGTTCGCTCACTTTCTCTCATTAAATTTTTCCTTTTTCTTCTTTTTTTCCTAATTGCTCCCTTTGAGGCCCCAGAACACATTAAGTATGATCGTTGAGTAACATTGCTACTTTCTGTTTTTCCACATACAAATTTTACTATAAATCACCTAATAAGCTATATCCCACCGAGCATGTTTATTAATATAATTCTGCAACAAAGCTATAAATATTTTAAAATAACTTCCTTAAATTATTTGTAATAATAATTTACATTAATGGCATTTCTGTTTTAAACTGAAATAAAATGCTTATTTTTTTTATTATAATCAAGTAGAAATACAAGGCATCTTTAAAATTTTCTTTTTTATGGAGAGAAATGCAGGTAATGGTCTAATTACAATATTTCTGATTTTTTTTTTTTTTTAACATGCAGATTTTTGATGGGTTGGATATTCATTCCATCCTAATTGGAACTTACTGTGGTACCCAGCCTGAAACTTTTAGCTCCAGTAGAAATTCTTTGACATTTCAGTTTTCTTCAGACTCTTCAATTTCAGGGAAGGGATTCCTCCTGGAGTGGTTTGCAGTAGATGTTCCTGCTGGACCTTTGCCTACCATTGCTGCAGGTCTGTTTGGTATTGAATAGCATTCTATTCAGGACTGATATGTGCAGGCCAATATTTCAAAGGGTCCAATAACAAATGATGTCCTTCCTTTATGCCTTCAGGTGTCTTAGAATTCATAAATACTACATTTTGTAAAAAAAATTTCATTGTTTCTTGAAAATGAATGTTTCTTATTATGATTTTCATATATAGAGGTGCTAGATATTCATGAAGATAAACTACTTATAATTTCTAATAACTATTTGAGAGTTCTATAAAAATTTGATTTCTAATACCATACACACACACACACACACACACACACACAGAGTTGTTAGGATCAACTAAATAGACAGTAACTTTTCCCCCTAAATTTTATTTCATTAAAAAACCACATATTAAAAGTTTTATTAAAAATAATAAAGCTTAAATTTTTATATGTATTAACACATTGAGCATTGTATCATCAGCATTTCTTATTCATGCAATTTTGGCTAATGAATTTAAGTCAACAAATACTTATGGATGATTTATTATGGATACAGTGAGGTCACTAAGAAAGGAAACCAATATACAATTTCTACCTCCAGGGGCTTAAAAGTAATTGGGAAAAACAAAGTACTTATGTGATAGTTAACAGTTGAGTAGTTAAATAATTAGGTAACAAAGCAAGTGGTTCAGTCAGTAAATAAGCAACCATGAAAATGAGCTTGACGTGGTGGTCTAGATCATTGATAGAAATTTCACATTTTGCCTGACTGCAGTGGTGCACACCTGTACACCCAGCTACTTGGGAGGCAGAGGCAGGAGTGTCACAAGTTCAAGGCCAGCCTGGGTAACTTCACAAAATTCTGATTCACAATACAATTAAAAGGGATTGGGATACAGTTCAGTGATACAGTGCTTGCCTAGCATGCACGAGGACCTGGGTTCAATCCCACCACTGCAAAAAAAAAAAAAAAAAAAAAAAAAACCCAAGAAACGAACAAACAAACAACAACAATGCATCAAGTAGGAAAACATTAGTCAGTGTATCAGTCAGGAAATGCTCATTCATGTTACAGAACACATAATTCCAAACTCTTAGTAACTGAAAACAGGGAGGTCTCTTTCTTGTTCACTGTCCAAGTCCTTCATAGATTGATTGGGTGCCTGTCATCATCATCACTGCCTAACTCTGGCTGTTGCAGCTGCTCTCTGGGACATTGCCTGTGAACATGGCAGGAGCAAAAGAGCCTGGAATGTCTCAGTCTGAAAGTGCTCAGTGTGAAAGTGGCACTTATTTTTGCTCATAATTTTTTGACTGAAATTGGTCAAATGTCCTCACCCAACCATAAGAGAATCAGGGAATCTGACTCTAACAAATATTTGAAAGTTGGGAGAAATAGAATATTTGGCAGGCAACGTTAATGACTCACAGTCTGCTGTTGTGATAACTATCTTTGATAAATTCAAGATAAGGAATATTTTATATGAAGGAAAAAATTTGAAGGTACCAGATAACATTCAGCATTTGGATTTTCCACTTCAAAATTACTCTTTTTGAAAACTTCCATAGCCTAGATAGTACCAAGATAGCAGAATTAGGACTTAGTCCTAGTGTACTTTATATTCTCTTTCTGATAGTCCCAGTACTAATCAAACATATGGTATAAAATCAAGATTTTCTGGATTGTCAAACTATATACCTCTGGAAATCTAAAAATACTGGGCAAAAAAATGGTCAAAATCAAATCTGGGGGGGACTTTAGAAATTAACCAAAGCCTTACAACAAGCTGAGGGGGTTTTATTTAAGAAAACAGCAGAATCTCAGTAAGAATGGTCATCTCTGTGGTATCTTAACTTTTGTAGTCCTATCCTTCCTCCTCTTCCTAGCTGAGGAGTAGCCTCACAGCAGCCTCACAAAGATGGTAGATGTGAAAACCGCAGCTTAGCAGCATAATAAGAGGGCATAACAGTTTGGGATCTCCAGAAAACAGGCTATCTCCAAGGAATTTCCATTATTTGACCTGTCTAGCAGCTTCTTGGAAAATTGCTTTCTCACATCTTGTCTTCATTTGACCTGCCTAAAGAGCTCACTGTGTAAACAGCCTTACCCTTAGGGTACTTGTCAAAACAATCAGCAGCAGTTGTCTAACATCACAAGTACTTGAGGCAGTGATACCAGTAATAGCTAACAGGAAACTGACCAAAAAAGCATAAATGGAAAAACTGAAGAATGAGAGAGATGTCTATCTAAGGCTTTAAAAAACTCTGACATATTTCTGGGAGTCTAGAAGACCACACACATGTACATGCCTATTTATATTCCCAAGAAAAGACCCCAAAAGATCCTAATTTCTCACCTCTGTATGATCTTGAGTGTCTGTGAAAGTCAAAAGTAAAAGCTCAGGCAGAGTTGTAAACTGTCTACTGGAACCTTATTCCAATGAACACATCATTCCAAAATTCCTTGGAAATGAATGGGAGACTTAAATCTCCATCTAATGATTAGTTGACCAATAATTTGAACAGAAACTCGGTGGCTATATACAACAAAGAATACAAACATTATAGAACTAGTGCAAATAGTCATTAAACTAATAATAACATCAAACCTTGGATGGTATTAATTTCCAAAGTTCCCTGTTTAAAATGTCCAGTTTTCAAAAACAACAACAAAATAATGAGACATAAAGAAACTGGAATGTATAGCTCCCACCAAGGAAAAGAACAATCAAAAGAGACTATGTTGGAACCCAAGAGGTTGGCCTCAATTAACAAAGATATAAAATTAGATATTATGAATATATTTAAAAAGCTAAAGGGGTTGATGTCTAAAGAATTAAAGGAAAGTAAGAGAATAATGTCTCATCAAGTGGAAATTATCAAAAAGTGATAGGAAAAACATATTTTTAGAGAATCAACTAGAAATTTTGCAGTTGGCAAGTATGACTGAAATAAAAATGCACTGGAAAGGCTCAATACCAAATTTGCGCAAGCAGAAAAGAGAATCAACAAACTTGGAGTTCATTGTGATTATCCTGCCTGAAGAAAGGGAATAAATAAAATTGTACAGAGCCTCAGATACGATCAAGCGTGACAACATATGTATAACAAGAGTCCCAGAAGATGAGAATAACATGAAAGAGAAACAAAGAATATTTGAAGAAATAGTGTCTGAATTCATCTGAAATTCAATGAAAAATATCGACCAATACATCCAAGAAGCCTAAAAAAACTTCAAGAATGATAAACTCAAAAAGTTCTAGGCCTACACACAGCATAGTCAAACTGTGAAAGATGAATATAAAGATCTTATCTTGAAGATTCAAAGACTATGACTTGTCATGTAAAAAATTTTCAGTAGGATTAATCAAATCCATGAAGACCAGAAGGCAAATCCCAAATGTTGAAATAAAAAGACTGTCTAATCAAGTATTATATATTAAGCAAATGTTTTCTTTAAGTACAAATCCAAATACTTCCAGTTAAATGAAACCACAGAATTCATTGTTAGCAGTCCTGCCCTATGAGAAATATAAGAGGGGGGTCTTCAGGCTGAAATTAAAGGTCCTTGTAAATCTTCAGAGCCTACTAGACTTTAGGGTAAAGATAACTACATAATTAAATGTAAAAGGCAGTATAAATGTATTTTTGTTTGTAATTATTTTCTTCTATCATATTATTTTTAAAATAACCTCATAAAATAATAATTATAAAACTACATTAATGGGCTTATAATATTTACAATTTTAATTTGATGGCAATAATTTCATAAAGGATGAGAAGGGCAGGAATTGGGATATGCAAATTAAGCATTTATAATCTGAAATGCTCTAAAATCTTAAACTTTTTGAACACCCAGAACATTTCAGATTTTGCAGCATTTTGAATTTTGTATTTTCTTTTCTTTCTTTTCTCTTCTCCCCTTTGTTACCAGAGACTGGACCCAGAGCACTTAAACCCTGAGCCACATCTCCAGCCCTTTTTATTTTGTGACTGGGTCTTGCTAATTTGTTTAGGGCCTCACTTAGTTGCTGAGACTGGCTTTGAACTTGCAATCCTCCTGCCTCAGCCTCCCAAGCTGCTAAGATTAAAGGCATACACCACTGTGCCTGATATCAAATTTTGTGTTTTCATATTAGGGATGTTTAGCTAGTAAAATCTATGCAGATATTCCAAAATTTTTAAAAAAAAAAACAAAACTTAAAAATCTGAAAGATTTCTGGTCCCAAGAATTTTGGGTTGTCATATACTTACTTATGCTTACCTAATAATCAACACTCAATAATAAAAGAAGAGTATGGCAAAATTATGGCAAACAAGCATAACATGTTACAATTTTCATACATTAAAAAGGTGAAATGCAGAAATCATGGCCATCTGAATCAGTGAGTTTAATACAATATTTATTGATTTCTTTGAGAAACGTGTTCCAATTGATTCCCGTATAATCAATTTAAAGTGGAAAAGCATTGGTATCTTTCCTTTTTTAGAAGTATTCAAAGATGTTACTTTTTATTCTGCAGGCGCTTGTGGTGGGTTCCTGAGGACTGGAGAAGCGCCACTCTTTCTTTTCTCCCCAGGCTGGCCTAGAAGCTACAGTAATGGGGCCGACTGTACCTGGCTCATCCAGGCTCCTGATTCTACTGTGGAACTCAACATCCTCTACATGGATGTTGAACCTCACTCAGCCTGTGGCTATGATAGCCTTGTGATAAGAGATGGTGAGAAAAATTAAAAGAAAAACATTCTGAGTTTCAACACTGACACTTACTTAGTTATATTCCGTTCTCATTATACTTGTTTATAGCCTCTGTTCATTTTGTATGGAATTTCATAGATACTATGATCAACGAAGCCATCAAATACTAGAATTGGCCATAATTTCTGGAGAATGTGAGGAAAATATTAAATTGCCTGGTATAAAATGTCAGGAATAACACAAAATTCTTACATATATTCCTACGTACATTCCTACATACATACATATATACATACATACATTTGAGAAGCCTAAGTAGGAAATAATAGTATGAATTCTCATGTTTTGCTACTTTCTTTAGAAGCCTTGGGGCTAAATATTGACATTGTATGTATATCTATGGCTTTAAGATCCAAGGGGAAAATATTTATAATTCTAATATGTTTGTTGATGCCTGTTATCTCCCGAATCTCTGGTAGAAAAAGTAGAATTAAGGGGTAATAAGTTGGCACATTTTCCTTTATATGCAGCTATTATGATATTATACAATGACATTATTCATGAGGGACATAAATAATGCTGATATGCAACATGCACAAAGTTGTACCTCATTATTTGCTTGGGCTGGAATGAAGGAAAACAATAGGGAGTTCATAGCCTTCACATGAAGTGTTTCTCAGTGTGGCCCTCAAATCAACAGCATTGACACCTGCTGAAAAGTTAGAAAGTTAGAAAGTTAGTTAGAAAGGCAGATTCTCAGAAAAAAAACAAAGATATGTTTACTTTTGACACACAGGTTGCTAATGTGCAGGTTTTTTCTACCTTAGACCCTCTTCCCTAGCCCATATCCTCTTCACCCTCTAGTGAGAAAAATCAAATGGTGGGGTCCCCATCGATAGAGGACGGACACTAAGATTTAAACCAGTCCTATAAACATGAGATGAAAAACTCCTCCCTTCTCCCCCGACTTTTTCTATCAACAATCAGCTATCATCACATGGCCCCCCCCAAATGTATTGTCTTTCCTGACATTAAGGCATTCCTATGGATATTAAAATTTAAATTTTTTGATGTAATGTAACAGGTGAATCCTTGTGTACATATTCTGAGTGTTAGGCATCTGGTGGAAGCCTTTTAAAAATCTTCAGTAGGAAATTACATCAGTGAAGTAAATTATGGTTGTTCTTTTTTTTTTTTATTATTGTTGGTTGTTCAAAACATTACACAGTTCTTAATATACCATATTTCACAGATTGATTCAAGTGGGTTATGAACTCCCATTTTTACCCCGTATACAGACATTCACAATATCCCCCCAAAAAATAAAATACCTGGGAATCAACCTAACAAAAGAGGTGAAAGACCTATACAATGAAAACTACAGAACCCTAAAAAGAGACATAGAAGAAGACCTCAGAAGATGGAAAAATATACCCTGCTCATGGATAGGCAGAACTAACATCATCAAAATGGCGATATTACCAAAAGTTCTCTATAAGTTCAATGCTATCCCAATCAAAATCCCAACAGCATTTCTTGTAGAAATAGATAAAACAATCAGGAAATTCATATGGTTGTTCTTTAAAGATTAAATTCTAGTGGCTTATTTTCTGTTCCATCAATAACTTTTCTCGGAAGCCTAGACTCTGGAATCTCAAGTGTTCTGAGAAATATGTGTGAGCTACTTTGGCTGAGTTGCGAAGGATAGGAGATTCTTAAGACATCGCCTTTTCACGCTGATGTTTCCTTTCTTTGGTCACAGGAGACAATAACTTGGCTCAGCCGCTAGCAGTTGTCTGTGGCAGAGAGATCCCTGGGCCCATCCGGTCTACTGGAGAGTACATGTTCATCCGCTTCACCTCTGACTTCAGTATCACTGGGGCAGGCTTCAATGCCTCCTTTCACAAGAGTAATGTGTTCAGACATTTGTTTCCTTTCATCTCCTCTCACCTCTGTCTTTTCTCTCTCTATTATATGCTCTGCTCATTTTCCCATGCCAGGACACACACAGGTTATAGTCAGAGGACACAGGTCTTTGCCACCTCTGGATGCCCATCCATGTGTCAAGTACTGAGTTTTAATATAAAGCACGGAGACTAAGTTATACAAAAGAGTGTCTCCTGCCTTCAGGTCTCTGAGTGGGACATCTCATCCCCAAAGGAGGTGTGCTCATGGTGGGCATACGTATGAGTGAGACCTTTGACATAATTTCTCAGCCTAGCTGAGGGCTGGAACTCAAAAGACAACACGTATCCACAACACATCAAAAGAGAAATAAGTCAATGTTATCTTCAATCCAAGAAATGACAGGTAAACATGATACAGAAAATATCTTCACAAATGCCTTGGCTGAAATCATCCATTTCAAGATTGGCAGGAAGAGTTTGTTGCTCTTGAAATCTGATTTTGATGAGTCAGAGAATGTGTACAGTATGGAAGATTCTGTCATGTGAGTATGATCAAGACTTTCAGAGCTTGACAACATTGAAGTCTCACAATAACTTTATTTATTTATTTAGGTACCGGGGATTGAACCTAGGGGCACTTAACCCCTGAGCCACATCTCCATCCTTTTTTAAAATTTTATTTTGAGACAGGGTCTTGCTGAGTTGCTTAGGGCCTTGCTAAGTTGCTAAGGCTGGCTTTGAACTCCCAATCCTCCTGCCTCAGCCTCCTGAGCCCCTGGTGTGTGCTACCATATCCAGCTCATAATAACTTTAAATCCAAACTAATTAAAGAAGTAGTCAATATTGTATGGAATATTGACTCTCATGTGTTTAAAACATTATCTTAAAGCAGATTCTCAGTCTAATATTAAAAATAAATCTAATATTTTCTTCATTATTTTATATAGCTTTTTAGAATCAGGGAAACAGCTATATCATGGTTTAAGAGAACAGACTTTGGAATTAGATGGATTAAAGATAAATTTTCACCTCTGTGCTTCAACTAGGTGTGTGAACTTTCCTCACTCACTCTCTGATAAGCTGTGGAGTCCCTAACAAATGGAAAATTAATGCCTGCCCCAAATACTTCTCACTGTCTCTCAACCGTATGTGTGTGCCAACTCTCCTTTGTAAGTATGTGTGTCACACGTGATGACACACATTCTACTCATCCACCAAGCCCAGTAATTTACACTGTTTCACTCCATCTAGATTGCAACTACTTTTTCCATTTTCCCCTCTACCATCCTTGTCCGGGCCTCCATTTTCTCCTCGGACTGACAATCCCCTCCTTATTAGATCTCGGATTATACTTTCCCTTGCCTGTACCCCTTACAGTCCTAGTATTGCAGACAGTGATCATTTTATGATTTAAACAAGATGATGCTATTCTGATGTGCAAGACCTTCAGTGTCTTCCTCTTACTTGGAATGAGTCCTTTCTAATTCCTGCATGCCCTGGCTCATGCTGTGCTTATGCTGTCACATTCTGCCTCATCCCTCTGATTTCCCCGGTCGACCTTGTATCCTTTACAACACTCTCTGGGCTGGAACATTCTTCTCTCACAAGGCCCACTTAGTTCCATTCTTCCTTTCCTTCAGACCTCTGCTCAAATATTCCTTCAGGACATATCTAACTTCCCCAGATGATAGAGTACCTATCCTTCACCCTCCATTCCTCCTATTTTTCTTGAAAGACTCTCTTATATATTGTGTATTTTCTTGTTGCATCTTTCCCTCCTCTAGAGAGGAAGCTTAAGTTAGACATGATGGTGCTCCAGGCAATTCGGGAGGTTAAGGCAGGAGGATCACAAGTTCAAGAACAGCTTGGAAAATTTAGAGATCCTGTTTCAGAATAAAATTTTAAAAGGGCTGGGGATGTAGCTCAGTGGTAGAGTAATTGCCTACCATGCATGAGGTTCTGGGTATAATTTCCAGTACTGCAAAAATAAACAAACAAAAACAAAGTAGGGTTTATGAAAGTTTTAAGTGATTTGTTCCTATTGCTTCCCTCTGTATCACAGGTCATGACAACAGCCACACAAATACCCAGCGGAGCATGCTCAATCAGTATTCATTCTGCCAATTGTTTCCCCTACTTAGATCCCCTTCAGTTTCAAACCTCATTTCTATTGTCTGCCCTTTGAAAACTACCAAGAAAAATAGGAAAGCCAAAAATACCTGGTTGTCACTGTCCTTTTAATAACCTGCTTTTCTTTCTTCTTGGAAAGGCTGTGGTGGATATTTGCATGCAGACAGAGGGATTATCACATCCCCCAAGTACCCAGAGACCTACCCTTCCAACCTCAACTGCTCCTGGCACGTTTTGGTCCAGAGTGGTCTGACCATCGCTGTCCATTTCGAACAGCCCTTCCACATCCCAAATGGAGATTCTTCTTGCCGCCAAGGGGATTACCTGGTGGTAGGTCTTGCTAGCTGTCCTTTCTAATTACTGTCTCAGTAGACTTCATTTAGAAAACACAGTGGTAATTTTTGTCTCTTAGGACACAAATCAATATGAGTTTTTTTTTTCACTGCATTTTTCTCAATATAAAGGAGTTATGCAATTTTAATATGTCTTTTCAGCTAAAAAATGGACCTGATATCTACTCTCCACCTTTGGGACCCCATGGAGGAAATGGTCGTTTTTGTGGCAGTCATCCTTCATCAACTCTGTTCACCTCAGATAATCAAATGTTTGTTCAGTTTATTTCTGACAGTAGTAATGGAGGGCAAGGATTTAAGATCAGATATGAGGCAAAGAGTCTAGGTAAGTATATCTATTGAGATTAGATTTTAATTTTTCATGCAATTGCCTTACCTTCCTTGTTTAAATGGATTGGAGGGAAAATCACGGAAATTCTTCTTTTCTGAACAAAGAATAAAGCATTAATAAGAAGAACTACCCATGTGGGACACAGTGGCACTCATCTGTAATCCCAGCTGCTTGGGCGGCTGAGGCAGGAGGATCATGAGTTCAAAGCCAGCCTCAGCAAAAGCAAGGCACTAAGCAACTCAGTGAGATTACAAAATAGGGCTGGGGATGTGGCTCAGAGGCTGAGTGTCTCTGAGTTCAATTCCCCTACCAAAAAAAAAAAAAAAAAATAGCTACCTATTATTAAG
The DNA here is from genome assembly GCF_964194105.1 of Spermophilus citellus. Classification (NCBI taxonomy): domain Eukaryota; kingdom Metazoa; phylum Chordata; class Mammalia; order Rodentia; family Sciuridae; genus Spermophilus; species Spermophilus citellus. Next base: position 74,097,150 of record NC_138187.1, on the reverse strand, counting down.
CACTCAGTATATGCTTGACACTTTAAATATCTCAACATGAATACTTTCTTAAAGAAAATATCGTTCTTTTCCTTTTTCATGTAAGTAAAATAAGGTTTGGACTTTTCTAATTTTTTAGAGTTAGTGACCAAAGTAACATTCCCTATGTATACAAAATGAACTGTTCTTATTGATCCCTGAAATATCTTAGAACTTTCCATTATTAAATTTCCAGTTAAACCTAGCTATAGAAACATTGAAAGGATTATAATTGCTTTGTTTAATAATTTGTATGTTTCCTTGGAAAAAACACTAATTCTAAATCTATTTTTACCCATTTAATTATTCCATATTACAATAGGAATCTTTATTTAATTAACTTTAACTTCATTTAATTATGACTAATTCTGTGGCAATAATTTGAATTTTGTGATATTTATTTTTGTTTAGTTGATTAAATAAATAGGCATAGCTTCAAAAACAGGAAGTAGGGTCAATGGAGAGCAATAGCAATAATCACTCTTTGTTTATTGTCCTGAAATTAGATAATGTGGATTTCAGGATGATATTGTGATATTAATTCCAGATTCTTGAATACATTTCAAAATACATATTAATCTCAGTGAAACCATAATTGTGCGTTTTCCCAGATATGAGAATTTAAAGTGTCAGCCTCACTTCTTTTATTTTGGGAAAGGAAAGGAAATAAAAGTCTCCATTAATTATCACACACCAAAAAAAAATCATCTAGTAGCTTGAGTAGGTTCCAAAGCAACAAGTGATATACATCTGTCACTCCAGCTGTGGTCCACAGAGAGAGCTCTAGCTCCAATGCTTTATGGCTGTGAACTCATCCTTCCCTAACCCCAGACTGAGCTTTGTAGCTGTTGTGAATGGTTTGATTTTACCTGTTTATGGAAACATTATCAGAGTAACAGTGCCTAATGAGCAGACTTCAGCCCAACTCTACTGTTCCATTCATTTATGTTTTTTAGGCCAACATTTCATGATAATTCAGATGCACTAGGGTTTACTTGACAACATTGCTTTTCTATTCCTTTGTGGACTCACACTATTCAAGTTGGTTGTGGCCATTACCTCTTCCCAATCTTGCTTCAGGCTTATGACTTTTCTTAATATTAGATTTAAACAAAGGTCTTTTTGTTTCAAAATCTATTGTTGGATAACCCCAAACGAGATGATCACTCTTGTTTCTTCATGCTAAGTTAATCATTTTCCCTAACTGGAACCAGGATGTTGCTTCTCCTGACTACTGGCTACTTTCCACCATGTACACTTTAAGTCCACTCCCATTTCTTTAACATATATTCCTGTGTGAATAACATTTGACATCAAATTTGCCTTGTTTTATATCATCTTTCCCTAGAGACATCTCTTCACTGTGGTTGATTGAGATGTCATTTATTCTCACCTCATTAATTGTCCCTTTAATTAATTAATCAAATGTTTATAAAGTGCTTCTTGCTGTGCAAGTTACCAAATTTTGTCAAGGAGTTCAGTGCAGTGGAGAAGACAGGCTAGCAAAGGTACAGTTAGCAAATGGTGTAATACATCAGGAGCTATGTGAACACATAGAAGAAACAGTCTAGCTGATGAGATCAGAGAAGGCTCCCAGAGCAGGTAGATGGACAGACGGATCTGTCAACTAGTGAAGAAAGGATAGGACAATGTATAGTGTCTCAGTGTTAAAAGATAAGGCACATTCGGTTTTGAAAGAATTTACTACTGTTGGAAAATAGAGTTAAAAGGATGTAAATATGGTGATGAAGCCGACAGGAATCATTATGCTCAGGGCCACAAATACCACCCTAAGGACAGAAGATGTTAGCCAGGAGGTTAAGGGGGGACATTGAGAGATTTTAATCCTAACATGCATAGCATGATCAAATTAGAAATTGATGTTTCTGCATCATTGACAATATATTGTAGGAGGAAAGGCTAAAGAGAGAGACCTGACAAAAGAGTTAAATCGGGAAAAAATTATTAAGTTCTGAACTAAGGCAATGGCAGTAACAGGGTTTACTGAAAGGTTTATAAATACAGAATTAAGTGGATGCAGGTCACTTGGATGTGGAAGGTGAGGGTTGACATGGAGGAGCCATGGATAATATTGGGTTTCTGGCTGAGTGAGTGCATCTATTTTGTGAACATTTATTAAAAGCTTTCCATGTGGCTAATATTGAAAGATATAGCAGTAAACAAATGGAATCCATGTCCTCATTGAGCTTAATTTTAGTCTTAAAGTACAAATAAGAAATAAGTAAAATATGTACTTGTGGTAAATATGTCCTATGGTAAAAAGTAGGTAGGATGGGGCTGGGGTTGTGGCTCAGAGGTAGAGCACTTACCTACCATGCGTGAGGCACTGAGTTTGATCCTCAGCACCACATAAAAATAAAAATGAAGGGCTGGGGTTGTGGCTCAGTGGTAGAGCGCTTGCCTTGTGCATGTGAGGCACTGGGTTCGATTCCCCTCAGCACCACATAAAAAATGAATAAATAAAATAAAGATATTGTGTCCATCTACAACTAAAAAAATTCTTTAAAAGAATAAAAATGAAGATATTATGTCCACCTATAAATAAAAAAGTAAATATTTAAAAAATATGTAGGATAAAAACAAGGTAGTAAAAGTGGATACGGAATGTCAGTAGTGGGGAGGTGACGCCATCACTCTTGGGTGTAGAACTCTGGAAGGGCAATTAGACAATTCCAGTTTAAGACAAGTTCAGTTTGAAATCTCTAAGTTAAATCCAGTGAAAATGTGTGGTAGGATGTTGGGACATGAGTCTAGAGGTCAGGAGACGGATCTAGACTGAATTTGTAACTATAGGAATCATCAAAAGATTTGTAGGTGAAGACATGAGGGTATAGCATTAATCAGATAAGGGGTGATGGCCAGTGTCTCATGGGGTGGGGGGGTCTTCTTCCTGCCAAGGAGGGTGTAAGACATCTGAAAAATTAACATCTAGAACAATTAGTGAAGAACAAAAGACAGAGTCAGAAATATATTTTTTAAAGTGGAGTCCCTGATAGATCCAGTCCACATAGGAGGTGGAGCTAGACAATAGCAAATGGCTCCAGCTGTTTATTTAAGGGCACATCAAAGACAAGGATAAAGTTTCAAGGGCAGAGTCTTGCTTCTTCATATCTTGCAGTCAGCAGGTTGATTGGCCTCTTGGCAGGTCGCACCCATCTCAGAGAGGCTGTGAGACTACAATAGGTTACCCCATCTCTGGTGCTGTGTGGGACATGGCAGAGTAGAATACGAATTCACAATGTCTCTGGGCAGTCTTACACAGAAGAAATAAATGTCCATTGGTAGTTCCCAGACACCAGATGTTCCTATTCACTACTAGGCTGTGATGCCGACAAAGTCCATGCACAGCCCATGGACAGTTCTCAACAATCATAAAATTATTTAGAGGGAGAAGATGAAAGACCTACAGAAAGATTCCTGGAAATCTCCAGCAATGTCAGGAAAGCCCTGGAAAGAGACACCCAAAGGCCAGAGGAGGAGGAGGGATAGGAGCAAAAGAAGAGGAGCTTGGTGTCTAAGAAGCTGAGGGATGCAAATGAAAGGAGGGAAGAAGTAGTCAACCATGTTAAATGCTATGAATATAAAATAAGTATTAAAAAGGATGTTTGGGCATCCAGTTTCCAGGTGATTGACAGCTTGAACAAGAGTGCTTGATAGTTTTGAAGAATGAAATGTGTGGGTGGGCTGGGTAGAGATTAACAGCACTGGAGGAGAGAGGTAAAGCACAAGATCCCTGAGGGGACAGAATAGGATGGGGTCCTGATCCAAATTCAGGAAGATAATGGAGAAGAAGAGGGTAGAGATGCAGGTGAATTTCTTCAGGATGGTAACAGATAGGAAATTATAAATGGACAGAATTCTTATTTGGAATTTTTTGTATTTTCTTTGTCAAGTAAAATATCATGTAGCATGTTGAGAATCAAGAGGGAATGGGGAGAATAAAGGGATCAGGGAATACAGTTTCACATGACTATTGTCTTTTTATGAAAAGTAAGGGACAAAGTGTTTATATGAAAAGTTGTAGGAGAATAGAGTGGCAGAGCTGAGACTGGGAACATTTATATTCAGTGGCACAATTTGCACAAATGACTTGACCACAACCACAAAATTGACATTTTGCAAGGGGAGTCTGAAGGAAAGATATGGAGCAAGGGAGGAAAAGACTGTCAAAGGGCTCTGCTATTTGGGATTTCAGAGACTCTGGTAGTTCTAAGTAATGGCAAAATTCAGGATGTGGCCATAAGCAGCTGAATAGCAGAAGAAGTATATAGCTTGAGGTTAGAAGATCAAGGACATGTGGCTGAGTCATTGAACAGGTTAATTTCATTGGCATAGTAAATGGGTTTATTCTTGCCTAGTTCATTTGCTGAAATTGCCAAAGAATAATTATTGATAAAAGAAAGGTAGTTTTATATGGTCCTTTGGTGTTTTAGAAAAGACTCTTTTTCCTTTGTCTTCTTGCAGTTGGGGGGGGGCAAGGGGAGACTAATAAATCCTTTTATGTCATCTCTCTCTTGCTCTTTAAATGTACCTAAATTCTGAAGATGTATAATGAATGGATGTCCAAAAATTTGTACAAATATATATCTGCTTAGTTTTTAAAGCATATCAAGGTCATGGCTGTACTCCACTTAACTGAACAATAACCACCAGTTTATTTACATGCTCAACAAAGTGGTGGAAATGTATGCATGCTTCTAACATGCTGCAGAAACTGTGTCTGTCATTTTGTTGACTTTAAGGAGGAATTAAGTTTCCAAGAAGATAAATGGCAAATTAAAAAGTGACCCACCTGGAGCTGGGTGTGGTAGCATACACCTATAGTCCCAGCTACTAAGGAGGGTAAGGCAGGAGGATGGCTTAAACCCAGGAGTTCAAGATCAGCCTGGTTCAACACAGTGAGACTCCTGTCAAGGAAAAAAAAAAGATAATTCCAGTTGAAAGGAAATGGAGACTGGAAATGAAGATAAATTGACTTTCGAAAATGATTGTAGCAATGAACTGTCCTTCACCAGACTGCAAATTGATTTAACTGTGTTTCCTGACAGCCTGTGGGGGCAATATCTACATCCATGATGCTGATTCTGCTGGATATGTGACCTCCCCCAACTACCCTGGCAATTATCCGCAGCATGCGGATTGCATTTGGATCATAGCTGCTCCTCCGGGAAAAGCTATAAGGTTGCAGTTTGAAGATCAATTCAATATCCAAGTAACACCCAAGTAGGTCACCTCTGTTTTCATTTTTCTCTCACTCACGCTCAGTACTCTTTAGCTGTCATGTCTCAGAACAATTCATTTCTTCTTTTCTTAGCAGTACACCCTGTATAGGAAATCTAGGGACAAAGGCACAAGCTTGATGCCTTGAGCCTGAAAACCATGCCTGGCAGCCACTCTCTTATCAGCTGAGCAGATTATGAAAACAGATATTGCCCCTTCTGACCTTTCAGACATCCTCCAAGAGACATTGAGGGTGGCTGTTTGAGATTTATGTTATCTGTTGTTCTTCCCACAGGAAAAGTATAGTGCCTCTGGTAGATGGGTATTTATATACTCAGTCTCATATTCAATGTCATGGATGATAAAATATCTATTTAACAAATGGGAATTTGTGTTAGGTGGCACCAGGGGTCACAAGAGTCAGAAACAGCACTAAAACAAATATTGGTTTATTAAAGGATTACAACCCAGAGAGTATGTCTTACTATGTCTTAGGTAGTCCATAAGACACCATCTATGGTTTTCTCTTTATTTTAACAAAAGTGTTTATACAGTTGCATAAATCCATATGTGATACAAAACGTGATAGTAGAGTTTTGCTTCCCATTTCTGGGTGCCAAATATACTATTCTCCCACTCACTGTGCATTAATTGGCTGCTTTGACTTTCTCAGGAAACATTAAGTAAAGACTTGACATCATTTTATGGATGGAGAAAATTCCAGCTGAGGCTCTCCATTACCCCTGTCACAGAGCTGCCAAATAAGAGTTCAGATTTCCATTGTGAAATGTATCAAATTATCATGTGAAACATAACTCCAGTTATCTTGAAATCCACAGGGGTTAGTTTGAAAATGACTTTTTATATTTGTAAAACTAAAACAGAATTTGGAAGGCAAATAAATATTCTCTAGTGTGATACATGTAAAACCTGTCTTTCTGAGCTATTAATGATTGTATTATCAAAGAAAAATTACAGCATTTTAAAATGACATGAAGCTTAAATGGACTCTATGATGATATCTTATGCTATAGAAATGATGCATAGTAATCTCCTTAGAGAAAGTTAGTGAAGTCTTCATTATTTAAATAAGTCAAAGCTATTGGCCTTGTAAATTTAACAGATTTCCCCCCCACCCCTTTAGTTGTTCTTCTAGTTACCTTGAGTTGCGGGACGGAGTTGATTCAAATGCTCCAGTACTTTCCAAATTTTGTGGGATGTCTTTGCCCAGCAGCCAGTTGTCCTCAAGAGAGGTTATGTATTTGAGATTTCGGTCTGACAATAGCTCCACTCACATGGGATTCAAGGCCAAGTATTCTATAGGTAACATTTTATTTTTACATTAAATAATAAAGTAGTAAAATGAATGTGTTCCAATTTTTAAAAATAAGTCTATCTGCATAATTTTAAGAATTATTTAATGATAGAAATAAGAGTATAATGTTTAAAACTGAAGTCACTTATCAATTTTAATTTCTCCCTTCATTTTTATTTTAAAACACTATTTTAGTAAACTAGTCTATTTTATTTTTTTTAATTTGTGAAAAATATGTTCAGTTAAATTATTTTTCTTCTTTTTATCATGATATAATATATATGTATATGTATATATTCATATAGCATAAGTTTAAATTATAAAATTATTTAGTAATCAAACCATAGTATTTAGAACAGTGACTGAACACCTCATCATTAATAAAAAATTGAGCTCCCCCCCCAATCTCAAATGCCAAATCAGTCACTGAATAAAAAGCAGATATATTTTCTTGGTATTTGATTTCCTTATTTTAAAAATGTGCACTAAGTATGCATATTGAAGATTCACTTCAATATGATCATAATGACATGACAATTAGTGTCTGGAGTGGGTCTGGACACTAGCCAAACAAATGTTTCATACAGCAAGGACTCAGAAAGCCTAGTTATAACAATATTTAACTTATACCATAGGTCATTTTATATTCAGAGTCAAGTTGTGTATAATTTAATCTAGCTGTCTCTTCTACTTGATAAGAAATCATTGGCTAGTAACTTTCAAGATCCTGAGATACCAGTTACTATAGCACGATGTTAATTTAACAGATAAACTAGAAATAGCAGGCATTACCGATCAATAGCAGTACCCTGTCCAGCTAAGTCTGGACAGTTTCTAGAATCATCAATCTATCAATCTATCAGCTGGTCCATGAAATGACATTTACTTGAAACTAATAGCTCTCACATAGTGTCCCAATAGAATTAATGTGACATTACAGAATACACCATTCAATGGTCATCTTCCGTTTCCCATTATTGATTGCACTTGAAATATTATTTCTCCTTACATCAGCAGTAGAATCTGAATAATGAGAGATTTAACCACACATGTTCAGAATTTTAAAACTGCAATTTATATTCACTTGACACAAAAGTTTTCAAATATGCTGGTCTAATTAAAAAAATGTGGTAGAATATTGCTTTTTTTTTTTTTTTTTTTTTTAGCCCAGTGTGGAGGAACAGTAACAGGGCAAAGTGGCATCATTGAAAGCAATGGATACCCATATCTTCCCTATCCAAATAATGTATTCTGTCAGTGGCATCTCCAGGGCCTCTCAGGACACTATCTCACCATCCATTTTGAAGATTTTAACCTTCAGAATTCCTCTGGCTGTGAAAAAGACTTTGTGGAGATCTGGGAAAATCATACTTCGGGTCAGTGAAATATATCTGGTCTCTTGTGGGTTGTTTATTTTCAAATATACTTATTCAGCCTCTGAGGTTTCTCTGCTTCTGAGAAAGACAAAAGAGGTCGGTCAGCTCTGGGCAGCACCAGCAATTCTCTCCCTCTATTCTGTCCTTTCACAATGGACACCCAAAGCCACAGGTGTGTTCCGTAGCTCATTCAGGAGACCACACTGAGAGAGCACTGAACAGAGAGGATGTCCTCTTCCTGCTACGATCCCTCAGTGCCACATGCAGTTATTTGAGGGGCTCCCTGGAGCATAAATAGAGAAAAAGGTAATGTGTGCATGCCTCTTGGTATTAAAAGAGGCACACTTGTCACTGTTGGTTCTTGTCATTTATCTAACCTAATGAGCTTCCTCACCGTGCTGAGACTTTTCCTTTAATCAGTTACAGTTTTTGCTTTGTGCACATCGTCATGTATTTGAATATGTTGACTTTTTTTCATGATTTTTGTCATTTGTTATTTTCTTTATGCATGCAGAATATCTCAAACAGAGGTTAAATGAAACTAATCACCTGGAGATACACACACACACACACACACACACACACACACGTATATGGATACATCTAATTCTTTGTCTATCACAGGAAATGCTTTGGGCAGATACTGTGGAAGTGCCCTTCCTGATGACATAGACACTTCTAGCAATGTTGCTTCGGTCAGGTTTGTCACAGATGGTTCCGGCACTGCCCCAGGGTTCAGGCTGCGGTTTGAATCCAGCATAGAAGGTGAGTTCATTGATTCATTTTTAAAAAGGTGTTGATTACTCATAATGGATAGGGACTGGTGGTAACATAGTTTGAAAAATAAAGCATAACCCTTGGACCTTATGGTTAGTAGGGAGGCCTATGTTTATTACCAGTCACACCAATAAATGAAAAATTGCCAGTGTGATAGGGGATACAAAGAGAAGTAATTAGGATCATGAGAGATGTAATATGGGCACTAGAATTATACTGTGGTGCACATTTTAAGAAATATAGTCTATGAGTCCTAGAGTTATTCAGAATTGGCATTCCCAAATACTCTGACAAACCCAGGTAAAATAAAGATCATTGTCTAACGAAACTGAATAATTACATTAGCCTGTTTAAGTTCAATATATTTATTGGTCTTTCATGTATCTTGGGCCTTGATGATAATTAAAATTTAACTAGTGAACTATCATCCATGAAAGCAGATTAAATGTTAATAGGGATCAGAAGTGAATACAAATGTTCTCTAGAAGTGTTCACAAACATAAAGTGATAAATTAGTAAAGACAATTATTTAGTCTAGAGGGATAATTAAAAATTAATTTTGAGAGGTTGGGGCTGTAGCTCAGTGGTTGAATGCCTACCTAGCCCATTTGAGGCACTGGGTTTGATCCTCAGCACCACATAAAAATAAATAAAGATATTGTGTCCAACTACAACTAAAAAAAAATTTAAACAAAATTGATTTTGAGAGCAAAATTATGGAAGGAGTCACTTTGATTTGATTGAAAGTTTTTCTATTCTTTCCCCTGTTTCAGTGTGTGGTGGGGATCTACAGGGCCCAACTGGAACATTCTCTTCTCCCAACTACCCGAACCCAAATCCTCATGGCCGAATCTGCGAGTGGAGAATCACTGTGCAGGAAGGAAGGCAGATCAGCCTAACTTTTAACAACCTGCGCCTAGAAGCTCATTCATCCTGCAATGCTGAGCATGTGACTGTAAGTGCTCTGTACCATCAGAGAGATTATATCTCATTGTTTAGGGAGTTTATTGTTCCATAAATCATACTCTAAAAACTAGGTCAGAATTTTGCCATCTATGCAACTATATCTCAGATAAATTCTAAGTATTTCAGACAGAACAAAATCACTATAATCCACCAACATAATTGGAAGAATTGCTCTGAGGGCCTATCAGTTGTCACTCTGTGTATCAGGATAAGGATAAATTTTTAAGGATATATTTATAAGGATAAATTTTTAGAGCAAATAAATGTCTGTTACATATGGCAAAAAATTGTAGGCAGAGAAGCTGGACCTTAGGTAGCACATAGCTGGATGGGACCAGAGTCTCAGCACAAGCTACCCGATAAGGACTTAAGCAGCTGTGTGGTTCAGTTCTGAGGGATTCTTAGTGGAAGGCCAAGGCTACCTGCCCTCCAAGTCACCACCTCAAATAGTTAGAAGTGTTGCTTTTGCAGTCTTTGTTATCTTGGTAAATGATTTTAAATTCCATTTGCTCAGATCAAAAGTAAATTTCTTCCTTCTTTCCTTCCTTTTTGCAGTGCTAGGGTCTTGTGCATGCTGAAGGACTGTGAGTGGGTCAGGAGATTGCTGGTTCTTGAAATCAGGGCTCCACACATACTGGGCAAATGCTCTGCCACCGAGTAACATCTCTAGCCCTTAAGTCTTAATGTCTATTTTGGAGCCCTTGGTCTCATACCCTATGTTGCATCTAGAAGTAAGTCCCACTGGCTACATCTTTAAAAGATACCCAGATTCTAAAAACGCATCATCATATCCACAATGACCACCAACACCACTCACCTGGATCATTTCACCAAATTCCCCAACTGGTCTTTCTACTTTGACCCTTGACTCCCTACAGTCTCAATAACAGCAGCTAGAATGAGGGTTTCAAACCTGATCAAATCACGTTGTTCCCTTCAAAATTCTTTAATGTCCTTTCATCTCACTCAGAGGAAAATCCCAAATCCTTATGGAGACCCACCCAGCCTGACATTATTTGCTGCCTGTCCCCTTTCTACCCATGTCTCTCATCTCAAACTCCTTTCTGCTCAAGAGGATCCAGCCACCCTGGCCTCTTTCCTGCTCCTTGAACATGAGATGCTCCCCCATCAGGACTTCACAGTTACTGCCATCTCTGTGGCTCCTCTACAGACGGCTGCCTGGTTCACATCTTCACTTTGTTAGGGTCTCCATCCAAATGATCTTGATCCACGGAGATTTCCCTAAGTAGAACCCACACAGGCCTCTCACTTCCCTGCATTTTTTTTTCCACACCAGCTGGTATAGCTCATATTTATTTGTTCATCTGTTTATTGTCTGTTCCCACCAGTAGAATGTAAACTCCATGAGGGGAAACACTTGTTTTCAATTACTGCCGATTCCCCCGCATCTGCCCATCATAGAAGTAATTATTATTGAATGAAAGAAAAGTGAAAATACCATTGTTAGCCTTTTAAGCCCTTTTATTGGTTATCATTTTAATCATCCACTATTGGATAGTGAATTTCAAAAATGTGAAACATCTTGTGACATCCCAATCTCACTTTGTATTGCCCTGAAATGTTCACATTCAACTTTGATCCCAACTTCAAATGCCTAAAGGACTGAAATGTCTTTTCTCAGATATTGAAAATATGGAACTGGTATGTTTATTTTTAATTTGAGAGATAGTGGGCATTGGGCTAAATTTGCTAATTTTAACAGACATTTTTCCTATTATTGATTGAATAAGGATATAGAAAAAAATGAAGTAGATAAAAGATTAAACACTCCCACCACACCATATTTTTATGAATTTTCTTAATCTCTTCAAGGCAGTGCATAATCTTATATAGTAGTAATTATGATATAAATTCACTTGAATTCTAATTTTAATCTGTTTTTCTGATGATCATAAATATAATGGGTGTTTATTGAACAATATTTGATGAATTCAGAAAGTGAAAATGATAACATTTTGGGATTCTAAACTTATATTCCTAAAATTTGAATGCCTATGCTAACAGTTGCTTTTTCTCTTTGAAATCATTTTCATAGTTTAAATGGATTTGAATATCATGATTATTAAGAACCTACAATCAGAATGTGTTTGCATCCTATAGAAAAGATAAAATGAACATAGTTTTAGCATTCAAAGAATGAAATCAAAATTTTGACAACTACCACAAATTCTGAGCCAAGTCTTACTTGTCATGTAATCATTGATACCAAAGGCATCTGCTTCCCTACCCTTTTGGCTACTTCAGGCATTTGTGCCATTGTTTATAAGTAACATTCCTCCTCTGCGACTCCGTAGTTTTTTGATCTTGAACATCCAGCTATGTAGAATAAGGATTCGGCTCTTCACTACCACCAGCGCTCATGAGGGGTATACGGTTTACATATTCTACCAACTTCCTTCCCCAATATACATGTCACCACTTTTGTTTAAATGTGTTTTGCAACACATTGTTTGCAACACATTGTTCTGATCATGTGAGCACCATTCACAACTAAGCCAAGTAGTGAAATACAGTCACATTTACTTGTGTTTTTCTAAGTAATGATGATAGTTGTATCATTTTTACATTTTCTGCATTTTTTTATGCATTGACACCAGTCCCTTTGCACTAATTCTTCCATACCTTTTGCACCCTGGGTGTGCATTCCACCTCATGTAATAAAATACACCTTATCAGTTTCATTTCTTTTCCTTTGTCCATCAGCTATAAGCCTGATGTCAGATGTTGTTTGGGGATTTTTCTCACCACTAAATTTATGAGTCCCTTTATTTCTCTCCTGGGTGGGGGTTCCTGTTTTTATGTTACTATACATTGCTTTTCTTCATTAATTTACTGTTTTTGGTGAGGTAAATGCTCTTGTAAGTCCCTAAGGAAGTTTACATGGGTGACTAAATTTTTGAGAACCTGTATGTCTGAAATCAACCTTATTTTATCCTCATTTTTTGGAATGTACATATTCAAATATTACATATATTCAATATATTTATATTTATATGACTATATTAATCATAATTTTGAAGTTTTGTGTTGCTTCTTTGGGGATTAATTTTCAAGTTCCTGTCTCCTATTTACTGATATTGGTCTCTGCTTTTAATAGTAGATATTTTGCTAAGTATCTGAAGATCCTTGGCTGTTCATTCATTCCCACCAAGAAAGAGAGAAAGAAAAATGAAAAGGAAAGGGGAAGGAAGAAGGAAAGAAAAAGAAACCCTTCCTAAGATCTGCAGATGGGGTGGGCAGCTCTTAATGCACCCAGCTTTTCTACATCCTATCCAGCTGAACTGAGCATAAAATACCTCCAAATCCAGCCGAGTCTCTGACTCTGTTAAGACAGGGAAAATGAAAGCTATACCACCAAGTGTGTACCACAATGAGCCCCATGTCTGATATTGTTCATGCTCACAGCAAATTTAATACCTTGTCCCGAATCTCATTTGCCTACTTCTACCCTGTTGTCTTCTTGGAGTCGTAGTTTCTGAGTACAAAAGGGATTAGAGGGTCAAGAATGGAATAGCACCCTGGTTGCTCCTAAAGACAGAAATCCATGTGATAAATGGATGACTGCACAATTTTGAGTCATTGTGATTCCACACCAGGGGAAGACATAGGCAGGCACAGAGGCCATTTCCAACGTGTTCCATTAGTCTTGTCGTTAGTTATAATCCCTTTTGATTCTGGCAATGTGTTGCTCATTCCTGTTTCCAGTATTAGTGAAATATTTTTCATCTTCTGTTTCTTTATTCTGTGGTTCAGCATGTGAAATCGGAGTTTGAATCCTAGTTTAAATATTCCTAGTCCTTTAAACTTCAGAAAATTGCAAATCTTTCTGTATTCTAGCGCCTCAGTTTGGATCATGGGGTGCTAGTACATGCCTGAGAGGGTGTGGTGCTGATTGAACATAAGAAAAGCTGTCGTTATGTTTGCTTAATACATCATAGAAAATTCTTCATCTGTTCTGTAACCCGGAAGACCTTTTAAACCTGAAGCCCTCAAAGAGCAAAATTTATTCATCAAAACTATAGTAAATAAAAAATCTTGCATCTCCTGTACTAGAGCCTTTTCTTCTCCTGCACAGCTTTAGTGTCATAGTAACATGAGTCTTTCTTTCTAATTGTGAGCCACTCAAATATTTTTTAAAAACAGGGGTAGCAAGCACTCAATCAACGAATTATTATTTATTTATCTCTTTTGGCTCTATTTCAAACTCTGAAAAATGAGGCAAGCTAAAATATTCACTTGGTTTTGTATAGCAGCAAAGTAATATTTTCCTACTTTATAACTATGCAAATAAGTAGAGATATTGGTTAATATTTTGGAGTCAATATTACTCTAATTTATTCTTCAACCTTCAAATGAGTTAAAAAATGAAGTCTTGAATCCATAAGTAATTAAGAAGGAGCCGTTATATTTACACTGAGATTGATTCTTAAATTACTTTTCAAGGTGTTTTAAAATATTTGAGTTATTATATATTACGAATCACTAGAGATTAGCATTCAAGCTTTCTTTCCAAATACCAAAGACCCTAATGCATTTTTAAAGAAAAACTGTCCATCAGTGAACTCTGTGATCTATCACATAAGCAAGTGGCACATGTACGTCACATGTGTAGCACCCATTCCCTATACAAAATATGTAGCAGTCATTCACTGGCCAGCACATACAGTAAGGGGCACTACTACAATACTTTGACTTTAGTGAAATGACTCTGAGGTCACAAAATGTGCTGGGGTAACACAGTTGGTGCTTGGTACTGAGAGTCTGTTAATTGTTAAGCAATTCATTTTAGCACAGCATTGCCTTAGACGGAAGTGGCCTGGGCTACAATGTCATCTAGAAATATTCAGTGACAAGGACTGCATTGCTCAAGGTTTAATTATTTTTCTAACAGGTATTCAATGGCATTAGGAGTAAATCACCACAGCTAGAGAAACTGTGCAGTAGTGTGAATATAAGCAATGAGATAAAATCTTCAGGAAACACAATGAGAGTGGTGTTTTTCACAGATGGATCCCAACCATATGGAGGTTTCATTGCTTCCTACACATCCAGCGGAGACGCAGGTAACTGGGTGCTACAGATGCATCTCCCCTTAGTAAGAAGTATTACAGATGCCGCACAGTCTGCCAGGACCAGAGAAGCTGTCTATGTTTTCTTGACTGGTTATAGCTGAGATCCCAACATAAGACTAACACTCATAAACAGATTTTAAAAAAAAAATTAATCCCAACAGAAAAAAAAAGCCTTCTGATTTCAGAAAGAAAACTGCTATGATGAATTACAGACTTTAAAAACATGACATTAGATGAGCTTCTAGCACAATTACACATAATTTGCATCACTATTAGAATTAGATCCATATCCACAGTCCCTGGTCAATTGTTTTGTGCTGAAGAGACTATACACCTCTTAGAAGGTAACTTAGTCCCAGAGAGTAATTAATTTTATTTGGGCAGAACATACTTTATGGTTTCTTAGTTACCTATCCACATACATATTTATAGCAAAAATGAACAGAGGGGTTCACATTTGATATAGAATATTTCAAAATTAGGTAAGATGTGGCTTTCAATTATAGATATTCTACTACTTTTTGGATTGGTGCTGTTATCTAAGGGTTTTTAAATTTAGGAGAAGTGGAAGTGATTATATAAATACATATGTAGTGAATATATGTGTGTTTATATACACATATGTGTATATACTCATATATGTGTGTGTATATATATGTGTATATATACATGTGTATATATGTATACACACACATATGTTCACTGGCACTACAGTGTTATGTATATTATCTATTTGATCCAATTATATTCTTGGGTTATGTAAAGAATTGCCAATCAGAAGCCACTGGGACCTACCACCAACATATGTGGTATTCATTTAAATTAAATGTGAATGAACGATAAGCCCAAATTTGGAGGTATAGTCACACAGCCAAACCCAACCTCTAACAGGGAAATAAAGAAACTTTAGTTTTGCCGGTTGTTCCTTTATTCATCCACATAAATTTCTTCCATTACTTGCATGTTCTTTGTGTGCAATCCTGACTGCAAGTCCACACAGAAACGGTGCTCTTGTTGTTTTGGTTACTGTTCCTGGGGTGTTGGCATCTTCTGGTAAGGGCAGAATCTCACTGCTCCTTTCTCTGCTGCCTTTTGCTTCTTAGTGTGTGGCGGGTCTCTGACCAACAACCCTGAAGGGAACTTTACTTCTCCTGGCTACAATGGAGTCAGTAATTACTCAGGAAACCTGAACTGTGAATGGACTCTCAGCAATCCGAATCAGGGAAATTCCTCCATTTACATTGATTTTGAGGATTTTTCCCTTGAAAGTCACCAAGACTGTCAATTTGATGCCCTTGAGTTTCGAGTGGGTGAGTTTAATCAAAGATCACACTTTCATTTATCTGTGATTTTCTTCTTATGCCTGGAGACCACCTACCAGGAAGCAAGTCAAATGGCTATTGCAATCTACTTTTTGGATTGGTGCTGTTATTTAAGGGTTTTTAAATAAGATGCAGGTGAGGAAAATGAGCCTTCTGAAGTCATATGGATCTATGTTTACAACTAGACTGCACTACAGTTGATTGGTTTCCTAGTATGTGACACTCATCCAAATAGATTCTTTAATTATCCTGTACTATTAAAGACTCCTTCCTTAGGAGACTAGAACTTAGCACAGTCAGAATGTGTTGGCAGCTGTTTTAGTCAGTGTTTTTGCTGCTGTGACTAAAAGATCTGACCAGAACAATTTTAGGGGAGGAACAGTTTATTTAGAGACTCATGGTTTCAGAGGTCTCAGTCCATAAGTAGCTGGCTCCATTCCTCAGGGTCAAGATGAGGCAGGCATCACGGTGGAAGAGTGTGGCAGAGGGAAGCAGCTCATATGATGATTAGGAAGCAGAGAGAGAGACTCCACTTGCCAGATACAAATGTACACCCCAAAGTCACTCCCTCAACGTCCTACCACCTCCAGCCACACCCCACCAGCCTTCAGTCACCACTCAATTAATCCCATCAGGCAATTAATTCATTGATTGGGTTAAGGTCTCATAACCCAATCATTTCTTCTCTGAACCTTCTTACATTGTCTCGCATGTGAGTTTTTTGGGGATACCTCACATCCAAACCATAACAGCAGCTTACTGAACTTATAAGATTCATGAGGAGTCCTTCAAATTCTACTTAGGTATTAGAGGCCTAAAGAAGTTCGTAATGTGGGGCTGGGGATGTGGCTCAAGCGGTAGCGCGCTTGCCTGGCATGCGTGTGGCCCGGGTTGGATCCTCAGCACTACATACAAACAAAGATGTTGTGTCCACCGAAAACTAAAAAAATAAATATTAAAATTCTCTCTCTCGCTCGCACTCTCTCTCTCTGCCCGCCCCCCTCTTTCTAAAAAAAAAAAAAGTTTGTAATGTGGTGGAGAGGCACATGGGTTTTATTTGGGGGAATTATCCCCCAAGCAGTTAGGATTGTCTTTGTTTTCACGAGAGAAAAGGATCGAGGTATATTTGGTAAACCATCATTCTGTTAAGAATTTTAAAAACTGTCTTCATGGAAAATGAATAATTTCTTAGCATCAAGGCAGAGGTTATCCATTAAGTTGCTCCCACTGTCACACTGACACTTGTTTCCCAGTAAACACTAAGTAGATAGAAGAGGAAAACAATATTGTGGACAACCTATACTGTCAAAGTTTGCAGAGTACAACTTTATCCCAAAATTTTAAAGAAATGAAAGCCCAAATGGGAAGTTAGTTTATTGGTGCAGATGCCTTGAAATTACAAAAGTCAGTGGTAGCTAGCTGCCTTTGAGAACATGAAAGAGAGAATTTTCAAGAAGGAGAACATGGAGAAGTCTATGGTGACAGACCAAGGACTTCAAGAAGAGAAGTTTGGTTTTTAATATTTTCTCTTCGACCAAGCTCTATAAAACTGATGAGTCTAGAAAAGCCTTATGAGGGAAATGGAAGTTATAGTCTGAGAACGTTCTCCATGAGCCAGGTGTGATGGCACACGCCTATAATCCCAGCAGCTCAAGACACTGAGGCAGGAGGATCACAAATTCAAAGCCAGCCTCAGCAACTTGGCAAGACCCTGTCCTTAAATAAAAATGCATAAAAGGGCTGGGGATGTGGCTCAGTTGTTGAGTACCCCTGGGTTGCATCCCTGGTACCAAAAAAAAAAAGTGTTCTCTCTGACATTCTGAAAAACCTTACTTCTGTGGTCTGTAGAATCAAGCAGAACAGCTGTATGTTAAGTTCCATCAGCTAAGTGCAATCTTCTCTTTATTCCCTCAGACTTAGACACAGCTAACATATACACTTCATTGATTCATGAGGTCAGTGATGTTCATTTGACAGAATAAATAGAAAGAAGATAAATGTGAGCTCTCTAGGTATTCTGTAAATCTGAATCAGATTTCTCTGAAAAGAAATGTTCATAAAAAACATATCCAGCTCAAATCAGACAGGTCTTTACCTGAGCACTAAATACTCTATTCATTTTAGTTGATTAAATACAGCAAAGAAATCTTTTAAATTTTAGGCAATTATCACCTTCATGTATTTTTTATCATTATTGTGTCAAATTTCTTACGACTTAAAAAAAAGGGGTTTTTTATTAGTTGTATCTCTGTTTAGATATGCTGAAGTGATTATGAAAAAACAAATTGGAACAAATTGGCATCTATGGTGGAAATATATCTACACCAAAAGAGAACTTTTTTTGTTGTTGTTGTTTTACTTTACTTTGTTGGAGGAACTCTTTGTAATGGACAAGATGGAGAGGACTTTGTGCAATGTCTGTGACAACATCAGAATTTAAATGGGTCAATTAATATCTTGAAATGTTTCTATGATTTATTCCTACAGAATCCATTACATATGTTTCTCAAAAGTTATGCAAATAATGGCACTTGGTGTATTATTTTGTTCAGGTGATGCTGATGGTTCCCTAATAGGGAGATTCTGTGGCCCCAAACCTACCCTGCCATTGGTTATACCTCATCGTCAGGTGTGGATACAATTTGTTACCAACGATCGCATCGAATATCCTGGATTCCTCATAAAGTATTCCTTTACAGGTAAGACTAATGATTCAGATCTCAATATCTGGAAATAATGTGATAATTAAAATTTTGAGTTTTTTCCATAAAAATATTTCATGTATTTTGCTAGATGTATTTCTAGGCAACTATTAGTTTTGCTTCCAATGTCAACAAGATTTTCCAAATTGTGTTTAATAATTGGCTGTTGCTGATACCTAGGAATTTTATAAGTTTTATGTATTTATCTTTATTTTAGAGATCTTGCTATACTCATTTTGATTTTAATATTTTTTATCCTTGAGTCTCTTTGTTTCTTCTGTATTCCTCCAATTCTTAGTGTACAAAATGTATTTTTTTAAATAAGAAATGTGTATAAGATTTTATCAACTGTTTTCAGCATCTATTGGAATGCTAGTTTTTCTTCCTTTCACACATTATTGTGACAAATTTTATTGAAATATTTTCTCTTGGTAAACTGTTCTTGAGTTGCTGTGATAAACTATACTTGGTTATGATGTATGTTTTGTTCATGTGACTGCATATTATGGGCTAATATTTTATGTTGTATTTGCATCTCTGACATTCAGTGCTTACACCCAAAAAATTCAGCCCCCAGAGTGCAGCTTCCCTTGGTTATTAAATTCTTTTCCAGTCCCTTTCCATTAACATGGCAGTCCTTTTAGATTCCCAACTTTCTGTAAACATCCCAATTCCATCTTTTCTGTGGAAGTCCCTAAACTCTCTTATCCCAACTTCATGGCCCACATCTTTATTCTTTAGTCTCTCAGACAACCACACTGCTTGAGATTGCCCTTGTGAACTTGAGTACATTTATTGCTGATCGATTTTTGAAGACCCTTTTTCCTTTCCATTGAATTTGGCTTTGTTTTGGTTATAGTTTTGTTTACTTTTTTTTTTTTTGTGTGTGTGTGTGTGTGTGTGTGTTATATCCAAATGGCTGCTTGGAGAAAGGAGTGAAATTGATAGTAATGGACTCAATCATCTTGCCTGTCATGAGCCATCCTTGGGTTGTGTGTGGACTGTGTTGTGTATCGTAGCCTAGTGAGGGGATAAGTCTGGCACTGGGAACTTCCTGTGGCACCCCCCCAGAGATTGATGGCCTGATGCAGGTGAACTGCCCCCTCAAGCTCAAGCTTTGCAAAACATCCCACACAGCACCTGAGATGGGTGTGACCTGCCAAGATGCCAATCAACCTGAGGATTGCAAGACATCACAAAGCAACACTCCACCCTTGAAACCTTATCCCTGCCTTTGATGTCCCCCCCCTTAAATAAACCTCTAGAGACATCTTTGTCTAGTTCCAGCACCCATGTGGACTAGGTCTATCAGGGGCTTTGCTTTATGTAAATATCTTTCTTACTGTTTGTGTTTTGTTCTTCACTTATTAATTTAGACTTTAAGTTTCCAGATGGCTTCTACCCTCCTCAGCAGGAAGAAGAACCCTCCAGTGAGACACTGGCCATTGTCCCCCTTACTTGCCAGTTGATTTTTCTGTATCAGATTAAAAAAGAAGAATCAGGCTCCAAGGAGCAGTATTATTTGTGTTGAACATCAGGTCATACTATGTTCTGCTATGATTTGTTAATATGTCATTTGATACCTGACTATGTGCTTATTATAAAGCAACAAGGTATTTAATTATGGGACCGGTCATTTCTTCAAGCTCACATGTGTTTTGTCTAGCCTAGTTTTTGCTAGAAAGGTGATGTTACTTACTTTGTCTCTCGTGAAGTTACTGTCAGTTATCTTCCTTCTCCTTTGTACTAAACCTAGGGCTGTCCTCACTACGTGGTTCTGTTTAGCCAACACTATTTGGGAATCTGTTTCTATTCTT
Source organism: Spermophilus citellus (assembly GCF_964194105.1). Classification (NCBI taxonomy): domain Eukaryota; kingdom Metazoa; phylum Chordata; class Mammalia; order Rodentia; family Sciuridae; genus Spermophilus; species Spermophilus citellus. The sequence continues at coordinate 74,076,523 of NC_138187.1, read as the reverse complement.
TCATCTAACTTTGCTTTTGTGCCAGTTTAATTTATTTATTCATTTATCATATTTTTATCATAAAGTATGATGACTATAAGACTACTATGGCTTTACAGGTCCCCCACCTGCTTCTATCTTATGTAGATAGTTGCAAATCTAATTTCAGATTGTGGCGGAATACAGACAGGTGAGAGTGGAGTGATTACAAGCCCCAACTACCCAGACTCTTATGACAGCTTCACCCACTGTTCTTGGTTGTTGGAAGCCCCTCCAGGACACACCATCACCGTGAGTTCTTATTACTGTATAAAATATTTCCACATCCATATCATGGAAATTGGCTTCTTTTAGTATGCTTTGATTCTGTGGCCAGATCATTATTTCTCTCTAAAAATGCTCTCATTACAAATCTATAATTAATGAAGAATGCTATCTTTTTTTTCAAATCTAGGAGAAGTTGTACATAGATAATATTTCTACATTCAGGAAAGAGGTGTATTTGTGTTCTTGATGAGCTTTCATTCATGTTCCTGATGAGCTGGGGTTCCAGAGCTTCTCCACTTTCTGTAGAAATAGCCCATTTAAACTTTCAAGAGAATCGTTGATAAGGAAATAGAGAGGAGGGGAGAGGAGAGTTAAAGAAGGGGCAGGAATAAAAGATTATGTGAATTTAAATGAAATAAAAAGATTTATAAGGACCTTATAGGTCACTCAAAGCACAGAGCACCTTATCATTTCTTTCTTTTTCCACAGCTTACGTTCAGTAGCTTTGATGTTGAAAGACATGTAGCTTGTGCCTGGGACTCCGTCACTGTCAGGAATGGTGGCTCCCCTGGATCACCTATCATAGGACAATACTGTGGAGAGTCAAACCCAGAGACAATACAGTCTGGTTCCAACCAGCTCGTGGTAATTTTTAACTCTGACCATTCAGTACAAAAAGGTGGATTTTATGCTACATGGAGCACACAGACTTTAGGTAAAGGAAACTCTGCACTTGTCTTCTTTTTGCAGTGGTGTCTAAATTTATTTAAAATACAGTCATTCTTTGGTATAACTGAGAGGGATTGGTTCCAGGACCCTAATGGATACCCTAACCTGTGGAAGCTCAAGTCCCTTACATAAAATGTTTCAGTATGTGTGTAGAACCTGTGTGTATCCTTCTATATACTTTAAATCAGCTCTAGATTACTTATAATACCTAATTCAATATAAATTCTATATAAATATTTGTTAAGGGGGCTGGGGTTGTGGCTCAGTAGTAGAGTGCTTGCCTAGCATACATGAGGTACTGCGTTTAATCCCTGACACCACATAAAAATAAAAGCAAATAAAAGTATTGTGTCTATCTACAACTAAAATTTTTTTAAAATAAATACATATTTGTTATAATGTATTATTAGGGAATAAGGGCAAGGAAAACAGTTTGTACATGCTTAATGCAGATGCAAGTCTTTCTTTTCAGTTCTTTCTGATTCATGGTTACTTAAGTCCACGGAAACAGAACTGCCAATATAGAAGACTGACTACACACATTTTGTATCACTTCTATATTGGGTTCACTTCCAATATTCCATGCACCAACTCTAGGAAGATAACACAGTATTGATACATATCTTCCCTATTTTGCATAGGCAGAAACTGAGAACGAGTGAGCTCATCATTTGCTCAGGGCATATAGCTAATGATTTGTAATCAGGATTTCAATAAAAACAATTGAGCCCAGAAGTTGAACACTGCATGATGCATGCTCCATTAGCAAAAGGGCACAGTACAGCCAGGGAATCTCGAGTACTAGAAATAAATGTTGGAATCACAACTAGTTTCAAATATTTGGCCCTCAAAGGTAGAATACTGAGAGTTTTCAGGGCAGGAAAATAAGTAGTTCGCATCATGATGAGCCTCAGTTTATGTATCTCCCCATGAGCAGTGGGAACTACTGGAAGGTTTTGAGGAGGAAGATGGCAAGATGAGATTTGTGATTTAGAACAAAAGCAGTAGCACATGGGAACTGAACCAAAGTATAGCAGATTTTATTTAAAAAGAGTAACTTTGGTACCTATAAATTTTCAACCTTGTAAGAATACTCAGAAAAATAGGACTTATATATTTAGGATTTCAACAAACCCTAATATCACACAGGACCATTCTTTCTAGTAGAGTCAGAGTTACTAGGGAGATCTTTGTAGAAGGAGTTGAACTTTCCCTCATTAAATCACTGCCTACGATTAAAGTCATAAGGAATAGATGAACCCCCCGGGGTGCTGAGAGCTTAAAAGCAAAGTTGAAGGAATGTTGTTTAATTAAACTTCATTTTGTTTTGAGTTCATATTTTGGCCATCTTTTTTCTTTTTTGGTGCCAAGAGTTGGACTCAGGGTTGCTTAACCACTGAGCCACATCTCCATCCCTTTTTACATTTTTATTTAGAGACAGGATCTCTCTGAGTTGCTTAGGGCCTTGCTAAGTTGCTGAGGATGGCTTTGAGCTTTCAATTCTCCTGCCTCGAGTTTGTGAGCCACTGGGATTACAGGCGTGCATCACCACACTGGTCTGGTCATCTATTAAGTACCCATTTCAAGAGTGTGAAAATAATTCTAAATTTTTATTTCTTCAAATCATTTATTTACACCCATCAGTCAGTTTCAATATAAATGAACCAGATTGTTTAATAAAAGAATTTTCCCCAACTCAATATTACATTCTCTCTAGTCCTGTATTTAAAGTAAAATTACAAATGAGTATAGAGTTGCAGTCCCATGTATTAGTGGTAATAAAATACAGAACTTGACCTTGACAGGCTGTACACTCTAGACTGAGATTTTGTAGTGTTTCTTTTCTAGTGGTCTTGAGTTTCCAAAATTGTTATTTCTCTTGAAGATGGATGACTTTTTCCATGAAATTTTTTTCAGGTTGTGGTGGAATATTTCATTCAGATAATGGCACAATCAGTTCCCCTCACTGGCCTCAGGATTTTCCTGAAAACAGCAGATGTTCCTGGACAGTCATTACTCACGAAAGTAAACACTGGGAGATCAGCTTTGACCGAAACTTCCGAATCCCCAGCGGTGATGGACAGTGTCAGAACAGCTTTGTGAAGGTCAGTGCATTGGCTTACTCAATTGGAGTCACACTGGTTCTGTGAACATAAATGTTTAGGCTACACATGCCAGGAAGCCACTTTTTAATGTGAAAAAGGACAGATTTGCTGCTTGGATTTCTTGGGTGTAAGTGAGAAATCGCAACTTATTAGGAATTAAAATATGAATGAAGCACAGCACACAGGTCACCCTGTGATTTTTCATTTGCTAATAACTAGGTAAATTAAGGAAATTTTTGTCTGACCTTAGTAAATTCTCATGACCATGAATGGTTCCTCCTTTCTGTGGAAATGAAGGAAAGAAAGCCAGCTTCCTTCCTTCCTTCCTACCTTCTCTCTCTCTCTTTTTTCTCTCTTTCACCTTGAAAGATAATTCTCTTTACAGTGCAAGGCACCATCACAGTCAAAATTTAACATATTCTATAAAAATGGGAGAAGGTTGGAGAAGGAGCTAATGCCAACCTTCATCCTGGGCCTTAAGGACCCACAAGCTGAGAAGACCATGAGACACCCACATAAACATGGAGGCAGTCAGCAAGTTTCTCTCTCTAAGTTATAAATACTGTTCACACAGCGCTGACTTTTCACTACCCATGAACAGGACCATGATGGTTGAATCATGAGTGCATTTGACCTGTGCTATTTTGCATCTTACATGTTTTATCTCTAAGAGACACTCCTTTTAGTAGAAAGGACATTGGCCTTAAGATCACATTGGCTTGGACATTATTTCTCTTTCTCAAACTTATTACCTGTCTGTTTTATTTATGAGCTAATTCAACACTTTGGCTCCAAATTATTCAACTGTAAAATGAAGAGAAATATTTCTACTTTAGTCAGGCTGTTTTAAGCATTAGAGTGAATATGATATAGTAACGTACGTAGTACTCAGTACATGAATATAAAATTGCTTAATGAGTAGAAGTAGCTCTTATCATTAATGTTATTATTTCATATCATCTCTGGAATTATGTTTTATACCTCATTGATCCATGGTTCCTATTTAAATGAAAATCCAATACTTACAGAAGTAGAGGCATTATAAACCACATTTAATATATACTTTTCCTAATTGCTTTTTTTCATGAAGCAAGTGAGCTCTCTTCTCATGAAATGAGTCAATATCATGGGTACAGACCGAAGAAAAGCCTTGTAAGTTCTCCAGTTGTACAAACAAAATCTGAAAATGACCTGGACTCATTCCTTTTCTGGAGAGAAGTCCCTCTGACATCATGATGAAGCCCAACACCAGTGGCAAATGAGATCATTTGGGGGCCTTGTCACCATAATTGCCAGAGGAAGCAGTGTTTTTCTCCTGGGGGGCGGAGGTCTAAGACACCTGCCTCTTCCAAGAAAGGCTGTATGTAAATAACTAGTAAAGGAATGTAGCAAACGCAAACAGTCTTGTGTGGGTAGCCCCTTTGTGCCTATGAGCCCAGAACTCTCCTCCCTACCCCAGAGACAGATGGACAGAATGAACATCCTGTCCATTGGTCCAAAATGCCTGTCTCCACAAGCCAGAAAGACTACTACCCAACCCAAAGACATTGGGGCATACAGGTGCCATACCTAAGGGAATTGTACTAGACCCTTTCGCTTCAATTGAGAAACACACAGAGGCCCAAACATATAAAGTATCCTCTACCTACTCAGGTAGCCCTAGGTGCTCCAGTAGCAGCCAATAAACCAAGCAAACCAAAATCACACTACAAAGATTATGAAAAGTTAAAGAGCCATTGGAACCATACCCCATCAAATATGCAAGACTATATACTAAACATAAACATATAAATAAGATCCAAAATCTTCTAACATAATTAAGTGTATACAATTAAAAAAGAACTCATCATAATAAGAATTAAGAAGAACATCAGGACTTGAGTGAGAAAAGACAGGTGATGCTGACACTGAAGTAAATCAGGTGTTGGAATCATATGGCAAGGATGTCATAAAAATACTCTGCAACTACTGACAAGTTCTCTTGAAACAAAAAAGAGAATTTCAGTAAAGAAACAACAGTTACCATGAAGGAATAAATGGCAATTATAGAATTGAAAGATACAACAATAGAAATAACTTACTGGTAGTTCAATAGTGAAGTGGACATTACAAAGAGTAGAATCAATGAGGTTGGGGACAGAAAAACAGAGTAATTCACCCCATCTGAACAATAAAGAGAAAATAGACTTAAAAAATCACAAAGGAAGCCTTAGAGACCCATGAACAATAACAAATGGTGGGACATTCTATCACTGGAGTGCCCCAAAGAGAGAAGAGAATACATTTGAAAGACAAGACACAATGAACTGCTAAAATAAAAGAATGGTCACTCATAAATTTAATATCTGGAGAACTATTCCTCAGGACTAAGAGGAAAACAAAATCTTGTCACATAAAGAAAACAAAATCTTGTCACATAAAGAAAACAAAAAGAAATGATTTCTACGGGACCTCCCACTAAAGACTGTCTAATGGAAGTTCTTCAGATGAAATGAAATAAGAAGAAATTCTGTAGCATCAGGAAGGAAGAAAGGACATGTGCAGAGAAGAAATGTGTCCCTACAATAGAATATCCTTTATAAGTTTTATGAAGGATAGTGATAATTTTAAAAAAAGATTATAATGCCCTCTGATACTGAATACAATGAAAAATTGGTAAGATAAAGGGACCTAAATGGAGGGCATATTACACTTCACTCAAAATGGTCCACTGTGGAAGCCAGTAAACTGTTGAAATCACATGTGTATGTTGTGATACCAGGCACAATAACAACTACCAAAATTACACAAAAACATCATTATTCAATCAAAATGGAATCTCCAGGAAGTCAAGAAACAAAGAAGTAAATATAAAGCAAACAATAAAATATCAGATATAGCATAAATGTATTTATATCAGTATTTTAATTGTAAATAGCTGAATAGCATTAATTGAAATTCAGGAATTATTGGAGCCAAGCCATGGCCCAAGGGATAATAAATACAATTAAAATTCAACCACACAGTCAGCTCAAAAGTGAAATATAGAAAAACATACACTGTGCAAACATTTATCAAAAAAACAGTAGCTATACCATTACCTGATAACCTAGATGTTGGAGTATAGAAAGTCACTATAGAAAAAAAGGGATCTTTCATAATAGCATAATCAATCCATCTGGAAGATATAATGATTCTAAATATGTATAATATAATAATAGTAATGTTTGAAAAAAAATAGTGCATACAGACATCTTTCTCTCAGTAAGTTATACTCATAATTTTATAATATGTGGATATAAAACTATAGGAAAAATTTCATGAAGTTATTCCATAAAATTAGGAATGTTTCGGTAAAAGTCTTTTTATTGACATTTTTATTGGTCTTAGGCATTTAGCCGAATATCTGCATTTTTGTTCTCATTAGTTATGCTGCCATAACTAATAACTCTTATACCTGATAAATGGGTAGCATAATTTGTCCGCAAGTAAGATGACTAACCACTGGATACCAGCATTTGAAAAATCAATTGAAATGATATGGCTTTAAAGAACAGAGAAATATTAAATCAGTGGAATGGTCAGGTGCTGTTTTCAGTTCTTCCCGTGGACTGATCTACAAACTGAAATCTTTTTATGACTTGATATCTTATTGCTCTTTTTAAGGAATATTCTTGAAAGATTTGATTTTGGAATGGATAATTTTGTATAATTTGATCTGAAGAGAATGTGGAATAGTAAAGTGGGTCTCATCCATAGCCAATTACCTTCTTGGGCCAGACAATTCTTATTTGTGTGGGGAGTGGGGCAGTTGTGGGGAGTTGTTCTTTGCACTGTAGGATGTTGATCAACATCCTCGGTCCCTCCCTACTGGGTACTACCCTCACATACCAAATGTGATACTCTGAAATGCCTTCAGACATTGCCAAATGTCTTTTGGGAAACTCAAACCTCAGTTGGATAAGGTTGATTGAAAGGTAAGAGAAAACTGGATAGTGATTGATCATTTTTTTAATCACTGCCCAGCTACACAAAAGTAAACAATCCTCTTAGAGCAGCGAGAGTGGAGTGGGGGTATTTTAAAAGCAGCTTAAAAAACTATTCTCAAAAGAACATATTGCAGATTTCCTCATGTTTCATTTACTATTGTTTTTTTGTAGATACCTGAGTATCATTAGTTTTGAGCTTAAGCCCATTAAAGCATAAGTCATGTTTATGATCCTGCTAGGTGTGGACAGGAACTGAAGAGACCAACAACGCCCTGTTGGCCACAAACTGTGGGAACATGGCTCCCAGTACCATTATTACACCAACAAATGCATTCAGGGTCGTCTTCCAGTCTCAGGAAGAGCCAGCCCAGGGCTTCTCCGCATCCTTCGTAAGCCGTAAGTAGCATTAAACCCAGAGGTTATGGAAAGAGTGTGGGGACCACAGGCAGCTTTGGAAAATGGTGGGAAGACTGTGCCAGGGTGACTTGAACTAGGGGTTCCAAGGGGGAATCCAAAGAACATGGGTCACCTAATCTTGAAGGGACACCTTTCCTTCAAAATTCAGGGATAATACAACTGAATTCAACAGTATATCAATTGAGAAATGGTGTAAAAGACATGAGTGCTACTAGCCAACATCTAAAAATAAGCCTAAGATCCAAAGTGAGTGTGTATTTGATAGAAGCTCAGGTGGCTGGTAATTAGACATTCATGGGAACGCTTTCATCACCTGTTTCAAAATCACTTGTGGGGCCTGGAAGAGCATGCACATTCTTGGGCATCACCTAGACCCAACTGAACTGAGCATTTCCATGGGCGAGGGGCTTGCATGTTTAATCTTTATCCAGAAGCCTCTCATGTCATTCAACTTTGGAATCTGCATTCTTGGGTGTTCCCTCTTCCTAGCTGGGTACATGGGTCTGCTTCTCTGACTACTAAACACAAATTGGGCTAATGGGAACTACAGTAGTCTTCACGTCTGAGAAGCAATGGGGCAGCCTATTGGCTGAAATGATTAAATCAAGTAGCTACTAATTGCGAACCACTGTTCAGAAAAAAAAAAAAAATCCAGAAGAGGAATTAGAGAGACTAATAGTAAACAGGTATTTCTGACATGAATAGAAGGAAGGTGGTGGAAAGGATGTCATGAAAGGCAACTCTGGACCTAAGCACAGGTCTTCAGATGGTTGATGGTGTGGTGCCTGTGTGTACAATTGTGTGTGTTTTAATACCATTTAAAAGAATACAGATATTTTCATGCCTGATCTGTTAAGGAGTGATATGAATTAACTGGTTAGTGGTTATATGAAAACCAAATGCTATTTTAATAGTAGAAATAATTTTTTCTTTATTTCTGACCCAAGGATTCATGTGAGAAGTTTGTGAGAATTGTGATTAGTAAATTCAACTTGTTTTTAAAAATACTAGCATTATTCTTATGGCTGGATTACAATAGTAACAAAAATAATGTAGTAATGTCGTTCTCTAATTAGACATTTCAAAAACATTAAATGTACAAAGTACATTGCAAATCACTTTTACCAGTTTTATTTCTTTATCTCTGTGAACCACATTCAATCTCTGACATCCTTTTTTAAAAAGAAAATCTTCATATGAAGGAATTTACAGTGAATATGTGGTAAAACTTATACTACCTAGCACCTAAAATTCTGCACATTTTCTTTAAAAAAGTCCTCTTTTTGTGTGTATGTTTATTTTTAAATAAAAGTTTCATGCTCTTAGTTATTGTTTCTTCCATTTGGAGTTTCCCAGGAAACTGTCACTAGAGAATTTGTGAAATGACATCTTTCTGTTACTGATAAAATAGACACCAGATGTGACAACAAATGTTCTGATGACGCCATTTTTGCTCCCACATAGGATGTGGATGTAATTTCACTGGCCCTACAGGTAACATCATTTCTCCAAACTTCCCAAGGCCATACGACAACAATATGAACTGCACCTATATCATAGAAGCTAATTCTCAGTCTCTGGTTGTCTTGACATTTGTGTCTTTCCACTTGGAAGGTAAGTTTATTCTTTTTTAAAAACTTAAATAATTTTAATTAAATAAAAACTATATGTGTAAGGTGTACAACATGATGTTTGAATATTTGCATGCATTGTGGAATTTCTAGATCAAGCTAGATGACATATTAACACTCTACTTATCAGTTTTTTGGTGATGAGAACATTTAAAATTTCCTTTCAACAATTTTAAATTAGACAATACATTGGTATTAGTTATAATCATGGTGGGGTACAATATATTTCCTAAATTTAGTCCTCCTACAGAATAAAGTGAAATTTTGTATCCTTTGTTAGATAGCTCACCATTCCTCTTCCCCCAGAGTCTGATAACCACTGTTCTACTCTAGGTTTCTATGAGTTCATCTTTTTTGGATTTGACATAGAAGTGAGACCATGCATGTCTTTCTATATACATGGATTATTTCACTTAGCATAATGTCTTCCAGGTTCATCCTTGCTGTCAAAAGGTCAGGGTTGCTTTGTTTTTAAAGTCTGAATACTATTTAATTGTGTACACATTTTCTTTTTTTTCTTTTTCTTTTCTTTTTTTTCCGTGCTGGGCATTGAGTCAGAGCCTCACACATGCTAGGCAAGTGCTCTACCACTGAGCCACACCCTCAACCCCCACATTTTCTTTATCCACTGGTGGACCCAGATTGTTTCCATGTCTCAACTATTATGAATAATGCTGTCATGAACATGGAAGAGTAAAAATATCTCTTTGATATACTGATTTCATTTCTTTTCGATGTTTAAACAGAAGTGGAGCTTCTTGATCATACAGTAGTCCTATTTTTAATTTTTTTGAGAACCTCCATACCATTTTCCATAATGGTTCTTCCGATTTACATTTCTACCAACAGTATAAAAGTGTCTAATTTCTCTAAGTTCTCCCAATATTTCTCTTTTGATAATAGCCCTGGAAGGCAGACTTATTCTTAAGCATACTATGAAAAAAATCTTAAGAAATTAATGAGGGGTAAGAAGAGGCAGAGATACTCTAAATCACCATTTGAAAAACTATATAAATAACATGTCATGTAAATGTGCATAAAGATCCAAATAAAGGATCCAACCATTTATTCAAAAACTTTCTATATATTCCATCCAGAAGTATAAAAATAGTAAGAACTTTAAGGCCATATGCATGACATAAATTTTTTAAAGAAGATGAATCTGAAATGTGTTACATATTACCATAGCTTTTAATTTATTCATTTGTGTTTATTCTCTCCACTCTATTCACACCCACATTTATGCACATACCACAAATTAACCAGAAAGAAACTGACTTATCGAGTCAAAATAGGTGTTTAATAAATATTGATTTGAGTGAGTTAACAAGATTAACATTTGTGGTTTGCTTCTATGAAATATTATCATGGGATACGCTTTCGTCTCCTTTCTCTTTATGATCTTCTCCTAGTCCTTTTTCCTTAGTGTTGAGGCTCCTATCCACAAGCACAGTTATACAAAGCCTCTCTCTTTCCTTTTGCTATGACCTCATCTTTCCCTCTATCTCTGTAGCTTGATTTTTCTGCACATATGTTTGCCTAAAAATGCCAAATATAATTCATATTTGTCATTGTAAACATGTAAAATATAATGTCTTAGCATTTGCTGCCACAAAAGTCTCAGTAATGTAAAAACATGTTCATGATTCGTTAAGTATTGAGGGAGGATAAAATAGTTTACATAAGATTATCTGATTTCTATTTTAAATAACATACATGTGAATAAATTCTATAAGACTGTTAAATAGTACTTTAAGCATTATCAATGCGGGATAGATTTATAGGTGATATTTATTTTCTTTTCAATAAATTTATATTTTTATAATCAGGAGAGTTATTCTAATAACACAAAACATGTGTCTCATATTTTTTATTTGCATATATGCTTTTATTCCCAGTGAATTATATAAACATGAGAATGTCATGTGCCAATATCATTTAGACTCAAAAGAGGAGACATTAGTAAATATATTTCAATGCCACACGAAGCACTGCTGATATCAATGGCATATGTATCGCTACAAGGAACCCTATACCACCTTAAACAGTAGTGCCTGAGCTTAGTCAACTGGGTGGGAAAATGGGATAACACAGTGGAATTCCCAAGATTACATAATGGGAAAAAGCATAGCATCTTGGGATGTCTTAAGGCCAGGAGAGCCACCTACCACATGACTTTGCATAAATTACCTTTCTAGAGATAACCACTTTGCTTTTACACACACACTCACACATTCATGTGCCACATAATGATTTCTCAGTTGATGATGGACTATGTGAATGACAGTCTGTAATGTTATATCACCTAGTGACATTGTAACCATTCTATTTGTTTAGTGTACTTATACTCCATGATATTTGCACAAAGACACAGCCACCTAACAACACATAGCTCAGAATCTGTTTCTCCACTGTTAGGAGATATGACTCTATGAAAAATAGTACCTGTGAAAGTCAGATAATGCCAGATTAAAGTATTTGCTACTTCCACTAATGGATATACTAATCCACACCCACTTGAAGAGACTGATCTTTTGGTAAAATGATATCCTTATGATATGTCTTCTGACATTTCCAGTGTTACTAGAACTCGATATTTTCACACTGCTAAGTGGATAATGCCTAGCTATAGACTAATTGAATTATGATGATTCTTTAAAAGGGCATCATTAATCAAATTTATTTTATAATTAGATTATCACTGACCATATCAGTAATGACATTTATCGGATGCCATCAACAAGCTAGAGATTCATTAGCTACTGAAAAAATAACCTTTCCCCAGCTTCTTCAAAAATGAGCCTGAGGGATTCATGTGCACTTTTATTGTGATAAAACTGATAATTGCTCTCAAGGAAGGTCATAGCTTTGTGGAAGGAGCACAGGCTTTTCCAGCTGCCACAGGCAATAGGAACTGATTCTGAGAGATGCTGTCCAAGCATTTCTGAGCACGGCATGCAGTAAGCCACTGTTGGCTGACTGATGTAGAGATGAGGCTCCTAGATCTGTGGTCTTGGTGGGCCATTAACTCAAAATATGGAACTGGAAAAGAGAAAATGGGCTATCTCAGGCTCCAAAATACCATGAGGAGCACCCTTGTCCTTACATGTGTCTATTCAACACTGGCAACTGGTTAGAGTAGGTTTTACAATTCAAGCCAATATACTGATTCTGCCACCCACATTGTGCTTTTCCTACTGGGAGGTTATAGAGGCTCAGTGACCTCCTTTCCACTCACCACAAAGTAACAGGCTCTGAAAGTATGTTTTTTTATGTTGGCCAAAGACTCTCTCTTTCTCAACAGTTTTACATTTCCAATACCAGCCATTCTGTGAATGGTGGACTATTATTTATGTTTATTTTATAATCAGGTGTTATTAAATATTTATTTTAATTTCCCAAAGATTGAATAATTTTAAACTATATTTTTACAATCTTGTTATTCATGTGGTCAAGCAGATTTTCCTCAAGCTTCTGTAAAAATTAGAGTCTGTTTTTGTTTTTCTTCATCAATAAAAGGTAGATGAGGTAACCTAAGTCAAGCCTTCTATACTATTTTTTCCCTATCATTAAATTTGGATAATATCATTGTCTTAGTAATGATGAAGGGTTTAGTTCTGTTCTTATTGTTGTTTGTGGTGCTAGGGACAGAACCCAGGGCCTCCAGCGTTCTATGCTGGTGTTCTACCACCCAGCTGCAGCCCTGGTCCCCGAGGGACTCATTATGCAGGTTGGCTGGTGGAGTAGCACCTAACACATGGTATGGGGGACACCAGAAGGCCAAGTGCTTTTGCTCATTGTCCTCTAGGAATGATATCAAAAGTCCCAAGAAGAATGGGTTAGATTGCCTGAGCAATCAGCTGGGAAGTCCTACCTGACTTCTCTTTGATTAACTTAGAAGTCCTGGTTTACACAGTACACCTAATACAATAATAAAAAATAATAAAAGGAAAAGGAAAGAAAATTTAGATTTTCTTTTGGTCCTCTTTGCTCATCCAGAAGCACAATAACTGAGTTTTGTCAGTTGTTTTATCTCATATTCCCCCCATTTAATAAGTTTTAAATATTGGCATTACTCAACTACTTAGCATTTCTTCTGTTTGCTTTCTTAATTGTGTCCAAAGAACTTAGAATGTGGGTGCATTTCGCAATGCATTATTTTAGAAGGAACAGGGGAGTGGTTTCTTTCAGTTTCCTATTGATAATTCATTCAAATTGTCAGGACACTAAAGGGGACAGAGAGATTTCTGTGAGATTCCTGGTTTGCCTGGGCCACATGCTTTGTTTTAAGGCTTTGGCTTTCTGCTAAATGGAGCTTGGCTCTGCACAGGCATGTGCTTCCCTCTCTGCCGAATCATTCTTCCACCAAGGAGACTAGTTTTCATGCTTTTCAAAGTGAAGCTAATTAGACAGGGGCCAGATAGAGCCTTTGCTACCCTCTAAATCACTCGCCTCTCCCTGGAACCCTTTTCTGCTTGATTCACAAGACTTGACCTTATCTACAATATTAAAATGTGCCAACCGAAGGATTCTCCCTCATCTGCAGTCATTTCTGGCATCTCTGCCTCTGTCTGTCCAGGACTCTGAAGAAAAATTATGATCTGGAGCTAGATCCCACAAGTTGATGCTTTTTCTCAATTACTCATCCTTTGTTTCCTTTCAATTCTTTCCAAGTTTTTAGATTCATGATAGAATTCAGAATTAATAGACATGGTACTATAATAAAGCCCAGGATGTAATAAAAATTAAATTCCAACACATATAGAACCTTACCAATGTTGAACAACAAATATGTCTGAAATTTACTCTGAAAGAAGGAAAATAGTCATTTAAAAGAAAATCACAGGGAATTCTTTTATAGCTCAGAGGTTTCAATGATAAATGCGTTGTCAAGTCATTAAGATAGAAGTAAGAGCAGTTATATCTTCCTGTCCCTTCATGGGCTCTGGTCCAAGGAGAGAGTATTGTTCTATTTCAGGATGCTTCTGTTCCTATCATATTCTCTTGTCTGATTAAATGGCACCTCTTGGCCATAAATTTGACTTTGATATCCACCTTGGCTCCTTGAAGATCTTCATCCAGACTTTTTTCTCTAGATGTATTCTACTTGAGAGGTTTGTGTACATTTTGATTATGTAGGCAATTAGCTCCTCCTACCACTGTAGAAAATTGTTTAATATTATTATTTTCTGATGCCTGTGGTCTTTATCACCAAGTGCCTTGTCATGGATGAGTCAAGCTGACATTTTTTATCTAATGGAGTGATGTGATATATAGAGCTTGAGAAAAAGTATGTGTGTGAATTACATAATACCTAGTGACATAGTATTTACAACTCATTTTCATGCTTATTTATAACTACTCCCTGGAATGTCCTTAGACTTAGATAACTTGACCAATTTCTGATATTAAGTAGATGTTTGATTTCTTATGGAAAAAAATGTGAGAACATCCTACCTTAATGAACTAACCACTGTAAAGGATAAAAGAATGTTTTAATTCATGAAACAATTGCCAAATATTGCAACTTTTAATTTTACCAAATCAGGTATTGAGAATAAGCAGGGTTATGAAGGGTTTGTTAGTTATTTGATATTTTATATCCATCTACCAAAAAATTCAAATTCCCTCTCAACTTTCTCTACATCTCCTCAACAAACTTTCTTATTGTTGAATGCAAACTTTTATAGTTAATGGGTTTTTATTGTGTCTTACTTCTATTTCATAATAGTTTGTCTATAATTGAACTATTTTTTTAAAAAAATTATTTGGAAGCATAATATAGAATAACCCATGTTACTTTCTGTGTCACAGAATTTCTGTACTTTTTCAAGCTAACTACTACTATGATAATCTATATCCTTAGGCCAACAACTTAGAAACTAACTTGGAGAGCAGGCTGTTTGACCAAAATATGGGTCCATGAGTTTAATGTAGTATTAACAATATTTCCCTGTATTCTGTGATTTTTGGTTTTACAAGTGTGTTCATTTTTGCTAAAGATAATTCTATAAACAATGCAGAATGTTGTTTTATAATTCTCAAATTTATCCACTCTGAAATTTTAAAGTTCCAATAGAGCTGTTGGTGTCTTCAAGAAGGGATCTCAGTTGTAATTAAAGCACATAATTTGACAGTATTCAAGCTATGAATTGGAATCTATTCCTTTCTTGTCCTATTTTCCCCAATATCATATTGCTTCTGATTACATGACAAGGTCATTAAAGTTAAGTCTTTCATATTTTTAACTTGTAGATCAGTGTCCAACTAGAAGTATTTTTTTTGTTTGCTACTTTTTTTTTATTGGTTGTTCACAACATTACAAAGCTCTTGACATATCATATTTCATACATTAGATTGAAGTGGGTTATGAACTCCCAATTTTACCCCAAATGCAGATTGCAGAATCACGTTGGTTACACATCCACAATTTTACATAATGCCCTATTAGTAATTGTTGTATTCTGCTACCTTTCCTATCCCCTACTATCCCCCCTCCCCTTCCCTCACATCTTCTCTCTCTACCCCATCTACTGTAATTCATTTCTCTCCTTGTTTATTTTCCCATTGCCCTCACAACCTCTTATATGTAATTTTGTATAGCAATGAGGGTCTCCCTTCATTTCCATGCAATTTCCCTTTTCTTTCCCTTTCCCTCCCATCTCATGTCTCTGTTTAAAGTTAATCTTTTCTTCCTGCTCTTCCTCCCTACTCTGTTCATAGTTGCTCTCATTATATCAAAGAAGACATTTGGTATTTGTTTTTGAGGGATTGGCTAGCTTCACTAAGCATAATCTGCTCTAGTGCCATCCATTTCCCTGCAAATTCCATGATTTTGTCAATTTTAATGCAGAGTAATATCCCATGGTGTATAAATGCCACATTTTTTTATCCATTCATCTATTGAAGGGCATCTGGCTTGGTTCCACAGTCTAGCTATTGTGAATTGTGCTGCTATGAACATCGATGTGGCAGTATCCCTGTAGCATGCTCTTTTAAGGTCTTCAGGGAATAGTCCGAGAAGGGCAATAGCAGGGTCAAATGGTGGTTCCATTCCCAGCTTTCCCAGGAATCTCCAAACTGCTTTCCAAATTGGCCGCACCAATTTGCAGTCCCACCAGCAGTGTACAAGTGTACCCTTTGCTCCACATCCTCGCCAGCACTTGTTGTTGTTTGACTTCATAGTGGCTGCCAATCTTACTGGAGTGAGATGGTATCTTAGGGTGGTTTTGATTTGCATTTCTCTGACTGCTAGAGATGGTGAGCATTTTTTCATGTACTTGTTGGTTGATTGTATATCCTCCTGTGAGAAGTGTCTGTTCAGGTCCTTGGCCCATTTGTTGATTGGGTTGTTATCTTATTGGCTAATTTTTTTAGTTCTTTGTATACTCTGGATATTAGGGCTCTATCTGAAGTGTGAGGAGTAAAAATTTGTTCCCAGGATGTAGGCTCCCTATTTACCTCTCTTATTATTTCTCTCTCTGAGAAAAAAACTTTTTAGTTTAAGTAAGTCCCATTTGTTGATTCTTGTTATTAACTCTTGTGCTATGGGTGTCCTATTAAGGAATTTGGAGCCCGACCCCACAATCTGTAGATCGGAGCCAACTTTTTCTTCTATCAGATGCAGAGTCTCTGATTTGATATCAAGCTCCTTGATCGATTTTGAGTTAACTTTTGTGCATGGCGAGAGAAAGGGATTCAGTTTCATTTTGTTGCATATGGATTTCCAGTTTTCCCAACACCATTTGTTGAAGATGCTATCCTTCCTCCATTGCATGCTTTTAGCCCCTTTATCAAATATAAGATAGTTGTAACTTTGTGGATTAGTCTCTGTGTCCTCTATTCTATACCATTGGTCCACCCGCCTGTTTTGGTACCAGTACCATGCTGTTTTTGTCACTATTGCTCTGTAATATAGTTTGAAATCTGGTATCACTATACCGCCTGATTCACACTTCCTGCTTAGAATTGCTTTTGCTATTCTGGGTCTTTTATTTTTCCATATGAATTTCATGATTGCTTTATCTATTTCTACAAGAAATGCTGTTGGGATTTTGATTGGCATTGCATTAAACCTATAGAGAACTTTTGGTAATATCTCCATTTTGATAATGTTAGTTCTGCCTATCCATGAACAGGGTATATTTTTCCATCTTCTAAGATCTTCTTCCATATCTCTCTTCAGGGTTCTGTAGTTTTCATTGTATAAATCTTTCACCTCTTTTGTTAGGTTGATTCCCAAGTATTTTATTTTTTTTGAGGATATTGTGAATGGAGTGTTTTTCCTCATTTCCATTTCAGAAGTTTTGTCGCTGATATACAGAAATGCCTTTGATTTATGCGTGTTGATTTTATATCCTGCCACTTTGCTGAATTCATTTATTAGTTCTTGTAGTTTCTTTGTAGAGCCTTTTGGGTCTTCTAGGTATAGAATCATGTCATCCGCAAATAGTGATAATTTAAGTTCTTCTTTTCCTATTTTTATGCCTTTAATTTCTTTTGTCTGTCTAATTGCTCTGGCTAGTATTTCAAGGACTAAATTAAATAGAAGTGGTGATAGGGGGCATCCCTGTCTTGTTCCAGATTTTAGAGGGAATGCCTTCAACTTTGGTCCATTCAGAATGATGCTAGCCTGAGGCTTAGCATAGATAGCTTTTACAATGTCAAGGTAAGTTCCTATTATCCCTAGTTTTTCTAATGTTTTGAACATAAAGGGATGCTGTACTTTGTCGAATGCTTTCTCTACGTCTATCGAGATGATCATATGGTTCTTATCTTTAAGTCTATTGATGTGGTGAATAACATTTATTGATTTCCATGTATTGAACCATCTTTGCATCCCAGGGATGAATCCTACTTAATCATGGTGCACAATTTTTTGGATGTGTTTTTGTATTCGATTTGCCAGAATTTTATTGAGGATTTTTACATCTTGGTTCATTAGAGGTATCAGTCTGTAGTTTTCTTTCTTTGAGGTGTCTTTGTCTGGTTTCGGAATCAGGGTGATGTTGGCCGCATAGAATGAATTTGGAAGAGCTCCCTCTTTTTCTATTTCCTGAAATAACTTGAAAAGTATTGATATTAATTCTTCTTTAAAGGTTTTGTAAAACTCCGCTGTATACCCATCCGGTCCTGGGCTTTTCTTGGTTGATAGTCTTTTGATTGCTTCTTCTATTTCATCCATTGATATTGGTCTGTTCAAATTGTGTGTATCCTCCTGACTCAGTCTGGGCAAATCATATGACTTAAGAAATTTATTGATGTCTTCACTATCTTCTCTTTTATTGGAATATAGGTTTTCAAAGTAATTTCTAATTGTCTTCTGTATTTCTGTAGCATCTGTTGTGATATTGCCTTTTTCATCCCGTATGTTAGTAATTTGAGTTCTCTCTCTTCTTCTCTTTGTTAGCATGGCTAAAGGTCTGTTGATCTTATTTATTTTTTCGAAGAACCAACTTTTAGTTTTGTTAATTTTTTCAATAGTTTCTTTTGTTTCAATTTCATTGATTTCCGCTCTGATTTTAATTATTTCTTGCCTTCTGCTACATTTTCTGTTGTTTTGCTTTTCCTTTTCTAGGGCTTTGAGATGAAGTGTGAGCTCATTTATTTGTTGGTTTTTTCTTTTTTTGAGGAATGACCACCAGGCGATGAATTTCCCTCTTAAAACTGCTTTCATTGTGTCCCATAGATTCCTATATGTTGTGTCTGTATTTTCATTTATCTCTAAGAATTTTTTGATTTCCTCCTTTATGTCTTCTGTAACCCATTGATCATTCAGTAACATATTGTTCATTTTCCATGTGATGTAGGATTTTTCCTTCCTTCTTTTATCATTGATTTCCAGTTTCATTCCATTATGATCAGATAAAATGCATGGTATTATCTCCACCCCTTTATATTTACTGAGGGTTGCCCTATGGCATAATATATGGTCTATTTTTCAGAAGGATCCATGTGCTGCTGAGAAAAAAGTATATCCATTTGATGATGGTTGATATATTCTATATATGTCAGTTAAGTTTAGGTTATTGATTGTGGTATTGAGTTCTATAGTTTCTTTATTCAACTTTCTTTGGAGGATCTGTCCAATGGTGAGAGAGGTGTGTTGAAGTCACCCATAATTATTGTGTTGTGGTCTATTTGATTCTTGAACTTGAGGAGAATTTGTTTTATGAATGTCGCAGCACCATTATTTGGTGCATAAATATTGATAATTGTTATGTCTTGTTGGTGAATGGTTCCTTTTAACAGTATATAATGTCCTTCCTTATCCCTTTTGATTAACTTAGTCTTGAAGTCGATTTTTTCGATATGAGGATGGCCACCCCTGCTTGCTTACGAGGACTGTGTGCGTGGTATATTTTTTCCCATCCTTTCACCTTCAGCCTGTGTATGTCTTTTCCAATCATATGTGTCTCCTGGAGGCAGCATATTATTGGATTTGTTTTTTTAATCCATGATACCAGCCTATGTCGCTTTATTGGAGAGTTTAAGCCATTAACATTCAGAGTTACTATTGATATATGGTTTGTACTTCCAGCCATGTTTCATTATTTATTCTTTTTTAAAAAAATTTAGTTTGTTTCTCCATGATTATCTTTCCCCTCGCCCTCTGTCTTTACTGAGGCACTTCCAACTGATGGTTTTGGTTATTGTTTTTCATTTCTTCCTCGTGTAGTGTTTTGCTCAAAATGCTTTGCAATGCTGGTTTTCTGGCTGCAAATTCTTTTAACTTTTGTTTATCATGAAAGATTTTTATTTCATTGTCATACCTGAAGCTTAATTTTGCTGGATACAGAATTCTTGGTTGGCATCCATTGTCTTTCAGTGTTTGAAATACGTTGTTCCATGACCTTCTTGCTTTCAGTGTCTGTTATGAAAAATCCGTTGTTAACCTTATTGGTTTACCCCTGAATGTAATCTGCCTCCTTTCTCTTGTAGCTTTTAATATTTTCTCTTTGTTCTGTATATTGGATATCTTCATAACAATGTGTCTAGGCATTGGTCTACTGTGATTTTGTGTGCTCGGTGTCCTGTATGCATCTTCAATTTGTATATCTGTTTCCTTTTTTATTTCTGGAATGTTTTCTGTAATTATTTCATTCAGCAGGTTACTCATTCCCTTGGTTTGAATCTCTGTACCTTCTTCTATCCCGATGACTCGTAATGTTGTTTTTTTTATGTTATCCCATAACTCTTGGATGTTTTTCTCATGATTTTTTACCAGCCTTTCTGAGTTGGCTAGACTCTTTTCAAGATAATATATTTTGTCTTCATTATCTGACTTTCTGGCTTCTACTTGCTCCACTCTGTTAGTGATACTCTCAATTGAGTTTTTAATTTGGTTTATTGTTTTCTTCATTTCTAGAATTATTGTTTGATTATTTTTTATAATCTCTATCTCCTGATAAAGATGCTTAACTTCTTCTTTTATCTGTTTATGTAATTCATTCTCAATGTGTTCTTTCGCTGCTTGAATTTGCTGTCTCATATCCTCTTTAAGGTTCCATTCCATCTTTCTAAGGTGTTCCTTGAGTTCTTTATATGACCATTTTTCTGATGACTCTAGGTCCTCCTGAATATTTAGGCTGTCCTGCATTGTTTGTACTCCTTTTCTTCCTTGCTTTTTCAAGCTGCTCATGTTACTTTTTGTTCTGTTTGACTGCTGAGTTACTGTTTACTCCTATAAATTTATTTGATGCTTGGGAGGAAAGGTATTAGAAGGGAAGGGAAGACGTCACTAAAGAGAATGAGAGTAAGCAGGTAGAATTCAAGGAAGGGGGGATAAGAAAATTGAAAAGAAATGAAAAGACAAAAGAAGAAAAAAAAGGAAATAAAAAAATTAAAAAAAATAATAATAAAAAAATTAAAATTAAAATTAGAAGAAAAAAAATTAAAAAAAAATTGTAAAAAAAAATTAAAAAACAACAAAAAAGAAAAATGAAAATGAAAGAAAAAACCCCTGGGAGGGGCCCTTAAGGTTTCCCTGATGTGTGGAGAGGGAAGGCTAGGTAATTACACACCTGTAGCCGCAGGTTTCAATGAAGTTATCTTCTCCGCCGCAGTCTGGTGATGTCAGTTCTCTGCCATGGCGGTATCTCTTGCAAATGGCAACAGTTCGTTTACCTTTGCCGGGTGACCAATGCAACGGGTGGGTCCTTACTGTCTCTCCCAAGCCCCGTTTCAAACCTGTGGCCACTACCTATGAAGGCTTGGTTGGCGTTTACCTCTGTAGGATCAGAAGGGCTGACCAGTTGTTTCAGCCGGATGGATTAGTGCTGAGTCACAGCTGTTTGTCTGCGGGAAGCAGGCGAACGGGAGCTTGAATTCAGCCAATCCGGGCTCAGTGTGTGTTCTGAGAGGCCCAGACTATTTGCCCCAGATCCACGTCAGCTCAGCATTGCCTAGTGATCCTGAGCAAACAGAATTTAGATTGTTTACGACTCCCTATGCCCACAGAGCTGAAGAGGTCAGAGACTTGATCTCTCCGCACCCGCCACCATGTTGGAAAAACCTTCAAGGTTAATTTAATAAATAGAATCTCAAACTGATACCTCAAGATTTCTTCAAGCTGGATAGAAACTTAGCTTATGAGTCAAGTGTGTTTCTAACATTACATAAATTTTGAATTGCATCAATCTTTTCTTTGCCTTTCTGTCCTTTGTCGTTGTTGTCCTGGGAAATGCACGCAGAGCCTTGGGCATGCTAGGCACACGCTTTACCACTAACCTACACCCTCAGCCCCAAACTGCATAAATATTTTCTAATAAAATTAAATTTTTCCTTGGATAATACTCAGGTTCAAAAAGGAGAGATGAACTCTTTGATGCATAAACATATAAAAATAAGTATATTTGTCAAGATTCTGAAAGGTAGTAACTTATCTGCAAGTTAGCTGAGATATAAAATGCAGTTTATGGGGAAGATTCTTGATTATCTTATCAAGTAAAGTTTAAAAATAAAAAGGCAGTAATGGAATTCTAGAACAAGAGGAGTTAGTGGTAAGAACCCTTCTGTATGCTTCTCCCCATAGTTTGTTATTTTCTGTATAGTAACTTCGTTTTTCCTAACCTCTTCCTTCATGTGTCAGGAAACATTACTGCAGATGTTTTCTTAATTTAACATCTTTGGTTGATACCATTGCTGATAGTTTGAACATGTCTGATTGGTTTACATCGGGTTTTACTGTCATATCTTGGAGTAATCAATCAATCTATCAACAGAACTGAGAATGATGGAGTTCTATCAACAATAATTACAACAATTGCAATAATAATAATAATATCCTATCATATTGATTAAAATTTTGTGGCCAATTAATGGGAAATTTAATTCAACTTGGCTTAAATGTGAAAGAGTGATTTACTGGCTTTCATTCCTGGAAAACCTCAAAGTTGAGTCCATTGTAGTCTGCTCAATCTGCTGTTAAGTTGTGGCATCAAATATTCTAATGCTTCTGTTTTCACACTGTGCTGCTCCAGTGTGAGTCTCCCCTTAACACTGGTTCCTCTATGGCTGTAGTGTAGATGTCCTCACAGTAGGGATGTGTCCTTATCCACAACCCGGAAGAAAAATGACATGAATCCAGAGGTCGGCTGAAGTTAAGAGGTACCTGTACGATCTCCCAAGTGTCAATATTCTGTATTTAATTATCTCATGTTGATAGCTTGAAATTGGCTGTGATGGGAGTATTTTTACCATAGAAACTGGCAAATGCTATAATTCAGGAATTATTTTTCTGTGTCAGAGTTATTTCTTATATTTACCAATATACTACTTCCTTCTTTTCAGATTCCAAAGAAGGCTCTTGAGATTGATGCATATTGGGTTGGCTTAGGTCACATGACCACCCTTGGGCCAAGGTCTATGGCCAGGGGACCTGAAATTATAAAGTAAATATGTATCATAATTTCCCCAATTTATATAACAAAGGTTTTCACTAAATAGGCAGTCAGATTTCATAGTCCATTATGATATGTGCTCATATAGAATGTATTGATGTAGTTTGGGTCATTTTCAATGGGGAATTTGTAAATAAGTGAAGTTTTCATATGGGTAAGGGGGTATTAAATATATGTTTCAATTAGCAACGACATGAATTAAAAGAATTGTTACAGGCTGGGAGCAGTGGCACACGCCTGAAATCCCAGCGGCTTGGGAGGCTAAGGCAGGAGGATCACAAGTTCAAAGCTAGCCTCAGCAAAACTGAGGCACTAAGCAACTCAGTGAGACCCTGTCTCCAAATAAAATACAAAAAACAGGACTGGGGATGTGGTTCAGAGGTTGAGTGTCCCTGAGTGCAATTCCTGGTACCTCCCCACTACCAAAAAAAACATGTTACTTTTTGTCAATGAAAATGCAAAAAGTATTCTACATCATTGGTCATTAGTCATCAGAACAATGTAAACTAGACATTATGGTGAGGCACCATTTCACATACCCCAGACTATATCAAAAAGGAAAAACTATATCAAATTCATGCAGAGCAATGAGAAGTCTCTTGCTTTCCTGGTAAGAATGTACACTCACATAACCACTTTGAATAATCAGTTGGCAGTTTCCTATAAAATTAAATACATGCCTAATTTATGATCTAGGAATTTCTCTCCTAGACAATAACCCAGGAGAAATATGTTGATATCAAGAATAATTAATAATTAAGAAATGGATAAAGGATCTGAATAGACATTTCTTCAGTGAAGATACACAAATGGATAATAAGCACATGAAAAGATGCTTGGTATCATTAGTCACAGAAAAATGCAAATAAAAGCCACCATCAGCTACTACTTCATGCCCATTAGGATGGCGATAATAAAAGTCAACAATAATAAGTATTGGCAAGAATGTGGATAAAATGGAATCCTTCTGCATTGTGGGTGTGGTTATAAAAATGATATAGCCACTCAGGAAAACAGAATGGCAGGACCTCAAAATATTAAACATGGAGTTTTCCTCTGATCCAGGAATTCTTCTCCTAGTTATATACTGAGGAGAATTGAAGACTTATTGGTGCTCATCAAATGATAAATAAATTTTTAAACTATGGCATAGCCATACGAGGAAATATTATTCAGCCGTGGAAAGGAATGAAGTTCTGATATATGCTATACCATGGATGAACCTCAGAAACATTATGTTAAGTAAAAGAACCAATCTCCAAAGGTCACATTATATGATTCTGTTTATGTGAAATGTCCAGAATAGACAAATCTAGAGACATAGAAAGTAGATTAATAGTTGCCCAGAGAAAGTGGAGAAGATGGGTGGGGACTGCCAGTGGTGCAGGTTTGCAAACGAATGGTGACAATGTGGAACTGGGAAGATGGTCAAATACCCAAAGTGCTGTGGGAGTGAGAATTGGTGACACCTTTTCAAAGGACCAACTGATAAACCTGGAGAAGAATCTTACCTTAGTCCCATTAAGTCAAGCTCCAAGCATTTAGTGTAATGAAACAATAAGAAGCTTCCTCAAATATTTTTGTATAAGAATGTTTGTATTGACAATAATTTTAGTCATGAAAATGGGGAGAAGATAGGATTTATCGACAATA
The DNA here is from genome assembly GCF_964194105.1 of Spermophilus citellus. Classification (NCBI taxonomy): domain Eukaryota; kingdom Metazoa; phylum Chordata; class Mammalia; order Rodentia; family Sciuridae; genus Spermophilus; species Spermophilus citellus. Next base: position 74,051,873 of record NC_138187.1, on the reverse strand, counting down.
GGGTGAATGTAGAATGGCACATCTATATGTTGGAATTTGATGTGTGCATTAATAAAATGTTTTCCAGGACTACCTAATCATAGAGAGTATGTGATGCTATGTTATTTTTGTTAATAAAAACTAGGTTATGAAAGATTGTGCTCTGTAAGATTCCAACTAATGTTTTAATAGTATATAATCACCTGTAAAAAGGAGTATAGTAGTAGGACACATCTTCTTAATTTCTTGTGTGTGCTATTTAAGATTTTCTTAGAAAAGTCTAGAGAATATGTTTGTTTTATGATTTGTTTTTTGAAAACAAGACAATGATAAATGTTCTTACAATCATGAAAGCCTTAAGCTAATATGGTTGCTTTGAATGTTGAAGGTGGCTGTTCAATAAATATTAAGAAATTTCTAACCATCTCTCTGTGGTGTGGGAGTCTCTTATCTCCACACAAGCTTTGGGCCAAGTTCTCCACAGTAGCGCTATAGACATTTGGAGCAGGTAGTTTTTGTTGTAGCAGGAAGGCTGGGTATGGAATGGTCCCATGTTTTTCAGCATATCTAGCAACGTCCCTGTCTTCTACCCCACCCTCTAGTGTGGCAGCAAAAATATCTTTAGTTATAGCAAGTATCCCCTGGGAGACAGAAGTGTCCCCAGCTTCTAATCACAGAATTGAAGGAGCCATTTCATAAAGGAAGAAAATCCAGAATTGTTTCAGGGAATTCATCCATTGCACAGTTCTGTCTGGTTGTGCCTGCCTCTCCGTTTTGTATACAGGGTAAATATCATTTCCTCAGGAAACAAAGTTCAACATTGACATACCAAAATGTCTCTTGGTTCTCATGTTAATTTCCTATCAGTTGCATGAATTATCACAGTGTTCTTTTTTTTCTAGGGGGTGGGTACCAGGGATTGAATTCAGGAGCACTCGACCACTGAGCCACATCCCCAGCCCTATTTTGTATTTTATTTAGAGACTGCTTCTCACTGATGTGCTTAGTCCCTCACCATTGCTGAGGCTGATTTTGAACTTGTGATTCTCCTGCCTCAGCCTCCCAAACTGCTAGGATTATAGACATGCAGCACTCGCCCAGCAAGGTTTCATTTTGATGTTACAGCATTGATTGTGTGGTTTCTGCTCTTTTTTTTCAAGTGCTTGCTTATTTATTGTAAATCTTGTTTTTATAAATTTAACATAAACCACTATTCAAGATAACACCTGGAAATAGATATTTTATTCATTGTTTAGTATATGTTCTTAATAAAAATTCTAAGGAGTAGAATTACTAGACCAAATTATTTCATTTTAATGATTTTTTTTTAAGACATGGATCTCACTATATTGCCCTGGCAGGCCTCCAACTCCTGGGATTTTTTTTTGAATTTGTTCTAATTAGTTAAACATGACATTAAAATGCATTTGGATACATTATACACAAATGGAGCACATCTTCTCATTGCTCTGGCTGTACATGTTGCAGAGTCATGCTGGTTGTGAGTCGTGTCATCATACATGTACATTCTGATCTTCATGCTGGTTGTTCCTTGCTCTGCACAGCTCGCTCAGCCATCACCGGGAGCTGTGAGAATGACGGCCTGCACATTGTCAGAGGTCGAAGTCTCTCCTCCACACCTGTTGCCACCGTGTGTGGTGATGAGACCTTGGATCCTATCACCCTGACTGGTCCCGTGCTGCTGAACTTCTACTCCAACGCACACACCCCGGACCTGGGGTTCAAGCTTTCCTACAGGAAACTCTGTGAGTAACCACAGTGATGTAGTTTGAAATTTTCTGTTTTTCTTGAGTAATTTACACAAGGAGTTTTCATTGTGATTCACACATCACCAACTCGAAGATTCAGAGACATGAAGGGAAAAACTCACAAATGAGGCATGTGGGAGAAAGTACTTAGACTTCTTTTCTTAAAAAAAGAGACCTTTTGTGAACTTTGGCTAGACCTACTCTTTGAAAATCAGATGCATAATTGGAATCTACTTTGTAATGTAAGTTAAAATGAATGTTCTTGCTGGTTTTTTTTTTTTTGGTTTTTTTTTTGTATATTACATAAAGATGCCTCTTGGCCTGAATTATCCTGAATTATTCAGACGCCTAATTTATTCCTCAAGTCACTTTGTTACAATGAAAAATAATATAAATCTAGAGGAAATATAAGAGAATATCTTTATGATCTTCTGATAGGAAGAAAAGAATATTTAAACAATATGCAAAATGCACAAGCCCTATGGGACAAGCTTGATATATTCAACTCTGTTAAAATTTACAATTTGTCTGTAACAAAGGCAAAGCGAAAAAGGACACAGACTGGGTAATGAATGCCTTTGTAGCTACCAAGAAAATGATAGTATTTTTCTGTTTCAAATGGTCTTTTCCCCTCCTTCTGGGCGAGTCTACTGACTCCATTTTTCTCAGAGCACCTCTACTTCAGTGAAATGGGCACATAAAACTCATAAAACCTTTCCTGGCTTTGTTCTGTCTTTGCCTGATCCAATCTATTGCTAAAGGTAGAAAGTTAAATATTGCTTCCCTTCAAATCAATTTCTGTCCCATCCACAGAGAAGACTAAACGTGTCTAATTACCATGAAAAAGGCCTGCATTTTTCTTTGACACTAGTTTCTATCTGAATCCTGAGCCCCAACATTTGTAAAGTAGATTCTGCGTGGCTTTGGAGGTCTGTTGGCACCCACCAAACAGAACTGGGCAGTTAATATTTCTTCCCTTACTGTCTTGGTGCATAAAGAGAAGGATTCTTTTGGTACAACCTCTGCTTTGGAGAGTTAAACCTCTTGCTTCATATTCTTCAGCTCTTTAATCCCTCATTTTTCATGAAGCATGGTAGGCACGTTTCAATATGTCTAGTCTATAAGGCTCACTCTGAGAGCATTGCTGATGCTGACTTCAAATCTCAACAGTGTATGAAAATGGAAGGGATTTAAGTTTTGGTAAACTTTCCAAGATCACATAACCAAATGAAATAGAGTAATTGCTACCCAGATCTGACATTTAATTCTCTGCAGATGTACCCAGAGGTCCGAGCACCAGAATACTTTGAGGTATACAGAGAAGAGCTTTCCCTGAAAGTGGGCTCAGTCAAGGCAAAAACAATAAATATATAAAAACTTCAAATGCCAGCCCAAGGTTGTTTCTCATTTCTAAGAGAAATAGGTGGAGCACGCCCATTGATAGTGTATGCTCCATGGAAACATCATCAAAATGCACGAATCTCATTATTATTTTGAATCATGAAGTAAATAACCAAAGCCTTTCTCACTGTGATGAGAGGGTAGCATTCGCCATCATTAGCTGGCACTGTCTGATCCCTCTTATGTGAAAGCCAAAGCAAAAATAATGTGTTTTTAAAGGAGTTTTGTTATATTCCTAGGGCTGTTGTTTTATTGTTTTGTGGGTGTAACTAAGGGATTTGGGCTATGAATTGCTGGGGTCAGAGTGAGGAACAGCCCTTTCTTCCTCATGCTTATTAAGGATAAACAATATGAATTTGGGCAAGCAGAGTCTTTACCAATCTCACACCTAAATACAAATAAAGAAGGCTTGAGAGCTACACAGTTGACCCAGAGGAAAATAAACAGGAGAGTTCCAAAACTGGTTTCTAGTACTTTACCTTATAATATCCATAACAGGAAGACTTGATCTGTATCATTTAAGATTTCTAGATTGCAGTCCTTCCCAGATCTCGATGGCCGGAGCTTGTCTTGGGTTCTACCTGCCTTTCCTAAACTTCCAGTTATCACTGTCTCTTCCCTCTGTCAGTCTGTCCGTTAAATAGAGGAAAGGGACAGTTATGCCCCAACACGTGAAATGTTATTTCTCTGACTGTTAATTTGACTCAGACTTACACCTTTCCAAAATGTGCCTTAAAATATTCTTCCCTGTCTTTCCTTCCTGTCTCCTGTTTTTCTTTCCAGTGGGGAAAAAAAATCAGAATCATTTGTAACCACAATGAAGGGGTATTAATTTATCTTAAGAAAACTGAGTATGAGCTCTCCTATGGAAAAATGTGCAATCATATAGAAAAACTTAAAATTATTTTTCCATGCTTAAGTAGTATGTGTGTTCTCTACGTGTTTCTTGCCTTCTGTTGCAGCCTGTGGAGGTACGTTCAACTCTACTGGGGTCATCAAGAGTCCATCCTACTTGCATTCCGACTACCCCAACAATCTCTACTGTGTGTACAACATCACTGTGAGAAACAACAGAGTGGTTCTGCTCAAGTACGTGGAATGTATTTTTGTTTATTTTGTTTTTGGTATCCAGGATTGAACCCAGGGGTGCTTAAACAGTGAGCCACATCCCCAGCCCATTTTTGTATTTTATTTAGAGACAGAGTCTCGCTGAGTTGCTTAGGGACTCACTAAATTGCCCAGGCTGGCTTTGAACTCGAAGTCCTCCTGGCTCAGTCATCTGAGCTGCTGGGATTACAGGTGTGCGCCACCTTCCTGACCAGATTTGCTTCTTTTTTAAGAAAATACCTTTAGCTTTATTCACACATACAAAACAAACAAACACACCACACACACACACACACACACACACACACACACACAAAACCACCACCCTATTCCTTTACTGATAGCACTGATTGACCACAGTGGTCCATAAGGAAATCAAGAAGAAGGAAGAGTGAGGTTCCCATATGATAGCAAAACAGTTGACATCTGTTGGGAATTTGTGATACATGACAAACTTTATTAACACTTTCCTTAATTGTCTTATTTTATTCTTAAAACAGTCAGAAGATAGATGTATCTCACATTTCTCTCACAGTAAGAAAACAGAGGCTCAGAAGGATCACATAGTTTTCCCAAAGTATTGAAGAGTCACCTTCTGAGTCCATGTCCTGTTTTCCCCGCAAGATCATATCCTTAATGTTTCCCTATGCTGTCTCTCAAAGATCAATTTTCTAACTGCTAAGAAATTTATTGTTATTCATGACTCAAAATACCTCCAAACTTACACTGTAAGAGATGCATATGTCATTTGTAAATTATTCCTCTGATGAGAGCAGGCCATGAAGCCCACTGTTCTCTAGAAGGATGAGGTTCAAGACTGCTTCCACCACATATAGTTAGTATATTTCTAGCACTTGTGGTTTACAGTCCCTGGTAGGAAACTCGAAAGTTGGTCTTTTACAGGATTTTCCACCTAAAAGCCTGACAGGCTGGGATGACACCTGCCTGCCTCCTCCCTATTTGTCTGTGATCGCTTTCTGCCCTAGGAAGTGTGGGTGGAGACCTTGGACAGTAAGGCAGGTCTCACCAAGCTCACTGTGGCTTCTGTATGAGTCAGTAAGTGCTCTACAGACTTAACCTTGAAGAAAAGGGCAGATCACACCTGGTACTATTTATAAGGAACTTGTGTCTCAGGAGCCCAAGGTCTTTAAGTCTTAGGGATAAAAAAAAATACAAAACCAAACACAGGGCCAGAAGCCAGGAGTCCTGAGTAGGGGTTACATGCCCAGGAGCAAAAGCACAAAGGATAGCTCTTCCCACTGCCGCTGTTTCTTACACGTGCAAGATTATTGTCTTCATCAGTTCAGGCTGCTATCCCCAAACACCATAAACTGAGTGCTTAAAACAACACAAATTTTCATACTTTTGGAGACTGGGAAATCCAAGATCAAGGCAGTTTCAGCATTGGGTGAGGGTCACTTTTTGCCTATTAGAAGATTCCTTCCTGCTGTGTCCTTAGTGGTAGAAGAAGTGAGGGTCTCACTTGGGCTTCTTTTATAAAGGCACCAAATCCCTTTCTTGAAGGCACTGCTCCATGACCTAACCACCTCCCAAATCTCCACTTCCTAATATCATTACTCTGGGGATGAGGATTTCAACATAGGAATTTGAGGGATATAAACCTTCAGATGGTGGTTGATAGATATATCAACTCATATAGATATGACACCTATGATATACATATAAATGTACATATATATATATTTTTTTTCTAGCTGGATCCTGGGGTTCACTGTAGTCATAGTTCACATCTGCATTTTTGGAAATATATTTATTTATTATTTTAAAAACCTACATTCTGAGAAAGATTTTATTCTGAGTGCCATGAGGATAGACACATTAGTGAAACATAAATACACCTACCTCGGCTCTCAAAAGATGCTGGCCACATAAGATTTCTTGTCAATTGGTTTTTCCTGATATCCTCTGAGAAAGTGATACAAAATAAAAGCCAAAATAGATTTGAGATCCCTTGGAAACTCAGAATTTATCTTTCTTTGTGGATTCTTATTTTGGAAAATAATTATGTTGTCTATGGAGAATAAAAACAAGTCTAGGGTGGTTGGAAATGGTCTTTCCATTGTTCTGCCTGGTCTTTTTTGACAAAAACATTAAATATCATATGAAGCAGAAGAAAATCAAGAATTTTTTCATCCTGATCTTTTATCTTCAGTTTGAAACCATTCAACCAACCAACATGTTTTAGGAAAATTAAAAAAAAAAAACATTGATTTTTTTTTTTTTACTTAAAAGGAAGTACTTATTCATTTGGTATTTTCAAAAATTATTCCATATTATGGTGTTATTTATTAATGCTGGTAGCAAAAAATAATAATAATGATAATAATAATCATGGGAAGGCAAAACAACCTACAAAAACAAGGACAGGATACCAAATAATTTAAACAAATTTTAAAAACTAAGCCATCATAAGCCTACCACAAAATCCTGAAGTAATTCCAGTTGGAAGCCTTGCTTGTTTGGAACTCTGAGAATAGTTACTCAAAATGATTAAGCAAAAGCCTAGGTTAAAACATTGTGAAGGCCTTAAGGAAATGTTAGGACTACATACATAAGGAGAGGTTAGAAGAAGTAACAAATGGGCTGGGGCTGTAGCTCAGTTGATAGAGCGCTTGCCTTGCATGCACAAGGCCCTGGGTTCAATCCCCAGCACCATTATAAATAAATAAATAAATAAATAAATAACAACCCCAAGGCATACCAGGGAAGCCATCTCGACTCATTAGGTTTATTTCTCCTTTGTACAAGTGTGGCCAGCATGGCCTAGCAAGGAGGCTCTGCTTACCATGGAAGATTTCATTTCTACATCTGCTTCCATGATCATCACTGGGAAGGCAATGTATCAAAACTAGTAATAGTGTTAAAAAGTTCTTCCCTAAGGTAATAGGTATTACTCATGTTTACATTTCCATGGTCAAAGCAAGCCCTCTAGACACAGCAGACCTCGGTGTGTATGTCTAAGGGCAACTGTACCAGGTGTCAGGAAGGCAGAGCAGGACTATCTGGGCAAGTTCCAGTGACAACCACCATGATTCTAAATATGAAATTGTAATTAGGGCAATTAAATGAGATCCCCCCAAAATTTAGTTTGTTCTTTTCTACCATAAATTTTATATTCTTTTATGAGAAACAATTATTTCGTATCTGCTTTTTTGAAATCATCATCATAATTTCATTTTATTGAGCATCTACTGTCTATCAGATGCTATACATTGTTTTTTACATATTGTTGTATTTAACTTTACTGTAAACTCCATTTTAAAAGAGGGAAACAAAGACTGAGAACAAGAATGAAGCTGATTCTAAAACCCACATTTGTTCGATTCTAGAATGTTCACATACTTTCAAGAAGTAAAGAATAGGAAAATAGTACCACTTTATTTTAAAAACTACCCAGAGAAGAGTAAATCCCAAGCTCCCAGTGAGACTAAAAACCTGAAGTGTTGCTGGAGTGATAAATATTATTGGTTCAACTTATTAAAACATGATCTCAAATGGATTTTAATATGTCCTAGGCTATCAACTCTTTGAATGTAAGACTGTATCTTACTCATCTTTTAAGTTCCCAGCTCCTATCACAGTTTTTGGCATATCCTAGTTACTCAAAAAAATCTGGTTAAACTTTTTGAAGTAGTGTCTTATTTATAAAATTTCCTACCAAGTGAAGCCCAGGCATTGTGCTATTAGTTTTTTGGTGTGTGTGTGTGTGTGTGTGTGTGTGTGTGTGTGTGTGTGTGAAGGACTAAAGATACAATTTAATGGGCATCTGACAGAGAACATGAGCATTAACAAGGTTTGTTGCACAGGTTTGGAGATTTTAACGTGGCTCTGTCCGCCTTCTGCTCTCACGACTACCTGGCGGTGTATGATGGTCCCAACATGAGCGATCCCCTTCTTGGAAAATTCTGCGGTTCCAAGCTCCCCCCAATTGTTAAGAGCAGCAGTAACAGCATGGTCCTGGTATTTAAGACAGATTCTGTTCAAACAGCAAGAGGCTGGAGGGCAATTTTCCGGGGAACATTAGGTAAGGATTTTGGACGTGTCAATCTTTTTTGTGACTCCTACTGTTCTACTTTAATTATTATTTTTTTCCCTTTATAACTGCATTTAAGAGTAGAGGACTATCTTGCATACATCTTGGTTTTAAAAATTATGTATGAAGTCTTTGGGTTAAAAAAATTTCAACATAAAAAAGAAAAAAAAACACAAAGAAAAAAATATAAAAAAAGAACAAAAATAAAAACAATAAAATCATTAAACCCATTTACCTCTCCCACAGGCAAAGGCAGATCTGCCTACCTAACCAACCTCCAAAGAGACCCAAACTTCATATTATCAACTTCAGAAAGAGTGAAAGTTGAACTTAAAGATAGGCAAGAGCCAGGCCAAGAAGGAGGTCCCCAATAACCACACCAACTTTACCCCTAAAATGGGTAAGAGTCTTGGAGGATTTTAAGTGTTCACCTCATAGCCAGACCTGATTATCCAAACAAAGCAAAACAAAACAAGGCTTGAGGGCCCTACAACCTGAGAAGGAAGAAGCTTCTCACAGAAATTCTAATGGAAAATAGCTGAGACTTAAACTAACTCTCGTGGAACTAGAGACAGAGGACAGGGTGAAACTCTTAAGAGATTCTGAGAAGGGAGACCACAGCAGAAGTACAGCATTTGGAACCTGGTGATATGTTACATCAGGATGTGGGAGTTGGAGTCAGATCTTACGGGTGATTTATAGAGTGTTGGTAACTTTGACTAAGTTTAGGGGGCTATGTCATTTATTTTGGTGCATTTGGGATTGAGGGCCTGTCAGATATCTAAATGCAGGGATCAAGGACCAAGTTGATGCTTGAGAAGCAATTTGGATTTCAGAGAGTGGTCTTGAAAATATCAGGAGGTGGCAGGTAAAGCTAGGTAAAGGTAAATTGAAAATAACACCCCAGTTTATTGTCACTGCGGGCGAGACAATTATCTATATAAATTTGGCCTAGAAGTTCAAATCATTTAAAATCAAAGGTAATCAGTTCTCTGTTTATCTATACTAATTACACCTAGGCATAATTTCTGTGTGACTCTGGAAAGTGTTTTGACTCTTCCACTTGATTATTAATGTGATTAGTGTTCTGGAACTTAACAGCTCCCTGGATTTCCCCATGCTTTTTTGTATAATAATAATCCTGACTCACTTTTCCAAATCAATCTGTTTCTCTCTCTCTCTCTCTCTCTCTCTCTCTCTCCTGGGGATTGAACCTAGGGACACTTAACCACTAAGCCACATCCCCAGTCCTTTTTATGTTTTATTTTGAGACAAGGTCTCATAAGTTGCTTAGAGCCTTGCTAAATTTCTGAGGCTGATTTTGAACTTTCGATCCTCCTGCCTCAGCCTCCCAAGCCACTGGGATTGTAGGCACATGCCACGGCGCCCAGCGCAACTCTTTCTCTTTACCCCAAGAGGTGAGTAACCTTCACTTCTCTGATACAAAAACAGAGATTACCTGAAACTTCTTTACATTTGAACAGTTCATTTGCTGTGTGCTTCCTAAAGGAAGGAGTTAGACATTTGTGTTTGAAAAGCATCCCCATAAAACTGCAGATGACTTTGTATCAGAGAAAATCACTTTGCTGCCTAGCCTCCCTAACTGTGTCGGCAGTAACCAGAGAGCAAGTCTCAGGGACAGAAGAGTGTTGTCTTCATTGAGTGGTGTAAGAGAAGTGATTAATTTCCTTTGGAGTTATCTGGTGCTGAAGAGCTCACATATTCTTGCCTTGAGCCCAGTCTTTAAAACCAAATGGCAAAAAAAAAAAAAAAAAAAAAAACAACCAAATGGCGGTGCACATTTGCATTTGCTGTGCATCCTGCTTTCAAGTTGTTTCTTTTTTCCCTCATCTGTGCTCACATGGCCATTGAAATACCCACCTGGAAGCTCTGCACACTGCTGTCACAGGCACGAAGCCCCCCACGTTAGCCAGGGCTCTCAGGCCTCATTAAATGACCATGTCTTTCTGAGCTACAAAGAAGACTTTCTAAACTGAATGATTTTACTGAACTGAAGTAACACAGAAGCAAAAAAAAAAAAAAAAAAAAAAAAAAGTACACTGTCAGGGACATTGTTCCTGCATGAGTCACAGAATACTTTGAGTAAATTACTGTTTGCCTCTGATCTCAGAGAAAAGGTTGAAGTGGAGAGAGAGCAGAAAGGGGATTTCATTACTTGCTAGCACTGTGCTGCCATTGTATTTCATGAGAACTTTTACCTCTCTGTCATCTGTGTGAATGCCATCGGCTGCTAGGAGATATTTAAGAAATGATTTTAGCTAATCTTTAAAGATAAATTTTTAACCTAAGTATTATAACTTTGTATTAGGTCCTACAAAGCCTCAAAATCCACATAAGAGGTTTATTATTTTGAAGAACTTTTCATTCTTGTTGGTTGTATGAAGAAATGGGAATCAGCAACAAAAACAGCTTTAATTCTAGGGCTTATATAATCTTTTAGTTACAGATATGGATTTCAGAAAAGTTAGACGTGGCTAATAGGGTATTAGCCCTCCTCCTTGAACTCATCCATTTAAAACCACCCGGGCTTTCTTGTAAGGAAAGGGAAAGCAACTTTGTGAACGAGACAGTGCATTTTCCCAAGGCTCTCAGTTCACCTAGGAAGGAACATCCTCAGTGCATAAATAATGGATGTGGAGAGGAGATCATTGGAGTCTGTAACATTTCCCTTTAGCTATATCTTGACTAAAGCCCTAAGTGGAGACTCGTAGCTTGGCTGTTTAGATTATATACTTGGCAATAATTTATGTACATCTGCCTTAATTTTCCAGAAGTCAGAAAAGAGCCCAGTTTATATAATTATGTGATTATTGCACAAAGTTCTCCTTGACGTTTGTTATATTTGTGTAGTAATGGGTCAGAGTGAATTGGTGGAAATAGCCCCTCATTGCTAATTGCTACATGTGTGTTGATTAAAATGCCTTGGAATTTCTGTTATTACGGAATTTTTGTTAGAGCCTTTGTGTGGGATATGAGGTAAGGAGAAAGCAAAGCAAGGAAGGCTGAGGAGCTAACATCTATCTGTAATACAAATTCGCCTTCCCATATTTCCTGTGCATTTCAACACTACATGGATGATTGATCCTGAATGACTGATAACCAGAAAAATGATCATACTGGGCTTCAAGGATCTGTGAAACTTGAAATGACCTATGATTTGAGCATTTTTCTGGACCACGTGCATAGCTTTCATCAGCTGTTCAGACTCTGGTTTCACAAAGTTTAAAAAGCCATTGGTTCTTTGGGTTTGGCTGAAGTGGGTGGGCTGTGCAGGGCAGAACTGACACTTACAAACACCCTTTAATCTAGCAACCTCTGCTAGATTAGCTTCAGCTTCTCCTTTACCATCAAAGTCTGCTTCAGTCATGACTCTGCTCTGTGTGTCACAGACAAAGCACTTGGCACTTGTGGGATATGATCCATCACGATCACATCCATTCTTTCTTACTGGGCTGCTCTCATAACCAAAGCGTTGCTCAGCGGGTCTTTTCATGGCACACTAGGCACATTATACACTGACCTTCTAGATATGATATGAGACTGGGGATTTTAAACTCATGTGTTTACTGGGCAGCACCATTGTTGTTTCATTTTTTTTTTTTTTCTGAAACAGTACATTCTGTACCACTTCAGTGGAACTTCAGAACTCACCTAGGAATTTAGCACAAGTAGGTTCTGAGTCATTTAAGTCAGTGAATTGCCCAGGAGAGTAAGGAGCACCCCCTGCAGGATAACACATCATAGAAGGACAAGGCCCTGTCCCTGAAGAAGACAGCAATATCAGGGACAAGAGACATCAGTGGTTGGGAACAGGACACAGGGCTCATAGTTCCCTCAGCCACAGCCCAACTGTGTCCTTTTACCATGTTTGAAAGATTTTTCCTGAATGTTAAGGTAACAAGTAAGGCCACTGTCTTGCTTCACCTGGGGCATTTGTCATATGAAGAATGAATCAGGTGGCATGAGGGTCAGACTCTGAACCTTTGCTATGATAAAGGAAAAAATATCAAATCACATGTCTAACAAGGACACACTGACTCATTGTCCAACAAAAATAGAAATATAGCCTGATGGGAAGAGCTATAGATCAGGCCATGATCCAGTTGATGCGTTATGATACCCCTGGTGAGATGGCATTAGGAAAGTCCTACAACATTTCTGAGCTCAATTTTTATGCACTAAAAAAGATCAGTCTGAAATATTACCTCTTTCTATTTTTTTGAGATAGAAAGCTAATTCCTATAAAGCACCTTCGCTGTCAAAAAGGAAGATAACATATTAGAAAGTAATGGTCCTAAATATCTATAAGACTCCAACCTGCTCCCACCCCACCCACCCCGGCTAGAGAGTGGCTGAAGGGTGGCAATGGAAAGAGTCAACATACTCAACAGCAGCTCTTCAAACTGAGTGATTTTTTATTCCTTCATACCCACCTTGCACTGACATCTAATTATAAAGTCCTCAAGTACGTTTTACAAACTTGAATCTGAAATCAAAAGCTAAATTCTAATTAAATCCTAAGACCTTGCAGAGGCCTAGCACATAATTTTTACTTCAACAGTACTGACTGTATGAATGAATTAAAGAATAAAAGCATAATTTATGCCCGATTCAAAATTATATTTTATTATGAGACATATAACATGTATTATGTATTATATTAGATTCAACTCATTCTCAAAATTCAATGTGGTTGATATAGTTGAGCTCTTGCTCAGGGAGGTAAATGGAATCACTTTGTCCAGTGTTACAAACAGTGGACCTGGCTCAACATTTGGGTCAGGTATGTTTGGTGACCTGATTTTTGAGGTGGGCAGGGGGTACTGGGGATTGAACTCAGGGGCACTCAACCACTGAGCCACATCCCCAGCCCTGTTTTGTACTTTATTTAGAGACAGGGTCTCACTGAGTTGCTTAGCACCTTGCTTTTGCTGAGGCTGGCTTTGAACTCATGATCCTTGTGCCTCAGCCTCCTGAGCCTCTAGGATTACAGGTGTGCACCACTGCACCCGCTAGAGTCTGGACTTTTACTTGTTACCTTAACATTCAGGAAATATCTTTCAAACATGGTAAAGGACACAGTTGGGGGTATTGAGAGGAAGTTGAGGAAATTGAAAAATGGTTTGCTTGTAAATGAGGATAGGAAAAGAAGGGGGAAAAATGCTGAGGAGAGTCAGGGGCCACAAAGGAAAATAGTCTCAACAAATGGAGAAAAATCGAACATGTCAACTCCAGGCTTCTGCTTCTGTTCTATTTAACTTTCACAGTTGTGGTACTAAGTTTAACCTTTGAGGGACATTCTGAAATTGTGCAGCTAAACAATAAAAGAATAAGGCATAACATATTCAATGACATTTAAAATACATGTGTGTGTGTCTCTGGGTGCCTCTTGGCAGTCTGATGTAAGCTGCTAACCTACATGACTTTTTGAAGTACAAGAGCAATAAAATAGTTGAATTATCAGTTGAATAATTTGATAAACCACTGCTCACATACCTCTTAGTTTAGCAATAATGTGGGTATTGCTCGAAAGCAACCAGGGAATGTTATTTGTCTGGTTCCTTAATGTCATTTTCTCCCTCTTAACGAAGTCTGAGAATGAGATGAGCTGAAAGTCTAAACCCATTTATAGAAAACTAGACTAAGCTTATTTCCGCCCTTTCTAAGCCTGGTAACTTTCACTGTTGATTAGACTTCCCTAGGGGGATGATGCCAAAGACGAGGTTATCTGCAGGTTATTCTCTGTGGGTTTTATTGAAAAGAATTTTTTGCTTGGCTTAGAATGTGGGAATGGGATAAAGAAAATACCAAATGTGTAGTTCACCAAAGCCTTACAAAAGCAAGTAACCTAGAGTTAGGTGCCAGATCAGCAAGAAGAAAGGAAAGGTTTTTAATAAACATATTCCAATATCAGAGTCTGTGTCCCTCAGAATGACCAGATTGCTTCAAGACCAGGACTTGAAGGACAAGGCTGTCCTTGGGAAAATAAACCAGATGGTACAGTGGAGACCAAGCTAAGATAAAATTGAGTTACTAGTGGAATATAAGATAACACTTGAAAAATACTCAGTAACAAGAGCTGGGGAGGAAACATTCTGCATGACCTAAGCCACACAGCCCTCCCCAAATGAAACCCACTCCTGTCTCAGATAACTAGATGTTTGGGGTTAAATTATTCATAACCATAGATTTCCTATAATAATCATCATCTTGGTTCAGATTGGTTTATCACTGATGTAGTGTTCCCAGGAACCTAAAAGCAAAATATAGTCAGTCAGCAATAAAAATCTTCAAATATCCTTTGGACACAAATGAATCATTTAAGTATAACCATATTAGTGTTATGGATCTGTGTTCTTCCCTTTGTTCTAATACTGGGAAAGTCTGCTAACTTTGTGTGGTGGCTTTATGTTCTGCTCACTCGCAAGTGAAGACTTGTCACAAAATCCCAGGACATGATGATAATGACGTCCTGTCCCCAAGCATCTACTCCAGATGTAGCCCACGCTGCCTTCCATAGACTTACCTCATCTAAGCCTCACAACTACCCCAGGAGAAAGGAATTACCCCATTTGACAAAGGAGGAAATACAAATTGAGGAGATTAAGTAATTTGTTTGTGGTCAAAGGATTTGTAAGAGGTAAAGCCAAGCTTTGCTAGTTTGGACTGTCTTCCTGACACGCTTTTCCTAATGAGGCTACATGGCCTCTGTGGCATTTGATAAAAATACCCAGGGAGGGACAGACATCCTAGGGATGAGCTTCCTGAAAGACAGTAACAGCTTCCCTTTGCTTTGGGGTAGAGCTGCTTCGGTCTCTCACTGGATACTGCTGGCTTTCTCCTCACAGGATGCCTATCTGTACCATCCTGAATAGTATATTTAGTATGAATAGTATATGTAGTAATATACTAACATTTAGTAACATACTATACTGTGTAAATATTGCATATGACTGTAGCAGTTGTTATGTTTCTTCCTTTCTATAGGAAAGGAGAATATTTTACATAAACCATACCCTTTATTAATATAATATAGAATAATTGTATATTTATACTACATTTTATATTTATAGTGCAAATAGTTTATAACCTTAATATCCATTTATATTCATATTAATATATTATGTACTATATTTTGTAGTATATGAAGGCTTATGATATATTTGATTGTTTATTAAATATTTATAAAATAACAAGTAGTATAAATATAATTTATGTTGTAACATTATAAATATATGTTTATAAATAGTATACACACACTATCATATATTAGAAGCCCATTATCTTTTTGGTGTCAGTGGCAGACCAATGAGACATCTGTCCTTGTTGGCTTTTTGTAGCATAGTGGTAAAGAGCTCAGCTATGGGGAGTATAATTACTTTGAAATATAAAGGTAATAAACCTATAACAAAAGATCTGGAACTCAAAATTATGGCCTCCAACTTAGCAAATTTCCTTAACCATGGGATTCTCACAAAAGAAAAAAATTTAGAATTTTTTTTAAATGGTGTAACCCTGATTGGTATGCTGGTCATGATGTTCAGTGTATAGATTGGGTACTAAGTTGCAAAGAAATTAAGTTCCTTGTCAAGGTCACTTAGCAAGTGTTGAGAAATGGGAAAATAATTCCTGCCACTGTTAAATATATATATATATATATATATATATATATATATATATATATATATATATATATAATTATATGTATGATAAAATATTATATATAATTATGTATGATATAATTATATATAATATACAGTATATATAATATTTTTATTATTAAATAAATAATAATGAAAGAATAAAAGTTGAAATATCAGAGTAGTAAAAGTTGAAATATCAATAGTACAAGGCACAAACTAATACATGAATGACAATAAAACAATTCCATTATTATTTAAAAGTTATTGGATACTTGGTTTTATTTTATAAATTTTACCTCTTATATATTGCAACCTATTTTATGATGACTAAATAGTGCATTACTGTTATCCCTGCTATCTCTTAACAGAACATTTTCAAAACTTGTGGCAACTTTTTTCCTGACATTAGTTTGTCTTCAACTTTGAGGACTGTTTTCTCTGCATATAGAATTCTAGTTTGACATTTCTTTTTATTCAGCACTTTAAGATGCTTTCCATTGTCATGTGGCTTCCATTATTTGGGTTAGGAGAACTTTGTACTCTTGCCTGGTTATCCCTTTGTAGAGGACTGTACTCCATGATGAGCTCTTGCTGCCATGGTTGTTTAGTTATATTTTGGATATTCTGAAAGGTGTGCAAGAACATCTCATTGTGGTTTGGGTTTGTGTTGCCCTAGAGATGAGCAATTGTCATTTGTTTTCATGACATCCACACATCTTCTTTAACATAATATCTGTTTATGTCTTTTTTCCATTTATAACTGAACCATTTGCTTTTCCACCTTTGATTTTTGGGAATTCTCTATATAGTAGTCTCAATGATAGTCCCTTTCAGGTATGTAGTTTGTACATATTTTGCCCCAGTCTATACTTTGTCTTTGCATCCACTCAAATGAGTCTTTCATAGAACAAAAGTTTTTAATTTTGAGGCAGTCCAATTTATGAGTTTTTCTTCTATGGATTAGGTTTTTTGATATCAAGCCTAAGAATTTTTTTTCCTACTTTGAGGTTCTGAACTGTTTTTTGCTATTTTCCATTTTAATGGTTTTATATTTTTTAGTTTGTGTCTCTGATTCATTTGCTTAAAGTCTGAGGTTTAGGTTGAAGTTAATTTCTTTGCCTCTGGATGTCCAATTGTTCTAGTATCATTTGTTGAAAATACTTTTTCCTATTGAATTGCTTTAGCACTTTGATAAAAAATCAGATGACATATGTGTGTGGTCTATTTCTGGGTTTTCTATTCCTTTTGTTGATCTATGAGCCTAACTCTCCACAACTATCATGTTGTCTAGTTTACTATGCCTACACAGTAAGCCTTATATAAGGTATAGTAATTCTTTACAGATTATTTTTCTTTGTCAAAACTATTTTATTTAGCTAAAGGTCATTCCATATAAAGTTAAAATAAGTATTTGTTTGTTTGCAGCTAAACCTTGCTGGGTTTTGATAGGAGTTGCATATATCTGTGCATCATTTTGGGAATAATCAATATATCTAATCCATGAATAGATATGTCTCTCAATTTATTTAGTTCTTCTTCTATTTATTTTATCATTTTGGAATTGTTGACACGTATATCCTATACATGTTTCATTAACTTTTGTTATGAGTTGGATATGAGGTATCCCCCCAAAACTCCCATGTGAATGCAGAAATATTCAGAAATGAAGTGATTATTATGAGAACTAATAACCTAATCTGTCCATTCTAAAGGGCTGCTGTGCTAGGTGGTAACTCTGGGTCGGTGGGGTGTGGCTGGTGGTGGTGGGTCATTGGGAGAGTTCCCTGGAAGGGTTCATCTTCCCTGAGACCCCTCCACCTCACATTCTCTCTGCTTCCCATCTGTAATAAGCTGAGCATCTATCTTCCGCCATAACGTTCTCCCTCACCTTGAACCCAAAGCAATGGAGTCCTCCAACCAAGGCCTGAACCTCCGAAACCGTGAGTCCTCAATAATTTTTTCCTCCTCTAAATTGGACTTTATGGGTATTTTGATCACAGAGATGAAAAATTAATATAATTGATATATGTTTTTCAATTTTGGCCTCCACTTGTTCATTACTAGTATATAGAAATATTATTGATTTTTATGTAATATATCCAGAGTTTTTGCTGAGCTTGTTTTTCATAGTTGTAAGGACGTTTCTGTATATTTCTTGGAATTTTTTACATAGATAATAATGACACCTGCAAATGGTACCAGTTTTATTTCTTCCTATCCCATCTGTATATTATTTTTTCCTTGCCTAATATTGGCAAAAATTCTAATAATATGCTGACTCAAAGTGATAAGAAAGAAATATACTTACTGTATTCCTGATCTTAAGGGGAAAGACTTTAGTTTTCTACATCTAAGTGTGCTATTAGTTGTAAGTTTTTGTACATGCTCTTTATTAAGTTGAGAAATTTCCCTTCTATTCCAGTTTGCTGACTTTATTATAAATGTCTGCTGGATTTTGTCAACACTTTTTCCAACATTAATTGACATGATCATATCATTTTGCTTCATCATTTTTTAAGGTTCAAAGTTGGAAAGAATGGTTCCCATGAAATTCCCTGGGACCAATGATGCATATATAAAATATTTTAGCAATATCTGAATAATGCAAAATCAATTAGAAGGTAATGATAAAATCCTCCGTTTCCTAAGTTTTTTTACGCAGATGTTCCTCAATTTTCAATGGGCTATGTTCCAAAAATCCATTGTAAGTTGAATATATTATAGGTTAAAAATACATTTAACATACCCCCCAACTTACTGAACAACAGAGCTCAGCAAGAAGTAAACTGTGGAGTATTGGCTGTTCACCTTCATGGTCAAGTGGCTCACTGTTGTTGCCCAGCATTGTGAGAGAGGATTGCATCTATGTCACTAGCCCAAGAAAATATGAGAATTCAAAATTCTACTGTATTTAAGTACAGTTTCTACTGAACATGTATAATTTTCACTCTATATTCAAGTTAAAAACAGTAATAAGTTGAACCATTTTAAATTGTGGACCTGTACTTTATACTGCTCTTTTTCTGTTGACTATATCTACTGATTAGCTGTTGAAGTTACCTTTCATTTAGTAAGTTGTCTTTCTTTTAGAATTTTAACAGTATTCTTCCCAAATATGACCAGAGTCAATATATGTTCCAAATTGCATTAGGCTATGTCTCAAATTAGGCTATCTAAACTGCAATATATTATTGAGTAAAGTTACTAAACACAAACCCAAGAAACAACTCATGTTACAAAGACTATTAAGATATTTTTTTCTTGCATGATATAAATATTATCCCAGAAATATTGTGCACACTTGAGAGCAGGGAGTAAAATAATAAATTCTGTTTCTTTTGAGAGAAAAACAAGTTCAGCTGAATACTAGTTGATTTTTAAATTGAATTTACTGCTTTGGAACTATTGTATACCACAACTTTGAAAGTCTCAGTAAGGTTTATTCAAAACAAGGATTATAAAGATCTAGCCCTGCATCTCTATGGTTGAGATGACACTCTCAGGCTGTGCTGCCATTTCCCTCTGGCCCTGGCCTTGAGTGCGTTTCTATTATGCTTTTTGTGCTTTGCTGCTATATATTTAGACGATGGCCCAGAATCATAGATGTTGCTGGAAAACAGCAAAGTGCCTGAAGCCAGACTCATGTTTATCTGTAAGTCCAGCTAGCCATCAGCCACCTAAGTACTAGTTGTCCAGAGACAGAGATGCTATCTAAAAGACCTCAATAAATGTCAGCCGCATGCAGCATCAGCCACAAAAATGTCAGCTCTTCAAATAGGTGACTACTTAAAATTGTAGCTCACTCCACTAAAGCCTCCAAGGTGTTTGCTCTTAGATAGAACTATTTCTTTCTTTATCAGATTGATCTTTGTTTGTACTTCACTCTGATTTTTAATCATTGGAGGAAAATAATTTAGGATTCTCTTACTGATTTTTAATTAAGTAGATCTGGACCTGAATCTCACTTCTTCTCCTGGGTTTATATTTCCAGTAGTTTTGTAGCCAAAACATTTTTTATTTTCCTCTAAAGAAATAGCTCTTTTGAGTGACATGTTTGCTCTTTGGGAAGATCAGAGTAAGATTTGGTCTGGAAACAGGGTGTGTTGTCAGAGGGGCTCTGTCACAACCTGACTAATGAAGCAGATGCTGGTGGATGAGCATTGTCTGCCTGGTAGAAAGATGTGCAACGATGAGGAAGATGATGGATTTATGACACTAAGCACATCAAGGTTAAGATGCATTATACCAGTAAAAAGAGGTAATTTCAGAATATCAATAAAGAGTGCTTGCCTGGCATGCACAAGGCCCTAGGTTCAGTACCCAATACCAAGAATATATAAAGGAGGAGTAAGAAAAAAAGGAAAGAAAAGGACAAAATAGCAGTACAGTTAATACGTGTGTGTGTGAGTGTGTGTGTGTGTGTGTGTGTGTGTGTGTGTTTATTTTATGTACCGGACTCTTTTTCATAGTCACAGAGTTCTATATTATCCTGCTATCATTGAAATACAAAAATAGTAACATGGCAGCAGCACTTTTGGGTGAAGCAGCCTTCTTTTGTTAGTATTGATCTTTATGTTTCCCAAAAGACACATACACTTGAATTTCCATTTTGCTGTAGGAGGAGCAGACGCATGGAGCAGCTGCACCATGTTTAGATACTAAAGTAGGGAAATCAGTGATTACCATTTCTAGCATCACGTGAACACCACTTCACTTGTATAATATTGTTTTGACTTCGATTATCTGACTATTTTGGCCAGAATTGTCTGATGATGATGCTAGTTCTCCATCTTTATTCTGTGTGTATAGTTTATGAATTAAGCAATGTGCTACATTATAATTTGATAACTCTGACAAGCCATTTGTCTGTGTACTGGTTGACCCTTCCCATCCAAAAGCTATTGTCTTACAATAAAAGTGTTTATTTTTATCACATATGGGTCTGCAGACTAGCTTGCCTGCCTCTGTTTCAGTCTGTCTGCTAGCCATGCGTGGCTGTAATTTTCAGACTGGGTTCAGGTCTGCTTCACATGAATCCACTTTCACTTTGGACCAGCAGTTAGCAGGGTCAGGTCTTTTAGTGGATCATAGAAGCACAAAATGCCTTGCCAAAAAAAAAAAAAAATGATAAGCACGCATAAGTCCTCTGCCTCCATCGTGACCACTAACAGTCATTGTCTAAAGCAAGTCATATGGCAAAGGCTGGTGTGGAGGGGTCAGAAAAAATGAACTTTGTCCTTTCTGGAACACTGCAAACAGGAAGACTAAACATGGAGGCACTGAAGAATTAGAAAGAGGCCAATTTGCTACTCAGTCCATTACAGTGCTTGCCAACAATTTAAGGACCCTTGTTCTGAGATTCTGTGGAATGAGGCTGTGTCTACCTTATGGCATAATTTTAATTATCACTGTGACCAAGTATGATTATCATACTGACCTTATTAACTTGTTGGCATCAACTAATAAACAAGTAGTAATAAAATCTATAGCTTGAATTTCTAGAAAACAACACTTGTTTTTAAAGTTGATAGGCTAATAAAATCGTGTATATAAACCTCTCACTCTGTCTTGTCCCTTGTGACCTCTAGCTCACACTGTGGCAACATCCTCTTAACTCATCTCGCCTCCTCCAGTCCCTTTCCCTTACATGTAAAATACTGCTACAGATTAATTTTTAGATCAAACTTGACTAGAAAGTATATTCTGTTCCTAACACTCTCCTGATAAACATTTCAAGTGGATCTCCATTATCCACAGAATAAAGTCTGAAGGCCAAATTCCATGATGGGGCATTCGAGACCCTCTGTGGAATAACTGATCCTCATGTCTTAATCCTCGTCCTCATTTTTATCCTTCATGTTTTTTTTATTGTTTTCTCAGACAAAATTATGCCTTCCTATGCATAAAATATAAATTCTTATCCATTTAACCTTTGGACCTATGAACCTTTCAGCCTGGAATTGCTGATCTCAATCCTTTTCCTACCTAATCTTTTTCTACTTATCCTTAAAATCAAATGTTACTTCCTCCTTGGAATATTCTAGATCCACATAGCCTGAAATAACTTCTCTCTTTTTCCAAAACTACAAGTTTTTGCCTGCTTCTCTAAAAACGTAGATTACTCTCTACATTACATCGTTATTATTTCCTTGGTTGTCAATTCTAATGGACTACCATTAATCTTTTTCCACTTCAATCCTATACATACTTACTTGAATATTAAAAAAAATATTTAATAAATAAATAAACTCACCATTTCATTATACCTAAAGTAATTGTTCTGCTATGCATGCCAATAAACTTCAATGGTTTCCTTAAGTACAGTCTATGATGGAATAAAAGCTGTTTAAATTCCAGTTCTTTCAGTAGTTCACAGGCATGGTTCCAAAATAGTAGTGCAGCTACATTTATTACTTAGCTTTCAGAGTAATTTTTGTGAGTGAATACTGTATGTGTATATTTCAATGACTGGACCTTTTAACTCTAGAAAATGTGTGACTGTGAAAATATTCTACAGTTTTAACTGACTTAGAAGCTTTGGAGAGGGCAACCTGACCTATTGAAGAATGCACCATGCTGAAAGTAACTCCATACATTTGCCCTCCTTTGGATTTGTGATCAGGATGGAGGAGGGCCGCCATTGTTAATATTTCCTGCCAAGATCCAAGTACAAAATCTTAGTGCACCCTAATGTTGAAAACAATCCCTTCAGTGTTATCAGATGAGTAATTGGAATGAGAGATAGAAGGCCAACACAATGAAATTTAACTTTGGAATTGGTAATGACCTATATCTGTGTAGTTTACAAGCTTTATGGGTGTTCCTTTGAGCACCAACTTAATCTCCATTCCTACTGTGACTGTTTTGAGTTAAATTCATTGTGTTAGTGACAGTTCCATCACTGTGGCTAGAATACCTGCACAAGAATAACCTAGAGGAGGAAGAGTTTATTTGGGGCTCATGGTTTCAGAGGTTCAGTCCATGGTCAGATGACTCCATTGCTCTGGGTCTGAGACAAAATGGAGCAATGTGACTGCGGAGTGTGGCAGAGGAAAGCTGCTCACCTTATGGGTGCCACCAAGCATAGAGAGAAAGTAAGAGGGGGAGAGAACAGGGTGTTGAGGGAAGCCAGGGAGTCAAGAAATAATCCCCGAGGACATTCCCCCAGTGACCCACCTCCTCCAGCCATACCCTACCCACCCACTGTGACCATCAAGGACTGTAGACCTTTTAAATCATGAATATATCAAATGAATTAATCACTGATTATATTACAGCTGTCATAAACGAATCCTTTCATTTCCTGCTTTAACACAGGAGCTCTAGGGTCAGGGAGACACCTCATATCCAAACCTCAACATTCTTCCCCATTGTTTCTTTTAAAATTGTAAGCTTTTCCTACATCATATCTGAGGTACTTTCTTAGGTTGTGGAGTGGACAAAACTAAATCCAATATTCCAAAGATGTTGTTCTATATGTTTCTCTAATAGGTGGTTTAGTCATCTTTAGAGTGTTCTTTCTCTACCTTTTGTATTTTTATTCTGTTAGAAAATTTTTATTTCAAAGTAGACAATTTTCCCTAGTTGAAGTTTTTCTTCTTCTTCAGCTTTCTCTTTGTCCCTGATTTGGGAAAAAAAATCACATATAGTGTATGGTTTAGGGGCTGTGGGTGTAGCTCAGTTGGTAGAGTTAGTAGAGTGCTTGCCTAGCATGCACAAGGCCCTGGGTTCAATCCCTAGTACCAGCACCAAAAAAAAAAAAAAAAAAGGTAGAGTGTGGTTTAATGTTTAATATAACCTAGACTATAGTGTGAAATGCTTCTCAGCCTCTTTTTATCAGACTCTTTGAATAAAAAAATTTGTTGAGATCCAGTTATCTTGGGGTATTGAGTAAACCTTCATAAATTCAGTTTTGTGTCTTGCAGTATTCATAAAAGTGGAACATAAAAATAAAATATGTTCATATTCTCCACCAGTTTTATTGTGCAAAATACTTGATTTTGTACAAAATTGGATTTTTCGAGGTTGGGAAATGCTTCAATAAATCACACAAGAGTACCAAAACTGTACATAGAACCAAATGTGGTTAATCACTCTTCTAGGTAACCATGTCCCCTTGATAAGGAGGTGACTCAGGGCCTATGGTGGAAGTGGAGAGAGAAGAAAGTAGAGAATGAACCAGGCAAGGGGAAAAGACACCTGCCCCAGCCTGCAGAAGTTCCATGATAATGTTCATAAAAGTGTGACAGAAAAATGGAAGCTATGCTCTTTTAAAAACCTTCCATGGGGATGCATTCCTATAATCCCAGCTTCTCTGGAGGCCAAGGCAGGAAGATTGCAACTTCCAAGCCAGCTTGGGTGATTTAGCAAGACCCTGTCTTAAAAGAATAAGAAAATATGTATGACAAAAGCTGGGAGTGTGGCTCAGTGGTAGAAAGCCCCTGGGTTTAATCGCCAGCACCACGAAAATAAATAACAACAAAACAAAATTTTCTCATAAAATTCAAAATTTCTTCTGCTTGGTCTGCACAGTGACGTCTTTGTTTTCACAGGGCCACAACACGGATGTGGCGGTTATCTGACAGTTTCCAATGGTACCTTTGTCTCTCCTGATTCTGATTCAAATGGAAAATATGACAAAGGCTTAAGCTGCACATGGCTCATAATAGCACCTGTAAACAAACTCATTCAACTCACCTTCAATACGTTTGATCTGGAGGCAATGACCAATTCACAACAGTGCCTTTATGATTATGTCAAGGTAAGATTATTATATCACAGCAGTGTGAAGGAATCCCAGGCTTTAGGATACTATATTCCAATTGAAGCTTTAGAAAGTCTTGGATATGGTGAGTACTACTGCTTTTTGCAAGGAATTATTCTTCAATGATGCAATATATAATATTACAGATGCTACATCCTCATATCAAGTTAATCTTTAATATGGATGACTCAGAAATTCTGTGAGGCTTTTATAATTGCTTTGAGACTCAGTTCCCTCTTCATCAAGAGTTGATCTATGGGAAGATTTATTGTATGGAGAGAGATACTCAAAGAGCCTTTGGTGAATTCTAAAATAAATGACAGTGTCTTCAGTGCAAGTAATCATCCCTTAATTTGTCTATTTCTTAAGTTTTTAGACTTACTTCTATTATTACTTTTACGTAGAAAAAATATCTTAGTTTTCAAATAACATTAAAAGTAAACCAAGAGCCAGGTGCAGTGGCCCACATCTGTAATCCCAGCAGCTCCAGAGGCTGAGGCAGGAGGATCTCGAGTTCAAAGACAGTCTCAGCAAAAGCAAGGCACTAAAGCAACTCAGTGAGACCCTGTCTCTAAATAAAATACAAAATAGGGCTGGGGATGTGGCTTAGTGGTTGAGTGCCCCTGAATTCAATCCCCAGTACCTCCCTATCAAAAAAAGTAAACCAAGAAATAAGGCTCTTCAAATTAATTGAAATTTTTCCCTGAAGCCCTAACCCTTCAGCTTAAATAAATGATTCTGTAGTCAATTGGGCAGTTTAAATTGTATAATTAAAAGAAGCCACACCAAATCTACATCTATAGTCACATAAAGGCAACAGTTTTATTTGCAAAACTCTGGAAAGGAAAAATACTATCACTACTAACAACTTCTCCAAGACAAGGAAACTAGACAAATCCTAATTTAATTAGCTAAGCAAGACTTAAGTGGACATTTAAGGGTTCCTCTAGTTAGCCATTCCTTTTTGAAAAAGTTGAAATCTGTGTGTTAAAACATCATGATTCATGGAATGTCATGAGATTTGGCTCGTGGAAACCTAATCAGATGGCTAGAGATGTTGGCAATCTACAACCTGCTCACATAAATGGGTGAGCAAATTTTTACAGTCTAAATTATTGAACTGCATGGCTTTATCTTTTCCCCAACTCATTCCTTACATGTAGGCACAATCTTTTCATTACTTGGAATATTGGTTCAACACAAGCCAGGAAAATGACTTTGTAGTAATCAGAATGTTACCCAACTATATTGTTTACTTTATTGTAAATACTGTTGACCAGTGGTCAATAAACAGTTTTATATTCCTTTTTTAAAAAGTAAAACAAGAGACTGCTCTGTTAATTTTTAAATGACTTTCTAGTTTTAAATTATTGTATGTATCAGGGTATATAAATTCAGATTACTAGTGTTAAGTAGCATTCGTCAATATATATACTCTAAAGGGAAAATCAACATCAATGGCAAGATTTCTTTCCATGGAGATCTTAAGTCTGATTGGAAAATTAAGGGATAACATGCAAATCTATCGTGATTAGTTAGTTCAGGATAATAACCATCAAAGTGTTAATTAATGCATTAGGTGTAGGCTTGAAATAAGGTACAAGTTTAAGAAAAAGGGAAGGGGCTGAGGGCATAGCTCAGTGGTAGAGCACTTGCCCAGAATGTGCAAGATCCTGGGTTCAAGCACTACAAAAAGAGAAACTTCATAGAGTAAGGAAAATCTTACTTGAGTCAAGAGATAATTCTAGGCAAGGTGAACATTAAAAAAATGGCATAAAATTGGAATGTGCATTTTATTTAAAGATGTATTTTATTTACAGAGCAAAAAGGTTGGCTTTATTGGAGCAGAATATTGCTAAAGTAACAAGAAATGAGATTGCTTAAAGTAGAGAAAACACAGATTATAAAGGTTCTTGGAAGTCAAACTAATGAATTTAAATTTTATGCAGCTGCAAATACAAACAGGTTGAAAGTTTTCCAACGAGTCAGCAATCTGATGAGAGCAGTTTTTAAGAAAGAGTAACTGGGAATAAGCATTCAGGGTGGATTGGAAGGAGAGGGGATTGGGAAGGCTCCTGGGAGAGAGAATTCACTCTTAGGTGAGAAGAGGGTGGAATCAGGTAGAGCAAGACAGGTGCAAGAAAAATTTATAAGTTCTAGGATTGTCTTACATTTTAAAGAAACCTGTTATAAAATAAAGGGAAGGAAAAGTCATAGATGAAATACAAACACGAGTCCTTATTTTTTCACTGTGATAAGCACCATAACTAGGACACCAAAAAAAAAAAAAAAGAAGTATTCTTAAGAAGGGATTGGTGGTTTTGGTGACAGACATATGGGATTGAAGTGTGTAGAGAATGGGACCAAGCTGCTATAAGGAGATAGCTCCATGAATAGAGGAAACAGCAATTAAGCATTCCTTAAATCAAAAGAAGTACTGGTTTCTTAGTGTGCAACTGCTCTCAGTTTCCAGAAAAGGTACCCACTTGGAGGTGGCAGGATAAGAAATAAATGAACTACAAAAGCAGGATGAAAATCAGGAATGGGGTAATGTCACTGGAGTCAAGGGGAAGATTCTTTTCCAAAGATTGTGATCCATGCAATGAAATTTACAAATTAGAGGCCAAGAAAGGTTTGAAAAACAAACTCATTCCATTTTATGAAAACTGTTTTAATAAAATATTGGGACAGTGGTCAGATTGAAGGGAGTTCATGAAACTCTGGAGATAACAGGAATGTCAACTCAGGGTGAATTCTTCTTTTCTAAAATGAGACCAAAATGACCAGAATGGCCTGGAACTGATATTTAAGACTTCAAGAGTTCCCTTTGTTTTACTTAAAGGTAATAAGCTTTAGAGCCTGACAGTATAGTGACTCAAACTCAATTTTGCTATCAAATTTCTTTATCTTCCTGGTTTCTTATCACTTCAATTATTAAAAACAAATAACATAATAATGTTTGCTTTGCATGGCTATTTTGAGCCTAAAAATAATTCATATTAGAGGGTTCAGCACTGTGCTTGACATAATTCATTCACAAATTGACTTCTCTTTTATCCCTTTGAGTAATTCTAGATAAGATAGAAGATATGGAATTTCCTTTTCTTAAAATACTAAAAATAATCAGTTCACATATAAACTACAAATTTCAATTCATCTTGGATGTCCTGGGTGTGGTCTTGCTAGGAGGAGAGTTGGCTGAATTTGCTGTCAAGACTATTTCTATCAGTGTAATTTTATAATGTCATGTAACAGCTTGTAATTGTCAGAATTTCTTCAAGTCACTTAGGACAGAAACAGCAACATCAAAACCAGTAAGGTAATTTCTAACTTCATAATAAAATATCTTTTTTCCCTAAAGATATTGTGTTTAAGTCTATTCTTCTTTTCCTGTTTGGGATAGCAATTTCCCTTAATTTATAGCTTTTCCTACTTCTAGTAACTGGCCAACAAAAAATAGCTTTGGAATATGAAATTGACAGGTGTCTAATAAAGAGATCTTCTGTGGTAAATGGGATATTTGATTCCTTTTACATTGTTTCTTAGATATGATAATAAAGTCACTTTTTAGAAAAGCTAGCCTAATTCAACTCTATAGGTAGACATATAAGCAAAATCATGCCAATTCTGCCATTCATTCATAATTCTATAACGTGTTTTTGAAAGAGTTGACTCAACGTAAGATAACCGTGGTACATAGTGAATTGTGTATTTCACTGAGCAATTGCTACTAAAATCAACATCACATTCATTTCATGAGGTTATTTGGCAGCCATTGCCCCTGGCACTGGAGATGTGCTGAATTAAAGACTTAACTTGAGGAGTGAAAGCTCCCAGGAGCTGTCAGTCAAGTGGAGGAGACAGACATGTGAGCAGATATATTATTCTGCAATGTGCCAAAAAATGCAGAATATGAACGATGTAGAAATGAATAGCCGAAGAGGATCCGTCCTGCTTCATTTGAGGTTTCAGGAAGGGCTTCCTCCATGGGACGACTCAGTGGGGTTTTATGAAATAAGTGGAATCTTACTCTCAGTTGTTACCCTCTGCAAAATTGGGAGGAATATCACAAAACTGTGACTCTTGCAGGAGGCTAGCTACCAAAATTAAGGAGAAAAGGAGGGGCTGGGTACTATATAGTCTCAAGCCAGCTTCTTGTCACCAAACCCCTGATGGGTTCAGATATTCCTGTGGTGTTCAGTGGTGAGGCAGCAGAGAGGGTCAGGACTGTGACCCTAACTGACTTTCTATGCAAAGAAAACAGGGAATCAGCAGAAAAGAGGTGGCTCCACCTAAAGTCCCCAAGCATGTCCTCAGCCTGATCAGTGACACTGTTCATCACCAATATTTTATAAGTCTTCCTTTTCCATCTGAAGTGAAAGTTGTCTATGCTAACTGTCCTGTGGGCTTCAGCCATGTGGCTTTTGAACACTGACTGCCAGCCACAGTTCCAAGTTATTGTTATAATGCCAGTTATAAACCCAGAAAACATCACACTTGTGTAAAACACTCCCAAGGGCCTGGTATCGACCTCACTGGGAACCTCTGTCTCAACCCCTGGCTTAACCATTTGGTCTGTGTTTAGCCACTGGAAGAGGCACTATCTATCTTGTTTTTTTTAATATTTATTTATTTATTTTAGTTCTCGTCGGACACAACATCTTTGTTGGTATGTGGTGCTGAGGATCGAACCCGGGCCGCACGCATGCCAGGCGAGCGCGCTACCGCTTGAGCCACATCCCCAGCCCAGCACTATCCATCTTTAAGGAGAGGATCAGCAGTTCACACAGACATCAGATTCATTACCATTCATTCACTCATTCATTCATTTAGTTACTTATTGATAAATGTTAATTTGAGATAATTTTATTCCAGATATTGCTCCAAGC
Organism: Spermophilus citellus; assembly: GCF_964194105.1. NCBI lineage: Eukaryota > Metazoa > Chordata > Mammalia > Rodentia > Sciuridae > Spermophilus > Spermophilus citellus. The sequence goes on along the minus strand of NC_138187.1, from coordinate 74,022,246 downwards.
ACTGGAAAAGAGCATTAAGATTTATATATATATATATATATATATATATATATATATATGTTTAATGCTATCTGATAGGACCTTGAATATCTCGTAAAGGCCCATGTGTCAAAAGCTTGATCACCAATGTGTGGCACTATTGGAAGGTGGTGGAATCTCTGAGAGGTAGGGCTCAGTGGAAGGAACTTGAGTCATTGGGAGCATGCTCCTGAGGCAGGGAGTAGGATGCCAGCCCCTTCCTATCTCTTTCTTCATTTCTCTACCACTATAAGGGGAACAGCCTTCTTTGCTTTGTTCTCCTGCCATGATGTTCTTCCTCGCTATAGGCTCAAAGCAACAAGGCCGAGCAACCTCGGACTGAAATCTTTGAAACCAGAATCCAAAATAAACCTTTCCTCCTTTTAAGTTGATTATCTCAGGTATGTTGTCGAGGGACAAAAAAAACTAACACATACTATGAAAACACCTGTATTGGAGCTGGTTCTAATCGTTGCTTCTTTGTGGCTCTTCCTAAGATCATTAAGATTAGCACAGTTTTTCCCCCCAGAAGGTTCTGAAGTAGATTGGAGTTCAGCCCCACACCTGAAAAAATGACCCTGTATTCTCTTCCCCGTGCCAAATTTATGCCCCAGTGTGTTGTCAAGCAGACCCTGTCAGAGGTTCTGCAGTAAGATGAAACAATCCATGAAGATACTCTAAGAAGCAACTTAGAAATACTCCATAAGACTATCAAAGTCCTCCTGTTATTAAATATCCTGGGATATAGTAAAGGATACCATCCTAAGAAAATTAATGTCTGGAGTTACTGATAATTTTGAAAAAGAATTAATTTCCAATTTCAGAGTCTGTTGCTCTTGGGAATTTAAAGTTTTCAGAAATTAAAATCCCCAAATTTCCTTCCCATTTCTTCAACTGCACAAATTGATGACCAGGTAAACGCTAGGCCCTTAAAGTAGCTGTCGTCAGAGACTGTCCTTCACTGAATTATTTGCTCAATTCCTTCTAGATATTAAGTAGAGTCTAAAACTGTTAAAGAGTTTAAAAGGTGAGAAAACACACAGTTTTTCTCAGCATATACCCACATCCCCAAGACTTAGGTCATAATTCAAGCTCCAGTTCTAAAGCAGTTATGCCAGCAAAGGTGGGCTCCCAGAAGACAGGGCATAGCTGCATGTGATCATCCTGGTCCGGAGGGCATCATCTGTGTCCTCCTGAGTCTTGCACAGTGCACCCCTCCAGCACACTGTAGAGCCACCCTGCAAAAGTCCGTAGTGGAAAAAATGGTGTCCTTAGAGGGTCAGGGAGGAGAGGCAGAATACTTTGGCTTTGACTGCAGAGGAGTCCAGGAACCCATATTGGTTGTCCAGAGGCCAACCAATGTCTATTTCAATTCAATTAGGGGAAGTCTTATTATGGCAGAGAGTTAACAAATGCAACAACAGCATAGGGCTAGGCTTGGACATAACTCCCTTCTATCCAGCCGTGGCTTCTCCCTCTCAGTTTCCTTCACATTTACAGTTATCTATCGAAACCCTCAGTCAGACCTCCTAACTCTTAGAGGGTGAGTTCTAAACTCCTTGGCTCAAAAGGCAGAGAACTTCACGGCCTTGTCCAGGGCACTTCCTCATTTCTCCTGTTCTCTCGCCCAAGCTTCCAGTCCCATGGAACACAGGTGCCATGTATCTCATACATCATGTCTTCAGCCTCGTGTTCCAGCTGGCTGAGAGGCCCTTTCCCTTTTGTAGATCTGGAAGGTCTCTTACTGTTAAGAGCCAACTTAAATGTCTACGTGAAGTCTTTCCTGACCCTGGCAACCCCAACACACTTCCATTCTTTACCCATGTTTCCCTATATGATTTATACATGCTCTCTCTCTCTCTCTCTCTCTCTCTCTCTCTCTCTCTCTCTCTCTCTGTGTGTGTGTGTGTGTGTGTGTGTGTGTGTGTGTGAGTGCATGCACTTGTGCACACATGCATGTGTGGAGATGGGGAGAGAGAAGGAGAGAGACAGAGATATACTTAATTTATGAACCTTTCCTCTCTCTGGTTTCTCTCTGCACCTTGAAGGTAGAGAAACTGCTTTATACCTTTGAAGCTTGGTACACAGAAGACTCATGCTTGCTAATAGGATTGTGATCATAAAGACAGAAATGATCATAATGAAACCTTAACTTGTTTATGGGGAAAAAGCCTATTACTTCAAACTTGGCAAATGTACTCTTCTGCAAAATGAGGGGTTTTAGATTATAGAACTCAAATATTTAAGTAGGAGAGACAGTGCCATCTAGTGTAAAACTTATTTTACTTTTTCTTTGGAAGTGACTAACCATCTTCATTTTATATAACCCTAGCATTTTAACATAAAGTCAGTGGTCGTGGCTGTTCTGAAGTTCTGTTAGGATTTCGATATTTGGAACTCCCCAAACATAAATACTCATTTTAGAAATATAGTGAAAACTATTCAGAAGGGACAAACATTCCGTTTTTAAGCAAGGTGTTTTCAAGAATCCACTCATTCAAGTGTTGGCAGAAGGTCATGGTAGGTGGGATGGGTCTGGGTGCCAAAGACATCACAGCGAATAATCCAAAGTTCCCCCACCTGTGGGACTTAACTTTTTTTTTTTTTTTGGTTGAGAAACCAGGAAAAGCAAATAAGAAGTAAGAAATAAGATACATTTTGATTATAAGAAACAGTGAAGGATGATGTTGGGGAAGGACAACATGGGGTAGGGTTGGCCACTCTGAGGTGGTGACATTTAAGTTGAGCAAGGAGTCAAGAGCTGTAGAAAGAGCTGCCACTAATAACAGAGGCCGTGGGCAGGGTCCTCCTGGGATGAAGCACTTGCAGGAAGCAGTGATCATCTGAGAGGGGGTCCCAGATTGGGTGGGGGTTGCAGACCATGGCAAAGAGCAGGTATTCTACCAAAGGACTTAAAAACAGCATACTACAGGGACACAGCCACATCAATGTTTATAGCAGCACAATTCACAATAGCTGAACTGTGGAACCAACCTAGATGCCCTTCAATAGATGAATGGATAAAAAAAATGTGGCATTTATACACAATGGAATATTACTCAGCAATGAAAGAGAATAAAATCATGGCATTTGCAGGTAAATGGATGGAGTTAGAGAAGATAATGCTAAGTGAAGTTAGCCAATTCCAAAAAACCAAATGCCGAATGTTTTCTTTGATATAAGGAGGCTGATTCATAGTGGGATAGGGAGCAGGAGCATGGGAGGAATAGACGAACTCTAGTTAGGGCAGAGGGGTGGGAGGGGAAGGGAGGGGGCGGGAGGGGGCAGGGGGTTATTAATGATGGTGGAATGTGATGGTCATCATCATCCAAAGTACAAGCATGAAGACAGGAATTGGTGTGAATATACTATGTATACAACCAGAGAAATGAAAAATTGTGCTCTATATGTGCAATAAGAATTGTAATGCATTCTGCTGTCATATATAGATAAAAAAATAAAAATTAAAAAATATATAGATTTCAGGGAAAAAAATTCAACCAAAATGTATGTACTTAAAAGCAAGAAAAAGTAAATATTCGAAGATTTTGATTAAAAATAAAAGCAGTAGGTGTCATGAGAATCCACTGGGGCATTTCAGGGAAAGCAGGAGCACAATCTGATTTAAGTTTGCAAATGTTTGGGCAGCTTGGTAGAGCACACTGCAGATGCTCTGTGGAATTAGATCCACTAGAAGGACGTCCCGAAGGCAGAGGTTAAGGGTCTTGGTGACAGCCATGGGGATGAGGTTCTCTGAGATGTATTTTGAAGATGGAATGGAATGGATGTGGGAGATGTGAGGACACAGACAGACGGAAAAAGTGCAAGGACAGAGAGAAAGAATCAGGTATTAATGGAGTTTGGGGCTTGAGCCATTTATTGAGATAAAGAAGATCTGGGGAGAACAATTTGGAAGCGGGTGGTGCTGTGGTTTGAATGTGTCCCCCAAGTTCTGTGTTAAAACTTAATCCTCAGATTCATTTGTTGCTGGTATTTTGTGATGGGTCTAATGGGCCTTTGGGAAATAATTAGGGTTTGATGAGGTCATGAGAGTGTGGTCCCAGGATGGAACTAATGGCTTTATAAAAAGAGAAAGACCAGAGCTAGAGGCTCTCGCTCTTTCATCCTGTCACCATGCAGCAGCCCAGCCCTCACAGATGTCCCTTCATTCTGGACTTTCCAGACTTCAGAAACTGTGAGAAATGCATTTCTGTATAAATTACCCAGTCTGTGGTATTCCAATATGGGAACACAAAACAGCCTAGAACAGGTGGGTGGTGGGAGAGAGACATCCAAGCACTTCTTCACTTATTAGGTTTTTATGGAGCGCCTTTTCTGTGCCAGACATTCTCAAACTCTGGGGTCATAAGCAGTGAGCAAGACAGAGATCTGTGCTTCTGTGGAACTTGCATTCTTTTTAGAGGGGAAGATAATTAAATAAACAAGTATAGAGTTATGTAGCAGGTGATACTGGCTCTGAAGAAAGATCAGGCAGGAAAGGAGAAGGGAAATGTTCAGAGAGTTTTACATAGGGAAACCCTTCCCAGGTCTGTGACATTTGAGTAAAGATCTGGAGGAATGTTGGAAAACAAACTATATGGATACAGGGGAAGAGGAATCCAGGCATAAAGAATAGTAAATGCATCAGCCACGAAGTGTGGCTGTGCCTGGGATGGTGAACAAAACAGAGACAGTAAGAAATGAGAGCTATCAGGGTGGGAGGAGAGCAGATTCCGGGTTCTGTTAGGCCTAGAATGCCGTTGTCATGGCCTTGGCTTTGTACTGAGAGAACAGGCAGAGAACAGGAGGCAGCTCTTCAGTAGGGAGGTGACCTGGTCTGACTTCACTTTAACAGTAGCGTCTGGCTGACATTTTGAAAACAGAGGAAAGAGTGGGGAGAGCAGAAAGAGGGAGCCCCATACAGAGGCTTCAGCAATGGTCCCCGTAAGACCACAGAGTGGCTTGGACCAGAGGTAAAGGTAGCCATGGATTTGATGACTCTAGTGACACATTTTTTATTAAATCGTATATGACCTTCCCAAAGATAGGACAAATGTTAGGCATTGCACCAAGTTTGTTCTTTTTTTTTTTTCTGAAAATTGATCCCATCACAAATCTGCTCCTGAATTAAGATAGAACACCAACGCACAGATCCTTAGTCGTGACCTGTGGTGACTTCATATCCAATTTAGTATAAAATGGGCAACTTCCCTGTGAATATGGAGACCTGAGAACCTTCTTTCTTTCCAGCTCTATGATGGGGAGAGTGAAAACGACCATTTGGCCGCAACGTTCTGTGGTTCCACCATACCTGCTCCTTTTATCTCTTCTGGTAACTTCCTCACAGTTCAATTTGTCAGTGACCTGACTCTAGAAAAAGAAGGATTTAATGCTACATATACCTTCGTGGACAGTGAGTAAATTGAGATTATTTTTAAAATATAGGTTATGAAATGCATGTGTATTTATGTACTAAAAATAATGCATTCTTATTAAGTTTACACTCAGGTACTAAACTTAATGTTAATTAAACTCTTGGTTGATTACTGAACTCATGTCATTCTCTCTGTCTTTAATTTGTAGCACAAATTTGCTAATCTTTAATCAAAAATGAATATCTCAAATTTTTAATAGAAAGATTTCCTATCCCTCCTTTGGGCCAGCAGGGTAGGGAAGGCAGAATTTTAAAGACTCTGTGTGAGGAGACAAGAGTGAAATATCTCCTATGTTGTTTCTTTCCTCCCTCTTCAGTGCTTTGTGGTGGAACATACAATGCAACTTGGACCCCACAAAATACTTCGTCACCCTATGTATCAAACCAGAGAGTTCCATTGTCCACCTGTACTTGGGTCATTGAAGCCCCTCCCCACCAGCAGGTGAAGATAACTGTGTGGGCACTTCAGCTACATGCGCAAGACTGTGCACAGAACTACTTAGAGGTTCAGGACTTGCCAGAGGTAATGATTATGGACTGGATTACAGTTGCATCCAGTGACCTTGCCACTAATATTTGCAAAACACTCGAAGCAATGAAGGCATGATTCAATAAATCCTCAAAGTTACTTTTAGCATGGTGTTTTTCAGCCAGACCCAAAGTTCAGGTGAAGAGGAACACTTGAACTTGGTTCTGTAGGTCAGGTACTTTCAAACATCCAGATGCCTAAGAATTACCTGGGCATCTTGTTCAAAAGGCATACTGCCCAGGGCCCACTTCTGAGATGGATTCCTCCACATAGTACCCATGAATCTAAATTTTTTATGGACATCTCTGGTGTCCTGAACACCATGAGCCACACTTGGAGAAACTCTTCTAGTTAGTAGTGTCTGTGTTTAGGATGGTCAGAAGAAATTCACCCAGTACACAGGAAAATAAACCAAGAAGCCATTTCATGCCATGCCAGTAGCACTGTATTTGTGGTATTATGAGACAGAAAAGAGAGGGAGAGAGAGAGAGAGAGAGAGAGAGAGAGAGAGAGAAACTAACTCATTTGCTTAAAAAAAGGAAGAAAAAAAAAAAAAGCTTAGTCTTACTCTCCCATGAGCAAGATGTTGGGCTGTCTTTGCAGTTTCAAGAGTGACTGACTTGTTCATTCCAAGGGGATTGTTCAAATCCCCTTGGGCTGGCAGAAGTAAAGTCCCATCTGTCACCTTCTGAATTTTCACAGTCATCTTCACTATAAAGTCATCCTCCCTGTCTTAGTGGGGAGTCAGTTTATCTGACTGTACTGTGAAGAGGTCCAAGATGTGCAGGCAGCTGAGTAGAAACCAGATTTTCTGATTTTGTGCAAGTCTTAGACACTGAAATTAGTGCTGTGCTCCCGTGGTAGCCAAGACATGGGATCATCATTTCATTTCATTTCTGATGGTTTCTGGACCAAATTCCTATTCCCCGGTGGGAGTCTCACCAGAAGGGCTTATAGCCAAGTGAGATAAGATCCTTTGGGTATAAAAGCTCTTTGGATTCCCCCATTGTTTTATGAAGCTGAGTCAATGGGGAACAGAGAAGACCCCCCTCAACTAGGCACAAAAATAGCATGAACAGGGCACAAGGCAATTATGGAATTTGTTGGCAGCTGGACTTGCCTCCAATAAGACCGTCTCATTCCTCATGACTAAAACACTCAGGGTCACTCCAGGTGAACTGGGCTATGTGAAATAATTACACAAGAGACAGAGATACCTTTTTCTTTGGGTCCTGTGATGGCTCCTCTGACATTAGGGGTCTGTGGAAAGAGAGAGAGAGAGAGCGAGCGAGCTGAACCCTGTTTTGGGGGAGAAGCTATTCAAATGAGGCAAGGGGTCAGGTTTCAGGCAGTTGAGTATAGTTTCCTGATGTCTACTGTCAGCAGATTGACTGACAGCTAGGAAGGCCATTCCCAAAGGCAGAGCAAGAGAAGGGGACACACAAAGGGAGCTTCCATGGAACATTCTATCCCCAAAAGGGCAAAGGGGTAGGATTACAAAGGAATAGGTGAGTGTAGTTCAATCCCAGGGGTGCGCCTACTCAGAAGACTGGCCTTGCTATTGGAGTGGGGGAAAAGAGTCACAAGTCATGGCAAAATGGTACCAGACTACAGTGATCTTTCAGTTCCCCGTGGTGCATCAGGACTGGAAGGCATGTTTACTCAATGTGGCTCCCCACAATACCCAATATTAGTCGCAACTGAATAATGTCCTTCAATTGAATGAATAAGGAAAGGACAGGGAATTTCATCCTAGTAGGTAGAGAGGAAGGATTTAAAAAAAAAAGAATGGTGATGGGCTGGGAGAAATAGGAACTCCAAGCTCTCCAAGAGTAGAAAGAGAACCCTAATTGGAAGATTGTCAAAGGGTTCTATGGTGGAGGCATAAGAGAAGACGGAAGGTATGCTGTTGGCCTTGGGGTAGAAAACTACAGAGAGTGGAGATGAACATCACTGGTTAAGAAGTTCAAAGTAAGATTTGTTTAATGAACTGTCTATAAAATCACCCAAACCTCTACAAGTTCAGAAAGGAACTGGGGTGCAAAAATTACTTGTGATAAGATACCACAAATCCTTAATAAATGAAGGGAAGTAACCAGGAGGAAAGTAAATAAAAATGATGAAAAGGGTCCGAGAGTCTCTTTGGCCACATGTAGAGACTTTCTAAAGAGGACCTGAGGTGAGGACAGATGCTGCAGTGAGGAACATGAAGAAATGCTCCCCCACCCATCCCCTCCACTTTTACTCAATGAATTGTGGAGAATGGAAAAGGAATGACCTCCCCTAGGAGGCTGCTGGAAACCCAGGTTTCACTTAAGACCACAAAATGGAAAGGCCAGAGATGTAGACAGAGGGTGGTTAACAATGCAGCCAAAGTACAGAGAATACAGCAGGCAAAGCTAGGAAAGGACCAATAGCAGCAGGCGGTGGGATGGGGGTAGGCATAGAAGCCCAGATCAGTAACAGGAGTCTGCAAGCTGGGGTGGAGCATGCACCTTCAGTAGGTGCCCAAGAACTGCAGGTATTAGAAAGGTGCTTATCATTGGGAGGCTGCCAGCATCCTGACTTTGGTACAAGTTGGTTTTGTGCAAAATGGATAGGTGTTTGACTGCATTTACCCCATGCTTTTGAAAGGGAATGTGGGTTGCCCGAGTCCTATAAAAGGAACAGTGACCTCATAACAGGCACTGGCTATATTGGGGGAGTCAGTATTGCCAAAAGGTCTGCTTAGGTTTGCTGTGAGGAGCAAGGACTGGATCAGGGGAAGGCTCTCAGTCTTATGGGCCCAGGATAGTGGGAAAGACTTGAGTAGGAGACCTGCAGTGAGTCAAACATCGGGCTCTGCTCAGAACAAGGACACAGGCCTCAGCTGTGACATAACCTGGGAAGGGAGCAGTCTTGATTTCTGCAGGGAAATGTCTGTTCATGGTTGCGGCAGACACTTGGCCCCCATCTCCCATCCTTCCAGGAGAGTGGGTATTTGTCAAGTCCAAGTTAATGGTAAGTCTGGCTGCAGAGTGCTTCAGAGACTAGAGCTGGGTTCCATGGTTGAATATGTAAGCCATGATTTTGCAGTAGAGTTTCTGGTACAGCTGTTCTCTCCTGGAACTGAATCTAACACAATGTGGCTTCCATTCATTTCAGGGTGATGGAAGAGTCCATTTCTGTGGCAGAAATCTTACAGCTCTGCCCGAGTTTTATTCCTCCACAAGCACTGCCATGGTGGTTTTCAAATCTGAAGTTCTAAACAGCAACTCTAGAGTGAGCTTCACCTATCAGATTGCAGGTGAGTTCTGGAGCTTCCATCTTTTCTAAGGAAATATGGCCATGGGCACAATGACCACTAGAATTTAAGGTAACCCAAGCCCACAGGAGGTAAGACTCTTAACTAGAATCCAGGCCCAATTTAGCAAATTACTAAAGCTAGTTCCTGGTAACATAAGAGGAATACAACACTAATTGAAAGATAGTACAATAGAGTAATTGAAAAATAGACCAGTTATTGTATTAATTATCCACTGACAGCATACAGGAGTCACCACATATTTTCACAAAAGCTTTATCCACATGAAATCCCCTGTCATACAATTCACCTATTCAAAGTTTACAGTCCAGTGAGTTTTAGTAGGTTCACAAAGTAGGGCATTGCTGTATCTTAGGAAGTGATTTTATAAAAACTTGAAAAGGAGTACCCGTTACTATTAATGAGAAGCTTATTTTCAGAGACCACTTTATTATTTTGAACCTGATTAAAAGCTGCCTTTGAATCAAACAAACAATAAAAATGGGTATTATTTTTTTACTAAAAGGAACAATGATTTACTGTTCTAGCATAACAATTCAGTTATCAAGGGATTTAAAGGGAAATCCTCATGGAAATCTCTGCCTGGGAGGTAGAACCTTTGAGTCTAAAAAAGGGTCCAAGTGACAGCCACCAATACCTCACTGTGATCATAAAAGCTCAAAGGATACTAGGATGCCCTTTAAAGAAAGCCTTCATATTTTATACCCACAATGGGGTGTTTGTGTTAAGGAGCCCCTATACACATCTGTGGGATGCGTGGTTCATGTCACCTCTCAGGTCTCAATTATCTCAAAGATAAATGAAGAGACTGGATTAGTTTCCCCTAAAATTTGTTCAGATTTAATGGTCTTTTAAAAATATTTCTGTCAAGTTGAAAGAACACTAAGTATTTGGGGGCATGCATTTTTTTTTCTGAGATTTTTTTTTTCTCTCTAAGACTGCAACAGACAATACAACAGAACATTTGGCAATCTGAAGAGTCCTGGATGGCCTGATAATTATAATGATAACCTGGATTGCACTATAATTCTCACAGCCCCGCCGAACCATGCCATTACCCTCTTTTTTCATTCTTTTGATATCGAGGACTCAAGCAACTGTGCACATGATTTCTTGGAGGTAACATGCATTGGGGTGTCATTTGAACGATTATTTAAAAAGATGATGGATCTCTTAGAATTTTCCACTTTTTTTTTCTAGTGCTGCTAATATGCCCCTTGTTCATTTCACTAATTATTCATGTATCTTTCAGTTCATAAACATTTACTGAGCACCTTCTATTCCTGGCACTGGACTTACAACAAGAAGGAAAACATGAACCCTTCAGAGTCATGATCTGAAGGGAAAGACAGGTGGTGTTTTAAGACAAAAGACCTGGTGAGAACAACATAGAGGAGGGAAAGTTTATTTGGGGCTCATGGTTTCAGAAGTTTAAAGTCCACAGATGGCTGACTCCATAGCTCTGGACTCAAGGTAACACAGAACATCATGGTAGAAGGGTATGGAGGAGGAAAGCAGCTCAGGACATGGCAATCAGGAAGCAGAGAAAGAGAGAGCTCTGTTCACCGGGGACAAAATACAAACTCTAAGGCATGGCCCCAGTGACCTTCCTTCTCCAGCCACACCTTAACTGCCTACATTTACCACCCAGTATTAGTGGATTAATGCACTGATTAGGTCAAGGCTCTCATAACCCAATCATTTCACCTCTAAACTTTCTTACATTGTCTTGCATATGAGCTTCTGGGGGACCCACATATCTAAACCAAAACAGATGCTAAGAATCAATTACAACACCATGAAAAGACTAAGTCCATCACAGTAAAGGCATCTAACTCTGGAGACAGAATAGGTCTCTTTTTTTTATTATTAGAGGTTCAAAACATTACAAAGCTCTTGACATATCATATTTCATACATTTGATTCAAGCAGATTATGAACTTCCATTTTTACCCTATATACATATTGCAGATTCACATCGGTTACAATAAGGAGGTTACATGTGAATTCCAACTGAAGGACAAGAGGGAGGTTCAAAAAGGTAGTGAAGTGATCTTAGCGGTGGAGGATAGCAATGGCTTCAGAAGGGCCATCTGAAAATAAAAATGGAATGAATAATAACACTAAATAGTTTCCTAATTTCCCTGATGACTACAGTATGTTTGGGGTGTCTGCACTATTCCTTGAATGAGTGTTCTATAGGTGCAGGAAATGTGCTTCTTCTTCCTCTGCTACCACCACCAGAGAGAGCTAATTTGGTTGGAGGGGTCTTTGCAGTGTGCTTCTCTTCCATCCTGCATCCAAGCACATTGAGAGAGAGCAGAGCTGTGCTTGTCATGTGGCTGCCCCTCTGGGACTGTCCAGTGCCACTAGAATGGCTCCTGTGAGTCTAGTCTGCTCTACCTCACCTGCATTGCTTATGTGCAAATTGATATCATCACATCATTGTTCAGGGATTTTTTTCTAGGGAGATTTTCCAAATGAGCTTGGCATCCCTGTTCAGCCAATTTTGAATCTAAACCTCAGCTGAGGCTGTCTAAATCGGCCTTGTTGCACATACACAAGAAGCTTCAGAAAGACTTGAACATGTCTATTTGCCCTCCCTTCTACCTGACATGGAGTTTTATTTTTATTTCTTTGTCTAATGCTTTTTTTCCCCCTTTGTTCTGGGAATTGAACCCAGGGGTGCTTTTATCACTGAGCAACAATCTCAGCCTACTTTTTTATTTTTTTGTATTTTATTTTGAGACAGGGTCTTGCTAAGTTGCTTAGGGCCTTGCCAAGTTGCTGAGGCTGGTCTTGAACTTATGATCCTCTTGCCTCAGCCTCCCAAGTTGCTGGGACTACAAGCATGTGCCACAGTGCCCAGCTCTTTCTATTGTCTCTTTTAAATCAGGACTTTTAAAAAATAATAATTATTATTTTGGGTGTACTTATGTAGTGTGATATGTAGTGGGGTGGATTGTGATAATTTGATATGTGTATATAATATGTATATAATGTGTAATGATCAGATTAGGGTAGTTAGCATTTCCATCTTTGAAACAGTCCAAAATGATTTGACCTATACAAGATATGCAAGTTAAACAGGGTATGCAGCTTCTTTTGCAGTCTTTTTCTTTTCTGCTGGCTTCTGTTTCCAGCTATTTCTTGGTAACTATGGCCTTTTCTCCCTACCAAAGGCTGCTTCTGCTTTCTAGTACCAACAGCCTGCTCCCCTTCCTCTCATCCACCTCCATTCTCAGCTGTCTTGGCCTCTGGTGCTGTTGCTGATTCTTCCAGCCAGTCTGCAATGCCTGGCTTGGTACAAAGTTGGTGTCCCAGCTGCAGTCAGCTTCAACATGACTCCTGGTGAGGCTCTCCCTTCTGGAACTTATAGAAATGTCTTGCTAATCAGTATTCTTAACCCACAGTACAATGAATTTCCAGAAGCAGCTCAGGCCTTTCTCATGAGGAATATTTGCTGTGACCAGAAATAGGGAGAAGGCAGATGTAACAGGGAAGAAATGGAGAAATACATTATTGTTGGTGCCAGTCAGGATATTAAACTCAGACCGGTACACCTTAGTCACCAGGGAAATCCAAATATTTATATGAAGTATAAAGCGGAAACCAGGGGAGGAGTGGGATAAGAAGAAAGGCTCAAATAGTCCTGTCAGGTCAGAGTCACTGTGCAACTCTTCTTAATTCTCCTCAAATCTGAGTGGACTGAAAATTTAGCCTTTGGAGAGGGAAGATGGCGGCGAAGGGAGTGCATCACCCCCGTGTGCCACGACACTGTGCGGGAGAATGACGAGTTAAAACAGCTGAAGGCTGTCTTGTTGGGAATTTCCAGCGAAATTGAGGTGCTCCAGAATCTAGTGGAGGGATTTTCATTGCGTGAGGATCGGTGTCAGGGGCTCGGTCGCGGGCGATTTCTCCGCATGGAGGGTCGCACTGTTCGGCGGATTGCCCCGCGGCCGGAGTCTGCGGCGCGCGCTGGGAAGCAGAGAGGTGGCGGCGAGGAGGTGCAGCGCTGCGGATTCTGTGGGCTTCTGCCAGCGGTGGAATGGCTGCGCTCAGTGCTTAGTTCTGGGTTTGAGACGGAGGAGGGAAGCAGTCCAGTTCGGTTCTCCACACCGGTCAGTCCACGGAGGAGGCCAGCGGCCGCCATCTTGGAGAGCTGACGTAATCATCCCTGTTTTCCACTGATCTCAGCTCATTCAGCTACGGAACAGGTGATTTCAGGCTGTTATTTGCCTGCGTCTCACAGACAGATAGCTCAGGCTCAGGGCTAGAGAACCCGTGGAGACGGCTTCTTGGAGCTCGCCCCTAGCAGAGCGTGCTCTGATCTCTGAGCAGCCGGGTTCTGGTTCCCGGAGCTGCTTTGGTCCAGGGCTGGGGAATCCACGGAGACTGCTTCTTGGAGCCTGCTCCTAGCGGACCGTGCACTGAGCTCTGAGCAGCCGGGTTCTGGCTCCCGGAACTCTTTTGGCCCAGGGCTGGGGGAACCTGCAGAGTCTGCTTCCTGGAGCCCACTCCCAGCAGAGCGTGCACCGAGCTCGGAGCGGGCAGGTTCTGGCTCCCAGAGCTGCTTTGGCCCTGGGCTGGGGATCGCGCGGAAACTGCTTCTCGGTCCGGGTCCTGCTGGGTGCTGTGGGGGCCAGAGGGGCAGAGTGGAACTGCCGCCTGCGCCCAGAACAGGCCATGCGACCCGCCGGCGTGGTATCACGTCACCCCAACTGCAGCTGGGGCCGAAGAGAGCAGCCGCCCATGCCTGGATCAGGTCCAGCGACCCGATGGCGTGGTAGTCAAGTCACCCCATTTGGAGTAGGGGCCGAGCAGAGCCGCCGCCCGAGCCGGCAAGGTAGGCAGACCTGCGACCCACCGGCGGGACAGGCCTGGTGGCCTGCCAGCGTGGTGGACACATCGCACTGATTGGAGTGGGGGCTGAGCGGGGCCACTGCCTGTGCCCGGAAAAGGCCCAGCGACCCACCGGCGTGGCAGTCAAGTCACCCCATTTGGAGTGGGGGCCAAGCAGAGCCGCCGCCCGAGGTCGCAAGGTAGGCAGACCAGCGGCCCACAGTCGGAACGGGCCCAGCGGCCGGCCGGCAAGACAGACACGTCACACTGGTCGGAGTGGAGGTGGAGCAGAGCCGCCGCCCATGTCCAGAAAAGGCCCAGCGACCCCCCGAAGTGGCAGTCAGGTAGCCCCATTTGGAGTGGGGGCTGAGCAGAGCTGCTGCCCGAGCCCGCAAGGTAGGAAGACCTGCGACCCACTGGCAGAACAGGCCCAGAGGCCTTCCAGCGTGGTAGACACGTCACACCAATTGGAATAGGGGCCAAGCAGAGCTGCCGCCCACATCCGGATCAGGCCCAACGACCCATGGGCGTGGTAGTCACGTCACCACAATTGGTGTGGGGCCAGAGCAGAGCCGCCACCCGCTCCCGCAGGGTGGGCAGACCTGCGACCGACTGGCAGAGCAGGCCTAGCAGCCCGCCATGTAGTAAACAGATCACCCCAATTGGAGGAGGAGCACAGCCACTACCCGCTCTGCAAGGGAGATTTTTCAACTATACAAGACCAATATAAATAAATAGGGGGAAATTTTCAAAAACACAACAGTTTTACCAAGCAGAAAGAAACGCGAGCAGTATGAAAAGACAAGGCAAGAAAGGACCACAAGCAATGCAGGTCAACTCAACTTTAGAAGAGGTAATAGCTGCAACAGATGGAATGTCAGATAAAGAATTCAGGATATACATGCTTCAGATGATCTGGAGTCTCAAGGAAGACATGAGACAGCAAAATCAAACAATGAAAGATCACTTTGACAAGGAATTACATAAATAAATCCAAGAAGCAAAGGATCAATTATACAGGAAGATAGAGGTAATAAAAAACAAACAAATAGAAATCCTAGAAATGCAGGAAGCAATAAACCAACTTAAAAACTCAATTGAGAATACTACCAGCAGAGTAGAACACTTAGAAGATAGAACATCAGACAATGAAGACAAAGTATTTCAACTTGAAAAGAACATAGACAGCTCAGCAAGACAGTTAAGAAACCATGAGCAGAACATCCAAGAGATATGGGATAACATAAAGAGACCAAACTTAAGAGTCATTGGGATACAGGAAGGCATGGAGGTCCATACCAAAGGAATAAACAATCTATTCGATGAAATAATACGAGAAAACTTCCCAGACTTGAAGAATGAGACAGAATCCCAAATCCTAGAAGCCTACAGGACACCGAATGTGCAAAAATCATAAGAGATCCACACCTAGACACATTATAATGAAGATGCTCAACATACAGAAGAAGGAGAGAATTTTAAAAGCTACAAGAGAAAGGAAGCAGATTACATTTAGGGGTAAACCAATCAGGATAACAGCGGATCTTTCAACACAGACTCTGAAAGCTAGAAGATCCTGGAATAACATATTTCAAACACTGAAAGAAAATGGGTTCCAGCCAAGAATCGTGTATCCGGTGAAATTAAGCTTCAGGATAGAAGATGAAATTAAAACCTTCCACGATAAACAAAAGTTAAAAGAATTTGCAGCTAGAAAACCATCTCTTCAAAAAATCCTTGGCAAAACATTACAGGAAGAGGAAATGGAAAATAACAATGAAAACCAACAGTGGGAGGTAGGACAATAAAGGGGGGAAAATAATCAAAGAAGAAAACAAATCAGGTTTAGTAACATTAATAAACAAATATGGCTGGAAGAACAAACCATATTTCAATAATAACCCTAAATGTTAATGGCTTAAACTCACCAATTAAGAGACACAGGCTAGTTGAATAGATCACAAAACAAGACCCAACAATATGCTGCCTACAGGAGACGCATTTGATAGGAAAAGATATACATAGACTGAAGGTGAAAGGTTGGAAAAAATCATATCACTCATGGACTGTGGAAACAAGCAGGAGTGTCCATACTCATATCAAATAAAATAGATTTCAAGCCAAAGTTAATCAAAAGGGATAAAGAGGGACACTACATACTGCTCAAGGGAACCATACACCAACAAGACATAACAATCATAAATATATATGCCCCAAACAATGGAGCAGCTATGTTCATCAAGCAAACTCTTCTCAAGTTCAAGAGACTAATAGACCACCATACAATAATCATGGGAGACTTCAACACACCTCTCTCACCACTGGACAGATCTTCCAAATAAAAGTTGAATAAGGAAACTATAGAACTCAATAACACAATTAACAACCTAGACTTAATTGACATATATAGAATATACCATCCAACATCAAGTAGTTACACTTTTTTCTCAGCAGCACATGGATCCTTCTCAAAAATAGATTATATATTATGTCACAGGGCAACTCTTAGACAATATAAAGGAGTAGAGATAATACCATGCATCTTATCTGATCATAATGGAATGAAACTGAAAATGAACGATAAAAGAAGGAAGGAAAAATCATGCATCACTTGGAGAATGAACAATAGGTTACTGAATGATCAATGGGTTTTAGAAGACATCAAGGAGGAAATTAAAAAATTCTTAGAGTTAAATGAAAACTCAGACACAACATATCGGAATCTATGGGACACATTGAAAGCAGTTCTAAGAGGAAAATTCATTGCTTGGAGTCCATTCCTTAAAAAAAGAAAAAACCAACAAATAAATTATCTCATACTTCATCTCAAAATCCTAGAAAAAGAAGAGCAAAACAACAGCAAAAGAAGTAGAAGGCAAGAAATAATTAAAATCAGTGCTGAAATTATTGAAATCGAAACAAAAGAAACAATTGAAAAAATTGACAAAACCAAAAGTTGGTTCTTTGAAAAAATAAATAAAATAGACAGACCCTTAGCCATGCTAATGAAGAGAAGAAGAGAGATAACTCAAATTACTAGCATATGGGATGAAAAAGGCAATATCACAGCAGACACTTCAGAAATACAGAAGATAATCAGAAATTATTTTGAATCCTTATACTCCAATAAAATAGAAGATAGTGAAGGCATCGATAAATTTCTTAAGTCATATGATCTGCCCAGATTGAGTCAGGAGGATATAGACAACCTAAACAGACCAATAACAATTGAGGAACTAGAAGAAACCATCAATAGACTACCAACTAAGAAAAGCCCAGGACCGGATGGGTATACAGCAGAGTTTTACAAAACCTTTAAAGAGGAACTAACACCAATACTTTTCAAGCTATTTCAGGAAACAGAAAAAGAGGGAGAACTTCCAAATTCATTCTATGAGGCCAACATCACCCTGATGCCTAAACCAGACAAAGACACTTCAAAGAAAGAAAACTACAGACCAATATCTCTAATGAACCTAGATGCAAAAATCCTCAATAAAATTCTGGCGAATCGGATTCAAAAACATATCAAAAAAATTGTACACCATGATCAAGTAGGATTCATCCCTGGGATGCAAGGCTGGTTCAATATACGGAAATCAATAAATGTTATTCACCACATCAATAGACTTAAAAATAAGAACCATATGATCATCTCAATAGATGCAGAAAAAGCATTCGACAAAGTACAGCATCCCTTTATGTTCAAAACTCTAGAAAAATTAGGGATAACAGGATCATACCTCAACATAGTAAAAGCAATCTATGTTAAGCCACAGGCTAGCATCATTCTGAATGGAGAAAAATTGAAGGCATTCCCTCTAAAATCTGGAACAAGACAGGGATGCCCTCTCTCACCACTTCTGTTCAACATAGTTCTTGAAACACTGGCCAGAGCAATTAGACAGACGAAAGAAATTAAAGGCATAAAAATGGGAAAAGAAGAACTTAAATTATCACTATTTGCAGATGACATGATTCTATACCTAACAGACCCAAAAGGGTCTACAAAGACACTATTAGAGCTAATAAATGAATTCAGCAAAGTGGCAGGATATAAAATCAACACGCATAAATCAAAGGCATTCCTGTATATCAGCGACAAATCCTCTGAAATGGAAATGAGGACAACTACTCCATTCACAATATCCTCAAAAAAAAAAAAAATACTTGGGAATCAACCTAACAAAAGAGGTGAAAGACTTATACAATGAAAACTACAGAACCCTAAAGAGAGATATGGAAGAAGATCTTAGAAGATGGAAAAATATACCCTGTTCATGGATAGGCAGAACTAACATCATCAAAATGGCGATATTACCAAAAGTTCTCTATAATTCAATGCAATGCCAATCAAAATCCCAACAGCATTTCTTGTAGAAATAGATAAAGCAATCATGAAATTCATATGGAATAATAAAAGACCCAGAATAGCAAAAACAATGCTAAGCAGGAAGTGTGAATCAGGCGGTATAGCGATACCAGACTTCAAACTATACTACAGAGCAATAGTAACAAAAACAGCATGGTACTGGTACCAAAACAGGCAGGTGGACCAATGGTATAGAATAGAGAACACAGAAACCAATCCACAAAACTACAACTATCTTATATTTGATAAAGGGGCTAAAAGCATGCAATGGAGGAAGGATAGCATCTTCAACAAATGGTGCTGGGAAAACTGGAAATCTATTTGCATCAAAATGAAACTGAATCCCTTTCTCTCACCATGCATAAAAGTTAACTCAAAATGGATCAAGGAGCTTGATATCAAATCAGAGACACAGCGTCTGATAGAAGAAAAAGTAGGCTATGATCTACATACTGTGGGGTCGGTCTCCAAATTCCTCAATAGGACACCCATAGCGCAAGAGTTAATAACTAGAATCAACAAATGGGACTTACTCAAACTAAAAAGTTTTTTCTCAGCAAAAGAAACAATAATAGAGGTAAATAGGGAGCCTACATCCTGGGAACAAATCTTTACTCCTCACACTTCAGATAGAGCCCTAATATCCAGAATATACAAAGAACTCAAAAAATTAGACAATAATATAACAAATAACCCAATCAACAAATGGGCCAAGGACCTGAACAGATACTTCTCAGAGGAGGGCATACAATCAATCAACAAGTACATGAAAAAATGCTCACCATCGCTAGCAGTCAGAGAAATGCAAATCAAAACCACCCTAAGATACCATCTCACTCCAGTAAGATTGGCAGCCATTACGAAGTCAAACAACAACAAGTGCTGGCAAGGATGTGGGGGAAAGGGTACACTTGTTCATTGTTGGTGGGACTGCAAATTGGTGCAGCCAATTTGGAAAGCAGTATGGAGATTTCTTGGAAAGCTGGGAATGGAACCACCATTTGACCCAGCTATTCCCCTTCTCGGTCTATTCCCTAAAGACCTAATAAGAGCATGCTACAGGGACACTGCTACATCGATGTTCATAGCAGCACAATTCATGATAGCAAGATTGTGGAACCAACCTAGATGCCCTTCAATAGACGAATGGATAAAAAAAATGTGGCATTTATACACAATGGAGTATTACTCTGCATTAAAAAATGACAAAATCATAGAATTTGGAGGGAAATGGATGGCATTAGAGCAGATTATGCTAAGTGAAGCTAGCCAATCCCTAAAAAACAAATGCCAAATGTCTGCTTTGATATAAGGGGAGTAACTAAGGACAGAGTAGGGACGAAGAGCATGAGAAGAAGATTAACATTAAACAGGTATGAGAGGTGGGAGGGAAAGGGAGAGAGAAGGGAATTTGTATGGAAATGGAAGGTGATCCTCAGGGTTATACAAAATTACATACAAGAGGAAGTGGAGGGTAAGGGAAGAATAATACAAGTGGAAGAAATGATTTACAGTAGAGGGGGTAGAGAGAGAAGAGGGGAGGGGAGGGGAGGGGGGATAGTAGAGGATAGGAAAGGCAGCAGAATACAACAGACACTAGAATGGCAATGTGTAGATCAATGGAAGTGTAAATGATGTGATTCAGCAATCTGTATACGGGGTAAAAATGGGAGTTCATAACCCACTTGAATCAAACTGTGAAATATGATATATCAAGAACTATGTAATGTTTTGAACGACCAACAACAAAAAAATAATGATAAGTTATTGATTTAAGAGGATGAAAGTTACCTCTGTAATCCAGATTTTTCTTAATATAGATTGAATTCTAGCATTCTATCAAAAAAAAGGAAAAAGCAGCTTTACATGTATGAAGACATGAATTGGTGTGAGCATATTTTATAAACAAACAGAGATATGAAAAATTGTGTTCTATTTGTGTAATAAGAATTGTGATGCATTCTGCTGTCGTGTATTTAAAAAATAAAAGGAATTAAAAAAAAGAATTATTTGATGGCATCTTCTCAAGGAGAGAAAAGATGTCATAACATTAAATGTTATAGAAACAATATAAAGACAGTTATAAAATAGAAACATAATAGAGATTTAATTGAGTACTTAATGGATGGTATACTTTAAAAAAAAACTTGTAAAATAAATAAAATTGCAATTTCTGCTGATGCTTAAAAAAAAAAGAAAAAAGAAAATTTAGCCTTTGCCATTTGCCTGCTGGATGCTGGGAAGTAAAGGTTTGCTTTCCAACATTGGAGGGTGAGAACTGCGCCCCCGCATGGTTCTTTCTGTTCCACAGAATGGATCTGAAATTTATTATCCAATAAACAAAGAGAGGACATCAGCCTGTAAAATGTAGCCAAGTCTGGTTTTCAGAGGGAAGACCATGGGCATGGCCTCTTGGAGCCCCACAGGAAGTCTTTGCATTCCACTCACAGGAACCCTAGCGGGAACTGCAAACTCTTTCTGAGGACTCCAATTGTGTCACTGCCGGCAGAAACCGGTCTCTAGAATCTTCAGTGTCCTCACCCCTCCTTTCAGGGTCCTCTAAGGCCCCGGAGATGCCTTCTAATATTAGTTCATCTCATTCCTCTATGAAGAGAAAAGTCACTATGACAAGTTTTTAGCAGTTTCAATGGGAATTAATGTCTCACTTTTCCTTACAGAGCAATGGCATTTTAAAAGAGGACCCAGAGGGAAAGAGACCCATACTCTAGAGTTTAGTGGTAGAAGGTCAGGCCCTCCAGCATTCTTAAATATGGCAGTTGCCTTCTCTATGGCTGCTCTGTGACACCTTTTTAAACATTTGGCAAAGTCATCCAACAACAAGCCCTGGAAAACATTATTCTTTCCCATTAGTTACTACATAGGCAGGAATAGAACCAAATCAACACAACCTAACAAGACCAGCACTCACTTTAGGAACAACACCACGACTTAAGGAAAACATCAGTTAATCAGATTTTCCAGTAAATGGACTGGAGGAACTTCTTAGATTTTGAATCAGATCAGTGAACTCAGACTTTATCCGTAAGGATCTGGTTCCACCTATACATTGCCTGTATAACTCTCCCTGAAGACTCCCCAAATGCTCTTCAGAGTGGGACTGGTTGGGAATGCTCAGTAGGAACCCAGCTGGAGGACAAAATGTGGTTGCATTTCCAGTGTGGTAATCTATCCCTCCACCCAATGCCCAATGACTCACTTCCTGTTTTTATGTCTCCTCCAGGCTGTGAGCTGAAAAGGAAAGCTACTCAGCCTTGGAATTTGTTTTTAAAATATATTTAACAACAGTCAGAAATGTTATAGATTTATTGAGTCGTATCCTTTCCCCATACAGAAATTTCTTTTGCTCTGAACTTTATTATACTTTGTATGTTGCATTTTTTTTTCATAGTTTCTTTTCTGCTGAGTAGTTTTCAATGGGACACACACACACACACACACACCATACACAGTACAATATAGTAATTGACTGGAAGCAGAGCAGGCAGTGTTGCTCCCATACACATCTTTTTTTTTTTAATTCACTTTAATTATATTCTTCAAAATGTCTCTCGAAAAGCCTAGGCCATAGGATCACAGTATCAACTAGTATATAAAAATGTGCCCGGGTGTTTTAATTGCTGTAGGTGACTGAGTGTTTCTGAATCCAAATGAAAATGGTTTTTGATCTGAAAATTAAACACTTCTTTTTGCAAGTAAAGGTGACTTCTGCATGTATTTTTCAGAGAACTCTTACTATTTTTTTAAGGGTTCTGTTTATCGAGGAGGGAGTGTTGCTTTGTTGCCCAGCTGGTCTCCCAACTCTGGACCCATTTGAACCCAGGGCCTTGGGCTTGCTGGGCAAGTGCTGAGCCCCACCCCCAGCCTCCCTTCATTGTTAAGTACAAAAAAAACATAAAGCTTTTTTTTTAAGTCATCATTCTCATTGTTTCATGTCTTAATGTATGCCATAATAAATGGGAGAAGAAAGAATAATGTAAATATAATAATTAATGTTTTTAAAGGTAAGAAATGGAAGTAGTCGCAGTTCACCACTACTTGGCAAGTATTGTGGAACTCTGCAGCCAAACCCCATCTTCTCTCAAAACAATGAACTGTATCTACAATTTAAGAGCAATAATATAATTTCCAGTCATGGATATGAAATCATCTGGGCCTCATCACCCTCTGGTAAGACATCTGCCCTTTGGGAGGCAAAGCAGTTGTACATAAAGCTAACATAAGGTGTCTAATAGAAAAGCACAATTAAAGTGACCTTCTCTTTTTAGCTATCTATGTATTTCATGATTTCCTGTTAAAAACAGAAATTGGAAACAGTTGAGATATTTTAAAATTCTATATTTATTCACTATTTCTATGTAAAAGAATGTATATTTACCTATAAAGAATATAGAAGGTCTGAAGATTTTTAATTCCTACATAAATTCTGTTTTGTCAGAATTTTTGCTTTTGGTTTGGTCATCACAATGTCCTCTGAGAATTCAAATGAAAAAGCCAAATGGCTTTCACATTCTCGAGCACATGTGAGCAGCTGTGCTCTTCATAGTACCTGTGGCTTATGGGCTGTCCTGTAGTTAATTGCTTTTTTCAGGGTAGTAAGTATCTTCTTGTATTTTTGGTTGGCTGGTTATTAAACAACCGAAGGAAATTTAAGTCATGTCAATACAGGATAACTCAAAAGCAGAGAAACAACTTTGTGAAATGTCCGGAAAACCTTCAAAATAAAAATGATAGAAAGAGCCAGGCACAGTGGTACATGCCTGCAATCCCAGTGGGTCAGAAGGCTGAGGCAGGAGGGTTAGCAAGTTCAAAGCCAGCCTCGGCAAAAGTGTGGTTGAGACCCTGTCTCTAAATAAAATACAAAATAGGACTGAGGATGTGGCTCACTGGTTAACAATCCCTGAGTTCAATCCCTGGTAACTCCCCCACCCCACCAAAAAAAGATGTAAAGACTCATTTTAAATATGCTGAGGGGTAAGAACAGGGTTCTATCAAGACAATCATGGATAATGAAATCTTTGCAACTTAAGGAGGTTTAAAGACTATCTCCAAAGCACTAATTTTATAGGTGAGGACAGAAAACACTAAAATTAATGTGTTGCCCCAAATGCACAGCTAGACTGTGGCAAAGGGGGACAGATGCCAGCTCAGGTGCTTTTCGGTTATGCCAGGCCATTTCTTCTGGATCCCCCTTGGCTATCCAGCCTAACTAGTGATAACTCTGGTTTACAAATAAAATAAATCAACACCTGAAAAAAAATAAAAATAAATAAATACCTGTACCTATGGAGTTTGACTTTAAGTATGTCAATCTCAAAACTGTCAGTTATTATTTTGGCAAAAATCACTTTTCTTGTAAAGTGATTCATATCAAAAGCTACAATAGCATAGTCTGCATTCAGCTCATAATTTTCCTTTTTTATATTTATTTTTTCCTCCAATTAATTCATTAGTTAATTTTGAACTAGTACCTTATCATGATACATAATAGTGGGGTTTGTTGTTATATGTTTGTACATACCAACAATATAACATTGTAATTTGGTCAGTTTCATTCTCTTGTACCTCCCCTTCAGAATTTGACCTTGAATTTGACTTCAATGTCATTATCTTCAACTCAGTGCATTAGGAGTGCACCATCAAAAGCACACACACGACTTCATTCTGTCTTACAGTTATTCTGCCACATCATTTGTTTTTCCACGTTGTCCCTAACTTACTTTTTTCAGAGAATAGTGCTGGAGGAAGGTGCACCTGGGTCATGGAATGCAGGGAGAGGAACGTTTGTTGGGGATGGGAGAGGTGGAGGTGGCAGGGGGAAGGATGCAGCCCACAGAGGAAGGAACTAGAAGGGGGTTTGGCCTTCTACTGTTCTTGCAAAGTCTCATCCCCTTAAGATAAAAAGGCCTACTTTTCTTACACACGCACAAAAGCTGACTGGTTCTGAATCAGCTGAATCAAACTTTCTGCTGTGCTTTCCTTGCAGGCTGCGGTGGGACTCTTTATGGAGACAGTGGCTCCTTTACCAGCCCTGGCTATCCCAGCACGTACCCAAACAACACTCACTGCGAATGGACTCTCATTACTCCTGCTGGAAGACCTGTCACCGTCAGCTTTTACTTTATCAGCATTGATGATCCAGGAGACTGCGTCCAGAACTATCTCATACTCTATAATGGGCCAAATGCCACTTCTCCATCCTCTGGACCGTATTGTGGAGCAGTGAGTACAGCAAACACTTTTAGATTCCCACTTGTTATTTTAAAATCATGATGGTAACTCAGTATAGACTCTTAAGGTAGACACATGCAAAGAACAAAGCCACAGCCTTAGCAAATTTGGTACTGTACAGTTTTCTGATTTCTATTGTGGGGGCACCAGTGCCATCTAGTGGGCACTGTGCTACAGTACTCTTAATAGTTACCAAAGCAGACTGCATCAGAATCATCAGAATCGTTCATGAAATTACTTCCAGTTCCCACACATATCTGTGTTAACTTTTTTAAAGCTCCTAGTGTGATTTTGATGCCCTTTCCGAGTTTAATACTTATGTTTGTTTCTAAGTATATAGAATTATAGAAAATTTGGACATCTGGCTCCATTTCATCTACTTCTTGCTGAAAATTGCAGGAATTCTTTGAAGAAATGAACTATAGTTTATTTCATAAAGATAAGATGTAATAGATCCTTGCTAAACTGTAATATTGTGAGAATATGCCTTTAACATCCTCTTTTTTTTAAAAAAAGTAGCTACTTAAAGAGCTGTCAAGTGCAATGTGGCTCCTGATGAGCCTTCTGTGTGTTTTATATTTTGATAGAATGCCATTGTTTATGGGAAATCCTGTATTACTCACAGCGGCAGGATCTGACTATCTAGATAATACAGGAAATACAAGGAAAATCAAAGAAGTGTATAAAACTTCTGTTAACTGACCATATTAGTTTGTCAATGTAGAAAAAGAAGTCAAACCTGTTGCTTCCTGTATTTGCATATGTAGCTCTTTATCAAAATTTAGGAGCAGATTAAAATGGAAGTAAGAGGTGGTTGTGCAAAAGAATAAATGATATTGCACATACTTTAATATATCTCTTAGGAAGAAAAGTAAAATATCTCTCCTTCACTCACTTGAATAATTTGCTATCTTGGGAATAAATCTGTGTTTTGATGACTCTTAGGTAAGGCTGTAATGTAAATCTCGTGAGCCCAATAGTGTAAAGCTTATGAGAGAAAGGCTTTTTGTCTGTTTTGTTCATTTTTTAAGATCCTTGATGCTAAAAAAATACCCATATATTAATGGTATCTTATAAATATTTGCCCTATGAATAATTAAGACATCAGATAAAAACGAATCTTACCTCTTGCCCCCCAAGCATTTCATAGATAATATGAAAGTCAATTCCAAAAGGAAACTAACTATAGATGTTGAGGATGAAAATAGTCTATTTTATTCATATGATCATATTAGTTACCCCCAAGAAACCCCTGGGTAACCCAGGTGCCCATTTCTCCTCAACTTTTCACCCTAGGCCATATTCTTTTGCAAAGAATCTACATTAATTCTGGGCAAGATGACTTCTAGAAGTAAATGCAGGTTCACTGTTAATTCTTAAAACTTCTTGACATAATACTTTTGTAAACTATACTAACATTTCTAAAAAAAATCCAAATTTTTTAAAATTGTAACTTTTACTTTTCATTTTTTTTCTTTCAATTTTAGGACACTAACATAGCTCCCTTTGCGGCTTCCTCAAATCAAGTCTTCATAAAATTCCATGCTGAGTATGCAGTGTATCCATCCGCGTTCCGGTTAACGTGGACCAGCTGATGGCGCATGGGTTTCCTCTGTCCTTTGGCTCTGCTGCAGGGAGCTTCAGACATCACACTGGACAGAACTGTGCCATCCTGGACTCCTGCCCATGCCACTGATCATAAGTTGAACTTTTATGGTTTTCACCAAAGAATGTGTGGAATTGCTGTTTGTATATTAGTGTTCTTTTTTTTTTGAATGTAAAATAATAACTTCTTGAGTTTTGGCTGTGCACACCTTTCTTTTAATTTTTGAGCTGAAATTTTTTAAAAGTCTTAAAAGGGTTAAAATTACTACGTAAATTAAAAAATTAAGATACAATGAAAGTATAATTTTCACTGTGAATGTCAAATTAGGGGTAATAAACATTACTGAATTGTACCACGATTATGCTCCATTAATTTTTAACTCATTAAAATATGTTCTTTCAGTATGGCTTAATATAGAAAAGTTTGCTGTGACCTCTGAATTCTTTCAATTTCTCTCCTATTTGCCTCAAGCTTCTGTTTTTTTTTTCCTGGCTTTGCTGAGCATTTCCCGCCCTCTACTCCCTCTGTTCTACCTTAGCTATTGAATTTCTCTGTGTATTCTTCACTCTCTATTATCTATTATCCACTACTCCACATTCCTAGAACATTCCCTTTTTATTTCCTTGTGTATGGGGTCTTTCTTCCAAATTTCCTTTTTTTAAAAATTTTTACAGGGGCTGGGGATGTGGCTCAAGCGGTAGCGCGCTTGCCTGGCATGCGTGCGGCCCGGGTTCGAGCCTCAGCACCACATACCAACAAAGATGTGTCCGCCGAGAACTAAAAAATAAATATTAAAAATTCTCTCTCTCTCTCCTCTCTCACTCTCTCTTTAAAAAAATTTTTTTTTTTACATTGGTGGGGCATGGGGGATGGACCAGGGATTGAACCCAGGGACACTCAACCACTGAGCCACATCCCCAGCCCTATTGTATTTTATTTAGAGACAGGGTCTCACTGAGTAGCTTAGCACCTTGCTTTTGCTGAGGCTGGCTTTGAACTCATGATCCTCCTGCCTCTGCTGCTGGGTTGTGCCACACTTCTTTAAACTAAGGATGCTTTGCTTTTTCTTTAAATATCTTATCCACTGTTTACAATTCAGTTCAACACTATGACCTGCTTGGAGCCTCCCGAATCTCATTAGTAGGAATTATTATTTCTTCTCCTTCTCCTTTTCCTTCTTCTTCTTCCGTGTTTTCATAGCAATTTTTGTAATCAAATACAATATTTGTTACATTGCAGGGCTGGTGGACTGGGGATTGAACCCAGGGCCTTCTTTCTAAATATGTATTCTACCACTGACCTACACCCCAATCCCACATTTTTTTTCTTAATCGTTTTTAGTTGTATTTAGTCTTCTCTTCTTAAATTGTGTGTTTTTGAAGGCAGTTCTTGCGTGTCCCCACAATTGTTTAACATTATATTTCCTCCTGACAGATAACTGTCACTGTGATCCTGCTCTGTCCACTCCTTCTTTTGCCAAATGAAGATAGATCATCAGGAGGATGGGTTAATCCTGCCTCTGGAACAACCCAGTGACCATTGGAAGCTAGAAGATGGTTTGCAACTACACAGAGCTGGGCTTAAATTGTACTGAAAACAGACACAAGAAGGAAAACCATGGGGCTGGGGATGTGGCTCAAGCAGTAGCGCGCTCGCCTGGCATGCCTGCGGCCCAGGTTTGATCCTCAGCACCACATACAAACAAAGATGTTGTGTCCGCCAATAACTAAAAAATAAATACTGAAATTCTCTCTTTCTTTCTTTCTCTCTCTCAAAAAAAAAAAAAGAAGGAAAACCATGATGACACCAGCCACAGTCAGTAGTTTCCAGAGCTGCTGAAGTCCCTAGAGAGTCATTTATTATTAAAATAAATTACTGAGCTAAAAAACTAAGAATAGGTACCAATGAAAATTAATGTTCTATGTTTTTGACATTGATCCCCCCAAAGCAATGTACTGTTCATATTAATTTTTTTCAAAAATATAAAACTGAATCTCTATCATAATTCACTTGTTTACCCTCTTTAAATTTTCCTATTCTTTTTGCCAATATACACATAGTATTCACACCCCTGGACTATTACTGCACAAAATATTATATTCTACACATTAAATTTGCTTTATTGAAACATTTTGCATGTTTCCAGTGTTCTCAATTATATTTTTATCATATAATTTTCAGTTTTTATACTTATGTACTTTATTCAACAGCTTCCTCTTTTCACATATTTGCTTTGTTTCTAACCTGCTACTGTAACAGGTGAGCATCCAGTGGATTTTTAAAATAGAATTTAAAAATATATTTTTAGGCTGAGGATGGGATGTGGCTCAATGACTATAAGAGGGGGTTTAATCCTTGGTACCATTTTTTTAAAATATTGAAATGCATAGACTCACAAGAAGTTGAAACGATACTAGAGGGAGGTATCTTGTCTCCTTCACTCAGTTTTTCCCAATTTTCCAAAATATTTTGTGAGTTATTTCTTATAGGCACATTTCCTGGAAAGGCAGAAGATCTTTTCATCTATTAACTTTATTGATAAATTATTCAAACAGCATCAAAAAATTTATATTTCCACTACCAACCCAAATTCTGCTTTTGGAAAATACTTCAGGTGAAAGCCAGAAGTTATTTTGATTAGCTGATTCATTTTTAAGGAAAATCTCCAAGACTGCTCTGCATATGATAATATTCCTAGAAATAGGATAAAATTAGTATTTTAAATCATTTATATGAAATAGAAATTCTACCAGTTTAATATATTTGGATAAAAGAAAATTTTCAAATGATATTTTAAGGAGGAGCACGGTCTAGACCTGACATATGGTTCTGCATATTTTTGTTCAGGTTCAACAAGGAATAAAGAACATTTACTAAAGAGAATTATATTTATTACCAAGTACAAAAGAATAAGCAAGAGAGTATAATAAAGAATTGCATAAGCCAACTCATCCCTGAGAAGCATGGAGTAACCTTTGTAATCATAGGGTATCTTGAAAATTCTTATATGAATAAAACATAACTGTATATGTATTGTCCTCAAGGGTACTTATTTTCTGTAAGCACCACCATTGCCTATTGTTGGTTTTGTAGCACAGTACATCAAGTTAAATAATATGGGTTGTTATTTAGCAAGTAGAATAAGTTCCACACAATGGCATATTGCTATCCTATTTGTTCCGAGACCTGTAACTGAGATAGTGATTAGCTTCCTTTGTCCAGAAAACCCCAATGCTTTTATAGTGTTCCACTGCCTCCAGAAGAGGAGAATTGACCAGAGATTTGTTTTATGTTAAAAATGAAAAGTGAAGTCTATTAAGAACAAGAAACCCACTGAATGAAAGGAGATGTAGAATGTATTACCTCGTCCAATCCCAGTATTCAAATACTAGAGAAATCATTTCTGCATAGAGTGTAGAGTTGCATAAATAATATAGTCTCACCTTTAAAATCCTTGCTTCCTTTAACTATGTATTATAGATAGATATATCAGCTTTATGTATGGCATTGTAATGGAAGAAATAGTGAATGTCATGAATAATGACATAAAATCCAAAGGGAGGGTCTTGCCTTTCTAGAACAATTGTCCAGTTGTAACAAGATGAAATTTGATAGATGTATGATCTTGTGCTTTTTATCCAAAAATGAATTGCAAGATACAGAATGTGGAGACACATGACATAGGAACATAAGAATTTTGTCTGAAAGCAAGATTGACATGATACAGCTGTCAAGAAGAGATGACTTGATCTTAGATGGCATTATTTAAGCAATGGTACCTACAGGAGTCATTTTCACTGAAAGGGACATGCTTCTCCAGGAACCCTATTGATGTTATATATATATATATATATATATATATATATATATATATATATATCTTAAGAAAGCACTATTATTGAGTAATTTAAAAATTGAGAACTGAGAGGGAGAGGGAGAGGGAGGAATAGAGGGAGTGGAGAGAGAATATATGAAAATAAAGCTCATTTACAAAATATTCCCAGCTATGTAGAGAATAAATTGTGATTTTCAGTAGATTGGGAGCATGACTTTTTCACATTGCAAAAGGAGGTGAGTTTAGTAAAGTTTTCAAGTAATTCAACTGAAAGGAAGAGAAAAGAATCCTGGCTCTACTCTCATCAGTAAGATCCATTTCATATTCTGTGGTTCTGCTTTACATTTAATTCATTCATTTATAAATGTATTCAGCATCTATTATGTGGCGTGGACTAAGCTTGCTGAGGATAAAGTGGGGACTGAGACAGCCATACCATTCTAACAACTGATGTCTCTCTTCTTCACGTGCATATTTTCCAGTTCCATCTTGCCTGAGTCATTCCCAAGGCACAATCTTTCAATTTTCTTATCTAGTGAAACTGCATTAAGCCAATTCCCCAGAACAAATGGCCAAGTGACAACTTTCCTGTTCCCAAATTGCACCAGCATGAAATTCCATTGCCAGCAATCAAAATTCTGGACAAGTGAACAATCAACTAGTTAACTTAAGTACCAGGGATTCTGGCAGTTAAAATATTGAGATACACCAAAATATTGTTTTCAGACCATAAGTGGAATTTGAAAGGCCACACTGTAAAATTAATGGATTTGAGGGTAAAGTGGGAGAAGATCTTATTTGGATGTTAATAGATAGTAAGTAGTATTATTCATGGATCCAAAGGAACCTCGAATATACAAATGTGAAGAAAAAGAAATATCTGCTGTCTACAGCTGACCATGTAATGAACTGAGAAAGTCTCCAGATCATGTCTATATCGACTTCAGATTATTGCCACTTCAGGTAATAATGAGAAGTGTAGACATCCTATTTGATGAGGAGTTTATTCGGAAACAAGAGCCAAATAACCAACACCACCTCCTCTTTCCAACTTCCTTGTGATTCAGCAACTAAAAGGTTAGTGCTTGACCTCCAAGGGTCAAGCACTAGAACTTTATTCTAGCATTCCCTGTGGCCTTTCTGATTCCACCCTTCTGGATATTACCCATTCCTAATCCCACGTTGTTTGGAATCCAGTTTTGGGAGATCCTAAGGAGAGGCCACCACGGACCAACTCGGGGCCCAGTGGAGTCTGCTGATACTTGAGGAATTCTTGTGAAGAATGGTCTAGGAGAAATATGAGTTATGACAGTTTGAGACAAGGGAATGCCTGTATGTGAGTTCTACTTGTCATTAATTCCTATTAAATTTTAACTCTATTTAACCGAGGAATTTAAAAAAACAAAACACTACATGCTGACTAGGAGGAGCATTAACATCAGTAAGTATATTAATAAGAATAAAAATTGTGAATGGAACCACTATTTGACCCAGCTATTCCTCTCCTCCGTCTATACCCAAAGGACTTAAAAATAGCATACTACAGAGACAAAGCCACATCAATGTTTATAGCAGCACAATTCACAATAGCTAAACTGTGGAACCAACATAAATGCCCTTCAGTAGATGAATGGATAAAAAAATGTGGCATATATACACAATGGAATATTACTCAGCAATAAAAGAGAATAAAATCATGGCATTTGAAGGTAAATGGATTGAGTTAGGGAAGATAATGCTAAGTGAAGTTAGCCAATCCCAAAAAACCAAATGCCAAATGTTTTCTTTGATATAAGGAGGTTGATTCATAGTAGGATAGAGAGAGGGAGCACGGGAGGAATAGATAGGGCAGCAGGTTGGGAGGGGAAAGGAGGGAGCATGGGGTAATTAATGATGGTTAAATGTATTGATCATTATTATCCAAAGTACATGTATGAAGACATGAATTGGTGTGAATATACTATGTATACAACCAGAGATATGAAAAATTGTGCTCTATATGTGTAATAAGAATTGTAATGCATTCCGCTGCTATATATAAATTTGAAAAATAAAAAAAAAATTAAAAAGAATATCTACATAGCTTCTGCTCTGTGTCAGGCATCATTCTGACATATTATTTACTGAAATAAGCACCAAGAACCATCACCGTATTTCATGGATGAGAAAAATGAGGCAAGGATATGTCGTATAAAACTTGAATAACAGAATGTGATTCTAACCTCAACAACCACAGGAGAATGGACCTCACATCTAGCCAGAGAATTAGTTATGAATTAATCAAATATGATGATCAAACTATTTTGATAGGTTTATTGGAAAAATTGATAGGATAGGAAAAAACAATGCAACTTCTGTCATATTTTAAATATAATTCTAAAAACTTAGAGACTATACAGTGTCAAAATAATGTAAGTTCTGAAATTTGTTTTTATTAACCACATCTCTTATCAATTTAGTTGTAGAAAGTTATTAGGGAAATCAATATGATAATTGTTATATATTTGATGAAAAGTTTGCTTTTTAAGCTTTAATTTGTGATTTTATATTTATATGTCACTTAGTGGCTTGTGAAAAATACAGTTATGTTAGCTCTCCATCACTATAATGAAATAGCAAGATAATCAACTTATAAAGAAGAAAGACCTATTCTGGCTCACATTTTTGTTGGCCCCATTGCTTTGGGGCTGTGGTGAGATAGCACCCCATGATGAGAGTTAACAGCAGAGCAAAACCACTCAATCTCATGGCTAGGAAGCCAAACAGAAGAAGAGAAGGAACCAAGGTCCCACTGTCCCTTTTAAGTACACACCTTCAATGACCTACAGCCCCTACTAGGCCCAGCCTCTTAAACATTCCCTGCTTTCCCACTTTCATCGTGGCTACCAAACGTTGAACACATCTGGGGAACTTCCAAGATCTCAACTCCAGGGATAAAGACTAAAAAAGGCATTTTAAAAATTAATGATTTATATATGAATTTATAATCATATGACAGTTGTGATAGGTCTAGTGTCCCCCTTGTTTCGGATCAAGAATCATCCATACTCTATTTCTGATTGGTTTACTGTGTAGATCCAGGGGCTGGAGATGGTACATTCCTCCTAGTGGGAAATACTGGAGAATAAACTGCATGTAATCATAGAGTCCATGACAGTGATGCTGTGGAGAACATTTAAACTCTGAAAAGCACACATGTTATTGTACAGGACCAGATACATATTTTCCAAGACCCCTTGACCAGAAATTTTTGAACATTGCAAGATGGCGACAGCACAGCATTAAGTCGAATGGAAGGGCATCTTAATGTGGAGTTCTGTGCATCTGTACAGGTTGCCACCCAGGCCCTGTTTCCATATCATACAAATTTGGAACATAGGAACACAGTTCATTAAGCCTCATATCAGTAAAAGTGAAAAGAATGAGAAGAGGGTGCCAAGAATTGTGATATCATAGTACAATAAGATGTACATATTTTGATTCTGTCTCAGTTTTCTAGCAGAGAGCTTATTAAAACTCTGAGTGATGGGGTGACAGGTACACATTCTAATATTTGGTCCTTGATTCCAGTTCCTGACATAGAGTGCCTAAACTTGCAGAGTTTTCTGAGTGATGGAAGTATCTCCTATTCTAATGAGGTGACTCTTGATGGATTCCTGAATGAAGAAGACTGGACAACAGAAAGACCAAGTCATGGTTGGAAGCTTGGATCATTCAGTCCCACCCTCTGTTCTCCAGGAAGAGGAGAGAGGGTGGACATTGAGTTATAATCAATCATGCAAAAGTAATGAAGCTTCCATAAAACTCTCTGAAATACTGCATTCAGAGAGTTTCCTTGTTGGTGAACATGCTGGAAGGTGGTGCACTCCAACTCAAGGCTGCACTCTGGACCCTTTCAGACTTTGCCCTATGTATCTCTTCATCTGGCTGTTCCTCTGCATCCTTGATAAGATCTTTTATAAATATAGTAAACCAGTAAACACAGCATTTCCCTGAATACGGTGAGTTGTCCTATCAAATTAAATGAAATTGAGGAAGGGATCATGTGAACCCTATTTATATCATTTGCTAGGTGACAACCCGTTTACTACTTGGTGGCATCTGAAATGAGGGCAGTCTTAGACAGTCCTTCACCCATGGAGTCTGACTTTGGTAGTGGTAGTGTTAAAATTGTGGTGAATTGTAGAACACAAAGCTGGCGTTTGCTGGAGAATTGCTTGGTTTGTGGGAATACCCAACACACATGTGGTGTCAGATGTTCCCAGAATTGAACGCATGAGAATAGCAAAAACAGTTTGATGCTTCCCATCTCAAACAGAAGCGAAAACAAATTTCTAGAAAATTCCAAAAATAAATGGAAGCATACTGGCAAATAAAACAGAAATTGTAGCCCAAAATAACTTTCAGAGAGAAATGCAGCAAAGTTGGGAATTGCTGTTCCAGGTGTTATCTGATGAGGGGATGGCAGGTGCAGTGTGAGACGTAAAGGAACTGTATCAGTTGGCACTCACAAGCACCATCTCGCTCCACAGGTGAGGGCAGCCCAGTGATGACCTGTTGGCAGAAAACTTGGGTTCCCGCTTACAAAGAAATTTAACAAACAGCCCAGGGAAAACTAATGCTGACCTAAAAGGGAAACAAATACACATAAACAAGAGAGGAAAGAAACCACTCCAATTATTCCTCAAATCAGCTCAGCTCTCCACAGAAAGAGCCAAGATCAACTACAAGAGCAAATCTCTCAGCAGCATGAAGTAGAAAGAACTAAATGAACATTAAGCAGGAACCCTTGAATAAACACAAATCAGTAAACAGAAGGGAGGTTTAAAAGCTATTATCCTTGGAGATATTTAAGAAAGAGTATTTATGAAAGTTAAGTCAGGTTGCTAGCAGAGAAATGAAGGCAGGGTCCTAATCCAATAGATCTTGTGTCCTGGTAAGAAGAGGAAGTCACACTGGGATGCACTGCACAGGGAAAAGGCCATTTGGGGATACATAGAGAAGCAGGTATCTGCATGCCAAGGAGAGAGACCTCAGGAGAAATCAAATCTGCTAGATTTCTAGCTCCTAGAACTGTGAGAAAATTAATTTTCTCTGTGGTATTTTGTTTTGACAGCCCCCAAAGATTTGCCTTTTGAAGAGAAGTGGCAGACTGCTGGGAGCCATAATTCACATTTCACAAATGGTTCAATTTTACTTGTAGTTCTTAAACCGAAAAGCGATTCCCGTTTTTCTAGACCAAAAGGTCAGGGGCAAAAAGTAAACAGTAGAAATCTACAGATATCAAAAAAAGATGACCGCGAGCTGGGGATTCACGCAACACGACTAGTTCTTGACTCAGTGCAAAGGTTGCATGCTTCAGCGAGGGTCGTTAAGAGCACTACTGCGGAGAAGGGAGTCGGGATAGTTCCAAGTGGAACTGCAATTAGAGAAGTAGGACACTGAGAATACTCAATTTTGAAATCCCCAGAGTCACAGTCAGAAACTCCTACGACACTGATGCCCCAAACTTCCCGACTTCCTCCCACAGTACTCCGCCCTTCGACCAACCAACTGAGCATGCGCTGATGCCAGTGCGCATGCGTAGACTCGGATCCAATCGGAATTCCAAATCTGGAAGGGACCGGCTAGCCTCGGCGTGGGGAGGAGTCTCCGAACTACATAACGGATGTGATAGGCCGGCCTCGGGGTCCACATTCTTTTATGGGCGGGTCCTCGCCCTGGAGCCACATCTAGTAAAGTGTTTTCCTAATTTGGGAAGTGCCCAGGGCTGGAGGGGCGTGGAGCTGAGAGTGATCCCTTGCGCGCCTGCGCCGAGCTCTGGGACAGGGCGTGTTCCTGTTCGGGTGCCGGTTTTGCACTGATCAAGAGTGCATCTCTTGCCACCCAAGTGCGTCCTGCGGCCATCCCACGTCCCCTCTGTTAGGTGCTGCCCTCTGCGGTGAGTGTGTGTGGCACTGCACCAGGGGTTGCTTCTCTGCCTGGCCGGAATGGTGCTGAACCCCCTTAATCCTCTGCCCCGCCCTGTCCCATCCTCCTCCCCGCACCCGGACCTCAGATGCTCAGTCTCAAGCCCAGGTCAAACTGGAGGGTGGCAGCTGCAGGGTTCTTTGCTTCCACCTCCTTGCCTTCCTACCATCGCCCACGTGCTTTGTTTTCGTTCGGTACAGAACATGTCCAAGTCTCTGAAAAAGTTGGTGGAGGAGAGCCGGGAGAAGAACCAGCCGGAAGTGGACATGAGTGACCGGGGCATCTCTAACATGTTGGATATCAACGGCTTGTGTAAGTTCTTGGGCAAGCCCTTCCCCTGGATGAGTTGGAAGGGGTTCTAAGTTTGCCAGGTAACTGCTGCTCTTGGCAGGAGAGATTATAAAGGTGTAGATCTCCACTCTCTGTAAACAGCACTTGTCCAAGGGAACTTCACTCAGAAAGTTTGCAATCAGTTGTTCTGTTCCATCTAGAAAATGAACATGAGAATATAGGATCAGAATCACATAAGACAGTTTCTGCAGTGTCTTATCCGTGGTTTGTGTGAGTATATGGCATATGGGTGGATTTGCCACACAGTTTATATAACAGCTAGTTGAGCTTTTGAATTGGAAATCATTTTAAAATCACTCTTCCATTCTCCTAATATAGACTTTGTGAACAAATGGCAAACATAAGTTACATGATTAATAAGAATTCTTGTGCCTGGAATGTGTGTGTGTGTGTGTGTGTGTGTATTTTACTTTATCCATTTTGTTATTTGTTCTTTTTAGGTTACATCTGACAGTAGGATGTATTTTGACATATTATACATACATGAAGTATAACTTCCCATTCTTGTGGTTGTACATGTTGTGGAGTTACACTGGTTGTGTAATATGAACATAGTGCCTGGAATATTTTAAACATTTCTTGAGTCATTACCTATTTCTGGGTCTTTATTCTCCTAATTTGGTTCATGCTTTTTTTATTCCTCGTTTGCTCTAGTGATGTCTTCCTAACTTACCATCTTGCCTCTGGTTTCAGTGCCCACTTTAATCACTGTATTGCTTTCAGTGTTATTTTCCTTAAAATCAGGAATTGTAAATGCAAATGCCTAACAGTGAGGGTGATCCTGAACTCCATAATTTGTATCCATCTGAATGGGGCAGCTACTGCATCTCCTACTCAGATCTCAACAGTTGTCACTGTGTGAGGTTGTTAGTTCAGTGTTGGCAGATTTTTTTTTAAGAAGACAAGAATTCATTTTTAAAATATGAAATTTTAAATATGAAATTTCTTAATTTTTAAGTATTAGCAACTAAGTCAAATATTTGAGCAAGACTTTATAAGTGAAAGAAAACACTTCTTCAAGCTGAATGTGACTACAGTTCAACCTTCTCCTTTAAATGCTGTTGGTTCTCCATTAGTGACAGTAGTGCTCCAAATTCCTTGGTGTGACATACTTGAAAGGCCTTGGCCTTTCTGAATTGGACCACAGTCTTATCCCATCCATGCATTTGGCATCCCAGCCATACTGAACTGAGCACAGTGCTCCTCCTGAAGCAGAATATACCCCATCAGATCTTTGTTCCTTTGAATGTGTCTTCCCTCCTTACACTCTTCCTTACCTGAAATCCTTTTATCCTGTCAAGAGTCAGCTCAGTTATCATAGCCTATGCAAAGCCTTCTCTGTCTATGTAGTTCTTCTAGTCACTATGTCCTCTGAATTTGGACATGCCTTGCTTCATGAATTATTACATGGGATTATAATTTCTTCTTTTGAACTCTAAAAGTCTTTCTTCCCCTCTGGGAGACTGGGAGGACTAAAGATTTGCAATGTTCATGTTTGTGTTCTTTATAATGGTGCCTGGAACACAATAGGTGTTTGAAAGTGCTTTATAAGTCAAAGAAAGAATGATAGATTAGACCAGTGAATTTAGGAGATCCATTCCAGGATGTTATAAGAAACAAAAAGAGGATATACCCAAGAGACCTTCAAAGGTATTGGATAGCTTGCTAGGCATGGAGAAAGTAGAGTCAGGATTACTGTGAATGAATGATTTGTGCCTGGGACACAGATTACGGTTGATGCTATTGATACATCTTGGCAAAAGGAAAGGGGATAGAAAGTGGATGACTTGAATTTGATGACCTTTATGAAAATACATGCCATTGATTTTGGTCTTGCCTAGTTAGCGTCCCTTCCTTCTTGCCATGTGTTGGTTTTCTGCAGTAGGGATGGATTCTTGGTATCAGTTGCAGAGCAGGTATCTCTGGTATTGAATTGACAGCTGAGGATCTGGATAATGCCCCATGCTGCCCCTGCCCAGCTCTGCTGTGGTGGTGATCATCATTAGAGACATTGTTGCTGTAAAGAAAGAAGATGGTGATCGGAAAACAAGTGGCTCAGCACAACTATATCCTGGCCCCCAGCTTTCTGCCTTATGGTGCCCCTTTTTCTCGGTTGAATTGGGTTGAATAGAGGGTTAGCTTTCAGCAGAGCAGCTTTGTGCTCCCCAGCTTTTGAAGAGGAGACTTCATGTAATATTTACAAGCGGGAAATGAGGCTGAGCTATTTCAGTTCAGCTCCATTATCTCTTTGAAGTCTTGGCTTTTATTCAGAAGAAAAGATAGACACTTGCTTCCTAAAAAAGGATGTTTCCGGTATAACACTGGGCGGTGAAAAACAAGGAGGTTTTTCAGCTTTCCCCAAGAAGTCACTCAGGAAGAGCACTGGTACTGCCTGGGAACTTCAGTAGGAGTGAATTTGGAGATCCCACATCCTCTGGTTTCTGTAGCATTGGCCCAAGGAAGTGGCTACCTGCTGTTCATTCCCTGACTTCTGGACTCCTCAGAGCCTAGAGAGTTCCAGAATGCTCTGCATAAGCCCATTCCTTCTGAGGCTCATTTATCAGCTGTGCAGACAATACTTAGTATATACTTACGATGTTAATGAGTTTTATGTTGCTGTGACCAAAAGACCTGACAAGAACAACTTGGAGAAGGGAAAGATTATTTGCCTCATGGGTCCAGAGGTTTAGTCTATGGGTGGCCAAGTCCATAGCTCTGGGCTCAAGGTAAGGTAGCAAGTTATGGCAGAAGGACATGGTGAAGGGATTTTGCTCCCTCCATGGCAGCTAGGAAGCAGAGAAAGGGAGAAGGGTCCCTAAGGAAGATGTACCCTTTCAGGGTACACCCCCAGTGACCCACTTCCTCCAGGCATTCCTTAATTGTCTACAGTTGTCTTAATTGTCTACAGTTCATGTAGTCGAGGATGGACTCACCATCCAATCATTTCACCTCTGAATATTCTGGCATTCACAGGAGCTTTTGGAGGATACCTCACATCCAGACCATAACACTTGTATAAAGTATAATATAAGAATTTCCATATCCCTTTATTTGTTCAATTATAACAGCAGCTGTGAAGTTTTACATATTAGTACCCTGATTAAACACAGGGATCAATTAACTTGGAGGTACAGATAATGTAAAATTGTCTGTTTCTTGCATTTCTAGCTTTTCTTTTACTGCCTTGACTTTGTTTAATTTCTCAAAAGATAAGAAAAAAACTCGGTTTTGAAGATAAAATGAAGGTTTTGTATTTCTTTGAAGCCTATGAAATGCCTGGCTTTCTCCTTTTGAGAGTTGAGTCTTGTAAATATAGTGCTGTACTTCCTTGCAGACAGATTTTTTGAGGAGTTTAAGTACCAAAAGTTTTTTGATGGGGAAAACAGCTTGGGCTAGAGACAGGCATCAGACCATTCTACTGTTTTCTACCTTCCCAGCCCATTTCTAGGGGTGCTCAGGTCCTACCCTGAGTGGTTGTGGGGTTGGGTAGACTGGGTTCAAATTCTGTACCTACTACTCTGTAACCTTAGAGAAGCTACTCAATCCTTTTGAGCTTCAAGTTCCTCATTGTCAGGTGGGGATATAAGTAGTCACTTTGTAGGACTGATTTAGTGTTAAATGTGGCAATGCACATTAAATGTTACCTATTAATATGAGGATCCACTTAAAGCCCATAAACCCCAGATATAACCAGGCCTAGCATAGTCAATTGCCTGAATCAGGAATTAAACTTGGTTAATGAGACTGGGTAAAGAATTGCATTATATGCTGGTGGTTTTGATGTTGCTTATTAGAACATGGATTGTTGGGCACTTTTGCCTTGGGTTCTAATTGCTTTAGATAGCTATTTTGTTTTTGCAACTTTTCTAATTCTATTTTCCATCATTTTTTTTTAATTGGCATGTAATTTTCACATATACACTGTCCTTAACCCACTGTGTCCTATGGTCCTATATATTGGATGCCTATAAAAACAATTTGAGGGGCTGGGCTTATGGCTCAGCGGTAGAGCGCTTGTCCCTCATGAGTGAGGCCCTGAGTTCGATCCTCAGCATCACATAAAAATAAAGAAATAAAATAAAGGTTGTGTCCTATTCAACTAAAAATAAATATTAAAAAAACAAATTGAGCAATTTTTATAGACGTCCTGTATATAGGACTATGACACATAATGGATTAAAATTTCCAAACATAATGCTATCCATTTTGTTCTTTTTATTAAAGAGATTTCACTGTGGCTACCCCCTTCACCTGGCTGATAAAGTTGCTTTCAAGGGCTCCTGTAATCAGCTTCCGTAGAGGCAGAGTCCCAGCAGTAGACAGGGGAACTTTTTTTTTTTTTTCAATTCTTTTATTTAAATATTTTATGGCTTTTTAATATCTTCAGGGTTATTGCCCTCTCAGTGGCCAGGCTTTTATCAGTTTCTTTTCTTTTCTTTTTTTGTCAGGTTAGATTAAACTGTCTTTCAGATAAATCTTGAAAAAGAAAAAATAGCCTGCAGTTGAGGGATTGGTCTTTGTAAAGAAGCAGGCAAAATAATTGACACATATAATCAGGAGTGAACTGGAGGTGCTGTTTCAAAACCCCTTTCAACCTGGAAGTGGCCCTTAGTGTTAGGGAGGCATGTTGTCAGTGCAGACTTTCCTTGGCAAGCGAAAGATGAAAGATCTGGGAAGAGCATGTGATTTTAGCCATAATCTTTATTAAAATCATTTATCCCTCCTGTAAGTTGTGTGTGCATGCCAGCCTTTGCTTTGACACATGCCATACCTGGACACCCCTTTTCCCTTTTTTCTGCTAACCTCCTTAGTCCTTGTCAATCAATGCTTGTTGAAAGAATTAATAACTTGTCTATACACATGTCTCCATTCTTGCATCACCCACTTTGGAAAGCTCTCCTAGTTTTCTAAATTTTAACCCAAACAACCAACTTGTTTCTCTCTCTCTCTCTCTCTCTCTCTCTCTCTCTCTCTCTCTCTCTCTCTTAGGTACCAGGAATAGAACCCAGGCATATTTAACCACTGAGCCACATCCTTAGCCCTTTTTATGTTTTATATTTTATTTTGGGACAGTATTTTGCTAAATTACTTAGGGCTTCCCTAAATTGCTGAGGCTGGCTTAGAACTTGTGATCCTCCTGCCCCTAGCTTCCAAACTGCTGGGATTACAGGGTGTGCCATCACACCTGGCATAAATGTCCCTTATGTGTCTGCTGCACCTGGCAATTTGCTTGGGAAGTTTTTTAAAGGAAGATTCTTAATGCTTAATTAAGAATCTTAATTTAAATCTCTTAATGACTTAAGAGATTTAAGTCAGCTATGTTAAAAAGCATTGCAAAGGAGAAGGAACATAAATCCTGTCCTTTCTATTTAGGTTTTTTCCTCCTGAACTTTCCAGAGGAAAACTAGTTTGTAACTATCAAGAACATGATAGAACTGTCAAATCTGTCAAATGTTTTTGACTTCAGTACAGGGTAAAAAATTACAATGTTTCATTAAGATGGGAAATAAAGACCAAGAAAAACCGTGCAACTTAATAATTACATTTTCTACTTTTTTTTCTATCCTGGCTATGACATATTTTTTTGTAAGCAGTTGTTGTTTTTTGTTTGTTTGTTTCTAGCTGTGTGACCTTGAGCATGTCACCCAACCTCTTCATGGCCCCAGTTTTTTTTTTAATCTATAAAATAATAATACCTTTATTGAGAGGGCACTCCATACTAAGAATACCCACCTAGTAGACCATCGGACACATATTAGTCCAATATTTGCTATCATTATTTTAAAACTGTTTTATCTGTGATTATGTAAAAAAAAAAAAACATACAAAACAATTTCTCTTCATGTCTTGGAAATTTTGGTGATGGATGGTCTTTGCAAACTTGTCTCTGTGTCTCAACCCCAGGGCACCCACTGCCTTATTCATCATCTGAGTCACAATCCCGGGAAGTTGGATGTGTGTGCCAGGAGCAGAAGAAACAAGTACGGCCTCGCTCTGGCAGGTTCAGAGCCCTGACTGTCCAGGAAAGGGTGAAGGGTCAGCCAGCATTTCATAGGACTCAAGTTGTGAAAGGTTGCAACTTTAGCTCTGTTGAGAAGGATGGACTTGCATTAAAAATAATTAGCATTTTTTTCAACCATTAATTAAACACCATAAGTCATGTAATAGAGACTTATTGAATGTATTTTCTTTTCATGATGGGCACGTCCAAGCTGAGTCCCTCTGGGCGTTTTCTCTATATTAAATTTTAAATTATTCAATAGTAATATTTGCTGGGTTAAGAAAACTGTGTTCATTGGATAATAAAAGTTATAAGATTTTCCTCTTTAAGGAGCCATGACACCTACTGTTTTGCCACTGTAACCAACTCTTAATTGTGAGACTCCGGTGCTGGATTTGGCATGGGTAGTGACTGAAAGGTATACTCTGTATCCTCTTTTCGAAAATCTACATGGACCTGGTTGGAAAAAAGCCAGAAGATAGTAAAGATACACTGTTACAAAGCAAATTCTAGAGATGAGTTCTTGTCTTCTAAAGGCCTTAACTTCTTTGACTAGCAAGTTTACACATATTGGTTCATTTTGTTTTTCAAAGCAGAAGAGCAAAGCTAAGGCTGAGGAACAGTCCTTGTAGATCTAGTATCTGACCAGCAGGGGTCAATGTTGCACCTCTGTGTTTAGCTGGCAAGTTCCTGAGACCAAGTGCACCATCCTGCCTGCCACCTCTGCAGTTGCATCTCTGCCTCTTTCTTCAGTACAAATGTAGAATCTCTTAAGGTCCATCATCCATGTACCTCCCTGGGAGAGATACCTCGCCTGTGTTATGGTCAGTCTGGTCCAGAGCATCTTTACTGTTGGCGTGTTTCACAGCTGCCTGGCACAAGGCTTCTAAGTGGAGGGCTGCTCATCAGCCAGTGTCTTTTCCAAAGGAAAGAGATGGCAGGCCCAGCATGGTAGAATGCCTGTAATCCCAGGGACTCTGGAGGCGGAGGCAGGAGGATTGCAAGTTCAAGTCCAACCTTAGTGACTTACTGAGGCCCTGCCTCAAAATTAAAAATAAAAAGGGATGGGAATGTGGCTTACTGGTTAAGTGCCCCTGGATTCAATCCCCAGTAGCAAAAAAAAAAAAAAAAAAAAAAAAAAAAAAGACATGTGGAATGGAACTTACACTGTTCCCTTAGACAGATTTCCTCAGTGCATGATGCTTAATCATGTAAAACAGTATTTTGGATTTGAAGTATTTGTTTTATTTGAAATGTTTGCATATCCAGAAAGGAAGATGATAGTTCAACATTCCCTACTTCATTAAGTCCTGAGGGCTGCCATAATAAAATACTGTCAACTGAGTGGCTTAAACAGCATAAGTATATTTTCTCATCAGAGGG
Organism: Spermophilus citellus; assembly: GCF_964194105.1. NCBI lineage: Eukaryota > Metazoa > Chordata > Mammalia > Rodentia > Sciuridae > Spermophilus > Spermophilus citellus. The sequence goes on along the minus strand of NC_138187.1, from coordinate 73,978,352 downwards.
CCAAGGAGGTGTCAGCAGTGCAGGTTTCTCCCAATACCTTCTCCCTGGCTGGTGATTGGTGGTCTTCTCTCTTCCTCCTCACCTGGTCTTTCCCCTGTGCAGGTGTGTTCCTGGTGTCTGTGGTTTCTCTGTGTGTCTAGCTTCTTCTCACAAGGCTAGCAGTGTGGATTCGGGTGCATCCCGAGGGCCTCCTTTCAACCTAATCAACTCTTCAGAGGCCCTATCTCTAGATACAGTTGTAGACTGAGGTACTAGGGATGGGGCTTTAACATAGAAATTTGGGGGCCTCCTTTCAGCCCATACATCTGCATTGGAGGTACCCACAGATACATCCCAAGGGCCCCATCATAGTAAGTGCTTTTCACATCATCCCCTCACCCTTGGTCTTGCCTGTGCTAGGTGAGCGCTCTCCCTGCGGGCTCTTCCTCTAGCCCACAAATCACTTTTTAAATGTCTTTTTTCCTTTTTGCCTTGTTTTAAAATATAGGTCACAATTTTGGTATGTTTTCAGGGCATAGTTTTTGATAATGGGATTTCATTATCAATGAGGATGTTATTCTGCACCTTATTTTCTTAGATAATAAATTTATGGAGTTGGCATTAATATTTTTATGGTTTTTTTAAATAATGAAATTAGTTTTCCTAAACTTTCAGAAGGGACCTTGGTTCTGCATATTCTTTCTCACTTTCTCTTCTGAAGTTTTCATTTAGTTTTGGTACCAGGGATTGAACCCAGGGTTGCTTAACCACTGAACCACATCCTCAGCCCTTTTTCGTTTTTTATTTTAAGACAAGGTCTTGTTAAGTTGCTTAGGGTCTCACTAAGTTGTCGAGGCTGTCTTTGAACTTGTGATCCTCCTGCCTCAGCCTCCTAAGTGGCTGGGGTTACAGGCATGTGCCTCCGCATCTGGAAGTTTTCATGTAGTTTTAAGAAATATAGCAGCTGGCTTTCGGATGACCTGGCTTGTTCTTCTCCCCACCTTTACAGGCCTGTGTTGGGTTCTATTATTTCTTCTTTCTTTAGTTTAGATTCTAGGGCTGGTGCTGGGAGGGAGTCCTCAGCAGTCAGTTTCCAGGTTACAGGGGTTAGACTTTTATGCCAGTCCCCTGATCTGCAGTGCATAAGCCCTTGCTGATTCTAGCTGCTCTTCTCAAATCCATCTTTCTAGTGACTTTGGCTCTTTTGGGGTTCTCTGTTCTCAGGATGTTGGATGCCCCTCTGTTTCTCTCTTTTCACCATGGATGCTGTTATCATGTGGTCTTGTGGCTATTGGTGGTTTGTACCCACCTGCTTATATTTGGGGTTTGTGGGAATGCTTTATCCCTTAGTTTTGAGGTACCGTGAAGTTTTGATTGCTATCCAGTGACTGTTTTTATGTGGGGACTCAAGATTCTCAGAAGTGTCTTCATGCCGCTGCTGGCTTCCCAGAATGCCATGTTGTTTTTAACCTAGCGGAAGAAGGTGTTGGTCTCGAAGTTCTTTCTGCTACAGGTACCTGTATCTTCTGGCCTGAGTTTTGGGATCCTGAGCTTTCTGAAAGCCCACCGCCTGTTCTACAACACAGGTGTGGTCTTTGCTGAGTTTTCTGAGTATTTCACTATTAACAGTGAAATAGAGATGACATAAAGGACTAAGCCACACACACACAAGAGACCCATGGAAAGGGGACTTGAATAAAAATAGGGTTTTCCTCTCACATCAGACTTCAGAGTAGGTGTCCCAGGTCAGTGGACATTGTTGCCCCGTGGCATTCGGGGACCTTGACTGCTTTCCATTTTTTTCTTTGTGTTATGGGGGACATTGTCCTCATCTGCTTGCTCAGAGCTGGGTGAATGGCACTTGGAGATTGTAGCTCTTTAAGTGACTGGACAGTAGAGCATCTCAGTTTGGAAGTGGCCCAGGTCACCTACTGCAGGTTCTCCTGCTAAGAATTCACCATGCAGATAACGGTTTAGTTTATGTTCTGCACCAATCCTGTAGTCCCTGTTTCTGAAGTTATTTTTATAGTCTGAAGCTTATAGCCTGGAAGGTTCCTCAAAAAGGGTCAAGAGAATAATATCCCCAGAGTTCTTACACATTGACGATAGATAGACAATTTGTGCCCTTTGTACTTGAAAGTCAGTTTTATTGGATATAAAGATTCACAGTTTCTTTCCTGGAGTGTTGCAGATATGTTATTTTGTTTTCTTCTGGCATAAAAATGTTGCTGTTTATAAGTCTAATGATAATCCAATTTTACTGTGTAAACTGCTGCTTTTTTTCATAAATGCTGAGATTTTTTAAAACTGTAAGTCAAATGGTATTAGTTTCCTGAGGCTGCTGTAACAAACTACTATAATCTTAGTGACTTAAGACATCAGAAATAAGTTTATTCACCGTTTTGGAAGCCAGAAGTACAAAATCAAGGTGCCAGCAAGATCACACTCCTTGCAGAGGCTTTCAGGGAAAGTTGATCCTCGCCTGTGGAGGGGAGCCTGGGCAATGTCCTCTGCACTAGGCAGCCCTACATCCAGCTAAAACTCTTCTACCAGTCAAGAAAGGAAAACTGGTGTGGGTGGACAAGGGAAGTGTTCAGTTCTCTCACTCCTCTCCCTGGGCGCCAACCTTTTTGACTTGGAGACTTGGGATCTCTATCAAAGGAGAGACTCCTATTGTCCCAATCATTCTTACTTGTTTCTTCCAGTCTATCCAAAGAGATCTACAGAGAGTAGCAGTTCAGAACATGGGCTTTGGAGGGCTGGCCTTTATTAATTATCCCAGCCTTGCAGTTTATTAATCATGTGTCCTTAGAAGACTTAGCATCTTTGTGGTTCAATGTTTCTCCTTGGTAAAATGGGGAAACTGTGGTTCTCCTCAAATGAAGATTGATGTACATGAAGTTTGTGGTGCAGGTGAGGTACTCAAGAAAATGATCATAATGATCCATAATTAGGAAATTTTATGTTTGGTACAGTGATATGTAGTCTGTTTTCTGGATCACATTGTGGGGCCTCTGGTGAGGTAGGAGATTTGGGGGTGAAGAGTCAAATGTGCCTGTGGGGTGAAGACCTGATGAGGGTTTGTGAGTACCGTGAGTGGCCTGTTTTTTTCTGTGGGTATCCTGTGCTGAAGGCAGGTGGGATAGATTGTCATAGGATCATGGGAAAAGACCAAGAAGGAGGTGGAGGCAGAGAGCAGCCACTCGGAGGGCATTGAGGAAGCAGAGAGCCTGAGAAGGTGGCATGTCATCTGCAGGGATACACGGGGGCTGAGAACACACCGTGGTGTCCGAAGTGGAGAGTGTATGCAGCAGTAGTGCCCGAGTCTTATCTTTGGCACAAAAATGAACCTACAATGTAAACTCCTTTTAGTCTTTTGGATACCATGGAATGGAATGCTGTTAGCATCCAGTTAGCACATTGTGGATGCAACTCGGGCCATATTTGTTTGTCCGGTAAAACAGTGTCACAATTACCCTGTTTCTTGTTTGAAAATGATTTTCAAGGATTCCCTTTGCTTCCTACCTCTGAAACCATGACTGAGATACTGAACCTGCCAGGGCCTCTTTTTTTTTCTCCCTCTAAATCTGGGAGAGAGGCAGGTAATATAGATACTACCCTTTAGAGTTATCAAGAGGAAAAGACCAGTTAATAAAGTTCTTTGAACTACACAGCTGCATATGAGCATTAGCTATCACAGTTATTATTTCAGAACAGTCTATTGAAGTAACAAGTAAGATAGAAGTCTTCGTCCCTTCTCTCATTTACTTGTTGCACAGAATCAAGTAATTGAATCCAGCTTTTCATTTTAAACATGAGGAGTTTGTGTTCTAGGAAAAAAAAAAAAAAAAAAAAACATCCAGTGATTTTTCTTAGGATCTTGCCGCATTACATTGTGGGTCTCAAACTGCTGTGAACTGCACATTCTTTGCTTTGAGTTGCTTTATGTATTGGTCATATTTTATTCACAATAGAAAGTAATTTTCTGTTCAGATTTATACCATTTTTACTATGCTAGGAGTTTATATTGTCTTATAAGGAATAGTCCAACCAGATGTGAATATTGTTTTCCCATTTGAGAAGTAATAAACTATTAAGATTTAGAATCAGGAAACCATGATTGTAGTCTTAATTCTGATCCTATTATACTATGGAACCTTGGAAAAAATAACTTTGCCACCCTGGGTCATCTTTAAAATGAGGATTTTATGTTGTTATATTTTAAGGGTGCTGTGGTTTGAACGTGTTCCCTAAAGTTAATGCTTGAGACACTTTATCCTCAGTTCAGCAGCCATAAGAGATAGAGCCTAATAAAAGGTGGTCAGGCTTTGAGGACTCTGCCTTCATGAAGGGATTAATATCATTGTCTCTCAGGAGCAGGTTGTTACAAAAGTGAATTTAGTCACCTTTTGTTCTTTTTGCTTTTACCATCTCTTGCCTTTCTGCATTCTGCCATGGGATAATGCAGTCAGAAGCCTTTGCCAGGTGCAGGGCCCATGACTTTTGACTTCCCAGCCTCCAGAACTGTTAAGAAGTAAAATGCTTTTTGTTATAAACTGCTGAGTTTGTAGTATTTTGTTATAATGATGCAAAATAGACTAAGACATAGAATTCCTTTGGCTCTGATACTCTACAATTATGATTTGCAAAAATGCATATATTATATGTTCACAAAATATGTTAGAAAAGTTAGTAGATATGAACAAGTGAAAAAAAGGAACAAAAGAAAAGAAGAAGAAGAAGAAATTGGTATGAAGGTAGGTAGGCAGATATAGAATTAAATTGACTTTGGTTCTTAAAGATTTTCTTAGTCCTGAAAAACTTTCAGGCATTTCCCTTTTAGCTCAGTTTTTTTTAATAGTATTCCTATTCTGCATATTAGTAAGGATTCTTCAGAGAGCCAAAGCCAGTGGGCTACATATGGATGCACACATATATATAGGGGCAATGTTTTATGGGAATTGGCTCATGTGACTACGATGGTCAAGAAGTTCCATTGTCTGCCATTTACTAGCTGGAAAGCTAGGTGAATTGGTAGCATAATTCAGTCCTATGCCAAAGGCCTGAGAACTGAAGAAAGTGGGAGTAATATGGGCTGCTGATATAATTCCTAGGGTCTGAAGGCCTGAGAACCAGAGACTCTGAGGTCTGTAGAGCAGAAGAAGATCTGCATTTCAGCTCCAGAGGAAAGAATTCACCCTTCCTCTGCCTTTTAGTTTTGTTCAGGACCTCAGTACATTGGATGTTGCCTCCCTACATTGGTGAGGGTAGATCTTACTTTATTAGTCTCTTTCCACAGCACCTCACAGAGATACCCAGATATACTTTTTGCTAGACATCTGGACATCTCTTAATCCAGTCAAGTTGACACAAAAAATTAACCATTGCATTCTGTATTGCACCCTAGTATTTTCTTTTAACCCATTATTACAGAGTAAGATCATTGAAGGCAGGAACCATCTCCCTTTCACATTCCATTACTGTCATACCTCCTAAGTTCAGTGTCTTGCAAAGCAGTTGTAATTAACTGAGTTTTGTTAATATTATCCTGCTTAAACATAGACAGTAATTAATGACTGTGTATCTTAGGAAGTATGGGTTTTTTTTTTTTTTTTTTGTATGTTTTCCCAAAAGAAAAGCATGAAATGATGTGTTTGGGCAGGAGTGATGTGGGCTGTACATTTTTTTTTTTTTAAGTTACTGGGTATTGAATTCAGGAGCACTTGACCACTGAGCCACATCCCCAGCCCTATATTGTATTTCATTTAGAGACAGGGTCTCACTGAGTTGCTTAGCGCACCTTGCTAAGGTACTGAGGTTGACTTTGAACTTGTGGTCCTCCTGCCTCAGCCTCCTTAGTTGCTGGGATTACAGGTGTGCACTACCTCACTCAGCTGGGCTCTACATTTTTAATAACACTGCTTCATATCCCAGTGGACTCAAAGCCCCCAGTTGGTCACCAGCTCATGTAGGGTTCTCAATACAAGTGATTTTTCTGCTCGTATGTATAGAAAAAGGATTTTGCATTATTGTCATGTGTGGTAAATTGCTTTTTTGTTGAATGAAAAGAGAGTTAATTGTGGTGGATAGACTCTTTATCTATAAATAGTAGAAGTCACTCAAGTGACCAATTTTTTTGAAAACATTACTAAAGAGTTTCCAACCCTGCACAGTTGTAAAATAAAGAAAAACCTTCATACCACACTGAATTCTTAAAAAATTCTGAATTATGAACAAAATTCAAAAGGAATGCTTTTACGCTTCTGGATGTGTTGATGAATATGATATTAGCATTATATCCTGTTATCAAACATTTTATTGTCTGTCTTCATTTTAATATACTGTCAGAACCTGCATATTTAAGAGGATCTGAATGTGTATCCTACTACCAAGGGTGAAATAACTTCAGCCAGGCGACACAGGCAGGCATCTTAATTACGCATCATGAAGATACAAAATCTAAATTGCTTAGCATTGCTTCACGGTGCTGACATCTGACCAGCATCCACATTCCTGGGGCATTAATGATTCAGGGCCATTTAAGGTTGTCTCTGTTTCTAGCCCACCTTAGAGCCAAAATGGAAAAGCCATTTGGGCCATCCTTACAGTAAGTTCAGATTAATTCTTCTTTTTAGTCTACAACTTTGGGTGGATTTGAATTAACACAGTGGCCTCTACGTGCACATCCAGAGGGTAATATTCACTAGGCAACCTGTGAATGTCCCCTTAGAGTTGTCAAACAAGTGGCCCTCCTTGAACATCCCAGGAGGTATGATGGTTCTTCCAACTGATGTTACATTTCATGCCACAAGCACCATCAAAAAGTGGTAAACCATTTGCCTTGTGATGATAGCACTGCCTTTCTTTCCAGTTGCTTCCATTCAGAATTCGTAGTCCGTGAAGTGAACTGGTGTTTATGGTCCTATTTTTGTGACCAACTTTAATTTGGAGCTGAAAGATGGCCACTTCTAACCTGTGACAGGATTTCAGAAATGTTCCAGTTCGACATCATTTTCTGTGTTTCAAGTCTTATGTTATTTTTTTCCCCTCCTTTGGATGTAAATGTTATTCTGTTAAACTAGAACTTTCCCCCATTCCTAAATTGCTACCACAGGGATAATTTGCTTTCTAATTTGTTCACTTGAAAGCAGTAGAGGCAGTTTCCACTGTGCCACATTTTTGTGATATGTGAGGTTATTTTGAAAGTAAGTCTACAGTCATCTTAGTAGCTGAGATTTCATCCTGCTACTTTTTTTTTATTATACTGTCTACTTTATGCAGAAGAAGAAGGAAAAACACCAAACCTATTTTGAATAATAATATCTGCTTCTGAGTTTATTTGGAAACACTGATTCCTTTTCTAGGATTTTTTAGTTAGTTGTTTGATTTTTCTGAATTTCCTTTTTCAAAATCCTGGCTGTGGGAGGCCATCCTCGCACGTGATTTGAGTTACCTCCCTGGCTGGGCGAGAGGCGCTTAGACACATCCTTATATCCAGAGCTTTCCCCACCCTTCTCAGGTCTGAGGGCTTGTCCATGTGGAGACGTGTCTGGCCACTACCCCGAAGACCCAATCGTCACACCTGACCTTGGGACACTGCCCCCCTTGATTTTCACTGGATGGGATTTTCCCCAGAATTTTTTGTTCCCCAGTAAAAGTCCACTCCCTGGCATGTTTTCTCTCTCTCTCTCTCTCTCTCTCTCTCTCTCTCTCTCTCTCTCTCACTAGCCTCTTTAGTAAACCTTGCTACCATAATAGGTGGCTGGAGGCTGGAGCTAGGAGGAGCCGTCCTGGAGCTGGTTTAAAGGTAATTAGAGTCTTGTCTCTTTAATTCAAAACTCCCTTGGATTTCTCACGTAGCTGAACCTTCATTTATGAAGCCTGTGCTGGCCGTGGGCTAAACCTGGCCACCCCTCTCCAGGTTCTGCACCTTCTCTGTGTTGTAATCTATGCTCAGAAAAGCCCAGGATTTATTCTGCAATTCCCATTTTCCGTGTGTCTTCCAGGTGCCAGTTCCAGTGCATTGTGCGTTTTGTACCCAAAAGTATCTCTTGAGGTATCATCTATAAGAAGGAGTATCTCCTCCTGAATGGTCACCGTCCCTTTCGCTCTGCTTCTCTTGAGGCTGTGAGCCTTTTATGTTGTCATTTCAAGTTGTTGGTGCATATTCTGTGTTCCCCGAATTGGATGACCACTGTTGAGAGGCATAGGTATATTCCACACTACCCAGGTCAACCTGGAAGGTGGTCAGTGATGCTCCTGCTAAGAGATTCTAGGAGAATCTCTGAGGTAGAGATTGGAGATTGATTGCCGTTCTGAATGTGATCAGTAAGATCCAATCGATAAAGGACCTGAATGCTTACTTGATTGTCTTTTGATTGAATCAGTCAGTTCTTTTCTGAGCCCTTCCCCACGCATTCTTTCCTCGCTAGAGAATAAATAATCATAAGTCATCTATATAACGCCAGCAACCCTATCCTTCCCTCCCAACATTTATATTTCCCACTGTTCATTTTGGTCTGGTCCAAAGTCCACCCAAATAACACTCCTAAAGAAGGTAGAGATAGAATGATAGCCACTTAGCCAGTGATACGTTTAACTGTGTATGTTGGCCCGTTTTCTAGTCAATTAGTTGAATATCGAATATATTCTACTATGAAAATACAGGTGAAAAATGGAGCTTTAGGAATTTCGATAGCACTTTGTTCTCAGCTTTCTGTTGGGGTTCATTCTTGACAGATTGTGGATAGCAGGACCCTTAAAATATGTCATTAACACAGCAGAAAATCTGCCAGTGTGTGATTATGGTCAGCAAGGCACCAAGAGCAGGTCACTGGGTATGGCCTGCTTCCATTTCTTCGGCATATATGACTAGGGTTGTTTTTGTACTTTGAAATAACCGGTTCTATTTTGGTAGACCTTTTCTTCCTTCTTTTTGAACAGCACAGTTTCTGTAGGGGACTCACAATGAACCAACCATTCCCGAGTGGAAGGGAGTGGCAGGCTGTGTCAATACGTCTGTTGCTACTTGGTGTGTGCTGCTTCTGGGCTTTGTGGGTTTCTCTTGATTGTGCCCAACTTAACTGCCCTCCCTGCAGATCCAGCCTGCGGGCCATTGTTGCCCTCAATCTTATTCTCAAAGCGCTTTTATTAACTTTTTCTTTTCTGCTCTAATTTTTCTCCATCTTGCCTACTGTACCTGGTAGTCCTCTAACAATAGTGAGAAAGAAAAATACATTCCGGTGGTGTGGTCAGGGAGAAGCAGCAACTGTTTCATTAAAAAAGAAGAAGAAGAAGAAGAAGAAAAAAGCCTTCCAACTTTGTTACTTTCTTTCCTACTAAGTGTTTGTTGACAGAACAGGAGAAATGATTGAAAAGAACCAGCTTTCCCTAATTAAATCTGTCACTGTGAACTTTGCTCTTCATGGAGAAGAGCAGAATTTTTCTTTCTAATTAGTTACTTATGATTTCTCAGGAAAAATTAAGGCAGAAGGAGATCGGAAGATTATTAACGTTCTTGTGTAATCAGAATCTATTTCTGTGACAGTCAGATGCCAGTGTAAGAAACTGCCAATTGTTGGCTAGTTTGGGTTGTCCCATGTTTCTTGGTAATAAAACCCTTAATGAGGCTGGTCTTTCATTGCCTGGAATATAAACTGTATTTCCCAGCCACCCTTTTAGCTAGGTATCACTGTATTACTGAATTTTGATTAATGGCTTATAAGTGGGTATTTCCATTTTCAACTTCTTAGAAGTATCCTCAAGGATGGAAACTGCTCACGCCTTTCCTTCTTCCTGAGGGGAGATTAAGGTGTGATGACTGACTCCATGCTGTCATCTTGGACCTGGAGGTGTGCCTTAGTTGATGTATAAGACATCTTGAGCTCTATCTTAATAGTTCAGCTTGTTGTAACAAAAATACTGTGCGCTTTAAATAACAGAGAATTGTTGTTCACAGTTCTGAAGTCTAAATTCCCAAGGTTAAGGTGCCAACAGATTTGCTGTCTGGTGAGGGCCTTTTACTTGTTTTCACTAGTGGATAGAGACCACAAACATTCAGTCCACGCAGGGATGGCTGAGCAGCAAGTCACCAGGAGTGTGTGGACTGTGTGCACATGAGAAAGAAACTCCCGTGTAATCCCTGTTATTTGTTGTTGCTCCCACATGAAGCTGGGCATAATCTTAACTGATTCACTGGACTCTTTTTAATCTTGTGTGGTGTCAGGGAGTCTTTTGAGATTTTTTTTTTCCACATTGGATTCTCATCTCAGATAAGGAATGCTTTATCTAGTGGACAAGAAAATCTTAACTCTTACTATAAAAATGTGTAAGATTTTCCACGACATCTGGAGTCTTAAACATCATATGGGAAGCTGCCATCATGATTCTTTTTAAAAATCCCAGAAATACTCTTGACCTCTTTCTTCCCTGTTCTTGTAGTTAGCTATTATGTGGGACAGACAAAGAGAGACCCTTTTGGGGGTGACCCAGGATGGAATGAGGGAACATGTGATGGTGAGAACAGCCCTGTTGGTGGGGAAGTTTGAGCCCCGGCAGGACAAGGGAAATGCCTGGTGGTGGTGGGAGGAGCCAGGCATGAGAATTAGCCTCTGAGCCAGATGAGGGCATCTGAGCAGGAGGAAGGGCAGGAAGGGCTGGTTGTTACCATAGTTGTGCAAATGCCCAGTAGTTGGAAGCATTCCCCAGGTTCATCCTCATTAGGACTTAGTGAAGTGGTCACTCAGTAGTAGAAGGTAAGCTCAGGTAAGCACTGGTGCCCAAGAGGCCCCCTGGTGCAGCTCCCCAGGGTCACTTCCTAGGTGCACAGAGCACATTTCATTTCCAAGTTACAAACCATCAGGACATGTGGGAGGAATCTTGGTTCCAGGAGCTTTTGGCCCATAATGTCAACAGTGTCTTATATGCTTGCGTGGTCATGTGGGGCTCCTAGACTCTGTAGCCAGGTATGGGCCACAGGTCTGCACATCCCTGAAGGGCCTCAGAGGTGTTTCCAACTTGAAGATGAATCACTCGTGACTGTGAATCAGTACTGGTGTACTTGGAAATGAGCGTGGAGATGCCCTGGTCTTGCTGTAAGAGAACTTTATTTTATGCAGTTATATATAGGGATAAAATAGGTAATGGTTTAACAATAACCTAAGTAGATAGGTTAAAGGTAATGAGAACTAGAGTTCTCACTGTTAGAGAAGGAATTAAAAAATAGAATGAGTCCTGTATGTATTGGACTCAGATATGCTGGAGTGAACTGAAGGTTTTTAATAACATAAATAGACAGTAAAATCAATGTTGATTTTAGAAGTATGTGTGTGTGTGTGTGTGTGTGTGTGTGTGTGTGTGTGTGTGTGTTTCCTAGTTCTGTCCACTGAGGAGCTGAGATTACTGACTCCCCCAGGAACAGCTAGCACAACTGGTACCCAGAGTTTGGCTTACAAACCACATTTCCTACAGAAAAGAACCAGAGTTTATTGGAGAAATTGCTGATTCCTGGACTGTGTCAGAAAAAGTGCAAGATAAGCTTGAATATCAGAAAGCAAGGATGTGCTTAAAAAAGGATAGGGACATGTTGAAAGGACTTAGAAGCCAGCGTGGATGGACTCTATATGAGACACTGTTTGAGCATCAACATAAATAGTAAGGAATCATAATCCCTTAACTAAAACAGGAAACCACAAAACCATATGAAGACAAAGAAAATCATATTTTAAAATAAATGCTATTGCCATTTTAGTCTGAATATTTCTTTGTCGTGGGTTGGTCCATCTTGTGCCTTGTAGGAAGATGTTCATCAGAATCCCTGGCCACTGCCTGCTGAACCAGTGCCATCAGTAGAAATGTAATGCAACCACAGCAGGACATTTTAGATTTTCTAGATTGGGCAGCCTCATCTGGTGCAGGTGGCATGGTATAGCCGGAGTGTGTGTTGGAGGGAGCGTTCTCCTCTCCAGCCAGGAAGCAGAGAATGAGGATGACAGGGCAGGGACCAAGGTCACTCAGACCCCTTCCACAGGGACCACAGGACCTCCCACTAGGCCCACTTCTTGAAGGTCCACAACATCTCTCAGTGTCGCTACCCTGGGGACCAAATCTTCAGGATGGACCTTTTGAGGGGGAACTCATCCAAGTCCTAGGGAGGACATAATTTGAGATGATGTGGCTTGCAGTTTATCCAATTGGTTGTCCACGTCAAGGAGAGAGAAGGCCACAGACAAAAGGAGGCCAGAGAGATCTGATTGCAGGCAACACAGACTGTGAAGTGGCCCTTTTCATAAAAGAAGCAGCTGTGGCTTTTCTGGGATGGGGGCTAATGGTCACACTGTGTCAGATTGACTTCTTTGATTTTGATGGTTCTATTGTGGTATAGGGGGATGTTTTGGTCTGTAAGAAGAAGTATGTCCCCAAGTTGTAGGGCCTCAGGCCAGCCGATGGATCTCAGAGCTTCAGGCCAGGAAAACACATCTTTGGATTATATTTTGAACTTTTCTATAACTCTGTGATAACATTAAAACAAAAAAAAAATAAAAAGCATACAAAAGTTGTAATCAGGAGTGACACTTGCTCATTATTTCCTAAGTATGCTGGGATACAAATCCAACCTTGAGACTATTCTTAAAAATGATTTTTTTTCTCATTATTCCTTTAAGGAAAAAATCTCTAGTGCATTAAAAGAATGTTCTTATAGAGAGAATATTGGAAAAAGTTCTAGGTTTCTTTTTTACATAAATGGTGTGTTTATATGAAGCTGCCCACAGTGAAGTTTTAGAACCTAAAGTGGAAGAGTTTTCCCTTTTCTCTCTCTCTCTCTCTTTCTCTCTCTCTCTCTCTCTCTCTCAAATTTGTGTAGATCTGTGTATATTTTCTTTCTTTACAGTTAGAAAAAAAATATTCTTTTGCAAATGTAATCTCATTGAGCACATTAAACATCATGATAATATTTGAAGCTGGTAAGCAGTCTGCGTTTCAAACTGAGTCTCTGAAATGTCAACCAAAATATGTATAGAGGAAATGGTGAGGGCTTTTCCCCCTGATCATCTGACAGTGCACGGGGAGTTTCTGGATGATGGTGGAGATTAACATGTTGCTGCCTCTGTTTCAATATGGTGAAACATAGTTGAGGCCTTGTGCTACTCTGTACCTTGGCTTCTTCTGAGTGGCACATGTTTTGGAGATAGATGGGCAATATTAGGCCCCAAGACCAGGTCGCCAAGCATATAGGTAAGTGGCCCATATAACATTTGAACCTGTGACATTAATCTCATTAGCTCTGACTAGCTGTGCTAATTGCACCTTTGGTTGCGTCACTCTTCTTCATTTGTTTTAACATTTAGCAGATAGTCTTATATGAATCCAGCTTCCATTTTGAGTGGTATCAGTTCAACCTGTGAAGATAATTTAGCGGTTTATCTGCTGGGGGCACAAGTATAATTTGGATACATTTCCTGAATGTGATTTTTAATTTTTTTTCTGTTTCTTTTTACAGTTTCCTTGTCCCACATCACACAACTGGTCCTCAGCCACAACAAACTCACAAGTAAGTTCACTTTGTCTTTTTTGTTATAAAGTTTCTCACTTTGGGAGAATGTTATGTATGGTACCGCTGATCCTGTTGTTAACTTTAAAGAAACTAATGACAAATGATTTTGGGGAAACTTAAAGTTTATTTAGTGGATAACTAAGAAATATGAGCATGATGTCTTCCTGTATTTTATAGTCGACTCAGCTCCTATCAAAGAACTCTTTTCTGTATAGAGAAAAGGACACTGTTTGTCTGGAAGTGGCTTCACTCAGGGATGGATGACCAGAAATGCTGAACCATTGGTTAACATTGCATTAAAAAAAATACTTGTCAAAAGTATTAGCCTGAAAGTTCTTTGGTTTTTATCTAGGCTTCTCTTCAGGAGAGGAAGACTTAAATGTTAAACAGGCTTTCCTTCTCTGCTTGAATGGGAGAAAAAAACCTCCAGATTGTAAAGTTCTATACATTTGCATCTACATTTTAATAATATTTGAGTCTAGTCCCCCTGCCCACCTAAAACTTCTCTTGGGCATGAACAGTGTCGTGGTACGGTTAACATGCAGTGGAATTAATATCTGTTTTAATGAGAATATCTTAGGTGAATGATGGGCCATTTTATTCTTAGTGCTGTGGCTCTAAAGATTTTAATGACAGGGGCCCTCTCTCCTTTCTCATTCCTAATTGACTGTCACATTTTTGAGCTCACCATATTTCCTGCAGACTTGAATGGTTTTCTAATCATGTGGCAAGAATTTGTTCGAGTGCTTTCTGAGTCCAATGAAGTTGAGCAGAGTGTCATGTTGAGGGATTTGTGTTGTGAATTTATGTGTGTGCGCGTTATAGATGGCTTGGAGCAGTGTCACCGAGCTGTTGATTATGGAGAATCAAGAGTGGCAGTGAGCGAGGGTCCCTCATGTGCAGGAAACAGGCAGATTAGCTCATTTTTAGCTAAAGTGCAAATTTATACGGCAAAGACAGAGTGGCACAATGGTCACATGTAAGTGGCAGTGGCCCCAGAAGCTGAAAGTGAGACCTGCAGGTCACATGTAAACATTATAATCGGCAACATGTTGTGAGTTCCCTTGTTTTTGTGGGAGATGGTCCTTCTGTCCACGGAGACCCTAATCCCAGTTGTGAGGGGATTTGCCGTTTGTTTTGGATTTCTAAATTCCCCAAGACAGCAAAAATTCTTGACACTCTTCACTGCACAGTTTACAAAGGTATCGCTTAACTGATGCACTGACCATTGTTAGATCTGTGTCATTATTGTAACAAAACAGATTATATGTAAGCGTGAAAGGCAAACCTGCCTTGTTCCTGTTATATCATCCATTGATCTGTCCTTTAAAAAAATCTTTCAAATAGTTGCAGTTTATTTCTTTTTTATCTGTCGGCGGAGAGAGAAATCTCAGGAATCAATGGATCAGTTTCTTTCTCCAGGCCTATAATATTAGATAAGTTTAGAGGAGCATAAATAAGAAGTTAAATGGTGTGGGCTTTTTAAAGAGGCCATTGACCGTGAAAGAATCCAAACTTCATATTTCTCCACTCTCTGTTTTTTTTTTTTTTATTGTTCTTTGTTTTTTCTCTCCATTTGAGACACTCTTGACCTAATCCAATATAAACTCTAATTAATCGTCTTGGTAAATTCTGTTTCAAGCCATCTTGAGTGGTGTCATTGACACCCAATCTGTTCCACTAAGGTCAAATTAGCATCTTTTACTATTTTTCTGGCATTTAAATGAATGGCTTTGCTATGGTTTTTCAAGTGTTTATAGTAAATATGTCCATTTGATGGAAATATAAATATGCATTAAATGTAAGTGGCTGAGCACACCCTCCTGTCACTTTTCCGTCTAATCAGTGTCTTTCATTTTCCATTGTTTTTAATAGGGGCTGCCTGACAAGGCTACATTAAAACCGCTGGGACTCAAAAGATAAACCCCCCAGCACCCGCTTTTATCTCGCTAAAGTATTTGTGTTTTTCTGTTGCTTTGCCAATTATACTGCTCTCTGACATTTCTGCTTGGTGCTTACAGAATGAGTGACTAGCCTACTCCAGCCGAGGCCTTGATCTGGGGACAGACACTGTTTGACTCCGCTTACTTGAGTTAATATTTGCAGGGGCGTCTGATCCTTGTGGCACTGAGTTGAAGTCCCTTTTCTTGTTGGTGATTTTGACTTTGATAAGTAGTATACACAAGGCCATGGGAAAGCCTACAGTGGGCTGCGTGATCCTGAAATTCCCCAAGATTTTGTGGACAGAAATTCTTGAAGTTTCTTAGCTACGTAAAAATATTTCAAGGTGATCAAGCTATCACTGTTTGAGTGTCATCATTATTACAATAAAGCTGCTTAATTTAAACCTGGGGTACTGTGGCTGCATTTGATGGGTTTGGTGAAATCAGTGGGGAAATAATGTCGGCAGCAACTTTCCCTGATTTGCATACGTGATACAGTCAGGAGATGGGACGAAGGAGCAAGTGGATCCTGTTACTCTTCCCTTGCTTCTATGATTGGCCAGGTGCAGGCTGGGAACTCAACAGGGGAATTCTGACCCAATGGGTAGAGTTTCAGATAGTAGATCCTTTTATTTTACCTTTCTTTTTTTTTCTTTTTTTCTTTTTTTTTTTTTTTTTGCAGTGGTAGTGATAGAACTGGGGTCTCATGCATGCTGGACAAATGCTGTACTGCTGAGCTATACCCCCAGCCCCAGAGTAAAAATCCTTTCAACATATTTGTCTCAGTGCCTGTTCACATCAGTGCACATGCCTAGTGCCAGGTGCTGTCTGCCTGACTTCTAGAAACTGCCCATCTAGCCCCATATCCCATCCAGCCTTCTTCCCCACAGCTGCTGGAGGAAGACTGTTTCTTCCCTGTGCACCTGTGCTAACTTTCCTCCTGTCTTTCCTACTTCCATCTGGAGCAGCTTTTCCCTGTCCCCTCCTGGAGGCCCCCAACTGTTCTGCTCCACTTGGCAACTCTCTTCCCAGCCCCTCTCAGCCCCAGCCCCTGAGGAAACCCTGTAAGTTCCTCAACTCCAGTGCAGTTCCTTGTCCTTGGAAAGGCTTCACATGAGACATGTTTCTTCTCTGTCTCCAACTAGAGTGGTTCAGCTTTTTTGAAAGCAGGAACCATTTTTTTTAGTCTGATTTAGCACCTGTGGCTGAGCGCATGGGGCTTTCCAGTTAATTCTGTGCAAACTGAAGGAAGGAGAGGGCTGACAGGGAACACCAAAGAGGAAACAAGAGTGGGGACTGATACAGGGACTTGAGTGGATCTGGCTGCCACAGACTTCTGTATTTTACTGGTCATATGTTCATTTCAGATGTGCTGGACTGTGAGTGCCCCAAAGAAATGCTGTGTTATGTCCTAGAAATTGGTGTCTGAGCAAGCCAGCTTTTTTGTTGCTGTGACCAAAAGACCTAACAGTAATTTTAGAGGAGAAAAATTTTATTTGGGGCCCATAGTTTCAGAGGTCTCAGTCCTATGATGATTGGCTTCATAGCCCTGGGTCTGAGGAGTGGCAGAGCATCATGTCGAGAAAGACTGTGGCCAAGGAAAGCAGCTGGGGACGTGGCATCAGGAAGCAGAGAGAGACAGAGCTCCGCTCACCAAGAACAAAATGTATATCCCAGTGACCACCCCCTCCTCCAGTCACACCCTCCCTGCCTACAGTTACCACCCTGTTAATTCCTGCCACGGGATTAATGCAATGATTAGGTCAGAGCTCTTATTACCCAATCATTTCACCTCTAAACCCTCTTGCATTGTCTCACATGTGAGGTTTTGGGGAAACCTTATATCTAAACTATAACATTGTCCTCCTTACAACTACTGGGGTCCTTTCATAATTGAGGAGGGATGCTGTGATGGTATTTGGGTACACCCAGGTATGTGGCTGGGATCACAGCCACACCAGAGTGCTTTTCTCTACTCAGTAGCCCTTCTGGGCTTGGCTAAGTCCTCACTTGGTTTTACTTTTTTCTCTTACTACTTTGGGTCTCACGGGAGGGACAGGGTTGTCCCTCTTTCATTAAAAATTAGTTTTCTGTATGTATGTGTCCAAATTATGCACTAATTTCCTCATACAATTAATTAATTAATCATGTTTCTTGTGGTGAGGAGCCCCATCTTGTACTCATTTTGTATCCCACCCCCACAAAAGTACTAAAAATATTTTAAACATGAAATAGGTACTCAGTACTGGTCAATTAAAGCGAGCTGTGCTAAGTCCCAGCAGTCTGATATGACACACCCTAGGGCCTGTTTGCCTTCGTAATACTCCAAGAAGGGGACCTGGCAATTATTCCAAAGATTTGTCTTTTTGAGTCTCTGTGCCCTGCTCTTTCTGAGTCCCCTTGCCTTCTTGGTTGTTACCCTCTCTGTTAAGTCAGTGTTACAGCTGAATCTTTCTCAGTCTCTCGTTAATCCGATCCATGGGTTTGATGGTATTGGGGAATGTCAGCTTTGTAAATATTTTTTCCTTTTTGCAAAAAGAAATTTTTTGTGGAGACAATCATGTAAAAAATTGTCCACTAGAGGTCACTGTTGAGACACGCATTTTTCACTCCACCCCCCAGGTCTGGTATCTGAAGATTAAAAACCAACTTTGTGGTGTGAGAGGACATTTTTTGCAGGCTGTTTGGCTCAGTTCTGTATCACAGGACATGTTACTGTTGCCATTTACATAGTATATTTTATCACATTTTTGATAGATACATCCTATAGAAAGAGGTATGTTGTTTTTTATTTGTCTCCTAAAAGTATATATTTGATTTCATGTATCATTTTTTAAGTGTTTTTTTTTTATGGCTACTTTCATGAGTTAGAAACATATCTTCATTTTCCATTATCTTTAAATTGGAAGAAGTATAGTACTTTCCATTGTATTTTGTATTGGACATTTATGAGTTTTTTTTTTTTAGCCTGTGGAAAAAGGTTGAAAAATGTCTATGTAATCAGATTTTAATTCAGAAACAAATGTGGAAAAATTTATAAATGCTCATTTTGTGCATATTTATATTTATTCTTATACTACCAAATGTCACCGTGTAGGAAAGACTATGCATTATGAAATGTATGTTAAACATTACTGATAAAACCGTCTCTGGGAATTCGGGTTTTTTTAGCATGAAGCTTTTTTTTTTTAAGTTTCGAATGTAAATTTACACCTATAGCAACACTCATGTGAATATTGAAAGTATGTTAAATAGGGCAAGATTATTTTTTATTTTATGACCCATGCATTAATAATGATTAAGCCCTCATTATTTTGTGCAGTAAATACAAAGATTGCCTTTTCATTTTCTTCAGACATTGAGTAGCCCCTCAGTTATGTAAACCTTTCAGAAGTAGGTCTCTGAGTAAAATTGTTTGGTCTTATACTTTGAAATATTAAAGCACTTTCTTTTTCTTTCTTTTTTTTTTTTTTCCAATGATGCTGAGGCTAGAACCCAGGGCCTCATGCTTGCTAGGCAAGCATTCTCTTGCAAGCTACACCTTTAGCTTCATACTTTGAACTTTTAACTGCCATGTAAAACCTTCTCCTGAGGTATTCTGGCAGTTGTGCCTGCCATGTAGGGTATTAGCTGTGACTAAATCTTGTCATTTAATGTATTGGAAATGGCCAGGAGGTGGTAAACCTAAGCCATATGGGAAAATATGAGTCTTTTACAAAGCTGTTTCTTATTAGATATAGCTAATGTATGAATTGGACCTTATCAAACAAGAAAATATTAGGATATTCTCTTCAGTGCTTTTAATAATTTCTTTACCAAGGGTATTTTCCAAATACATAAAGAAGTTAAGATAAATACTTCTGAATTTTATTCAGATGTATATATTGATAGACTATATAGTCTTACTACTATAGTCTTACTATGAATAAAGCTGAATATTGAATATGAAAGTGTTGCATTGTCAAAATATGCAGATCCAGTTATAATGAAGAAAATTGAGCAGTTTTTTTTAATGTGATAAATTGAAGCCCTTTTCTATAGACATAATGGATTGTTGGGATGAGAGAGAAAAATTAACTGTCCCAATTCACAAGAATGACCTTCACCACTCTCTCTAGACCTTGCTCTTCCGAAGTCTCTAGTTATTCCCTCTTTCATAGATTATTTGTCATCCCTTATGCAAAAGTTCTTGTGCCTCGCTTGTATGAAATTAAACTACGAAGGGAATATGCAGAATTAATTGTCTCTGTGTCAGGAATTTATCTTATGACAATATCAAAACAACTTGCTGTTTGCATTTTAACAAAATCTAAATGTATTTATAATACACAGGTTTTGATCAATAGCTTATTTTTTTAATTAGTGAACATTTATCAGTTTGTTACTGTGCCAACATTTGAAAGATTGAAGTTGAAAAAATGTATACTTAGTATTTTTGAGTCTGACAGCTATTAATTAAACAATATCTATCTGTTGGTGGCAGTAGGCAGGTTACCTTGAAAAATTGCCTACATTTGGGAATTTGCTGTTATTTTTGGTGTTACTAAAGAAGCATGTGAGATCATCACATAGGAGTGTGTTGGCCCAGTGGTCCAGACCCAGTACAGGCCACGGCCAGTGGGCGACGTGGAGAAACTTCTTCACGGTGTCCACCTTCAGCTGACAGACCATGGCCCTTATGATTCCTTTGTTGCTGGCCCCACCCACCAAAGTGTCCTCTTCTAGAATCACCTTTGCTGGGAGCCTGCTCTGTGCTAAGAGGAAGCTAGCCGAAGCACAGTGTATTCATTCCTTCTCTCTCAATGTATTTTTAAATGGAACAATGTCAGCCGTGACACGTTGAGAACGGTGGCAGGCTGTGGAGAAAATAAGGTGGGATCAGGTGAGCCTGTCACTTTCCAAATTGTAACTAGTCCATTCGGTGGGCCTGATCTTAAAAAGGATTGCTTTTGCTGTTTACAATAGAACACCTGTCAAACAGAATTGATTAAATAGCAAAAATATTACATGTATTTGGTATGTAGCCTATTGCTCCTGGGGCCACGACAAACAGGACAATGTGAGATTAAACTAAGCACAAGAGAAATTGATAGAATGAATAGACTCTGTAAGCGAGAGATCTGTGAGCTATTGCTGGAGTATCATGGCATACTGTTTTACAGTATGTTTTTCTATTTAACAAGTAGAAGGAGGTACACTCTAAAGTAACAGAAAGAAGTTTAGTATAGCAAATGCATAAACTAGTACCAGTGCTTTGTGATCATGGTTGATACCTTGCACCGTGCATCATTGTGTGTGTGCTGTCCTTTCACATGATTGGCAGCACAGGTTTATTTACACAGCATCACCACAGACACGTGACGAATGGGTGGCTCTAGGGTGTTACACTGGCTACCATACTCCTGGGTGATGGGAATTGTTCAGCTCTGTTGCAGTCTGGGGGACACTGGCATGCGTGCAATCCATTGTTGACTGAAATGTTGTTATGTGGCTCGAGACTGTATTTACATTTTTTGTTGACTCTTCTAATTAATGTGGTGTGTGATAGTGAGTGTGTGTGGCATAGGGCAGCATGGATGTCCTAAGAGGCACAGTGCTTACTTATAGTCCTTAGAGCATTTTTTCTTAGCTTTTCTTAAATCATTGGCTTTTTAAAAGAATAAAGACTGTGGCCATCCACAAAGAAATGCACATAAAGCTTATACTTTCAGTGGGTCTATGGGTCCTGTTAAGCCCATCCATGAATTCTCTGGGGGTCTGTGTATCTGAGGTTTAGAACTCTAGACAAGCAGAAGATAGCGCTAGTCTATTTGCAAAGCAGATGTACTGATGCTGTTTCTTAAAGGAGATGTTTCCTGGAAATTTGTACAAAACTTTAAGATGATTTTTAATGCAGTGTGAAACTCACTCTTGATGGCTTTTAAAGAACGTTCATACTTACTGCCTTATTTATCTGCCTTAATTTTCTGTGTTTTTAAATAAGAATCTGTACTCTTGTAACCCCTGCCTTCTCTTCCCATTTCAGTTTTTCTTTCTCTTTCAGTCAGCCTTGAATGACATAACCATTCTGGTATGATTGACTCTCAGTTAACAAACCTGTTGACCTCATTTTCTGCTATTTCCCAACTGACACCTCTTTTTGTTTTTGTTGTTGCCTTAGATTCCCCACCCCACCCCCCGCCTATACATTCCTTGTTCGAGTTACCTGATGAGTTTCTTATTTGAAACTATCCGCCCCTCTCTTGGAATCCTGCTCATACTCAGCAAGCTTAGAGGAACCCTCATCTTTTCCAGAAAGTCCTCCTTTCCCTGCAACTGAACCAGCACTGCGTGGGAAATAAAATAGAAGGCACCCCACAGTCTCTTTGACTGTGAAGAACAACACCCCACATGCCTAGTAACCTCAGTGGGAAACATTTACTGAACCCCTGCCCTGCATCAGGTCCAGGAAACAGGCTTAACATGGTCAAATAACAAGAGGTGAAAGGTGCTGGGCTTCCATATGACTTCCCAGCCTCTGTACTGCCATTCTCCTGGCTAGAAGTGATGGATGTCTGTCCCAGTCAGGCCAACCGCTGAGCTCTGGAAGGAGCATTTCTGTGGTCCCAGATCCTTACTTGTTCCTCACAACGCCAAGAGGATTCCTCAGGTAGATGACAGAGTTGTATATAGGGGGCTCATCAAATCCACTGTGTGAGTCCTGTGGATTTTTCTACTTCTAAGTGTCTCCCCCATGTCCCCTTCCTTCCCTTCGTATCCAGTTACCCTTTGCCTCAGCTTCTAGATATGGTCAGTTATAAAGAGATGCAGCCCAGTGTGGCCTCTTGCTGAAGTAATTCTGCATTATAAAAGAAGACAGAAACCCAGGGCAGAGTATGCTTTGCATTTACATAATACATACATACACATAAAAGTCTAAGTAGCCCTCTTTCTAACACTGAGCTTGCTTTCTCCATTGAGTAAAGATTTTTTTTTTTTTTTTTTTGGTGGTCTTCTTTTTTCTCTTGTTCCTCTTGGTGTCTGGGGATTCTTAGGCTTTTTTTTTTTTTTTTTCCCCTGGCAGATTCTCTGTCTCTTTCTTACCCTTTACCAGATGTCACTTCCTCCCTAGGTCTGAGAATGCCATTTTCTTTCCTCTCCATTTGCCTTCTCCCACCCAGCTCCCAATTTACAGCTGTCTGTTGGGTGTATGACCCTGCAGACTATACATGTTGGGGGTATGCACCCTGGCAGGACTGGAGTGCTAGTTAGACTGTGTGTTCCTGCAAGAAGTCAGGCTTTGCAGGTGCACCTGAAGATTGCACAGACGGTTCTCTGTGTGTTCTGCCTGGAAGGTTAACATAAGATGCCAACATTAGTTTTTGCATCCTCAGAGGAGAGGAAACCCATGTTTGCCAGCTTCTTAGGTGATTTTTTTGGTTATGCATATATACTCTTAAAGCTCAGGGGTATATATTTTTGCATGTTTGGCTTTATATTCTAAAATCTACCTTATTGCTTATTTGCACCTTTCCCCCCTAATTTTTATATAATTGATTATTCTCATTGCTGCTCCTGAAAGAGTGTTTTGTGTGTGTGTGTGTGTGTGTGTGTGTGTGTGTGTGTGTGTGTGTGTGGTGATTAAGTCAGGGGTATTTTTGGTTATTTAAAATTACTTAAGCTGCAAAATCCTAAGGAGGATAATCCACGGAAGGATACAATAAGTATATACTTTGGGATGTGGGTGCTCAGCACTAGCTTGTTGGTTAACAAAAAGGAGCATTACCATCATTATTCCTAAATCTAATAATATTTGGGGGGATGTTGGCTTTTATTGAGGTGGATGCTTAGATATTTTGCCATTTTATTTTTACCTTGAGGAACATGTAGAACCTTCTAAATGAGAATTTGCTTCAGTGTTTCATAAACTTTATGTTTTTAAATAACCTATAACTACTGTAATTCACTGCTTTAATAGCTGCTTGGGGGCCAATCCCATAAAATTCGTGAAGCCAGTTATCATTAGTATACTTTTGAACTTCAAACTCTTATGGTAATATATAATTAGTTCATTATCCACCTTGTGGTTTTGGCCAGAAAACAAAGGTAATTAATCACTATAAGTATGAATGACCTTTTTTTTGTATATAAAATTCTGAAGAGCATAATTATTTGTATGCAAGAGTAAAGATCCTTATTTACATGAAATCATTAAAATGGCATTGAGGGCTATGATTCCCAGTTTGCTGAAAGAATTGACATGTATATAATTAGTCTAGACATTACGTCTGTGGTGTGAATAGACTGATGTTTTCCACTTGCTGTATGTAGCTAAGGATTAAAAGGGCTGTGCTATTTCTTTGACCAGGAAGGCCCCAAGTCCTATTTCATTACAGTTTCTGTTAATTTAGTTTCTTCTCACCTTTTCTCGTTCAGGCCAAAAGAGAACAGTTGTCATACAATAATTGTACGACAGTTGTATTCATCACATATTGAGGCAAAGAAACACTTGGTTTCTTTGTTTTCTTTTTAGTGATTGTTTTCTCCCATACTGATTGTGTAATAAGTAATCTCACTCATTTTCCTGTAGTCTCATGTGTTTTTTTTTTTTGGGGGGGGGGGATACCAGGGTACTCAACCACTGAGCCACATCCCCAGACCTATTTTGTATTTTATTTAGAGACAAGGTCTCACAGAGTTTTTTAGCACCTCGCCCTTGCTGATGCTGGCTTAGAACTTGTGATCCTCCTGTCTCAGCCTCCCGAGCCGCTGAGATTACATCTCATGTTTTTAATAATATTTCTAGAAACTTTGTTGTTGTTGTGGTAGTACAACCTAAACTAACTTAGTATCCTTTACCATTCTTTATACTTTTCTTAAAAAATAAAAAAAAGTAGTAGAAGCATGCAGTGATGTAAAAATACCACCAGACATTTTCATTTGTTATGGTAGCAGACAAAAGTATCGTGTTTTGTGCCAGGTGTGCTGACACACACTTGTAATCCCAGGGACTCAGGAGGCTGAGGCAGGAGGATCTCAAGTTTGAGGTCAGCCTAGGCCACTTACTGAGGCCCTCAGCAACTTGGCAAGGCCCTGCCTCAAAATAAAAATATAAAAAGGGCTTGGGATATAGTTCGGTAGTAAAGCCTCACTGGGTTCAATCCATTAGTACCAAAACCAAAACAAAATAACAAATCTCTTTTTTAATGTAAATATGTCAGATTTTTAGAATCAGGTCTGTTAGCTCTATTTCACTATGATACTATTGGAGCCTGTTGGCTTAAGTTATTGAGGTGGATGCTTAGATATTTTGCCATTTTATTTTTACCTTGAGGTGTAGTGTAGGTGGTGACACTTTTGCATCTCTCTAAATGGGTACAAGATGGGTGTTGCACCCACTGCAGCCCTGGGCATGTACACCACAGTGCCACCTCCTGCCTCAGCCCTCCCCGTGGACAGTTGGCTTCCATAAAGCACCTGCTCCAGCTCCTCCTTTTCTTGGCCCTGTGATAATTTGCAACCCATTATTGGCTTCTGGTAATGGATGCAAAGGCTGGATCTTGAATCCACTTTTTTCAAAGAAACAAATAGCCGGGTCCTCTGGCTTTCATACCCTAAACTAGCTCTAGCCTGGGAATTGCCAGAGCTCAAAACAGCTTTTGGTGTTTCTGCAAAAAATAATCGGGCATAGCATAACTGTCACCACCCAGAAGTTGGGTGGAGGTGGTAGAGTGAGGTCACCTCCGGATTTCATGCTTGGGCTGGTGATGGAAACCCACATGTGTTCTGAGGAGCTTCTGGTTTCCTGGCAGCGTGGGTGTTAACATGGTGCATAGTCTATGACTGCCCTTCTGTAGCTGAAGAGGACCCGACCCGGCTGTTGGTGCTAACCATATGGCTCTAAAGACCAATGCATGATCCCCCTGACCGTTCTGTGGGCTGCACCCGGTGGATCTCCCTTCCTTATGTTTTGCATGGCGCCTGCTGTTCCCAGAGCCTGTCACTCTTCACAGTTTTGTTTCTTTGCCTGGGGGGGGGGGGCAAGATGCTTTTGCTCAAAAAGCCCCTGATTGGTTGCACCCAAGTCTGCCAGTGCTGTCACTTCCCCACCCTCTGCTGGCATTCTTCTGTTAGGCTTCAATGTTTTCAAAGCCACAAGTATAACAAGTAACATCTCTCCATGTGATTACATTTGGTCATGATGAATTTGCTGCTTGATTCACCGAACTAGGGAATATAGGGCGTTTTTTCCCTTGAAGGGTGTGTATCTTCCTGATAATTGATGTCTCCATAAAAATATGCATTGGATCAGCACATTGGCTAGAATGGTTTGAATGTAGTACCCAGGTTGAAGGGATTGTCCACTTGGTGTATCTTGTTTTGTTCGCTTTTTAAATCAATCTGTAGGTTCAGTAGGAGTCTGAAGGTAGATAAGCTCGATTATTACACTCATCATTGTTACTGTGTGGGATAAGGGAAATAGGCATTGCATTAAAGATCTTGACCTTGCTAATGAATTAGAAGTTCTCTGGACCAAAATGTGGTTTCCAGACCAGCAGCATCAACTTCACTGGAAACATGTGGGAAATGCAGATTCTCAGGTCTCACCCCAGCCCTACTGAATCAGGAGCTCTAGGGTGCCCCTGTCTGGCTTTCCATGAGCCCTCTGGTTTATTCTGATGTACCTCATAGTTTGAGATCCATTGCTGTAAATCAGCACTGCCAGTGGAACATTCTGCAGTGTGGAAAAGTCCAACCTGGGAGCAAATAGCCACAGACTCTTCAAGTGCGGCTAGTGTGACCCAATGATGGAACTGTTTCTTTAATTGTGATTAATCTAGGTTCAAATGGCTACATAACTAGTTGGTGCCCACTGGATAGTCTAGTTCTAGAGCATATCTAATTTCTGTTTTATAGGTAAACTCCAAAAATGCTATAAAATACGTTATTAGTTGCAGAATTATTCATTTTATGGGAAGAAAAAGCCCTCCTAGAGTGGAACTTCTGCTGCTGTAACAGTTTATTTTGATTGTTCTGGTTCTTTTTTGGAGAGGGCAGTTCACTAGAGGCTACCTAGTTGGGAAGCCTGTTCTTAAGAGTAACACTGATGGTGTAAAATGTACTTCAAGTGTGTGTCACCTGGTGAGTAAGTATAACTGCTGAGAGTGGGCACATGTCCTTCTAGAAGGAGTAAAACTGTAAGTAATAGAGCTGGGCCAACCATTTCTTTCTTAAACTTTGATGCTCTGACCCTGTTGTGTGCAAAGTGAAGTGGAGAAAGGAAAGCATATTGTGAACTTTCCTGCCTGAGGGAAGTTTTAAAGGAGCTGTTAATGAGCCCTTCACATACTTTGAACTTCTTGTGGATTCTTCCAGAAACTTTGGGTGTGTGTATGTTTGTGTGTGCATCTGCTACATTGCTGAGTCTGGGCCAGCCTGTGAGATAAATGAAACTCTAGAATAATGTTCAGGTTCTTTGACTTGGGAGAATTTGAAGAATAAAGGGTCATGCTGGGCTTGTTAGTCTGAATCCTTACAAATCCTGGAAAATAACTTTGAAATCAGGCTTTGGGCAAGCTACTAGGCTGACATGGCTACAACCTGGTTGCCTTTTCCAGAACACCAGGAGAAGCCCCGGGCTGAGTCCGCCAGAGGTTGTTGGTCCTGTGATTGGAGCAGAGCTGACATTTAGAAACCAGAGAAAACCTAAGAATGGTTAGAAGCTTTCTCCCACATCTAACAACTGAAGCCTAAAAATTAAAGGAATCGTCACTGGTGAAACAGAAAATGATACTGAATTCTTTGTTGGAAGGAAAGTTCTACATGACTGAACTTCCTAATTGGGGGTCCATTGTTGCATTATTTAAATCCATTATCATAGATTTTCATAATTCATATCTCTTCTTAGAATCATAGAGTCTTAAAAACAGCTGGAAGACAATTTAGAAATGGCTGTAATCCAGCTTTCTCATTTTATCATTGAGGAAATGGGGGCTCAGAGAGGTTGTGTGTTGAGTAAGACACATACAGCATGTACAGGACTGAGTTGGAAGGGGCCTGTGTCAGCCCTCCAAGGACCAGACCAGGGCACACCCAATGGGTCAGACAATGTACTGCTCATCTGTTCCTTCTGTGTGCTCAGCTCCATGTTATCTCTAGATTGAGTGGGAATAGCTGGTCTGGAAAAGGAATGGCTTGGGAGCATAATAAGAAATACATTGATGCTCATTGTCTAGCTATATTTTAAAATGCTGCTTTTTGAGAGTGTGTCATGTAAATATCTTGAAAAATTCCAGTAGAGGATTTTGACTGATGAAACATTGCATCCACCTTCTCAAAACAGTTAAAATTATTTGTGCTGTGTAAGTGTATGAATTAGTCATTGCACAATTTGTATCCACCTTTTTTATTTTTTAGGGATGATTTTGTTTAGGATTTGCTTGTTTCCCAAGCACTAAGCCTATTTCAGTTTTGACCTTGATATTCCTTCTTTTGTTAGTTACTTTCTTTAAATAACATAGCTAACTTTATCCCCAGAGCATTGTAATGCTAGATGCAAAGAGTATGGCACTGAGCTCATAATGAGCCCTCTCTATTGGCTGGAAGAATGAATGGAATCCCACCCAGACAGGTCTGAGTGTTAACTTTCTTTTGATTTTTACTATGGCTGAGGGAAAAAATTCTGTAGGTTAGAAAGAATATTAGCCATGTGATTCCCCCCCCCCCCCTTAGGCTTGAATGGAATCTTTAAAAATTCACATGTACACCAAAAGGCTGGGAGAGGTTTGGTAAATTGAATGTGGGCTTATTGTTTGTGTCCACAAAACAAAGTCCTAAATCACATTTAGCATAATTTGTGGTTTTAAATTGGACTGATTTAGCAAGGAGAGTGAAATAATCTCTCATCCTGTCAAAAAGGCGATACCTTTAGACCAGCATTTAATTGCATCGGCAGAGTAACTTTGGGGAGGCGGCAGTAATTCTGGCCACATTATTCTTGGTTTGTGGCTAAATTGAGATCATCATTTTCTCCTGGTTTCACTAACTTTCTTTATTGCTCTTCAAGCTAATCAGATGAGTGTAGTGAGAGTAGACTTAGTGGTAGCTGGAGGCTGAACCAGGGGAAAGCTGGGTAAGTGCAGCTCACTTATGGTCAAGCAGGGAACAGGGGAAGATGATGCCCAGCGACCCAGCGGGCAAAACCAGATGATTTTCTTGGTAATTATTTATGATAAAGTGAGCACCTAAAATCTTACCTGTACTGTCCACATTGTACAGGTAAGATTCATGCATTGGTGTCCAAGAGTAATTTTGGAGGTGACTCACAGCTGCCCAGATTATTCCATGAAAATCTGTCTGTTAATTTCCAGCCACTTCTGGAATCATTGCAAGGCCCAGTCATTGGATTACTGCCCCCTGCTGGTAGGTCTTAGTCCAAAATGATCCATAGTCTTCATTTCCTCCTTGGAACCAAAACATTTACCAAGTCTCACCACTAAAAGAAGTCAGGTCATTGATGCCTTAGGTGTTTCTTAACACTGAAAAATGACTCCTCAGAACTGTTGAGAGTGTAGTGTGCCTGTTCTCTTTACTTGTTCTCCTGGGAGCTGTCAGCTGGTGCACTTGGGATGACTAACCCCTTAAATATTTCAGATGCGTGTTTGGATTTTTACACCCTCCTTGGTTCTGGTTCTGAGCATAGCTGCCCTAGGTTCTGAGTTTAGGTATCAGCCAGCAGGCAGGTTGGCTTTCCTGGGAGGGACTTTTGGTGGGAAGGAAACCATGTTCATATGAGACATGACCCACTTTCTTGTGCTGGACTTAGGCTTGTGTCAATAATTCCAGTTACCTGGGTAGTCTTGGTATTAGAGTTTACATGAACCATGGGCAAGCTCAGGGAACGTACAAAATGTTTGTAGAAAGACTGAATAGCAAATGGATAGGAAAATGACAATTTATTGAAAGACTCTCTGCAGTCAATTAAGAGTTGGACAGTTGTCTGTCAGTATCCTTGGGGACCTGGCTCCAGAAGCCCTTTGAATAACAAAATCCAAGGATAGTCAAGTCCCTTATATAAAATAACAGTATTTATTTATAACCTACACACATATACTTTAAGTCCTCTCTAGGTGACATAATATCTAATATAATGTAAATACTATGTAAATAGCTATAATACTGCATTATTTATGGAATAATGATCAGGAAAAAAAGTCTCTGTATATTCGGTACAGATGCATTTTTTCCCCAAAATATTTTTGATCCATGGTCGGTTGAATTCACGGATGTGGCATATATTGATGCTGAGGCTGCCTGTACTTTGGAGGTAACGATGCCTTTGGCTTTTACATTGGTTGTTTGCAGGTCTAGAATATCAGGAATGAGGGACCCTTTTGGATCCCTGGTGGTTTATTTTTTCTTTGATCTGCATACTTCTATTCATAGCATGCTACTGAGTTGGCTTTTTGTATTTCTGTATAATAACATTGTATTGATCAGTTTCTAATCTGATGTGACCCGTGTGTGCGTGTGTGTGTGTGTGTGTGTGTGTGTGTGTGTATTGATCAAAGCATATTACCCCAGAGGCCAAAAGTCAGAAACCATGTAGGTTGAATATTTGATCAGTTAAGGGTGAAGCTGGAATTGTGATTTAGTACAACGTTAAAGACAACAGCTCTTCAGATACTGGTTTATTTAAAAAGGCTTGAATGCATCATTACTCAGGAAGGGACTTGGGGGTTTGCCATCTTTCTTCTGGTGGAAATGCTTGAAAACAGAAAGGAAGAAAACAGTTGTACTTACTTGACATAGGACGATTGGAAGTATATATACTTAGTAATATTCACTTTAGGCTGCCTGGGGTATAGAAATTCTTTTTTGTCCTTTCTTGTTCCCTGCTCTCCTCTTCATTGTCTATCTGATTTGAATGATGCCAAAATTTTTTTATCTAATTGTACAGGGAGGAAACACACCCACTTCTGTTCTGTTGTGAGTTAGTACCTAAGAAAACCTACACAAAATCTATAGGACCTATGTGTGAGTTGGAGGGTCATGTTGGAGTTTCATTTCTCCTTCCTTTGAAAGAAAAGTGGAATGTGTTGCTGGCATTCCTGGAGGGAGATTTCTGGATTCTCATTCAACATTTTGTTTTCATAGCGGTGCCACCAAACATAGCCGAACTGAAGAACTTGGAAGTGCTTAACTTTTTTAATAACCAGATTGAGGAGCTGCCCACACAGATCAGCAGCCTTCAGAAACTCAAACACCTGAACCTTGGGTGAGTACTGGAGGATGGGACAGGAAAGGAAGGTGAGGAAGGAAGCGGAAAGGGAGCCCAGGGTGTGGGCAGGGGAGGCCACCATTTATAATATTGCACAGAAGTGGATTTCTAATTTCTTTTTATGTTTTATGTTTTCAAAAAAGTTTTATTGTTTTAATATATCCTTTCAATGGCCTGCATTAGTGCAGATCTACTTGAGAGCTAATTGAGAAGCTAATTGTTGGCACAATAAGGGAGTTTTTTACTGTATTTTGTTTCCAATAAAATTTTATTTTAGTTGTGTTGACCAGGAAGGGACTTATTTGGCTAACATTAACTGTTCAGACAACTCATAATATATCTGCTCCCCTGCCCACCCTGTAATAAGTAGAAATAGCTTACAAAGTATCTTCCTACCAATTTGAAGTTGGACATTTGTCCATTCCCTAAGGCCACCTCATTAACTCTTGAAATTCTTCTATGTCCTTAGGCTAGTCTTCCTTTATGCAGAGGTGGATGGGGCAGAACCAAGTAAGAGTGAATAATAATAATACCTTGTGTTCCTACCTTGCTTTGCAGTTTTTAGAGTCCATCCTCCCTCCAGCATTTGACCCCTCAATATTTGTGAGGTGGGGAGGACAGACTTTAATGCTTTCATTTCACAGAGAGGAAGAGAAGCCCTTCCCAAGGGTTTAAGTGACTTGCTCTTGATAACCCGAGGTCAGTGACTGAGCTGGGGAGAGTTTCATTGGTTTGGCTCCATGAGTTCTCCGTAGATGCCAACCAGAACTTCAACTTCTGAATTCTGTCTCCATCAACATAGGCATTAGGTGAAACTGCCCACTGATGCTTTATTTTTTGTGCGAAGTAATATATTCATTAAATTGTATCCACTAAATGCTCCAGTTAAGCTTACGGTTTACTTGGAGTGGCAATAGAAACTGACCAGGTATTTATTAATTAAATAGGAAACAATTATGGAAAAAAAAAAGTCTCATTCATGAAATGAGTATTAGTTCATTCTTTCCTCTGGGGGTGTAGGTAGACGGTGTTATTTTGATGTTCACTCTGGCTGAGACACCAATTTCTAAGATCATTCTTTTCCTAACGTGTGAGAGGAAATGGAGTTTAAAGGAGAGCGAGACATTGCTTTATTTATTTTTTTAATATTTATTTTTTAGTTGTAGTTGGACACAACACCTTTATTTTATTTATTTTTATGTGGTGCTGAGGATTGAACTCAGGGCCTCACACGTGCTAGGTGAGCACTCTATCACTGAGCCACAACCCCATCCCCTTATTTATTTATTTTTGAATGGGTTGCATTTTTTATTTGTTTGTTTATTTTTAAAATTTTCTTAGTTGTTGATGGACTTTTATTTTACTCATTTATTTATATGTAGTGCTGAGAATCGAACCCAGTACCTCACGTATGTGAGGCAAGCACTGTTCCACTGAGCCACAGCCGCAACCCCATATTTTTGTTTTTTCCATATTTTATCGGTGCATTATAGTTGTACATAAGGTGGAATTTGTTGTTACATATTTAGATATGCACACAGTATGAATTTGGCCCCTGTCATTCCCCAGAATTTCCCATTTCCCTACCCCTAATCCCTTTCCCCTCCTCTATTGATCTCCCTTTGATATTCATTAGAAACCTCAACATATCTTTCTTTTTCTTTTTCCTCTGTAGCTTCCATATATGAGAGAGAACACAGTACCCTTGACCCTTCTGAGTTTGGCTAATTTTGCTTAATCTAATGGTCTCATGTTCCATTCCTTTTCCTGCAAATAACATAATTTCATTTTTCTTTACGGCTGAATAATCTCCATTGTGATATGTATCACACATTTTCTTTATCCATTCATCCATTGGAGAACACCTAGACTGATTCCATAGTTTACGTATTATGAATCGTGCTGCTATAAATGCGGGTATGATGTGTTACTATAGTATGACAACTTGAACTCTTCAGGACAAATAGTGAGGAGTGGTTTGTCTGGGTCACATGGTGGTTCCACTCCTAGTCTTTTGAGGAACTTCCATACTGGTTTCCACAGTAGCAACCTACTTTTAATTGAGATGATTTTTCTTGCTGCAAATCTGGAGACGGTACCCCATCAGGCAACACAATAAAGAGAGGCTCCTACGTTTTAAATCTTGTTTTTGAAGATTATTAAGTCCTAATGTGTAATTTGTATGTAAGTAAAAAGCTAAAACTGGACATGTATGTACATTCTTACTGTTAATTCGTTCATTTATTAAGGCAGTTCTGTATATCTCCATCATTATGTATCTGGTGAGCAGGACATAGTAGTTATTATTGTTACTATAATTTTTTTCTTTTTTCATATATTTCTTGACACGTAAGTTCCTATTCTATGTCAGGAGCTTTTGCTAGTCTTGGGGATGCAATGTGACAATCATGGTTTGGGCCTTAGGCATGAGAGCAGGGCCTGTGGGCAGTCAGCAGCAATGGTCCAGCAGGGTCACAGGTGTGCTGGGGCAAGTAGGGCCACAGAGGGATCAGAGAGAGGAGCAGGCTGGCCTTCCTGTGGTCCTCAGAATGGCTCACATAGGCGGGATTGGAGTTGAGGCTTGAGGCCTGAGAAGGAATTTATCAGATTACTAGAAGCAGCAAGACATCTCAGGTTGATAAAATGACATATTTTAAAACTCAGAGCACTGTACCACATGTCTGCAAAGTCTTATTGCGAGTTTATTGGTGTTGCTGAGTGTCAAGTGTGCGACAAGGGATGGTTGGTGAAAGGCAAGGCTAGACAATCCTGAATGTGTCTCTGCTGCTCCTTTGTTTGGGGAGGGTGGCACTGGGGATTCAACCCAGGTTACATGACCAGGGAGCTACATCCCCTGACTTTTTTATTTTTATTTTGAGGCAGGGTCTCACTAAGTTGCCCAGGCTTGAACTTGGGATCATCCTGCCTCAGCATCCCAAGTAGCTGGGATTACAGGGTACATATCATGCCCTGCTCTGCTGCTCATTTAATGAGTTTATTGAACTCCCAGCTGGGTATCAGGTGTTATTCTCAGTACTACCTACCAGCCCATATGGAGCTCATGTTACAGTATAGGAACCTAACTATAAACAAATAGTCGTCAATCATGACAGGGAGTCAAATGACAGGGGGTCAAAAGTGCCATTGAAGGGAGTTTCTATTTTTATCCTGCTGAACATTGAGAAGTTTGCGCAGCAGATTAGTGGATATGAGAAAGATCAGTGTGGAGGATGATTGGCAGGGGCTGGAATGCAGATCAGGAGGCCATTGAGAACACCAGCTTGGTATTCCTGGGGAACTAGGGTGGTGATGGTGGAGGCAGGAGAAGGATTTTATGGGAAAAGCATGAGGAAAACTGCAAGACAGTAACGGAGGGGATGGGGGGATACCCAGATCTGTGTTGGGCCGCTAAAATAGAAATATAAATGGAGATGAGTTTGGGAAGATAATGAGCTTGGGTTTTATTCAGTTGGATTTGAGGTTCCGTAGGACAGAGTGGTAAACTTTTGTTTTTCATTGTGTACGTCTCAGTTTTCTTTGTCCTCTTGGGAGTTTGCTTTTTTGGCTCTTGGTGTTTTATCGATTGTATAAACCTTTCTGTATTTAACTGCATAGCTGCATAGGTGGGGTTGTCAAAGTTTGCACAAAAGTTTTGAGTTCTCTGAGAAAGAAATCTGGATGGATTTCAATAAAGGAATTCTATCCTCAAATGGCATAAAGAATTATACACATACAGCAAGGCAAGGTTAAGGCAAGTTGTAGAGAGGATTCCTTAGAATAAGCAGCCAGAATAAAAATAGGCCCTCGGGAGACCATAAAACTGAGCAGTTAGGCCACACGTATTTAGGGTCTAAAGGGGACACTCAACGAGAATTTGCTTTTAAAGT
This sequence comes from Spermophilus citellus, assembly GCF_964194105.1. Taxonomy (NCBI): domain Eukaryota; kingdom Metazoa; phylum Chordata; class Mammalia; order Rodentia; family Sciuridae; genus Spermophilus; species Spermophilus citellus. The sequence goes on along the minus strand of NC_138187.1, from coordinate 73,943,732 downwards.
TGTATAATTTGCTGTTTATTCTGATGCTCACAAGACCAGCTTTTCTGGAATAACTTTGGACCTGGTTGATTGCTAGAGCTCATCTCGCACACACTCAGTAGTTAATGAATCAAGTGAAATACTGGACGTAAATGTGCTTCACAAATTGTGAATTCATAGAAAATATCATGAGTAAATATTGTTCATTATCATGATAGTAAATAGTCAATGAGGTCATTTGTCTTGTGTGAATTCCACCTGGAACTTTCCTGCCTGAGAGACAGAATCCACTTTCTTCTGGTTTCCCCTTCAACTGTCCTTCTTGTGAGGCCTGATTGGTGGAGCTGGACAGCGCTGGATCTGTTAGGAGAAGGATTGGTGACTAGAATGACCTTTATTATCACGTCCCTCCACATTTTAGTAATCCTCAACTTGTACTAAAACTTTTTAATTGTCTTTTAAGTTTGCTCTGGGGGGCAGTATTTAAAAAATACATACGTATTATGTATGTGTCCTAAAATTTACCATCTTAACCATTTAGCAGTATATGGTCGAGTGAGTGATAAATATTTTCACATTGTTGTGCAACTAATCTCCAGAAATTTCTGGTTTTGCAGGCCTGAAACTCTATACCCATTAAACAACTCCTTTCCTCTTCTCCCATCCCCTGGCAGAAAACACTCTAATTGCAGATGGCTTTGAATCTTAGTAATTGTACATCAGAAAATTGATATCCTCCTCCCATTAAAAAGAGTAAATGAAGTAGCCAGGTGTAGTGGCACATGCCTATCATCTCAACAACCCAGGATGCTAAGGCAGGAGAATTGTAGGTTCAAAGCCAGCCTCAGCAAGGCCATATCTTAATACAAAAATTAAAAAGAGCTGAGGGTGTAGCTTAGTAATAAAGCATCCTTGAGTTCAGTCTCTGGTACCAAACCAAACCAAACAAAAAACCAGACACACACACATACACACAGGAATAATGAAATAGAAAGTCCAAAATTGTGAAGTATTATTGATACATTCATAGGGAAGTTTTTCTCCAGGTGACAGATATTTTGTGATAGTTTGTTTCTACATAAAACCGTAATTGAAATTGACCATTGGAGAACATAAATACAAGAAATTTTCAAATGTGTCACAAAAATATAGATTCTCTAATAAAAATTATTATACCACATGAGTGACAAAAATTATTATACCATGTGAGATAAATATATTGTATGATCTCACTTATGTGTAGGATGTAGAAACCCAAATTCTCAGGTGCATTGATACATGCATGTAATCTCAACTACTCCAGACACTGGGACAGAGGTCACAAATTCAAGACCAGCCTCAGCAATTTAGCTGGACCCTTTCCCAAAGTAAAGGGGATTAGGGATGTAGCTCATTGGCAGCACCCCTGGGTTTAATCCCCAGTGGAATGGGGAGTGTGGAGATGTTAGTCAAAGCACATAAACTTTCAGTCAGACGAGAAGTGAATATTGTGCATCATGGTGACTAATGACTTATTTGAAAGTTGCTGAGAGAATAGTGTGTGTGTTTGTATGTGTGTGTTTTCATACTCATATGTGCACAAACTATATCTAGGAGGTAATACGTATGTATGATAGCTTGATTCAGCTGTTTGACTTTGTACCCATTGCCTCATGCTGCTCAGCATTAGTATGTGCAATTCTTACTTGTCAGTTAAAGCAAATTAATAATAAAAATTTTAAAAGTAACATAAAGTGCCCATGAATCTTGGCATCCCTTGTAGACCCTCAGCCTGTCCAACCAGGTTTAGTGTGAATATACAGTATTGTGCATAAACATCTTTTGCATGTGATGACAGGTTTTTCTCCCCCCAATGACAGGATGAACAGGCTCAACACTCTGCCTCGAGGATTTGGCTCTCTTCCAGCTCTTGAGGTCCTGGACCTGACTTACAACAACTTGAGTGAAAATTCTCTTCCTGGAAATTTCTTTTACCTTAGTAAGAAACTTTTAATTCTATAAATCTCCTTAACATGGTACTTTTCGTTCTAAGAGTGAAATTTATTTGCCAGGGCCCAAACTCTTAAGAGAAATTATGAGACATATATTTTTTTTTTCTTTACAGACTCCTTTTGAATATTCCTTCATAGCTCAGCAGTATTTATATTTGATATATAGTTATCTGATACCTCTGGGCAGAAGTGGACTTAGTAATGTCATATTAACTTTCTGAGAGAGATTTTTGTACCTAAATGAGATCAAGTCTCACATTTAGCCAAGAAATTTGACTTTCTTTTTTAAGAATATGCCAGAAAAAAAAAGGACTCCCATGTTGCTATTAATTCTTTGTAGGATATTTGCTTAAAGATATTTCAGACAATTATTTATGAAAATACCATTAATAATTTTAAAATTATTAATGGTATTTTCATAAAATTTTAAAATTTTCTAGCCAGGATTCTGGTTTTAAGCCTTATAAAAAAATACTTTACTGATGTTGTCAGTTTTTTCCGGTGCGCAAACATGAAGCAATTGTTGGTAATAGATGAATATACTTTATCTTTTTATATGCAAACAAACTTCTTGTTGCAGTACTCCTTAAAGTTAGGAAAAACTTAATTTTCTAGGAACTCATGAAATATTTAGGAAAAGATTGCCTCCTTTAAATGAATATACTACTTCTCCAAATAGCAACATCTCAGGCTTGAAGAAAATCTGAATTTTCTGAGCTAGCTTCTAGATTTTCAGTTTTATATTGTGTATACTGCTTTTCCCAGACTTTCCCAAACACATGAAACCAATTTGAAAATATTTTCTTTCTTGGGCCAAGTATATATTGTCTGTGTTAAATATATTAATATATAGTTCTGCCAAATTTTAAAAGAGAATACCTGTGAATACATTTTTTTTAAAGCATACATCTAATTATAACTCCCCTTTTTTATTGAGGACAACAGATGCTTTAGAATTTCAGACTTCAGTGCTTTGGGGTCAAATCATCACTTTGTAATTGCGAACAAAGTGACTCCTGGTAATTCTCCCGAGGTTGGGCTTCACTCTTGTTCCATGACGTCATTTCAGCCCTTTTGTCTTCATATTTTTGTCATTAAGGCTATAGGAGCAAGGATCAGCAGTTAGTCGGATAGTGGAAGACATGAGCCCTGGTTATGACTCTCATCACCAAAAGCCTTCATTTCCTTATTTATTTTGAGCATCTCTCTGTTTACATAAGAAAGCTCTATTGTGACACAGTTTACATGAAAGAGCCCTTTTGCTCTAGGTGTTCATGTAAGTGACACAGTGGTTCTCTTTGTCTCATTTGGATGCAAATGGAGTGATAAACTTGAATCAGAAGTAATAGAGAAAAATAGCTGTCTTTCCTGAAAATGCATTGAAACTCTGGCCAAAAACTGCCAGTGGTACCCACAGTTGTTAATTGTGTCAATCCTCTTGGATATAGATGTTTTCCTGGACACACCAGCTATACAATCAGCCAGTAAATCTGAGTTTGACCTGCTTGTTATTATAGTAAGCCCTAGGTATGTCACAGGCTTTTCACCAAGCCAGGGTTATTAATCAAAGCTGACTCCCTTGTATTGATCAGACCTCAAATGGTTGGGTTCCATGCCACCCTGTTTATATATTGCTGTTTAATTTGCAGCCACCCTGCGTGCACTCTATCTAAGTGACAACGATTTTGAAATCCTGCCGCCAGATATTGGGAAGCTCACAAAGTTGCAGATAGTAAGTAATTTATCTAAATTCTTAGAAAATCAATTCACTTCTGCAGCCCTTGTAGGAGTAGAATCAAGTCAATTTGAGCAGGAGTAAGGTTTGTTTTGCAGGAATGAGCCACGACTCCTGCTACTGTTTCTTGTTTAGCCACAGACACTTGTAAATAAATTGAAAGGATTGAGCCTGAGAAGGAGAGAGGGCATGGAAGAGGACAAGAGTTTCAGTCAAGTACCTCATTGTGAGAAATTGTTTTGACAACTCCTTGTTTTCTTGTATTTAGCTCAGCCTTAGGGATAACGACCTGATCTCACTGCCTAAGGAAATCGGGGAGCTAACGCAGCTTAAGGAGCTCCACATTCAGGGGAACCGCTTGACTGTTCTGCCCCCAGAACTAGGTAAGACTGCTGATGGATGGTCTGGGTCTTGGGTTACATTAATAATAATTATCCAAATGCAGCAATTCCAAATGACTGCTCTCCTCCCCTTGGCAAACCCTACTCCCAGGCACCTGATTCTCATCATCTCAGGCCCATTTGTCATTGACCAGAGTCAGCCATTGAGGGTTTGACCTGCTCGGCTGCTGTGTTCTACAACTGGAGTGTCCAGCATCTCAGAAACTGCTGACGGATGCTGACCCAGCTCAGCAGCAACCTGTGTGGTGTAGTGGGAAGAGCTGGGGTGTAGTAATGTTCTTATTTATAGTGCTTCATTTACTAGCTGGGTATGCCTTCTAGGTTCTGATTGGGTTATTAATGACTTACCAAAGCATCACTCTTACTTTTCTTTAATACTCTATTTTTTTTCTTGCCCCTAAAAACTTACCACTTAAAGTATTAGTTCTATTCCATGGAAAATGCCTTTTCTAGTCATGAATTTGGTTCTCTCCTGGTTCCATCTCCAGTGAGAATTATTAAATAGGGTCTGTAAGAATTCTTTGGTCCTATTCCTGGCTGCTGAGTCTCAGTTCCACTCCTGGTCTTCCTAATGGCCCAGGGTGGATGTTGGCCCTCACATGCAGACCTCCCAACCAGCAGTTAGGTTACTGAGGTTGTGCTGTCCCCGTTCCCCCTAACCACAGATTTAGCACCCCTGCAAAGGGTGCATTCACCACACCTTTCTTCTCCTGACTCTTTCTATCATTTCTTTTCTTCAGTCTTTTTGAATCATATTTTCTCAAATTTTGATCATTTGCTTTTCTGCACTCAAATGCCATAAAAAACTGCATTTAACTCATACTTCTCTGAGAAAACAGTTCTTTATATTGGTGTGGTGGTTTTAAAGAGGGCAGCTATTATACACTGAGATGTAAGTACCAGGAGGACAGGGACATTTTCTTATCTGTTCCCTGCTATACCCCCAGTTCCTACCATGTGCCAGGCTGGAGGGATACACTTAAGGAAAATTTACTGAATTGGTTAATGGAACAAGAACCTTGGAGCCAGGCACAGTGGCACACGCCTTCAATCCCAACGGCTTGGGAAGCTGAGGCAGGAAGATCTGGAGTTCAAAGCTAGCCTTAAACACCTTAGCTAATGGCTCTAAGCAACTCAGTGAGACCCTGTCTCTAAATAAAATGTAAAAATAGAATTGGGGATGTGGTTCAAGAGACCCTGGGTTCAATTTACAGTACTGAAAATATAAAAATAGAATTGGGGATGTGGTTCAAGAGACCCTGGGTTCAATTTACAGTACTGAAAAAATCACATCAATGTTTATTGTAGCATAATTCACAATAGCTAAACTCTGGAACCAACCTCGTTTTCCTTCAATAAATGAATGTATAAAAACAATGTGGCATATATACACAATGGAATATTACTCAGCAATAAAAGAGAATAAAATCATAGCATTTGCAGGTAAATGGATGGAGTTAGAGAAGATCATGGCATTTGCAGGTAAATGGATGGAGTTAGAGAAGATAATGCTAAGTAAAGTTATCCAATCCCAAAATCCCAAATGCCAAATGTTTTCTCTGATATAAGGAGGCTGATTTCATAGTAGGGTAGGGAGCGGGAGCATGGGAGGAATATAAGAACTCTAGATAGGGCAAAAGGGTTGGAGGGGAAGGGAGGGGACAGGGGTTGGAATTGATGGTGGACATTATTAAATGTGATGAACAGTATTATCCAAAGTACATGTATGAAGACACGAATTGGTGTGAATATACTTTGTATACAACCAGAGATATGAAAAATTGTGCTCTATATGTAATAAGAATTGTAATGCATTCCACTGTCATATATAAATAAAAAATAATTTAAAAAATGGAAAAAACAAAAAAACATATAACCTTGGGTCCTTGGATAGCAAGGTGTTAGGAAGACTGTGAGCAGGTAAAGTGTGACCTCTGCCTGGACCTGTGCTGTCCAGTATGGAAGCCTTTGGCCACATTTCAAATGCTCAGTGGCTGGTGGTGACAATGTAGGAACATGCACATAGAACATACTCCTGGCAGCACAGAGTTCTATTGGGAAGTGCATGATTTCATGGAATGATCACAAAATTTGACCTCTACTTTGACCATCTCCTTCCATTCCATTACTGGGGTTAGACCAGAAAGATTTCTTTTATGATTTTAAGGGCTGACGAGTAACTTAGCATTTTCTCTTTATTGAGTTACATGTCGTCAAGTCCTGCCTTGGGAGGAACAAAGTACAGGATCCAGAAAAGCTTTTTGGCAAAAAAAGAAAGAAACAAAAAATGAAGGCAAAAAACTTCTTGTCAAAACAGAGATTTTGTGCAGTGATTGTTAACCGTTGATGTTAGCATTAACCATGTTTTGGAAGTTATTGCAGACTACAAATACTGTTTCCTCCCCAACCTACTGAATCTGAGCTTCATGTGTAGATGAATCCTTGTGTAATATGATAAAGGTCACTGATACTCGTCACATGTCTCCTTGGTTCATGTCCTTGGTAGAAATGGAAATATAATTGGGTATTTTGTTGCTCTTTTAGTTCATTTTTCAAGTCATGAGGCCATATAGGATATTTGATTAAACAATATTTTACTAGATGATAATTATTAGAAAAATACCTAGTTGAACCAATGCATGCCTGCTCATTTATTTTTAAATCTTAATCCCTGTTGCTTAGTTTATTTAAATTCTCTGTCAATATTTCTATTAAACTTTTCAATACCAAATTATATTTTGTTTTTATTCAGAAGTAAAATTGAAGAGAAAGTCTTTCAATGACTGTATTTGCTAGCTACACCTAGCAAAACTTGTTTGATGGAATTTTTTCTATGTGTTAGGAGATGTTTAGTTGGAAATATACTCTAACCCCCCTGGGAGTTTCTTACACATCTAAATTCAAGATGCTCAAGATGAATACAATTAACTAACTTACTTAGTTACTTTCTTTCTTTCTTCCTTTCTTTCTATTGAAGCCAGGACCTTTAACCGCTGAGCTACATCCCTGCCCATCCCCTTTTAAAAATTTTTTTAAAGATAGGGTCTGACAATGGTACTTAGCACCTCACTAAGTTGCTGAGGCTGGCTTTGAACTTGCGATCCTCCTGACTCAGCCTCCTGAGTGGCTGGGGTTACAGATATGTGCCACCATGCCTGGCTATTTTTGAACAATGATTATTTTCAGTCGAGAATAATGTAATAGTAATATAGTACTAGCTAGTATGTATTCAGGCCTCATGTGCCAAGGCATTAGGAGAAGTCATTTCCCTTCTATCTGTCTTATGGTTGTCATGAGAATAATAAGCCAACTTTTTAGAAGTGAGGTACCGGAGGCTTCCAGAAGGTTGGTAACATCTGCAGGATATAACTAGTGAGTCACAGAGGTAAAACTTGGCCCTGACAGCCTTTCCAGGCCTGTGTTCCTGGCCACTGTGTTGGTCTCCCTCCCACCAATTAGCCAATAAGAAGATTCCTAGAAATTTGGTTTCTAACTTTAAACAAAAGACAACCCCTGCCCTGTCCTCCCAAGATGGTGGCAAGAGCAGTTGCCTGATGACTTGGCTGGTGTATGCGCAAGGCTAGAATAGTACTTTGCAAAATGTGTCTGAGGTGGCCTCTGCAAAACGAAATGCTGTTCTGTAGTTCCATTCCACGCCAGTTGCATTGTCCCCATGGTTCCTGCCTCCCAGTGAACATGTACCACGGAAGGAATGTTTGTTGTCCGTCTGCCTTCTACCTCAGTTGACCATCTGGAAGCCGCTTCTGGTGAGGAGCAATGCTGGGCACTCACGTACTTACAGCTTATTCCCCAGCTGCAGGTTTGCTTTGGGGTGCATTTTAAAGTGTGGATGATGATTTCCCTCCTGCATGTTTATTTTGTACATGTCTGAATAAGCAAAGTAAATGCCCCTGAGGTTCCTGTGAAGTGTCCTTTCACAATAAACCTAGAGTTTATTAACTTGAAACCTTGTTGGTGAGAGTGTTTCTGCCAAGAAAGGAAACCCAGATGAGTTCTGACTTGTCAGATGCAAGAACATGCAGGAACGCAGCAAAATAAAGCCTGAGGCTTCGCTGGAGATTTAATGTGTAATTCTATTACTTTCCTTTCATTCTGCATCCTTGCAGAAGTTACTTAAACCATATTGTCTGATTTCTAAACAATACAATACTTGCTTCTATGTTCATCTATATACCTGTGGAGTATTAGGTATACTCCTGTCACTCACCTGTTCATTTATTCATTTATTAAGTTTCTACTTTAGACCAGGTCTTGAGTCCAAGGAACTTACTTGTCTAGTAAAGTAAAATTCATGTGTTCACCAAGCATTTATTGAGACTCTGCTTCATATATTTGCTAGGGATTATGATGAGAGAGAGAGAGACCATTCTTTAGGGATCTGATGTTCTAGTGAGAGAGAGGGAGAGAGTAGGAGAGAGGAAGGGGGGAGGGGAGGGAGGGAGGAAGAACACAAACATAGTATGTCACATGGTATTAAGTGGTCTTGGAAAATATTAAGTATGCCAAGCTTGGGGAGAAGTGACCTGAAAAAACTTCACTCATAGGATGGTGCCTTTTAAGCAGACACTTAAAAGTGAGAGAGAGCCCTTCAGACAGGGAACATCATATGCAGAGGTCCTGGGATGAGCTTCTGTGTTGAGGAACAGTAAGAAGAGTAAGGTAGTTGGAATGGAAAGAGCTAGGGTGAAAGGTGTAAGACATGAACTTAGAAAGCAAGTGGGGACCAGTCCAAATAGGAACTTGTTTTTTTTTCCCCCTGGTACTAGGAGTTGAAACCTGGAGCACTTAACCACTTAGCCACATCCCTGGCCCTTTTTGAAAATTTTTTATTTGAGACAGGTTCTCACTAAGTTGCTTAGAGCCTTGTTAAGTTGCTGAGGTTGACCTTGAACTTACAGTCTTTCTGCCTTAGCCTCCCAGATTGCTGGGACTACAGATGTATGCCATGGAGGCACCCTGCTAGCATTCTGGCTTTTACTCTGAATGAAATGGCCCTCCACTGATGCCTCCATCCTTATCATCAGAATTTGCGTATTTGTTACCTTACATGTTTGAAGGGTTAGCCTATGTATTGGAATGTTGAGGTGGGGAGGTTACCCTGGGTTCTGCAGATGAGCCCAGGGGTGGCAGGAGGAGATGTGATGACGGAAGCATGAGGTCAGCATCCCCATAGAAGTAGCCTTGAGCCCAGGAATGCAGGCAGCCTACAGAAAAGCATAAAGAAGCAAGGAATTTATTCTCCCTTGAAGCTTCCAGAAGAAACACAGCCCTGTTTGCACTTTGATTTCACCTTTGTAACCTCCAGTTTGACACTGTGAACTCGGAACTGTAAGAGCATAGATTCCTGTTGCCTTGAGCCTCTCCAGTGGTGATTTGTCCTGGCAGCAGTGGGAAGCTAGTAACAGTGGCCAGACACTGGAGGGTTTTAGCAAAGGCGTGGCACATTCCAACTTATGTTGCAGTGGGGCTCTTTGGCTGCTGTGTTGAGGATGGCATAGAGAGGGAAGAAGACAAGAATGGAAGCAGAAAATTGGGGCAGAAGATGATGATAGTGACCTACATGAGAGCAAATGTTGGTTTTCTCCAGATGCTCGTGGTATCATAATGGCTGGCTGCTGGGTGTGTTTCTGAGATACATGATGTTTTAAATGCAGGGATGAAAGGCAGTGGAATGAATAGGACATAACTTTCCTGTGTTCATACATGAATATACCGCCAATATAACTCTACATCATGTGCAACTGCAAGAATGGGATCCTAGTTGGAATAAGTTATACTCCACGTATGCATAATACATCAAAATACTCTCTTCTGTATACCTAAAAACAAATTTAAAAAATTAATAAATGAGGGAATGAGACCATTAAGGTTAATGTGAAGTTTGGGTCCTGAGCAGGAATCAAAATGGGGAAGATTTTAGGAAGGACAATAGAAGGGGAGAAGAGGAAGTAATCAGGAGCTAATATTTGTATATTTTGATATCCAAAAGATATCAAATTTGATATCCAAAAGATAGCAAATTGAGAAGACAATGGAAAATTAGAATCTGGAGTTCAAAAGAGAGGTCTGGGCTGCAAATACAGTTTTGCTAATATTAGTAGAAATTTCATGCTACAAATTGGATGGTGACTGTAGAGGGTGGAGGACGGAGCCATCAGTGTGGCACGAAGCTGAAGCCTGAGGGATTAAGAACTTTTATGGGTAGGGCTGAATCCCAGGCAGACCACCTGAGTGGGGAATGCAGCTCCCCCTGACTGACAATTGGTAACTCAATAGTGTGATATGCTTTTGCTTCAGAAAAAAACTGGGTTCTCTGATGGGGCAGGTGGAGGTGGCCTCATTTTCTTCTGGTATCTGTAGTTAATTCTGCTGGTGAAGGTATTTTAGCCAGCTTTTTGCTACCAGGACCAAAAGACCTGACAAGGACAATTTTAGAGAAGGAAAAGGTTATTTGGCGCTCCTGGTTTCCAAGGTCTCGGTCCTTAGATGGCCAACTCCATTCTTCAGGACCTGAGTTGAGGCAGAACATCAGGGCCAAAGTGTGTGGTGGAGGGAAACAGCTGGGAATGTCAACAGGAAGGAGAGAGAGGAGAGAGGAAAGAGAGAGAGTGAGCCAGCGAGGCTGGCTCCCCTCATTGTGGCCAAATACTAACCTAAGGCAGGCCCCCAGGGACCCACCTCCACCAGCCACACCCTACCTGCCAGTTACTGGCCAGTTAAGGCCTATCAGTGTGGATTAATTTGCTGATTGGGCTAAGGCTCTCATAACCCAACCATCTCACCTCTAAACTTTCTTGCAGTATCTCACACATGAGCTCTTCCAAAAATTAAAAATTGAATCGGCTCCTGAGCCTGCTTGGATTTGGAAGTCTCTCTTGGGTGGAAAGCAGCAAGGTGACTGACTGGAGTTGCACCCACTTTCCTTCACTTACATATTATTTCCTGAAATAAATTAATTAGCAGAGAGGATAAAAGGCCTGCCTTTGTAGGAGAGGAAGGGAAGGCGTGTGATCATAACTAATCCTCAGGAAAGGTGAACTGCTGCTGAATGAGCAGTGTGAAGGTGACCTCAGGGCTGGTGGCTGTGCCTGGTGGTTGAAAACAGTACTTTGTTCCACTTTTACATTTTCCCACTTGTGTATGAGTTGGCTTGTGGGTTGGAGAAGTGAGTTGTGTGTTTTCATGGTTCTCTTTCCCCTGTATTCCACGGCTTTAGTGACTTATTCTTGATAGAGTATATCTGGGGTCTTGGCTTCCAGAATGTTGTGGGACCCTTTCTCCTGCATTTGTCATCCAGGTGATGCTGTTGCAGCTAGTTACATAATGAAGCAAGGTGCTCTAGATGTCACACCTCCTCTGCACCAGTCCAAGCAGCCTGGAGTGTGTATGCAGTGGTGCAGGTACCTGGGGTGAGCTGCTTGGTGTCCCACTGTGTGTACCAGGGATCAGTAGCCCTTTTTATGTTAGTGGCTATGAGAAGCACATCTTTCTGGCACACTTGTGAAGGGTAAAGACAAAAATTAATTCCATTCAGAGAAAGTTGTGATGAATTGAGGATTTTCTCTCAATTGAGGATTGTTTTCTCCAGAATGAATAGGAAAAAAAAAGACAATATTATCTTACCTGATCTAAATTTTCTTCTGTCATATCTCTTAATTCTTTTCTTGTGGACATTGAGAAGCTAAGAAGAAATATTGTCTCCTGAGTATTGAGGCAGACAAGAAGGAAATCCATTACTTTTTGGTTAATCAAGTCCCTGATTACCAGTGTATTTATCTTCTCTTATTGTCACTTTGTCAATTGGTTTCCTGTTTTTCATCCAGAGTTTTAAAATATTTTTAAAATATGAACAGTGGAGCACAAAAGTTAATCATTAGACTTAGGTTTTGAATCTCTGAGGCTTTGGACAAGTTGATTTACCTTCTATATCTGAAGCAAAATGACGTAACATAGCCCCTGTCTTCTAGTTTTGTCATGAGAATTGAAAGGATAAACCACATAAAAAGGTTAACCCTGCATGAGGTGCTCAGTAAATGATAGGAAATGAACACCCTCCCATGCACATGGGGGGTTCTCTATACTGTCAGCCTTTGCCTACTGAGGGGCTGGTTTTCTAACACCTGGGCTCTTCTCATCAAATAGCTCCAGCACAGAGGCTAACCAGCATTACCCTCGTGACAGGAAGAAAGAGCTTCACTAAGTGTTTGGTGAGAAAAGCTAACATAGATCTAAAGATAGGACCCTCCTCCACACGTGGTGATGGGTCATCATGTCCTGTGGCTTAGAGAAAGTCAGAAAAATCCCCTTGTGAATGTGGGAGGCACACTGGGCACAGAAAGGATGAGACAGGGGAGGGACGGGAGGAAAAGCAGCCATGAGATGACATGGCTCTGTGTGATACATTCCTGGGGTGGATGAGAGATCCAACGGGAGGGATGTCACTGCACTTGCTCATCAGAATAATTTTAATAACAAACTTGATTTTTCACGTGATTATGCAAAGTCCATCACTTTTATGAGTTTTATATTGAGACCAGGAGCAGGTCACCTGGTTCTTCTACCTAGAAAGCTCTATGGTTATGTTTTTGGTTGAACCATTCATTGGTGGCTCCATTCATTCATTCATTCATTCACTTTTTTTCTTGATATCCTTGATGTGGCTATTTCCTTATCGCTAGGTGTTGGATACTTTAGTACTTGCATGCACTAAGTAGACCCACGTCTTTATCCCATGCTAACATCTTAGTTGACCTCTCTGCATGTGGCGACCTTGTTTTCCAGTTGTTTAATTTCTTGCTGGCTTGTGTTAGCTTTTGTGAGAGTACTCATTTCATTGACTTTTTTTCTTCTCCCAGAACTCTTGATAACCACTGTTCTAAGCTGATTATTTTCATTTTTTTATCACTAATCTGTGATTATAATTATAATCCTTTTGTTATTTGTCTACACATTAGTGTCATTTCATTTTTAAATAACTATAAATTTATCTTTATAAGTCTTGCTTATATTGTTATAAATTAAAACCAACAGATCCAGAGCATGAAGTCTGCTCTGGATTTGGGAAAAGACTCAATTTAGCTACCACAAGAAATCCTTTAATTTTTTTCTATGAGAAAAGATGTGATACAATTATTAACCATTTCTAGAATAATCAGATGCCCAAAATAGAATAAACAAGTTCTTATTTTCTTTGTAGTCTAGCTTCTCAATTCTTGATGATCCCCTGCTCTAATCCAAGGCGGCTTTATATTGTTAGAATTGGTTTTCTCTGCCTTAGTTCTGTTAGTACGACAAGTAGCGATAGATACTGGCTTTTCTAGTTCGGTTGAGAAGTAGTACTACTGTCTTCACCATCTTCTCTGCTTCTCTTCTTGGTTTTGGTGATGTGTCCATCATAGCCTTGAGAATGAAGTCCAGACATGAGATAGCACAGCTGGTGCGGTTGGCATGACTCACTCACAGTCCTGTCTCCGTGCAGCACCCGAGGAGTTGCTTCAAGTGAGTCACTTATCTGTCAATCATTGTTACAATTCTACTTCACCAGGATCTATACCTGAGCCGATTTAATTGTTTCAGGTTCCTAATGAGATGAAAAATGAAGAAATTTTGGGGCTCATACAATGTTTTATATATTTTGTTTTCATCTAAAAAGCAGTTTTTAACATGCTAAAATATAACACAATGTAATTATCGTAGTATCCATTGGATACTTGGAGAGTTTATAAAACTTACTTTATGGGAGGCTGTGGGGAATTTGGGCAGTCTAGATGTTCATTAAAATTGTATGGTAAACATATCTCCTTTCAGAGTCCCTTACAGAAAATGTCAAGAAAGTCCACTGAGACTGTCTCCTCACCCACATTGTTACTTTTTTTGAGGGGGTGGCAACATGGGATTGAACTCAGGGGTACTAGACCACTGAGGCATCCCAAGCCCTATTTTTTTTAATATTTATTTGTTTAGTTGTAGTTAGACTCAATACCTTTACTTTATTCATTTATTTTTATGTGGTGCTGAGGATCAAACCCAGGGTCTCACACGTGCAAGGCGAACACTACCTCTGAGCCACAACCCCAGCCCCCTTTTTTGTATTTTATCTGGAGATAAGTTCTCACTGAGTTGCTTAGCCTTTTGCTTTTGCTAAGTCTGGCTTTGACCTTGATCTTTCTGCCTCAGCCTCCCCAGCTGCTTGGATTACAGATGTGGGCCACATTGTTATTTCTTCTCTGCCTCCTGTATACATTGTTTTGGGAAACTCTGCTTTTACTCTCCAGACTCAAGTCTCATATCCAAACAGAGGGGAGCAGTGTCTGGCATCTTGGAAACTTCCAGTCATGGGAGCTTCATGTACTGACTCTTGCCTTCACTCTCCCTAGCATGATGTTTAGTGATCCTCTTCTTCTCTGTGTCCTTAGAAAGGGTGGAGTCTGATTCTGGTTCTGATTTCTCATAGGAAGCCTACAAGAAATGTCACTTGAAGGCGCAGATGAGATTGAGACGCCAGGTAAAGAGTTGTTTGCAAGGCAGGGAGAAGTGGATACAGGTTTTCTGAGATGAGCTAGGGAGAAAGAAGTGGGAGAAAAGTGGCTGGAGGCTCCTGCAGTAGAACCAAGAAGGTCAAGAGCACCTCTTTGTGTGTTGGCATCGTTTCTGGGCTAAATATTTTATTGTTTTGTTTTTAACTTTTCCTGTGTTGATCCAAAAAAGCCAAAAGGATGTAAGAGAAGGCGGCCAATATTGATCCACTACATATACTGTCCTATTTGGCATTTTGTTTTATTTTCTGTGCTGGGGATGGAGTCCAGGGTCTCACCCATGCTGGGCAAGCACCACCTTGTCCAGCTATATCCATGTTCCCCTGTTAGGCATTTTATGCATAGCTTCTCACTCGAATTTCACAGCAGCTTCGGGAGATTGGCAGTTTTCTCACTGTTCCATTGGGTGATGAACAGGTGACTCTGAGAGATTGAGTGACCCATGGAGGACACATGGGGAGTAAGAGCAGGGGCTGGAGTATAGAACTCAGGCACCCCATGTGATGAGTACAGCAGAGTGACCAAGGGTAGGGTGATGGACTGCTTGTTTATGCCCTTTTGAGACCAAAGTAACATATAAACTATGCATGTCAAGAAATAATGTTTTATTTAAAAAAAACCTCTATCAGGTATTAATGAATAAATACACCTACCTTAAAAGATATAATAGTTGGTGAAATGGTTGCCAAATGGATGATGTGCAAACTGTAAAGATAGAGCACCAAGGCTGAGGGCTTTCTTTATGGAATTATAAACCATGCCTTTTTTGTTATATGTACAAAATTAAATTAGTCAAATGATCATTCACATTTTTGAGGCTCCTTTTAAGCTAGGTAGAACTACATAAATACCTTAGCTTTTACTTAAAATGTCAGAGTTTACAAAATAGTTTGATGCACAGTCTTAGTTCTGTGCTGGGATTCCGGAGAGCTCTCTGGCCTCTTTTTAAAATAGATGAAACCAAAGCAGATTGTGACTTGCCTAGAATTGCATTGGTGACATGGCTCATCATTGACGAAATCTGATTTTTAGTTCAGATCTTTTGACTTCAGAAATAAGTATTCTTTCCTGTTGTATATATATCCATAAATGTATCAATACTGAGCCAATACAGAGGCATAATTTATCATTAGATGACAGATGGCAGTGATTCAAATATATGCCCTAATTTTATTTGAAAACTAAATAAAGCACAAGCAATAGAAAATGTGTACCTGACTTTGCATTGTGACTTGGATTCTATTACCTGCTCTTACATTTTATTTCTGTGCTAATGTTTCTTTTGCCATACTTCACCAAAAAATCATATATCACTTCTTTTGATTCCCATGGTCTTAGTTGAGAATCAAAAATGACTCCCCTCAAGTCTCCTACATGATATTTTTTAACAAGTTCCATTTTATATATTCCATTTCAGGGAATCTTTAGCCCCAGAAAATGCTTTGAGCATAGATTTTAAAAATGCTAAGTGAATTATATTTCTACCTGGTGAGTTATTGCCGTAAAAGGGGTGGGACGTCGCAACATATAAAACGTTTCTGTTCTGTAGTATAAATTTCAGGAAGCCCAGTGTCAGGTTCAGTGTGATTGAACATGTTCATCAATCTGTGTTAATACCAGCTGGTAAAGCCTGCCACTGTTTGCAGTGGATACCCTTGATTTAATAGGACACTCAATGTGTTCTTGCCCTGGGAGAAATGTTGGCAGTACTGAGATTCCAGATTTAATTTTTGTTATTCCAGAGGCATGTCTGTAAACACAGTCCTTATCACCTGAATACATATATAATCTCTTACATTTATATAACATCTCCTCTCAAAGTGTCTCCTGTGTATTATATTATTCCTATCTAAAGGAATGAGCAGCGTTTACTGAGTCAGACCCGAATGGTACTGTGTTGTGAGTGTGAGTTTCTTTGGGGGTACCAGAGCTGGAAATCGGGGAAAAGGAGGATCTTTATCTTTCATGTTGTCAACATCAGAAATCTAGGAAGGAAGCCAGAAGGGTACCTTATCATTACTCATCACAGATTGACTTTTTTTGGCTTTTGTTTATTTAGACCTTTCCAGAATCATTCACGTATTCAACAGAGTGCGAAGATCCTAAGCTGCCTACCTAATTCATGAGCATCGTTTGTGCTTTCATGAAGTTGTAGGCAATAGCCTGCATGTTCATGTTAGTAAACAAGCTTAGATTCATTCTCTACATGTTTAATGATTTTAATAGGCCTTACGTTATCTCTATTCCTTTTTATATTTGCTATTTAAAAGAGTGGCCCTTCTCCTTGGGTGGCCCCTGTACAGCTTCTGTATAGAATGTGTTCCTATAATCTGTAGGATTTGGGGAACAGTAGTAAATGAAGGAGATATAATTCTTGCCCCATGAAGTAAGTCTTTGGAAACAAACAATTAAAACAAATAGTTAAAAATCGTAAAATGGAGATTACAACTAATATCGAATATATTAGAATGTAACTTTCTAATGCACTTGTCTAAGCTCTCGCCCTAATCTAAAAAAACTTAAATCCAAACTGATCTAAAATCTGAAACTTTTTGAGCAGTAATATGACACCACAAATGTAACCTTCATCCTTGATCTCATGTGATAGGGTGTAGTCAAAATGTAGACACTCAAAATAAAATTCCCTTTAGGCTATGTATATAGGAAGGTATGTAGGAAACTTGTGTTTATATAAATGAATATTGTGTTTAGTCTTGGTTTCCATCCTTATGATATTTGCATATACAAATATTATAAAATATGGAACTGTCTTGAATCTGAAACATTTCTGGTCCAAGACATTTTAGGTAAGAGATGCTTAACCTGGACTAACCTTCTGTTTTTCCAGTTTCTTATCTTTCTCTTTCCAGTCCATTCTTTTTTGGGGAGGAGGGAGATACTGGGGATCGAACTCATTATGTGCTCTATGGACCCCCATGTTACTCATACTGCTTTCCCTGTGCTCATTCATGGGCTTCTCTCTGGCCTCCTCAGCTCTTTATAGTCTTTGCTTTCTGCTTAGAATTTACATCTGAATACTTGCATTCTTAATGTCTTTAGGAACCAACTTGCATGTTTTCTTCTATGATGAGCTCTTTCCTATTCTCTGTCCCAAACAGTTCCCTTATTATTGTTAGTACAGAATGTTTTCCCCCATGCATAGCACTTTTATTCAACAAATATTTTTCCAGCACCAATTATGTATCAAGCACCACTCCAAGTCTTTTGGCAGATATCAGTGAAAAAAAAAGAAAAATCCCTGGCTTCATGGAGGTTTAAATCTATAATCAGCTCAAATTAATTTGGGGGCATGATTTTTTTTATATGAACAGTTGCTTGTACCATTTCTAAGAAACAATTTTATTTTCCCATGAAATGTATTTCATACCTTAATCAAAAAAGTCAACTTATTATGTAAATGTGAGTATGTTGCTGGACTACATATTTCATTGTTCTACCTTTATAGCAGTACTACCTTGTTTTGATTACTATAGCTTCATCATAATCTTGAAATCACAGTGTCCTCTCTTTCAGGATTTTTTTGGGGGAGGTTATTCTGTACTCTTTGTATATGCATTATGAATTTTAAAATCAGCCTGCTGGGGGTTTTGGTTGTTGTTTGACTGAATTGACAGGTCGATTTGGAAAAATAAGCATCTTAACAATATTGAGTCTTTCAATCCCTAATCATGATATGTTTATTTAGGTTTTTAAAATTTCTGTCAGTGACGTTGTACTTTTTATTTGCATATCTTTTGTTAAATTTGTCCTTAAGTTTTATGGTTTTAGTCATATTGTAAGTATCTTTTTTTAAATTTTATTTTTAGTTGTTAGCTAATGTATAGAAAATGACAGTTTTTTGATTTCAGTATTCCCTTTAATTAAATTGTAAATCTTAAAATTGTGTTTTTGTTTTCTGTGGGGGGTCATATTTCTTGAGATTTTTTTTTAATTTATGTGATCATGTTGTCTCTCTGGACAATTCTATTTCCTTTTTCCTCAATATTTTGCCTGTTGTGTGATTTTCTTGTCTTATTGCACTGGTTAGGACCTCCTAAAATGTGAATTAGGGCAAGAAAGAATAGCCTTGCCTTGTCTTGATCTTAGGGGAAAGTATTCAGTCATTCATCTTTAAATGTGGTGCTAAGTATAAGTTTTTAGAAAATACTGATTATCAGGTAGAGTTTTTATGAGTGTTAAGTATTGTTCCATCTTTTTCTGCATTCATGAAGATGATCATGTGATGTTTTCTCCAGAAACCAGCCTCCAGTGTGGCCCCAGTGAATCATCCACCCTGGGATTTAAACCTTTGGGTTGTCTCTTCTATTGGTCTTTTGGCAAGTAGAAATGGTGGAAATGGTGGCATGTCTCTTCTGAGATTTGATTTTAAAAGGCATTGCAGCTTTCCATCCAGGGCATGCTCTCTTGTTTGTTCTTGCATTATTTTTTCTGGGGATAAGCCAATTGCTATGTAATGAACAGCTCTGTGAAAAGGCCCACATGGTGATAAAATGAAGCCTTTTAAAAAAAAAAAAAATGAAGCCTTTTACCAACAACCACACAAGTTAACTTGGAAGCTAAGTTAATTAACTCTCAGAATTAACTGTCAGAATTCTATATCCTCAAATCGACAACTTGACTATGACCTGAAAGATCCTGGTCCAGCCACTTTTAGATTTGTACCTTTGGAAACTATAAAATAATAAGTGCTAAATTCATGTACAGTGTTGCACAGAAATACATGACTAGTACAATTTTTTTATTTGCTAATGTATGGAAATGCATTGATAGATTTTTTTAACATGTTAAACCTCATATGTTAAGCCAGTCTCATATGCTTATATAAAAACTCACTTGATCTTGCTATATTGATAAAAACTTTATTGAGTTATAATTCACATACCACCTAATTCCCAATTTAAGCATACAATTGAATGTTTCTTAGTATGTCCACACATTTGTTAGAAACATGACCAAAATTTTAGAAAATTGTCATCATCTGGAAACGAAATTCCATACCTTTAGTTTTCATACCCAATTCCTCCACCTCATCCAGCTCTAAGAAGTTTTTAGTTTTGGCTCTTACTTTTAAATCTTTGATCCATTTTGAGTTAATTTTAATATAGTACGAGAAAAGAATTCTATTTCATTTTTTACATGTGGATATCCTATTATAGAAAACACTGTCCTTTCCAATCCAGATGTTTTTTATTTTATTTTTTTTTTCTGATTATTCCAGGTAGAACCTATAGTGCAGTGTAGAGCATGGGTAGTAAAAGCAGGCATCTTCATGATTTTCTTGATCTTAAGAGGGAAACATCCAGCCTTTCCCCATTCAGTGTTATATTATCTGTAGTTTTTGGTAGATGACCCTTCTCCGGCTTAAGGCACGTTCTGTTCCTTCTTTGTAAAGTAATTTTTATCATGAAAGGATGTTGGACTCTATCAAATGCTTTAACTGCATCTATTAAGCTGTGGTTTTCTTTTTAAATGTTCTCCTTTTTATATATTTCTGGATTTGGTTTGCCAATATTTTTCTTAAAATTTCCACTTTGTTCCTAAGGGATATCAGTGTAGATTCTTGTCTCCTCTTTGTATGGGTTCATATCAAGAATATTCTGGTGTCATTAAACATGAGACTTTTTCTTCCTTAAAAGTTTGAAATAATCCATTAGTGAAGTCATCTGGGTTTTATGTTTTCTTTGTAGTAATGTTTTGAATTATGGGTTTGGTTTTTTCATAGATATGACTCATCAGATTTTGTTCCTTCCAGTATCGATTGGTAATAGGTAGATATCAGAAATTTTGTATATTTCTTTTAAATTGATCTGTAGTATCTATGATACCTTCTGTTTTTATTTGTGATAGTGGTAATTTGTATTTTTCACACCCTTTGATTCTTTGTCAAAGAATCAGCATTATATTTTTAATGAGCTTCTTTACTCTGGTATTTCATTGATTTCTTTTTCCTTTGTTCACATTGAGTGAAATTTGCTCTGATTTTGTAGCATCTTTACGTGACAGTTTAGATCATTGGTTTTCAATTACTCTTCTATTTTAATGTAAGTATTTAGACATACAAATTTTCCCTAAGCATTGTTTTAGTTACATGTCACAATTCTGCATTTTCATTATTTTTCAGTTTAAAAACATTTTCTGATTTCTCTTATAATTCCTTCTTTGACTTTTTGATTACTTAGAATTTTAGAAATTTTTTGGTTTTCAAGTATTTGGGGATTTTTTTAATCCTTTTGTTATTGATTCTAATTTACATTAAGTTGTTACTAGAATTTGTTGGCTTATTTTATATTCCAGTAAATTGTCTGTTGGTGAATTCTACATGTGCACTGGAAGAGATACCATACTCTATCAGTGTTCTATAAATGTCAGGTCAAACTGGTTGATATGTTAAAACCTTCAATAATAGTACTTTTTTTCCCCTTAAACCAGTTATCTTTTAAATAACTTAAGAAAGGGAAAAATGTTTTATATCTTTCAACAACATATTTCTATTTCTGGTGCTCGTCATTCCTTGTTCAGATTCAAGTTTCTGTCTGGTATCATTTACTTTCATCCTGAAGAGTTTTCTTTAATATTTCTTGAAATAGCTGTTTGTTTTATCACAGCTTGTCTTCATCTGAACTGTCTTTATTTTGCCTTCATCTTTTTAAAAGAGTTTTTTCCATATATGAAAATTTATTTTGACAGTTTTGGTGTTTTTTTTTTTTTCTTTTTTCTTTTTGCCTTGTAAGCACAGTCAAGGTGTTTTGTTGTCTCTGGTTTGCATTATTTTGGTGTTATTCTTGCCATCATTCTCTATATTTAATATGTCTGTTTTATGATCTCTTTTAAATTTTTCTTTCTCACTGGATTCCAACACTTTTTATATGGGAATTATTTTTATTTCTCCGAGAGTTTTGTGGAACTTTTTGATATATAGGTTTATTGCATTCATCAGTTTTCAGTCATTGTTTATTGATTAGTTGATGATTTTTATCTATTTGATTGACTGACTGACTGACCAACTTCCCATTTCTCCTTGCCTTGGAACTCAAGATCATACTTAGGTTAGATCACCTAATGTCTTATTAATATTTTATCTATTTTGTTTCTTTCCAGAATGCTCCCAAGTTTTGCATAAGTTCAGATAGTTTATTTTGTCCTGTCTTTAAGTTCACTGATTTTTCTTTCCATAATGTCTAATTTCTTGACATGCCTATTCAGTAAAATTTTCATTTCAGATTTTGAATATTTTAAAGTAGGTCTATCCATATAGCTCTTTCTATAATTTTATTTCTCTATTAATAGTTTGTATTTATTCCATTGTTACATTCATACTTTCCTTTAAATCCTTGCATATTTTAAATAGCTGCCCTAACATTTTTTGTCTGCTAATTTTCTGAATATTTCTGTTAACCAATTTTTCTTTTTTTTTTTTTTTAATTTTTGGTACCAGGGATTGAACTCAGGGGCACTGAGCCACATCCCCAGCCCTATTTTGTTTTTTATTTAGAGACAGGGTCTCACTAAGTTGCTTAGTGCTTTGTTTTTGCTGAGGCTGGCTTTGAACTCGCGATCCTCCTGCCTCAGCTTCCTAAGCTGCTGGGATCACAGGCGTGTGCCACCATGCCCAGCCCTTTAACCTATTCTTGAGCCACTTTTTCCTGTTTCTCTGCATATCTCGTGTTTTCTTACTTTATATTAGATATTTTGAATAGTGTATTTTGAGTATATGAATTTTGTTATCTTATGCTATTAAGTTTAATTCTGGCAAGCTGTTTACGTGGGATTCTTTCCAGGCTTATTTATAATGTGTTCGGGTTGATCTATATAAGTCGTATATATTTTCCTGTTTCTAGGATCTCTATCTGCAGCAGGGTGTTCAGTGCAGTCTCTGCTCTCTTGATGACCACAATGTGGATATTTTCTAATCTTGTGCAAATTCCAGTAATTTACAGCTTCTGTGTCTCTGGGTCATTCTCCCCATATTTCCTGTTTTGTTTTCTTTTTCTTTTTCCCAGATTGAGGAATCTTTTCCTGAATGTTATAGTTATTATTTAGGCAAAGACTCATGAAAGTCTTGTGTACTTTTGGGGGGCTCTTTTTTCTTCCATATCTCATTTATTTCTGCTACCCTGCCTCCACAAACTCAGATTTTTACTCTTTCAGCTCAATTAATCTTCTTCCTGCACAATTGTCCAGAAATGCTTCTGGGGTCTGTGAATGTGGGGCTTCCCTCCTTTTATTTCCCTGCTCCCATGGCTGTTAGTCCTTTGCTGCCTGTTGTCCAGTATATGCAATTATATCGTACATTGTGTGCAGTCATATCATCCTGTCCAGACACAGAAGTCTGGATAATTTTTATTAAATGCCAGTGTGAACAAGTGTGCTCTAGTTACTTTTCTGATTATTTCTTACTATTTACACAGCCTCAAGAAATCATTTTCACTTTTTTTCTGTTGGGGGTGACGTAACCAGCAATTGAACTCAGGGGCCCACAACCACTGAGCCACCTCCCCAGTTCTGTTTTGTATTTTATTTAGAGACAGGGTCTCACTGAGTTGCTTAGCACCTCGATTGTTACTAAGGGTGGCTTTGAACTCTTGATCCTCCTGTTTTGGCCTCCTGAGCTGCTGGAATTACAGGCTTGCACCACCGTGCCAGCCTCATTGCTTTTATTTTATTTTTTTTAAGTTGTAGATGGACACAATACCTTTTATTTTATTTATTTATTTTTATGTGGTGCTGAGGATTGAACCCAGGGTCTCTCACATGCTAGGCAGGCGCTCTACCACTGAGCTACAACCGCTTTGAACATTGATCCTCCTGCCTCAGCCTCCCGAAGTGGTTGGTGTTATAGGCTGATGGTGTCCTCTCCCCAAAAGATAGAAATTACAGGCATGCGCTACCATGCCAGCCTTTGTTGCTTTTTAAATTACCTCTTACTTCACTGTTACAGCCAAGAATGGCTGTAGCAACACTAATTTAATAGGAAAGCAACTTGAGCAACAAACTGGGCAACTTAAACAACAGGAATTTGTTTTCTCACAACCATGGAGGCTGTAGGTCCAGTAGTAAGTATGGTTCCTTTAAAGGTTTTAAAGGAAGAATCTGTTCTAGATCTCTTTCCTTGGTGTGTAGGCGACTCCCTTCTCCCTGATCTTCATATTGTCCTTTGTATGTGTCTGTATCTAGACCTCCTCCTCTCCTAAGGATACAAGTCATACTGGAGTAGGGTTCACCCATATGAACTCATTTTAACTAAACCACCTCTGTAAAGTCCCTATCATCAAATACAGCTGCATTCTGAGACATTTCTATCTTTTGGGGAGAGGATCCCATCAGCCTGTAACACCAACCACCACTTCTCTCTCTTACTTTTTATTTATACATGTTGTAAAATTTGACTTCCTTTGATATTGTTCACGTATTTATTTGTATCTTCAATCTGTTTTATTATCACAAAAATAGACCAAATTTTCTTAAGCCACGTTGTTAGTCTTCAAGAATCATTGACCCTTTTGAAAAACCAGTGAAATCTGTAAAGCTACTTTCCACAAATGTCTATTTTCACATATGAAACTTTACATGTAAATTGGGGGATTTTAAGATGACAAATAATCCACCCACGGACCCTTCAACATAGAATTCTCATCCCAAATATTCCTTGTTTTCGTCTAAATTCCATTAACTGACTGGTATAGATGCCATTTATGTATGTCTTCCAGATTTTCTTCTGAGTTGCATGCAAATAAAGAATATTGACCTAGCCGGGGATACATGAATAGGTTGTGCATGAATTTATAGGTACCGAAAGGGGAAAGAAATCCATCACTATTTGATCAGTTCTCTTTCAAATCTAGTTCGTAGGGTATGTGGTCGGTGGTCATATATTAAACTTTAAAGAGGTTTTGGCTTTTTCCCCTTGCATTTAAAAGGTTATGTGCTACAATGTGAGACAAATAAATCACAATTCACTACAACAGTGTTGCAGTCAGTTATATAAATTGCTAGGGAAACACTAAATCTGTCACTTAGTGTGTTCTGACCATTTAACAATTGAAATAGTGTTAGAAAAGAAAGCTGACTGGAAACCAAAGAAGCAAATTTAGTGGCAGTTGTAATTAGCAAGATCAATGGTTAGTGTTAAAGGTTCATTGTTTGGTCATTTCAGTTGATCCAAGTGAAAAAAAATTGCTATTCAAAAGACTTAGCTAGATAGAGTTAGCTGTAAAAGAATTCAGAAAAACAAGTTGCTAACTTGATAACATCTTGAAGAATATTGTTTCTCAACTTTCTGTGTTGCTAGGACAGTAACAGCTTGTTTGTTTCATTTGTGCTTTTAATTGATAAAATTGGTATTCCAGACATTTTGCTCATACCCTGTGTTTTTAGCTGTTCATCTACTTCAGAAAAAATCTTGGTCGGTGTTTATCTTTCTCATAGCAGTTCTTTGAACCCCATTTATCACAACTTTCTGTTTCTTCAAGAATACCAGAGTTTTCAGTCTCACATCATAACCTCAAGAATGAATACCTGACCCACAGCAAACACCACTTTAAATAACATTGAGTTTTCTGTGTTAGTAAGATTTTTGTACCTTTTGTATTTAATTGTCTTTAATTTATCAGTTTTTATAAACAGGTAAAGTTGAAAATTTTTTCTTAGATGATGATGATGATGGTGATAGTGATGATATGATTAGCTTCCTATAGTGAATGCCTAATTCCTGAATGAGATACTTAATCTTAACTAAGATATTCCTATGACTTGGAGTTGCTCTTTTCCCTGTTTTACAGATAAGGAAACTAAAGTTCAGGATAGGGTAACTCAAGGTCATGCAAGTGGACCCTGTATCTGTCT
The DNA here is from genome assembly GCF_964194105.1 of Spermophilus citellus. Taxonomy (NCBI): domain Eukaryota; kingdom Metazoa; phylum Chordata; class Mammalia; order Rodentia; family Sciuridae; genus Spermophilus; species Spermophilus citellus. The sequence goes on along the minus strand of NC_138187.1, from coordinate 73,918,207 downwards.
GACATCATGTTTTGACTATTACTTCTATGGAAATGAGGTCACAGTGGAAGTTCAATTGGAGTGGTTGGGCACATAGCAAATATTCATTAAATGTTTATTGCCTAAAACATTTTTAGGGCTTATGAAAGACATAAATGTCTTAAGACAGCTCTGTTTCTACCAGAACTAGGCACCAAATGGAACATGAAGAACAAGTCATAAAATTGAGATACCACACTAACTTAATAGGAAAGCAACCTGATAAAGATTACTGTGACTTGTGTATGATAGTCTGAAAATGTTTCAGCATGTCTTAGCTTGAGCTGCTGTAACAAAAATACTATAGAATTGGTGACTGTCACAAGCTATGCCATTAACAATGCATACACATTTGTGTCTTTCCATGATATTACAATTTATTGAATAACAATAACTTCATAAGCTACACCGCTTTCAATATTTGTAATTCACAATTCTTTTATTTCAATCTTATTAGTACATTTCAATTTTGGTAATACCTATTACACTCAAATCATACATCATATTTCACACACATATACACATATATGTGATGTACATATATGTATCACAGAAACTCTGAATAGATTAAGTTGGCTGCAGGGTTAGAGGATATGGTGCCAGGAACACATCTATCTGAATAGATGTGAATGCAAAGAGTCACAGAGGCCTCCTAGGTGGTCAGATAGGGGTTTTAATGAACCAGTTACACGGAGTTGTCAAGGCAGAGAGTTTGGACAGACTCTCTTGTCAGAGTACCAGCTTGGAGTATTGGCTTCATAGGTCAGCTCAGAGTAGGGCCATGTGTTGTCATCATGGGCAGAATTTGTTCTGTTCTGCAACCTGGAGGGATAGAACCAGAGGTTTGTCACTGCTGTGATTTTTCTGGGCAGAGTTCTTGAAAGCTGACGAGGTGACAGGGTCAGGGTGCTTTTATATCTGCTTTGAGGGGACTCTTCCTTTTATGGCTCTTAGGTGAGACAGTTATATCCAATGATGTTGATAAGCTCCCCTGTCTTGTGTTCCTGGTGTGATTTGGGATGGTGACATATTTAGATGTTCCTGATTTATTGATAGCTTGTCACATACAAGTTATTTATCAATTTGTGTTGTTTAATTGATTGTTTAATTGCACAAACCAGGCAAAGAGTCGTTCTGCTTAGGCACCTGGACTTGGAATAGTGTAACTCATGACAACTACTCCTTTACAAAATGGAGGAACTCAGGGTTAGATGTAGCCTGAGACCTCAGAGTCATTTTCCACAGCCTGCTCTCCACAGTGACTTAAAATTATTTCTCATGGTTCTAGTTCAGTTCTCAGAGTGCAGGTGGACACTTTCTTACCAGAACCTACGCTGGGTTCTGGCATGGCCCAGTGGGCAGGGGAGATTGAAATTGACTGTCTCTCTTATTCAGTTCTTATAAGGGCACTGATCTCATTCATGAGGGCCCCGATCACCTCTCAAAGGCCTCATCTCCATGTATATCACTTTAACCTTTAGAACTTCATGAACTTGGGGGGATACAGGCATTCCTCCATAGCAGGTAAAGGCAAGGCTGCCAGTGACCTCAGCAGAATCAACTTCAATAAAAGAAAAGTTAAGAAAAGCAGCAGTGTATCAAATTTCATGACAAATGCATATTTAATCTGTTGTTAAGTGTTTGTCCTTGTTTCCTCTGTGCTTTCCTCAGTTGCTTATCAGAATTTCTGCCTTTGATTCAATTGGGTGTTCTGTGACAAATTGAATAACCTTGAGGTATCACTTTGGAATCTGCTAATGCTGTTCTTGTCCATTTTGCCTAGTTCATTTTCAGGTTATGAGACAATGGACCTTTTAAGGAAGCTAATGAAAGCTATGAAGTCTTTAGGAAAAAAATGTAAAAAATGTCCCTCGATATCAACAGGAAATTTGTATCTCCTGACAACTTGCAGATACTGAAATCCAAAGATCCTCACATCTCCTATATAAGATGGTGTAATATTTGCATAGAACATGTATATGTCCTGGTGTACACTTGAAATCATTTCTGGATTACTCATAATACCTAATATAGTGTAAATGCTATTTAAATAAGTAAATGCTATGGATAAATAAACTGATATGATAAAATGGCATGATTAGAGAATAATGGTAGGAAAGAAAAGTCTCTATATATTCAATACAGACACATTTTTTAAGAATGTTTTTTAATCTTGGGTTGGTTGAATCGACAAAACCTAGGGATTCAGAGGCCAACTGTGTATACATGACCATTTGATTTGAGGTTAAAAAACTCAGCCCTGGCCCCACAGCATTCTTAACCACATCCAAAAGTATTGAAGATAAATGGCAGTGACTATTTATATTCAGTTAAAAAAGAATCAGCAAGAGCAGATAAAGAGAAGATGGATGATTATGCATATAAAACACTGATCAACTTTGCTAGCGATTGATGAATTCCAGATTAAAACAAGTTGCCATTTTTTAATATATTGACTAACAAAGATATTAGAAAATAATAATGCAAAGTTACAACGAGTGTTTGGTGAAATGGTATTTTCGTACATTGCTGTTGGTTTATAAATGTATTGTTGATCATATTTTAGCAGTATATGCTTGGCACCATAAAAGGCCTTCCCACCTTTGTAATGTGTTCCATTGGGAAACTATCATCAAGAAATATTAAAAACCTCAGAAAAATATTTCACAAAGTTTTTGTAGTAGTATTTATAAATAGTGAAGAATTTTGCCATCACCTTACAGTGCAATGATGTAAACCTGGCTAAACCATGGTAGACTGTGGAACATAGAATCATTCTAGAATGCTTATGTTATAAGGTCGGGTTTATAGTGTGATTCTTATTGTAGATAATATTCACATATCTTCATAAAAACAATTAATGAAGAAGTTATTGATTAATGTCTGTATGTTGGGATTCTGGGTGATTTTTTTTTCCTATTTTTTATTGTTCACAATTTCTCCAAAGTGTCAACATTGGTTTTATAGCTTTTCTGTACAACAAACTTCCCCCAGATATAGTGAAGTAAAACCAAAAGCATTTTATTTACTCAGTTCTATCCATTTGTTTTATTTACTCAGTTCTATCCATTACTTCTTACTTACTTGGCTCTCCCATGAGTCTGGTATCAGCTAAGGGATTCGTTGGTAGCTGGGTGCTATGGTTTAAAAGAGTTCCCCCAAAGTTCATGGGTTGGGAAATTAATTCCTGAATGCATATACTACTGATATTTGGAGATGGGGCCCTTAGGAAGTAATGAGGGTTCAATGAAGTCATGAGACTAGAGCCCCCCAAGTGGGATTGACAGCTTAACAAGAAAAGGAAGTGGAAATTGAGCTGGTTTGCTTGCTTTCTCACTGTACCATACCCTCTACCCATGTCACAATGACATAGGAAGGCCTTCATCAGATGTTGGCACCTTGATATTGGACTTTTTAGCTTCCAAAATGGTGAGGAATATTTTTATCTTCATAAATTACCCAGTCTCTAGCATTCTGTTATAGCAGTAGACAATGGAAATGGACTAGGACACCAGGTGGCCTAGGATGACCTCACTCACATGCTTAGGGGCTGGCATGCTGTCAGCCAGGATGGTACACCTCTCTCCTAGGTAGCCTGTCATTTTCTGACAGGCTAGACAACTCTTGTGGGCAAGGTATAAACCTCGGTACATAGCCCTTTTCAAATCTCTACTTCCTTCCACATTTACTAACGTTTCAGTGGCCAAAGAAAGTCACATGACTATACTGAGACCGTGTGCAAAAGAACTACAGAGCCTTCAGGAAGGAATGGTGGATATAGATGGGATTGCATGTGTTTTTACAAAACATCTTTGATATAAACAATGTGATCAATGCCATAAAAAAAGAAAACCCCTTAACTCATAGAATCCTACCTTTAAGCTATCTAGGAGTCACAGGATCTTTATGTTTCGACTCTACTAGAGATCTCCTTATCTTTGCATTTCTCTATTACCGGAAGGATAAGAGAAGGAACTCAGATCTTCAGCCTGCCTGTGCCCACCATTCCTTCCCCATCTTGAGTGGCCAGGTACTTAGGCTTATCTGTACTGGTCACACACTAAAGAAAACCAGTAGGTGGGAGCCATAGAGAGGTTAATAGAAGTGTAATAAGAGAATGCCCGTGTTATGGCTGGTATGGAAGTGTTTTTTTGTTATTGTAATATCACTAATAATGTTTTATAGTGTTCTGTTAGAATCAAAATATAGTTTATGGGTAAATTTTCTGTGGCAAGATAAAAATATATTTTTTTTACTCCCACTTTCTGTAATGGTAGCAACAAGTTTCATAGACATTTTGTGGATAGTATATTGAGACCTTTAACGGTTAAATATTGAAGGAGTGGACACTGACTGGGAGTGGCTGAGAGAACCAGCGAAGGTAAGCATCCAGAATATTTTTGCATAGTGTCTTAGCTTCCGGTTGCTGCTATAACAGATTTACCATAAACTTAGTAGTTTACAACTATTCCAGTTTATTCTCTTACAGTTCTGGAGGTCAGAAGTCTGGAACCAAAGTTAGAATCAAGTTGTCACCCAATCTGGTTCCTTCTGAGGAGTTAGAGGGGGATCCCTTTTCAGCTTCTGGTGATCATCTGCATTCTTGGCCTGTGGTCCCTGGATCTTCCAAATGTGTCACATTAGCCCCTGCCTCTGTCATCATGTGGCCTTCTCCTCTCACTGATTCCTCTCCTGTCCCTCATATCAGGACTGCTGTGATTTGTCAGCCCATCCAGATCATCTCCCCACCTCAGTATTCTTAACTTAATCTCATCTGCAGAGTCCCTTTGCCCATATAAACTGACATTCACAGGTTTCAGAGCTTGGGGCATGAATGGATTTGGGGGACTCTTCTTCAGCCTGCCACACATAGTAATATACACTCAAGCTTCGTAAGTTAGTTGCATTTATGAAATTGATCACTTTGCCCGTGTGTCTCGGTGGCTCCACCTCTCGTCTTCCAGGTGAGCTGGCTGGTCTGCAGAGTCCTGCTTAACGTCAGGATCCTAATTCTACTGCGATTTGAGTCTGGGTTTGATGCAGGAGGTAGGTGTATGTATGACTGATTTTCATCATTCGTATTGGGGAGAAATGAAATTTATATTGCTTGCCTCCCTCATTCTATATATTGATATTATGATTAATAGCTTTTGACATAAAACTATTTTTTGAAATATGACTCTTTTATGACGTCTTTTGACAGCAGCAAAATCACACATTTAGCAGTTTTAACAGGAGTAGGTTACAGGGACTACTGGCCCCGTAGTCTATACTCAAGTCACCAACCAAAGATGTCATGTCCAGAAATATCACTAAAATGTCAACCACAAAAATTGCTTTAAAATAATCTCCTGCAGAGGGCTGGGATCTTTCTTACTTGCTGTGTTGAAATGTAAAATTTGTTAAAGACTGGGAGCCCTAAGTTATTTCTTTCTTTTAAGAGATGCCAGATGGATGTTGAATTAAGTCCAGTTCAGTTTTTCTTCAGATAATTTTTTAAGTTTGTGGTGGTGTTTTGGATCCTTATCAGTGCGTTCTCCCTCCTCCAGTTCCCCACAGCTACCCACAGCCTGGCATCAGTGTGGTTGCCTTGGTACCTGTTCCTGAAGGCTGTCTGCAGTGAAACGTGGTTGTTTAAATAGCACGACTTGTCATCTAAAAGTAGAAGTCATTAGCACGACGCCATTCGGCGAGTGCTGTCTTGAATACCGTTTTAAAATTTTTCTTATTTTATCACTTTAATGTTTACTCATGTCACCACTGGAAATTTCAGGGCCTGGTTCACAGTATGGATGTAGAATGAAAAATGTAAAATTCTCCCTCAGAGTCTCCTGAAGTTCATGCCCCAAACAGTGACCCCTGTTGGATATTTCATGTAATTTTAGAGACGTGAATTTGGCTGTGCCTGCTGCAGGAGTACTTTGAGCCATCAGTAATGCTTACCTGCTTGTAGCTGGAATACACAATTGAACAGCCTTCCGATATTTCTAAGGCAAAGGAAATTCCTACTGGCTTTAGTTTAAACTTTAATTGGTCTACATTGTGATTGTGAATTCACCAGAAACACATTTATCTGAGGAAAACTAAGTTGTTTTAAGTTCAGTATAAAAGATGAGTTGGATGCTTTGGGAGGCTGTGTATTCATTTACCTGCATCCAAATGATCAACACCATGTAATTATAACAAAAGGTGCAGCCAGGTGGAACATCTTTCCTTTCTGTCCAGGTGAATCAACTCTGAAGCCGTTGGCTGCTGTCACTGCAGGTAAGAGGGGCGGGCGGTGGCATCCCGCTCCTTCAGTGGCATCTCTGCAGAAGCCACCAACTGGCAGCCTGCATTGTGAGAGATGCACATTAATTAGTTCCTTGAAACTCTTTCCTCATTAACTCCAGCTACAGTGTCAGAGAAAATGTTCTGGGGTGCAGAGTGTTGGTTTTGATAATGGGAAAACAACGGTTGCCGTCGGAAAATGTCATCTTGTTTGTAAACAGTCAGATCATGCACAGTCCCTTTCTGCCTGGTTGATCGTGTTTTGTCATTAAAGGGCTTGATCTTGCTTGAAGCTTAGCAACTCACTTCATCCAGTGGATACAGATGGTAGAGAAGGATGTTTGATTTTTAGGACATTAAATAGTGTAGAGGTTTTTGTTGGTTGGTTGGTAGAGTAGGGAGGGTGGTGAGAAAAAAAAAGAAGGGAGACCTTTTTGTTGTTGTTGTACTAACTAGTTCAGTTCAGGAAAAAGAGATGGAGAGCTATGATAAAAATAATTTATATTCATTAAAGAACTAAAACTTTCAGAAAGTTAACAAATATTCACTCAATATCTCTCCACCTTGAAATAACTACTATGTTTTGGTGACGGTCATTCAAGATGTATCCCTGACACAGTCAAAGGTGGATCTAGAAGTAGAAAGGTAACTGTATTGACAAATTTGAAAAACAATATTTTTTAAACTTAGTACATTTTATTTGAGTCTAAAAAAGGGAAATCAACCGAAGAAACTTTCTGAACTTTTACTACTTGATCCAAGAATATAAAGACTAAAAGAGCATTGAAAAGTCAAAATAGAAATTCTAAACAATATTAATGTATAGCTGTATTTTAAATCATACTTTGCAAAATAGATTGATAGCTTTTTGACCTGTTGCCGTGTTGACTGGATTTAATTGTCAAGTGGATTTTCATGTGGTATCTATCCATGTTCCGGTTTAGTCTTTCTTGTCTGCTCTAACAAAATACCTGAGACTAGATCATTTATAAAGAACACAGAGATTTATTTCTTATGGTTCTGTAGCCTGGGAAGTCCCAGATCAACATTCCTATAGGTTTGGTGTCTGGGGAGGGCTGCTCTCTGCTTCCAAGATGGTGCCTTGCTGCCACATCCTTCAGAGGGGAGGAGCATTGTGACCTCAGGTGGCAGAGGGCAATAGGGATGAACTACCTGCATGGAGCCTTCTAATAAAGACACCTGATCCCATTTACACAGGCATCATGACCAAATCCCCTCCTAAAGCCCTACCTCTTAATGCTATTAATGGGTGATTTAAGTTGTAACATGGATTTTGGAGGGAACAAAAACATTAAAACCATGAATGTGAGAAATTCTGTTCAGATTTGATAGAAAACGTATCCAGTATGAAAATCTTGTATTGACTTAAGTTGTTAAAGTGATAGCAGAAACCACCCTGTTTTTTTCTATTTACTGTTTAACTTGCTTTTTCTGCAATGCTTTTTATTGCTTTTTCTGCAATGTCCTTGGATTCTTTATTTTTATTCATATATATTCCTATAATGCATATATTCCCATATATATCCTCTCACACACACACATATATATACACAGTACACTTTTTTTTAAAGAAAGAGAGAGAGAATTTTTTTAATATGTATTTTTTATTTTTCGGTGGACACAACATCTTTATTTTATTTTTATGTGGTGCTGAGGATCGAACCCTGCGCCCCGTGCATGCCAGGCGAGCACGCTACCACTTGAGCCACATCCCCAAGCCCTCACACTACACTTTTTAAAGTATACTACACATTAACTTATAGCTCAGTGAATTATTAACCGGTAAGAACTTGAAGCAACAACTATACATGTCAAGAAATAGAGTATCTCCAGAGCCTAAGACGTCTTTTTAGGCCTTCTTTTTACGCATTAGGCGGGCCTTTTTTTCTGCCTAAAGATAATTACTGTCTTCACTCTTAACACTGTTTTTTAGTTGAATTTTACCTAAATAGAGCCATTCAGTATATATTCTGCCTTCTTTCACTCGACATTATGTCTGAAGATTTATCCAGACTGTTGCACGTGGCCGTATTTCATTCATTTTCATTGCTCCCATGATATGAATTATCTGCACACCAGCTCCAGTTCTCATTTGGGCTACATATTTGCTTTAGCAATAGCCCTGTCACTTTTCAGACATTCCCCACTTTGGGGCAGGCATTGAAATCAGAAGCTCTCCGTGTGCTGATGTGGGACCCCTGTGTCCCCTCCCTCCTCCCTGTCACTTCTTTCTCACACAGTGGGTGGAAGTTCATGACTCACCCATGGGGCTCCTCTGGGGACATCCACTGTTCTCCTTTTCTTCCAGCAAGCTCTCACCGTTAGATCTTAGCCTTTCAACCAAAGGCTGGCTGGTGGCGGCTTTCAGGATTCCTAGCACAGTCTGTATTGTGTTTGAATTTCAAGGAGCCGTGTGTCACCTGCCAGCGCTTCTCCTCAACTTGGTCTAAATTTCCCTGTATACAATGGATGGTTGTCACAGTTTGTGGTAACGGGTGGTGGCCATTCGATTCATTTTCAAAATTATTATATTTCATTTTTCCCCTCTCCCAGTAGATCTTAAGTAAAAGGAATATGATCAAAATCTTTTATTCCATCCTATGTAACTTATGTCTCATACCTTTTCTTAAGAGGAAGAGCACTTAGTAACCTAAGGCTAATTGCACACCTTCTGGTGCCTCATCAGTCACCCACTTCTGCCATCCTCACCCAGCGCCCCCTCCCTTTCTGAGTCCTTCCCTCGGTGGACCCTTGTCTCTACTGTCCTGCGTTAGCCCTGACACCTGCCAGCTTGTTTGCAACTTCTCATTCTTCTTAGAGGCTGGTTAACTCAGAAGAGTGCTTTCACCAGAGGGGGTAAATTATGGTATGAGGCTAGCTTTATGTTCCTTGATAGGTTTTTAATATCAGGGAATGGAGAATTATTGTATGCTGCCTTCGAGTGTGAGCTTAATATTATCATTCATCATCAGGAACCATCTGAAAACTGCCATTGGAGCTCCTGCTCAAATGCTTCATTGAACTGTACTGAGGTGCTTTTTGTTCTAGTGTGTAATTTGGTGCCAACATGGCAGTCCCTGAAGATCGAGCCATAACTGTGAAAAGGACACCATAATTCTTGAAAAAATATACACAGGTTAAGGATTTAAAGTTAAAGTAATACCTGTGAGAAACTATTTTCTCTAAAGGATGAAACAAATACAGGATATTGTATGATTAAAGGGAAACTTAGCCTTGATGTCTGATTGTATTATTTTCTTCCTAGTTCACCAAAATGGCACCCACAGTTGAAAATGCCATTAAGAATAATCAACTAAGATGGCATGCATTTGATTACCCCAAGTCAAATTATGTCAACTCCGAGATATATTGTAAAGTATATTTATAATATATTTTAGTAGTTTGAGTATATAAAAGTAATATGCTCTTAGACAACTTCCTCTGACCTTTATTTTCTATAAAATTTTCAGTTGGTCCCTTTTATAAATGTTATATAGATCCATTTCTTGAAGGTACTTAACTTGATTTTTTTTTTTTTTTGTACTGAGGATTGAACCTGGGGGTGCTTAACCTCTGAGCCATATCCCCAGCCCTTTTTAATGTTTTATTTTGAGACAGGGTCTTGATGAATTGCTAAGTGCCTCCCTAAATTGCTGAGGCTCTTTGAATTTTCAGTCCTCCTTCCTCAGCCTCCCAAGCTGCTGGAATTACAGGTGTGCATGACCACACCTTGCTTAACTTTAATTTTGAATTACTTTACTCGTGAGTTCTAAATCTGCTGTAGTTTGGATCTCAAGTGTCCCCCCAAAGGCCCATATGTTAAAGGCTTGGTCCCCAGAGTGGTGTCACTGGGAGATGGAGGAAAGTGTTATTGGTAGAGCTTAATGGGAGGTCTTTAGATCATTAGTATATACCCTTGAAGGGAATATCTCCTTTGGCTACTGTTGTGTTTTTTCTGTTGTTGTTGTTTGTTTGTTTGTTTTGTTTTGTTTGTTTGTTTTTAACCTCCCAGCCATGAGGTGAGCAGTTTTGCTCTACCTTGTTATTTCACCATGGTACATTGTCTTGCCACAGGCCCAGAAGCAGTGGACCAACCAGTCATGTACTGAAACCTCCAAAACTATGAGACAGATAAACCTTTTCTCTTTTTAAGTTGATCACCTCAGGTATTTGTTGTAGTTACAGAAAGGTGACTAATACAAACTCTCCATGTGTGTCTGCTCCCATGCTTGATCAAATCAATTTTCTGGATCAGAAGTTTCTGCCTTTCACCGTTTTTGTTCTAATCGTAGTGTACTGCTAACCACAGTCTTATAGGACTGAACAGTACATATTTCTCACACATTCTTGCTATGTGGCAGATACTTTCTACCAGCTTGATATTTATTAATGATTTTTATCCCTTGGTAACTGTATGAAGTGAATACACTTATAATCCTTACCTTGCAGACAAGGCAGCTGAGATGCAGGGATGATAAATAACCTGTCCAAGGTCATATTGTTAATAAATAGTGCATCTGGGGTTTGAGTGGAAATGTACAGAAATGGAGGATTACCAGACCTTTTGTTTTTCCTTTGCAATTATTGGTGTGCTGGCTATTTCCCACCCATTTCTCAGCCACTCAGAGAAGCATATTAAAATATGAGTGTGTGAATATATTAACATTAAAGGGTTAATCTTGGGTCTGGCCAAATTTATAAAGGACATTGAATAACTGATTCCATCATCTTCAGTAACATGTCATTGGGGAAGCATCTCTGGGCTTATGGCCACTGCCATTTAGCCTGTGTGGTGGTGACTGTTGCTCTCTATAGGGCGACTGAGGTGCTCTCTTGGGAATCAGAGAGGTTGAGCTGGGTTAGCCCATTGTTGTTTCAGAACATGTACAGGAGAGCTCAGCTCCTCAGCATGACTGATAAAGATTCCTAAGGATCTAGCCCCTTCCTGCCCTGCTATTCTTCTCCCATGTTCCCTGTTTTTTTTTCTTTTTTTTTTTTTGGTTTGTTTGTTTTTTTTAATGGTCCTTGCTTTCAGCCTTTGGTGATTATCCTCTTTGTGGAGACTCCAATTTGTTATCTAAAATCTGAATAAATATTAGAAGTTTCCTGCTGTCTCCACTCTGGATTAAGCCTTTTGTGTTCTAATCATCTCTCTTTTTAAAAAAATGGTACATAATAATTATATGTAATAATGGGTTTCATTGTGGTATATTCAAACATGCGCATAATGTAGTTTGATCAATTTCATTCCCCAGAACTTCTCCTTGCCCTCCCTCCTCCTTTCCCCTGTCCCTTTACTGTACTGGTCTCTCTTTATTTTCATTGAGGTTCTTTTTGTCCTTTTTTGAGATAAAACAGGTCCCTTGAATTTCTGAGTCTGACTTATTTCGTTAACATGTTTTTCAGTTCCATCCATTTTTCTACAGATGCCATAATCTTGTTCTTCTTTATGTCTCAGGAAACCTCCATTGTGTGTATATATACCACATTTTCTTTATCCATTCATCCACTGATGGACACCTAGGGTAGTTCCATATTTGGCTAGTGTGATTATATTGCAATAAACATGGGTATGCATGTATCACTACAGTATGCTGACTGCTATAGCTGGATTATATGGTGGTTCCATTCCTAGCCTTTTGATGAACCTCCATCCTGATTTTCAAAGCGGTTATATATGAGAGTTAATTTCTCCCACATCCTCGCCAGCATTTATTGTTATTTGTATTCTTGGTGACTGCCATTGTGATTAGTGTGAGATAAAATTTCAATATAGTTATGATTTGCATTTCCCTAATTGCTAACGATGCTGAACATTTTTTTCATATATTTGTTGACCATTTTGGGAAGAGTCTGTTTCATCTCTTACATGCCCATATGAATTACTACATTATGAGCACCTTAGGGACAGTTTTTTTTAATCTTTGTGTCACAACTGTAAGAAGCAAATGTTTGTGAATGATTAAATACCGTGTTTGCCAAAGTGAGACATTTAAAGCAGTCTTTTTACTATTCTAGTTATTCAGACATTAAGAAAGTGGAGAACTTGTTATGAGTTGAATTGTAGTGTCGTCCCCCTGCCCCCATGCGCACACACGCCGTATACTGAATTGTTAACCTCAAGTATCTCAGAGTGTGACTCTCTTTGGAGATAGGGCCTCTAATGAGGTGATTAAATTAAAATAACTCTGTTAGGCTGGGCCATAATCCAGTATGGCCGGTGTCTTTATAAAAGGAAGAAATTTGGATGCACAGACACACCAGGGATGTGCTTGCCCAGAGGAAAGACCATGTGAGCACTCAGCGAAAAGGCAGTCATCTGCAAGTCAAGGACACAGAGGAGAAACCAAGCCTGCTGACACCTTGATCTTGGATGTTCAGCCTCCAGAACTGTGAGATAATGAACGTCTCTTATTTAAGCCATCCAGTCTGTGGTCCTTTGTTACAGCAGCCCTAGCAAACTAATGAGTGGCATATGACATAACTTTAAAAGTATGTGATAGCTGCAAGGGTTTGTGTGTGCACATGAATGTGTAACTGAGCGCACACGTGTAAAAGAAGGAGGTACAGTCTTCAGAGTGATTTATTTTCTGTGTAGCAATTTATTATTATGAGAAACTCTAGTGTAGGAAAAATGTAGAGCAATCAATAAAAAATTTAAAAAAAAAAAAAAAGAACTGAAGTAAAAAGGTCTTTCAGCTTATCTTGAGTTAACTGTGAAATTAATAGGTTTGGGCTGGGAGTAGAGCACTTGCCTGGCGTGTGCAAGGTTCTGTGTTCAATCCCCAGTACTGGAAGGGAGTTTTTCATTCCCTAGACATTCTTATCAATATTGTACATTTTTTTTTTTGTATTGACTATTGTATTCAAAGATCATCTGGGTACTTCACCTCCTCCCTAGTGACTTACTGATTCTGTGCATTTCTATTGGATATTTGATTTCTATTCAAAATTTATGTTTAAAGATACAGTTCTGAAAGGTATGCTTGTTTAGTGACCGTCTAGTAGACGTTTTATGATAAACTGTTTTATGTCGTAACTGTAGTTATGAACTCAGGCATAATCGCCAGGGGTTGCCCTGTGCCTGTACATATCATCCCATGTTTGACATCATCAGTCATTTTTCTTTAAGAGGGAGGGGAGGTTAGGCTAGTGTTGTATGAATGAAAGAGAAGGAGCAGACAAACTGGTCTTTTCTGAGCATTTGAATCCCAGCAGTGCTGTGTGCTGGCCCCGTGGCCTTCAGGAGATGGTGCTGTCCTCCTTCATCTTCATTTTCCTTAACAGAGAAGCAAGCCCGTGCTCAGTTTGCTGCTTCCTTTGAGGCCCAGGATCATAAGCCTCTGTGGTAGGCTCTGGGTCACAAATGCAAAAAAGCATTTCCCCTAGTCTTGAACAGTTTGTGCTCATTTAAGGCAAACATGGCTGTTTTCTTTTTGCTTAATAAATGTGACCTACTGTAGCTAGCTGGGCGTGGTCAAGCAATAGCACACAGTGGTCATGGCTCCAAGTCACATCTGGGGAGGGCTTGGGAGAAGGGTTGTGCCAGGCGGTGTCACTCCGAGCAAGACCATGTGGCCTCTGATCCCCCGGAGCTAGAGAAAGAGACCTAGTGTGGGGAAGTAAGTAAGTTAGCTGTAAAGTGTAATAAGTACTGTGCAATAAATAGATACTGAGAAATAGCAAAATAATGGGAACTTACTTGCAATTCAGTCTAGGCAGTCTTCTCAGAAGAGGTGACATAGAGTGATTTAAGTTGCATGAGTAGCAAAAGGAAAGAGAGTGTCTTTGTTTTATTTATCTTAAACCTTACCTTTGCTATTTTAAATTGTACCCATTAGAGGACTGGACTCTTGATTAGATCGTAGAACTCCCTTTCTCCATGTTTGTTGATGTCACATTTTCACCAGAGAAAAAAGTTCCCCTTGTGATACTTCTTTGGTTTTCCAGATGGTGAGAATTAAAAAAAAAAATAAATGTGAATAATACATAAAATGCCACATACAGAGAATTTATCTATTACTTAACGCCATTATTTTGTGTCTAAAACAGTTCTTGCCATTGAAAATATATTGGTGCAATTTCCCCCCCTTTTTTTTTTTTGATGCCAGTCAAAAATTATAAAATCAGTTCTGATCAGGAATATCAGGATAGTCTGATACATGGGAATCAGCAGTAGCCACCTGGAATTTTGGTGTTGACAGTGCTGTGTAAACCAGTAGCAATCAGAAAAGTTGCTTAAAAATGCTAAATGATTGGAGCCAAGCCAGAGTTTGACTAATTCAAACTCTCTATTTTTTTTGTCAAAAAATTGAGCTTCAGAAATACCTTCACACATTGAAAATGATTTTGTAATTGTTGATTGTTTTCTTCTTGAGTAGAGTATCATAGTACTTTCTTTTTCTGTTATTTGTTACTGTGGCAGTATTTCATATTTTTAACCCAAGGCAGTTGGCTTTCCAAAAATACTGGAAACAAACTCATGATGTAATCCTTCTCACCCACATCCAAAATTGTGGTACATCTCCATCTTTACTCTGCTATTTATAGTAATGCTTTTCTATGTTAGGATTCGTAAATTATCTAAGTAGATCTTTGAGAGGTGGAGTAGACTCTTTCCTTGAGTTGTACAGTTATTTTGCTTTCATTTCTCTTAAATCATATTGTTAAAGTTTTAAAACATATAATTTTGTCTTTGGCCTGCACTTGACTCAGGATTAACACTGGACAGTAAGGCATCCTTTGTTGATATTACTTTGGGGGTGTCAGTTTGCCTTCTATTATTTAGAGAAAAAAAAGTGTAGTTATTGATATGAGTAGAAGTTTATAATTTCTTTATACTCTTCTCTACCTTTTTTCTGCTACCAGGTATAGTTTTTGCTTTTATAGTATTTATTAAGTTCTGAAGTACGGTGTGTACGTGTGCATAGGTGTTCATACACATGGGTATATGGAAATACGGCTTTCAGATAGGTGTTTTTTAAATTTCCATCGCCCTCTTCTCCTGAGGTATTCTTGTTAATCCTAAAAACCATTGAAAGTCAGTTTCATCAAAGCTCATTTGGCGTTGACAGTGCTGTGTAAATTATTATTAATACATAACCTACAAACATTTAGATTGTTTTATTGAGCATAAGGAATTTTGAATTCATTGAAAGTTACAGTTGTTGCAGTTTTTCTTTTTACATAGACTTGGTACTTATATCGAAGTTCTTAATTATCTTAGTACATATTTTATGACATAATATCCACACCCTTACCATTTCCAGCCTCTGCAGAGAGTATAACACATAGCACCAAAGTAATAAAAATGTAAGCTCCAGGGCGAGAAGCAAAGCTGAAACAAGCCATTTTTACATATAACTTAAGTTTAGGTTTTGTGTAGTAGGTTGATCCCTTACTTAACCTTTAATAAAATTGGATTCAAGGGTATTTATATATAAATAAAAAATAAAGTTAATTTTATTTCATACTTCCATATGAGCAAGTGCCTGGTAATGTATTATGACACCTAAATTCAGCGTTAGTCCTGTTGGCTGAAAAATTGCCATTTTTTTTCCCAGCAACTGTTTATGAGTTAGGCATTACAGAGGTAAGTTTTTGTCATTTGAGAATGTTATGGAGATGATTATTGCTAAGATTATGCCATTATATTCAGACTGGTTGCATTGATCTGTATTTGTTTGGCCTTTTTATCTCCTATGGCACTGTATCTAGGAAATGACTTCCTCTTTACATATTTTGGAAATTAAATTTTGAGACACCCCTATACCTCCCAAACCGCCACAAAGGGCTCTGTAGTTCCACGTGCATCCAGGTGCTGTTCAGATTCCTCCTCAACATAATGTCAGTCTTAATATATCTGCACATGAGTTTACTGATCCAAGGTCAAAATATGGTTAGAAATGTTTGATGAAAAGGCAGCAATCTCAGGTCTTGTTTGTCACATCTTCATATGGTGCTCATATCATAATGTGGTGGGAAATGGCAAGAGAGAATATCCAAGGGGCCTTCCTATTGCCTCCTACCCCACACCAATTTCCACAAGAAAGCAGCATTTTAAAACTATCAGGCACATGCAAGGACTGTCAGAAGTGCACATTATGAAATGTGAGTTGGGGTGTTTCTCTACCACAATATGGAAGTTTCCATTTTTAAAAATAAAAATGGCTTAAAATATACCACCCCAACATTTGAGTGTACCAAGCCTCCACAAAACATAGCGGTCCTACTACACACTGTCACCATGGACCTCCATAAGCCTGCCCTGGAGGCTTCTCTCCCATTCTTTTCCTGAACTCAAACCTATTCTGCCTTTTTCTTTTTCTTCCTTTTTTTTTTTAATATTTTTTTGGTTGTCAATGGACCCATTCATTTATTTATTTATTCACTCATTTATTTATATCTGGTGCTGAGAATCGAACCCAATGCCTCACACATGCTAGGCAAGCGCTCTACCACTGAGCTACCGCCCCAGCCCCTGTCTTTTTCTATAATGAAAATTTTCCTGAGTTCATTTCGGTTCCCATCATTTCCATGTGATGATTTTCCTGAATGAATCTGACCGAATAAAATTTTCTTCTTTAAAAAAATGATTTGTTAAACATATAATTATCTGAGATTCTGTTCTTTTTAGAAAACTCTTATGAATAAGTTATCAGATTAAACAAAAACATGCCTCCACTATGTTTTGACTGCTGAATAGGGAAGCACCTACATGTGGAAAGGCAGCCTGTTGAAAATATGCTCTCTGCCCTGTTAATAAAACTCTCTCATACCTCCTCAAATCAGGTTTAATGCAGTCCCTGTCAGAATCCCAGTGATGTGTTTTACAGAAATAAAAATGCCTATCCTGAAATTCATATGGAATCCCAGTGGACTTCACATGGCCAAAACTATTTTGAGAAAGAATAACACTGAGGTTTCATGCTTCCTGATTTCAGAACTTGCTGCAAAGCTATAGTAACTGCACCAGAGAAGAAGGGGCTAGGACTGCAGCTTGGTGGTAGAGTTCTTTGCCTGGCATGTGAAGTGCCCTGGGTTGATCCCCAGCACCACAAAGAAAAACAAACAAAAGTAAAAGGTACTGACATAAACACACACAGAGTGAGCTATGGAATAGAACAGAGATCTCCAAAACAAACCCTCATGTACATTGCCTAATGATTATTTACAAGAATGCCAAGACCATCCAGTGGGGAACCAGCAGTCTTTTCAACACAGGATCCTCAGAAAATTGGTCATTGACATGCAAAAAAAAAAAAAAAAAAAAAAAAAAAAAAGTTGGATCCTTATCTACTGACATGTATAAAAATTAAGCCAGCATGGATCAGAGACCTAAATAATCTATGACTATAAAATTCTTAGAAGAAAGCACAGAGCAAAAGTTTTCTGTCATTGATTTTGTTATGGTTTGGATCTGGAATGTCCCCCAAAGGTCCACATGTTGAAGGCTTGGTCCTAGTGCAGCAATGTTCAGAAGTGGGGCTTTGGGGAAGTGACCAGGTCATGAAGGTGCTGACTTCATCAATGACTGAATCCATTGAGGGACTCATAGCTGACTAGACTTTTGGGAAGTGATGGGAATTTTTCATGATGGAACCTATTGGAAGAGAGTGGGTCCTTGAAGGACATGCCTTTGGGGACTATATCTAGTCCTCAGACCCTTCCTTTCTCTCTCTGCTTCCCAACTTCCAATGGGTGAGTATCTTTGCTTTGCCATACCCTTCTGCTTTGATGGTCTTCCAAACCACAGGCTCAAAATAGTGGAGCCAAATGACGGAAACCACTCAAACTGTGAGCCAAAATAAGTCTTTCCTCCTTTGCTCAGGTATTTTCTCAGGTATTATTCATAGCAACAAAAAGCTGACTAAGAGATTTGTGATGATTTCTTGGATATTACATCAAAAGCATGGGAAAGAAAAGAAAAAAAATAGATGAACTGAAGTTCATGAAAATTTATTTCAAAAGTCAGTCTCCACACAGTAGAAAGGCAGCTGACAGAATGGGAGAAGATATATCTGATAAAGGATTAATGTTCATTATATATAGAGGACTCCTAAAGCTCACCAACAGAACCTACAACCCAAATGAAAACTGGGCAGAGGTCTTAAATAGACACTTTTCCAAAGAAGAAATACAAATGACCAATAAATGTATGAAGCAAAGCCTGAAATCACTACACATTAGGGAAATGCAAATCAAAACTGCAGTGAGACACTTCCTCACACTCATTAAGAGATTCCTACAAACAAACAAACAAACAAAAAACAACAAACAAGACCCCCAGAAAATCATAAATAGTGGTAAGGGTGTAAAATTAGAACCTTTGTACACTAGTGGTGGGAACATCAAATGATGTGGCCTCTATAGAAAACAATATGTTGGTTCCTCATAAACAAAATAAAATTATCATGTGATCCACAATTCCATATCTGGAAATGTATCCCAAAGAACTGAAAACAAAGTCTCAAAGAGATATTTGGATATACTCATGTTTATACCAGGACTCTTCATAATAA
The DNA here is from genome assembly GCF_964194105.1 of Spermophilus citellus. NCBI lineage: Eukaryota > Metazoa > Chordata > Mammalia > Rodentia > Sciuridae > Spermophilus > Spermophilus citellus. Next base: position 73,899,377 of record NC_138187.1, on the reverse strand, counting down.
CTAGAACTCAGAAGCAACCCAAGCGTATACCAAAAAAATAAACAGATAAGCAAAATATGATATCTACATGCAATAGAGTATTATTCAACTCTCAAAAAGGAAGGACTTTTGACCTAAGCTACAATGTGGATTAACCTTGAAAACATCATGTGAATTAAATAACCAGGTCTGAAAAAAAATACTGTCTGATTCTATGCATCTGATATATTTAATCAAAATCATCAAGACTGTTAGAACAGTGCCAAAAAGAGCAGAAATGGGAAACTATTTGTTTAATGGGTCTAGAGTTTATGTTTTACAAAGAGATGAGTTACCGAGAAGGATGGTGGTAGTGTTAGTTGCAAAGAAATTGTGAATGTATTTAATATCATTGAAGTGTACCCTTGAAATAATTAAGATGATAAATTTTGTGTGTGTTTAAACGAAATAAAAACATGGGGTAAAGTCTAATTAACAAATTAACTAGCAAAAGCAATGAAATGTGATTTTTAAAAAATAAAGTAGAACAAACATAAAAATGATGAAAAAAGAAGAAAAGTGAGTGTATCAGGCTAACTTCGTATCTTAATTTCAAAATAAAACTCTTGGAGGCAACGGGGCTTCCAACTCCAAGAGAGTGGTTCTGTTGATAGAATCTATGTCCCATGATGAAGGCAAATAAATAAGTTTTGAGGATACCTCTCCAGTTGCTCTTAAAATCATGTCACATTATCAATTTATTCCAACAACATTCAAGACCTTGTGCAGTAGGAAGAAAATGTACATGTCACATGTTGGAAAGACCAACAGCCAAAGCCCAGACAAATTGGGCTTTGGTCACTCGTGTGACCTTGAGTCTGGGTCTTAACCCCCAAAACATTAGCTTGTTTCTTCTTTTTAAAGATGAGACCTTCCACATAAGATGGTTGTGACTCCTTGGTGTATAGTATGCTAAACCCTTAAAATAACACCTGGTGCATAGCACAAATTCAGCATAAAATAGCTCATAGAATTATGATGGTGAAGATGATGATGAGGATAAACACTTATTGGTCATGGGGGGAGTGACATCCTTAATACAACTTATAATGCCCTATAAAAATTAGGATTTCTTTTTCAGTCCTCTAAATAAATTAAAATCTTTTTGCTTTATTTAAAATTCTAAAGTTTTGTTTAAATATTTTTGTACTGTTATGAAAAAACAGTGATTTTTCAACATGTGGTCCTTGGAACAGAAATATCATCATCTCCTAAGAACTTGTTACAAGTGCAGTGTTTCAAGCCTCACCCAAGACCCATAAAATCAAACCTCTGAAGGAATAATATTTTTATTGGTGCTTTCAGAAAATTCTGGTACATACTTAAGATTGAGAACCTCAAGCCTTTGTCCAGCCAGGAAACAATCATTATCCCATTATCCATAAATGACCACTATTAAAATTCTAAGTTTGTTTCATTCTAATCTTTTCTCTAGTATAAATTCATTTCATTTAGTCTTCTCTCCAGTCATACACATATATGATAAATATTTTAATGCAATATTCTTTTTTTGAATGATGTTGAAAACTTTTTGTTTTGGTAATGAGATGGGAAAATATAGTTTTGCATTGGATTGGATACAAAGGTTAGTTCTCCATTCTGAAATGGAATGCATGCATTCTTTCCTTGATGGAATTTGGAGGACTCTTCTTTTACTTTTTTTTTTAAATTTGTTCTAATTAGTTCTATGTGACAGTAGAATGAATTTTGACACATCATACATAGGTGGAGTATAACTTCTCATTAGTCCAATTGTACATAATGTGGAGCTATACTGATCATGTAACCATATAGGTACAAGGGTAATAGTGACCGATTCATTCTACTGCAATATTCTTTTTATGGTTACTTTTTTGCTTTATTTTTATTGGTACAGATTATTTATAGAGAACTTTGGGTTTCTTGGTGGAATACTTGTATTAACCCAAAAGCATAATTTAGTTAATTTTATGCGCATTATATATTTATGTATATATGTCAGTCTTTTTTTCCTTACACTTCCATGTATGTACTTATGCTTTTTTTAAAAAAAATTATCGTTCAGGGCTGGGGTTGTGGCTCAGTGGTAGATAGAGCATTTACTTTGCATGTGTGGGACACTGGGTTCAATCCCAGCCCCACATAAATAAATAAAATAAAGGTATTGTGTCCATCTACAACAAAAAAGTTTTTAAAAAATTATGCTTTGGGTCTTATTGCCTACTTTACCACCTTTAATCTAATGTTATGACCCTATTAACCATGTGATTAAATATATTTGAAACCATTTTAAAACACATATTATATCATCCTATAAGTATCACATAATTCATTAACCAACTCTTAGACATTTGAGTTGTTTCCAGTTGTTCAGGAAGAATATAAGCAACACTGAATTGAAAACTTATAATCTTAAATCATTTGAATATCTATGATTATTTCCTCAGCATGAATTTATTACTTGGATGGAATTACCAAGTCAAACTATGAATTTTTATATTTCATAAGATATATTATCAATTTCTCTTTCAGAAAAGAAGTAGTAATTGAAACTCCAAACAGCAGTTCAAGTGTTCATCCTTGAACCCTGGTCAACTCTAGGAATGGCAGTGCTATTGGTTTTGTGCTGGTTTGATAGGAAGATACATATGAATTGTTCATGAATAGAATGTACAGCTTGGCCTCACTAGCTTTGTGTTTTCTGATCATTCTGTTGAACTACACTAGTACATTCACAGTATAAATGACAGTTATCCACTTGGATGTCTACTCTTAACTACAGGTGTAAAGATTAATATTTTCTAAAGTTTATTCTAGTACTGCCTCTCCTTACCTGACACAGATGCAGAAAGTTTTGTTGAAAGCATATTGTAGCTCTTGCAAAGGTGTGTGATGGAATTTAAAAACAAAACAATGGGCACTATGGGTGGGATGGTGAGCCCTGAACCTCCAGCTTTAGGGATCAACTGGACTAGAGAGCCTTCAAGTATTAAAGCAGTTTACTAAACCGTTATTAATACGAAATCTAGCTAGTGAGAGGGATGTGAGTGTTAATGATAAACCAGCTGTAAAAAAATTATTTTATCACTAAGTTGCCAATTCTGTATACATTTAACTTAAACAGCTATGATAGCGCTGGGGGAACACTTGTCTAGCATGTATGAAGCCCTAGGTTCAATGTCCATCACTGCGAAAAACAAAATAATAAAACAGCTGTGGTGAAGATGGATTTGTGATAGCATTATTGAATCTATAAAATGTAGCACCACTGAAACTTGTTTTTAAAAATTTGTCTCAATTCATTACTATACATGACAATAGAATGCATTTATGTAATTTGATATATATATATATATATATATATATATATATATGGTATAATTTCTCATTTTTCTGATCGTACATATTATAGAATCACGCCAGTCTTGCAGTCATATATGTATAAAATTTGTTCTTTGAGCTTGCATTTTGAAAATTTTTTCTTTGTCTTTTAGTTTTTGTTGTATTAATTAGTGACTTCTCCCTGGGGTCTCCAGGGTGCCTGAGGCTTCCTCAGTGCTGCCCAAGATGCCGGAAGGGCATCCTCATCACAGACTCTTAGCTGGGGAACTTGAGGGGATTGAGTATCCTGGTGAGGAAGGTAAGGAATGGCCCAGTGCTCAGAGAGCCCACCCAGAGGGACACAGCAGGTTGCTGCTGGTTAATCTTGCAGTCCTCTAGGACATGAAGTCAAGCGTTCCTATATTGCTTCTTAGTTCTGCTTTTGATCACAGACTTTTGAGGATCTTATGAACAGGGCCCTTCCCTCAGGAAAGTACCACCATGCAAAGTTTACATTCAGTTTCAGCAGGTTATGAATTCCTTGAGGAAGCTCCTGTTTTAGGCACATCATCTTCAAATATGCATTTTTCTCTCCTTTGGAGATTTCCATTTAAAATAATAATGAAAATATTTTCTATTTCCACATGCTTTTTTTGTAGAACCATTTCACATACACTCTTTGGTTCCTGTCCATAATCCTGTCAATGGATACTCTTATCCTCACTTGGCAGATGAGGAAACTGAAGGTCAGCAAAGCACAGGATTTCCTCACAGTCCCCTTGTCACAAAGTCAGTGAATGGTGTGCGGGATCAGTTGCCAGCACTATTGGACATTTTTCTATACGACCTGACATTATGTGAACAATAAAAAGGGAAATCTGGCAAGCAAAAATGAGATTGCCTCCCACATTTAGAAGAATGATAGGGAAATCCTAAACGAATGCCAGGTTTAAAACATGAATTATTTATTAAGAGCCATATCAGCTTGCAAGATAAAGCCACCGTGGTGGTGTGCATTGGGGATGCTCACTGCTCTGTTGCTGGTTAATCATATTTATAAGTGACTGAGAGCTCCTTCTATCCAGTCTTACTCTGGATCATAGATACCAAATGGCCAAGAAGAACATCGGATGGCAACAATGTAAAATGCCATTTTTTTTCATTAGTAAAAGGATTTCTGGACCACTCTGCACTATCACACACGTAAATCAGGTGCTGCTTTTGTTTGGGCCATTTGGCAGAGTGGTTTTGTTTTTGTTTTTAAATCTTTTCTAATTTAAATTGCACTCTTCCCCTGACTAGATCAGAAGAGTGATGGTTTATTTTAGCATGAATCATAAAGCAACAGTGCATTGCATGCATTCAGTGAACAAAATGCCTGTTTTCAAAATGTGTTCCAGAAAGGCTGTGCAGACAATTGCCAGAATGACAGTGTGGCCTTGCATTCCCCGCAGAATAAATTCGGGAGCTGTCAAGAGACATCCCAGCTTACTTTGATTGCACTGATGATGCACAGAAAGAGAAGCAACCTCAGACCCAGATTCTCAATCCATTTAGGGCTTGATAGGCCGTCATCTATAAGGCAGAAGAGAAGAGAAGGGGCCACAAGTGTGGCAGTCACTGCAGTAGGCTATCACCATTTTAAGTAAGATATACTCTTTTGTACAAGTTAGTGTGCACCGTGTATTTTGAGTGTGTTTCTGTCAAATGACTTTTCAACATACTTTAATCTTCTAATCTTTGATCTTTTTTAATTATGAAAATAATCCATACTTATAAAGCATGGAATTCTTAAAAGACAAAATTAACTTTCTTCCCTGTGTTCTGCTTGTTCAAATCCTGCTTATTTCCTCTCTTTGAGGAAACCAACATTCACCACTTGCTATAAATTCTTTTCTTCCTTTTATTTTTCACATAAACATTTGTTCATATACATATTATGGAATTTTTCTCTTTTGTCTTTTGTAGAAAAAATTGGATCATAGCAGACTTAGTATGTATACCCTTAGCTTTTTTTTTTTTACATCATAATGTAGACATTTTACCAGGTTGGTACATATAAATAAGTCTGTTTTAATAACTGAAAAGAATTTTATAGTATGGCTTTTGTATGCATCATTCTGTTTATCACCTACTAATGAGTATTCTGTTGATTTCCAGTGTTTAATTAATGCAAATAATCACTATTGCAATATAAGCACCATCATTTTATAGACTTTATCATTATTTTCCTCTCAGTAAAAAAGAAATGAAAAAAATAGGAACTTCCCAGAGTCAGCCATTGTCTATAATCTTGCATTTCTATAATTAGTATGACACATCTTAATAGAAATTACAGAGATTTGTGTGTAGGCTATGTCTTTATATATGGAGAAGCCCTAAATGTCGCTTTTATTTTCTGTTGGAGTCATTTGTGGTTAGCTTCCATGTGGGGATTCACTGCAGAGCAGAGGTGATCTTTCAACTGTCATGACATCCCATCTAGATGCCTTTGTGAGCAAATCAATTACCTGGGTTTGGGCAAATCTAGTATTCTAATGTTAGTGTACCCAATCAACCATGGTTTTCTAGTTTTACCTTGTTAGATCATGGTCTTGGATTTTTATGAGTGAGAGAGCCCGGCTTTTAGAGGGCATTAATTTAAATACTCTCTGTGGCATTATTTTCAAATCAGGAAGGGAGGAAATGCTGCTCTGATGACGTGAAAAATTTGCCCAGATCCCCTCGATTGCTTACTGTGTGATAAATGATGCTTCTGGCCACATGTTTCAGGATTTCGAGTACCCAGGAAGAATTCTTACAGTGTGATTACGGAAACAACCATTTCCATAAGTGAAAATGAGCATGCTTATTAATGGGGCCGCAATTGCCTATTGCATTCAATCACATTTATAACTAGCAGGGAGAATGATTGTTTTGCATGATTTAGTGTTTACACAATTACCATTGCGCGGCCAAGCTTGCTCTACTAGAGGCTTGGGAAAGAAGCATATGTGGTCCTTTTGCAGGTAATAAAATGGAAAATCCAATTTGCAATTGCAGAATAAGCCTCTGAGTGATATATGATCTTCATAGCAGCATCGGTCAGAGGGTCACCGCTAATCACGGCGCTGCCTGGCTTCCCCAGTGGCCTGCGCCTTCCGACTGAGGAGTGAGCAAAGTGAATCTGTGTCTGGGAGCCAGTCAGCGTGTCTGTAGATGCACCACTTTCTAGCTTATTAGATCCTCTTTGTCACAGTGCTTAATCCTGCTGCCTGATCCTTGTTACAACACCACCAGAGTGCTGCTCAGCCTTCTAATAAAGGGGATGGGTGAGGGCTCTTCACTCGACGCACTGAAGCGTGCACTGCTAGGACGATTGCTGGCTGACTGACAGCGGGGTGAGATGCTTCCTGCATGTTATTACTTAAAAGGGAACCTACCCAGACAGCTGACAGACGAGCTTTGCTGAGGCAATGGTAACTTGTTGCTAGGCCAAGATGAGACGGGTGTCATCTTTTCACATAGTATAATGGCCTAGCTTTACTCTAATTATATTAACCCTCTTCTGAAATTGCCGCATGCCAGGCTGGCGCAGAGTGGGGTAAGAGAATCCAGAGACAAATAGCTCGCTGGGAGGATTACAGCTACGCAGAAGCAGGAGTCATGTTATCCACCAGTGACATTAAGTTGAAAAACAAAAGAAACACGTTCGATCGTGCCGAGCCCCCATTATAACTCTGCAGAGGCATTGCTTGGTTAGGCTCGTGTAGATTGCTTGAGCCTTCCTTGAAGGTTGGCTGAGGATGTTAAACGTGGTTTTCATGATGGTTTGTTAAAAAGAACCAAGCTCATCCAAAAAGAAGCTGTTGTTTTCTATTTTAGTTTCCAGTGAACCTGAATCATTCTTTTCTTTTAGGCTCCCCAGTTCATGCAGCGCCATGAAGCACCTAGCTATTTGATTTAGTATTGTTTGATATTAAAATAGACAAATGAACATGGGTGGGATAGGGTAACCCAGAACCCCTGCATATACCCCCAGCCAGAATATGCATGTAGGTTTGAAGTGATGGAAATGAAGATGCTCATGAATAGCCCATGGTCCTTACTGTTTTCCCTGACTTTCAGACTCCTTTTCCCTGAAGGGAGTGTGTCTAGCTCACATCCAGTGTCTCCTATGTGCTTCAGTTAGCAGAAGTCATAAGCAGTCCCCTCTGCCTCTCCTGTCTCTGCTGACAGCACTAAATGGAGACATCACTTGGGACTGACAGATCTCCAGGGGTTTAGAGGCTTCAGACAGAAGGTCATGGCTGACCTTTCTTGGCATAATTTCCCTAGGTCTGTCTTCCATGTGTGGCAGTCAGGGAGCATAGAACTTTGGTGCATTATTTTTAGAGGATTACCATTAAAAAGACTTCACATTTAGAAAGAAGCTGTTAAGCAGTTAACAAGAGGCTGTGTACACTTTGGCTGGTGTGGGCTTGTAGGTTGGTGGTAGTAGAAGGTGAGCTCTGCTTTCCTACAGAAGTACCCACTGGAACCTAAAGTTCTAGGATGGCCCACTGAAACCTGCCCAGCTCAGGTTGTACCTGTACTTTGGATTATTAGGGCAGGCCTGGAAATGGGGAGAAGGGAGCTTGTGATACAGCCCAGGGGAAGAAGAGAATTTTTCCCTCACTGTCCTGATAAGTCATCCCAGATTGCATTTGGAATAGCTAAGGCTTGTCCATGGCATCTTTCCCAGACCTTAACCCTGGTCCACATTGCTCTCGCACTGACTAAGCGTCCTAAAAATACAGCATGGCCAAAAATGCTTTGTATTCCAAACATAGCTACCTTCCCTCTTCTCCCTAAAGTTATAAAGAGAAACAAAAAAATCTTACTCCTGCCATCCCCATCTGAACCACATCACATACAGGGAAGCCATGCAGCTGAATTAATTAATTCATGGTAACTATGAATGATGGAAAATCCTGGGTGCTTGTTCAACAGATCCTACCAACTAGAAATTTAGACTGTATTTCTCAGTAGAATAAACAGTATTGGGGAATGAGGAGGAAAAAGATTTAGGGAAGTACAGCTATCAGAGGGAGAACCCCTTTGCTTAGGAGTTAGTTCACTTCCTCATCACATAAATTTACAGTTCATGCTTTTCATGGTTTTTCTTTTCTTTTTCTCATACACTTTGGAATATACATTTTTCCAGGGGATTATTGTTTGTTTCATAGTTGATTCCATGTTGATTCAATGGGCAGGGCTTAGAGATAGGACAACCATAATATATAAGCATACTTTGTATCTTAGGGAGATGTTTTGAGAGAAGTTTGATTAATTGTAGCCCCTCATCCCCAGCTTATTAGTGAATCACTGCACCATGGTTACTGTTGCCTGGCGCATAGCCTCTCTCCCCTCAGTGGCCGTGCATCCTAAGTACAGAGGGTAACATATAACTTATGTGTGGAAAATATGACATGTCGGAAATACAGACTTGTTCTGGACAAGGTGGTGCATGCCTGTAATCCCAGTGGCTCAGGAGGCTGAGGCAGGAAAATCTCAAATTCAAGGCCAATCTCAGCAAAAACAAGCCCTAAGTAAGTCAGTGAGACCCTGTCTCTGAATAAAATACAAAATAGAGCTGGAGATGTGGCTCAGTGGTCAAGTACCCCCGAGTTCAATCCCCAGTACTCCTCCACCTCCCCCAAAAAATACAGACTTGTCTTTAAATAGATGACTTTTATCAGAAATTTATACTATCCTCATTTTTAGTAAAAGGGAAAGTTGGAGAAAAAGAAATAATGAAGAAGTGATGTAAAAGAGAGGACACAGGCATACCACAGATTAGATCTCCTAAGAGAAAATAAGAAATATAGAGAAATAGAAATGGTATCAGTATCTCTCTTGGAAAGCTAAGAACCCTCATCCCCAAGTAAAGATAAAAACAAAAAATAAATAGCAGTCCCTTGCCAACAAGATCCATCCCAGGAAAGATACCCAACTAAGCAAAATATACATACTCCTTGGATTTTCATTAACCCCAGGCAGCTTTTGAACTCAGGGCTCAGAGAATCAGGCTCATTAATTTCCCAAGTGACTTAATATTTGACTAATGATGTTTAGCCGTTAAAATGAGGAAATTGACAGTATCAGTAATCTTGGAGAGAAATGCATCTGCCTATTTTCGTACTCAACACCAGGCATTTCTTTATTTCTTTGGAAAGAGCATGATGAATTGCTCTCTTAATACTCAGTAATATGTTTTTTTAAAAAAGAGCATTTTGTGAAATTGTAATCATTTTTCTTTTCTTTCTCCATATTTCTGAACAGTTACGATTGCATATAACAAAGAGAAAAAAGATTGAAAGTACATTTCTATTGTTTTAAGAAGAAATATTACATCATCTTCCTAGTAAAAATTTTCATTTATCCTTTCATTCCCAAAGCTCGTATCAGCTAGGAAATGATTTGTGTCGTGGTCTAGGTATGTCCCAGAATATGTTTTCATTATACTGACTTAGGATAAAATAGGCAGTAGAGCCTCAGATCAGGACAAACATGCCACTTTGGTGGTATCCTAGGAAGAAAGATTGCTGAATATCTGTCTTCAAATAGCCCTGGGAGTCTTGGGCTTGAACCAGAAAGCTGAAAATGGACTTGTCCAGTAAAAGGCCTTACGGTGTCAAGCTGCGGCTGTGTAGAGCCACATGCATCTTTACTACTTAACTTCTCTGTTCCTGCACATGATAGGATGGTCTTTCACCCATTGCTTTTAATGTTTTGGAATGCATGAGAAAGGAAGAAAGAAGGAGAGTGAACTGACTATCAACAGATGATATCAGAAGGAGCTGGTGCTTGCTGATTTCTATGCTACCTTCATGAACTCATGTTTATTGATCTAGATTGACCTGCAACCTGATTGCTTCACAGATCCTGTAGTTAGAAAACAAGGTCTGGAGTCAGGTTCAGATTTTCTGATCTTGGACATACTAGTTAATTTCCTCAAGTTTCCATTCCTTTACTTATAAAGTGATGTTAATAACTGACCTTGGAGATTACTAGAGAATTAAATGAGGAAATGATTTTTAAAATGCAATTTGTAAACTGATTAGAGCTATACAAATGTTAGTCTCCATCATTACTATGTTAATGAGATTCATTTAGGTCTCATTCTGAGATGTGCTTATGCTAATTGAATAATACAATAATAATTTTCCTTGTTAACATTCTTGTCTTAGTCGCTTGTATTCTCCTTTGCTTGATGAAAAAAGTGGTGTTGATCAGATTTGGTGTAGATCCAAAAGGACAAGTAGAGATGCACATTGACGTTGTCAAGGTAGAATTTAAGGAGGTTTTAATATCACTTCTCTCAAACTTGAACAAGTCTCTAGCAGGTACCAGAAAAATGAGGCATATGCTTCATTGTCAAGAATTCCTTCCAGGTTTGTTTCTTTCCGAACCCTCCTGCTCTCCACTTGCTCACCCATCCTTCCTTTCTTCTTCCTTCCTTCATTTGGTCTTAATTTTTTGAACCAGGGGCTAATCACTGGCATTCATTGGGTCCCAGTGATGACTTAGGGTAAAAATGTTTAAAAACTCAAAAATGGTTTTTTGATCCATTAAAGTACTTCGGGCTATGCTGTGATTGGTGAGCGTAACTCCTTAGATGGTTCTGTGTTGAATTAAGTGACCTTCACCTTTTTCACCTTTTTCATTTCCTTTTCATCTTTTCAGGAAACTTGGATTTAACTGGTCAGAAGCAAGTATTCAAAGCAGAGAACAATCCTTGGGTTACCCCAATTGCTGACCAGTTCCAGCTTGGCGTGTCCCATGTGTTCGAATATATTCGTTCTGAGACATATAAGTAGTAAGTAGACTCTGATTTTTCTGAAATAGTAAACTTTGATTTTTATGGTGTTCATAACTATGCCATTTTTAAAAATTATCATGTATCATTGTCCTATTGTTGGCGGTTAACACGTAGCATTTCAAAATATTTTGTTAAAAATTACATGTGGTGAACTGGGGCTATAGCTCACTTGGTAGAGTGCTTGTCTTGGGATCCATCCCCAGCACCAAAAAAAAAAAAAAAAAAGATTAGTTTTACTTGACATTTTCAAAGGTGCTTTTACCAATTTTGTTTAGAGTATTTTTTAAGATATTAAATTAGTTGAATATTCATGGCACTCAAGAAATTCACCAGACGCATTAAGATCAGAATATATTACTCTTCTGTGACTGCAAAGAATTACAAGTGTTATGAGCAACATTGTTAAGCAGTGTATTTATAAAATCAGTAGAGAATAGTAGGAAAGCATCGTTCTATTATTTAGAAGAGTTTACTCTAGTGAGATGATAATCTCTAAGAGAAAAAGAGGGGGAGAACCAGCCAGCTGAAAAATCACAGGATCACAGTACCTCAAATCTTCCTTCAGGATAAAGGGGCTGTGGAAAACCCTTCCTAACGCCTAGCTGTTCCCAACTCCTCCCTCCTTGGTTCAGGGTCAGAAGAAATTCTGACTTTTCTCCTATCTTCTTTCATTTTATTCTGGACATTTTAGCCCAACTCGCCATCCCCAAACCAGTCATTTATCTGATATAACTGATCCCTAAGGCTGAAATTAGCCTGCTTCTAAACACCTACAAAAAAGACTTGAAAAACAATCTGTAGTCAAATTTAATCTGTATTTTAGTCAGCTTTTTGCTGTTATGACTAAGAGACTGACAAGAACAGTTGTAGAGGAGGAAAGGTTTATTTGGGGGCTCACAGTTTCAGAAGTCTCAGTCCATAGACAGCTGTCTCCATTCCTGAGGGCTCCAGGTGAGGCTGAACATTGTGGTGGAAGAGTGTAGCAAAGGGAAGCAGCTCACATGATGATCAGGAAGCAGAGACTAAGCTAAGCTCACTAAATATATACCCCAAAGCCATACCCCCAATGCACCACCTCCTCCAGCCACACCCTACCTGCCTCCAGATACCTCTCAGTTAATCCCATTGGGGGGATTAATTCACTGACTGGGTTAAGGCTGTTACAACCCATTTGTTTCTCCTCTGATCCTTCTTGCGTTGTCTCACACATGAGCTTTTGGGGCACACCTGACATCCAGACCATCCCAGTTTGTGTTCAGCATGAACTTTTGAAAATGTAACATCCCAACTATTGCAGAAAAGCTAGAGGATCATTAAAGGTCATATTCGATTAAAAATATCTCTCCTTTTTTCTTTTTTTCCTGATTTGAGGGGGGGAAAAGTATCAGAAAGATGCTGCCATTCAACATAGTTCTCACTGCATCTGTGCTGTACTGGTAGGTCTGGATCCAGTGACAGGACTGAACCTGTCCTTATAAATGGCCATCTGTGGTTCTGTTGCCCTAAAGCCTGAGCACCCTGAAGAATAATGACATGAAAATTAAATACACCAAAATTGCCAAAACAGCAGTATATCCTTGTAGATAAAAGTGGCTTAAAGTATGCTTTAGATTTTTTTTTTAAGGCATTACTCTGACATTTACAATATAAGCCTTGAGTAAAATGAGAATAACTATAGGTTATGCATTATTGTTTTGTGACCTGTATAGAGACGTTCAATTATTATGGATTCAATCTTTCTTTTTAAAAATGCAAATATAGCTCAGCCTTAGAAATTAGAGTAGTTAATGAAAATGTGTGGAAATATAGTTGCAAGTGAACAGATTATTATTCATTTTGTTCTTCTTGTAATTAATTGCCATCGTGTATTTTAGGGCTCTAATTTTTTTCTTAGTAAATGTGAAGCTGTGTAGAGCTTGGTTTGTAGGGGCATCTTTTAAAAAACCCTCTGGATGTGATAGTATACAGAAAAATACACAAATAAACTGCTATTAATCCAGAACTGAAAGAAATTATCTGTTTATTATCCTGGTTAACAAGTTTTTAATTTACTGTAGATTAATTTATTATTTATGGAGGATTAGAGTATGTGTTGCACATGAAAGTGCTTTTAACTTTAATTTAATTTAAAAAGATTAATTCTGGAATTTATGGATTTTTAGTATTTCAGAGTCATTATTAGGCAATTAATCACCTTTATACAGTTTATAGATGATTTCCATTTATTTAAACGTGGTGACGATCCTGGATAAAGGAGAGGTTTAATGCTTGGTTGAGTCAATTGGTAGTTAGTTACTTGGAATACATGACAAACGTATTTTAATCAGTAACATATTTAATGTATATATTCCTTTTTGTTTGGAACTGGGGGTCAAACCCAGAGCTTCAGGAATGCAAGGCAGATGCTTTGCCTGTGAGCTACATCCCAGCCCTGATGTATCTATTCTTATCTCCATCATTAGCTTCCTACTTTGGGCGAAGAGTGTAACCAGAGCAGGTTCCTTGCTGTCGACATGCTTTTTGTGTTTGAGTTCCCCTGGAAGTACTCACTGCATACCTTCTTCTCTATAGTTAAATTAATGTTCAACAGCTTAAGTAAGCACTGAGTGCCATTGTCCCCTATGTAGGGGGACCACCTGGTACCCATTTCATGGCTTTTAGAAGCAACTCCATGAGCCTTTGGTGGAAGGACACACTTGGCATGAGCTCCTAGAGGCAGGGACACCCTGTGACATCCTCCCTCCTGCTTGGGAAACAGAGCGCTACAGCCTGACTTCAACTTTCCTGCCCTCCTCATCCTCCCTTAATGACAAGCATCCCTTCTTGATCAATCGTACTAGCCCCAGACAGGGACTGTTGGCTAAATAAGACACCAAGTCAAACTCTTAGACTTGTTTTGTTTTGTTTCCTTTTAAATACCTTACAGAAAGGCCACCATTGTGTTTCTCCAAATTAACGTGCTAATTTATGAAATTTACCATCTTTCCAAAAGTCTTTCTAAAGGACACATTCGTCTAAATATGAGCAGATGTGTATTAGCATATCCTCATGTAACTAGAACCCAGCTTAGTTCTTTCATTGTTTTAAACAGCCATTTCATAATTAGTGAATTTGTAGTATCCTTCCCAATTATCAGGGGAAAAAAATTATTCTTATTAGCAGATAACCTGGCTACTTTTTTTTTTAAGTTTCACATGTGAAAACTAAAAAGCAATTGCACATTCAGTGTCTTAGTTTTAGATCTTCAAATCCTAAAAAGTCAACGTGTCTCTTTTTATTTAAGCCACATATGCTCCCTTCAATAAAAAAATACTTACATATTAATTTAGGCATATGTATGTGTACATAATAATGTTATATATTTTAAAGATATGTATTATACAAAGATAGAGAGGGAGATATAGATAGATCCGTGTCAGGAAAACAGTGCTGTTTTAGCAGTTGAAATAACTAGGGTACCTTGCCGCAGTCTGGCTGGGCACAATTCAGGAGCCACTTGTCAAAAGAAACGAACTTTATTTTTAGGACCACACAGGCCAAACAAAACAGCTCCTCAGGAAAAACCCTCAGAGCCCAACTGCCACCACCGGCTTCCCACAAGCCTGTCTCTCAACCAACAGCCTCTCTACCTCCCACAGTCCTCCTGCTCTTGAGGCCGATTGGCTGGGTCACGTGGGTGGAGCCAAAAAAGTCCCCCAGTGAGCAGCTCTGTGGTCTGAAAGGGCAGAGAAACAGCCCAATGAGCATCACCACAGAGGAGCCAATCAGCTAGATGTTGCTGGGGCTGCTGTGAGCCAATCATCAGCCGGCAGCTGGAAGTTTGCTGGCAGCTGGAAGTTTGCTGGGGCCCCTTCGGCTGTGGCTCTCAACAGTACCTCCCTCCTTTCTCCTTGACTCTAACCAGTTAACCTGTTACCTAAGTGAGAGGAGTGAAGAACCAAAGAGCTTGCCAGAATGTTGTACTTTCATGCTGATCTGTGGGCTGGTGGCCTTCACGATGACCTTGGTCCTCTCAGCACATCCTGGAGGCCTTCAAGTGTGGGGCAGTGACAACGTGGGAGATGGATTGTCTGATTTATAGGTTCTAATGGACTGCAGGAAGGGACCCGGACATTTGGAACAAAACGGTGGACTCAGTGCTTAGGAAGAAGTAGAACGCTCGGATATGATTCAGCTTGATGAGGAGAGGAACTCCTTTGGTGAAGTAGCAGGAAGTTGAGGCACGGTTCTTCAGAGCTGCTTCTCTGGAGGACATTTTGGGCCTCCATCATGTCCTCCTTGTCCTTTCTAGGTGGAGGACCTCCTTGATCATCTGTTGTACCTTCCGCAAGGGGCACATCCTGGCTGGCATTACTGCAGTGCCCATTTTAAGTTACTCCTGTGTGTGAAAGTAAAATGGTTTGCTAGTGCTGATGCTGAGGATCGCATCTCCAAGGGCGTCGCCATCTTTCCACTGTTGAGTCAAGCCAACTTTTGGCTCTCCAGGGGTGGTCATCTCTTTGTTTGACCTCTTTGATTTCGCTGAAGCAGAATTACGATGGAACAGTCACTGCTTGTTCAGTTTCCTGAAGGCAGACTTTTCCCCAGGAGGGGCCATCGGGTGCTTCACATGATCCACTGTGAAAAGAAGCTGCTCACGCTTTTCAGCTTTTCACGATTCACAAGGAAAGGGGACAGTGAGTGCAGCCATTTAAAAAGTAGACAAGTTAACTGTTGTCAGTAAGTTCACAAAAGAAAGAGGTATGGCTGTGTGAGGTGAGGCTGAAAATGGGTTTGTTAGGTAAGAGTCATTTGGAAACCCAGCCTCCTGGTTTGCAGTATGGTGTGACTCAAAACAGCTGTTGTCCTCATTCTTCCTACCTGTCAATCCCTTTTCACCCTAGGAAAGCGTATGCCCCTGTTTTTTTGTTTGGAGTTCTTAAATAAAACTGGTCATACTATTATTCATATTTATTAATGAGTGGCAACATTGTAATAAAACAGTGCTTACAATAAGTGTTGGTAAGGATGTGGGGGAAAGGGAACACTCATACATTGCTGGTGGGACTGCAAGTTGGTGCATCCACTCTGGAAAGCAACATAGAGATTCCTTAGAAAATGTGGACTTAAAATCTGTATACTACAGTGCTGATTTTATATCAATGTTTATAGCAGCTCAGTTCACAATAGCTAAACTGTGGAACCAACCTAGATACCATTCAGTAGATGAATGGAAAAAGAAATTGCAGTATGTATACACAATGGAATATTGCTCAGCCATAAACAATGAAATCATGGCATTTGCAGATAAATGTTGGAGTTGGAGAATATCATGCTAAGCAAGGTAATCCAGTCCTCCAAAACCAAAATCTGAATGTTTTCTCTGATTTGTGGATGCTGATCCATAATGCGAGGGGGTGGGGGGCAAGGGCAGAATGGAGGAACTTTGGATTGGGCAGAGGGGAGTTCAGGGAGGGGAGGGGGTATGGTGATAGGAAGGATGGGGAAATGAGACAGACATCATTACCATAGGTACATATATGATTACACAAATGGTGTGACTCTGCATTGTGTACAACCAGAGAAATAAAAAGTTGTGCTTAATTTGTGTACAGTGAGTCAAAATACATTCTGCTGTCATGTGTAACTAATTAGAACAAATAATAGGGAAAAAAAGTGCTTGGTGAATGATGGGCAGCAATGAGATAAGAGCTGAGAATTTCTATTCACTAGAAACCTAGTAAAACAAATCATCCTTTTTGATTATAAGGAAGAACTCTTTTACGTGCTGGTTATCTTTTCTCAAGTTGTTTTTACTTGTAGAATTAAAACTAAGTAATTCTTTTTTTCCTGCATGGTGTGCAGACTGTAATGGACACAAATGGGCTTTATTAATCAACTATTATATCCTCTAATGGCTGCTGAGTCAGTGGCCTAGCACTTCTTTAAATAACTTAACAGATATATCTGGGGGCCTGAGAGGTGAGACCATTCACTTTTAAGATGGCCCTTTGCTGGGCTGGGGATGTGGCTCAAGCGGTGTCGCGCTCGCCTGGCATGCGTGCGGCCCGGGTTCGATCCTCAGCATCACATACAAAACAAAGATGTTGTGTCCGCCGAGAACTAAAAAATAAATATTAAAAAAAAATTCTCTCTCTCTCTCTCTCTCTCTCTCTCTCTCTCTCTCTCTCTCTCTCTCTTCTCTCACTCTCTCTTTAAAAAAAAAAAAAATCTCTCTCTCTCTCAAAAAAAAGATGGCCCTTTGCAGAAGAAAGTTATGTTTAACAAAAATTCTATAAACTATTATTTTCTGATTAGAGATAAATGGATACACAAAACTAGCAGATGGTTTTATAAATATCTTCAGAGAGATGGAGGAAAGGGTTAAACCACCAGGAACTTCCTAGCAGTGAATTTTACATACTGACAATCAGTTATGCAGAACAATGTAGACTTTTTCTGTATTTATTGCTGTATCTGAAAATAGCTCAAATTAAGCCACAGAAAAACATAAAAATGAAAGTCTATTTCTTCCCTAAAGCTTTTGACATAAAGATTGTTTTTATTTTTAAAAGTTGACTATGTATTCTGTTCCTGGTAATTTATATTTCCTTTATAGATGCTACATATGTATGATTTGCTTCCTTTTTAAGGTTAATAAATGTGTTATCACATTTCTTCCATAATATAAAATACGATTCCAACTTTTGACATCTCTGGACCTATTTGAATGCAAATATGTTGCATTGGACCAGTACTGCCAAGACATTGAAAAGAACAGGGAAGCCCATAAACTGTATTATATTTTGGGCAATATTGTGTCACATCTCTCTATACATTTTTTTTTTTTTTTGGTTTTTCTTTTTTGCAGTACTAGGGATTAAAGCCAGAAATACTCTACCACAGAGCTACAGCACCAGCCCTTTTTAGTTTCTTTTTTGAGACAGGGTTTTGCTAAGTTGCCCAGTCTAAACTTGAACTTGAAGTCCTTTTGCCTCAGCCTCGGGAGTTGCTGGGATCACAGGCTTGAGTCACAGTGCCCTGCTCTATGTTATGGCTCTTATCTTATGTTCACTTTGTTAAGGGGGAAAAAGCCAAAATAGAGCAGCATTGGTTCCAGGTACTTAAAATGGAGTCGACAGGCCATTGTTGATCACATCTCAGCATTTAAAAGAGCAGAGAAGACTCATATTCTCTCTCACTCCACCCCTCTCCTTTCTCTCTCCTTCCTCTCCTTCTCTTTCTCCTCCTACTCCTTCCTCCACCCCTGCATCGAGGGTTAACAGCCAAGCTATGTTGAGCTTGTCTGTAGAACCTGATGGTCCAGCATGATACTTACAGGATCAATTTCAGGTACATAGTACATATGAAATTCACCCCCTGGATAGACGGGAAATAAATACCAGCTGGAGTCCATGTACATTTCCGGACAGGAGATGTGTCCAGTTACTTCCTGTTCAAGAGGAACTACTTTGGAGTTCCAGTTTTTGATGATATAGTCATATTGAACTGTTGAATATTGACCTAATTGACAAAGTGAAATTGGTCAGCCCTCCATATTGATGACCTTTATTAACTCCCAGTAATCTTAAAAGTTTAATGCTTGGTGTTTTTTATATAGCTTAGATGAATTATTGCCTGCATTTGCTGTTTTTATTTGACAGATAAATTAAAAAGAAGCACTTTCATAATCAAACAAAACTGTCTGTGATTTCTATTCTCTACACAGTAATATCTTATTTTATTACATGCTGGCTTTTTATTGAGCCCTACTCTATTATTCTGGTTGGGCATTGTTGGAGGGTTTATATTATTGTTGTTGTTATTTTAGGCAGTTAAGGGCGCTGTATATTGTCAGGTATTTTGGTTTGGAATGCATTGTCTTATGAAAGGAGTTTCAACCAGTATTTTTATATGAAGTGTTTAATCACAAGTTATGTCCACGGGCATTTGTTGGTGCTCCAATTTATTCATCAAGCATAAAGGAAATAATGTTCGGATTTTATTTTATTATATTTGCATATTATTTCATATATGTTTTTAAGACTTACAGTATGAAAATATGTTCGATGAAGAAAATTTTATTTTCCACTATAATAGTTCATTTTTAAATAGTCTCATTAGGAACCTATACCTTAAAAATGTACATACTTTTTCTTTATCAAATTGGATAAAGTTCAGCAATTAAATTATCACTGAAGCTCTGCTCATTTTTCATAGCAAATATTCTGAGTAAGTCTAATGTCGTGTTTCCTCCCTATGGTACCTAGTTTGTCTTTGCTGTTTGTATTAATTTGTTAAGTTTACCATAACAAAGTGCCCAAACTGGGGTGACTTACAAGCAGAAAATGATTGTCTCCACACTTCTGGAGGCCAGATAGAAGTCCCAGATGTGGATGTTGGTAGGGTTAGTCTCCTTAGGTCTGTGAGGGAAAGATCTGTTCTGGGCCCCTCTCCCTATTTATGGATGGTCCTCTTCTCCCTGGGTCTCCTCCCATGGTCTTCCCTCTATGCAAGTCTTTTTCTGTGGCCAAACTTTCCTTTTTATAAGGACACCGACACTATTGGTTGAAGGCCCATCCTAATGACACCAAGGACCCTGTGTACAAATTTTATCCCATTCTAACATACTGTGGGTTAGGTGTTCAGTAAATGAATGGGAGTGGGGACATAATCTATAGCACCATTATTAGTCATATGCCCCAGGTCGCATTCAATTCTTTATCAATTTGTTCCACCACCTTCTCTTTACTCTTCTTCCATGGGCCCCACCACTTCACCCACCCCCCATGCCCCCGACCCTTATAAGGTTGTCTTTCAGAATGGTGTTTATCCAAATAGGCTCCTGCTCCTGGCAGAGGGGTCAGTGCTTTCATTTTTGATCTCTTAAGGGTGGACCTTGTTAAAATAGAAAGAAGCTGGTTAGATTGAAGGTCTCTTGGGAATGGAAGGCCCTTCATAAACCCCCATCTTTGGCTAGAGAATTCAAGAAGGGAGGCACCATGGAATACTACCCCTGCTTTCTCCTTCACAAGACTCATAAAGACAGGAGATGCAGCGCTGGGGGCCTGTGGGTCAGCTGTCTGTCTTAATATAGGAGCCCCTCCAGCAGAGGTGGAATCCTCTCCCTGGGACCCTTGCAGTCCTGTGTGATAGCTGCTGGACCTCAGCCCCCACAAACTGCAGTGTCAGAGGTCTCCTGTCACATCTTGGGGTTCCAGTAACCACATCTGAAGCCCTCATAACTTTTGTCTCCTATTTCCTACCTTGTCTCAGGCGAGTCCTGGATTAATGAGCAAGATTAGACCACTAATAGCAGGGCACAGAATTCTCTTCTCCTGAAATTAAATTGGCTTGCTTTTCAGCGTGGAGAGAGATCAAAGATGAAGTGCTTATTTCCATATGATATACCATACCATAAAGGCACAGTGATCTACTATGAAAATCTGAGGAAAATAAGGGAATATAAGGAATATTGAGGGAAAAACAAAAACAAACAGAAAAGTTCCAGGTAGAGATAGAGAGATATGACTGATTGATTGATTGATTGATTGATTGATTTTAATCCTAGGTTATTTTATTTTTAATCAAAATACAGTACGTGCATTTGAAGGGAGATTATTGACAGCACATATTTGTGGCACACACAGATCTGTTCTCAGAGTACTAGCCTTAGAGGTGGCTCTAACCCAGCTCTGTCATTGGCAGATGACTCTATCACACCTACCTCAGCTCCCTCATCTTCAAAGCCACGAGTGTCAGACCACATCGTCTCTGACAGTCATTCCAGAAACTATTGCTAATTCTGAGTTCTTTAATTTTCTGGGAAACACAGTTTATTAATATGTGACATTATTTCTTCAGATTTCATTTAATTCTAGAAATTGTCACCTACCCCTCCACAACTGGATTTACTTTATTGATTTTTTTTTTTTGAGCAAAGGAAGACAATGATGACCCTGAATATAAATTGTTACAGGAAAATGGATACAAGATAAAATTACCAGATCAACCTTTTTATTCTATATTTTATGGAATATCTAATATATGTTTGGCAGTAACTTATTCTTACACATGAATTCTTGACACTTTCGATTCTTCAGACTTATTAATCAGTGTAGTCAGCACCAGAGCAATTTTATGAGACTTACCAGTCATCAAAAATTTATTATCAGATAAATCAAAGAAACAACGAACGTCTTAATAGGGTAGAGAAAGAGGCATGTAAAAGATCATTTAAGACTGTGCTTTTTGTCAGAAGTGTGTGATATTTACAACCGGTATCAGGGAACTTACTCATAATTTCATGCAAACAGCAGGGTGGTAGTTATCTGCCTAGGTAAAGTCTTCCTCTCTGTTTTTCTCCAGTAGAGTTTTGTGTTTGGTTTAGCTATAAAACTTAGCATGATAAATATGTAGGAGATAAGAAACATCATTTTCCAGTGTTAAGCTTATCCTGCTTTATTTTAAAATAGCATCTGCATTTTCTTCTGAATTTCATTGCAGATGTCATCCAAAGTTAAGAATTACTGACCTCAGTCCTTTCTTTTGGGCAAGCTGAGTAAACCCTATGCAAAGGCGTAGGCAAATAGTGGGATTCAAATCTCCTGCTTCATGGACACGCTTCATGTGTATCTTCTGACTAACAAGATACAGTCTTGTGCCTACTGTATTCTTGGCGGTGTTTTGACACCCGTTAGAAGGTTTAGTAAGGCTTGAGTCTTCATTGTGTGAGATGAGCTACTTGGAAAGGAGCTTCTATGTCACCCTTGTCCCGTCCTGAGTGTACTGGTTCCTTACTATTCTCTCGGACAGAGAGATCATGGCAGTGGGCCAGGCTGGCACCAGAGCCTTTATACAGAGCCGCTGGGGATGGACTCAGAAGGACAAGACTGGGTTGCAACTCATCACACGTACCTGCATCTGTCACAGATCTTCTCAGGTGCTGTGTTCTTTGCTCGCAATCCTCTTTCTTCCCATCTTTATCTATCAAATGCCCACCTGTTTTTCAAGTCTCAGCTTGCACGTTGCTGCCCCAGAGACCCTGATGCCCGTCCACTCTATGGCCCTTTTATCATTTCTTCAGGGTCTTTCCTTTTCCTTATTAGTAATCTTAATGATGATGTTAAGAGCAGATGTCACTGAGTATTAACCAGGTGTCACACTTTGTGTGCATTGAATGTACTGTTTATTAGTTTATCACTCATTCTTTATTTCTGTGAACACTACCTACATTTTGAAAGTTAAGTACATACTTTTTTCCCTTAAAAGACTGGGATTCTTTTGCAAATGATCCTTGTGTTGTCCTCGTGACTGGACTTTGAACGTGGCATGCCCTCAGCGTCTTATAAAAATGGACCATCTCATGCAAAGGAGTCTCTGATAGGTTGTCTTAAGTTCTGAAAAATAAAACCATTCTGAGGTCTGGAAGTGACCAAATTATAGGTCTTTGTTGGAGCTGGTAGGTGACAGTGTTTCAAGCATCATCATGTTTTCCCAGTATACCATATTCAGTGCAGGTTAGTTTTTCCTAGGAGTCCTTCGTTATTTTTATAGACGACTTCTTTTTCCCATGTGGCTCTTAGGATCCAAGTGAAACATTTCCTTAACAAATGAACAAATTATTTCAGAAAGTAAGCTTCCCCCTTAGGAATCCACGGACTGGCTCACTTGACTGCTTTTTCTTTGTGTACCAAGGGAGCATCCCAGGGGCTGTATGGAACGCATGATTATGTGTGTGCATGTGGAGAGTATTTTTAAAATATACAATAAACTAATAAAAGTAATTATCTCAAAAGGAAGAAATCCAATGGCTAGAGATAAGAAGAGGAGGAAACATTTTCTTCACTCTTTATAAACTTTACTCCCTGTTGGATGTTCTATTTAGTACGTGTATTCACTATTCTAAAAATTACTTTAGAGTTGAAGGTGTTGCTCAGTGATAGAGTGTGTGCATAGCATATGTGAGGCCCTGGGTTCCGTCCCTGGTATCAAAATAATAATATTATAATAATAACAATGACAACAATAATACTCTTAAGAAAAAAAGAGAAAGAAAAGAAAAAAGAAGCAGTCGGGCCCACACAGATTAAGAAGAAAGAACCCACAAAGAACGTGCCTTCAACCACTGGTTTAGGGTACTACTATTTGCTTTCTACTGGTTTGCCTGGACTGTGTACAACCCTGCTTATCTCTGTCCCTTTGATGAGGCACAACAGTGTGTCCTGGGTCTTGGAAAGAAATTATTTGAATGAAAGACAGTTTCTCACTTAATGCACTGACCTTTCATTTCTTGGCTTAAGAATTGTGAATGAAATCTTACATCCTCTCTAACGCCTGTCAGATAACATTAGGCTATCCTGTATCCTTGAAAGAATCTGTACAGCAATCTGTTATTTCTGCAGAAGCCAGTGTGAATTGGGAAAAGTAATCCTTCACAAAGCCCTCACAAAAGAGGAAAAAACGCCGGAGTGGATTCCTGCACTGGGCTTCTTTTTAGAAATGTCTTCTCACCCTAAGATTTTAAGTGATGAGGAAAGAGACTTTTCTGGGAACAAGATTTAAAAAGAGAATGGATCTTGGAAGAAGTGATTACATTTTAGAGGATAGGACTGGGCTTAAGATTCCCATAGATGAGACAAGTTTTGTTTTGTTTTTTTTCTCTTTTATTTTTTGGGGCTGTAAACTGAGATGGCATGTATATTTCAGACTCCTTATGTGAGATTATGAGCGTTTTTAATCTGTTCTTGTGTATTCTCGATGGAAACTGCGTGAGTGGTGATCTTTTAATAGAATGTGTCTTGCAAGTAGCAAATTTATTTTGGTACTAAATTCTAGATAATTCCTAAGGAATGTAAATTTCGTCAATAAAAGTTTTGTTTGGTAATACTTAAAATCTTGGAACTGTATTTTAAGTTTTCTGAAGACAGCTTCTGCTTTATTTTTTTTCTATGTTTAATTAACAAGACAGTGCAACAAGAAAAATACTGGCCATAAAGTAAAAATGTTCTTTATAAATTTTAAACTGGGACATGGTTAGGAAAGAAATAATTGCAAATGGGGAGAAATTCTCCTTGAAGACCACAATGTGAATGGATCATTCAAGATGACTTTGGTTTTACTACAGTTCAAGTTCTAAGACTATTCAGCAACTTTTACTAGGAAAGTTCAGAGCATACATCTACTCCCAATCCTGCTACTCCCCCAGGATTTTTTCTGCTGTTAGTATATTATCATCCAAATGGATTCCTGTGTGACAGAATTTGCTCCATTTACACAAAGAGAGAGAATTAGCATTCATTGACTTCCTGCTGTGTGCCAGGACCTGGTGGGTTCTCTATAAGTTTCTCCTCCTATAAATTCTTGACTCCTGGAATGTAGGTATTTGCTTTGGCTTTCAGGTGAGAAAAATGGAAAGTTGCATGATAAGTGAAATAACTGTTGGATTAGCCTAGTGGTAGAGCTAGAAACCAAACTTAAAAGATCATTATGTCTCCTTCACCATCTTGCTTTTGAGTAGTATCAGGGGAAGAAAATGAGGAAATGCTGGTTTTGCATTGTCACCCTTTAAGGAGGTCAGTGTGTGGAGTGTAATGATGGGAACATGGTCATTTGACTTCGCTGATTCTTAAATCAGACACAGTCCTCTGCAAGGCAGGTTCACAAATAGGAACCCTGCTGCCACCTCTTCAGTCCCTGAGAGCTTGTCTTCACATAATTCACCCTGATTCTGATTTATTCTCTTATCTGCGAAACTCTGCTACAACAGGTACAAATTCATTTTCTGACCAATTAACTACACCCTCTTGCTCACAGTGATCTACACAGTTGAATTTTTGTAGTTGGACTTCTGTCAACTGATGCAAATTGTCAACTGATGCATACTTTATATTATCTCTCTTTCTCTTTTGAACCTCATAACAGACTCCTAGCCTTTTGCAGGGTGTCTTGGACCAATTGACTAAAATCAGATTGGCTAGCACAGTCTTTCCCATGATTTCTTTGTGGTCTCCTCTTTTTGTTTTCTCATTAGGTGTAGACTTTGGCTTTAATTCTCTTGCTCAATGAAGAATTGACTCTTCTCTAAGGTGCTCTGGGAAGCCCAATAACACGTGTTTCCCACATGAGCATCAGAGATGCAATAGGATGACATAAGATCTGCCGGCCATTTGAGTGACAAACAGAAAAATTACCTTTTATTCAAAGGAGAATGGGCTCATGTGAGTGTTCCCCATATGCTTTCTTTAAGTTTGTTTCAGCCTCATGGTCTTACAAGAATTTATTAATCCAATCCTTCCTTTTACCAAGCTGTGTATACTGAATCAAACCATGTGTTTACATGTTTTCATTTTCTTTTTTCTGACCCTGGACTCAAGTGTTTTGGAATTGCCAGCTAAATATGTAAGTTGGCGAGATCTCTTTGTCACTGTCCCCAAGTAACACTTGGCTGAAATGAAAAAGAAATAGTAACGTTTTTCCAGGTTTTATATTAAAGAAGCCAAAAGTGTGGGCCACTCAGTAATATGAAGGCCGGGCCACCTGGTTTCTAGATAGAACACCATTCAAGGAAGAGACAATGACAGGTATGGAGGGAAAATAATGTCAATACAACTATTTGAGAGTCCTTTTTTTTTTTTTTTTGGTGCCAGGGATTGAACTCAGGGGCACTCGACCACTGAGCCACATCCCCAGCCCTATTTTGTATTTTATTTAGAGACAGGGTCTCACCAAGTTGCTTATTAGCCCTTCACTTTTGCTGAGGCTGGCTTTGAACTCACCATCTTCCTGCCTCAGCCTCCCGAGCCGCTGGGATTACAGGCATGCACCACTGCACCCATCTCCATTTTAGGTTTTGACCATTAGCTCTCATGTTTAATTCCTAAATGGACTCTGGCTTACTTCCTCAGATCATTCAAGTTTCCACTCAGATACCATCTCAACCAAAGGCTTTCCATATCACTCAATTTAAATTGGGCCCCACTGTCACCACCCACTGCTATCTCAAATTTTATGGTCCTCCTTACACTTAGAATGGAGGCTCCCCAAGTACTGTTCTGCCTCCATTAACCTCAGACAATGCCTGGTACCTCGTGGGCTCTCAGAAGATTGGATGAATGAGAACCATTGTTCTTTTGACTGTACCTTGTAGCCTAGACATTTCTACTAGAGGAAAGATTTTAAAATCCTTCCATCACATATTCTGGGCACATTTGTGTGTGTGTGTGTGTGTGTGTGTGTGTGTGTGTGTGTGTGTGTTTCCCTTTTTCTTCTTGTGTCTGAGTTACATAGATTGCATGATATTGTTAGTGCTCCTTCCATCACATAAATGTTTCTCTGATGTTTCCAAGGCTGCAGCCTTCCCTAGCCAGCTATTTCCCATCAAATCTAGTAGCTCATTTTTAGCTAGGCTTTGAAAGAAACTCCTGCACACAGAATTTTAAAGGCTAATGTCGAAAAAAATAGCAGAAGCTGTAAAAGGGTATTTGACCCGGACTCAGCCCATTAGCCTTTTGTGTTGTGTTGTTTTAGTTGTTAAATCAACCAGGTCTCTGTCTCCTGACAGATACCTCTGGGTACAGATGTTTCTGTTGCAGGTGTAGCTTTTGTCCTCCATCATCATGGTGTGAAAGAACCTATGAAGAGTGAATTGACAGGCTTGGAACTAGAGTAATTGCTTAAAAATAAACAGCAAAGGAGAAAAGAGTACAGGATGATCAGCTTTTCTTCTCAGCCTTTGAAATATGTAGGGTTTTTTGTTTGTTTGTTTTTTGTTTTGTTTGTTTGGTTGTTTTTGCAAGTCAGAAAAAATCACCTAGAGCTGGTACTCTGAACCTGAGAACCTGGATGGGAATGGGTATAAGGAATCTTGTCAGCTGTCGCTCAGCCTTAGGGAACCAGAGGCCTCCTCATCAGCCACATTGAGAAGGGCCCTCTCCTGCAGTTGCTTCTGTCATTACTAATCCCCCCACCTGTGTCATCTCAGGTGCAGCCTGGCCTTTGAACACAGGGACACCCAACAAAGGTGAGGAGTGATAACGTGCCCAGAGAAATATCTGACTTGCCTCCACGCGAACAAAACCTGGCATTGCACAGCTTCCAAATTTGATGTTAAATCTTCCCATAGTAAATGTTCGCTATTTCCACCAAAAACTAAACTCATCACATTTTCAATGTCAATTAAGTGCTGAGGAGGAGGAAGGAATGCTGGCATTTTAGATTTCTCCTGAGATGTGGAAATAGGATGCATTTAGTTTTAATTATGTGCACCACTGAAAGAAGAAAAGAGAGAAAGAAGGAAGAAAATGTAGCTACTGTTTACCTTAGGTCAGGATTCCTGCTTTCAGAAATGAATGTGGCTGTCTGCTTCACAAAAGGCCACCCGGGCTGCACAGCAAGTGAGAGACCTGCAGCCACTCTTGCCCTACTTCTGATCTCTGATCCCTTCCAGGCCCTGGAGGTACACACTTTTGCCAGCAGAACTTGGGGACCCTATAAAAGCATTTCTGGGGAGCCAGTGGGCATCTGAATACCCTTAAAGGAAGTGTCCAGTGACTATACAGTCCACAGGGCATAGTTGAGAGAGTGGCCGTTTTCATATTCTACTAGCAAAGGTCTCTGAATACTATCTTGAGTGAACCCAGGAAGAGCAGGACTCGGCCACTTAGGTGCAGGTGCAGCCACCTGGGAGGCAGACAGGATTTCCCTCCACACTGTGGACCAGTGGGTGTGAAGACTGGCTTTGGAAACAGACCACTGGGATTAAAGTCGCACTCCTACCTTTTGCTAGCTTTGTGATTTGAGGGGCCAGTTAGAATTTTTTTAATATAGTATCTTTACTGAGGAATACTTGGCCTACAATGAACTATATATATGTATTTAAGGTATATAATTTGGTATGTTTGTATAACTATTTATATACTTGTAAAATAATCAGCATAATCAGATAGTGAATGTATTCATCATCTGCAGAATTTATTCCTTCTCATTTCTTCGCCTGTACAAACCGTATTCCTCCCTTGTATCCTTTATCTCTTATCTTCTCTATCCCCAGGCGACCACTAACCTACTTTCTGGCTAAGTTTATATTTTGTAGTATTTATATAAATATGAGCATATATACTCTTTAAAATCTTTGACTCCTTCCATTCAGCCTAAGTATTTTGAGAGTCATTTATTATTGTTCCATGTATTATAGTATGTTGCTTTTTATTGCTGATGAGTAAGTCCCTATATATTTCTTATTCATTTGCCTGTTTATGGACCTTTGAATTGTTTCCAGTTCAGAGCTATTACAAAGAAACAAGCCATGAGCTTTGCTGCGTGGGTCTCTTATTGGGCATCCCCTGTCATTTCTCTTGAATATATCCCTACAAATAGAATGGGTGCATCATATGGGAGGTTTAAATAAAGATCAAACTTATTTTCATAATGGCGGTATGATATATGCAAAGAGCAATGTCTGAGGATTCCATTTCCTCTCCATCCTAATCAACACTTGGTATGGTCAGTTTTTAAAATTCTCTTTGTGGTTTTAATCCACGTTTACATGGTAAATTGTATATAGAGCTTTTGCCATCCTCGTATCTTCTTTTGTGAAATTTTTATGCCAATCTATCCATTTTTTAAATTGTGTAGTACAGTTTTTATGGTGTTGAATTTTTTTGTATGTTATAGAAACAAATTTTTTATTAGCTGTATGCTTCTATGGTATGAATATTTATATTCCCCAAAATTCATATGTTGAACTCCTAACCCTTAAAGTGATGATTTTAGAAAATAAGGACTTTGCAATCAATATATGAAAAAATGTTCAACATCATTACAGTTAGAGAAATGCAAATATATATATATACACACACACACACACACACACACACACAATGGAATATTACTCAGCCATAATGAAGAATGAAAATATGGCCATTTGCTGATAAATGGATGGAACTGGAGATTATCATGCTAAGTGAAAGCCAATCCCCAAAAAACAAAAGAACAGATGTTCTCTCCAATATGCAGATGCCAACTCACAATACACCAGGGTGGCAGAGAGGAAGTTCACCAGGTTGGATGGGGGTGGGGGGAGTGGGAGGGTGAGAGGGGTGATGGAAATGGGAAGAATAATAAAATGAATCAGACAAAACAATCCTGTATTTATCTATGATCACATGACCTGTGTAACTCCATATCATGTACAGTCACAAAAAAGGCAAGTTTTATTCCCATGTATGTAGGTAGGATATGTCAAAATATATTCTATTATCCTGTATAACTAGAAAGAACCAATTACACATTTTAAAAAGAAAATAGAATAAGGACTTTGGGGAGGTATATAAGTCCCTTTTCAGAGATTTATATATCATGAGGGCAGAACCCTGATGAATGGGTTTAATGCCTCTATAAAAACCATCTGAGGGAGGTTGTTTGCCTTTCCACCACATGAGGATGCAAGGAGACAGTGCCCTCACCAGACACCAGATCTGTTCGTGCCTTGATCTTGGACATTTCAGCCTCTAAAACTCCGAGAAATAAATTTCTGTTGTTTAGAAGCCAACCACCCTATATGTTTTGCAGTAGCCTGAATGGACCAGAACATATGCTTCATGATTCTTTTTTCATGCTTGTGGTTTTCTTTTCATTCTCCTCCTGTCTTTTGAAGATAAAAATTTTAATTTCATTGAAGTCCAGTTTATCAATTTGTTTTTTCATGGATCGTGCTTTTTTTTGTTATCTAAGTAGTCTTTGCTTAATTGAGGTTCACAAGAGTCTCCTTTATGTTTTATTCTTACTTTATAATTTTAAATCTTTGCATTTGCATTATTCTTTGTGTACAGTGTAAGGTATGGACCACAGTTCATATCTTTGCATAAGCATGTCCAATTGATTTTGCACCATTTGAGCACAGTTTGGTTGATTATGTTGTTTAAGTCTTGTGTATCTTGATTTTCTTTGTATTTATTGTATCAATTCTTGAAAAAGGGGTATTGAAATCTCAGAGTATAATTTAAATTTTCCTATTTCTCTTTGACTCTTCTGTCATCTTTTGCTTCATGAATTTTGTAATATCATTATTAAATCTGTACAAGCTTAGTGTTGTGATTTCATCTTGATGAATTCTCCATTTTTTCATGATAAAATAAAATTCTTTTTGTCTAGTAATATTCTTTGACCAGAAATATACTTTCTTGCATACTAATATTGGCAACTTTGCTTTCTTTTGATTAGTGTTAGCATGGTATGTCATTTTTATTTGCTTGCTTTTGATGTATTTGTATCTTTATATTTAAAGTGGATACCTTGTAGGCAGCATATTTTGGGGGTTTGCTTTTTCGTATCATATGACAATCTCTGCCTTTTAATTGGACCATTTGGCCATTTACATTTAATATGTTCTTTTCATTGCATTATTTCTGTTTTTTATCAGTTTTATTTTAGGTATTTTGTTACCCCATCTTACAGATTTTCTTCATCTTCTACATTAGTTTAATCTCTTGTAACTCAATTTAGTCTTTCTCGTATTATCCAAAAGTTAAGATGTGGATTAACTCTAGATAGGGCAATTCCAGAGAGAGGGGATCTCCCTCCTTCATTTCCTTTTCCTAGTGTTCATTGTTCATGACTGTTCATTTTTACATTCCCCTTAATTAGATGAACATATATTTTGTATGTTTTGGTAATAGCTTTATTTTCAAATTTTAAAATTTGCTTTCCATGACTTGAAAATAGAGTAAATGCAATGACAATAAAAACTATTTTCTTTTTGTCAAAAAATAAACTACTTTCAGATATTATATTGTTAATGATATTTTCAAGTGATTACATATTTAATATAGTATAATGCAAATAAGTAATTATGCCAATGTCATTAAGGACTAAGATTTTCAGCAACAGAGAATATACAAATTAAAAAACAAGAGAAGTTAATTACATCCTACAGTTCTAAATTTGAATTGGAAATAGGGTAGGAATCCATAATGTATTTTTTTTTTTTACTTTAAATTTTGTTGCTGTTTCCACCTAAGAAGCCTAGAAAGAAAAATGACCAACATAAAAGCAAAGAGCATTCTTAGCTGCTGAGTTATCTTTAAATGCAGCTTCCCTCCAAAAGAACTGTGAGACCTTTGGAGAAGTGGCAAATTCCAGGTTCCCATCAGGAGAATGTACAACAGAACTTGAAACATCTTGTCAATCCAGAAAATAAGGAAACTGGTAAAGACTGCTAAAACAACTTCCTAATCAAAAAGTGTTAAGCCAAAAGGTCCCTATTTGCCAAAAGTCAGAACAGTTTAGAGTACAATAAAAATAATAACTCTGTATTAAAACACATGAAATATGTTGTTAGAAAAATCCCATTCAAACAAACCAAGAGTAAGAAATAAAAACCTTTTGGGAATAATCAGGTAATTCAAATACTGCATATTTTATGACATTAAGGAATTACTAATTTTTACATAGGATAATTTGATCATTTGTGATTGTATCTCAATGTTTATGAATGAACTAATATAAATTCTGAGATTTACTTCAAAATAATCTAGGGAATAGGAGGCTAATGGAAATGAAAATAAGAATTAGAATAAGATATTTTCCATGCTTGTATAATTATATCAAAATGAGTTCTGTCATTTATAACCAAAAAAGAATCAATAAAATTTAAAAAATAAATAATGTTGCCTTAAATATATAATTTTGGAAACTGAATGGTCCATACATGGGTACTTAAGTTATCATTTCTACTTTAATATTTTGGTAAATTTTTCCTGAAAAAAAAAGCTTAAAATATTTTAAATATAATAAAAGTATGAATAGAACCTGTATCATAGAATTGTTTTGAAGATTAAATTAGATAGGTAATGTCTATAAAGTCTTTATCATATTACTGGATAGCTCAGATTCCATGCCCTCTATTCCAGTTTCCTGCCCAAGCTATAAAAGTTTCTTTCATTTCTGTCTAGTGTGGAGCTAATAAAGTTCCCTGTGGTACTAGTCTAGGGTGCTGACGGGTACCAATCAAGGGATCATCGAAAGGGAAGGCATCAGGGAAGGGTGGGGGCTTAGGTTTAGTCTTGTAAATACCCCGGTTTGAGATTCTGGATACCCTTAGGTAGGGGAAGTCTAATAGGGCAGAGGCTCTTTGGGCCTAAAATTCAAGAAACCAGTATAGGCTGCAGTTCAGCTCATCTTCCTTGTGGCCACATCTCCCAGGACCCCTGTTTTGAGGACTCACCAGCCTGTCAGTCCTGCATTGTGATATAGCAACAGACTCTTCTTACTTCTGGGCCTTCTGTTTTAAAGAGTTAGGATCTCAGTTCTTCAGTTCATGTCTATGTGTATGCATTACTACCTGTTTTGAGGAGTTTGAGCTTGTCAAACATTAAATACCTATATTTTGGATCTTCCCATGAACTAAAAGGTGTCCATAGCATGTATAATTATTTAGGAGGCACAGTGAGCATTGATGGATATGATTTCTTCTCCTTTTAGGTACCAAACTAAAAGTGCAAACCCCTGTGCTTTCTTCCATAATTTAAAATATGCGAGTCTTTCCTCCTGAGCTGGTCTCTGATATAAGTAGCATTTTCACATTTAGACATTCACTTGGTCAACTTGAAAATAATTTATTGAACTGAGTTGTACTACATAGGTCTGAGTGGAAACTACTTTATCTAGATATTTTATAACTAAAAAAAAAAAAAAATGGACCCAGACAATATTTGAGATAGCCCGTATTTTCTAGAGGTCTTGTCAGTCAGTCTGGGAACTAACACTGGAGTCCACTAAACACCAGTACTTTTGCCTTGCACCAACATTGGGTGTGTAAGTAAGATTGAAGAAGAGGAAATAAAGGTCATCTTCTCTGGATATGGAGTCACTGATGGGCAGAGTGGGTTTTTTCTGATGATTATCTAAGAAGATATTGTTTCTCCCTGGGGAGGATGAGGTAGCCACTAAAAGATCTGCAGTAGGTAGAAATTATCAAGTGGAACTTAATGAAAATGGTTAAAAATCAAGGTGGTGCTTTGAATGTGAAAATGTTAACTTTAAAAAGATACTGCAAGGTCTGGGGTAACTCAGTTGTAGAGTGCTTGCCTAGCACGTGTGAGGCACTGGGTTTGATCCTTGGCACCACATAAAAAATAAACAAATAAAATAAAGGTATTGTGTCCATCTACAACTAAAAATATTTATATTAAAAAAAGAAGTTACTACAAGAGAAATCACATGGTCCCTCTGTGGAGAGGTGGGCCTGCATTTTAATTACAGCTCCATAGTCTGGATGGCTCCATTACCAACAGCATATTATTTTAGTTCCTTGAATCCATGTCTGTTTCCATAACATAAATTTCCATGTCTGTTAAGAGTCATGGACCTGGTCACACATTTGCTTTTTAAAAATAAGCTCTGTTAGCAGTATTTCTGATGTTCATAGAACATTTATCTTGAACAGTAGAAATGCGTAAATACCCTAGTTACATGTATCATTACACAAATGGCGCATCTCTACACCATGCACAACCAGAGAATTGAAATGTTGCACTCCATTTGCGTATGATGAATTGAAATGCATTCTGGTGTCATGTACAACTAAATAGAAGAAATTTAAAAAAAAATTTTTAAAAATGTGTAAATACTCCCTCTATACAATGCAGGTTGAAGCAGTGAGACCTGCGCTCTCACACAGGCAAAACACAGTTTTGGTACCTTAAAAGCTTGCTGCCTCTCAATGAATGCATTTATCTTAAGTACATAAATACACATAATGTTGTATCAACAGTTGGGTCACTTTAATCATATATCCAGCCATCTAGATACAAAACCAGCTCTTTCATGGGACATTGCTTCCTGGAATCATGTCGTGGATGATATTCCTGAACCAACACATTGACATCACAGTTGGAGAAGGGTAAACACCATCAAAGGTAGAAAATGAGGTCACTGCAGTGTGACTCCTTCTATTTACAGGTATAGAAGAGGTAATCCTGAGCGAGATCAGAGTAAGAGGACTGGAAGATAAAATATGGGAGTCTTTTTAAATTTTACATCTCATGATGACCCTTTTTTTACTGTATTTAGAACCAGAGAGAATAGTAAGATATTGGGAGAGAAACATGTTTAATTAGGGTCTTACAAACATTTTTGTTCTATTTTCAACGTTTATAAAGATCGTGAAACCATAGAAATAATCTAATTTCCCTCATTATTTTCCAGGTAATAAAATTCAGTCCTAAAATAGTTAAATGACCTCAGGGGACCTAGCAAGTTCGGATCATACTTTGTTCACAGGACCTTTTCAAGTATAGTGACCTCTGTCTGAAACATCTCCCCACCTAAGTAATTACAGTAGCAGAAAACAACCCCCACTCCTAATTTTCGTTGAATACTTATTATTTAACCATCATAATGCTGTGAGATAGGTAGGGTTTACTCCCATTTTATAGAAAGAGAAACTGAGATGTGAGAGGTTAAGTCATTTACCTGGAGTTACAATTAATAATGTGGTAGAGCCCAAATTCAAACCCAAGCATTCTTATTGTAAAAATCTGGTTCCATCCTAGTCCACCAGTTACCTATTATTAGGGCACTTTGTATATATCTCTTAACACTCAAGTTTATATTTAGTCTTGTGGTTCTTTGGTTAATCACTTTTCTACTAGTCGGTAGCCTTGAGGAGGGCTCAGATCTTTGGGTTCACCACTTTTGCTTGGTTCCTATGTGCCCGACTCTTAGCAGACTCATCACATGCATTATTTCATAGGGAGAGTGGTGGTAATAATGGCTTGTTTTAAGAGTTCTGTTTGTTCTCCTTGTATCACACTATGGTACCATCTGCATAGTTTTGAGGAGTGTGAAATATATACAGAGTGTTCACTAGCTCAGGTCACTTGCTAAGTACTGTCGATAGCTGAGGGGGTGAGATTGTGGTAAATGGAATTCGAGGTATCTTAGCTCAAGACCCCAAAACGAAACCTGGAGCCCATTGTCCATGCACTTATCTTTTATTTCTGACCCCTTTGTTGCCTGTAATGAAGATAGAAAAGTAAATCTTAGACAATGTACTGCTGTCCAAAGCCAATCTCAGATTCCCGAGGAGATAGACAGCTAAGTGTAAGTTTCATCTTATCAGTTTAAACCTTGAGATCAAGAGAGATCCATAGTCTTTGAGATCCAGTGAGAGTTGGCAGATCACCTTCTGACCCAGCATCCCAAGCGTGGACCATGAGGAAACACTGAGTGTTTTCAAGTCAGTCCATCTTTCCAGGGTGTGGTTGTTAGGTCCTTGCTCATTTACAGCAGGACATGAGTACTTGCTTCTTTACCCTTTCCTTGATCTTTCAGAAATGCCTGTTTCTACTTGCATTGTGTATCTTACTGTATTTTTGAATGATGCCGATATGATTTATTATCTCAAATCATATACTTGAAGGTAGTTGGACAGTGTCCTCTCAGAGTATAAAGTTACATCTGGCAAAGAATTAGCAGGTGCTCTAGTATACAGAATCGAGCTATAGAAAAAAAATTGAGTTATAAAATTAATCTGTACAAGTCACACATGAAATGGTGAGAAGATCAAAATTAATCTTTTAAAAGCACAAGACAAAATGTAGATATGCTAGAATCAAAAAATACTAGTATTCATAAAAGTAACCATTAATTATTTAATTCTAAGGATTTGTTGTAGTCTAAAATTATATTTCAGGTTCACAACTGACTAGCTATTTTATATGGCAGAATACCAGCTTTGCATATTTATTAAAATTATTCATAACTGTGTAGCTGCCTAGATGAACTGTTGAGTTCCATTGCTTTGATCCAATATATAATCTTGTCCATTTTATCTTGGCACAATACTAGAAATTTGTCTCAGTTTCAGAATAATCCATGAAATATCTTCAGTATCTGCATCTCCTGAGTACATATTTTATCATCCATTTTGCCTAATGTGATCTTTTATATGGGATTGGAAGCTACAGTCTATCTATCTGTATGGAAAAAAAATACAGTTGTTGTTTCATTATGTAATAAATTTGAGCCAAAAAATGTTTATGTGAAAATCATTATGATTGTCATCTATTCCTGTTACCTAAAAATTTGGACAAGATGTGAAGACAAGTAGTAGCTGTTTATGATTTTCATGTGGATTTTTTTTTGTGAAGAACTGTGTGTAGTTAGGTATTATTTGTCGCGTATGTAATGTGTGACTGTGGTCATTTGAATAACAGTGTGGTCAGGATGATGGGTTCTGGAGTCACACTACCTTCAGTTCATATTCTGAGCCTATTATTTATTATCTGTTATGTAACTTCTTGAATATTGATAATATCATTCATAAAATTGAATGATAATAGTGTCTACATTATAGAACTGTAGGGAGAAGTATATATGAGATGATTCTTAAAGAGTACTTAGAACTGTGTTGGGCACATAGTAAGCATTCAATAAATATTAAGTGCCCTAAGTATTAATGGTGATGATGATGATGATGATGATAAAAAGAAGAAGAAGAACAACAACAACAGTGTATCATGGGATGCCAGAGAAAGTGTGGGTTAGGGATTTAGCTAGAATGAATGGCAAGGAATTGTTTATCTCCAGTAACATGTCTTTAAACTGATAAATAAGACTAGGAAAAAAACCTATAAACTAGAATATTAGTTATAATTGTGTTAAGTCAACTTTTTGTGGCTGTGACCAAAAAAACAATTTAGAGGTGTAAAAGTTTATTTTTGTTCACAGTTTCAGATGTTCAGTCCATGGTTGGCCTACTCCATTGCTCTGAACCCAAGGTGAGGCAGAGCATCATGGCAGAAGAGCATGGTGGAAGGAAGCTGCTTCATTTATGGTGGCTGGGAAGCAGGGAGTAGGAAGGAGACACAGAGAAGATGAGCCTTGATCTAATCATTTCATCCCTAACTATTCGTTCATTAACACAGGAGCTTAAGGGACCCTTCATAGGCAAACAATAACAACAAATCTAGTAGTATTCAAAGAAGCTTTAGATGATATAATTTAATGCCCTCTCTTTGCATAGGTTGGAAAGTACTACTCCAAAAGGGGAAGTGACCTCCACAGGATTGCCCAGCCTGAACAGCACACTCCGGGCTCCGGGCTCAAAGTTTAGTGTTCAGTCTATTTGGAAACAGTGGTTTATCAATGAGAAGCATGCATTGAGCTCCTAGACATAGTGATTGTTTGGGGAACAAAGAAATGACTTAGCCAGTGTATAACAAACACTTCCTTGCTTGTGTTGGTTTGGTGTCCTAGTGATTATTAACCCTCCAAAAATATCTTCCCATACACCCAAGAGCCATGCAGAAAATGACTGTCCCAGAGCTCACACAAACATCAGTGCATGCGAGCAGCTCCATCTGAGTCCCTTAGCAGGACAGTAGCTGTGAGTGGGAGGACAGAAAAGGAAATGTCCACAATGGTGTCCCTAGAATTTCCCTTAGGACCTCATATGCTTCTAAAATTAAAATGAAGCTTTTCTTCCTCATAAAATGGAGTCATGTGTTAAAGGAGATGCATTAGATGCTTGGTAGCTGTATATTTTAGTGGATTCTATAAAATTCTCAATAAAGGAAAGGTCAGTGTTGGTACCATAAACAGGGTTCATGGGGGAATATTTAACCCCATTCCCTTTTGTGATTCCCAGAGTGTAACTGAATTGCTCTTCTTTGAAAGTGCCCCTTTACCAGTCACCTCCCCAAAAGACCACACTGTCACCTTGTACATGCTCCTTCTCAGAAGCACTAACTGTGCCTGGCTCTGGGGCCAGCCTGTCACCAAAAGGGAATCTGAAAAGAGGGATGATTTCATCTCATTAACAGCATGAGCTCAGGAGCTTCCCTCCTCACTCAGCTACAGTTTT
Organism: Spermophilus citellus; assembly: GCF_964194105.1. Classification (NCBI taxonomy): domain Eukaryota; kingdom Metazoa; phylum Chordata; class Mammalia; order Rodentia; family Sciuridae; genus Spermophilus; species Spermophilus citellus. The sequence continues at coordinate 73,861,371 of NC_138187.1, read as the reverse complement.
GTATTTGAGGTTAAAGTGAAAAGACTGTGGTCACGCCCGTTGGTGGGGTGTGCAGAATGGAGTCCTTCTGTATTTTCATAGTGACCACGTGGGAAACTAAGAAAGACCAGTGGCGACCTTTGCATGCTGAGGACGCAGGTAGTTGTTCTGCTCAGCGAGTGGCTATTTGTGTGACCTTTCTGCTGTCGGCAGAGCCTCCCAGCCCACAAAGCCTCCTGCATGTACAATGGAAAGATAATAGTCCTGGGCTTATTCCACAGAGTGATTTTTGAGGCTTAATTGAAGAATTTTAACCCATTATCAAGAGCATTAGGACGAAATGTTCAAAGAGTCTTGATGCAGCTCTTTCAATCGAAGAAAGTAGATACCCAAATAAGCAAATTATCACCTTAAATTAGTAATCCATCTATATTTTCCATCCCTTCATCTTTCCAGAATAAAGATTTCTGCCTGCCCTCTCAGAGCATGGAGGGGCCGGAACCATCCGGAGCATCACAAATGACTGCTCACCCCAGTGTGCATGAGCACATAGTGCCTATGTGCTCTAGAACAAGAGGACATTGAATGGACTGCCCTGGAGATGTTTTTTTCAGAATGCCACTAACCATGTCTGCCGGGTGTCGTGGCCCATACAGACCTGGTGGGCAGGTATTTAAAGGTGTTCAGGCATCAGAAAATCAAAGCAGCAGTCTGAGGCATGAATGGGCTTCTCTTCACATCACTATTTCTGGCTCCTTTCTGTTTTTATACTTAACAAAATATGTTCTCATCCTTTTAAACTTAGAGGAGTTTTTTTTTCTTTCTTTTTGTTGAAGGATCACTGAAAAATGCCCCCTAAATTATCAAATTATTATTACCACAGCCAGCTTCTTACCCAGTCATGGATTATAGTTAAATCTCATCTTTAACTTCACAGAGTAGTAAATGTCATTTGTGCTTGATTTCTTTGATTATTTTGTCTTTTAATTTTTAAAATGGCAGGAAACAACCCAATTTTTTCTTTAATTAAAATGAGTCTCTCTGAATTAGTGTAGGAACTATTAGAGAATGTCTAGCTGATTGAAGTTTGGAAGCTTCTTGAGTTTAAACAAAAATAGTTTCAATAGCACTTCATTTATTGATTCTTTTCTGTATTATGAGTTCTTAAGGATATGTTTCATGTCACCAAAAATATATTTCTACAAGCTGTGGCTAAAATTTGCCAAAATTAAGACACTCAAAAGTCTGCTAAGGATTAAGGCAGGATGAATGTATGCATCCAAGGTAGTAAAAAAGTTGTGTAATGTTTTAGGAAAGTGAACTTAAGAGAGGTTTTTGTGGATACAGTAAGCAGTACATGTATCTATTTAGAAAAACTTCAGGTAACTTCTCTTTCAATTCTGTAGTAGTCATTCATGAGGTCTCAAACAAATATTGATTCCCAGGGATTTCTGATTTTTCAGTTAACTAGAAAGTCATTCAAAAAAATTCATCTGTGTTTCCCAAAGAGACATGCTGCCTAAGGACACTGTGGGTATAGGGAGTAGAATGATCCATGAAGATTCTTTGTCACAATATAAGATTCTTTATCTCAAACTTGTGAAAATAGGAATATCAATCTGATCAGTGTAATGCATTATGCCAGCTGTGGATTTTGCAAAACGGTAAAAAATTCGATCTAAATTTTGTGATTTATAGAGTATTTTCTATTATTCAGAGTCTCTCCTGCCCACTTTTATGGGCAACTAATTTTAATCATCTCTGAAAAGTACTTGCAAAAGGGAAATTTATCCAATTCTCAGGTGTGTGGACAAAAAAGAAAACATAAAACCAGATATTCTGAAAGCCCATGCAAGAGTAGATAGGTGGCATGCAGAGAAAGCCTTGGACAAAATTCAGTACCCATTCATGATAAAAATGCTGAAGAAACTAGGGATAGGAGGAATCTACCTCAACATCATAAAAGGCTGTATGTAAAAAACCCAAACTATGCCTCCTAGTAAATGGGGAAAAACTGAGAATGTGTTCTTTAAAATCTGTGACAAGACAAGGATGTCCACACTCACCATTCCTGTTTAATAGGATGCTAGAAATTCTAGCTGGAGCAATTGAGTAAGAGAAGGAAATCGAAGGAATAAAAATAGGAAAGGAAGAAGTCAAATTATCACTGATTCCAAATGATATGATCCTACACATAGAAGATCCAAAGAACTCTACCAAAAGACTGCTAGGACTAATAAACAAATTTGGCAAAGTAGCAGGTTACAAAATTAGCATACAAAAATCAATAGCTTCTGTAAACCAACAATGTATCTGCTGAGAAAGAAATCAGGAAAACAGTCCCATTCACAACAGCCAAAAACAAACAAACAAACAAAAACCTAAGAATAAATCTAACCAGGGAGGTAAAAGTGAAGGGATCTCTACAATGGAAACTATAGAACTTTGAAGAAAACACAGAAAGGCCTCTCATGTTCGTAGATAGACAGAATTAATATTGTTGAATTGGCCATACTACCAAAAGCAATATACAGATTCAATGGAATCCTTATTAAAATACCAGTGATATTCACAGAACTAGAAATAATAGTTCTAAAATTTATTTGGAAAAATAACAGACCCAGAATAGCCAAAGCAGTTCTAACCTCCAAAAAAGCAATGCTGGAGGCATCACAATACCCAACTTAAAACAACAGATTCCTTCAGTATTTACAACTATCATGCACCAACAAAAAAAAAAAAAAAATATGTTGGAAAAAAAAAACAGGAGATGCAAGAACAACTCAGAGAAACATACTTTATAAATGTGTTTTTGAACTTGTGAGAGAGTAAGGGAAAGCTTCAAGGGGCCAAAAGCCTTATTGGTCATTGTTAACCAAAGCTATGTGGTAAAGCGGACCCCAGATAAGATATGCACTGCTAAATTGCCAGAGGGGTAGGGGGAGATAACTAGACCTGCTGTCTGGGTAGGGTCTGAGGACCAATGTTAAACAGCCTCACAGAGCTAGAGAATTAAAAAGACCTCATGCTGTCGTTGAAAGTTGGAGCTAGAACACTTAAACTCACCCAGCAAAGGAGCCGATGAGCAGATCTATCTATTTTTGCCCTTGGTCTTCATGAAGGGAAAATACATATTATCATTATCACCTTCTTTCCTTTTTGCAGCTGTGAAATTATTTTTAGATGGATAAATTTATGCTACTTGCAGTATTATGGAAACTTTAACCAAGAAAATGTAGGTAGCATGTTTTCAGGTTGGTACAATCCTCGGATACCTGGTAGAGATAAGCAAAAATCCACTCTGGAGGAAAGCTGTAATAATCCGGTATCTTCAGAATTCCTACAGATTTAGTTAACATGAAGTTACTATGAAAAAAAATATCGAAAGCAATCCAAAAGTTACCAAAAACAGAATAATAAGCCAAAATTGGCAAGCCTCAACAGAAACAGTAAACAACAGATTTAGATCGCACTGTCTTATGGCATTGGGATGCTGAATACTGAATATAGAAAAATGCATGAGAAATACTTGAAGAAAAACACTGGTCATGGAATAAAAGCTCATCAGAAACTTTCAGAAAGATTTTTAAAAGAACAGAGAGAATCGCTAGAAATGAAAAATTCAATCATTGCAATTTAAAAAATCATGGTTAGATTAAGAATAGGTGAACACATAGCTGAAGAAGAATGAATGGAATGAAACATCATGGAGAATATTACCCAACACAAAATGAAAGAGATGAGAAAAATGAAAACTAATAAAGAGAATTTTAGACATGGGTGAACAAATGAATAGATCTTGCATACCTCTATTTAGAATTTCAGAACATTAAAATATTGAAAATAGGAGCTGTCAATAACTATGAAGGATCTGAAATTTTACTCTCCCCCCAAGCTAATATTTTGGCTTGCCACAATTTCATGGATACATCAGATAGAACTTTCTCACAGCACAACAGGTTACATGAGTTTTATGTTCAGGCCAGTTCCCCAGCTCCCCAAGTTCCAAGGGGGTGATGCCAAGGTCCCTATGGGTGCTGGGCATGCAGTGAATTGGGGCCATGCCCAGAGACACTTGAGCTTAGGAAGCCCAACATTTTTAAAGTGGGCTATAAACAAATATGCTCTTTACCCTGGAGGGGGACATTATCTTTACTATCCTAGACAGTGAATCAGTCCATCCTCTGCTCTAGAGAGACAGTGGAACAGGGTCGAATGCCATGGAGAGTCCCATGCACATGTGCAAACTTGCTTTTTGACATGATGAGTATTGCAGATCAGTGGTAAGAGGATACACTGTTCAATAAAATGTGCAGTTACAAGATCATACATGTGGAGGAACAAAAAAAGAATCAGTTTGATCAAACATATACAAAAGGTCGCTTTGACTCTCCCAGCATTGCAGAACATCTGTTCAAGTGATCTTTACCTAACAGCCTCGTGACCTCACGGTGCCTGAAAAATTCACCTCACTTCATCTCTTCCCAAGGGTATGGCATCATCCCATCATCACAATAAGGAAGACTTGTGTAGTACAAATATTTTGAGTAAAGTATTTTGAGAAAGCCAGAGATCACAGTGTTCTTTTATTACAATATATTGTTTTAATATATTATTTTTATTTATCTCTTACCATGCCTAATATATAATTAAACTTTATCATAGGTCAGTATGTATTTATAGGAAAAAAACCATAGTATGTATTCTCTCCAAGGTTTCAGGCATCCACTGGGGGTCTTGAAATGTATCCCTTGGTATAAGGGGAACTGCTGTGATTTAAATAAAATAAATAACAAAAGGTACAAGCAAACATTTCAAAGAAAAAAAACATGAATGACTTACATACAGAAAAAATAATCAACCCTATTTCTAATCAGGATCCTACAAAATAAAACTGCACTAGTAACCATTTTATATGTACCAGGTTGGCAACATTAAAGTTTGGAACAATACCATTTGTGAGCAAGGATGTGGGGCCACAAAACCCCCATGTTCTCATAATCTCATTCCCTTCAAAGACCCACACAGGTAAAGTTTTAATTTCTCTTAGGTTGCATTATGCAGAAGGAGAAGGTAGTGGAACAAAAATGTTATTCTGTTTCTCTCATCCCACACCAAATTATTTTTAAACTAAATTATTCACTGGTCAAATCTTGAATATTAGGCTATACTTGCTTTATATATTCAAGGGGAAAAAAGTATCAGCTGAGAACACTCCAGAGCATGCCACATGATACCTGTTTTGTTTTGTTTTATTATTCCCAAATCCTAATGTTAGATAATTCAAAAGAAAACTTTTATTAATTTTAAGGAAGAGTCTTCTAACACATGTCCTGCTTTTATAATGTTGAAATTGAAATGGACAAATTGGAGTATAAAAGGAAAAATTAAAATGTAAGGTATGTTAGTCAGCTCTCTGTTACTGTAACAAAAGTCTGAGATAATCGGTTTATAGGGAGAAAAGTTTTATTTTGGCTCACATGCTTCATTGACCCCTTTGCTTTCAGGCCTGTGGTGAGACAGCACATCCGGGCAGAAGCATGTGGCAGAACAGAGCCACTTGCCACAAGGCTAGGAAGGAAAAGAGAGAAAGAGGGTGGAACTGTAGTTCCTCTCTCCCCTTTAAGATATGGCCCCAGTGACCTAAAGACCTCCTATGAGGCCCCACCTCTTAAAGGTTCTACCACTGCCCAATAGTGCCACAGGCTGGAAACCAAGCTTTTACCAGCTGGATGTTTAGAGTACATTGATTCAAACCATAGCTCTAAGATGTATGATGATGAAAATAAAGGGAAAATCTCAAACTAGTAAAATTCCTTTGTGTTTAAGGGGAAGAAAAATTATACCATAAAGCCCAATTATCTGCTAGAAGAATCTCTAAGAGAATCAAGTTACCCTTTGTCCTGGACAGTGGGGAAGGATCACAGAATTTGGTGCTCTGGGATCCAGAGCTGTCTGAAGGTGGTATCTTTGAGGCAGTTGTAGAAGGCTGTGGAAAAAAAAAAAAAAAAAAAAAAAAATATATATATATATATATATATATATATATATATATATATATATGGTAAAAGGACCATTTTTAACTCTCAGTTTATATATACACAAAAATCTAGAAGATTCAGATCTAACCTCCAATGGTTCTTTTTGTTGGGTATGGTAAAGAAGGTATAGTCATGTTAAAAAAAAATGGGAAAAACCCTAAAATCTTCCCTCATTTTATTGTCTACACTGACTAATAGATAATGGTTCTTTAAATTCTGAGTTTCCAAATAAACTTCCAGTAGCTAGTGAGATTTATCTGTACATACTTAATTACCCAGTGGCCTGTTCTTAGTGCTGGAATTAAACTAAGTCTTCAGGTAAGTTTCCTTATTAGCCAGGAACAGTTAAAGAAGTACTGAAGTTATCATTTTGGGGAGGCATTTCCCAGTGTGGGTTTCAGCACTTGTCACATTTTGTAGCCTTGACTAGGTGTGAATCGATATTGCTGCCTGGAAGTCACGTGACCTCTCTGAGAGATTAATGTGGTTACTGTTGGACTCTGTGTTCTCCATCAACTAAGTATGTGCAGTTGTCATTCATATTTTGTTTTCAGCTTGTTACACTGACAGAAAAATCTCTGCAGAATAAAGACCCAGTTTCCTGAGCATGGAAAGCTATGTCGTATTTGCATATTTCCTGGATTTAAAGAGAACAGTGTTTCTCCCTGTAATTTTGAATGCATGGTTCTTTTATTTATTAGGTACTATAAAAAAGTATTTTCAGCTATAAAACTTTCATTTTGTTTCTCCTGATTGCCAGTTTTGTTGACTAAATAGTATAACAAATAAGGATTTTTTAAATTAATCATCGTATTTCAAAAACTTTCCTTAAAATTGAGTAAAATCTAGCTGGGCATGATGGTGCACACCTGTAATCCCAGCAGCTCAGGAGGCTGAGGCAGGAGGATTGCATGTTTGCAGCCAGCCTCTGAAACTTAGCAAGGCTCTGTGCAATTAATGAAACTCTGTCTCAAAATAAAAAATAAAAAGGGCTAGGGATATGGATCAGTGGTAAAGCACCCCTGTGTTCAATCCCTGGTACCAAAAAGAAAAATTGAGTGAAATTTGTAACCTTTTTCATTAAGACCATTTTTTTTGCACGATGTCCTATATTTATGGAAATATGTTATAAGAAAATTCTGTTAGACAAGATGGTACGTTGGCTTGTGTACACATGGCTGGTCAAGGATGTATGATGATGAAAGGACTCTGAAACTACCTAAAAATTACTCATTTGAATACACTGATTTTTATACAACCCACTGCAATGGGTGACACCTTAAAATGCAAAAGAATTATTTAGCTAATGTTCACCTTATTTTTTGTACATCAGGTAGTCCTCTTAACAAGCCCACAAAAACTCAATCTCATTTGTAATAGCAACAATTGGGAACCTGGAAGGCCCCACAGGACACAGCTGAGTCAATAAACAATAGTGCAGCTGTATGATTGAATGCTAATGAAGCCACTTAAAGTTGTGTTCTACAAGACTGTTAAATGACTTTGGGAATTTTCACTATTATTCAATGCAAATTTGAATAGGGAGAAAAGCTTCTAAGGATATTCCTCCAATATTAATTGTAGCCTTCTCAAGCAGTGAGATTGGGTGTGGGTTTTGTTCTGTCTTGTGCTTTCCAGTATTTTATAATCTTTCAATAATATTTTTATTTTTATTCTTATCAAATAACATGTAAATTTTAATAATTTATTATTTTTGCAACCAATATATAAATGTTCAAATAAAACTTCATAATTAGAAAAATATTAAGGATAAATAAAATAAACCTCCTCTTCCTTGTATTTTTATTATAACAGCAGTATTCAATATAATAACATTATTAATTCTATATGTACATATAATATATATGTATATAATTACATATACACATATAAAATTACAGATAATTATTGAATGTTCAATGTGTGCCACACCCTTGGCTAGGTCTGCTGTTTTCAGTAGACAGAAACATAATCATCCCCACTGCACAGGTCAGCAAACTGAGGCTTCAATTGATTAATGCCCTCAGTTGTGCAATTTCTGAGTGACAGCCCAGCTGTGAACCAGAATGTGGGTCCTAAACCCAAACTCCTAACAAAACTACCTCTCTTGTCTTTTACTTTTTAAAAATTGTTCTTATATATCAGTGATGGTTTGCTTTTTTCCATTTCTCATTGTAGAGATGTAGATACAAATTTCATTTGAGAGGTGATTTTTAAGGATTATCATAACTGAATTGAAACAGGTGGTTCACACTGTATATCCTTGAATATCCATTGGCTAAGTAAGTATTAAATTGCATTTTGTACATTTTATTGAATAACACCGAGTGCATTTTTCTGTTTAGGAAGGAAAGAGATTTGTCAGTTTGTGATAAATGACTGCACCCAAATGACCGCCTTCACTCTTCCTCTCTTCCTCCTTTCCTCTCTTTTTCAAAGTTAGGAGTAAGCATGATAACCAAACATGAAAAAATATTTGTGTTTCAAGGCCACACTAACCCTCCCTCTGTAGGCATTTGAAGGTACAGGTGGGTGTGTGGAAAGAAGGGCTTTATTAATGCAGAATCTTTACTTGTGCCTTTAGGAATCCCAGAAATCTAAATGAGAATATGGCTATTAGGGCCAGTCAGTGGATCCATGACCTCGATTGTCACATTAGGCACCAGTGAATGACTATGGAATCCCTTTGAGAATACCGTCTTCCCACTCTAATTTTTAGAAAAGTCCCAAGACATATATCACGGTTACTAATCCACAGGAATGAAATGTGGTCTAACATTGTCTTTTTGCCCTTCTGAAATCAAGTCCAACTAAGTTCAATCAAATCAAAATAAAAATTGTGTATCAAAATAGTGCAATTATACTCAGTAATTGTGGTCAGAGGGTTCTTTCAGCTGTTGTACAACTGACATTAATTAGTTAATGTGTTGCAGATTTTTAGTCCAAAGAATGGGTAAATAGTTCAGAAAGAAAGTTGTTGATTGTTTCAGTTTGTGCACCTGGTTAAGTTACCTGGTACACTTTTGTCCTGGGCCATCTTGTGTGGGAGACAGAGGGAAAGCTGTGTTACTACTGTACAAAGCTTACAGTCGGTTTTATTTTAATGCTCCACACAATATACACACAAGAGTATTGTTTTATAAGGAGAATTATGTGTAGGAGTCTTAGAGATCTATTTGTATCCTAGTTCTTTTCTAATTATGTTTCCTTAGGCACATCACTGAACTAACTGTTCTATATGTTGTATCAATTTTAAAATGGGGAAGCTGTTAATAACCTACTGTAACACAAAAGCTTATTCATTAGAAATAGGTAACATGTTATTGTTGAACAGATATGAGGACTACTCTTTTGCTTTCACTCGCCCCCTGTTTGAGCCTTTAGAAGGATTTTTTTTTTCCTCCATTGGTAATTCAAAATTTAATGGTTTATCTTTCTGTTGAGGTCCTTTTTTTCTCCCCTAAATATTTTTAGCTCTCCCGTTTATATATTTTGATTCTTTAGAGGTAAAAGTATAAAAAATTAATTAACAGAAAGTTCTTAATTTTGCACCTTCATGCATAAAAATAAATTTATATATTTGGCATCAGTTTATGAATTTTTCTTTTTACAGAATTATAATTTACATACATACAATGCACAAACCATTAGAGAGTATGCATATAGTTCCTCAGGTTTTGACAAATGTATATAACCAACACTCTGGTTAAAATATAACAGCATTTCTACAATCCTAGAAATCTGGCAAAAGTTTGTCTATGTGTAGCAGTGTCTGCTTTTTCCAGATTCTTGGATTCTTGGTTTCCTTGCCTTGGGTTGGGCAAATCTGCTCTTGATGGTGTGAGTGCCCCTTCTCTAGCTTCAGAAGGGACACTGACCTAGCCCCTTTTACTGACACCATGCTGTTTGAATGAGAGCCAGTTTGCTTTCTTTTCTATATGAATTTTTCTCTTGTTGTTTCTTTGTTTTTTCTAATACCTCTATTCCCATTTTGACTGGAGTTGGCAGTATATATACTAAATGGTTCAGCTCCCTGTGACTCAGCCTTCCAAGGGTCTTTCAATTCTGTAGAATTCCATTTAAGAAATTTCTAATGTTGTCTCTGAAATTTACCTGGCATTACCCGACCCCACCACCACCCAGAATTTACATAGGTTTGTTTACCTAAGTACATTCTTTCCTCCTCCAAATTTAGTAAAATGTAGTAGAAGAGTGATTGTCAATTTTAGGAAATTCAACTCAAGAGCAAACCAACCATTTAAGTGGAAACAGATATTTTGCTTATTTGCTTTGTATTTTTCTTCTCTTGTCAAACACATGATTCTTGGTTAGTTCAAATGTATCTGTCTTGCATTCAAGTTGGTTATTCGTCTTTCAAAGCCTTCCTTAGATATTCAAGATGTTCATAAGTAAAGCTTTTGAAGCTGCTGGGAGTTGTCCGCCATCCATCTATTTTTGTTTTTGAATCAGTACCTAAATGAATGCCTTTGGAGTAGCATTTCTGATGTGCTTTACCTATTAGAACAGTTTTTAAAGTTATCTAAAGTATGTTTGTTCCACCTTTTCTCTGTGTATTTACACCTCTTCAATTTTGCTTTATGAGCAGCAACAGCAAACTGTCACTCTTTGCTGTAAATTGAAGCTTTTAATAACTGTGTCTGTTCTACAACATTTGTCAGCTTTGAATATTCTGTCAGTAGCAAATAAAAATAGCAGGGAAACTCAGCAGCAGTGACACTGAGAATTTATCTGCTTATGCAAAAGGAAGGTAAAAAAAAAATCTTGAAGGATGAGCATTTGGCATTTTTCCCTTCAAATAATGTAAATTTGAACTGACTCTTCCTCAAATAAATTTTCGATGAAAAGTTGGCTAGATAAATGAATGAATAAGTTTCATCATTAAATACGGAACGCCTTTTAACCTAGAAAGAAGAGAATACAAAAGGTGACTTCAGATCATTGATGCAATCACATGTGCCTTGTCTGACATCGGCTTGAAAAATAAGTTTTATAAATACATAAAAGGAAACAGCTCAGTAGTATAAAAAAAAACATTTTGATGCAGCTACCATTTAAATTTTTAAACTACTCCATAGTAAAAATTCATGTGCAGAAGATCATCTTGGATATGTGACAATAAAAAATTAATTTATCTAATAAAGATGATTCAAGCAAATCAAATCTAAATAAATTCCATAGTCCACATTTTTGTTCATAAATTGTATGCATCGGTTATAAATATTAAAACCACAAATGAAATAAATGTATTATGAAAAATTCACTGCTTTCTCTTGAGATAGAAATATCAAAAGTTCCTCAGGACTCCTTATTGGTATTGACTTCTAGGTTGTTAATTTAGACACTGGTCTTGACGTTGTTCCTCTTGCTTTTCTTTACTCCTCTACTTGTAAGTATTTATTCTTCTCACAAGATACCTTTATTATTAACCTCATCAATTGCAGTGAATATCTGTGGACAACCTACTGTGCACTACATTTGGTAAAGTTGACCATAGGAGTAGGAAGGAAAATGGTAAGAGTGCTTTGCTGTGTTACTGTATCATCTTCATTGAAATGGCTCTTGTAACAGAAAAGTGATTAATGAGACCACATGAGCCTGCTTATTCCCCTGTCAACCTTTGGGCATGCCTGCAAATATACAGAGTTTTAAAAATAACCACAGTGAGCTGAAAAGATGGTCTCTGCCTTTACAGAGCGGACATTCCTACATGTTTTAGTTTTGTATTAGCATTATGCCATACTTACCAATAGAGCCTGAGGGAAAGAGTGAATTAATTATTGTGAAAATCAATGAGATAATTATTTATGTGTAATTTTACAAAGCACTCTACAACTGTGTTTCTCAGTGATGAGAAATGCCTCATTCCAAACCTTCCTTTGTAGGGAGTGCAATTGGAAAAATTCTAAATGCAAGATATACTTTTTTTTAACAAAAATTCTAGTATACTGCTAAGTCCTATTTTTTTATAGTGATAAATTGAGAATTTATATTGTCTCTGTGTGTGAATGAGGTTTTTTTCCTGCAATTAAATCTATGTCTTTTATAAGGTTTCATTTCAGACAAGATGAGAGGAGTGATTTCCAGTAAAATTGGCATGTTAATAGCACATTAATGGTTTATGAAATTAGTCGTGTTTTTTTTTTTTTTTGATAGAGGATTTTTATACTGAGTTCAGTGAATAATTCAGTTGCATTCTGACCACCCTCTGGAAAAATTACTTGCCTGTAAAGAACTTAATAGGAATTCTGAGAGATGATAATTCTATTCTGGCATTTTCCACACTTCCACTTGCAAAAGAATGGTAACAAGGCATTTAAATTCTTTTTTTTTTTTCAATTTTGGTGCCTCTTGCGTATGAGAAAAGTTAAAATTCTTTTCTATTATTTCGTAGCTCTGGTTTTAAGTACCCCTTAGGATTTACAAAATGATGTCTTGGTTCTTTCAGGTACAGTATTTCCTTTTTAAATACTGATAAGATTCTCTGCTTTGAATATGCTTTTTCTTTTTAATTTTGTTAATTGATTTAGATAAATAAGTTATCCCAATTGTTTGGATATTGAAGAAATAAGATGCATATCTCAGAAGGAGAGTAATTTCATAAGCTTTCCCTTGTGCTGAGTGTGTGTCTTCATGATTCGCATGGGCCACCTCTAATCTTTGGTTTGTAAGGTATTTGTCTTGCTTGTAAATAAGTGAGAGTGAAAATCTTTTTAAGTTTAAAGCTGCATTGATGATTCGAAAATAAATTAAAAATAAAAATGAGATTGTTTAAATCTTTGATTAAGGAAGTTTATAAAATTCTTAGGTTTGTTTGTTTGGTTTTTTTTAGGGGAAATATTTAAATAGATTTTCCTTAACCATTTAAAAGTCTCAGAACAGAATCATTTTATAGAACATTTAGTGGAGAAAGGAAAATGAGTCCTGTATGTGACAAAAGTCTGTCTTTGTAAATAAACAAAATCTAAAAGTCATTTGCCATAGCTAGTGTTTTTATTCTTTGTGATTTAGGCAAATTGCTTAAAAAATTTTCAGCCTACACTTTCCTGTTCTTAATAGGTTAAGCAGAGCTTGTAATTAAAAAAACAGTATCTTAGTTTTCAACAGTAAAGTGTGAATTCCAGAAACTTTTTGTTCCAAATCCTCTGAATATATTCCAGGTACATTTAATTCTTTGGAAGGCAGTGCTTTTTAAGTGTAAGAGTGAACAATTGCATTTCCCATTTAATTTCAGAAAAATGAATTTTTGTCATTTGTTTCAGCCATCTGTTTAACTCTGAAGTTCACTGGTCTGCCCTTCCTGCTTCCTGAGACAGGCCATAGACTTGGCTCCATTCTGGTACCTCCAATGCAGAGGCTCACACAAGTGTTAACATTTCTTCACAGACCATGGGAAGGGGAAAAGCAATAAGCAGTTTGTTCAGAGAGTCAGCAAGTTAGTCAGCATTCGAGAAATCGGGTTATTTGACCTTGACTGAGTGAACTGTCTTTGAACTGTCTTGGTCTTCCTGAAATGCAGTCTCTGAGAGACCTGAGAAAGGAGTGATTCAGAGACCTGGTTTGGAAGCAAGTACATAGTTCAGCAGCCATCCCTGTTCCTGCTTCTGTGCCACTCAAGAAGTGGTTAGATGCCAAAGACCTCACCTGGCATTTTTATATTAATGACTTATATTAAGATAGAATTCACATACCACACAAATTAACCTATGCAAAACATATGATTCAGTAGCTTTTCACATGCCTATAGAGAGGTAGCATCTATCACCACAATCAGTTATAGAACATTCTTATTTTCCCCAAAAGAGGCCTGAGAACCCTCTCCTCTAGTCCCCCTCCCTGCAACTTCCCCTCGACTCTGGGAGCCACTGCTCTACCCTTGGTCTCTATATTTGGCTCTTCTAGACATTTCTTCTAAAAGGAATCATAACATAGGTAGTCCTTTGCAACTGGCTCCTTTTACTGAGCATAATGTTTTCAAGATTTATCCATGTGGTTTAGTGTGTATTAGTACATCATTCCTTTTTATGGCCAAACAATATCCCACATATGCTTCTGCCACATTTTATTTATACATTCATAGTTGACAGATATTTGGGTTCTTGTTTCTACTATTCTCACTATTATGAATAATACTGCTATACAACAAATTTTTGCATGGACATATGTTTTCATTTCTCTTTGGTGTGCACCTTGGATCATGCAGTAACTCTATATTTAAATGTTGGAGGAACTGCCAGACTGTTTACAAAAGTACCTGCAACCATTTTGCATTCCCACTGTCTAGTGATATTGGAGGGTTCCGAGAGCTCCACATGCTGACCCACACATTATTTCCTGATTATAGCCATCTTAATGGATATGACATGAGAGTGCATTGTGGTTTTCATTTGCATTTCTCTAAAAACTCTAATATAGAGCATCTTTTCCATGTACTTATGCACATTTAAATATTGTTAGTTACAGGGTCTTACAAACAGTGCTCATAATGCCTTTTGATACTAGTATTCAGCTAACATTGCTACATCTGTAGTAACTCTGAAGCCAGGAAGAGCTTTGGACCCTGCACTAAGTGATACATGAGGTAGAAGGAAAGAAAAAAAATAGGTTAAATAGCCGGGCACACAGCGCACGTCTGTAGCACACCCAGCAGCTAAGGAGGCTGAGGCAAGAGGATAGCAAGTTCAAAGCCAGCCTCAGCAATTTAGCAAGAGCCTGTCTAAATAAAGCATTAAAAGGGCGGGGGATGTGGCTCAGTGGTTAAGTGCCCCTGGGTTCAATCCCCGATTAAAAAAAAAAAAATGCTAAATATGTGAAATAACATCTTTGGGGAGTGTGTACAGGGACCAGAGGGAGCCTACAAAAGGGTTCAGCTTGGCTGGAGAGAAGGAGGTTGATCAAGGGAGAAAAGAGCCAGAGCAGAGGTCTTGGCTTGTTTGTAAAGTTATGGCTCTTAATTGACAGTGAGCAGTGGCCATTCTCAAGCATGGTCCTTGGGGTTAGGATGCTTTTGGACAAGTTCAGCCCCACAGTCCTGACCTGACGTCTGTCTCCCCCACACAGCCTCCCAGATGCTGAACAGGCTTCCTCATGCCAGGTAAGCTAGGGCAGGCTGTCAAAAGACACCTAAACCAATGCTATTAATAAAAGTGATCTTATGGGCAAAAATATGTACTATGATAGTTTAAATGACACATAAGTCAATACCAGTACAAAAAAATTAAACTTTGAATATTTCATGGAATTTTTGTGATCTCTGTTTTCAAATTCACATGAGAATCCCTTGTAGTGCCAAGTTTCTAAGGGGAAAAAGAATTCTGTTTGGAAAACAATATGATTTGCGATCTTCCATCAATGAAATATGAAGACCTCCCTGGGTCTTTCTGATATGTGGGGAAAAAAATATTTTTTTCTCTAAAAAAAACGATATTACTATTTTCCTACAATGAAATATTTATATAATCAGGGTGTTTTGTTTTGTTTTTTTAAAACAATTGTTCTTTCTTTTTCTGATCTCTCTTATGATGGTTTTGGGGAAAATGATGCACTGCTATGAAGCATGCAAATAAAACATTTTATACTAAATCTTGTGGAGAGCACTTTCTCTTCTTAAAAACTCTCCAAGATAAACTTGAAAAGCTGCACTGGAGAAGTGACTTTCAACAACCTTGACTAGCCTGAAGCCTTATTTATGTTTACTAAATTTGCAAGTCCAACATGATATTTTAGAAAGCCATATAACATGATTTTTCCCACTGGTTATGGCATTTGATGGCTTAAGGAAAAAATAGATTTGTATCTTGAAACTTCTGGAACCATTCCACTATCACTGCTGTTTCTTCCTAAAATATGGGAAAAAGGTTGCTGAGAAGTCATACCTATTAAATGTTGTCATGCAGTATCTTTGATTTTATTTACTTATACTTAAAATTAATCAGAAATACAGGATTCTGGAATGCTCTCATGAAAGTATTAAAAAAACATGAAATAATCAAAAAGTTTCATTTTTTGTACTGGTGTTGACTTATATGTCATTTAACCTATCATAGTACATATTTTTGCCCATAAAGATCACCTTTATTAATAGCATTGAGAAAATTCTCACCTAGCCCATCCTGCCATGAATATCAGTCCACTGTTCACTTTAGATACCCTTTTTTCTTTGCTTTTTTTCTGTAGTTTCATGTAGCAAACAAAATCAGAACATTGCACGGTGTGTGGCGTTTAATGCCACACGCCTTGGACATCCACAGGGCTCAGTTTAGATCCCAGAGTCACCATGTTTTACCATACGACCTTGAGCAAGTCCTTTAATTTCTCTTACATCTCATTTTCCTCCTGTGTAACATGTGACATGTGTGATGGCACATACTTCCTTAAGCTGCTGTGAAGAGTAAATAAGGGAGTGCCCAGAGAGCGCCCAACCAAGGACCTGGCACATGGTCAATCCCTGTCATGCAGCCTGTCGTTACTCTCTGTAGTTATGTCTACTTATCGGGGGAGGGGCAGGGGGAGCGAGCTATAAAATTCAGGGCTAAGAGACTAGCATCAAACGTTTTCCTTTTGTGACAGTGCACTTTAAAACCACGAATTTCCTATGTAATTTGGAAGACATCTGGGTTCAGGTGTGTAGTAGTAAGGCTTAAGGAAAAAATAGATCATACCCCATTTAGTCATGGGTCGGGGCATAATAGCGGGCAGGCCTAGCTCCAGGAGCTGAACTTGTATTTTCTATTTGAACTTAATAACAATCCTAAGGCAAGTCCTTATATTCTCACCATTATGTAGATTTGGAAACAGATGCAGAAAAGTTGGCCAGCTTTCCCAAGGTCATGTACTTTATAAAGGTGACACTCTGTGAACCATTTTGCATATTGATGGCTTTGTTACGTAAGAGTGAATATTATATAGAAGTTGTTTTAATTGTTGAATGGAGGAATAAAATACAGAGCTCACCATGTACTTGTTGCTGGTCTGATTTTATATAATATATAGTACATGGATTTTAAGTTGTATGATCATTATTATAAATTAAGCTTTTGTCCACAGAGTACCAAGCTGTTTAATAAATTCTATAATGTATCAGTACTATTCACATATTGAAGGCAATTTTTGCATCTTAAAGTATCCTCTATAAGGGTAGCCCTCATCTTTAAGGCATTTATGATATTCTCTTCCGAGTGAGAAATCACATCTGCTGTCCTTCCTACAAATTGTCACTTATGTGTAGGATATTGTCCAGGCCAATCTGTATGATCTTGGTGGCTGGGCATTATTGGGCTGACTTCTCATACTATGTTGTAATTCTTAAATAAATTGGCTCTGTGCAGATTTGTAACTGCCATTCCAAGGCAATAGCTCCAAATAGCCCTGGATTTATAAATCCCTTCATTTATAAAAGTATTGATCCCTTTTTCATTGTCTGCTGAGTAAATGATGCAGTAAACACTTGGACTTATCAGAAGGGACTTTTTACCTTTTCGTGTGTTAAAATTAACATTTTAATTATAACCATTGATAAATTTTGGCTTGGCTTGTTAAAGAATAAGCATGACATTCTACTATATGTAAATCATACCCAAATAAATCAGATTCTCAAAAGGAGAAAGAAAGCACAAATATTTGAAATCTTGAGATGGGCAAAAAATTATGAACAAATTCAAAGTAGAGAATTCACAAAGGATCGTGTTCAATACAGTGGCTTGTCTTTTGGAAACAGACTGAAGATCAGTGCTTTTACATAATACACTGTCATCTCACAGTCCTTTTAGAGACATTATAAATTGGATTTCAAGAATAATGCTTTAGTCGTACATAACATTGATATCCCTCCAAAGCCAGGAATGTTGTTTTTGTTTGTTTGTTTGTTTACTACCTATAAAAACATGCCATTCTGGGTATAATTAATGGCCAGAAATTTTAAGACAAAAGAAAGTGGCTCTTCCTCAGCATGCAGCTGACAGTCCATGAAAAAATCACTGATGGAAAAGGCTAGACTCAAATTCTGTTTGGGGGAGTAGATTCCCATAGCTAGCCATAGTCCGATGTCAAAGACTGGCACCGATACAGTTTCTGCCTATTGGGTTTGGTTTTCTGGACATTGGATCCTATGTTCCTCCCTAATTTCCCTTCTCCCCTACTTGTGTGCCTCTGCACATCTCACTGCTTTTTAGAAACTTTTATTAAAGAGAAAGAGGAGATCGGTATTTTGTGTCACCGGGTAATAGATTAGGTGACAGGGAATCAGAATCAGGCTAAAATCATACCGATGCCTGATATCAATTCCATTTCAAATCTAAGAAAAATTAAGGGCAAGATACTTTGATAAACCTATAATGCCAAGATTGCAAAAGTTAGCTGTATCTTAGATTGCCAGAGCTAAAAGGAGTCACAAAGGACACTTTCCAAACAGCAGCTAATTTGCTGAGGCCCCTGTTCCAGGACATTGTACCCTTTCGCCCCTCAGCCACGTGTGCCAGGTCTGCGATCCTATACTCTGCTCAGAGCCCAGCTGTTGTCACAACCCAGACCTCCCTCTCTCCTGCCTGTACAGGAAGTGGGTCAGCTGTGAGAGCAGGCACAGCCACTGCTAGGTATGGACCTGGGATGAGGATCCCCAGGGGCCTGTGGCAGAAGTCTGAGAAATAGCCAGGCTTTTGGACCAAAAATTACATTCCAGGAAGGAGGGCCCTGGTATCAGTCATAGGAATATGACCCGAGAATTTAAAAGACCCAGGTCAGTGAATGGGCTGACCCAAGTCCTTTCTCTGTCATGTCCTGGTCAACACATGCTTCCAGGAACTGACACCATCCATAGGTGCAGCTTTGGTATAACCTTTTAAAATGCTTCAGTCTGCTTCAATAGGAAAAAAAGTGATAATATAAACAATTAGTCCCTGTGTGGCTGAAGAGCCCGACTTTAAGTGGCGATGGTGGAAAGGATGTTAAAAGTCCTTTTACCTAATGTTAATCTATGCAAGAACCCATTGCTCAGGCCCTTCCTTCAGCACTGATTGAGCATCTGTTTTACATGTGACAGGCCCTCACCAAGTGATTCAAAGGTGCCTGATGATAGGTGTGTTCCATGTCCATTTGAGTGTACAGTGCAACAGGGGACACAGCTTATCAAATAACCTCAAATAAATTTGTATTATAAACTGTAATGCATTTGGGAAAGGAGAGGGAACCTGTGCTGAGAGCTCCTAGTAAGGAACATGACCTCTGAACAGAGTTCAGCAGGAGGTGAATAGATGAAGGAGTACAAAGGGGAGGTGGTTTCCAGGATCGAGTTAGGTGTTCCCAGTAGAGAAAAGCAGATGTGCAAAGGCTCTGTGGCTACAGAGGATAAGGCACACAAAGGAGTGGACTGTGCTAAGAGTAAAAAGAGTGATCCCAAGTGAGGTTAGAATGCAAAGCAGGGCCACCCCCTTCCAAGCCCAGCGGCCCACAGTAAGGACTGCTCTCCTTTCCTGGGAAGGGTAGGGTGCGATTGGGTTTGTTTCCTGAAACAGTCACTGTAGACTGCACGTACAGTCCGGAGTGGAGGGGCCAGTAAATAGGGGACACCAGTTGTTGGACTATGTAGGAGCCTAGATGAGAGACAGTAGGAGCTTAGATTAGAGGGGTGATGAAGAGATTAAGAAAGTCATTTAGAGAAGAGTATGTGGCAGCTCTTAGAGGTGACTGGGCATTAGGAAGAATGAAAGGTCAAGGGCTCTTTCCTGAGGGGGAGGGTTCCCATTGCAGGAACAATAAATACAAAGTCTGGAAAAATGCTCATCATCTTTAGCAATCAGAGAAATGCAAATCAAAACCACTCTGTCATCTCACTCCAGTCAGAATGGCAGCTGTTATGAAGACAAACAACAATAAGTGTTGGCGAGGATGTGGGGGAAAAGGCACGCTCATACATTGCTGGTGGGACTGCAAACTGGTGCAGCCAATATAGAAAGCAGTATGGAGATTCCTTGGAAAACTGGGTATGGAACCATTTGACCCAACTATTTCTCTCCTCAGATTATACCCAAAGGATTTTAAAAACGGCATACTACAGGGACACAGCCACATCAATGTTTATAGCAGCACAATTCATAATAGCTAAACTGTGGAGCCAACCTAGATGTCCTTCAGTGGATGAATGGATAAAAAAAAAAAACATGACATTTATACACAATGGAATTTTACTCAGCATTAAAAAATAACAAAACCATGGCATTTGCAGGTAAATGGATGGTGTTGGAGAAGATAATTCAAAGTGAAGTCAGCCAATCCCCCAAAAACAAATATCAAATGTTTCCTCTGATATAAGGAGGTTGTCCCATAGTGGGATTGGGAGGGAGAGCATGGGAGGAATAGATGAATTCTAGATAGGGAAGAGGGGTGAGAGGGGAAGGGAGGGGGGCAGGGGATTAGCAAGGATGGTGGAATGTGATAGACATCATTATCCAAAGTACATGTATGAAGACTTGAATTGGGTATCAACATACTTTATGTAGAGAGATACAAAAATTGTGGTATATATGTGTATTAAGAATTGTAATGCAAAAAAGAAAAGAAGAATAGCATTACCTTAGATTAGGTAGAGGGAAGTGAAAGGAGGGGAAGGCAGGGGATATGGGGATAAGAAAGACAGTGGAAGGAAACAGACATTATTACTGTACGTATGAGGTGACTGTATGACCAATGTGATTCTACAATATGTACACTCAGAAAAATGAGAAATCATATCTCATCTATGTATGATATATCAAAGTATATAAGTGTATTCTACTGTCATGTATAAGTAATTAAAACAAATAAAAAATTAAAAATAAATACAAGGTCTGGAAAGAAAAAAAGTCCATTTAAATATTCCCCAGGTCCAGCATACAGTCTCCTCCTGCCCTTCTTGCTGCCCCTTTGTTGGCTGTCTCTCCCTCCTTTTCTCTTCCTTTCTACGAAATTCCTAACTTTCTGGTTCCACTCAGGTCTATAAGGGAACTTTGGTCATAACTTTGTGGATGCCCGGTACTACATCAGTTCCCATTAATATGAAGTGGGGGTTTGGTATTATACCTCTACGAAATATATTGTCTCATTTATATTAAAAGCTTACAACTGAGCACTTATTCTAAACTCCCTGGCGAGATAAAACATGAGCTGGCTGGGTTGTTTCTAGGTGCTAAGCCCAGTGTCTGCATGAATTGTTGTGTTGCTGTAAATATTTCCAGGCACAGACAGGTAGATGCAATAGAAAAAAAATCCGAACAAATTCTTAGGATGCCAATATTGTCACAAAGTCTCCATGCAGAATGAAGTTGTTTGACAAAGTGTTTCCCTGGTGATTTGGCTGCAGATGAAAATGTCTTCAGCGATAAAATTTCGTGCCTGAGTCTCAGCTCTTTGCACTCATCAGTCAGCAAATGGCATATCAAGGATCTTTTTTGCTGTATAAGTTAATATGTTGGCAGAAATATGTGAAACATTGTTAGTCCCTTCAATTTCTGTGCATGAATTTTTTTGTACCTTTAAACACATTAATTTTGCCCAAATATTTTGCCAGCTATAAATTTATTGCTAATCAATAGGATTGCATTAGAACAGAGATAAAAAGTTCTTTATGGCTAGGGTTTTTTTAGTTACCAGTACTAGAAGACTTATAATACCAAGAGCTGCTGTTCTGCCATCACTTAAAAATGGTTTCAGGGAAATTTAAGGGTTGGCAAGGCAATTAGTGATGAAGCATATTTTAATTATAGTAACTGGATAAGCTGCTTACAGCTTTATGGATTAATACATTATTGTTTAATAGGTCAGAGTCGTGTATGATTTTAATCACACTTATTGTAGCCACAGTTTTATTAGCAATGGTGTTTTATAACTTAATAATTTATGCATAATGAGTTCAGAAGTTCCATTTGCACAATATCAAAGAAATAATTTACCCCATACATTAACCACTCGTCAACAAGAACAAAGTCCTTCAGGATCACAACAGAAGAACTGTCCAAGATTGCTTTGCATTAAAGGATACTTATAATCATGAGATCATTTTACACTGCATTATATTATTTCTGTTGATGCCAAGTCTGGGTTTCACAGAGTCATTTTAAAAACAGGAGAGAAGATGAATCACAATAATTTCACACATATTTAATAAGCATGAATTATCCAGTGAGTCTACATACATTCTTTAAGTTGTGAAAACCGTAAAGCATTGGACTCAATGCTGTGTTGTAGAATATTCTCTTCTTACACTGTCCTCCTTTCCTCCCCATCCCACCAGGCTTCAGTGCACGTCAAGAACTATTAGGTGGACTGGATTGAGCTGCGTGTATTTTAATGACATGCGTGTCATACTTTGGCTTAGGGTTAGCAAAGCTCCGAAGCTTCCTCACCTCTGGGCATCCATGACCACCCCAGGGAAAGCACAGTGGCTCCCATCCCCAGCTAACCTCTCACAGAGCCCTCTCTGAGAACACCTCGGGTCCCTGTCCTTGCACTGAAGCAAGGAAACTAACACTCAGAGATTGACTCCTTTGCAGCAGGCTCTGAGCTAGTTTATACTTGTCATTTTCATAAGGATTTTATTTTAAAATCATAAGCCCACTGGGGTTTCAGTTCTGCAAAGTCTTTTGAGGCCAGGATGTGATATTGGAGCATCCTTAGGCCAGGATCCTCTGCATAAGATATGATGAGTCTAATAGATATTAAGTAAAAGAAAAAAAAACAAATGTTGTGTTCAAAGGGGCTTGAAAAACCTTGGGGAGGCTCTTTTCTGATGCTCTATTATACATCAAGATATCTCCAGGGAGGGGCTCTAGCTTATGGCATTTGCCAAACTTAATTGACTGTAGAACCCTTTTTTTGGAAGAATATCTTACCCTGGGTTTCTTTCTCTATAAAAAATATGAATATAAATGAAATGTATAAAGTATATTAAAAGTGACATAGTTGTTAGACAGCTTGTTGTCATTGTGACAGATGCCTGAGAAAATCAACTTAGAGGAGGAAGGACTTATTTGGGCTCACAGCTTCAGAGACTTCAGCTCACGGTCATCAGGTTCACTGCAGAAACATCATGGCAGAAGGGCCTTATGGAGCAGAGCTGCTCAGCTCATGGCATCTGGGAAACAGAAAAAGAGGACGGGGCTGAGGATGAGATATGGTCCCCAAGGGCGTGCTCCAAAGGACCGACTTCCTCCAACTAGACCCCACCTCCTGTAGTTTCTACCACCTCCTAATAATGCTATCAGATTATGACTCCATCTAGAGATTAATCCTTTGATGCTGTCAGAGACTTCCTGATCCAGTCATTCTCCCAAAGCCCCACCTGTGAACACTGCTGCATTGGGGACCAAACCTTCAACTCCTTTGCCTTTGGGAGACACTCTAGACCTAGATGGTGACAATAATTATGCAATTCTGTTTACCACAAGAATTTTGTCAGGGTGGAAGAAATAATGTATGCTCATATGATTTACAAGCTGTAAAGTACCATAAAAATGTAGCAGATAAGGAATGGTGTTTTTTTTTTCCTCCTGTGATCTTTTTGGAAATAGAGAATGAAAGAAACTGTGTAATAAATTATTTAACTATTCAGAGTCTAGGGATGTGTATACTATGATACTATTCTTTGTGATCCTTTGTTCTTCCTATCCCACTTTCCTCTGTGCTGGGGAAATCACTTTTATTTTAGTTTTTATTTTTTAATACATATTACTAATTGCAAAAAAAAAAAAAATTGTTAGTCTGTGATTGACCTGAGTTCTCATTTTAAGTTGCTTTACTAGTTATACTTATGCCATCTCCTAAATGCCTCTTATCAGTTATAGTGCCTAGAATTGCCTTTCTTTATATTAATGCAGCCCTTTAATTATCTGTATATTTCCTATATTTTACATACTTAGCTATTCTAGATTTATCTAAGCTTTAAAAAAAAAAGGCAGAGGGGGAAGGAGATGTGGAGTCGTGTTCACAACTAACTCTCTGAGGCACAGGCAGGTAGACATCATATGCATGGTAAGCCTCCTCTGGTACCATACTCCTGACTTCTCCTCTTTTACTGGTTCATGCTCATAGTAGCATATTCTTAAATGCTTACTGAATTAACAACCAACTTTGGGTACCACAATAATGCTATTTTGATTTCATTTGGAGACAAGATTGGATTTCCCTGTTTGATTTGGTGCTGTGGATTCTGCTTATGGCGTGGAGAACTTAAATCTCCCTGATCTCACTGAGCTCATTTATTACAATGGAATTTATCTGCAATGCTTTGATTGTAAGAAATAAAAGGAACTTGTTGGCTGGTTCAGTGGTAGAATACTTTTCTAACATGCATGAGGCTCCAGCACAGCAAAAAAAAAAAAAAAAAAGAAAAAAAAAGAAAAGAAAGAAAGGAACATGTTCCATTCAATACAAAGCATAGTATTCCTTTATTGGTCACTTATTTATTCAACCAGTATTTATAGTTCTTACAAGGCACTGCCTGACCTCATGAAGTCTGCATTCTCCTGGGAAGAGACAATGAATAAATGGATGTATATTATGTAAGATGGTGACAAAGGTGAGGGGCAACAGGTATGGGGAAGTACTGACTCATTGGTAAAGGTCAAGAAGGCTTTAGAAATCTGAAGGATGAGCAAAATTTAGAGGAAGAGTACTTCAGATGGGCGATCAGCAAATACACCCACCCAGGGGCAAGGGGGCTCCAACGGAGGGAGCTGGAGAACAGTGAAAGAGGCACAGCCAAGCAGGTGATGAGGACAGATCACAGAGTCTTAAGCACCATTATGAAGAGTTTGGACTTTGTTCACAGTAAGTCAGGAAGCCATTGACACGTTTGGAGCAGAAGAACGACAAGATCCAGCTAATCTTATTTAAAAGATCACTGCTATGAGGGGTTCAAAAGGAGAAAACAGTTAAGAAGCAGTTGCCAAAGTCCAGGCAGGAGATGAAGTGGCAACAGTAGAAATGACAAGACTTTGTAAAACACTCAATGTTTATTTGAAGGAAAGAGGCTGACAGAATTTGCCAGCGAGTTGGGTGGGGGTGGGTGAAAAAGAGGAGTCACAGATGACTGCAATTTAGCTGAGCAACTTGGAGAATGAAGTTGGCATTGCTAAAATGAGGAATACTGGGACTGGAACAGATTTGAAGGAGGGGGCAGTTTGGGAACGGTTAAGGGTGAACTGCCTCCAGACATCCAAGTGGAGATGTTCTGTGGGCAGGTGGCGGCAGGAATCTGGAGGCAGAATTGAGATCTTGGCTGGAGATGGAGATGTGTTGGTTGATAGTCATGAGTCTGGAGGAGATCATCCAGGGAGTGAGTATAAAGAGAAGACATCCAGACACCCAGCCCTGTGGAACCCGTGCAATGAGGAGAAGTGGTCCAAGAAACTGAGGAGCAGCCAGTCATGAAGGAAACCAAGAGAATATGGTGTCCCAGAAGTAAAGAGAATTAAGTACCTCAAGAAGGTTTATGTTCTCTGCTTTGTCAATCTCTGGGAAACAAGATTGAGAGATGGCCTTTGGAGCTCAAGATGTAGAGGTGCTACCAAGGCCAGGAGCTGGCTTTGCTGAAGCAGTTGTGTTGGGGGCTTAGCTGGATTGGCTTCGACGCAGATAAGTCCTTGAATTTACTCCAGGTGAAGACAGAGAAATGGCATTTGCTTGAGGAGGAAGTTGGATTAAGGAATGTTGTTTTTAAAGATGGTGGTAATAGAGTGCTCTTTAGGTGAATGTGAAAGGCTAGCAGAGAGGGGAAATGGGAAATGGATGATTTGGAGAGGTAACAGTTAATGGAGCAGTGCCAACAAGTAGATAAAAGGGATTGAGTTTGTTTTTGTTTTTGTTTTTTTAAGACAGGGTCTTTCTGGGTTGCCCAGGCTGGCCTCAAACTCCTGAGCTCAAGTAGCTGTAGCTAAGACTACAAGCATATGCCACTATGCCCCCTAAGGGATTAGGATTTAAATGGAGAGATAAAGTTAGCCTTGGCCCTGGTAGTTCATCCAGAGTTAAAGGATGAAGGCAGAAGATATAGTACCCACCCAGGCCAGTTGGTAAACTGATATTTGGTTGGACCGGGGTCAAGTTCTATTCATTGTTTCAGTTTCTTAGTAAAATTGGATGCAGGGTTATCAGCCAATAAGGTGGATGGAAAAAGAAATATTGAATAAAATTGGAGGTTTCAGGTGAGCGAAAAGGGTGTAATAGTTGGCCAGCAGGAGACTGAATGAACTGAGGAGATGAGGTAGGAGTACAGGAGTACAGGGCCAGGAGTACAGGGCCCCTTGGTGATTGTCCAAGAGAGTTTCTTTTCTTTGCTGCATCAGGAGAGCTTGACCAGGATACCCTCAAAAGTAATCACAATGCCATTGTTAAATATTCCACAATGTGTTTATCTATTTTATTGGGCATAAATATTATTTTCAGGCTATTGTGAATATAGCTGCTGTGGACCTTCTTTTTATAGACATACATTTTCATTTCCCCTGGGTAAATTCCTAGAAGTAGAAACACTAGGTCATAGAATAGGTATATATTTAACTTGGTAAGAAATTGCCAGTTTTCTGAAGTAGTTGTTCTGCAAAAGTAACCAGGCAAACACTTTGCCCCTTCAGGCAGAAAATAAGCTACAATGAAGAGAAAGTGTGGTGAAGTCGAAATTTAAAGTCTTGGCTTCGTCTTAGCAAATCGCAGAATTTAGGAAATCTTAGGTCATAGAAACTGAGTCCAGAGATTACTTGAAGGAAATAAACTGGCTCATCTATAAGGACCCTCCAAGATCCCACATTCTTTGATTTTTTTTTTTTTTTTGGAGTGTGGAATTCTGCCACACATGGTGATCAACAGCCAGCCACAACTTTGCACATTTTTATTCCATGAGAGTTGAGCAATATTTAATGTACTGAACACTAAGAAAATCTAGAACATAAGGTACAGAGGCCAAAGTATGAGGTTTGCACAAAGCACATAGTTGCATGTGAAAATCTTTAAAACACTGTAAGACGAGACAGACTTCCACACCAAATTTTATATAAAAAGTTCTATACCTATGAATAGCTTTCATCTGTTTTAATTATAACAAATATTGGGAGATGCAACTGGATGATTTATGGGAAAAGGCTCACACATTCAGTATTTGGATTGCTGAGGCCTGTTTGGAAACCAAAGTAGCAAAACATATGCCTCTCTTGCTTCTGCAGAACTGCTGAGGGCCAGGGTTTTGTTCACCTGGGCTTTCTGCAGCCAAGAATAAAAAAAAAAAAAAAAAAAAAAATTGCTCCTATTTCCTTCCAACAGACAGGAGTGGTAGCCCCAGTGCCATCAAGTGCTAAATGTTGTCTGTAAATGGATGTAAATGTACGTTGCTGCCAGTCTCCCTCTCCTACCTTCCTGGCTGCCTGTTCTATACTTCAGCACTGTGTGGTAAAGGAGGCACTTGGGCAATGACTGAGGAGTCATGGTTCACTTGGTTGAAGCCGTCTGATAAATAGAAGGTGCTGGAAGAGACAGATTGAACATCAGTGTGAGATCCCGCACTGCTGTAATTTGTCTTCCAGGTTAATGAGAATTAAGAGTGAGGAGGAGAAAACCAGTTGGAGATAGCCCAGAACCAGGTGGTGATCGGTGATGGGGGTAGGATGTCCAATTGCCTTTAGTCACCCTTCAGAGCTCTGGGGTCATGAGGTCCCTAACCACCCAGAAAAGAATGCCTGCTCTTTGCTTGTCAAAAAAGGGACTTTGCACAGCCTGAGGATGGAAAGACATACATAGGCCCAAGGGATCTTGGAGTGGAGACATTAGAGGTCAGTTAAGCCAAACTCTTGTCCCATCAGAGTCCCTACCACAGCAATGCCTGACCTGATTATTATCTGGCCTCTTCTTGATTACCTCCAGCAACCTGGAACTCACTGCCTCCGCATGTTCACCGTAGGACCAGCTGCTTTTCAAAACATTTCTTGAGGGTATAACCTCATCAAGCTGTTAGTGTGCCATCTATCTTCTGTGACAAGAGGAAGAAACCTAAAAACAGAAGCATGCCCACAGCTAGAATGGGGGAACAGCTCTAGTTGGCCTGGTATTCCTTTCCTAGTTGGTAGACATTATAAGCATTTTATTTCCTTTTTATATTTGAGGCACAAATAAACATGTTATTTTTCCTGCCTGGGAGCCATCATATCCTAAGTGGCCCTGACTTACTTCATGTTGGTCTATAAAGATGACTCATTTCTCTCACCTGACACATGTTCTTCTTGGCTCTTCAAAAGTCCATTTATTATGTCAAAGCAGTGGTTCCCAACCAAGGCAGATTTGCCCATCCAGGGGCACATGGCAGTCTCTGGACACATTTCTGTTGCCACAACTGGTGTGAAATGCTATTGATATCCAACAAGTGGAGGCCAGGGGTACTGCTACATATCCTGCACTGCACAGAGCAGCCTCCACAACAAAGAATTATCCAGCCCAAAATGTCTTAGTGCCAGGGTTCTAGAGCTCTGGTCTCAAAGCATCTTCTACCAACAGCCACTAGTACCATCTGATGGTGACCAGTACCGCTGACAGTTTTTTGCTCTGATTTTATTAGTAGTATCTAGAAGATTCAAGAGTTTTAATTTCATAAGCAGAAGAGTCTCTGCCATTCTGTTTGTCACCGGGGTTATTACAGATGAATTTGCTGTAGAAAAGTCTCATTGAAAACCATCTGCTGGGGTGTTGTCAGCATACTGTGATGCTGTGTCCTTGCAGAAGGGGGCACACTTTTGAGACCTAAATGGGAGTTTATTTCTAAAAGGCCTCGCAGGATTTTTAAGACATTTCCTACTTATTCCTAATAAACCCAGACCATATATGTTACCTCCAATTAAGAGAACACAGAGCCAAGCGGGATCAAAGAGTTTTAAAAGGCTTTATATTTTCAATATAGTTTGTTCATACAGTTTCAGAAAGCAATTTGTTTTCTGTGATTTATGGAGAGTTCCAAATAGGGTGTCTTGTTTACTCTTTGGGAAGGGTATTGTTTGGTCAGTGGTGTTTATGTAGTAGGCGAACAAAAGAAAACATTTTTAAAATAAAATCAGAGACAATTTCTCCCAGTGTCTTTAGAAGGCAGAAGTGATATCTACTATTGATGTATGTTTTGAATTGAAGTGGTGGTAGGAAAGATATTAAGTGTTGAATAATTTCCCACACACCCACTTTGGGGCAGACCCCATGCTGAGAGGACTCTGAAGAGCTTGTCAGTCCAGGCAGAAGCTAATTAGATGAGCTCCAGCGCCTCTCTGGATGATTCCAGCCGCACAGGCCCTGTCACATACACCATCCACGTCAGTTCAGGCCCCTCTCCCCCATTCCTTTGACTCAAGTCAGCCCGAACTGGAAAATAGATTTCCAGTCTGTGCTGAGCTCCTCATGCTTACTGCAGGGGATTAGAATGGGAACAGGAAGTGTGCTTCTTCAGGGCACAAAAGTCAAGGTCAAGTGGAGGGGGAGTCCTGGATTCCCAGTGAATCTTATTGTAACTCAGTGAAGTAAGGCAGACATGGTAAAGCCAATAGTCCAATCAAAGGACTTTGGGATTCTACATAGTCCCACCAGGAGAATTTTCCTTTTTTTCTTTTCTGGCTCTTGAACATAATTATTCCATGACTGTTTTTGCTTTTAAATGAAAATGACCCCCCCCCAAAAAAGTGAGCTGTTATTAGTGGTAGTTGGCCATCTGGAATTGGAATGTGTTCTAGGGCACGAGGTAGGGGTCCTCCAGCAACAGTGTGTGATAGATTTCCCCCCCCCCCCAGGTAAAACCCCCACTGTGTTTTCTCTTGCTGTGAAACTCACAGAAACACACAGCTTAGGTCCTGATGGTGAATGCCACTGGTCAGGCACACCTTGAGGTGTGACCATTTATTTCCCTGCCACCCCAATAGGACCCAGCACCAGTGCGCCCTGGGCTTGTGCATGGTCTAAATCACCCCGGTGCTCTGAATCCTTCCCTCCAGACCCCACCAGCAATGACATCGCAGCCCTTGTGCAGAAGCATGCCTTCCTGTCTTCCTATAGAACATGACAGTTTTCTCTGTGATGGCCGAATTAATTATCAGAAATGGTTTGCTGGCAGACAGTTGGATGCTAATTATGAGTGGAACCTTAGGGGCCCTGAAGCCTGAATGTGTTGATGTTTATTGCTGGTGGTAAAAACAAAGAAACCATTAAAAAAATGGGAAAGGAAAGATTTTTAACAGAAAATACTGCAGATTAGGTTAAGAGAACTTTGCCTAAGTTAACTGCCATCTGAATGAAAGCTATTTGACCCATGGTAGGGGAAAGGGATTAGAGAAGTGGTTAATGAATTATTACCTTCTGGTAGAGAGGGAATCAAATTTGGGACATTTCAACGCAAAGCAGAAACCTGGCATTGATTAAATGTAAGGTGACATTTGGGGAGGTGTTCTCAGAATGCCTAAGTTTGATTATCTAATTTAACTTTATACTGTGTCCCAGGTTTGTGAAATCTTTCTAGCAAGTTCCACCCAGGAGGAATGATTTTCAATTAAATGGATCATGACCACTGCAGAAGGACCATGAAACACACCTGTAGTGAGGGGCCATGCCGTGAACAAAGCTACCCAGCTCACAAAGGGACGGGTTGGGAGGCAGCTGTGCTAATGCTGGCTTTGAGTATCATTTCATTCTCTCCCATGAGCTGTACATTAATGAGGAACAGAGATAAAGGCCCAGAGCCACTTCATGGAGCTATGTGACGCAAGAAGATGGATGCCACTGGCTCTCATTGGGACAAACAAGAGACTAACAGTCCCTTGATCTTTGGAAGGGATGATAATCTATTGTGGGATCATTTAAAAGAAAGGAGAGAAGAATAGGATCACTTCATTAGTGGAGAAATCAGAAAATTAAAAGACAGGAAGCTTCCTGGTCCTTTGATATGGGTATGCTAAGGACTGGCTATCTTTAGCAGCACTTATGAAATGGGAAGAGTCCAAGTGTACATTCCAGAATAATCTTTAATGAAAAAGTAAATAAAGGCACCCATAAATTTTTTATTGGGAAGTTCATAGTGTTTTGTTTTTTCTTTCAATTAGGTTTCTTTTTTCAAAGTTAAGTAATTTATAATTTGTTAAGTTAGGTGACTGATATAAAAAAAAAGAATAAAAACTTTTGCCTGATGCTGCATCTCAGTCACTAATCACCAAATAATTTCTCTGTCAAAACATAAACTTGACTTTAGGTTTTACTTGGGGTACCGCAGGGCAGTGAGAGACTCATGCAGCACACTCAGGCTCAGTGAGAGACTCATACAACACTCCCAGCACAGGACCATCCTCAGGGAAGATTTACACAGATATGAGGACAAGTGCATTGATGTCATCATTCCATTGCAGAACAGGTTGTGGCCAGTAGTTTAAGGAACTGTTTTAAAGCCCCTGAAATTTTCTTCCGAGTAACTTAGGGTTGAATTTTCTAACACTTTGTCTTCCTTCCTGTCTTATTCCAAGATAGGAATGCAAGATAAGACTAATAGGAAGTTTGGGGGAATTGTACTTATTACATCTCATTTCTCTTTGCATGTTATCCAGCTTTTCCTTGATAATTTGAATTCTTATCATGCAGTAATTCAGTGGCCTCAATTCTCCCTCTCATGAGCCAAAGAGGAAAGCCCTGTGTGTTTAAAGAGTCTTCGAACCTCCACTTGGCCTGGTTCTGCTGAAGCAGTATTGTGCCATATCAGAGCTCCACTTGGTGTGGGTAGGACAGGCATTGTGGCTCTGTTGAAAGGGGTAAGGAGGAAAGGACCAAGCACACCGTAGAAACACGTGGATGCTCAAGGAGCATCAGCACCACCATTTTACCTTTTGGCAACTTTTGAGAAATGCAGCATCTCGGGACCCTTCTCAGACCTTTGAATCAGAATCTGCACATGCATGGGATCCCCTGGCAGTTCCTGTGTGTGCTGAGTTTTGGGGAAGCTGTGCATGTCTTGCAGGCTCCCGAGGGAACCCTTCACTGGGCAGAGGTGCACACTCAGAGTAACACTTCCTGATAGCAACGGGAACAGTGCTGTGGCCAGAGATGCAGCGTCTGAAGAATACATATAAGGCACTGAAGACAATCAGGAGCAGGGAAAAATGATCCAAACACAGAGAGGATGTAAAACTGAAATATCTCTTTTTTTCTTTTGAGAGAGAATTTTTTTCCCTCATTGGAAAAAATCATTGTAGATTGAAATGTCATACAATTAATGAAAAGTGGGAATTAATTTTAAAAAAAGAGAGAGAGAAAAGATGAAAACTTAGTTACAAACCAAACTTTCTCAAGGTTCTCATTTTGAGATAAACTACTGGGCCGTCTGCTCCTTTTTTTAAAGTAAAAAATCATGCATGTTGCTTAAAGTAATTAATTTATTGTTGAGAACAAATACATCAGTGTCTTTCCTATCTGTCTTGTGTAGCTATTTGTTAAGTGCATGAAATTTTATAAAACAGTAAAAAAAAATGGAAAACCTCTTTCAATCAGTTTATTCTATTTAACAAGTGAAATGGAAACTTAGCTCATTTAGGAATTAAATCATATGGTCAGTGAAGTTAGGATAATGCTGAAAAAAATTAAGTATTATGTATGAAACAAATTGATTATAATATAAACTGAATCTATAGTATTAAGAAGTGTACTTAACATGTTCTGATATGAAGGAAGATTATTGTGCTTTGCTTTTTATAACATATTGATACTTCACCAAAGGTTAAAGCAAACCTTGCAAGAATTCTCAAAACTGTTCTTCCTACCTTCTTGGATCATGTTCTCTAAATTGCTAATTAATGTCAAACCAGTTTCATATATTGAGATTTTAAATCAATTGGCAGATTGTTGTCAATCAATGTGTACCTTAAGTGGTTTATAATAGGCTAATGAAGTACTTTCTGTGAGAGCAAGAGTTGTTGGGGAAAATCGCCATTCCTTTGAGAGTTTGCCCTACATGCTTACTTTCTCTCTGCTTCAGACAAGACTCTGTTCTCACCTCAGGATGGAGCACTCAGATAAACATAAAGTAAATTTCGTTGTTAGTCAAGTAACATGAGGTGGAAGGGTGGTTACTTATAATATTAATGATAACAACAGTAGCTGAGTTTCTTGAGCTGTTGCTATGTGCTCGCTCGATTCTGTGCTCGTACTAATCACTTGTCTCAATCTTCACAACAGCCCTGTGAGAAAGGTCAGTTTCTCAAACAGAAGATCCTTTATGTTACAAATATTTTGGTCATGCCACTGATTTCCTGAAATAGAGTGCATAGATAACAGGTAATTTTTTAAAAAATTATTATAATTCCCCAGCTATAACATAATGGAGAAATAAAAAGGAATAGAATTTATTATTGAGTTTATTTAATATTTAAATGTTGCTCCTGGTGAAAACCAGGGATGGGAAGTAATAGGAATTTTTGTCTGTACATAGAAATTTCTGTGAATTTGATGGCCCTAGGAGCAGACTGATAGAGATGTAAAGTTCCAGAAGTGGTGGCACTGTCAGTGACCAGTTTTAAAAATGGCAGACAGGTCTTAGAAAAGCTCCAGAACAAAACCCAGTCATACTTAAATGTGTGCAAAAATTCCAATCTGGAATATCTAGTTTACGTTGATACTGGGCAGAAAATGCTACGTGTGCATATAGGAAACATTTTGATTCTAGGCCCAAGTAGTGGTAAATGGTTTTCACCTGTGCCAGTATCCAGTGGGACATGAAGAAGTCATGCAGCTTGGGAGACCATGCAGTGTTACAGATCTGCCTTTCTGTGGAAATATCCTGTCACCCCAAATTATTATGCGGTAAATGCAATAGAACCCCCTTATCCTGAGGACAACACAAACAGCCCTATAGAGTTCCAGAAAATGTGTAAAGGAGGGTGGCCACCCATGAGATGAGGGTACTGTGATTTTCTTCTCTGCTTTTCAAATGTGGCAGCTGCAACTTCAGTAGTTTCCCCAAAGACACAAAGGCAGGAAGTTGTGGAGTTGGATTCAGAGTCTGGTCTGCATTTAACCCACCGCTCCATCCTTCCCGGATGAGCACATAGGCTCTGTGGACCATTTCATAGAACTGTGAGTGTTGAAAGGAAAGGGCTTGAGCTCCCGCTGCTGCCCTCTACCATGCCCAGGTGCTTTGTGTGGTTAAGTCACCCAGCCTATGAGAAGCAGACCTCGATTCCAAACTCACTATGACTTCAAAGCTAAGCTCCTGCCCGTACTTCATCAACTGGCACAAACCCTCAGGAGGAGGGAGTATGTAGCCCTGTGGAAACTATTCACCCACTTCCTCTTGTTTTCCCCTGTAGTACCTAATAAGTAAGGTGATCAGATAATTTATTGGCCAAATGAGGACACTTAGGAGAATGAAAGAGGACACTATAATGCCAGGGCATTGGTGTGGGTCACTCAGCAGTGCCCATTTTAGGATCTTGAAGAAAAGGGTGCTCGGTGACCTATTCCCAGTTGATGCTCACACACAGAGCTAAAAACGTGTGATGTGGGTCCTAATGAGAACACACTAGAATCCTGCTGTCATAGGAACACTGCTTTACCACCTTCAGTGACCATGTGACCATCTTGAAGGATACAGTAACTTTATTCTTTTGAGAGATCTTTTTTAGTTTAAACAGTCCACACCCCACCTTTCAGGAGCATGGGTGAGTCTCGAATATTGCCTCTCAGATATCATGACAGTAGGTGGTGACACATTTTGCAGGGGGACACACCACACCCCTAGGGCACAGGGGTTGGTCAGTGTTGGAAAGAGAGCCTGTTTCCCACATCAGCCTTCCTCTCTTCTCTTGTCCGCTTAGGAGCAGGACAAGAGAAGGCTTCCTTCCATGTACATGTAAAGCTTGCACTGAAAGGGCACAAGTGACTAATTCTGCCTGAATTTCCCCCAAGCTTCTGCACTTGTCTTTGTTTATTATATTAATAAATACTATGCAGCTAATGTTCCCATCTGGCAGGGCAGAGAAAAGAGCATAAAAATGAAGTTGCAGTTACATCGTTCCAATATTAATGAAGGTGATACCCGCTTGGCATGGTAGAAAGGTGGGTCTTTATTTTAGAGTTCTTAATTAAGAACTGCCAAGTGACTAATATTAATTAGGAAGCCAGCTGCATCCCTTCAGTTTCATGGTATATTTCTTCTGATGAACCCATGAAGGGAGTATATCTGAGGCTCTTTTAATCAATCAGCCCATGAGCAATTATCTGTTAAGTATATTTTGTATGTCCAGGACTGGGCTATGCAGGCAGAGATTTATAAGATACTGTCTTTGCCTGCAGGGTCTCCACTTAATTGAGGAGTACACACAAACAGAGAGCCAGTATTTCAGACTGTGAGTCAGAGCATCTTTTGGATACAGTGAGTGACATAAGAGATGGGTGGCATGGGATGGGAGAGAGATTCTCAAACTACACGTTACCATCTCCCACTTCCCCCAGGGTTGCAGCAGCAAGCAAGTCCCAGTGTAAGTAATGACAAGTGTTCCATCTCTGGGGAGGTCAAGGACCAGGCAGCAGACTAGAAAGTTAGCAATCAGAGGAGGAAGGATTGAGGATCATGGGAAGAAATAATCAATAGAGCTAGTCCCTAAGGAGGAAGGGTCAGATTTCTAATGGTTGAAGGGTAATGAGCAGCCCACATGGGTGGCAGAAAAGAGATCATGCTAATGGGACCAGAAAGGGAAGTAGTGGCATCACCCTGTGGTATCACCACCACTGTTGATTGTGTTGATGATGCTCATGTTTCCTCAAACACCACGAGCCACAAGCTTGGCCTTCTGCAGGGACCTAGCCTGAGCTGGGAGGGGACTGGTTAAGAGGGCACTCAGTGTATTCTATATACCTGACACGATCACTTAATAAAAATTATTCATGGAACCATGGGCCTAATATGTAGCACCTCTAAACCCCTATCCTCGTTCCTGTATTCTAAGGTCTCTTTTGACATTGATATGTAATATCCATTGATTCTAGTTTTCCAAATCCCTAGCAACTGAAGAAGGATTATATGAAAAAGTATACCCACCCCACTTTTTTTTTCCTATTTTATTTCGCCCTACAGCAGAGAGGGTCAATGATCTCAGGAATATTTTCAAGCTCAATTTGTAATCTAATGTACAATTCTCTCTTAATTTTATACTAGACACTGGGTTTGTTGAGTTGTATCCGTGAATTTGCAGTTCCGTTAAATCACCTGCCAGAGTGCCATGGTCTCTTGTACACTGCAAGAGGCTCAGATCCAGGAACTTGGGACTCTCCGTGCCCCTTCACAAATGTTCTTGAGTAGGATTTCTTTTAAATCATTCATAAGGAGCTTTCGGTCAAGGATCCTTAACCTTAAGCCTGGCCGTGGTCATTCCCAAGGGCTTATCTTTTATAGATTTAGACTCATCTCAGGGAGCTGAGTGTGTTGTGCTTCTTCTCTCTGCTGTTGAAGCTTATTATTATTTTTTGTTTTTTACATCTGTTCTCAGTGAGTGCTGATTTTGTTCAGGTTGCACCTGTGTTTATGTATGCAGACCCTCTCTAACTCTAGCTCATGGCCTCTTTTCAATAAATCCAGACATTCAGGGTAATCTTTTTCCTATCTAAATGCTTTTGAACTAAGCATTTTTCAGAGTCTGCCAGCTGCTTTAGATGCAGCCCATATCAGTTGCCATCTTTGGAGGGTGGCCCCAAAGCCCTGGTTCTACAATCTCTGCATATCTTTGCAAGCACAGTTCCATTAAGAGAAGAAGAACCCTTGGAAAGCTTGGGTCTATGCTTTTCCTTTCACTTTATAGCTTGGAGAATTTACTAACCACTCGTCATCATCACCTGAATCTGTTAGAGAGCCAATGTAAGTGGGAATCTATACAAAAGAATAAAAAGGAAGCGAGTACCAAAGTCCTCTTTCCCAGGAGAAAGACTTTTTCTTGTACAAATAGCACCTGTATTGTTATGTTATTGTATTTTTCCTTAAATCAGTTCACATGCCAAAAGTTACTTATTTGGGGAAGTGAGGGGGTACCAGGGATTGAACTCAGGGGCACTCGACCACTGAGCCATATCCCCAACCCTATTTTTTATTTAGAGACGGACTCACTGAGTTGCTTAGCGCTTTGCGTTTGCTGAGACTGGCTTTGAACCTGGGATCCTCCTGCCTCAGCCTCCCAAGCCTCTGGGATTACAGGTGTGCACCACCAAGTGCCCAGCCCAAATTTACTTTTGGAGAAACTTTATAGGGGTATTCTAAGTGGTAAATTAGTCTCACTTGCCATTAACAAGAATACATCCACAGCAATTAAAATTTAGCACTTCATCTGTACAGGACATCTTTGGGAAATACTGCTGATGGGAGATATCATATTACTGGGACTGAGGCAGAGTGAGGGAAACAGTCATTTGTCCCTAGCTTTAATATTCAGTTTGGGCCTCAGATTTAATTTTATTTCTAAGTTTTGCTTATAACAGGGTTTTTCAACCTCAGTACTGTTGACATTTGGAGGTTTAGTCAGTTTTCCATTCCATAACACAATACCACAGACTGGGAAGTCCCAAAGAAAAAAAGGTTTATTTTGGCTCACAGTTATGGTACAAGTTCAAGGGGTTTTATGTCTGGTGATGGGCTTCTGCTGATACTCCTGAGGCAATACAGGGCATCAAATGGTGAGAGATGTCCTGATGCTGGCTTTTACAGCAGACCCACTCTCCAAAGAACCCATTAATCCATTAATCACATGAATTGATCCATTCGTTTGTTAAGGCAGGGCCCTAATTACCCCTTAAAGATCCTACCTGGCTCTTTTTTTAATTTGTTCTAAACAGTGATTAAATCTCAGTATGAATTTTGCAGAAGACAAACCATAATCAAACCATAAATTAGGATCATTCTTTGTTGTTGAAGACTCCCTGTCCTCTACCCACTAATGGCAGGTGTGATAACCAAGATCTTGCCACATATCCTGTGGTGGGGGGCAGAATCTGCTGATTAAGAACCACTGTGTTATACACAGTACCTGTGTTGCTTTTTATCCTTATTATGATCTTTAATTATTACTTTGTTAAGTATGCATATTTAAAATATGCTGAAAGTTTCGAAACCACATTTTAGCATTTTTGTAACTATGTGCCTATTACTCCCCTCCCCTGACCACAAGAAAGTAACTCTCTCTAGCCTCTGCTGAGACCTCCTGGGGGCACCACTGTCTCTCACTGGCAGTTCCCAAAGGAATCTCACTGGCAAACAAGCGACTGGCTCCTCACTCCCCTCCTCAGGTGTTTCTGGCTTATATGCAGGCATGACTCCTTTTCAAGAAAACTCAGTGAGAACTTATTTAATGTATTTTCCACCATGTACGTTACTAGAGGCCTACATTTTTGTGGGCTACTACTTGCTTTAAAAATTATTCTTTTGTTTTGTTTTTAATTTCCCCCAGTGTGACGACGCTGGTTAATGTTACTTATGCTCTTTTTTTTTCAATAAGTAAGGCTAAAGCTAAGATAAGTTAAATAACTTGTCCAGAGCCACAGTGCTGAACTAGCCATTCTGTTAAAGAAGAATATTGGAAACAATGTCTCAAAACAAGTGATAAAGCTATCAGTACACAATTATTGTTGCTTTTGTTGTTTAAAATACCTTGTATGAAAAATCGACAGAAATACACCAAAAATACTTGTTATGTTTAAGTAGAATACTTCTGGTGGCTTTCTTTTTAATACTGCTTCAGTATTTCTCAGGGGATTGTTATGAATTTCTGCTTCCTTTAAAAATGAAATTTTTAAGTGAAAATGAAATAAAATATAGTTACCATTATTGTCAAGAGTTCCTTCTTTATATTTCTAGCTAGGAAATGTACATGTTCTGTACATGTATGAGTGGATATGTGTTCATGTGTCCAGGCTCAGTGGTCCTTCAGAATTGCTTTGCTCTATCTTTGGACAGAGCTGATCTGCCACTTCTTGTTCAAGGATACAGGTGGGACACCTCCATGAGGTACCCAGGCAGAGTACCTACTGATGGGAGGTAGAGAAGCTGATCTGCTTCCTCCATTGTTAGATTTTGATTTGCTGTATTTTTCTGTTTGCAATGCTAGTGATCAAACCCAGGTCCTTGTACATGCTGGACAAGGGCTCTACCACTGAGCCACATTTCAGCTCCTGTTTTAATACACATCTCTGGAATGAAATTAAGCCTTACCTACCAAGAGAAAGTGCAGGGTACATGGTGCATGCTGGACTGCTTCACTCTTGGTCACAGCGGTTTTTCATGTTGTTGTCACAGAAGAGAAATTGAGAGTGGGCCAGGTCACCATCAACTCTTTGTCCCAATAAGACTATGATGTGAATGCACAGCACACTGTCTTGGTGATATTGCTGCCAAGTAGATACACGTATGGGTCCAGAATGCCTAAACTACATGAGTACTGTCTCCAAGATGCTATTTTTTACTTAAACAAACTTCTTTCTACACCTTTCCACTTTAAATTTCTTAGTACTCCATAATACAAAGATGCATTTTGACAGAGTATTTTGATAATTACTGTGAATATTCTGCTTGAGGTGAGGATTATCTTCAGCAAAGTACTTAGTGTTAAGTACCTGCCACTTAATCCTCATCACCTCTCTATTAGGTAGCTGGTAGAGTTCACATTTTATAGATGAGTAAAATGAGGCTCACACAGGTCACCAGTTCCTACCTCTTTGGTTCTGTCTGCTGATTCTCATGTTAGTGATTCCTCGTGAACTTGGGGTCAGTTTTTGTATGATTTCTTTTTGGTTTCTAGCATACACAGCTGTTCTTGTCAAGAACTATTTCTTGACTTAATATCTATTTATATTTCCAGATTATTTTTGCTTGTTCTCTGTGTTAAACCTCATTTGAGATTGAGATGCTGGTTTACTGCCTTCTCAGTGTGATCATCTCCCCAAGTACAAAGAAATTTCACTTCCCTTTTAGGTACTTCTTGTGCCCAGTGTCAAGGTGCATATGGTTCATCGCCACATTATCTCAACGGCCTTTCTTATCCTTACTTTGAACTCATTTTTTTTCCTGGCCTCTGTTCTGTGCTCACTTGCAAGTGCCCCAGAATCCAGCTCAGTAGTTTTTCCCTGTTACCCCAAATTCTCAAGAAATCTGGCCTGGTGTGAGGTCATGTCATGTATTTTGACTATACCACGTGATCTTCACGTCCATCACTAGGTGGTTTTCTGCTCTAACCAGAAGCACGGTGTCATGTCTGGGAAAAAAAAGAAATGATAATAAGGATGATGATATTTTAAAGAGCTGTAGACATTTTAATAAAAGTTTCTTCTCAGATTTTCCCTGATGTGTATCAGAAGGAACAGAGAACGTGGCATGCCTGCCGGAAGACATCCTGTTCATTGAGCTAGATTTCCCTAAAAAGGAGCATTCCTAGCCAACTCTGCCCAGAAGAGGAATCCAGGGTGGCAAACCCAGACCTATCATGCCTGAAAGTGCCATTTTCTTATCCTTAACATTTCAAATTATCCTCTGTCACTGTAACAAACAGGATGAACACTAATAGTCGATGGAAACCAGCAGTGCCCATTGTCAGGTGAGGAGTGGGCTGAGGCCCCATGCTCACTTCAGCCTGCTGAAGCCTGCTAGTGTTTCTGGCCAAAGAACCAGCGCTGAGCGTGACTTCATATGGTCCCCATACCTTTGTTCTGATCAGCAACCACTAAGCCCAGGTGGTGACGTGGTCTCTCAGGGGACTCACAGCCCACTTATAAACAGTTCCAAGAGCACAAAGCACAGAGGCATATGGAAATTCCACTCTCATGCTTAATATACAACATGCAAAATGAATTTTTTATATTGGTTTTAAAAAAAAAAAGGGAAGAGTTCCAGCGTTTCCTCACTGGTGTGCCTTTTGGAGTTAGTGTCCTTTAAAGCAGCCAGAGGGGGAATGACTGTAATGTAAGCAGAGTGGTGTTTGCAAGTAAGAGCTGGAGGAGAGGCAGCGATGATTTTGGAAACATTATTCTGGTGTTGAATTGAACAAAGAGTTATTACTGCAGGAAAAAAAAACAACAACCCAGAAACGCGTTGTTAATACTCTCTCAGATTTGGGCCTGGAGAACCATACTGTGAATGGAGTAGAAGATAAATAGAGAGAAAATGGCAAATGAAGGGGACAAATAACCAGGGGAAAGGGAAGGGGGGAAAGTTACCTGCTGGCCTCAGCAGAAGAGAACACATAACCAGTGTCTGATGCATTTCCTTAAGAACCAGTGTGTTTGCAAATTGCTCCATTGCATCTTAGCAGAATCTAATCTGAGTAACGAAGAGCTGACTTGGAACATAGTTGGACGAATTCCCTCAGTACTCCTGAAATATAACAGAGCAAGGAACAGTATAATGAAAAATAACAGAGAGAGTAGCTAGGGGCTTAACTTATGATCAGTATTCATTACAACAAATGACACTTTCACTGCAGAGTTACCATAAAGATTATTGACTCTTACGTAATGTGGTTCCCATCTGAATAGATCTGAGAACAGGCTCAGCCTGTGAATGGGAGAGCTGGAGCCAGAGCCAGGACCAAAGATGTATTCAGTACCCTAACTCGTGTTTTTCAGTTAGTACTGGTGAGCTGCCCATTCAGAACCCTGGACAGAGCAAAAGAAAGTGAACCTTCTCCCAGGAAGAATCTCCACCATTACTTGGGCCTTCACTAGCATGGCTATGTGTTGGGTTCGATGAAGACCAAACTCAGAAAGTGACTAAACTTGTTGGTCGTTTTCTCTCCAAGGACCCTCCTTATGTTCTCTGCCATTTGCTATTTTCCTCAATCATACATAATACAACATTTTTAAAAATATCTCTTTGGAAAGAAACTGTGTTTTGTGTAAAACTTTGGGCAGACAACCATAAGGCATTTTGCAATCCTGTAGCTTCGCCCAAGTTTAGAATGCACAACCTGTTTTGAGCAGTATCCAGTTGCCTTGGTTTAACCTGTTAGGTGCCTGTTGAACACTGTTTTATGTTGTTTCATCCTCACAACAACCATATAAGATGTGAACTGTTATCACAATCCTATCTTACAAAGGAGAAAGAACTCTAAGGTAACTTGTCCAAGATTCCCAGCTGCCAAGAATTTTAGATGCATTTCAAAATAATTTCTAACAGTCTTCTGTGTGTTAACTTCTACACAGGTGCTCGACAGAAAGGAAAATTCTCATATTTCCTGTCTCTTCCCCATCTCTCCTTCTCTC
The DNA here is from genome assembly GCF_964194105.1 of Spermophilus citellus. Lineage (NCBI taxonomy): Eukaryota > Metazoa > Chordata > Mammalia > Rodentia > Sciuridae > Spermophilus > Spermophilus citellus. The sequence continues at coordinate 73,819,084 of NC_138187.1, read as the reverse complement.
CAAGTGAACTGGGTAGTAAGTCTATCCAGAGCCTCAACTTTAAGCCAGTATTCACAATCACACGAGCCTTGCTCCCTATCAGTCTTAGAGGTAAAGATGACAGCCCTCAGTGATTTGGGACACAGTAGCCAAGAAAAGGAACGCCAAGAGTCCAGTGCCTGAGAACTGCCTTGTAGTAGAGAAAGAAAACAAGTGGTATTTGGGAACAGGTCAACAGTAACCAAAAGAACGATGAAGACAACATAGAAAATTGAGCTTTGGATCTCGCCTTCGTTAAGGTTTGAATTCCTGAGTTTTATGGGAAAAAATAACTCAACCAAGATTGAGATTTTAAAACTGCCACGAGCCCTGATGTAAATAGTGGATTCCATGCCGCTGTACTCTATGCTAGGCACTTTGTTCTCTCCTTTGGAAAAGCCTGATTGTAATTCTCCTTCCGCCTTCACCTGAGGTCTGCTCTGCTGACCTTCCTCAGCCCTTTCTCCCCATCATGTCTCCTGGAGGCTGCTCTCCCAGGTCATGGTCAAGGTCTGTTGACATGGGAACGCGCCTTTCCCTTTGGGATCCTCCAGCCACGATGCTGTCAGATCAGGCTGGGGAGGAGCTTCCCAGATCCCCTGCTCCTCTGGCAACCCCACCTCGCACTTTTACTTCCACCTCTCTTCCACCATCTGCATTTAGAATGTTCTAACACCTTTCAGGGGTGTTTTGTGGGTGAGATTCTTCAATGAAACACGAGATTCTTGGATGAAGGGAGCTGTTGTGACAAGACTTAGCTCTTCCTTCCCCACCCACAGCCACAGTTTGCCTACTGGGGGCATCCAACCAGGAAAGCTGAGCCCAGAGAGGCGGATCCTCGCCCCATGCAGCCCAGCATTCCTACCACCACCACCGGGTTGGTTGTTGGTGCCTGGATTCCTCTCACAGATCTTACAATACCATCAAGCCTCAACTATAGACCTCGTAGTTGTTAACCGTTTTGCACTTGCAGTTAATTTCTCTGAGACTCTCAAAACATCTGATTTAGCCAAGCGCAGGTGGAGCACGCTTGTGATCCCAGAGGCTAGGGAGGCTGAGATAGGAGGATGGCAAATTCAAAGCCAGCCTCAGCAAAAGCGAGGCGCTAAGCAACTCAGTGAGACCTTGTCTCTTGAATTTAAAAAAATAGGGCTGGGGATGTGTCTCAGTGGTTGAGTGCCCGCGAGTTCAATCCCTGATACCTGCCCCCTCAAAAAAAAAAAAATTGATGTAAAAAACTATGAAACCTGCTTAGTATATCCAGGCTAAAAATATTTTCTAGACTCTTTTTTTCAAGGTTTTCTAGACTTTAAACCCACTATTCCTTTGGGAGATAATTTTTTTTTCCATCAAACTCAAAATATGAAAGTAAAAACTGAAAGGAGGGTAGAATCCAAAGACTTTTCTCCTATGGAACTGTCAGGGATGGCTTCTCCGTTATTGACTTGTCCCCAAATACTGCTGTGTTTCTTTCTGCACACCCACGGGTCCCCTTGCCCACCAAACCCGGGGCTCCTTCTCTACTGCTGCCCTCTTTCCATCACTGGCCAGCAATCCAAAGACTGGGATCTTGAGTGTAAGAAAAGCACAAATTGGCGTCACATGCCATGTTTCAGGGAGAGCATGGCTGAGGGAGGGTGCTCAGCTTTCTCAGGGAAATGGCCAAAGGCGCCAGGTGCCTGCTGCTGCTTTTTCCTGAGCTCCACCTGCGGAAAGCCTCCTGGTAAGAGTGTGGTAGGGAGCTGGATGCTTTCTGGCATGGATCCTTAAGGCCGTTTTGTTTGTTTGTTTGTTTGTTTGTTTGTTTGTTTGTCTTTGCTGTGTTTCTAACTGGAAAGTGATTCACGTCACCTAAAGTCCTTGGACAGTGGCAGAAGGGAAAAACGCTACAGTGTTGTCTGAAATCTAAGGCATCACGCCACATTCTACTAAAGCAGAGAAGGGACCTTAGGGACGCCAGCCCTGTAAAGTTTCATTTAATGTGATGTGGCTAAGGGTTAAGTGAGTTCAAATAGCTGAAGTGCTCCACGGGATTCAGAGGTGACATGTATAAGTTCCATTCAGATGCCCAACGCTGACCATGCGGAAACCCTGGCCATAGCCCTCTATCTCAGTGGGTTCTGGGAACAGTCCAGTGGAGTGCACCATCAAGCTCCATATCCATGTCCACTAAGGGACATGTGGCAGCATGCATTCTAGATGGTTAGCACCCCAGTGTAAATGCAAAGACCCCATTTTCTGTTTGGGAAAACAGATCACTCAGTTAGTGGGCTCATGCCAAAACCTGTGAGTCCCAATTCGGTGTTCTCAACCCTGCTTTCTGTTGAATTGGTGTGTGTCACCTGCTAAAGTCAAATTAGGAAGTCACCTGGATGGAGAAAAACTGAAAGGGAGGGACACCACCCAGAGCAGAGTCCATGCTGCTAGCCACAAAGAGGAGGAGGAAGAGCAAAGGAATGCTGTCTGCTTCTCTCTTCAAAACTAGTATTCCAGTTGTGTGACACCAATCTGCATTGTAATAGCATTTACATCAGAGCCACAGGACAAATGTGGACCCCTGTGGTTTCAATTGCTTGAGGCTTAAATGAGATAATATATAGAAAATGCTGTAGATGCTTCCTGTGTACAACGCTCATGTGTAGCGAACACTACACAAGTTCTTCTGTTAGATAAACTCATGTAGCTAGCTCAGTGACTTTAGTAGTCAGGAATATCCCTGAGCTGTTTGTTCTTGAAGGTATTGTGTGTGCCAAAAAAGACTCTAAAAAAATCTACTCTTTTTATTTTTTTATTTTTTATTTTTGGATGATATTGGGAATTAAACCCAGGAGTGCTTTACCACTGAGTCCTTGTGTTGTTTCTTTTTATCTTTATTCTCCCCCCTCCCCTTAAGACAAGGTCTCACTAAGTTACTTAGGGCCTTGTTAAATTGCTGAGGCTGGCCTTGAACTTGCAATCCTCCCACCTCAGCCTCCTGAGTCACTTGGATTGCAGACATGTGTCACCAAGCCTGGCTCATTCTCATTTTTTATTTGTTTGTTCAAAGGAAAGGGGAAAGAAGACTGCTTTAAAAATGTTCATTTAACTAAATTCTCATTCGTAGACAATTACTATCTTCAATTAATTCTTATTAACATTAGATATAATTAAGATTCAGTAAAAGGCCATTGTACCATAAAGGAATTAAGTGGAAACCCCTAGTCCCACTACTGTGAAAGAGAATCTCCACCCAGGGACAAAGCCTGGGCTCCCGAATGGCCGAACGGTGCAGAGTGGTGGCATGTTGAATGCTGACCCCATTTTTCCATTTACCTTTCAGTCTTAAACCCTGTGGCACGCTGAGGAAAGCACATGAGAGACTGGTATAGGACACAGAATTCTATGACAGAAGATAGCACCCCGAAGGCCAGGCCACTTGCCATGGCCTACACAGGACACATCCTTTCAGTAGACAGCTCTAAATGGGTAGCTGATGGATCTACCTGATGGATATTTTGGGTGACTTGTTCTGTTTCTGAGGACATCAGGAAAAGTTCCTTGGCTAAGAGATTCATTCAGTCCTTTGGTCAGTCCCTATTTATTGGGTGACTCTTGTGTGTCAGGTACTGGAACAGGAGAAATAAAAATGATCTAGACATAGTCCTTGTTCCAGAGGCATTTCTGATACAGCTGGGAATCATTCAGTTACTGCAAGAATGCACACTTTCATCCATGCAGTCAGCAACCATGCCAGTGAGCCCGTATCATGTCAGGCACCGAGGACATCCAACAAGACATACAAGGCTCTTGCTATCTAGGAACTAATCTTCTATTAGGGGAAGCAAGGAACAACAGTAATCAAATAAAATAACCATTGTGATGTGAAATGGGAAGGAAATCAATGCTTGTCAGAGATAGTGTGGGCAGAGGAGACCTCACTGCAGAATTCACCTTTGAAGAAGACCAGAGTGATGATTAGGACTCAGCCTTCCTCTGATGGCAAGAAACACAAATCCTAAGAAGGAGGGGGTGTGGCTTGATGGTTTTATACTAAGACTAATCCAGTGATATAGTAGACTTTGGGCATATCATGATAGAAGATTCCAGATGGTGTCATGGGGTCTAGTCTCCCTCCATCTTTCAGTTCTTCCTAAGTCTATGGTGATTTCTCTTCTGGGCAGACTTTCTTCACACCATGCCAAGTGGGGTGCCAGCAGATCTAGGCTCCTGCCATTCCTAGTTCAGGTAAAACAGGAAAAAAAAAAGGGCCTCTGAGCTAAGCTCCTGGGGCTGTCTCTCTTCTTGGCCTTCATGAGCCACATGCTTGGGTATGAACCAGTTGCAAAGGCTACGACTGAGCCACAAGTCCAGTGACAGCAGTAACAGAGCAGCATACCCAGGCTCTGGGGTCAAAGTGCTGTATCTTGGGGCTGGGGATGTGGCTCAAGCGGTAGCGTGCTCCCCTGGCATGCGTGCGGCCCGGGTTCGATCCTCAGCACCACATACCAACAAAGATGTTGTGTCCGCCGAGAACTAAAAAATAATAAATATTAAAAAAATTCTCTCTCTCTCTCTCTCTCTCTCTCTCCTCTCACTCTCTCTCTCTCTCCTCTCACTCTCTCTTTAAAAAAAAAAAAAAAGTGCTGTATCTTGTCGAAGATGTGTAAAGTGTCTGTGCCTGTCTCCTTGCCTGTGAAGAGGACACACACCCTAGCTCCAGAAGAGCATTCCAGGCAGAGGGAAGAGCAAAGGCCAGCTTCAGAAGTGGGCACAGTCATGGGATGGAGAGCAGGGAGGAAAGTGTGGAAGAGGGTGGAGGAGTTGGCCAGAGGCTAGACCACACCAGTGTGGGGCAGTATTTGCAGGGTACAGGTGATACGGTGCTTGGAGTCTCTAATTCCTTGTAGAGATGTCCTCTTGCCAGGGCATGCACAGGACTCAGAGCCTGCCTTTCTCTGCAGGGTGCACATGTGTCTACTGCCTGCCTTTGGCCCACTGTTTCGGTCGCCCACTGATGCTCTTCTGATGGATGTGTTCTCTCTCTGGCTTTGTCAGTACCCTTGGTTTGGTTACATCAGGCCTGCTGGCCTGGGAGTGATGCTGCTGTTATTTTGGGTGACTTGTTCTGTTTCTGCTTTGATGCACTTTGTGTTGATTTTATCATTGAACACAGAGAGGGCAATCTTATGTCCCCTAGCTTCAGGTTTTCCATGTGCCTCTCTCCTGCCCTGATTGTAGTGATCCCTTCAGCCAATCCTGACTTTGCAGGACATGACATTTAAAGTGTGTTATAAAATATAGACAAAATATCACCATAATTTGTGATGATATAGTGTTCACATCCAGCTGAGCCTGGATGTTAAGAGGTCTGTTAGAAAATTTACTATTTAGCTTTTGAGAGCTGGATTCAAGTTAATGGATTATCCTAGTAGGGATTTTTGTAAGAATAACTTTTGAAAGGGCTAAATTGCCCACATAAAAATAATTCCTTGTTTTCCGTTCCTCAAACTCATACCTAGTTTGCTGTATCTCTGCATATATTCCAAGCATACAGACATTTACAGTTGGGTGTCTCTTTTTAATCTCTACAGACACCACGCACTAAAGGCATTCTTTCTTTTCATAAAATATATATATATATATATATATATATATATATATATATATACACTCTTCAGTGCAGCATGAAGTCTACTAGGGAGGCAGCTTGTTTGGGAAACCTACCCGTGCCCTTGGACTTGTTTCCTTTTGCCTTTGAGTTTATTCTGGAAATTGCAACATTTCGCACTTTGCAGTTTAATTTAAAAGGATTACCTATTTTCTTAAATGCTTAAGCAGGGAAGCAAGTTGCAGTTATTGATTTTTCTCTGCATGTATTCTGTGGAAGCTGTATTTGGTCCTTCCCCAGGGAACATACCTCCTGAACTGCATGCTTACTGGTGACAGCTTGGACCTCTGATACATAACCAAAGACCTTGCCTAATATCCTTGCAACTGCTTGGGGAATTTTTATTAAGTAAAAGCATCATTAGAGTAGACAGGATGATAAAGTTTAATGAGCATCTTTTGTGCATGATATTGTTAGTTTTGCTCTGCCAGAATCCTCATTTCTCCCCTCCAGTGGGGCAGATAGCAAGTGTGCAATATATGGGGTGTTTCTAAATCTGCCTTATATTTTATATTGTGTTTTTATAGAGCTTGATATCTGTGTTCAGCCAACCACACATTCCTTTTGGCTATTTATGTAGATGCTGCTTGCACATGTATGTTTGTACACTGTGTGTTGGGGACACAGAACAGTGAGAGTTATAATTGAGATGATTGTGACACCCCCACTGCTACTAGTGAATTGCAAGGAAACATCTTTCAGAGGTCTGATCTTACCCCACCCTCATCACCATCACAAAAATATATATATATATATATTCTCTTTTGAATTAATGAGACTTCTCATAGGAATAGGATAACTGATAATTTTTTTCTTTAAGACTCAGCAATTTATGTGCTAAGGTTCTGTCACCAGCCCTTCATAAGCTGCTAGATAGGATAAATAAAGATATTGCAAATGCTTATTAATAATCTAAGCTTCACACTTTGTCCACAGATTTATTTGTGGAGATTTTAAATTTAGCCTCCCACCATAAGATTACAGATTATAAGCAAAATTATTTCTCTCCATCATTTTTGCTAGCCATCTACTTAGATTTGAAAGCTGGTTCTTTTCTTGGTCTGCCTGAGGACTTTCCATGGAAACACCCATAACAACAGTAGGGAGGCATATGACATGAGCAAATGACTTCAGAACAGCATATTGTACCCCTCATATACCTGGCATTCTGAAATACAATATTTACATCACACACAATGTGTTTCGAACCGTGCCTTCAGTACACGGAACACAAAAGAAGTGAGGCCTGCAATCCCCACTCTGGAGAAGATGGTGGCTGGGAAATCCAGAAAGATGCACAACAAGACAGCTAAGTCGAGTTTGAACTTTGGAGTAATTGCATGGGTTTGACCCAGTCCTGAAGTTGCCAGGTGTCAGTGTCCTCCTTTGAGAAGGAAGAATAGTAACAGGACCTCCCTGACTGAGCTATTATGATTATCAGTGATTTTTGATGATGTTTTGAAATACTGAGGCCAGGGCAGGAGTCACTTTATGTATCCTCAAGAACTTAATGGTGAGATCCCGATAAATCCCATTGCACTTCGTGAAGGCAGAATTAGAGATGGGGAATAGAGGAAGTTGGGAAAAGCCTCAAGGTCTCCAAATATGAATGAGATATGAATTGTAGAAAAGGATCCAGGCAAGCTTTCTAGACAGTGATGACACAGATCAGCCAAAACACAAAACAAAATAAAACCAGAGACCTCAGGGAATGTTGACTAGCAGGAAACACTAATCCCAGGCCTCAGATCTAGCACTTTTTAATTTTTTTTTAAACACCCTAATGAGCCCATGCCAGTCCTGTTGCCCCTGCACCTGCATGGGAGACAGTATGCATGTGTCCCCATTTTCCTGTTAAGATAGAGATTCTAGAAAGACATAGGACTTAAGGCTACTTAGTTAATAAGTGGTGGAACTGACTGGAGTGGTTTTTCCTATGCTCCTGCTGCCTGCCTCAAGTCCAGCCAAACATGACTCTTGCTTGTTTGTGCGCAGGGAGAGCTGAAGGGGCATGGGCTATGGTGCTATGGTGCCCAGTGACTAGTACTGTACTGAATATTCAATTCAAGGGGCAGTGAGTGCACATGGGTACACCAAGGAGAGGTTGTTCTGTCAGCTGCATGAAGGACACATTGGAGGAGGCAAAGTACTAGCATCAGGGAGACCAAGAAGGGAACCATTGTTATCACCTAAGGGCCATGTGACAAGAGCCTTTATTAGGGTAGAAGAAAAAAAATGAATAAAGTCAGAAGATGATAGAAATCAGGATAAACTTAAGTACCATAAAGTGGCTAATTAACCCACTGAGTTATGAACCTTTTGAAAAACTGATGAAAACTACATATTCAGCTTTGCCTGGAGTTTCACACAGTTCTATGGTCCCAGGCTGAGAATTTTCACTACAGAGGAAATTCTATCAAATTCAACTAATGTGGCAATCTATGAAAGAGGTCTATTTCAAGGTGGCATCAACATTTGATCCCAAAGGTCTAGAGATGCAGAGGGTCAGACCTGTGGATTTGGAAGTGGGGGACTCTCATCTGCTTTGCTGAGTTTGATATCAAGTCTGCAAATGGGCTGAAGAGGATGGTAACTCAGGGGATTGCTGCCTGGAGATAATCACTGGAGTTATAAAATGAAATGGCCTTTCTGGGAAGAGGATACAAAGAGATAAAAGCAGAGACATAAGGTCTGAAGAGGTCTCCAGATAGATAATAAGAACCAGGACAGGTCGTTGTAGCCAACACAGGAAATTGTCAAGAAGGAATGGGAGGGTCTGGAGGGGTCTTTGTTGCTACAGCGATTAAGGCCTGCAGTGGTTAGCAGGAAACCCTCACATCCAACTGGAATAACAAAACTCATGCATTTTTCTGAAACTGAAGGTGCCCCTATTAAACAAAACTCACATATCAATAATGGAAAGTCACTCACATTGTACTGCGTAATAAATATATTTGTTGCAAAATTGTTTCCAATTATCGTGGTCTGAAACTCTAGAGTGCTGTGCAATTTTTGATATCACCAGGCAGCAGTGGTCAGTTGCATGGGACTTAAACTGGCCAGTCTTCAGGCTGCTGTAATAACACCTCTAAAGTGACCAGCCTGTGACCCAGGCAGTCTGCAGAAATCATTTCCTAATGGTTCTCCAGCAGCAGTTCTTCAGTTGGCAGCTCTGAACAGGGCCCACTCCCGTTTTCGCCCTTGTCCTTCACAGTCAAAAATGGAGAGCCCTTGTGAGCTGAGCAGGGATGGTTTGCTCATCTCCCCAGCTGAAAGCTTCTGCCGGGCATCTCACCTTTGAAATTGTCTCTGGCAACAGAAGCCTGTTCATCAGACGCCTAAGAGTAATGGATCCTTTCCTGTCACTTCAAAGTGCTCCTTGTTAGTTTTTTCCTCTCCCAATCATCTCCCAATTATCCTCTACAAACCTCACATTTCAGGGCAGAGATTTTGTCTGAGAAGAAGGGTCACTCCACTTTCTGGGTTGATCATGTTGCCCATTAGGGGCTGCAGCTTCATGGGCAAGCTTGAGCCAGGCTCCCTGTCAACACTCCAGAGGTGACACAGCCAGGTGGCAGTGCCCGCTGGAGCCCTTCCAAGGGGTGACCCACTCCAAAAGCACATGGTCAAATGCAGGTCTCAGGCCACGCTCTGTGGCAGTAGCATGTGTGAAGTGGGAGGAACTTTTCAGGTCACTGAGTCAGAGAACTTCATAAGAGGGTAAGGGCAGTAACTGCTTTTCTGGAACATCCATTATGTTAAGACCACGTGGACAAGACTGTCTCTACGTCTCATTTCTTCTGTTTCCAAGCTCCCTGACGTAGCTGAGGGATTTCATCTTCATTTTATAGAGGAGGACATCAGTCGGCGACATTCCCAAGTTCACATGTTCTTCAGGACCAAGCAGGGTACTAGATAAGGGATGAGTGTGACGCTGGGACAGTTCTCCAAGAATCCCCAGGGACAGGCACTGTGGACTCCTACTTGGCAGGATAGGTGTCACCCAAGCAGAAGAGACAGAGGAGGAAATCCTCTCTGGGACATGCCAGGGACTGAGTTGTGGTTAGGGTTTACTTAGGGACAGAAAGTGGGAACAAGCAAACTAGAGAGGCTACACCTGCCAAGGCTCAAAGGTGCAGTGTGCATCAGGACGGGAGGGCATTCTATATCAGGAAGACAAAACCAGTCTGGAAGGTTGTGAGCTGTCTTAATCATGTTTTTATTGTCTGTATTTTGTGAGGCTTTTACATCCAAGAGAGAGACCTCCCCTCAGGGCCAGCTAGTTCCTAGAGTAGCAAACAAGTTGTCTACGAGCACCTTTCATATGCAGAACCCATATCCCCAGCTACCTTCACCCAGCCGGCTCAAATTCCCCCTGCCCTAAATCACTCCGGGCCAGGTACTGGATGACAGAAGACCACTCTGATAACCTGCAGTCTACCAAAAATATTTGAACTAATTCTCAACTGACACAAACTTGCCTGATGGGCTGGCCTTGGACTCTGGGCCATCCTCTCTCCTTTGCTTCTTTGCCTTCTTACCCATAGGCTGCTTCCCCATGTGGCTTGTGTGACATGGCAGGCACTCTCCTCTCTGGAGCTCCAAATAGTAAAACTGCTTTCAGTAGTGCTGACCTCCCTGGGCATTATAGCGCACACCTGTAATCCCAGAGGCTTAGGAGGCTGAGGCAGGAGGATCTCAAGGTCAAAGCCAGCCTCAGCAATTTAGCAAGAACCTAAGCAACTTAGTGAGACCCTGTCTCTAAATAAAATATACAAAAGTCTGAGGATGTGGCTCAGTGGTTAAGTGCCCCGGGTTCAATCTCTGGTACGAAAAAGAAAAGGAAAAACAAAACAAAAAGAAAAAAAAAACTAGTGCTGATCTCTCCATGTCACTCGTTCACCTCCATAAATTAAATCCAGGTGCAATCAGAGTGTGGGCCTGCAGCATTACCTTCAGACAATGGGGGCAGAGACCCTTCTTTCTACCTGTGGTAAAGAGGGGACAGTTGGCCTGTTTTCACTTCTTCTTATAGGCATGGCACCCCACTTTTTCTTAGGGGGGAAATCTTGCCCTTCCTAAAACTTGGTTCTTTGGGTTTTTTTCTCCTCAGTGAGCTGCTTTTCTTTTCCTGATGAAATGAAGCAGATTCCTCACAGATCCGCTGCCTGGCAGGGCCACCAAGGTTCATTTACCATGTCAGTTCCCTGTTGCTACTGTAACAAATTACTATGAACTTCTGTGCTTACTGGCCGAAAAAAAAAAATGTAGTTCTGGATATCAGAAGCCTGGAATCCATGTTGTTATAGCCATACATCCTTCCTGAGACTTGAGGGAAGAATGCGGTTCCTTGCTTTTCCAGATCACCTGTGCTCCTTGGCTCATAGCCCTGTCCTCTCTCTTCAGAGCCAGCAGTGTGTCATCTCTAACTCTGGCCCTCCCACCTCATTCTTTTAAGGACCCCTTTTGATGGCATTGGGCCCACCACAGGATCCAGGACCGTCTTCCCTGCTCACATCCATGTAAGACATTTCCGAGTGTCAGGGAAGAGGAGGTGGCCATCTCTGGAAACCATCCATTTGGGTACCACACTTACATACCAAACTGCAGGCCCATGGCTGCTAACTACCAAATCGAGACCTTGTGTCTCCTAACTGGTTAGAGCCAGAATGGAGCCTCTGGAGCCAGAGGTGCCTGTTGTCAAGCCCCGCGCCAGCCCCATCTCCACATGAGTAAGCTGCCTGGGAACTGAGGAGTTGAAAGACCACTCAGCAGACAGCAGCTCCATCCAGCCCCGGGATGACTCATCAAGGAAGTGGGGCAATGCATTTAACTCAACCTTAGTTGCTTGATTCAAAGAGGATTAAAACCTTTCTTCTAGAGGTGTTTGGGGATTTAATGTGGATAGAAAATACTGTGTTATTTTTCACAGGAAATAGCCCTAAAGAAATGAGGCGGTCACATAATTATCTTTATTTAATCACTCTCCATAGAACCAACCCTACATCAGTCCTGTATTTCAAAAGCATTCACTGGTCACTTCCAACTGACTCACCACGGTGTCGGGTGATTGAGCCACCACAGCTGCCCCATGAGAAAAATAACATCCTTACTTGACAGAGGAGGAAACTTGAGGCGTGACAAGCGGGAGGGGAAAGGATCTGGTCATTTGCTCTGAACCAACGGCTTGTGAGTGTCAAAACTCAGATTTGAACCTGTGAGGCTGCGGTCTCCTGCCTGGCCCTTTGTAGTGACTTGCTAGGTAGCCCCAGAAATCCAGGCACACACAGTGGGATCTGAATAGAAAAGCAAGCCAGGATGAGAAATGTCATTGGAACATGCCAGTTCCCTCCTTAAAGGGAACAGAGCCACTGATGGTTATCCAACAACTTCTGCACTCCTTTTTGAAATGGCTTCCTTGGGTCCCTACTCCCAGGGCCAGCTAAGCACCTCCTGCCCCTGGTGGAAGGAAGGAAGCCCTCCTTGCCCACTGCGGCTCTTACCTCTCTCAGGGCATGACGCAGAGCAGGCCCCTGGCAAATCTCCCTCCTGTGACCTCATATTGTTGCTGATACTACTCTCCTAGCACCCACAAGTGTTTCTGGGTTTCCGAGTGTATGCGCTCTGAACTTATGTGTCTGTAGATTTTTAGAATTCTTAAGGTTCCATGTTGTCTGAGTAAGAACATGTCTATTTCTTTTTCCTTTGGGAAACAGGAAAGAGATATGAGCCTGTAAGAAAGCTGTGTAGCTGAAGAGACCGAGACCATAGGCGCCTGTGGGAACCCACAAAACAGCTCAGACCTTTGCTTTGGGCCAGGTGGGAGGACTTCCGAGACCAGAGGCCTCCGGGGGTTGTCATGTTGCAGGATAAAGCTCCAAGCATGGAGTCAGTAGCATCCTAGGAGAAGAAGGACAGGGACTATTCAAGGGAGAAGTATGTTCTAGAGTGTGTCAACTAAGACGGTGACTATAATGGATGACTCTGATTGGGCTCAGGTTCTCTTCTACCTGTTTGATGGACCTGGGAGGGGTTCTGGGAAGGAGAGGCACAGGTTGTGCCTCCCCAGATAGTGCAGATGCCCTTCCCCTCTCAGGATCCCTAACTTCTCTGCACCTGACGAATCCCTTTGCCTGTAGGATCATATATGCGCCAGCTTCAAGGACTAGGACATAGCACTGGGAATTGGGGACAGCATCAGAAGTAAGGTTGACCTTTCTAATAACTCTTCTCCAACTAAACCAGAGGTTCTTTACCTGGGAGCCACAGCCCCCGGGTGTTCATGGCTTGGTCTCCAGGGGACCTGTCGCTTGGTATTAAATGTGGTAGAGGGCTGTATCTGTAGTTCTAAAGATGTGCTTTCCTAGACAGCAGGTTCTCTTGGGAAGGAAGTGGGCCCTGTGGCTGCAGAGCAGACAGCCAGGCTGGGCAAGATGGGGCTCTCTAAGCTCCTAATTGCTATGGAGCTTGAAAGCCCATTTGGAGGTTCCTGTGTTACATTTCTAACCATGTGGTACCTTCTTTTTTTTTTTTTAAGAGAGAGAGAGAGAATTTTTTTAATATTTATTTTTAGTTTTCAGCGGACACAACATCTTTGTTGGTATGTGGTGCTGAGGATCGAACCCGGGCCGCACGCATGCCAGGCGAGCGCACTACCACCTGAGCCACATCCCCAGTCCCGGTACCTTCTTAACACAGGAGATGCCCTCCCCCTACCAGCAGACATTGCCAGCTCCTGGCTGGGTGTGCCTCCTCTGGCTCACAGGGCCCCCTGATGCCAACTTCCAACTCTACACTGTGAGAGCAGAGACCACTGTTGGTGAAGCCGACTAGTAGTTTTTTTGTTTATTTTTATGGTTCTGGGATCAAACCAGGGCCTCACCCATGCCAGGCAAGCACTCTGCCCCTGAGCCACATCCCCAGCACTTTTAAGGAGACACACTTGGAAGACGCTGGAAAAGACAGAATCCAGCAGGGCTTGCCAACCCTGGTGACCCACCCTTCCCTATCCACACAGTCAGCTGGAAAATTCATGTGTCCGTCTCCCCTCACCCTGTCAGCCATATGCCAAGATCATCAAAAGCACCAGTACATGCTAAAAGTGCTACGCTGTGTGTCCAGAAACGCAGCATCAAGAATGGGTGAGATTCCTTGAGTGGGCACTAGAACCAGGGTCACCTGTGCCAGCACTCATCTGTAGGTCCAAAGCAGCTGCAATGGCAGCCATGTTACCCCACACACACACACCTCTGGAGGAACTGAGAGGGCTGAGGGCCTAGAGGGCTTTCTGAGAGACACAGGGATATCAATAAGGAGAGCTAAAGTTGAGCTGTATTTATTTTAGGGTGGCTTTTAATTTAGTTTAATCAGAATTACTCATAAATTATAGATTAATTACTATCTGCTGCTCAGTGAAATAATCCTCTCAGCCACAGAGCCTGCGCCACTCCGAAGTGAATGCCATCCACTGTCATCGTAGGGTACTTTGTCAACATTTAATCAGCAGTACTTATTAATGTGGCATTGATGTGTGGTAGCCATCCCCTCACTATCAATCACGCGTGAGCAGCCAGAGTAGACGCGGACACCATTGCTCTTAGTCACATTAGCCAGCCCCTGGGCTTTTAGGCCAAGCATGATGCTCACTTTTCATGAAGCGGACACTCTGTCTCTTCAGTTCTACCCGACTTTTATCATTGTCGACTTATGCACTTGCAGCCTTTGGAACTGGCTGAGCATCACCTGCTGTCACTGTCCAGGAGACCTGCAGAATTACAGGAGGCTTGTCCATGGTTGGACATCACAGCCCAGACTGCATGGGCTCATGCACACGTGTGTCCAACAGTTGTGAATCCTTCAATAGAGTATTGTGTATGGCCCAGAAAAAGCAGGTGATCTTTTGGTTTTCTTTGGCTACCTGGATGTTTCTGGAGATTAATCTATTTTGAAAGCTCAACCAATAGAAATTGACATTGGTGAACTATGTCTCACGGTTTCCTCCCTTTCTCTTTTCAGCCTCTACGGCAGACACATGCAGGCAAACCCAGAACCCCCGAAGAAGAATAATGACAAATCAAAAAAGATCAGCCGGAAACCCCTGGCAGCCAAGAACAAATGAGGAGTTGGCACAGGCTGGGCTCCTGGCCTCTTCTCTTAACTCTTCTGTCTCTCTTGCTCTGTCTCACAAATAACTATAATGTGTGTGTGGCTTTTTTTAAAAAAAAATGAAAAACAACTTTTCACTCTCTGTTTCTAGGGCTTACCACCTTACATTTTACGTTCTTTTGGTAGGTGGTAGATTGTTATAAGGTCTTAAACCGATTTCCATTTGTTTCCTTAAAATCACCAAAGGCAGGAAGCAAAGCTTTAATTCAGCTGCAAATTCCATAGTAGGCACAGACTCAAGGTCCTTGAATAGACATCTTGAGGTGGTGTATTATTAAAAGAATAATTAAAATCATGTAACCATTTAAATGTCATGGTTAACACTTTTCACTCTTTCCATTTAATTCACATAACTCATTATTTTGTCTCATTCAAAGTCTTTCTTCACCACCAAGCTATTACATTCATTTAACTTACAAATGATTTTCATAAAATCTTGAATTTGTAATATCACTTGTTGTTTCTTGACTAGAATAAAGAACAGTTTGATCTTAGGGTATCCACATTTTTTGTTTACCTTTTCTCCCCTTAAACTGTCTTATCCAGATTGATTGGTTATAGATGATCCACTGAACTTTCCATGAAAGAAATGCAAAATGAAATCAGAGTTTTCTTCTTTTATCAGTTTGTCAGTTTTTTTCTTTTTTTCTTTGAAGACTGTTGCTAAATTAGGCAGGAGCAGAAAAACAAATCTCTAGGAGTTTCTGCCAAAGGATTTTGGAAAGCAGCATTCCTTCGGTGCAGAAACGGTAACTGGTAGACAAGAGCTGTGAAAAGGAGAGAAGAAAAAACTCAAGTATGTTTTTCATGGCTGCAGAAAATCTGCTCGTATCAAAGCATTCTTTTCAGAGACTCTGATGCCAAAGAAGTTGTATAAATGTGCACAATCTACACCACACCCAGTGTGGAAACTGGAGTGTCAGAGTCATTAAACAACCAATTGTTTAACATCTGTCATAGGCAGGCTTTCCTTCTTTTCCACAGGATGTAGTTGGTATAGAAATGAAAATCAATCGAAGCAGAAGTCTTGTGCTCTCAAAAGGGCCGCCAACACCTGAATGCCTCTCCACAATAGGTGGCTAATGAATTGTGGGAGAAGGACTCACCCTTCTCAGCTACTCATCTCCTGTCATCCCCTTGAATTCCCAGGAGCAAGTCCACTAGGACTTGTAAAAAGCCAGAATCAAAGCAAAACAAAAAGTCCTGAATTCCTCCTATAGTCACTTTCCATTTCAATGGACTTAGTAATTCATCTTCTTGCTTCTGGATAACTTCCCGGATAGAACTTTTGCTGTGGGAAAGGAAATCCACAGGTGCCATCACCCGCCTGGGAGCAGAATTGATGTAATTTTTATAGGTGCCATGTTTGCCTCAGCCAAAATATTTTAAATTGATTTTATAGTTTATGAAATTGCAGAAGGAAGAACAATGTCTGTACTGTTGTTGGTTGAAACAACCTGGCTGAAAATTGAATTGGCAACAAAGTATTAGTGAAAACGTAATATTTATGGCTTGTAAGTAATTTTATTTTTCATAAGATGAATGCTCTAGATAGAAATATGGGCAATACACAGTAAGTTCACAGGGAAGAAATATCACAAGAAACATAAAGGAAAAAAAAACAAGCAGAGCTTCACTAGGAATTAAAAAATACAAATCAAAGAAAAATAAGCAATGTGCAACAATAAGAAATGTGCAAATATTCTTTAAGTCAGTATGCTAGATAAACATTCTTATACACGGCTATGGAGAGTATAGATTTATCTCCAGCACAGTGGTAGTAGCTTGACAACAAGTAGAAAAACCTTGAAATTGTGTACTTGGACCCAGAATTCTTATTTCTAAGAATTTAAAATGTCAAGAGACTGTCAGATACACTCAAAGATCTGTTTTTGAGAATCGTCCTTATAGCATTGTATGTACAATGAAAGTGGCGGGGGGGGGGGGGGGGCAGGTGCCCACCAATTTAAGAATGATGTAATCAATGAAGCAAATCCATGATAGATTTCCATGCAGACAGAAAAATTGTTGAATAATATCTAGGGGCAAAGGGAGATAATTATGTCCTCTAGTTAAGTAGAAAAAAAGATTTTAAAACTAACTACATACAGATAGCCCCAGCTGTGTAAAAAGAAAATTGTGTATTTAAAATATGTGCACATAAAAATATTAAATGGAAACAGAACACAGTTTTAAGGCTGACCAATTATCTCTACATGGTGGACTAAGACTTTATTTTCTTTTTTATGCATATCCTGTGCTTTAAATTTTCTGTAATGAGCATGAACACTTTTGTAATCCAAAACATTAAATACATATTTTTTCAAAATGAAGTTGTTATATTATGGTATCTTATGTAATTCAGAAAATAAGACAAGATATTTGAATTCAAAGCGTAATATAAATATAAAATGTCAAATTGGCTTTTTTTCTTTTGTTACTGAGATGTGTTCCTACATCTTTTGTACTCTTTTTTTTTAGTTACTTGATATCTGGATTAACAAAAAATGTACAGTTCAAAAAGTGGTCTTTTAACAAAGATAATCTGCCCTTCTGAGCATAAGAGTGATATCAGATGTTCTGGCCATGAGTGTCATATAATCATTAAAGTTACCTGTGTTAGCTATCCATCACTCAGGCAAAAGACCTGAGATAATCAACTTAAAAGAAGGAAAGTTTTATTGTAGATATTTCAGTCTATCATAAGTTAGTCTCTTGCTTTGGGGCCTATGGGAGCTCCATACATTGTGGTAAGAACATGTATCAGAGGACAACTGTTCACCTCAGGGCAGCCAGGAAACAGACAGAAAGGGGTCAAGGTCCCCGTATCCCCCTTCAAAGACATGCCCTCAATGACCTAAGTTTTTCTCACTGTGCCCCACCTCCTGAAGGTTCCAACAACTTCCAAAAGCACCACAGTCGAGTAAACAATCCTTTGACCCGTGGACCTTTGGGGACATTCCAGGACTAAAGTACAACAGTACCCTCTATTCCAGTGCTCAGAGTCTGTGTGGAACCCAGGGATATGTTTTATCCCTTGACTAAAGCATCTTTCTCAGGGGTTCATTTTATGTAAAGCCCTGGTTTTGCCCATTTGGCTGGATATCTCACTAAAGATGGGGTGCAAGACATTTTTGTGCACGTAATCACATTGGGTTTTCGCAAGAACCCATGGTACAGATAGGGCAGGTTATTTGACAATAAATTTTATAATGCTTCTTAGATCTAGGAGAAAGGTGTTTATTTCCTAGAAGTTATGTGTTCTGTTTATCATGCTTCTGTTGATTCATTTTTTTCTTTTTCAGCTGAGAGAGGAATAAGTAGAAAAAGTGGAAGGTTGGTGTTAAAGAAAGATGTTCATGGTTGGAAATTTTTCTAGT
The DNA here is from genome assembly GCF_964194105.1 of Spermophilus citellus. Lineage (NCBI taxonomy): Eukaryota > Metazoa > Chordata > Mammalia > Rodentia > Sciuridae > Spermophilus > Spermophilus citellus. Next base: position 73,800,874 of record NC_138187.1, on the reverse strand, counting down.
TATTGTTTACTTTCTGCAACATTGCTCAGAGATTTACCATCTTCATGTGTATTTTGGATCTCTGAAAAGAAGCTGTGGCATACAGGGCTGTTTGACCACAGTCATTTGCTCACCAAGTATTACACTGTCTAGTGACCTGCCCAACCCCCCCATTGGGAAATACCCTGCCTAGCCTAGAGTCACACCAGATTTCACTCTTTGTACTCTTAGGAATAGAAGTTAGTTACTTGGATACCACTTTGCATAGGTGAAGCTACATTTTAATAAATTGGAATAGATACAGATAAAAATTATATGAATCCAGAGAGAACTGGGCTGTCTGAATCATTGTGTCAATATTAGTTGCTAAAACTGTGAAAACTCTTTGTGCTTAATACTTCCTTCCAAAGACCATGTACTTAATGCTTTTTTCTTGTATTGCATTGTGAAGCTAAATTCCTAACAAAGTTTCATAATCATAATGTGCCACATCTACCCTGTGGGGGAAAAAAATCCCCTAGGCTTTACCTTCATGATAGGAGCAAAACTGAAAAACTCTCACCATCTTATTCAGCCTTGGTCCAGGTCCTTCAATGGGGAACCTACTTTCACACTTGCCCTCATAGGCCTTGTTCAGTGCAATGATCCTATAAATGCCCACATCAGATCAGATCACCATTGGCTAGAGTCCTGCAGGCCATGATTCTCTTCCTTCACCTCCTACTACTTTTCCACTCATTTTGTGCCAGCCACCTGGCCTCAGGCTCTTTCCCCATTCGGGAAGAAGTCTTTGTTGACTAACAGATTTGTTGACTATTTAGTTCTACAATATTCTCCCAAATATAACTCCCTCATCAACTTCAAATCTTTATTAAAAAGTCACCTCAGTACCCTGATTAACCTGCTATAAATTACAAGGCAGGGGCCCTCATTTCCTAGATTGTAGGCTTCCTAAGAAAAAGAGCACACTTTAACCTCAGGCCAGAGTCAGCCTGTGCCTGTTCTTATAAATAAAGTTTTATTGGTACACAGCCATTCCCACTTACATCTTGTCTGTGGCTGCTTTTGTGCCATTATAGCACAGCTGACTGGTTGTCACAGCCACTGTATGACCCACAAAACCAAAAATAAAAATTAAAAAAAGTAAATTGACCATCTGGATCTTCACAGAAAAACTGCTAATTATTTTATTAGCTATTAACCCTGTCAAAGCATGGTACCCAGTCTATAGTAAGGACTTCATAAATGGGTGTCTGATTGAATTAAAAACCATTGCTAGTTGAATAATGTCAAGTTAACCTTAAGGAAGAGAGAAGGGGGAAATAATTAGACATCATTTTAGGGCTTTCTACTTGGTGACTGGCTCCAGTTTATCAAAACTAAATTTTCCTTTAGGCAAAAAAAAAAAAAATGACCCTGAATATTATTACAGATGAAAGTTTATTCAACCCTGTAAAGTTCAAACAAACTTTTACCAAATTTTTGGTTTCTCATGCAATGATCCAATCGTCCTACACTTGATAACAGCATTCCTCAAACAATCAACAATTACTTTGGTAAGGCTGGAACCCAAAGGGCCCTGCCCCCCACTCGATGGCTGTGAGTTTAAGAGGAAGGACCTGTGTCCATGGGAATTAGTTCAAAAACGCCTGTGGATCCCTCACCAAAATTCACTTCTCCTGAGTGATGTTCACAGGCAACAGGACTGGAAGTTTATAAGTCTCTGTTCTACCTGGATATTCTGTGACCTCTAATTAGGTATGAATCAAATTCATATGTAAATCTGTCCCTCTATAATATAAAAATCACTCTATATATACTATGTTATAGACACATATATGTATGGTATGTGCATCCCTATGTTTTATGTACACACATGTACATACATATGATTAATCTTCCTGCCCATCAATAACATTTTTAGGAGACTCTTGTGTTCTTTAGAAAGACCATGTTTTAATAATACTGCATATAAATATGTTGGATATTACCTCCTACCTCATGCTGATTTTGTATATAATAGAATTTGGTAATTTTCTATTATTAAAATTTCCCCTTAGTCTCTCTCTATTACTAATGGCATTTATTTACTGAGGGCCTTCCTTATAACAGGCACTTTGTTTTCTTTCATCTTTTTCTCACTTAATGATCATTCTCATTTGGTAGGAAATTTGACCTCTGAGAAATTAAGGAACTTCCCCAAGGTGCACAGCTATCAAATAGCAGAACAAGGATGGAAAACAGTTTCCTTCGACTCCCAAGCAAAGGATACCAGTTCCCCTGCCATCAGCTCTTACATTGGAGTTTCTTCTTTTGTCTTATTAACACATTTAAGTCAGTGCATGCTGGAAGTCAGGTTCATGAATGAAGCATTATCTTATCTCTAGAAGGCTGGACTTTTGATTTCTAGTGTCTCTGTTCCCCATGCTTGGTCAGGTGACAGCATCTCCCTGTTGGGTAAAAGGTAACCAAAGCAGATAAGCCTCACTCCTGAGAACAAATTGCTGTTTTCCCATCTCATCCCCAAATACAGCACTTCCACGATATCCCATTAAGGGAATATTTTGTTCTAAAAGGGATTTCACCCACCCAAAGAGCAATGCCTCCTGAAAGAGGTGGAAAGTAGCTTTGGAGGCTGGGGATACAGCTCAGTTGGTAGAGTGCTTGCCTTTCATGCACAAAGCCCTGGGTTCAATCCCAGCACCAAAAAAAAAAAAAAAAAGAGGAACAAAAAAGAGAGTCGCTTTGGGTTCCCTTTTCCAGCAATTTGCACCTGGCATGATCAGAACACTTGGGACTTTGGTTTTAGTGGGCTGAGAGTTGGAGGAGAGACCCCACCTTATCCATCCTGGCATCCTCATAACAAGTATGGTGCCTAAACATAGTAGATAGCCAGATAATACTGCATGGATGAATGCTCTTTCCACTAGCAATTTCTAATGTCTTACTGCCATTTACCCCAAGCATTTATACCCATTTCAGAAATGTAGAGCCCACGTCTTACAATGGGATGTTGAGAGAGTTTCCAGCAAGTCAGGAAATAGGTTTGTAGATGCAAGAATTGGGAGTGAATTAAGGAATCAGGGTCATTAAAGAATGAAGTGTTATCAGAAAAAACCTTGAATTAGAGTCGTTCATCACCAGCCACTTAGAAAACATGCCAGTTCTGCTCTGGCTGAGAAACATTGTTCCCTGAGCCTGAGAAGTGTGCCCACCCAACCACACCCACCCCGGAGGGCATCTGACTTTCCAAAATCCCAAGACCAGTCTTGTCTCTTCTTGAAGCAGCTCCTGCTCAGCACACTCTGAAATGGGTGTTTTCTGTGCACATGTGTCCTCTGCAATACCACCTTGTTGCTGCCCCAGGGGGAAGCTGTACCAGTCACTAGATGCTGGAAGTAGGGAAGAAGCACAATCCATTCATAATTTCTCCAGAGTACCACCCAAAATATGTCTGCCATACCAGGAGACAGTCCCGCTGCTTGTGTGGGCTGCTTGCTATATTTTGATTTTAACAAAGAGCCACTTTAATTATCATGCACAACGCAGCAGCGAGACCAAGGTTTTTCTTAAGGAAGGCTCTGCCTGGATACTGGGTCTTAGATTCAAGATTGTCTAGCCACTCAGCAGCTCCGGTGTGGTGTGGTTTTATTGGCAGTGTTGGTTAGGATCAGTAATGGGAGGGATTGCAGTGGAAGGCATTAAAGATGACACTCGATCTAAAAAGAACAGTCTGGAAGTTCATTGTTGAAATGGCAGGTGTGTGAAGGACGCACAGATGAAGAGGCTGGGGTCTGCTGACTGGAAGAAGCTGCCAAGGGAGGCATCCTTGTTCAAACTGGGTACCAGCTTTGGCTCTCGTTGGTCACAAGTCTTCCACCTGGGGCACTGTTCTGGATTGAATAGTGCCCCCTGATGAAAGTTTCAAGTTCATCTTTAACTTCTGAATATGACCTTATTTTTAAACGGTCTTTGCTGATGTGCTGGTTAAGTTAAAATGAGTTCGTATTGGGTGGACCCTAAATACAATGATTTATGTCCTTATAAGAAGACTGTGATGACCCAAGAGAGAGGCAGCCTTATGGCGATGAGACTAGACTCATGCGTCTGGAAGCCCGGGATGATAATGATTGCCAGCTACATCAGAAGCTGGAAAGGCCAGAAAAGCTCTCTCCATAGAGCCTTGGGAGGGAACAGGGTCTTGGTGAGGCCTAGATCATGTATTTCTTACCTCCAAAGCTACGAGAGAATAAGGTTCTGCTGATGTAAGCCACCACATCGGAGGTGCTTTGTCACAATGCCCCTAGGAAATCCATACAGCATCTAAAATCAGCCCCAAGCAGACCATATAACATAACACGTAGCCAGCCGCCATTGACCCTATGGTGAAAACCCGAGGGTCAGAGCAAACCAAAGGTGTCTGCAGCTCCCGTTCCATCATTAGTGTGCCCAGAGCTGTGTGTGACCAGCTTCCTCAGATCCAGCCTGTGAGCCAGGAGGGCCTTAGAGAGATGCCCTATCCCATTCCTAGTGTGGTCACAGCTCTCCAATTAATAGGAATCAAAAAATCCCTAAACAGGAATCAGGCACTGCTATTGCTACAGCAAAGTCTAAGAATGGAATTGCATCTTCTGAGGAAAGACAGGCTTTTTGGTTGTCATTAAAGAATTTTCATTTTGGTGGCTGGGATTGTGGCTCACCTAGCACATGAGAGGTCCTGGGTTCGATCCTCAGCATCACATAAAAATAAGTAGAAGATATTGTGTTCAGTTACATCCAAAAAATAAATATTAAAAAAAGAATTTTCATTTTTTTATAGGTCTAGGGTGACCCTATGCATTTATGTTTATTTTCTGATCTGGAGCTACAAAGACAAAATTAATCAATACAAATAGTTTCTTTTTTTTAATCCTGAGCTGGCTAAATTATATATTTTAAAAATTATTTTTGTTGGTGTATGATAATTATGCATAGTGATGGAATTTGTTATTATACATTTGTACATGCACACAACAATATAATTTGGCCAATTATATCATTTTTGTTGCCTAGGAAAGATATGGTTTATAAAGTTATAAACAGAATGGAAAGCTCTCATCTAGTTGCCCCCTGAAAAACTTTTATGACATATTTGTAATAATAGGTGTGATTCAATGATTCATTCATCAAAAGGATATTTGTTAAATATATGTTAAATGTGCTTATGTTCACAGATTATCTCACGTAAGCGAAGTAGCAGGGGAAACCCCGAGGAGTCCAAAGTGGGACTTACTGTTCACTGTGTACCCTTTTTAAAAAACTACCTACATGTATGAAATGTTTAGAATAAATAACTAAATACAACTTTAATTTCTTAAATGCTAATGATTTCTCTAAAACGATTTTTAAATTGATGTTTATTGAGCACTTATTACAGAAAGACACTATCCTAATTACAGAGCGGACAGTTTTAAATGAAGCAGGCACCATCATGGCCCTCGTAGAGTGCAAAGCCTAGTCTAGTGGAGGAAACCACCCATAAACTAATAGTCACACAGATAATCATGTAGGTACAAATTTGGTAATCCTTTGAAAGGGAAGAACTTGGTTCTATAAGACAGAATAATAAGAGGGACCACATGAGGCTGGGACATCCCTGAAAAACTCTGAGATAATAATGTTTCATCTGAAGGAAGGTGGAAGTTACCAGACAGGAAGAAAATAGGATCAACCTAAAGCCCTCGAACCAAATAAGGGCTTGGTACTTCCTCCAGCCAGGAAGAGGTCAGTAGCACTGACCTTTCAATCAACAGAAATTCACCCAGTGCCAGCCATGAACAAGCACAGGCTTCCTCAGCCACATTACGGAGTTCAAATTTTATTACACAGCCAAAGGGGATCCATTGAAGGATTAAAGCACAGGATGCTTTAATGATTTCAGTTCTTGTGTAGATATGTCAAGGGCCACTTTGGAGAGGTGGATCAGAGATGTGTCAGTTGGCCTTGCAAAGAAGCACCAGAATGGTGAGCTTTCTCAGGCCACACGGCTGTGTGCCGACCAAGGCCCACCATTCCAATGCTTATTGAACCACCTGAGGTGGCCATGGGGCGGCCATCTTGCTCCACAGCAGTGGTGGGTCCTCACTGAAGAAGTCTACGGGAAACTGAGAACTGGGAAGGTGTCACTTAATCTTATTTTTGATACTAATTTAAAATAAATAAATTTTCTCTGAGTTTCACCATGAAGAACAATTGGCACAAGTTATGTTCACCATTGCATCAATGCATAGCAAATTGTCATAAAATCAGGGCTATCCAATGATACCAAAGTGAGACACCAAATCGTCACACTGACTCATTCAATGACATTTCTTTTACAGTTTTTATCGTGTCACTTTCCTCTTCAAGGGCACCCATTCAGCCCTCCCAGAGGCTCATTGATTTATTTTCCTTATGATTGAACAGAGATCACCAACGTTATAGAGATCATATGTATGCAATTATAAAAGAGTTCTTACCACATTTACATTTTTCACATTTTCCCAAGAAATGCTTCCTTGCATATAGTTAGCAACTTATGCCATTATATATATGGAGACGAATAGATAGATATGTTTCCTCCTCAGCCGATTTAGTTTAATCAAACCTTTGGGAAATAAAGTGCTTTCATCATCTTGTCCACATTCACTTTTTTTCTTAAACAATGCTCATAACATGAAAAACAGGTGTCAGAGAACCTTGAAGGATCCACTTAGCAAATAAATGACAAGATAGAGACAAGACTCTGGATATGGAGGCATAAATCATGGATTATTTAAATAAAATACCAAGTACACCAACAAGATGCATTCGGATGTGGTCCATCCGTGGAATTTCATAGACTCACCAGGATACCTGCCTCTCCAGCTCCTTATCGAAAAAGTGGGGAAACAGCATCTGCATCTTTTTTCTCTTTTATGAGAAGTTCAGTGATTTAGGAGATCTAGAGGAATGATCAGAATTTCTAAAGCTAAGTGTCATTGGCTCAAGAACATGGTATAATGCTTACTTTGCCATTGTGCAAAATACTCAGCTCCACCACCAGGCCTGGTGGAAACCCCTGGGATAAAACCAGATTGACTGGAGGCCCCCAGGATGGGATCCCCGGTACTTGGAATGAATGCGCTGTGACAAGATGCGTATTTGGATAATATCATGGGTTTATTAGAGGGGACAGGCATACAACCTAAAAAAAGCAGAGTCGACTCCCTTCATTAGTTATTTGAGAAAAATAGAGTAAGAGCTCATCCAAAGATGAACATTCTTTTGCTCAAAATATCTTGAGAAAGGTCAGATAAAATAAAGGTCCAGGGAATGGAAGTGATCATTTTCTACACCTTTTTTTTTTTTTTTTTTTTTTTTTTTGATGCCAGGAATTGAGCCCAGGGGTTCCTAACCACTGAGCCACATCCCAGACCTTTTTAATGTTTCACTGAGAGACAGGGTCTTGCTAAGTTGATTAGGGCCTCGCTAAATTGCTGAGGCTGGCTTTGAACTTGATATCCTCCTGCCTCAGCCTCCCAAGCCGCTGGGATTACAGGCATGCATCGCCACATTCAACAGTTTGAATGAGTTGAAGAGTTTTCAATACCTTTTAAGGACTGAAGCAGAGAACTACAATTGATTTAAAAATCCATCTGGATCCACTCAACAGAGATAACCACCAGCTGGGCCAGACTGTGCATTTGAGACTAGATCTCTCTCCCAAACTGACAATGAGGCAGAAGAAAGAGGGAGGGAGGCTGTCTCTTCTTTCACCTGGTCTATAAAATTTGTATGTCATTTTCCCCAAATTTCAACCACCCAGCGTAGGTTAGCCCTGCTAAGCCGCAGGTTTGCACAGTTCTGTTAACTGCTGCTTTTCGTTCTCCCAGGATGGGTTGAACATTAAACTTAGCTGCAAGGCACAGAGGCACCTGGTCCCTCTTCCTCTCTGCTCTCTCTTCCAGCCATCAGCAACGCCAGTCTCCTTCAAGTGCAAAGCAGCAATCCCCAAGCAAGGAGGAGCTTGAATACAGAAAAAATAGTGTCCAGAAGGATGTTCCAGGTAAAGGCCTTGCTTCATGGACCCCAAAAGCCTAGAATTACTAGAACAAGGGGAAAAGCCAGGGCAGTAGAGATTGTCGTGAAGAATTTGCATATCAGTAATCTGGTTATGCCTTGTGATTACCTCTTTAACATCCGGAACCGTGGGATTCCCATTTCCCTTCAGTGTTCTTTGAACTAATAGTTAATAAGACTTAAGTCTCCTTCACACCTCCGCTTCCGGCATGCAAATTAGGTTAATGTCACTTTGGATTCCAGCGCTATCAACTGAAATCCTCCTCTGAAGGGATGCACGGTACTTTACAAGGACAAGGTCAACCCTCCTCCTTCCAGGAATGCATGGCAAAGCTGTGGACTTCCACCCTCTTTGCAACAGAAAAGTTTAAAATGGTGGAAGTTTCTAGAACGGTGTTGTCTACCATAATTTGATGCTGAGGACTGTGTGTGGTGCCACTAGTTGTTAAGTGCCTGTAGAGGCTCTGGCTAAATTCCACTACTTAAAAAGGTGCCCAGGGAGCGTGCTCTGAAACCTGCGGAGGGACAAAAGGGTTCTGCACTGGAGGGAGGGGTTCACATTTCCCAAGAGTCTGTTACAGATGAGAATCCATTGCTGTGTTTCAAAGGCTGTGTGTCTTGAAACATTTTAATGTCCTCCCTCGGTTGGAATCTTCTGTGTCCAAAATAACAAATGGTCCCGTATTTTTCCCCCCTCTGAACCTCAGGACACTAGGCTTTTTGAAGTTGATGGAAATTGGTGTGGAAATCATGAGGGAGGTCCAGGGAAGAATAAAATCAGCCATTCAAAGCTACCAGCAACCCCGGGACCCCCTCGAAATTGCTATTTCCATGTCACAGGTTTTTTTTTTTTTTTTCATTTTAAAGCATTCTGAGATATTTTCATGGTGTTGTGGCTAACCATTTTTAGTCAGTTAAAAAAAATGCCTTTATCACCTCCCACCAGGAAACTCATGGAACACACTGTTGGAGATGCTGAAACTTTTTTTTTTTCATTTTTCTCCTTAAAAAAAAAATATTAATGGTAAGCGTTGAAAAAGAAAGTACAAGCATTTAATTTGGTTTTCAGACAGCTTAGTTTGAAATTAAGAATTGTACACCTAACCGTGAACAAAGCATCTGTAAGTGATCACAATGAACCAACCTGATCGTTTTTTTTTAATTAAACAGCGGGGCGGGTGCCAAGTTCTCTCTCCCACTGAGTGGGCACAGAGAAAGTGACATTGTGCATGGGTGCAAAAGACTCTGGGTGACAAAATTAAAAAGCTCTGGCTCTCAAACAGAAGGATGAGATAAAGAGCCGAAGAGCGAGGTAGACAGGGGTAAATGAGGAGCCGAGGCCAGACAGCTTCTCAGCTTGGAAAAAGCAAGAAGCCTGCAATCCTACTGGTGAGCAGGAGGGACGCGCCCTATTTTGTCCCCTCTCAGCTCCCATCTCTTTCCAGAATGAAATTCAGGACTCTCTTCCATCCAGCTTCCTTCCAAACCAAGGACACAGTACATGTGGCCCTAGGTAAGAAGGACAGGTCATTCAGATGGTCTTGGTGTTTCCCTGAAGCAGCTGAGAGTTCTCACTCAACTTTGAACAGCTTATACAACCCTCCTGTGTCCCAGGAAGCTTGGAAGCTGATAAAAGTTTTTTTTTTTTCCTCCATGCACTACATAAACCATGGCCCACTTCCAGACAGTGTCTGAGAGAAGGAAAAGATAGTGACAATATAAGAACACACTCACAGGCTCCTCGTCACTGGTATTGTCCCCCACGGTGGGAAGAAATGCAAATGAACACAAAGAATTTGTTTTTCTTTATTTTTTTTAAAGAGAGAGATAGAGAATTTTTTTAATATTTATTTTTTAGTTTTCGGTGGACACAACATCTTTAGTTTATTTTTATGTGGTGCTGAGGATCGAACCCAGCGCCCCGTGCATGCCAGGCGGGCGCGCTACCGCTTGAGCCACATCCCCAGCCCCTGTTTGTCTTTTTCTTAAAAAGAGCAAAGAAATAAATGAAATGAAAGAGAAAAAAAAACTAAGGAAAACAAAACCAGAGGAAGACAACATAATTCCCTTTAGAAACAACTCAGGATATGCAAAGTTCCAACAACAGCTTTCACCTCCATGTAGATCATGAATCTGCCCATAGACTAAGAGAAAAGGAATCTGCTACCTAGAAGTGTGACCTAGTACACTGAACACTTGGCCAAGTTTCTACCCCTAGAAAGTTCCATTTAAAAGCTTATAAATGAAGATTCCTGACCAGTGGTAAGTAGTAGGAAGGAAGAACTGATTTGATACATTAAAGTCCTAACCATGTTCCCACAAATTCATATGATGACAACCAGCACCTCATCATGTGACCTTATTTGGAAATAGGATCACTGCAAATGAGATCGTACTGATATAGGGTGGAACACAGTCCAAAATGACTGGTGTCCTTATTTTAAAAAATATTATTGAGAGAGGTGCACATGGATGGAAGATGAGCTAAAGAGACACATGGAGCAGATGGCCATCCTATAAGCCAAAGAAAGAGGATGGAACAGACCCTTTATCCATAGCCCAAAGAAAGAACCACCCCTGCCATCTTATTTATGCCTTACTTCTTTTAATCTTTTAATCTTCTTTTAATCTTTTAATCTTCCTCAGGTTTTGTTTTCCGCCTTCTGTACCACGTTGTGCAATCTTTAGTTGCATCAGGATGTGATGGCGGGAGCGGTGGGAGCCATCTATCTCCACGAGTGGGGACAAGACTGAAGACTGAAGTCAACCTCCTGAGCTATCAGGGTTGAAAGAAAAATTTGAGGTCCCTCATAATGAAACTGAGCCACTTAATTAACCAAGTCTAGAAGCCTCCATCTTGAGACCTCTTTTTAACAATGTGAGATAATACCTCTCAGTGAGCTATATCTTATTGCGATTTTTGTTACTTTCAATTTAGAACATATTAACTGATCCATTCCCCGCCCCACACTTTTTTTTTTTTTTTTTAACCAGCTTCCTTGGAAGGTAAGAGTTACGTGCTTTCTCATCTGCACACTTGTAGATCCGACCACAGGGACCAACATCTGGAGGTAAAACTGAGTCAGTGTTTGTTGAATAAGCAAATAGGTGAATTTCTCCTCAAACAGATTATCAGTGGCATTTAACAGATGGAGAGATGAAAACATGAATTGGACTTGTTTGTTGGAGATCATGCAGTGATTCAGGGGTGTGAAGGGGCCCACTGACTACCTCATTGTACCATGCTGTCTAATTATGGAATCCTCTCTGTGATATTCTCTCCTTAATCTTCGCTCCTCATTCTTCTCCCCAGTACTTTCAACCCATGTGTGATGTGTCTGTGTGTATTCGTGCACTGCGTGAAGTTATTTCCTCTGCTTGTAAATACTGTACCTACGTGTATGAGGAAGAGTCTTATAGCCAGGACCACATCTGAGCTGTTACCACTGTGCAGTGCCTGATAGAGCCTGAGTTTAATTTGGCAATAAATAAGTCCCTCTGAATGAGGATGATATCTGAAAATATAAAATTAACTCCACAGAGAAATAATCTTCTCTTCTCAGCCCAGAGCCTACAGCCTCTTCACAAGGGAATGGCTGAAGGGGAAACTAATAGGATGGCAAGCATTTCCATCCCTGTGGTCTGAACCACATTTTATAAGTTTGTGAGGTCAAGTCCTTTGTCCTTCGTTCAAGTTTGGCTGTGAAGAAGAGATTCTCAGCCATCCGCAAAATTAGTGTCACTGTTTTGAGGTCCTATTTACCTATCTGGGACTGGCCAACAGGGAATGCTTACCTTGAAACTTTGGTCTTCATTTCCAGTCGCCCAGAGGTCATTTCTATGGAGGTGTCTCAAATTCAACACGTTTATGAAAAAAAACTCATGATCACAAAAGTCAGCTTCCTTTCTTGACTTTCCCAAATCTTGTCAACTTTCTTCCCACCTGTGAGGTCACCAAGGATCAAAACCTTTATTGTTGACCCAGGTTTCATATATAGCGGTGTTTAAATCAGCTTTTGCTTTGTTGTGACCAAAGGACCCAACCAGCACAATTACAGAGGAGGAAGAATTTATTTGAGGGCTCACAGTTTCAGAGGTCTCAATCCATAGAAGACCGGCTCCATTCATCTGGGCTCGAGGTGGGGCTGAACATTCATGGCGGGAGAGGGTGGCAGAGGGAAGCAGCTCAGATGGTGATCGAGAAGCAGAGAGACTCCATCCAGTTCCAGAGACAAAATATACATCCCACAGCCACGCCCCCAATGAACCACTTCCTCCAGCCACACCCACCCGCCTCCAGCCAAAGCTCAGTTAATCCTATCAGGGATTAATTCAGTGACTAGATTTAGGCTATGACCCAATCATTTCTCCTCCAAAGTTTCCTGTGTTGTCTCACACGTGAGCTTTTGGGGGACACCTCACATCCAAACCATAACAAGCAGAATCCTGTCCTGTTCCCTATATGATGCATGCATTCAATCGCCAGTGTTTTCTGTTCCCATTATCCCCACCCAACCTTGTTTCCTTGAATCCATTTGTCCCCCATGAACTCTATCCTTGCATGCAAAACAGTCACCCTCAAACATTATTTCATTATGATGGCCAGTCTGTTTACCAGTTATAACAAAGTTTCATAGATCAAGTAGTTTATAAACAACAGAAGTTTATTTCCCACACTTCTGGATGCTGGCAATAAGATTGTTGTTGTTGTTATTATTATTATTATTATTATTATTATTATTATTACAGCTGAGTAGGGGGTGACGGAGGGGCATGTCACTGGCTTCTGGGTTTTGAGGCCAAGGGTGTGACTACACATTCTACAATCACAAGGGGGCATGTGACAAAAATGAATTATCTATCCCCAAATGTCAAAAGTGCCAAGATTAAGAAAACCTAACCTAGAATGGGTGTGCATGCCTATAATCCCAGATACTTGGGAGGCTGAGGCAGGAGGATCACAAGTTTGAGGCCCATCTCTGTGATTTCAATAGAGGGGTATCAAAATTTAAAAAAAAAGTGGGGGGCATGTAGCTCCATGGTAGAGCATTTGCCAAGGGTGCTCTGGCCCTGGGTTCCATCCCCAGATGCCAAAAACAAAACGAAGAAGAAAACAAGCAAATAAAGCCTTTTAAAAATGGGAACAAGGGCCAGGAGACCTCTGAGCTGCTCCAAGTTCTTCTGAGCCACTTTGGTGGCGTTCCTGAATGCTGATGCATCTTCCTGGGTCCAGTAAGGCATGGGGGGACCCCAGTCCAAGAGCCTTCTAAATCCTTGCATTTCTTCTGATGGTTTTTTCTTTATGCTATAACTTCTGTTAACCTGTAGGACACACTTTCAGCCTTTAGATGGTGTGTCTGGGACGTTCTCTGAGGCTGCTTGTGTGTACTTCTTTGTGCAGCTCCTGACCTCCACCTAGAAGGGCAAGCAGGGAGACTCTTGCTGATACTCCCCAGGACACCTTCTCTACTGAGAAAACTCACTTCTGCTTTCTCCTTGTTGGTCCTGATTGATCATGTTCCCAAATATTCCTAATCCATTCCACACACAAAAATATGCCTGTGTTATCCAGAAAACCAAAACACGGGGTTTTGTTTGGTCCAGCCAAGGTTTCAGGTTGTAAACGTGTTGTTTTCCCTAATGAGGTAAAGAAGCATCCGACCCTTTCAGTCTAACCTATTTGTAATGGGCAACAGAGCCCAATTCCAGAGAGGACCTTTCCCTAGGGACTCACATAACTTTATTTTGATTTAATAATACAAAATTTTAAACTTTAAAAAGATCCAGAGACATGAAAAATTGTGCTCTATTTGTATAATATGAATTGGATTGCATTCTGCTGTCATATATAAAAAAATGAGAAGAAATAAAAAATAAAAAGATTTCATAATATAAAATGTATTATATAATTTATAATGCAATATGAAATATATAACATAATATAAAATATACTTATTACATTATAAAATGTTATGTGTATATTAGATATCATAATTATGTTGATTATATGTTGTATATTTGTATAAATTTTACATATGTATATTGCGACTATAAAGTCATAATTATGAGAGCATTATAAATGAATAGGAGGTTAATATTTAATATTTATATGACTTTTTACTTTATATTTTAGAATATTTTATCTTATAAATATATTTATATATATTATATCTTGTAACTATATTTATATATTTTATATATTATAAAATTAATACATGTTTATTATGGAAAGTTTTTTAAATATAAAATATATGTACAGCACCAAATTAAAAATAAATCTTAGTCCCACCAAAGAGAACACCACTGTTAACATTTTGATCTTTTCAGTTTTTAAAAATGGATCTACATATCTAGTAGCATTAAAAATGAAATACTAAAAAAATTTTAAGAACACTGTAAATTCACTTTGCTTTTATGGAAGACACTCATACCCATTTTCATTGCAGACATCTGGCTACATAACCTGATAAAAACTATCCTCCCTCCTGGATAACCCTCAATCTCTCAAAGATCTCATGGACATTTTTCTACAGATAAACTCCTATTAACAACATATGCATTTTTCTGGTCTTTTTCTATGTACAAACCCATATATCTTATTATTATTATTATTATTATTATTATTGTTGTTGTTATTGTTGTTACTATTTTGGTACCAGGGATTGAACCCAGGGGCACTTAACCACAAAGCCACATTCCCAGCCCTTTTTAAAAATATTTTATTAGAGAGAGGGTTTTGCTGAGTTGCTTAGGGCCTCACTAAGTTGCTGAGGTTGGCTTTGAACTTTCAATCTTCCTATCTCAGCCACCAGTGTTTCTAGGATTACAAGCCTGGGCCACTGAAACCCCAGCTCCACATATCTTTTAATTTTTATGACAGAGTAACAAGCGGTTATGCATCTTATGTTCCCAGTTGATATCCGGGGTGACCTCTTCCACCATGTATCTAGCTTTTTGGTTCCAACCCCCACTGTGGTACCACTGAAGAAACATAGTAAAGCCTTTCTAACCAGCTATTCCGCTAAAGTCGATTTCCATTTTCTCTCCCATAAGCTTTTTGCAAAGAATGAAACTTTTGCAAGTTTTACTGTAAGATAAATCATAGAAGTGGAAATACCGAGTTAAAAAAATGAACAATAGGGCTGGGCTTGTAGCTCAGTGGAAGAGCATTTGCCTAGCATGTGTGAGGCACTGGGTTTGATTCTCAGCACCACATGTAAATAAATAAAATTAAGGTCCACTGACAACTAAAACCAAATTTTTTTTTTAATGAATGATAGAAATTTTGTCAGATGACACTACTGTGCCCTTCAAAATATTTTCTGATTGGCTCTTTAAAAAAATGAATTTATTACCATGAATTTGGCTGAAAATTGGCAGTTTTAGTAGAGGATTAACATATACAATTTCTGTTTTAGTTTTAGTATCTTTGTAGGATATTGTTAGGTCAAAATTATATACCAGATTGACTTTTAGATTAGGATTGAGTCTAGTCTTATCTTTGTGCAAAATCTCTCTCCCATTGAACTTGATCTTTGAATAAGTAGCCTCAGGGCTTCGGAGTCAAAGAGGTTACATTTGACTGCTACCTCTTCATTATAAGCTGTATGTCCTTGGGGAAGCTGCATAATTTTTGAGTCTTTGTTTTCCTTTCTGCTGGAGATAATAATAATAAGGATACTTTGTAGAAACACTGGGAGGGCGAAATTGAAACTCTTTTCTACAGCATCTTGCATACAGTGGGCATTTGTTGGTCGTGTTTCCTTGAAAGGAGAAATACACACAGGTGGAGCAAGAATGAAGCCTAGTATTGAATATTCTCCAAGAAGAGATGCCAGGAGGTACATACCAGACCAAAACACATCTTCCACTTTAGGCAGGGACTTGGCATTGGTTGCCTTGAAGAATTCCAATATGTCCTTATTGTTTGGCTTCCCTCCCATCTGCACATCATAGCAAACTGGGAAGTGAGATTTCTGGATTCTCTACACTGCAACCAGATGTATCATGAGACCAAAAGGGACCTTCCCCCAACCATTGATTGACACGGATATAAATGACATCTTTAGGGTAAATCAGACATGAATGTTCTGCAAGGGTTAAGACAGAAAAGAATTGTCATTTTGGGTCAAGTAAGGTCTATTTACTTTATCTATCTATCTATCTTCTATAAATCATCTATCATCTAATGCTATATCCAGTGCTCTTCATAGTTACACAAAAAGTCTTGCTCCTGTGGGTACACCAGAGCTCAAGTATATCATGCAAATGTAATGGCATGAAATTCCACAAAAGAATGAGTGACGGTAATTGGAAGCAATTCTAATAGAAGGGATATGAAAAAGTTGCTTTTTATTATGATTTTATTCTCTTCTTTTTATAATATAAATGATCATTTGCAACACAGGTATACTTTGACAGTAGTCCAACACTTTAAAAATAGTCCCATGAACCAGTTATAAACTGTGGTCATCAATTTTTTAGTGATTATATACTGATTAAGGAAATTATTCATCTCCTATATTTTTCATCTTAGATATTTTTCAAATGTCACTTAAGCCTCTTAAGCTTAAGAAACTTAGCCATCAGCCAGCACGCACGGTAAAATGTAAAACTGATGGCACAAATATTATGAATAGTACCTCTTAGGACAAAATTTGATTTGTTTGAAGGCAGATGACATTATAAAGAATAGTCAGGATGTCAGTAGAGGGACTTGGTGTGCGAATTGATTTACTTAGCATCTTTGTCACTTTATAGATTGAGATTTGATTGATGGTAACATTAATATAGAAAGTATGTTAATATTCAAACAGGCTTTAAGATTCCCTACTAGCAAATTCCCCCCTCCTCAAATTGCTATAATTTGGAATAAAGTACCCTAAGGATACCATGCTTCTTACACTTCCTAACCTCTTGGTGTAAGAATTCTTTTTTAAAAAATCAGTTTTATTGAGGTGTTCTACATATACAATAAGGTGCAACCATTTTAAATATACGTTCTTACAAATTTATACACCCACAAGTAACTTTACAGAGTATAGGGCATTTTATCACCCCAAAAGTTCTCTTGCGCTTTCTTAGTCCTGTCCCCCCTTTCTCTCAGCCCTAAGCAATTGTTGAAACTATTTTTCTGTCACTATAAATTGGATTTGTCCTTTCTAGGATTTTATATCAATTGAATCTTACAGAATGTAGTATTTTTGTGTCTGGCTTCTTTCACTCTGTATAATGATTTGAAATTCACTTACATCTTGCATATAACAGTAGTTCATTTTTTTTTAATTCATTCCCTCCTTTATTTCTTCCTTTGTCTTATTAATATTCTCTATGGTCAATATTTTAATTGGCGATTCACATTTGTTTCCAATTCTTGGCTATTATAAATCAAATTGCTTTATATGTTCATGAATGTGCCTTTGTGTGGACACCTGTTTTTACTTCTCTAAGGTACACACCTAAGAGACGTATGGTAGGGCACGTGGTAACAGTTTATTTAATTTTATTTAAAAAACTACCAAACTGTTTTCAAAAAGGGTTGAACAGTTTCCTCTCTGCGTGAGCAGTGTATGAGAACCAGTCATTCCATCTATTTGGCAACACTCGGTATTGCCACTCTTTAATTTTTGCCATTATAATGGTTGTTTAGTGCTACCTAATTACAGGTGGTAACTGAGGATGTTGAACATTTTTTCATTTCTTCATTGTTCACGCATTCACCTTCTCTTGTGAAGTTTCTGTTTCTATCTGGCTCATTTGGGGGGAGGTACGGGGGATTGAGCCCAGGGGTGCTTGCCACTGAGCTGCATCTCTAGCCCTTTCTACTTTCGATTTTGACATAGGGTCTCACTAAGTTGCTGAGGCTGGCCTCAAACTTGATATCCTCCTGTCTCAGCCTCCCAGTCATGGGGATTACAGGCATGTGCCTGGCTCCAGCTCGTTTTTAAAGATTGGGTTGTTTCTTGATATATATATATATAGACAGACATAGATATATATTCTAGACATAGTCCTTTGTCAGATACGTACATTGCAAATATCTTCTTTAGTCTGTGCTTTGCTGTTTCATTTTTTTTCTTAACATTGTCATTGGAGGGCCAGTGAATTTTGATGAAAAGGGACTTTTAAGTACTGTTATCTTTGTCTCCTCCACAGCGCTGAACTTTGAACAGAGCTTTTTGAACACAAAAGTAGGTCCTCAGTGAATCTTCATTTACTGACAAACTGGAAAAGGCAGAACATTAGCCCTGAGAATTCTGTTTTAAATGTTGACCTTCTGGCTTCCATTAAGTCAATTATGCAAATTTTTAAAAGCAGTCCCATGAGGTAGAAAAAAATATTAGAAAAAAAAAACAATGCTGCTCCCATTTCATAGGAAAATAATCTGAGGTGTGAAAAACTGAAGTCCATGACCTGAGGTGATAAAAATCACCTGAAGCAGAGCAAGAAGTGCAGAGAAACTAATTGGTCACAGTGATGGGTCTAATCCAAGCCCTTTGGGGTCCCTGCTTGGTGCCCAAACGCATTGAGCTAAATAATTGCAACAAGGCAGGACCTGAAGGGATTAATGCAGGTCGACTGCTATCGATTCCTCCCATTTTATTTTAGTTCTTTTCTTTTTACACCCTCCTTCTCTTCCTTATTTTTCTGCTTTCAGCTTCAATATGAACTTCATTCAGCGGTGCCTCGTTTGTTAATTCTGCCTCCTCTGTCTTAAATGAGGAAGTCTTCTTCTTTCGTAGGTAATCAAAGCTTGATTTTCACGTTGTACAGGAAAATACACATTTGCTTATGTCCATCTCCTCTCCTGATGGTGACAGGGACCCAAAGCAAAAAGCCAGAATTCAGTTCAGTGCTGCCAGGGGCAGGGAGGGTGGAAGAGGAGATGGCATAGGTAGATGTATCTGGAAGAACTGAAAGTGTTCACCTAATCTCAGGCGAAGCCCCTAAAATGTTTTGGATTTTTTTTTGTTTTAATTTTAAATTAATCTACAAGCAATGATCATTTTTTTTTATCTACTAAGCTTCTGTAAAACACAAGCCACCTCAGTAGGTTTTAATGTAGTGACCATTTAATAACACAAATCGGGGCTGGGGATGTGGCTCAAGCAGTAGCGCGCTCGCCTGGCATGCGTGCGGCCCGGGTTCGATCCTCAGCACCACATACAAAACAAAGATATTGTGTCCGCTGAAAACTGAAAAAAAAAAAATGAATATTAAAAAAAAATTCTCTCTCTCTCTCTCTCTCCCCTCTCTCACTCTATCTTAAAATAATAATAATAATAATAATAACACAAATCGTACCTCCCTGCTTCAAACTCCTAAATCCTTAAGGCATCCCTGCAAGATGCTATAGAATTGGGATCTTTCTGTCCTCATCTAGCTCCTCACTCCATAATGTTCCCTGCTAAGTTTGCTGATTGTTTTCTTTTGATTTCACACCAAACCCCTCCTACTCCAGGTTCTTCCCAGGACTCCCCCACCCCAGCCAGAAATATTCTTCCTCCTGCCCGGTGGGCCCCTCCCCCAGCCACCCCCTTCTCCTTCATAATAGCATAATAAACACGTTTTTTAACCAGGAAAAAGTATGCACACATGCTTGAAATAAACGACTCAAGCAATGGAAGAATTCAAAATAGAGTTTAAAAACAATCCACCACTAAGAAATAACTCTCGCTCCCATTTAACATTATTGCAAACCTTGTTTATATATACACACGTATAAAATATGTACATATTTTAAATATATATAAACATTATAAAATACATATGTATTTTATGTATATCTAGAACTACATTTCCATATACACAGATATGCATGTTATATATAAATGTAGATACATATACATCTATACGTATTTGTGTAATGTATATTATATATAATACACAGATCCATACATACATGTATAAATGTGTATGTGTCTATATTTTTATGTATGTATTTTCTACATGAAAGGTAAGTAGGGTCGATTCTCAAAACTGTACTAAAATGGAGTTAGATTACATGTAGTATATAAGTGTTTTGCATTCCTTTCAATTTGTAAAAACGCAGACTGAATGAAGACAAAGAGAACCTGAACTTCAGATGTTTCTTCACCATAAGTATTATTACTTTCTAGAAAAATCCAGTTAAAGCTAATAAAAACACAGAATACTAACAGACATAGTCTGTCTTATCACATCTAAATGGAGCTATACTTGACATACAATAAACTGCACCTACTCCTAGTGTACAGTTTGATGGTTTGCACTTACACACACCTGTGAAACCATCACATGAGAGTGAACACACTCTTGTCTCTCAAAAGTTTCCTCATGCACCTTTGCAGATCCCTTCCTTTCACCCCTTTCTGCCTCCTTTCCCCAGTCAAGCAAATGTGCTTTCTGTAACTGTAGATCAGTTTGGGTTTTTAAAAAATTTTTTATCTTTGTTTTTATTTTTTTTTTAATGTGGTGCTGAGAATCGAACCCAGTGCCTCAAGCATTTGAGGCAAGCAAGCACTTAACCACTGAGCTACAACCCCAACCCTCAGTTTGGGGTTTCCTATAAAAGGAATCATACCAGAAAGTCTATTTGTTTGGCTTATTTCACTCAGCATAATTATATTGAGAGATTCAACTGTGTTATTGAACAGGACGTTTTTTTTTCTTTTTTTGTGGCTGCATAGTATTCCATTGTATGGATATGTCACAATTTGTTTATCACCACCTGTTGATAGATATTTAAATTGTTTCCAACTTGGAGCTATTACAGTGATAAATGGGGCTTCATCAAAAATTCGAACCGTTTGCTTTTTGAAATACATTGTTAAAAAAGTTAAAAGACCGATCATAGACCAGCAGGAAATATTCGCACATATATATTTGAATTTGTTATATGTATATAACAAAAGATGAGGAAATTTCTCCCTCCTCCTGCAATTTCTCCCTGTCCCTCCTATTTTTGTAGTTATATTACTATGTTTATGTTGTCAAGGTTTATAACATTTTCATATGTCCTATAACCATAACTTTCCTTATTTTTAGCCCTTTCTCTAAGTAGATTCAATGCTCATGGCTAGCTTTTTGAGCTTAACTTCTTCATCACTAGACTTTTATTTCTCATTTATTCATGAGCTGTTAAATCTCTTCAGCAAGCAACATTGTTCAAGAATTGTTCCCCAAGTTCTTCCGGTTATTCTTGTTATTCTTGGTGTTAGGTTGTATCTTCTGACCTTCCATCAAATCTCAGCTTGAAAAATGGGTTGTTTAATGTGAGTCTTTCCATGACTTTAAGATTAAGTTATTCAAAACCTGTACTTTTTCTTCCCACTACATATAATTATTCATTATTAAAACCCACTATTATGTGTGTGATTTTGGTTTTAATGGACTTTCTAGATAATATATATTTTTACATTTTTCTGATCCACTACTGTCTCCAGCACAATCAATAGCTCAGGGTATGTGCTCAAAACATTCGCTTATTCACTTATTTATTTTCTTTTTTTGGGGGGTGGGAAATGGGGATTGAACTCAGGGGCACTCAACCACTGAGTCACATTCCCCAGCCCTATTTTTTATTTTATTTAGAGACATTGAATTGCTTAGCATCTCAATGTTGCTGAGGCTGGCTTCGAACTCGCTATCCTCCTGCCTCAGCCTCTGGAGCGGTTGGGATTACAGGCATGCGCCAAGGTGCCGAGCACGTTTGCTTATTTCTTGAACAAACATCCTTTGAGGAAGTGGAGATAGAACAATAAATTAGACACCAACAATCAAAATCCCTATCTTTCTGGAGCTTGTGTTCTGGTGGGGAGAGACAGAAAAATGAACACACACACATACATGCTATATAGGGCGCTTTGGAAAAAAAGTAATAGGATTTTACATGTTTATATATTATTTGTAATATATATTCAACTTATGTGTTACATACACACATTCTGTAGCATGTTTTTAAAATATGAAAATTGATAAATGTATAAAATATACCACGTAGAGTGTTTCAGAAAAAAAAATTAAGAGGTAGAGATTAAGTTGATGTGAGATAAGGATGCTAAATGTGGTGGCTGGGGAAGGTCTTACCTGCAAAGTGGCATTTCAGAAAATAGCCAATGAAGGCAGTGTTTACGCAAGACCAGAGTGAAGAAGGTAAGGGGTGAAGAAAAACGCCCACTGATATATATACAGGGAGGAAGAAGGCGAGTTTAGAATGGATTACTAACCTTCTCAATGCAGGAGTTCACGTTCAACCAGAATCCAAACCAGAATCCAAAGCGAGCTAAACAGCTGAAGTCTAATTTGGGTTTTCTGATTCATTTCTTTTCCTCAGCCATCCTGTTCTTGACCAAGGAAGGCAAAGCTCTTGGAAGGTGGCCACAGGATTCTTTGGGACTACCAGATCTGAGTCACAGATGAGGAGCAAAAAGTAGTAAGAAACTGCTTAAACCAAGCACTGTCAATCAAATAACTTCCCCAAAAGGAGGAGCTTCTGTTTTCTCTTCATTTTTGAAGATGGAAGACAGAAACAATCTCTTTCTTCTTTCAGTAAAGCATGGAGCCTCTCCCACATGACATGGATTGTAAGAGGCCCTGAGGATGCTGCATTGAGCATAGTGGCTCTGGGTCTCTCCTCCCCACATCAATTTCTGCCTGTTTGATTGACACTTGAGGGTGCCATACTGAGGTTACACCACAGAAATGGGCAAACACTACCATCCAGAGCTCGATCTACTCTTCTGTAGACTTTCTCGACTTAAGAAAGGGAGGGAGGAAATGCTAATCAAAGGAACTAAAATTTAAAACATGTTTGTGGTTACTGCACTGCCAACACCCAAAATGGAAGTGATACTCTCGTCTTCAAAAGTTATTACCCGATTCAGCAAAGAAGTCACTTGTGTCATTGACAAATGAAGGAAATTGCAGCCTGTCTTTTCTTCAACGTTTCACTTTCCTTTTACTCATTAAGGCGAATGTGAACACCAACAGGCATTCACATCAGAACCCTGCTCATTTGTCATTCACGACCCGTGCTTGGCTACGGATCCAGGAATTTATCAAAAGTCAGCGTCCTCTAGAATCCATTGGCTCCTGTTTGGATCCATTGGTTTGGGTTTTTGTTTTTTGTGTTTTTTTTCACAGAATCATTGTGAGCTCAACATCAGGGTCAGGAGGGCAAATGCTCAGCCTTGTGTGTTGTTAGTAACCAAACATCTCACATGGGCAACCTGATCACGACCCAGTGTAGACAAGGGAAGGGGCCGAAGGACAGTGTGTAACCAGCCAGTGGACATTGAATCTTGCATATGAGGAGGGGGCTCTACAGATCCTCCAGCACATAGGAACCTTCTGGCTTCTGATTATGAGTTAGATCACTTAATGGTTCTCACCTTGTCTGTCTGCCTACAGCCGCTGATGGGCAAGGTCTCTGCCCAGGTTGAGCAAACTCGTCTATATTCACAAAACAGTCTTGCTCAGTGAAAAACTGAAAGCCCAGCCTGGAACACTTGTCCCCAGTCCAGGCCACTGACTGGCTGTTTAACACATATAAAAGTGTTAAATAACATTTGGGCTGATGCAGTAGCTTCCCCTTTGTTGGGCTGAACTTTTTTTATTGGCAAATTTAAGCCACCCGTGGCATGCCATCAAAGAGCAAGAAAGCTGAATTTCTATCACAGTGTAGGAATTTAATTCCTTTTGGGAAAAGTCTCTATCTAACAGATTTACCAGCAAGAGCAAGTGACCAGGTTCCTAAAATGTCTTATTTAACTATGAATGAAATATGCTATTGAAGACCAGGACACTCAGTGTGTTCTTTCTTTCTGTACTTATTCATTCTGTGCTTTGTGGATTTAGGCCAGGGATGATGCAAGATCCTATTGAAGGTAGGAGAGGATGTTTGGGTGGGTGGGTGGGTGGCAGGGCGGGCAGGAAGTAGAATTCTTCAGAGTCCTTGAAACTGTTCAGCTCCTATGCAGAGGACTAAAGCCACCTTAGATTTGTGTGTCACCGTTGAGATACCCAAATTAGATTGGGGATTCCCAATTTGGTCAAAGAAGGATCAAAGCCTTTCAACCTATCATTCTACTAAAGTAAGTTACTTACCTGAAGTTGTTCTGAAAATGGTGGTGGGAGCCCGTTGAATCTGCCTTGGGTCAGATTTTACAAAAAAAAAATATTTTTTGTATATTCAAATATGTATATGTTTGTGTGCGTGTGTATACAGACAGGCATAGACATAAGCATCCATTAACATGTACACACACACACACACACACACACACACGCATGCACGCACGCACACATGATTCATAGGATGCTCTATCACTTAAGATCTCACCAGGAATAAGAAACCACTTTTTTAAAGGTAACTAACTTAATTTAGGGGGTCGTTAATCCTAGCATGGAACTTCCCAGAAGCTAAAGTGAGTCAGAAACGGGCAACGCAGCGGGAGAGGGAGGAAGTAAGATTAAAGGAGCCTGAAGTCAGAGACCAGGTGTTATGAGCCTCTTCTCTATTTCTCTTCCCCACCCTCCTCCCTAACTTTGTTCTTCTGCTTCTGCATCTTGCTGATAGCCATTTCCAACATCTCAAGTCATTAGAAGGGAGAAGAAAGAAGGGACAACCATCAAACACAGTGACCACCCCAGAGGCCATTCATTGCAGAGAGTGAGGGAAATACGCTGGTTTCTCACCCCCACCACCTCTATTTCTCTGCAGTGCCTCCCTTCAGCTGAATACCTGACATGGCAGCCTGGGAAAGAAGCTTCTAGAACCATCCCCCTTGTGTTAGTTTTCTAAACCTGTAACAAATCACTACAAAGAGGCCTGAAAAAACACACTCTCATTATTTCATACTTTCCTGGGCAGGATTCAGGCCTGAGTTAGCTGGGTCCTCTGCTCAGATCCCACATGGTGACATCAAGGTGTTGGACAGGGCTGTGGTCTCATGGGAGGCGGTGATCCTCTTCCAGGCTCATTCAGGTTGTTGGGATCAATCTCCCTGTGATAGTAGGACTGACCTTTCTTGCTGGCTGTGGAGTCCAGAGAGAGCCTAGGAGGCCACCCTCAGGTCCTAGCCCCATGGCCCTCTCAGAAAACCTCCTCTTACTTCTTGGAAGCTGGCAAAAGATGCTCCCTCTCTGGTCTTCCAGGGAGGTCTTCCCCAGCGTAGCATCTTTAAGGGGTGGCCATCTTATTATTTTCAAAAACCCTGTTCACCCCCAAGAGGAGATTATACGGTGTGAACACGGGAGGTCGAGGACTTGGGGATTTAGAATTCTGGACCCACCACCTTGAGACGCTGAGGAAAGTGGGAGAGGGTAAAAAAGAAAAATGGAGGGTAACCAAGCCCAGGGCCAGCACAGATACAGAACCAAAGTTACTCCAAGTAACTTTATTTTCTTTCATTTTTGTTTACATTTCCTAGTCCAGCTGCCCAACACCTTGTGCCGTACGATAGGGTTGGCCCACGTCATGCCTTCTCTGTTCATTCTCAGGTCATTAACACCCATGTCCATCTAGTGGTCAGAATGTCCAGGTTGCATTTCTGAGTCAATACGTTAAAGCTGATCAAGGTTGATGTGTTTCCTCCTTCTCCTAATTCAGGCTTCATGGAGTCAGGAAGCTGCCGTAAGGGAAGGTGGTATGATTCCTTCTGCTCTGGTTACTACTTCACTCTTCCTCCCTCCCCCGGGTTTCGAGGTTCTGACACCTCCACCACTGAGCAGGGGGAAGGGACAGTCACAAAGAGCAGGTGGAAAGTGCAGCATGAAAGTTCTTATGTGGGTGATGCTGTTGAAAGATGGCCTCCTGCTGTCTGAGCCTGGTTTAATGCTTTCTCTCTCTTGGGCTCTTTGGAGATGTCTTCAGGGCTGAAGATGTCCCCACCTCCATTTCTCCAAATGCAGGAACATGAATCTCTCTTTCTCTCTGTCTGTAATGGATCTTTGCTCAACCTCTGTGAATCTGGAATTCACGCCCAGCCTCTTTCCACTGAAGTTGTCTCACTTTCTATGCAGCCATCTTTGACTGGATGAAGACCAGGCCTGCCATTGGCACCCTACCACATGGCCCATCTCCAGTCTACAAGAGAACCTGATGCACTTTTGCTCTGACAAACTCTCAGAGAATAGAGTGGCCCCATCCTCCATCCCTCCCTCAGCTCACCAGCCTGCTTTCTACCCCTTAGGAGCCAGACTCCAGTCCACTGGGTTCCCACCATGTCATCCTAACTATGGAGTCCTGAGGAAGCCCCTCTAGGCTTGCAGGGCAGAGCCTCTTCATCCTGCTCCCTGGGTAGCTGTGGGGAAGTGGGACTCCACATGTTTTGAAAGCTCTCTTTCCTAGCCTTTTATTTCTCAGATGTGAGCAGGGGGCTGAAGAATCTTGTAGCATTTCTTATTTTCTCTTAAAAACTTGCATCTTGATTTGGCCCTTGATTTAGGAATGTTATCTGGTCAAAACTTCAGTGGAAACTCTTTACACATATGGGAAATCTTAAATTAAGGCAATCTGATTTCAGAGAGAGGACATATCCATGTTTTGAGGGAAACTGATGGTCTTCCATCTCCATTTTCTTCTCCTATTGAGAAGTGATCCCAGTTCTGTCCCTTGACTTTGGAAAATGGAATCGAAAAAACCGCACTCAACAGCTTCCACATCCATGCAGTAATTCTAATAAACTTAATAACTTGGACAAGTGTCTGTGAACATTATAAATCATGTTTCATCAACAAGCTTTCATAAGCAACTTTAGCCCAAGAAAAAGAATGGAGTCGACTTTGTTTCCCTGCAGCATTCTTGTTATGCCGTTGAGTTTCAGAGATTTCTCATGTCTCAACATGGAAACATCTATCTTGACTAATAGCAGAATTACACCCACAGGGTTTTACAAAAGACAAAAATTTGTCCTCATCTTCTGGCTGAGTATCTCCTCAAATGTGTCAGTCTGCTGTCCATGAAATTCTGTGCTTCTTTGATCCACATGACTCTTTGTGATTTCTCTTCTTCCTGTTTTGCTGATAAATTGAATATGAAGATATTTTCCATGCTACAAATTAAGAGGAAAATATCAAAGTTGTATCAGGGAATGAGAAACAAGTTGTTAACAGAAGAAAACAAAGAAAAATGCACAAATTAATTATACTTGCTTACAAATAATTATTTTATAATAAACTATTGGGTGAAGCATAAATCCTCCTTTTTAGATCTATGTTCTGCCGGTGTCATATGTACCTCTTGTCACTCACACATTTATACCTTTCCAAATATCCATTTTCTAGTCAACATTAATGATTCCCCCAAATATTTCTGCCTGTTTAGAATACTTTTCTCCTACTTTGTTGTCTCATATCTGGGGTTTAATTCAAAAGTATCTTTCAGCTTTGTTTAAATTAAAAAATATGTTGCAAAATTGGGGTTTTGTTCCTTATAATCTCCAAACCTAGGGGTTGGCAAACTATAGTCTAGCAGGACAAATCCAGCTGTCACAAAATGAAACCATCCATTTTTATAAATAAAGTTTTATTGGAACACAGCACACTGTCCTTTGATGCTTTCTTGCTAATATACAGAGTCAAATAGTTGCAACAGGGACCACTTGGCCCACAAAACACAAATATTAATGATCTGACAGGAAAAAGTTTGCTTTTAAATTTGACCTAAGAAGTCTGCTAAACATGTACAAATGTGTCATAGGGCCCTTGATGTCTTAGGTGGAAATTGATGGCTTGACTACTGGTTTTCTCAGCTATGTAGTCACAATCTTAGTCCTTCAGGGTACAGACTGTGAAGA
Organism: Spermophilus citellus; assembly: GCF_964194105.1. Taxonomy (NCBI): domain Eukaryota; kingdom Metazoa; phylum Chordata; class Mammalia; order Rodentia; family Sciuridae; genus Spermophilus; species Spermophilus citellus. The sequence goes on along the minus strand of NC_138187.1, from coordinate 73,773,038 downwards.
ACAAGGTTCTGGAGATGGACCACCTCATTTCCAGCTTTAGCTCTGTTACTTAAAAACTGTGTGACCTTGAAAAACTTATGTGTCTGGGCTACATAAACTTATCATTTGTAAAACAGAAACAATAATGACCTCATAGGATGGCTGTGTGAATTAAATGAGGTATCATAAAAGAGTTTCCAAATACTGTCTGGAACAAATAGTGCTAGCTATTAATAATCTTTTTACACCTATGCCACCAAAGAATTTCACACTATTACAGTACCTAAAATCTAGTGCATTCTCCATAAAGGTTTCTTGGATTTGTTGGCAGAGTAAATGAAGAAGAAAAAGACATAAATATTCCTGGAAGATTAAAATAATGGAAAATATCCAAAGTTGTAGACTGATCCTGTGCACAAAGCAGAAGTTTGGCTCAACGCACTTAAAGAAAGCACAATGAAAGAAAGACATAAAAGTCTTCATAGAAGAAGTAGAAAAGGAAAAACTAGAAAGCCTTTTTAAATAATAGAAATCTTCCTGTGTTAAGTGGTTCTCTGGCAGTCAGCTTTCTATCACTGCAACAAATTACCTGAGATAATCAATTCGAAAAAGGAAAAACTTATTTTGACTCATGGTTTCAGAGGTTTTAGTCAGTGGTTGCTTGGTCCTGTTGCTTTTGTTCTACAGTAGCACAACTATATCATAGCAGGATTGTGAGACAGAGGAAGCCTGTTAATCTCTTGGTGGCAGGAAGCAAGAGAAAGAGATAAAAGGCACACCCCAATTACCTAACTTCCTCCCATTAGGCCCCACCTCTTAAAGGTTCTAATAGCACTATATGCTGGTGACCAAGTTTTCAACACATGGGACTTTGGGGGACACTTAAGATCAAAGCTATAACATGTAGTTAGATAACAGAGGAAAATGATAGAGTATAGGAAGTCTGGCCCTGCACTCTCCTCTGCTATTTCTTTGAGTATAAAGGAAGAAAGAAATGATGCCAACCTAACCCTCACCTGTGAAACTCTCAAAATCCCTATGTAAATGGCTTTGAATCAACCAAATATGTGTCTATTAGCAAGACCCCAAACCTGATGTAGGTACTCCTATAGCAAGTGCTAAATTCAGGGCCTCAGCTGACCATTCTTTCCCAAACTAGGGACTACCATACTCTTTAATCCTTCGGTCTCTCTAAACAAAAGCCCGAGCCATAGCAGGCACTGTAGCTGTCACTGGTAAGAGGAGCTGTGCTAATTTGCCATGATTAGAAGATCTTTGAAGGTCTTTGCCAGTTTTTATCAAGGCATAAAAAGCAATTATTACAATTAATGCAATTTACCATGTGTTGCCCCTCCATAAAAGCTATTTCAGGGTAGGTCTGCCATCTGTCCCTTTCAGAGGGATAAACCTCATCATTTAACTCTGTCCAGAATCAGAGTTAGCCTCTGTGATGTAGAACCTCAGAGAGTACCCTCCTAGGATCTCACTCCGGCATTTGCCCCTTGGGTTCCCTGAGGTCTCCGATTTATAGATCATCTACAGAGCCACTGCGAGAAAGGCTGTCTTTTTCATTCATAGCTGAGCAGGAGGATGAAAACGTCCACCCTCTCAATAGACATTCAGACATTTATTTCTGCAGAGGGAGCCCACAACCGGCAGAGGGAGCTTACATTTTGCCATCAACAACCCTTCTTAACACAACTCTGCTTGAAGACGCAGTCTACCAACATTGCTTCTGACAACCAGGAAAGAGAGAGGAAACACCATAATTGGCATATGTTGTTGCAGAAGCCAAGGGAAATAGAGGAGTGCATGCCAAAAAGATTCAGACTGAACAGGAAAGAAAGGAAGAAAGCAGAATCATGACTCCCCAGTGTATCCTGGGTGTTGAAAAAATTTCTAAATGGATATTTAAGATCAAAGTTCAAGCATCAAAGATAAAGTTAAAATCTAAAACAGCTACTTACTATTAATCTTTTGAAATTAATAAATATTGATTGCTATTGTTACCTTTATCTTGTTTTAAAATGGGCGATTTGGGGGTTTGGGGAAATATGAAGCGACAGAACCCATTTTAACAAGTACGATGCCAACCAAATGGCTGCAGATCTCAGACTTTGCTTCTCACCAATATCCCTCATTCCTCTGCAAAAATCTGGCTGCAGAGCTGCTAAGTATATAGTGAAAAGAGAAACAGGGCAGCCTTTTCCTGTTGCAGACAGGATTCACAAAGGCAGGGAGAATCAAACCAGCCTCTCTCCTCATTCACACATTTGGTGGAAGCTGCCATTTCCCAAGTTTGGCACCTTTTTCCTTTCCAATAACCAAGATGATTTTATATGTAAGATAGTTGTGTATCTATAAAGTATATAAAGTACCATCTACATGTTTTTCTCAAGTGACTAAATGCTTTCATAATTTTTTAAAATTCCCATGCTTTGTGCAATCTCTCTCTCAATCTCTCTCTCTCTCTCTCTCTCTCTCTCTCTCTCTCTCTCTCTCTCTCTCTCTCTCTCTCTTTCTCACTGTGATTTGAGTAGCCCTTGGGTTTATGAGAGGTTGCTGGAAAATAAATGAGGTTCTTGAAGATGTTCTTTGGAGTCCTCTGCTTTTGTTTATCAAGAGCCAAGCCGTTTCCTTCCCTAACCACCTTCAGATGTCAAGCCAAGGGACTGGATGAGGGCATTCCTCTGAGGTGCAATGACAGTGTGTCCTTCTGTGGAAAGGGTAGGGGAGGAGCAGAGAGTTGTGCTCACTGTTCCTGGAAACTTTCCATTCTCCTCCAATTGTGTGAGCCAACACAGGATCCACTGATGTGGCGAGGGAAATGGGATGTCACTTTTCATTGTCACTTTCTTAAAAGATGGTTTTCCTCACAAGGGCCTACCCCATGTGCTCACTGTTACATTTCTATTTGCTGCTATCAGGCTTTCTCTTTTATCTGTATTTAAAAATGGCTTTCAGCATGCTGTGTTCACGTTATTTGAATATTTGAAGTTTTCAGACTTGAAGTTATTCAAATATTTGTAAATTTTCAATCAAGACCGAGTTTTGCATATCTGATATTATGTGCAAATGAAATATGATTTATCAGGGAGATTAAATAAAGTTCACAGATATGGTAAAAACCAATAAAGAGATTGTCATTTTTGCCTGAAGTTTGTGTCCATCTTCTGTGCTATTTCAGATTGATAAGCTTTAAAATAGAACTCCTATGGGATCTGAGATTCAATGCAAAATTGAATGAAAAATCACAATGTCCTGGATGTGCCTAATTTCTTCTGCCAGGGTGGCCACTGGCTGACCAGTTGTGTGCACATAGCCCACAGGCAGCCCAAGTATCATTGTGTACAACCTATGAAGCCCATGAAGTGGGCCAATGGCCTGACCGTAAGTCTGCCCAATCACCCAAAGTGGGCTTGTACAAAGGACTCTGCCTAAAGACACAACTGTAATTCATTAAGCAAAGACTAGCTCTCTCCAGAACATGGAAAGGAGTGTACAGCCTGGTCAATTGGGACCTAGGGGAGAAATGAGCTTACACCCAGAGAGAATGGGAGAAACCAGGAAGAGATAGTCCCCCTTATCTGCAGGAGATACATTCTAAGACCTCCCAGTGGGTGCCTGAGGTAGCAGGGAGATTGAACCCTACAGGTACTATTTTTTCCTATACACATATAATAAAGTTTAATTCTTAAATTATGCACATTATGAGATTAGCAATAATATAATTATAATATATAATTATAATATAATTATAATAAAATTATAACAATATACTATAACAACAGTTACTTAAAATGTATACACCCACTTCTGCTTCATTTGCTCAAGGGAGACCCTCTTCCTTCTTTCTGAGTGATCCTAGCTCCACAGGAGGAGACACATGTAAATAGCCTAATTTAATCCCTAGGACAGGGCTGGAAGTATACCACAGTAGTACAGCATGTGCCTAGCATGAGAGACACTCTGGGTTGGATCCTCAGCACCACACACACACACACAAAATCTCTAGAACAGATGTTGTTGTTCATAAATATCTCAAAAATGTGCTTTTAAACTATGCAGAACAAAGATGGTCACTTTCCATTTTTCCAAGGTACTCTGTAGACTTGGTTTCTAAGAATGGACATTTCTGCCACCCCAGTGATCCACAAAAGACTCAAGAGTTCTCTGGAGAATACAGTTACCTAGTATATACCCACCTGGAACACCAGGTGCCCTGGAGCCTGACTTCTTTGTAGAGAATGGTGAGAAAAAGCCGATGTGTTTTGCTGATGGAGGTTCCTATTATTTAGAGGGATTTTTTTATATATATCTTTGGAAAAAATATAAATACAGAAAATTACAAAACTTAGATAGAAAAGAAACACCCAAAGAGCAAGTCCTGTTGATGATGTTGATGTGGACATCGACATAGGACTAACTTGGAATGGTGCTGACCCCAATTTCCTGTAGTTTTTTTCATAGAAAATAAAGGAGATATATGATCCTGCTATTCCTTCTAGATATTTATCCAAAAGAACTAAAATATCAGCAAGCTATAGTAATATAGGCACATCAATGTTTATAGCAACACAATTTACAATTGCCAAGATATAGAACCAGCCCAGGTGCCCATCAAGAGACGGATGGATACAGAAAATGTGGTGTATAAAAACAATGGAGTTTTACTCAGGCATAAAGAAGAATAAGATTATGGCATTTGTTGGTAAATGGAAAACATCGTGCTAAGTGAAATAAGCCGGATTCAGAAAGTCAAGACTTGTATGTTTTCTTTCATATGCAGAAGCTGAGAAAATAACAACAACAAACAAACAAATAAAACAAGGTGGAGGGAATCTTATGAAAATAGAAGCAAGATCAGTGAAGTAGAAGAGGATAGAGGGAAAGAGAGGAGGATAAAAAAAGGGGAAGAACTATAGAGTGAAACTAACCAAATTATGCTATATTATTATGTGAATATGCTACTGTGAATCTCCTCTTTATGTATATCTGTAAAGCACCAATTAAAAATGATAAATTAATAAGAGGAAGACTAGTAGAGGAAACAGAACAAGGGAGGGAGGGGAAAAGAAAAGGAAAAGGAAAGTACTGGGGACTGCCATGGAGCAAATTATATTTCATGCATGTACGATTATGTCAAAATAAACCCCTAAATTATGTGCAACTCTAATGCATGAATAAAAAGATTTTTTAAAAAAAAGAAAATAAAGAAAAGTTAGGAGGTAGTTTTCACCTTTAACTTGAGGAACAAAGTTTCTAAGATTTGCCAAGGGACCCTGCAGAAGCACATGGACAGGGTGTATGTGTATAGGGAACAGCACGCAGGCCCAAGTTCAGTTCATTCATTTGCAAGTATGTATTAAATGTCAGGCACTATCTCAGATGATGAAAGCAAATTCTCTTTCTTCAGGAGCTGACATCCCAGTTTGAGATTCCCTAAGTGGAACCAAGAAATGGTAGAGGAGGTCAGTAGTTAATAGAAAAAAAGGGGGGGACCTTCTGATTTTAAATATTGGAAAATGCTTGGTTGAATAAAATTAAGTAGGTTTTTCTTACAGCAGTTCTTCACAGTTTATTAGCTTGCTAGGACTGCTGTAACAAAGTACTGCTGACTAGCTGGCTTAAAGACTATAATTGCATGGTCTCACAGAACTGGGGGTTACAAGTCCAAGGACAGGATGTTGGCAGGTTTGGGGCTGTGAAGGAAGAGTCTGTTCCAGGCCTCTCTTCATGGCTTGGAGAAGGCAGCCTTCATGTTCACCTGATGTTCTCCCTGCACCTGCCTGCCTCCATCATCATTTCATCTCTTTGATAGACATCAATCATTTTGGCTTAGAGGTTCACCCTTCAGTATGACCTCATCCTAACTAAATACATCTGCAATGACCCCAAATAAGGTTACATTCTGAGGTACTGGGGGTGAGGACTTCAGTATATCAATTTTTAAGGGATGTGATCCAGCCCATAACAACAGCTCTGCAAACCTAAGTCTTTCAAGACTGTAACTTGAGCATTTCAGTCCCAGCCCTACCAGGCTAAGGCCCCTTCAACGGAAGACTGACCCCTAATGCAAACGATGGACTTTCATTAATAATAATACCTCAGTATAGTTTCCTCAATTACAGCCAATGTACCACATGAAAGCGGAGATGTTAACAGGGGAAACACTGTGTGAGATGGGGGGAAGGTATATGGTAACTATATTTTCTGCTTTGGCTTTTTTTTTTTTTTTTTGCACTGCTCCTAAAAATAGTCTATTAACTTTTTTTTTTTTTTAAAGGACAAATGCAGGAAAAACAAAGACCCGGTTTTCTGGCTGCACATGACCAGAGTCGCCAGAGACCTTGAGAAGCTGCCCCCTTCCCACCTCTCTGACCTCCTCTGCCCTTGGCCTCACCCTGCACCACTCTCACTGACCTTCCTTCTGTCTCTGGGGCCTGCCAGTCTCCTTCACGACGGAAGGGACAGAGGGCTGGCTGAGTTGCTCCCTCAGCCTGGAATCTTTTTCTTCTCCTGATTTCCCATAATTTATATATCATACCCACAGGGAGGGAAATGTCCCCCTTGCTTTTATGTTCTTCTGCAGAATTTCTCATTGCTGTATTGGATTTCCATGTCTATTATCTACTTCTTCTTGTTCTCTCTCCTGGTTCTCATTCTTACTGAGTCCTCACTCAACGCCTGTCACCATCTCCAGTGAAAGAGACCTGGGCTCTGCCACCACCTGACTTGATCTACTGCAGCTGCCTCCTACCTGGTTAGCAGTGAGGCACTAATGAAGGTGGGTGGGCGTCCTTGAAGGGAAGCCCAACAAACGTGTGTTTGCAAGTCAATCTGGATCTGACTTCCTACCCTGGGATTATTCTTTCATTCCCTCCATCTCTTCCTCTTGAACAGTGCAGCAGTCATCATAAGAAAAAAAAAATGGATGCCCTTCTCATAAAGGTCTTTGTTTAGCAATTCAGATTTCATATCCTGGAGCTGTTAGGGTAACCACCTGAGTTGATCTCAGCTGGGATGTTTGAAAAAGGTGATCCTGAGAACAGCAAGAATTTATGAGGCAATTTAGGGAGACACTTTGAAACTTTGAGTGTTCCTGGTAGATTTTGGAGCACAGGTGTACTATGTTCCATTTGGAGAGAACTGCAAAGAAATGCTGTCCAACGCTGTACATCAGCTGATGCATGAGGATGACTCCTAAATTATCTCAAAGGAAATGGGCTTTAATTGGTGATTTGAGGGTTAAGAAGAGGGGTAGGGTTTTGTGCCTCCTTCTCTGAAGGAAATTACCCCTATTTGTCAAAAAAAAGATCACAGGGGTAAGTTAGCAGTTTTGTTTTGGGTTTTTCGTTTGTTCTGATTTTTTTCCCCCAAACAACCAGAAGCAAATTGTAGCCAATTTAAGCAAAGAAGGAGGAATTGATGGTAGGAACACAGAAATGTCAAGTGGAGAGGAAGGGGCAGACATGGAAGCTGTCCCAGGAAGCTCCTGTGGGGATCTTATGGCTGCTCCCCAATGCCTGACTGCACAGCCCTCTTTCTCTGTGCACGGCCTATGTTCCACAAGGGGGCTGTGATTGCCCCCTTCTATTGCCCAAGTGTACAAAGTGTAAGTCTTGAAGCCAGAAGAGGTCATTGTGCGTCTGTTGGTCTCAACCCATGTTACTGGAGGAAGTCATCTGCATGGTACAGTATCCATTCTGGTCCAGGATATGACTAAGAAGTGGAACAGAGACACATGGTAGAAGCTTACCTACTTCCTCCTCTCTGATCATGGAGGAGACAGGGAGGGGTAGGGAGGTGAGATGATCCTCAGAGAAGGGGAATGGTGGACATCTGTACTAATATTCCCTAAGGGCACCACAGAATGGGCATATTGGTTGTTCATTCATTCATTATTTATTGAACCACTCCTGTGAGAGGGAAGAATGACAAGTATTAAGGACAATCTTTTCTCTTTAGAAGCTGATTCTAAGTTGGGAACCAAAATAGGTATATATGAAATTATCAGGAAACATCTAAATAGGAACCTGTTTAGTAAAATATTTGCCTCTTGCAAGATATTTCAGGGTGCCAGGGAGCAAGGATACTAATAACTGTCATCTCTCCTCCTTGCCCAAATTCTAAGCTAATTGAGGAACAAAACAGAGACCAAAGTACTACCTTCATTATCAAAAAAGGCTAGGTTGGGGGATGAATATTTATCTTCAGGCAAATGAACTTCCTTCACTAAATTGCAGAGTTAGCTTGTAGAATGCTATTCTTAATTCCATTTATGGAACACCTATTGCAAGCACATGGAGAGACAGCAGTGAACAAACCAAGTTTGTACCCTTGTGAATTTTACTTCCTAGTCAGGGAGGGGTTTGAACTAAACACACACAATAAGAGAAAGTGATACATATATCTATATTAGTTTTCTAGGGCTGCCGCAACAAAGTACCATGGACTGAATGGCTTAATAAACAAAATTTGACTTTCTTTCAGTTCTGGAGGATGGAGGTTTGAGATCAAGGTGTCAGCAAGAACCCTGGGGTTCTTCTGGGGGCTGTATGGAAGGATCTGTTGCAGGCCTCTCTCTCTTTGGCAAATAGATAGCTGTCTTTACCCTGTCTGATGTGGGCTTCTCTCTAAGCATGTGTCTATGTTCTGCTCACCTCTTCCCATCAGGACAACAGCCCTACTGGATAGGCCCCTTTCCAATGACCTCATTTTAACCTAATCACATCTAGAAAGACCCTATCTCCAAATAAGAAAACACTGTCAGTTCTTGGGGATCAGAAGATAACCTATGAATGAGGAGGAGAGTTCAATGCAGCCCATAAGAACACCACAAAGAAAGACAAAGCAGATTTCTGGACCTTGATTGATGGAGACCTATTCAGAAGAGACATTTCTAAGGGTGTCAAACTTGAATAAAAGTTCTCTTTCAATGAAGAATAAATTTGTTAGGGAGTGGCCTTGAAGGCATTCCAGGTGGGGTAACATGAGTGAGCAAAGAACTGGTCCTAGAAATGCGTGTGAGAAGATGCCCATGGAAAGTACAGGGACAGATCTGGATGATGCAGAGGAATTGTAATTTTTTTTCCAGTATCACTAGATATTAAAGCCCTATGCTGGCCTCAAGCACCCTTGGCGTGAAGTTAGGAATTAGAGATTTATCTTGAGATAACGGGGCTGAGAGTTTCTGGGAAGTGGGAGGAGCCATGAGCACAGTCTCCTGGGAAGAAGAATCTGAACTCGGTGTGTGGAATGAGAACTGGGGCACACTGGAGGCCAGGAGACCCTGCAGGAAGCTATTATGAGGGCCCCAGCATGTGGTCATAGAGACCTGCTTTAGAAAGCAATTGGAAGGAGAAAAATAACAAAACTGGAGATAATTTCAAAGGAAGAATCGACTGAGTCAAAATCGGCATTGAAATCTCTTAGTTACACGAAATAAGTCACACTCATTAAACTCCCTAGAAATGGTAACCTAGAGCAGAGCTATGCCTGTGTCTACAGTTCATCGGACGCCGCAATTAAAATGCATGAGGTGCAGCCAAACTTAGGCTGGAAATGCTGAGCAGGTTTCTGGTCTCTGGGGATGGCAAGTTTCTGGCCATACTAGTGATTGGAATTTTTCATCTTTCCTTTGTTTTCTTGGCTATTCCCATACCCAGATCACATTATTTTCCAGTTTACTTTTATCCTCCAAAATTCAAATGTTAAGCTCCAAACCTCCAGCCCTCCAAATGTGACTGTATTTGGAGATGGGGGTCTTTCAAGAGGTAATCAAGGTACAATGAGACCATAGGAGTAGACGCTCATCTAACATGGTGACTGGTGTCCTTCTAAGACGAGATTAGGGCACTGTCACTCATGGGGGAAAACCATATGGAGACACAGGGAGAAGGCAATTGTGTTAGCTTTCCATTACTATAACAAAGTGATTGAGGTAGTTAGTTTTTAAAGAGCATGGACTTATTTGGGCTCACCCATTTGGAGATTACAGCCTATGATCCATTGGCTCCATGGCTTTGGGCTTGTGATGAGGCAGCATCAAGGCAGGGAAGAAGCACTCACTGGGGTGGAGCAAAAGCTGTTTACCTCATTGCCCAGATCATGAAAGAGCAAAAGGAAGAGACCAGGATCCCACAACTCCCTTCAAGGGCAAGCACCCATTTTTAAAAAATTTTACTGCCTCCCAGTAGCGCCTAGCTGGCGACTAAACCTTTAACACATGGGCCTTTGGGGGAAAGTCTAGATCCAAACTAGAGCAACTGTCATCTATAAGCCAAGGAGAAAGGCCTTAGGAGAAAACCAATCTGCTAATAACTTATCTTGGACTTCAAGCTTCCAGCACTGAGAAAATTAATTTCTGTTGTTAATTCACTGTGATTGATACTGTTACTGCAGCCCCCCTAACTAATATGCCACTCTACCTTGTTGAGCACTTCTAAGCATGAGGGAGAGAGGCGGAGGTCCCAGGAGCCTTTCTGGACCCTCTTTTTCTGAGGTAGTCCTATAGTCAACTAGTGACTATAGCCTTGTTACTTCGATTTAAGTCCATTTTCTCTTGATATGTCCTTCAATAGAGGAAAAAAAAATCCTCATCACACTGCACCAACCAAGACACAGCTACTAGTCACTTGTGGCTGTTTAACTTAATTAAAATGAAATAAAATGAAAAATTCTGCTTCTCTATTGCACTAGCTATATTTTAAGTGCACAGTGGCCATTTGTGACTAGAGGCTACCTTCCAGAGAGCACAGGTATAAAATATTTCCTTCATTGTAGAAGATTCTAGTGAAGAGTGCTGGTACAGAAAACAGCATGGTCCTCCCTGTTAGCCCCAACCTGGTTGTATTTGTTCAGGCTTTCAACTGTAGTCTACATAAAAGCCCATTCAAGGTAGGATACATTAGAAAGAGAGAGAGAGGGAAGGAAGGAAGGAAGGAAGGAAGGAAGGAAGGAAGGAAGGAAGGGAGGGAGGGAGGGAGGGAGGGAGGGAGGGAGGGGAAGACAAAGAAAGGAATAAAGAAAGATGAGATGAGATGGAGAAGTAGTGATGGACTTATTACAGTTTGGACCTGAAATATCCACCAAAGGCTTATGCTTTGTAGGCTTGGTCCCTGGTGCAGCAATATTTAGTGGTGGGCTTTTAGGAAATGATTGTTATCATAAGAGCCCTGACCCCATTGATGTAATAATCGGTTGATAGCTTCATAAGATGAATGAACTAATGATTGGTGGTAGAAATTGCAGGACATGGATGAAGAGAGCAGTTCATTAGAAATGTGCCCTTGGGGACTATTTGTCCACAGCCCCTTCTTCCCTTCTTTACTCTGTCTCTGTCTCTCTCCTCCCCAGATGCTGTGAATGGACCAGCCCTGTTCCACTAAATTCCTTCCATCATAACCTACTACCTTATGTCAGGCCCAAGGCAATGAAGGCAGCCAACCAGGAATGGAAATGGCTAAAAATCACTAACAAAATTAAATCTTTTTTTTTTTTTCCTTTAAGTGGTTTTCTCAGGCATGTTGTCAGAGCAACATGCCTCTCGATCATGTCTCACAGGATCAGAAGGTAATTCGGAGGAACTCAGGCTGCTCCAAAGACTTCAGCAGAAGCCCTTTATGGTCTTTTCCTCACTGCCCATGGTCTCTGTGTATTTTTTATTCCAAGTCTCAAAAATGAGAAAAGAAAATCTGACTGGCTCATGTTGAGACCAGGGTCTATTCAGCCAAACAGGGCTAGAGAAGAGCTGGCAGCTAGGACTTTGGGGACAAAATGGCCACAGGTTACCCATCCCCGAATCTTCCCAGGGATCTGAGAGAGCAAGGAATTACTGAGAGTGAGACCACTTAGTAGGGGACCACCGTTCTGGATAAAAGTGTCTCTTCAGTGGTCGATCCGAAGTCTTCCATTGTATAGTTAATTTTTGCACATGCTTTGATCTTTACTTTCAGAAGCCACAAGCAACTCATAGGCTTTTCTTTACCTATTTCCATAAACAACTACTGAGGACTTATTTGGGTGCTCAGATGCTAGTTACAGATGCTTTGGGAGATAGAAAAAAGGGACCTGTCTCACTACAAAATGTATCTAACCCTTTAATATAAGATTGTTCCATCCAAAATGGATCAATCTGGAAACTAAATGGAAGTTGACTTCACTGAGTTCTTTGCTTCCTACTTTAACAGACTTAATGAATACTGTTATCATTTTGCTGCTTCATCTTAATGAAACATGAATCAAACAAACAGCTCCCAAAGTGGAGTCCTTCCCTTCAAAGCAACCGACTCATTTTCTTCAACAACCTCTCATTGTCATGATCAGCTATCATGGTATCTTTCCGTACCCCTAAATTTTATTTTACTGAGAAAAAAATCCTGTAACTTTCCACTTTCATGAATCGTTCATCCAAAAAGAGTTTTCCAACTTCAATCTGCATTTGATTTAAATCAGCGTATGTATGTATACCCCACTCATCCCCAAGCGCTGAGCTCTATGATTTGCAGCTAAATTCCACACAAAGACTTCAAATCCCTTTAAAATATGCTGTCTACCATAAAGAGGCCACTTCATTTCAGGGAACTCAATTTAGATTAAACTCTCTCCTACATTAAACTGAAAAATGTTACACAAATGAATAATTAAAATGATTGCATTTGTGGTTAAAAAATTAAATCACTAATGAGTCCAGAATTAATAATCAGGAAACAAAGGGTGGGGTATATGAAGGAGATGACAGCAGAAAATGAATCTCCTGGCAGAGGAAACAGCGAAGATTTTTAATTTGGGGTTGTTTCACTCCCAGCCATCCACTCACAGTGCACATCCATCAAGGTTTGGATGAATACAAAGGATCATGGTTTATCATGGTCCAGAGCGCTGAGTAGGAACAACAGATTTTTGAGTAGGTCAAAGGAAATGGCAGACCACAGTATGGTAATATCTCCTCTGTTCTTCTTGATTGGTTCTTTCTTTCTTTTTTTGTGTGTGGTGCTGGGGATTGAACCCAGGCCCTTGTGCATGCGAGGCAAAGAATCTACCAACTGAACCATATCCCCAGCACCCTATAGGTTATTTCTAATTGCACTGACCACACGTATAATTGTTGTTTCAAAGAGATTCGAGTTCTTTAGATAGGACCACAGTGCCTCAAAATCTTGCCCTGACCACATTGAGATTTCAAATTTGAACAGAACTTGCTGTCATATTTGAAACTGAATTATTCTGAGAGAGCTGCCATGTATTGCCCTCAAAGAAAAGAGATCAGCAAATCATTTATTCTTATCAGATTTTTTTTAACCAGCGTAGATCAAGTAAGTTTAGACTTGTATTTTTATCTTCCTAGTCCCCTTCTCTTCTGTGTCATGTTATTATATCTTGCTTGTCACTTTGGAAGCTTGCCTATAATCTTTTGCCAATGGAAGAATGTTACCTGAGTGATTTCTGCTGAAAGTATTAATGCAAGCATCACAGGGATGGTATTAGCATCCACCGAAACCATTTCAAGTTTATTTGCATTGCACAATACATATTTCAGTATTTGTGTGTATATATAAGTGGAGCTGAAACTCATCAAAATATGTACTACACTGCATACTCAAAAATCATCAGAAAATTCACCAACTATCTCAAGAATACTGTGATCCATTTACCTTGAATATACTCATCTATATTTGGAGAGTAACTTACTATAAACGACATTAAGAAATTACTGGGGTTGAAATATTCTAAGTAACAAATGTGAGGTAGGGAAGGGGTTTTGTATTTGCAATAAATAGAGCTGTGTTTACAAATTCATAAGGATATGTGCAGTCAATAGTTTTTTTTTTAACTGAATAGTTCCCAGGGTTTATGCATATCAATATCAAATAGCATGTGCAATCATTTTCTACTTGTAAAATTGGACTTTTTAAAAACTTTGTTAGTTTTTTTTTTTTTTTAATGTGGTGCTGAGGATCGAACCCAGTGCCTCACACATGCTAGGCAAGCGCTCAGTAGCCACAACCCCAGCCCAAAATTGGAGGTTTTGATGTGACTTAGTTAACTTATTTGCTCAAGGTTATGCTGTTATAATACAAGGAATAACACATTTATATCTGTAGTAATTCACAGGTCAAAATATTGTAGGCATGACTTGGGAACAAATCTGCCAAAGAGTCACATTTGACTGATATTTTCAAATTACATACTAAAAAGAAACAAAATGTGGAATTTATTTGCATTTGTTTTAGTTGAGCTTCATCACTCCAGTGTTAACATTTATAGTACGTTTTGCTTTTTATTTGAAAATGAGTTGTCACCCCTTCTGACTTACACTTCACTCTCAGCCATTCTGCTGTTACCAATTATGTATTTGGGGGGGATAATATTTGCCTCTTGTTCAGCATGCCAAACTTCTTTGAATGAGTTTCAGGATAATACTAGAGAACGGTGAGCTGAGGGATTTGAATACTTTAGCTCATTGGGAACATTTCCTTGTCTGCAAATCTATCTTTGATTGCTATCCATTCTGTTGTTTCGCAGACTTCACTGGAGAAATTCTCAGAATTCCATGATTGGAAAAGCTCCCTTTCTTGTGAAATCACAGAATGTTTCCTTTAATAAATCATGAGATGAAGTTAATCCGTGGTGTTTCCCTTTTTGCCTTGGCTACTGGGGAACACAGAAAATATTTTATTTTTCATCAAAGAGCCATTGTCCTTGACATAGTGTTGTAGTACCGTCTCACAATCACTTAGATATAGCTGTCTTAATATAATTTTAAAAGAACAATTTTATGTCTTTTTAAAATCAGAAACTTCAAATACTTCTTAAAGAATTAACATGATCATTCTATATTTTTAAAGAAATAAGTTTCTTCTCTATTTCTTTCATAGAGTAGAAGCAAAATACTTTCTTTTCCATTTACAGCTAATGGGATGTAGGCAATATATTTGTGCACAAACTTAAATAAATAAGTGATCTCCAGGAGATCTTCTAGGACACAAAGATGAGGTGGTTCATATGGCCACCCTCTCAGGCAGAAACCCCTGAAGAATTTATGTTCCTATCAGTGGTCACAGTAGGATCTCAACTCCCCACCAAACACGTGGTGAAAGGCATTTTGAAAATGCAATGGCTAAACATATCTAATCATATTTTTAAACTACCAGAACTGGTGCTGAGTATCAATGGGTCTATACAAATAGACCCTTGCATAGTATATACCTTAGGTCTGACGTCTAATGCCCTAACACATTTTGAATTCCAACTTTTGTGCAGGTTATTTCTCAGTTCTTATATTCTTTTATAAAGACTTGATACTAAACTGGCTCTTAATCTAAGCTTTATGGCAGAGTTGGAAGAATTTCCAGTGTTTTCTGGGTATTTGGATCTTAAAAAATGTCTCTTTTCCAGGTCAAGTGTGCTCATGACATTCAGATTTCATCCACCCAAGAGTGTTCTTTTGAAAGCAGTGTTGCTTATTTCTGATTTTGACCATATAAATCAGCAAGTATGCATTTAGTTTCTAGTAAACACGTCTTTAGTGTCCGTGTGTATGAGTGTGGATGGAAAGTTCTGCAGCCTGAATGTGTCCCCCAAAGTTCATGTGTGGGGGACTTAATCCCCAATATGACAGTGTTGAGAAATGGGACTCTCGAAAGGTGATTAGATCAGGAGAGTTTTGCCCTTGTGAATGGATTAATGCCATTATCATGCGAGAGAGCTCCTGATATGAGGATGGATTTGGCTTCCTTCCCTTCTTTCTCTCTTTTGCCCTTCTGTCTTCCACCATGGGATTATGCAGCAAGAATATCCTCACCAGATGCTATACAGATGCCTGTGTTATGCCCCTTAGACTTCCCAGGCTCCAAAAGAGTAAGCCAAGTCAATTTCTTTTCCTTGTAAATTTCCCAGTCTGTGGGCATTTTGTTATAGCAACACAAAATGGATGAAGACAGGGTGGGGAGGGCAGATATGAAAAGACCTGGTACTTCTCTCAATAACCAGAGAAAGGACATACCTATTGTTACAGCAGAGTGAGGTCGGTGTTGAAAGAGGAGAAACACAATGTGCATGAGAAGTACAAAGAAGAAAGATCCAGTGGGTGAAGGTGAGGGGGTGCAGGATAATGCTAAGCTCTTAGGAGGAGAGACAAAGGGAGAGGCCTTGGGGCAGGGTCTTGACAGAGGAAGAGGCATGAAGAGGAGGAGGAGAGAGAGAAGACGAAGGAGGTGGGTTGAAAAGGTAGAGGGAATGGTGAGAGCAAAATCAGAAGTGGCCGGGCCATTCCAGGGCTGATTAATTGATAACTGAAGAATAGGGTAGAACGGAGGGCCACTTATGTCAGTCTTTGCCCCAGTCACAAAGAGCCAGGCATTCTGAGCTTGAGAAATTAGGCTTCCTGACCATGTGGACAATGTGGAAGTCACTGTTTCTGAGCAGAGCAAGGACAGGCTCTGAGCCATTGTTGAAAGAGGTGGGAAAGAGGGGAGGAAGGGGAAATGGACAGCCACGTTGAGTTCTCTTCTGGCATGTTTTAAATTAAACCGAATAGAATTAAATGGAACACATTAATGAGAAGATAATAGAACTGATTTATCCAGAGAATTCATTCTAACCAGTGCAGTCAGACATGAGATAAAGCACTAGATTACGGCCTCTGAGATGGTCGGCATTTCTGAAAAAGTTGATTATGTGGTTTAGACCTAATTCGTGATTTTTTTTTCCTGAGAAATGTACGTCTCCTAAAATTGTCTTTCATTAGTTCCTATTTTTTTTTTCTGTTCTAGAGCTTTTAAAACAAGACCCATGTGAATGCCACCCTTATCCCTGGGGGAAATGGGCACGGGGGGGGGGGGCTGATCCATATCTGTGTCATGGCAGAACAAGTACTCATGTGTACTGTGGTGTCCAAATCCTGTTCTGGGGCTTTCAATAAAGAGACACTGTTATAGGTAGTCAACATCTGGCTCTCATTATCTGGCTATTAAGACCTTCAGCTCACCCTCAAAAACAAATCCTTAATCTGGGGGTGGTGGTGCACTTGAGAGGCTTGGGAGGCTGAGGCAGGAGGATCGCGAGTTCAAAGCCAGACTCAGCAACTTAGCAAGGCCCTAAGCAATTTAGTAAGACTCTGTCTGTAAGTAAAACATTTTTAAAAAGGGCTGGGAATGTGGTGCTGTCATTAAGCACCCCTGGGTTCAATCCCTAGTATAAAAAAAAAAAGAGAAAGAGAAAATGTAAAATAAATTGTGTATATACATATACATATGTACATTTTATATACATATATATATATATATATATGAAAATATGCACAAACATGTGAATAAATATATAATAAATAAATATATAAATAAATATGTAATGGCAGCTATTGGTAATATGCACATACAGTTAATCCCCTAACTTAGACAGTTTTTAACTTTTCACAAAAGTACCAATTGATAGCAAAGCAGTTTTGCCTCTGTTCTTCCTCTGTGAAGTTGCCAGCTTGCTGGAATGGTCCAAACATGGCAGCAGCACTCAATAAAGGACAAAACCTCCGTAGACCATTAGCATCCCTGACAGAGCTCATACTCCAACCCCCTACCAGCCAGGTCCATACGTAGTTGCAGAGGCCTGAGTGAAAACTTAGAGCCCTTGCAGATATAAGAGGAAGGAATTCCACTTGTCCCTTGAGCCAGACAGGAAAACAGGAAAAGAAAACCACAAAACCCTGATCTAAGTAGCACTAACTCTCACTGATTTTTTTCTGACACTCCAGAGCCAAAGAAAAAGTTATGAATTAACAAATTAAATAATGAATTATTATACCTACTTTCAGTGGGAAACATTAAGTACAGCTTATCGATACTTATATTGAGCACACAACTACTTAACAATGGGTAACTTTTGCTCCCACTTTCCCCTGGTAGCTAATTACAAATCTAAAATACCTCTTCAATTTATGTTTTAGGAATAAGATTTTTAAAAATATTTATTTTTACAAAGTTAAGAAATAAGTATCCCTGAGAGATTGCCTATGTGTATTAGGAAAAAGTTTGTGTGTCCATTTGCCTACAGACGCCGAAAGGGCAGGTATTTGTTCACGGGATGAGCTGTTCCTACAGGAAGACGTGTGGCTCTGGAAATGCACTCACTTAGGAGTGGGGCTGCATACACCTGTACTTGGTTTTCATGCCTTCTCTATCCTAATCACTTTTAGATCCAGATTCTAGAATATCAGCTGCTGTTGGCAGGGTCAGGCTTTGTTGGAGGCTTCCTGTAACCTTTTCTTCCAAAATGCACGCTGCTTCAGGTTTTATTAAACAAAACAAAAACAGTGCAATGAGACCATCACAATTCTCACCACTGCCTGTCCAGTCAACCTGTCCACTGATACACCCTTGTGTCCCTGTGACAGATCTCCTGCTTGAGCATTCCCTATAGTTTGAAGGCAGCTGGTTTTGGTTTCTTGAATCCATGCATCTTCCTTTTATGACTGAGTTCTCACAACCATAGTCCAAGAGAACTTGCTGACCTTTTGGATCTCATTCTACACCAGTAGGGTCAGAATGACCAAGCATTCTACCCATGGAAAGTAGAGAATATATCCATCCTGAAAATTTTATCCTTCTAGTGACATAACAGAATTTGAGACCAATTGGAAGCCATACATTGTCTTCTGTAATGTTCGAGCTACTATCTCCATTGGGCTGTTTAATAATTTTCTGACAATAGATCTGTCAAACTAGCTTTCCAACTCACTCTGTTTTATGGAGAGTTTTGTGCTAAAAAGTCCTTACTGGATGTGGTTATGACTTAGGTGTCCTTCAGGGTGATTACTCTTCTGGCTGATGTACAAAGCAGCCCTCTTTGGTATGTTTGCTTATTTGAGAATCATCATCCCAAGGAACAGTTCCCAGATAACTACCTCAATAACTTTAAAATATGATCACAACTTGTTGACTTAGGGGGCTTTCTAGAGGACAAAATGCATCCTATTAGGCCCTGCATCTGAAAACTTGGTCTATCAAACTGCAATGAATTCAAATAACCTTTCTTCTTTGGAGAAGGGGAAAGTGATTCTTGTTTTGAGTTTTGTCCTGCTTTGTCTTGCATTGTTGAAGGGTACACATAATAATTCTCCTGGAGAACTTTTGTGTTCTTTCTCGTTTTATCAGAGTCTATAATACTTACCTAAGTCTATAATACAATTGTCCATTGTCTTAAGTCTGACCTTTTGGCTTTAGCTTCCTTTACAAACCTTTTATTCTGCCATCCAATTTATAGACACACACACCCTACTCAGTATTCCTGTAATATACAAAGATGCAAGTTGGCATCTATTGGGCTCTTATTAGTAGTTGGGTACCATGATAATTACACATATTAACTCATTTAATCTTCACAACCTGTGATTTGGGTATTAGTGTCATTCCCATTTTATGAAAAAGGAAATTGAGGCTCATGCAGAGGAAGCTACTTTCACAACTACTAAATTAAGCAGCTAAGACTGAAATTAATACCCATCTGGTTCCAAAGCCATAAGGATATACTGCTTCCCTACAAAACTCCAAGCAGACCCTTTCTGGCTGGAAATCTATAATTCTTCAGTTGAAAGAGCATATGTTGTGAAATACAATTTGGAGACCCAGAAATTAAAGGTAAATAGTTTGATCCAATTCCAATTTTTAATATTTTTATGCCTGCTTCTGTGGCTAGCCCTTGGATTCTTAATTTATTTATTTTTCCTTGATATAAGAAATGCTATTTCTGGGGCTGGGGATGTGGCTCAAGCGGTAGCGCGCTAGCCTGGCATGTGTGCGGCCCGGGTTCGATCCTCAGCACCACATACAAACAAAGATGTGTGTCCGCCGAAAAAACTAAAAAATAAATATTAAAAAATTCTCTCTCTCTCTCTCCCCCCCTCTCTTTCTAAAAAAAAAAAAAAAGTCATTACACTTCAACAAATTTAAAAAAAAAAGAAATGCTATTTCTGTTTAAGTGCTGCTGGTTTTGGAAATCATTCTCATGACTAAATATTTGTTTGCCTAGTAAGAGCCCAGGGAAGGGCTAGGCTGCCAGTGGGTGCTGAATAAAGATTAATGGATGGCCCTGCACGTCTGTGTGGGAGTCATGTGCTTAGGATCTGCTCCGCTCTTGGAAAGTGACAGGAAGGAGGTGGAGAAGATAAGACTTAAAGAATTGCCACCAAACCCCAGTCATGGGTTTCTGGATTGGGCTGTATCAACGGAAAGGTCCCAAAGGTCCTCATGCAGCAAGCACGAGTGGGAATGTGGGGCATGGTTGGGACGTGCTGAGAAAATGAAATTCCAAGATTAATATCAAATAAGAAAGAAAACTTGGTTTTCTGTTGAGGACTTAAGAAAATCAAATATTGTTTAATTGACACATTTTCTATTATTATATACATATAGCAGATGAGTAATATGCCATATCAGATGGTTTATTCAAATTGTCAATCAAGCCCTGAAGCATGAGTAACTTTCCAGAGAAGCTTCTGCGAAATCCATGCAACATAAAGTGGCAGTAACCAGTCAGACCTCCATCTACTACCAAATCATGCCTGAAAATCTTGGGGGAATCAAAAAGAGGGTTTCCTCTCAAATGCATGAAATATATCTAGACAGGAAGGAGACAATAACTCAAATTGACTTCACTCAAAAGTCAAATGCCCATATGCTACCCTCATATGTCACTTGACAGAAAGTCTAAGGTTAGCTATATGGCCTGGGAGAGGATACCTTCGTTATGAATAAGGAATAGTGAGCACCTTTCCAAATATCAGAAGAGTTTGAGATGTGAAGGCATTCACTTGCAAAATAAATATTTGCTTTGGCATCAGAGAAAGTGGAAGGAGGAAAACCTCAATTATTAGGACTATTACCATCAATCTCAGGTTGCCATGGGGTGTTCTAGTATTGTGTAGAGAAGTGTCCCTGGCAGCCCATTGGATGGCAGTGATTCTAGTCACAGCTCTCTCTCTCTCTCTCTCTCTCTCTCTCTCTCTCTCTCTCTCAGTCGTCTCCTCTGCATGAGTAAAATACAGACCAACTTTTCAGAATCTGTTCCAACTCTCATATTTCATGTCATCTTTGATGGGTTCCTCCATATAAACATTCTTGAAGTTTGGGATGAGAATTTATTTATATACCTCTATATTTTAAAAACTCCTTTTTAATCCCTCATCAAACTCTCCTTAGGCTAAGGGGATCTTAGGAATTTTGATAATCTGGGACACCAGAGATTAGTTTATTTCATTAATACATTACCCTCCATTGCTGGTACCATATCTCACCAGTTTTTCCTCCTAAAAGTGACTTTGAGAAGCAACCCAGCAGGTGTGTTAGGAAAGTACATATTGTGGCCAGTAGAGAACTTATTACGTGTTCACTGTTTAAAAACATAAAAATAAGACAGCTCATGTAAAAAAGAAATTTATAGAAAAAAGAATATTTATATAATAAAATTATATAAAATAAAATTTTATTTTATATACATGTATATACACATATATATAAATTATGTCCAAGTTATGGATGTACATTTACAAAACCATCACCCTAAAATAAAAATTCAAGTTTTGAGAAGTGGGAAGGGCTATTTTCTGATACCAGGTTTGTCAGCATCCAGGTAGGATGGACAGATAATGTGGATACCTGGGCCATGCGGAGCAGCACAGCCCAACTCCTTCAAGTTGATTCTCCTACAAAGACCTTAAAGAGCTGCTGACGTCTTCTTAACAGAATCAATGAATCTTTATTTCCTTGAGTCTCTCATTTGACCTTATTTTGTTTTGAAGGCAAGAAAGGAGTAAACTGTTGGGGTGAGGTGGGGTGGGAGGTTAGGTGGGTGAAGGGGACTGAGGAAGCCCCAAGGAGATATCTGCATTGTGGAGCCTACAAACAAGATCACAGGCTGCTTATGGTCACCCGGGATGTTATTGTTTGCTTGCTGTGGCCTTATTTGTTCCTGCTTCTCATTTCAGATTCCTGCCTTGATGTAATAAGTGAACATCTTCCCAGCCATCATCCCATATTGACAAGCAAATGTCATCCATGTTTGATTGACATTCATTGCTCCTGAATGCAGAAGTGTGATTTAGGAATCAATTCTACTTATTTATTTAAAGCTGTTCTTGTTATGTCTTATGTATTTGTTGGTGGGGTAACTCACCTAATATCTACTCTAAGGGCTTTCTATTAATATTTGAAATCCAGGCTATTTCTTCTCCTGCTCTCCCAATGTGAATGGGGACTTTTGTCATATTTTTCATATTTATCTCTCCCCCAAGGTACATTTAGGAAATCTGCTATGGGACATATAGAACTCTTCCATATCTTAGGAAAAGACCTGGCCTAGAACTTGTGTGGGCTCTGCTTGCTTTATTGTAAGACTTTTGAAGGTATTTTGACAAGTGATTATTTCTCATGCATGTAGCACCTTTAAGCAAATGCGACTTCAAATCCAAATGACAATATCTTCTGAAAGGCTGCTAGAATTGTAAGCCTGTAAGTCAAGTACATATGTATACTTTCCCCATTGTGCAGCACTTGTAAAAAGAACCAATACCCCTGCCCCTTCTTTATGCAATGGACATGTCCATTTAAAATCATTGAGAAATGTCTTTTGGTTTTTTAGCCCATCTCACTGTTCACAGGGTTAACATCTAATTTCATTTAGGAGGCAGGGGAGAAAAATCATAAGGTTAAAAAAAAATCATATGTACCATCTGGAAAATTCTACAGGGCCTTCCTTATGTTAAAAGTGGTATTTTGAAAAACACCTGAAAGCGCTGACTGCGGGTGAGCCAGTAGAGAAATACTGTCAACCAGGCCACCCTCCTTTCAACCTTCACTTCCACCCTCCACCTGAAGCTGCCAGCAGTGGGGACATAGAGGACTTAGGTGTGACCCTTGAATCCTGAAAGCTGTTGCATAGCTGTCTCCCTCCCCCAAGTATGTCCAGCGAGAGCACTGCTATCGCCTGGGTTCAGCAAGGGAGTATTCAGGATCTCACTGTTCATCCATGTGCAGAGAGGGAAAAAAAAGACAGGCCGAAAAAAAAAAAATCCCACATTGTCAGAGTAATGCCAAACTCTCTCTGAGTGGGATGAGCAGAGCAGATGCTGCAATGAGATGCCAAAGCGGCTCCCCTTCCTCTGTGCCTTGGGTGCCTATAAATTGCTCCGGCGCGCGTTTGTCAGCCTCCTCTTCTCCTGGCAGGTGGTACCCAGGCAGAATTCAGCGTTCAGTCTCTCTCTCGCTCCGCTCTCGGCCGTGAGGCGCTCGCCGCTGCTCGCTAGCTCCTCCACTCCAGCCCCGAGGCTCGCCCAGCCAACAGTGCCAGCCGCCGCCGCTGCTCCGCGCACCCGGGGGGCGCCTGGTCAGAGCTCGTGCGGCCAGCGCGGGACTTTGAGGTGCGCTTCTATTAGAGTTGTGGTGGCTGCAGAGGAGGGGGGAAAAGGCAGGGGACGGGCGAAGAGACCCAGCGAAAGAAGAGAAGGAGGAGGCAGAAAAAGGCAACTTCAGACGGAAAGTTGGTGCGAACTGGCGCAGTCTGCAAAAACGGAAAAGTCGATCGCAGGCAGCGGTGGCATAAAAGTGTGAGAGACCAGGACCAGCGCGAGAGGCAGCGGCTGGCTCTGCCCTCCGGGTGGCCGCGCCGGCGCCGGCGCCAGCCACAGGTGCGAAGGGGCTCGCAGGAGGCGAGAGGGCGCCCTGCGCACCCCTCCCCCAGCCCCCACCCTTTGCTTGGGACTTCAGCTCAAGTCACTTGGCGCCCGAGCTCCCTCCCCAGCCGCAACCTCAGCTGGGGGAGCAGGAGCCGGGCGAGGAGCGGCCGGCGCCCGCCTGCCCAGGGGAGTTGGGGTTCGAAGGGGATTGTTTTCGGCTCTAAGGAGGTCCCCGCCCAACCTTCAAAATTTTGTCCAAAAGCAGACAAGAGGATCGCCCCGCGCTGAGCCGGCTGGTGGGCAGCAGGAGGCGCCTGATCGCCGCCGGGGCGCTGGGGGTAGTGATGGTGCTGCTGCTGGTCATCCTCATCCCGGTGCTGGTGAGCTCGGCCGGCACGTCGGCGCACTACGAGATGCTGGGCACCTGCCGCATGGTCTGCGACCCCTATGGGGGCACCAAGGCGCCCAGCACCGCCGCCACGCCCGACCGTGGCCTCATGCAGTCCCTGCCCACCTTCATCCAGGGCCCCAAAGGCGAGGCCGGCAGACCGGGAAAAGCAGGCCCGCGTGGGCCCCCAGGAGAGCCCGGGCCGCCGGGCCCTATGGGGCCCCCGGGCGAGAAAGGCGAGCCGGGCCGCCAAGGCCTGCCGGGCCCGCCTGGGGCGCCCGGCCTGAACGCAGCCGGGGCCATTAGCGCCGCCACCTACAGCACGGTGCCCAAGATTGCCTTCTATGCTGGCCTCAAACGGCAGCATGAAGGCTATGAGGTGCTCAAGTTCGACGACGTGGTCACCAACCTCGGAAACCACTACGATCCCACTACCGGCAAATTCACCTGCTCCATCCCGGGCATCTACTTCTTCACCTACCACGTCCTGATGCGCGGAGGGGACGGCACTAGCATGTGGGCTGATCTCTGCAAAAACAACCAGGTGAGTGCGAACTGGCAGTGGGGAGGGCGGGGAGCGGGGATGAAAGGTAAAGGCAAGAGGGAGGAGACCCCGGAAATGGGGGTGGGAGCCGGCAGAGGAAGGGCGCGGCAACCCTGATCCCGAGAGCTACAGCTAGGCGGACGTGGTGCTAAACTAGAGAGGCGGGGATCGGACACCAAGGAGGGCGCCCCGCGGCCTGGAGAGGGTGGTTCTAAAGTCTCTCCCCGGCGCTCCGTGCGCGCGCTGGTAAGCACTACCCTCCAGGGGAGAGAAGCCGGTAGCTCCAGCACTGGACCATCTACTCCCTCCGACGGCCCGTGTGCCGGGGGGAGGTCCGGAGCAGGAAATAACCTTCTGAGCTTGGGATTTTCAGCAGTTTAGGGTCGCTAGCTTTCCCGGGAATGGGTAGGATTGTGAGAGCCCAGAATGGGCGTGTCGAGGTGACAAACTCCGGGGAGATAGATAAGGGGTCCTAGGAGAAAAAAGGGACCCGAAGGAGTGAGTCCAAGCGGGGCGCATCCAGGGCAGAAGCGGGACAGTAAGACCGGGAGTCACAGGGCCTTTGGAGCGTCCCAGGCAGAGAAACTCACAAATAATAAATTTCACACTCGAGTTTAGTTCTTGGCTGAAGAAACCAGTTGTCAGCTGAAGAGGCAAGGAATGCTAAGAGAAGCAAAAGTTGAGACTTGGGATTTTCACAGTAAAATCACGCACCCAAACACGGGACCCAAACTCTACTGACTGGAGTAAGAACTCGCACAGGAAGGTGGCCTGGAAGGCGAACAGCTTCATCGTCGCTGTGTGACAATGGGTCTCACCTTCAGGGAGACCCCAGCTACCTGTGAGAGAGCCTTTCCAAACTCAGCCTTCTCGCTCACCTAGGGAAGCAGCCTTGGCCTTGACTAAAATAGCCTCACATTAGCCTCAGTCACTAGGACCTGCTGTCCTGAGCTGTTAGCCTCTGACACAGGGGCCAGGGGTTTGCAGTGTTAGGCTAGGGCCACTATACCGTTTGCCAGAGAAATTCGCGACCATTGCAACACTGAAGCATGTTTGATCTCTTAGTCAGAGGAGGAAAAGAACATTTCTACTACCTAAAAGTGTAATCTGACCTTTTGTACACGGCAAATCAGCAGCAGCTGGGGCGAGGCCTTTCAGCTTGCAGCCTGCAGTCAGAAATAAGTTCCTGGGCTTTGCCTGCTTATTGAGTGGCACTGGGAATGGCCCGAGACCCCGCCATCGCCCTCAAGAGGCTTCATCTCACGCAGCAACTTTGACTTAACAAGGGTTACAGGGTTTCAGGTCACTGGCCCTCTGGGAATTCAGACCACCTTAGCTTCAACCATTGCAATGGAAAAATGACGTAATTCAGTGTCAGAATTCTTTCAAAAGTGAAAGACAAATGTCCGAAGATGTATAAGAGAAAAGAAAATTAAAGAAATAAAAATGCTGACCCTATCTTTTTCTACAAATAGTTTAGGGTACCCTAGGGCACACAGAACAAAAAAAGGGGAAATGACCACCAGGAGGCACTGGCAGGGTTGTTTATTATAGTTATTATGCAGGAAAATAATGTTAGGATAAATAAAAATTATTCACGGAGCTGTGGGATAGTTATAGGTAAATGGCTGTAAAGGGCATGACTCACCGTTACCTAAATAGAGCTAGTGTGTCACTCTGACAAAATGGTTTTGAACAGCCCCTCCACAGGCAGCCATGAGGCACCCTTTTATTTACAAATTGGCTCTCTTCTGACCAAAAGGTTAGGTCTGGGAAATACTATCAGGCTGAAGAGATTTTTTTTTTTTCCCTTAGAGGTATCAATTAAAATGGAGTAAGTTTCCAGTTTTGTCCATAAGTGTATAAAAATGGTCATATTTTAAGACATCTGGATGCTGCAACTGCATACACAAGTCAGAATAATACATAAAAATTAGTTTAAATGTTGATGTCTAGACTATGGAGATTGTTTATTGCAGGGTTCTAAGCAAAACATTTTCTTCAGATACTCTGTGTGCATTTTGTTTTTAAAATTATTTCATTGTTTGGGGTATAAGCTGCTCCTTTGTATCACTCTAGCTTACACATTCTATGAGGATCAGAAAAACAAGGAAGGCAAAATAGTCCAACTACAAGGTATAATGCTTTCCGATGCCAATATTAAGCTGTATTTCTGCAAAAGGTGTGCAACAGGTAATTCAGAAAAATAAATAATATAGTGGTAAACAACATATTTTTTTAGTTTGGTGTGGACTATTTTAGAAAATGGTTCTATTTCAATATCATGGTTAAGGAATTTTATCTCTAGAACTATTTTATCAAGTCTGGTCTGCACCACTTATGAATAGGAAATCTTGTAAAAATCTCTTTTTTATTTTAAATAAATACTTTATCTTTGATTTTCAATTATACTCTTGTCTGATCACTTTTTAGAATGGCAGTTTTTCCCCACTCCCCAAGCTGAACCAGTTTGTTTTCATAATATAAAAAACTCAGAGATTCATGTCAGTGTAATGTTCTATGGTTTGAGTGGATTGAGAAGTGCAAAAAATAAACAAAAAAATACAGTTCACTCTAGGAGGGAGCAATGCCTTTGGACCATAACTGTATCAGAGCCATTTTTTAAAAAAAATTGTTTGTATTGAATGTAGGATCACAGATGGAAACATCAAAGGCCAGTAAATTAACCTGATGTGCCACTTAACCTTTTGTTTATGATTCCACAGAAGTACAATGAAAATGAAATTATGAGAACATCAGCAGCAATTAATTAAATTAGCAAATGTTACCATCAACATTGTCTCTAATGATAAGCCCTCAACAATAAGATAATGCTAAAACTATACAACCTATTACATCCTCAAAACAGACCACTAAAAGGACCACGGTTCTCATATTCCCCATGAAACCATCAACCTAAATTTAATCTTACCATTTGTTGAGAGCCCATGACAGTGCACATTAAAGGTAAAAGTTGGACTCAAATAGCTTACAGAGATACAGGGAAAGAATTTTAATGCTTATATATTTGTAGCTGGAAACCTGAAAAAAATGTTATATGAATACAATTATTATAATGCTGCTCTAATAAGCCCCTCTAATAAAAATGAAACTGGTTTAGGATTAGAATTATAAAATAATAAAAGACCAGTTTTTTACTCGTAAGAATTTATTAGCTATGGCAATAAACACGAAATATATTGGAAAAAAAATGAATAGTTTGTGGTTTGATATTACTTTATTAGAGAGATTAATGACACATCAGACTAATTATTCTTGTAGGGGCAGTGAAAGATGGACTAAAGATAAAGCAGAATCTAAATAGTTTACCTAATAAGAAAAGATTTTAAAGCAAATACAGGTAGAAATGAGTATATTATAGAAAAGGACACATTGTAGTCCCTGACAAAATGCTGAAATCAGTGTACATTTAGGAACCTGAAAATTGCCTTCAGGGTGAATGCATTACCTTCCTCAATAGTTTGATGGCTTAAAGGAAGAATTGCTGAAGTCACTGTGCTAGATACTAGAGCTTGAAATTTCAAGTCCCATTATACCTGTAGAGTATGAACAGGTGAGTGGCATACTCAAGCCCTGTGCACTGAAGTATGGAGACTACTTAATTGGGAAAGTCTTGTGATGGAATATAGGTTTAAATCTTAGAGAACTGCTTTCATTATACAGCAATCACACTGGCTTTATCCAACAAAGGAAGTGAAAACCGTTCAGGGTGACTGTCCAGTCTCTGGAATCTCTCCAATGCATCTTCAAGGTTTTGAATTGAAAATGGTAATGTTTATGTGGCTTTGTGATTATACCCTATAGAATAAAAACTACATTAAAAAAGACTACTGTCTCTAAATTAAGTGATTTTTAATGTGTCCTGGTTGCCAAGTGCAATCTTTGTGTAGAAAACAATGATACAAGACTCATAGGATATTAACTAAATACACAAAGCACTGAATAAAATGTGTGTCTGGTTATTAATAATAGCTGAGATGTATATTATATTCGATAATTAATACATTACTAACATAGCTAAGTATTCTTTTGTATTTAAATTTTCTCATCCATTAAAAATCCACGTTAAAAAAATCAAGTCATAACCCTCTGGTGTAGATTTTTTCCCCTGGGATTTAATGACTAGATGAAATTAATTAAATTAATCAAAGCCTTCAACTTCTACAAACTGACGATTAATTCCTAGGAAATACTATGTGTGTAAATGTGTTATTATTTAGTGGTCAAGACCGATCACTTCACTATTGAGTCAATTGCCTCTGAGCATAATTGCATGGTATATTGCTTTCATCATATTAGTGCCAGTTAGCACACTGTTAAGCAGTTCTAAATCCTTTAAGCCCTTTACTCCTTTTGCTATGTGATATCCAAAAAGAAATTTTTAAAATACTACTCATATTACTTCACCAGTTCAGCAGTGTCAAAGATCCTTCTCCTTTTTTAACATTTCAGCATTAATGTGAGGATATATCACATGAAATTTTAATTTGAGAACCTATCATTTAAATTTTGAAAGAAATGCATGGCAATTCTTGACTTATGTCTCATTTCTCTCATTTTGCCAAGTGATAAAATCCAGCATATTGTACCCCAAGTCATGCATTATTACATAGTGCAGGTTTACAAAACCACTAAATCACTTGCTGTGTTATTCAGGGAAATATCATTATGGTGGAATAGAAACAAGCCACAAAGTAGAAGATGTGTTACTGAAATAAATCAAATCCAAGTCTGCCTATTCTAAGAGTTTCCAAGGCAGAATCAAAATATGTCTAAATGAATATGAAGCCTAATTTGAGTTGAGGATGTGACAGAATGTCCATATTACATGATAAGATAGGCAATTTGACTGTTTGCAAATGTTTATCAGCTCACTAATGAGACCACAGGCTCAACATGAGCAGATTATAAGCAACCTATGTCCTCAAAGCAAAAGCACCTTAAAATATAAAAGGATATTAAATGAGCATTCAAAAATTCTAGAAATTTGAGAGAGCTCAAATCATGGCAATTTAGTTCCTTCTATAACTTTTAGATATGTTGCAATTAAATTGTTGATTTAAATGCACATATAATTGACAAAAAAGCACAAATAGAAAAAAAAGAACTCTGAAAACGTGGGTGGTATAACTAAAGATGTTTAAATGAGTTGAGCTTTGGAAGCAGCCTGGTAAAAGGGGTTTTAAAATGTGTTAGATTTTGAAAGTCCTAAAGCAAAGGGCTTTCTTTTTTCTTTTTATATAGTAGCAGAATGGTACTTCTCTGGGTCTTTACCTACTGTGGATCTCAATTTTCTAACAATTGTGATGAGCCAACGAAGTTAAACTTGAACTTCTGTACTCATACTCAGTTGGTTAGAATATTGCTATTTGGTTTATATTAAAATGCAAAACAATACTATTATTTCCATTTCAAAAGGTGATTGGGCATAGGGATTCAAGGAGTTAGAAAAAGTAGTGATGTAGGAAGAGATTAGATTGGTATGTTTTGTTTACAATGATAGAAAAGATTGCTGGAATAGCCCTCAGTGAAGCACCATTTTCTCCCTTTCTTTGCAATAACATAGTTGCAACTGTTACAGAGAGGGACTTGCAAAGTTCAGAGGCCATGTAGATGTCCCCACACTCTCTGTGCTCCAGTAGCAAGTCTGCTTAGGATGCTGTGTGAATGGTAAAAGACGAAAACTTGAGAATTCTCTTTTACAAACTCTAATTCTTGTCTGTTTCATATAGGTGCGGGCTAGTGCCATTGCCCAAGATGCTGATCAGAATTACGATTATGCCAGTAACAGTGTGGTTCTGCATCTGGAGCCGGGAGATGAAGTCTATATCAAATTAGATGGTGGGAAAGCCCATGGAGGAAACAACAACAAATACAGCACATTTTCTGGATTTATTATTTATGCTGACTGATAATGCAGAAACTAAGCTTATTATTCTGAGTTTGAACACTGGATTTGAATGGCTACCGTCAGTGAATCAAGGATCCCAGGGGATGCCAATTGCAGGGCACCTCGGTTGTGTAAATGTGGGGAAATCAAATGCTACCTGACTCACATCTGTATCACTCAGAAACTTTATGTAAAAAAGTATTTAAAGCAAGATAAGCAGATGTGTGATCCACTACCGCCAAAGCAAATACTCCTATCGTTAGTGTCCATGTGAATGAAGTCCTATTATAGATCACAAATTTTTATAGAAAAATCTAAGACACTGAATTATTTCTTCAATATATATGATACTTTGGTGTACTGTGATCTTGCTGCTCTTATCCATATGTCAGCTTTGGTTCTTGTGAGTTTTCCTGCTTATTATGATACTGGAGTCCATTCATAGTGTATGGAAGAATCATTTTACCCTGCAGGAGAAGGTCTAATTGAAGTAATGCTGCTTGTCCCCAAAGAAATTGTTTGCCTTGTACTCTTGTTAACTTTAGAGCTAGACCTGGGAAAGATTCAACTTCAAGCCTTAACCTGGAATTTTCTGGATTTGTGGGAATTCCCAAGCCTATGATCATTTTCACATTTTCCTTTTATTATGAATTTTCTTTTTTTCCTTTTCTAGTGATAGTCTTTAAAAATAGATATTGAAATTGTACCATAGGATTACCCTCTAAGTGTGAAAATGTGTAATTATGTATGGTATTTAGAAAATCCCGTGTGTCCATTTTGTCAATAGAATACACCTAGATTTACTTGGAAAGTCAGAGAAATTTATTCTTTGGTTTTAAATCAGACTGAGGCTTTTGCCTTTTTTGGAACAAAAGATTATTCATAACCCAATGCACAAAGGTTTAATTTGAGCTTCTGCATGCATCACCAAGGGGACACTAGGTAAGGCCTTCAAACAGTTACTACAAATCTGTGGCCTGAGGTTATTTCAAAATTAACAATTCCACATCTAACCAATATGATGACAAAGTGTATATATTTTATATAAATACCTGCCACACACATTTATATACATATACATATATGTTAGATGAAATATTATATATATAATATATATATATATGGCTTCAGTCCATGAGGCACAGTGGCTGTACAGCCTCAAAATTTTAATTTAAAAAAAGTATATGTGTATATATACACACAGAAACATGCATAAATTATTTGACTTATTTTGGATTGAAATATATTTTAGATGATGAAAATATATAGAGTTATGTTATCAAAATAATCAAAACAACTTCTCTTTAAGAGTTATACAGAAAATGAAATCTTAACTAGGTTAAAATGCCCTATCTTCACATGTATGTAAGTTAAGCCTGTGGTTGCTTTATTACCATATGCCAATCAATACTTTAACTGCATTATCTGGCAGACTATTAATATCAGGACTGCAGAAATAAAGTGGCTCTCCTTCACAGTGTTTATGAATAATTTGCATTTGAGTTATCAGTTGTTTTCTTTTTTCTTAGTTGAATTGAGGCTGACGGTCAAGCAGATTTTTAGAGTAGTGCAAACCCTTTCTCTCTCTTTAAAACACACCACCACCCAAAGCCATCTCTTTAAGGAAAAGATTAAAATGCATGTTGATTTGTCTTAACTATATGAGAAATCACTTCCTTTTTCATTGCCTTTGAAGACTTTGACAAGTAGATTTCAAAATCAGAGATTTAAAAATCTGCTTGTTTTACTGATGAAGGACATTTGCATTTTTCATTTAAAGGATTTGGTTTGTTATCCTGGCTCATTCCTTTTTGGTACTTTCTGTTCCAATACACAAAGAGCTTGATCATCTTTGATCAGCTGAAATATCTTTAATTTAACAAACTTCGACTTTCCAAGAGTTATTCATGGTGTTCCCTTCTGAAGGTGATGCTTGCTTTGTTTAAATGCCTTGGTCTGAGTAACCATCGTGATTTATATGATTAAAAACACTTAGCCCTTTCATCAAGAATAATGACGAATTC
The DNA here is from genome assembly GCF_964194105.1 of Spermophilus citellus. Classification (NCBI taxonomy): domain Eukaryota; kingdom Metazoa; phylum Chordata; class Mammalia; order Rodentia; family Sciuridae; genus Spermophilus; species Spermophilus citellus. The sequence goes on along the minus strand of NC_138187.1, from coordinate 73,740,527 downwards.
TATTTGGCTTTTCTGGTATGTAAGATAGCTCACAAATGAATTAATAGTTTTTTATTTCTATTTAACAATATGTATTTATCAAAGAGAAATTGGCAGTAAAAGTTTGGAGACATGTTCTAGGTACCAAATGGCATAGTGAGGATTCAATCAAATGATTAATTTATGAACAACAGTGAATATCAATTAAAAGTTTTAACTCACAGTTTTAAAAAAGGGTTTATTTATACAAAATATCAGGGCTGGATACCTTTTAAAGAAGTAGGCTTTAGAATCAGACTGTCATTTCCAACAGATTTGACCTTTTCTTCAGATAAATAAGCATTGTTTTCTCTGTTTAGGCCCGAGGACAAACAAAAAAGGTAAAGGAAATAAAGGGACCTTTTTTTTTTTGCATTATATCTTATAAATTAATTAAATTGTGGCCTTTGTTATTATAAATGTAATGATTCATTAAACTACATTATGTAATATATTTTGACTTTAATGATTGAATTTTATAATTCACTGTTATGTGTTTTTATACAAACCTTGCAAAACACAACAAAATTTATAGGAAAAAATGGATATAAGAAAGCAAAAGGCATCAAAACTTATTTATTATGGGTATATGTATGTAGGTAGATGGTATATAATTAATCTTCCAAAATATTTTTATTGTTGTGATTTGGTAATTATATTACAGTAGTCTTATAAAAAGTCTCAAAATTTAATTTCCCTTACTGCAAAAGCTATTTTAAATTGCCATATTATTCATTAAGCATTAATTAAAGAACAGCAGGATAATTAGTAGGATCATCAATATTACAAGAAACATCAGATTGTTCCAGAAGGGGGCAATTTAACTAGAAACACTTTAAATTTTCTCAAGTAGTGCAGTTGATAGATTAGGAAAAAACCTAAAAACCCCACTTAAGGGATACAGGCTTTAAATCATTGTTTGGAAATACATAATCCTCTATTTATTTTGTTAAACCAAAACGACAGGGCTCAATTAGGTTCAGTAACTCCCCAGAGGTGCAAATCTAATAGTTTGCCAGTTTCAGAGAATGCAAACTTCTCTTTCTCATAAGAAGGAAATGATCTGTCATTAGTTCTATGTAGCTCTGGCTAATATCTCACAGTAGGTTTGAAATCACTGAATGTTACCTGCAAGGGTTATACTCAAGGTGTAAACTCACACATAACATCCTATTTGAAAGTTAGCCATTGCTTGGGGTTTTCTATTAGTATCTTATCAAGTGCACGCTGAGTTATACCTCTAAGTAACATTTTAGGGACGATGTTGGTGAGTATATGAGAATAGCCGTGACCTCCATACTTCATGAGTCGATGCTTCGTGTGTATGTCATGTGCCATCAGAATTCGATCTTCATAGCCCTCCTCCACCAGGAGACGCACCCTGTGGAAAATATTAACCCATGATGTGCCATTTGTCTCACGGTTTGGATTTTCAGGGTGTTTTAAACTTTCTGCTCAGAAACCTATTGTGTTTATGGTAAAGAGACTGTGGCATGTGTATTGGGAGACCCTTAATAAACATTGTGTGGCAATGATGGAGGTATTGCTGCATCCTAGCAGGAAAAAAATCTTTATTCTACGCACACAGAAATTTCTAGCCTGTGATATTTATGGCAATGCCTGGCAATGCTGCATTAAAGATAGCTTCTAATAGGATGTGCCAGTTCCAATGAATGACCGCGTTAGCATTTCACTAAATAACTTCATTCCAGATTTGTATTCAGCTCTTATCTCTCAAATGCCCCCCTTTTAAGCCCATTTTGAGATCTCATTCTCACTCTCTCTTTTGATCTAGCAAATAAAATCAGTGGGTATTTGGGATTAAAATACAGAAACAAAAGGAATCTTCATGATAAAGCCCTGGGAGAGTAAAAATCAGTTGGTTTGCAAATGAAGGGCAGTTGTACAGTCAGTGAAGAAGGGTTGGCAAAAGCACTTCTGTTTTTTGAGATTTTGTTCCTTTAAATTCTATGGGAACTATGACTCAGTACCGGTCTCTGAGCACTGGGTTAAATTGACCAAACAAAATTTACTCCACCTTTCTTCCTTATCAATAAGATTGCTAAAATAATAAGTGGTTCCTTTAAATTTATAATCAGTTGACAAAGAAACAGCTTCCTGACTATTGTCTAAAAATGTAATCCTCTTTGCTTAGTTAAGTGCTGTAATCTGTAGTGTGAGTCACCTCCCGACAGCCACCATCTGTATGTGTCTGGACTCTGGGCAGGGTCTGTCTTGATTCCCCTGGTAAGGCAAAAATGAAACTTGCAAACAATGGTTCTTCTCTGAGATTCTTGTGCAGTCTATATGGGTGCTGAGAGTCCCAAATGGATGCAGCTGGGGGGACAGCACTTTCCTCCAGGTTCTGAGCATTTGAAAGATATCCTTTTGCTTTCAGTAGAAACCATTTCTTTGCATTCCCTGCATGAGACCTATTTAATAACTACCATGGTAAGCAAAATGGAAGGCACTCACACAAAACACTCAGGCTCAAAGTCCTGCCCTCTGAGAATGTGCATTTTAGAATACATCATAATTGAAGATTAGATCTTGTATTTGCAGGTCAAAGGAATGTAAGTACCAGAGCAGAAGAGCCAACCTTGGTGCTTTGTCTAGGAATCAGCATTCATACCATGGGTATCCCATGCCTGCCCCATAAATGCACCGAATGCCGTTTGTGCCATCAGGTTATTTGGTTCATTGAAATGTGCCCTGATCTGCAATTCCTTTTGGAACTAATTCTATTTAAGGGAATTATCTAGAAGGGGCATATGATCATTAGTGGAAAAAAGGGAAAGATTTGACAGAATGCATACAAGATGCTGAAAATTAGTGTGATGTACTTTCATCCACACCTGCAAAGGAATATTGTAGTACAGGAGCTTGTAGAAGACACTTTCTCCTCAATGTTTTATGAATAGTTTGAAAATTTTTAAAATTTCTTTTCTTTATCTGAGAGTTATGAGAACTCACTACCACAAGGGCACACATACGGATAAACAAACTCCTACAAGATGCCTTTTGTCAGGGCTGGGGATGTGGCTCAAGCGGTAGTGCGCTCGCCTGGCATGAATGGGGCACTGGGTTCAATCCTCAGCACCACATAAAAATAAAAGATGTTGTGTTCACCGAAAATTAAAAAGTAAATATTAAAAATTCTCTCTCTCTCTCTCTCTCTCTCAAAAAAAAAAAAAAAGAGATGCCCTTTGTCATATTTTGAAACACAAGGTTATCAAATTGGGAATCAGTAAAGAAAGAATATGGTGGGTAAAATGTTCTTATTTAAAATAGGGAACTAATAAAGCTCATTAAGTCAATGATCTGGAGATCAGTTATCTCATGAGCCAGATCATGTTCTGGCTCTAGAAACACAATACTATTCTGACTACTAGGGAAACCTGCCTGATCATGCCTTAACGAAGAGATGATCTTTCATGTGGCACCGTGTAGAAGAACAGGAGTTACAGAGATGCCGCCAGAAGGGAGGAACCGCTACAGATGAGAAGACAAAAAATCACAGTAATTATAGCAATACAAATGAGTTAGTGTTTTGCAAACAAATATTAGAGAGAGACTACAAAGTGTGAAAAGGCAGAGATATAATAAGATTTGAGAAATGGAGCAGAAGATTGAAAACAGGTGTTAGACACAGAATTTGTGGTGCTGAAAACCAGAGGTAGGCAGAAGCATGCTTATATGTTTTTGCACTTCAGAGATGTCAGACTACTATGGCTAAGCAGGACTGCAGATGAATGATAGAAACCAAGATGTGGGGAACAATGGGGTATGGAGTACCTATAACCCACAAGGTCATTCAGCTATTAACATGAGCTGTTCTGGAGTACACACAACACACAAGGTCATTCTGTTATTACCATGAGTGACCCCAAGGCATGGCTATAATTTAAAGAAATTAAGCATACATACAAACACATACCTATAAATATATGCATATATGAAATAGCACACATGTATCCCATTTATATATATATACATATCTATTCACATATTAAATATTGATGTATGTTCATGTATTCAGTATAATTAAATTTGGCTCAATAAAAGATAACCAAATAAATTCTTGTTCTTGAACTACTAGTCAGAAGGTGCTAAAAAGGAATTCTGTGGAAGCCACTGGTCATCTTTCCCTCATATCTCCTTTATATATGCCCTTTTTCAGATCTCCTGTCTCTTCTTCCAGAAGGTCTGGGAACCTCGTGGAAAGGCTAGGGGTGAAAGACACACATCACTTAGGAAAAGAAAGCAGATCCAGAGAGCAAACTTCCAATTTCCAAGATGAATTGCAAAACATGTTGAAGACATTCATCATGAAATCATGTTTTTAAGATCATAAAAGATAAGAAAGACCTACCAATCCATTTTAAATTATGATTATCTTTGGGCAAAAAATATCCCCTCCTGAGTAAAAACCAAACTGGTAGTTCCCTAGGGAAACCTGTTTGTCGATATTGGTATTCCTGAGCAAGAAAATTAAAATCATAAAATAAAAAGGAACAACAAATCTGTCATAGAACTGGTTTAAGTATTAAAAAAAGAAAAAAAGAAAACATTTGGCTTTGGTTTGGGGGGATTGGCTTATTTTGCTTAGCATGATCCTCCAGTTCCAGCCATTTATGATATGTGGATGCTAATTCACAATGGGGGGAGGACTAGGAAAGAATAGAGTTACTTTAGGTAGAGGGGAATGAAGGGAGGGGAGGGGGTATGAAGATAGGAAGAATAGTAGAATGAATCAGACATTATTTCCCTATGTACATATATAATTATACAACTGGTGTGATTCTACATCATGTACAACCAGAAGAATAAGAAATTATACTCCATTATATATGATGCAGCAAATTGCATTCTACTGTCATGTATAACAAATTAAAACAGATTTTAAAAAGAAAAGAAACAGGAGCCCTGTGTAGTGTGGCACACCTGTAATCCTAACAACTCAGGAGAGGAATGCAGAAGAATCTCAAGTTCAAGGCTAGCCTCAGCAACTTAGTGAGAACTTTTCTCAAAAAAGGACTGGAGATGTAGCTCAGTGAAGTGCCCCCAGTTTCAATCTCCATTACCCAAAACAAAACAAAACAAAAAATCCTAGCTGCTAGCTTCATCAGTCAAGTCCATTCAATTGGTTTGCTCATGTAGAGTGGTTGCCACCTTACATAGCTAGCATAACATTTATCAACTAGCTCTGTCCTATGATGTTAAACTTTAGGCACATTTTAATAGTACTGAGGCAAGGAGCAATATCAATACACAGGGGAAGCAAAAGGCATGAGAATGTCAGGGTCAACCTCCCAGAGTAGCAATCCTACGGAGGTTCCAACTATGATCACTGGCTCAGGATAGTTCCTTCAGCCCCAGAGCCTGCCATGTTTAACTATTGATTCTCAAGCCTCATACTCTCTGGACATCAACTCTCAATTCCAGTTTTGCTTACTCCTATTTCAACCAACGTGTTACACTCATAACCATGTTCTAGTCCTTGTCATCATGGAGAGCTGCTCCTCTGATGGCTCAACTTTCTGCTGCCCACTCTGATCACGTGACCTCTGCCTACTGTTACTATTTACCCCCTTGCACTGTACATATTCATCCACTTCATTGAAGCTTCCAGTTCCTTGCCCTGATGTGCTATTCCTATACATTTCCTATTTCTTTCTACATTTCTTCCCTCCAGCTTGATTCAATGACCCTCATGTCAGCCCCTCCTTTGTTCCTCTGGCTATCACCCACATTTTTTCAGATAGAATCCCAACCCTAGATCAGACTGTTCTGATGTTCTCATTCTACCCACAAAGTTTCTCAGAACCTATTCCAAAAACTCATTTTTTTTTTTTTTTTGGAAAACAATCCCCAAATCATGTGAATTGGTGGCAATACACAGTCATTGTAGCATGCTTTCCAGCCTCCACTGGGTCTCTCATGTCCCCCTCACTCACCAACAGCATGCCTTGCCTTTATTCCCCTCTCCAAGATCCTTCCTTCCCTGCATCCACTCCTTCTTTTTCAGTAGATGACCATGTTTACCTCACCGGGGTACTAGAAAACCCGTGGCTATGTGGACTCCATTTCCTGTTCCTTTCACTAAGACATTTTTCTGCATTCACACCATTGCTTGCTTGTGCTTGTTCATTGCAATGGAGAAAATCTCCTTTCAACCAATTTTCTATTTACTCTCCGGATTCCAACTATTCATCTTGTAAGGAGTCCTGATCTATATTTCTTATCTCTCCAGATTTTTTAAAGTGAACCATCTATTGAATACCTCCAAATTCTGCACTCAGAAACTTTGCACACTTTATTTCATATAAGTTCCATAGTTCTCCTGTGCAATGTCATTGCTTTCCTGGATCCATTCTTTCTGTCTCGTTTCTATCTGTCATTGCTCTTGCTGTAAGCCACATAAGCCATTCACCTCTTAATGGACACTTCCAGAGATCCTGTGTTATCTTCTAATGTCAGCCCCACCTGCTTCCTTCTTTCTCACCTCCTCATTCCTCAAGGCCATACTTACTGACCATGAAAGGAAAAACTCCTCATTGTCAGATTTGATGGATACTTTCAGTCTTGATCTCATTTGATTCTCTCATATGACAGTTGTTTAACCCTTCACCTTTAAGCACACTTCTCCATGGACTTTCATAACATTTTCATCTGATGTTATCAATTTGAAAATCTTTTCGCCTGTTCTTGAATGGCTGTTCCTAAAACTCTATTCCACAAATATCTGGGTCCCCAGGTCCTGATCCTTATCTTTGCTGTGAGTGATCTCATTCCTTCTCTTGGATCGAACTATCACTTACCAATGAAGTCTAAATTTATGTCCCAGCCCAAATCAGAGACATAAATATATGTTTCTGCCCTGAGACTTACATCCTTACCTCAGGGCCCCACAAGATAACAACAATACTTCTAAAGTCTTCATTATCAGACCCAAATCTGTTTCTCTTCCCAGGTTCCTGAGCTTGGTTCATTAAATCTTCATATGACCATGGGTAGTTATCTTTGACTTGCTAAAATTTTCTATGTGATTGCAAAGTATCCTATTATTGTTTACTTTATTACAAATTAGGAAATTTGGGGAGGTTGTATTTTATATAATATTTGGTGCTTGAACATTATATTTTTAGCATTTAAGTTGCAGTAGCACCTTTAAAGAATTCTTTGAATGAAGCATTTTAAATATTAATTGTAGGAAGTCCTGACTTTATTGTGGTCAACCTGGAATAGAAACAGCTTATTTCATTATGGGAAAGAGGAGGAAAATGTCTTTTGTTCTCTTACTGTCGTGGCAGGGATTGAGTTATATGTTTTATTTTTTTGTCAGTTGCCCATCTGAAGTGAACTTCTAAGGCTCTGCTAAGCCTTATCCTACTTAGGATGACTCATTTTCTCCTTGAAATAATATGTAGAAATTTTCTCCCTGAAACAGCTCAGATATATTTTTCTCTGAAAGTCTGTGGTTCAGCCTGCTTACTGTTTTCTAAATCTTTGCTAATACTCACCCAGATATGAAAATCCAAAAGGACTGGTAAAAGAGAACACTATGAGAGATTTTATCATATTTACCTTCTAATTCTTTTGTTATCATCGGGCATATCAATATCTGGGTTGAATTGATAATTGAGAAATTCAGTACCAAAGAGATCATATTCCAAGTAGCAGCCAAGTTGAGCAAACTCCATTAGCTCCTTCTTATCAAGTATAGACCTAGAGACAATAAGACAGACATCTAGTTATTATTAAGAGCATATTCTCCACATACACAGATTAGAAGTTTTAAACAGGCTATGTACTTGAATATAGTTTAACCAAAAGAACTTTTGAGTTCCTTTTTATGATGTGACTATAAAATAGTAAGATCAGGGCTGGGGTTGTGGCTCGGTGGCAGAGCACTTGCCTAGCACAGGTGAGGCCCTGGGTTCAATCCTCAGCACTACATTAAAATAAATAAATACATACATAAAATAAAGATCAAATGCTTAAAAAAATTAGTTCAATTTGTTTTTAAGAAACAAAAGGACTTTCCCACCCCAAAGGGAATTTTTCACTTCTAAAATATGTGGTAACTATATGGCTTATTTGAACTACGCTGGCATTTCTGAAAAATAATTTTGTAACCATCTTTTGGAACTGTCCTTATGATATGTTTCACATTCTTCTGAAAATTCTTAATGGGTCAAATTTTCATTCTCTAAGGATTTCCATGAACAGTGGAAACTATCAAGGAAAATTTGGTATTTGGTGTGATAAATTAGGTGAGTAGTACTAATCTGGGTGAAACCAGAAGTGTTACTCTAATGTAGCAGGGATATTTCCTTATGAAGATTGTAAAGGGGCTCTAGAATTAATTCCAAAGTCTATGTGAATATCACTTCAAATTTTTATAAGGGACTTATACAAATATATATGTTTGGTTCTGTTTATTTAAAAAATAAGATCATTTATGGTAAATTTTGTGGATATTGTCTCATTTTAATGGGTATATTAAATATCTCTATTTTAGGATACACATATGTATCATACACACATACGTACATCAGTGGGAAGACAGAGAAATGTAAGATAAGTACACGTTACAGATGGGGAATAGGATATGGAGCAAGAGTCGATGACCTCTACAAATTTAGATTATAAAAACTAAAAACATATGCATTAAAGAAACTCTGAAGTATCATTGTAGGCATTAAGCCACAGATAAATAAAAATAACCATCCTGCCAGAGAACAATATGAAAAAAAATGTGAGGGCAAAGCACTGTTTAGACATTAAGTGAAGAGAGACAAGGATCTAGAAAAGGAAGTGATTGTTTGGGATCTAAACTTGGCCTGGAGAAGAGTGGGCAGTGCCAGTCATTGCTTTATTTGGCTTTTAGCCAGGCTGACATTTCATCCCTTTGGCAACTCCAGATGCAAGAATTAATGCACCATTAAATGTCTATAAAATCTGCTTCTAAGAGGTCAGAAGTATTTTTAAAGCATTTGTTCCAAATCATGGGAAGACCAATTAAGCTTCCATGTGTCATGGGTACGAGGGTCTTCTACGTTCCTGGGAGTTGAGTATGGACTTTCACTCTCTGAGCCAGTATATTATTATGGCTGGCTTCTTTTTCTTCTATTCACCAATTTTTCATAATTCATAGTTCACAGTATTGCTTTAGGAAGAGAGGCTAAGCAATCTTTCCTTCATATTCTAAAATATGCATTAGCACCATGTTATCTTCTATTAATACTACTCTTTTCCCATCTTCTTACCATGGAGACCATCTTTTGCTTTCAAAATTACTAGGCTAAAAGCATATCTGTTTTTCTATAGTAAACATATTATGTTTTCCCCCAAAGAACCATGCTTAAAAACAAAATATATACAATTGAAATAGCATAAGGGAGAAGAGATAAGTTTAGTATTCTCCCTTATGAGTCAATTTGATTTAATTTGTTAATTACCCAAATATGAGCAAGGTACTGGGTGAGGGAAGTAAGGAGGCAGATGGCAGATGGAGGTACCAATAGGTTGGATCAGACTCTTATTTCTGTTTCTAATGCCTTTTTCCCTTCTTTTTCTCTAACATTCTACAACTAAGTTTTCTAAAGTGAGGTATATACTTACTGAAAAATAAAAATGTAAAAATTATAGAAAATCTTCAGTCTTAGTTCCAATTGAAAATAAAAAGTAAAGTTTCCTATCATCATCATAATAGCTAACAATTTAAGAACTTTCTATATGTCTGGTATTTTACTAAGTGTTATACATTTATTATATCACTACTCTCCGTAATTCTCTTGGGTCTCAATTTCACTGATGAAGAAACTAGAACTGAAGAGATAAGATTCATTCTAAGGCTGGCACCTATACTCTTCACCATCATACTATATATATTTCCTACTTCTGATTTTACTCAATAGAATTACAGTGCATAAAGCATATTACTTTGAGATTTTTACTTTGAGATTTAATTTCCTCCCCAAGACATCCTAAATGGCATTTGAAAAAGTAGGAATTTACCATCAAGGGGTAATATGGAGTAAGGAAGTAAAAAACCACAGAAAGGCAAGAAAGGGTTAGCTTGTAGAGAACTTTAATTACCAAGTCAGAATGTAACTATGTATAATGAGCAATATTTATGGTTATTTTGGACAAATTGAATGTCATTATCAAAGGACATGGAATAATTTCAGTCAAGATGGTTGCTTGCTTTCTTCCTATAAAATTTATATTGGTCTCGGCTCCTTGCATATATTTAGAGATACAGGACTACTTTGTATCACCAGATCAGACGTACTGTTTACATTTGATTTCCACTTAGATGTATAATAGTTTGAGCATAACATGTCCCAAACTGAACCCTCCATCCACCACCCCAATTGGCTGCTCCAGTATCTTTCTCTGTCTCAATTGGTGGCAACTCTGCTATGGTTTGGATAAGGAACCCCAAAGGCTCCTGTGTTAAAGGTTTGGTCTCCATCCTATAACACCACTGGGAGGTGTTAGAACATTTAAGAGGTAGGGCCTAGTGGGAAGTCTTCCAGTCATTGTGGGTGCATCCTTGAAGGTGATATTGGAATCCTAGCTCCTTCCTCTCCTCTCTTTCATATCCCAGCCATGAGATGAACAGCTTGGCTCCATCTTGTGCTCCCGCCATAATATGCTGTTTCTTCCACCAGAGGACTAAAAGCAATGTGTCCACCAGATCATGAATGGGGTCTCCTAAACTGTCAATCAAAATCAACTTTTCTATTTACAACATGATTTATATCAGCAATTTGCTACAGAAATGAATGGAAAGCTGACCAACACTCTCACACGCATCCCACACAGGCGATAGGAATGGGGTTCCCCTTGGTGGAATGGGATGGCTACAAAATAAAAATCTAAGAAAAATAGAACACTGAGAAAACTACAGGACACAGAAAATATTTTCAGAAAGCAGGGGTGGGACAGGTTAGCCGATCATACAGATGGAGCCTGTATATTAAAAAGCAAAATGAAGCCCGTGCTTGCTTTATTTATGTCAGGGAATATCAAAGGCCTTCCATAGAAGGTTCTTCACCAAAAAAGGTTGAAGGTGGGCTGTCCAGTTCCCAAGGGGTTACACCCATCTTCGGAGCCACTGTGAGGGGTCTTCCTAGTAGATCAGAGATAAAGGTCATGTGCCTTGGGCAATCTTTTTCATGGGAGAGATACAGATAGTTCCCAAGGTTAAACCTAAAATCTCCCTGGCTGCCACACCAAGAGAAGACCCTCAAGTAATTCACAGGTGGCTTCCTGCAAACACAAACTTCATTCTACCTGCTTAGGCCAAAAAAACTTATGGTCATTCTTGATCACTTTCCTACTTCCAAATTCCACATTTAATCTATCAGGATATCTTCTCAGCTCAACCTTTAAAATACAATGTTCAAAACTGCCTCTCTTGCTACCCCATTTCAGAAAGACCCCATGTCAGAATGCTGGATCCTTACAATAGAGTCCCAAGTGCTTTCTTAGCTTCTACCTTTGCTCTATTATTGTCTATTTTGGGGGGAGGGGGGCAGGACCAGGGATTGAACCCAGGGGCACTTAACCACTGACCCACATCCTCAGCCCTTTTTTGTATTTTATTTAGAGATAGGGTCTCACTGAGTTGCTCAGGGCCTCATTAAGTTGCTGAGGCTGGCTTTGAACTCTTGAGCCTCTTGCAGCAGCCTCCCAAGCCACTGGGATTACAGGTATGTGCCACCATGCCTGGCTAATTACTGTCTATTTTAATAGCAACAAAAATGTAATTTCTGCACCTAAGTCAGATCAAACCTTTCCTGTGCTCAGAACCCACCAGTGGCTTCCCATTTCCTATAGAGTAAAAACCAAGGCCTTATGATAGATAAGCTGCAAGGCCCCTGTGATATATTTCCATGTGGTCTTCCAAAAGCCTCATCTCAAGTGAATGGGGACTACAGGGACCCAATTCTCCACAAGGATATATAAATATTACATTGTAAATGTAACATTATATTGTAAATGTTGTCTGAAGAATATCCCCATAAGTAGAGATTTGTTCCTAGAGGAAGACTAACACTGGTCAATGAGATTTTATGTACACATGTAAGTTTAAAAACAAAATAGGCAAATAAATAAATAAATAAACAAACCCTGAGAATTCTTACCCTGTAGAAAAGTATATAGAAAGGAGTGTGACTTGCCAGGTGTCATGGGCACACCTGTCATCCTAGTGACTCAAGCCGAGACAGGAGGATCAGAAGTTCAAGGACAGTCTGGGCAACTTAGAAAGACCCTGTGTCAGAATAAAAGTAAAAAGGGCTAGGGGTGTAGCTCAGTTGCAGAGTACGTGCCTAGCATGCTTTACAGTCCTGGATTCCATCCCTAGCAATACACACACACACACACACACACACACACACACACAAAAAAAAAGCAGTATGATTTTGAGGGAACTGGTTCATATGTAAAATATTCTTTAAAATTTTATAGTCATATGTAGTGGAGAAGATTTCCTTAGAAGGAAAATAATTAAATGGGTCTTTTGGACATTAGGAAAAGGTAGTTGAAAAAAGAAAGGCAGACAAGTTTGTTGTCATTACAAATGTGTATCTCTATATGTAGTTATTGGTATTTTTTTAACTGCCATTTAGTGATATGATCTCTCTCTTCTGGATAACTAAACATTATTATTAAGCAATTAAGAAATACATTCATTTAAATTCTTATTGTGGAAGAAAGAAACAGAGCAAAATCCATGGGAAGAAAACAGTCTAAACGATAATGCTTATTTTTCAAAGGAAAGTCCTAAAAAACAGCAGGTGGAGGGAATAGGCATTGGATGCTACTGAAGATTAGGGTGGGAAATGTAGATAATGCCAGAAAATCAACACCTAATAATCACCAGTTATGTAATACAGATCTAGTTCTTTTTACCCTTACAAAAGTAACATGAAGAAGGTCTGAATATCCTGATTTTACAGATGAGATAACTAAGTCTTAGAAAAGTAATTGAGCTTTTGAATTGAGAGGTTGTGAGGAAGCCCAGATTACTTTTTGTAGGTAGGAATCGTGTTCTTAAACCAATCCTGCCCATGATGAGGCACACACCCATCAGACTAGATCCATTCTACCTTGCCAGATCTCATTCTGTGGAGAACTATGCACCATCATGATGACACCTAGAAGCACCCTCTTCTACATTATCTAACAAAGTGATGTAGTTACATGACATTGCCATCAGTTGGATGACCTCCAGGGACTGCCAATGTGCCATCTGAAATTTCATTTATGCAAGTGAATTTTTTTTTCTACTTGGAGAAAGAATTGACCCCAAATGTCAGGATGGCACCATGGGAACAAAGACTCTGCTTGATATCCTTCAGATGAGGATAAGCAGAGGTCTTGCCCTTCCTGGACATCAGTGATCTCACAGCACATCTGATCAGAGTGGAGAAGCTAATCTCAGTCTCCCTCATTTTATATTCCACATCCATGAGTAATTCTATTTTTTTCCTATTTTGCTCTTCCCCAGATTTTAAAGTAGGTATTTTTCACATCATGCCCTAAACAGTGAGGTGTCTGTGACATACAGAAGAACTACTGCAGTTCACACTGAAGGAAAATCCCTTCTTCAAGGACGGTAAAATAATTGCAATATCACTTATGAAATATCTTGGGCTTTACTTTCAGGAAAGTGAGATTTTTGTGTTTGTTCTTATCATTCATAGGAAATAATTTCTTCTACTGCATATTTTATACTTTTGTTCTCCAACTAATAAATTGGTATTACATATATAACATGGAATAAATTGATACATCTTTGCAAGGAACAGACATAAATTTAACAACAACATGTTGCCATCATCCTAGAAAATGGTATCTGAATTGATTTTGGCTATCTTCATTTTCAGAATATACATATCATTTACCTAGTGTCTTAAGGCTGGAATGAAAACACAAGACATTGATTCTATTTTTCAACCCCCTTTATATTCTAGATCTTATCCATGTGCTGAGGGGTTTAGTTTAATGTCAAAATGCACTCTTGAGTGGGAGTAAGAAACTGAGTGAAATGAAAATTAAGACGGGGTCTTTGAGCTCTCTAAGCAGGAAACTAAATGGCAGAGGAGAGGCTGTGATTCATGGGAATGAGTGATAATAACCACACCTACCACTTGTCTTAAGCTTTACAGTTTCAAAGAACTCCCAAACACATTATTTTATTCCATACATTCAAACACATCTCTGCAAATTAATTCGGAAAACATCTATTGTCACCTATCTGGTGCTATCCTTTGTGTTCGGAATACAAATATGAATAAGGAACTTCAGCTGCTGTCTCAGGGGACTTAAAGCCTGTGAAAGAAGATAGATATTTAAACTAATGATTGCTATTGTGTTAAAAGCTTTTATAGTACAAAAAATACAAAATATTATGAAAGAATAATGAATGAAGTAATTCACTTGCATTAATCTCCAAGTGTACTATTCATATAATGTGTGATGAGGTTCCAGTGTGGGGTGAGGGATGGGCATGCCATTAGAACATCTATTGAGAGTCAAAGAAAATAGTTTACTATTCTTGATTTATAAGACTGTAGCCTAACAGAGGTAAAATACATGAGGGAAGAAACCTCCATCCATCCATCCACCCATCTACCCATTCATTTTATAAGAAATTGTCAATCACCTATTTACTATGAAGCATGAGCAGGAAAACAAAGACAAATAACCCACAGTCCTATTCTTCAAGAGTTCAATGTTTACTGGGGAAAAGAGAAATGGAAACAAATAATTGCTATATAGAATTTACAAAGTATATTAATAAGAATACTTTTAGGAACTGGGCTAGCAAAGAGAAAAAGATAACAAACACAGCTTGGCTATTTCAGTAAAATATTTGGAGAGAGGAAAGCCTTTTGTGAGTTGACTATTGAAGGAAGACTGCCAGCGATTCGTAGTGAGGTCTGATGTGTGGGGGAAGCCATAATAATGACCAGCTCATGGCACTCAAAGACATGGGCAGTGTGGCTGTAGCCCAGATTCTGTATGGTTCCTGAGGAATGATGGCAGAGGTGGATGAGAAGTGAGGAATCTAGAGCATGAGGGACTCATCGAAAGACTTTAGGTCAAGGGGCAGGAAGGTAATCACATTTGCACTTGGAGAAGTGATCAATCTGGTGGTTTGTGGAGGTGAGATTCTGGAAGAAAGCCAAGGGAGTGGTTCTCTTCTGCAGACTCCTAAGAGTTCAGATGAAAAATGAGGGCCTGAATTCAGGTAGTAACAGAGGAACAGGCAGGGTTGTATTTGGAGATCTTAGTGAGGTTGACAAGTCTTATCAAGTGGGTGTGAAGGGAAGGAAGGAATTTAGCTACACCTTTGGGTGTACAGTACTGTCCTTGACCAGAATAGGGAAAGGAGGAGCAGTAATTAATGAGGGGCACTGTGAACACAATAAGGATGAAGGAGGAAATTCAAGGGCAGGTTTTGGGAAAATGATTAATGCTATTAAATGATACCAAGAACATGGAAGGAGTAGGCTCTGAAACTCATTGAAAAAACTGGTGAAATAATTATGACAAATAATAATGGTGTTACAGAAATGAAAAACTAAAGCATGGATATTTTATGTGATCCACAGCCCAGTTATTCCAACTCCTAGTCTGATGCTCTTTGCTTTATGATGTACTGTGACTTGATGGTAGGCTGTCAGCCATTATTCTAATCTATGAATTCCTGGGTACCCAGAGGTTGGGTACCATGAAGGCAGCTCTGTTTTGTTCACTGAGCTAGTTAGGGCAAAGCATGAAACATATTCCCTGATAAACCTTTTATCTTTAATCAAATAATTTTTTAAAATTGGCACACAAATGCAACAATACTCTTACATATGACTGATTAATTTAAAAGTGAATTTCAATGACTTACCATTGTAAAAACTGTCTATCAAAAAAGTGATTCCAAAACTACTCTATTCTCCTCATCCTTGAATTTCTCAATTAAAAACCAGTGGATGTACAAATATACAGATAGAACCATACAAAATTCTTTATTCTTCTCTTTCATCTTTTTAGCCATTTTCAACTGCAACCTAGAAGAATTACTAAGCTAGAAATATTCACCTAATAACTGAAATGAATTTTAAAATATTTTTTGCAATTTTAAAGAAATTAATAAGTGGTTATAAGCTAATGCTTATAATCTAATTTACTCTAATCTAATAAAGTCAATATTGGCAGTTTCAAAACACGATTCATATGTTCTCCTACACTGCTAATGGCAGCTCCATTTAAAAGATAAACTCTGCAAATCATTTATTTATTTATTTATTTATTTATTTATTTATCTATTTATTCATTTATATTTTTGTGGCACTGGAGATTGGACCCATGCTAAGCTCTACCACTGAGCTAAATCAACAGTCCCTAAAAACTTCTTAATTGATGGATTTCACTTCACTTTATTTCAACTAATTAAAAGTAAATTTAATTAATTAAAAATAAACTTAAATGTCAGAAATGATATGTGATTTAAACATTGCCAATTATTCTTTTAAAAAATCATAATTTGCTACTTCAATTAAATATTTACCAAGAATTTTTCTTTCACTTAAATTCAATGATGCATTCACACTAATGTACCAGCTTATGCCTATAGATAGATATGTAAATATTTTAAAGATTCACTTCTGCTTTTTTATAGGATTTCTTTTGCATTAAGCCATTACTTTAAGGGAAGAGGACTTTCAATATTAGAGATTAACTGGGAATTAAAAAAACAATAGAAAAGTAATTCAGACTGCCATTACCTATATTTTATCAAGTGTCTTCTGCCCACACTTTTCAGTTCTCTGATTGCTTAAGTCCATATTTGATGACATCATAGGAAGGAATGATGTCACACTTTCAATATTATGACTTAAGTGTAGGTTTAAGCAAAAGGAACAGATGGCTCCAAGAGAGAAAAACCCTTGCTTAAATTAGACCAAAACGAGAAGCTGGCTCCAAATTGCAAAATGTAATTAAAATGTTATTTTAAAATACATTTCACAGTTTATACATCCGAGGAAGAGCTTTTTACAATATGAACTTTCCAGCTGCCACAGAGCACAAAAGAGGTTGCATTTTTCCTGTAAGGGGCTACACAGTTCAGGGAATGACGGTATTGAAGAGAGTGAAGATAAATCTCATAGACATGGCAATCCTATTTGTTAAAATGTCACATTTCATGCGAATGGTGTCAGAGGCATGAAAAATTGCTTCAGAAAAAAAAATTACTAGAGCCAGTTTTCAGTGGTAGAATGTACTGGGTGGAATCCACAGCCAGGGCTTTCTTTGCCCTGGCATTGGTAGAGCTGTTCAAATGTCTTAGTTAAAGAGTACAATTTGGGACACTCAGCAAATGTCAGTAACCATCATAACGTAATTGCATTTTCTTAATGTTGGGTGTTTCCTTTGTGAATGGCACATTATAATTATACATAATAGTGGGACTCATTATGCCTTATTCATATACGCACATAACATAATTTGGTCAATCTTGTTCCCCAGGATTTTCTCTTTCCTCTTCTCCCTCTCCATGATCCACTTGCTCTATTCTGCTAATCTCCCTTCTATTATTATTCAAATAGTGCATTATAATTTCATATGTGCACACACACACATATATAGACAAGATTCATTGTGGTAGATTAATACATGCACGTAGCATAATTTGGTAGATTTCATTCCCTAGTACTTCCCATGTCCTCCCTTCCTCCCTCTCTCTGGATCTCCTTCCTATATTCTATTTATCTCCCTTCTACTTTCATAATTTTTTAGTTAGGCACTATTTATGTATATAAAGAAGTGTTGGGGCTGGGGATGTGGCTCAAGCGGTAGCGCGCTCGCCTGGCATGCGTGCGGCCCGGGTTCGATCCTCAGCACCACATACAAAGATGTTGTGTCCGCCGAAAACTAAAAAATAAATATTAAAAAATTCTCTCTCTTTCTCTCTCTCTCCTCTCTCACTCTCTCTTTAAAAAAAAAAAAAAAAAAAAAAAAAGAAGTGTTGCTGTCTTTCACTTTGTCAAATACTTGCCTGGATTTATTTCTTCTCTCTGTCTCTGTCTCTTTATATAGGTCTCATATTGAGAGGAAATCCATAGTAAGTAATAACAGAAAGGGAAATTTACATAGCACTTTTAGGGTTAAAAATAATTTTTCTTAACCACTTTGACTTATGAGCAAACAGACTTTGGAGGCTTAGGTGACTTGCTGAAAGTCACACAGCAAGTAAATGCTAGTGTCATAACTTGTAACCAGGCAACCTGGCTCCAGTATCCTCTATTTCTCCATCGTCCCTCATGGACATGAAATCTGTGTTGCATAAATGAAAGAATAACTGTACCCAGTGTCATCAAAAAATGTATTCAAGGTTTGTGTCAGTGGGTACTCTTTATACAATGATGTATATTTTTATGTAAAATTTATCACCTGTATCCAAACACGCATGTGAATGGCCACGTGGCACGTTTAAGAACATCTGGATTTTCTTAATTAAAAAAAAAAATCTTCCGTCACAGCAAAAACAGAGGATATGCACTTTTCTCAATGCACTTCATACATTATGTATATAATGTATGCATATACATAATCCTAATATGAAACTGTTAACAAATACAGAACCACATTCACAGGACTCTAAATGTAATAAACCATTCCATGTGGATAACATTCCAATTATTCTTTTTAAAAGTGCTAGTATACTATTTAACTATATAAAGATGTTTCATTCAATTTCCATTTGCCAAACATTTGCTTGGAATTGTTTTTGAATGACTTCACATTAATTCACTCGTATTTATTGAAATGAAAAAAATGTACAGTTCCAAGGATACTGCATAATTATTTTGTGGCTTTTCAAAGACAACCTTAAGGTTAAAATTCACCACAATTATAATTAAATAATCATTTTGAAGGCAGATAATGGGTCTTTTTCCTGGCTATAGCTCAGTGTCTAGTATATACATATGATAATTAGTCACTCATATGTTTGTTGAATGAATGAAGTGATATTCCCCTCTATTTAGTAAAAAGCATGAAAAAATGTTTCAAAATTGTATCATTTCAAGAGTTGGTTTGATTTGGCAGGAACGATCAGAGGCAAAAAGAATAAAATGTGCTGTTGGCCCATTCCCTGAGTTTTCCCTTCTTGTCATCTTTCAGACTGCCACAGGTCAAATTTCTTTATCTTCCACAGGGAACAATTTTCAAAGAGAGTGATCTTCCTACACTTAATTTTTATGCCCTTAATCAAACCCTGAGTCCTGGATTTCCATCAAATTCCTATGGTTGGTTAAATAGATAATCAAGAAAGAAAAAAAGATTCAGGTATAGCAACCATCTATTGCACTCCCGGAAGCTCAAAAGTTTAATCAGTACATAGTATCCAAATATCCACCAACCATGTCATTTTACCCGGCTTTCACTAGTCATGAAAGAATTTTGTTGTCATAAAAGCACCTACAGCTACTCCACTAGTGCATCAAGGTAAAAACCTAAAGATGAATGGCATACATATCAGAGAGGTGTTTGTTTAGTCACATATAGCCCATATATAGCAGAGGGGCTGCTGTCATTGTCCGCCACTTGGAAATACAGATAGAGTTTTAACAGGTATTCCCTAAAGACCTAAAAAGAGCATGCTACAGGGACACTGCTACATCGATGTTCATAGCAGCACAATTCACAATAGCAAGACTGTGGAAGCAACCTAGATGCCCTTCAATAGACGAATGGATAAAAAAAAGTGGCATTTATACACAATGGAGTATTACTCTGCATTAAAAAATGACAAAATTATAGAATTTGGAGGGAAATGGATGGCATTAGAGCAGATTATGCTAAGTGAAGCTAGCCAATCCCTAAAAAACAAATGCCAAATGTCTTCTTTGATATAAGGAGAGTAACTAAGAACAGAGTAGGGAAGAAGAGCATGAGAAGATGACTAACATTAAACAGGGATGAGAGGTGGGAGGGAAAGGGAGAGAGAAGGGAAATTGCTTGGAAATGGAAGGAGACCCTTAGGATTATACAAAATTACATACAAGAGGAAGTGAGGGGAAAGGGAAAAATAATACAAGGGGGAGAAATGAATTACAGTAGAGGGGGTAGAGAGAGAAGAGGGGAGGGGAGGGGAGGGGAGGGGGGATAGTAGAGGATAGGAAAGGCAGCAGAATACAACAGACATGAGTATGTCAATATGTAAATCAGTGGAAGTGTAACTGATGTGATTCTGCAATCTGTATACGGGGTAAAAATGGGAGTTCATAACCCTCTTGAATCAAAGTGTGAAATATGATATATCAAGAACTATGTAATGTTTTGAACAACCAATAAAAAAATCATTATAAATGATTAAATGGTGGAAAGCCTTGTGGATTAAAAGTCCAAACAAGATCACAATAGCTGTTGCTATTTTCCAATAAATGTTGACTTTGGGTGGCTGCATCTGTCAAGGGCAGCCCCCTGTGATGTCCCTGAGGGTTAAATTCACAGCAGTCAACTGGCTCTTCAACAGGCCCATGTTTCTTCAAGGGAACAGATGGTTAGGGGAGGGCCTGGACACAGGAGCAGATTTATCTTGTCAAGCTGTTATCTCCTGGTAAATGACCTTGAGCAGGTCACAAGTGGTCACATGACAACTATGTGGTTCAGAGGTCTCCTAAGGTGATGGCCATTCATTAACTCTTTCTTTTCAGTATAGCAACTGTCCCTTTTGGACAGCCATGTGGCAAGCTGTTGTTTTACTGTGTGTGTGTGTGTGTGTGTGTGTGTGTGTGTGTGTGCATATTCATGCTGTGTGAAGGTGTGAGTCCCAATGAAGTTTTTATGTACCTTCAGAAATATTTAACTGTTTCACCCTTTGGACATACTGAAATATCTTATTTCATGTTCTCAAAAAAAAATTTGAAGTACAACTTTGAAACAGGAAAATGAACATTTTATAGGTGGTCAAGGCCAAGGGTCTGTCTTGCTGGAGAGCGCCAGTGTTCTGAGAGGGGCCGTGGGGGCAGAGCCTACTTACTTTTTCATAAACATAACAGCCTGTGGCTTCAGAACGTTCTCCTCTATATCTGGAAAGGCGTGGTGGGAGAAAGGAAATGATTTTGTTTTGCTCTGGGTTTTGTTTAGAGGCCATGTTCTCAGGAGGATCTTCTTTTTTGTCTGTCCTCTGCATTTTGTTGCATGAAATGCATGTCTGTCTGTGAATTGTCCCCATTATAGAAAGCTGAAGTCCTGGGCCCTTTTGGTTCAGATCAGGTAGTGTGCATGGCCCAGCCCCATGACCCCAGAGAGTGTGGGAAAGGGTGACCTCGTCAAGCTGCAGCCTGCCAACTAGCTTGCTGTGAAGTCACTTTTGAGAGCATCTGCCTCCTAAATGTTTTTTCCTGTTTCTTCATTTGGTTTGTTTTCCCAAATGTACTAGTTTTTCTACAGCTATTTTCTGTGCTTGCTTTCCCACAGAAATGCTTCCATGTATTTATTTTTCAGACATTTAGAAACTCTAATAATCCATCAATAAAGGTGGAGAACGGGCAGCTGTTGTAGCAATGATCTCAGGATTTTCTAGAATGCTCTGAGTTTGTGTGATATCAGATCAATCATTCCACTCAATCCTGAGCCATCCAAGAGGGAAATATTGAAATTGCAGCCAGTGGAAGTAAGGTAACATACCTTTAAAAGAAAAAAAATATGTGTACATTTCTATGTTTATTCATGTCATTTATTTAATGTATGTACAGGTATGGTGTGCACATATATGTATATCCTAGGAAATGAACACTTGTACTTTATACATTGCTTGATTTTATGAGCCAGGAAATATTACTGTGGTAGGAGTTAAGGTTTATTTCACAATTTACTATGAAAGCTTATTTTCTATTTATGCCAAGCATAATTTTCTAACTCACATATACTTCCAATTGTAAATAGATAGGGAGAATAAAATTCTTCTTTAAGAAGCATCTTGAGCCAGTTTCAAGCAGTATGGCAGACTAAACATTCACAGAAAACCTTTCCAGCAGAGTACATATAAAATACTAAATAAAACTGAAGAGAAAAACACCCATATTTTTAAATGATTGGTTGAGTGATTGAGAAGTTAAGACTTGCTCAGGAGGTAAGAACAATGGGAAAGATGATCAAGTGTGGACCAAAGTGAGATCTAGCATTGCTTTAGGGGTTATTAGTGAGTTGCGTGAGACAGAGTTGGCATTAAACAGGGTAGGAGATCAAAGTGCAGATACATACAGGGAGCTGCCCTTCACCCAAAGACAGCACCTTGAGGATGAACTAGATAAAAGCTTGGCGCGAATATCTCTGTGTAGAGATTATAGGTCTTTCTCAGTCTGTCTTCTGGTGAAAGGGAGGCAGGCAGAGTGGATGGTTGGGGGACTCTCTTCAGAATCCATAACCACAGAGGCAAGAGGTGGTGGGGGGGGGGTGGCATACGCCTGTAATACCAGTGGCTTGGGAGGCTGAGGCAGGAGGATCAAGAGTTTAAAGCCAGCATTAGCAAAAGCAAGGTGCTAAGCAACTCAGTGAGACCTTGTTGCTAAATAAAATACAAAATAGGGCTGGGGATGTGGATCAGTGGTCCAGTGTCCCTGAGTTCAATCCTTGGTACCACCTCCCCTACACCCCCGCCCCCTGCAAAAAAGAGAATCCATAACTCACCAAGCTCCAAGCTCAGGGATTCATATCAGCACATGAGTCTAAATCCCTCAAGTAAAAAATTGAGTTTAAAACATTGCAAAAATCTTTGTGTGACTCCAGTTCTTTGAAACAGTAGGGCAGTCAGATTCATAGAGATGGAACATAGAATGATGCTTGCCACAGGATATGGCAGGGAATCTACTTCATGCGATGGAACCGTCTGTCGACTTCACAGTGGTTAAGATGGTTAATTTTGTGTCATGTATATTTTACCAAAATTTTAAAAATTTTAAATTTCTTTAAATTTAGTTTAAAGTAGTCTCAGCTTGGTCAAGCCTCCTAATTGCCTTCCACAAACAATCAAAATGAACAGCCATAAAACCAACCACAAGAAGAAGAAAGAAACACAACCAACCCACTTCTCATAATTTCCACAGAATCTGAGCTGTGCTGATAAGAAAAACATTCTTGCATGCAAGGAAATAACCTTAAATGAATGACTCTAGAAGAACAAACACACTTTATAGTTTGCCATAGTCATTACAGTAGTTTAAAAAGATAGAAATCAGAGTTATCAATTATAAGCTAAATATTGGATGTTAAATATTTTTAAAGATTTAATTGAAAACATGTTGAAATAACAAATCAGCAAATGTAAACAAGCCGACTTGAAAAAGAACTAAGTAGAATTTAATGAGTAAAAGAAAAATTGTGTCTTAATCTCATAAACCAGATAGGGGAAGCAGTGGATTGATTCTGCTATAAAGAGAATTAATAAATAGGAAGAAAGAACTGGAGAAATGACAGCTCAAAGATGCAAATGAATGGAAATATGAGAGAGATGTTAAAAGTTATGAAGGGTAGGTAAGAAAGTCTTACACACATCTAGATGCAAATAATAAAGAACATGTGAGTGAAGCAGTATTTGGAGAAACAATAAAAAAATAAATCCTCATCTTCAGGGATTACAGGCAATGCCAAGCATACAATAAAAAGAAATTTGCACTGATTTCAGATCATGGCAAAAATGCAGAATACCAGAAAGGAGGATGTTGAAGGAAAAGACAGAGAACTTCAAAGGAAGAGCTAGTTTCAGCTCATTTATCAACAGGAACAATGTATGTCAGTTGAAAATGGAATATCTTTGAAGGGCTTACAAAAATACCTTGTAAATGTAAATATTTATTTGTGTTAACAAATTTTATGACGTCATCTATTGTGAACAAAAGAATAAGGACATTTTCAGATAAATGAAAGCTAAATATTATGACAGACCTTCACTGAAAGAATATCAAATGAATGTACTTCAGGAAAAAAAGTAATTACAGAATGAAGACCTAAGATGCCTAGATGCAAGAAGGAACAGAGAGCAAAGAAAACAGCAAATAGAAAGATTAAGCTTGATAAACATCGACCATTTATATGCTTTCTAATAGCAAAATAATGTCAAATCACTGGGCTTAAAACAATCAGGCCAACTTAACATCCTGGAAAAAAATAACATCTACCTTATATGGTTAATAGAATTGAGGATTCCATGGGTATTGTATCATTAGAAAGAAGGGCAAAAATATTTATTAGATTTAAAATTTGATATAATTAGAGACTAGAAATAGTAATTAGTAATTAGTAAGGACTAATGAGGGAAATAAGTAATAAAAAGAAATCAAGAAAGAGTAACTAACTCTGAAAAAAAACCTAGAACAAACCTATTAGTAAACAGTCTATGAAAATAGACAGATTTCTCCATTAAAAAGAGAAATAATGTGTGAATAGGTAAACGCCAAACCAGCCACAGGTTCTGAATATAAGACACAACTAGAACATGAGGACTCTGAAATGTGGAAAGTGTGATATGAAGAAAAATGAAAGTGAAATGCTAACAAATATTTTTTCAATAACAAAATATTTGTGTTAGAATTTACATTAGTAGACAAAACAGCCTTTGAAGCATAAAACATCACTTGCATTACTAGATGTAAGACAGCTCAACATATTTTGATACAAGATTTAGAAAGACATAACAATTTGTGTGCCTACAACAATACACCTTCAAAATATGAAGTATGTACAAGAAGGAAACAAAAATCCATCATGAGAGACTTCAATATATTATTAGTAATCAATAGATCAGTAATCAATAGATCAGAGTAAAAAAATCAGTAGGCATACAGAATATTTGAGCAATTGGTTTTATTTATTTGTTTATTTAGAGATACTTCTCTCTGTTGCCCAGTCTAGTCTCAAATCCCTGGGCTCAAGCAATCTTTCCACCTCAGCCTCCTGAGTAGCTAGAACTACAGGATAATCAATATAGACGACCTGTCACTGTGCCCAGAAATACATTGTTTTAAATTCAAATGAAGCCACCCAAGATCTCACAACAAATGGTAAAGTTATGATTTAAAGGTCTCTCTGGGTCCAAGGATTCTAGTCTTTATTTTATGCCACATCACCTCTATGACCAGTATTTAGACTCACCCCACTGTTTTATGAATACAACTAGAAGATTCCCGAAGATAGTCAAGTATGGATCTGGATACCAACCCAGTTGCAAGGAGTTCTACCTTTACCTAGCTGTTCCTCAGTTTCTCCATTTATTATTGGCTTCTCTGTTCTGCAACAATTATAACTTGTTTATTCTATTCTGTACAGGATTTTGCAATATTTCTATTAAGTGGAAGCATTTTATCAAGACATTCTGTAGGTCTGTTCATTTATTAAATATCAGAATGTCAGGACTGATGATCATGATTTATCAATCTGTTAATATGGCTTTATTCCAAAATGCAAGATAGAACTAAATACAATATATTATTAGACTCCCTAGTATTTGTTAATTTTTTAAAATAATCTAATCTACTCACTTAAGACTAGCCTTGGCAACACTATAAGGTTTGTTCATAAAATTAATGGTAGCCAACACCTGTTCATGTAGGCATTTGTTTGCTGGCCCCTATGCATCTAATATAGCATAAAAGGGTTTGAGTGGTGGATCCTCAAAATCACATAGACATAATCTAAGCCTTGGAACCCCTGAAAGTGACCTTATTTGGGAAAATGATCTTTTTGGATATAATTAAGTTAAGGACTTTGACTATCTGAGTGGGCCCTGAGAAGATCATCTGGGTAGCCCATAAGTCCAATGACAAATGTCCTTAGAAATGACACACACAGAGGAGAGGGCCATGTGAAGAGAGAGGCAGAAACGACACCTGTGCAGATACAAGGTAAGGAACAGCCAGATTTACCAGACAATGGACAAAGCCAAGAAGGATTGTCTCCTGTCACCTTTGGGGGTCACATCAACACTTTGATTTTAGACTTCTGTCTTCAGAATAGTAAGAGATTAAATTTCTGTTATTTCAAGGTGCCTGGCGTGTTGTAATTCATTAAAACCACCATGAGAAACTAATACACTGTATTATCAGATACCACATTCATTAATCTGATGTTTTATAATTTCATTTTCCAAATCATATTCAAATCATAAATAGGTGTGCAAACATAAGCATTTATAGTAGTGGTTCTTTCCAAGGTAAAACCATTGAATTTCTCTCCCTTTATCTTTGTGGATATATTTATTATCCCAACTACTGACAAGCATCAGACAGGTAGAAACGGCAACTATTGTGATATCATACCAAAAGATAAAGAAATGAAGTAGACAGTGACATCTACTATGTAAAGCTATATATGATTAAGTAAGCTAAAAGAAAGACCCATGAACAGTAATGCTGATACTATCTGAAACTGGGGTGGGGGACACAAAAATGGCAGGTTTGACTTTTATTTATGCTAGTTTGTAACACTTCATTAATACTGTCTTTGAGGTGGCGAGTTTCCCTTATATGATTAGTAGTCCATTGATTTTATTACTGATGATTTTTAAATGTCAATTCTCCATTAATTATAGGGTGGTTTACACCAATTTGTAAGATAGCCCACTTACCTATCAAGGTGGCCCATAACTGTTTTCGAGATGTCTGCACCAGCTTCTTGC
This sequence comes from Spermophilus citellus, assembly GCF_964194105.1. Classification (NCBI taxonomy): domain Eukaryota; kingdom Metazoa; phylum Chordata; class Mammalia; order Rodentia; family Sciuridae; genus Spermophilus; species Spermophilus citellus. The sequence continues at coordinate 73,713,811 of NC_138187.1, read as the reverse complement.
AATACTCGGATAATCTGAAATGGTGCACTTGAATTCCGTCCAGGATGGATTGTAACAGGACAGCCAAGCTGAGCCTGTGCGTGAGCTGTTGCCTGCAGAACCTTTCTTTCACTCTCTGTCAAAGGCCAGGAGCAACCAATTTCTCCAATAACGCCACACTTGATACTGGTTCCATCAGCTCCATGGAGAATTTCATTAATAAGGACATCAGTAAGCTAAGCAAGTGGGAGTGAACATGCTTTATTGATGGTGGAATTTATCAAAATAAATTCATCATAGGACATGAATGAATTCATTTATTCAGTCACGCATTCTTTTAAAAGCATATTCAATATTTATTCAATTAATATTGGCCAGTGAGAAAGGTATTTTGTTGGGCAAATAGCACATTCAACAAGTTATTCTAAATTTAAGATTCAGTAACATCCTACTGTGATTATTTCACAAGAAATTCACAGCTCGAGGAAGCAAAAGGAAAAAAAAAAGTGACTCTATGAGAGTACATTCAGTTGGAGAAAAATCTATAATTTAATCTGGAAGCAGCATCTATGAATGACACTGAATCTATGTTGATTGAATCAAGGAATTCTTTATTTCTCTCTCTTATTCAGTACTGTCAGCACACAATACCAATATGACACATTTTAGTTCACATGTATATTAATGTGTAAGAGTGGTTTGTCAGACATAATCCCTGTCTTCAACTTAGTCTTTAAATAATATAAGTATATTAAAAATCAAATTCTAATTAGAAAACAATACAGATGAATATTTCAAATACAAGTAATTTTAAATTTTCAGTGATCCTTTGTGAAAACTTCAAATGAATATGTAATAAAAGACACACATGAATATTACCTATTGGTATAAACACATGTAAACAGACTTGTGTGCATTTAGAAAGAGCCCATACGTGTGCAAAAAAAGCTTTGCCGCATATTTGCAGCTATTTTTTCATGAAAGATTTTCTTCCTTCTGCCCATTCTTGCTTAAGATCATATTATGACAAGAACAGGAGAATGGATTTTCTCCCACCCCTCCTGTTTTGTAAAAAGAGAAGGAAACATATTTGCAAAAGTGCCAAGTCTCTGCCTGCCAAGTTTCACCCTACAGTGAATTTTCATTGCTGGTTATTACAAAATCCAGGGGGAAAAAAATCAAGGTTGCATAACTGAAGCTTATAAGGGAAAAGTGAGGTTTACAAATAGATTGTGGTGCCGCTACTGAGGACTGATATGGTAAACTTAAATCTAAGCATTAATAGGAACAGTTTTTTAATGACTAAAGCATTAAGATGTCCTTCTTCTAAACTTTTTCTTTATGAAATAAAAGGTTATTAATTAGAGGCTCAATTGGCAGATGCCTTTGCTAGTTAGCAAATTTTTGCTGCATGCCCACTACTTCTGAGACAATGGCATATCCAAGGTTTGGGCTATTCTGAATTGAAACACAAACACTGTCAAAGAGCTTAATGCTTTTTACCTGCTCCACTGACATGGCTCTGGTCTCTGCAGAGTGAGTTGCATCCACATAAAATCCAGCTCCTGCTATGATGTGGACTCCAGTCTGTTCGGCAAGCCGCTTCAACGTCTGCACGTCTCTGCTAATCCCAGTGGTCGTGTTCTCTACCAAGGCCCCTCCACCTTTAGCTTTAAAATACAACAATTCTTCCTTTATGGCTTCTGTCTCCTGATTCAGCTGAAGGTTCTCTTTATGGGAATAAGGATTATTCTGAATCCAAAATAAATTTTTCATCATGATCGGTTCCTTAGAGATAGCTTCATGGCAGGGAGAAGGTGGGCAGTAAGAGCAATCGAAGGTCATTGTCAAATGTTCATGGGTCAGGGTGCGGCCCAGTTTGCTTGGTTCCACAAGGCCCAAAACAGTTTGCACTTTCCCACTTAAGGAAGACATTTCTGATGGTACCACCAGGAGATGCTCTGAAAGGAGTGTCTCCTGGGAGGGGGGAGAAAAAAAACCAATAGCCAGAAAACTTAACACACATATACCCATAGGGAGTAGGGGGCTGTGAACATACACCCATGTGAAAAAGAGAATCAACCTCACTTATCATCCTGCCAAAGTCAGAGTCCACCCCTGTGCAGCTCTGAGCGCCATGAGAGGTATCATGCGTCCCCTCCACTTCCACTGAAACTTTGCCTCTGCTTGATTTAGTCCCAACTTCAACTCTTGGAAATATTTCCTGATATTCAATACACATTATTTATTTATTTTCTTGGTACTGGGGATTGAACCCAGAGGTGTTTTACCACTGAGCCACACCTCCAGCCTTTTTAATATTTTATTTAAAGACAGGATCTTGCTGAGTTGCTTAGGGCCTCACTAAGTTGCTGAGGCTGGCTTTGAACTGTCGATCCTCCTGCTTCAGCCTCCCAAGCCACTGGGACTATAGAAGTGTGCCGCCACATCTGACTCACATTTATTTTTTAATGGAATTAAATTTCATTAATTATAGTTATGCATTTTTGGATAATTCAACAATAATCATTTTAAAAAATCTTCATGGCTGGATAGTGTAGGTCATGTGTCTAGCCTCCAGGAGGCCTTAGGTTCAATTCCCAGCACTGCAAACACAAAATCAAAACAAACAACAACAAAAACCCACAACTCTTCGTAATCAATAGTTTGCATCAAAACCAGCCATATGTCAGTATTGTTTCATCAGCTTTCAGCTAAAGTTAAGTGTGCTGAAGCTACCAATTATTTTATTATTCATTTGCAATCTACGTGAACAAACTTCTGTTGAAGGTCCAGTAAGCACCAGAAATTGGAGCAATAAAGAAACATAAGATGAGACCGCTAGCCTGCGTGGTTTCAGAGAGGATGTCCCCAGAACAGCTGAGGGGAGAGGGAACGTACACCTGGGTTTAATAATGAGATGCCTCTACCTGAGGTGGCTTATTGTCTAGGGCATACAGAAAGAAACACTTCAAAAATACTTAAAAGCAAAAATTTTTTTTTGTCATAACGAAAGCAACTGTGATGCTATTGATACTGAAACTGGGTGTCCTAAAAAAAGAGCACAGACCTCTTTATCCTCTACATCCTTCCATTTTTACACAAATTAAGTATTCACCAAGTTTCTATCAGTGACAGCATGAACCCCAGTTCCAGCACTTTCCTGTTAAAAGTACATTTCCTAAGGGAAGGGACAGGGCTGGCAAATAAAAAGGTGCTGCGCAAAGTGGTGCCTCCAGACACCCACGTGGCCAAGAGCAAAACCACTGCGAGAAAGGATGTTCCATGTTGAGCACCAGCCAGACACGTTCAGAGGATGGTGGAAAAAATTGACTGGGAACTGAGAGGAGAGTGTTTTTGAAAGCTCTGAAACTGTTCCTACACAAGGAAATCTGAAATCATTATTTTTCCCCACAACCCTTTGAAGGCCTTGTCTGATGTTCTGAGCACCTGTTTTCTGATCAGTAAATGAGAATAACAATGTGAATTTCATAGTTTGTCCTAAGAATTAAGTGAGATGAGATAATCCAGGTAGAAATACCTGTAGAAGTGTTTGGAACACAGCCCATGCCAACAAATCCCAGCTCTTTCCTCTGGGTCTAAGAACTAGTTTGCATTTCTTGGGTTGTTTCTTTTCACAAGAAGAGGTTGATGATTTGGGGGAACTGTGGAAAAATTGTAATCGGTATAGAGTGCATACAGAGACGAGGTGAAAACACAGTTCGAGGTCAGGGAAGGAGGGTTATAAAGTTATAGGTCAGTTTACTTACAGTCACTGAAATTATCTTGAACATAGATGTTTGAGCTATATTGGCTCCATGGAAGTACCTGATTTAGACACTGTTCTTTTTTTTTTTTTTTTTTTTTTGATACCAGGGATCAAACTCAAGGGTGCTCAATCACTAAGCCACATCCCTAGCCCTTTCAATTTTCTGAGATAGGGTCTTACTAACTAAATTGCTTCAGGCCTTGCTGAGTTGCTGAGGCTGGCCTTGAACTTTCGATTCTTCTTCCTCAGACTCCCAAGCCACTGGGATCACAGGTGTGCACCACTGCACCCAATCTGACTTAGACATTCTGATAGAGCACTTAGGAACTTGTGACTAATGTGTCCACCAAGTCCTGTTTGGTGGCGCTCCTCTACAAGCCAAGCCTCTAATAGCCAGGCCATCCACGTGGTGCCCACTGATGACATCTAGGCAAGTACTGTTCAATGACTTCTTGTTATCAGGAGCAATGAGATGCCTTTTATTCCTTCAGTGGATTACATCATAGCACCACTAATGATAGATCCAATCCTCCAAAATGGATTAATTTGTTGTTTTTTTCCTTCTGGCTGTTGGTGTCACAGATGTGTTTCAGAGAGCCACAGAGGGGTTGAAATTAGGATCAACTGATAAAACATCCCCATTTTTACTAGAAAAGTACCAAACTGCATATTTAATTGATGTATATTTGAAAGAGCAATGTGGTACATTTCAAGCTCACAAGCTGTGAGTCTTTGTGAAAAACAAAATCACTTAAGAAATGTCATCCCTTCTGGGAACTCCTCTAGTGCTCTCAGACAGAGCTTGTTGGTTGGCTCCTCCTATGATCATACACAATGTAACACATGCTCAAAGGATAAAGAAAGATTAAAGAACACACTGGCCAACATCGCTTCAAGTCAGAGTGCGTCTGCGAATGGGATAAAGTACACACCTAGAATTCATGATTCCTGTGTACCAGGAGAGCCCTTTTCTGCTTGAATTTAGCCTGGAAGTTGCTCTCTTTTTAACAAATGGGTCTGTGGCTGTTCAGGACCTTCCACCACAGAGATGAGTTCACAGAACCAAGAGGGAAGTCATGAATGATGAGAGCAGCAGTGCACGGCTGTGCAGACAGGAGTGACCACCAAAAAGAAAGGGAGACTTTGGGCGTATTCCCCAGCATCTCCAGGAAGCTTTGGTATTGCACATACCTATACTAGTGGGAACAGGGATAGCTGGAGCTGTCAATATGTAACCAAAAGCTTGGTTGTACTTCAAATGTGAAAGATGAACCATCTGGAAGACAGAGGATAGTTGGAAATTTCTATTACAACTTGACCTAAGATAATAACCCTTCTAATCCTGATGATTCTAGAATAAAAAATTTAAAAAAAACATATTAAAACAAAAAGGACAGGAGGAGGAGAATCAGAGAACCTAACAGTACAACTATTATAACACAATTTTAAGCCAGAAACAATTAGTAGAATTTGACTGTTTCAAAAGTATATGTGTAATCCCAACTTTTATGAAATATGTAGAAAAGTTAGTTGCCTAATTGCTGAAGATTCAGCAAGGAGGGGGAACTTTGGAGAAAATTTTAGTTTTAGCTTCACAGAGATTTGGCCACAGTTATTGCAAAACTGGGCCATTAGGCTTAAGATTGGTCCGTGTAGTTAGCTTGAATGTGCATTTCAGTTGCATTTCACATTGAAGAGGGGAGGACTTTCAGAACTCTGCATACTTGATATGTTAGATTTCTTTTAAATGCAATACTTCATATATATCTTCCACTCAATTTTGTAGACAATGTTCTTCTCCTGCTCCTGTCTTTGTTGCAGTGGCCCTAGACCTGGTTGAAGGTACTTGTCTTGCAGTTGTAGCTACAGAACTTAACTTATCAAACTGAGTTTTAGTGAATTGCTTTGCAGTTAACTCCCCCAACTTCTTCCACAACTGGAAGTCTTAATCCCTATCCCAAATCCCTTGTTTCATTTCACTCAGTTGTTTCCATGAACAAACCCTTGCTGATAAAAAATGGGCAGGCATTTCAGACTTTGGCATGAGAGAAGAGATGGAGTGAAAATTCTCGTAGCTCTGTGGAGAAGGGATGGATGAGAATCCAAGGGAGCCTGCACAGAGATCCACAGGGTATTGCTATCAACCAGGAGAAGATCAGGAGGTGGCTTGGTCTGAGGTGACATCAGTGGAGATGGCAAAAAAGCAGAAGCAGGAAGAGGTAGAGCAGATGGAACTTTCTAACTGGACTTTCTTGATGACTTGCTGCTACTAAAAAAGTATACTTCAAATAAATGGTCCAAATATATCAGTACTTCTAATTTTTTATGTGTTACATCACGCAGTACAGCAGCACTCCATAAACACTGCACTTAAAGCTGACATTTGATTTGTGACAAAAATATTTTTTAGACTGTATAATATTTTTTAAAGCTTGTTTGAATACTTTCATCATGCAGGTTCAGATCTGTGACAGGTCTTCTCCCAAACAGCATGGGTCTGGTTGCTGAACAAGGGCGACACCAGGAGTCCCTCTGTGTATGCAGCCACCAAACTTTCATTTTCTCAGATATTTATGATGAAATAGTTCTACTTCATGCAGATTTACTGTTTTTAATATTAAACACTTTTCAAAAAAAACTATGCCCAGATAAAGAGAAAGAAATCCAACCTCTTTGGTACACAAAACAATAAGGGGACCCAGCCCAGCAAGTTCTGCAAACTGTGACACAAATAAAACAAAACTGCTCAGAGATACAAATGGACAGCTCGTATCTTATATTCAGAGGAAAATGGTGGGTTTCATTCCTGAGGTTGTTTTTTTTTTTTTTCCGTTTGGCTGAGAAAGTGACAATCTGGGGATATTATTATTAGACAAGCTGGAAAAGATATCAGAGTGCTTAACTAAGGAATCAGCTTATGACATCAGTGGAGACGGCAAAAAAGTTGATTCTTCAGGTCAGTCAAATATGGGCCATCTGGTCAACCCTTCAAGTCAGCACACAATGTGGATTCTGGTAACTGGTACTACTGATTTCTTCAATTTGTTGCCTTTTGGTAAACTAAATACAAATTTTTTTTATTTTAAAAAGAAAAGGAGGAGGGATGGGGCTATCGCTCAGTGGTAGAGCGCCTGCCTTGCACATGTGAGACACTGGGTTCGATCCTCAGCACCACATTAAAATGAATAAATAAAGATATTGTGTCTATCTACAACTAAATAAGTATTTTTTTTTAAATAAAGAAAAGTAGGAAAGGAGGGAGGCAATGGGAAGAAGAAAACAGCATCTCTGCTTAGGTCAGAATGTAACATATTAATTATTTACTGGAGTAACAGCCTAGAGTTGGGACAAGTGGAATAGTATTGTCAAAATACTGGCAAAAAACCTGACATTTTGTTTTTCCTAAGTTGAAAAGCCAAGATCTGATCTCAGCCCTTCTACCTCTCAGAAGAAGTTTCCACACTCAATGCTGTCAAAATGTTTCAGGTCCATATCTTGATTTCACTACTAACATATAGTCCTGAGAATGAGACAGTTACCTAGTTGCCAGATACAACAGGTATGTCTTTTCCTTCCAACAAGAACCCTACACACTGAGGTGAGACCTCACTTTTTTTTTTTTTTGGTACTAGCGATGGAGCCTTGGGGTACTTAACCCCTGAGCCATATCCCTAGTTCTTTTTATTTTTTATTTTGAAACAGGGTCTCACTAAGATGCTTAGATACTAAATTCCTGAGGCTGGCCTTAAACTTGCAATCCTTCTGCCTCAGTCCCCTGAGTTTCTGGGACTACAGTTGTGCTCCATAACACCCAGCATCTCTCAATTTTCTATAAAAAGAATTTTGTCCCATGGATTCCTAGCAATTGGTTGTTACCTAGAAACAGCAATATTTTGAAGAAATCTTATAGCGGGTATGCCACTTTATTTTGTTAATAAAGAACTTTAAATTGTTGTTACTTTTAATTCCTAATGTGTTAAAAACATGAAAGGTCCATATTTCTCACACAATTTCATTTGGAAGTCTGCTCTTAAGGGGGCCAGGTCTAGGTGGAAGAAGAGTTGGGTTCAGAGTCAAGAGTTCTTGTAGCTCTTCCATTAAATAACTGTGTGTCACTTTGGGCATGTTTTTTCCTATCTGTGTAATGGAGAGGTTGAGTCAGTTGACTTTTAAAAAACATCTGTGCTTCTGTGGGGCCCTTGAACTTGAAGTAGATTTTATTGGCCTTCTATAGATACTAACTATCACTGAAATATTCTTTAAGAATGGTGTTTCAAATGTGCATTTTCTATACGTGTACAGACATACATATACATGTAATGGGGGAGTCGGATTTCAGTTTCAGGGGCTTTAAAATTTTAAAGAGGGCTGGGGATGTGGCTCAAGCGGTAGCACGCTGGCCTGGCATGCGTGTGGCCCTGGTTCGATCCTCAGCACCACATACAAACAAAGATGTTGTGTCCGCCGAGAACTAAAAAATAAAATATTAAAATTCTCTCTCTCTCTCTCTCTCTCTCTCTCTCTCTCTCTCCCTCTCTCATTCTCTCTTTAAAAAAAAAAAATTTAAAGAGAGCTCTAGAAGGAATGAATGGTTTGAAAGAACCAGAAATTTAGGGTCTTGGCTTCACTGTTTCCTTACTGTGTGACTGTGGAAAATTTAAAAGTGAACGGAAACTCCACCAAGGCAATCAGCAGCCACCATCTTGGAGAGCTGAAGTATCCACCGCCACTCTCCGACAGACTGCAACAATAAAACAGGTGTGTGTAACTCAGCCCATCCCCCACACATCGGGGAATTCGCATAAAATCTCTCCTAGGCTTTCCGGGAGAGGGAGTATCAGAGTGAACCTGCATAAAGACTAGGGGAAAACTAGAGACACCTGACCTTCAACTCCCCCTCCCATCAGCAGCCAAAACGAAACCTGTCTAGCCAGCGCTGGGGGAGGGGCAAGCAGAAAAAATCAAAAGGATAGAGTGCCGGGGATCCCAATAGCCAACTGTGCGACCCTGGAGATCCGGGCTGACTGATTCCCGCGGCCTGCCTGGCAGCTTCAGAAGGCGGGGCGTCACAGAGAAGCTATTAATTAGCAAGCAGGGAGAAAAGTGGCTACGATTCTGTGGAATCCTGCTGGATGAGCCCGCACTGACCCCCGGGCTGAGTACGGGATTTCAGAGGGGGAAGGAAGCGGTACAGTTCTATCCCCCACAACGGAAACAAAACAATAGAGTGCCGGGGTTCCCAATAGCCACCCTCCACACCCAACAAACGGCAGGTCCAGAGTACAGTTTGAACTGCCGAGAGCCATCACTCAGGGGAAATCTGGCCTAGCAGGAGACACCAAGACTAGCAGGAGAAACCAGGAGACTAGAGGCCAGGCCCTCTCGACTGGGTGGCTGGTAACCTCAGGCCTGCCGGCAACAGTTCACCCACTGCCCTCGTAACTGGGCGGTAGGAGAACGCCCGCCCGCCGGCTACCGACTGCACGACTGGGCAGCTGGAGTCCACCCCCCCGCCGGCGACCAATCACCCACCTGTGATACTGGGTGGCTAGAGACTGCCCGCCTGCCGCGACCGGGAGCTGAAACCAAACAGAGACAGTCCAGTCACACCCCCCCATTAGGACACCCTAGCAAGGAGCCTGGGGCCCGCCATAGCAGAGTAGTGACGTCATTGGAGCTCGGCCGTTAGAATTCCTTCCCAGCAGAATCCACGTTAGCAGGCACAGTTCAACAACACAAAGGAGAGACAACAGAGTAATACAGAACCAAAACAAATCTATAGAAGAGAGCAGAAACACGGCAATCAAATAGAGCTGGAAAGTAACGTGGACAACATGAGAAAACAAGGGAAAAAAGGAGTACAAACAATGCAGGACAACTTGATTCTATAGGAGGACATAGAAACATCAGAAGCAGGGATAGGGAAAGAACTCAAGGCATACCTAACTTGAATGGAAAGGAATATTAGAGAAGACATGAGACAGCAAGTCCAAGAAATAAAAGTATATTTTGAAAATGAATTAAACAAACAAATTCAAATGGCAAAGAATGAGCTCTACCAGGAGATATAGATCTTAAAAAAAAAATCAAACAATAATCCTAGAATTGCAGGAAATTATAAACCAAATTAAAAACTCAAATGAGAATATTACAAATAGACTTGATCAAGTAGAAGTCAGAACATCAGATAATGAAGACAAGGTTTATCAACTTGAAAAGAATATAGACAACACAGAAAAGATGCTTAAATCCCACGAGCAATCTATTCAAGAGATAAGGGATGTCATAAAAAAACCAAATTTGAGGGTCATTGGGATAGAAGAAGGCACAGAGATTCAAACCAAAGGAATGGACAGCATATTAAATGAAATAATTCTAGAAAACTTCCCAGAGATGAAAGATGAAATGGATTGCCAAATCCTGGAAGCCTACAGGACCCCAAACATTCAAAACCATAATAGACCAACTCCAAGACATATAATTATGAAGATAGCCAATGTTCAGAACAAGGAGAGAATATTAAAAGCTACGAGAGAAGGGAGGCAGATTACATTCAGGGGTAAACCAATTAGGTTAACGACTGATTTCTAATCACAGACTTTGAAAGTGAGAAGATCCTGGAACAATGTATTTCAAATGCTGAAAAATAATGGATTCCAACAGAGAATACTGTATCCAGCAAAATTAAGCTTCAAATTTGACAATAAAATTAAAATCTTTCACGACAAACAAAAGCTAAAAGAATTCGCAGCAAGAAAACCAGCACTGCAAAGCATTTGGAGCAAAATACTACAAGAAGAGGAACTGAAAAATAGTGCCCAAAACTAACAGCAGGAGGTATCTCAGTAAAGGGGGAGGAAAATAACCAAAAAGTAAAACTAACCAAACCAAAATAAATAAATAAAGAAGCATGACTGGAAGTACAAATCATATCTCAATTGTAACCTTAAATGTTAATGGCCTAAACTCACCAATCAAGAGACATAGGCTAGTAACCTGGATCAAAAAAACAAATCCAACAATTTTCTGCCTTCAGGAGACATATATGATAGGAAAAGACATACACAGGTTGAAGGTAAAAGGTTGGGAAAAATCATACCACTCACATGGCCCTCGGAAGCAAGCAGGAGTGGCCATACTCATATCGAATAAAATCAACTTTAAACCTAAGTTAATCAAGAAGGATAAAGAAGGACACTATATACTGTTAAAAGGAACCATCCACCAACAAGACATAACAATTATCAATTTGTATGCACCAAACAATGGAGCTGCAATGTTCATAAAACAAACTCTCCTCAAGTTCAAGAGTCAAATAGACCACAACACAATAATTATGGGTGACTTCAACACACAGTTCTCGCCATTAGACAGATCCTCTAGACAAAAACTGAATAAAGAAACTATAGAACTCAACAGCACAATCAATAACCCAGACTTAACCGACATATACAGAATATATCAACCATCATCAAGTGGATACACGTTCTTCTCAGCAGCACATGGATCCTACTCAAAGATAGACCATATATTATGCCATAAGGCAACTCTTAGTAAATATAAAGGCGTGGAGATAATACCATGCACCATATCTGATCACAATGGAATGAAATTGGAAATCAATGATAAAAGAAGGAAGGAAAAATCCTACATCACATGGAAAATGAACAATATGTTACTGAATGATCAATGGGTTATAGAAGACATAAAGGAGGAGATGAAAAAATTCTTAGAGACAAATGATAATACAGACACAACATACCAGAATCTATGGGACACAATGAAAGCAGTTTTAAGAGGGAAATTCATTTCTTGGAGTTCATTCCTCAAAAAAAGAAAAAACCAACAAATAAATGAACTCACACTACACCTCAAAAACCTAGAAAAGGAAGAGCAAAACAACAGCAAATGAAGTAGAAGACAAGAAATAATTAAAATTAGAGCAGAAATCAACGAAATTGAAACAAAAAAAAACCATTGAAAAAATTGATAAAACTAAAAGTTGGTTCTTCGAAAAAATAAATAAGGTAGACAGGCCCTTAGCCATGATAATGAAGAGAAGAAGAGAGAGAACTCAAATTACTAACATACGGGATGAAAAAGGCAATATCACAACAGACACTACAGAAATACAGAAGATAATTAGAAAGTATTTTGAAACCCTATATTCCAATAAAATAGAAGATAGTGAAGAGATCGATAAATTTCTTAAGGCATATGATCTGCCCAGATTGAGACAGGAAGACACACACAATTTAAACAGACCAATAACAAAGGAAGAAATAGAAGAAACCATCAAAAGACTACCAACCTAGAAAAGCCCTGGACCGGATGGGTATACAGCGGAGTTCTACAAAACCTTCAAAGAAGAATTAATACCAATACTTTTCAAGCTATTTCAAGAAATAGAAAAAGAAGGAGCTCTTCCAAATTCATTCTATGAGGCCAACATCACTCTGATCCCAAAACCAGACAAAGACACTTCAAAGAAAGAAAACTACAGACCAATATCTCTGATGAACCTAGATGCAAAAATCCTCAATAAAATTCTGGCGAATCGGATACAAAGGCACATCAAAAGAATTGTGCACCATGATCAAGTAGGATTCATCCCTGGGATGCAAGGCTGGTTCAATATATGGAAATCAATAAATGTTATTCACCACATCAATAGACTTAAAGATAAGAACCACATGATCATCTCGATAGATGCAGAAAAAGCATTTGACAAAGTACAGCATCCCTTTATGTTCAAAACACTAGAAAAACTACGGATAACAGGAACTTACCTCAACATTGTAAAAGCTATATATGCTAAACCTCAGGCTAGCATCATCCTAAATGGAGAAAAACTGAAGGCATTCCCTCTAAGATCTGGAACAAGACAGGGATGCCCTCTGTCACCACTTCTATTCAATTTAGTTCTCGAAGTACTACCCAGAGCAATTAGACAGACAAAAGATATTAAAGGCATAAAAATAGGAAAAGAAGAAATTAAATTATCGCTATTTGCGGATGACATGATAATATACTTAACAGACCCAAAAGGGTCTACAAAGAAGCTGCTAGAGTTAATAAATGAATTCAGCAAAGTGGCAGGTTATAAAATCAACATGCATAAATCAAAGGCATTCCTGTATATCAGCAACAAAACCTCTGAAATGGAAATAAGGAAAACCACTCCATTCACAATATCCTCAAAGAAAATAAGATACTTGGGAATCAACCTAACAAAAGAGGTGAAAGATTTATACAATGAAAACTACAGAACCCTAAAGAGAGAGATAGAAGAAGATCTCAGAAGATGGAAAAATGTACCCTGTTCATGGATAGGCAGAACTAACATCATCAAAATGGCGATATTACCCAAAGTTCTGTACAGGTTTAATGCGATGCCAATCAAAATCCCAACGGCATTTCTTGTAGAAATAGATAAAGCAATCATGAAATTCATATGGAAAGACAAAAGACCCAGAATAGCAAAAGCAATTCTAAGCAGGAAGTGTGAATCTGGAGGTATAGCGATACCAGAGTTCAAACTGTACCACAAAGCAATAGTAACAAAAACAGCATGGTACTGGTACCAAAACAGGCAGGTGGACCAATGGTACAGAATAGAGGACACAGAGACTAATCCACAAAGATACAACTATCTTATATTTGATAAAGGGGCTAAAAACATGCAATGGAGGAAGGATAGCATCTTCAACAAATGGTGCTGGGAAAACTGGAAATCCATATGCAACAAAATGAAATTGAATCCCTTTCTCTCGCCATCCACAAAAGTTAACTCAAAATGGATTAAGGAGCTAGATATCAAATCAGAGACACTGTGTCTGATAGAAGAAAAAGTTGGCTCCGATCTACATATATTGGGGTCAGGCTCCAAATTCCTTAATAGGACGCCCATAGCCCAAGAGTTAATAACAAGAATAAACAAATGGGACTTACTTAAACTAAAAAGTTTTTTCTCAGCAAGAGAAACAATAAAAGAGATAAATAGAGAGCCTACATCCTGGGAACAAATCTTTACCCCTCACACCTCAGATAGAGCCCTAATATCCAGAATGTACAAAGAACTCAAAAAATTAAACAATAAGATAACAAATAACCCAATCAACAAATGGGCCAAGGACCTGAACAGACACTTCTCAGAGGAGGACATACAATCAATCAACAAGTACATGAAAAAATGCTCACCATCTCTAGCAGTCAGAGAAATGCAAATCAAAACCACCCTAAGATACCATCTCACTCCAGTAAGATTGGTAGCCATTATAAAGTCAAAGAACAATAAGTGTTGGCGGGGATGTGGGGAAAAGGGTACACTTGTACACTGCTGGTGGGACTGCAAAATGGTGAGGCCAATTTGGAAAGTAGTATGGAGATTCCTGGGAAAGCTGGGAATGGATCCACCATTTGATCCAGCTATCGCCCTTCTCGGGCTATTCCCTGAGGACCTTAAAAGAGCGCACTATAGGGATACGACCACATCAATGATTATAGCGGCACAATTCACAATAGCTAGACTGTGGAATCAACCTAGATGCCCTTCAATAGATGAATGGATAAAAAAAATGTGGCATCTATACACAATGGAGTATTATGCAGCACTAAGAAATGACAAAATCATAGAATTTGCAGGGAAATGGATGGCATTAGAGCAGATTATGCTAAGTGAAGCTAGCAAAGCCCTAAAAAACAAATGCCAAATGTCTTCTTTGATATAAAGACAGCAACTAAGAACAGAACAGGAAGGAAGACCATGAGGAAAAGACTAACAGTAAACAAAGATGAATGGGGGGAGAGAAAGGGAGAGAGAAGGGAAAGCATATGGAAATGGTAGGAGACCTTCAATGATACACAAAATTATAAGAGGTTATGAGGGGCAAGGGGGAGGGAAGAAAAAAAGGGGAGAGAATTGAACAACAGCAGAGGAGGTAGAGAGGGAAGATGGGAGGGGAGGGGAGGGGAGGGGGGATAGTAGGGGATAGGAAAGGTAGCAGAATACAACAGTCACTAATATGCCACTATGTAAAAATGTGAGTATGTAACAGATGTGATTCTGCAATCTGTATTTGGGGTAAAATGGGTGTTAAAACCCAATTGAGTCAAATGCATGAAAGATGATATATCATGAGCTCTGTAATGTTTTGAACAATCAATAAAAAAAATTTAAAAGCTTCTGATGAGTTATTTTCCTCACTTGAAAACTAGATTAAAACCTGCCTGACCTACCACATAAGATATGAAAAGCAAATAAGATGATACTTAAAGGCACTATTTAAATTATAAAGCACCCTACAAATGTGTGGAATTATTATTGTACATCAAACTTTGAATTATTTTCCAAATATTTGCTTAGTATCCTTAGGCAAATGAACCTAAACTTGTTCTTTTAAAAAACTAACAATAGGGGGTTGAAGTGTATGAATCAAATGGAGGCTCTAATTTGCTTAAAAATGAATGCCTTCACTTCAGGCCTGTGATTGTTAAAAGTAGATTGACTATTGCGATTGACATCAGAACTCATTAGGCTTTTGGACATGCCCACCAAAGTGATTACAGCTGCAGGAGGTCCTCATTATCCATGGGCAACTGGAACTGGAAATGCCTTTTTAAATGAATGCACTTAATACAATGCATTAGGCAGACTCTATGGATGGCCTTCGGTGAACATGCTTTCCTATCTTCACCCTTGTGTGTGGCTCCTTCCACTCCGAACTTGAGCTGGCCTGTGATTCATCTTAACCAAGAGAATATGGCAGAAGTGATGCAATACCAGTTTGGGTCCTAAATCTTCCGAAAATAGCTTTTGCTTTTGTGCTTTGGGAAAACTTGAGATGTAGTGTGAGAAGTCTGGCTATAGCTTCCTGCAGAGAAAGAGATGCTCTGAGACCACAGGGAGAGGGGGCAGGGGGGCTCCCAGCAATCCAAGGTCCCCACTGAGCCTCAGCCTTGTGATTGTTCCTGTGGGATACCAGACAAGTAAGTGAGCCATCTTGGACATTCAAGTGCAGCCAATATCCTGACTGACTGCAGATCCAGGGACACCCAAGGCTAGCCCACAGAGTTGTGGGAGATAATTAAATGGCTGTTATTTGGTGCTATGGATGGAATGCTTGAGTCCCCCCTCCCCAGAATTCATACGCTGAAGTCCTTATCCCTCTCTAGCTATAACTTGAAATCCACTGACCAATCTTTCCCTGTCCCTCTTATTCTCAGCCTTCGGTAACCACTATTCTACTCACTTATTTTTTTTTCTTTCCTAATTTGTTATATTTTTACAGCAGAATGCATTACAGTTCATATTACACATATACAGCACAATTTTTCATATCTCTGGTTGTATACAAAACATATTCACACCATTCGTGTCTTCATACATGTAATTAGGGTAATGATGTCCACCTCATTCCACCGTCTTTCCTACCCTCATGCTCCCTCCCTTCCTCCCACTGCTTTGCCCTATCTAGAGTTCATCTAATCCCTCCTGACCCCACTATGATCAGCCACCTCACATCAGAGAAAACATTTGGCATTTGGTTTTTTGGGTTTGGCTAACTTCCCTTAGTATTATCTTCTCCAACTCCATCCATTTACCTGCAAATGCCATGATTTTATTCTCTTTTATTGCTGAGTAATATTCTGTTGTGTATATATGCCACATTTTTTTATCCATTCATCTACTGAAGGGCATCTAGGTTGGTTCCACAGTTTCGCTACTGTGAATTGTGTTGCTATAAACATTGATGTGGCTGTGTCCCTGTAGTATGCTGTTTTTAAGTCCTTTGGGCATAGACTGAGGAGTGGGATATTTGGGTCAAAAGGGGGTTTCATTCCCAGTTTTCCAAGGAATCTCCATACTGCTTTCCATATTGGCTGCACCAGTTTGCAGTCCCACCAGCAATGTGAGTGTGCCTTTTTCCCCACATCCTCACCAACATTTATTGTTGTTTGTAATATTCTACTCACTTCTATGAGATCAACTATTTTAGATTCCACATATGAGTGAGGTCATGTGGTATCTGTCTTTCTATTCCTGGTTTATTTCAATTCACATAGTTATCTCTAGCTCTATCCATGTTGTCATAAATGATAGACTTTCTTCATTTTTAAGGACTGAATAGTATTCCATTTGTAGATATAATACATTTTCTTATTCATTTATCAGCTTCCATTTCTTGGCTATTGTGAATACTGCTGCAATGAATATGAGAGTTTAGATATCTCTTGAATATACAAACTTCATTTCTTTGGATAAGTACCCAGTAGTTGGGGTTGATGAATTATATGGTAATGCTATTTTTTTTAAAGAGAGAGAGAGAGAGAGAGAGAGAGAGAGAGAGAGAGAGAGAGAATTTTTTAATATTTATTTTTTAGTATTCGGTAGACACAACATCTTTGTTTGTATGTGGTGCTGAGGATCGAACCTGGGCCGCACGAATGCCAGGCGAGCGTGCTACCACTTGAGCCACATCTCCAACCTGGGGTAGTTCTATTTTTAATTTTTAAATGCTCCTCCCTACTGTTTTTCATAGTAACTGAATTAACTTACATTCCCTTCAGCAGTATGCAAGGATTCCCTTTTCTGTAAATCATCACCTGCACTTTTCTTTTGCCTTTTTAATCATATTCACTCTAACTAGAGTGAGGTGATATCTCATTGTAGTTCTGATTTGCATTCCCCTAATATTTAATGATGCTGAACATTTTTAAATTTCCTATTGGCTATTTGTATGTGTTCCTTTGACAAATGTCTGTTTAGGGTGATTGCCCATTTTTAATTGGATTATTTGTTGTTGTTTGTTGTGGTTGAGTTGTCTGAGTTCTTTATATATTCTGGATATCCTTTTGTCAAATGTAGAGCCTATAAGTATTTTTCTCTCATTCTGTAAGTTGTCTTTTCACTCTATTGTTTCCTCTACTGGGCAGAAGAATTTTAGCTTGATATCATCTCACTTGACAGTTTTTGTTTTCATTTCCTGTGCTTCAGTGGTCTTATAAAAAAAATCCAGCCCATTCCAATATCCTGAAACTTTTCCATTATATTTTCCTCTATTAGTTTCATTTCAAGTCTTAAATTTTAACTTGATTTTTGAGTGTGGCGAGAGATCGGAGTGAACTTTTATTTTCTGCATGTGGACATCCAATTTCCCTAGCCTCGTTTCTTGAAAAGATGGTCCTTTCCCAATGTGTGTACTTAGCTTCTTTGTTGAAGGTCAGTGGCTCTATAGATGAGCAGGTTGTCTTCTTAACTTCTTATTCTGTCCCACTGGTCTATGTGTCTGTTTGTATGCCAATATCATGCTGTTTTGTTTACTATAGCTTTTTAGTATATTTTGAAGTCAATTCATGTAATACCAAGGCATTTACGTGGAATTATTACTGCCAGATAAGTCCAAAGACATGGTGGGGAAAAGGGTCACAGTTTTTGTGAACTTTAATGTATACAACATTTAAGAGACTTAACTTATACAAGCAACACAATGTAGGGAATACCAAATAACCAATTGGAATTTTCATGAATAGAAATCTAGTTTTCACTTTCCAGGAAAAAAAAACCCTTACCATTTTACATGGTTACTTAGTCCTGAAAAATTACAGAAGTTGCCACATTGTGGGATCCAATAGAAAGCATAATTTGAGACTCAGCTATAAGACATCTGGCTACTTTACTGACTAGGTAAGATTGTAGTGAACACAATGATACAAGAGTTCTTCTATATAGAATGCTGGCAAAATTGAGTTCCCCCAACTGTAATGAAAAGTAGTTTAGCAATATTATTTAGTCTTAAAAAAATGTTACTTTCCACTAGGAATCTGTCTTCAGGAAAGATCTAGACAGGTGTAAAAATATTTATGTGCAAAGATTTCATCATGGTATTATTTAGAATAGCAACAAAAATGTATAAGAGAATGTTTACATATACAATGTATAACCATTCACATTGTATTTTCAAAGAATAATGACATAGGAAGATGCTCTAATTATAATATGTAAAAAAGCAAAACATAAAACTAAGTATGATAAATATTTGCATGTAGAGAATACTGACTAGACATACAAAAATGTTCTATTTTCCTTTGGGTGATAGGAGAAGCAGAGATAGATCATTTTGTTTCTTCTTTATAATTTAGTATTTTCTAGTTTTTTATGCTTATCTATGACATCAATAATCAGTGAAAGGGAATAAAATGGAAAAGGATCAATGTTACTACTGTACACCCATCAGATGCCTATAGGAATGTCACATGTAAAATCATCAATTATAGATTTCAAATTTCCCAACTAAAGCACACAGGTAGGCAAAGATTTATGCACTCAAGAGTTATTTTGGATGGATTCTTCTTTATTGTCACAGATTTGCTGATTTCTAGTCTTTCCTGGGATTTGATATTGTTTGTTATGCAGATATTTCAGATCAAATTGCATGCCATTTCAGTGGTTAAGGTCATTCTGATTAAATTCAAACTATTTGACCAAGTCCTTAATGGATTTGACCTTGAAGTTGAGTGGCCCTGAAGTCCAGGCCTTCGGGTGGAAGTCCTGGAGCCTAAACACAATTCTGGAGAAGGCTCAGTGTCATGAGTAATTCTTATCACAAAGGAGCCAGACAAGAGCCAGGATCTCCTGAAAACACTTCTATGTGGGGTTGGGAGTAGCAATGGCGGGGTGTTGTTTTTCATAAGATGTTTTATAAGAAAGGGTCAGAAGGGCTGGGGTTGTGGCTCAGTGGTAGAGCACTCGCCTACCATGCATGAGGCACTGAGTTTGATCCTTAGCACCACATAAAAATAAAATACAGATATAGTGTCCACCTAAAACTAAAAAAAAAAAAAAAATTGAAAATAAAGAAAGGGTCAGAAAATATGAATATCATTCATTTGTAAGTGAAAAAGCAGAATCAAGAAAAAAACATTTTAAATTAGGATAAACTATGTAATGATAGAACCATAAAAAGAATCCTTTTCTAAGGATGGTGAAGAGCCTTGGCAGATGAGCAGAAAAACAAGAAGAAAGATGAAATAAGAAACAATTGTCACAAACTTGATAAATATTTACTGTGCATCTGTTAAGTGTAAAATGCTAGGCTGGGTAGGTAGAGTCTATGGGAGATAAAAAGAGTAATAAGAGGGTTCTCGACCCTCACTTTGAGGCTGGGGACAACATGATGCCTTTTATTCATTTACTGAGCTCCTACAAAGTGACAGGTGTCACTTAAAGTACTTTGAATCTCTCTCTCTCTCTCTCTCTCTCTCTCTCTCTCTCTCTCTCTGTAACTTTATTTATTTATTTTTATGTGGTGCTGAGGATCCAACCCAGCGCTTTGCAAATAAATGCTAGGTACATGCCCTACTGCTGAGCCACAACCCTAGCACTTTGCATTTGTTATCTTGAATTCTCACAAATG
Source organism: Spermophilus citellus (assembly GCF_964194105.1). Lineage (NCBI taxonomy): Eukaryota > Metazoa > Chordata > Mammalia > Rodentia > Sciuridae > Spermophilus > Spermophilus citellus. The sequence continues at coordinate 73,693,648 of NC_138187.1, read as the reverse complement.
CTGCCAGGTTGATGTGGATGAGGGTACTGAAGCCAAGAAAATCTTAAAAACTTGTCCCAGGGCTGAAAAGTCACAATCTAAAATTAGATGAATTTAAAGGATGCTAGTTATTGATTATGAATGGCACTTTGGGGATAATTCTGTTAAAATTAACCAGACCAGTTAAGCCTCCAATGACAACAATATCAACTTTTGAATAATTATTACATGCCCAACATGGCATTTGGTAATTTACACAGGTCATGGTATTTAGTCCTTAGAGTTTGGCTGTCTATATTCTCCATGCTCTCTCTGACACTGCGTCTACCAACACATATGTAAACAAACAAACAACTCTGATTTTATCCAAGATTCCTGCCTCAAATATCCATTTGGTTTCCAAATCTGTAAGTCTGACTCCCTGTCATTGATCTTTAATTCATCTTTTCCTCTTTACCTTCACGGGCACTGCCCCAATGGGAAGCTCCATCTTGTCAGGATGCATTAGGGTAAGAGTGCGTAATGGTCTTCTAGCATTCCCAATGCACCACACCAAGCCTACACAGTGCTCTCGGAAATGTACACGCATGTGTGTCTCTGTCTCTCCCCGAGCCTCTTCCTACTTTAGAAACAAATCTAAAGGTAGAGTCTGATAACACCCCCGATTCCACTCTGCGCTTCAGGCAGGACTCAGAATTTCCTGCGCTTCCACGGACTACCCAAGCTCTCACCTGCCTTGAGCTCTTTAAATGGTTTCTGCTTCCCTGGTCTCAGATGGCAAACCCATCCCAGCCCTACTCTGCCTCCCTAACTCAGTCCCTATCATGACAGATTTCCACCTGGTCTTCAGGATGTGACTGTGGCCGATTTCTAATTAGAAGCTTTTCCTGATGTTCTTCATCCCTGCCCAAGCAATCTGAGTAAGGTGCTGACTTTAGGCACTCTCATAGCACCTGAAGCTTAACCTTGAAAATGGACTTCTTCTGTTTTGTCTCTTTGGGACTTGGAAATCTTGGAGGGCACCTCCGTGTCTTATCTGTCATCAGTCCTCAGCTCTCTGCAATGCCTGGCACATAGTATGGTTTAACTAATATTTATATGCCTGCTTATTTTAACCCAGCGTATTCCACACATGACTTTCACAAAGGAAACATATAATGAAGAAATCACTTTTTTTTTAAAGCAGGAGCAAGAAAATTACAAATAGAAGTAGAATTGAGACCAATAAAGAACAATGTAAATGTGTAGTCTATAGCAGTTAACAATTCTTAGAAAAGAGCTGCACATTTTCCTTGGAAGAGTTTTTTAATATATTTCTGACAATAGATAATTCTGAGATCATAACAGATTCTTTTATGGAATATCACATTACCTCCCCAAATCAGAACACTTAAAAATGATTAAAAAGCATGGAAAATATTTTCCCCTGGGATTTGAGGCTGTGGAATTTGAAGCCAATGTTTGTTCAACTTTTTTGTGTCTTTACTCTCCCAGTTCTCAGAAGATAATGAACATGCCTTTAGCTGATTCTTCTGTGCCCACTACACAGGAATATAAACCCTTTCTTTCTTTCTTTCTTTCTTTCTTTCTTTCTTTCTTTCTTTCTTTCTTTCTTTCTTTCTTTCTGTCTCTCTCTCTCTCTTTCTCTCTTTCTTTCTTTCTTTCTTTCTTTCTTTCTTTCTTTCTTTCTTTCTTTCTTTCTTTCTTTCAATTTCCTTTAGTGAAAACAAGACATTTGAGCACATAAAAATAACAGTCAGTGACTTCATCTTCAAGGATAGTTCCTTTCTGAATTAGTAGAAGTCAACTGTAAATCAGAAAACTATAAATACTTAGTAAAATTACAGCAGGTGATTCATGGTCACGGGCATTCCCCCACATGGAGTAAAACTGGATAATGACTCTTATCCTAATGTTTTAAATGTACAGACCATCCACACTAATTTCTTTTTATGGCAATTTAATTTTAAAATAATCTCCTTTGAATGGCAGAAAGCCTTTGTGATTCAGTTACACAACTAACTATATATCTAAAAGGCATTTCCCACAAAATCTTCTCAGATCCTTTATCTTAAAGGCCACACAGTAGACTCTTTTTAGAAAAAAAAATGTCTTGATTTTTGTTGCTCTGCTTAGCTAATTCAGACTTAAAATGAACCATACCACGTATGTTTTTACATGGTCAGACCCAGCCTGGTTGGTGTAAAAAACGGTAGTAAGGCAGGAAAAGGTCTGAGTCACTGCAGGGAGCACTAGAGACACTTCCAGTGATGCCAGCCCTCCTTGTCTTTCTTTGGAGAGCTGTGTGCTGCTTACCTGGACACCCGTATGAGAACCACCATGCCATACTTGGTGAGAGGAGAGTCGTACTTGTTAACTAGCTTTCGTTTGATAACTCCTTCAACTCTTTCCCATACACCGAGCTGTAGGTACCAATGGTGAGCTCTGATCTACTTCAGGAAGAAGTAGATGCTCAGTCAATATCTATCCCATCAAACAACTGATGTTTTGTTCTATCTTACCCACTTTTCACTTCTACACTATAGAATGTCACCTTACAATCTGATATTTTCATTATTCTTGTGTCTTCTTTATAGTCTTATGACCAGGTATTGCTATTCTTATGAAATATTAGCAAAAGCTGCTATGATTTACAGATCAGAGGGGAAAGTTTGGGCTATAAATTCTCCATATATGGGATGCAGATACAGGGAAGGCAGCTGTCAAGGCACCAGCATATTTCACCTGGTAACATTTCAGTTCAGTTGTAGCCAATGCTCCATGAGGGTCTACTGTATCTGAAGGAGGAGATTAAGGAATACAAAGACCATAAGGAAACAGTCTTACTCCTAGCAAATTAAAGAGCCCTCAACACAATGCCTGCTACACAGTGAACACTCAGTGAGAGATTGATACATTAAATATTCTAATGAGATGCCTAGTGATGTAAAGCAGAGTGCCGCCAATGTTAGGAAGTAAGGCCTGGAGCAAGTGCCCTGTGGGATGGGTCTGGACAATACCAGAGAAACTGAGAAGGCTTCTTGGAGGAGGTGGCATGGTCACAGCATGAGCAATTAAGGGCATGTCTTAGGACTAAAAAGAAGCCTGTAGGGGGCTCATACACAGGGTCCACTGTGAAAAACACTGACACGTGGGGTATGGCCCAGAGGATGAGACCTGATTCAGGGATGATCATTAAAGGTGGAGTGTGGAGCGTAAGCTGAGTGCTGGAGAGACAGACAGCCAGGAGAAGAATTAGGAAATGAAAGCAATTTTCCTGGTTCCTCGGGGATCTTCAGGGCAGGACTACATTTCAAGACAAAGGTAAGATTGACGAACAATCTTTTCTCTTGGAACTTGCAAAAGGATTGTAATGACCATTGTCTGAAAATAATCGGTGAGTCTTAAAAGTTATCTAAAACCAGAATGACTTGATTACTGAACTGACCTCTAAAATGTGTGATTTGTTGATGGAAAAAAATTAAATCAGAACACTTAGAACAGTTACAGAAAGTTCACAGTAATTGAACTCTGCACTCTGAAACCCTCGGCGAGGACCGTTACTAATGTAACAGTGTATGAACGTGTCTTCATAAAATTCTAACTGTATGGAGACCTCACACCGCTTTCTATATTGCTGGTTTCATTACCTTCAAGAGTTTCTGGAATACTAAAAAATAAAATGTCATTTACAATAATAATGCCAGGCATTTCCCTGAAGAGCTTAAGGCACTATGTACACTTTAATTAAATCTCCTAATGTCCAGGAGAAGTCAGCAGGGGACCAATGGGAGGTGAGTCACCAAAAAGTATCCAAGGGTGGAAGATTGGATCATAGCATGCCCGCTTTCAGATGAAATCCACTTTTATTGTTTTTGTTGTTTCCATTTCACCAATGGGGAAAGGGGGTTATTTTTCAGACAAGGACAATGAGCTATATGCTACTTTCTCTAAAGGCAGAACACACTGCTGCTGTAGGCGCTGGAAGCACCCCTGAGAGACTTTAAAAACAGTGCAACAATCGTGACCCCAGAGGGTCTTCCTCTGAGAGTCGGCCAACACTTATAAGTGAATTCCTAAAATGTGGGCCAAAGGAAAAATACAGACTTTTTTCTTTTAAAAGCACATAGGAAATGAATCCCTGTTTGTTATGATGAATAGCTCTCAGCTTTCACTGGTCATCAGGAGCTCAGCTGAGTTCTTAATTTACTGCTTCCCTCCGTCTATCCCCGTATTTCCCTCAGTTCCAGAGGGGTGAGTGGCACTGGGCTTCAGGAGGTCATGTTAGGAGTTGGGCTGATGATGTTGAAGACATGGCACAAATTATAGAGCTAAAACATTGAGAAACCTATGGTACGGTTTGGATATGATCTGAGAGTGTCCCCCAGGGTTCATGGTTGGTCCTCAGGATGGCAATGTGAGAAGTGGTGGGATCTTCTTGAGACTGAGTCTAGTGCAAAGTAATTGGCTCACTGGGGTTACTGCCCTTGGAAGGAACGGATCTAGTTCTCCTGAGACCTTGGTTAGTTCTGACAGTACAGTTGTTATAAAAGAGCAAACCTGACCCTTCCTGCATCTCACTGGCTTCCTGTTTCTCTACATGATCTCTCCCTGTCACAGGAGCACTTATATACTATCTCCCATGATGTGACAGCCAAAGGACTCTTGGGGAATTGAGCTGATGTTGGTGTCCTGCTCTTAAAGCTCAAAAACTGTGAGTTAATTAAATCTCTTTTTTTAAAAATAAAATACCCAGTTTCTGGTATTTTGTTATAGCAACAGAAAATGGGCTGATACAAACTAGAAAACTCTGAGCAAGTCCTGACTCTTGCTACTTCCCTTAGGATAGAGTATAGAACCTAAAATCAGACTGTGAAAAACAAACATGTATGCAACTATCATATACAAGTCTGGTATATAAACCAACTCCTTTTCTTATAAAGGAAATTACCAGACTATGATACCACTCTGTCAATCAAACTACCTCCTAAGGTCCAGAAAATAGAATCATGGTTTCCAGGGAAATAGAGACTTCTATTTGGAGAAAAAAAATCATAAACAAATAAATGCTGGTGTTTTGGGGGAATAATTTGCTATTATTAAGGTCTTAAAAAGAACTAGAGATGCAAATAATGAAATCCTGTGGCAATTTTGGCTGTAAAATGGATTTAGTGATCTGGAATGTTTAAAATTGTTTAGACTATCAAAGCAATGAAAACCCAAACCAAAAACTTTGTTGACAATTTGTGAAACTTTAAGTTTGAGGGGAAAAAATGCTTTAAACATAAAGTTTACTAATGGGTCCAGGAAAGAAGTCAAAGTAGAAAATTCTTAGTCCTAAGAGAGCATGGCACTGACCCAGAGATCCTATTTTTTGGGAAAGACTAAAAGTAAGGTAATGAACAACTTATTTCTTTTCCCGAAAGCTTATTTCCTATGAAGGGATCAAGGGCAAATCTGTAATAACTCCCCATATCTTAGAGCAATAATTACTCTTCCCAGTGTTTGGGATGACTGTAAATAAACTCTAATGGAGTTCTAAGTTCTCTAGAGAAAAAGTCTCACAAAATTAGAAGAAAAATCCAACCACCAAATAACAAATTTTTAATTAACTAATCTATGCACACCCCCCCCACACACAGACATATATGTAAATACATTATTATTTATTCATATATTTTCCCCATAAAAATAAGGTGACTTAAAATATTTTAAAAGATTTGTCTAGCACTACATTTTAATTTTGTACTTCAATCATTGTATCACCTGCTTCTAAAGAATTCATAACTGTTTAGATACTTATTTAGATACTTACACAAATATCAACTATTTGTTTAGATTACTTAAACAAACATCAAGGAGATATTGCCTTTAATTGTAGTTTTAATTTTACTGGGTCAACACTGTCAATCTACCAAAGAACTATAATTTTGATCACTTTTTGGATTTGATTTATATCTTCAACTTTAATAATTTCAGTAAATTTTCTAAATAAAAGAGGCATTTTAAGTCAAGTCACAAATCTACTGCTAAAAGATGTCATATTGTTAAATGCCTTTTAAGTAAAGTATGGTTTTGATTTTAATTCAAAGTAGGTATGATATTAAATATTCTTATTAAATATTGAAATGTATATTTATAATAAAAATATTTAAGATTCCTTTAATGTTATATGCTATTTGATCACAATATTTTTGAAATGTAAGGAACCAGGAGGATCATTTTTTTCCATGTCTTCATGTTTAGATGCTAAAACTGAATCCTTGACTTTTTGAAGGTCAGATAACCAAGACTAAAGTCCATTGTCATTTTAGTGTTCTTTTTATTAATCCATGCAGATAGTTACTATGAACATCATGATTGGTTAGCCCAGTTTCCATTTATATGGAAGTACGATTGACAGAATAACATTACTCATTGGTCTCAAAAAGAGGCCACAACCACCCAGAACCGGAAAATCTATTCCCACTCCACTTTTTACTGGGTGATGTGAAGAAGGCACTGCACAGCACTTTCCTTTGCCTAATTATAAAAATGCAGATTCTAGTAATTTAGTCCTACCATCTTAATTTGGTTATTGCAAGAAATTATCATAAAAATAACTCTAAAGCATACAGCATAGCTAAATGTAAACTAAATACTTCATAACAAAAAGTCAGCTCAATTACATCTAAAACCACACAGCAATAAGAACTTGAAGTCACTATTAGGAGAGAGTACACATGAGCTACTGGGTTCTTATAGTATTCAGAGAAGCTAGTGCAAGTGTGTATTTAATGAGTATGTATCTGACTCCTAGATTTTCTTAGTTTTTCATAATCTATCTTTATGTTTACCTATGCCATGTGATAATTACCACCTGAGAACAAATTAGAAGTCTCACTTCCCAAAGGCATGACTGATTCACAAACAGAGCAGTGCTAAGTACCTATAGTTTTAGAATTTGAAGGATTTATTACACGTTCATCCTATGACTAATCTATGGAGAGCATCCCTGCCAAATATTGTTCCCTAATAGTAATATACAGTTTCCCAAGTGACACACAGAATTGGCCAGCCTGAGCAGTCCTTTAAAAACAAAAACATATCAACTGGATTCTCTTGGGTCTAGAAATAGACTTTGCAACTGGAATGAGTGAGAAGAATCAACAAGTAGGTTTTAAAAGCATAGAATACATAGTTTAAAATTTTTTAAAAAATCAGTATACTATGTACAAAAAATAGTTTGGGGGATAGGAGAAGCTCAGTGGTAAAGTGCTTGCCTAACATGCACAAGGCTGTGGATCCTTGATACTACAATAAATAAATAAACAAACAAATAAATAAATAAAATAACAAAGTCTGAAAGAAGATATCCAGAGATGCTAATATAGGTCATCTCTAAGGGGTAGAAAAATTTCAGCAACTTTTAAAAATCTTTTTCTTCTTTGCACCTGTCTTTTTGAACACAGCATTCATTTTAATGTATATAAAAAGGTTATTATTTGTGGAAAAATAATTTTCTCTGGTCTCTTCTATTGATGGATGTACTGCGATACCCACATCAACAATGAAACGAGAAGGCTGGAAATGTTAATCAGTGGTTGTGATAGGAATGGAACTGGATCCAGAACTTGGTACCAGTCTTGATACTGCTTGTCTGTGGAAGCCACCCTGATGTGAGCTTTTCCGTCTAGTAAATACTGAAGGGCAGAGCTGCTGATTGTTTCTAACCAATTTTAAGCTTATACTCGGCTTGCATTTTTTTTTTACCCACAGTTTTCATTTCTGAATTGTATGTCTCCGTCTCAAATTTAAACAAGCATTGCTTTCGGTGTTTAATTACAATTTAATGGAAATACTACTTGCATTCAAATTAGCTTTTAGTTTTCACATCACGAATGTGCATCCAAGTTATTGTGTCATTATAATCTCATGTTATAACGGCTTCATAATGCAAGTCCCTGCAGGGTTGAATTAGTAGTTTCCTATGGTAATCGCCCATCACTATAATATCATAATCACATAAGCACGGTCCCCACATGCTTCCACTGCAATCATTTTGACATTGTAAGAGCATTTTAATAGTATCAGCATAGATTCTCTAGAGAAATCATCTCATTGTCACTGACTTACCAGATACGATTAATTGTGATGGAGCCAAGTTGTGATATGAGAGCTTAAAAAAAATAATGCTCAGCTATAAGGCATTGAAATTTCTCAAAAGGTCAATGCATTCTGTGGTAAGGTCACCAAACTACACTTAACTGAATATATGTTCTTTCCCAAGATAGCAAGCATTTGGATTTTGTTTTTGTTTGCTTGCTTAGGATTCATACAACACTAATAAACTGGGTCAGTCTCTCTCCATGGTATAGAAATAAAAAGCAGATGGCCCCTGACTTCAAGGAGTTTACAATTTAATCAGGTTTACAGCACATTATGTACAGAATGTAGGTAAACACAATGGACACCCTTGTGATAAACAAAGTGTGTTGAAGTAACTGGCATGACCTGAGTAAGAGTAACGAAACTAGGTTTTCCTGAGGAAGAAATGTTTAAACTAAGGAAATAATTAAATGTCATGTACACAATGACTGTGGCCAAAATGGAATGTGTATGCTGTGGTTGGTAAGAGTTTGGTTGGCATCTTTATAGTCACTAACTCTGGAAAGAAAAAAAAAGTTCACTAAAGATATGGATAGTAGATATGGCCAGAGCCCCATCTTGCAAGAACTCTAGGCAGTGCTATGAACTGAAGATGGTTTGTCCCCACCAAAGAACATGTTGAGACCTAATCCTCCAATGTGACAATATTGAGATGTGGTGAGACTTTTAAGAGATGAGGCCTCCTTGGAGGTATTGGCTCATGATCACTGTTATGGAGAATTTAATGTTGGTCTTGTGGAATGGGTTGAGTGGATTAGTTCCTAAGAAAGTGGGTCATTATAAAAGAGTGAGATTGACCCCTCCTGGTCTCTTGCTTTCAGTCTCTTACACATATGGTCTTTCCACACACATATGGTCTTTCCACACACACATACCTATCTATCTGCCATTTTGTGACATGATGAGGGGGTCCTTGCCAGACATGCTGTTGGATTTTTCCAGCCACCAGAATCATAAGCCAAATAAACTTCATGTCTTTATATCTTACCCAACTTCAGGTATTTTGTAATAGCAATATAAAATGGACTGATGCAGGCAGGAAACTTTTCTGCCAGAACTTCTATTGGTTTGGGGGCAAAAATGGAAGCTGGACCTTGTTCTTTATTTCTAGGAGAAGAATTAGCAGAGCTGTTCTCATGAAACAACAGATCAAGGATCAGAAAAAAAACAAACTCTGGTTTGGAAAAGCATTGCCCAACCTCCAAATTTCCTTGGTTTGCTTGCCTTAGTTGAAATTACAGTAGAAAATGACTATCATGTGTCAATGACAAATGGCACACACTGCAGAGACTAGCAGGATATTTTGTTCATTTGAGGGGCCTCTAATCTTCTAGTATTCTCTGGGGACACAACAGTAGAATTGCAAATGGATTATCATAACTCATAAGGAATCTGCTCTGCTCAATGTTTAAGTGAGAAAAACGTCACCGGCAGCATTTAGCACCATGCCTGGCCCATAGCAAGCATTCTATAAATGTTTATGGGTGGATGAATAAATTAACTTGACTGGAAAGAATGTACAGGTTTCAGAGCTGCTGTGGGTCTGAAAACACAGAATAGATTTGAAATATGTACTCTCTGGTCGCATTAACAGCAGAAGAATTAACTGGCATTGCTTCTCGTATTATTAAAACTTGCTTGCCTTCTTGGTTATGGCAAATCACAGCGTTCTGAGGAATAATGGCCGCTAATTTTCCCTTTCTCGAATTGTGTGGGCCTGAGAGACCTCAGAACTACTCAAAGGCTCCGTTTCCGAAAAGAAGTAATAACAGATTTTTAATTGGAACACAGTAAGGATAAAGATATGCTCTCTGAGTGCTCAAAGCTACTTTCACCAACAAGCTGTGGAGTAATATAAACCTATTACATAAACAAAATTAGCTGTCCTTCCTTTGGAAGTTATTTTTAACTTCATAGGTAAAGACTTTATGGCGCTTGCTATTCTAATCTTCTTTGAGTACTTGTTTAAGCACAACATGAAAGTAAACTCTCACTTCTTGGTTTACTGTTTACAATAACCTATCTCATAAAATTTTCATTATGTATTAATATTAAAATGTATTATTATTACATAATTATTAAATTTTATTATTGGTTGTATTACTAGACATAGATCAAAAAAATCAAGAACTTGATATGTTTAAACCCACATATACTTGCCATGAGAACAGAAATTACCCTTATTGTGTATGGCATATTTTGAGACTATCTAGAAAAATATCAGAGTTTTTCTCTTGCAAGTGTATTAAAAGAAACAGAGATAATTCCTGACTAAATAGGCCAATTCCCTAATTCAATAAGTTAATCTTTTATTGATATAAATGACAGTCAGTAGCTATAAGATATCTCAAGTATCACCAAAAATTGTCAACTTACTACATTTCAAAAATGGAAGAATGGACACAGATGGTTCAACATAATGCTTTTCTGAACTTATCATTACTTTCCCAAGGGGGAACAAAAGCTAGAACTTTGCCAATTGCATAAATGTTACAGAGTCAATATGCTAAATTCATATCTTTGAGCAAATCACTTAGTCTTGTGGAAATGTTTTCTCATTATCAACAGAAAGTTAAACAAAGTGATTTCCAAAATCCCTTCCAGGTACAAGTTCTGTGACTCTGTGTAGAATAGTTTAACTCGGCCTCTGGTTTCCTCCATTAGTTCAGTTTGTCCAAAATTTAATAGGGGTGTATGGGTAGTGGAAAATTAGACAGAATATTTCTTACAGGGAATATGAAGTCTGTTTAGGTCTTTCTCTATAAGAGTTCTTTTTTTGATATCCCATTAAGCAAACCACACTCAAACAAACCATATTATAGTATTTACTTGACTATCAACTTACTATAAACAACAGATTATTACTAACAGATGAATGAAATAAAAATACTTCAAAACCCAGAAGTTACAGATTGTTAATTATTTATTATCATCCTTTATACTGCTTGAGTGTTAGAATAAATTAAAGGCACAAGTACAAATTAATGATGGCTTCTTGAGCCCTCAAATAAATGATGCTAAAGAAACTGAAAACTGTTTCTTATTTCTCAAATAACAGCTAAGAGGATCCATTATCTATATGCATCTCTATATGTACACATACACAGTTTTATACAGTTTCAAATCATCACATTACAAACACAGAAACCATGCTGAAAATCTGGGGCTAACTGAACAACAGAGAATTATTTTATTCTCTAGTGGATGATGATATAAGTAAAAAAAGAAAGAGAGAAAGAGAGAGAGAGTGAAAGGTCCATAATCTGCTAGGTATTTGTCAACGTCTTTTCAAAAGTTTGACATATATCCCATTGGTGGCTTAAACTGATTTTAGGTGACCTATGTGCATTTAAAAGTGTTTAAGCAAGTATTTATTCACTTTAATATGTTCTAGGAAAAGCAGTAATGAACATTATAAGCCAGTGATTTCGTAGGTATTGCTTAGGATAAAGCTAAAGTTAAAAAGTGAATTGGTTTTAAAACAAATGTTAAATAATTAGTAGTACTAATTAGGTAGTACACAGGCATCACAAACCCTCCTGAAGAGGATATGGGAATTATAAAAGCTTCAAGAGAACTGACAAAAATCACACTGAATTTGTGAAAATTAAAGGGCCTATAGATCTCTATACAATATTTTATATCACATTCATATAGATCGCTATACAATATTTTATTTTTTTCTTTTTTTTCTTTTTTTTAATTGTTGGTCATTCAAAACATTACAGAGTTCTTAATATATCATATTTCACAGTTTGATTCAAGTGGGTTATGAACTCCCATTTTTACCCCGTATACAGATTGCTGTATCACATCAGTTACACCATTGCCATCCATTTCCCTCCAAATTCTATGATTTTGTCATTTTTTAATGCAGAGTAATACTCCATTGTGTATAAATGCCACATTTTTTTTATCCATTCATCTATTGAATGGCATCTAGGTTGGTTCCACAATCTTGCTATCGTGAATTGTGCTGCTATGAACATTGATGTAGCAGTGTCCCTGTAGCATGCTCTTATTAGGTCTTTAGGGAATAGACCGAGAAGGGGAACAGCTGGGTCAAATGGTGGTTCCATTCCCAGCTTTCCAAGAAATCTCCATACTGCTTTCCAAATTGGCTGCACCAATTTGCAGTCCCACCAACAATGAACAAGTGTACCCTTTTCCCCGCATCCTCTCCAGCACTTGTTGTTGTTGGACTTCATAATGGCTGCCAATCTTACTGGAGTGAGATGGTATCTTAGGGTGGTTTTGATTTGCATTTCTCTGACTGCTAGAGATGGTGAGCATTTTTTCATGTACTTATTGATTGATTGTATGTCCTCCTCTGAGAAGTGTCTGTTCAGGTCCTTGGCCCATTTGTTGATTGGGTTATTTGTTATCTTATTGTCTAATTTTTTGAGTTCTTTGTATACTCTGGATATTAGGGCTCTATCTGAAGTGTGTGGAGTAAAGATTTGCTCCCAGGATGTAGGCTCCCTGTTTATCTCTCTTATTGTTTCTTTTGCTGAGAAGAAACTTTTTAGTTTGAGTAAGTCCCATTTGTTGATTCTAGTTGTTAACTCTTGCGCTATGGGTGTCCTATTGAGGAATTTGGAACCCGACCCCACAGTATGTAGATCATAGCCAACTTTTTCTTCTATCAGACGCCGTGTCTCTGATTTAATATCAAGCTCCTTGATCCATTTTGAGTTAACTTTTGTGGATGGCGAGAGAAAGGGATTCAGTTTCATTTTGTTGCATATGGATTTCCAGTTTTCCCAGCACCATTTGTTGAAGATGCTATCCTTCCTCCATTGCATGCTTTTAGCCCCTTTATCAAATATAAGATAGTTGTAGTTTTGTGGATTGGTTACTGTGTCCTCTATTCTGTACCATTGGTCCACCCGCCTGTTTTGGTACCAGTAGCATGCTGTTTTTGTTACTATTGCTCTGTAGTATAGTTTGAAGTCTGGTATCGCTATACCGCCTGATTCACACTTCCTGCTTAGCATTGTTTTTGCTATTCTGGGTCTTTTATTATTCCATATGAATTTCATGATTGTTTTATCTATTTCTACAAGAAATGCTGTTGGGATTTTGATTGGCATTGCATTGAACTTATAGAGAACTTTTGGTAATATCGCCATTTTGATGATGCTAGTTCTGCCTATCCATGAACAGGGTATATTTTTCCATCTTCTGAGGTCTTCTTCTATATCTCTCTTTATGGTTCTGTAGTTTTCATTGTATAAGTCTTTCACCTCTTTTGTTAGGTTGATTCCCAAGTATTTTATTTTTTGGGGGGATATTGTGAATGGAGTAGTTGTCCTCATTTCCGTTTCAGAGGATTTGTCGCTGATATACAGGAATGCATTTGATTTATGCGTGTTGATTTTATATCCTACCACTTTGCTGAATTCATTTATTAGCTCTAATAGTTTCTTTGTAGACCCTTTTGGGTCTGCTAGCTATAGAATCATGTCATCTGCAAATAGTGATAATTTAAGTTCTTCTTTTCCTATTTTTATGCCTTTAATTTCTTTCGTCTGTCTAATTGCTCTGGCCAGTGTTTTGAGGACTATGTTGAACAGAAGTGGTGAGAGAGAGCATCCCTGTCTTGTACCAGATCTTAGAGGGAATGCCTTCAATTTTTCTCCATTCAGAATGATGCTGGCCTGTGGCTTATCATAGATTGCTTTTACAATGTTGAGGTATGATCCTGTTATCCCTAATTTTTCTAGAGTTTTGAACATAAAGGGATGCTGTACTTTGTCAAATGCTTTTTCTGCATCTATGGAGATGATCATATGGTTCTTATTTTTAAGTCTATTGATGTGGTGAATAACATTTATTGATTTCCATATATTGAACCAGCCTTGCATCCCAGGGATGAATCCTACTTGATCATGGTGTATAATTTTTTTGATATGTTTTTGAATCCGATTCGCCAGAATTTTATTGAGGATTTTTGCATCTAGGTTCATTAGAGATATTGGTCTGTAGTTTTCTTTCTTTGAAGTGTCTCTGTCTAGTTTAGGCATCAGGGTGATGTTGGCCTTGTAGAATGAATTTGGAAGTTCTCCCTCTTTTTCTATTTCCTGAAATAGCTTGAAAAGTATTGGTGTTAGTTCCTCTTTAAAGGTTTTGTAAAACTCTGCTGTATACCCGTCCGGTCCTGGGCTTTTCTTAGTTGGTAGTCTTTTGATGGTTTCTTCTATTTCCTCTATTGTTATTGGTCTGTTTAGGTTGTCTATATCCTCCTGACTCAATCTGGACAGATCATATGACTCAAGAAATTTATCTATGCCTTCACTATCTTCTATTTTATTGGAGTATAAGGATTCAAAATAATTTCTGATTATCTTCTGTATTTCTGAAGTGTCTATTGTGATATTGCCTTTTTCATCCCGTATGCTAGTAATTTGGGTTCTCTCTCTTCTTCTCTTCGTTAGCATGGCTAAGGGTCTGTCGATTTTATTTATTTTTTCAAAGAACCAACTTTTAGTTTTGTCAATTTTTTCAATTGTTTCTTTTGTTTCGATTTCATTAATTTCAGCTCTGATTTTAATTATTTCTTGCCTTCTACTTCTTTTGCTGTTGTTTTGCTCTTCTTTTTCTAGGATTTTGAGATGAAGTATGAGATCATTTATTTGTTGGTTTTTTCTTTTTTTAAGGAATGAACTCCAAGCAATGAATTTTCCTCTTAGAACTGCTTTCAATGTGTCCCATAGATTCCAATATGTTGTGTCTGTGTTTTCATTTAACTCTAAGAAGTTTTTAATTTCCTCCTTGATGTCTTCTAAAACCCATTGATCATTCAATAACCTATTGTTCATTCTCCAAGTGATGCATGATTTTTCCTTCCTTCTTTTATCGTTCATTTTCAGTTTCATTCCATTATGATCAGATAAGATGCATGGTATTATCTCTACTCCTTTATATTGTCTAAGAGTTGCCCTGTGACATAATATATGATCTAGTTTTGAGAAGGATCCATGTGCTGCTGAGAAAAAAGTGTAACTACTTGATGTTGGGTGGTATATTCTATATATGTCAATTAAGTCTAGGTTGTTAATTGTGTTATTGAGTTCTATAGTTTCCTTATTTAACTTTTGTTTGGAAGATCTGTCCAGTGGTGAGAGAGGTGTGTTGAAGTCTCCCATGATTATTGTATGGTGGTCTATTAGACTCTTGAACTTGAGAAGAGTTTGCTTGACGAACATAGCTGCACCATTGTTTGGGGCATATATATTTATGATTGTTATGTCTTGTTGGTGTATGGTTCCCTTGAGCAGTATGTAGTGTCCCTCTTTATCCCTTTTGATTAACTTTGGCTTGAAATCTATTTTATTAGATATGAGTATGGACACTCCTGCTTGTTTCCGTAGTCCATATGAGTGGTATGATTTTTCCCAACCTTTCACCTTCAGTCTATGTATATCTTTTCCTATCAAATGCGTCTCCTGTAGGCAGCATATTGTTGGGTCTTGTTTTGTGATCCATTCAACTAGCCTGTGTCTCTTAATTGGTGAGTTTAAGCCATTAACATTTAGGGTTATTATTGAGATATGGTTTGTTCTTCCAGCCATATTTGTTTATTAATGTTACTAAACCTGATTTGTTTTCCTCTTTGATTACTTTCCCCCCTTTACTGTCCTACCTCCCACTGTTCGTTTTCATTGTTATTTTTCATTTCCTCTTCCTGTAATGTTTTGCCAAGGATTTTTTGAAGAGATGGTTTTCTAGCTGCAAATTCTTTTAAGTTTTGTTTATCGTGGAAGGTTTTAATTTCATCTTCCATCCTGAAGCTTAATTTCGCCGGATACACGATTCTTGGTTGGAACCCATTTTCTTTCAGTGTTTGAAATATGTTATTCCAGGATCTTCTAGCTTTCAGAGTCTGTGTTGAGAGATCAGCTGTTATCCTGATTGGTTTACCCCTAAATGTAATCTGTTTCCTCTCTCTTGTAGCTTTTAAAATTCTCTCCTTATTCTGTATGTTGGACATCTTCATTATAATGTGTCTAGGTGTGGATCTCTTATGATTTTGCACATTCGGCATCCTGTAGGCTTCTAGGATTTGGGATTCTGTTTCATTCTTCAAGTCTGGGAAGTTTTCTCGTATTATTTCATTGAATAGATTGTTTATTCCTTTGGTTTGGAGCTCTGTGCCTTCCTGTATCCCAATGACTCTTAAGTTTGGTCTTTTAATGTTATCCCATATTTCTTGAATGTTCTGATCATGGTTTCTTAGCAGACTTGCTGAGCTGTCTATGTTCTTTTCAAGTTGAAATACTTTGTCTTCATTGTCTGATGTTCTATCTTCTAAGTGATCTATTCTGCTGGTAGTATTCTCAATTGAGTTTTTAAGTTGGTTTATTGCTTCCTGCATTTCTAGGATTTCTATTTGTTTGTTTTTTATTACCTCTATCTCCCTGTGAAATTGGTCTTTTAGTTTTGGGATTTGTTTATGTAGTTCCTTGTCAAAGTGATCTTTCATTGTCTGATTTGCTGTCTCATGTCTTCCTTGAGACTCCAGATCATCTGAAGCATGTATATCCTGAGCTCTTTATCTGACATTCCATCTGTTGCAGCTATTACCTCTTCTAAAGTTGAGTTGACCTGCATTGCTTGTGGTCCTTTCTTTCCTTGTCTTTTCATACTGCTTGCGTTTCTTTCTGCTTGGTGAAACTGTTGTGTTTTTGAAATTTTCCCCCTATTTATTTATATTGCTCTTGTATAGTTGGGAAATCTCCCTTGCAGGGCGGGTAGTGGCTGTGCTCCTCCTCTAATTAGGGTGATCTGTCTGCCACGCTGGTCAGTCGCAGGTCTGCCCACCCTGCGGGCGCAGATGGCGGCTCTGCTCTGCCCCCACTCCAATTGTGGTGACGTAACTACCATGCCCTCGGGTCGTTGGTCCTGATCCGGATGTGGGCGGTGGCTCTGCTCGGCCCCTACTCCAATTGGTGTGACGTGTCTACCACGCTGGCAGGCCTGTAGGCCTGTTCCGCCGGTGGGTCGCAGGTCTGCCCACCTTGCGGGCTCGGACGGCAGTTCTGCTCAGCCCACACTCCCAGTGGGGGTACCTGACTGCCTCTCCAACGGGTCACTGGGCCTTTTCCGGACACGGGCAGCGGCTCTGCTCCACCCCCACTCCAACCAGTGTGACGTGACTGCCTCGGTGCTACTTGTCCAATACGCTGGCAGGCTACCGGGCCTGTCCTGCCAGTGGGTCGCAGGTCTGCCTACCTTGCAGGCTCAGACGGCGGCTCTGCACAGCCCCTACTCCAAATGGGGTGACTTGGCTACTGTGCCGTCGGGTCACTGGTCCTGTTCTAGGCGTGGGCGGCTACTCTCTTCGGCCCCAGCTGCAGTTGGGGTGTCATGATACCATGCCGGCGGGTCACTTGGCCTGCTGTGGGCGCAGGCGGCAGCTCCACTCTGCCCCCCCTGGCCCCCACAGCACCCAGCAGGACCCGGACCGAGAAGTAGTCACTGCAGGTTCCCCAGCCCTGGGCCAAAGCAGCTTCGGGAGCCAGAACCCGGCCTCTCTGATCCTGGCCACGCTCCGCTAGGAGCAGGCTCCAAGGAGCGACCCCTGCGGGTTCCCCAGCCCCAGGCCAAAGCAGCCCCAGGAGCCAGAGCCCGGCCGCTCCAAGCTCTCCGAGCTCAGTGCACGCTCCGCTGGGAGCAGGCTCAAAGTCGCAGGCCCCGCGGGCTCCCCAGCCCCGGTCAAAAACTGTTCCGGGAGTCAGAGCCCAGCCGCCCCGAGCTCAGCGCATGCTCCACTTGGAGCTGGCCTCAACACGCAGTCTCCGCAGGTTCCCCAGCCCTGGGCCAAAGCAGCCCGGGGAACCAGAATCCGGCCGCTCAGAGCCCGGCGCACGCCTTGCCAGGAGTGAGCCCCAAGGAGTATTCTCCACAGGTTCTCCAGCCCCGAGCCTGAGCGATCTGTCTGCGAGACGCAGGCAAATACCAGCCTGAAATCACCTGTTCCGTAGCTGAATGAGCTGAGATCAGTAGAAAACAGGGATGATTACATCAGCTCTCCAAGACGGCGGCTGCTGTCCTCCTCCATGGTCCGACCGGTGTCGAGAATCGAACTGGACCGCTTGTCTCCTCTGTCTCAAAGCCGGAACTCAGCACTAAGCACGGCCATTGCACCACTGGCAGGAGCCCTCAGAATCCGCATCGCTGCACTCCCGCTCTGGCACCTCGCTGCTTCCCAGCGCACGCTGCAGACTCCAGCTGCGGGGCAGTCCGCAGATCAGGCAATGCAACCCTCCGTGCGGAGAAATCGCCTGCGACCGAGCCCCCGCAGCTGAACCTCGCGCGATGGAAATCCATCCACTAGATTCTGAAGCACCTCAATTTCACTGGAAATTCCCAACAAGATAGCCTTCAGCTGTTTCACCTCGTCTTTCTCCCGCACAGTGGCGCGGCGCACTGGGGTGATGCACTCCCTTCGCCGCCATCTTCCCCCAGCTCCCTTGATTCGCTATACAATATTTTATATCACATTCATTTTCTTTGGCTTGTTAAATGACTAACTCCTAACATAGAATTCAACTCATAAGAAATATAATCTTGACTTCTAATTAAGCAGAGAAAGCTATTATCCAATTTTAACTCTCAGACCTTTGTATTGATCCTATAACTGTTGACATTACTTTAAATGATGTTGGTTTAAAAATATAAATATGATATATGGTTTAAAGAATATGGATCAAGACATTATTGTCAGACACAGTACAGCTACTTATTAAACTCTGCAATATTTATAGACTAAAACTTTAATACATCATTCTTTGTAAGAAACCACATATAAGAAACTCTCTTTATGTGGAGGGCTGGGGTAGGGGTATGGCTTATTGGTAGAGCACATGCTAAGCATGCTTAAGACCCTTGGTTCAATCTCTAGCACTAAAAATAGAAAAGGCAAACTAATAAAATATTGAGAAATTATTCTATTACATAGGAATAAGTAATGTAAATTTATTTTGGCTAACGTATTACCAACAAAAATAAAAATAAAGTGGGAACAGTTTCACAAAAAAGTACAATATCATCATATAACACATAAAAATCACACATAAAAATATTTTAAAATCCTGATTTGGCTTATCAAAAAAGAGTTTAAAAATTAATCTATTTTGACCCCAACATAGCAAGAATCAGTAGTAGCAATGATTCATAAAGTATCCCTAATGTGAAGAAACGGTGCATGTTCTTTTATATTACAAATCTAATAATTAAATTAAATGCAATGGACCAATAGAACTATAGAATTTTCATGGAGATCATTTTAAACTGGAAGTGTTAGCTTGAAATCATTTGATCTCTGTCTACTCAAAGACACTGATGGACAAAAGTGAAAGGCTAAGGCCAGAGAGTTACGAAGAATGTCAAAGAAGAGCATTGCCATTCTATTTGCAAGAACCTTCTCATTCTATGTATATCTGCCATATCAAATATGGTTGCAGAGTCAAAGTGTCTATACTGTCAGTACTTGAAATAGCAGGTTCTATACCACTGACATGCTGAGTTACTGCAAAATATTAGTACACAGGAGAAAGAGGACCACTCTTGAAGTTGAACTTTACTGAATAATAATGGGGCAAGTTCAAAGCCACACAAAAGCAAAAGGAAATCTACATCAGGCCTGAGACTTGTGCAGAAATGCGAGACTCACAAGTGAGGCCCAGAAATAGTTTCCAATCTTAGATGTGAAGACTGGGAAAACGTGGATAGGCTCTGCAAGTGACCGAAAGGGAAAGGAATTCAGAGCATGACTCCTTTGAAGAACACTTGGGGAAGAACTATTCTTTCCTAATGACATTCTTGTCTAATGTCAGTAAGATTCCTTCTGCAACAGCAGAGGATGTTCTTATAGAAAGTACTGGGAAGAAGGCACCAGCCAGACATGGTGCATTGGAGGAAAGTGCCCTCTTCTTAAGTTCCTGGGTTGAGTGGTTTGTGCAGTGGCAAACAGAAAGTCTCTGAAATCAAAGACTGAACTTGGAGGAAGTGCAGTCTGAGAGCCTGGGAAAATCTCTAACTTATAGAAAATCACTGGCTCATGAAAGTCATAGACATACTGTATGCCAGAGCATGATGAATAAATATGTGTCAAATAATCTAGGCCAAAACTAGGAAAGGAACTCTCAGAGCCATTCTTGGATGAGAATTTCAACGGTACTGTTCTAGGGAGCAACTGGTAGTTAAAACCACATTCTACTTACATGTGTATTGTCTAACATATGCATGTCTATATCTCACTTAATCTGTCCTGAAAATGTACCCAATTTTGCAGCTCGGGATACTATATTCATTTCTATGTTCATTTTTTTCTTTTTAAAAAAGTTCTTTTAAACTTTTTAACATGAACGTTTTCAAAAATTAACAAATGTAGAGGCCATAGCATTGTGAACCCCTCTATAGTTACCATTAAAACAATAACATCCAATGTAAAATAATTTTTAAAGGTAAAATTCATCCTTTTACAACTTATTTAAAACCACCAATATCTCAAACTTCACTGACATCCTCTTATATACCCACAAAATGATCCTATAGGATTTCTGCCTTCTGGTTTTCTAGAAAAGGTTGTGTTTGGGGTTTTTGTTTTGTTTTGTTTGATTGAAACAAAAAATGAAAACCTATGATTCTGTTCTTTTTAAAATTTTCTGGCAGTTCTGGGATTTGAACCTAGGGGCACTCTATCACGGAGCTACATCCCTGGTCCTTTTTATTTTATTTTTTTTTAATTTTGAGACATGGTTATGCTAATTGCCCAGACTTTCTTGGAACTTGTGATCCTCCTGCCTGAGTCTTCCAAGTAGCTGGGATTACGGGTGTGTGCCACCACATCCTGACTGTGATTCTGTTCTGAAGGAACAGTGCAAAACTTTCCAAAATCCACACTAGTATACATGGCATATGTTGACAGATAATTGTGAAACTGATGTCTTTTATTCTATCCCATTTCCCACTATCTTTAAATGTAAGGGCTTTGCTAGCTCCATGGGCTCACTTCTAGCTTCAGAGACTCCTGATTTCTTAGACATTTTCAGTGATGATATGGAGATAACAACATACAACACAGTAAGCACCATAAACTGAAGATACCACCTCACGGAGAGAAGAGCTAAGACAGGCCCAAGCACATTCTATTCTTTTTCCTTTTAGCTGGTGTGAGTCTGAAGACTAATCATAGAAAGTTTTTGATCCAGAAACCATATGTTTGGGTAAAAATATCTGCAGGTTCTTAAATATTTTGATGGTTGTAGTTCATTATGTATGTTTTTTTGTTGTTGTTGTTGACTGTTTAAGAATCTCTCCCAAATTCATTTAATAATGTTGCTTCAGTTTCTACCTAATTCTTTCAATGTTTTAAGTCATAAGCATAAATCTCTCCCCCAAATAATGTTAAGGAGAAACTAATAAATTGAATGGATCCTCCAAACATTTGCAGTCATCACCTGGCTGCTCATATAAGATAATCAAAGGAAATTACTCCAAAAATAGTCATTTTTCAAACAGAGACCATTATGAATGCAGGGCAGGATTATGGGCTGAATTTGGTCCCCCAAACCTTCATGTATTAAAGTACTAACTCATGGTACTTTAGAATGTGATTCTATTCACAGATAGGGTCTTTGCAGAGGTATTTAACTAAAGTGTAGTTGTTATTGTGTTGGTAATAGAACTAGTGTCTTTACAGGAAGAGGGGGTTAGGATAGATACAGAAACACACAGAGAGAAGACCATGTGATGACCAAGAGAGGGGTTAGAGGGCCATCTGCAAGTCCAGGAGAGAGGTCTTGGAAGAAACCAACTCTACTGATACAACGATCTTGGACTTCCAGTCTCCTGAACCGTGAGAAAATTCATTTCTATTTTGTAAGCCACCCAGTTTTCATATTTTATTTTGGTAATCCAAGCAAAAAAAAAATATATATATATATAGTCAGTACTGGAGGTCATTAAATGTAAGCTACAGAAATGGCCTTTAATTACACCTAGGGGTTCTGGATCTATAAACTGAACAGGAAATCTGTAGAAAAGCCGGCTGAACATGTGAAATTGCCTAACTGTTTTTGACACAGTTTATGACAATCAGGTTATAGCTTAGGGTATGGACCTAGACCAAATAAATCATCATTTCAATTATTTGTCAGGGTATAACAGGAAAGCTTGTTGAAAAGTTAAGCAGATATCACAACATACAGAGAAGCTGTATGATATAAAATAGCCCTGAACTGAGGATCTTTCCTCCGAACTTTTAAATAGTAAGATGGACAACATTTAAATTTTCAGAAATGTGAGAAATATAATGAGACATACAGAAATGTGAATTTTTAGAATTTATGGAAATAGTTAAAATATTTTTAAAAATCAATATATAAATAATCTTAGTAATAGTAAACAATATCAGAAAGCATCCTTTGTTGGAACCTACTAATACTGAGGATTTTGTAAATGCAATGTGATTTCAATTACACAGAAGAGAATTAAATTAACAATATTTACCAATATTCCATTCAAACTGCTTTTCAAACACCAAATAATTACCCAATTAAGCCACTGCAAGATAAGCTGTTTTACTCCAGATTTAGTGAAAAGACTAATAATGACTATTTTAACAGTTTCTGTGAAGAAAGACAGTGTTTACTATACACAATTGAGCACACCTCACACCCTTTTAATGAGTAGGAAATTGAAAAAAAAAAGAACAGAAGGCTGATTATCTATGTGAATTTAGTGGAAAATAGAGATGGTTAAGAACTAAGAACCATGACCTGTGAAAACAGAATTTAATATGCAAAGCAGAGACCAAAATTGGCAGAAGCGTATTTATGAATATTGTCAATATTCTGCATTGCAGACTGACAATAGAGAATCTTTGGTCGTGCCCTGAACAACACAATTCATCATGCTAGTGCTTGGGGCAGTCATGTCCAAGC
Organism: Spermophilus citellus; assembly: GCF_964194105.1. Lineage (NCBI taxonomy): Eukaryota > Metazoa > Chordata > Mammalia > Rodentia > Sciuridae > Spermophilus > Spermophilus citellus. The sequence goes on along the minus strand of NC_138187.1, from coordinate 73,670,570 downwards.
AATTTATCATCATCATATCACTCGTCGGAGTACGAGAGGGGGAGAACTTTGATTGTTAACCTCTAGGGAGGCTGGATTTATAGCCAACATCCCTCAGAATGCAGCACAGCTCTGCCCAAAGCAAAATGCTCCCTGCTTCACTTCTGTTTAAGTCACAGTAAAACAGGGAACACATTGCCTCCAGGATGAAAGTCGAGGTCTGATACTCCTACATCTGAAATAAGAGAGCCAGGAAATCATATTTAAAATATGCTCTAAAGCTGCATGAAAAAAAAATAGTCAATGGTAAGTATATAGGATTCATTTCAAAGGTTCTTTGGTGACAAAATGATTTCTGAGATGCTTCCACTGATAACTACATTTGGGAAGAACTATCTTTGCGCAACTCACCCATGAGTTAGAAAACTTAGCAGCACACTGAAAGTTTTAAAATATATAAGGTGTATCAAACTAAAAATTAGGGCCTTAATTTCTACCTCTTGCAGGTTTTGAGCCTTTCTACTTTAACACTGGCTGCCCTTACAGAATGTAATTAAGCACTGAAATGCTATTTTTTGCCCCCTTTGATTAAAATCACAAGTCTGACCAAAGCATTATGGGAACTCATGCACCTGCCATCTCTCCAACAGTAAAAGAGCATTATTTATAAGATGAGCCTGTGCAGCCCCTTCTCTGAGGCTCCCAAGTCTGGTCAACTGGAGACAGAAATTCCTGGATATCTGTGGTTCAGACCTTCACCTGTGTATGGTAGGTAGGCTAGGTGAGGTTGGGTTGCAGTAACAAACAGAGCCTCAAATCTGAGGGTCTAAATGCAACAAATATTTATTTCTAGCTCATCATATATATATCTAATACAGGGTGGCAGGGGTTTATGCTCATTGTCCTCATTCCATGGCCCAGGCTGACAGAAATGCCACTATCTGTAGGCTCACTGTGACAGAGGGAAAGAGATTCTGATGGCACTTTCACTGGCCCTGAAAACTTTTACTGGGAAGTAGCACACATCCCTCCACTTATATTTCATTGGGTAAACCTTTCACATGGCCATATGTGGCTGGAAGGGGACATAGAAATGGATAATACTCATGATTCCCACACTGGGAAAGCAGGATATTTGAGAGGCATTTATATTTAGGGAGATATGGCTTTCACAAACAGGGCCAGTTTATACCAGGTGGCCAGGTGTTTTCTTCTTTTTGTCCTCCTACTTCTTCATGTCCATGAATGAGACTTTCATTCTAAAAGTTTTTTAGGAAAATCCTAGACCATTGAAAATACAAAAGAGCAGCAAATAAATAAATAAATAATTGTGCCACATTTTTTCGTTATATGAAAAAATATACATTAACAACCATCTCAGTCAAGTTCACAGGGCCACTGCCAGGATAGAGTTAACCAGAAATTTTCAATACGGTTACTCTATGGTTTTACTGAAATATTTGGGAAGAATGGCTCCTCATGTAAAGTACACAGAAGCAAGGGGGAACACAGTCCAAGTTCATCTCATGCTATACAGATCATCATTTTGTCTTCAGATTTAATTAGAAGAGCAATCTCTAAAATCTTTGCATCAAAATGCTATTTTTTTGCCTCCTTTGATTAAAATCACAAGGCTGACCAAGGCATTATGGGAACTCATGCACCTGCCATCTCTCCAACAGTAAAAGTGCATTATTTATAAGATGAGCCTGTGCAGCCCCTTCTCTGAGGCTCCCAAGACTGGTAAACTGGAGACAGAAATTCCTGGATATCTGTGGTTCAGACCTTCACCTATGTACAGTAGGTAGGCTAGGTGAGGGCTTCTCTACTTACTATCTTCACAGGGACCTATTGACAAGTCCCAGACCAGGAGCATACCACACACACACATGTACTTCTCAGGATTCTAAATGTTCAATCTCTGTGTGTTCTCTTTTCTGCTACCATCTGGCTTAAAATTTAACTCCTCACACTTTAAATTGAGTTAAATTATACTTTTATTTCAGAAATGCTTTCCACTTCAGCCAAATACAAAATATTTTTCTGCCCTTCCTGTGGAAGGGGACACTTATTCAGTGAAATCTAAATATACACTGTCCTGATCATCTTCTTCCAGCCCTGGTCACACTTTTACTGGATCCTCTTTACTGTCCTCGAAGTGTTAGGCTTCTTGGGACCAGGTCAAAAGTCCTCTTCCTCCCTATATTCTCTCCCTTGGTCCTCTTGTATATTTCCAAAAAGTTTAATATGTCATGGTTAATGACTTCCAAATAATTATCTGTATCCCAGACCCTTCCTGTGAGTTATCGTTTACTGTACCCAATAGCCTATGTGGCATTTCCAATTAGACATCTAACTTAGTCCATTTTGTGTTGCTCTAACAAAACATCTGACACTGGATACTTTTAGTAAAGATTTAGTTAGTCCACAGTTTTGGAGGCTGAAAATCCAAGATCAGGCAGTCCCATTTGTTCAGCCGCTGGTGAAGGTCTTCTGGATACATCACAACATGGCAGACGGCAACACCTGGTGAAGGTGCACATGAGAGTGGCAAGTGGCATGTGCAGAAAACAGCAACAGGCAGAGTAGAGTGGCTTTGCTTTATAACAGGTACCTCTCCTGTTCACCAATCCACTTCCACAAGACCTAATACACTCCCAAGAAATAGGTGTTAATCTCTTCTGAGGACAGTGTTCCTATGATCTAATTATCTCCCACTATATCACACCACTTAAACATTCCACTGTCTCTCAATGCCATTACATTGGGCACTGAGTGTCCACTGCTTGAACTGTTGGGGGAATAACCACATTCAAACCACAGCAACCTGACCTTGTAGCAGGTGGCCTCTATAGTGCTCCCAACAACCAACCCTCCTGGCACTTACCCCTTGTGTACTTCCCTGCTGTCCATACCAGGTTTGGTCTGTGTGATCAGTTGCATATGGCAGAAGTGATAGCATGCCACTTCTGAAATCAGGTTCTAAAATGACTGTGGCTTCAATATGGGTTCTCTTTCTTTCTTGGATTCACTCTGGATGAAGCCATGTTATAAGCTGCCCTCATGGAGATCTATGAGGTAAGGAACTGAGATCTTCAGCCAAGAGTCAGCTGTAGTCTGTCAACAGTCATATGGAAGAGCTAAGCAGCAGATCTTTCAGCCCCCATTAAGCCTTGTGATGATGACAACCCCATAAGAGACCTTGGGCCAGAACCACCCAAGCAAACTACATGCAAAATCCAAACTCACAGAAACTATGAGATAATAAATGCCTGCTGTTAATTTGCTAAATTTCAGGGCACTTTAAAAATGTAGCAGTAGATAACTAATCCACGTACCACAGACTTAACATGTATGAAATACAACTTTCTAGCTCCCATCCTGATCCCCAATTTGTTCTTTCCCTTACCTTCCTCTTCTTGGTAATTAACATTGACATCCGCCCTGTTTTTAAGCTAGCAAACGAAGAATCACCTTTGAATTTTCCTTTTCTCTCACTACTATATTCAATTCATCAGCAAATTCTACAGAATCAAAATCCAAAATACTTAAAAAATCCATTCATTCAATAAATATGCATTAAGATCCTACTTTGCATAAGACACAGCATTAGCTGCTAGAGAATCAACAGTAAACAAAACAGGCAAAAAAAATAAAGAAAGAAAGAAACTCAGTCTTCAAGTACTTGACATTCTTAAGCAAGGAGTAAATAACAATTTACAAATAAAACATACAGCATGTCATACAGGAATAAATAACATGGAGGGAAAGTAAAGGGAGTAGGAGTATGCTAGGGTGTGTGAGGGGTACTGTAAGGTTCTTTTAAACTAGGTGGTCAGGAAGGCACTACTGTCAAAGTGACATTTGAAAATTCTACTTTCTTCAGCTCCTCTGTACTACCCGACCTGAGCCATCATCAGCATTTGTTTGGGCTTCATCATAGCCATCTTCATGTTACTTCCCTGTCTAAAATCTTCCAGTGGCTCCCAGTAGCTATTACACTAAAATATAGAGTCCTTAGCAGACTGCCTAAAGCCCAGCACAACCTTTCCCATGCAGCTTTCCAACTTGCTCTTGGGCCAATCACTCAAGCTGTAGACACTCCAGCCTTCTGGCAATTTCTAGAGTGTGTCATCCTTTCGTGCCTCCTCTGCCCTTGTTGACTCAGTGATAGAAATGAACATCAAGTCCTTCTCCTTCCAAAGCAAGCTCACTGATGAGGCCTCTTCTGTATCACTATGTCCAAAGTGCTCCCTTCTCCATTTTTCTGTTTTTTGCTTTTTCCTGGTCTCTATTATAGTGCCAGTGCATATCTAGGTACAAGCATATATTTATTGATTGAATAAATCCATCCTTCCTGACTACTTGATAATTTCAACATCAAAGAATACTGAAAATATCATTAAATGCTAAAATCAGGATCTGATTTTCATAAACCCATACACTATTAAATCAAGCAGAGACCTAGAAATTAATTACCTTCACGTGCCTAGACAAGATAAACAACTTATACAAAGTCACAGAGCTGGAACAAGAGCTAGAATTAGAGTCTCCTCATTATAGGTCCAAAGTTATTTAAAACAGCAACCACTCTCACTGCCCTGTACCTTTAGTCCTTGTTGGATAGAGGGCAGACGAGTGATGTACAAAGTGTGGGGTGGTCCAAGGGTAAGAGTACAGGCTTTAGAGTCAGAAAAACATTTTTTTTTTTCTGCCTTTAAACTTTCGGACACTGTGGCTCCCTGTGACTTACTTAACATTCTCATCTGTACCATGCGAGTACAGTGCTGTGTTGTAGACAACACTAGAGAGTGCAGGACTCAAGACACCACTCCTCCTGGCCATTAACTTCTATGGTCAGGGGAAAAAAGAAAAGAAAAATGGAAAAGAAAAGAAAAAAAAGTAGGTGTGAGCATGTGGTCATTCCTATAATGATTTTAAAATCAAGCAATAGGAATAAAATGTATTTCCTCATTTATGTAAAAAAATCTATATTATATGTTTTAATGACTTATCTAACACTAAGGCATCATCCAACTTCCACAAATGAAAATATAATTTTATAAATTCATACTTTGCAAATCTGGTGCTTCAACTATCTTCTTAAAAATTAATTTTGCATGTTTTACAACAACAGTCAGCAAATATTCTAATACCTCCCTCCTTAAAAAAAAAATAGGGTTTTTATTTTTTTGCAGTTTGCACTGGGATTTCTTTTTGAAAGGAGTTAGTTATTTCTGGAATTACACCAGGCCTTGAGGATAGCTGCCGAACATGCCTACTGTCTATGTAAAATCAAATGTAACAGGCTAAGTAGACGTCATAAGTCCTAGGCCTCTTTTCTTACAACATTCATTCTGTGCGACAAGGAATGTGATGACCCTTTAGGACAGGAATAAATGCTTGTCAGTTTCCTCCACTCTAGAAGTGATTTAAGGACGAATGGACTAGGATTTCTACATAACACGAAAGTTCCCATCTGCAAATGTCCTCCCAGGCAGGTATCACTGCACCTGAGGCGTGTTTACAAACCCCCAAACCACGCCTGCGCATACCTGGCCCATTATCTCTAGGAAGGCGCACACGAGTGTTTGGAATATCTTTATGACAGAAGAACCGAGAGACGGTAAAAATAAATGCCAAGGCTAAGGCCCTAGGCTGAGCGGTATGATGCCCAAAGCTTATTAAGGGAGCACGAGCAGAGAACAGGCGCCCCAGCCTCGGCACAGATACCCAACGACACCAACTGCGCGGAGCTGGCGCCTCAAGGGGCGACCCTCGGTCTCTCGCCTTCAAGTCAGGCTTCTACGGACTTCAGACTTGGAGCAAGCAGCCGTCGGAGCCCAGGACAGCTTCCTAGGCCAGAGCTCTTGCAGTCTGCGCTCCCAGTCTGCAGCCGTCCCCGGGCGCACGGGGAGGGCAGTAGAGCCTCAGCCCAGGCTGCTTCAAAATCTTTCTCCTGGGCTGCCGCCTCCGGGCTCCCCAGGCCTGGTCCCCGGCCCCAGCGTCGGGCCCCATCCTTCCTACCAGGCCCACAGCTTCCGCGCCCGCTCCGGTCCTCGGGCACCTTCCCTCCACTCGCAGCTCGCCGCCTTCTCCCCAGGGACCCAGGGCAAGGCCAACTTGCCCGCCTTTTCCGTCTCGACTGCCCTCCCTCTTCACTTTTCCCTTTGGTCTTTTCCCCGCCCCTAGCCCTAGACCACTCCCAAGGGGCCCGGCCACGCCCAACCTAGTCCAAAGCCACGCCCAGCGGACCCCGGCCACGCCCTACCTAGTCGAAAGCCACGCCCATCGGGCTCTGGCCAAGCCCCGCCTCCTGTCCTAGGCCACGCCCAGTAGATTTCCGCCCTGCCAAGGTCTGTGTCCTGACTGTGTCTGGGTTCCAGCCAGCTGGCAGCCTACACCTAGCAAGCAGGCTTGCAGCAGCAGGATGGGCTCTGTGGCTGGACTGGGAGTCCACTTACTCATTGCAAGAGTCTATTGTATATATATCCCCACATCTCATGCAAAGAGAGATTTCTTATCTGTCTTTAGTTTGGATAGTTTGAAAGAATTAAGGTCAAAGGGGAAAGGAAGCAGCTGCATTTCCCTCAGATCCCAGTTCTGAACAATGGGGCCTTTCACCAAGGAAAACAAAATCCAGAGGTGGTGCCAGCAATTTGGTATCATGATAGGTTCTGGATCCCTGTGCTGAATACATAGAACTTTGAGTTTAAATTCCCATTTCTTTTTGTATTTCATGCCCCTGGCCCAGAGTTTCCTCATCTTTAAAATTAGAGGGGTATATGACAGCATTTGAAATGGCCCCTGAACTTTATGTGACTGTTTGAAATAGGCTTCGGAAATATGGGTGAGTCTGTGCAAAACATGGTACTAGGAGCCGGTGTCACAATAAAGAGGATTACCTTTAGGTAGTACACCACACTCAACTTTCCCCTGAAATTTGAGAAAAAGAGGATGGTCATTGTTGGAAGAACCCAGAGAAGTCATTTCAAAGGAAGGTAGAGTTTTAAAAATAATCAATGATATTTGTTGAGATCAACTCTGTCAGACTTTATAACAGGTATAGGTAGGGTGCCTTGTTTGATTTTTAGAGCATGGTAGGAGCTATTCCCCTCCAATTACAGATATAAAGCAGACTAACAGTTTCATTAATATCAACTGGTTCACCATGCCTTTTTAGTAGATAATAGAGTATTTTGATAGAAGACTAGGAAATTTACCATTTAAGTCAGGGAAAAGAAGGAGGAGGAGGAGGAGGGAAATACATGACTTTTGAAAATTTGTTTTGCTTTGCTTTTCTGGGAGTGTAAAAGTAGGAGAAGTTATTGAGAAAAGGGGCTGGTTGGTAAGGGATATGCAGAAAGAAGATACTGAGGAGAAAAGACAGTGGTGCTTAAGGAGTATGACTGAGTAACTCTTAGGACAGGGATGGGGGAAAAGTAGTGCCCAAGAATAGGAGAGACAAGAACAAATGTAGAGGTTAAGAACTGCAGAGGTATGAGTACTGGGAGAGTTGAATATTCCTAGAATGACTGGGCTCCTACTGAGATTGTATAATGAACAGATGGATCGAGGGAGGCTTGTGAGTGATTTCAGTGCTGGCTATCACTTTGATTGCATTCACTGCTACCATAAAGCCATACAAATGTGTACCTGATAATGGTTGTTAAGGAGAGGCCTTGAAGCCCATTATTTATAATGTTATGTACTTTAGTGGTCCATGCTGCCAGATGTAAAATTATACACAAGGCTCATGCTAAAAAATGACCTTGGTTTTTCTTTATGGAAGTTACTAAATTCTCTGCTGCCTATATTAAACCCTTTGAGCAAGATTGGTAATGAATTTCACATGCTGATTGTATTTCTATGACTTTACCCCTTTAAAAGATATTGTTAAAGAGAAAAAACTCTAGGTTTTCTCTTTGAAAGAAATGTCCACAAAGGAACTGCAAATTAAAATGCAAAAGATTTATATCAGAAACTGTATCAAACTATTTGAAAAGGCATATTCTGACCAGTGGCAAGAAGATCATATGAACCCAAGGTATGACAATGAAAAAATTGAGCAGATAGTATCTGGATATATACTCTAATCTCATTGCACATCATAAGTAATTTAAGCACTACTGTGCTTAATTGAGCACCAAATGCTATTGTATTTTAAAATAAGCAAAATAAACATTCTTCAGTACAGACCTCAAAATGTACCAGCCGTGGATATGGGCAAACATGAAGGATTTTTTATGATGTTCTGCTAACAAAAATGATAATTTGGCCCCAAACTTGTGCCCAATTTCACTTTTAAGTCTTTCCTTCTGGAGAAAGAATTTGGAAATATTTTTTGAAAACTACAATATCAATGCCCTATAGTTGAAATAGCAAAGTTAAAAATCAGAGTATTAAAGAACCAAAGGTTTCCAAATTAATCTATCAGTTAAGGGTTTAGTTCAAATACACTCTCATTTCTGCAGTACTTGCTTTTCATTTTCATAGTATCTTTGAATTTCAACAGTACCTGTCCTCAGAAATGCTAAATTGGCAGAGAGATTGAAATCCAAACCAAACATTCAAAGCCCCTTGCTGTTTGGGTTAAATTTCTAGAATGTGCCCAGGTTTTCATCACCCCAGTTAGTATTTTAAATATTCACACAAAGCTAGCCTATAGAAACAATCTACATACAATAAAATATAAAGTAACCTAGATAATTATCAGATAAGCAGCAGGAAAAAAGCAAGGCCAATTATGTCAATTCTTCAAGTGGCATTGCTGTCAGGTTTTTATTGTTAATTAGAAGTTAACATTTACAGTGGTACAGAGATGTTTACATTTCAGTCATGGTGGGATAAACCATTCTTATCATTTCTAGAAAAACTTTTAGATACAACTGTCATTAGAGGCCCAGAACTTTCAGCACATATCATTTTCTATCAAATTCCTAATATTTTTATATCACAGAGAACACAACTAACTATTCAACATATTTTATTATTTCACTTAATAATGGAAAAAATGAAATTGAAATTATCCTATTTTTATTTTTTTTTAATTTTTTATTCATTTTAATTAGTTACATATGACAGTACAATGACCTTGACATCATATATTTGAATCAGATGGGATATAATTTCTCATTTTTCTGAGTGTACAGGTTGCAGAATCACATTGGTCATGCAGTCATGTATATACACACAGTAATAATAATGTCCATATTCTAGTTTTTAAAGAGCTAAATTGAAAACATATAACCCCTCAATTGAGTAAACTTTTTAAATAGGGACTATGCCCTTATCAATAAATTACTATACCTTTTTTTCAGAGATTTGATTACAAGCTTGTCTCAAAAAAATACTTTTACTGCTGCTTTGAAAAACTGTATGGCACTTCCTCAAAAATTAAACTAAACTAAATATAGAATTGCCATGTGATCCAGCAATTTCTCTTCTTGGTATGTATCAAGAGGTGAAAACAAGTACTCAAAAAGATATTCAGACATCCATGTTCATAGCAACAGCATTCACAATTGCCAAAAGGTGGAGACAACCCAAATGTCTATTGATAGATGAACAGATTAACAAAATATGTTATATACATGCAATAGGATATCATTTCATCTTAACTTTGCATGAACCTTGAAAAAAGCCATATTCTTTACTTATGCAAAGTACCTATGATAGTCTGATTCAAAGAGACAGAGGTAGGATGGTGGTTGCTAGCTAGGGGGTTACTAGCAGGAAAAATGAGAAGTTATTTAAAGGCACACTTTCTGGTGATAACTGCCCAACAAGGTGAATATACTTAATGCCACTGAACTGTACACTTAAAAATGGTTAAACTGGTAAATTTTATTATTAGGTACATTTTATAACAAGAAAAAAGTGCTTGACTTTAAATAGCCATTTGTAGATATCCAGTGAAACCTTGAATTGGAACACCTATGACTCTCACTAATGTTTGCAAGTATTAAATAATGTAAGGCTATCATTTTAAAATACATTACCATTAATGTAAAGGAAAAAAGGTGTTAATGGAATTGCCTTTTTTATGCTTCTAATTTAGCAATCCCTTTTGGCATTTGTGACAAAGGCTAATTTGTATGCTTACTAAATACCTTTCCTCCTCCTGGATGCATAGGAAATATAGTGTATTTCCCAGCCTCCCTTGCAGTTAGGTATGGTCCATTGGTGGCTCTTGGTAGAAGTGAAATGTGCCTTCCAGAACTGAGCAGTCAACAAAACTCCCATTCAATCACCATCCCTTCTTCTCCTCCATCTCTGGTCTGGATGTAAAGAACTCTAAGGATGTGGGGAGAGAAGCCACAAGAGGACAGGAGATTGTATCTGAATGACTCTGGAGCTAACTGAGCAGAACTTTAACCAGTGATAACTGTACAAAAATATTAACCAAAAGCATGTAGTTTTGTTGTTTTAAATTGCTGAGATATGGGAATTACATATTTGTTACCGCAGATAGCCTAGCCTGACTAATAGAATATTGTCTTGGTAAGAGAATTGGATGTATCCATTTGCAAATTGAAAACTACACTCCATTAGCCATGCATTGATAACTTAATATTAAATGGCTTCCAAATCCTTGAGATAATTATTTAAGTATTAGAGGAATCTATTAGCACACAATAATGTTATTATTGATCTTTAATAAATGCAGTGTTAGGTTAGGTTAAAATTAGGTTAAACAGAATGAATTAAATCCAAAAAAGTTGGCAGGAAAGCTGTTCATTAACTGTTAAGTCCAAGAATGTGTGTCTTTTCTGTGTAGAATACCAAATGGTAGTTTTCCCAGGACTGAACAGCAAAACAATGTAGACTTGAACCAAATACTGGAAGGATAACAAATTTATAAATCAAATAACTTTTTTTCTTTAAATAAAGGAATCTATTTCTTACTGTCATTTGAAAATCTTTGATTCCCTCCCCCCATGGAATTAGTTTAAATTTCTAATCAGAAACTTTTGTTTAAATGCTGTTTTTAATCATTGTTCCACATAAAGAACACAAGCCTTCTAGCTAAAGAACTCTTTTGCACGTGTAGGTTGTAAAGATTGTTGCTTATGTAGCAAATGTTGTTAAGAGAGTTATTGGGGCATACAAAAATCATGTTGTAGCTCGAATAACTGAAGAAAACAATGTGCTTCAATCTCCTACATAGAATGAGCAGGGGATCAGTACCTTTTATTTGGAAGAAGTCTCCTGCCAGGGTGTGCTGGTGTTAGCTGCATTCTCAGGGAACATGGGGACACAGGCAGTACTCACAGTACGTTCACAAGTAACTGTGCCGTCAGATGGACGTCTTAATTCCTGGCTCTTCAATTTTCTTGTAATGGAAACTCTTTAATTTTTGTGAGTTAACAGTGCTCGCATATAAAATGGAAATACTATTGTCTCTAAGATTCATTTTCCTTTTCTGTCACACTAGTAATTTAGCAGGGCTTGTGGCCACTCGGTTAATAATACTACTTCTGAACTCTGTGGAAGCTTGGCAAGGCTATGGAACTAGGCAGATTTGACATGTGCTCTCTCCCACTGGGAAAGGATGAGATTTGAAGAAGCTGCCTCCTTTCAAAGAAAGGTCCACAGAGAGAGTTTACCTGTTGAAGATGGCCAAGACTTTCATACCTTCATGGGGTTGGTGTGTAGATTAATTAGAAAGTGTCTTAACTAGAGTCTTCAGAATCATATGGGGAGGTTTGCTAGACAGGAAAGAGTAATTAATTTAAGTACAGAGAATCTGGAAATAGCAAACGGAATTGAGTAAGCAATGTGCTTTTAGACAAGAGGGTAGGTGGGCTTCAGGTTTCCACACTCTAAGAGAGCACCATGCCAGGAACTGCAGACAAAAGCTCAAGATCCAAAGGTCAAGAGGCTCCCAGCCTGGGCTCAGGAAAATTACAGACCCTGGATTAAGAGCCTAAGAGCAAAGATTTAGGAACTTCAGTTAAACATAGTGGCAATCCAGCGACACTTGGAGTAATTATAATAATAATGGTAACAGAATAACCATCCATTTACTGATAGTCTCTGTGTCAGTCTGTATCCTGGTAGCTCTTTGTAACATTTTAAAGATTTTGTATCCATATAATCCTCCATTTTATACAGGCTCAGAGACATAAAGTCTTTTGGTTCAATGTCGAAAAGCCATTAAGTGGCTGAGATTCAAATCTAGGACTTGGTAACTCTACAACCCAAACTTTAAGAACTATTTAGAAAGCCAAGGAAACTTTAGCACAGTGCATAGTGAAGGGGTCAATAACTTTTAGTTGTTAGATCAGCAAAAGCAAGGTTAGAATTAACCTGGAGACCGTGTGTGTGTGTGTGTGTGTGTGTGTGTGTGTGTGTGTGTGTGTAGGGGAGCAGCCAGAGGTAGAAGAAGGAAGCAGGAGTGGTATTCTGGTGAGTAAGGAAAGTTGACTCCTATCAGAGAGTTAAAAGAGGGAGAGAGAGAGAGAGAGAGAGAGAGAGAGAGAGAGAGAGAGAGAGAGAGAGAGAAAGTAAGTCAAGGATCAAAATTCTTTCTAATTCCAGAGCACAGAGCATTCTTCTTTCTCTTCACTTGTGTAGGGAAAGAACCAGATACTTTTATAATGACAGGATATTGGAAAGGGAAGCTAGCACTTGCCTTGATTATCACAGAATCAAAGATTTTTAGAGCTAGAAGAAGATCTTAAAAACAACCTAGTAGCCAACCCTTTCTTCTTGGAAGTAGGGATTTTTAAAAAATCACCAACTGCTGAGAAACAAGCAAACTCAAAAGGGCTTTTAACACAAAGAGCCTGAAGTCCCAGAGAAAGGTTTTAACCTTAGAGAAGCAGGATGAGTCGGAGAGCACTTTATAATCATTGCATGTGTGAAAGAGGAAGGTTGGAACATGTGTCAGTAGTAACAGATGTAATGGGAAAGCTTCTATATTAGGCTTTGGCATTCTTGCCTTAAGATTCCTTAAAACATTTTTTTAAATAGAGTGTTTCATTATTCTGATTTTTAGGTGGTAATAGGACGTGAGGTTGGCTTGGTCATCTCCATAAAGAACTGTGTTTTCTGACTTAAGGGGTACGAATGTGTGCAAGCTTTAACAGACAGTCCTATTTGAACATCAGGCACATTGTATTTCTAAAATGATACAGAAGAATATATCCAGTATGTATTATATAAGTTACAAAGCCTAGTAGTAAGATAAGCAGCTGTGATCACCCTGTCAACGTTACCAGTGCCATTAATATCCTTTGCATGGCCTTATCCCCATTTCACCCACTTCCCCATAGGAGGCAGCCACTCTTCTGAACTTTATGGTAATCATTTTTTTGTGTGTGTGATTCAGAGAGAGACCCTGTATTTCAGGCACCTTTACCACCTCCATCTCCTGCATGTAGCATCTCAAATAGTGGGAAAATATTACCACTGTAAATTGGAGCTGCAAAGTGACACCATATTCCTTAACACGGTTTTGCCAAAATTTAACTTGTCTTTAAAATTAACTAATGATGGCAATTTTCACAGACATAGAAAATAAGGCAGAAATAACTTTAAGTCACATTGGACTTGAGGATTCCTCTTAATCCAAAGTAGATGAAGAACACCATCATGGTGTCACAAGAGAGTGGGCAGCTGAAGCTCCAAACCCCAGTTCTTGCATTCCAATGAAAGAAAACTTGAGTCAAATGCAAAAGTCAGGCAAGAGAATTTTATTATGAGTGAAAGTGAAACTCATGCTGCTTCCAAATTTATTGCCGCTTTATCTTAGCTTTGAAACTTGGTGTCGACTTTCTATCGTCTTGGTCAATCAGGTGTGTAACTTCTCCTTCATATCAGGCAGGGGAGTTTTTGACCTTAGTGGGTCCTCTCTGGAACTGTCACGTCCACCATCCTGTTCAGGTGGGGGCTATATCTACAAGTCAGACCTGCTGGGGTCAACGATCAGTCAAACTTTACCACAGTGTGATGTACTACTGAAGACATTTCCTTCTGGTATACATTAAGACATCTGTGGCCATACATTCTAAGTTTATAATGACCTCAGTAGACCCTGTTTGGAATTAACCCCATTGACTCATTTCTTAATTGTCTCCCTTTGTTTCCATGTGTTTATTCTCAGGGTTTGAACACCTGTTATTTTTCTATAAGTTACTTAATTATTCATTAGCCTTAAAAGCAATTTAAAGAAAACCCGTGACTGTGCCACACTATTGGCTTGCATTTCACCAGTCATTATTAGCTACCATCTAACAATGGGAAGTCCTTCATCTTAACACTGCTTGGGCCTGTCCAAGGAAACATCCTGACCCAGGTCATTGTAACAGAAAGAAACATGGGAACTAGAGACACCAGGATGGACCCAATGATGATTTGCCATAAGAAGTCATGTGAAGTGGAGTGGGAATGGAGGAGCGAACAAAGTAAGCAAGTGTCGACTTCATCTTTCACTCCATAAAGTTAAATGAATAGATAAATAAAAGGACAATGATGTTATATCTTGTTTCATTATTTTGAGTGGAGTGGTATTTTCATATCATTGGTCTGAAAAGTAAAATTAATCTGTCTTGTTTTGCAGCTAATTTTGACACACTTCTCATGACCACGGGATGTGTATAATAGAAACTGTGCTCCAGTGATAACCTTGGCAAAGATCTCAGGATGAAGATGCTGGTGGCTAATTTGTGCTTGTTTAGGACAGCTGTACTATATTTAAAAGTGGCCCTGTGCTGCTGAGAGTTGCTGTGAAATTCCTCCATCTGATTAGCAGATTGGCTAGAAGTCCCTTCATCTGTCTTGGGAGTTGATTCTTGCTCATGAATTGCATGACAACCTACTGTGGCTCTTCATTGCCTGCTCCTGACCTTGCAGTTGGTCCTGAACCAAGCCATTCTTGTGGTTCATTTCAGATTCAAGATCCTAAGTCAGTCTTATCTAAAGATGAGGGATAGATAGAAAGACAAAGAAGGAAAGAGGTGGAAAAGACAGAGTTTGAGATTAGTCAGGAACTTATTTAAAAGGGCAAACTACTATGACTCACATCATTTAGTATAGTAATAGAAGACAACAATTTTTTTTTACATCAGGCAAATTCAATATTTCACAATACATCATGTAGGAATAAGATATCACTTAGACCCCTCAGAGATGGGATTATTACTTTCCTTCTGGCATGGGTTAAGTCATGGAAATGTTTATTTCCCTAACTTTTTTGCTTGCCGTCTTTCCTCTTTCAGATAACAGGACAGCCCGATTTATCAGCATAAAAAAATATTTCTGTCAGCACCTAGGGAACATGGAGTAAGTGTAAAAAGAGAACAGTTATGTCAGCCTGCACTATTAACCTAAGCCCAGACACCAAGAGCTACAGTAAATTTAAAAAAAAGTTGCAGGCTGTCATGCTAATTAACAGTTGATAGGTACAAATATTTTAGCACATCATATAGTAGGCAGATTGCGCCTTTTGACAGGCAGTAGGAATTTTACATGAAAATATTTCATTGAATGTGAATATTACGTGGAAAATATGGGTGGAAGAAGAAGAAGAAGAAGAAGAAGAAGAAGAAGAAGAAGAAGAAGAAGAAGAAGAAGAAGAAGAAGAAGAAGAAGAAGAAGAAGAAGAAGAAGAAGAAGAAACCCTCTTCTTACAGCAAGACACATTTATCCTTCAATTGGAAAAGAATGCATCTCAAAGTGACAGTCCACATGCACATCTTGTCTTCATTGAATCATGGTGCTGATGAGATACATCATTTCCCAAAACAAAACCCTTATCATTGCTTTCTTTTGACCCATATTCACTTATAGTGAGAGGTGATGTTGTAAGGTTCTTTTAGGATAAAGAGAATCCCTAATCATGTAAATGGAGAAATTAAATTTTAAAATCAGAATGGCATTTGCATATTAATGCAGAGTCTTAACTAAAACTTCACTTTACAGAAGAAATTGATATTCCATGAGAGAAGATTATGGGAGATTTTCCTTGGAGGAAAATCTTTAACTCCCATCAGAAGAGTAAATTCAAAATACAGTATTAAAACTTGCATGGTTTGAGTAATGTTTTTAAAATAATGAAATCAACTAGTTTTCCATAGAAAAAGGTGGGAGTTAAGATGTAGTTGATGGTCAACTTTACAGTATTGGAGAGTCATAAACATATACAAAGTTCTCCACTACTTTGCACACTGGGATCATACTCTATTTGACTCAAGAAAGAATTATTTTTAGGTAATTTCCTTATAATCAGGGAGGGCTAAAATGGCTGGCTGTGTCTGATAGTAAGTAGTAGTGTTTTATTTATTTATTTGTTTGTTTTCTGGTAAGGATGGTTCTGGGCCCAAGATTTCCATGAACAAAAATTGCCCCTAGCACCTCTCACCATTTTCACAATTCACTCCTATTTCAGTATCTCTGTTGATTCTCGAGCATGCTCCCTGGTTTATAAACTCCCTTCTCAGCATGAGATTTCTTATAACTCTTTCTAAGTAGTTTTGTTCCTGGTGAGCTCACTAGTCTGGCAATATTCCTTACCCAAACCCCAGCACCCTCTAGGTGTCCCTCACTGGCAATCATTCCAAAATGAAAATTCTGTTTTGCTGCAAGTGGTTGTTCTCTAAAGTGTTATTTTTGGAAAACAAATCTGTGCACAAGTACATATGCATGATCATGGATCTATGAGTGGTTCCATCAAGTTATGATATTTGCAAACTGTTGATTTGAATATTTATGTCCGGCCCAAATTCATACATCAAAACCTAATTCCCAATGTGATAGCATTAGATGGGGAGGACTTTGGCATGTGATTAGGTCATGAAGATGGAGGCTTCAGAAATGAGATTAGTGCTCTAGAACTAGGGGGCCTCTTCTACCATGTGGGGGCTCAGTAAGTAAATGCCGTCAATGAACAAGAGAACAAGAACTGTGAGCAATATATTTCTGTGGCTTGAAAGCTAGCCAGTTTTGGGTATTTTTTGTTATAATAGACCAAGACACATCCAAGATACCAAGATACATTCGTGGACATCTGTGACCACTTTTCTAATCTGAGGAAAACCAGTCTATCAAGATGCATTATATAAAACACTATCTCATGACCAATCAAGTTTGGAAAACTTTGCCTATTATATTCCATTTATTGGTGATTTTTAGTTTTTCCAAGCACCAGTAAGTCCAACAGAAAAACAGCTAGTTGTTTAAATTAGTATTTCTCCAAATTTATGGACATTAATGAACACCTGTGTGTAATTTATTTTCCTTAGTACCACACCTGCCAATGCACTATGGAGAACACACTTAGAGATATATGCTGCCTTCATTCAAAGTAGTGCTGGTCTGATGGTGCAGATTTCAGACCCTGTGGTGGCTCTTTGAGGTAAGCGCTTTGAAGTCAATACTAATTAAAGTCACGCCAGTTTACCTTAATAGGTAGTCAATTCTGTTTTTAAGTTAAATCAAACAAATCATCAAATATTCTTTACCCCACCCCAGAATTTTGAAGCCCTCTTCCAGCTACATCCAACAGAGGAGTGTACAACCATGAAGAAAGGCCTTATCTTCTCTCCTGGACAAATGGTGACCACTTTTCACACAGAGGAGGGAATCCATGATATTGAAGATCATGGCCTTGAATGTGTAACTCCCACCAAATCCAATTCTAGTTCCAGCAATCACAGCTGGGGTCTGGAAAACCGAGAAGATTGTTCATGTTTGGGGGGTTAGGATGGCAGGGCTGTGCTCAGGAAATTGCATCTCTTCTCATGCTTTTGTAGATTGGTGGTAGAGTTACTTTGTACTTGGAACCATTTTTATCCCCCCATCAGAAACTCTGGACTGTGCTGGAACTCTTTACCTCACAGATTAGGGTCTCTTAATAAACTTGAATCTCACCTGGGTTGACATCAATAATTTTATTCCTCTACAAGTTAAAATTGGAAAGATAAACCTTAATAGAACCACAAATACTTGTCAATTTAAACCACTCTAGGATATATAATTTCTGGTGAAAAGTAAATAGCGACATGCACTGCTTAATAAAGCTTATAATCACGTAGCAATTTACAGAAAAAAAGGTAGATTCTCCTATTTTTCTTGAATATTATTTGAGCATCTATGGGGGAAGATATTATTCTACAAAAGCAAACCAAAACAAAAGATTTGGTTAAAAAAAGACACACATTAGAATCTTAATGTTTATTCAAAAATACTATAGAAGTTATTATATTTGTCTGTATTTTCTTAATCTTTTTCATGACTTAAAATATTGCTTAGAAATGGTCAATTTTACTAATAAAACCAGATCAGATAAAATGCTTAATTTTTAAAATATGTGGTTAAATCCAACTAATTGAGAGGTTTATTGAACTCTGCTGTCTCAATTTTTCTCTCTGTGAAAAAGAGAAAAAGAACACTGGCACTTTTCATGAATTATAATAATGGAAAAACATTTTATAACAAAAACATGAAGCAGGTTAAGTAACTGTTACAATATCCCAAATTGTTTTTAGAGGAAATTTGTAAGAAAGTAAGCTATTTAAATAAAAACATACTTAAAAGAAACCATGATCCATCTGCCAGGATATCAGAAGCCCAACTATACTCCAGTCCAAAAATTGGAGTTCTGAATATTTGACTTAAAACATTGGCAGACTCTGGATTAATGAGAACACACACACACACACACACACACACATACATATATGTATATATATATACATGTATATATATGTGTGTATATATACACACATGCATATACATATATATATATATACATTATTAGTTTGTTCTGATATAAACATATGCATATATATATGCATATATGTGTATATATATACACACACATATAAGTATATACATATATATTCACATACACACACACACACACACATATATATACCCACACCTCCTTCTTAGCAAAGAGTAAATGCAATTTGGAAAGATGTTCAACAATAGGTATTGCCATAAAAAGGGTTTTCTGTTTAAAAGTTAAACAGAAATTTGCTATTGTTAAAAATTACCAAACAGTTCAAACTGTCTTTTAGTGAATATTTACTCTAACCCAGGGGAATGTGACCTTTCAGAAGAGGACACCAACTTTCTAAACCTTTGCTTTGAGAATGCACAGTGCAGGGGACGTGGACAAGACATCGCATAGGCATTGATGGTGCTAATTTAACAGTCTTTCCACAGTATATTTGGTCTCTGTGAATTAGAGACTCTGTGTTAATCTCATCTGAAGGCAAATTAGATCTACTTAGAGTCAACCTCTGGTATTCTGTGAACTAGTATAATCTTTGTCAAAGATTTTGTTTGTTTGTTTTAAGAACCTTTTACATTCTTTTTTGTTTTTTTTTTTTTAGAGAGAGAGAATTTTTTAATATGTATTTTTCAGTTTTCGGTGGACACAACATCTTTATTTATTTTTATGTGGTGCTGAGGATCGAACCCAGCGCCCCGCGCATGCCAGGCAAGTGCGCTACCGCTTGAGCCACATCCTCAGCCCCCCTTTACATTCTTAAACTTTGTAAACCCTATGGAGGATCCCCAAGTACTTTTAGTGTATTGGTTATATCTTTCAGTATTTATTGTATTAGAAATTATACCCTGCAGACATTTAGAGCCCAAGAATGGCTGGTGTATCCTCTATGAGCTATGTGAGCATTGAAGCCATCACAGGGCATGAGGTCTCTGAAAAGCTCCACTGTCCACCCATGACAGAAGAAGAGCAGAAAAGGTGAATCACACCCAAACAATGGTATAAAAAGAGTTTGGTATTCTGGACTCCCAGAAAGGGACCCAGCACACCTCCCGTGTTTCAAGTCACATGTTGTGAACTGCTGACCTGAAGTAAATGGTCTCTTAAAATCCAGTCCCTTTGGCCTCTTGGTCGGTCCAGGGATCACCCAAAGGTATTGGTTAAAATGTCCATCTTCAGGTTCCTCGCCAAGGGATCCTGATTCAGTTGATTTGGGACAAGTCTCAAGAATTTTCCTAATACAAAATTGCTACCTCACCCCTCACATCCTCACCCCCACCCTAGCTCTCTCTGGTGATTTGATGCAGGACATCACAAATGCATATTGAAAAATCCGGCCTATATCTTATTGCTGGAGTGTGAATGTTCATCTTTATCAAACTTATCCTGGATACATGCATGCAGAATCCTGGATCAGACCCGGGACAAATTTCATATTATACACTTCATAGTAAACAACAAGTTTGCCAGTTTCCTTTGCTTCATTCAATCTTACCTGCAAGGTGGCAGGATGAGAACCAGGTCAAGGAACCAGCAAAGACAAGGAAAAATGTGTTTCCATTTTTTTTTCTTTTTTGTACTAGGGATTGAAGGCAGGGGCACTAAACCATTGAGCTACATCTCCAGTCCCCCTCCCCCCACCCCTTTTTGGTATTTTATTTAGAGACAGGATCTCACTAACTTGCTTAAGGCTGGCTTTGAATTTGTGGTCCTCCTGCCTTAGCATCCTGAGTTGCTGGGATTACAGGCCTGTGTTACCACACCAGGTGGTTTCCCTTGTCTTTCAAAAGAAGGAGAAGCTGCTGCTGACTCACCTCCAGAAAAGAAGTCTGCTTTCCTGTAGTTCTTTTTACATGTAAATAAGACCTCCACAGGAGCTGAGTGTCTCTGCTTTGATAACCTTGAGACCCCCTCCAAGTTCCTGCTTAGGCTCCTTCTCTTTTCCTCTTTGAAATGCAAAGATCTAGGGATATCGCAGAGCTGTCTTCCTAGGACCTAGTCAGGACTCTGTTGGGTCCTTTTGAAGAGATTAGAAAAGTTAGTACACTTTTAGATCAGAGTAAAGAGCTAGACAAATTGCTACAGCTGGAATTCTCCTGGTATGTCAACAGTCATGGCTTTTTACAGAAACACAGAAAAATCTCAGGGTCATTTCCTTTCTCCACTTACCATTACCTTTCTCTACTTACCAGGAGGAGAAAGAGAAACTTCATAGCTGATTTAAGCAATTCGCTCATGGGGTCTTATGATTTAGCATCCAGAGCATCTGAAGTGCCTGTGGTTTACTGGATTGGGTTATAGAACTTGTGAAAAGCCCTGGTGGATTTAAACTGTGAAGTACCCATTTTTATGGATAGATGTCCTATGACAAGAATTGTTGGGAAGGAGATGAATAAGACCATAAATAAGGGGAAACTAAGACTATCTAGTGTGCAGGACCACAGAAAGTTCTGAGAAGGGCATTGTCACCTTTGATTCTCCTTAGATAAAATGCCATTGACACCTTGAATCTAGGCCAGAGCAGACTGGGTTCTGCTCTTTAGAAGGACACACATGCACACACACACACACATACACTCTGCCACCTACCCACACACCAGGCCATACTTGACATTTGGGACCTGGCACTCAGTGCTGGCATAATGTGACTCATAATCCTAAACATCTGCTTTTGAGGCTATGCCATTTAGGGTCCAGGAAAACACTTGTCCACATCTCTTGCTCTACACAATACTGTGAAGCAAAAGGTGACTATACACAATACTGTGAAAATCTGTGGGTGGTATCCCTGCCAACATAGCTTCCAAGCACTGGGAAAATTTGAGCAGAAAGGAACTTAGGTAGCAAGAGAGTGGAATTAACTAGTCAGATCCATCTCAGACACCATCAGTGCAATATATGCTTACTTAGGGAAATAACCTTTCTCAGCGTGCAGAACATTCATTTTCCTGCTTTGCCTTATGTTCTAATTTGTGATACTGAAGATGCACATTAATTAATGTGGTATTCACTATATACATAGGAACTGAGGACATTTTTTTTGTGTTATGTTCACATTGCTCTTAAATTTGCATATATGTAGGTCTAATCTACCATTATTGTTTCTGGAAATTGGATTTTATTGTCACTGCTGACAAAGGACTTGCCATTATCCTCCCATTCTAAGTCCAGGGTTTATGTATTGACAGATGAAGGAGATTTAACCTAACTGTCATCAGTTATGTTAAATATTACTCAGCCTCCCTAGCTGCCAGGAAGCCTGTGAGAGTGAATATTTGGTATTTTGAGCTTTCATAGTAGGAACTGAACTTTGCCTCCTACCAATTACCACATGGTAAATATTACCCAGTGTAAAAAAAAAAAATAAGACCAGATGTTGCACAATTAGAAAGCCAAACCAAATCAAAACCATCAACAACTACCCAAGTCTGCTACACTCTATCAAGAATATTGTAGTATGGGAGAAATAGAACTGTGTTTCAAGAGTGGTTGGATTACACTTGAATATTAAGTAACTTTCTTTCATTAGGGGACTATTAGGAGACTTGCTCTTGCTACCACGTAAAGCAATAGCATTTGAGCTTTCGGTATTCTGTGGCCTAAGTACATTTGTTGAAACTGAACTTCTAGCTGGTTATATTATGCCCATGTCCTTTTGTTGTTATGGGGAAAAACTACACTCATACATTGCTGGCTGGAATGTGAATTGCTGCAACCATTATGGAATGTGGAATGAAGATTCCTCAGAAAATTTGGAATGTAACCACTATTTGACCCAGCATTCCCACTTCTCCGTTTATACCCAAAGGACTTAAAATCAGCATATTGCAGTGACACAGCCACATCAATGTTTATACTAGCTCAATTCACAATAGCCATATTGTGAATACACACACACACACACACACACACATACATATGATGGAATATTACTCAGCCTTAAAGAAATATAAAATTATGGCATCTGCTGGTAAATGGATGGAGCTGGAGAATATCAGGCAAAGCTATAAAATAAGCCAATCCCCCGCCAAACAAAAGCCAAATGTTTTCTCTGCTAATGCAGATGCTAATTCACAAGGTGGTGGTGGTGTCTAGGGAAGAATAGAGTTACTTTAGATTAGGTAGAGGGAAGTGAAGGGAGGGGAGGGAGTATGGGGGTAGGAATGATAGTAGAATGAATTGGACATTATTTCCCTAAGTACATATATAACTATATAACCGGTGTGATTCTATATCATGTACAAGTAGAAGAATGAGAAATTATGCTATACTATATATAATGTATCAAAGTGCATTCTACTGTCATGTATAACTAATTAAAACAAATTTTAAAAACTTCAAAAAATTTCTATTCTTGGCATCCAGGAATAGTCATGGTAACTAATTTTGCAACACGATGCGCAAACCCATTTCTTTTATATAATATTTCCCCCTTGGGGTTACTTGATCATTTATGTCTGTCATCTGGGTGGTTGTTAAAAGTGCAGACCACTAGATTCTCCCACTGAACCAGTGTTTCTGAAGGTGTGGCCCCCAGTTTTGAAGTTCTGGGAGATTCTTTTGCTTACTGAAGTTTGGAGCCACTACTTTCTTGTTCCTTTTTCTTTTACTTACTTTCATCACAAGTTTCTTCTGGTTTAAATGGGGAAAGCAAATTTTTTCAATCCACAAAGAGCCCACCCATTTTTTTTAGATGACAGAGAATGAAACAACTACTTAATAACATGAAAATGCATTATACAGTGAGATCTGCTGTATTTTTTTTTCTAAATATTGGGACCTGTGTCACTTTGAAGTGAGTCCAGATGCACCCCTCTTTTAACATCTCGGTGAATTATTCCTGAAAAAAAGAGGAGTCACAAGTGTGTGACAGAGAGTAAGCTATTTATTTTAGTCAGCTTTGTCGCCCCTGTGACTAAAGAACCTAACAAGAACAATCAGAGGAGGAAAGGTAAGGATGTTCACAGTTTCAGGGGTTGCGCCTTATAGATGGTGACTCAGTTCCTCAGAGCCTGAGAGGTGGCTACAGTTACCACCCAGCTAGTTAATCCCTATCAGAGGATTAACACACTGATTCCGTGAGGGCTCTCATAATCCAGTCATTTCAGTCGGAAATTTTCTTGCATTGTCTCACACATGAGCTTTGGGGTGGGGGGCTCCTCATATCTAAACCATAACACTCTTCTTCCTTTTGAAGCAGTATGAAATGTGCTTAGCCTATAGCCAGGGCTAGATGCCAAAAAGCCTATTTGTTTTTAACCCTTAATTTTCCTGAGCATTAGTTACTTTGTACTCAAGGTAAGACAATTGAGAAAAATTATCTGTAAATTTCATTTGAGCACTAATATTCAGTTGATCATTTTTTTCTCCAGAGGAAGTAAAATTGAGTCAGAAACTAAAATGGAAATGAAGGTAGAAATTCTCTTGAATAACAAATACTCAAGATATATGCTGTTTTCCATCTAAATTCCCTTTGTATGTTCTTTCCTAAAATGAAAAATGTAACTAGGTAGCAGTGATAAAGAATAAAACATAGGCACACACATCCAGTTGGATACATCTCAGGAAATACTATCCTATGAAAAAAAAAGTCAAGTTGCAGAAGAATTCAGATAGTGGCTCCATTTATATCAACTGGGAACATTTAACGTTTGTGTCAAATGACAAGCAAAATTAATTCAGGGCAGTGCTTTCCTCTGTGGAGAAGTTGTATGACATCATGCAATGATGTATGATGTCACACCTCTATACGTATCAAAAGTGTCATGCTTTACCTCCAAAGGTACCAAAAGCACTCTTACCCTAGTCGTTGGGCACATGGTTGTCAGTTTTGTCATAACTGTATATATATGTACAAATATTTGTTGAGATTATTTCAGTTTTTTTAGTAAAAACAAAAATAAATCCAAATATGCAAATCTTGATAAATAATGAATTTCTCTCTTCTATGCACATGTTTCCTTGCTCCTTCTCTTTTTCTTTATGGACTTCCATGTGTAAGTAAATAGATGTTTCACAAGCCATATGAGACAGAATCTCTTACATCGGTGGTTCTTCATGTAAAAAATAAAACAGCTAACAACAACACAAGGTAAGAGAACATCAACAAATATGTAATGAGTACCTTTGCTAAAGTAAACCAGCACTGTATCAACAAGGATTGAGTACGGCATGCACTGTGCAAACAGAGAAATTTGGTGCCAGATTTCCATAGCATCACCCTTTAGAACTATTATTAGTTCCTACATTTGAATAAAGCAAATTCTGTTTATTCCTAAATATTGAAAATTAGGACTTACTCTTCCTCATATCCTCCATCATTATCCATTTAAAAATTTCATTATCCACACATTGCCTTGCAATAACTATTTTTCACAAGAACACCAGGTGGTTCGAATGCTGAGTCTAGATTTCCCGGCTGCACTGTTGAACCTAGGAGTCTCCTGCCAGTGGATTGGTAGGTTTTGAGGCTTTAGAAAACATGATCTTAAATGTTTATGATGATGTCCTTACTGCAGCTGAACAGTCTTCTCATTCACAGGAGATAAAATATCTACTAAAGCAGGGGAAATGACAAAGAGCAGTGATCACTGAGATTTTAGACCTTGTGAATTTCCTCCCATTTTAAGGAATTCACCATCAACCACGGCACCATGTTTTCCAACATACAAACACATTACATCACTTCCTTCTTCTTTTTTAAAAAGTTTTGTACCAGGGATTGAATTTTGGGGCCCTCAACCACTGAGCCACATCCCCAGCTTTATTTGGTATTTTATTTAGAAACAGGGTCTCACTGAGTTGCTTAGTGCCTTGCTTTTGCTGAGGCTGGCTTTGAACTCACGATCCTCCTGTCTCAGCCTCCCCAGCAACTGGGATTGCAGGTTTGTTGTACCATGCCCGGCCCTCACTTCTTTCTTTACCAAGATGGCAAAGAAATGCCCTCCATTATTCATATTCTGGGGGTCGTATATATAGCTAGCTGTGCGTATGCCTGTGTGTTCAAGTTCCTTAATTACATATCTAACTTCTTTATCTTTCAAATTCTATAAAAAGAAAAGAGTCTCCTATCTCATGGGAGCACATAGAAAAAGAATTTTACTTCCTTGAAATTCAGTAACTATGACTAGTCATGTTAAAAAATACAGTTAGAAAACATAAATAATTTACTCTGTTGGTACTGAGACACATGATAAACTCTGGGGTTTGTCCTACTTGTGAATGACATGGGAATGCATTTAAAAAGCAAGAATCAAAGTAACTCACAGCCATTTATCCCAGAAAATGCAAAAGAAAGCCATATTCTTTCTTATGCCTTGTTGCTATGGAAAGTTTCACAGTTTGTATATGTTTCCTGATCTGTTTTAAAAAATGGAACAGACAATGCAATAAAAGTGAAATTCATTGTCATTCTAAACATTTAAAACAGAGATGACATTTGATAATAAAAATTTATAGGATTTCTCTTCTAATCAGATGAAAAATAAGTCGGCTCTATTTGTAATTTTTATAAGGGCAAGGTCTCTTTTGTCGTTGTTTGAAAATAGAGTGATAAAACTGGATGTAGCAGAGATAACATACATGACACCTAAAAATGGATATGATAGGAGACACACAGAGCAACTGAAGAGAGAGGCTGTAGAGATGTGGACGGAATACTGACGGGAGGAAGCACAGAATTCCGCAAGTCATTGCCAGATGCACATTTGTTTAAACTGAAACAAAAGCAGAGAAACACTTTCGTGAGTAGAGAAATGAGATAATGTCATGTATGTATTACAGTCCTTTTTTTTTTTTTTTTTTTGCACAAGGCGAATTAAAGGACTCTGTGGTCAACGTGATCGGAAGCAGCTGACATTTCTAATGCAAATAAGATCTGGAAATTTTGGCAGAACCTGCTTATGCTTCCATTCAGGCTCCCAGAGAAAGACCCTATTAAGTCAAACTAAATTGTACCAAGTGCCTTAAAGCGATGCCTGTCTGTTCTAATTTTCCCAACACTCCTCACTGAGACTTGGTCTAATAGTGATTGTATGGGGCTATTAGGAATGCAAGGTGATTGAAAAATGCAATTGTCAGCTTCTGCTTTATAATTTTGACGCTATACAATATTTTTCCCCCGACTATTGTTACAGTAAAAGGGTATGTTGGCCTTCCATCTCAAGCCCTTCTAAAGCAACAATGGAATTTTATAATAATATTGGATTTAAAGGGCAGATTATAAATACATTTATCTTCAAACCTTACCCAATTATCATTAGTGTGCTATTCTAGACACAAATAAATCCACTTTACAAATAAATTTAACAATGCAATGCATTTTGTGTTAATTTTTTCTTTGAACTCTAATTATTTAAGCTCTTTGGATTTTTAACACTTTCTTTTTAAGATGTAGAGTTGAATGACTTATATGTAATAAAGACTTTTGGGGCACTTTTTCTTTTTCATGTATTAGAAAAATAATTGCAAAGGAAATGTCACATTTTAATCAATAATATATATATTTTTTATTCTGAAGTGATGAACCATTAGGAGAAACACTAAGTGGGAAAAAATTAATCTAAAGGAAATGGGGAGATATTTTGCAAACAGGTAGCCGCTTATAAATTAGTAAGAAAATCAGTGAGGTAAAAATAGTTGACCAGGGAAATACAGTGAAGTAAAAACGGATTGAACCCTAATCGACTGCTTGATTTATTTTTATTTTAGGCACAACCTAGTAGAAACCAGCTGCTTCTACTTCCATTTTTGTACATCTATAATTTGGCATTTTCTGGACCTGACCATAGGAACCACTAAACTTCTTGCAAATAAGTTGGTCTGGGCCCACCTGTGTTCCTGCCCATCATTCCTGACTTTTTCCTTCTGAGTAGGGCTGATTTCGATTTTTATCCTAGTTTAGCAAATACTCTTTCAGCTCCAAATGGACCCTTCTGGTTACCTGTTATTATTCGGATCTGAAATGACCCCCAAAGTTCATGTATTGAAGGTTTGGTCCTCATCGAAATAGAGGTGGGGCCTTGGGAATTGATTGGATCCTGAGGGCTCTAACCCCGTAAATGCATTAATCCTTTGATGAATTCATAGCAAAATGGGTGATGGAGAGGTGGTGGAAACGTGAGAGGGTGGAGCCTAGTTGGAAAGAGTAAGGCACTGCATTGTGTCCTTCAAGGGTGCCTTTTTACCTCAGCGCCTCTCTTTCTCTCCTCCTCCTTCTCTTTCTCTCTCTTTTCCATTGTCTCTGCTTCCCAGCTGCTATGAACTGAAAGGCTGTCCCCCTCCATGCACTTCTGACATGACATTATGCCTCTCCATAGATCTAAAGGCCACGGGGCTATCTCACCATAGATGAAACTTCCAAAATAAATCTTTCCTCCTTTGAGTTGATTTCTCATAGGTGTTTTGTCACAGTGATGGAAAGCTGACTAACATATAACCCTTAAATTGTAAGCAATAAATTTTAATTTCTCATGAAACCAGTACTTTTAGACTCTGGTAGAGACTTTACATATGATATCATTTAATCAGCAACAGTTTCATAGGGTGGTTATAATTATTCTGTTTTCTTTCTCCTTCTCCTCCCTATCCCCCTCCTTCTTCTTTCTTTTTTCTTTTTCATAGAAAGTAAAGACTCAGAAAGAAAAATACTCACCTCCGAATCTCCTGGCTTCTAAGTGGCAAAGGCAGGATTTGAACCGGGGCCAACCAACTATGCCATAAATTTTCTTTCCCTCTTGCTAGGCCACAACCTATTGATAGAGATCTAAAAAGAGTTTGCTGGATGTCTTAATCTGTTCTGGTGGCTATAACAACCTACCCTAGACTCAGTGGCTTGTAAACTTAAAAAAAATATGTCTCACAGTTATGAAGGCTAGGAAATTCAAGATCAAGGTGACAGCAGATTTGGTGTCTGGTGATAATGCACTTCCTGCTCAAAAATGGTGCCTTCTCTTATGGCAGAAAAGGTGGGGAGCTCTCTGGGGTTTCCTTCTTAGGGGCACTAACTTCATTCCTGTACTAATTACCTACCAGGGTTAAGTACTCCCTCATGACCTAATCACCTTTCAAAGGCCCCATGTGCTAATACAATCTCCTTGGGGGTTAGGTTTCCACATGTGAATTCTGGGGAACATAGACATTCAGACCAGCGTGGCTGCCAGCTAAATGCCTAAGGAAACAAAAATGATCCATACAAGGACCATCTTAGGGAAGAATCATGTTTAGGGTGACTAACTATGGGTAGGCTGCTCTGGGCCATTTGGAGGTGAGTCTTGAGATATTTGAGTCCTTGGTGGTGGTGACAGCCACATCTTACAGAGTCTGAATGGATGGCAGGACGATGAGGAGAGGGTGCATTCTCAGGCACTAGTTCTGAACTGGGGGTGATTTTGCATCTTTCCACTCCCAGGAACACCTCGGGCAGTTCATTTGGTTGTCAAAACAGAGGTAAGGAACCCTACTACCTTTAGGGGTGAAAAGGCCAAAATGCTGCCAGACAGCCTACATATGCAGCACAGCCTCTGTGACAAAGAATTATCCAGCCCCAAATGTCAATCATGTCAAGATTGACAAACTCTGGGCAAGGGTCATTCAAAAGTATCTGTGGGAGAGAATGTTGCTCTTACGCGGTGCATTTCACGGCAATGAATTTTATTTTGGGGGCCAGTTATTTTCACTTTAATTATTTTCATGGAGTTGGATTTAAATTACTTCAAAATGAATAAAGCAATTTTCAGCCTGCTCAGTTCTGATGGGTTGATAGCCATAGGTGCAAAGTCTTTAGCAATTTATCTATCTGCAATATTCTTTGACCCCAAGGACTTTGAAGTAGCTACTAACTTGACATAGGTCTCCACTTTGTGATACAGGAAACATCCTTACTCTGTGCATTGTTTTTAAACCATAAGTTTTAAAAAGTGCTTTCTTTGCAACCCCCCTTCTGTTTTGTGTCGAATCTCATAAAAATCCGGGATCCTGTGACAGTTCCTACCAGGAGACGGGCTTCTCAGAGTGTGGTATCACACCATCCAATCTTCAAGTGAGGACACTTGCTCTTCACTCCCTGTAGGTTTCCTTTCAAAACACCACAATGAAATCATTCCCTTCTCCATCCAAGATGGAATCTCAGCTCTAGCCGACTATTAGCTCCTAGAGTCATCAGATGTTTTTTTTCTTTTTTGGAAGATAAGGTTTCTTCTATGTCGAATATGAAAAGGCATTTTAATGCTATCTCTCTGACTTATCCCCCTGTGCATTTATTTCCCTTCGCTTGTTCGCATTAGTCACAGCAATATTCGTTCTTCTTTCTTTTTAAAAGTGTGGCTTTTAAGTTGAGCAGACCCTGGTGGAAATGATCAGGGAGGATTTCATAGAAATACTGCTTCTACGGTAGGCTTTACTTTTTCTCCTCCTAAACAGATTGAATGAGAACAGTGTTTGTGTTCTTGCAGCCCCACGGTACAGAGAATGTTTACTGCACTGCTTGATCAAAATCTCCTGCTCTGAAGGTTCTTGAGACACAAATCAGAAATAAGTTTTTTTTTTCCATTTCAGCTATTGATAGGCCATTCACTGCTAAAGAATATTGATTATAATCTTGGATAGAGAACACAGTCAAGGAATGGAGGGGAGCTGTCCTTTGCTCTGGGGCTCATTTTCCTTCCAACGGCTGTTTGCACAAAGCAGAGTCATTCAGTGACATCTTTCTTGGGGCCTTGTGTCCTTATTTGATGGAAGTAATGCGAGCTGCCTCTTGAGCCTCCACCACCTATATACAAGGTACTTGATGCTCCAGAGAAGGATGCAGAATAGCTGCAAGGTCATCAGGATAGCAGCTCTTCAACAAATATTCTCAAGTGCCCAATAACACAGTAAATGAGGGTAGAACGCAATTGTTCCCGTGTAATGCCCGTGGGCTGCCCCAGATCAATGTCCATTGTCATTATCATCACAATTAGGTTCAAAGGCCAGATGCCCTGAACAATATTTTAAAGAATATTGGAAGTACGTTGCACTTAAGTCAAAACCTTCTCATTTCTGGGTAACCCCAAGAACTGTAATTCATACGAGGGAGTCAACCTGCCAGTAAGGTATTATCTCATTTTACTCTCCTACTGTAAAACTGTACCTACTGTGAAAGTCATTTTTTTCTGCACATTTCCCTTCTTCCTACCACCCTAAAAGAAAGATTTACTGTAATCCAAACAAGCCCCCCCTTCTCCATATACAGTTTCCCCTTTGTATGATTTATCAAATGTTTCAC
Organism: Spermophilus citellus; assembly: GCF_964194105.1. Classification (NCBI taxonomy): domain Eukaryota; kingdom Metazoa; phylum Chordata; class Mammalia; order Rodentia; family Sciuridae; genus Spermophilus; species Spermophilus citellus. The sequence continues at coordinate 73,639,590 of NC_138187.1, read as the reverse complement.
CTTTGTTCTTCAGATATTTATTAAGCATTAATTACCTACCAGGCTTAAGTACGCTGGCATTTCCAGAAAGTAGGAACCATGATTAGCTCTTATTTCAGAAGTAACCGACTGCAATTCAGATAGTTAGCAACTTGCCCAGGGTCATCCAGTGAACAAATTGTAGATCTCAACTTTGTACCCTGATTTCAGATTCAGTGATACGTGCTGTATCTGACAGACGGGGGCTCATTCTTCCATCGCCAGAGAAATCAATCAGTATTTAATGTACATCTTGCTCTATGAACAATCCTTATCATCCATGAGGCCTAGAAATAGGTGGAACTATACCTGTACTCTCATGGCTTGTCAAAGATCATTACACTCCCAACTACAGCAAATGGATACCTTTGTATTTTCTTAGTAAAAAGAGATGTGTCCTGACTTCCATTAGGTAGAGGCCAAAGATTTTAGTAAACAGTCATGAAACTAGAATCAAAATCCAAATTTTTGGGAAAATGTTAAGTCTTTTTTAAAAAAAATGCACATGAATTAGGGATCATTTCACTTATTTACAAACTCATTTTATGTCACAGAGGAACAGTCTCCTGACTGGATTCTGACATCCTACCTCTTCCCATCACTAAGAGAGAGAGAGAAGGTAGCTTCCCTTCCCACATCCTGAGCTGACTTTCCAGTGGTTCCAACATTTTATTTCTAGAGAATTTTACTGGAACCTGAGATAATGTCTATTGCTTTTTAGATGTGTTTGTTTTCTCATGATGCTCTTATGAAATGACTGGTCTTTTTGTTTTGTCTTGATTTTTTGGACCCTGGATAAACCTTCATTTTGCTTAGAGAAAATTGAAGGCTTCTATTGCTAGAAATAAGAAAGATGAATTGATAGTTAGATATATTAAATAAAAACATTATGCTTAGCTGCATATGAGAGTAGCAAGACATAAAAAGTACCATTATAATATATTCCACTTTTCTTAATTTGACACTAAGCTGCTTGCTTTCTTTCATCTATAGTCAACATCGCCTCACCAGAAGGTTGGAAGTTAAGAAACAAGCTGTTAAATATTAAAGCTGTATCCATGTAATTGAATGTTTTTGGTATGGCTGTGTTCTAAATATATGCTATTAAGATACTGTTCTGCAGAGATATTTAATTACTGACATCTAATCATGTTACTGCTGTTTCTTTAACCAAGCGAAAATATGAAGTGCTGGAAAGAAAACAGTTTCATTTTAAACAGCAGCATTTTATTAATCTCAGCAATAAAACCAGACTCAAACCTCCAAATGAAATCATCCCGTTTTTAAAGATAGCTCTTCTCAGTTTGGTAATCCTTGTGTAATGCTGAGATATATGGCTGTACTTAAGGCGTTAAAACATTCTCACAAATAATGCACACAATAAAAGTTAATTATGCTCGTTTATTACATCAAAATAAAACCCAAAGTATGAAATTCACAAGGAAAATTTCACAATCAACTGCGGGACATTATTTTATATCTTTATGACCCTCACAGTTTTAACAACCATAGACCATTTGGGAAGATGTTAAGACCATAATCATACAATAATAATATCTTCCACTTGGATCTTGCTTTCTCGAATTCACAAATATTTCCTTATTTCATTACAGCTTGCTATGAATTAGATGGAGAAAATACTGTTATAATCAGTTTACATAGGGGGAAATTGAGGCCATGGAAATTAATATGACTTGTTTTAGTTCACAGGACAAGTAGCAGCTAAGTTGGAATCATGATGGAAAACTCTTAATTTCAATGTCTGAGAATTAGCAACTGGGTTAAGTATGAGAAATTTTATAAGTAGTGGTGTCTGATGCTCAATCTTACATTTTTGAAATTAGAGAGGTGCTATGGTTTGGCTCTAAAAGCCTCCACAAAGTCTCATGTTGAAGCCTTGGTTCCCAATGGAACAATGTTCAGAGATGGGACTTTTGGGAACTGATTGGATCAGAAGAGCTCTGACCTCTGCACTGAGTTAATCCATTGATGGCTGAATGATCTCCTGGCAGGTGCTGGGAACTGGAGTTATCATGGTTGGTGGAAATAAGGTACTGGGGCTTTACTGGGAAGCATATTTCTTATTCCTGGCCCCTTTCTCTTTGTCTCTGGCTCTCTCTGTTCTCTCTCTTTTTCCTTCCTAGCTGCCATGAAGTGAATAGCTCTCCCATACTCTTCCGTCATGATGTTCTTGCCTCAGACCTAACACAATGGAGCCAGCCAACCATGGACTAAAACCTCTGAAACCGTGAGCCACAATAAGTCTTTTTCTAAGGTATTTCTTAAAGTGACAAAAAGCTGACTAACACAAAAAAGTAGTATTTAAAGTGACAAGGTAAAAATGTCAATGTTTTTCTTCAGGTTACATACACTAAAAGTTTTAATTTTGCACAAATACTGAAAATAGTAGCTTTAAGAAAAATGTAAAGCCATTCTTATTAAAGGGAAGTATTTTGAAACACTCATTTTCATTTGATTTCCTCTTACAAACAAAGAGAAGTGACAATTTCCCTCCAGTGCCTCTAAATACCCTTCAAAGAGGCAAGCAGAAAGCAGAAGTGATGCAGACTGAATTCTGAAGTAATTTTCTAAGAGCATCATTTTTAAGTATTGATAGGACAATTTGAACCAAGAGGTCATAATGGTGGAGTTAGGAAAAAAAATTGTTGGTACCAGGGATTGAACCCAGGGAACTTAACCACTGAGTCGCATCCACAGAACTTTTTATTTTTTATTTTGAGACAAGCTAAGTTGCTCAGGGCCTCCCTAAATTGCTGAGGCTGGCTTTGAACTTGTGATCCTCCTGCCTCAGCCTCTAGAGTGGTTAGGATTACAGGTGTTCCACTGCACCCAGCAGGAAATTTGAAGTTTGATCATTGCTTAAGTAATTGGATACACTCCTGTTATTCCAACCATTAAAATATTTAAAATAAACAAATGGAGACTATTTATAATTTCATGACCAAGGATTAGAATACTATATCAGCTCAGAAATCCAGCAGGTAAGAGGCAGCCCGGCTAAATAAGTAGACATTTCATAGCCTTGGTAGTTGAATATGTGAATTACACTTTCAGAATGGTTAATCTAATCTGCCTTGAACAAAATTATGATTTAACCTTTCCAATTATCTAGACCAGATTATCAGCAAACACTTTATGTAAAGGGCCAGGTCATAAATACTTCAAGCATTCAGGACATACAATTTCTATTTCAACTACTCTACTCTACCAATATAATACAATAGCAGCCATGGCTAATACATAAACAAACAGACACAGCTGTATTCTAATAAAACTTTATTTATAAGAACAGGCAGTTGTGGGCTAGAGCTTGCTGACACCTCATCTAGACCGGTTGAATTTTATTTTGTTGTTTTGTGTTTATCTGTGAATCAGTATACCAAAAGGATTAATTCAATTGCATTTCCCTAATCATTTGTTTTGGCATCTATTTGCCGATTATATTTTCTTGTCAAACAATAGATTTAAAGTTAAATTATCCTTGCTCCTTTTTTTTTTCTTGCCTGTAAACATTCCCGTTTAATTTATGGAACATCTGTTAACTAACAAGAAAAATTCTAGGCACTAGAGAAATAATTTGTAGTCCCAAGATACCACCCTCTAGGGGATATTAGCTTGTTAAGGTGACTTCTGTAAATAAATTATCCTTGAGTGCTCTGCAGTTAACATGAACATTTGTATCAGGAGAGTGGGGCTCACATGGGGTATGGTATACAGAATAATGGTCCCCCAAAGAGGTCCATGTCCTAATCCCCAGACCTGCCAATTTGTGACGTTAAATGGCAAAAGGGACTTCAGAGAGGTGATGAAGTTAAGGATTTTGAGATGGAGAGATTATCCTGGATCCTCAGGGTGCGATCATTGTACTACTCAGAAAGGTCCTTATAAGGGACAAAGGGAGGTGAGAGTCAGTGGCAAAGAGGGAGATGTAACTAGGAAGCAGAGATCAGAGTGGTCTGAGGAAGAGACCAGGGTCCAGGAAATGTAGGCAGCTTCTAGGAGGTGGGAAATTCAGGGGTGCACATTCTCCTCTCTAGAAGGAACACAGTCCTGCTAACACCTTGATTTTAGGACCTCAGGTCTCCAGAACTGTCAGATTATAAAGTGTGTTGTCATGAGTCACCAAGTTTACAATAACTTGTCACAGCATCAACAGGTCATGAAAACCAGGTGAGGCAGGGCAGGGAGTTAGCTCTCCTGAGTGCACTGGGCCCTGGGAAGGAGCATAATGAGGGAGTTCCTGAACTGGGTTTTGGAAGACAATGTGGTGTTTTGAAGGGAGAAAAACCATGGGGGAAGAAAAGGCCACTCCAGGTAGACCGACTGATACAAGAATTAACTCAGAGGCACAAAGTTTGGTGTGTTTGGGCAATTTAGAGAGATTTACTAATCCACTTGCTGATTTAATGGAATTTTTAAAAGCAGGCCTCTCTAGGGAACATAATTAGGTGTGTGTAGAGGAGAAATGGATAAATTTGTAAGTCATGGTGTTGTAAAGCAGTGCTCCTTCTTCCAGGGACAGAGGGACATGCCTCCAACGTCACAGCTAGAAGGAGAGAGGACCAGCCCAGCACCTCTGCTTACTGTCACTCAATAGTGGCAGCTAGAGCTCTCAGCTGCATCCCTCAGTTTTCACACCTTGGTCATCTCCTAAGTGGAACTTACAAAGGGAACACAAAGAAACATTGCAAAAAGTTTAATGTTTATTTATCAACCTCTTTTGGACCAGAAGATAAATTCTGGGCACCTGGCCTAAAAGAAAACACAGCCACATCCCCTGACTGTGCTTACACAACTGACTCAGTCTTTATACTAAAAGCCAATCACTGACCCTGAAACAGAGAAGAAAAAATAAATAAGATGAAGCTATTGCTTTTTCTTTTTTAAAGAGAGAAAGAAAGAATTATTTTTAAAGAGAGAATTTTAATATTTATTTATTTTTTTAGTTATTGGCGGACACAACATCTTTGTTTGTATGTGGTGCTGAGGATCGAACCTGGGCCACACGCATGCCAGGCGAGTGCGCTACCGCTTGAGCCACATCCCCTGCCCAGCTATTGCTTTTAATTGAGCACATTATTAGGTATTTCCTTTAAAAAAACACAAATGCATAGTACCTTACTCTGTGCTTAGGTCTGAGATAAATCCTGTCCCCCCCAAAAGGCAGCCTGGAGTTTTGATCATGTGTAGAGATCAGTTGGTTTTCAGATAGGTATGCCGCTGATCATTGGTTGTTTTTCCTCTTGGCAAAAATGCATGTCAAACCAAGTCTGCTTGTTCATTGGCTTTGCGTGAATAACCTTTAGTCTGATAAGAAGAAATGAAGGTGTATTTGAACTTTTGCATTTCAAAATAGGGGCCTGGTTGCCAAGGACAACTTTTCACATGGGACGAGTTCTGATTTAGGGACACACCATCAAAATAGGAGGATACAGAAAGATACTTTATTAGCGTTTCAATTGAAATGCTGTTGGCTCACTTGTCCTTCATTCAGTGGGCACTTGCTTCCCTGGGGTTCCTCAGGAGTAAGTGCAGTATTTGAATGGAAACTACTTGAAGGTGGAAATTGGATCCTTCTTCACTGTTGCAGCTTCCATAACTCCTCGTACTGTATCTGTCATATTCTAGGAGTTTAAGACAGTGAACGAGTGAGTGAGCAAATGAAGAAATGAGTTAAGACCAAAGGAATGAATGGATTGCTTAGTTCGTGTGGGTGGAGTTGAAGTGGAGAAAACAATGGAAATATCAATGACATTTTTAGTCTTATTATTTATTGCCATATTTTATCTTCTTTTTCCCATTATCTTATTGTATCAGATTTCTTTTTTTTCTTCTCGATGACCCCCTTTTTAGAAGGCTAGCACCTTTTCTTTTCCTAGAGACTGCTGAAAACAAAGCCCCCTAGGTTCACATGAAGTTGAGAGGTCTTTAAACAGGAATTCAATCCAACTCTGGCAAACTATTGAAATTCTGATCCTCTTCTCCCATCCACGTCTGTACTGTGAGGGAGGATATCATATTGCTGAACTTGTAATAAGATTCAGTCATTCTGATAAATATAAATTATTTATCGCTTACTCCCCATTTTTATGAGCTTGATGGTATTTAGAATTATATTACCCAGCATCATCAGGCTCCCTTTTCCACTTCCCGCAGGATTGACCCCCCTCTGCAAAAGGGACAAATTGGCAGATGCAGCACAGGAGTGACAGGCTTTCAAACAAATAGATGAAGTGATTGTATAATGTAATTCCAGCCACTTACCGCACAGAAGCCTTTATGAAGGAGAGAATCGTGGTAGCAATTTTTCCCCTTCAAGGATGGAAGCAAGGTGATATTAATCTTCTGTGATTGAGGTATTGGTTTGACGGGTTGGCAAAATGCAGCGACCTTCACCAAGAGGGAAGTACTGTATGAGCTATGTGGTTGTTCGTCTTCCCTAACGGCCTGATGAGGAGTCCTCGGCTAGCTCAAATCAGTGAGTGTCTGGCGAGAGGTCCCCTGGCAGATAGCTGAGCATTTAATTCCAGGGAGAGAAATATGAGTGCACTAAGAAACTAAAGATCAATGCGTGGCTGAGGTTATTAATGCAACCCCCCCCCCCCCCCCCCGTAGTTGACCTCCAGAGGCCAGCAGCTCCGTTCCTGGAGGTGAGAAGAACTAAGCAGAAAACAGACCAAAAAAAGCAGAGAGAAAGTGGGACATTACCTGGATTGTTTAAGACTCTTAGAGTTAGGGCCATTCACTGCCAAATATGCACAAGGGGAATAAAGACTTGGAAAAATACAGTTGTAAAGTAAAGCAATACTAGAATTAGGACTTGGCAAGAATGTCACGTTTCTTCTAAAGTGAGGCCACCAAAAACGGGGGTTCAAGATTATTTAAGCTGAGGTTGGAAACAGAAGCTACCAGAATCAGGCAGCTGAATATGTAATTCAGGTAGAGGGTAGGATCACAGGTACATCAAAGATGTACACACAGATAGAACCCACAATACGTTAATTGGAAAGGAAGTTTCTGGCTAAAAAGACAAGAAAGATGAAATAATCAATATGTCAAAGGGCACTTGTTTGCCTGATGGATGAAACATCTGGTAAGTGGTGACCCTGGAAAGCGGTCAATATCTATGGAGTTAGATGGTCATTGGGGGATGTTTAACAGGGGGTGGGGCACAAAGGTGCTGCCCTCTCTTGAATGAACAGACTGCAGTGCTTCGAGGAAGCCAGAGAAATCATAATGCAGAATACGTTTCACTAATAAACAGTCTTGGGATTTATTTGGGCTGAAATGTGTTCATTGTAAAAAGTCCTTCTTGGCACAATTAAGCTCCCATTTCCTTCCCCGCATCCCCTTTTTTTATTTTGTGCTCCTATAGCAGGAGCAAATTACCTCTCATAATGTTCTCCTTAAAGAATATAAGTTCTCTGAGGGTGGGGATTTGGGTGGAGTTTTTTCCTTGACTGTGTCTGCAGAATGCAGCCTGGCTTTTAGCCCAGGCTCCAAGCATATTTGCTGAATGTCTACATTCTCCTTTGCTTCTTCCAGTTCCTAGTTGCTTACTCTTCTGCTTCAACTTGCTGCCTGAAACCTGATTTTGCTAGGATAAGACAAATCGTAGAAACCTTCCTAAGGCACTGAAAGCTTCTCAGCATTATCCACTCCACACTCTCAGTACAGAGAATCTATTTTGCAGCAATTCTGGCTGTCATCCTTCTGTCTGTGCTTGATTATCTTCTCAATGGGGAGCTCACTTCCATTCTGGATTCTTAGTTTCATTTCTGGAGATACTTAGCTATTCATTTCACTGTCTTTTCTTATATTTAACTTAATAAGCCTTCTCACAACTCACATATCATGGTCTTACTTAGTACCAACAGACTAGGTCTACACACAATCCATTATTTGAAGAAAGACAAATCTTTTTTCTTCCAAGCTGAACATAGTAGTTTTCTAGGTTCCTCCTCATCCCTGCCATCTACTTTTGGCTCCTTGGTAATGTGAAGATGTCTCTTCTTAAAATGTCATGCTCAGAAATCAATCTGTTAAAAAACAATAGTACTTTCAGCTGCATTGAATAGAGTAGGATTATTTTATTCTAAAAACAAAAAAAACAGTAAAACTGTTGCAATAACAATATCTTTGTGTTGGCTCAAATAAACTTGTATCAATGACATACTACAGGTCCAACTTGTTGAGATTACTTTGTAGCTTGATTACTACACATTTTGAGGGCATTTATTCCTTCTAGATTTTGTATCCTCTGCATATCCCTAGGTTTGAATCTTCCTAGGTAAGGCAAGCATGCTTCCTAGGTCTCTCTTTTTCCAAGTTGTTGATAACAAAGATGAATGGGGCAGTGTTTAGTCAACCCCTTAGAAATCCTGTTTTAGGCTTTTATGGCTGTTAATTTACTTTCTTCAGCAGGATGGGGCTTCTCTGAGAAGTAATATGTATTTCAGCTGATATTAAACCATCTCATCTACAAGAACATAAAATGATTCCTAGTCTTGTTGTGTTTTAGTTAGCTTTTTCACTGCTGTGACTAAAGGACCAGACCAGCACAACTGTAGAGGAGGAAAGGTTTATTCAGGGGCTCAAGGTTTCAGACGTTTTAGTCCATACAAGGCTGGCTCCGCTCCTCAGGACTCAAGGTGAGGCTGAACATTATGGTGGAGAGTGTGGCAGAGAGAAGCAGCTCACATGGTGATCAGCAAGCAGAGAGGTCTCCACTTGCCAAATACCAATATATACCCAAAGCCATGCCCCAATTCCCACCTCCTCCAGCCACACCCACCACTTCAGTTATCAGGGGATTAATTCACTGATTAGGTTAAGGCTCTTAACCCAATTAATTCACTGATTGGGCCCAATAATTTCTCCTCTGAACCTTCTTACATTGTCTCACACATGGGCTTTTGGGGGGACACCTCACATACAAACCATAACAAACATAAAGTGGCTCCTAGTTTTGCTGAAATCATGATGTGAGTCTGAATAGCAAGCTCATTAGCTTCAAGCATAGTAGACCTGTCAAAGAAAGAAATGTACAAACCAAATATAGGTATCTTACCATGGAAGAGAAAGGTTATACTGTTGGTAGAAAATTTGGTCTTCTTCAGAGCTAGGCAGGAACCTATATGGGATCCTGAAAAATATGTGATCAGTTCTCTATTTCAGGTTCAATACACAAGCAGTTCTTAAACTAAATGGATTCAGGATCACCAGGTAGGGAGAATCCTGGGTGCCAACCCTAGAGTACTGATTTAGAGACCCAGTGTAGGGTTGTGAGATGGTGCTCTCATTAAGCTTCCCTAGATGGTTCTGATGACCACAGATTGCATGTGGACAAGTGGTGCCACACAGAGTCCATGCTGGGCTCTTGTTCTTTACTCTCACCCCCTCCACATCCTCCATGATAAGACACCCCTGGAACCCTGAGAAATGGTATTATTTGCTCTTGACTTTTATGTTTCTTCCTCCACATTGAAGTTAGTCCTTCTGTGGTTTATATACAGTCTAACATCCTAATACACCTAAATGTGATTACATGTTCAAAATTAGGGTTTCAACCACGGAGGCTACTAGAAATTGTTTTAAATATTCCATGGACTAAGGTATAGCATATTTTGAAACAGGTTAAACTTTGTGTAACTTGTAATCAATGTCATTATATGATAGCCTTCCCTGCATTTAAAGTGAGATCCAAATACATGGCCTTGAGTTTGTTGACAACAGAGCCATTTATTGGGGCATTGCTTTGGGCCAGTTACTTTATATTTATTATCCTTTTTAATCATACCAAAGTACATGTGGGTCTGTGGGAGCTGAAGTATATGCAGGTTGAGAGGCTGTTTTTAAGAAAATGAATACAGTATTAGGTATGGGGCCTTGGAAGAAATCCACACTTATTGTGCAATCCTAGAGATCACCTTTGTTGAGTTCTGTCAGTCTACCTGGGTCTTTGACAATGCTGAGAGATACTTGTGTTTCACCTGTGGTGCAGTCGAGAGATCTGAGACTTGGCGTGTTTGAACACCTTGCTGGAATTGCATGGCCAGATACAGTAGAACTGGGATTTCAAATTCCATTTGCCTCATTCCAAAGGATACACCCTTAAGTGACAAGAATTGCTCCCAGCTGCTTTTGGTTTTGGCAGTATCTTGTTTTGGGATATCCTTGCACACTGTTTTTTTTTTTTTTTTGGTACCAGGTGTGTTTAAACACTGAGCCACATTCCAAGCCCCCTTTAATTTTTTTTTTTAATTTTGAAACAGGGTCTCAATAGGTTACTAAGAGCCTCGCTAAATTAGTGAGTCTGGCTTTGAACTTTCAATCCTCTGTCCTCAGCCTCCTGAGCTGCTGGGATTACAGGCATGTGCCACCACACCCAGCTTGCAGACCCCATCTTGAGGACAAGGGAGGGTGAAAAAATTTGAAATGAGAAAAGATATTTGGTTGATTTGAAAGACAAATATATCTTGAGGAGTTATGTAGCTGTGTGTGTTCTGCCTCAGTTTCCCAAGGGCTCACTGAATTATGATTCTGAGGGTTTAAAAACTACTTGTTTTTGCATGTTGCTATTATGAAATATCAACTAGAAGTAAAATAGAATTTTTGTTATTTAAGGATATTTGACACAAAGTTTTGATAAATATTGTTAGTGGAAAGGGAGGGAGAAAGAAGTAATCTATATGTTTTGGGAGACTATTACATACTAAGCATGTAATCTTCACCACTAACCTCTGGAACAGACACACAAAGCTCAATTTCTTCAGTGGTTAAAGAAACCGAGACTTACAGATCAACTAAATAAGTCAAATTCTCACCACTCTCACAGCAAAGAAGGGACTCCAGTTTAAAACATAGAGCATTTCTACAAATTACTATGTCAAAACTACATCGAATTTAACACAATATTAGGGTTTTTCTCCAAATGAATAAAAAGATGAGCTTTATTTCTACAGATGTGGAACATAATTTATCCTGCATAGTATAACATCATTGAAATTCTTTAATTGCAGTCTATTAAAGGGGTTAGTTAAAAAGACTTAGAAGGACCTATTAACACCAGAACAAAAATGTGACAGAAAAGTACGAGAACAGACAATTCCAACTTCTAATTGTGGAATCACTCTGTGTTTAGGTTCAATGCAATTTTCAGCAAGCTCATTAAAGTCCTGCAAGGGACTATCTTTCTACCCAGAGCTGATTGCCGGGAGCCCCTCTGAGAAGTGGTCTGTTGGCCCATGTCTTTCTTGTCTTTGGGGCTATGTGTCAACCTCTGAACTTACAAGGGTGGGAACTTTCCATGAGGGCTTAGAAAATATTTCTCTGCCTTGATTATCTATGGAAAACTTTCCCTAGATTATTCTTGTTATTGAAGAAAAGTAATGGTTGTGAATGCAAGTTCTAAAGTCCTTTGCATGTACAAAGCAATAAAAGTATGTATGTGTCTTACAATAGGAAAGGAGAATGCATACATTCACTATGGCCTGGAACAATTTGATTCTGACTTTATTGAGTGAAAACATGCCCCCTTTGCACAGTAGTAGGAAGCTGGAGTTTTGGTCTCGTTTGGCACCCTGGACATTTAAGTTATTTTATAGAGGCTATATAATAGATTCATGTTTTAGTTTTTCCCCCTTATCTATATTTTCAATAGTAATTCCTTTCTGGGGATGTCTCAAACAAATGTCACCAACCTATTTAGGGTCAGTATCATGCAGAAATATTTAAATGAATTTTAGTTTACCCTTAATAATTGTGAAATATTTAAATTAAATATAGTTAATCCTTTCATAGTTATAATCGCTACAAAAATACTGTAAAATCCAACAACTCACAATTACAGTAGGGTTTAGGTCTGGGTTCACGTTTCTTTTTCTAACGTATGTATATAGGATCAGGTTTCCTGCATCCTCCCGCATCCCCCACACCACTGTATTGCTAGCAAGGTGGTTGACTGATTCTACCCACATCTGTGAATATACATCAGAGCCCTTTCCTGGGGCTGAGCTGGTCTTATTCTGAGTGCTGACCCAGACCACCAGAGCAGAGGCAGCTGGGCGGTATCAGAAGTTGGCATGTTTTCCTCACTCAGTTTCCAACCATATGCCTCATTTTGGCACAGGCCCTATGTGCGAGTGTAGGAACAGCCTAATCGGCAGCACAGCCCACTCCAAGGAGGCAGCCCTTCAGAGATAATCAGATATGCTTCTTCCACGGCTTTGTGGATTTTACCTTGCCCCTCTATAGGGCGAGAGTCTCTGATTATTGCCATGGTGATCAATTTGTCCCCTGGGAACCAGCCAGAGACCATCACACTGATTCTATGCAGGCCATTAGGTAATGCTGAGAATCTTGGAGAGAATTGCATTTTTGTATGAAAAGAATCCCTGTGGACGAGCAGCGCTAGGTTTAATTGGACTGTATAGTTAATACTGACTGAGAGGGGACAAAGGGTCTGGGGAAATAGTCACAGAAGTGAACTGACTGATGGGTTAGTCATATTCTGTACCATTGTCCTTTTTCCTCCCTTTTTAGAAATTCAGCAGGAAGGAGGTGAATCTCAGTGTTTTAGGGCCAAAAGCTATAGGCTATTTGCAAGTAATGGATTTGCAGATAACAAATACTTGGAAAATTTTTGGAGTACGCATGCATTTAGGTCTTCATTGACAGGACACCTGAAAAGTAATTGTTGCTTCTTAGAGACCAATTACTAGACATCAGCCCAGCTGGAGACCACATTCCCTCCTTCCCCAGTTCTTGCTGAGATTTTGCTATAGATGAAACAACCATTCACGGGCTCCTTCCTGGACCTTGGGAACCTCAACCCTATTTTTGCAAGCATTGTCTAATCAGCTCTGTTCTGGAACCAGAAAGTCCATTGTGGGTTTGAGCACCATAATCCTCTGTGAGTTCCTACTGCAGTCTTCAAATAGTGATTGTAGGGTATTCAAGCTGTTAATAGTGTGTGTGGATTCATAGGTTTGGCTAATTGGTTCATTTCTCTACTATATACTGGTATATACGGTTCTGTAGGCTCTGAAGTAAAAGTGGTCAAAGTGCCTTGGTCATAGCACCAGGTAAATGAGCAGGTAGGTAACCTTTGGCTGAAATTAAATTCACTGGATGGTTATAGGATTCATTTGCTTTGTTTGGTATTCTTTTTTTTGTTTAGGTTTTTTCCCCCCATTACTGGAGATTGAACCCAGGTCCTCGCACATGCTAGCCGAGTACTCTACGACTGAGCTACATCTTCAACCCTCTGTTCAGATTTCCTAACTTTAGTGTACGTTGAGTTATTTTCACACGTTCCCAACAATGCCAACTCCTGTGTTCAAATGCTTTCCCCCCACAACTGGAATTTCCATGCCTAGAAAATAAGAATATTAGCAAAGCAGATGAGCATCCCAGAATGTGCCCAAGCCCAGCCCCTCAACCTTCTCCTCCAAATGTGATTTTCGCAGTCATCTTAATCTGTTTCTTTGAAATTGTTTAAGGTTCTCTGCTATGTAACACCATCTCCCCAGAGAGCTTCCTATAAGTAAGCCAATGGTTTCCACCTATCTGGTATATACACAGAGTGTCCTTAAACGGGCTGAGGCCCCACCTAGAGCCCTCTTCTTTTTCTCCTCCCTGCAGGCTTCCCAGAGATGAAAATAAAGCGCCCCCCCCCCCCGCCCTTTGCTTAGTCACTTCAACTACGTAGATGCTTTCTTTTGTGTTATCTTGATGAGGCACATATTAGTTTATGTTGCCAAGATGGTAGTACTCTCCAAATAACTACGAAGGGGCATATTATGAACAATTTTTGATTATTTTTCCCATTCTATATTCCTATACATGATGATCTTTGTCATCCTACCAAAACAAGTAGTAAAATACATTTGATGTGTAAGAATTTGATGTGCTATAGGTAAAAACAAAAAGTGTAAAATTATTGCAAAAACAAAAGTCAAAAATAACAAAACCAAACAGGACCTAACAAGTCATTCACAATTGACATTTACTAGATGCTTTTGGAAGATGATGGTGATGGTTTATGACATTTGGTTAGCAAAACACACCTGCTCGGAATGTGATTGAAAAGTTGTCTAATTTTAGTTGATATCTTCAGAACCCTTTGAATTGTGGATTCTATTACTATTATGTATTCTGTGTTATCCAGCACCTTCTCGTTTTATTTAACATCTGTGAAGTTTTATTTTCTTTTTTCCTAAAGGCCAAACCTTCTTGCTCCCTGCTTCCTTTCATTTGATGGCTATTTTTTCTCTTTTTAAGGCTTAATTTCTGTTTCATATTCATTTTCCCATAGCTTCAGTTCTGCCTGAAAAATGCTTTTGTCATAATCAGCATCATCCTTCAATCATTTCTCTATATTCTGGTTGCCATAGCATTCTCTTTTGGTGCAAACACTATAAGTAACAGAGGGACAAACCAATTCTTGACTCATTAATCATTTGCTCTGTTTCCAAGTCAACTGTGCCCATAGCAGAGGTTAATCATGAAGCAGATGTCCATCCGTCCAGTATGGTGCTCACGGACATCGGTCACCAATGAGTCATCTCTAAATCAAGAACTTCTGTAGATGATTATCTACTTTTCAAATAAAGGTCAACCACTGGGTCTAGGTTAAACCCCTGGTTGAGACAAAGTGCAGAAAGTCATATGCAGTCAAAAAATTAGTCAACAATGTAGTAAAAATAAGTTTACAGTGGTTGTAGATTTTTGCATTTTCCTGTAAGTTTTTTTCTTTTAGCATAACTTTCTATTTCTTTGTCAAAGAATTCCATAAAGCAAGAATAGTTTCAGATAGCCCTGTTTCCCTTCTAAGATTTCATTAAATTATATTTAAGTTTGTTTTATATCTTGTGAGACTTTCCACCTTATGAAAATTTCATCACTTTTTAAAGTTAATTCCATTAATCTTCAAGTCATTCCTTGATCTTCTTATGAGATATGAACTGAGGTTATGAGGTAGTCTCTGTGAGGAAATATGTTTATACCTGCTTACATTTCTTGTTAATTTCTAATGAAATCTGCTTAAATGTTAAGATGTAGAAAATATTTCATTGTCTTATTTTAAAAGGTAGTTCCTATCAGAGATGAGGCCATCTGAGTTTTTAATAAATAGATTTTTAATTTAAGCATCAAATCTGAATTAAAAGTTACAAAAATAATAACTTGGGTAGAGAGTTGAGATAGAAATTGAATTAATGGAGGGAAGCTGTCTGAGTAAAAAAAAAAAATAGAGACACAGAATAAGCCCAGAAAGAAAACAAGGGAAAGATGAGGATAATGAATCCCTGACATCTAGCAAATATGGTCTGAAGTCTTGGCCCTCCTACTAACTAGCTGTGTGACCTTGGGCAGGTGAGTTAACTGCTTTGTTCTCTACTGAAGTGGATGTGAATGAATTTTTAGCCTTCATAGATTTATTCCAAGGAACAAGTGAGTAGAGTGTTTTAGCCAGGCACATGGCATATACTAAATATTTCATTTTTTGAGGGAGTAATTATTTACTTTCTGCTTTTGTTTATGTTTAAAAAGTAGATAAAGTCCTCCTGATTGTTTAAAATGCTCATCAAAGGTTGAAGGTCCAACTGAAGATATTTCCATGCTTAGGAAAGAAAAACACTAAGGTTACAATTCAAGCCTGAGCTGTAAAAGAAGCACCATTTTTGTTGATAGTAAATGAAATTTGACCTATGCTAAATCTTTTAAAAAATTTTTAGTTGTAGATGGACACAATAACTTGATTTTATTTATTTTTTTATGTGGTGCTGAGGATCGAACCCAGTGCCCCACACATGCTAGGAAAGCGCTCTACCACTGCGTCACAACCCTATCCTCTGATCTATGCTAAATCTTGATTAGCCTTTAAGACAGAAGTTTTAAAGTAAATTATAAATTTATGTCTTCCCCAGGTCAGGAAACTTATAAAGGGCTAATAATCAAAAGAAAACATTGTTTTTATTTGAACCATAGCCTAAATAATAAATTATGTTCAATAGTGCATTCTACTATGTATGCTTAATTTTAGAGAGTTTGAAATTAAAAAAAAAAAGATGTTTTACTTACCTTGTCAGCTGTTTGGATCATGGAGTCATCAACTGGGCATTATTTCTCAGTTGATAGTAACAATCCTGAATTTCAGAGATTATGAAGATGAAGAAGCAGTACCCCCTAAAACAACACTCTTGAAAGCTCAAACATGCCAAGTGATTAAAAACTTTTGTTTTTCTTTTTATGGAGTTAGAATTTTTTTTTTGAGACTGTTGAATAAAAGAAGAAAATAGTCTAGAGTTGGACTACATTTTGTTTGTAGACTGGGGTTAAGAATAGGCAGTTCTTTCCTGATTATCACCTGTAACCATGACATCTGTAATATACTGATATGTTTGTTATTATAGTAGAGCAAGTCAGTTTGTATAATTCAAACATCAGTCTTTAGGATGAGTTGTTTCAGAAATGCCACCCACAGTCCATTTTTGTCTAGGAAATTTGGATTCATAGACTACCAAAGTTTTTACCATTGCCTTTGAATTGAAATTCCTTTGGGTGGGCATGGCCTTTCCAGTTTGTCATGGGCTCCATCACTACCTATTGTATTACTTTTCACCTAGTTCCCACATTCCTCCTATCTCTAATCCACTGGTCTAGGTATGAGAAGCATGAAATCAATTCTTCACAGTAATAATTAAGTGAAGATTGAATGGTAGAAATTATAATGATAATTTTATGTGTATGGACATATCTATTAAGATTTAATCAAAGTTTCAAAATGTAAGTAAAATAGAAGGAATACCAGTACAATAAAGAAAGGGGTTCAGGGGAAGGAAAATGGGAGGAAAAGGGGAAGTACTGAGAATTGAAATGGAGCCAATTATGTTATATGCCTCTATGCAGATGTCAAGAGTAACCTATTATGTATAACTCTAATGCATTAATAAAAACATAAAAAGCTTAAATAAATGTTTAAAATTTTCAAAAAATAAATGTTGAAATAATTTCACTTAAAATTTAAATTGAATTATTAAATTAAAACTTTGAACATATATTTATTCTAATTCATATTTCCCCTTATTTTATTTAGTGATCCTCTTTTAGAATAAAATAACTTTTAAAATAGTGTATGAATCATTATTCAATCTTTTACATTTACATTATTTTCCATTTTGGATGAAAATGCACTCAAATTTTGGACACAATTAAAACTTTGAAAATTTTTATTGGTACATTATCATTATACATAATAGACGGATTCATTGTCATATCTTTGTACATACACTTGACATAATTTATCAATTTTATTTCCCAGAACCTCTTCTTTTCTCTGTTCCTCCTCTCTCTTCCTCAAGCCCATGGTCTTGCTTCTATTTTTCATGAAATTTCTCTTTTCCTTATTTCTATTTGCCACATGTGAAAGAAAATACATGACAATTAAAAAATTTAAAAATCACTACATTAAAAAATACCTTAGAATAATGTAATGCTACATTTCAAGGTCCTAGAAAAATAGAAACAAACTAATGCCAAATCTGTAGAAGACAAGAAATAATTAAGATCAGAGCCAAAATTAATAAATAAAAAATTATTTTTTAAGGGTCAATGTACCAAAGAGTTGATTAAAAGATAAACAAGAATAACAAATACTTAGGCAAACTAAGCAAAAGAAAGAGAAAGAAGACCCAAATTAACAAAAGTTAGAAATGAAAAAGGAGATTCAACACAGACATTCATGAAATCCAGAGGATCATTGGAAACTAAATTGAAAATTTATATTCCAATAAGTTAGAAAATCTAGAAGAAATTGACTGTTTATAGACACATATGACTTACCTAAATTTAACCAAGAGGATATAGAAAACTTAAACAGACCAATATCAAGCAATAAGTTTGAAACAGTAATAAGAGGCTTCCAATAAAGAAAAGCCTGGAACTAAATAGATTCTCCGCCAAGTTCTACGAAGCCTTAAAGAAAAACTAATGCCTATCCTCTTCAAATTATTCCAGAAATAGAAAGAGAGGGAACACTCCCAAATTAATTCTATGAAGCCAATATCATCCTGATACCAAAAACCAGTTAAAGATACAACAAGAAAAAGAAACTACAGAACAATACCCCAATAAATATAGACAAAGCTCTTAATAAAATATTAGCAATACACATTCAAATACACATTAAGAAGATTCTACACCATGAACAAGTTGATTTTATTCCAGAAATTCAGGGATGGTTCAATAAAGTCAAATCAAAAAATGATGCTCATCACAGAAATAGAATTAAGGACAAAAATCACATGATCATCTCAATAGATACAGAAAGAGCTTTAACAAAACCCAGTGGCCATTCATGTTAAAAACTTTGAAGAAACCAGGAATAGAATCAACTTACCTCAACATTATAAAACCTGTCAATGACCAACACAAAGCCAACATCAAACTGCATGGAAAAAACCTGAAAGCATTTTCTATAATGATGTTCACTGAGGATGTGGGGAAAGAGTACACTTTTAAATGATTCAAATTTGCTCAACTACCTTGGAAAGCAGTATGGAGATTTCTCAAGAGACTAGAAATAAAGTTATCTTATGATCCAGCTATCCCACTCCTTGGGATTTATCCAAAGAACTGGAATCAGCACACTCTGGTATACATGCATACCCACGTTTATGGCAGTACAATTTATAGAAGATAAGTTATGGATCCAGCCAGATGTTTATCAACAGATGAATAGCTAAAAAAAGTGATATATACACACACACACAATGGAGTTTTATTCAGTCATAAAAGATGAAATTGTATTGTTTTTGGGAAATGGATGGAACTGGAGAACAGGATGCTAAGTAAAATAAGCCACACTTAGAAAAATCAAGGACCAAATGATTTTTCTTGTATGTGAAAACTAGAGAGAGAGAGATTAGGAATAAAAAAGAGATCTCATGAAAACTGAAAGGAGACCAATACAGTAGAGGAAGGTGATGGAGAAGGATGGAGGGGAGAAGGATGGAGGAGAGAAGGAAATAGGGAAGTACTGGGGAACTAAATCTACCAAATTATGCTATGTCCATGTACAAATATACCATAATTAATTCTGCTTGTATATATGATTATAATGTACTAATTAAAATAGAAATAATAATAATAGAAAGGAGATTACTAGAGTAAAGTGAACAGATTGGGGAGAGGGAAGAGAGGAAGGAAAGGGAAGGTATTGGGAATGAGAGTGACCAATTATGTTATGTGCATAAATAAATATGACATGATGAATTCCACAATTATGTATAATAATAATATACCAATAAAAATAAATTTAACAATACAAAAAGGTTAAAAAATCCTTGGGTGATTACTGAAGAAAAATCATGTAAATATATTCAGTATAATAGCATAATTATTGATTATGTGGCAAAAAAACAAAATATAAATTATGTAATTATCTATAAGAATTTATGAACTATAGACTTTATCTTATTGTTCATCTACTCATCACTGGTTCATTGACAAAATATTCTTATACATACAAAAATAATCAAATTCAGTTACCTGCTGTTTTATCAATTTTTAGTTATATAAAAGCCATTGCTTTATATACAATTTTCTATTTTGATATTATAAAGGTATATTTGACAAAGTGGGAAATTTGTTTATTTTATAGCCTTTTAGCTATATTTTTAATGAGAAAATATTTAGATAAATATTACATGTATCTAGATCTGTCAAGCTAACCCCTCATTCTGTAAATGTTGGCAGCAGTTCTAGATGGAGACATGGTAGAGCATCCACAAGGAAACATTGATTTTTATTTCCTACTGACTTCTAGAGATGACTTTACAGAAATATCTTTTATGCCTACATGACAGTAATTGTTTCTTCCCTGCTGACCTCATAGACATTGACCCATGTATTTTTCTATGTCTGTTAATCATGGTTCCATATTCAAAGCTGTTGATTTCAGAAGTTTCTTGAGCTGCTCTATTTCCTTTGCCTATAGAAGCATATCTTCTTGTAGTAGAATCATGTCAAATGCTGATGCAGAGAACAAAACTATTAAAGGCTGCAACTAATGATACTCTTCTAAAAAGAAAGTGGGATTGATATCCTGTTGTGGGAAAAATTTGAAACACTTTAACAATGTCATTTTACCTAAAACTATGCTTATGTTTTATGTCACTTTGAGGATGAATATATTTATGTACTATTTCTATGTAAAAAATGTTATGCACCTACTTACTGTGATATTTACATAAAAAGGAAGCCTCATGGATGTCTTAGTAACTGTCTTATCACAAGAGGCATGCATCATACTGTTATTACGTGTATTCAAGATAAAAATACATTCAAAGTGCATTCTTTACAGAATTTAGTGTATAATTTCAGTTCTATTTTTTGCTTGTAAGTACTTTGAAGTAAAAACAGACCTTTTTGTTCTATCAAAAAATACGTCCTTGGGAATGTGTTTGCATCTGTACTGATGTTGAAGTCAACCCAATTTTCTTCACCTTACTCTAGTCTGTCAGTGAAATTGATCCAGAGTGATTTAGGTGTGAACCACGTGCCTTGCCATTAGGGAAATCTCGACTTTTCTCCCTAGTACCCGAGAACAAGTGTTTCTCTCTCTTCTGTTGCTCGTCTCATTCTATGAAGAGACTCCTGACGAAGAAGGAGGCAATTGAACAAGTCTGGCAAGTCAGTTGACCCCTCCTAGCTATTTCTAAACTCACCTCCCAAAGATAAAAGGTGATTTTTTGCTAAACTGATCTTTTAAACAATGGCTGCTGCCTTTATGGGAAGATGCCCTTGCCTGTGCCTCTTGATGACTCTATCATACTATCTCTTGAACAATCTCCTGTCCAGGCATCCCGGCTGCAATACTTTAACTTTCTAAGTGTCTAACCGTCAATAAAATGCCTTTATCGGTTGTATTGGTTCCATCGACTTGCAGAAAGCATGAATTATAAATGCTCCATGCCTTTTGACATGCTTAGTAAATAAATAAGTATAATTAAGAATGAAATCTCAGGACGTTTATGTCCTTGGTGCCATATTATAAATTCCAAATGCGGACCTGGAGAAATGTGTGAAGTGGTCCAAGGCACTTACTTCAAAATCACCTGTAAAGCTTTTAAGAATTCAAATTCCTGGGTTCGGTGTTTAGCTACCAAATACAAACTGGTGGTGATGAGGCAGGGAGAAGGACTGGGGAGTTGCAAGTTATGCATCTGGTGTTCTAGCCTCTTTACAGGTGTGTTTCAGTCTTCTTCCTCTGCTCTGTACCCAAAAGTCTGATCTGCAGGAACATTGCTGAGCTTCCTTGCCTTCTGGCTTCCAGGTGTGTTCAGCAAAGGGGACTGACTCACAGGAGGGAGGGAGGGAGAAGGGAGTCTGGGTATTTATCCTCCCTGTCCCTCCCCCTCCCTGAAGGCTGTTTCCAGCTGACTACTTCCTCCTAAAGCCAGCCCTCCCCTGCTCTCTGCTCTATGTCCTGGTAACCACTGCCTTCCTGGTCCCTCTAGTCTTAGGACTTTGTCCATGTCTTTTAAATAATTCCTTTACTGAATTCTTAATTTACCAAATTTGAGTGTCTCTCTTCTCTCACTCTTCCCCCCTTTACCTCCCTCCCTCTGCCCACCCCCTCCCCAAATCCTGATATGGAGTTTGAAATATACATCTATAATTTGCAAGATGTCTCTGTTCCTGGAGATAATACATTGCTATATATTATATGGTCCAATGAGTTTACTTAAAATTGTTTCTCATTCTCTATATATTTGTAGCTAGTGACTTTTTTAAAATTCACTTTTGAATTAAAATTGGTTGTACCCATTTTAAGTATATAGTTTGATGAGTTTTGAAATAGTATACACCTGTGTCATCACCTTGACAATTACCTTAAAGAACATTTTCCTCACACCAAAAAGTTCTCTTCTCTGCCAAGCTTCTCTCTATACCAGCCCCATGCAGGAAATGATCTACTTTCTGTTACTATAGATGACTTTGCCTGTTCTAGAATCTTGTACAAATGGAAGTATGCAGTACATATTCTTGTCTCTTTCTACTCATCATCATGTTTTGGAAATGTATCCTCGTTGTTGTGTCTATCAGTGGTTTATTCCTTTTTTACTACTTAGCAGTATTCCAATGTATGGACATACCACAATTCGAATAAACCTGGTATGAATATTAATGGTTATCCTTCTGTGGATGTATGTTTTCATTTTTCTTGGGTAAATATGTAGAAGTGGAATTGATGGATCATAAGTAAGGTATATATTTAGCTTTAACTGAAATCTTTATGATATTGACCTTATAACCAAAAATGTATCAATTTACCTAAATTTTGTTTAATTTCTCCCAATGAAGTCTTAATACTTTTTGGTGTAGAAATCTTGTATAATCTTTCTTATATTTATCTCTGACTTGTGTTATGTATTGTAATGCTATTTTAAAGGTGTAATTTTTATAATTTCAATTTTTATTTGTTGCTGATTTAGAAACACAATTGACTTTTATATGCTGATCTTGGAACCAGTGACCTTGTTAAATTTAGTTAATTTTTCAATAATTTTGTTTTCTTTTATATCTTCAATGGGCAAAAGAATCATGCTAACTGCAAATAATGAACAGTTTTATTTTTTTGTTTTGTTATTCTTATACTTTTTTTCTTGCCTTATCATGATGGCTTGAACCTTAAATGATTTTCCTCATAGAAATGCCAATAATATCCTTGTCTTTCACTCAATTTGGGGAAAACTGAATATTTCACTATTAAATATTGGGTTTGAGGAGATATTATTAGAGCAAGGAAGTACCTATCATTTTTATTTTGTTTTTTCCCTGTAACCATGAATGAATTTCCACAAATACCTTCTTTTTTGGTGGATTTATTTAGATCACTCTCATTTTTTAATCTCATTTTTAAATCTGCAGATTCATTAAAAAATTTCAGACCCTGTTGTTATTCTATGTCTCTACCATCACTTGGATAACAATTTCATTTGATGGCCTTAAACTTATTTGCATATTTCCCCCAAACTATTGAGAAAACACTTTCTTATAGTGCTGAGTTAAGAAGAAAGTATGTTAATTCAATTCAGATTTTATAATCTTTGTAGACTTTGATTAGCATCACTTTCACTTTAAATTTTTTTATGATGAATACCTCAAAACAAGTTTAAACTCTTGTACCTATTTATAGGTTCAATCTGTTATAATATATATGAGTTGTCTTATTTCCCGTGAACCTACATTTCAAATAATTATTGCACCCAATTTTAGGACAAATAAGATTAAGAAAAATATGAGAACCATATGTGGTCAAAAACAGGAAGATGATAATTAGTAAAAATGAACTTTAGAAAATGTGTATCTGCATAGTTCTTTATGTGCTTGAAATGCAAAATCCTTTATGAGTTCTGAATCCATCTGATGCCTGATATCAGAGGTCACATTGTCTAGTAAGCAGGCTCTGAGATGCAGATTAGATTGCAGGAGGTTTGTTAGGAATGATGCATGTAAGAAAGTGAGGGAAGTCAAAGTGGATCCATGTAGAAGCCCTGATACAGTACAGTTATAACAGATAACAGATACCTCAGTAATTCCCACTTCTAAAGCTGAGTTGGTCTTCATGGTGAACCCACCTGAGGCAGGAGGTCTAGATTTACTTCTCACTGAACCAGGCATCAGATATGGGCTGCCCCCTGAAAGGCAAGCAAACCTTCTATTAAGATAGTTCCCAGAAAGGGACTGAGTTAGAGACTCAGTTGCCAGCATTTCCGGCAGCTAAGGAATAAGGACCTTCTTCCTGAAGGGGTCGTCTGGGCAGCACATCACATCATCCACTGCAACCAAGATCTGACATCAAGCCAAATATTTTGGAATTGGGTTAATCTGTTTTTCTTGATAGGGCTTTGATTTTGTTTATATTAGTGCTCTACAATACTTTTGACTGAGCTCTGATGGAAAGAGAAGGTACTGGTGTCGGGAATCTGTGTTTTACGTTTCAATTCTGCCATTTTGCTGCTCTATGTATGCTTGTAAGTACAGTCACTTAAGGGATCTGCATCTTGGTTTCCTGCCCAGTTAGAGACAAAGAAGAGTATTTTAAAGTATAAAGGCACAGACAATTGGATACACTTTAACTGACACTTTCCTTTTGTATTTTTGCTGAAGGAACTTTCCAATTGATATCTGCAGATTATTTATTTAGCTATTTCCAAACCAGACCCATAGAGTGACTTTTAAAATTTGATTGCACTGTTTGAGAAGTAGTGTGATGTGGCTGATTTGGAGTACCTCTGACTAGCTCAGTTTCACATTCACCTGACTTTTCCTGTAATAGAAACTAAAAGGCAATTTTGAAACTAAAACAGAAATGAAAAGCCATTTTAATAGAACACCTACTTACAAACCATGAAGGACTCTGCCTTTACTATTAGCATCGTGCTTAGTTTCAAAGGAAGAGTCCGTCTTTCCTGGAAGACAAAAACGGACTTTGCAAGTTGATATTATTACTGTGCAGTAGTGCATTTTTTATATTCGAACCCAAATGTTAGTATGCACAATGAGACAAATGGAATAATACATGCTAAGGAAGTACCAGTTTCTAGAAAAATGCCCTCTAAAGTTTCCCTGCTGGATTGCCTTGCCTAGTGGCTTTTCTCTGAAAGATCTTTTCCTAGTCTCATAAATGCAATGATCACTCATTTCTAGTTCGACATATATGGTCATCTTTCTCTTTTTGTGGCATAGATTATCAATTCATAAGCAGTGGCTGTTTCAGGCTGAATTTTAATTTCTCATAGATGAAGCTGAACGTTTTTCCTATGGCTGATCTTTAAAGAACACAGTGAATGCAGAGGCTATACCTGGGTTCTGAGGGTGACATGAACTGGCCCCGCCCCAGTATTAAATAACAGCTAGTTTTTTTTAGTCTTCTGCAAACTTTGTTATTCTACAAGCTTGTGAAATGTGTTACATCTCCTAAAATCTACTACAATTCCGTTTCTCCACTCCTCTCCCTGCCCCTGAAATGACATTATGTGATTTCCTCTTGTTTGCAAGTTAGTTAATAGCTAAATTCTGTCAAAATCAATTTGTGAATAAGTAAACGCCTCGTAATAAATAACACACTTTCAAAGCACATGTTGTTTGGATTGATCTAACATCATCCAATAAGCTCGGCCAATACCATTTCACGTTAACTTCTGTCATGTTTAAATGCACTTATAGGCTAATAGGGCAGTTTGTAATTTTGCTATACTTACACTATTGCTCAAAAATATGGCATGTAACAAATAAATAAGAGGCGAAGGAATTTGTATTGAATGTTCACTGAGGGCTTCCTCTCTTACTGCCCTCACTCACAGAAGCTACCCTGGGAGATGAATGTGCCAGGATAAGTTATCTGAGGCTCATAAAATCTTTTTCAGAAGATTGAAATAAAGTCAGTGCTTGCAGAAGACAAATCAATTGTGACATTTCTGAATAGAGTGCGATGCATTTAATTAGCACAAGACATACTGGCAAATGCTGAATTACCCAATAAATCACTGGATGCTGGAACCCATGCAGAGCTGGGAATCAGCTGTCTTGTGAGATGTACAGCAAGTGATAATAGGGAGATCTGGCCATTTGTATTGTCACTTTGCCCCATTTTCTGCTAATTTTTTTTTCTGTTTTGACATTTGCACATGGGGCTCCCTTAATTATTCGAAACTATCATCAAACTCTGTCCCTTTCTACTTGGAGAATATTTTGCAAATATTTGCATTGGCCAAGGACATTCACTACTGTTGATATGATATGGCAGATGTGGCATGTGAGGTCCTCCATAGAGAGTAAGTGCAGATAAAAATCCTCAGCCCAAACATGCTGAAAAAGCAACTAACAGGGTCACTGTATTGCAGTCCATTGAAAATATTAAAGGTGTTACTTCAGTCATTTTTAAGTCTCACAAAGATATCTACCAGTTTAGGCAGAAAAATGGTTTACTTTAGTGCTTGACACCTTTGGTTTAATTTTTTTTTAACCTGGAACTTAGACGATGCTTCAGTCTATTTTTAAAATGTTACAGTTAAGAGAATTGGGGCTTATATCCAACGTGTTGGCTATCACTCTAGAAAGAATTGAAAATGAATTCTAAATGAGTCTTGTTGGTGTTGGAAGACGAGGCGGAACATTTCCTCCAGTGAGAGAGATGTTGTAGATAAATTGGCGATTGCACCCGCGAACCTTCTATCCAGTAGCTTTCTATGACATAATCATCAAGGCAGCTCACATCTTAAGCACCAGATCATACAAAAGACCCCTGCTGCAGTCACTTCTGTGCTTTTGACACTCACTTAAGTGGTGACATTTCAATGGTAGGTAGAGTAGATAGATGGTAGATCAGGGTAACGATGCTACTGACTAAGCGAATATGAGTATGCAATGTAAGGAGAGGAACAGGCTTTCATTTATGAAAAATCTCAGGTCTGCAGAGCTGGATTCTGATGCTCCTGGGGAGCTGCAACTCAAGACCTGCTAGTGCCACTCATCAGAGGGCATGAACACCTAGCTTGTGGTGCTGGGGCTTCTAATCACAAAACAGAGAAGGAAGAGGGAATCTCAGAATCACCAGGGAAGTTTTTTCAAATAATGCCCAGTCCCATTCTTTCCTTTCCCCAGATATTCTAAAACATGGACACAGATGAGCTCTCCTGCAAGCATAAATTTAAAAACAAACCCCCATGGGCATCCAACATTGTCTGGTACACGTGGGGAAGTTGGCTCTCCTAGTACCAGTTGGTTGGATCTTGATTAGGCTCATCATCAGTGATGCCATCTCGAATTGATGTGAAGATATGTGATTCCACTTTGTAATGTGTACAACTTTAATAGAAAAAATAGACATTTTAAAATAAATCCAAACTAAGCCTTTTTTCTGGATCCATGTTAACACCAGGAAGGAAGGGCCAGCTGCGGTGTCACACACCTGTAATTCCAGTGGCTTGGGAGGCTGAGGAAGGAGGATCTCGAGTTCAAAGCCAGACTCAGCAAAAGCCAGGAGCTAAGCAATTCACTGAGACCCTGTCTCTAAATAAAATACAAAATAGGGCTGGAGATGTGGCTCAGTGGTTGAGTGCCCCTGAATTCAATTCATAGTACCAAAAATAAAAAAAAAATAAATAAAAAATAAAAAAAGAGAGAAAAGGAAGGAAGGGAGGGAAGAAGGGGAAAGACTAGCAAGATAATCTGTTTCCCACCATTATGTGTTTTCAAAAATGGCTGCTTTGCAATTATTAAATTAATGACTTTCCATGTCTTAAAGTAAGGCAGTTTTTTTCTTGCAAAAACTTTTCTCTGGTTAAAAGATGTGGTTACAAATCTTGATTATATCAATTTGTCATTCCTCATTTAATTTTTCCAAAGAAGCTTCACTCTGCCTCTCTAATTAGCCTGAAGAATGAACCCTTCATATGGTATGTCCCATAATAAGTAAAGTTTCCTTGTTCTGTAAGAGATTCAGAAATTAAGAAGGAAATATCAAACCAAATGTCATTTCAGGAAGGATTTAGGAAAAAAAATATAAATCATTTATAACTGCCTCTAAGGAATTAGAAGAATTCTGAATTTTCCTCTAAACCAGTATCTAGGTACTTTCTTTCTCTTTTTTTTTCCTTCAAAATGAGATAGTGGAGTACAGAAGCTGAGACTTAGAATGCAGTTCTCACAATCTTGTAGACTTTGGATTAAAATGCTCGTTCTGCTACTTGCCTGTATGACATGTGCCAAATTATTTAAATTATCAGAGCTTCAATTTTTTCTCATTTGAACACTGGTGTTCTAATATACCCACATAGGGTTGTTTTAAGTTAGGTGATATAAGTCAATTAGCTGAGTTAATAAATACTTTCATTGTAATTAGTAATAATTAAGACCTGTGTTATTTCTAGCTAAGTGTGCAACTTCCTCTCTTCCATTCCCATCGCCCCTGCAAACTTGACACATCCATTACCTGCTAATCCTCTTCTCAAATAGTCTCCTTTACTTGGATTTTTGAAACATTTTCTTATTGTCACTAGTTTTTTTTTTTTTTTTTTTTTTTTTGGCCAAAGCACTCTGCTGCTATCACTTTTGACACCCTATTATTTATTTTTTTGTTTTCATACTTTGAATTTAGATTATTCTTTATAAATACTGTAAAAAATGAAGACAAAAACAAACAAACAAAAACCTTTTCCCACACTGCAAGTCATCATTAATATCAGAGAAATTTTTTTTAAAAAGGAAATCACTATAGTGTTGGGGATGGAACCCAGAGCCAAGTGCTGTACCACTGAGCTATATCCTCAGCCTCCCACCACATTCCTCTCTTTGAATTTTGAGGTAGGGTAGCTTTAAATTGCTGAGCCTGGCCTTAAATTTGTGGTCTCCTGCCTCAGCCTCTGGAATAACTAGGATGCAGCCCCTGAGCTCTGCTATAACCAGAAAAATTTCTTGCTTTTTTCCCATTGGGTCATTTTAAAGAAGGCAAGTATGTCAGAGGAATGAGAAGATGTACTCCATTTGTGTACAATATATCATAATGCATTCTACTGTAAAATAAATAATTAATTAGAAAAATAAACATTAATGTGACCTTAAAAATTTAAAATCGGTGTGAATTCAAGAAGTTAGCAGGGCTGGGGTTCTTAAGGAGACTCTCCCAGCCTGTGCTGGCTGCAGCTATCCTTGGTATCCCTTGATTTACAGAAGCAGCACTCTAACCCCTGTCTTTGCCTCCAAATGGACTTCTTCCCTGTGCATTTTCTGTTTCTGTACATTGTCAAATTTTCTACTCCTTCCAAGGACATGAGTCATTGGATTTAGGGCCCACCCTTATCCAGTAAGACATATATATATGTCATACTGTATATATATATATATATATATATATATATATATATACACACACACACACATATATATACACACAAATACACACACACCCCATATGTATATATTTTCAAGCATAAACAAATATATATACACATATATAAGAATATATAATTATATTTATATTATATACATATTATATATTATAGGATTATGTTTTATATTAATGTATATTACATATGACTATATATAATTATGTATACATATGTATGTATATTTGGGTGTATATTTCCAAATAAAATTACATACTGACCTTCAGAAGTCTTGGAGGGATACCAGTCAACTAGTCTTGGAAGGGTGCAAATGAAAGTTGATTTTTTAAAGAAGAAATAATTTGCACTTTCCTGAAGAATCTTCCACTGAAGTGGTCATTTGTGTTTGTCTCCATCTCCTGGCCACATTCTCACTGCGACTACCCTAGATAAGGTTGTATTATACAGAGCTAATATTTTGAAATGTGTAATCTGGTCTGTTTTGCTTTAAGTGCACACACTTGACTTTAATTTGTTTAGAGCACCTTTCTATGGGGTTGGGAGAGGAGAAAAGAATTAGGATTTGTTAAAGAAATCATGTTAACATTTTATATTCAAAATAGTTATCTACAGCTAAGATAATTGCCCTGAAAACCTGTTTGTTGAAAAGGAGTTTCTAGATTCTTTTGGCACTGATCTCCCTATTTATTTTTTTTGGACATACATACCACCACTTTATTGTTAAATAGAAGAGATACATATTTGATTGGACCAGGAAGACACTGAAGGCATAAGAAAGCATAATATAGAAGGGACCTGAATGCTCATGGTGCTCATTGCTACTGTAAATGAGTCCTAATAATGAGATTAATAATTTTTCTCTTGTAAGAGGCTTGGACCATTCTCCTTTCCTAGTTAAAGTTTAAAAAAAATGGACCACATTCATTCTTTCCTCTGGTCAATCTGACTAAATTCCCTGTTCCCATTCTTAAAACTATCCATAGCTAAGCTTGTTATCTTGGTCACACAGATTTATAACCCACCAGGTATCTACTAGCACCAAGAACTGTAAAAACCTTGATTTTTTGTTACAACTTGTGAAACTACAAACCTGGGACTCTCCCTTCTGAACCCTATCTAACCCATTGATCTCCCTATTTTTTGGCATATAAGTTGCTAAATCAGGGATTCAGTTCACAAAGTATTCTCAAAATCTATGGAAAATACCAATATTAATGGTCAATATTTAGCTAAGCATTTGAAAGTGGAAAGAAGGAGGTGCATAAAAAATATCTTTATTTATTGGGTAATGGAGAGGACATTGGGAAGAAAAAGGAGAAGAATTTAAAAGATATGGTTCAAAAATTTATTTTCTACTTGGGAAGAAAAAGTTCATGAGAAACCATGATTCTGGCGGCAATAAAATGGGTAACCATAAAAATCTATATTTTTTAAAAAGGCGGCAGAAAACTAGGAATGTAAAGAAATGGAAAGGTACTCCATTCCAGAGAAGGGCAAATCTTTCTTAAGTAAGCAAAGGAGGTAGCCAATTTCATCCTGGGGCAAATTAACAAGTTGGAAGGTGGACAAGTTAATTATTAGGTCTTCCATGGGCAGAGGGACTTTCTGTGGGTAATGAGAAACCAGCAGAACTCTAATCAATTGTGGGTAGGCTGGTGACAGTACAGAATACAGAGTAGTCTCAAGTGCAGGGATAGTTCTTCCTAAAATATTTGAAACCAGAAGTAAAGCAAAATGAACCAGAAGAGCAACCCTGCCTCAACCTAGTCCCATTCCTGATTGAGCCCAAGTAATCAGTAGGTTATCCTGGTTGCCAGACAGAAGGAAGAGTATGTCTTTCTTAGGGGAAAATGCTATTTACTCCAGTAGTTCTTAAATCAGGATATCCGAGCTACAATGTAAAACACGTAAAACTTGTAAATAGTTATGAGAAAATAATCAAGAAGAAAACCAGTTAAGAGAAGCTCATCCACAGATGACCCAGATGTTGGAATCAGCAGATTAAAGACTTCAATAGTTATAAATATTTTAAAGAAAATAGAGAAAAATTCTGGTAAAGATGGTTGACATTTTAGGATTAAAAAAAAAAAAACAGAAAAAAAATGTCCAATACACACTCTCTGAAGTTAAGAATTAATTTGGTGGACTTAGCAGCGGACTGGACACCGTGGAAGAAAGAACAAGTAAAGCTGAATGTTCTTCATTAGGAATGAGCTGGACTGAAACAGAGTGAAAAAATAATGGTGGAAAAGGAGGACTCAAGACATGAAGGATGAGACAGAATGAAGCAGACTGTTCCAAAATTGGTAAAAGATATCAAGCCCCAAATTCAAGAAGCTCAACAAACTCCAATCTGAACAAATAGAGGGAAAACCGTATTCTGGCACATCACAGTCAAATTGCTGAAAAGCAAAGAAAAAGAAAAATCTTAAAAGCAGCCAGGAAAGAAAAGACACATCAAATGCAGCAGAACAACAAATGAAGGAGTCTGACTTCTCACCAGAAATAATGAAGGTCAAAATACAAGGTCAGGACTTCGGTGAAGTCCTGAGTAAAAAGCATGCCCACCCAGGAGTCCACACCAGTAAAAATCTACTAGAAAATGATAACACAAGTACATGTTCAGACAAAGATAAGCCAAAGAATTCTTTGTCAACAAATCGAATACTATATGAGAGATAATACAGAATATATTTTTGAGGCCAAAATTGAAGACAAGATGTTCAGGAATGAATAGAAAGTAACATAAAATGTACTTCTAAAATATTTTGAAGATTATTTTATTTATTCATATTTTTGGTACCAAGATTTGAACCTGGGGGGGGGCATTAACCACTGAGCCACATCCCCAGCTCTTTTTATATTTTATTTAGGGACAGGGTCTTGCTAAGTTGTTTAAGGCCTCACTGAATTGCTGAGGCAGGCTTTGAATTCATGATCCTCCTGCCTTAGCCTCCTGAGCTTCTGGGGTTATAGGCATGTGCCAGCATGCCCAACTAATTTTGAAGATTATTGAGTACTTAAAGCAATAATGAAAATGCACTGATACAAATGTATCATATAATTTATAACAAATTTAAAAAGCGAAGTATTTTATAGTAACAAAGGGTAGGGTGGACAAGTGAAAGTATGGTTTTGTTTGGTTCTCATATGTGAAAAGATAAAATAAAGAAGGTAAAAAATGTTAGTGATACATATAATAAATTCAAAAGTCAGCATTGAACAAACAACAGAAATGTATAGCTAAAAAGAAAAAGTGAAATGAGAAAATAAACATCTTTAACCCCAAAGACAGCAGAGAACTTGAATGAAAAAGCAAGAAGATGTTTTAGTCAGATTTTTCACTGCTTTTACTAAAACACCTGACCATAACAATTGTAGAGGAGGAAAAGTTCACTTGAGTCCTCATGGTTTTAGAGGTCTCAATCCATAGACAGCAGGTTCCATTCCTTAGGTCTCCAGGTGAGGTAGAAAAATATGGTGGAAGAATGTGGCAGAGGGAGCAGCTCACTGATGATCAGAGAGCAGAGAGAGAGGTTTCCACTTCCAGACACAAATATATATACTCCAAAGCCATACCCCCAATTCCCACCTCTTTCAGTCACACCCTACTGCTTCAGTTACCACTCAGTTAATCCCTATTGGGGATTAATTCACTGATAAGGTTAAGACTCTTACAACCCAATTATTCTCCTCTGTACCTTCTTGCATTGTCTCACACGTGAGCTTTTGAGGGACACATCACATCCAAACCATAACACAAGAACAGGAGGAACAATTAGAAAAAGAATAGCAAGATGTTATACTTAAACTATATCAGGAATTGTATTAAGTGCAAAAGGAAGTAATGCACCATCGTCATTCTTTCAGTTGGAATAACACAACAATGTCCAACTATGTGCTGTTTACAAGAGACCCTTTAAATATCAAGACACTGATGTGCAGAAAGGAAAATAATTGTAAGTATTATACTGTCTGGGCACTGACTCTAATAAAACCCATGTAGCAATATTAGACAGTCAACTTCAAGACAAGAAGCATTACTGGGAACAAAGAGGACCATTTCAAAATAATATAATAAGCCAGATACGATGGCACATGCCTGTAGTACCAGTTACTGGGAGGCTAAGGCAGGCACATCATGAGCTCAGGAGCTTGAGGCCAGCCTGGGCCACATAGTGAGACCATATCTCAAAATGAATGAATGAATGAATGAATGAATGAATGAATAAAGATCTTGCTTACCCCTTATTATTCTAACAGTGTCATTTGAATCATTTATATCTATGTCAAATAGCTAAAAGATGTGAATATTTTCATTTATTGAGTAACTACTCTGCTCCTTCAAGGTATTAGCCCCTCACTTAACAGATAAGAAAACAAGTATTGATGATGGGTTATCTATCTAAATTTATGTGAGTAAGTTATAATGAATAGGAATTGAACATGGGTTGGTTAACCCCAGAGTCTTAGGCAATAAAGTCCTGTATGTAATAAACTAAAATTGAGAGCATAAAAGTTAGGATCAGACAGAGATGACAGTGTCAGAAAGTTCTGGAATCTGAGGAAAGATGTGGAGTGGGCAGTAGGGACATGTGAGTCAACATGCAGCTTAATTTGCTTAATGTGTCCTATCCTGCAGCTTCTTGGGCCATGAAGGTCACTGTGTGCTTTTCAGGGGCACAAAGGAACTCTGTTGAGAAACTTGTCCTCCATGCTCTGTTCGAAGTCTGTTCTCAGACTCCCTCTTGTTCCTATGACATAAGTGGGTATAATCTTCTTGTTATTTGAGGGGTAATGAGACTGACGTGCAAGGGAGTCCAGTGATTTTTTGATTTGCCACTTCATGGTAAATAGCGAAGTGGAGAGATAAGGACCAGATGAGATGTGACTCTCCATCACCTATATTCACAAAACCGTTGTTCTCTCAGGCTGAAACTGAGGACATCTAACAGGTTCTCACTTCAAACTAACACAATATTGCAACTTCTTTGTTTACCAATAAAGTTAAAACAGTTAAAAAGAAACCACAAAAGCAATGGCTATGAATGAAGTAACTAAGCAGTTCTGGCTAAAGTAGGTCTATTCAGAAAGACATCACAAAAGAAATCATTCATGGTAATAAATGAGTCTATGACACAAGAGAATGGTAGAAGGGAAATGTCTGGGATTAGATGATGGCTTCTGTTGTGTTAGGATTCACATTAATTATTCTGCTTGTTCAAGATAAGAGGTTAAAGATGGTGAAGAATGTGAAGCAAATATGTTGCTGCTAAAATGGAAATGACTCCAAATTTTTTAAAAAGAGGAGCCTGGGGTTTCCCTCCTCGCATTGTGTAGCTCTAAGGACTTCTCAGAGGCAATTCTCTCAATCTTTCTGACTTGAACATCCAGCAATTGATGCCCCTAGGGTCTCCAAAGCCACAAATCAAGCAAGAGTGGATATGGTACTGCCTGCTCTGGAGAAAATTGCTCACTTGGGGAGGAGGTGGGGCTCCTTAATTCCTAGCTCCCTGGGACTCCACAAGAGCCCAGAGGTTTTCCTTTGGGCCTCAAAAACATTCAGGGTACTGTTTGTATCAATGAGTCCTTGGCTTGTGTGTGTTCAATTAGATATGCAAATTTTACGTACACTATTATGATATAAAACCAAGTACTATAAATACCATGTGTCACATGAATACCCAATACTGTTGAAACAACAAATGCTTCATCAAAGGCTCAATCTTATTTTGATTCCCTTCATGACTTTCATTCCAAAGGAAATTGGGGGCTCATAAAAAAATGGAGCATGGCTAGGGCAAACTCTGATGGCAATTCCAAAAGCTTTGGAATCTAAATTTTGCAACTTCTAAAAGATGGAAAATAGAAGTTATCTTCTCACTGGACTGACATGGGAGGGAGGGTGAAGGAGACACGGAATCCAACCCTCCCTCCCTCCCTCCCTCCCTTCCTTCCTTCCTTCCTTCCTTCCTTCCTTCTTTCCTTCCTTCCTTCCTTCCTTCCTTCCTTCCTTCCCATACAGTCCTCAGAGACTGAAGTTAAAGAGGTGAAGCAGGTGACTAGTTCTGGTGCAGGCAATCACTGTGGCATGCCCAATGCAGAACCAATGAGAAGACATGGATAACTCATTCAAATAGCACCAATGGAGCAGGCTCTGTGCTTACCCTCTGAACAGAGTTGGCAAAGGGCTTGAACTGCTAATGCCCAACTTGGGCACCCCATATGCTACCCCAGAAAGGATTTATAGCTAACCTCACCATTGCATGGACTTTTCTATTTCATAAAAGGATTTTCTGATATTGAAGAAATAGTCCTCTTTAATTTTGTGTGGTTGTGTTAAATGTTTGGGTGAAACTCAAGGCCAATGTTCATTTTGCTGTGTTTTGATTTCTGTACCTTGGCAAAGCGAGGGATTTTTGTGGGTGATTATTCTTCTGAACATTTTTTTCTGGATTTGACATGCCACCTACACTCTCCTTTCATAATCATCACATTCTCCTATTAATTTTTACTTGGAAATTTTTAACATATTATTTTTTTTCTATTTAGTTATAAACTTACTTGTCAGATACCCCATTATTTATAATAGCATGATGTTATCTATTCATGTCTTTAAAATACTCTTTCCTTTCAAATGTAATTTAAATTTGATAATATAAATATTTTGGCATAAGGGAAAGCATTTTTAACCAGCGGGTGGCATTTAAACTACTTTATTGAGATGGCATGGGCCCAGAAAGCTTTTGGAATTTACAAATATGATTTGATTTATATTTTACTTTGCAAACCAGGACCAGGAGAATGACTAATTAGAATCATGATTCAAAACTATAAGGAGTAGTTATTGATTCAGATCATGAAGCGACCCAAATGATCCCATGCAAACATCTATCTCCCTCTTCATCCAAAGTTCAGGGGGTTAAGAGCTGTTTGTCTCAAATCCTTGGCATTAACTCTGCCTTTGTAATGAAGAAGACAATTAAAGTCTCTATTCATTCACTGTTAGGAGGTAGTGTATTAATTAGCAAAATCTCTCAATTAACAACACTCTGAAATTTACCACTTGTTTCTCACCTTTCCTTGTCTATCTGAATACACGAACAATTATCACAATGAAGAAAATGTCTAAAATTCCAAGAATACAACTCACTTCTTGTTTCAGCTGCATGAAAGGTAAATGTCCTCATCTTTAAAACAAGGATTGATACCTTATATAGCAGATAGTGGCATTATTTATTCACCATTTAAATTTTGTCTCCTTGGGTCACATAATTGTAAGCTAGTACTCATAACCATGAATACATAGAATGTTCCTTTTATATATTTCTCAGTCTCAGAAAGGTTAACTAGCTACCTAAGGACACACAGCTGTAGTTAGTCGTGGAGATCAACTCTAATTTTGGGTACTGTGTGTCTAGAATCTGGACTTTTCTTTCTTTTTCACTTTTTTTAAAAAAATTTTTACTGCTATGGTAGATAGCCTCCAAGGAATGCATAAATATCACAGGATAATCAGAGTTGTGGTTAAATATTTATGTATCATGTTAATGTTAGTCACTTTAGCATTATTTAAAAATAGTAAAAATTGGAAGCAGCATTAATGTCCAACAGTTGAAAAATGGTTAAATAATTTATGGTGCAAGGGAATATTATTCCTTCATTAGAAATCATGTTTTTAAAAATCAGAGCCATTTGTAGCTACTTACTATAATGCAAAATAGGGAAGTAAAATCAGGTTACAACTAATAGAGAGAATATGAGTTTGTTTTTTTCAAGAAAAAATACTTATACACATACATAAGAAAGAATAGGAAAATAACAAAATTGGAAGCAAGTGGACCAAAACAGTATTAGGTATTTTTTTTCTTTGTTTTGTGGTGCTGGGAATGGAACCAGGACATTACTTATGCCAGACTCTACCACTGAGGTTTTTTTTTTTAATTTCCTTAGATTAAGGATCAAGAATAATTCCAATTCTCTTCAGTATACTTATCTGCTTTTCTTCCCTCATTTTCTTGATTGTACAACACGATGTTATGACATATATAGTGAATTACCACAAGTAAGCAATGTAACATATTCAACATCTTCCATAGTTAATGGTAGTCCTATGTGTGCATGTGTGTGTGGGTACGTATGCTCTGTTAGGAAGTTTTCAATATATATACAATATATAATGCAATATTATTAACTATAGCCCTCCTGCTGTCCATTATTTCTTTAGACTTATTTATTCTACATAAATGCAAGTTTGTATCCTTTGATCTACATTTTCTCATTTACTCCCCTCTACCACACCTAATAACCACCATCCTTGCTCTGTTTGAACTCTTTTTTTAAAGATTATATATTTAAATAAGTCCCTACAGTATTTATCATTTTGTGTCTGGCTTATTTCACTTAACTTACTGTTCTACACATTCATCCATGTTACTGAGAATGGCAGGATTTCTTTTTTTTTTAATTCTTTTTTTTTTAATTTTTTATTGATTATTTAAAGCATTACATAGCTCATGATATATCATCTTTCATACATTAGACTCAAATTGTGTTTTGAACTCCCATTTTCACCCCAAATATAGATTGCAGAATCACATCTGTTACATATTCACATTTTTACATAATGCCATATTAGTGTCTGTTGTATTCTGCTACCTTTCCTATCCCCTACTATCCCCCCTCCCCTCCCCTCCCCTCCCATCTTCCCTCTCTATCTCCCCTGCTGTTGTTCAATTCTCTCCCTTTTTTTTCCCTCCCCCTTGCCCCTCATAGCCTCTTATAATTTTATGTATCCTTGAAGGTCTCCTACCATTTCCATATGCTTTCCCTTCTCTCTCCGTTTCTCTCCCCCCATTCGTCTTTGTTTACTGTAGTCTTTTCCACATGCTCTTCCTTCCTGTTCTGTTCTTAGTTGTTCTCTTTATATCAAAGCAGACATTTGGCATTTGTTTTTTAGGGCTTGGCTAGCTTCACTTAGCATAATCTGCTCTAATGCCATCCATTTCCCTGCAAATTCTATGATTTTGTCATTTCTTAGTGCTGCATAATATTCCATTGTGTATAGATGCCACATTTTTTTTATCCATTCATCTATTGAAGGGCATCTAGGTTGGTTCCACAGTCTAGCTATTGTGAATTGTGCCGCTATAATCATTGATGCAGCCGTATCCCTATAGTGCGCTCTTTTAAGGTCCTCAGGGAATAGTCCGAGAAGTGCAATAGCTGGGTCAAATGGTGGTTCCATTCCCAGCTTTCCCAGGAATCTCCATACTGCTTTCCAAATTGGCCTCACCATTTTGCAGCCCCACCAGCAGTGTAAAAGTGTACCTTTTTCCCCACATCCCCGCCAACACTTGTTGTTGTTTGACTTCATAATGGCTGCCAATCTTACTGGAGTGAGATGGTATCTTAGGGTGGTTTTGATTTGCATTTCTCTGATTGCTAGAGATGGTGAGCATTTTTTCATGAACTTGTTGATTGATTGTATGTCCTCCTCTGAGAAGTGTCTGTTGAGGTCCTTGGCCCATTTGTTAATTGGGTTATTTGTTATCTTATTGTTTAATTTTTTGAGTTCTTTGTACATTCTGGATATTAGGGCTCTATCGGAGGTGTGGGGGGTAAAGATTTGTTCCCAGGATGTAGGCTCTCTATTTACCTCTTTTATTGTTTCTCTTGCTGAGAAAAAACTTTTTAGTTTAAGTAAGTCCCATTTGTTTATTCTGGTTGTTAACTCTTGGGCTATGGGTGTCCTATTAAGGAATTTGGAGCCCGACCCCACAATTTGTAGATCGTAGCCAACTTTTTCTTCTATCAGACGCAGTGTCTCTGATTTGATATCTAGCTCCCTGATCCATTTTGAGTTAATTTTTGTGGATGGCGAGAGAAAGGGATTCAATTTCATTTTGTTGCATATGGATTTCCAATTTTCCCAGCACCATTTGTTGAAGATGCTATCCTTCCTCCATTGCATGCTTTTAGCCCCTTTATCAAATATAAGATAGTTGTAACTTTGTGGATTAGTCTCTGTGTCTTCTATTCTGTACCATTGGTCCACCCGCCTGTTTTGGTACCAGTACCATGCTGTTTTTGTTACTATTGCTTTGTAGTACAGTTTGACCTCTGGTATCGCTATACCTCCAGATTCACACTTCCTGCTTAGAATTGCTTTTGCTATTCTGGGTCTTTTGTTTTTCCATATGAATTTCATGATTGCTTTGTCTATTTCTACAAGAAATGCCGTTGGTATTTTGATTGGCATCGCATTAAACCTATAGAGAACTTTGGGTAATATCGCCATTTTGATGATGTTAGTTCTGCCTATCCATGAACAGGGTACATTTTTCCATCTTCTGAGATCTTCTTCTATCTCTCTCTTTAGGGTTCTGTAGTTTTCATTGTATAAATCTTTCACCTCTTTTGTTAGGTTGATACCCAAGTATCTTATTTTCTTTGAGGATATTGTGAATGGAGTGGTTTTCCTTATTTCCATTTCAGAAGTTTTGTTGCTGATATATAGGAATGCCTTTGATTTATGCGTGTTGATTTTATAACCTGCCACTTTGCTGAATTCATTTATTAACTCTAGCAGCTTCTTTGTAGACTCTTTTGGGTCTGTTAAGTATATTATCATGTCATCCGCAAATAGCGATAGTTTAATTTCTTCTTTTCCTATTTTTATGCCTTTAATTTCTTTTGTCTGTCTAATTGCTCTGGCTAGTACTTCGAGAACTAAATTGAATAGAAGTGGTGATAGAGGGCATCCCTGTCTTGTTCCAGATTTTAGAGGGAATGCCTTCAATTTTTCTCCATTCAGAATGATGCTAGCCTGAGGCTTAGCATAGATAGCTTTTACAATGTTGAGGTAAGTTCCTGTTATCCCTAGTTTTTCTAGTGTTTTGAACATAAAGGGATGCTGTACTTTGTCAAATGCTTTTTCTGCATCCATCGAGATGATCATGTGGTTCTTGTCTTTAAGTCTATTGATGTGGTGGATAGCATTTATTGATTTCCGTATATTGAACCATCCTTGCATCCCAGGAATGAATCCTACTTGATCATGGTGCACAAGTTTTCTGATATGTTTTTGTATTCGATTCGCCAGAATTTTATTGAGAATTTTTGCATCCAAGTTCATTAGAGATATTGGTCTGTAGTTTTCTTTCTTTGAA
Source organism: Spermophilus citellus (assembly GCF_964194105.1). Classification (NCBI taxonomy): domain Eukaryota; kingdom Metazoa; phylum Chordata; class Mammalia; order Rodentia; family Sciuridae; genus Spermophilus; species Spermophilus citellus. The sequence goes on along the minus strand of NC_138187.1, from coordinate 73,599,464 downwards.
GTATCTTTGTCTGGTTTTGGGATCAAAGTGATGTTGGCCTCATAGAATGAATTTGGAAGAGCTCCTTCTTTTTCTATTTCTTGAAATAGCTTGAAAAGTATTGGTATTAATTCTTCTTTGAAGGTTTTGTAGAACTCCGCTGTATACCCATCTGGTCCAGGGCTTTTCTTAGTTGGTAGTCTTTTGATGGCTTCTTCTATTTCTTCTTTTGTTATTGGTCTGTTTAAATTGTGTGTGTCTTCCTGTCTCAATCTGGGCAATTCATATGCCTTAAGAAATTTATCGATATCTTCGTTATCTTCTATTTTATTGGAATATAGGGTTTCAAAATACTTTCTAATTATCTTCTGTATTTCTGTAGTGTCTGTTGTGATATTGCCTTTTTCATCCCGTATGTTAGTAATTTGAGTTCTCTCTCTTCTTCTTTTCGTTAGCGTGGCTAAGGGCTTGTCTATCTTATTTATTTTTTCAAAGAACCAACTTTTAGTTTTATCTATTTTTTCAATGGTTTCTTTTGTTTCAATTTCATTGATTTCTGCTCTAATTTTAATTATTTCTTGTCTTCTACTACATTTGCTGTTGTTTTGCTCTTCCTTTTCTAGATTTTTGAGGTGTTGTGTGAGTTCATTTATTTGTTGGTTTTTTCTTTTTTTGAGGTAAGAACTCCAAGAAATGAATTTCCCTCTTAAAACTGCTTTCATTGTGTCCCATAAATTCCGGTATGTTGTGTCTGTGTTATCATTTGACTCTAAGAATTTTTTCATCTCCTCCTTTATGTCTTCTATAACCCATTGATCATTCAATAACATATTGTTCATTTTCCATGTGATGTAGGATTTTTCCTTCCTTCTTTTATCATTGATTTCCAATTTCATTCCATTATGGTCAGATATGGTGCATGGTATTATCTCCACGCCTTTATATTTACTAAGAGTTGTCTTATGGCATAATATATGGTCTATCTTTGAGTAGGATCCATGTGCTGCTGAGAAGAACGTGTATCCACTTGATGATGGTTGATATATTCTATATATGTCGGTTAAGTCTAGATTATTGATTGTGCTGTTGAGTTTTATAGTTTCTTTATTCAGTTTTTGTCTAGAGGATCTGTCTAATGGCGAGAGCGGTGTGTTGAAGTCACCCATAATTATTGTGTTGTGGTCTATTTGACTCTTGAACTTGAGGAGAGTTTGTTTTATGAACGTTGCAGCTCCATTGTTGGGTGCATACAAATTGATGATTGTTATGTCTTGTTGGTGGATGGTTCCTTTTAACAGTATATAGTGACCTTCTTTGTCCTTCTTGATTAACTTAGGTTTGAAGTTGATTTTATTCGATATGAGTATGGCCACTCCTGCTTGCTTCCGAGGGCCATGTGAGTGGTATGATTTTTCCCAACCTTTTACCCTCAGCCTGTGTATGTCTTTTCCTATCATATGAGTCTCCTGAAGGCAGCATATTGTTGGATTTGTTTTTTTGATCCAGTTTACTAGCCTATGTCTCTTGATTGGTGAGTTTAGGCCATTAACATTTAAGGTTACAATTGAGATATGATTTGTATTTCCAGTCATGCTTCTTTATTTATTTATTTTAGTTTGGTTAGTTTTGCTTTTTGGTTATTTTCCTCCCCCTTTACTGAGATACTTCCTGCTGTTAGTTTTGGGCACTATTTTTCACATCCTCTTCTTGTAGTGTTTTGTTCAAAATGCTTTGCAGAGCTGGTTTTCTTGCTGCAAATTCTTTTAGCTTTTGTTTATCGTGAAAGATTTTAATTTCATTGTCAAATTTGAAGCTCAATTTTGCTGGATATAGTATTCTTGGTTGGAATCCATTATTTTTCAGCGTTTGAAATACGTTATTCCAGGATCTTCTCGCTTTCAAAGTTTGTGATGAGAAATCTGTCGTTAACCTAATTGGTTTACCCCTGAATGTAATCTGCCTCTTTTCTCTCGTAGCTTTTAATATTCTCTCCTTGTTCTGTACGTTGGCTATCTTCATAATTATATGTCTTGGGGTTGGTCTATTATGGTTTTGAATGTTTGGGGTCCTGTAGGCTTCCAGGATTTGGCAATCCATTCCATCTTTCATCTCTGGGAAGTTTTCTAGAATTATTTCATTTAATATGCTGTCCATTCCTTTGGTTTGAATCTCTGTGCCTTCTTCTATCCCTATGACTCTCATATTTGGTTTTTTTATGACATCCCATATCTCTTGAATAGATTGCTCGTGGGATTTAAGCATCTTTTCTGTGTTGACTATATTCTTTTCAAGTTGATAAACCTTGTCTTCATTATCTGATGTTCTGACTTCTACTTGATCAAGTCTATTTGTAATATTCTCGTTTGAGTTTTTAATTTGGTTTATAGTTTCCTGTAATTCTAGGATTATTGTTTGATTTTTTTTTTAATATCTCTATCTCCTGGTAGAGCTCGTTCTTTGCCATTTGAATTTGTTTGTTTAATTCATTTTCAAAATATATTTTTATTTCTTGGACTTGCTGTCTCATGTCTTCTCTAATATTCCTTTCCATTCGAGTTAGGTATGCCTTGAGTTCTTTCCCTATACCTGTTTCTGAAGTTTCTATGTCCTCCTGTAGAATTGAGTAGTCTTGCATTGTTTGTAATCCTTTTTTTCCCTTGTTTTCTCATGTTGTCCACGTTACTTTCCAGCTCTTTTTGATTGTCGTGTTTCTGCTCTCCTCTATAGATTTGTTTTGTTTCTGTATTACTCTGATGTCTCTCCTTTGTGTTGTTGAAGTATGACTGCTAACGTGGATTCCGCTGGGAAGGAATTCCGACGTTCGAGCTCCAGTGACGACACTACTCTGCTATGACGGGCCCCAGTCTCCTTGCCGGGGTGCCCTAATGGGGGGGTGTGACTGGACTGTCTCTGTGTGGTTTCAGCTCCCGGTCGTGGCAGGCGGGTAGACTCCAGCCGCCCAGTATCACAGGCCGCGGGCAGGTGATCCGTCACCAACGGGAGGGCGTTCTCCTACCGCCCAGTTACGCGGGCAGTGGGTGAACTGTCGCCGGTGGGCCTGCAGTTTACAGCTGCCCAGTCGCGAGGGCCTTGCCTCTAGGCTCCTGGTTTCTCCTGCTAGCCTTGGTTTCTCCTGCTAGACCAGATTTCCCCTCAGTGATGATTCTCGACAGTTCAAACTGTACTCTGTGCCTGTTTTGTTGTTGCAATCTGTCGGACAGTGGCGGTGGATACTTCAGCTGTCCAAGATGGTGGCCGCTGGTTACCTTAGTGGAGTGTCCCTTGTGGGGGGTGGGGCTGTACCGCTTCCGTCCCCGTCAGCAATCCCGAACTCAGCCCGGGGGTCAGTGCGGGCTTGGGCTTGGCTGGTGGGATACCACCGTGTCGCAGCCACTTAATTCCCTGCTGACTAGTTAACCCCTTCTCTGGGGCGCCACGCCTTCTGTAGCCTCGGGGCAGGCCGCGCGTATCAGACAGCCTGGATCTCCGGGGTCACACCGTTGGCTTTTGGGATCCCCGGCACTCTATGGTTTTGATTTTTTCTGCTTGCCCCTCCCCAGCGCTGGCTAGACAGGTTTTGTTTTGGCCGCTGATGGGAGGGGGGGGTTGAGGGTCAGGTGCCTCTAGCTCTCCTTTAGTCTTTATGCAGGCTCACTCTGATAGTCTCTCCCCCTGAAAGTCTAGGAGAGATTTTAAGCGAAATCCCCCTATGTATGGGGGCTGAGCTGGGTGACACACACCTGTTTGTTGTTGCAATCTGTCGGAGAGTGGCGGTGGTTACTTCAGCTGTCCAAGATGGTGGCCGCTGGTTACCTTAGTGGAGTGTCCCTTGTGGGGGGAGGGGCTGTACCGCTTCCGTCCCCGTCAGCAATCCCGAACTCAGCCCGGGGGTCAGTGCGGGCTTGGGCTTGGCTGGTGGGATACCACCGTGTCGCAGCCACTTAATTCCCTGCTGACTAGTTAACCCCTTCTCTGGGGCGCCACGCCTTCTGTAGCCTCGGGGCAGGCCGCACGAATCAGACAGCCTGGATCTCCGGGGTCACACCGTTGGCTTTTGGGATCCCCGGCACTCTATGGTTTTGATTTTTTCTGCTTGCCCCTCCCCCAGCGCTGGCTAGACAGGTTTTGTTTTGGCCGCTGATGGGGGGGGGGTTGGGGGTCAGGTGCCTCTAGCTCTCCTTTAGTCTTTATGCAGGCTCACTCTGATAGTCCCTCCACCTGAAAGTCTAGGAGAGATTTTAAGCAAAATCCCCCTATGTATGGGGGCTGAGCTGGGTGACACACACCTGTTTGTTGTTGCAATCTGTCGGAGAGTGGGGGTGGATACTTCAGCTGTCCAAGATGGTGGCCGCTGGTTACCTTAGTGGAGTGTCCCTTGTGGGGGGTGGGGCTGTACCGCTTCCGTCCCCGTCAACAATCCCGAACTCAGCCCGGGGGTCAGTGCGGGCTTGGGCTTGGCTGGTGGGATACCACCGTGTCGCGGCAGGATTTCTTTTTCAAGGCTAAATAATATTATTTACACACACATACTTACATATTCACTCATACATGCTAGTTTTCCTTATTTAATCATCTGTAGATAAATACTTAGGTTGTTTCCATATCTTTGCTGTTGAAAATGATCCTGCAATGAACATGTGAGTGCAGATCTGTTTGAGATTCTGATTTCATTACCTTTGGGTAACAATAAGTAGTGAGAATTCTGGATCATATGCTAACATATAAAGGCTTCAGGTTTTTTCCACCGGTTGTTATCTACAGTTTTTTTTAATAGTAGCCATTCTAACAGGTGTAAAGTGATATTCACTGTGATTTTAATTTGCATTTCTTGTGATTAGTGATGTTGAATATATTTTTCTTTTTTGAAAATTTAATTTGTTCCTTTTAGATATGACAGTAGACTGTATTTTGACATCTTATAGATACACAGAGTATATTTTATTCTAATTAGAATCCCATTCTTGTGGTTGTACATGGTATAGATTTTTTTTTTTTTTTGGTGTGTGGGGGGGTACTGGGGATTGAACTCAGGAGTACTCAGCCACTGAGTCACATCCCCAGCCTGGTTTTTATATTTTATTTTAGAAACATGGTCTCACTGAGTTGCTTAGCACCTCACTTTTTGCTGAGACTTGCTTTAAACTCATGATCCTTTCTGTCTCAGCCTCCTGAGCCTGCTGGAATTACAGGTGTGAGCCATCGAGCCCGGCTTTGACATATTACACACATGGAGTATACCTTATTCAAATTAGGATCCCATTCTTGTGGTTGTACATGATATAGATTTTCATTGGTAGTGTATTCATATGTGAACATAGGAAAGTTATGTCCAATTAATTCTATTGTCTTTTCTATTCCCATTCCCCCTATTTCCCTTGATTTCCCTTTGCCTAATCCACTGAACTTCTGTCCTCCCCGCTTTTTGTGTGTTAGCATCCTCATATCAGAGAGAACATTTGAACTTTGGTTCTTGGGATTGGCTTATTTCACATAGCTTGATAGTCTCCAGATCCATCCATTTACTGGAAAAAGGCATAAAGTCATTCTTTATATGGCTGAGTAATATTCCACTGGGATATATATATACCACATTTTCTTTGTCCATTCATCTGTTGAAGGGCACTTAATTTGGTTCTGTAGCTTAGCTATTGTGAATTGAGTTACTGTAATCATTGATGTGGCTGCATCACTGCAGTATGCTGATTGTAAGTCCTTTGGATATATAACAAGAAGTGGGATAACTGGGTCAAATGGTGGTTTCATTCCAAATTTTCTGAGGAATCTCCACATTACTTTCCAGAATGGCTGGACCAATTTGCCATTTTACCTGCAATGTATGAGGATACGGTTTCCCCCACATCGCCAACATTTATTCTATTCTTGATAATTGTCATTCTGACTGGAGTGAGATGAAATCTCAGTGTAGTTTTAATTTGCATTTCTCTGATTGCTAGAGATGTTGAAGATTTTGTTTTTCATATATTTGTTGACCATTTGTATTTCTTCTTTTGAGAAGTGTCTGTTTAGTTCCTTTGCCCATTTATTTATTGGGTTACTTTTATATATTTTGGAGACTAGTGCTCTATCTTAGATGCAGGTGGCAAAGATTTTCTCCCATTCTGTAGGCTCCTTCTTCATGCTCTTGTTTCCTTTGCTGTGAGAAGATTTTTAGTTAGATACCATCTCATTTATTGATTTTTAAATTTTACTTCTTGCACTTTAGGAGTCTTGTTGAGGAAATTGGTTCCTAAGCCAAGATGATGGAAAGTTTGGCCTACATTTTCTTCTAGTAGGCACAGGGTCTCTGGTTTAATGTATCTGTTCTTGATCCACTTTGAGTTGCATTTTGTACAGGGTGAGAGATAGGGGTTAAATTTCATTCTTTTACATATGGATTTCCAGAACTCTGAAGGCAGTTCTAAGAGGAAAGTTAATTGCATTGAATATATTTTTCATATACCTAATGGTCATTTGGATGCCTTCTTTTGAAAACAGTTCATTCAAGTCCTTTGTTTGTTATTGAGCTTAAGTCCCTTATATATTTTAGACATTAATTTCTTTCAGATGTATGGTTTGCAAATATTTCTCCCACTCTGTAGGCTGTCTCTTCCTCTGGAAATTGTTTGCTGTGCTGCAGCCTTTTAGTTTGATATAATCCCATTGTCTCTTTTGCTTCTGTTGCCTGTGATTTAGGTGCCATATCCAAAATATTCACTGTCTAGACTAATATCCTAGAGGCTTTTTTTCCATGTTTTGTTTTTTGCTACTAGTTTTGCAATTTTAGTCTTTAATTCATTTTGAGTTAATTTTTAATATGGTATGAGATACAGATCTAATCTCATTCTGCTTCATGTGGGTATCTGTTGTCCCAATACTATTTATTGAAAAGACTTTGCTTTCCATTGTGTATTCATGGTTCCCTTCTCAAAGATTAGCTGTCCATGAATATGTTGGTTTATTCCCGGGCTTTCTATTTGTTCCATTGATCTATGTGTTTGTTTTTATATCAGTACCATATTATTTTGATTACTTTAGACTAGTAATATAGTTTGAAATTGAAGTGTGGCACCTCCAGTTTTACTCTTTTTCAAAACCACTTTGGCTGTTTGGAGTCTTTTGTAGTTTCATATGAATTTTAGGGTTGCTTTTTCTATTTCTGTGAAAAAATATAATTGAAATTTTGATAAGATAGCATTAAATCTATAGATTGCTTTGGGTATTATGGACATCCAACTTTATACCTCAAGGAATGAGAAAAATGAAGAACAAACTAAGTCCAAAGACAGCAAAAGAGAAAAATAATAATAATGATCAGAGGAAAAAACTATACACAAACAAAGATTAGAAAGATAAAAAAATAGACAAAACTCAGAGTTGACTTTTGGAAAAGATAAACAAAATCAACAAATCTTTTTCTGGATTAATTAAAGCAAAAGAGGATATTATTTAGTACTACAGAAATAAGCAGTTATAAGAGACTGCTATGAACACCACTGAATTGAATAACTTAGAAGAAATGGATAAATTCTTAGAGACACACATCCCATCAAAACTGAATCATGCAGAAACAAAACCTAAACAAACCAGTAATGAGCAAGAAGATTGACTCAGTGATCACAACCTTCCAAAAAAAGGAAAGGTAAGGCAAATGGCTTTCATGGGTGAATCATAACAAGCCTTTAAAGGTTAACAACAATCATCTCAAACTCTTCCAAAACATTGATATGAGGCAATACTTCCAAACTCACTCTAAGAGGCTAGTATTATATTCATATCAAAGTCAGAAAAGGATGCTACAAGAAAAAGAAAATGATAGGCCAATATCCATAATAAACATAGATGTAAAAATCCTAAAAAAAAGTACTAGCAAACTAAATAACAGCAGTGCATTATATGAATCATGTGCCAATATCAAGTAGAATTTATTCCTGGGGTGCAAGGATGGTTCAATATACACAAATCATTAAATACAGTACACCATATTACCGAATGCAGGATGAAAATCCTGTAATCATCTAAATAGATGCAGAGAATATTTACAAAATTCAACATCTTTTTATGATTAAAAAGACGTAGAAAAAATGTACCTCAAAAAAATAAGGGCCAAATGTGACAAGCCGACAGCAAATATCATACTTCCAGGTTATTCTTGATGACAATATCTGCTACAATTTTACTGCAGCATTTACTAGTACTTATATTTTATTGGCTTGTTTATTGTCTGTCTTCCTGCAGCAGAGTAGGAGCATTGCCTATCACATTTATCATTGTCTGCCTAGTATCTATGAGAGTAGTTGGCACATAATATTTGCTCAACAAACATTTATTGAACAAGTGATTAAATTCCAGGTTAGAATAAATACTCTCCGGGGCCAAGAACCTTAGGAGAATCATCATTTCATGATCCATATTGCCTTCAAGATTATTTTGAATATTCATTAAATGAAAGAACCCTTGAAATTTAGTCTCTGCTAATATAATTTCATGTAAATTCACTTTAACTGAATTTCTCTATTTTCAAGGGAAACTAGAGTAGAACCTTTGCCTTCATGAATTTAACATTTGTGGTTGTCTCTTTGCAGGTGACATGAAAGTTCATGACATGAAATAATTTGCAATTTTGCTGGTACTCATTTGAATTCAAAATGCTGGTGAGCAGGACTGACTCTCTTAGAGACTAGTGTAGCCAGAAGCCAGTGTATAGCTCAGGATGTGCACACTCAGGAGTGTGCTGGGGTTTAACTTATGATCTTACGTATGTATGAAATTCTTTTTCTTCTGCCAGAAGATGATGCCTGAAATGAAGATAGCTTCAAGAACTGATGAGGTAAGTGAGGTAGATTAAAAAAGTATTAATTCTTAGCCAGAAAAAATAGACTTTTTTTTGTAGATGGAGTGAAATATTAAATTCATTGGTGATGAGAATCCATGATGTAAACAAGCCAGCTATATGTTCTTTTTGAATATATAAAAAAGCAAAATTTATGAAATGGACTTAGTAATTGTTTCTTAGAGAACAGAAACTGATCATCAAGTGAGAGTTGTATAATTTATATATAATTTTTCAGTTGTGTGAAACCCTTTTGTAAGGGAAAATGAAATATGGTCTTTATGAATTTGGGAATTTTCAAGAGTTTCAGGAACTTTCCCTCATGAGTTAAATAATCTATTGTTCTTTAAAGAGCTAAGAGGGAGTTGGCATCTTCTGAAATAAAAGATGATGATTAATCTGTAAAAACCATTGATTAGATAGGATATAAACATTCGCCAAATGTAAAGGAAGATGTACCCTCCCTGCTGTTGATGTGTCTGTTTCTTACTCTTTCTTCAGAAAACCATCTTTATACTTCATCTCTCTGTACCTTTTATCCTTTTCCCTCAATTCTCCTCCCGGACATTTTCTCCTGGAAATGTTCTACCCTTAACAAATTCCTTACTGTTTAATCTTCTCTCTGAAAGTGCGGAAAATGACACAGACAACGTCTAATTATTAGCTTGCACAGTATGACCAGAATGAACACTGTTATTTTTGCATAATTTCATGGGGAAGAATCTATTTTACTTAAATATCATCAAGCTCATTTACTCTGGATCAATGGGCAGACTGATAACAATCCTGTGCATAGACATAGTCTATTCGAGGGACAAAATCCATTTCATCCTAAAGGATCAAGAAGTAGCTGCATAATAGTCCATGGTTATTAACTGGTGTGTTTTTCATTCCTGGTATTCCATTGTACCTCTTGCCTCCCCCCGCCCCGATCTGTTCTCTCAGTGGCATGAAAAACATAATATCAAATTAGATCAAAATTTTACCTGGCCAATTTTGAATCAATTAGTATAAATTCAGAAAACAAAAGCACAAGTTTTAATTTTGGAGTTTCCAAAGATTAAAGCAAAGAATAAAATCTCTTGCTTTGGAAGAATTCACAATTAGGTGGTTTTTCTTATTCCTGGAAATAGACTAGGATTATCTGGACTGGGAGCTGGCAAAGGATAGTTGGAGAAGAAGAAGAGAAACTGAGTTATGTGTTTCTGGGAAATGGACCATTGCTCCATTCCTAGGATGAATGAAAATCCTAGGTGGGGATGAAATGAGTTGAAAGAAATTCTGGTGATTTGAGGAAATCTGGAAGAAAAATAAATTGTGCCCTGTGCTTCCTGGATAGAACTCAAGAAAGCAGCAAGAACTCAGGCTGCCTGCCTTGTAAATGCACTGCCAATGTCTTGGCTGGGCACAGAATCACGAGCCACCACACACCTTGTAGATTCAAACAGCAATTCTTTTTTTTTTTTTTTAATTATTTTATTGTTGGTTGTTCATAACATTACATAGTTCTTAACATACCATATTTCACAGATTGATTCAAGTGGGTTATGAACTCCCATTTTTACCCCGTATACAGATTGCTGTGTCACATCAGTTACATTTCCATTGATTTACAAATTGCCTTTCTAGTGACTGATGTATTCTGCTGTCTATCCCATTCTCCACTGTCCCCTCACCCCTCCCCTCCCCTCCCCTCCCCTACTCTCTCTCCATCCCCTCTACTATAAATCGTTTCTTCCACTTATATAATTTTCCTCCTACTCCTCCTTTCCTCTTATATGTAATTGTGTATAACCCTGAGGCTCACCTTCCAGTTCCATGCAATTTCCCTTAACTCTCACTTTCCCTCCCGCCTATCATCCCTGTTTACTGTTAATCTTCCTCAAGCTCTTCGTCTCTACCCTGTCCTTGGTTACTCCCCTTATATCAAAGAAGACATTTGACATTTGTTTTTTAAGGATTGGCTAGCTTCACTTAGCATAATCTGCTCTAATGCCATCCATTTCCCTCCAAATTCTATGATTTTGTCATTTCTTATTGCAGAGTAATACTCCATTGTGTATAAATGCCACATTTTTTAATCCATTCATCTATTGAAGGGCTTCTAGGTTGGTTCCACAGTCTTGCTATCGTGAATTGTGCTGCTATGAACATCGATATAGCAGTGTCCCTGTAGCATGCTCTTGTTAGGTCTTTAGGGAATAGACCGAGGAGGGGAATAGCTGGGTCAAATGGTGGTTCCATTCCCAACTTTCCAAGAAATCTCCATACTGCTTTCCAAATTGGCTGCACCATTTTGCAGTCCCACCAACAATGAACAAGTGTACCCATTTCCCCACATCCTCGCCAGCACTTGTTGTTGTTGGATTTTTTAATGGCTGCCAATCTTACTGGAGTGAGATGGTATCTTAGGGTGGTTTTGATTTGCATTTCTCTGACTGCTAGAGATGGTGAGCATTTTTTCATGTACTTGTTGATTGATTGTATGTCCTCCTCTGAGAAGTGTCTGTTCAGGTCCTTGGCCCATTTGTTGATTGGGTTATTTGTTATCTTATTATCTAATTTTTTGAGTTCTTTGTATACTCTGGATATTAGGGCTCTATCTGAAGTGTGTGGGGTAAAGATTTGTTCCCAGGATGTAGGCTCCCTGTTTATCTCTCTTATTGTTTCTTTTGTTGAGAGAAAACTTCTTAGTTTGAGTAAGTCCCATTTGTTGATTCTGGTTGTTAACTCTTGCGCTATGGGTGTCCTATTGAGGAATTTGGGGCCTGACCCCACAGTATGTAGATCATAGCCGACTTTTTCTTCTATCAGACGCCGTGTCTCTGATTTAATATCGAGCTCCTTGATCCATTTTGAGTTAACTTTTGTGCATGGCGAGAGAAAGGGATTCAGTTTCATTTTGATGCAAATGGATTTCCAGTTTTCCCAGCACCATTTGTTGAAGATGCTATCCTTCCTCCATTGCATGCTTTTAGCCCCTTTATCAAATATAAGATAGTTGTAGTTTTGCGGATTGGTTACTGTGTCTTCTATTCTGTACCATTGGTCCGCTCGCCTGTTTTGGTACCAGTACCATGCTGTTTTTGTTACTATTGCTCTGTAGTATAGTTTGAAGTCTGGTATCGCTATACCGCCTGATTCACACTTCCTGCTTAGCATTGTTTTTGCTATTCTGGGTCTTTTATTATTCCATATGAATTTCCTGATTGTTTTATCTATTTCTACAAGAAATGCTGTTGGGATTTTGATTGGGATAGCATTGAACTTATAGAGAACTTTTGGTAATATCGCCATTTTGATGATGTTAGTTCTGCCTATCCATGAGCAGGGTATATTTTTCCATCTTCTGAGGTCTTCTTCTATGTCTCTTTTTAGGGTTCTGTAGTTTTCATTGTATAGGTCTTTCACCTCTTTTGTTAGATTGATTCCCAGGTATTTTATTTTTTGGGGGGATATTGTGAATGGAGTAGTTGTCCTCATTTCTGTTTCAGAGGATTTGTCGCTGATATACAGGAATGCATTTGATTTATGCGTGTTGATTTTATATCCCGCCACTTTGCTGAATTCATTTATTAACTCTAATAGTTTCTTTGTAGACCCTTTTGGGTCTGTTAGGTATAGAATCATATCGTCTGCAAATAGTGATAATTTAAGTTCTTCTTTTCCTATTTTTATGCCTTTAATTTCTTTCGTCTGTCTAATTGCTCTGGCCAGTGTTTCGAGGACTATGTTGAACAGAAGTGGTGAGAGAGGGCATCCCTGTCTTGTACCAGATCTTAGAGGGAATGCCTTCAATTTTTCTCCATTTAGGATGATGCTGGCCTGTGGCTTATCATAGATTGCTTTAACAATGTTGAGGAATGATCCTGTTATCCCTAATTTTTCTAGAGTTTTGAACATAAAGGGATGCTGTACTTTGTCGAATGCCTTTTCTGCATCTATCGAGATGATCATATGGTTCTTATTTTTAAGTCTATTGATGTGGTGAATAACATTTATTGATTTCCGTATATTGAACCAGCCTTGCATCCCAGGGATGAATCCTACTTGATCATGGTGTATAATTTTTTTGATATGTTTTTGAATCCGATTCGCCAGAATTTTATTGAGGATTTTTGCATCTAGGTTCATTAGAGATATTGGTCTGTAGTTTTCTTTCTTTGAAGTGTCTTTGTCTGGTTTAGGAATCAGGGTGATGTTGGCCTCGTAGAATGTATTTGGAAGTTCTCCCTCTTTTTCTATTTCCTGAAATAACTTGAAAAGTATTGGTGTTAGTTCCTCTTTAAAGGTTTTGTAAAATTCTGCTGTATACCCATCCGGTCCTGGGCTTTTCTTAGTTGGTAGTCTTTTGATGGTTTCTTCTATTTCCTCTATTGTTATTGGTCTGTTTAGGTTGTCTATATCTTCCTGACTCAATCTGGGCAGATCATATGACTTAAGAAATTTATCGATGCCTTCACTATCTTCTATTTTATTGGAGTATAAGGATTCAAAGTAATTTCTGATTATCTTCTGTATTTCTGAAGTGTCTGTTGTGATATTGCCTTTTTCATCCCGTATGCTAGTAATTTGGGTTCTCTCTCTTCTTCTCTTCGTTAGCATGGCTAAGGGTCTGTCAATTTTATTTATTTTTTCAAAGAACCAACTTTTGGTTTTGTCAATTTTTTCAATTGTTTCTTTTGTTTCAATTTCATTAATTTCAGCTCTGATTTTAATTATTTCTTGCCTTCTACTTCTTTTGCTGTTATTTTGCTCTTCTTTTTCTAGGATTTTGAGATGAAGTATGAGACCATTTATTTGTTGGTTTTTTCTTTTTTTAAGGAATGAACTCCAAGCAATGAATTTTTCTCTTAAAACTGCTTTCAAGGTGTCCCATAGATTCCGATATGTTGTGTCAGTGTTTTCATTTATCTCTAAGAATTTTTTAATTTCCTCCTTGATGTCTTCTATGACCCATTGGTCATTCAGTAACCTATTGTTCATTCTCCACGTGGTGCATGATTTTTCCTTCCTTCTTTTATCGTTGATTTTCAGTTTCATTCCATTATGATCAGATAGGATGCATGGTATTATTTCTACTCCTTTATATTGTCTAAGAGTTGCCCTGTGACATAATATATGATCTATTTTTGTGAAGGATCCATGTGCTGCTGAGAAAAAAGTGTAACTACTTGATGTTGGGTGGTATATTCTATATATGTCAATTAAGTCTAGGTTGTTAATTGTGTTGTTGAGTTCCATAGTTTCCTTACTTAACTTTTGTTTGGAAGATCTGTCCAGTGGTGAGAGAGGTGTGTTGAAGTCTCCCATGATTATTGTATGGTGGTCTATTAGACTCTTGTACTTGAGAAGAGTTTGCTTGATGAACGTAGGTGCACCATTGTTTGGGGCATATATATTTATGATTTTTATGTCTTGTTGGTGTATGGTTCCCTTGAGCAGTATGCAGTGTCCCTCTTTATCCTTTTTGATTAATTTTGGCTTGAAATCTATTTTGTTTGATATGAGTATGGACACTCCTGCTTGTTTCCGCAGTCCATATGAGTGGAATGATTTTTCCCAGCCTTTCACCTTCAGTCTATGTATATCTTTTCCTATCAAATGCGTCTCCTGTAGGCAACATATTGTTGGATCTTGTTTTGTGATCCATTCGACTAGCCTGTGTCTCTTAATTGGTGAGTTTAAGCCATTAACATTTAGGGTTATTATTGAGATTAGGTTTGTTCCTCCAGTCATATTTGTTTATTTATGTTACTAAACCTGATTAGCTTTCCTCTTTGGTTACTTTCCCCCCTTTACTGTCCTATCTCCCAATGATGGTTTTCAATGTTATTTTCAGTTTCCTCTTCCTGTAATGTTTTGCCAAGGATTTTTTGAAGAGATGGTTTTCTAGCTGCGAATTCTTTTAACTTTTGTTTATCGTGAAAGGTTTTAATTTCATCTTCCATCCTGAAGCTTAATTTCGCCGGATACACGATTCTTGGTTGGAGCCCATTTTCTTTCAGTGTTTGAAATATGTTATTCCAGGATCTTCTAGCTTTCAGAGTCTGTGTTGAGAGATCAGCTGTTATTCTGATTGGTTTGCCCCTAAATGTAATCTGCTTTCTTTCTCTTGTAGCTTTTAAAATTCTCTCCTTATTCTGTATGTTGGGCATCTTCATTATAATGTGTCTAGGTGTGGATCTCTTATGATTTTGCACTTTTGGCGTCCTGTAGGCTTCTAGGATATGGGATTCTGTTTCATTCTTCAAGTCTGGGAAGTTTTCTCGTATTATTTCATTGAATAGATTGTTCATTCCTCTGGTTTGGAGCTCTGTGCCCTCCTGTATCCCAATGACTCTTAAGTTTGGCCTTTTAATGTTATCCCATATCTCTTGGATGTTCTGCTCATGGTTTCTTAGCAGTCTTGCTGAACTGTCTATGTTCTTCTCAAGTTGAAATACTTTGTCTTCATTGTCTGATGTTCTATCTTCTAAGTGATCTATTCTGCTGGTAGTATTGTCAATTGAGGTTTTAAGTTGGTTTATTGCTTCCTGCATTTCTAGGATTTCTATTTGTTTGTTCTTTATTACTTCTAGCTCCCTGTGAAATTGATCTTTTACTTCCTGGATTTGCTTCTGTAGTTCCTTGTCAATGTGATCTTTCATTGTCTGATTTTGCTGTCTCATGTCTTCCTTGAGAGTCCAGATCATCTGAAGCATGTATATCCTGAGCTCTTTATCTGACATTCCATCTGTTGCAGCTATTACCTCTTCTAGGGTTGAGTTGACCTGCATTGCTTGTGGTCCTTTCTTTCCTTGTCTTTTCATGTTGCTTGCGTTTCTTTCTGCTTCGTGAAACTGTTGTGTTTTTGAAATTTTTCCCCCTGTTTATTTTTGTTGCTCTTGTATATTTAGGATATCTCTCTTGTAGGGCGGGTAGTGGCTGTGATCCTCCTCTAATCAGGGTGATCTATATACTACGCTGGTTGGTCGTAGGTCTGCCCGCCCCGCGGGCACGGGTGGCTGCTCTACTCTGCCCCCACTCCAATTGCGGTGACGTTCCTGCCACGTCCTCGGATCGTTGGTCCTGATCCGGACGTGGGCAGCAGCTCTTCTCCACCCCTACTCCAATTGATGTGACGTGTCTACCACGCTGGTCGGCCTCCAAGCCTGTTCCGCCGGTGGGTCTCAGATCTGCCCACCCTGCGGGCCTGGGCTGCAGTTCTGCTCAACCCCCACTCCCAGTGGGGGTACCTAACTGCCTCTCCAACGGGTCTCTGGGCTCCTTCCGGATGCTGGCGGCGGCTCTGTTCAACCCCCACTCCAACCAGTGTGACGTGACTGCCTCGATGCTACTCGTCCACTACACTGGCCGGCTGCCGAGCCTGTCCTGCCAGTGGGACGCAGGACTGCCTACCTTGCAGGGTCAGACGGCAGCTCTTCACGGCCTCTACTCCAAGTGGGTTGACTTGGCTACCCTGCCGTCGGGTCGCTGGTCCTGTTCCAGGCGTGGGCGGCTACTCTCCTCGGCCCCAGCTGCAGTTGGGATGTCGCGATACCACACCGGCGGGACCCTTAGCCTGCTCTGGGCACAGGAGGCAGCTCCACTCTGCCCTCCAGGCCCCCGCAGTACCCAGCAGGACCCGGACCAAGAAGCAGTCCCTGTAGGATCCCCAACCCTGAGCCAGAGCCGCTTCGGGAGCCAGGAGCCGGTCTCTCCGATCCCCGCCACTTTCTGCTAGGAGCAGGCTCCTCAGGGCAACCGCCGCGGGTTCCCCAAACCCAGGCCAGAGCCGCCCCGGGAGCCCAAGCCTGGCCGCACCAGACTCTCCCTGCTAGGTGCCCAAGCCTGGCCGCACCAAACTCTCCCTGCTCGGTGTATGCTCCCCTTGGAGCAGAGTCTAAGACGCACTTCCCGCGGGCTCTCCAGCTCCGGGTCAAAACTGTTCCAGGAGACAGAGTCCCGCTGCCCCTCGTCGCAAGTTTCACTTGTGGGTGGCCTCAGCTCGCGGTCCCCACAGGCTCCACGGCCCTGGGCTCAAGCAGCCACGAGGGCCAGAACCCAGCGTCTCCGATCCCTGCCACACTCTGCTCGGAGCAGGGTCCACAGAGGTACCCCAACCTCAGGCCCAGGCGGCCCCCGCCCGGACCTGGCAGCTCCAACCTCTCCCAGCTCAGTGTATGCTCAGACAGGGGCAGGGTCAAAGACACAGTCGCCGCGGGTTCCGTAGCCCCGGGCCAAGAAGGATCTCCCGCCCTGGGCCAAAGCAACCCGGGGAACTAGAATCTGGCCGCTCAAAGCCCGGTGCCCACCTTGCCTTGCCAGGGGTGAGGCCTGAAGAGTATTCTCCTCAGAGTTTCCAATCCCGAGCCTGAGCGATCTGTCTGCGCGACGCAGGCAAATACCAGCCTGGAATCACCTGTTCTGTAGTTGAATGAGCTGAGATCAGTAGAAAACAGGGATGATTGCGTCAGCTCTCCATGATGGCGGCTGCAGTTCTCCTGCGTGTTCCGACCGGTGTCGGGAAACGAACTGGACCGATTCTCTCCTGTATTTCAAAGCTGGAATTCAGCACTCAGCGCGGCTAGTGTGCCACTGGCAGGAGCCTGCAGAATCCGCTTCGCTGTAATCCCTCTCTGGTAACTCGCGGCTAATTAACTCGGGCAAGTCCCAGACTCCATCCACGGGGCGGTCCGCCGACCAAGTACTGCTTCGCTCCGTGTGGAAAAATCGCCCGCTACCAAGCCCCTGCAGCCGAATCCCGCGCGCTGGAATTTTGACCTCTAGATTCTGGAGCACTTCAATTTCACTGGGGATTCCCACCAAGGTAGCCTTCAGCCATTTCACCTCGTGTTTCTCCCATACAGTGGCGCAGCGTACTGGTGTGCTGTACTCCCTTGGCCGCCATCATCCAAACAGCAATTCTTTATTCCTGAACTCACACGGGCCTCTACACACACGTTCTGGGGAAATCCCAGTTCTCCCGCCGCCCAATTCACCTACTCCAAGAGGCTTTCTTTTCCAATACTTTCTGAATCTCAGGAGAACTCAACGGGAACTCAAGGATCAGGCGTGCCTGAGGCAGCAGGATACTCCCTATTCCCCCGCAGGGTACACCTTAAACCTGGAACTTCCCTAAACCCAGATTGTCTTAAACCGGGAATGCCTTAAACTTGTCTTAAACCGGGAACGCCCTAAACCCAAGGAGCGGGATACTTCCTAAAACCTGCAGGATACACCCTAAACCTGGATCCACCCTGGTCCTTGAGCAGGGTCACCTTTCTCAAACACACATGCAATGTCACAGCGAATTTCCAAGGCAAGTCCATTTAACATGGGGTATGCTGGCAAGGAAATTTCGATGTGTCATTCCTACTTGGCAATGGCCCTCAGCAATGCACTTTATCTCTCATTCACTCATTTGTCCATTTGACATGTTTTTTTTTTTTTTTGGTCTACTTGGTGGCAGGTGCTGATTTTAGCACTGGTGCACCAGTGGATTAGAAGCATGGCCCAGGACAAAATTGTAGGGCTGATCTTTGACTCCACTTTTTCATCCACAGTTGGCCCTGTCAAGCTGATGGTTAACTCCATCCCTCAGATGTTCAGGATGAAACTGTGACACCATCAGCTGCTCAGCTTTCTCTCATGTCATGTGTCCAGTCCAACAAGAAAATCTCTTGGCTCTACCTTCAAAATGTATCCAGAATCTAAACCGGTCTCTCTCCTTCCACTGCTATGAGAACTGCTCTGGTCTCCTTGCTCCAAACTTCCTGCCTTGGTGTGGGCTCAGCATAATCTCTAGAGTGGCTCCTTTGAAATCTGTCAAATTATGACACTCCTTTGCTTACATCCTTCTGGAATTCTCCATCTCACCCAGACTACAAGTCCCATCCTCTCCGTGCCACCTCATCGCCGTTCTGAATGGATCTCTTTGCTCACTCCTCTCTGTCCTTTGGCCCCCTATTGCTCTTGAACAGGTCCCCCTTACCTTTGGGCCTTTGCCCTTGATGTTCCCTCTGCCTGGGATGCTCTTCTCCAGACTATCCCCTTGATGGGTTTCTTCACCTCTTCAAGTCTGTGCTCAAATATGTCCTTTCAGGGAAATTCTGGCAACCTCTTTAAAATCTCAAGTAGCTCCCCAGCCTGCATTCCTCAAGACTTTTTATCCTGCATTACTTTATCCCACAGTGCTTATCGATCTCTCACATACTATATGTTATCTATTTATTATGCCTTTTTAATTAAAAAACTTTGATTTATTTTTAACAGATCCTTAAATACACAAGATTATACATATTAATGGTGTACCATGTGATGTTTTGAGATATGTATGTATATATGCATATACATATATATATATATGCACAAACATATGCATATATAGTTTTATTACACTCTATATCCCTATATAGTGTAATGTTTGTTGAAATCAGGCTAACCATATCTACCTTCTCAACATTTATCATTTCATGATAGTGAAAACTTTCAAGATCTTTTCTTATAGATTTTTGAAATGAGTAGTATATTATTGTTATCTTTAGTTACACTGCTGCGTAATGTAGTACAACAGTTTGTTGCTCTCACCTAACTGTAACTTGGCACCCGTGATCAACCTTTCCCCATTTCACTTATTCTCCTCACCTTGACTAAACACCATCCCACCTCTCAATCTCCATGAGGTCAACTTGTTTTGCTTCCACATGTGAGTGAAGTCATGTGGTATTTGTGTTTCTGTGTCCAGTTTATTTCATTGAACATAATGATCTTCCATTCATCCATGTTGTCACAAATGACAGGACCTCCTTCTTTTTTATAGCTGAATAGCATCCTTTGTGTATAAGGACCACATTTTCTTTATTTATCAGCTGACACTTAGGTTGCTTCCATTTCTTGACTATTATGAATAAATGCTGCAACATTATGCTTCTTATTCATTGCTGATTTCCTCAGTTCTGAATGCGTGCTTCATGAAACCAGTGATTTTTGTCTGTGAGGTTCACTGTAGTTTCCCAACAGTGCGTGGATCATCACAGGTACTTGGAAGATATTTTCTGGTACAGATTGCTTCAGAGCATGGTGCAGAAAGCAGTAGAATGATTTCTGGAGCACTAAAAATAGCACAAGTCATGAAAGGTCTTAGTCCCTGGGGTCCTCTGTCCCTAGAGAGGTAGAGATGACAGCTTAGAAACGGCCCAGAAAGAGCTTAACGTGAGAGATTGTGGGGTAAGAACAAGGAACACCACAGCAGTGAACAATGTGAATGAGTGATTGGGACCTGAGGCATGAAGGCGACTAAATAGAGGGAAGGGTGGACAGTTGGCTACCACCCCTCAGACAATCATATCATGCAAACACTCTGACAGCCTCCTATTGTTAAAATTAAATTTGAAGTGAAAGATGAATACATTTTTCTTCTCCTGATAGAATGGAGGTTATAAATAAAATATTAATAGAATATATAGAATACGTTATGTGTTCTTTGCATTTGGGTGGACTGAGATCTATGCCCCCTAGAGAAACAACTTGGTCAACCTCTGATATCTCATAAAACTTGGATCCAGTGAAGGCGTGCCATAGTGGGTCCTGAAAAATGAATGAATGGAGTAGAGAGAAAAAAAGTCTGCCTCCTACCATTTTTCTTTATACATAAATGTATTATTTAAAAATATTATTAGTATTTCAAATGGTGGTGTAATTTCTAGGAAGCCTGAGAGGACACTGTATGTGCCTCAGTGTCCTGCAATTGCTTGGCATGAACAAGATGAGTTATTATTGAGGAGCAAACTTCAAGGTCAAGAGAAATGTCACAGACATACCAGAAATAAGAGCTGGGGAATGAAGCATGATCCAGATCAAGGTGTTATCTAAAGTCTCCAAGAGGAGGAGGCAAAATGTATGTTTCCTCTACCCTGAGGGCTATGGTTACCTTGTTGACCATCCACGTAGTTTTTGCTTCTACCTGCCTTACATGCAGAGTTCTGGAATGCTTTGTTTTAAAGTATCGGCTATGCTTTGGTCAGATAGCACTGTGTGTTTTCTTGAGGTACTTTGCTTGTGTGTGTATATTTCTTAGCTATTTGTATACACTAGTTGTTCATCTCAGATCAATCACTGTAATGTATAATATTTATTTACATATTTTGCACTCTCCTAGTATATGAGTTTCTGGAGTAGAACCCTGTACCTTATTTATCTTCATATTCTCAGTGCCTAACAATTCATTGGTGTTTAAGAAGCATTGAAGCAAATGTTTGTTGAATGAATTACTAAGTGAATGCACAAGTGTTTATGATATTCAAGGACCCAGACTTAGAACAACCTTTTGGCTGTCCTGTAAAGTGCTTCACAGTTTACTATAAATCCCAGGCAATACTACATCTAGGCAGTGCTCATTTGACCTCAAGCTTCCCACCAGCACTTCATGAAGGAAACATGACCTACAGCTAGTACAATGCCTAATTTGACTTATTCTGCACCAAGAAACTCAGGGACCAATTCAAATGAGAAAAATGAATCGTCCAGGGTATGCATGAGTTTAGTCTAAAGGTCAGCAAACTTTTTCTGTAAAGATTCAGATAGTAAATATTTTAGGCTTTGGAGGCCATAGAGTCTCTACATTTCTAGTGTACAAGAGATCATAGCAAATGCATAAACGTATGAGTGTGGTAATGCGCCAATAAAACTTTATTTGCTGAAAAGGGAGTGGCCAAATTTGGCCTGTGTGCTATTATTCTTTCACCCTTGCCCTTTCCAATGCTTCATTATCAGAAGAAATTTGAGTGTGGGAGAAAAAGAAAGAGACACTGGTGGTTATTATATATCCTGAACTAGTTAATTGACACTCATTACCTCATTTATTTCTCAGAGTAGAAAATAAGCACATCCTCGTAGTAGTTATACAGTATTAACCCATTTGTTGGAAGAGGAAAATAAAGTTCAAATTGAAGTGGCTTGGTGAGGTCCCATAAGCTGTAAATAATGATCCCCTTTCCTTTCAATGAGATTGAGGTGACTTCAAAACTAATTTTCTTCACTAGACTATAGTCACCTCTCTCTTCCTTGTGTATCGACTCCTTGTTGTGAGAGATGTAAACTGTGACAAGTTTAGAGTTGTCTTTTACCAGTCAGGAGAGACACAGCTTGCTGCAGAAATAACCTGCCATCTCAGTTAGTTTGAGTGCCAACAGGTGCTATAAGTGGTTAGGGTTTTCAGATTTTTTTTTTTTTTTGCTTGGTTGGTTGTTTTTGCTTGTGATTATTATAGAATTCCGTTATTTACCATAGACAGGGGAGGCGGAGTGCAGACAGAGGTTTCCATCACACTAGCTATTCATCTCAGATCACCAGGACTCTGTTTCATGTTGTTCTTAATATGAGTCTTGGGCTGAGAAAGCTCTGTCCTCTGGGAAATCCCTGATACCTATGATTGGGGGTGGTCATGTATGCATGCTATGGGTTTTAACCCAGAATCAATACACATTTAGTGCCACTGACCCTTCACTGGCTAAAGTAAGTCAGGTGGTTTTGTATAATTCAAACATGGGCTGTGTAGCCTGCCACGTACTCAACTGTAAATTGAAGCATACAACACTAATGACTACCAAGATTTTAGTAGGAAAATTAAGAACCTTGCTAAGTAGTTAAATGTCAAAAGTTTCAATATCTGAAATGATGCCAGTGTGTGGGAGAAGCAGAGGTCTGGACACCTTCAGAACATATTAATGTCAATATCACCTTAAGTGTTAATTATGAAAACATTAATTCCTGGCTGGATGAGATTGAGGTGACTACAAAACTCATTTTCTCCACTAGAATATAGTCTCCTCTTCCTTGTCTATTGATTCCTTGTTGTGGATAGTAAGGAGAAATTAAGGTTGCAGGTGAAATTAAGGTTATTAGTCAACACTGACCTAGTAAGATTATCTGAATTATCCAGATATTTTATTTATATATATATAGTGAGTACCATCTCCAAATATTTTGGCAATTGGAAACAAAGGCATTCCACAAAGTATTGGGTACTATTTAATATCTTGTGGATTTATAGTCAAATCAAGGTTTAATAGAAATTTAGCCATGTTAAAAATAGTATTTATATGATACAGTTCTACAAGGAAGGGCAATGTGGAGATAATAGAGCCCATTTTGAAACTAATGTTACCTATGAAATAAAGGTAAACTTAATTTTTTAGATGCATTTGACATAGAACAAAAAGTTCTGTCCTCAGTTACACCCATATGATTTTCAACATCAGAAGTATAGGTCCCTTGTCACAAAGTATAAATGTTACTTATGCTCTATCCCCCAGCTCAAGGACAGGAATAACTGCTAGAGAATTGGAAGGCAATTTGCAAGGGTTCTATTTCTGTGATCAGTTTTCACGGAGCCCTTTTCCCTGTTTAGCCCACAGAGCCTAAAATAGTTACTGTCTGAACCTTTATAGAAAACCTTTGCTGTGTCTAGGAGGAGGAAACTGACCTTTCTACATGGCAAAGGGCAAATGGCAAGTGGATAGTGTATTAGTTTCCTTTTGCTGCTATAATAAACTACTACAAACTTTAGTGACTTAAAATTTTGTTTTATTATCTTACACTTATAAAAATAAAATTTATTATCTTAGACTTATATAAATAAAAAATTAAAAATGGGTCTCACTAGGCTAAAAAATTAGGTGTCAGCATGACTGACAGTGTTCCTCTGATGGGGGTGCTTCTGTGGAAGAAATTACTTTCTGGTCTTTCCCAACTCCTAGAAGCTTCCAGATTATTTGGTCCATGGCTCTTTCCATCTTCAAAGTCAGAAATAGCTGGTTAAGTATTTCTTTTTTTCCCCCTTTCAATTCTTTATTCACTTAAATTCTTTTTTTCCTTTAATTTTTATTGCTGATTGTTCAAAACATTACAAAGCTCTTGACATATCATATTTCACACTTTGATTCAAGTGGGTTATGAACTCCCATTTTTACCCCGTATACAGATTGCAGCATCACATCAGTTACACTTCCACTGATTTACATATTGACATACTCATGTCTGTTGTATTCTGCTGCCTTTCCTATCCTCTACTATCCCCCCTCCCCTCCCCTCCCCTCCCCTCTTCTGCCATTTGCACTAGGATGGGTCCAGGCCTTGCTTGACCATGTGGCTTCCCTTGGAAGCATCAGGGATGTCTCCCTTTTCTGATGACCCTCCTCTTCACAGCAAATGCACTGATTGGCTTTCTGTCCTCCACTGGTCTCATTAATCTCCCTTATCAGGAGGTTATGTGGCCTAGAGTTGCAGAGCCCTTTGAAGAAGTCTCCTATTCCCTGATTCAGACTGACTCAGAGGGCAAGAGCCAAATATTGGTTTTCTTGGCCTTTTAATTTAACTTTAATTTTAAAACTTAATCTTAAACATCCAGCAAATAAGTTTCAACAGCCTTATACTAAGAGTACTGGACTTTAATGTCTATCTCTCTATCCTGTAGGTGATAACTTCTTGTCTTAAATTAACCCAGGTTGTGAGTTCTTAAAGCAGTACCTCTTTAAAACATTAACAGGCAATCCTTAGACCATCTAAAAGCAAACTACAAAACAAAACTAACTAGGGTAAAAACATATTTAGTTTATGTAATAGCTACCTTAAATTCTGGCAGAGTTATACATTATAATCCCCTGTTTGAGATCCTGGCAATCCTGACAAAAACCAACTTTTGGACACAACTTTAAGTGTACTGAAATCTAGCCTACTTCTTTCATAGTCACTTTCACATGTAGTGAGATGGGACATAGAGCCTTATCTCAAGTAAGGCGGGGCTCATAAATCTTAAATACTGTAGTTCTGAAACTGATCTTTGTCTTTTTAAACATCATTTTACAAAGCCTACATAAATTTTTGCTCAAGTTCACATGAATATTAGCTAACACAACATAATATCACATCTAAAACATGAATTAAAGAAAGGCTGAAAGCTTTTAACCTTTTGTAGAAAAGTAGCAAAGTACTTTTGTGTTTTGCAATAAAACCTTTACATAGATTAGGCTCTCATTAACTTAAAAATACATTTAAATTGTATCTCAGTGTAAAAAGTAACATGGAACTTTACATAACTTATTGATAATAAGTACAGTTATAGAACACAAATGATAAAAGAAAAACATGTTGGAAATTTATTTAAGCCTAAAATTACCATATAACTTTAGAACACCAGCTTGATATAATGCTCTTTCTAAAGCTTCTACCTTACAGACTTGTACACCTGGAAGATATGAACACCAATTACATTGATGTTTTTATATTAACCAAGTTTAGCTTTTAAAGAAATAACATAGCACAATTCTCTAAAACAACAGCACTTGTTTAACCAGCTGTTTAATTTCTTTAAGATTACTTGCTCAAAAACTTACACAGACCTTCTTTATATCATTTACTTAAACCCTCTTAATTACTTAATCATATAGACTCTTATCCAGAAATCTAGAACCTTTTAGTTTCTCTTTTTTTATCTGTTAACCTCCTTCTGTTCACATTTTGAAATAATACTTGTAAACTTTTGAAGTTAAGCAGATTTAACATTTTATTAAGGCCTTTTTGAACACCTAAAAAAACTTATAAGCTTAATTTTAAAGACATCTTTACTTTCATCTGTTTACCCAATTTAAATTGAGCCATTTGAATCACGTGAATCAAAGATATTTGGATCCATTTTTAATTTTTCATGAGCGCTCCTCATCTGTCAATTGTCATATCACTGCATGATATATGGACATACACACAGACATACTGACATACAACACGTAACACAAGTGTAACACATAACACAAAAGGCCTTGCAGCTTTCTCAGGTGAAATCTCATTGCAATGTTAAAAAAAAACAAACAAACAAACAAAAAAAAAACTCCAGTTGATCAAAAATAGAACTTATCAGAAAAACATTAACTTGTCTGTAGGATAAAAATCATGAGCTCAAAAAAAAAAAATAGAATCTAAGAAAAGGCAAAAGTCCTAGAAAAAATTGACCGGCCAGTAATTAGTAAATGCCATACAATTTGCTCTTTGGTTTAATCTAGTTTGAGTTCAGGTAAAAGACACCTTTACTTTTTTTTTCCTTGGGCCTCAGATCTGTCTCCTACTGAGTGCTCCAGGCTTCTTCTATTTGCATATCAACTTAAGTCCTGGCTGAGGTCTGGAAGGAACTGGGAAAACCGGAATTCCTAGCAGAAACTTCATGCCTAAGGCATTTTAACCATAAGTCACAATTTTCAGGTTTGGAAGTTGAAAATATGGTAAAAGTTTAAGATACAATTTACAAAATTTCATCTTTATATCTTCCTACACTAGAAAAATTGCTCACACAAAACTGAAAATAGGATCTTTCTTGATAATATAAAAGCCACCATCAGAAGAAGTTCCTTCAGGATCATTAAGCTACTTTCTTTGTTCTGAAGTTCCTAAAGTAGTATTAAGTTACATTAAATCACCTGGAAAAAATCCACACACTACCATGTATATCTAAAGTTAAGCTTTGAAAATTCCCAAGACTGTTGCTAATTAATGTCATTTCAATAAGCCAGACCAATGTTTTAATTCAACACTTTTTTCCTAAATCTTACACACTGAGAGAAACAGATACCAAATCATAATTTACTATCCTTGCCCAAATCAATGCACTGTATACCTAGTGAAATCTCCTTAGGCTACCCAGTTCAAAAATTGTTGAAAAAATAAAACTGAATGATTGGGAGTTACTTGCCAACTTGGAAGTAGAGTTCTTTTAATTTTCTATCCTAAGTATTTAAGTTCTCTGGCATGAATTATCTGAAATCACAAACTAAACAATTAACTAACCCCAACTTTTAACTGCAAGATTATGTAATGCTTCAAACTCATTTAGATACCAGATGTTACAATGAAACATCTTTTAGACACACATTTAGCCTAGATTATCCCCAAGAAACAATCTATAATGACTTTTAAAACAGACCAGATAAGAAAATATCTCTCCAGGTTTTGAACTTCCATTTAATTATGACTCTTATCAGTGGCACCTTAGATTTCCCCATGAGTGGACCAGATGTTCTCACATAGGGGCAACTATAGGTGTAAAATC
Organism: Spermophilus citellus; assembly: GCF_964194105.1. Taxonomy (NCBI): domain Eukaryota; kingdom Metazoa; phylum Chordata; class Mammalia; order Rodentia; family Sciuridae; genus Spermophilus; species Spermophilus citellus. The sequence continues at coordinate 73,572,576 of NC_138187.1, read as the reverse complement.
AAGGGTCTCAGTGTGACTGACTTTACTGCATTTAGGTGGAATAATCCTTACAGTGCAGGGAAATTATGAGGAAATTTCCCCAAAGCGAAAATGGCTCTGGCAGCTGCTGGGAATTCCTCAGTTTCCCTTTCACTTGCAAGATTAGCTCCTTTGGATAGATCCAATCCTAGGCAATCTGGCATATCTCCTAACTTTCCAGTAGAGTCAGTTTTTATCTGCCTTAGGTCTTGAAGGGGGAAGGGGGTATGTACTTTGATCGGCCCAAATTTTTCTCTTGATTCTTTTTCCTCAGTGAGTTCAAGATTTTCTCTCTTCATGGCAGATATCATAGCTAAGTCTACTTTACACTGTTGGCATAATTTAGGATTTTCCCTTAGAGCAAAGAAAATCTGAACATACAGCACCTCACACCATTTCCTTTTTTGTAAATTTTATCAAACTGTAAAATTGTATTAAAATTGATATTTCCCTCTGGTGGCCAGGTTTCTCGTATTTGAGGCCAGGCCAAGAAAATGAGGCGCTTTTTCTTGAGCATCTGAGGTTCAAATCTATCCCAATTTTTCAATACGCAGGCTAGTGGTCCACCTGGCGTATTGGAGAGAGAGAAGCTCCCGTCTGAGTGAGAAGAAAACAGGATTCAGGCGCCCACGCTGCGCCAGAGAAAACTGTTCTCATTAGGGACATCTCCCTAAGTTTGAGCTTCCTAAAAGGTCCAGAAAACCTGTCTCTCACCTTGCTTTGCCAAGGGGTTTCTGATCCCCTTTAGCAAATTGCTAGGGTCTCAGTTTGCCCTGTGCCAGAGACCCTGGGAGGATTCAGACTTAAGGGCCTTACTGCTTTCCTCCCGACCACTAAAAACCCATTGCAAAAGAGAATCATGTGCTCTTTTGTTGTTGTCCTTGCTCTGTAGACTAAAGGAGCCGCCTAAGTGTTAAGGGATATCTACTGGTTGTAACGTAGCAGATTACCTTAGAGTTGATAAGATTAAGAAGTTGATTCCAAAAATGCCTCTCTAGTAGCTTAAGGAATACAGAACATTTTAAACATTGGGGCGGTAAAACAGACTAGTAAAAGTTACCTATGCATCTTAGGGAACCTGGGCAGATTTTACTAATTATCCCATGCCTTTCTCAGTCCTGCAACCTGAATTGTAACATTTCTGACCTTCGAAGGAAGGGAAGCATCCAGGAGGAATGGATGCGGGGTTGGGAGTGTTGCACGACCCATACGGAGGCAAATGTGATTGGGGCTTTCCCTCAGTGCCATTCATCTACCGATCACCCTAGATACCCATGAGGGCTGTCGGGAGGGGGCTCAAGAGAAAGGAACCTTAAGAATCCTCTGAGAGTAGCCCAGACGGGAATTCTGCAGTTGTTCCAAACTCCTTCCTCCACCTCCACGCATCCCAGGCAGACCGGGATTAGGGACACTGTGTACTCACGCCAATTGCTCTCCGGGCCCAGACAGAAAAGTTGGAAGCGGCTTTGACAGAACCCAACATGCCTGCTCTGTATTGAACAGGTGATTGAGAGTGCCTAGGCCGGGAAACCTCTCACCCGAGTCTTGAAGAGTGGCGGCTGCACTAATTGCGTTTAAGTAGCCGTCGGGTGCCCACCTTACCCTCCAGAAAGAAAGAGAGAAAGATGCACCTCAAACAGACATGGGGTGCGTAGAGAGGCGCTTACCTTGGTGTAGAATCTCGGTATGGGACCTCCAATATGATACCGCTGTTGACCGGTGACGAGTCCTTGCTTCCCCGATGTTGAAGAATAACACCAGAGAAGCACGCCGAGGCAAGGTCAGAGTGGAAAATTAGAAGTTTATTAAAAGACAGCAGAAAAGACTTCTCCCGGAGGAAGAAGGGGACCCAAGAGGTGGAATCCGTGGAAGTGCGGCTGATTCGTGGAAGCGGTTGTTTCCCCTTTTTATAGTTTTGGTGATGGAATGTAGGTGGGAAGGGTTAGGACACAGGTGGGCCAACCGGGCAGGAAGGACTTTTGGGATGGGCTATCTCCAAATCTGTTGGGGGCTGTTTCTTTGAGGTGGACTTTGGCCTAGGGCCTTTTCGGGACTTCATTAACATTCCATGAGTTGTCCTGTGTTTTCCCTGAGTCATTCTCAGCATGGCCTCCATTTTAGATTTCACTCCATATTAGACCCGATTTACCTAACTACACTGACTACCTAACTTTAAATCTGGCTTCAGTTCCATTCCCAGCTTTCTAAGAAATCTCCATACTGCTTTCCAAATTGGCTGCACCAATTTGCAGTCCCACCAGCAATGTACAAGCGTACCCTTTTCCCCACATCCTCACCAGCACTTGTTGTTGTTGGACTTCATAATGGCTGCCAATCTTACTGGAGTAAGATGGTATCTTAGGGTGGTTTTGATTTGCATTTCTCTGACTGCTAGAGATGGTGAGCATTTTTTCATGTACTTATTGATTGATTGTATGTCCTCCTCTGAGAAGTGTCTGTTCAGGTCCTTGGCCCATTTGTTGATTGGGTTATTCATTTTCTTATTGTTTAAGTTAAGCTGGTTAAGTATTTCTTCAATAGCATTGTTCTACCTCTTCTGATTCCCCTTTATCATTTTCTAAGGAGGCTTATGATTATATTGGGTCCACCTGGATAATTCAGGATACTCTTCCCAGGTCAGAGTTGACTAGTAACCTTAATTCCACCTGCAACTTTAATCTCTCCTTACCCTGACATGTGCATATGCATAGGTTCCAGAAGTTTCCACTAGGACTTGGATATCTTTTCATTAAGCATGGTGGGTGGCATTATTCTGCCTGCCAGACAACTTAGCAATGTAGAAAAGGATGCAGTTATATAAAACAAAATGTTATGTTTTTGTCACTGTAAAACCCCACAGGGGCAGGTTGAAGAGTATTAGCTATGAATTTAGTAACTTTATGTTAGAGGGTACACATTCTGAGAGCTTCTATACCACCAATTACCCATGAGCCTTGAGAAAGCAACAGTTGTAGCAGACAACCTCTGAATTTTCTTCTGATTCTAACAGATAGTATTTTATTCAATTGTCAGGGACATGGATTTTAAATCTGAGTATTTAATGAAAAGCCTAGAATTTCAGTTCTTTATTTGTGATTTCAGTGGGAAAATTCTAGACTCATGATGGATGTGTATCCATGTCTTTCTAACACTATCTATAAGACACTAAAGCCAAGAGTTAAGGTGGTATATTTATGGGACTAAAAATAATGATGAGACTTGAGTCTTTTCTGTGCAACCTCTCTAGTGACCTACATTGATGTTGGTAGAAATTTGGTCTCTAATTACGCAATAAGATCATTATCTTTTCTTAAAATTAGAATGTGCCATTAAAATGAGAAGTGACTGGTATGTACTCTGTGACCAAAGATTTTTCCAACGCTTAGGAATCAGGTCTCACCTCTAGCCTCCTCAACAGAAACCTGAAGGCAACATGAAAGTGAGAAAATAATAGAATAGAAATGACCCTGGAGCATCCCATGAAGAAATGAAAAGTATTTTCCAGTTCTAATTCACCTACATGGATTGATTGACATGACCTTAAGGCTTCTGATACACAGCAAGCTGGGGCCCTTGTTCCAAAGACATTGAAATCCAGGATCAAGTTTTCTACACGAACTGCTGGGAGTTTACAGTGCATGCATTTTTAAAAAAGTGATATCATACCTATCTTGCCAACCATTTTTTTTCTTTTTTTGCTTCCAAAAACCATAGTAATAACCTTTTCTAACTACATTAAAATCTGCACTCATGCCAAAAGATTTCAAGAGCATATGCTAATTCAGTGCTGTCATAACATGATATTGCCTTAGAAATGAAAACAGCCCTGAAACAGGGTTTGACTCTGACCCTCTGCGCAAATTATAACAAAGAAGATAGACAGCGCTGCCTGTCCTGGCCAGTGCCTGGAAAGGGATAGACAAGATCCATTTGTAGCATCCTGTCAAACTCAAGAGAAGAAAGAAGTCACAAAGTACGTAGATGAGAAGATGCCCACGTCCCATGTACAATGTGGGCACTTTCTGGTATTGACGCACAGACATGTCATGATTGGTGACTAAACTCTTCGAAATTTGGGGATGGCTGCATGACTTCAATGCAGGCAACCTTATTTTGACTATATTGTGGGGCTTCCTTTCTCTGGGTCTGGAAAAGCAGAATAGATTTTTATCGTTGTGTATTCTTTGAATTAGGCTTGCCTTGCCTGAAATGCATATAGAGAAGAATGAGTTGCAGAGTGGAGGAAATGAACAGTTTGCATGACACTGAGGGCCACTGATTATATGCAACATCGTCTTAAAAATCAACAATATGACACATATACATAAAGTTATATGAAAAGGGACTTGTAGGAAAGAATAATCTCTGTGGTGGTCAAGGAGGTAAGAAGTGCAGAAGGAGATGAGATACAAACACAAACAGTAACAGATAAAACAAAGCACTAGTTAATAAGTCTCTGGTGAGACTAAAAGATCTTGCATTTTCTCTCTGTTATTTTGGGCTATTTATTGAAATCTCATCCATCCTTTAAGGAGCAGCCTCCAAGAAGAATCTTCTTTAATCATGCTGAGAAGTGATCTTTTCCCCTTTTGTATCTTCATAAAACTATTTACCACTTTTATGGAATTAAAATGTTTATTCTTGTGGACATCTTAAGTTCCCTACTCTGTGGGGACATTTCTGTAGGGCAGGAGTAAAATTAAGTATCCAGTTTCTTCCTAGTGTCTATTTCATGTTTCACCTATAGTAGGAGTCTGATAAATGCCTATCGAACGAAAAAGTGAATACGTTAATCTTGTTCTAAGAATAAGTGAGAGGTAGAATCAGAATTTGGAGTATAAAGTGATCACTTTTGCTTGGGATATTTAGGGAAGGTTTTAGGAAGAAATAGTATTTGATTCCCTATTGGGATCATTGTAAGAATAAAATTCTTGCTAACATATTAAATTCATGGTACAGAAAATTGAAAGATTAAGGTATGTCTGAAAAAATAGCCATGTGTATTAATATGCCCTCTCTACTACGACTGCCTCCTCCCTCAACACACATATGAACAAAGGTTTCTGATTTGTGGGGTTTAGCACAGTTTCTGTAACATAGAATATGGTCAGTGAAAGTTGAATAAATCATTGAAATACTTTTTAAAAAACTTTTTTTAGTTGTTGAAAGATCTTTATTTATTTATACGTGGTGCTGAGAATCAAACTCAGTGCCTCACACATGCCAGGCAAGTACACTATTACTGAGCCCCAGCTCCAGTCTTCATTGAAACATTTTTAATAAAGAAATTCATCTCAAATATATATTAACAATAAACAATTCTTCACTTTAGAAGGAACAAATTAATATTTATCGGACTTCTCTTGTAGTACATATATTACCTAATTTCAATCCTTGCAACAATGCTGTGTGGTCAGTTTTACTCCCAATGGTTTTATGGGTAAATCTTTGGGCTCAGAGGGAAGAAGTAACTTGCCCACAGTATGTAGTCAATAAAGAAGTGGGGATTCAAGTCCAAGTCATGCTCCTCATAATTTTTCCCATCACCAGGAAGATGTGGGTAAAAAGCAAATGACGTAGCTACCTCTACTTGCCTAGTTGCTTTATACACTAAAATAGCACCAGAGTTCTTATTTTTAACCTTGGCTTCTATGAGGTAAAAATTTCTTTCAGCATCATCTTAAGAAGCTATTATGACCTTTCTTTTGAAAGCATTAGAGTCTCCTATCTCACCCAAATCCTGTGGGTATAGAGAAGTGTTCATAAAATCTTTCCATCTTTTCCTCTGCATTATTTCAAACCTTGTTTCATTTTTACATTAACACATCCTCTGGTATTATATATATAAATAAACTAAATTCAGTGCTTCTTGTGCATCCTGATTGGCCAGACCAGATGGAGTGATTTCTGAACTAGAATTGAAAATCAAAACACAAATGCTTTTTAAAGAGGTTGAAGTTTGGAAGCAACTGTTCATGGCAGACTTTAATTCTAAGGGGTTTGGGTTTGTTTTCAGGCTATGTTTGACTATGGAATGTTGGAACTTCCACCCTTGAGCTACTATATATGTATCATACATATTGTCCTTGACAGAGAAGGTAGCACAGTTGAAGCCGAGCTGTAGAGTTTTCCAGGAGGATGTGGCTACAATCATCATTGTCATGGTAGAAGTGACAGCTGTTTGTTTTCGCTTTTGACTCTTAAGAGCCTGTGTGCAAAAACAAAGAGATGGGAAGTCGCTTTGTTGAACAGGTTCTGAGAGGATCCTGCAGAACAAATTCTGAAGAGTAATGCATGTTCATTTTCAAGGGCTTATTCTGAACAAGATTCCTTATACTTGCCATCTTATTTAATCCTCAGCCCAGCGTTATGAAATCAGCATTGCAATTCCTGCTCTACAGAGAATACAGACAGTGTCAGGGTCATAGGACCAGAACGTAGAGGAACTGACTTAAAAATCAAGTCTTATGACTCCCAAACCTTTGATCCATTGTGATACCACTCACAGACACACTTTTAGGAGTTTAGCTTGATTAGAAAGCAGGTTTTCTCTGTCCCAGCAAGTAGAGAATGAAGGGCTTTGAGTATGTCTCTAAGCGAAGAGATCAGTGTTGTGTGGTATGTCGAGTCCCCAGTTCTTATTTCATGTTCACCAAGACTATCATGCAACAGCAGGGTCCTAATGGCGACAAAAGCCACACAGAAAGCATTATGACACAATAGTTTATATAGGATCCAGGAAGGCTTGGGGGATGATGTCTGCCTCTTCCCCTAGCCATGCTACCTTATTAAGCAAGTTATTTATCCTGTTCACTGTTTCAAGGATAAGATAGTTAATCCTCATTATTCATAGATTCCTTATTTGCAAATAGGCCTACTCACTAAAATATATTAATTACTACCAAATCCATGTTTTCAAGGTTTTATGGTCAGTTATAATCATGCCCAGAGCAGAAAAAAAAAGGTTTGAGTTGTCTGATGTATATGTTCCCAGCTGAGGTTGAATGAAGCGACCCTCTGCCTTCTCTTTCAGCTCTTCTACTGTCAACAGGTGTTCTTCTCACAGTCTGTTTAGTGTCAAAGTTTTCAGATTCTTGTGCTTTCTTGACTGCCTTTGCTGTTTAGGATGGCTTTCAAGCATAGTGATGAAGGGCCAGGTGTTGATCCCAAGGGCAAAAAGGCTGCACAGTGCATTACAGGTGCCGGATGAGCTCCATCCAGACAGAGTTAGGGTGCTGTTGGCTGGAAGTTCAATGTTAAGGAATCAACAGAAAAATAAAATGGAAATTTACCTGTCTGGATATGAGGCTGCCCTGGAAAAGTGCTCAAGTGACATAGCATGTGACGAAACTATGGGAAAGATGGAAATGTGGCTAAATTTGTGGTTCATGAGATGAATTAAAAAAAAAATACGACTTAGCTTCAAAGTGTCTCCATTCCTGGTCACAGGATCTTCCCTCAATTAAAACTACTCTCTCAGATTATGGTATTTCCTCCCTAAGAATCTATACACCGCTAGAACAGGTGAATTTATTGGACTGGTTATTCAATATCTAACAGAGAACAGACTTAAGGGAGTAAGTTACAGGAGATGTAGATGTCAGCAAATATCTGGGTCATTGTTCTAGAGAGCACCACATTAATCATTAATCATAGGGTGGAGATGGGGTAAAGGTGGATGGGCAGTTGGAGGAATCCTGACCCCCCCTCCCCTGAAAGGGCAGGAATGCCTGTTATAGGTTTGGGGGCTACTGCTGAACAGGTAAAAAGACAGCACATCAATGGGTAATAAGACTCTGAAAAGACAAACTTACTTATGTCCTTTATTTCACACGTTTGCCCAGAGTTGTCAAAGCTCACAAGAAACAATATCACTGACATGCCTCCTAGAATGAAAATGTAGCCTGAATTTGGCTCAAAATAACCGGTGTGATTGTTTAGAATCTGTGCTAAGCACCCTTTGTGTTTTGTATCATACAATTGCTGTAGAGTCATTAATTAAACAATTACTCAAACTGAAAATGTGTCTCTTAGGAGAATGTTGAAAAAAATAATAATCATAAAGAACATAATCCTCATTAAGAATCATCAGTCCACGTGTGACAAGCCTCATTTTGTCTTAGAGAAAACAGAGATGTGGTTTGGTATTTAGTCAAAATGAATGGGTTATGACACATTCCACCCTATAAAATGTTCCTGAGGCTGGTGGGATAAAAGCAGGAGATCTGCAGATGGTATGCTGGGCAAAGACATCTAATGAACCTAGCGTTGCTACATAGCAACAGCATTAGCATTTCATTTGTTGGAATGAATTATTTGAGTTTTTCACTTTTTCAAAGGGTTGAGGCACTGATGTTTATGCAATGGTGTAACTAATGATTAAAAATGAACAAAGACTTGAAAAATGGGACTTATTAACAAAGGTTACAAGATCTGAAATGATTAAATCGAGCAGGCTGATGGAGTTATTTAGTCAGGAGTTTTCAGTGTTTGAATGTCTGCCCAGAAGATAGTAACTAACTGATCTTTTCCTCCATGGAATTGTATTAATAGATCTCAAAGGATGTCAACCTGAACTACAGTGGGAGTTATTGGGGTGAGTTATGAGAAGAACTCCCTACCCATTTTGGCAAGAAGGACTAAAATAATTTGGCAAAGAAGATGTATAATCTCATTCCTCTCAGTTTTTTTCTGTCCTTCCTCCCAAGTTAGAATCAATTCTCCCTGCCCTGGGAGAGATGCAGGCATGGTCTTGTTTGAAGGGAGGGGACCAAATGATGTTTCCATGTCTCCATTTTCAGGAAGATTGGTTGCTGTAGTCAAAGTGGTGTGCTGGATGCTATATGAGCCCACTACTATTCTAAGATTGTATGGTTTTATTCTTTCTATAAGAGAGATCTCAAATTAGAGGTTGAAAATGTAAAAGTAACTAGTGCCTTTGCCCTGAGGAATTCTTAAAAGCCTATCCGTTTTCCCTGCCTCCCGTAACTAGGAGTTCATTATTGGCAAAAGCAATTTTATTCATATTTCCTCAATCACTCCTTCCTGCTTTGTCCCCCCTCTTTTTTTCTCTCCCACCCTCAAGCTAACCAATATAGAGTGGTTCCTTGAGGGAATGGTTTTATGAATAAAGATTGTATCCTTTGCTTGAGAGCCTTGGTGTATGATTATAGATTAAAGTCTCATTTTGAACGTCAGAGGAATATACAGCCATAAAAATAGCAAGAGCAGCATTATTTTAACGACAGCATCTAGAAACATAAGAACGATTCAAGAAAAATGCAGCATGTAGCTGGTAGGCTCAAGAGCTGTCCCCTGGCCAGTTGTACTCGTGTTCATGCTGGTATTCAATGCCCACTATGAGAGGTTACTACCATGCCAAATGCTGGTTGTAGTGATTCTGTGATTCCCATCATGCTTTCTGTATTTTTTATTTAGTTTTAGATCTCAGTTATTCACTTCTCCACCACATGAGGAATTACAGCCTTCTAAGCCTTTAACAAGAACCTATCCTGTGGTCCTCAACTGCTCTTTCTAGGTGATCAAAAATACATACACTCCACTTTATTGTTGTTTGTATTCTTAAGAGCTGCCATTCTGACTGGAGTAAGATGAAATCTTAGTTTTGATTTTCATTTCTCTAATTGATAGAGATTTTTTTCATATATTTATTGATTGATTGTATATCATCTTCTGTGAAGTGTCTGTTCAATTCCTTGGCTCATTTATTGATTGGGTTATTTGTTTTTTGGTGTTGAGATTTTTGAGTTCTTTATATATCCTAGAGATTAGTGCTCTGTCTGATGTGCATGTGGTAAAAATTTGCTCCCAAAATTTAGGCTCTTTATTCACCTCACTGATTATTTGTTTGCTGAGAAGAAGCTTTTTTTGTTTGAATCTATCCCATCTATTGATTCTTGATTTTAATTCTTGTGCTATAGGAGTCTAATTAAGGAAGTCAGGGCCTAATTTGACATGATGGAGATTTGGGCCTACTTTTTCTTCTATTAGGTGCAGTGTCTCTGGTTTAATTCCTAGGTCCTTGGCCCACTTTGAGTTGAGTTTTGTGTATGGTGAGAGATAGGGGTTTAATTTCATTTTGTTGCATATAAATTTACAGTTTTCTCAGCACCATTTGTTAAAGAGGCTATCTTTTCTCCAATGTATGTTTTTGGTGCCTTTGTCTAATATAACTGTAGTTATGTGGGTTAGTCTCTGTGTCCTCTATTCTGTACCATTGACCTACCAGTCTGTTTTGGTGCCAATACCAAGTTGTTTTTGTTACTATTGCTCTGTAGTATAGTTTAAGTTCCGGTATACTGATGCCACCTACTTTACTCTTCTTGCTAAGGATTGCTTTAGCTATTCTGGGTCTCTTATTTTTCCAGATGAATTTCATGACTTCTTTTTCTATTTCTATGAAGAATGTCATTGGGATTTTGATTGGAATTGCATTAAATCTGTATAGTGCTTTTGGTAGTATGGTAATTTTGACATTAATTCTGCCTATCCAAGTACAAGGGAGATCTTTCCATCTTCTAAGGTCTTCTTTAATTACTTTCTTTGGCATTCTGTAGTTTTCATTGTAGAGGTCTTTCACCTTTTTCATTAAGTTGATTCCAAAGTATTTTTTTCTTTGAGGCTATTGTAAATGGGGTAGTTTTTCTCATTTACTTTTCAGAAGATTTTTCACTGATATATAGAAATGCCTTTAATTTATGGGTGTTGATTTTATATCCTGCTACTTTGCTAAATTCATTTATTAGTTCTAGAAGTTTTCTGGTGGAATATTTTGGGTCTTCTAGGTATAGAATTATATCATCAGTAAATAGCACTAATTTGAGTCTTTTTCCTATCCATATCCCTTTAATTTTTTTCATCTATCTGATTGCTCTGGCCAGTGTTTCAAGAACTATAAGTGTTGGCAAGGATGTGGGGAAAAAGGTACACTCATACATTGCTGATGGGACTGAAATTGGTGCAGCCAATATGGAAAGCATTATAGAGATTCCTTGGAAAACTGGAAATGGAACCACCATTTGACCCAGCTATCCAACTCCTCAGTCTATACCCAAAGGACTTAAAAACAGCATACTGCAAGGACACAGCCACATCAATGTTTATAGCAACACAATTCACAGTAGCTAAACTTTGGAACCAACCTAGTTGCCCTTCAGTAGATGAATGAATTTTAAAAATATGGTATATATATACAACGGAATATTACTCAGCAATAAAAGAGAATAAAATCATGGCATTTGCAGGTAAATGGGTGGAGTTAGAGAAGATAATGCAAAGTGAAGTTAGCCAATCCCAAAAGATCAAATGCTGAATGTTTTCTCTGACATAAGGATGCTGATAAATAATGGGGTTGGGGGGAGCATGAGAGGATTAAATAAACTCTAGATAGAGAAAAGGGGAGGGAAAGGAAGGGAGAGGGTATGGGGGTAGGAAAGATGGTGGAATGAAATGGACATCATTACCCTAAGTACATGTATGAAGACACAAATGGTATGACTTCACTTTGTGTATAAAGATATGAAAAATTATGCTCTACATGTGTAATATGAATTGTAATACATTCTGCTGTCATACATAAAAAAATTAGAATTTAAAAAATTTTTAAAAAGAATTCATACACTCCAGTTGTAAGCCAGCATCCTGGGAGGCTGAGGCAGGAGGATTGCGAGTTCAAAGCCAGCCTCAGCAAAAGCGAGGTGCTAAGCAACTCAGTGAGACCCTATCTCTAAATAAAATACAAAATAAGTCTGGAGATGTGGCTCAGGGGTAGAGTGGCCCTGAGTTCAATCACTGGTAACCCTTCTCCCCCCCCCCAAAAAAAAAAGTGTGGTAAATAGTAGCGTCTTTAAAATGGTAATTTCTTCAAAATAAAATTAATTGAACCAAAAAAAATTACATATACTCCAGGCAAAAATTTGGGACTACTTCCACTCTGAAACATATTTTTAATTTACAATCGAAGTTTAACTAGATGTCTGTCCTGTATTTTTATTTGACACATTTGACAACTCTACATCTAGATGATATTTTCATTAATTTGATGGTGTTGAATGTGATTTTTTTTATGATAGCAAATGGATGGTGTCTATTGGAATTCCATAGTGGTTAATGCTAAAAATTACAAATACATAACAATATGTGGAAAATACAAACTTTGGCAGAGGGAGTTAATAATTTTAAGGTGGATGGATACCTTGGAGTCGAGAAAAAGAGAAAGCCCTATTTAAACATGTAGTCTGCTACTGAGCTTTATCCTCAGGAAATAAACATGTAGACCAAAAGATTAGGATGGCTAGACTGACCCAGTATCTTGGTCTGTACTATGAATTTTTTACTAGTAGAATGGAAAGTTTGTTAATATATTTGATTTATTAAAGCTTGTTAATATATTTGATTTTACTGATGAGATTAAAAAGAAAATCAAATATCAGAAGGTAGGTGATTCCCTGTGAGCCAAAGTGGAGAGGGTACCATGATGGTTATTGCATACTCTTGCCTGGAGTGATGTAGGTGAATATGTACATAAACACACACACACACACCCATATATAATTTAATCAATTTTCTCAGTGTATTTGAGAAGAATATGCATTATGTTGCTTTTTTCCATAAAGCATTCTATAATCTCTTTTAGGTCTAGTTTGTTGGTAATAATGTTCAAGTCTATTATACTCTTGCTGATTTTCTGTCCACTTTCTACTAATTATTACTGAGAGGAGTACTGAAAGACCCAATTACATCATGGATTTCTGTATTTCTTTTTGCAGTTGTATCAGTGTTTGCTTCATGGATTTTGAAACTCTGCATTAGGGACCTAAGCATTTTAAATTTCTATTTTCTCTTGTTGAACCGATCCATTATCCTTTATGAAATGACCGTCTTTATCCCTGAAGATAGTCTTTCTTCTGGGATATACTTTGTTTGACATTACCGGAGCCACTGCAACTTTCTCTCTCTCTCTTCCTTTCTGTTTATATATTGATGCTGGGGATTGAACCCAGGATCTCATGCATGATAAGAGCTTTATCCTCAGGAAATGGTGGCAGCATCTCTGAGTGGGCACAAATGGTGTGGTGTTCTTTATTATTCAAATTTGCAGGCAATACCTTTTCCAAGTTTTTATTTTTAACATATTTGTGTCTTAGAGTTTTTCTTATAAATATCTTAGAGTTGTTTCCAATATGATAATTTCTGCTTTTTAATGGAGTGCTTAGACCATTTATATTTAATGCTATAATTATTGATCTGGTTATGTTTAAGCTTAATATCTTATTTGTCAATTTATTCTGTAATTTGTCCTTTTCTGATATTTGACCTACTTTGGGACTGAGTATTTCTAATTCAATTTAATCTCTTTGGCTTATTAACTGTAATTTTTATTTTATTGTCTTGGCATTTGCTTTAGGCCTATATTCAATTTTATAGAAGTCTTCTTGATGTAGCTTGGACCCACTAAATATACTCCCAGTTCAGGGTCTTTGCTCTTTGTTTCTTCTGCAAAAATACTTCTGAGGCACTGATAGCTACATGCCTCATTCCCTTATTGCTCCAAGTCTGTGCTCAATTATCACTTTACCAGGGAATCCTTTCCTGACCTCCTAATCTAAGACAATGCCATAAACTTGGCCTGTCAATCTTTGCCTTTTATCTAGCTCAATTATTCTTCATAGTCTTTATCATTCATGATACATACTGTTGTATTGTGTCTTTCTCCTCACTAGCATGTAAGCTTCATGGAAACAAGGGACTTTTTTTTTTGCTCACTAGTGAATTTTTAGTTTTAGTAGATTGCCTGCTATATCACAAAGTTAATGAATATTGGTTGAGTGAATGATTCAGAGCTGGGGAAGGGACATATATCTAGGTTAATACATAGATCAATGTCTGGCTTGATCTGCTGCAGTATCTCATCACCAGAATGCATTTTTTAACCTAGTTAGAGAGGTATCCTCCATCGTAGTCACTGCTCTGACTGTGGCCCCTGAGGATCACACTGTACAATTGTTAGGAAGGGGTCACATATCTAGTCAGAAGAGGGATGTTCACAGGTGAGCTATACACAAGGAAAGGGTTCACAGAGCAATTTTGTGATCCCTCTTCATCTCTTTACACTATATGGCCCCCATTCATCCATGTTCTTTCTTCATATTCACTATCTTGATTACTTTTGAAACAGATTTCTCAAGACTCGGAGAATCAGCCATCTTTAGAATTTAGAGGTGCTGGGCATTATTTTTTTCAATTGGCTTATTAACCGCAATTTTTTATTTTATTGTCTTGGTATTTGCTTTAGGCCTATATCCAATTTTATAAAGTCTTTTTTTTTTGTAACCTGGACCCAATATACTGGACCCAAATATACTTCCAGTTCAGGGTCTTTGCTATTTGTTTATTTTGCTGAAATATTTTTTTTTCGTGGGGTGCTGATAGCTACATGCCTCATTCTCTTGTTGCACTGAGTCTGTGCTTAAATATCATTTTACCAGGGAATCCTTTTCTGATCTTCTAATCTAAGACAACTCCCTAAACTTGGCCTGTTAATCTTTACCTTTTACCTAGCTCAATTATTTTTTTTTTCAGGAAAAAAATATAAAAATAATGTAAAATATAATAATAACATAATTATGTATTGTTATATTAATAATCATATATTAATATATTACATTATATTATATATAATAGAAAAGGGGGAGAAAAAAGAATGATAAAGCAAATGTGATAAAATGGGTCATTTGGGACATCTGGATGAGGTGCTATGGGAATTCTTCATACTGATATTTGTAACGATTGTGTAAGTTTGAAATTGTTTCCACATAAGAAGTCAATAAATTTGGGTTTTATTGCTCCTACCCCTTCTTCCCATCTGTACAGCCAATTGGATCTTCAAGTCTCCTTTCTAGTTACTTTCTGACTTTGTACCCCTGTACATCTCCCTCTGGCCATACTCCACCTGCTGTTCCCATGCCTCTTATATAGTCTCACCTAGGATCTCGCGATAGTCTCTGGAACTGGCCTCTGGAGGCAGTCACTTCTGGCTTCCCTCCACCCTACACATGGCTTCCTGAATTGAATACTTGGCCTGAAATATAGATCTAATCACATCACTTGGCTCAAAAGTCTACTATCCTCTGTTGCCTACAGGGTAAGAATTATTCCTTACCTGGGGCTTGAGCCCCACACCATCCAACACCACCGAGACTGAGTTCCCACTTTTCCCCGCTGTGGCCGTCCTGCTCAATTCCCTGTCATTCCAAGAAGGCAACCACATGTTTCTGTTCTCTTTGCTCTCTCCCATCTGCTTCCATTGAAGGACTTCTTCAAATGCTACCTTCTTTGAAGATCTTCTCTGATCCCGCTAGTCAATAGGGAGTTTCTTAGGAGAGTTGAAAATCTTTAACTGTAATTCATACTTTGTTATGCTGTTTTATATGTAGCTTGCCCTGGAGGCTGTGGAAGTTTTCAGCAAAAGAAACTTGTGTTCCTCTTTGTGTCCCCCAAACTTAGAAAACTTCTACAGCTTCCATATAAAACCAGTAAATGTTTGCTGAATTGAACTAATTTAATTTTAAATTTCATTATCACCACCCTAATGGCTATTTCCACAGAGCCCCTGTCCATCAAACTGTTTCATTTGAATTGTATTCATTTTTAGCCTAACTTTCAAAAGACCCAATCAACTAGAATTTTCTTTACTGGTATTCTGAATAACAAAAGAATAGAAATAACCCAGTGTTTTCCTCTTTCCAAGAAAACCACTTGAAAGTATAAGTTGGTGAGAAAGTATGTTCAGAATAATTTAGAGGTATTCTGCTACTGTTGAAATCATATTTTTTCTTAAGTTGAAATGCTTATGCAAGTTTCTGTCTTAATAGAGCATCCTATAAACATTGTCACAAGCATTCTTTCCGTAAGATCTACATAGTTGAAAACTGGCTAATTTCAAAGTTGAAGAAATTTTTTTTAATGAAAGTTTTGTTTGCTGACTCCCTTTTACATTATGTTTAACTTTATATTTCTTCATTTTGTCACAGATTTCAATCACAAGAATCAGGTAGAGAAGAATACCTGTTATTGGCATATGTATTTTTTAAAGGGTGAAAAAAGAAAGTATACAGTGATTTCTAAAATCTTTTCATCAATTTTATTGGCTGTGAAGTTTTTTTTTTCCTGAAATATGTCTGAATTATATTAAAGAGATCAAAGCAATATGACAGAACAATTGCCGACATTTGTACTCTCTGGATAAGATCTACAGTGTTTAAAGGATTAAATATTCTAGAATGTTGTTCTATCTGCCAAATGACAGGACTTGATTTTGTGAACTCTTCCTCTGTGCAAGCTCAGGTCAGGGTTTCCCTACCTGTCACTTTAATCTATTTCGTGATCTATTACAATAGCTTTTATGAATTGGAAATGACAGTATTTTAAAATCTATTTAAACACCTAGTGAAGGTCAATTTATTTTTATTCTTCCTTCTTGAATTTCTGTTTTCTCTTGAAATTAATGGGGTTTTTCTAACACATTTATGATATGGACATTAAATTCTAAGGAAAATCCATTTTATTATATTTATTTCACTTTCAGGGTGGTAAGATTTAACTTTTTTCCCATTCTTTTCATCTGATTTAGCTTCCAAATGATTAAGCAACATTTCATTCATCATTTCAATTTTACTCTTGAATTTTTCACAGATAACTAGATATATAGAAAACTAGATACATACCCACAAAGTAGGATCCTTCTCAGTCCTCCCTAAATTTTGGAAGATTCCAGAAGTCTTCATAACTAGTTCATAATCTGGTTTCACATACGTAAGTTTGTTTGCTGTCACTGAGTTTTACCTCACAGAAGGGGTCAGCATAGCTCTATAGATAGGGCCAAACACTGTCCACAGGTCAGGGTGGCATATTGTTTCAGTCTCTTGAGTACTGATACAGTCCAGGATTGTTCCAGTCTCTGGGTTCTGATACAGCCCAGGATCAATCAACCTTATACACATGATTGTAGCTACTGTTTGCAGTTTCACTAGCATTGTATGGTCCAGGGGACTTTTCTGCTATTTGATTCCTTGAGTTGCACAGAGATGGCTCAAGGACAACTCTCGGTCTTAAACACTAGTCTAATATAGATGCCTTGACTAGACTTCAAACAACTACCTCCCCAAACTTCCTTTTAATTGCTCCCTTAAGATTACCTTGTTCTTGTCCTACCTCCTCTTTGCTTTATACTTTGAATCTTCTTTGAAGAAGGAGTTTGAGTAATCTGGAAGCAACTGCGCAGCAATGATAGGAAAGAGTCTCATATGTGTTCAAACTATTTGAGTCAATTTGTCCTTCTAGGATCATGTTCTGCTTGTCAATTTCCACTTGTTCTCACCCTGCTTCTTGTGCTGTGGTCCTAATTAATTTCTTTTAATAATAAAACAGCATGTTTTAGTAGCAATACATTTAGTAGCTGGTACAAAAATTGTCATGATTTCTGTATGCACAGATATATACAAAACCATTCCTATGAAATATACACATACCATAATGTTCTCAATGGTTCTTTTTTGTTCTGTTTTTTTTTTTAATTTTTTAATTTTTCCCAGACTTTGCTCATTAAAAAGCAGGTTGATCATTCCTATGTATTATTTCAGCACTGGGCTTACTCACCAACATCCTTACAATCCCTCCACCCTGATTTGTAGACTTTTAAGCCAGCTTGCTTGGCTTTCTAAGAATAGTTTGCCCCAGGCACAGACAAATCCCTCTATAACATCTGAGAGCCAAAACTTATCTCCAACGAACTGTAGCGAGGTCTACTTCTTGACACTATTTATGTCAGCAGTACCATTGTTCTTCCAGTCTCAGATCTCAGAGTCATCTTTGATTCTTTCTTCCCAGACTCATATCTGGCCATTCACTAAGCCCAGCTTCAAAAATGCAGCTGGCAGAACATCACCATGGATTTGGGGAAAATAGGTTCTGATCTGGACTCTTTCTAATTAACTGGGAGCTATGTTTTACATAAGTTTAGCTTCCTACCATCTTCCTAACATGTTTTACCATTCTGTAATCAGAGGTTTTCAGACTTCCTCCTGAATCCTACCCTGGCCTGTTGGCTACACATGCCTCCTACTATTCTGGCACACTATCTACTTCAAACATACAGAGAAACATTCCTCCAGTGTGGGCTAGACACTAGAGTATTGCTGCAGGTCACAGGTGCAATTTCATAGGAACCTGTTCTAATCTTGAGCTGCTAGACAGCAAAACCCAAAGTCCTTATGGAAGAAATTGAGACAAACTTTCTGTCATTTGTGGAAAAGAGATTTCAATCTGCTATCATTTCAGCTAAGTGGAATATGAGTTTCTAGAATTACATACGAAGTTTTAGCCTTATTAGCTCTCATTTTAAATCAACTGCTGAATTAGAATACTCCATTGTATATTTTTATATTGCCTCTATAGTATTTATGGTTTTGTCATTGAACTATTGGTAATGATGATGCCCCCCCACTACTTGATTGCTTTATAAGCTATTCTTTCCTAATTATTCCTGTATTTTCTCTCTGCATACAATTATTATGATGATTCTGAACTTTTTTAAACTTTATTTTATTTATTTTTATGTGGTGCTGAGGATCGAACCCAGGGCCTTGCACCTGGGAGGTGAGCGCTCTACTGCTGAGCCATAACCCCAGCCCTAATGATTCTGAACTTTTATCTTCAGTTTTTATTGAGCTCAACCATAATCAAAATACATTAAGATGAAAAAAGATGATATATTAATAAATAATATATAACTTTACACATAGAACTATGTATGGTATGTATTTTATGCATACATATAGAACTAGGTACATAATATTGAGCTTAGTAAGTTTTGATATTAGTGAATTGTGATAGGCTCAACAAGAAAGTGCATGAGTTTTAGTATGTTTCAGTTATTTGTTCAATTGAGTTTGCTAAAACTGATACATTTTCTCCTCTAATTGAAAAAAGCAGTTAATATATCTTTCCTTGTTCAGAAATTATACGAAAATAAAGAATTTCATTGAAATATTTTTCAACTGCTGGCATAGCATAAAGATGTATCTTGCTTTTAGTGATGTGATCTTGAAGATTAGTGAGTAAAGTGACTTATTAAAAACATACAGAGTACTGCTTATAAATTGGCAAGCTATTGGTCAGTATCTGGTTGACAATAAGGTTAACAATGTAGATGGCCCTCAGCTCATCTGTTTCTCTTCTAGCCTTATGTAGATTTTCTGCTAAGTCTGTGCTAATATCAGGTAAACATTCTTCATAATAGCCATAAACATTGCAAACTAACAAATATTGAGCATTGCTGTTTGTTCCAGCTACTTTACAGCTGTAATTTTATTTAATCCTATTTTTACTTACTATCATTTATTTGGTTATCACAGGTTGAGCTGATCCTAAGCATCCATTCATCATTATAAATTTGTTTTTGAAATATGTATACATACCAACTTTTTTAGAAGTCTTAGTTTTTCGTCTGAAATTCCTAAACCAAAGGTAACTATTAACAGTCAGGCTGCCATCCTGACTTTAAAATCCTTATAACTACAGTGTTTCACCTTTAAGAGAGTATCATTTTAAGGTCTGAAATAACAGTTAATTACAGTATGTGGGAATAAGTTTAATAACATTCTAATAAAAATGTGTAGTTCCTTAGTCAACGGACAAGAAATCAGACTTAAATAAATGGGATTACCTATCAAATGAACTATATGCAATTAAAAATATAAGTTCTATTCAAATTAATATGATTTTTTTTGTTTGTATAAATTTAATATTTTAGATTTCAAACATTTTTATTGAAAGAAAGTGTGGAATTATTTTTAAAGGTTTAAGAAAAGAAGACTGAAAGGTGAATAATTCAACCAGATATTAAAGTTTGTTCTGAAGCTATAATAATTAAAAATGTGATATTGATTTAAGCATGGTTCAATGTTCTTTTTGCTTCATTCTGGTCTAGTGACTCAAGCTTGTCCTTCACCTCATTCTCTTGTCTCTTCCTCTTTCCTTTGTATTTCTATCTGCTTTGCAGTGATTTCTATACACCCTCCCACCACAGACTTATCTTATCATTGCACATTTTATCTCCTTCTGTTTCTTAAAGAGATACATCAAAAGCTGTTCGGTTCCATTTTCTATCAGAAATCTATTTTAAATGTATTTTTTAAATCTCAGTGCAATGTTCTAATTATTTGATATTATATATTTTTTTCATAGATTCCATTTTCTCCAATTTTCTCAGGTGTAATAGAAGAAATTAAACAGTATAATGCTTTTTTTTTAATTGTAAGACTCCTTCTTTAAGGCCTTATAGCTGATGGTTTGTTAAGGTAAATTTTCAGTAATAGCAACAAAAAAATGCAAGTGGAAGAAATTCAGAGCCATGGGAATTCTGCGATAGGAAGCTTAGTCTCTGTAAGAATTTTTGTGTGTTTAACTGGAAATTTTCTTTTTATGGCCCATTTTTAGATCTTCCAGGCCTATTTTCCACATATAAAGTAAAAAGTATGTCCAACCAAATAATTGCTGTTGAGAAACCTTTTGAATCTCAGATAACTTTTATCTTGTGAACAATCAACATTTACTTCAGATACAGTACAATGCTCCCTACACAAATATCAGAGTTAAGGAAATATCAGCTAACAACTTTTGATCAAGGTTGACTATGTAGGAAGTAAACATTTTCTCTTGAAATCATATAACAGTGTATAATATAGGTAATACACTCCATTTTGTAGATAAGCAAAATGAATCTTCAAGAAGGTATTTAATAAACTCATTTACCTAGATACATCCTACAAAAGCAGAAACATTGACTTGCTAATTAAAATAAGATAATTCCAGAAGTTCTCCTAGAAGCAATTTAATTTTATCTCTTAACCAAGGCCTGAATCCCCTCAACAGCATCTCTGCTAAATGGTCATATCACATATAATTAAAGCCTCCTACTGACAGGGAGGTGGGACTTTATCTTCAAGATATTGGATTCACCTATATATCAGAGTTAAGAGTTTTCAATAATGTCATCATTGAGTTCTACCTTCACTTATTGTTGCAAATCAAGTCCAGGCTTTCAAGTAACTGCCCTAACATTATTAGTTTGAATAATTATGTCCCATTTTCTTCTCCAGAAACTAGTTCACTAATAAACCTCTAGTTTGTGTCTGTGTAGAGACAGCAAAGGAATAAGGGAAGGTGGAAAGATAAGTTCTTGGTAGTTTTGAGGTCACAGCCACAGTAGCTCCCAAGGGACTCACTGTGGTGAACATACTTTCTCCTTCCAAGAGTCTCTGAAGTTTTGGAGAAGCAGCATGAAGGACATAGTATAGCTGCTCTGGCTTTCGCAAGTAGGGCTATAGAAAGCCTCTTCACTTATAATTACTGAGTGTTTTAGTCAGCTTTTCACCATTGTGACTAAAAGACCTGACCAGCATAATTATAGAGGAAGAAAAGTTTATTTGAGGGCTCACAGTTTCAGAAGTCTCAGTTCATAGAAGTTCAGCACCGTGCCTGGGGCTCCCAGTGAGGCTGAACATCATGGAGGGAGAGTATGGCAAAAGGAACCAGCTCACATGATGATCAGGAAGCAGAGAGAAAGAGACTCCACTTGCCAGATACAAATATATACCACAAAGCCATGCCCCCGATGCCCCACCTCCTCCAGCCAGCCCCACCTGCCTTCCTTTACCACTCAATTAATTTCATCAAGGGATTAACTCACTGATTGGGTTAAGACTCTCACAATCCAATCACTTCTCTGAACCTTCTTGCATTGTCTCACACATGAGCTTTTGAGGGACACCTCACATTCAAACCGTAATACTGAGTATTTTATTTTTTCCTAAGTCCCAGTTCTTACCATTAGTATCTTCTTGGTATGTGGTTCCATCTTGTACAACTCTCAGGTGTGGTTTGAATCTGAGGGTTTTCTCTCCCCTAATGCTATATTTTCTCTCAGTAACATCCCATTTGGGTACATTCTACTGCATTCCTTTTCACTCTTCAGTTACTTCTTTTAGATTTCCATGACACATATTTGCATCTTTGATGAAGACTCCCATTTGCTATGAGAAGCCTCCTTCCTTAATTAAATACTTTAACATTTGTAAAACATATTAGATGAAAATTTCAGACCTCTTGTCTGGTCAGCTTTTCAACATTACACATGTTAGAGCAATCACGTTTAGTTTGTGACTTTATGACTTTTTAAAGAAGCCGAGAGTTCCTTGAGCGTTGATGTCATGTCGGATAATTCTCTTTCCCATGGCTGGAGCTAGTTAGTTTAGTGCTGTACACAGCACATATTTCTTAAATAAATAAGAATGTGCTGGTCAATTTTGTGTCTTAAGATTTGGATGGTGGTTTGGAGGAGTTGTTTTCACTGAAGTATGATAAGCAATCTGTCCCCATGGACACTATTGAAGTGAGCTGCTGACCAGAAAGAGAAGTGAATGGATTACATAATAGGATGGAGCTGGGTTAGAGGACAGGAAGAGGAAAGTGAGTTAAATCAGAGGAAGATGGAGGTACTTAGCCATTCCATCTTAGGATAGCAAATAGAACTGAATGTCAAAGAGGATGCAAAGAGGAATCTGGTGGAGGTGCTGGCAGCCATGTGTGTTGAGTAAAGATGGAAAGATAGTGCAAGAGGGTATTGGAAATAAATCTAAATAAGAGGTTTTAAAAACCTAAGCTCTATGAGTAAAGTTGTGTGGAACCAAAGGACGGGGAAGAGAGGCAGCTTATACTGGAACAGAAATCTAGTGGGTAGGCAACTGTACAAACCTCCTCACTTCTGATTACTTACGACAAGAAACAAGGAATAAAAAAA
Organism: Spermophilus citellus; assembly: GCF_964194105.1. Lineage (NCBI taxonomy): Eukaryota > Metazoa > Chordata > Mammalia > Rodentia > Sciuridae > Spermophilus > Spermophilus citellus. The sequence goes on along the minus strand of NC_138187.1, from coordinate 73,549,679 downwards.
ATTATTGTATGTAAATGTCAAAATACAAAACAGAAGAGACCACTGTTCAAAAAGAAAATGCAGAAGACAAAGATAACTAGGGGAAGAACAATGGAAAATGTAGCTAGAAATGAGGAAGATAGAGAAATATGGTGAAGATTGGAAAAGATGGACTAGGGAAGAAAAACCCAATACTGATTTCATTGTCCCTAATTACAGTTGGAAGTCATCTAAATGTGAATTTTTATCATTTATTTATTTTGAAACACAACATTTATTTATCTATTTATATGGTACCAAGGACTGAACTCAGGGGCACTCAACCCCTGAGCCACATCCTCAGCCCTATTTTTGTATTTTATTTAGAGACAGGGTCTCACTGAGTTGATTAGCATCTTGCTTTTGATGAGGCAGCTTTGAACTCGAGATGGTCCTGACTCAGCCTCCCAGGATGCTGGGATTATAGGTGTGCACCACTGTGCCGGACATATATATTTATTTTTAAAAGAATGAAGGTCAAAGTAACCAAGTCAGCATGTAGGTTTCATGAAATTGGAAAAAAGCAGAACTATGAAGCAATATCACCTTCCCCAAACACACATCCTCTTCAATAGCCCCGCCAAATGTTATGGAATTTAGTCTCTACTAAATTATATATAACTTTATTTCTCAAACATCTCTGTATTGTGCTTTCTTTTTCTTATTTGAGTTATTCCACTTTTTCAGAATTCCTTTAAATTTCTTTTTCAATACATGACTTTCTTCCCTGTTCCAAATATTTAAAAAGATAAACCTGCTCTGTAACAACATCTTTCCAGAGGCTACCCAGTTCTCTCACCTACCCTTCCCAGTTAGCTTTGTATTCAGTACATACAAGTATGATGGTCTCAATATCTGCCTGTAATGTTTTAGTTCTCTAGAAATTAGGGAAATTAATGTTCCACTTATAAAATCATAGACTGTTGGAACTGGTAGGGAATTTTAGAGATCATCTAGACCAACTTATGATGAGTCATTTGTTAGTAGCTCCAGGGGACATCTTCACAACAGGGAATGTAAACAATTAGGGCCTCTTGAAAAGCTCTATAGTAAGAAAAATTGTAAGATTTCCCCCAAGGAAGGAAATGAAGCTAAGTGCACTAATTTGGACAGATGCTTAAACAGCATCTCCAACACATGCAAGCACAAATACAGGGCTATGTTGATTCAGTACCGTAGATGAGACTTCAAATCAAACAGAGACATTTATTAAGCATAGCATCATAATTAAGACATGCCAGGAATCACAGAACCAAACAGTGTCCTCAGAAACACGGGAAGGCACATGAGAGGCACATAATCCAATTTATACAGAAAAACTACCTATCATACTGATATTCAGAGTCAGTTTTCTTCTTCTAAATCATTAGCTTTATAGGTTTGGTGCTCAAAATGTTACTGAGGAACTGTACTATTGAACAGATTTATAAGAAGACTTTTAAAAATAAACTGCCTAGTATAGATAGAATGCACTCAGTAACACCTTTGCAGAGGTCTAGACTAAGAACCTAACTTCCATAGTTACTGCTGAGGTCACTAAAGCTTAAATCAAGTGAAGAATTACATTTTTACCCACGAATTTGCCTGTGATCTTCTACTTTATTCTAGGTCTGCATCAACAAAGTTGGGAAGTGTGATGTAGTAGCCTAGAGGAGTCCTCCTAGATTTATAAGCCCTACCTCATCGTATTTGACCCTGTGGAGCCTTTGCTGACCTCTGATCCCCAGAGTAGGAAGCACAAATTAAAGTCTCTTCTCTTTGTGTCTCCTAGCTCTTCACTGAGAACCAGTTAGTCAAGGGTTCCCCGGAGGGTACTGTTGCCTCCTTTGGTGTTTTGGAGATATATGAGAAGTTTTTGTTGTTGTTAGAATGATAATGGGAACTTTGTGTATTTAATGGGTATGAGCTAGTTCTGTTCAATGAATAAGTATTCTGCATCCAGTACTTTTGCACAATTTTAATGTCATTGTCTTTTCTGGAAGTTCTATTAACCGTGTAAAATAAGACTGGGTTTTTGAATGTTACCAAAAGTCAGTGGCAGTGCCACTCATGTATTTGAGCTACTGACAACTGTCTACTTAATCATTCTGTATCTGTTGTTCTCATGCCAGTGGTGACTCCATGCATAAAGACAAGTATCTATTTCATTATGTCTTTTGGTGTCGTCAGCTCACAGCATTCATGTGTGTATTATTTTACTATGAGTTTTATCTTCCTTTTATTTCTTCTGATTTTTACAGTGGGACAATACATTGATTTTTATAAACATATGTATGCAAAGGTATATTCTCCAGAATTGATTTTAGGACCATAAAGGAGACATGTATTGATCATAGAAAGAGTTCTGAGTCTGATAGAATTGAGGTAGGAAGAACATGAGTTTTGAGATCATAGCTGGATTCCAAACTCATCTCTGCCACTTACCAGTTCTTTGAATTTAGGGAAGTTTTTTCTTTAAATCTCCTTTTGTCATCTTAATAATTAGGACAACAGCAACCCTTTTTAGCCATTGTGATTGTTGCAAGCTCCTGATTGATACATAGCTGATGTTCAGCGTTTGTTTCCTCTTTATTCATTTATTCAACAAACATTTATTGAAAATATATTCTGAGCAAGCATAAATTTAGGTGCTAGTATACAAATCGGTGAAGAAGAAGAAAAACCCATAAAATCTCTGGCTTCAGGGAAGTTGCATTCAAGTGCTGAGACATCTTACGGCATCATTACTTCTTGTCACTTCTGTTTTTCTTATGATGTATAACTATAGTTAGTGAAAAGTATATGCCACCTGGGACTGGGGTGGTGGCTCCATGGTAGACCACTTGCCTAGCATGTGTGAAGCACTGGGTTCAATCCTCAGCCGCATATATAAAAATAAATTAAGAAAATAAAGGTAGTGTGTCCATCTACAACTAAAAAAGAAATTCTCTAAAAAAAGCATATGCCACCTATATGCGAAATTATATGCTTTTGAAGCTGATGTAATATTTATTTACTTCCATCTCCATAGCCACTACCATAGTCCTCTGTCTATAGTTGGCTGTATAGTCTTCAATGGGATTGGATTATCAGATATATTTCATATTAAGACTTCAATCATTAGAAGTTCTAAAATTTAAAAGTAAGTTTAAATAGTACATAATACATTTAATAGATGCAGTGAAAGTCAAGAGCATTCTGTACATATGCCATTATGTTTATTGATGACCATGACCCAGCGTTGTTTCATTTGTTAGTTTTTGCATAATTCCACCTTAGACTAGGTAAAATAATGCTCCATTTCTGCACCTATTGTGATCTTAGCCCTACATTGAGGTGAGAGTTCATGAAGCTGGACGAATGTGTTAATTCTGAGCCTGCACACCCTCCTTCTGGACTGTGTTAAGTGTTCTGCTTGATGGACTTCATCACTGGCTCTAGGAACTCAGCAAATTTCTTTTCCAGATCTGTTCTGTTGCTGGGAAACATACCAGTAGGGTCAAAGGGTGCAAAAGAGAGAATAGTTTACAGAGGTAATGGATGAAAATTGTGATATTTGAGCATGGGCACTGACATGCATGCTCATAAGATCTCTGGAGAGCCAGGTAGAGGGTACAGTGGAAAGTCCAGAATGCAGCCTAATGTTTTGATGTGGCATTATAAAAAAATCCCAGGATAAAAATTAAAAGGTTGTAAAAATAAAGGAATAGCTATAACATATTCAATAGTTTATTATAATTTTTAACTTCTAAATATTATCCTGTATAGTATATGAGCTTCTACTTTTAATTTCACCCTGGGTACCACAAATATCAGAGATGGTTCCCATTTTTTATTATTATTTTCTAATTAAATTAAAACACACAGAGTTGAGTATGTGCATATAGTTATAGTGCATATAGTTATACATAATATTTATGAATTTGACATATTCATAAATGTGTATAATATAATTTGCTCCATTTTAAATCCCAGTACTTCCCCTTTCCCTCCTCTACTACCTTCCTAATCTCCTTTCTCCATTGTCTTCCTTCTATCTATTTATTTTTTTATATAAAATTGGTGCTTTATAGTTATCTATAAAAATCGAATTCATTGTGATTTATTTATACACGCACAGAGCATAATTTGGTCAATTTCATTCTGTACTTCCTCCATTTTCTCATCCCTTTTCCCCTCCCCTTCAATTCATTTCCTCTCTGTAAAAATAAGAGAAACATTGTGTGTTTAGTTTTAGGCTGCTTCTTATAGAATTTCTCTAATTTTATGTATCCTAACACGAAATTTAAAAAAAAATCTATAAAATATCCTTTCTTTTTGTGCCATTTATCTAAACTTGTACTTTATATTAAATTGTATTCAGGATTCCAAATTTTAACAAAATTGTTATATATGTTTTTTCTTTGTATAATATATATTTTCCCTGGTGATGAAAAAAACATGCATACATTGGTGGTTTTATCTAGAGTTTCAGCATGATAATATATATTTTACCTAAAGATATCCTTAATATTGTTGGGGTTTTCTGTTTAAATTTTTTTGGGGTGTAAAATCCCCATAATAGCTCTTTTCAAAGAAAGGTGCATTTATTTGTTTATTTCCATATACCCTATTTTAGAATATTTTCTCTGTTTTGCACACAAACTAACTATGACACAAAGTTCCTACTTAGCCAGTTGCTGGCATTTATGATTTTTACATTGCAGTTACAATACATTGATATATTATGGTCTGATTTGTGTTGGTCTTTATGTATTTCCTGAAGCAATTTTCCATAATATATATTTTAATAGAATAATTTTATTTCTCTATATGATAGCTTCTCTTTTTGATATATGTTTACAATTTTAAAATGTATATTTCACTGCATGATTGTTCTTATATGTGGAATATAAAAAAGTTGAACATGTTGAAATGGAAATTAGAATGGTGGTAATCAGAAGCTGAGTGTGTAAGGCAGATGGGGAAAGGGATATATTGGTTGTAGGATACAGGCATAAATTATTGTGACCTGTTGCACAGAATGATGACTATAATTAACAATAATGTATGTTTCCAAATTGCTAAAAGAAGAGATTTTAGATATTCTCACCACAAAAAACTTGTGAGATGATAACTATGTTAATTAGCTTGATTTAGTTATTTCACAGTATAAATATTCTATAGTACATTAAATTGTACTACATAAATATATACAATTATTATTTTTCAATTAAAAATACAATTAAAAAGTTCATATTCATACTATATATTTTTATATTATAGTATATTATTGTTAATATCTTCCTATGAATGCAATTATCATTAAGGTTTCATAATCCTCTTTTTAAAGGAATTGTTTAATTTTATTTGTTTAATCACTTTCTGCTAATTCTAGCCTATCAGATTAATGTATGCAAATAATTGAATATTCTTATAATTTTAAAAGACCTTTGTCTTCAAATTCATGCTGAAATCTTAGCTATTTTATTTTTTGCATGTTTATTCTTTCATGTGAATTAATATCATCACCTGACTTCTCTGCCTAACACATCAATCTATGCATTAAGACACAGCTCATGGGCTGGTGTTATGGCTCAGTTGTAGAGCACTCACCTACCATGTGTGAGGCCCTGGGTTCAATCCTCAGCACCACATAAAAATAAAATAAAGGTTAAAAAAAAGGACACAGCTCATGTATTACCATCATAATACCTTCAACATTCCTTCATTTAGTAATTCAACAAAATTTATGGATTGTTGTTTTAATCAGCTTTTTTGGTTGCTATGACAGGAAGAATTGACAAGAACAATTTTAGGAGGAAAAATTTATTTTGGGCCTCATGGTTTTAGAAGGCCCAGTTCATAGACAGATGACTCCATTCCTTAGGATCTGAGGTATGGCAGAACATCATGTCAAAAAAATATTTGGCAGAGGAAAACAGTTGGGAACATGGAACCAGGAAGGAGAGAGAGAGAGAGAGAGAGAGAGAGAGAGAGAGAGAGAGAGAGAGAGAGAGAGAGAGAGAGAGAGATTGAGATTCCCCTCACCATAGGAAAAAATATATACCCAAAGGCATGTTCCAATGACCTACCTCCTCCAGTTTCACCTTACTTGCCTACAGTTACCACCCATTTAATCCCTGTTAGTGGATTAACATGCTGATTAGGTTTAGGCTCTCATAACCTGATCATTTCACTTCTAAAATTTCTTGCATCGTTCCACACAAGAGTTTTGTGGTGATACCTAATATCTAAACCATAACAAGTGAATATTGTGCTACATGAACAGTTCTAAGCACTGGTGATTCAATAGTAAGTAAAAACAAGAAGTGATATGTGTTCCCATGGAAAAAAAAGATATTAATTTAGTAATCACTGTTAGGATATGCAGGGTTCACCAGAGACTCGTGTGATGAAGGATTGGTGCAAATGCTACTATGTTTGGAGGTGGGCTTTTGGGATGTGTTTGGATCATAAGGGCTCTGATTTCATCCGTGCATTAATCCACTGATGGATTAATACTGTGATGATATTACAGGAGATGTTGGGAATTTTAGGTGGGACCTAGTTAGAGAAAGTGTGTCGCTGGGGACATGCCCTGAAAGGGTGTTTCTTGTGCCCAATCACTTTCTCTCTTTCTGTCTCTATCTCTCTCTCCCTCTCTGCTTTCTGGCTGCCATGAGCTAAACAGCTTTCCTCTGCCATACCCTTCCATCATGATGTTTCAGCCTTGAAGCCAGTTGACCATGGACTGAAATCTCTGAAACAGTGAGCCAAATTAAATCTTTGCTCCAGTAAGTTGTTTTTCTCAGGCATTTGTTACAGTGACAAAAAAGTGACTAACACACACACTATATCAAGGATAACTTTAGACAGAAACAGGAGCTCTGAAGGAAAGGGAGAGTTGTATGAGAAAGATATCAAAGAGACCCAATTTGGATGCATCTTTGATCTCACAAGGTAGTAATAACAGGTCAAACCCAACTGTCTGAAACTGAAGACCCAGATGACTGACACATTGATTGCTAAGGTAGTTGCTATACCTCATGACCACAATACCCCCTTTTCTGTATTCAGACCTTTCTTCCCTGTGACTTTTCTTCTCCAGTCATGAAAGATAATTTCTCCTGACTTGGGATGCAGGCCGGTCTTTCAACTTTCTTTCTCTTGACTTGCTTTCTTTCAACTTTTTTTTTTTCTAGAATGTGACATCATACCGTAATTGTGAGAATTTCTTTTACCCTGGCTTCAGAAAACCCACATCCTCCTAATTTTTCCTCTTGTTCTGTATCAATCAATATTTTTTTTTCAAATAATTTTTTTTCTGTCTTTAAATGCTATGTTTCCTTCAAGTATATCCTAGTTTATCTTCTCTTTCCTTTAAGTATTGTCTTCTGGGAAACCTCAATAAGACAGAGCTTCAGTTGGATCTATATGTTGATGATTCTCATATTTATATCTCTTCAAACCAATAATCCAAACACTTCAAACCAAAACCCCGTGATTTTGCCATTTCCGTAATTAGGCATCCCTGTTTGTGAAAGATAAGACTTAAGCACCATTCTTAACACTTCTCTCCTTCTCAAGTCTGGTTTGTGACCAGCTCTCAGTTTATCTTCTAAATGCTCTTCAATCTCCTTTTATTTCAATTGCAACCACCCTGTAATGATTCTTTCCTCACTTTTGTAGATGCCAAGAAATTCTAACAGATCTCAAGAAATCTATTCTAGACCATTTTGATTTTTTTCTCCACCATGTAGCCAGAGTGTTTTCAAGATTCAAATCTGATCTTATCAATAAATTACCTACCATAGTCAGTAAAAACACTTCATTCTCTATCCCCATTGATTAAAAAAAAGTATTTTTCCATTCCTTTGTGGATTGGCATCTCTGGTTAGAACACTTCCTTCTCTGTGTCTAGGCGGACTGGCCCTTCTCTTTCTTTCTTTTCTTTCTCTCTTTCGCCTCTCCCCCTTTACCTCCCCACTCCTTTTATTTTTGTACTGGGGACTGACCCCAGAGGCACTTTATCACTGATTCACACTAAATTGCTAAGGCTGGCCTCAAACTTTTGATCCTCCGGCCTCGGCCTCCTGAGTTGCTGGGATTACAGGCATGCACCACTGTGTCTGGCTCATATTGTCAGAATCCTTTGAATAACACTGTGGATTACACACAAGCCATCCTATCTGTCTGGCCGTCCCTCACCAATATTGTCCTATTTAATATCTTCCCTTTCTAGAAATGTCAGAGTACATGTTATTCTTTAATGATACTTTCTCTGATATCTACTTGTTCCCATTTTAGTTCTTGTTCTGTGGTTTCATAGAAGGAGCCCAGCTTTTCCCTGTGAAAACATCTTTCAGTTTGTAGGGTTAGATTTAAAAGTGTGACTTGTAGGCTACTTTTCACATTTAGAAACAGAAAGATTGAATGGGTTTGATCACCCCAGTATTATTACACTTTAGCACTGTCCTCATTACAGCAGATGACAACAAATATTTTTTGTTAAGTGTATGCAAAGAATGAATGCAAGCAATGTATTATTGAAAACAGTGATGAGACTTGCATAGATTAGATGTCACTTACTGCATGGTAAACTCTTTGTAGCATGAGAAGCACTACAAAAAAGTTATTAATTATTTAGCTACAAAGATCATGGACTCTTACTCATTATTTGGGGGGGGGAAGCATAAAAAAAGGAAGAATGTTTTTTAAATTTTTTTTATTGGTTGTTCACAACATTACAAATCTCTTGACATATCATATTTCATACATTAGAATCAAGTGGGTTATGAACTCCCATTTTTACCCCAAATACAGATTGCAGAATCACATCGGTTACACATCACATTTTTACATACTGCCATATTAGTGACTGTTGTATTCTGCTACCTTTCCTATCCTCTACTGTCCCCCCTCCCCTCCCCTCCCATCTTCTCTCTCTACCCCATCTACTGTAATTCATTTCCCTCCATGTTTGTTATCCCATTCCCCTCATAACCTCTTATATGTAATTTTGTATAACAATGAGGGTCTCTCTGCATTTCCATGTGATTTCCCTTTTTTTCTCCCTTTCCCTCCCACCTCATGTCTCTGTTTAATGTTAATCTTTTCTTCCTGCTCTTCCTCCCTGTTCTGTTCTTAGTTGCTCTCATTATATCAAAGAAGACATTTGGTATTTGTTTTTTAGGGATTGGCTAGCTTCACTAAGCATAATCTGCTCTAGTGCCATCCATTTCCCTGCAAATTCCGTGATTTTGTCATTTTTTAGTGCTGCGTAATACTCCATGGTGTATAAATGCCACATTTTTTTTATCCATTCATCTATTGAAGGGCATCTGGGTTGATTCCACACTCTAGCAATTGTGAATTGTGCTGCTATGAACATTGATGTGGCAGTATCCCTGTAGTGTGCTCTTTTAAGGTCTTCAGGGAAGAGTCCGAGAAGGGCAATAGCTGGGTCAAATGGTGGTTCCTTTCCCAGCTTTCCCAGGAATCTCCATACTGCTTTCCAAATTGGCCGCACCCGTTTGCAGTCCCACCAGCAGTGTACAAGAGTACCCTTTTCCCCACATCCTCGCCAGCACTCATTGTTGTTTGACTTCATCATGGCTGCCAATCTTACTGGGGTGAGGTGGTATCTTAGGGTGGTTTTGATTTGCATTTCCTTGACTGCTAGAGATGGTGAGCATTTTTTCATGTACTTGTTGATTGATTGTATATCCTCCTCTGTGAAGTGTTTGTTCATGTCCTTGGCCCATTTGTTGATTGGGTTATTTGTTATCTTATTGTCTAATTTTTTGAGTTCTTTGTATACTCTGGATATTAGGGCTCTATCTGAAGTGTGAGGAGTAAAAATTTGTTTCCAGGATGTAGGCTCTCTATTTACCTCTCTTATTGTTTCTCTAGCTGAGAAAAAACTTTTCAGTTTAAGAAAGTCCCATTTGTTGATTCTTGTTATTAACTCTTGTGCTATGGGTGTCCTATTAAGGAATTTTGAGCCCGACCCCACAATATGTAGATCGGAGCCAACTTTTTCTTCTATCAGACAGAGAGTCTCTGATTTGATATCTAGCTCCTTGATCCACTTTGAGTTGACTTTTGTGGATGGCGAGAGGAGGGGATTCAGTTTCATTTTGTTGCATATGGATTTCCAGTTTTCCCAACACCATTTGTTGAAGATGCTATCCTTTCTCCATTGCATGTTTTTAGCTCCTTTATCAAATATAAGATAGTTGTAGCTTTGTGGATTAGTCTCTGTGTCCTCTATTCTGTACCATTGGTCCACCCGCCTGTTCTGGTACCAGTACCATGCTGTTTTTATTACTATTGCTCTGTAATATAGTTTGAAGTCTGGTATCGCTATTCCACCTGATTCACACTTCCTGCTTAGAATTGTTTTTGCTATTCTGGGTCTTTTATTTTTCCATATGAATTTCACGATTGCTTTATCTATTTCTACAAGAAATGCCGTTGGGATTTTGATTGGCATCGCATTAAACCTGAACAGAACTTTGGGTAATATCGCCATTTTGATGATGTTAGTTCTGCCTATCCATGAACAGGGTACATTTTTCCATCTTCTGAGATCTTCTTCTATCTCTCTCTTTAGGGTTCTGTAGTTTTCATTGTATAAATCTTTCACCTCTTTTGTTAGGTTGATTCCCAAGTATCTTATTTTCTTTGAGGATATTGTGAATGGAGTGGTTTTCCTTATTTCCATTTCAGAGGTTTTGTTGCTGATATACAGGAATGCCTTTGATTTATGCATGTTGATTTTATAACCTGCCACTTTGCTGAATTCATTTATTAACTCTAGCAGCTTCTTTGTAGACCCTTTTGGGTCTGTTAAGTATATTATCATGTCATCCGCAAATAGCGATAATTTAATTTCTTCTTTTCCTATTTTTATGCCTTTAATATCTTTTGTCTGTCTAATTGCTCTGGGTAGTACTTCGAGAACTAAATTGAATAGAAGTGGTGACAGAGGGCATCCCTGTCTTGTTCCAGATCTTAGAGGGAATGCCTTCAGTTTTTCTCCATTTAGGATGATGCTAGCCTGAGGTTTAGCATATATAGCTTTTACAATGTTGAGGTAAGTTCCTGTTATCCCTAGTTTTTCTAGTGTTTTGAACATAAAGGGATGCTGTACTTTGTCAAATGCTTTTTCTGCATCTATCGAGATGATCATGTGGTTCTTATCTTTAAGTCTATTGATGTGGTGAATAACATTTATTGATTTCCATATATTGAACCAGCCTTGCATCCCAGGGATGAATCCTACTTGATCATGGTGCACAATTCTTTTGATGTGCCTTTGTATCCGATTCGCCAGAATTTTATTGAGGATTTTTGCATCTAGGTTCATCAGAGATATTGGTCTGTAGTTTTCTTTCTTTGAGGTATCTTTGTCTGGTTTCGGAATCAGGGTGATGTTGGCCTCATAGAATGAATTTGGCAGAGCTCCCTCTTTTTCTATTTCCTGAAATAACTTGAAAAGTATTGGTATTAATTCTTCTTTAAGGGTTTTGTAAAACTCCGCTGTATACCCATCCGGTCCTGGGCTTTTCTTGGTTGGAAGTCTTTTGATTGCTTCTTCTATTTCATCTATTGATATTGGTCTGTTTAAGTTGTGAGTATCCTCCTGACTCAGTCTGGGCAAATCATATGACTTAAGGAATTTATCGATGTCTTCACTATCTTCTATTTTATTGGAATATAGGTTTTCAAAATAATTTCTAATTGCCTTCTGTATTTCTGAAGCGTCTGTTGTAATATTGCCTTTTTCATCCCGTATGTTAGTAATTTGAGTTCTCTCTCTTCTTCTCTTCATTAGCATGGCTAGGGGTCTGTCGATCTTATTTGTTTTTTCAAAGAACCAACTTTTTGTTTCGTTAATTTTTTCAATAGTTTCTTTTGTTTCAATTTCATTGATTTCCGCTCTGATTTTAATTAATTCTTGCCTTCTGCCACATTTGCTGTTGTTTTGCTCTTCCTTTTCTAGGGCTTTGAGATGAAGTGTGAGCTCATTTATTTGTTTGTTTTTCCTTTTTTTGAGGAATGACCTCCAGGCGATGAATTTCCCTCTTAAAACTGCTTTCACTGTGTCTCATAGATTCCGATATGTTGTGTCTGTATTTTCATTTATCTCTAAGAATTTTTTGATTTCCTCCTTTATGTCTTCTGTAACCCATTGATCATTCAGTAACGTATTATTCATTGTCCATGTGATGTAGGATTTTTCTTTCCTTCTTTTATCATTGATTTCCAGTTTCATTCCATTATGATCTGATAAAGTGCATGGTATTATCTCTACCCCTTTATATTTACTGAGTGTTGCCCTATGGCATAATATATGATCTATTTTTGAGAAGGATCCATGTGCTGCTGAGAAAAAAGTATATCCATTTGATGATGGTTGATATATTCTATATATGTCAGTTAAGTCTAGGTTATTGATTGTGATATTGAGGTCAATAGTTTCTTTATTCAACTTTTGTTTGGAGGATCTGTCCAATGGTGAGAGAGGTGTGTTGAAGTCACCCATGATTATTGTGTTGTGGTCTATTTGATTCTTGAACTTGAGGAGAGTTTGTTTTATGAACGTCGCAGCCCCATTATTTGGTGCATAAATATTGATAATTGTTATGTCTTGTTGGTGAATGGTTCCTTTTAACAGTATATAATGTCCTTCCTTATCCCTTTTGATTAACTTAGTCTTAAAGTCCATTTTATTCGATATGAGAATGGCCACCCCTGCTTGCTTACGAGGACTGTGTGCGTGGTATATTTTTTCCCAACCTTTTACCTTGAGCCTGTGTATGTCTTTTCCAATCAGATGTGTCTCCTGGAGGCAGCATATTGTTGGATTTGTTTTTTTAATCCATGTTACCAGCCTATGTCGCTTTATTGGAGAGTTTAAGCCATTAACGTTTAGAGTTACTATTGATATATGGTTTGTACTTCCTGCCATGTTTGATTATTTATCTCTCTTTTTTTTCTAATTTAGTTTGTTTCTCCATGATTAACTTTCCCCCCATCCTCTGTCTTTACCGAGGCACTTCCCGCTGATGGTTTTGGTTATTGTTTTTCATTTCTTCCTCGTGTAGAGTTTTGATCAAGACGCTTTGCAATGCTGGTTTTCTGGCTACAAATTCTTTTAGCTTTTGTTTATCACGAAAGATTTTTATTTCGTTGTTGTATCTGAAGCTTAATTTTGCTGGATACAGAATTCTTGGTTGGCATCCATTGTCTTTCAGTGTTTGAAATATGTTGTTCCAGGATCTTCTCGCTTTCAGAGTCTGTGATGAAAAATCCGTTGTTAACCTTATTGGTTTACCCCTAAATGTAATCTGCCTGTTTTCTCTTGTAGCTTTTAATATTTTCTCTTTGTTCTGTATATTGGATATCTTCATAACAATGTGTCTTGGCGTTGGTCTACTGTGATTTTGTGTGCTCGGTGTCCTGTATGCATCTACAATTTGCATATCTGTTTCCTTTTTTATTTCTGGAAAGTTTTCTGTAATTATTTCATTCAGCAAGGTACTCATTCCCTTGGTATGAATCTCTGTGCCTTCCTCTATCCCGATGACTCGTAAGTTTGGTTTTTTTAAGTTATCCCAAATCTCTTGGATGTTTTTCTCGTGATTTTTTACCAGCCTATCTGAGTTGGCTAGACTCTTTTCAAGATGATATATTTTGTCTTCATTATCTGACGTTCTGGCTTCTACTTGCTCCACTCTGTTAGTGATACTCTCGATTGAGTTTTTAATTTGGTTTATCATTTCCTTCATTTCTAGAATTATTGTTTGATTTTTTTAATAATCTCTATCTCCTGATAAAGATGCTTAACTTCTTCTTTTATCTGTTTATGTAATTCATTTTCAATCTGATCTTTAAGGTTCCTTTCCATCTGTCTAAGGTGTTCCTTGAGTTCTTTATATGGCCATTTTTCTGCATGGCAAACTCTTTGTAGCATGAGAAGCACTACAAAAAAGTTATTAATTATTTAGCTACAAAGATCATGGATTCTTACTCATTATTTTGGGGGGGTAAGCATAAAAAAAGGAAGAAAGTTTTTTTAAAAAAAGAACATAAATTTGTGTACCGCAGCATTCTTTTCATCAAATAGTTTTAAACTTGATTTCAAAAATTGCATCATGCAACTTTAGTGCTCCAGCTACTAAAGTTATGTGTATTTCTTTGAAATAAGTTAAGGCACTTTAAACATTAAACCAGATGACTCCCGGTAACTAGCTTTGAAAGTTAGTCCAGAATTCTGAATTACATTTTCACATTTGGATTTTCAGAAAGTGAAGGAGAAAAGAAAATGGAGGAATGAACATTTGACAAAATTTCCCCCATCTGATATTCTTTGGGCAAAGGGAAAGAATAAGAGCATGTGAGATTCTAGGAGCCAAGAGACAGTCCTAAGAGGAAATGAGTTTGAATCAGTGGATGTAGGAAAGATACTGGAGAGAAAAACAACCAACGTGAAGGGTAAGAAGAATATATGCAAATGCACAAAGAATTTCATTGGAATTGGAAATGCTTTGAAGGAAAGAATGGATTTCTTATTTTATGCCAAACTCTAAGAATCTTCTCAATGAAAGTTCCAAAAGAATAAAAGAAAGACATTTGTGAAAATCATTCTGAGGTTTCTTTAAAGAATATTTTCAGATAATTTCCAACATGCTACTGGAAATCAAAATGACATAGTTTACAGAATAGAGCAAATGCCAAAAGGTAACAGCCACGTGCACAAAAACAGATTATTTGTAATTTCAAAACGCAGCCCTATTTCCACACTGACACTGACAGGGGTGCAAAACTGGTTACCAATTGCTTTGCCAGTAGAACTTGGAGTTTCAAGTTTAGATTAGCAAAGGATCCTTCCCTCAGAGGGTACCTACAATCTCAATTCCCAGAGATGCCTCTATGGCTCTGTCTTCTATTTCTTTTTTATGTATTTTTAAAATTTATATATGACAGCAGAATGCATTACACTTCCTATTACATATATAGAGCACAATTTTTCATATCTCCGGTTGTATACATAGAATATTCATACTAATTCGTGTCTTCGTACATATACTTTGGATAATAATGTTCATCACATTCTGCCACCATTAATTACCCCGTGCCCTCTCTCTTCCCCTCCAACCCTTCTGCCCCATCTAGAGTTCATCTATTCCTCCCATGCTCCCTCTCCCTATCCCACTATGAATCAGCCTTCTAATATCAAAGAAAACATTCAGCATTTGATTTTTTGGGATTGGCTAACTTCACTTAGCATTATCTTCTCTAACTCCACCCAGTTACCTGCAAATGCCATGATTTTATTCTCTATCTTCTTTATATAAATGTTTTTTCACTTCTGTTTTTTTTCAGACCTAGAGGAGGTTCTGTGTTTCTCATTGCAGAGATTTCTGGTTTAAGCAGCAACTACCAGACCTGAAAGTAGCTGAGACTGGAAAGTTTTCAATTGGAATTAAAATGAGGTAGTCTGAATGGATGTATAAGTCCATTTCTGATGAAGTGGGGTGAGAAGACTTTCAGAGGGATGTGCAGCTGGCTGGGAGATGGTAGGGACATCAACGGGGACAAAAAACACTGGGGCCAGGGCCAACAGAGTCAGAAACTAGACCTGAGTCTCTGGCCACTCTGCTGAGCAGAGGGGTTGCCTCTGCCAACGTGACTTCCCTCTGCTGCCCTCTGTGGTGAGCTCTTTATAGGCTTCTCATGCTCCATGGTGGTGATTCTTTCCCAAAGCCCAAAGATTTCCCTTATCTTCCTCCTTGCCCATGTGCCCACACCAGCCCCTTTTTTTTAGCTCTCTCTCCACCAGCTTCCAATGACACTCTTCTTCTATCTCTCACCTTTTTTTCAACTCAAGGATCAAGTCTGCAAATTTTGCATCTACTCTTTGGAGTCTTTGCTGTACTTCTCTACAGGAGGTAGGAAAAAGCCAGTGGATTGGTTGCCAATAACTTCAGCACAGTCTCAGGTAAGCATCTCTCCTTCAGGGGCTACTACTTTAGAGAAAATGGCACCCAGAAGTCAGGAAGTCCAATTCTCTTCCACGTAGCTTGCTATCTGGCTTTGTGAGCAGAGGAAAGTCACCCAGCTCAGCTCCTATCCTTCACAACCAGAAACTTCTCCAATTCCTACTCATAGCTCAGACCCAAGTTCTCTCTTCACTTTCCCTTGTTTGGTGGACATGTCACAGAACACAATGTCTTCTCTTGTGTTCACTAATCTACTGGCAGCTTATTCACCACTAGGTAGACTCTTTCTTCCCCCCATTCATCTGTCCCTGACCCTTCGGTCAGTCACTTCAGTACCAATTTTTAAGTACCAACTGTGTGCTAGACCTAATTTCTGAGTATGAATTAATCAGCAAAATGGTTGTATTTTCTATCATTAGACAGCTTATAGACCAATGTGAGGGAGATAGAAAGAAACAATAAAAAATTGATACAATATAGAAGGGGTGCAAATGGAATCAACTCATCAGAAATCTTTCCTTATTCCCACATCTTTCTCTGAGCTTAAAGTAAATAGGCCCCATATATGAGATCCAGATAATTCTAGCATCTTGAGACTGCAGAATTGATCTTTGTGCAGTGGCTATGATCTTTGAAAGACTCTTCAAGAACAGAAATTGATAAGAAAGCTGAGTAGCATTGAAACTTCCAAGAGGTTTCCTTAATGTTCAGAACATGTTATGTAAAAGATATTGTTTGGAAATAGGTCCAAGCCCATATCATTCATTCATTCATTCTCTCTCTCTCTCTCTCTCTCTCTCTCTCTCTCTCTCTCTCTCTGTATCAGTGCATGTACTTGAAGATGGATTCATGAATAAATAATATACCCCACTTATTTTGTCTTCTTGCTGCCTACTTTCAAAGTTTCAAGCCACTGGAACCTCTTAGAAATAACTTATATGGTGACTTAAGGGGCCTTCATTAATTTCCGGTTAAGGAGATGGAAGGAAAAAGCAAAGGAAAACAAGAAAATATCTACAATCAAAAATTGCATTGTTTCCTCATTTAGTTTTTCAAAAGGTGATTCATAGTTTTAAAGACAGTAATGATGTCTATTCAGCAATAAAATAATTATTTAACCTGTCAAGCAGTAAAATAATTATCCAAACATTTTCTTTCTTTTAAAGTAGACTGACTGGAGAGTTTCCAAGTGTGGGTTGATGATCATGAGAGGAAGTTATTGAAGATTGGTATAACCATAACCTAGAGTCAAGAAGTCCAATGTCTTATTATTCAGCTAAACACTGTTACCCACCTGTGGTAGTGAATGGAATCTACAGGACTAAGTTGTACGTGTGCCTGTGTGCTCATCATTGTTTAATTTAAATTCATAATAAACTTGATAAATTCAACGAAATGCCAGGAAATATGATTTTGAAATTTAGTAAGTCAATAGGAAGATACAAATAATGTGAAATCTACAAACTCACCTTTACATAAACTTTAGAGGAGTCATTAATCATATTCACATGATTAAGTATCTTATTTTGAACTTAAAGATAAAACTAACACTTCAAAACTCAATGTTACAAAAAGCCATACTGATAATTATTTCCAATTTGATTTTTTTACTTATTGGAAATTAAGACTTTCCCCCTCACAATATGTTATTTACAGAAATGCCCTTGTAAATAGGAATCTGAAACCTGTTGATATTTTTTGGTTCACAAAATGCAAAAATACCAAATATCAGATGCTGAAAACAGTTTTTGTCTTTTTAAATAGTGTTTAACATGCTGTTGAAAGTTAATGTACATTTTAATATATATTTAATCCTCAAGCCAAACATGTCATAATTAAGTTGGTGTTGACAGATTATGCTTTTTCTGATGAAATTTAAAATAAAATGAATCACTCATGACACATGCTAAATGGTAAACAAGTCAAAATTTATCTACACTAGTTCAAATATTATTAATGCTCTTCCCAACCCCCAAATCTACATGATTCACAGAGTCATTTACTTCAGGTCTTTACTCAAAAGTCACATTTTTAGCAAGGTCCTCACTGGTCGCTCAGTTTAAGCTGCGATACATTGTCTAGCATCCCTCTGACCCATCTTCTTTCCGTGGATTAGTTTCTACTTGGCATTTGGCACTCTCCCACATACTACAGATATTACTTTCCAATTACTTATATTTATTATCCCCACGAGGGCCAGGAGTTTATAAGTCATGTGTGCTAACATATTCATATCTAGAATAATGTCTGACCCTTAACTGGTGCTCAATTAAATATTTTTTGAAAAAGAATGAGATAAACATAAAAAAATGTTTAAACATATTGATCTAAGAGGAAACATTTCTACTCCAATACATTGATATGCAATATACTATCATTAATGTTGTTACATATTTTTATATCTTAACATTTTTATGGGGCTTTGCGATATTAGTTTTTTAAATTCAATCTGCCAGCATTTTTTATTTTTGCATTACTATTCTTAATACACCATTATACCATATTAGTTTTTTAATATGTAAAATGGGAAAATGTTAGGAAAAGAGCTGTATTATAATTTTGATTCTCTTTAACTAGACCTTGAGCTTTTGTGATTATTCATTTACAAATTTCTCTTTCTTTGTTTCTCTTGTGCTGCCAGAGTTCATAGTTGATGCTCAAAAATAGTTATTGAATGAGTAAATGATAAAGTTTCAGAGGGAGATTGATACAAGGTAGTTTGGGACTGAATTCTCAGGATACCCATATGTACCACGCTATTGCACATTTATTATAAACAATGTACCTTTGGGTTACTCAACCTGATGACTGTTCATCAGATGCTTCCTCAGTCTCCTGTTTCCTCCTCCCCATTCACTCCAACTACAGTGCCGATGTCAAAGAAATATTCATGGAAAGATGTACCCATTGTTGAGAGTACAAGTTACTGGGCTGGGAGTAGGTAGGGGGCGTGTGGTTACTGAATGTATAAAGACCACTGGGTAAACATGATCAGAAAGAGTGGAAAACGAACACAAACTGAATGGAAAATGAGAAATTGAAATGGCCTTTTCTCTGTTGGGGAAAAGTACATAACTTACACTGATCTCAGAGTGAAGGAAGAAAAGTGACTATAATTTTCTTCAATCACAGAAGTGAACACTGAGGAGGATGAGATCATAAGTCACTGTCTCTTTCCCGTCTGTTTTTAACTGCCCAGGACACAACTGTATTTTTCTTGAGGAAAGGAAAAGACTGAAGCACTCTCACATCTTCTGAGAATATCTGTACAATGGAGGTTAAGGACACAGGTCCAACTTGGGTTACTGGTCTAGGCTTGAAAGAAGAAAGGGGCAGCATTGGAGGGGCAGGGAATGACTGTTTCACCACTAGATGTGGAACAGGTCAACACTTGAGTCATGATGTACCTATAATCCCACAGCAAGACTGTAGTGCAGGTTATATTTGAAAATTGTAATTTCGATATTCTAACCTACAAAGAGTGGACCATAAATAATTAGCAGATTATTTATTTTCTTAGGAAAACTATTTTTCATAAAATATCTCCCACAACCTTTATCCTACATTTGTTTCTGCTCCCAACTGGACATGCTGAAGTTCCAAGGGCATGCATTCTGATTTTTTTTTTTTAAACATCCTCAGCACCGACTTACCTTCTTTGTATAAATAACTTGCATGCAAAATGCTTTTCCTCCAAAGTCTCAAGGAGCATTGGGAGAGGGTAATTAAAGCAGCCTGTTTCTGCAGCACGTTCTGTCTGTTTTTTCTTTTCATTATTAGATGTGATGACACATTTGCCTGTGTGGCTTCCCACAGATGGCATAGAAATTTTGTGATCAAATGGTAAGAGTAAACCAACTGTCGTCTCAGATCACAGCTTTCCATGTTGTTCCCCCTGTGCAGGAATCTCACTTTAATAAAATACTTGCCTCTTTTAAAGTGGTATTATCTGCTACACAGAACACTTTGGAATAAACTGGAAAACTTTGAAAATGCAAATAACCAGCTAGTTTTATGCCATGCGTTTTGACTTTGATACAAAAGAGAATTAATTTTAAAAGTCTCCCCACGGAAAAATGAATGATTAAAACAATTTAACTCAGTGATTTTTGTTTACCAGAGAGGTCAAAATAAGAATGAGAGTTTGGATTTTCTTGAAATTTTGTGGATCGATAAGGAAAATACTGTGACCTCTCTTTTTCTAAAAGCTTTTATGTCGGTTCTGAATTTATTTATACTTTTAATAGACACAAATATCTACACCTTTAAGCAAGATTCTTTGTTCAGAAAAAAAACAACAGCAACAACAATAACTAATTAGGAAAAGAGTCTTCTAAAAAGAAGAGCAAAAAAAAATACCTTTGGTAAAGTGGCAATTATAACATTTATTTTTAAAAACTTAAAAATTGGCCTTTACCTTCAGAACAAAAGGAAGAGATAGATTGCACATAGATTGTTTTGAATGTTAGAAATATGATGGAAATTCATTGTGCCCCCTTCAATTATGTTTATCATTGGTGTTTTGGCCAAAGGTACTAGTAATAAAATGAATCAGAAGAAGCCAAAGATCTGATTTAGTAGGTGAACCTCAGGAAAAAAAAAAAAGGTTGGGTTGGAATGGTTACTTGGAAAAAGAGTAGAAGTCAAAAGCTGCCTCTCTGAATAGGGAAGAGAAGGGCTTTGGAACTGGAGAAGGTGGAAGAGGCCTTTGAATCCCAGTGTGGGATCAGTGAGTATTCACCTCAATGTCTATAGAAGCTACTCTGAAGTAAGAGAAGTTCAAGAGAAAATGTAGCCTGGAATATTTTAGATCCTAAAGCATGTAATGCAGAATTACATCAAAGAGTAATTGATAACAGATGAAGCTTAGTATAGTGGAGTCAGTGGTGAAAAATGATGTGATATTTGAAGTCTGTGTTGGGCTTTCCCACCAAGTTGTGTCTGTACTCAAGCAAATCGTTTAATCCCTCTGAGTCTTACTCCTACGTGAATAAACCCAGGGGCTGTATTAGATGAACTACCAGATGACTAACAACCCAGAGACTCTATAGTTCATCATGGGAACTAGACTTTGTATTTGTTTTGATCTTATTAATTTGCTATAAGCAATCACTCTGATGATTAAGAAAAATTCAATATAATGATTGGGATAAAATAACAATAGAAATTCATTCTTGAATGTAATGGGATCTGAAATTCCATCCTTGAGGTTGAATAATTTTGGAATTTAGCTAATCTTAAAAACGTGGAGAAATTACCAATTCTCTTGAGCTTAGGCTAATCCAGTTCAAATCCTAACTGTCCACTCTCTGTGTTTTGAGAAATTATTTTACCTCTGTAACTTTTTCTTTTTTTCACTAAATTGTGGAAACCTCGTTAACCAGGCCTTGAGGTTGTTTTGAGAATTAACTGCAGCAAGGTAAGCAAAATGTCTGGTTCACAATGTAATTATTTAGATTGATTCTCATAGTAAAATATCACCTTGAATGGGTCTTATTTCCTATATATCTGAATTTAGATTTTGTACTTGTTTTAACTTTTCTACCTTGTTTACCATAAACATCGATTTTAATGTTAAGAACAATTTGCCAAGATGATTAGATTAAAATAAGAGTCATTTTATTTAGACCACATGGTCTAGTTATAATGCGCACAATGACTGGATATTTTCTTGCCTTAGCTTCACTGTATTAATTATATAAGCAGTCACTTAAAATTGCAAATCATTTATTGCTCTATAAAGAAGGAATTGATTGACAAACATCTGGGCTATTTTGTTTTTGTTAGGTTATTGTTCCTTTAAATAATTGTTTTCATGAACTATAACTTCTTTGGAAGAAGTAGATGTTAATAGTTAAATACTTCTGATACCAGAAGGAAATATATATAGACAAATGGGTAGAATAAAATTAAGAAGCAGACTTTCATGTTTATAAAAATTGATCTTCAACAATAGGGCCCCAAAAATTCAATGTTGGAGAGTAGCCTTTTCAACAAATGGTACTGAGATAATTGAGTGTGCACATGTAAAAGAATAAAGCTGGATTTCTACCTCACCATATGAAAAATTAACAAAAGTAGATGATATACTAAATATCAATGGTAAAACAAAATAAAAATCCTTAAAAGAAAACATAAGCATACATCTTCATGACCTTGGATTAAGCAATGATTTTTTAGATATAACACTCAAAGCATAGGCAACAGAAGAAAAAATAGATACATTGAATTTTATTCAAATAAATAGTTTTATATTTCAAAGGATAATGACTCCCCCTTTAAAAAACAGAATGGGGAAAACATTTTCAAATAATATATCTAATAAGGGTCTTAAATACAGAATATTAAAAAAACTCTATAGACTCAATAAGAAGACAACAGTTTTTTTAAAAAAAATGGGGCAAAGTATCTGAATATGTATAGCCAATAAGCAGATGTAAATCTTTGATGATTATCATCCATAGAGAAATGTAAATCAAAAGTCTGATGAGACACTGTCTCAGACTTACAAGGATAGCTTTAATTAAAATGACATACAATAATAAATGTTGGTGAGAAACAAGATCCCTTACACACTGCAGGTGGGAATATAAAATAATGTAACCACTTTAGAAAACACTATGGCAATTAACTCAAAAGATTAAAAACAGATTTACCTTATGATCCTGTAATTCTACTCCTCCTTATACAACTAATAGAAATGAAGACATATACCAATATTTAAAACTTATGTATAAGTATTCCTGGAAGTACTGTTCATAATAGTTCACATGTGGAACCACTGATGAATGGATAAATGAAATGTGGCATATCCATATTATAGAGGATTATCTGACCACAATAAGGAATGAAGTGCTGATGTAAGCTACAACATGAGTGAACCTTGAAAACATACTAAAGCTGTAATGGAAACCAGTCACAACACTCCACCAGTAGATCATATTTATATAAAATATTGATAATAGTCAAATCTATAGAGACAAAAAAATAAATTAGTGATTGCTCAGATCCTGAGGGACTGGGGAGTGATGGGGATTGACTGACAATTGGTATGGGGTTCTTTTGGGGTTGATGAAAATCTTCTAAACTTAATTGTGATGATGTTTGTATAAATCTGTGAATATACTGTGAACCATACAATTGTACTAGATGAGTGAATTATATGGTATATGATCTATATTTCAATAAAATTGTTACATGGCAAAAACACATGAGAAAGATATCAGGCAATTTATTTAATATATTTTTAAAATTGAAATCTAATGTGCTATTTTAGGGAAATTTTTTTCTAGTTAAACCTATAAAATGAGATTAAGAATGGTGGAAATTATCAAAATAATACCAATACATCAAAGAACCTGTTTTGAGTTTTTAAATAACTATCTTGGGTGTCCATTTTACCTTGTGCATTTGTTTCTGGCACCATTTTTTAGTTTAAGTATCTGTGAAATAGCTTTTATAAGGCATATAGCTATTAAAAATGTCTTTTAAAAAGTTTTTCACATGATTTCTAATGTTTTGTTCATAAATGTTAGTTCCCACTCAAACAGTCCCAGTTCTTTGTCCAAATTCATGGACTGCCTTCATGGGGAGCTGTAAAGTACTTTCTGACTATAAGAATAGCCATACTCAACTGTGATGCAGAAGGAGAAGGGTTTTGCTACAAAGTATAGATCAAACTATGTTTTTAATTCCCAGAATTTAAATCTATGTCAATCTCTAGAAAGCAAATACATGTATTTGAAAAAAAGGAGACCTAGATGTTAGTGAATTATTATAAGTCCATCCTGCCAATTAAAAAAATACTTAGTTAAAAAAGCTCAGTGAAATGATTTCAGTAGAATGATGGCATATTATGGTTCCTATGTATTGAAATTTAGAATGAAAACAGATGCAGAGAAATAGTCATGAACTCAGAGGAGAGAATATGAAAGATTTATAATTGAGTTCAATTATAAAATTTAAACAGAAATATTAAGCAAAAATAATTATCCAAATTGTGGAAGGATTGTATTTAACCCCCAATCCAGTGAATTCCATGGTTCATCTGCCTTGAAAAAAATTCTGGAGTAGCAACGCTTGTACTAAGACTAAGGTAATCCACATCCTAAAGATTCTGCACATACAAATCTACCTTATTCTCAATATGGAAGGCTCTGCATACATAGGGGCTCTCTCTTAAACATCCACCCTTATAAATGCTTTTAGAGCACCACTTGCTTTCACAGCTCAGTGATCTGCTCCAGAATAAAGCACTAGCTTACAGACTTGATTGTGTTGTATATTTCAACATAATGGTAGGCAGAAAAATGGACCCTCAAAGATATCATCGTGATCTCCTATACTTGAAAATATTTATCTAACATGGTAAAAGAGATTTTGAAGGTGTAATCAAGTTAGACATCTTGAAATGGGAAGACGGTCTTGAATTATTTGGGTGGGCTCACTGTAATCACAAGAACTGCCGGAGTGTCAGAACCTGGGAGAGAGATCGAAGATGCTATGCTCCTGCTTTGAAATTGTGGATGGGACACAAGATATGGAATGCAAGCATCCTATAGATGCTGGAAGACCCAAGGATATGGATTTTCCCCTTTCTTTGCAGAAGGACCACAGCTCTGCTGACACCTTGCTTTCATTACAGTGAGACTTCTGATACAAATTGTAAGAAATTTGTGCTGTTTTAAGTCATTAAATTTGGGGTCATTTGTTATAGCTACTATATGAAACTAATACAACTCTCTCATTAATTGTGGAACCCATTCTCTCTCCAGGTGGTAGATTCAGCATTATATATGTGCTAGCATGATGCATGGCTGCATTGACTAAAGAAGAAGTGCCAAACACCCAGGCAGCCTTCCTACCCTATATGCATATACTCATATACTTATAAACATGCATATATGTACTAACTTCTGCAGATTTTCGTGCTATTACTTTAGAAATTCTTGTAGGTGAGCATGTACTTCAGATGTTATACACTTACCTAAAGTGGAAGGAATTTGTGAGCAGCTCCTTAATTTGTGGGGAACTGAAAAATTGAGGATGCTTTTCTGGTACATAGTAACCATTTGACCAAGTAATTCAGGCAGAGGTCTTCACAATGGCCCCTCCTTGACGTTTCCATTGAACTTTAGGCTTAAAAACTGTCTGAGGCTGAGATCGTGGCTCAGTGGCAGAGTGCTTGCCTCGAGTGTATGAGGCACTGGGTTCAATCCTCAGCACCACATAAAAATAAATAACTAAAATAAAGGTATTGTGTACTACAACTAAAAAAAATATTTAAAAAAACTTGAGGATAACACACAAGTACCAACTTTTTGTGACATTGTGTGGGCCTCTGAAGGATGAGGAGTGGGGGCACAGTGTCTCAGGGTCCAGGTGGAAGATCCCTAGAAATTGTCAAGTGGGTGTGTTAGCCACAGAAGCAAAAGGGTTTTAGTCACTCTGAGTTCCCATATTTCCAGGAGTTGAAATAGAAGAAGTGTCAAAAGGAGAGGCATGAAAACATATAGGATGATAGCCCCTTTTGAAATAAAAAGGTTAAAGAAAAAAAGAAGCAAGCAATAACAATAACAACAACAAACTTTAAATTTTAAAAGGGATTTATTAACGGTTAACAGATATACATGATTAATGGAGCCTGAAAATAGTCAGTTTACCATGGATTCTTCAGCTAGAAACCCGGGGAAGATCCTGAGATGCCAAAATGCTTTCCACTGAATCCAAAGAGAATACCTTAAAGGTCCTCCCTATTCACTAAAAAACAAAACAGACAACAAACAAACAAAAAGTCACTCATATGCCCTGGATCTGGGGTATTTTGTAAGCAAAAGTTTCCCATAATACTGAGCATAATAGGATGCTCCTTGGCAATAATTTCAATGATATGGAAACTTAGGTATGATAAGATCCACAACTTATTTTTTTTCCCAAAGAGGCCAATTCAATTACTTCACTAGAATTTCATCCCTTGATGAATAACAGTGGTATTCATAATTCAAGTTTTACCTAAATTAATTTTTATGTGAGGGCTAGGAAAAGTCTTATGAATTTTTACTTTATGTGTTCAGGATGTGATTTGACTCTTCTAGTGGTCTATATTTAAACTATTCCTTACGAGTTATCAGGAGAATATGTGCTACCTTATTAATGCAAGTCAGCAGAGCCTTCCTTTGAAGTTACCCCTCCCACATTATGCCAAACACCCTGAACTTAAGTGTTGCTTTTCACTGACATTATTGATTCATTTTTATGCAACAAAACCAAAAGGAATTACTTGCAGAATCCTAGAAAATAATTTCTGCAAAGCATAGGATGTTACTTGCAAAAGTATTGCAATTTTTAGGAAGAATGCATTTTTAAATGAGGTTTAACCTGTATACACAATTTTAGTCCTTCTTACCTATGGCATACCATCGTTTGTGCTGAATGAATATCTAACAGTAACTCAGTAAAGAGGATTTTGTCACTTAAATATCCTAATATCCTCTGTTTTTCTCTTTTGGTAAGTTTGGTTTACAACCACATAATACACTCTTTTTTGAGCACTTGAAAAATACCCAAAAGATTATATTTGATATTCCAGTTCCAAGCATTTAGTTTTCTGTTTCCTTTAAGTGGAATGATATAATTAGGAAATAGGTTTTGATGAGTTTTGGGCTTTGTGTAGATTATACTTGGTGGGAGACTATCATATTTACATAATGGATTTTTAAAAAACAGTCTTCTTTAATAAAGGTGAGTTGAGTGGAGAGTTATAATGCTATGGATTCAGATAGAAAAAACACGATAATATGAAACAATTTCCAAATGAACAGTTGGCTTAAAACTTTTCATTGTTATATTTATTTATTTATTTATTTTTATTTTATTTATTTATCTTTTTTTATTTTTTGGTGTGCTCTCAAATGGTTGTCTACCATGAACACAAATATCTGGTAAGAAAAACAAATATCTTCTCCCTGATTAGTAGTTCATGATTATTATCTACTTCAAATGTATAAAGAGATGGGGGTGGGTAGGTACTGCTTGGTCAAGGCTCCCTAATTTACTGGTGATGAGGTTCATAAATTCATCTCCTGAGAAGACAGGGATCCTTAGGGACAACCTCTTGACCTTCACCTTTCTCCTTTGTCTCTGCTAATATTACTCCTCTTTATCTTTTCACTCTGAACTGGAGATGGCAAAGATATTTTCTCAATATAAACTCTTAAATCAGTAAAATACACAGCAGTGCAGTTTAAATAAAATGTCCTTTTAGTAAGATTGGGCTTTATCATTAAGATTGTTTCCTTTTTCCCAGAAAGATCTGGGATATTAATATTGATGACAAGGATTATAATTTCCATTCATTGACAGCTTGCCAGATATTTGGCATCCTGTGAAACTCTCTTAACCCATTTTCTGTATCAAGAATATGATGTAGATACTATTCCAGTCTCTGTTTTACAAATTGAGAAACTGAGGGTCAGACAGATTAGGTAATTTGCTCGAGGTTGAATAACCACGTTGGGTGATAATTGGGATTTGAAGGTAAAATGGTCACTTGAAGTATTTTAGGCTTATGGTCAACAACTATAAAATGTTGAGATTGGATAGATAAATAAGTAAACAGCAATACACAGACTGGGAATATGCTAGGTTCATTTGTTGTTGCTCATTCACATGCAAAATATATTTTTTAAAAATATTGGATATATATGTTTATATATGTACATGCATATACATATACATATATATGTATACGTACGTATATACATATATATATATATATACACACACACACACACATATATATGTACATATTTTTTTTAAATCCAGAGAGTTCTCACAAAAAGTCTGGATTACTGTCTATTCATAAAAACTCAGAACATCTGATATTTCTTGCTTACGTTCTGTCATGGCCAAGACTGACTAGAGCTAAGTGTCCCTTTTAAAGGAGGTGAGTACTTTCCAATTCTCCATTTGATCTGTGTGGGAGCTTTACTCATTTAGGCCATTTCCCTGATTTCTGTAGATGTTTGAGATATGGCTCCAGAATTAACTGATTCTTGATGAATACTTGGTTTTTAATTCAGTGATTCTAGATCCACAATACAAGATCAATTTTTTAGTAAACTACCTTTCCTATTACCTAAATATGGCCTCAGTCTACAATGACTGGAAATCTCTTTGGAAGTTTACATTATAAAGTTATAGAACTAGACATAAAATCCATCCTAAATTCCTTTCTGAGGAAATTCAAGAGCTAGAGTGTACCAGTTTCTGCCAAGATTTCTTAAGAGTGCTCACACAATATTTATACAGTGCCTTCCCAGGCACATTAGTGAGTGAGAAGATTGTGAAAGTCTTTAGTTCACGTCATGCATGTTTTTGTGAGATGAATATTTTCATTTTCACACAGGCAGGGGTGAATGATATGCAAAATATGAATAATGGAATGGGTTATTTGTTTTCTAATTGATGCTTTAATTAAGATGTTTCTCCCATTGGCTATAAAGAAGGCTGTTAGCAAAGATGCTGGTGGAAAATGTAATGGGATCTGCTTCTTCATAAAGTATTTTATAATTCTGTAAAACTTACCCTCTAGCACCTACTTGAATGTAATGTTGTTTAGGCCAGCAAACTAACTACTACAACCATGTATTACTTATTGAAGATATATAAATTATGTATATGAAATTACATATGCATATATACAAAAAATTCTTTTCTAACAACCGATAAACAAAATTTAAGTACAAAAATAATGTACCACCCCAAAGCACATCATATGACAGTCTTGTTTCCATCACACACAGAAACAAACAGCTTGTTTTAATAATCAAATATGTTTCCTAAGGGTCTTGTTAAATTGTTGAATGTAAATTGCAATTGGAATTGACTATTAAAGATCTTGGTAGAGTAGGTTAAACATCTGTTCAATTTATTACAATTTTATTTGTACTTCAGCTGTAACGGGGGCAATTAAGCCAATCAGAGCAAGCAAATCAAATCTAATTTACACTCTAATGGACTAAAAATGAATGGATAAACATTCTACTACTAGATCCAAATGATTAAACATGTCTCTAAGGATATTTTTTCCTATTTTAGAATACAAAATCATAGTGTTTATACTATAATTAACCATTTAAGGATCATGTAAACAAATCAAATATCTGTTTTTATAAAACTGCTAATTAAAATTTGAGAATACAATGAATTAGAACTTTTCTTAAATTAGACAAGTTTGCTTATAAAATCACTAATGAAAGTTTATGATTTATTTGAATGTGAAAATTAAAATAGAACTTACAGAAAAAAAATTTTAAATAAAATATTCATATTCATTTTATTTTGCCTTAGACCTGGGCTGCAATAAGGGAAATTAATAATGGATTTAGTATTGGGACTTAAAACTTTATTGATCTTTTTAGGTCTCGTACAACTTAGAAATGACAACTTGACAAAGCAAAAATGCAGCATCAAGTACAGCATTCAGGTAGAACAAGCTAACATCCATCTTATTAAAAGTCCAATGTCACTGAAACTGGCAAGGAGCTATCAACAGGAGTAAGCATCTCAAAATACAGGTGGAGCATTAAAAGGTGGCGATCCAGGCCAAACTTCCATCAGTGTCCTGGGAGCTCCTATCATTTCAGTTCGGAAAATATCAAACAAAACATCATTTTATGACATGCAGTAGTTTGAACATTGATTGAATAGTTACTATGTAATAATATACCAAGCAAAGTGTTAGGCTTTTTAATATACTACTTACTTTACTTGGAGAGCTAAAATTTCCTCACTTTGGGATAATAACTGTAGAGCCATGATGGTATTTTGTCTAATTTTTGGAAACTATACCTTTTAACACTTCAACTGGCCCTTCAGTTGAGCACTCTGGTAGCACTTGCATAATTTAGTTGGGGACCAAAGGGCTTGGCAGAGGCCATCTTTTGCTTCCACTATCTGATGAAAGTACACTAAACAAGGTCTATTTCCTCTAAGGAAAGATCTGACAGTGGCCTTTGGTCTTGTGTCTTAGAACACAGAGTCTAGTTTATTTCAGTGAGAATCCACCCAATCAGAGGAAGCTCCAGCCAGCCTAGACCTTCCCTGGCCCACTGCACAAGCTCCTTTCTCCTTCAGATGTGCTTTTCTCATAGTCTGGGAAACATGCATTTATTTATTTATTTATTTATTTATTTATTACACTATACTAACCACTTTCCTTGGGCACTGAATCTTTGCTACATGCTTTCCATCATCCATAGATAAAGCAACAGTTATTTATCCAGAAGCTTCTGCAAACATAGGTATGTGCTGGGTCCCATGATTTTAGGGAATGCATTTTATTATGTCTGGATAAATTCCTTACTCCATCTTCCTTCCCTGATTCCCTCCCTCCTTTCCTTTCTTCTTGGTCTTTTTTACTTCCTCAATATTTTGGAGATGCTACCAAGTATTAGGTAGTGTATATGTATGTGTGTGTGTGTGTGTGTGTATATATATATATATATATATATACATATATATTACTAATGATTTAACCTTGGAGGAGTAATTTACCACCAAGATGCATCCTCAACCCTTTTTATTTTGAGACAGGGCCTTGCTAAATTGCTGAGGCTGCCCTCGAACTTGTGATCTTTCTGTCTTAGGCTTCCTGAGTTACTTGATTATAGGTGTATACTCCCAGCCTGGCTAAGGAAGTATTTTTCTTTTTTCTTAAAAACACTGTGAATATTTAAGAGATCTAAGCAGAAGGTAAATCTGTCTATTTTCCTCTGTAGAGAGGAGAATGGACAGGATAGGAGCAAGAGCAGCCATACTTTGACCAGCTGGGAGAAGGCTGTAGAATCCAGTTGCAAGACTTGCTGGCTCCAGTTAGGATGATGGTGTTAATTAAGAAAAGTAGATAGATTTGCCAGGCACAATGGTATGTGGATTGGTCTTTAATCTTCTTTGTTTCAGGCATATTGTGCTGACCATTTGTATGGTACCTATCCTCCATCAATGATAAGCTTCAGACTCTTCTTTCTCTGCCACTTTGTCCATCTATATCTTCTTTTGCTGTCATCTTCTCTAAATGGTGGAATTCAATCTAATTTAGAAAAAAAACCAAACTTTCAACTCTGACTCTTCTTTTGAGTTCAACAACCCTTTTTGCTCCCAGGAGGTGTGAGGTAGAGCAGCTATGGAGTGGGGAGAGGTAGAGGGATGAGGACTTCAAGAACGTGTTTGGAATGTGGCCAAGACATCTTTATCCTTATTGAATCCTGATGAAATCTGCCTATTATAAATCCTGATTGAGTCCCATGATGTTTCCCAAGCAAATGGGACAACTTTGTAAAAAGCAAAAGCATCCTCTCACCATGTGCAAGAGGAGGAGGTGTAAATGGAGAGGCGCCACCAGCATTTTCACAAAGCTACATGATGTAACAGCCCCACTACACTGCCTAATTTTTTGCTGGAAAATTTTAAATAGTCAGAGAAATATAATCCTGTCCCATTAGCATAGCAACAAGTATATTCTCAGGATAATAAACTTGATTCCAGGATGGCATTCGGCTCCATTTTGCATGCCCTTCTGTCTCACCTTTCATTGCCAATGCCATTGAAGTCCTAATGGAAAGACAGCCTTTGAAAGAACCCTGCTGGCTTTTTGGCTGCCTGTTGGCAACAGAGGAGAATAGGAGGACGGGAATATACATTTGTAAAGTTCCATTTGCTTATCTGACTTAAGGCCAGCATTTTGTCCTTTCAAGCTCATCTCCTAGCCACTGTAATTAGGCTTTGCAGAAACAGTCTTGTGCTGTCTTGACATCACAATAGCATTTTTATAAGCTTGGACAGTTACCAGTTAATCCGTCTGGCAAGACGTTGCTGCATATCCAAAGAATTCTCTATATCTTGGTGGATGCCATTAGTCCCCAGAAAGGGAATTAAAAATGTTTTGATGACAATATGCAAAGAAATCATTCAGGAGCAGGCTTATATGACATCAAAACTTTCATCTTCTAATACCAAAGCTGTGGAATACATTTGTCCAGAGTGAAGAGTGAGCCATAAGGTAAACTGTGGCCTTTGGGTTTTTATAATTTCAATGGAGGTTCAATGGCTGTAGCAAATGTACTACTGTGGTTGATGGTGTTGATAGAGGAATCAGCCATACATGCATGTTAGCAGCAGGTGTATGAGAAATCTGTACCTTCCACTGAATTTTTGGCTTGACACAAAAACTGTAAAAAATAAAGTCTATAAAAGAAAAACTAAAAAAAAAACCCCAAACAAACAAAACCTTTCATCTTTAAACCCAGCAACAAGTTTTTTTCATATCGAGTTATTTATTCACGGGTCATAAAGGAGCATAGAACTCTTTCATTGATGAAAGGACAAAGGAAAGATTAATTAAAAAAAACAGGGAGGGCAATAAAGAAGGGTATGTAGACAAAGAAGAGAGAGAAGAAAGGTGAGAGGAGGAGAGAAGCCTTGAAATGAAAGCTTTCTGAAGGTTTTCAATATGATTCTTCTTTCAACCATGATGATAGACATCGTCATGTCAATATTGGGCCAAGTGGGAACTCACTCTCGCACCCAAATGAGCATCAGAGATTGCAGTCAGACCAAAAGCCTCCATTGAGGACATATTCTACAGTGGAGGCTTAATGAATTCTGCACTTCCAGGTCTGCCTTCACGCCTTCAGGAGCCTTTTCATGTTAAGTGGAGCAGGCCTAACCAATCAGACTTCTTGTATTGATGGAAACATTTTATTTTTGTCATCAAGGCACTGGAAATGTGGCTACTGCAACTGAGGAACTGGATTTCTAAATTTTAACTAATTAGTTAATCTATACATGGCCCACGGCTACCATATTGGATGGTGCCATGAAGAGGTAATGTTTATCTACTAGAGGTGTTTATCTAGGATCATATCCTAAGCAGTAAAGCCAGCTAACTGTCTCCTTCCACTGCAAGGGTAGAGGAGACATGTTCTTCAAACCTTAATGCAACCCTCTGAAATGAAACTTCAAGTCTTCAAGTAGGGGAAAAGGGCATCTAAGAGAGAGAGAGAGAGAGAGCAATGTCTTCAGCTCTGGGGCTGAAGACATACTGCCTACTCCATAGGCCTTTACTCCATTTCATGGGTTGGGGATATAGCTCAGTTGGTAAAGTGCTTGCCTTGCATGCACAAGGCCCTGGGTTTAATCCCCAGCAACACACACACACACATATGTATATATCAGGGAAACTGACAGCCAGCCAAGACTGAGAAAGCCTGTGGGAGAATTCAAGTTTCTCAGAGAGGTAGAAGGGACAAGAATTTATAGAGCCAATATATTTACATATGCTTAATATACTTAATTGCTTCACATATATATGAAATACTTTCATTGATTTTATATATGTATATACATGTATCTATAAACAGATACATGTATATATAAAATCAATGAAAATATTTCCAGCATCAATGGGTACAGAAAAAGCCTATCATCTGCTTTTGATTAGCACCTGAAACCCACAGTGAGACTTAGAACTGAGACCCACTGAGACCTTGAACAGAATCTAGTTCAAAGATGCTTGTAAAATAGATTCATTGTATATTTGACATTTCCTTGAAAGATAACTATTTTTACTATAAGACATGATTAGCCCATGCTAGGAGGAGAGGAGGAATATTTTTCCTTTCTAGTTGCAATTGTTTGATTACTTTTAATCATTGGCTTGTCAGACCCATAATTGAGCCATAAACAGATTATGTTTTTCAGAAAATTTTTGCTGATTTTTATTGTCCTTGTGGACTCATTGAGGCATTAATGAATAGGATGTAGATATTTTGAGGCAGCTTATGGCCCCTGGCACTCATGTACAACAGTGAAAGTGGCATGTAGGCAAATGGGGGAGGCAGCATTTGGCCCAAGGATTTCACACAGCTGCTGGAACAGAAATGCCAATGCAAAGCCGAGCCACTAATTGGAAGTGGAATAAACTAAAGAAATCTTGGTTCAAATGGCAGCTATATTTTTCAAAGAGAAGATTTCAGTTGAAATGCCAAAGGAGACAGTTAGCCAAAACATTTGTCTATGGTTATTTCTCTTCTCAATTTTATTCGGATTTACAGCTGGGTGCTAAGTGAAGCATTTCTTGAGAACACATGTCATGGATAAACCAAGATGTTTATTTTCCTCAATAGCAGATCTGATTGAACTCACAACAAATAGTTCAATTACCATGATTACTAATAGGCTGATTAATTCAGGCTACAACAAATGAGACAGGGAGCATTAGAACTGAGCTCCTAGGAAGGTCAGATTAGCAGTGTTCAATTGTTAGCTAAGGTGGCTGCAGCAGGTTTTCCATTTATGGAAGACCAGGGTGAGAAAAATTCATATCAAAAACGTGTAGCATGTTCTGTAAAATTGCTATTTGGTGAATACCTTGTGCAGGATATTATTCCACTGTTTTATGGCTCTTATACAAGGATTCATGGGTTAAGTTCTCCATTCTTCTTTGATTCTTGTGTCAGAAAAAAAAAAGATGTTTTTCCTGGTAAGATGGTGTGATTCCTGAATCAAGCAGTAGAAGCTACACATCTCTTTTTAGTGTCTCTTTGGCCTGGTTTCCAGAAAACTCAGAGCTGAATTCACTACTCAGTTGTGTTATTGTCCTTGGCTTCTATTCCCACCACTCCCTACCTGGTTTCGAGCAGGGTCCAAATATATGGGAAGTCAATGGTAATTTTAGATTTCTCTCTTCTTTCCAAGTCCTAATTTATTCATCTATAAGATGAGGTGATAATCCTTATTTCATAGGAGTTTGGCCACAGTGCTGATTCATAGTAAACATTCAAAAATGCTAATTATTGAATTACAAATTATTCATTTGATCTGCCATTTATTGTAAATCATCTTAAAACATATTCGGAAGCAAGTCTGATATTAAGGAGACAATCAAAATACAACGTGAGGACAGTTATTGAAAAGGATAAAATGGAATAGGTCCATTGACATTACTTCTTTTTTTGTTTAGCTCCTTTTCAAACTTTGTTTTGGCATTGTGCTGGGCATCCAAACCAGGGCCTTGTACATGTTAAGCACTCACAAAGTAACACCCCTACCTCACCCCCTGTCCCTCCAGGAGATTTTTTATGTTGTTTTTGATTCTTTAGTTTTTCTATATCAATAATCATATCATCTGTGAACTAATATAGGTTTATATTTCCCTTCCAATTCTGTACATATTTTATTTCTGTTTCTTGTCTTAATGTTCTGGAAGGACTTTCAGTATAATGTAGAATAGAAATCATAAGAGGGGACCTCCTGGTATTGTTCCTGATCTTAGTGGGAGAGTGTAGAGTTCTTAGCATTAGACTGGATATTTGTGATTCTTTGTATATGTACTCTATCAAGAGGATAAAGTTCCTCTCTAAGTTTACTGAGAATTTTTTTCCCTCTTTAATCATTACAGGATGTTGGCTTTTGTCAAATTCTTCTTCTTTATGAATTGATATGGTCATCTGCTTTTTCTTCTTTCATTCCATGGTTGTGGTAGATTATATTGCTAAATTTTCACTTTTAGACCAGCTTGCATACTTGGAATAAATCACACTTGATTGTAGAGTAAAATTCTTTTTACAGATTATTGGACTCTATTTGCTAATAGTTTGTGATAATTTTGTGTTATGAAAGATATTGGTTTGTAATTTTCCTTCCTTGTAATGTTTTTATCTGTTTTTGTGTATTAGAGTAATTCTGACCTTGTAGAATTAGAAGAAAGTATCCCCTTTGCTTCTATTTTCTAGAGGAGATTGTGAAGAACTGGTATAAATTCTTCCATAAAAGTCTGATAGAAACCACCATTGAATCCATCTGGGTATGGTGCTTTCTTTTTTGAAAATAGTAATTCATTGATTCAATTTCTTTAATATGTTTCAAGGTATTTAAGTTGTCTCTTTCTCCATAGGCGTTAGAGTAGTTTGTGTCTCTCAAGAAATTTGTCCATGTCATCTAAATTATCTAATTTTGGGGCATAGATTTTTATGGTTTTATTTTCCTTTTAATGTATAGAGATTTCAGTGGTAATGATTCTTCTTTCACTTCTAATTTGTACTTTATTTCTTTTTTTCCTGTAGTTTAACTAAAAGTTTATTCATTTGATTGGTTTAATGAATAAATTCTTAGTTTCGCTGAATTTATCTATTGCTTTTATATATTCAGCTTCCTTGAATTTTGCTCTAATTTCTATTATTTCTTTTCTGCAGTTTGTTTTATGCTTACATGGTCCTTTTATTCTGTAGTTTCCTAATGTGAGAACCTAGGCTACTGATTTCAGAGCATGTTTCTTTTCTAATACATACATCTAATGCTGTGCAGTTTTTTCTAAGCATTGTCCTGTGTCCCACAAATTTGGTTGTGTTTAATTTTCATGTAGTTCATTTTTTTAAATTAGTTTTGAGACTTCTTCTTTGACCCAGGTGGTAATCTGGAGTATTTTCTTTAATTTCTAGAGATCTGAGGATGTTCAGCTATCTCTCTGTTATTGATTTATAGTTTAATTCTTATGTGAACCAAAACATAGTTAACTTTTAAATAGGTTAAGATGTGTTCTAGAGCCCATAATTCCATCTCCTTTGGTGAATGTTGCATGAGAACTCACGAAGAATGTGCATACTGTTTTTTTTTTGTTGTTGTTGTTGTTTTGGTTTGGTTTTTTAATGGAGTATACTATAATTATGTATTAGTTCACTATAAGTGGCACTGTTGTCCAGGAAAACTATATCTTTATTGGTTTTCTGCCTAATTGATCTATCCATTATGAAAAATAGTGTTGAAGTTTTCACCTATAATAGTGAACATGTCTATTTCTCCTTTCAGTTTTATCAGTTTTTGTTTCACTTATTTTGATACTCCAATATTATGCAGATGCTTGTTTAGGACTGTTAGACCTACTTTGTCTGAAATTAAAATAGCTACTTCAGTTTTTTAAATTACTGTTAGTATTCCCTATTCTTAATTACCCCTTTACTTTTAACCTGTTTATTTAAAGTGGATTTCTTATGCATAACACACTGTTGTTTTATTCTTATTTTTTAAAACCTCTGTAACATTCTTTGTATTTTATTTGGTGTATTTGTATCATTCATATTTAAATTACTTTTGTTACATTTGAATTAATAGCAACCTTATTTGTTACCATTTTATATTCACTTCTAGTATCTTCTTTGTTTGCCTTGTCTGGTTTGACAGGAGCACTTTATATGACCTTCTTTTATTTCCTCATTTATTGTATCAATTATGCTTTTCTGAAAATTCTTTTAATGATGTTCCTAGAGTGAATGCTTTTTGCTTTTACTAATTTCAGTTCACCTTCAAATGACCCTATTCTGCTTTAAGTGTGGTGCAACTACCTGGTAATAGAGCATTCCTATTTTTTCCTTTATGTTTCTGATGTGTTTGTCATTCATTTCACTTGTCAATATGCTATAATATCCAACTACATTATTATTTTAAATAAAGATCATATCTCAATTAATAAGGAAAATGAAAACTTTATTAGGCCTTCATTTCTCCTCTGCTGCTCTTCCATTTTTCATATACGTCCAAATTATTTTGGGGATGGGTTATAGGGGATCGAAACCAGAGACAATCAATGAGCCACATCCCCAGCCCTATTTTGTATTTTATTGAGAGAGAGGGTCTCACTGAGTTGCTTAGCACCTCACTGTTGCTGAGGCTGGCTTTGAACTTGTGATCCTCTTGCCTTGGCCTCATGAGACACTGGGATTATAGGTGTGCATCACTGCGCCCGGCACATCCCAATTTTTAATATATATTGTTTTCCTTCTTCACAAGGAAAATCTTTCCCTATTTCTTGCAGAATATGAATGAATGAATTCTCAGGATGAATTCTCTGTTTTTGATTGTCTGAGAAAGTATTTCTCCTCGAATCTGAAAGACAATTTTGCTAGAATTTGAGTTTGGCAGCATTTATTTTTTCTTTTGATATTTGCTACTTTGCTGTACTTTCTTTTTGCTTTCATGATTTCTGATTAACAGCAACAGCAAAAAAGTTGTTCCATAAATCTAATCCAGTTCTTCTAGAGACTAGAGGTCATGTGCATTTTTACTATGGCTTCTTTCAAAATTTTAATTCTGTCTTAGATCTCCTGCAATTTTAAAATAATAAGCCTGCTGGGCATGGTGGCACACACCTGTAATCCCAGCAGCTCTGGAGGCTGAGGCAGGAGGATGGCAACTTCAAAGCCATCCTCAGCCTTGGCAAGGCGCTAAGCAACTCAGTGAGACCCTGTCTCTAAATAAAATATAAAACAGGCTGGGGATGTAGCTCAGTGGTTGATTGCCCCTGAGATCAATCCCTGGAACTCCCATAAGATAATAATAATAATAATAAGCTGGATTTTTCTTTTGTGGATATTATTAATTCTGTAGTTTGTTGTCCAAAATTAAATTTGGAAAGTGTTTAGCTCTCACCTATTGTGACTTCAAATATTTGTTTTTCTCCATTCTTTCTTCTCCTTTGGGTATCCCACTTATGCATATGCTACAAATTTTAATTTGTCTGAGTTCTTTAATATTGTTTTCTATTTTTTTATTCTTTTTATTTTAGTTTCAGAGGTTCTCCTGACTTATTTTTAGGTTTCTTAATTCTTTCCTAAACCTGTTACATCTATCAGAGATTATATGAAAGATTCTCTTCATTTCAGTGCTTTGTTTTTGATTTATAGTATTTTCTTTGACTTCTTTCTTAGAACTTGCATCTCTTGCTTATTTTACCTGTCAGATTTTGTCAATTGCCTACATTTCTATTAAAGTCCTTAACATTAATCCTAGTTATTCTATTTCTTGTGTGATAATCTCCAAATTTGTGTCCTGTCTGATTCCGTTGTTTGTTTTGTTGGTTTTTCCCCTTTGTTTTTTGTATGTCTTTTAATTTTTGGTATAGTGTGGACATATTGTACTGTGTAATAGAAAGTGAAGGACAATGTAGTTAGTGTTTAAGTTGCTTGGAGTTGGGCTTTGGTTAAAGTTTCCTGCAGCTGGTACCAGATGTTTCAAATTATTCTCCCTTCCTGACTTTGAGCATCCCTACATACTCTTCTTCAGAGAGAATCTATGTCTTGCAGCTATAATCCACTATTATTATACTGGATCCCCTAATAGTGTTGGTAAATGTGGAAGAGAAGGATTATTCTATAATCCTCCAGTTAAATCTGCTGGTTCCTACTAAATCAATTGGTTATTTTTTGCATAATTCGTTTGCTGGGGCTCCCATAACTGGGTAACTGGGAAATCTGAGCTTAAGGCATCAGCAGGGTCAGTTCTCTGTGAGGCCTGTCCCCTTGACTTACACATGTCTCTCTTCTCTTTGCAAGTGGCTGTGCCCTATTCTTTTACTGCAAGGATACCAGCCATGTTGAATTAGGACTTGCCCTAATGACCTTCTTGAAATTAGTTTTACTTATGTAAAAACTCTAAGAATAGCCACATTTTAAAGTACTGGGGGTTAGGGGTTCAGCATAAGGATTTTTAGGGGACACGACCCAGCCCTAAACAGACAGATTACTCCTGTCTCACTTTCAGTGTGGCAGATCTGGAGGGGGCTAAAGTAAGAGAACTGCTTTTCTCCTTGACTCTTGAACAAGACTCTAGTCATTTCTTTTATTCTTAGTTATGACCTTAGTTATGGAAAAAGAAGGCTCTGGCCATATTTCAAGTGTAACTATTCCCTTCCCACTGCAGGAATCAGGAAAGTTTCTTCCTTGGACTTCACCATCTGGCAGAGGTCCTCAATAAAAAGTTGGAACACATGGGGTCCCCATGAAGACTGTGGCTCCCAAGAGTTTCCCACTGTTGTGGGACTCCACACTTACTTCCTGGCAATTCATCATAATTATCATGTAAATGTTCCTACCAGTTCATAATTTCAATGGTTTCTGCTCCAGTTAATGGATGCGAGGTTTCTAGATTCACCTTTGATGCTGGACTTCAAATTTTCAGTTTATTCTTCAAACTCAGCTCTCCAATGAATCTAAGTAATGTCATAATTTTCAGTTTGTCCAACATTTTCCTGTTGCAAGGAGGGAGTTAAAGTGATTCATTTTTGTGTCAAAAGGGCAATGTGTATTTGATCAAACATCATTTTAAGTGTTTCTGTGATGTTAATTTCAGATGGGATTAAGATTCATATTAACAGACTGAATAAATCAGATGGTTCTTGATAATGTGGGTGGGTCTCATTCAATCAGTTGAATGTCAAATAGAATAAAACCACCATCCCTTTCTCAAGTATGAGAATTCATCTTGCATGACACCTTTAAAGGAGGACATAAGATGTTCCCTGCTTTCTCTCTTATACTAAAACATCTGCTCTTCCTAGGTCACAAACCTGCTGACCTTCAGAGTGGAACTAAATCTTTAGCTCGCCTTGGACTCTAGCTAGCTAACTCACCAAGCAGATCTTGGTACTTTTCAGCTTCCACGATCACATGAATCAATTATTTATAACAAATTCCTGCATTTGTACACACACATGCCCACACACCTACACACACCCCCAACCCCGCAACTATTGGTTCTTTTTCTCTGGAAAATCCTAAATAACACAAAAGCAATGATGTCCAAGTTTCTTACATATTGGAGGTAAAACTGGAAAATACAGCTGTATTTTAAATCATTCTATCTATTGAGGCTTACAAACTCAAATAGATATATTTTATTTCTCCATGTTGTAGTAGAAACTCCAAACATCTCTTTATTTCTCTATTTTACACTTTTTTCTTAATTCAAACCATGAGTTCAGAGCTACAATATTAAATTT
Source organism: Spermophilus citellus (assembly GCF_964194105.1). Classification (NCBI taxonomy): domain Eukaryota; kingdom Metazoa; phylum Chordata; class Mammalia; order Rodentia; family Sciuridae; genus Spermophilus; species Spermophilus citellus. The sequence goes on along the minus strand of NC_138187.1, from coordinate 73,508,861 downwards.
TTGGAATATGAAACTACTTGTTGGATTTTATTATTGACATGGGATTAAGTTTTATTCACCATTATTTGGATTTAACTCTACATTTTATATGGAACATCGTTCACCTTCAACTCTTTTATCCTGTGACTTCCAGGTTTTTATTTGATTTTTTTTTAGCTGAAATCAATATATTTGACTACATATTTTAGGAACAACTCATGGTTAGCATAATTACCAAGTCCTTGAATAATTAAGAATATCTCTGTTGTCTTCACATAAAATCACCAACTAATTTGGGCATAAAATTTTTGTTCTCAGTCTCTTCTAACTACTATGTAGACTTTGCCCCTCTGTGGCTTTTGCCATTTAATGTGCAGAAAAAATTGAGGTCCTCTAATAATATTTTTCCTTGATAGGTAGCTTCTTTTTTTCTTCCTGGATGGTTCTAATATTTTTTATCCTTTAAGTTAAAAAATGTCATTTAGATATATCTAGATGTTGGTCTCTTCTCATTAACTTAGGGTATAATTCCTGACCCCTTTTAATTTTAATCCTTAAGTGTTCTTTCCAGTCGCAAAATCATTCTATTATGAAATATTTAAAACATATAGAAGAGAGGTTAAAATCTTATGCACTTACATCTACCACTCAATTTTAATAAATAATATTTTGCCACTCATGCCTGAAATGATTTTATAATAAACCAAATTTTACAGCTATAGTTGAATTTTCTTCTGTAGTTCTCCTTTGAAGTCTAAATGTCAACACTATTGTGATTTTTCTGTCCATCTTTTTTTGGGGGGCGGGGAGGGGAGTGTACCACTGATTGAACTAGGGGGAATTCAACCACTGAGCCACATCCCCAGCCCTATTGGGTTGCTTAGTGCCTTGCTATTGCTGAGGCTGGCTTTGAACTCACTATCCTCCTCCTGTCTCAGCCTTCCAAGCTACTGGGATTGTAGGTGTGTGCCACCAGGCTATCCATCTTTCTTATACATTTCTCTATCCTACATATATAAGAATTCAAAGATAAGTTATTTTGTATCATTTAAATATGTGTGAAATCATATCAAACATATGTTTCCGAATCTTACTTTTTCCAGTCTACATTATGTTTTTGGAACTTTCCAATAGCAACAGCTACCCAGGTGTAGTCATTATAAATTTAAATGACTTGTTCAAGTTAGAGAAATCTGTGTGAACATGCAAATCACTTAAGATTTCTGTCATTTGATATTTTTGGTGAGTGGTAAAACCTAGGTTGTCTTGTTCACTCTGCATGTGTAAGCACTATGATACATTGGATAAAAGGTTTCCTATTTCTTGATTTACTTTTAGTTGTCATTTTGTTTTTCTAGAAATTTGTTTTGTCTGTTTTAAATTTTTCACGCAGTTTTTCATTATACATTCTCATTATCTTTATTATCTCCACAGTATGTATGTTATACCTGTTTTTATATTTCTAATATTATTTATTCTGCTTTTTATTTTCTTTGAACATATGGAATTAGTTATAATAATATGTGTTCTAACATCCTTGTAAGATAGTTCTAGCATCTGTATCACGACTGGACTGGTTTCTATTTATTAATTTTTCTCCTTATTATGGATCCTATTTTCCTTTTTTCTTTTTCATGCTTCAGATTCTTTCATTGCATGCCCAATATTGAGAATTTTATCTTGTTGAGTGATGACAATTTTGTATGCCTATAAATATTTGCGTCTGGGATGCAGTTAAATTACTTGGAAACAGCTTTTTTTTTTTTTTTTTCATCTTGCTTTGAAGACTCACTGGGAGCCACCACAGAAGCTGATGTAGTCCAGAGCTAATTTCTCAGCTCTCTGTGGTCCAGAGCTAAGGGTGTTGTACTGACGCAACACCCTTTCTCCTACCACACCCAGTGCACCATGAATTAGGAGGCTTTCCAGTGTGGATTGTACCAACAGTCACTATTCCAGCCATGTCTCTTGAGGATTCTGGCTACTGCTATTCCCTCTAATCCTTGTAACTATTTCTTTTCCCTACAAAGTTAGGGGGTGTTCCTTCAAAAACTGACAGGTTAGCACTCTGCAGAATACTTAAGGGGGTCCTAGGTAGAATTTCTTCTTTGTGTTTTTCTGCACGTGGGTGCTCTGTCCTGCATGCAAACTCTAGCTATCTCAGTCTCCTTGGACTCTCAACTCTGTCTCCTCATAGCAAATCTGATAGATACTACCTGGGTTCTCTCTCCTTGTTCTACTGCCTGGAATCCCAAAGTGTAAGCTACAGCAACCATGAAATTCACTTTGTTTCCCATTGCTCAGGTATCTCTGTCCCCCTTGCTAGATTGAAATCCAGGATCTTGGAAACCTTTACATTGATTTTTTTCATTCATTGTTTTTGACCTTTTGTGGGGGAGGGTAGAATGGGTACCTATCATATCATCATGGATTGAAACAGAAATTGTACTTGTTTTAAAAAAATGGAATCATATTATTGGATTTAGACAGTTCTTTATGTATTCTGGCTACACTTCTTTCTTCAGAAATGTAATTTGCGAATATTTTCTCCCATATGTAGATTGTCTTTTCAATCATTTAAACCTGAAAAAGATTTCTAAATTTCAATAGAGTCCAAATTGACAAAAAATTTGATTCCAATTTGCTCTTTTGGTGTATGTCTGAAAAATCCCTTGCCAACCCCAAGGTCACAAAGATTTTTCCCTGAAAGTATTAATTTTATGTTTTACATTTTATGTTTTACATTTACAAATGGGGTTAATTTGTATAATACATGACAGAGGCTTGGTGGGTTTTGTTTTTGTTTTTGTTTTTCATTTGAAAATTCAATTTTTCCAGTAGAGTATTGTAACAAGAATATCCTCTCTTCATTGAATTATTTTTGTAACTTCTGAAAGAAATCAGTTGACTATGTTTGCATGCATGCAATTCTGTATTGTCTATTATGTCCCCCTAACCTGTGTGTCTCTTTGTTTGTCAATATCACAATGCCTTGTCAGTAAATCAGTCTATATAGCTTCATAGTAAAGTAGTCTTTATGGCATGTCTTAATTCAAGTAGCAAGAGTCCTCCAACTTGTCTTTGTATTTCCAAATTTTTGATAATTCTAGTTCCTTGTCATATAAAAATTTGGAGTCATATTGTCTACGAAAATTCTGCTGGTATTTTGACTAAGCTTGTATTGAATCTACAGATTTGGGAAGACTTAACTTCTTAACAATACTGAGTCTCCCATTCCATAAAATGGTGTATCTCTTCACTTATCTAGGTCTTTGATTTCTTTTATTGGTGTTTTACATTTTTCAGCATACAGGTTTTGTTCACATTTTGTCATATTTATACCTAAGAGAATTTTAGTGACATTTAAATGGCAATTTTAAAATATTTTAATTCTGATTTTTTCATTACCAGTGTACAAAATTAAAATAGAAAGCCAGCCATGGTGGCGCATGCCTGAAATCCCAGTGGCTTGGGAGGCTGAGGCAGGAGGACCATTAGCTCAAAGAAAGCCTCAGCAAAAGGGAGGCATTAAGCAACTCAGTGAGACCGTGTCTCTAAATAAGTACAAAATAGGGCTGAGGATGCGGCTCAGTAGTTGAATACCCCTGAATTCAATCCCTAATACCCTCCCCACACACAAAAAAAATTAAAATAGATTTAAAAAATACTTTATACCTGAGAATTTTCAGAATCATTTATTAGTCTTAGAGGCTTTTCTTATAGATTATTTGAGTTTTTCTGTTTAGAATGTCATCTGTGAATAAAGTTTCATCTCTTGCTTTTGAAAATCAAGTCCTTTTTAAAAAATCATGTCCTGTTGCATTGGTTAGGACTTTCAATACAATATTGAATAGGATTTAGGAAAGAGACCATCTCTGACTGGTTCACATTACCATTTAGTCCCCCCTCTTCCCCTCTCCTCCTCCCCTGCTCCCCTTCGCTCTAGCAAATGAATCTCATCGGTTTAAGTAATTCTCAATTTTCTGTTACTGAGAGCTTTTTCATTGAAAGATGAGGGTTTTGTGAAATGCTTTCCCTTGCATTTTGCTGAGATAATTTTATAGTTTTGTCTTTAGCTCATCAACATGGTAATAACATTGATTTTTTTTCAAGTATTAGGGATCATTTTAATTTAGCTCCTCTATTTGGGGTTTCCTGGACCTTGTAGGAGGGACAAATTTGAAAGTTAACCCATGTGAGAGCAGCCAATGAATATAGCTTCTCAAAGATATCTGCCCTCTGCCCTTTGGAGCTGTCAGATTTTTCTTGTTTTCCTGATAAAGACGGATTTGTTTTTCTAGCCCAACTTTTTAAACCGAAAGTGAAACCCCTTCAGGGTCTTCAGTTATATGCAGACTTCTCAAGTTCAGGTACCTCCCCTGCAAGGGCCCAAGGTCACATCTCCTATATCATTGCATGCTGCTCTCTGGTTTATTTTCTTTGCATTTACTTCTACAGTGCTACTGATTTTCAAAACCCCTTTTCACTCTGATTTAATAATGTAGTGGTTTTTTAAAATCCCTGAGATTATTTTCTTGAATTACTGAGATTGCTACAATGCAATTTAAGAATGTTTCTCAGACCTTGGCATTTTGGTATTTTTCAGCTGGGTACCTTTGCAAAAGATTAAAACCACTGAATTTTCAAGAGTTATTGCCCTGCTCTATTGATTTTTATTACCTTGTTTAAACTTTTGGTTGTAGCTTTCCTGTGTGTGGGGGTGGGCGGTGTGTGTGTGTGTGTGTGTGTGTGTGTGTGTGTTACTGTAGATTGAACCCAGAAGTGCTCTCCCACTGAGCTATACTTCCAAACCCTTTTTAAAATATTCATTTTGAAAGAGGACCTCACTAAGAAACCCAGGCTAGCCTCCAACTTGTGATCTTCCTGCCTCAGTCTCCAGGGTAGCTTGGACTACTATAGGCATGTACCTGCCTATAGATTTTTTTTTTTTTTAGTATTATGTTTAATATAAGCCTATAGTTTTAAATGTAGTTCTTTAGGACAATCTATTCTGAAAATCTCTGTCATTAAGTGGGTCAGTTTAATCTGGTGATATTTTACTCATTGTTGATGCAGTTAGAAACTTTCCTTTGTTTTATCATCCTCTGTTATAGATCTTCTTCCCATCCCAGTTGATTATCTCTGTCATGGCCATGACTTTCTGCCAGAGTATGCCTTGGCATGAGAAGCTCAAAGTGTCCAAGTAGCTTCCATAGCTTAAAGCTCAAGGAGATACTTGATGTGTATCCTGTGAGAGCATCGCCCTTCCTTCAGGAACCAGGACTTCTGAACCTCCAGAGATGAGAGTTGTATGAACAGGAAATCCACATTCTCAAGTGGATTAATGGAAGTGATGACAAGCAGGAATCTTCTCCTTCCATCCTGCTGTTTCTGGACCCATGTTTTCTACCTACAGGACATAGAATCATGGGATTGCCATTGAGTTAGAGTATATATGACATCCTGGAGAATGGTACCTGTCCTGGTAAAGCGTTGTCTGCTAGTTGACTAAAGCTGGGCTCTGAACACACCATTCCTTCACTTCATAAAGATGGCAGCCTCTGAATGGTGTGGAACATGACATTATAGGGGACTTATGGTCAGGTACCAACACACATTGCCTCCTTGGTTATAAAGTAGGTAACTTTTTTAATTGAAAGCCTTGCAGGAACACATGTTGCTGGGTTTGAATGCTTTAGACCTACTAGACCAAGAGAGAAGGAATTCTACCACTTGTTATCTAATTCACTAATTCACCACCGTTTTGACCATATCAAATCTATTATTTCCTGCTTTTCCCCCAATTTTCTTACATAACAATTAAGTATCTATTTCCTGATTTGGGGTTGTTTTTTATTTATAATTATCTGCACTAGTTTTCTAACAGTAATTTTAGTTTTTATTGCATAATTAACATGTATCACACATATCTTTCCCTAGTGCATAAATTATTTCACTTAATGTGCATAATCACCCTATTAGGTAAATACTATTATCACCCATTTTACATATGGAAAAATTGAAATAAAATATACTAGTAATTTACTGATGATTGTAAGTAGCTCCTAAGCCAAAAAAAGCTGAGATTTGAACTTGTTAAAACCTAGATTCTTACTGTAATTGCCTGGAAGTGGGTGAAAAGTTTCTTTGAATATTCTTAAGAAGAAGAGTTAGAAACATGTCTAAATTGTTCTCTTCCTTCCTGAAGTAATTATTTCATAAAAGACATTTGTACTGCTTCCTTATTATTTCATAAGACATTTGTTCCCTTCTCTTTGGATTTGTACGGAATTCTACCACTTGTAGAAAATCCACCTACTGGTTCACCTATCTTCTGATGTTTTCTCTCTCCCAGCACTAACTATACTCGTGGTTAGTGTCAGTGAATCAGCGTGGTTTTTGTTGGGACCCCCTGTTTGAATAATTTGAGTTGTAGTAGACCAAGAGAGAAAGAAGCTGTGGGTTATTGTGGTATCGGATTCTAAAAAGTTCAGACATCAAGCAGCTTGTGGAAAAGTGAGGAATAAGAACAGAAGACAGTCTCAAAGAAGAGGTCCCCTCTCAAGTGTTTTAATCTTTACCCAACGTGCTTGTCCCACCAGCTTTTCAGTTGGAGCCAGTATTATGAATGAAAACTAAGGAAATGTCACTTGAGGCTTCCTGTTAGGGATGTACTCTGATACCTGTCACATTTCCCCCAGGCCTGTTGAGCCTGAGGAAAAGTTCCTAACTGATTCGCTTAAAAAGTTGCCTAACTGAAGGGGTCCTAGCAGAGGGCCAGCACAGAGCCTCTCTGCCAAGGTGTTACATTTCATAAAAGCAGTAGGTGATCGAAATAGTCCCAGTCATTAATTCAGTTCCATTTGCAAAACTTTCTCAAGACTTCCATTGTGGATTTGGAGTGGCTCACACCTAGCAAATAACTTAGTTTTGTTCTCTTTTCAAAAATCCAATTTCCGTAGAAATCAAGAAAAGTTCTATATAGGAGAGTTAGAGATATTCAGTCAAAATTTTCTTTTTTTTTTCCAGGATTCTAAGTAAGCAAATTAGAAGTTATCGTTAGATAACAATGAAAGCCAGACTCCAACTGGTAGTTTTTCAGACACAATGTTCTCCAGTGTCTATGTAATAGTTGCATCCATGGGCTGAGGATAGATTTTGAGTTTTGGCAAGGCTCTCACAAAAACTGTTCATGGAAACCCTGTAGCTTCAACAGCAGGCGTTATTAGGAGGGTTTATTCTTGGCAAAGTTGGGGTCCTGAGTCTCAGCAGAAGAACGGGAAGAAGAAGTTAGCTTAATTGTCTGTAAACTGGATTCATTGGCAAGGCTGTGTTGAGATGAGCAATTCTATTTAGAATGACGGCTGCTCATCTTTCTACCAAGATAATCATCTGACAGCAACATGAAAAAGCAGATGTAACATTTTAAGGGACATTCTGCTTTTCATCTAAGTGCTTTTGAATACCAATGTTGTTCTCAGTGAACCCTAAAGCCAAAGAAATAACCACCTTGACATTTTTTTGTACAATGTGAAAACCTGAAGAAAGTTAAACACCTGACTTTTACCAAAGAGGAACCCGGAGAGCAAAGCATCATAAAAATTGGAATTCTTGCTTCCTCTGTTGTCCTCCATAGAGTCTCTTGCCTCTTTGCTAAATATCAAAGATATTTATGCTTAAACAAATGTTGTCTCCCTCTCAGCGCATCCTCTCCTTCTGGCAGAGAAGTCATCATGCTGAATTGGTGGCACTTTCCATGGCAACAGACTGTGATGTCAGAAATGCGGTGCCAAGCAATTAGATTTTGTAGGTGCCACAGTGGGAAATATGCAGTCTGAGGATGGTGGTGAGACAGAGCAGTTGTTGGAAACGAAAAAGAATCCTCATAGACCGAATGTCTAATGTGTTCTCTCAAAGGCCTGTGGCTGAAGAAGGGTGACAGCAAATTAAACAGGGGGAGGTGGAAAAGGACAAGGTGTGTATGACAGGATTTCAAAGGAGAAGTGTGTTGATGAAGAAAATTTGCAAAAGGCCACATCCAGATGGCTGGCACTCTGCCACATTCTGTGGCTTTGATGCTTCGCAGGTGTTCTCTGAGGTGCTAAAGGGAGAATCTCCAGAGACCTGCTGTCTCATGGAGAGAGACAAAGAACTCAGGACCTAGAGAAAGAGCAAACTCTTTGCTCCTCTCTCCCGTGAAGCAGAAGTGTGGGAACTTTTAACAGTTTTGTTGCTTTCAAGGAAAGAGCACCTTGACAACAAGACCTTTTGAGACTTGAGAGCTGCAGATGCCATGAGGAGAAAGATGCTCCAAGAGGGTGTTTGATTTGCAATGACAGCCACTTAAGAGGAGGCAATGAATGGTATCCCCCAAGCACCGATATGAATAGGTGACCTGGGAATATTTTGAAACAAACTTTTAAAAAAATCTTAGCTGGTGTTTGGGAGGTCTTCCATGAAATACACAAGAGGATGGAGCCACTACCTGTGAAAATCATAGATGAAGTTTTAAAATACACATTTCAGTGATACAGTATGGATAAATTTGGACTGCATATGGCTTCTTATGTAAAGGAAAATTTCTTCTCCTTTTAGTAACACATTGTCTGCTGCCTGTGCTTAGCACCTTCTGCCATATGCTCCTTAAAACAAGCTGCTGCAATTCAAGAACTAGCCTTAGTAATTAAGATCAAATGAGCCAGATGAAGAAAGTGAGCCAATGGCACCCAGCCTTTTTATATTGAGAAAGAGAAACAGAGACAGAGAGGGGGGGAGATAAAAGGAAGAAAACCCCCAACTATTTGTCTGTAGAATATTCACAGGGTTTAGATGCAACCCTCATTTAGGACTACTGTTAACATTTTTTTTTTCTTTTAATGTGGTGCTGAGAATCAAACCCAGTACCTCCAGGGCTAGGTGGGCACTCTATGACTGAGCCACAACCCCAGCCAGGATTATTGTTCATATTTATGCACTTATCTTAAATTGTTCTGGGATTGATTGATTAACTCTATCGAAATACACGCTGCTGGATCCCAGGGTATTCTTATGGAATACAGAGGGTGGTAACGAGAGTTTAACCAAATACAATTTATATCCTGAAGAAAACAATACAATTTGGGAGAAATTACAAAATACCTTAATATTAAGCCTCGAAGGATTTTGAAGATATTTAGCCTCTCATTGTGTTGTAAATCGGGAAGTCAAGGTCCAGAGAAAGTGAATAACTTCCCTCTGGTCACTGAGTTAGAAAAACAGCTCAGATTTGAACCTGATGTTTCTGAATCCCTGGTTCAGCAATTCTCAAAGTCGAGCATGCATGAGAAACCTCTGGAGGATTTGTTGAAATGCAGACACTGGGCACCAGCCCCAGATGCTCTCATTCAGCAGGCCTGTGGATGGGGCCATGTTTTCTTTCTACATGTTGTGAGGTGAAGCTGATGCAACTGGTCTGTTGTCCACCTTAGAAAACCACTAGTTTAATTCTTTTCCCTTTTCATTGGGGTATTCCCAAGTCTGGTAGAAAACTATTTAAGCTTCACCCTGGGAGGTGGAAGTGCTTATTAGAAATATAAATTACTTCATGCCTCTTAGAGTTACTGAATCTGAATCTCTGGAGGAAAGATATTGATAGCTCCATTTTATAGTAATTAAATTACCACTGGTAGGTTCTACACACACTAAAGTTTAAAAATCAGAATATCTCACCACAATGTTTTACCTTTAAAAAGATCAAACTTCTCAAATGATGAAATTCACACAGTTGTTTAACCTCTCTATCCTCTGAAATCTCCAAGTATATCAGCAAAGAAGGAAGAAAAATTAATAAACTCATATTCAAAGTGAGAAAATGAGAAAGGTGACATGTCTATGAAGAGGTCCTAGCAGAGGGCCAGCACAGAGCCTCTCTATGTAGGAGAGTTAGAGATTAAAAGAAAAACTTTGGAAATTTTGGGTGAAATATTGTTCAAATGAGACTCTGTTGATCAAGATGTTGAAGAGACCTCTCAGCACAGTGAGAAAGCAGCATGATATTAAGATTCGTCAGAAAGAAAACAATTTCATGGCAGAGCCTCACTAATAGCCACTAACTTAGGGTCAAGGTTGATATGAGGCAGGGAGAAAAACATGTCAGATGCCACCTTCTGGTTTGGATAAACTGCTTTCTATAGAAGCAGCATGGAGCTTCCTGAGTTTCCATGGTGATGGCTCACAGAAATTCAGTTGTGCATGAGGGTTTTAAGAAGTAGCTAGCCAAAGAACCAGGTGGATGAAGTGATGCCACGGAGGCCCAGGCAAAAAGTTGAGCACCAGTCCAGCAGTTTTGCTTGGTAACAATCAGCCAGGAAAACCTGCTCAGAAATAAGAGTCCTCTGCTTGGGTCTCTACGAATCACATGTTTTATCCACTGTTGCACAGACTGCATGATGACTGAATTGAAATTTACTTCCATCAGCCTGGTATTTGAAGGCCTGGAGGGAGATTATAACTGCAAATGGGTAGACTGTGAGAAAATTCAGAGGGCATGAATGCCTGGAATATGGGAAAGTCCAAGTCCAGATACACTTTTTCTGCTATTCTATTGTAATTGCCTACAGCTTCTCCAAAAAAATACAAATGTCTAATTCACCATATCTCTTTAAAATATTATTGCATTAAAAACTTTGAAAAAATGTTGGGCAAAAACGTTGGCAAATCATTGTTTTAATTTATATTTTTTTTCAGGGAAACTGAAGATCATTTCATATTTTTATTTCTTCAGTAAACTTCCTATTCATGCTTCTTGCCCATTTTTCTATTGAGACATTTTTTTCTTCATCATATTCATCATTTGGTTGGCTATAATAAGCCACAAGGATAGATATGTGCTTTATTTATGAATGTCTTAGACTATCTTAGTATGATCAAGAAAGTCTCAACAATTTAAAGCAATTTAGTGTAGAACATATTATTGATAATAATAATAATAATAATTTTAAAAATGAGAATAAAAAGATTTATAAAACATCATAACTTGAAATTTTAAAAAATAACTCTAGGATTGGAGAAAACTTCATACAATTAAAGACTTGAAATAGTTAAATATAAATTGCAAATTAGATATCAGAACATATATGATGATGTTTATGGTAGTAAGTTTAGGAAAATTATTTAGGGGTTTTTCCAGAAGAGAGAATGGCAGAAGCAACAACTGAAGACATAATGGCTAAGAATTTTCTCAAACTAATGGAAGATATCAAGCCACAGATTCAAAGAGACTCAACAACCCCCATTTGCAAAGTTTAAAAAAAATTACAAATTGATATCTCAGAAAAAGCAAATATAATAAATTCCAAAAAGATAAATTATGTAATGCACTTCAACCCAACTATGATAATATTTCTTTTAAACTATGAATAAAAAGGATTCTTTTGGATGCATAACAGGTCTCTACAAAAAAATCATTTTATGATGTACTCTGACAAATTCATGATCTTTAGGTAGTATAAGAAAAAATGTAAAAAGAAGATTTTAGATTTTAACACTCTCATCAATTTCAAATACTATTCTTTTCCATATATAATATACAGAGAGGTTTACAAAATATTGGAAAAATTAGTTTTATAGAGCACAACAGGACTGGGATCGTAGCTTAGTGGTGGAGTGCTTGCCTACCATGTGTGAGGCACAAGTTTGAGTCTCAGCACTACATATCAATAGATAAAAAATAAATAAATAAAAGACCAACAACAACTAAAAAAATTTTTAAAGTACAACAAATATAACATCAACATACTAAAATTAATTGGCTCAGAAACTAATCTAAAAAGAAATATAGCAATAATGCTAAAAAGATCCAATTCACAATAGCAATGAATGTTGCAATTTCCCTAGGAATAATTCTAGCAACGGATGGATGCACATGGCCTTTGTAGTAAAACACTTAAAACCTCATCAAAGAATATAAAAAAAGATTCAATTAAAATGATTGATATGGTCATGCTTATATGTAGGAAGACTGACCATAATCTCTAAATCAAATGAAATTTCAAAAATATGGTTACAAATTTCCTGTGGCTTCTATAATAAATAACTCAGCTCTCATGGCTTAAAAAAAATGAAAATTTGTTTCCTCACAGTTTTGGAGGCCAGAAGTAAAAAATTCATCATTGGATTGAAATTAGGTGTGGTAAACCCACATCCTTCTTGAGGTTCTGGAACAGAGAATCCTATTCCTTTTTAGCTGTTGCAGTTATTTGTCTTTTGGCTGCACCTCTCCAATTCCTGTCTTTACATTACATTCTGTTTGTATATGTGTTCAAATCTTCCTCTGCCTGCCTCTTAAAACATAGATGTATTGAATATAGGCCCATCTAGATAATCTCTTCATCTTAAGACCCTTATCCTTAATCACATTTGCAAAGATTTTTTTTTCCCCAATAAGGAAAAATTCACAGGTTCCAGGCATTAGAAAATGGATGTCTTTGTAGGCGAGGTATCTTTGACCTTCCACAGTCTTTGACTGTTGTCAAAGATTCACGTCCATCTCACACACTCATCCCCCCCAACATCACTGAAAATTTCAATCCATACAGCCTCAACTCAAGTCCAAAATCTCATTTGACTATCATCTGTTCAAAAGTCTCAAATTTCATCTTTTGAATTAGGTATGGGTGAAACTCTGGGTATAATCTGTCCTGGGCCAAAGTTTGTCTTTGTACATCTATGGACCTGTGAAACTAGAAAAACTGTTATGTGCTTTTAAAATAAAATGGTGGAGCAGATGTGACATAACAAATACAATATTTGCATTTAAAAAGGTAGAAAATGAAAAGAGCGAATGGGTCACTAGACCCAAGAAATTTTAAGGTCCAGCAGGGCAAATTCCAGTGGGTTTCAAGGTCCAAAAATAATTATCTGTGGCTCAATACCCTGGCCTTTTGCTCTGTAGCTCTCCCCTCTGAGCTCTTGGTCCTGGAGCCTCGGCCTCTGGAACTGTAGTTCTAGACTCTTGAGTGAGGGCTCTGCTGTTGAAGTCATCCTTCCTTTTTTTCTTGAAAGTAATACATTTTTGTAACTGAGTATCTTAATCAGCCTGTTTCCAACCTGTAGGATTTTGGAAGTCCCACATCCTTCCTCCATTTTATCCTGCCTCTTTCTTTTTCATCCCAAACCTGTTTATTCTGATAGTCGTCTCAGAAATTGTATGGTTCTCCTGTTTATGTTATGAGTATTTCTACCATCAGGCAAGAGTGTACTCCAAGATCTTTCCTGGATAATCTTGTCTCTATTCCCAGCCTCTGCTAAGATGTTTGAAGTGATCTGTGAGTTACCTGCCCAATCACTATCAAAAGGTTGTTAAACTGTATCTTTGGTCTTCCTTCCGGAGTGCTCTTCCCTAATGGTAAATCTCTCAATTTTAGCATCTTTTGTAATCTGCATAGGCTAAGAATTTCACAAATCATCAAGTCCTGATTACATTTTGCTTAACAATTCTTCCCTCAGTTTATCTTTTTTTTTCTCTTACATTTTACTATCTGCAGCCAGAAGAAATAAGGCTGTACCTTCAATATGGTGGCTTAAAATTCTTCTCGGATGAATATTCAAGTTTATCACTTAAAAGTTCTACTTTCCATCTAATTTAGCCAATTTTTCTGCCACTTTATAACAAGGATGATCTTTTTTTTTCATTTTCTAATAAAATGCTCATTTTTTTCCAAAACCCTCACCTCAAACATGCACATTGCAATAAACATGATGGATCTACTTACCATATATACTTCTCTAAGATAATACTCATTTTCTTTACCATGTGCTTCTCCCCTCACCAGCAACCCCTTTTAAATCCACATTTCTACCAAGAGTCTGTTCAAGGCAATCAATGTTTTCACTATCATGTACCAAAACATTTTATCAGACTTTACCATTATTCAACTCCAAAACCACTTCCACATTTTTAGGTATTTGTTAAAGCAGCATCCAAAACTAAGTACCCAAATCTGCATTAGTTTCCCATGGATTCCGCAACAAATCACCACGATCTTGTTAGAATAAAATAGCAGAAATGTAATTTTTCAAAGTTCTGGAATTCAAAAGTCCAAAATGAGCATTATAGGGCCAAAATCAAGATGTTATCAAGGGGGGCCATGGTCTCTTTCTCTGCAGGCTCTAGGAAAGAATCTATACCTTACCTGCTATTATTCCTTGACTTGTGGCTACATACTCCAAGCTCTGCCTCTGTTTTGACACCACATTCTTGTGGATGCTCAGATTTCCTTCTGCCTCTGTCTTATAACACACATCTGGGTATATCTAGGTCCTTCCAGATAATCCAGGATAACACTCCCATCCCCAAATCCTTCACCTAATTACATTTGCAAAAACTTTTTTCTTTTTCCAAATAAGGCAACATTTACAGGTTCAAAGGATTTTTATGTGAACATATTGGAGGGGCATAATTTTTCATACTAACAATATATGCTAACAATATTTCTTTGAAATTGATAAATGGATTCCAAAACTTACATGGAAGAATAAAGTACTGAGAACTTCACAATGATTTTGAAAGACAAAAAGAAGGGACAGAATGTTTAGTTTGTCACTGCTGTGACTAAAGGACCTGGCCAGAAAAATTGAAGGGAAAGAAGAGTTTATTTGAAGGCTCATAGTTTCAGAGATCTCAGTCCATAGACAGCAGGATCCATTCCTAGGGCTTCAAGGTAAGGCAAAATATCATGGAGGAAGAGTATGGCAGAGGGAAGCAGCTCTCATGATCAGAAAAAGAGAGAGAGAGAAAGAGAGAGAGAGAGAGAGAGAGAGAGAGAGAGAGAGAGAGAGAGAGAGAGAGTGTCAGTCCAGATACAAATATATACCTCAAAGCAAAACTCCTCCAGCCACACCCTATCTGTCTTCAATTAACCCCACCAGGTGATTAATTCACTGATTCCCTTAAGGCTCTCACACCCCAATCTGAACCCCTTGGAACCCTCTCACATTGGGGGACACCTCACATCCAAACCATAACAAAGATGCACAACCAAAGACATCAAAATTTTAAGTAACTTTTAAGGAATGAGGAATTATTATTATGAGAATGAGGGAAAAAAAAGAGATGGAATAGATGGTTCAGAAAGTGACCCAGGAAGATAAGGATATTTGGTAAATGACAGAATTGGTATTACACACCAGAATACAAAGTATGGATTATTCAATACATGGTATTTGGACAATTAGCTATCCAGATGGTACAAAGTAAAATGAAATTTCTACCCAATATGACATACAATAACTTCCATATGGATTAAAGATCTCAATGTTAATAGCAAAGATTTAAATGAAAATATCTTTAAGTGAAAATATCTCTATTAATTTGATGTAAGATAGGATTGTTTAATTAAGGAACAAAATCACACACCTTAAGGTAAAAGAAATGAGATGTATGAGTACATTAAAATTACAAATTTCTTTGGTTCAAAACCAAAACACCAATGAAAAAGTTTATAAGCCAGAGATAGAAGATATTCCCAAATTATATAACCATGAAGGAATTAATATACATAATAGGAAAAGAGTTTTTGAAGGTATTTAAGAAAAGCCAAAGTATCTGGTAGAATAATGGACATAGAATAAATACCATGAAACATATAATATAAAAAATTAATCATTCCCATGAATGGAAAAATAATTTTGAAGATATCAAAGGTATGTGAAAATGTCAACAAATGAAAATTCTTATAAGCTGCTATAAATGACTCTAATTATATAGTTAGGTACTTGGCATTATGTTCTAACCCAAAAGATGTGCACATTCTATAACTTAGAAGTTCTAGATTTCTGCTCTTGAGCAGTGCAGTACAAAATAACTTCTTGTGATGATAGAAATGTTTTATATTTGTAGTGTTCAATAAAATAGTCATAACTCAGAAAGTGGTTGATGAGTACCTGAAATTCAGGTAATGTCACTGAGAAATGAATGTTTAATTCTTAAATTTTTAATAATTTAAATTTAAATAATGTGTTGCTAAATGCTTTTGTGTTGGATGGCACAGCTTTGGAAAAACTCTCCTAGGTATGGGGAATATCGTTCAGTGCTGCAGTTTTCCTAAGAGCTAAAAACTGGAAACATTATAAATGCTCATAAATGAGGAAACAAATAAATTTAGGTACTCTGGGGCAGTTAAAAGGAATAAAGTAGATCTGCACATTACATTGGTAGGGGAAAATCCTAAGTAGCTATAACAATGACAACTTAAACTTTTGTGGCTTAAAGAATATACAAATATATTTCTTGCTTACATTATCGGTCTGTGTAAGCAGTCCAGTTTGATGGGCAGATATCTGTCATCCAGGCACTCAGGTTCTGTCTGTCTGTTTTTCTGCTATAATCTAGGGCAGAGGGGCCTCATCTCCATCATCAAAGCTAGGTGATAAGCAAAACCACAAACTTCATGGTGGAAAAATAAAAGAGGAATCCATATGGCAGTTGTTTCTTTTGAAGAAAGTCAGCAGGAAGCAGGAAATTTTACATATTGTTTCTGCTAACAATCTAGAACTCTAGCCACATGAGAGCCAGGAATTATCATCTGTTACCAGGCAGCTATGAAACTAGAAAAACAAAAACAAAGCAAAACAAAAAAAACCCAGAACATTTTCAGGGAAGATAGCCAGCCATGTGACTTGTGGTCTTCTCCACTGGCCATCCAAATATCTGTATATGTATTTCTTCCCATTCATAGGATGCTTCCTTCATAGGACAGAAACTCAAAATCCCAGCCAGTTATGGCAAACGTTTGAAAATCCAATATTTCTGGGTGAGATGTGGTTGGCTCTATTGGATCTGGATATGTTTTTTGATGGCTGAACAACTTATAAAGATAAATAGTTGCAGGCCTCCTCTTATGCTATGACATAAATACACTCAGTGTGCATCAATGAGGAAGAACTACAATGACCCTCCCCCTTTTGGTAACCCACAGAAACCATCAAATATGGCAGCCAGTTATTACAGATTCCTTTTGCTGGCAGAGTTGTAAGCTCCACACTTAGTCCATCTACTTGTATAGGGTTCTACTCTCTTGTAGACAAAACTTCCTTGACCATTTTTCTTCATGGTTGCTGGCTTGCCCTCTGAGAGTTTCTTTATCCATTATCACATTTGAAGTGTGATTAGAGAACAAATTATTCTTGGAGACTTCTGGGGTAAAAAAAAAATATCAACATAGAATTTTGCCAGTCAGTTTACTGGATTTTTTTGATAATACAATTATCTCAAAAAATTTGTAGGATTCTAATTTATCTACTTCCTGGACATTTCTTTTTCAGCAACCACATTCAAAATTCTTTATGGACATTTTCTTTAACTGTACCTCCTTTATTTCCTGGCTTCTATAATCTAGTAACATACCAAAGGAGAGAAAGATATGAAAATTATGTCCAAGTTACAGGTCCTAAGGGGGTGGGACTTGCCTATGCAGAACTGAAAAGCAATATTGATCGAAGGATGGACTGCTGCTTATTTTCTCCATATCTTGCCAATTCTAAACAATTTCAGTAACAAAATGTAACCCCCAGCTGGGACAGAAGTTCCCACAGCTCCCAATATTCCAGGAACACTTGCTTTCCTTTTATTCTTCTCCTCAAAGTAATGGTTGCTACCTTAAGATGATCCAAAGTAATGAGTTTAATGGGAAGGAAACATCCTTAATTTTATATTTGTTCCAGACTGTCCTCCATTGGACTAAACATTCCGAGTTGGCTTTTGAAAAAAGTCAATTCTTGTTCAAATTCATTACCACCTTCACTTTTATTTTCCTTCCTGGTAATAATACCTTACAAAAATCAGCAAAGAACCATCAGTAAATAAATACTTTGGTATTCTGATATTGTACAGTGACAGTTTGGGGAAACCTTTGACATGGATTCCAAGTTATTAAAGGCAGAAGTTTTGCCAAATGTTTTAACACAGTATACCAAAGACCACCTGTTTTTCAGTCTGAAATGTTGGCTTACTTGCTATCAACCTAGCCACTAAATGAATGGAACACATTTCTTATTTTTATGATGACAGGATTCTACTTCTTGTGGTAATATTAAAAATATAAAAACTTGCATAGTATGTGTATATATCAATTTCAAGATAATGTTAGACTCAGGGAAGGAAAATAAAACAGGATGATTGATGGTTTCAAATCTTATTTCTTAAAAATTATGTTGTAAATGAACATCACACAAATGTTAGGGTTTTAAAATTCTGGGTAAGTTAAAGTATCTGCTACATTATGCAATTTCTGAATATTTATGATATTTCATATTTTAAAAGTGTATGAAAAGTTAAAAATATGTGTGTGAAACATTCAAAAATGTGTGCATCGTATATGAATTTATATATGTACATATACATATACATTTATATATATATTCATACATGAATGTATGGTTAGGCATAAAGTATTTCTCAAAGAATACAGAAGAACTTGGGAAGGAAATTGTGTTAGTAGGGTACCAGGAAGGAGGGATCCTGAACATTTAAAATCTTTTGTGATTTGTATGAATTTTTTAATCTAAATAAAAATACCTGAATCAACACATTTTGAATGTCAAGTAATTATAAGGATTTGTCACAGGTTTATCTTACATCATTTCTAAACACATGGACTGCTTTATGGATATTGTTTAATGCTACAATTTATGATTGTGTCACTTTGGAAATCTTAGGATAAGAAGGATTTTTAAGTCTAGTCTTCTTGACCCCTTTATCTACTAAACTTTCTCAAAAAATACTTAATGCCACTGTGATTTGATGACTTGGGTATTTGGTAAACATACCCCACCACCACCCCCACCAAAAAAAAAATCAAAAAGCTGTAAGATGCAATGAACTAGAAACTCTTGGTTTTTATTGTGTTTTTTTTCTTGGTCAATCACAAATGGTACCTCCTTTATTATATTTACTATTGGCAACTCAAATACATCTATTTGCTAAAAGTAATAATATGTTTGGCTTCTGGAGAATTTTTTAAACCTTGGTATACAGGTTTATGTCTACTTCTGTTCACAGATCTCATATATTTCTAGAAATTCAGTTTTGGGAATAGTAACAATAGAGCCTATTTTGATACATGGAAGGAAAGTTGGTTTCAGGTACATCACATTATATGTAAGAAAGAGATGAAGGTAGGTTCTTTGTTCCGTATCATGAGACTGGGTTTTCTAGTCAGTGTCAGGTCCTAACTCTTCCTGGGTTCCTTCCCAATGGTCTGCCTTATTACTGACCAATGTGGACCTGCCCCCTGAAAGGAAATCAAGTAATATAGTATTTTTCTCATACAATGTGCTAACTTTTTCTCTTATATTTTGAAGTCCTCTACTTTCTTCAATTATAATATATTTTCTCTGTTGTAACTGTCCTCAGACTCTTTGTTCTATCATATTTTAAGTAAGATTGTAAAATCTGGGGGAAAATTCTTCTTTATTCTCAATTATTACAAAGCAATTTAAATAAAACCACTAAGTACTACTTTGCAACAGTACTAGGTGGATATGACACTCTGGATCCCCAAGAAATTCCCAATATTCTCCCACATTATTCATTAACATTAAACTTGTTATTGAAGACACAGAAGAACTACAGTCCTGTCTGCCTTCACAATCAAGGCAGAAGCCTGGGAAGAACTATAATCCTAGCAACTCTTCAATTATATCTAAACAACATTATTTCAATCAAATACATGGAATTTGGATAAAATACTTTAATTTACCCAATCCTAGGAAGATGGTCACTGTCTCAGGATCATGATTATATCATCAGTGGAACTTCAGGCTCCAACATCAGGCATTTATATTATATTATATTAGCAATACAAGCTGTAAACGGCTATTAATTTCTAACTGAATTTTTTCTATGTTGAACAGACATAATGTGTTCACAAACTCCAAGAACACTGAAAACATGCGATTTCAACTTTTCTTTGATTGAAACACTGAATATAACACAATTTGCCTCCCCTATTCATAACCTGAAATGTATATCAACTATGATCAGGCTCTAGACAAAATAGAAATTCCACTAGACTTTAACTGGTTCTTTCAAAGGAAGCAATTCTAAAGCTCTGGATAGGAGAAAATAGATAGGACAGAAGTTGTCATTTTGTATCCAGCCCAGTGCCAGGGTGTAATATAAATAAAAGATGCATGAAAATGTCCTCATCCTTTGAAAACTCAATTTGTAAGCCAAAGGAGAAACCACTTTTCAAAGATATTGTGGTAAGTGGAAGAAAAACGTAAAAAAAGTGTTTTGCAGCCAGGCAAACTTCTTTTTTATTAAATCAATTGAGAATTTTTAAGTTAGGCCATACCAGGTGTACAGTAGTAAAGACGATATTTTTTTTCTTTTCATTTTTGGCAAGAATTCTAAGCATTTGAGCATGGAATCAAGGAAAGCACTTCATTAATAAAAATTTATGCAGAGCCAACCTCAAGTTCAAAATGAAATTTGGTTTAAAAGGAAGTATCTACAGTGCCAAAGTTCTTATCCAAATATACAGCAGTTGTTCTTTTAGGTCAAAATTCCACTTGATAATTTAAAAATGAGTCATGTGATTTTTTTTAACCATTTACCATAATAAGCATTTAGAATCATCACATAAATAGTTTTAATAGCTGTTAAGGGCTTGCATCAAAATTGAGGATATATTCTGTTTCCCATTTATACAGATAGCGTCTGGAGTATACTCCTCTGTTTTCCTGAAAGATCTCTGTTGGTAGTCTTTACACCTATATGGTCTTAAAATTCTGTCTGTCTTTCATGTGTTTGACAGGTAGGATCTGGTGCTGCTAGGTATTTGTTCTAAGCAAAGATGTCGATGGAGAGGATGAGGACAAAGA
The DNA here is from genome assembly GCF_964194105.1 of Spermophilus citellus. Taxonomy (NCBI): domain Eukaryota; kingdom Metazoa; phylum Chordata; class Mammalia; order Rodentia; family Sciuridae; genus Spermophilus; species Spermophilus citellus. Next base: position 73,488,020 of record NC_138187.1, on the reverse strand, counting down.
TGTCTTGTAAAGTGGAGTGTCACAGTTGTTAAGAAATCATAAGGACAAGATCTAGCATCTTTCTGTTAGCAGATAAATAGAGCTGTGGCAGGTGATTTGGCTTGTCTATTCCCTACAGCCCTGTCAGATGCTGTGGGTGGTTAGGATGTTGTCTATGCATAGGGCTGAAAGTGGAAAAATGGTCTGAGTAATACTATGCTACAGGAAGGGGCTTTTGTGGTCTATGCAAGTCTTATTAAAACCTGCATTGACAGCCTCCCATGTGGTTCTCCAGCTATTCAAAGAAAATAAAACCTCCCAAGTTATTTCCAGGCACATGGGTCCTTTTCTTTTAAATTACTCAGAGATCACAAAGTGCCTTGACAATGAAAAGTGGGTCTTGGTGCCTCAATCTTCCCCCACCAACTTTTTGAGCTCTGAAGGAAATGATGCATATTATTAGACAGTACCTGACACACAATATGCTTGTAATTAATGTTTGTTTTTAAAAAGCTGCTGAGCCACAATCTGAAGTTGACATTTTTTTTGTTCTTGTTACTTCAGCTTTAAGACCTGCAGCTAAATTTGAAATGATGAACAACTTGACCCTGGAAAGGCTTTATCATAATTTGGAATCCTGTTGGCTGTCTGAAGGTGAGATAACGTTAAAGGAAAAAGTAAGTAGACTAAAAGGCGTGGGGAGGCTGAAAAACTTATTTGCTTGGATGCAGTTTTATATATATCATAATATCCATTTTTGTATTGATATTTTGTATCAGATGCCAGACTGGTGGAGAGATATTTGGCAGTATGAGCCAAATATCTGTGGACTTTAATAGAATTGAACAGCAGAACAATTTAAGGCAATTGTTACATTTCAAACATAAGACCTCACTTAGATATAGGTAGAGGAGGAAGGCTACTTATATTTAAACAGAGAAGATGTCAATACAAAACAGAAAAACAATAAATAAAAATCAATGAGACCAAATGGTGCCTCTTTGTTGTCAATAACGTTGAAAACAAACTGATATATTAGGATTATGTGCTATTGATAACCTTTGTATCCAAATATCTTTCCCAATAACCCAAACAGCTATATTGTTCATCTTGTGAGTTAAAACATTGAGGTATCTAATTAAAATGAAAAATAAGGTTTGAGAAGAATTGAATGTGAAATAATTAGCACCTATTAATACCTTAGGACTCTTAAACTGACTATAGAATGATAGAGAAGTAAGTCTAATATTGAGACTTGTGAAAGATGCTGAGACAGGAGAGTAAGCACTTAGGTACATAGACATAAGGGATGGATGATTCAAAGTATAAACATGACTGGGCTAAAGAATTCCCAGATAGTTGGCAAAACATTATCTCTAGCTACATCTGTGAGAATGATTATTTTCTGAGATGTGATCATTAGAATCAGTTCACTGAGTAATGATCAAGTTCACCAATATGTGAGGGCACCATCTAACTCATTCAAGGTCCAATAGGATACAAAAGTGAAGTAAGGGTGAATTCACTTTCTCTGTTTAAGTTGGGACATCCATATTCTCCTGTCCTGGGAGTTTGAAATACCTGGAAGTGGACAGCTATGGAAGTATAGTCTCTCTCTGGTACATTCTTGAAGGACAGCAGTGAAGGAAAATCCTCCCAGTGGTCAGAACCTCAGGAGGTGCACCAGGTTATGTATTTTGCTTGGGAAGAGAAATGACTGGATACACAATTATATACCAATTCACCATTGGATTGTGACCAATGATCTAGTTGAATGTCAGAGACTTGGAAGGCATATGATTAGAAAATTGGTAGCAAGAATATCTGGAGAAGAGTTATGTGGATAGGCCCCACTGAATGGATGGGTTAAAAAAAACATGAAGATATTTGTGTCTCCTACAAATGTTCATCAAAGGATGTCAGAAGAGGAGGGTACTAAAAATCAAGTTGATAGGATAACCTGTTCTATAAATACCAGTCAGCCTCTTTCCATGGCCACCTCTGTCATTGTCCCAAGGGCTCATGAGCATAGTGACCTTGGTGTCAGGGACAGAAGTTACACATAGGTTTGGAAACATACACTTTCCATCATTAGGGCTGACCTGGCTGTGGCCACTGATGACTGCTTGACCTGCTAATAGCAGAAACCAATACTGAGTGCCTGTTAGTAGCAGAAACCATTCCCCACAGTGATTATCAGCTACCTGGGGGCTGGTTGATTACACGGGACCATTTCCAATATGAAGGGGTAGCATTTTGTCCTTCCTGGATTACAAACTTACTCTGGATGTGGATTTTCCTTTCCTGCACATAATACTTCGATAAATACTACCATCTGTGGACATATCCAATGCCTTCTTCACCATTATCTTATTACATACAACATTGCCTTTAATCAAGGAACTCTCTTCACAGAAAAGAAGTGTGGCAATGGGCTCAGCCTCATTCATTGGTGCTACCACTTGAAGTAGCTGGTTTGACAGAATGGTGAAATGGCCTTTTGAAGACTAAGTGGAAATATCTTGCAGAATTGCAGCAAAGTTTTCCAGAAGGCTGTACATGCTCTGAATTAGCATCAAAAATAGGATACTGTCTCCACCACAGCCAAGATCTGTGGTGAAGGAATCAAGGGATAGAAACAAGAATGGCCACACTCAATGTTACCCCTACCAACCCACTAGGTGAAATTTTTGTTCCCTGTTCCCTTTACTATACCCAGCGGACCTACAGGTATTAGGTTAAGAGTAAGGAGACAGAACCCTGACTACATTCAATTGTAAGGTAAGACTGCTGCTGGGCCACATGCAGCCTCCTCATGCAGACTAAGCAGGAGTTAAGGCGTCAGTTGGGGTGATTGGTCTGGATTAGCACAGGGAAACTGGCATACTAGTCCACAAATGGGTAAGGAAGAGTATGTCTGGAATACAGAATCCCTTGGGGGCAATCTTAGTACTACCAGGCCTTGTGATTAAGGACAATGGAAAACTATAATATCCCAATCCAAGAATGCCCAGACCCTTCAAGAAAGAAGTTTTGTGTCCCTCCACCATGTAAAGATCCATAATAAGCTGAGGTGCTTGCTGAAGGCAAAAGAAATACAAAATGAGTAATATGAAAAGTAATTATAAATACCAGCTACAACTGCATGACCAGTTACAGAAATGAGGACTGTGACTTGAATATTTCTTTCCTATTTTGTTATGAATATGTTTGTCTGCATATATTCATATAGTAAGCCAATACTTTTTTTTTTTCTTTTCTGTCTCCATTGATTGGTGACTTTCAGGGGAGTAGCATCAGTCCAGTGATGGGGAGCAGAGGCAGATTTCAGAAAACCAAGGAACAAAGAAGTGGGAAGGAATAGAAAACAGGATTTTTAAAAGGGGCAAACAAACACTAAGAAAAAAGAAATAAACCTTAAAATTCAAAAATGGTTATGTTTATTTTCTCCGAGATTTGAGCTCATTTCAAAGAAGAAAAGTGAGAAGTGAGAAATGCCAAAAGGGGGTGGGGGGTTGCTCATGACAGCAAGAACAACTATAGAGGGATTCACTTCAGAAAGAAGACAAGGCACCTCTCCCCAGAAGAGAAGAATGAGAGAAAATCAGGTGAATAAGGGGACATGCCAGAGTGAGTAGAGGACTTGGAAAGGACTTAACCTGAACTTCCACTTGTTTTGTGTACAGAAAGTTCAAAAATAATGGAGCGGAGTCAATGGAGGAGACAGGGTATTGGGGATAAGAAGGATAATAGAATGAATCAGACATTATGAGCCTATGTGCATATATGATGGCATGACCAGTGTCATTTTATATCATGTACAACCAGAAGAATTAGAAGTTATACTCCGTTTCTATATGATGTGTCAAAATGCATTCTACCGCCCTATATAACTAATTAGAACAAATTTTTTAAAAAGGAGACAGAACAATAAAAGCCTGGTTGAACTCAGTGGCATGGCTTTTTGGATGAAAGGCGTTTGGTGAGATCACTTAATTGTTCATAAACATTTACTGATATAGCATGATTTTACTACTTGCTAATTAATTCACTAAGATTGATGAAGATTAAATTGGGATAGTGAGATACTGGAAAATTTTATTTCCTGATCCTACGCACTCACACTCCACACGATCCAAAGCCCTGGTTGTCAATGGTTACACCACTGTGATTCAGAAGAAAGCTGTTCCACATTAGTAAATTAGATTAAAAACACATTGTTACTTTCAACATTAGCAAAAGCCACATGGTATTTTGCAACAACGCAGACCATTAGGGAGCATAGAATTTTTCCATACTAAGCAAGGTGGCACTGAGGGTAAACATCCAATCGTCAGGGTTGCAAGAGTCATTCTTACATAAAAAGTAGAATTAATTCCGAAGAAATAGATCAAAGATATTGTTCATCAAGAATACAAGAACACGAGGCACTGGTGAAGTAAAGAGAGACCTACATGAGAAAACACAAAGGATATCTGGTAAAAGTAAAAAGATGTTAAGAAAAAGAGAAAAAGAATTAGAAAGTAGGAAACCAGGAACTGCTATGATTAGCTGCCTGAGAGGCAAAAGGAATAAAAATTAGAAGTCTAACCAATCACATAACTTAAAATGGAGGGACTTTCCCCTTACATTCATAGTTTTCATTTATTAAGTAGGAACTGAATTGAAATTTGAATGGTGCTTCCCAGAATAAAATGTTACACTCAGAACCCTGTTATCCCACCTACAAATTCTATAAACTATTATTTTTACAGTATATATTGGCTTTTCACTTAGGCTTATATCAATTTGGTCAGTGAATGGATGGCTTTATTCCTGATCCTGTTTTGTGGCCAGTTCTAGATGGGACAGGCTTCTGGACACTTGACCAGTACAATAACCAGATTGTTTAAACCTAGTGAGGTATGAAATAGGTAGCCTTCTAATAGCCACATGGTGACTACTATCTAATTCTCCAATCACAGGTTTCAGCGAGATTAGATTCCAAGAGACCTTTTTTTTTTTTTCCTGAGAAGTTAAATTGGATTAGTAAATTAGTAAAACACTGCTAATGAGACATTAGTAACAGAACAGTTGGAGGCTGGGGACAAGTATGGGCCTTTGGAGAAGCTGGGAATACACCACGTGGAATCCACTGGAAACTAACAACAAGGTTTTGCCAAAATCAGCTGCACCATGGGCCTAGTGACTACACTGGAGTAGAAAGTCCTTATGACTTCATGCAGACTCATAGCAGGTGGCAACATCATGGCAGAAATGGCTCTTTCATGGAGCTAGAGTGGATTGTGTGTCAAAACACCTCAGCATTCGAATCAAAACTATTCTTAAGGTTTCATCTCACACCAGTCAGAATGACAATCATTAAGAATGCAGACAACAATAAATGTTGGCGAAGATGTGGGGGAAAAGGCACACTCATACATTGCAGGTGGGACTGCAAATTGGTGCAACCAGTCTGGAAAGCAGTATGGAGATTCCTTAGAAAACTTGGAATGGAACTACCATTTGAACCAGCTATCTCACTCCTCAGTCTATACCCAGGACTTAAAATCAGCATATTACAGTGGGGTAGCCACATCAATGTTTACAACAGCTCAATTCACATTAACTAAATTGTGGAACCAACTTAGAGGCCCTTCAATAGATGAATGGATAAAGAAACTGTGAAATATATATACAATGGAATATTATTCAGCATTAAAAGAGAATAAAATCATGGCATTGGAAGGTAAATGGATGGAGTTGGAGAATATCATGCTAAGTGAAGTAAGCCAATCCCCCAAAAACAAAGGCTGAATGTTCTCTCTGAAAAGTGGATGCTGATCCATAATGGGATGGGGCCATGGGAAAAATGGAGGAACTTTGATGGGGCAAAGGGGAGGGAGGGTAGGGAAGGTGCATGGGGGCAGGAAAGATGGTGGAATGGGGGGACATTATTACCCTAGGTACATGTATGACTGCATATGTGGTGTGTTGCTACATCATATACAACCAAAGAAATGAAAAGTTGTGCTACAATTGTATACAATGAATCACAATGCATTCTACTGTCGTATATACCTAATTAAAATAAATAAATTAAATTCATTAATTTTAAAAAAGACTCTTCAGTTAAACAAGTGAAAGAAGCTACAGTAATCATGTGGTAATTGAATAAAGTTGGAGACATCAATATGAACTTATATTTAGTTTAATATTGATAGAAATTATTCCATAAATATTTATATATATACTGGTTAGAAGATACATATGTTTTTGCTCTGCCAGTTGAGGGTTCTGTTGTAATGAGCACCCCTGATAGCCAGACCTTGGTTTCTAATACCATTCTCCAATAAAAGAAACCATGGTTCCTTGGAGAATGCTGATTCTAGGATTGGATTATGAAAGGTACAAAATACACACGGAGCATTTTGTAGGATTAGAAAATAAGAAAGCGCGCGCGCGCACACACACACACACACACACACACACACAGAGGAAAGAAAATCCCCACAATGATGGAGGTATGTCAAAGTGACAAAGGAGCTAATTGAAACAGTTTCCAGTATCCAAAACTAAAACAATTAGAGATAAATAAATAAATAGTATGGGATTACAGCCCAAAGTTTAAAATAAATCCCCATGCATCCACACTGATATAAGTAAATAACTAAATAACTAAGTAAAGAAATGATGATGATGATGAGATAAACCTTTCATGCGGAATAATTCCAGATAATTTATGCAGACACATGATCCTCAAGGAGAGTCAGCATGATTCCCCATGCTTAAAGTGTGGGCTGGGTAAAGTAACTTTTTTCCAAAGATTATGCATGGATAGGATGGTAGCTTTATGTTGGGGAAACATAACAGGTATTATTTCAGCCAGATAATCAATCATGTGGGACACTAGATGAGTCTGGTAAATCAGATTGTGCTTAAACAATTTACCTGTAACTCTTTGGTAAGTGTGTTTGTTTTCTCTAGCTTTCATTTCTCAAATAATGTTTTACTTCTAGGTTAATGCTCCTGCTTCTATAAACTTTCCCCATAATATTAATTCACTAAACTGGTAATGACAGTTTTTCACACACACAAACATAAAGACCAGAGTACAATATCAGTACATGAGCAAAACAACAGTATCAATTAACCCCATTTGTGGGCAAATCCCCAGCCCTGAAATACTTTTTCTCATCTAAGAACAAATAAATAAAAATCATTGCAGAGATTTTGGAAAACATTTTGCAACATATGAAATAAAAGCCAAGGCTCATAGGATGATTATTATCTTAGAAATGATGAACTGCAAGAAAACTAGCAATTTAAAAGTAAATCTGCATTTTTTTCCTCAATAAAATGCAAGAGAACTTGATTTTATGATACAATTAGTCAAAGCTAAGCCGGTAATTCTTCAGGATAAGATAAAAATAAAATTTGTTCAAAAGCAGAAAGAAATAAAGAGGTAAGAAAAGAATATGAGGAGGGTAGAAAGGCAAGAGAAGAAAACAAACATAATATTCTATAACTTGGAAACAGAAACTGTACAGAATTAAAATTGTGTGTGTGTGTGTATGTGTGTGTGTGTGTGTGTGTGTGTGTGTGTGTGTGTGTGTGTTTGGGTGGTGGTGGTCGTGGTGGAGGAGGAGGAGACTTGGAGACCTGAAGGAATAAAACAAGGCACATGTGTATTTCTCCTAATTTGGACTCAGGTGGAGAAAGTAGCAGCATTCCAGGTCAAACTGCAAGGCCCAGGAACACCTTGAAAAAGACACTGTAGGTCCAGGCACATCACCAACTACCAAGGCCCAGAGAAGAGACACTGAGGAGTTAGGACACTCAAAAGAAGCTGCATGTATAGGAAGGCTTGGAGCATCATCGGCATGCCCCAAGATGCACACAAAGACCTGAACTGACTCAAACTTTCCCTTTAGGCTGTCTCCGAGGCTCAGAGAAGCCTAGTTAAGGGTTGAAAGAATACCCCAGCCAACACAGACCAGCCCTGTCTAGGGTTTTGCTTCTCTTGTCTTTTTTCCCTTCATTTTTCCTTCCTTCATTTCCTCCCCTTACATTCAAGAACATCTGTCAAACCATGAAATTAATATGAAAGAAAATTGTGGGGCCAGAGAGATTTTGATATAGGGAATTACCACATTATAATAATCAAATGGCTAAATTTTATACAAAAATAACAAAAGACATGAAAAGAAGTAGGAAATATGACCCATTTAAAATAACCAAGTATTAATTATGACAGAAACAGTTCCTGAGGAATCCTAGATATTAAATTTACTGACAAAGGTCTTTAAAGAACTATCTTAAATATGCTGAAAAAACTAAAGAAAGGAAAAACATAGATAAATAACTAAAGGAAAACAAGAAATGATGAATGATTGAATGAGAATAAGAATACAGAGGTAGAAATTATCCAAAGGAACCAAACATAAATTATGGAACTAAAAGGCACAATAATACTAAAGAAAAATTGATTCAAAACAGATTGGAGAAGGCAGAAGAAAAATTAGAAAATTCAAAGATTAGGCAATTGTATGATCAATTCTGAGAAGCAGAAAGGAAAAAAAAGAATGAAGAAAAATGGACAGAGGAGAGCCCTGAGGGACTGTGGAACACACTCAAGCATACCAGCAAATATTTATGGGAGTGCCATGTCCCTTGTGAACACTGGTGCAAAAATCCTCAACAAAAACTAGAAAACTGAACTCAGTAGCACATTAAAGAGATTATATATTATGACCATATGGGATTTATTTGTGGAAAGCAAAGACATTCAAGTATGAAAATCAGTGTAATACACCACACCAACAGAATGACAGAAGAAAACCATGGAATAATCTCAACTGATGCAAGGAGAAGAAAGAAAGAGAAAGAAAGAAAGAAAGAAAGAAAGAAAGAAAGAAAGAAAGAAAGAAAGAAAGAAAGAAAGAAAGAAAGAAAGAAAGAGAGAGAGAAAGAGAGAAAGGAAGGAAGGAAGGAAGGAAGGAAGGAAGGAAGGAAGGAAGGAAGGAAGGAAGGAAGGAAGGAGGGAGGGAGGGAGGGAGGGAGGGAGGGAGGGAAGGAAGGAAGAGAAAGAAAGGAAGGAAGGAAGGAAGGAAGGAAGGAAGGAAGGAAGGAAGGAAGGAAGGAAAGAGGGAGGGAGGGAAGGAAGGAAGGAAGAGAAAGAAAGAAAGAAAGAAAGAAAGAAAGAAAGAAAGAAAGAAAGAAAGAGGGAGGGAAGGAAGGAAAAGAAAGAAAGAAAGAAAGAAGGAGGAAGGAAGGAAGGAAGAAAGGAAGAAAGAAAGAAGAAAGAAAGAGAAACTTTGTTAACATCATAAAGGCTATATATGAAAACTCAAAGCTAATATCATATTCAATGAAGATTTTCTTCTAATTTCAGGAATTAGGAAAGGATATCACTTGCACCACTTCTACTAAAAAAATACTACTGAAAGTTGTAGCCAGAACAGTTAGGCAAGAAGAGAAATAAAAGGGATCCAAATTGGTAAAGAAGAAATAACATTTCCTTTGTTCCCAGATGAGATGGTGTTATAAGTAGAACATTCTATAAAGATTTCACATGCAAAACTTGAACTAATAAATGAATTCACAAAGTGACAGGATTCACAAATCAACACATGAAAATCAGGTGACTTTCTATATACTGACAATGTACCACCTGAAAGGCAAATTTGGAAAATAATTCCACTTACAGTAGGCTCAAAAGAATAAAATACATAATAATTAGCTTGACCAAGGAGGCAAAATCACATCGAAAACTACAAAACATTGCTGAGCTGGGCATGGTGCCACATGCCTGTAATCCCAGCAGCTCAGGAGGCTGAGGCAGGAGGATCACTAGTTCAAAGCCAGCCTCAGCTAAAGCAAGGCACTAAGCAAATCAGTGAGACTCTGTCTCTAAAATACAAAATAGGGCTGAGGATATGGCTCAGTGGTCGAGTGCCCCTGAGTTTAATCCCCAGTACCCTTCAATAAACAACAACAAAAAAATATATTGCTGAAAGAAATTAAAAAGATATTCTGTGTTCATGGATTACAAGACAACACATTTTTAAGGTGTACATACCATCCAAAGTGATCTATTAAATTTGTGTAATCTCAATAATGAAAAAAATCAGAAAATTCTAATTCCAGAAATAGAAAAAAACTATCCTATATTTTATATGGAATCTCAAGGGGTCTCAATTAGCCAAAGAAATCTTGAAAAAGAACAAGAAGTTTGGTGTACTAACACTTTCTGATTGCAAGCGTAAGACAAAGTTACGATAATCAAAACTGTGTGTTAATGGCATAAAAACAGACATTTAAATCAATGGAATGGAACATAGATCTTAGAAATAAGCCCTTGTATATGTAGTCAAATGATTTTTAACAAGCAAAATATGGCTTTGCATTGGACATGGGAGATAGTAGTGGTTAGCACCAAAATGCTTTCTCTGACAGCACCTTTATACAATGTATAGAAAGATAGGGACATAGACTTAGGAATTACAATATGAAAGATATCATGCTCTAAGATTAATTGTATAACCTTGTGTCTTACCTTATTTCCTTCTTGGTTAACTGTATAAATGAGGGAAAAGAAAATATGAGGTATAAGAATAGAAAGAATGAGAGACAGTTGCTAAGAATCACAGTCTGAGTGGAGTCTGTTGGTATAAGCAGTGCATGTTGTTTGTCCAGCAGAGAAAATGTAGTCTAGATTTCAGAGATTTCAAAGTGGAGAGGATTGATAAAGAGAAAAAAAAAGCTTTCAAATAGTTTTCCCCCACAAAATAGCTTTCCCCCATTAATGTGTATAATGGGCAGACATTGCCTTTTTATTTCTTCACGTGGACATGTGGGAACTATCACAGTTGTGGTTATGATCATTGAATACATAATGTCTGTGTTTTTGACTTTCACTCAACTATCATATCAGATGTGGGGGATTGATGCAAATTCATCATCAATGTTGGGGAAACCACTATAAAATACATCATAGTGTTCTGTATGTTTATGAAAAGCTCAAAACAACAGTATGGCCAGGCATGGTGGGTGTACCCCTATAATCCCAGAGGCTCAGGAGGCTTCCTAAGGCAGGAACATCAAGTTCAAAGCCAGCTTCAGCAAGTTAGCAAGACCCTGTCTCATAATTAAAATTTTAAAAAAGGGCTGGGGATGTGGCTCAATGCTTAAGTGACCCTGGATTCAATCCCTGGTACCAAAACAAAACAAAACAAACAAAAAAATCCAATTATGTCCCATGAGAAATAGAAAGAGTGCAGAAAAACAAATATTTGATGTATCTCATATGTTTTACTGTTTCTTTTAAGAGCAGTAGAAGGGGAAATGCATAAGGGCAAATTTTAGAGCAGCTGAGTGGGTTTTGTTGCTGTTTTGGTTTTTCCTTAATCCTTGCCTTTCCTTTAAGATTGGTATAGCTACTGAAACACCACCAAGAGCAGAAACAACTTATACACAAGGACGTTTGGTGTGAGGAGGTTTTCAACATGTAGACTTTCTTAGAGTGTACGTTTATAATTCCAGCAAAACAAGGAGCTGAGTTATTTGGGCAAGTTAACACAAACCTCAATTCTAAAAAAAAAAAAAAAGAATCTGGAGCTGATACATTCACATAATTGCCTGTCTGTATAGACAGGTGCTATTTCTTGCCTGTGACCTCTTCATATAAATGAGGCTGCAAAATTTGTTTTGCTGTTCATTTTATCTCAACAGAGATGCTTCCAAATCTTCCCTACTGAAATTTGAATATAAATTCTTTCTACTTTTAAAAACATAGTTGAAGGATTTGTGACATCACTACAAAGATATTATTGGATATCCTAAAGATCTATTTCAGTCATTTCAAAAGAAGATTTTATTGGGAACTGACGTCTTGACAGATTTGACATTCTGAAGTAGAGACTATTTTAACATTTCCCCAGAGCCTCAAAGGTGTAACATCAGGTCCAGTGTTGGTTGAGGTGTTTGTGTGGTGAAGCCATCAACTTGTTATGGAGCCTTCAGGGATGGATTCCTGATAACCATGAATCAGGGAAGAGAGCATCATGATGGTTGGAAGGCAGTAGGATGGAGGGAAATCTCTTCTTCTTCTTTTTTTTAAAATTAGTACTGTTGCAGTTTTTGTTATTGCTTCCCTGATTTTTTATTTGAAATTTCTGAATAATAATACACTTTCCCCTTTGTTCACATTGTCAGTGTCTTTCCTTAAAACATCTGTATTTATTCTAGTAATAAGCTTTTACATTTAAATTCATACCGATAAAAAAAAATACAAGCGTCAGGTGCAGTGTCTCAAGCCTGTGATCCCAGCTACTCAGGAGGCTGAAGCAGGAGGTCCCAAAGTTCATGGCCAGCCTGGGCTATTTATCAAGGCTCTGTCTCAAAATAAAAGTTAAATAGAGCTGGAGATGTAGATAAGTGGTAGAGCACCCCTGGGGTCAATACTCCTTACCAAAAACAATAAAACAAACAAAAAAACAAAACCCTCAACCCTCTTTTCAAAAATAGTCAATTGCCAGACCTGGTGTCTCACACCTGTTATCCCAGCAAATTGGGAGGCTGAGGCACTTGAATATTTCAAGTAGAAAGCCAGCCTCAGCAACTTAGTGAGACTCTGTCTCAAAATAAAAAAGAGTAAAGCAACCTTGCATTCAATCCCTAGTACCAAAAAACCAAACCAACACACACACACACACACACACACACACACACACACACACAATCAACTAATGCGGCATCCTTGATAAAGAGGAAGATTCCAAGAAGTATTTGTTGAGTGAGTTAAATAGTGTTTGGAAGAATGTTTCTTTTTCAATAATAATTGTATGAAGCCTTCAAAACCATTTTTGTACCCTAGTGCTGTCACTCATTTAAGCAACCTGGTGACTACAGAAGTTTGGAGTGGAGTCTCCCTCCCTGGGTGATATGTAGACATTATTATGAACAGAGATCATCTTTCAACTCTGCTCAGAGTTCAGCCTGGAGTTTCCTGGAGAAAGACAATTGAAGTCTTCTCAGTTTCAGAATTATTGTACTTTATTATAATACCTTTCTTTCTTTTTTACACCTTCGTGGAGGTTAAATTAAGCCATTAGTACACACTTACCTGACAGATAAATTGCTTTTTTTTGTCTCAATTCTGACTGGGGTTTCAAAAATAAGTTTATGGTTAAGGTTGCATTGCCTTCTTTTTCTTATTTAAAAGTGTGATTTTCTTAAGCATTCTATAATCTTAATTGCATGGTAAAAATAAATTGAATGGAGTTATAATTATCCTTTGATTAGTCGTGTTAATTAAGGTCCACCTTCACAACGCCTTTGATTTAAGATGCTTTCTATGGAATCAAAATTTTCTCTCCTTTTTGTCAAGCCCTTAAAAGAGTTGGATGTGCTTACATACCTAGCAACTTTTAACATCTAGAACATTTATGATGAATAAGATGAAAATTTTTGAACAAAAGGAAGCCATTAAGTATGCATTCGTTTTGGTCCATAAAACTCTTACTTACAATCCATCCCTAATAATAATGTACTCATATTCCTTTCTATTACCTGTTGACTACAAGATCCCAAGGAGACCGCAAAAACTTGTTGATCAAGGAAAGTTAAGTTTGTCAGATTTACTGAGTAAGAAAGAATACCGTCTAGACAGACAGGTAGATATTGATATAAATAGACATATAAGTAGATGATGATGATTGATAATATGATAGATAATTGAATAGAATAGATGTATGGATAGATACCTAGATAGATAGATAGATAGATAAATAGATAGATAGATAGATAGATAATTCAAGAGCATATTGGAAGTGGGAAGTCTGGAGAAGATACATGGTTTGGAAGGCTAGGCTCAAATGCATAAGGATAGGTTTTTCAAGGGAAGAAACTAAGTGGGACTGGAAAATTTGTGGTATAAATAGGATTTGTTAATAAAGCCACATAGGATTTTGTAACAAGTCTCAAAAAAATGAACTATTTTGTGAAAACTAAGCTGTTTTCTCAAGTGAACAATCTATTGTCCCAATGAGAGAATCATTCGTACCCATAAGGAAATTTTTAGTCTGGATAAATTGGTTTGCAAGAATTTCCTAAAGCAAATAGTGAGGTAACATATTGGTTTAAGGTTTTATCTTCTTGGAATAAGCTATCAAATCATGTTGACACAGATGGCCCCCGTTCTTAGTCCCAAAATATAAGCTATACTGACTGATACAGGTTATCTCAATACTCGAACTTGTTTATCCTTATATCTGATTTTGTCAATCACTCCACCTTTAATAGTCTCTTGAATTAAGAAATGGTGAGTACGTTTCAATATTCAAGAGTGAGTCTTCATTCAAATTGCTACAGCTTGATTTTCACCCACAGAATAGCAGAAAAGCTAAGAATACATTGGAACTTTTGAGTTCTGATTGTCTGCTTATACCAGCTGTCAAGCTGCTGTTTTGTTAACAAGAAGTTTAGTGGGATATTTATTTTACACAGCATCACATCACAGCCAGAACAAAACATGAAAATACCTGGGCAGATGTTTAGCCTCATAGGGAAGAACTTCACAGGATGCCAGCTCCAGTGAAACTGGAGTTCAATCACTCCATTCTAATGATTCCAGAGAAAACAGGAAAACGGATGGAGAAGACAGAGGTAATGGTGGGGATTGGACACCCAGGGCTTGAAAAATTACAACAGAGTTTTCTCCATTCATGGCTTAGCAAGACTGCTTACAGGAACCCTTTTAAGTACAGGTGAAATTGTAAAGTAGGAGCTACTAGGAACAAAAAAATACACTAGTCTGCTGCTAAAATGAATATAACTAAACAGAGGGATTATTCCTGTTTAACCCCATACTGGACCTCATAGAGATTGCATGGAGTACCCTTGGAAATCAACTTCAAGAAAAAAGAAAGTAGGTAGAGAAAGATCTTTAACCAATAAGGGACTTAGAGAGACAGAGATGGGGGTAAAACAATCTTGAAGGCCCTGGTTTATTCCATTTCTGTTGGCAGGTCTTTTACTTGTCATGGTACCTCACCTTGGCCCCCAATTCCCAAAAGTTGTTCCATCCAATGTCACTATTTATCCCACACTAGAAGTCGAGATACTTACTTGATATTTCTAAAACTACTATTAATAGAACCCCTAAAGTACTCCTGTCTGCTGAACAAGTCACTGAAATAGCAACACATTGCCATCTACAAAGGGAAGTTGTCAATTAAAATAATGGATCTTTAGTCTCAAATCGTTATCACAGTTTGACTTAAAAGTGAATGGATGAATTATAGTGAGGGTAAAGGAAGGGCAACACAAAGAATGATTTGTCAAGTGATTCCAAATTGGTTGGTTTTTATAGAGGACTAGGGATGTAGGGGAAAGAATGCAGGTTGCTGTGGGGTTGAATCTGGCTCAATGGGTATTAACTCTGAGGACAGAGCAGGCGACATATGAATACTAAATCTTCTTAACATTTCCTTTTGTTGTTGTTGTTATTGTTAATAAAAATAATTAACTGTAAGATTTCACTAGGATGTAAAAAGTGTATGCAGATTATATGTAAGTCTAGAATAATTACTTATAAAACAAATACTGTGTGTGAGTGGAACCAGTGCCCAGATTAAGTAACAAAATGGCAACAGACCTAGACCCCCACTTTTCTTTCCTCCAGTCACAATAACCCCAAAGGTAAACACTTTTTTTTCTATTGCCATTGATTAATATTCACTGCCTTTCTGTTTCAGGTACATGGAATCATATTCTATTTACCCTTTGGTTCCTGGTTGCTTTTCCTCAATTGTACGCCTATGGTATTTAGCAATATTGCTACTAGTAGTTACAGTTGACTCATTCACATTGGTGTGTAGTATTGCAGTTTTGCAAATATATCACAATTTATCCATTCAATCTTTGACAGACATAGGGAGGTTTCTAGCTTTTGACTGTTCCATAGACTGCTGCTGTGAAAACTCTAAAGCCTGACTTTTGATGAACCTATACATTATTTTCAGTATATATTTCTAGGTATATTACTAAAAGAAGAATCAGAGGATTGTAAGACATGTCTATGGTCTTCTGCCATCAGCATTTCAAAGTGGTTGTATCCCACCAACCAAGTCCCAGTTGATCCATATCCTTGCAAGCACTTGGGCATTTTCTATCCTTTTTAATATAATAGCTTGTTTGTATATATCATCTCTTCAAATGTATGCAAAATTTTAGCCTTCTCTTCCAGTCATGAATAGTTAGAGTGCATGTTCTTAAAGACAGTGTGATCAGAGAGAGGCCTAAGTCAAAATGGAGAGACCCAGACAGGGTGGTGGAAAATGTTAATGCCTTGGGGAGGGAAGGGGGAATATGCTAACTTCCAGAAGGCTCAGCTTGCTTTTCTTCTCATGAAACTGAATATTCCTATCAAAGAAGTCTGGTCATGGAAGTATGTGCAAAAATCATATTAAAGTTACAAAAAGAGAAATTTATACACAGAAGTTAAATGTTAAGGACTGTCCCCTTTACCTTGAAAATACATATATGCATTTGAGACAGTTTTTAACAAAGCTGCCTTGCTTATTTCTTTATGGGATTGTGTGTACATATATTGGAACAGTAATATTCTAGATTAACTCTGCTCAATATTTCTTTATTCCAATTTAGATAGGGCAAAAGGGCAAGAGAGTAGGAATAATGGTGGAATGAGTTAGACATCATTACCCTAAGAACATGTAGTGTGAAAATACTTTCTGTACAATCAGTGACTTGAAAAATTGTGCTCTATATATTGTAATATGAGATGAATTGTATTCTACTATCATGTATAAAAAATTAGAATAAATAAACAATTTAATAAAAATATTTATTTGTTCCAAACATGTTCATTTCATGTCTCCTATGTATTCATAAATTTGTGTAAATTTTTATTGACTTTCCAGCTAAAATACATTTTATAAGGGGAAGAGACTATGTCTGACTTGTTTGTTTTTCTATGTCCAGTACTTTAATATGTCAGATAAAATATAATAAAATAAAATATCCAAATAGCATTTTGGTAGGAATGCATGAATAAAAAGATCACTAAAAGGGATTTCATGAGTACATGGAAAGATCAGAAATATTGCATTTTTAAATGTTAAGATAAAACTTTTAAAAATTTAAAACAACTTAATTGACAAACTATCTTGTTTTAACAATTAAAGACAATTCCCTTTATGGTGAGATGTTGTGAACATACAGTTAAAATGATTCTTCAGACAACTTGAATGAGAGCTAGGAAAGCCAACGTATCAAGACTGGAGAGGGTAGAGCGAAATTTTAGTTTCAGGTTTCCATAAACAGCTTATCTGTATTTTTTTTCTAAAAAAAAAAAGCATTCAATAACATCTTTTAGTGAAGGGATTTTGATCCATAAAGCAGCTGCTACCTGTTTGGAACTATTTTTAATTCTTTTAGTACTAAATTTAGATACAGAGTGCAGAAGCAGTATTGAGTGCATTTGTCATTTTCAATTATGTGACCGAGTCTTCAAGAACTCAGTTAATGTATTTCTCTATTTCCAGTTATTTAGCCATTCCAGACAGACAGCTCTCTACCAAATTCTTAGAATTTTCATGAAGGGAAATTGCATTACCTCTTTCGGTGTCACACTGAAAGCCTCTTATCTCCAAGATTTAGCAACATTTTTTGCCTTATCCTCACTTAGGATACAATAGTTTGAGTTTATTCCCAGCTCAGGAAAGCATTTTTCCTTTTGAGTTTTGAAAAACTGAATGGCCTTTCCTTTCCTCTCACTTTCCACAGAGTCTGACCTCTGACCCTAAGGCACATTGTCCTGTCTCCTCCACGATGATGCTGGTTGCTTCTCAATGTCCTCCCTAATTTGCATCGTGACTAACCTAAAGGTGGATGCTGCTATTTGCGGCCACAGAAATAGCAAATGCAGAGGTGTTGGAAATTCTGTCATAGGTGTCTGAGGAAGACTCTGTCAGCATTTTTCAGGAAGAAACAGCAGGAGATTTTTTATAATGTAACTTTAATTACAATGGCCAAGCACCCTGGTATAGGCTGAGGATCCGTTTATGATACACCTGCCAAGAAGAATTTGAAATGCCTCTAGACATGTGTCTCATAAGTGGTGTCACCCCCTACAGGTGCTAGCCAACAGTTCTTTCTTTTCTTCATGCTCCTGGTTTCCTCTTTACACTGTTGGTCTGTCTACAGAAATGTAGAGCAATTTAAAAGAAAATTAACAGCTGTAACCAATGAAGAGAGATGAACAAATCACTTAGGAAAGCTACCATATCTGTGATATAACTAAATACTTCTAATTTTCAAACTGTGATCTAGAAGTCTAAATTAATAAAATAAATCAAGATGGGTCATTTCTCACCTTCAAATAACAAGCTTATTTGTGGAGGGTTATATTTTGAATGTGACCTTCAGAAATCTAGGCAGATAATGAAACTCAAAAAACTATCCAGCAAATGGCAATACAAAGACTTCCCCGAGGCCCTCCGATCATAACCCCTCGAATTCAGTTGATCTGGAAGTCAAACTGGGGAATCCTTAACCACTTAAGGTTGAGAATTTCATGAAGAAGAAACAAAATTTAGGACAGTTATGTTAAACTTCCTGTTAAATTTATTTTATATGTAACTGATGTGTGTGTAATATGAAATTCCTATCAAACATTTCCAAAGCGGAGTTGCAAAATATTTCCAAACTAAGATTCTTATGAGAAGGCTACTTGTTTTATCTGCTGTAAGAGTTGGATTATTCAAGAGAAGCATCAAGGAAAATAAATGCCTCTATTTCTAGGCAACCAAGATTCTAAACACTGTTTTCTCCTCAAACTCATTCTCCAATTGCAAAAAAAAAAAAAAAAATTAAAAAAATTACAGGGTCTTCTCCATCCCATTTCCCCTAATTGAGTAGGGGGCATGAAATGACAGACTTCTTTCATAAATTGGTAACCCTGAATTAATCTGCTTCAAAATTCAAAGTGAAAGGCATTGAGCCAGAAGCTGAATATTGCATGTCTATTTTTCTAATGGAAGGATACCCTGCTACAGGTTGAGCATCCCTAATCCAAAAATATGAAAAATAAAATGCTTCAAAATCCAGAATTTTTTGAACATTGACATGAGGCCAAAGTGGAAAACTACACACCTGAACTTTTTTTACTGTTTTCCCAGTCAAAGCACAGGCACACTAACAATACTGTATAAAATTACTTTTAGGCTGTGTGTATAAAGTATATATAAAAAAATAGCTTTCTGTTTAGACTTGGATCCTCCTCCTAAGAGATCTTATTATGTATACGGAAATATTCCAAAATTTTTCAAACACCTAAAATTTGAAACACTTCTGGTCCCAAGCATTTTGCATATGGGATACTCATCCTGTATATTATCATCCACTAACAAGAATTCTAATACAAAGAATTATGATAGCTTTGTTTTTTTTCTCCTTATAAATTCTGCTACTCATGCACACCAGGGAAGCAAGGGGATATTGGAATCAGTAGCAGATGAATGATGGATGAGTCATAAATTGGACTGTGTGTTGGTTTATTTAATTAGTTTATTAGGGTTCTCTGGAAACATCTAGACACTGTGCAAAATTAATATATACAAGAATATTTAGCTGTCCAATTAGGAAAACATAAATTAGTTCCATCATCTTTGCTGTAAAAACCGCAACTGCCAAAAGAAATTAAACAAATGGAAGGGTAATAAAAATAAATGTTTCACAATGCATTCGGAATGCTCTGCGCAGGAAAGCAGTGAACTGCCAAGAAAGTGCCCCAAGTTTACTAAAAAGGTGAACATGATCACTTGGAATAGTTAACTTCATCTATGTATATTTTTCAGATGGCAAATCGTTTGTCAGATATGTATCATCATTGTGGGGAGCAGTTGCTTTAGTTCCAAGAAAATTTAACTCACAGGAGAATCCACCTTATTACAAGCCCTATTGCAATAAGTAAAAATTCTTCTCAGTTTTTTTCACTTTCACCAATAAAACACTGTCCACAAGAAATCATGAAATCTGTGCTACAAGGAAAAATAAGGTAATTCATTGACTATGGCTCCTATACAACAGGTCCAGGGCTTCACTGTTTTAAAACCTAGCAGTTTATGATAATCTCAGTGAATATTAAAAATGAAATGACTATCTCTCAGTAGGAAGAGGCTGCAGATTTGAATAGTCTTTGTTTCCAATTACCTTTGAAGCTTGAATGACGAATTGTAGGCTCTCATTTGTAATTCTAGGATCATATGATTACAGAGCCCTGGAAGTAACTGTTACTGGTCATACCACCTGGTAGATAGAATTTCAGTGTAAAGCAGAGCAGGTGCTGCCTGTTCTGGATTGGCTGAACTCACTGCACGGTTCTGGCAAAGGAACATAGGGAAAACCAGTGAATTAAATGAAAATATCGTCAGGCATTCATGAGCCCTTGGAGTATGTATGTAATCAGGCATACACACACAGACACATTGGAGATGCTGAAAACTGGCTATTCTGGACATCCCTTGATGATAGTAGGAACACAATTTAGTCCTATGGAGAGTTCATGAAAATCTCTGATGACTGCCTAACTATTGACCCACATAACTAACTGCAAAGCCAGCAGCAGATGCCACTTATTTATCTAAATGTTTGGTGATTTCTCTACTCACCATTACTTTCTGCATTGCAGATTTTACATGTGGGATTGTTGAGATATACCCTCTAGAAATTCAAATCTGCTATTGTCTGCCTGCAATCTCTTGACACAGCCTTGTTCTAGATTACTAGTTCAGCTGGAATAGAATCTTTGTTTGGAAATTATTAGTTCATTATTTCAGTCTTTCAGGATTGCTGTGGAAACAACTGTGCCCAGTCTCACGGTCATTCTGCAGACAATATCTTTTATTTATAGTATTTTAAGATATTTTCTTGGTGATTTTTTCTAAAATTTGGTCAACTTTTGAAAATTCTGAGTCATGAACTAATTAGTATTTTCTTTTACCCATTTTACTTCCCTGGTTTTGAACTTTATAACTAGATGTGTATTATATCTTCATTTCTTCCCATCTCCCATGATCCCTTTTCTCTTTCCTGGATCTTTATCCTTCTTATATCTTTGTCTTTCTATTCGGGATTTCAGTTAGCTTTTTTCCAGAATTATCTTTCCATCAATAAACTCATTTTCCAAGTACAGTAACTAATGTAATCTGAATAAACAAAGAGAATTTTTTAAAAAATTGTGATTATTTATATTTTTTATCTCTAGAAGTTCATCCCATTTCTTTTACAAATCTGTTGTTCACTTTTTACTATTCTTGATCCTTACACATTTTGAATTGTCTCATTTCTTTATAATCATTAATTATAATCCATATCTGGTAACTCTAGTATTTGTTATCTCTGTAAGTTCTAATTATTAAAATATTTTTCTGTTTCTATACACTTTTGGTTACAATTGCTAATTTCTTTGAGTTTAAATGTGGTGATGAATTCAGATGTATAAGTTTTTGTGTCCCTCTAACTGTTCACTTCTATTGAATATATCTCCAGGAGTGGAATTGCTAGATCATATGGTAACTCTGTCTTCAATCTTTTAAGAAACCACTAAACTGTTTTGCAAAGCAACTACATAATTTTATATTCATACTGGCAATGTATTATAGGACACATTTCTCCATATCTTTGCCTACACATCATTATCTGTCTTTCAAAAAATTGCAACTGTTCTAGTGAGTATGAAATGTGATGTCATTTTTGTTTTGATTTTCATTTCTATAATGACTTACGATATTAAGCATCTTTTTATGTGCTTATTGGACATTTGAATATCATCTTTAGAAAAATGTCTATTTAAATCCCTTGCCCATTTTAAAAATTGGATTGTCTTTTTATTATTGAGTTTGTAGGCTTCTCTGTATATTCTGGATACTAAGCCTTTCTTAGATGTAATTTGCAAATATTTTGTCCCATTATATAGGTGGTTCTTTCGTTTTCTTGATATTATCTTTTGAAATGAAAAAGCACTCATTTTGATGAAGTTCAGTTTCTTCAATTATTTCTACACAAGGAATCATATCTGAAAACCACTGTTCTTCCATTATTAATTATGTGGCAGCTTCTCTTTGTTTTTAACCATTGGAGATTTCTCTTAAGTTTGTGTACTCAGGTATGCGTTTAATAGGAATTTGGTTATTTTTCCAACCATTTTCAGGTATTTTATAGCAGAGGGGATTATCAGAACACCTAGTATACTTTATTTTCAGAAATGAACCTGAGTCCTCACTGCCATGATGTATTAAGACAATAAAGTACCTGCCCAAAATACATTTTGGGGAACTGAAAAGACCTGAATTCAAGTTCTGTTTCCATTACTGACCTTGAGAAAATTAGTTAATATCTCAGTCTGAATATACTCACACATAATTGTAGCTAATAATATCAACACCTACTTCTTATAGTTGTTGTGAGTCTGAAAACCAGATAATATGTGTGGCTGAAGCATTATAAGAGCTCACTAAATGTTAGCTATGTTATTCATAAGTTATTCATAATAAAGTTCTTTTCCAATTACTTTTACAAATTATACATCAATTCATTTTTCTTAAACATTATAAAATTTTGATTAACATGTAATAATTGCAACTGTTTATAAGGTACAATTCAGTATTATAATTTGTGCATATGATGTGTACTGATCAAATCAGGGCAATGGACATTTTTTTCTTTTATCAGGAGTATGATATTTTGAGAATACTATACTTTCCTGAAAGACAATTTACTGGTTACTGCTATGTTTATTAAATTGTTTTATAATGCAGGGACTAAGGATGAGGCATATACAACAGGTTGATGAAGATCATAAAATACATTAGCAGCAGATGAGATTTGAAACCAAACATTGACATACATTGACAAACACTGACATTCTGGACATACATTGAAAATCAGCTCCATTTTCCCCAACCTTGAGAATCTCTTAACTCTAATTTTTCATTCTATGTTGTCATTTCTCAATAGCTTTATTCTTCATGAGTCTAATCCTATTAAATGTGATTTTCTCTGAGTCTGCTCAACAATGAAGATGTTAGCATTAAGAAACTATTTAAATTTAAATTAACTTAAATTGAATAATATTAAAAATTAACTTTCTTAGATTCATTAGTCACATTATACAAATGCATGCTAGCCATGTGTATTAGTGGTGATTATGGATTAGCACAGACAGAACATTTCTACCACTGCATAAGGTCCCATTGGACAGAACTACTCTAGATTTTTTTTTAAGGACACTATACCACGGGCAGTATCACAGGCTTTGTTTTCTTCTCCATTGCCCTTCAAAATCATATCAGACATATTTTGTTCACTGCAGCCTGAACGTAACCACATCAATGATTGCAAGTTGGAGGGAAGACTCCAATTTATTTGGCATTTATTCTTTGGTTGTCCTATGCTTTGGGTGAGTGAATGAGGTACTGTTTTCATATCCTAAACAGGAGTTTGGCAACCATCCCCTCCTAGGGATAAAACAGCATTTCAAATAAAAATTGACTCTTGGCTTTAAAAATAAGCCCAAGCATAGAGCAAAGGAAAATGTATACAAATTATACAGGAGTGAGCTCTGTGTAGCCATTTATTTCTATTAGCTACATTCTCATATTTATAGAAATTTACTGAATCCTGTATGTGCCATACTCTTCTTGTATATAAAGGAGGGAGGGTATTGCATCAATAAGCATTTATTTCAATTTTTAAAAAAGTAAGAAATTGATTAGCAGGGTAAGACACTATTAATAAAGGTTTTCATACTTAGCATCAAGTCAGAAAAAAACATAGTAAACTTTACCTGTTGTTCCACCATGATGACAGACTGAAATTTAAACAAATTATAAAAAAAAATGAAGTTCCAAAGTCAGTAATAAACGTGAGAATGAGGGATTTTTCTGACTCTTTGATCAATGATTTCTTCAAGTTTTGGTATGTCTCCATTTTTTAGGGAACTAGTGGTGATCTTGATTTCATGATGACTCATTAGTTAAGTAAGAACTTAAGGGAATAGAGTTGGGGCTGGTGACTGGTAAGCAAACTTAAAGGGCAACTGATTAATTGCTAAAGAATGAGGTGTGGGCTGCTGTAGATAGAAGAACTCCTGAGAGTCACATCCTAGAAGTGCTTCCACATTTTCATAAGCCCTACCAGGTTCTCAGGGTAAAGACCTGAGAAAAATTTCCCTCAGTTTCCATGAAGGATAGGAAAAGTGACCATTTTGATATACATGCTGAGTGATCTGTTTTTTCTTAACAAAGGCCTGCCCTTATGGAGAAATATTTTACCAGTGTGATGTGGGAAGAGGGGCAATACCCAACCTGTTTCCTGTCATCCTTCCTGTGTAACCTGTCAAAGAGTTTGAGAAGAACCTGTGAAGGTCACAGTGCAGGAAAATAGACTCACCCCAACACAGAGGTGATTCATAAGATTTCACAAAACTCCCTCTCCCCCAGCAAACTGGACATTAATGGTCATTTTGTCTCAGTTCTATCGTGTCTAACTTTTAACTAAAATCGCTAAAGGAAAAGAAAAGCTATCTTTGGAGAGAAATTAAGCATCAGAATCTATATATTCATCTCAGAATATTTTCCTTCTTGGCTTTTCACTTTTGGAGGTTTCTATTAACGTATCTTCAAGCTCACTGATGAGCCCTTTATTAAAGGCATTTTTCACTTTTGTTGCTGTTTTATTTTCTATTTCAAGTTTTCAGTTTTGGTTCTTTCTTGAAAAATAAAAAACAGTTCTATTTCCCTACATTACTCATTTCTTTTTGCATGTAATCTGCTTTTACATTAGAGTCCTTAGCATATTAACAATAGTTATTTTAAATTCTTGCTCCATTAAGTCCAAAACCTCTGCAGAAACACTGTATTAGCTGAATGGAACTGAAATTGAAATTCAGTTTATTTTCTTTTCTGGCTAAGAATCAGGCTAGGTTTACTGTTTGCAATATTTGCTAGTGTTAGAGGTTACAATTTCTGTTAGTGTCCTTGTTTTTGTCTCCTTCTTAAGTAGAGTCTGAGCTTCAGACTTCTCTTAGTTGTTATTCCTTATTAGTCTTCAGGAGTCCTGTTGAACTGGTGGTAAATTGTTGGAGGAAAAGGTATGCTCCCAGGTCACAATGGAACTATACAAGAATGTCAGTAATGGTACCTGAAAAAAAACCCCAAAAATTTGGAGACTAAGCAACATGCTTCTGAATGACATACAGAAGAAGTCTTAAGAGAAATGCAGAAATATTTCGAATTAAATGAAAATGAGAATACAACTTGTCAAAACTTGAGAATCCACAAATGTGTTTGGAGGAAAATAGCATTGGATGCAAACATTAGAAAAGAAAAGGTAAGAAAATCAAGAATCTAAGCTTCTTGGAGACAAGAAAAAGAATAGCAAATTGAATCCAATGTTAGCAGAAGGAAAAAAACCTTAAATTTAGAGTAAAAATCAGTAAAGTTCATAATGGGAAATTAATAGAGAAAATCAGTGGAAACAAAAGCTAATCCTTTGAAAAGATCAATAAAATTGATAAACCTAATTTTTTCAAAAAAGAGTGAAAACACAAATTACTAATTCAAAAAAATGAGTAAGCATCACTGTTGATCCTCTGGACATGAAAGGATGACAAAACAACATTATGAAAAACTCCAGGCTCTCAAACTTGATAAGTGAAATAGAGAGACACAAACTACCAAAACGTATATGAATACCGTAATATCTGTTTATAGAAATTGAATCCCATGTTTAATCAACTTTTAAAATGAAAAGCACCAGGACCAGATAGTTTCACTGGTGAAATCTAACAAATATTTGCATTTTAATTGGTACTTTATTGACAATGATATCAGAACTCTACAATATGTTCCAGAAAATAGAAGAAGATGGAATACTTGATAATTTTTTGAATAATTTTTTTAGTTATAGATGGACCAATATACTTATTTTGTTTATTTATTTTTATGTAGTGCTGAGGACCAAACCCAGCACCTCACATGTGCAAGGCAAGCGCTCTGCCACTGAGCCACAACCCCAGCCCATTGATAATTTTTTTAATGAGGCCAGAATTACCATAATACCTAATCCACATGTAAAATTTATAAGAAAGAAAAATTACAGACTAATATCTTTCAGAAACATAGATGCAAAAATACTTAAGAAAATACTAGCAAATTAAATGCAAGATTATATACAAATGATCAGCTAAACTTATCCCAAATATGCAAGGCTAGTTCAACATTGGAAAATCAATTAAGGTAATCCATTTGTTAACAGGTTAAAAAATTATATGATTGTATCAACAGATGCAAAAAACAAATCTGAAAAGTTCAATACCAATTCATGATAAAGACTCTCAACAAACTAGGAATAGAGAGGAACTAATTCAACTTGATAAAGAATATATACAAAAGCCTTACCACCAACATCATACTTGATGAGAAACTAGACAGTTCCTGAAGATTGAGAGAACAACTAATCTTATTCAACATCAACCTGGATGTTCTCACTAATGCAATAAAGCAAAGAAAGAAAACACAAGAGGAAAAGAAAAGAAATAGTGGCTTAAAGGAAGAAATAAAATTGCGTCGATCTGTGGATAGCATGGTAGTCTATTTAGGAAATATCAATGAATGAACAAACTGGAAATAAGTGATAAAAGCAAAGTTTCAGGATATAAGGTTAATGTAAAATAACAATTATCTTCTTATAGCAGTAAAGAACAATTGAATTTGAAATTAAAGTCATAACTATTTTGTAGCATAAACGTTTTAAAATATTTAGCTATAAGTCTAATAAAGTATGTACAACATCTATAGGAGAAAAAACACAAAATGTTGATAAAAGACATTAAAGGCAATCTAAATAAATGGAGAAATAGTCTATGGCTCTGGTTAGCAGAACTCCATATTATCAGTGCTTCCCAACTTGATATTTAGATTCCATACAATCCCACTCAAGAATACCACAAGGTATTGTATGGATTTTATGGTTTAGATATGAAGTGTCCTTCAAAAGTTACAGGTGAGAAAATACAATAAAGTTCAGAGGTGAAACAATTTGGTTATGAGAATCTTAACCTAATCAGTGCATTCATACACTAACATGGATTAACTAGTCAGTAACTGTAGGTAGATAAGGTATGGCTGGAGGAGGTGAGTTGGTGGGGGTGTGCCCTTGGGTTATTTATTTATTTGATACCAAGGATTGATCTTGGGGGCACTCAACCACTGAACCACATCCCCAGCCCTAATTTGTATTTTATTTAGAGATGGTGTCTCACTCAGTTTCTTAGGGCCTTGCTAAGTTGCTGAGACTGGCTTCGAACTCTCCATCTGCCTGCCTAAGCCTCCCGAGCTGCTGGAATTACAAGCATGTGCCATGGTTGGGTTTTATATTTTGTATGTGGTGGGAGGAGTTTCTCTCTCTCTCTCTCTCCTCTCTCTCTCTCTCTCTCTCATCTCTTTCTCCTTTCCTCCCTCCCTCCCTCCTTCTTTGTGAGATATTCTGGGCTGCTTTCCTCTTCCACTCCCTTCCACCATGATTTTCTGCCTCATATCAGGCCTAGAGCAGTGAAGTCAGCCATCTATGGACTAAGACCTCTGAAAGTGTGAGTCCCAAATAATCTTTTCCTCTTCTAAAATTGTTTTGTTCAGGTCTTTTGGTCACAGCACCAAAAAAGCAGGCTGAAACAGTGAATAACTACAAACTGGTCATGTAGTATATATGAGAAAACAAATGATCCAGAATAAATAACATAGTACAAAAAAAGAAAAAAGAACAAAGTCAGAGGAATGACACTCAACTTCAAGACTGCAATGGTCAAAACAATATGTTCTTGGTAGAAGAACAGACAAATATATCAGTAGAACAGAACAGGGAATTGAGAAATAGACTCACCCAGATATACCAGCTGATCTTTCACAAAGGAAAAAGAAGGCAATTCAGTAGAGAAAGAATAGTCTTTTCAACAAATGGAATTGGAACAGCTGAACACTTACATGCAAAAAATGAATCTAGACCTAGACTTTATACCTTTCACAAAAATTAAATTATAATTGATCATAAATATAAATGTAAAATGCAAGAGTATAAAACTTCTAAAAGATAGCACAAGGCAAAATATAGTTGACTTTGGGTTTGGGAATGAGTTTTTAGACTCAACTTTCAAAGTCTGACCCATTAAAGAAAAAATAATAAATAATAAAAAATAATAAGTTAATAAAATTTTTAACTTCTGTCCTTTGAAGGATACTGTGAAGAAAATGCAAGACCAGCCACAGATTGGAGAAAATATTTGCAAAATATGTATCTGTTGGGAGTGGGGAAGTGTTGGGAGTTATATTGGCCAAATTTTATTGTTATAATGCATGTGTGTGTACAAATATGTAACAACAAATACCATCAATTTGTACAACTATAATGCACCAATAAAAATGTGGGAGAAAAACAGCATATATGAGTTGAAAGCTTTGTATACAAAATATTTTTTTTAAACTCATCAATGAAAAAATAAACAAACCTAACTTAAAATGGGCAAAAAATCTGGACAACTTACCAAAAAAGGCATGCAGATGACATAGTCATATAAAAGAGGTCATCATCATATGTTATTAGGGTGATGCAAATGAAAAGTTCATAAGATAGCACTGCAAACTTATGAGAATGGCTAAAATCCAAAACTCTGACATGATATGCTGGGAAATTTGTGGGGCAATAAGAATTCTGATTGATGGCTAGTGGGAGTGCAAAATAATATAGTCACTTTGGAAGAGAATTTAACAAATTCTTCCAAATCTAAGAATGTACTTATATGATCCAACAGTTGTATTCCTTGTCATTTACACAAATGAGTGGAAAACTTATATTCTCACACAAACCTTGCACAAAAATATTGATGTACAATCAGAAGAATGAGAAGTTATAGTTATCAATGATGGAATCAAGAAAAGTGTCCTTCAACGGGTGAATGGATAAACAAAATGCTATGTCCATATAATAGAATAGTATGCAGCAGTAAAGATGTAAGCTAATAAGTAAAAAAAAAATAGAAGAACCTTAAATGCATATTTCTAAGGCAAAACCACAGAGAGAATTAAAAGATCAATGTTTCCAAAGGATCCAGAGGATCCCTGATGAACAGGTAAAGTATAAGATGCTTCCAGGGCAGTGACATGATTCCATGTGGTACTATGCTGGTAAATAACATGACACTACACATTTGTCAACACTCACAGAACTGTAACACAGAGAATAAACTGTGATTTATTCTATGGACTTTAGTTAATAATAATGTA
Source organism: Spermophilus citellus (assembly GCF_964194105.1). Classification (NCBI taxonomy): domain Eukaryota; kingdom Metazoa; phylum Chordata; class Mammalia; order Rodentia; family Sciuridae; genus Spermophilus; species Spermophilus citellus. The sequence goes on along the minus strand of NC_138187.1, from coordinate 73,458,702 downwards.
TCAGACTTGATTCAATAACTGTAACAAAGGTATAACATTAATGCGAGATATACATCATGGAAGAAACTTTGATGAAGGAGAAGAGGTATATGATGATAGGAGAGTTCAGGGTATTCTCTGAGCTTTATTTCTATAGTCCTAAAGCTTCAGAAAAAAATAGTCTATTAAATTTTTTAAAAAATCATTCTGATAAAACTTGGAATGGAACCACCATTTGACGCAGCTATCCCGGTCCACAGTTTATACTCAAAGGACTTCAAATCAGCATACTACAGTGATGCAGCCACATTGATGTTTATAGCAGCTCAATTCACAATAGCTAAGCTATGGAACCAACCTAGGTAACAGATTCATTGATAAAGAAAATGTGGTATATACACACAATGGAATATTTCTCAGCCTTAAAGAAGAATAAAATTATGGCATTTGCTGGTAAATGGGTGGAGCTGGAGAATATCATGCTAAGGAGAATAAGCCAGTCCCAAAGAACCAAAGGCCTACTGTTTTCTCTGATATGCAGATGCTAATACACAATAAGGTGGTGGTGGGGGGGACTAAGGAAGAATAGATGTTCTTTGGATTATATGAGGGCAGGAAGAATCAGACATAATAATAGAATGGATCAGATATTATGATTATATGTGCATATATAATTACAAGACCAGTGTGGTTTTACATCATGTACAATCAGAAGAATGAGAAATTATATTCATTTACATATGATGTATCAAAATGCATTCAATTGTCAATGTACAACTAATTAGAACAAATAAAAAATCATTCTGATGACTAGCAGAACATGCTGAGCTGCTTTCATGATGCAACTTTGAAATTTAAGATATAATGATCAATTAATAACATTTAGGGAGCTTATTGGTAGTGAGCTGTCATTCTGATGTACTAGTATCCTAATCACTGGAAAAAACTAAAAGGAGCTTCTAAAGATATCTCACAGAGAGTTGGGACTAAGAACCTCACTCAAATATTATTTCCTGAATCATTCTACCCTGAATTCTGCCATATGACTAATGACTTATCTAATTACATTTCAAAGGTTTTTCATCATTGAATTTAGTGGAAAACTTTGGAATTTATATATATTTAATTATTATACATTTCATGATCTGGTAGTATCACTTGAAAAAGTTGGAATTAAAGAGAAAATCTATTATTAATCTGCGAGGAAGTGCTACTGTGCCAGTAACGATGTACTGAATTGCTTGTACACCCAAAAACCCAACCTGTTCACTTCTCAAAATAGTAAAAATATTCACACACAGCTGTCAGCATCAACAAAACTGTGCTCTCTGCATCACAGAGAGAGTGTTTGTAAAAACTAAAACAAAAGCATGACTGAGTCTGTCCCCACATAGGTTAAAAAGTTATCCTTTATCCTAATCAGCAAAATGCAAAGTGCCTGAATAAATCGAAATAAAAATGCATAGCTAAGAAATTGCAGTTGAAAGTCCTGGCAAGTTACCATTTGCATTTGGTTTGATAGTAAGCTATATGGTATTGACATTCTACTCAGCATAAGAAGCCCCTAAATACTGGAAGGGAAGGTGGGGAACAGGAGGAAATATTCTTGTCTATGGTTGATAAAATAGAATATCTAAAAATTCACTCAAAATGATTTGTATGGGTATAAGTTGTTAACTATTTCTGTGCATCATCAATCTGTTTAAGGGCACAGACCTCTGCTTTCTGATAAGCAGGGCATACAGAGGAACTGAAAAAATCCTTTAAAGTGAGGAACTGCAAACAGGGGTGTACTTTTACAATTCTCAATACAGCAGATGAACATTAAGAGGTGAAACGGGAAAATGTCATTGGTTAGCTATAAGCAAAGATGGATATTGACTTCACCAACTTCCATTTTTATCTAGATATATACAACCTTGATCAAGTCATTTGGGTTTTCTTAGATACAAGACATTCATTACACTAGTACATTCAACACATTAGTGCATTATAGTTGTACATAATATTGGGGTTCATTGTGACATTGTCATAAATACAGTAAATATAATTTGCTACACTTCAGTCCCCAGTAGTTCCTCTTTCCCTCCCCTCCTTTCTCCCCCTGTTCCACTTCCTCTACCCTAGTGGTCTTCCTTCTTTTATTTATAGTTTTTTCTTATTTGTTGCTTTATAGACATACGTAAAGGTGAAATTCACTCTGGCATATTCACTTATGTACGTAGCATAATTTAGTCAATTTTCCACAGTTCCTCCTTTTCCAATTCCTCCTCTTCCCCCCCCCCAAACCTCTTCCTCTTCTCCATTGATATCCCTTCTATTTTCATGAAATTCTCTCCCTTTTCCCTTTATTTTTTCTCTAGCTTCCACAAATGAGAGAAAACGTTTGATGCTTGATTTTCTGAGTCTGGCTTATTTCACTTAATACAATGTTCTCCAGTTCCATCTAGTCACCAGAAAATGGAAAAATTTAGTTCTTCTTTATGGCTGAATAAAGAATTCATTGTGTATCTATACTACATTTTCTTTATCCATTCATCCACTGACAGGCACTGCTGGTTCCATAACTTGGCTGTTGTGAATTGTTCTGCTATAAACATGGTGTGCTGATTTTAATTATTCTGGATAAATACTAAAGAGTGGGATTGCTGGGTCATATAGCGGTTCCATTCCTTGTCTTTTGAGAAACTTCCACACTGCTTTCCAAAGTGTTTGTAATAATTTGCAGTCCCACCAACAATGTCTGAGTGTACCTTTCCCCCACATCCTCACCAGCATTTATTACTATTTGTATACTTGATGATTGTCATTCTAACTGGAATGAAATGAAATTTCAATGTAGTTTTGATATGCATTTCTATGATTTCCAAGAATGTTGAACATTTTTAATATATTTGTGGCCACTTATATTACTTCTTTAGAGAAATGTCTATTTAGTTCTTCTGCCTGTTTATTGATTGGTGTGTGTGTGTGTGTGTGTGTGTGTGTGTGTTATGTGTGTGTGTGTGGTTTTTGTTTGTTTGCCTTTTGGTGTTAAGCTTTTGAGTTCTTTATATATTTTGGATATTAATCCCTTGTGGATGAGTAGCTGGCAAAGATTTCCTCTTAATCTGGAGGCTGTATCTTATGCAAAAGATCATGCAACAAAGAGAAACAGGATTGATTTAACCATTAGCCAAACTAACCAAAAAGAGAGATGGCCCAAATAAAAAAAAATTAGAGATGAAAAAGAAGATAGCACCACAGAAACTTCTGAAATTCAAGGTAACGTTAGAAACTATTTTGAAAATTTATACTCCAATAAACTGAAAAATCTAGAACATATTAAAAATGTATAGACACATGACACATGCCAAAATTGATCCAGGAAGATATAGACAACATAAACAGACCAATATCAAGCAGAGATTAAAGAAGAAATTAAAAGCCTTCCAACAAAGGAAGGCCTTAGACTTGATGGATTCTCAGGTGAGTTCTACCAGATCTTTAAAGAAGAATGAATGCCAATCTTCCTCAAATTATTTCATTAAATAGAGTGGGAGGGAAGACTCCCACATTCATTCTACAAAGACAGTATCACCCTGATATCAGAACCAGTTAAAGACACATCAAAGAAGGAAAATTACAGACCAATATCTCTGATGAACATAGGTGCAAAAATCCTTAATAAAATATTGACAAACCTCATTCAAAAACACATGAAGAAGATAGCACATCACGATCAACTGGGTTTCATCCAAGAAATTCAGGGTTGGATTCAACATATGCAAATCAATAAATGTAATTCCCCACAGAGATAAATTCAAGAACAAGAACTGATTGCTGATCATTTCAATAGATGCAGAAAAAGCATTAAAAACATCCATGTTAAAATCCATATATTCATGTTAAACATTCTGGAGGAACTCAGGACTGAACTTAACTTACCTCAATATTTTAAGGATTATATATGACAAACCCAAGACCAACAACATACTGACTGGAGAAAAACTGAAAGCATTTCCTCTAAAATCAGGAACAAAATAAGGAAGTCCATGCTCATCATTCCTATTCAATATAGTTCTTAAGTCCTAATCAGAGCAATATGAACAAGAAAAGGGAATTAAAGGGGTACAAATAGGAAAATAAGTTAAATTATTTGTTTGTCTATGACATGATCCTATTTCTAGAAGACCCAAAAAACTCTACCAGAAGACTTCTAGAGCTGATAAATTCAGCAAAGTAGCAAGATATAAGATCAAGATACAAAAATCAATAGATATTCTATATTCCAATAATAAATCTGCAAAGAAAGAAATCAGGAAAACAATCCCATTTACAATACCCTCACACACAAAAAAGGAATAAGTCCAACCAAGGAGTGAAAGATGTTTACAATGAAAAATATAGGACATTGAAAAAAGAAATAGAAAAATATCTTAGAAGTTGGGAAGACCTCCAATATTTCCTTGTATAGTCAGAATTGTAACAATGACAATATTATCAAAAGCAATCTACAGATTAAAAGCAATCTCCATCAGAATATCAATGACATTTTTCACAGAACTAGAAAAATTAGTCCTTAAATTCATTTGGAAGAATAAAAGACTCAGAAAAGCCAAAGTAATTCTAAGCAAGAAGAGATGTGCTGGAGGCATCACAATACCTGCTCTCAGATTACACTAGAGAGCCACAGTAAGATAAACCAGCATGATATTGCTATAAAAACAGACATGAAGAAAAACGGACAAGAATACAAGATATAGACAAATCCACATAGATATAGTTATTTGATAACTCAAAAATGCCTAAAACATACATTGGATAAAAGGTAGCCTTTTTAACAAACGGCCCTGCAAAAGCTAGATATTCATATGTAGAAGAATGAAACTAAGTCCCTACCCTTCACCCTGCACAAAAGACAACTGAAAGTAGATTATAAAGCTAGAATTAGACAGAAATTTTGTATCTGCTAAAAGAAAACAGAGGGTCAACACTCCAACATATTGGTGCAGGCACCCATTTCCGTAAATTTGAATACATAAAACCAAGATTCAATAAGTGGAATGGCATTAAATTGAAAGCTTCTGTACAGCAATGGGATAGTTTTTAAGAAAAAAAAATTTGCAGAGGGAAGGAGTGATAAAGGGAATGAGCACAGGGCACTTTTAAGGCAGTGAAACTCTTGTGTGAAACCATCATGAATACGTGACATTTGTCAAAGCACATATAACCACATAACATAAAGAGTAAAACCTAATAGAAACTATGAACTTTAGTCAATAATCATGAGTCAATATGAGACTATCAGTGGGAAAAATGTATGACTCTAATGCAAGATATTGATATAGGCAAAATTTCATGTGAGAGGGAGACATGGATATGGCATACTGGTACTCTCTGTAAATTCTGCACCATTTTTTTCCTCTCTAAAAATTAATCTAACCTAGAAAGTTTAATTCATAATACTTTAGTATAGAGAATGAGAATGCAAGAGGGAAGGGGCTGGTAAAAAGGAAGAAGGGTAGGGTAGAAGGAAGAAGAAAGCAGGTGTACATTTGGACAATGAGACATCCAAACCACAGGATAAGTTATGGGCACATGATTTAGAGATATGAAAAAGAATAGAGAAACCCAGACCTGAAGGCGAAGAATATGAAAGAGTACAACTAAGTTGAGAGAGGGCGGGAGAAAGGGGGAGCTCAGGACATGCAGAGTGTCAGCTGGATGTCTCACTTAGGCTTAGTTGATGGCTTGGGGAATGCGGCCACCACTTGTCCAAAGCCCCATTTTATCTATTAAACAGCAGAGTGTTTCAACTAGGTAGACCTTCACGAATGCTCTGTGGATTCCCTGCCAGGGTGATTTTAAAATAACTGTTTTCCAGGTCTGCAAGTTCTCTTTTCCTATCTTCCCTTTTACAACAGTCCTTCTCATACTTGGGGTAGAAAAGGTTTCCCCCTCTGTCCTGAACCTTCCAGTGGTGCATTTCCTAGGATATTAAAAAAAAAAAAGAAAAGAAAATAGGGTTTTCATGGATCAGTTTTTAAGAATTCATTTAAATTTTAAAAATAAGTTTAATGAATAAGAGGACAATGCAAGAGGTTGTGGAGATTCTATTTCTAATGATCAGTCAAGTCAACCATAAAGCCTTCTATCCGCCAGATGCAGTGATGCACATTGGTAATCCCAGTGCTCAGGAGGCTGAGACAGGAGGATCTCGAGTTTATAGTTAGCCTTAGCAAAAGCAAAGCACTAAGCAAACACAAAATCTGAATAAAATACAAAATCGTGCTGGGGATGTGTTTCAGTGGTTGAGTGCCCCTGAGTTCAATCCCTGGTAACCCACCCCCACTCAAAAAATAAATAAATAAAGCCTTCCATTCATAAAATAATAAGCCTCCCATTCTCTCCTTGCCTTTCAGGTAATTCTGTTAAAAATGACATTATAAATGAAGTATTCTGTCCTTTCTTGGGACAGAGAATGGGAATGGTGGCAATTTTTTGTTTAATGATCTCAAAATTTCCATTCCCCAATTATAGGAACAGGATGTCTGTTTCAACAGAGGATCAAAAAAGAGACATTTATGGACATAAAGCTTATAAAATTTGAATTTTCAACATAAAAAATGTATACAGATTTACTATTATAAAATCCTGTGCAAAAGCAATTATTTAGGAAAAAAAAACTAACAAATTTCATTTGTTTCAAACTTTAAAATGCTGACAAATGCCACAAATATCACAAAGTTCAGAAAAATAATGTTCTGTTAATAAAATCCATGAAAAATTCTATAGTTTTTTAATCCACTGTGTATGTTTTGGCCATTTCTTCATTTCATGATTTTTCTGTCATTTCCAACAGATATAGTTCCTGACTTCAAAGTATATTACAAATCTGCAGTAATCAAAATAGCATGGTATTGGCATACAAACAGGCACTTAGACCAATGAAACAGAAAAAAAAGAGCTCAGAAATAAATCCACACATCTATAGCCAAAAACTTTTTGGCAAAGTTGTCAAGAACACACATTGGAGAAGACAGCCTTTTCAATAAATGCTGCTGGAAAAATTGCAGAATAATGAAACTAGACCCTTATCTCTCATCTCTTATCTTTCAAAAATTACCTCAAAAGAGAGAAGTAGAAGAAGATCTTAGAAGATGGAAAAATATACCCTGTTCATGGATAGGCAGAACAAACATCATCAAAATGGCGATATTACCAAAAGTTCTCTATAGATTTAATGCAATGCCAATCAAAATCCCAACGGCATTTCTTGTAGAAATAGATAAAGCAATCATGAAATTCATATGGAAAAATAAAAGACCCAGAATAGCAAAAGCAATTCTAAGCAGAAAGAGTGAATCAGGCGGTATAGCGATACCAGATTTCAAACTATATTACAGAGCAATAGTGACAAAAACAGCATGGTACTGGTACCAAAACAGGCGGGTGGACCAATGGTATAAAATAGAGGACACAGAGACTAACCCACAAAGTTACAACTATCTTATATTTGATAAAGGGGCTATAAGCATGCAATGGAGGAAGGATAGCATCTTCAACAAATGGTGTTGGGAAAACTGGAAATCCATATGCAACAAAATGAAACTGAATCCCTTTCTCTCGCCATGCACAAAAGTTAACTCAAAATGGATCAAGGAGCTTGATATCAAATCAGAAACTCTGCGTCTGATAGAAGATAAAGTTGGCTCCGATCTACAGATTGTGGGGTCGGGCTCCAAATTCCTTAATAGGACACCCATAGCACAAGAGTTAACAACTAGAATCAACAAATGGGACTTAATTAAACTTAAAAGTTTTTTTTCAGCAAAAGAAACAATAAGAGAGGTAAATAGGGAGCCTACATCCTGGGAACTAATTTTTACGCCTCACACTTCAGATAGAGCCCTAATATCCAGAGTATACAAAGAACTCAAAAAACTAGACAATAAGATAACAAATAACCCAATCAACAAATGGGCCAAGGACCTGAACAGACACTTCTCAGAGGAGGATATACAATCAATCAACAAGTACATGAAAAAATGCTCTCCATCTCTAGCAGTCAGAGAAATGCAAATCAAAACCACCCTAAGATACCATCTCACTCCAGTAAGATTGGCAGCCACTATGAATTCAAACAACAACAAGTGCTGGCGAGGATGTGGAGAAAAGGGTACACTTGTACATTGCTGGTGGGCCTGCAAATTGGTGCGGCCAATTTGGAAAGCAGTTTGGAGATTCATGGGAAAGCTGGGAATGGAACCACCATTTGACCCTGCTATTGCCCTTCTCGGACTATTCCCTGAAGACCTTAAAAGAGCATGCTACAGGGACACTGCCACATCGATGTTCATAGCAGCACAATTCACAATAGCTAGACTGTGGAACCAACCCAGATGCCCTTCAATAGACGAATGGATAAAAAAAATGTGGCATCTATACACAATGGAGTACTATGCAGCAATAAAAAATGACAAAATCATAGAATTTTCAGGGAAATGGATGGCATTAGAGCAGATTATGCTTAGTGAAGCTAGCCAAACCCTAAAAAACAGATACCAAATGTCTTCTTTGATATAATGAGAGCAAGTATGAACAGAGCAGGGAGGAAGAGTAGGAAGAAAAGAGTAACATTAAACAGAGACTTGAGATGGGAGGGAAAGGGAGAGAAAAGGGAAATTGCATGGAAATGAAGGGAGACCCTCATTGCTAAACAAAATTACATATAAGAGGTTGTGAGGGGAATGGGAAAATAAACAAAGAGAGAAATGAATTACAGTAGATGGGTTAGAGAGAGAAGATGGGAGGGGAGGGGAGGGGGGATAGTAGGGGATAGGAAAGGTAGCAGAATACAACAGTCACTAATATGGCATTATGTAAAATTGTGGATGTGTAACTGACGTGATTCTGCAATCTGCATTTGGGGTAAAATTGGGAGTTCATAACCCATGTCAATCTAATGTATGAAATATAATATGTCAAGAGCTTTGTAATGTTGTGAACAACCAATAAAAAAAATGTAAAAAAAAATTAAAAAAAAATTACCTCAAAATGGATTAAATAATAATAATAATAATAATAATAATAATAATAATAATAATAATAATAATTGAGACCCTGGAAGAGAGACCATTTCCACAATATCAGGAAGGGATCTAGAGTGTGCAAGCCTCCCATATTTTTTGTTCCTTTAGCTGTTCAAGATATTCTCACTCATCAGTGCAGAAAAAGCAATGTAGGGCTGCAAATTCACAGTGAGAATTGGTCCCCATATTTGAGAATAAGTTTAACCTAATGTGTCAGTTTCCTTATAAACTGTTGGTATAACAGTCTACTTGCATGATCTGCTTTTATGTATTCTTTTTAAAAATCCTGGTATCATATAATTCAAAGTTGCTCAAGTATTTAAGAATTCTATGACTTTAATTATTTAAAAATATGATGGATAAAGGGTTATAGTATAAAGAAACAGAGATAATTCTTTTAATAAAGCATTTGTTTATGCTATGTTTAAAAAATGAATTAAAGACTTAAACGTGAGACCCGTGACTATGAAATCATGTTATAGTTTGGATATGAAATGTTCCCACAAAAGCTCATGTGTTAGAAATATATCCTAGGTAGCAATATTCAGAGGTGATTCATTATTAGATTATGGGAAATAAAATCTAATCAATGCATTAATTCATTGGATGAATTAATAACTTGAATGAATTTTTCTACTGGATGATAGCTGTAGGCAGGTGAGGTGTAGCTGGAGAAAGTAGGTCTCCTGGGGATTTATTTTGTCCCTGGTTACCCCATTCTCTCTGTGCTTCCTGGCCTCCAGGACATGAGCAGCTCTCCACCATGCCTTCCCACCATGATGTTCAACCTCGCATACACCCAGAGCCATGGAGTTGGCTGACCATGGACTGAACCTCTAAAACTGTGAGCCAGAATAAACCTTTCACCCTCTGAGTTGTTCTTCCTGGGTATTTTGAGCACAGCAATGAAAAGCTGACTAAAACGACTGGAATAAAACAAGGGAATGGCTCTAGGAGACTGGAGAATGGGCAAGCATATTTTGGTCAAAATTCCTAAAGCAGAAGTAATAAAGGCAAAAATAGACAAATGGGATTACATCAAACTAAAAAGCCTCTTCACAGCTCAGGAAACAATCAACACAGTGAAGAGACAATCTACAGAAAGGGTGAAAATATTTCTGACAAGGGGTTGATGTCCAGAATATAAAAGGCACTCAATAAACTCAATAGCAAAAAAAAAAAAAAATAACTATTTTAAAATGGACAAAATACTATGAACAGAATAGAAAGATAATTCAATCTTTCCTTCTAGCATCATTGATTGAATTTTTTTCTTAGTATTGACAACAGAAAACTTTCTGCCAGCTTTCAACTCATTATCTATAATATCTGATGGACTACTCAGGATTGTTGTTAAATTGGGACAATTGCTGAAACATTCCTTTTATATATGAGTTATAAGATTTGGAAGGATTTTTCCCAGAGGAGCTTTGCTTTTTCCTATACTACCCACAAATTTCTGTCAGCAAGGGTTTCATCAGTCAAGTTCACATTGTGGCACTGCAAGTTTGCATACTGTCATTTACAAAGAGTATTATTGAACGATATGGCACATTTGTATAGCTAAAGTAAGACACATAAATGGTCATGAGTTATATGAAAATATCTCATTAAATTCAAAGTCAAAATGTCTTCAATCATCCTTCATTTAGTCGGATCCTCCAGAAAGCCTGAGGCCACACCACCAGAGAGGGAAGTGCAGAGGAAGTAGAATCAAAGGGGCAACAGTTACTGCTAAACTATCTTATTATTACAGATTGTACAAAAATATAATGATTATGTGACCACACTGCCCGGGGCCCCTCCCAGGCCTGCCCTTGCAAAAACTTTGCACAAGCCAGAACTCTTGATCTTCAGTTTGTTGATCTTCACAGGAGACTTACGGCTCCATTTAAGAGAGAGGATAGGAAGGGCAGCAGAATACAACAGACACTAGTATGGCAATATGTAAAAAAGTGGATATGTAACCCATGTGATTCTGCAATCTGTATACGGGGTAAAAATGGGAGTTCATAATCCACTTGAATCATATGTATGAAATATGATATGTCAAGAGCTTTGTAATGTTTTGAACAACTAATAATAAAAAAATAAAAAATAAAAAAAATTTAAAAAAGAGAGAGGCCACAAATGCCTACCCACCCTTGGCAAAAAAGGTAGCACATGAAATGAAATAAAAAATGGATACTGACCATGACTTGATTTTACCATGCTAAACAATTTTTAAAAGCCATTCTCAATTTCTGTTTCTAGGTCTTTATGTTAGTAAGGAAGAAATGGACCTTTACATAACTGAAGCAGTACATTGTAGTGAAACTGATTCACTAAAAAGTCACCTGAATCTTTTTTGAGACTGATAAAAATTTTCAGGTACATTGGATGAAACCCACAGATAAAACTTTATGTGATTTTTTTTTTAGAACTTATACTAATGAAAAAGAAATTTAAAACCTACTCTCAAACCAAATGAAGACTTATATTGTGCAAAAATACTATAAAAGTTACAAAATTATATTCTACAAAAATACAATGAAAAATATGTACAAATAATTGCACCATAAAAACTGTACTATAGTATGATAATAATCTAAGTCCAGTTTAAAACTAAACTTTCTTCATATTATAAAATGTTTAATATTTTTTGGTCTGATTACCAAAATGTACCTTCTATTCTAACTGTACAACCAATTATTGTTTAACAATTTTTTTGCACTAAATGTTAGGAAAAATACAATTAATGTTTTAGTTAATTGGTGATGTTTTTTTCCATGCTTTAAAAGTTTGAATTTTATTTACTTACTCCCAAGGACTAAAAATACATGCTAAACAACATATACTAAATCTATACAACATTTTGCTTCATAAATAAATTATAACCTTAACTAGATGATATATTGGATTATAATATGTTGAAGAATGAGAATACTTTTTATTTTATGTCTGATGCAGATAAACATATTAGAGAGTTTTGTAGTTTTATGGACTCCTGTCTTCATTTCTTGATATGAGTACTTAGACACTTATTTAAATTGAAAAATGAATTCAGACTTTTCTCTGAAAGTTGAAGTATGCTGATTGTTCACCAAAAAAAAAAAAGACTAAATTTGCTTATTTGATTGTATGTAGGCTATTTTCCACAAATAGAAAGTGCTAAATCTGAGCTCCAAGATTTGAATTCAAAAGTTATTTAAGTTTAAATAAAAGTATTTAAACTAAAGCGCTATTACAGCAAGCATGTGTTGAAATAATCAATGTTTTGAGATTTTTAATTTTCTTCAAATCTATTTTGTTTTCAAAGTGCCTCCAGTAGGCATAATTAATATATATTGATAAATCTTAATAAAGCCTTTTGGTATGCTTCCCAAAACTTAAAAGAGTCTATTGACAACTCAGGTCATATTCAATTCTTTTTTTTCAAAACATTTGAGGAAAGACCTAATCAAATTGTCAGCTCATACATCATCAAAAATAATTTTGATGATACATCACTATATGATACTTGGCACATACTTCAAGAAGAATTTGAAAAATCGAATGACATTGCTATAAAATTCCTTCCATTCCCAAATACTAATTAATATGAGCAAGGTCTCTCAGGCTTTACAACAGTAGATGCAATAAATTAATAGGATTTGTTTTGTAACCCCATCTCATCCTAGCAATAAATAATATTCATCCACAAATACATGGAGTGATTGAAATTAAAAAATGAAAACAGCCCTAGTTATCTCATTATGAGATTCACTTCCATTAACCTGTTAATATTCCAAGTTTACTATATATTTATCATAATATTTATATTAATGATTAATGTATTACAAAAAATCATAATAACCCAGAAAAATAATTTTAAACATGTAGAACCTTTTTCACTGAGAGCGTTTTTTAGTTTTATGATCAACAAACATAAAATTTTAATTTATACACATTTTCTGTGGCAGATATATATTTTATAAAATCAATAAAAGACAAGGATAAAAATATATGGCAAGAGAATAAAAATATTGGCAAGGTAAAATAGAATAGGAGAAAATGGAATGCTGCAATATTTTCCTAATAAAAAGCCTGTGAATTAATTTTTAAAATTCAAAGTGTAAATATTAAATTATTATAGCATTTGGGAGTTCATTGAATACATTTAATTTTATTTCATTGTGATGAGAGTACATAACATGAGGTGTGACCTCTTAACAGATTTTTAAGTGTGCAATACAGTATTGCTAACTCTGGGCACAATGTGGTATACAGAACTTATTTTCTTGTATAATTGAAACTTCACGCTTATGAGCAACTATCCTGCCCCTCCTCCCAGTCTCTGGCAACCAGCTTTCTGCTCTTTGCTTCTGTGAGTTCAACCACTTTAGATACTTCTCGTAAAAGGGATCATGCAGTATTGGTCTTTCCGTGACTGGCTTCTTTCACTAAGGATGGTATCACTATGGTTTGTTTCAGTTGTCTCACATGGTAGGATTTCTTTCTCTGTTGAGGCTGAATAATATTCCTTTGTATGTATATACCCCACTTTCTGTATCCATCTATTTACACATCATGACTTCTGGAAAGACTATTATGTGAACATGGAAGTACTAGTATCTCTTTAAGACCATAACTTCAATTTTTTTTGGATAAATACCTAGAAGTGGAATTGCTGGATCATGTAGTAGCTCTATTTTTAATTCCTTGAGGAAAATCCATACTGTTTTCCATAGCAGCTGCACCATTTTACATTCCTACTAACAGTGCAGAAAGGTTCCAATTACCCTACATCCTTGCCAACATTTGTTGTCTTTTGTTTTTGTCTTTTTTTAAAAAAAAAATAAGAGTCATCCTAACAGGTGTGAGGTGATATTGCATTGTTGTTTTAATTTGCATTTCCCTGATGGTTAGTATCTTTCAATATACCTGTTGGCCCTTTCTATGTCTTCATTGCATATATTTAAAAGAATGTAATACTAATTTTATTTTGAAAAGACATTTACAATATATCTGAATTTCCACCCTTTAAAATTTACAATACCAGTTTTCAGATGACTGTTTACAAATATGCCAAGGATACATAGGTTTACAGAATTAAATAAAAACATATTTGGGGACCACTGATATACATGCTCTGTAGAACCTTTGAGGTGATTTTAATTCTTAAAGGAACATATAACTTAAAATTAAACAATAATAGTATGATTATAATGAAAGTGAATTATCCTCTTACTCAGTGACCAGTAAAGAACACTGAGCTAAACACTACTAGCTGTTTCTGTGGGAAAAAATAAAAAAGTTTTACTAAAACACAACTATGTTTATTTTTTCCAATATTGTCTGTAGTGGTTTTCACACTAGGAAGTCAGAAGTGAGTAGTTACAGTGGAGACCCCCTGGTCCAAAATGAGTATGATATTTGGTACATGGCCATTTACAGAAAACATCTGTTAATCCCTGCTCTGTCTCATCCTCCACTCCCAATTCCTGTTCTTCTGAAGCAGAAATTAAAATTCTCTTAGCTGTTTCTTCTGTTCCTAAACTCCACATATAAAAATGGCATGAGTATAGCTGTTGTCTTACATGAGCAGACAGATTAGCGCACAAAGACATGTGCATACACTCAAACACTTCCCTTTTGCTTAAATAAGTATTTTAGGTCTTTAAAAACTTCTTGTGACAATTATTGTTAATGGCTGAGGCATTTCATTTAATTTCTGTTACAATCTTTTGATTTTCCTAAAGTTCAAATTACTTTGCTGCAGGCAAATACAAAATAAAATAAACCACAAATTTGCTTAGCACTTGAATGCCTTCACCTGTACACTCCTAACATGAAAGCAAAAAAAAAAAAAAAGTACAAATCTCAAGTGTGCAGCTGAATGAAACCTTACCAAATATAATGTAACCTCTACCCAGACCAAGATGTAGAGTACTGCCAGCATCCCAGGGTCACTACTATATTCTCTCCCAATCATTTTACCCCAGAGGAAACAACTATTCTGATGTTCATTGCTATGGGTTTGTATTTCCTAACTTGTTAAAACACAATCATGCAGTCATCACTCTGATTTCTTTCATTTGGATCTGAGAGATTAATTTAAGTGATTGCATGTAACAACAGTTGTCTATTATTTGCATATACTATTTTACTGTATGAATATATCACAATTTATTTAGCCAACCCCCCCCCCCCCATTAATGGATATGTAAGTTGTTTTCAGTTTGGGGAAACTATGAATAATACTGTTATGAATACTTTGGTTTAATGTATTTTTATTGCATATATGCTTAAACATGGAAATATTGGGTTATAGTACATGTACATTTTAGTCAATTTTTTTTGTCACTGTGACCAAAATAGCTGACAAGAAAAATATAGAGGAAGAAAAGTTTATTTTGACTCACAGTTTCAGAGGTCTCGATCAGGAGATGGCCAACTCCATAGCTCTAGACTCATGGTGAGGCAGAATATCATGGCAGAAGGGCACAGCAGAGGAAAGCAGCCAACAGATCATGGCAAACAGGAAGCAGAGAGCAAGATCTCTGCTCACAGGGACATCTAAACCCGAAAGGCACACTACCAGCCACACTACCTCACACTTCCACTCACATGTTACCTGCCTAGAGTTATTACCCACTTAATCCATATCAGTGGAGTAATGCACATGTTATGTGATATCTCTCATAACCCAATCATCTCACCTCTGAGCTGTTTTGCATTATCTCACAGATGAGCTTTTGGGGAACACCTCATATCTAAACCATAACAATGTATATGTATATATTGACTAAGATTCTCCCAAAAAAGTTATGTATGTTTGTATACCGCTATCCATACTTTGAGATTTTGGTTGCTCCACGTATTTTCTAAGACTTGGTAGTTTCACTTTTTCGATGTCTTTCTAATGGCTTACTTTGATGGTTCTTGATTCAAGTGTCTTTTTAAGAATTATCAATTATTTGTGTATCCATGTTTGTAACTACGTTCCATTTTGTCTGACTTTTATTTATAATGTATTTTAATTTCTCTTATGTTCTGCCAAGTTGTTTTTAAAATATTTGTTTTTTGTTAAAGAGAGAGTGAGAGAGAGAGAGAGAGAGAGAGAGAGAGAGAGAAGAGAGAGAGAGAGAGAGAGAGAGAGAGAGAGAGAGAGAATTTTTTTTAATATTTATTTTTTAGTTCTCAGCGGACACAACATCTTTGTTGGTATGTGGTGCTGAGGATCGAACCCGGGCCGCACGCATGCCAGGCGAGCGCGCTACCACTTGAGCCATATCCCCAGCCCTGTTTTTAAAATATTTGTATTGTAAATATCTTCCCCCCTGCCACCACCCAAGGCATGTATTTTTTTCAGTCTTTTAATAGGGTTTTCAGTGAAAAAAATTATTAATTTTATAAAATATATTTAATCAAATTTTTCCTTTATGGTAAGTGCTCTTCTGTGTCTTGTTTATGAGCTCTTTCCTTCTCCCAAGACCATGAAGTTATTCATCTATGCTTTTATGGATCTTTTTCTTCTAAGCTATAAAAGTATGACTGCATTTTTAAATGTATTTTGTGAGAAGGCGATTATGAGTCATTTTCTCCATATGTCTGTCCAGTTGATCCAACTCCATCTACTGAAAGACTGTAATTTCCTTTTTTGTATTACTGTGGCACCTTTGCCACAGATGACCAACAATCTGAGGTTTCTTTCCTGACTTTCTATTTTGATCCTGGGATCTATTTGTTGGTCCTCCTAATATTATACTACTAGCCAAAATTACTCCTGCTTTACAATATGGTTTTATATTCAGTAATATAAATCTTTCCATTTTCCCTTCTTAAATATTCTTTTCCTATATGTGACCCTTTGAATTTTCACGTATAATTTAGAATCATTTGTCAGTAACCACAAAAATCCTGCTAAAATTTTTATTGTGATTGCTTTCTATACATAGAGCAATTTGGGAGAAACAGAGCTCTTAATCATATTGAGTTGTAAACTTGTGAACATAGGTTATACTTCCATTTATTTTGGAGGTGAGAGGATGCACATAGAAGTAAGGCACATTTCTGTCCTCCAGAAACTCACAGTCTGAAGCAGAACTTTTGGAAGTATGTGTGTGTGCATTGACACTTACAGGGAGCTTTGTGAAGAACACTTGCAAAATATGAGGCAGCAGATCTAGTTTTCAGACTCTGCCTGAAACCACTAAATTAGAATCTTATTCAGCATCTCTACAAGTACACTCAGAAATCTTTATATAATTTCCCCAGGTGACTTTGGCGTATGTATAAATTAAGTCATAGACATTTTAATTTCAAAGCATTTGTAAATAATTTGATTTTTTTACTTTCTTATATGTGACTTTTTTCATTTATTTTCCTTCTTCTCCCTATATTACTATTGGTGATATTTTCACTGACCTGTATTCCAAATCACTAATCCTCTTTTTTCTTTACCTAATTTGCTATTAAAGCCACTCACTAAATCTGATTCTTAATTTTGGTCATTTTATTTTTCGGTTCTAGGATTTCTATGTTGATTTTTTTTTTATGGATGCTGAATCTGCATTAAAAATACCTTCTTAAGTAATCTTAAATTTATCAAGCATATCTGTATTTTAAAGAGTATTTCTTAGTACCTATCGGTCTGTTTCCATTGTCTATTTTCCTCTTGTTGTTTTGTTAAATATTTGCTTTTATCTCCTACTGTAACTAGAAATTTTTTATTGAATGTTGCAAGATGAATCCAAATAAGGTCCAACTTGAAGTAAGAGTGAATGTCATGTTAGGCCTCCTTCTAGTCCCACATTTGCACGTGAATAATAAAGCAGCTCAATAGACACAGTATTTGCTTTAATTATTTTTTTCCCAATTTGTTCCTTTGTAGTAGATATTTGACATAATGTGTACCTAGTTGCAGTCAACTGATTGTCCTTAGATAGTTAATTTGCATTTCTTAGAAATTTACCTCAATGAGAATAGTAAATACTTCTTTAAGAAAATATTTTCCCCATTTTTCTTCTTAGCATATAGAACTCCCTCCTCATAACCTAGCAGAATTATCTAGGTGAAAAATGTGCCAATTTCTTTCTGTCCCTCTTAATTTCTTCCACATATGTGTACACACACACTCACACACACACAACACACACACACTGCATCAATTAATTGAGTTCTGATTAGTAAACAGAAACCATATGCATTGTTTTAGCAGATAAATTAATATCAATTATAGTTAACTGGGTACCAGATAATGGAAAAGGCAAATATTGAACAGAGCAGTAGATGTGGGATCAGTCCTAGGGCTAGAAGGAAAAAAGATTGTAAATAACTAAAGACAGGTAACTTAGAGGCAGAGCTAAATGAACTGATAGTAAGGATTCTGAGAAGGTATGCCAACTGGCTGGGGATGCTGTCTCTGAGAAAGGGTAATGTGCTGGTACAGGATGAGGGAAGAGTAGGAAAATCTAAACAGGAAACAGGAAACAGGAAGCAAATCAGGGAGGAGGATATTCCTTATACATCCTGTAGCTCTCCATTAGCCCTGTGGCAGCCCATACAAAGTCAGATAGAAAAGAAAAATAGCAACATCATATTTCTCCCACCTTGGGATGCACATTTATTCCACATTTAAACATATTTTAAATTGGTATGAATAGATGGCATATTGTGGTTCAAAAGGTAATGTTTTTCTTCCTTAATGTCATATAAAATCATGGTGTTTCTAATGATGTTTTCTTCAATACAGTGTTTTTCAAAGCATAAAATGATTTCCATAAGCAAACGTTTTGACCCCAATAATGATTTTTTTTTCTCTTCTAAGTTCTCACAAGCCATCTGTTAAATAGTTTTACCATTTTGCTGGGTTCTAGTGTCAATCGTTCTGATGTGCAGTTTCTATACTATTTCTCCCTTTTAAAAATTTAAAACTAAATTTATTTTTTAACTGACACATTAAAACATAAAATTGTACATATTAATGGAATACAATTTCTCCAGTTTTTAACAGTCTCCTAATTTTGGGATTAACTGAACTCTCTCAAACATGGTAAGTATTTTCTGTGTTTTAGGCACCGAGTAGTGATAGTTATTGTATTTCTTGGCTTTTCTGGTCCCTTGGGACTTGAATCAAAGGGCCATGAAAACTTTAAGGGAATTACTGCTTTCTCCTACACTACATCTGAATACCTTGTTAACAGTATTCATCACATTTTCCCGTTTAACTGTTTGACTTTGAGGCTCGTGGAAAGTTCTCCTTATTCTTCAAGTGTACTGATTCGGACACCAAGATCTATGGTTTTTCTGGAGCTATCCAGAGAAAGATGAAACTGAGTCTAGAAGAACCTTATCCCTACTTTAATGGAAAATGCAAATGTGTTTTATATAATTACAGTTGAATATTTTGAATATACAGTTGAATTATAATGTTTTGTATGGCTGTGGAATTTTACTACTTTAGCTCACATTGAGTTTGGTTTCTAAACATGTCAAATTTTCAGGAACAATGTAGATATGTAGCTTCCTGGAGGAGAGGTCACACTCCTCCTCTTTATATTTGTATTCCAAGTGATATATCACTAAACCAAGAGAAGAAATATCTTGCCACATTGTAATACTATTGGAGAAAAACAATCCCTGCCCCCAAAATGAATGGCTGAATATATTAGATTACTATATATTAGACATATACATACATTAAATACCATGTGTAGTTAGCTGTTTCTGTTAATAAACTACCCTCAAACCAAGATTTTTGTCTTAAAATCTCCTTGCCCATCTAGAAAATGTCATTTTTCTTATTTTCTGTTTTATTGCAGATGACAATTTAATCATAACTGTGCCAATATATAACATGGATCATTATTTTCCCAGCTTCATATCTAGCCTTTTGTAACAGTTTCTTCATCATCCACTGTCTAGATTTAATCCTATTCCCCATATTTCAGTGTTTTTTTAATTATTAAATGACTCCTCCTTAAGGATACTAATACCTATATTAATTAATTACATTAGTCTAAAAAAGAACCCTCCAAATCGTTATTTATGTGATCCTAGGGGACTGTGTGTCAATTAGTGTTCCATTGATCAAGTCAAGATTTGACTGGCCTTGGTTACAAGATGTAGGTTGAACATAGGTCTAGTCTGTCTAGCTCTCAGCTTCTTTGAACCAAAATGATTTCTCATGACAATGGCCGAAGTACAGAAGGTAAGTCCCTCTGCATAAACATATTTGAAACCTCTGCCTGGACTACATCCGCTAATATCCCACTGCCAAAACAAAATCAGTGGGAAGAGGAGCATATTTGGCCCATAATGGTGGAATGTATCTCTTTTCTCAGTAATAATTCAAGGTATCCTTAAGGTTATCCATGGAATAAGCAGAAAATTTTCAGATAAACTTGCGTGTTGTTTGATCTTTTAGTATTTCTGTTATTAAATAAGTGTTAGTCACCTCTCTGTCCAAAGCTCAAGGACATGTTTTGGTCATGATAGCCCAGGCAAGAGTCTTTATTTGTGGCATATCCATCAGTGACCTTAATAATAACACACTGACTAGTCTTTGAGCTATGCAGAGAGTATTATGGATTAAATTCTGTCTACCTAAAATTTAAGTCCTGATCCCTAATGTGACTGTATTTGGAGATAAAGCCTTTAGGAATGTAGTCAGAGTTTAACAGGATGATAAATGTGGCAACCTAATCCAATAGAATTAATTGGTTTCTTTATAAAAATAGGAAGAGACACCAGTGGGTTCTCTCTTCACATGAAAATGGAAAGAAATGCCACATGAGGACACAGCAAGGTGGGTCTACAAACCAGGAAGAGAGCCCTCACCAGGAACTGAATTTGCAAGTATCTTAATCATGGACTTTTAACCTCCAGAATTGTAAGAAAATAAATGTCTATTGCTTAAGCCATGCAACCTGTGATATGACAGCCCAAGCTGACTATTAAAGAGAGGGACAGTGTTAAAGAAGATGACTGGATGGAAAAACAAAACAGTCATAGAGGACCGTAAATTCAGCATAGGTCAATAGTGTAGCAATTTTAAGATACCAAACCCAGAAGCTGGAGGTGGGCAATTAATATATATCCATGAATTAGCTGAGATACAAGAACACAGGAAGTGGTACATTTCATGGTGAATGGGAGAGTGCATTCCAATTTAACTTTTATGTATGTGTAAAATACACACACACACACACACACACACACACACACACACACACAGTGGTGTAACCCTAACAGAATTAGTAGTTTGCATTTGAATAGCAGTCTGTCATTTTGCATCTAGGGCTCCAGACAGCATTCCCACCAGATTTCAGAATTCTTTCTATGACACCAGAGGTAGATCTCCAGGGTCACTGTAGGGGTGACCCTTTTTAAGTTTCAATCCATATTCTGACCCATTCTAAAGCAAAGATTGGTTTTGTTTCCTAGCTAAATAAATGAGGATATAGAAATCTGGGGAAGAATTAGAAAGATGGTTCGAAATGAGTCTCCTTAGAAAAAGACAAAAATGACCAAAATGATTTAGCATATTAAAGAGTCAGTGGTACCTTATAACATTAGGAATTTAAAGGAAGATTATTTAGAAGTGATGTACTCTAGCTAGGCCCCACTCTATGGAGAAAAGAAACACGTTTAAGGATCCATGTGAGGGGTACTAACTTGAAAAGAATGGCTTCAAAAGAAATGATCCTGATGACCCATACAGGTCATTTCTAGGTTCATGTGAGCAAAAAGTAGCAAATTAAAGAAGGTCTCTAGTCTGCTGTAGCTCTAATAAAAGAGGTATGGTGAGGCTTCAGCTAGTACAAGAAAAGTAAAAATGGAAAATAATTCTTTTCCCATAACATGTGTAAAATATTTATATATGTAGAGACATGAATTTATACAACACAAATACACAACTCCTTACTGGCATCTAGAAGCAGAATTTTCTTGTGAAATACATGTTCAGAATCCCAGGAGATCACTCTAAACTTGAACTGTATCTATCATTTGTTTAGATCAGATGCTTTTATTTTGCTGACCTTACAAAGAACTGACTCAAAAATATCATTCATTAAAAAAATAAAAACAAAGTTAGCCAAAATGAGATAGGAAAGCCCTCTGTCATACAATCTAATTGCTTTGTAACAATAATCATATGTTTGTTTTTTCTTTTTATATACAGATGTTTCATGTCTATGTGCTCCTAATTAATTTTGTGAGTTCTCACTATTTTTTCGACTTATTCTCTCCATTTGATTCCTCTTTGCTATTATCATACATGATTTTTCCCAGTGACACTTTAAGATTAAAGGGTAAAAAAAAAAGTTTAATTTGGTAAAGCAATTACAGCAGGTATAAACTTCTTGTTCACTTTCCACAAGGTGCCTGGACTTGATTACATAAGACTTGATAACTTTGAACTCTCCCTTCAGGCACCAGAAAAGATCATTTTGATTCTCCTAAGTGTCATTTGGAAATGCTCCCAAACTGATTTCCACATTGTGATAAATAATGTCCACCGGTTCTCCTGATTCTCCCCCAAAGTATAATACTTAAGACTTCTTGGCTCTGTCAACCATTGTAAAAAAAAAAAAAAAAAGAAAAAGAAGAAGAAGAAAGAAAAAACATCCAGGAGGTCATTCTGCTCCTAGGATCCAATCTGCCAAAAAAAAATTTAGGGCTGATTTTCTTAGAAACAGAGATACCATTCTCTCTGGCAAGTTGAGGAGCTTTCCTAACGTCACAGGTGGCCCACTTCAGGCCTGCTTTCCCTAGGTAGCCATGAGGATGTGAGCAGGAGGTGGTGGTGACAAAGAGGAAAATAAGGGAGGGGGGCTGATGTACAGGAAAACACAGCTACAATCTCTCTTTCCACATGTGCATGAATTAGAAAGTAGCTGCGTGGTGCTCCATCCCATGAGATCTATTCTCTGAAGCATGTGTCTACCTCCCATTATCATCATCTGAATGAGCCTTTTGTAATAATAATGAAGCTCTGAGAGGGAGACCTTTGCTACCTGATCCATAGGGGTATATTCTTCTCCTGATGGACCTATAACTCCTATGATAGCTAATGGGTGTTCTAAACTGACATCAGAAAAGCTGTCTATCCCATTGTGTGAAAAAGGTAAAGGTCTCTCTTTGCAAACCTCATTATCATTCAAACTGATCTTTTCTCTCGTGCTTCTCTCTCAAAGGCTGTTCCTCTCCCTTGAGGTATTTATAAGAAGGGAGAGCCTTGAAAATTACACATCTGGCAAAGAGAACAGATTTCAATGCAGTTTACTCTATGTGTCTCAGTCTGTTTCTCTTGGATACCAATGAAAAGGTTTTAAACTTAAAAAATACATTATTCTTTCCACAAAATGGGTTCACATTTACTTGAAGAGCATATGTTCTTCAAATGTGATACAGCAAAGGTTAGTCTGAAACCTGAAAAATGTATGAATTCTTTAATTCAATGAATGAAATCGACAAGCTATTCAGATCTCCTTGCATTTTCCAGCCCTCGCCTGTTTTTTCTTACTTTGATTTTTTTAAAGCTATTAAGAGAATGACTCTAAGAAAAAAGTGACAAAACATTACTTTTAAGGCCCATATTTTGTTATTTTTTTTCATTTAAATTTGAGGCTGTAGCATTTATTCTCACAATTTATGGAATACCTTGCACCATTGAAGGGGCCATTTTGTTTTTCCTTTGAGATAAAGCCCTGTTCATAAGCACAAAACTATGTACTTTTTACATCTCCCCTCAATAATACCTTGGCACAGCATTCAGTGAATTAATATAGTTACATGACTATGACAGTTGGTACTGTACTAACAGGGCTGAACGGAATGGCATCTCCCATTATTTTGGATCAGATGGCACAAGAGTCATTCACCTGGAACTGGGAATATGGAAGTAAAGTCACAATCTCTCATTCTGCAGGGTGGCATGTTAGAAGGCAGCCTGAAAGAATGTCAGAACTGTCCTCATTCTCCCCTATCACACATCTAGTGACCCTACATCCCCCACCAGAGGTAGAAGCAATAGTCTTCCATAGATCCTCCACAAGCTTTCCACCCTGGAAACTGGACTTGCCAGGCTGCCCAAAGTCCCTGGCAAACTCCCACTTGTCTACTCGCACCTGTTCTTGACAGGGGCTCTAGTTTCTCCTGCCCAGCTTCTCCACAATTGTGTCCACACATTTGTGGTGTTATTCCAATAATAAATCTCTTATTTCATGATACTCAAAGCCCTTGGCTTCCCTCATTGAATCCTGGCTTTTATATGTTGCATATATTAGTACAAAATATAAGACTTTCAGTCTTTCTTTGGAAAAGGAACAAGTGTTTCTGATATACCACAAAATTTAAGTACATCCAAACCTAACTGACTCTGGAAATGATGCTCTTTCATTCACTTGAAATTGAAGTAATCAAACAAAAGAGTTGGCTTTCTCAAAGCAGAGCACACCAAGTAAGAACAAAGCAAGAGCTGAGGACAAATAATATTCTAATTGAAAGGAAAAATTGTTTTCTATTGAGATAATTCATAACATATAGAAAGTCATTAATATGGAAAAAGGAGATTTTCACTGCAACATTATTTGTTTAGACAATTCAACTTATAACTAAGTACTTAAAAGTGAGAAAATGTCACTTAAAGAACATTCCCTGACTGTGTTGGTCTTCCCCATTTGGAGTTAGTGAATACCATATACTCCATTTTTGAAAAGGGAAAAATAAAAAATAAAATTCTGACCCTTGAGTAAATTAGTATCCTGCCAGGATTAGGTTATTCTTTCTGTTAACTTAAATTTACATTTCTTAATACTCCTAATATATTCTTCATTTTATATCAAAGTAAAGTGTTTTAGGAAAAAATGCAACTTACACTGTAGAACATAAACTTATATATAAGTTTTCAATGTCTGAATTTAGGTCTTGCTTATATAACTTGTGTTATATTCCACGTTTAAGGAGCATTGTTTCAAGTCTGAAATAGTTATTTGTCTCAAGTCAAAAGTCCATGTGGTTCTAGAGTCATGAATTTGGTTTTAAATACTTAGCTTTTGAATTTATTAGCATAAATTTGCAAAGTATACAGGCTTATTCTATTTTCATATCATAGAAGATTCTAAGTTTCTAATCTAACATTAGCAGGTTTCCATTTATACAATTTTACCTGTAACAAAATGGAAGAATCCAACATTTCTATTTCACCTTTGGTAATGAGGAAACATTCATCAGAATAAATCAGTGTTTTACATGTGACCTGAATTATGTGCGAGTCATATCACAGCCTTATATTCTCTACATGGCCTTTTTATTCCTGATGATCTAAACAAACTGTAATGTGATATCTTAAGTCTGGAATTACAGCCAATGTATAGGAAATATTACCTGATTTTGTTACCCTGATTGCCTGGGTATATGTCTTTACAGGCTGAATCCAGCAGCAGAAACAAATTTTAGGGTAACTATAGTGCCCATGTTGCTTGGAGGGAAAAAAATAAGAAATTAGAGTAAGATTAAGAGACAATGTTGTGGCCTCAAGCTAGAGAAGATATCCAACTGGATGGTCAAGGTAAGGAGAATGGAAGAATTAAGGCAGTAGCTGGAAACAGAATTAAAAACTAACAGGAGATCCAAGAAGGTATAACGCAAGTAATTTTTAGTGGTGATGGAAAAGAAAGGTGGAATCTCCTGGAAGACTCCTAGAGTCTGGGATATGCCCGATGCTAGACTTTTATAATCTCCCAGTGGCTGTGTTCATGTGGGAGGGATGGATTAATTTAAAATGGTCCAGCCTGAGAGCTAGCACAGCATAAATGGAATAAAGACAAACACAGCTTTCAATCATTCCTGAAGTCTACTCTGTCATTGATTTAGGTGTCACAGACTTAGACTTTCTTCAAGAAAGTCTATGTCTTTTTTCTTATCCCCACTCTTTTGAAAGAATTTGGCACTATTATTCCAATAAGGTGTGTATTTATTACATATATCTTATATGTTACATGCCTATTTCTTACACATACATATATAATATATAACATAATATATATGTATGTATATTTCATACAGGTAGGTATTATATATGTGTAATACATGTATGCCACATATTCTAAGATGACCTTGACCAGCCATCATTGTTCTTGACTCTGAGTTCTCTTGAGTTCCTTGAATTCTCTGGTTCCCAGGTCAAACTAAAAGGTTGAGGGTTCTCTACCCTTGCTTTGGAATCAGGCATTGCTGTGGCTGCAGTACATACAATCTGACAGACCTGATCATGGTCTTGAATCTGTTTCTAGTCACGATCATCCTAATATGCAGAGCCCTTGATGGGCATTCTAGAAGGGCACATACGCTAAGCAAAGTTGACCTTAATAATCTGTTCAATAATGTTATTTAACCATATTTTGGAGAATAGACTGACTTCTTCAAACAAAGAATAAGCAGTCACCAGAGACTCACGGAAGTGCTTATCCCCAGTGAGGAAGTAAGTTCCCCAGCTGTCTCCTGAGTCTAATGTTGAGAGGGCAATGTCATGGAGGTGCTGACACACAGCTGGCATCGACAATACAAGGATGGAGCGGGGGGGAAAAAACAGAGACAAGATGTCAGGAAGCATAGTCGGAAAGAACAACTCACCTATAGATTAAATACAACAAATAGAGTAGTGGAACAAAGAAAATATATTCCTTCTGTTAAGAAAGGCAATATTTATACTGAAAATCTGGTCCTCAGTAATTTTTCAATTTTGACAACCAAATTGGGTAATTAAGACCAAAAGTAGAATAACGCATCCCTCATTGTCATGAGCCAGTTTTTGCCTGAATTGTGTACGTCTTTACCTTACTCTCTCCACAATCTTGTGAGAGAAAGAGCAAGAGGGACAGATCATCTGTTTTGTGGGGGGTTTCTTGGCTGGCTGGTGGAAAGGTTGGCAAAACGGAAACAGTGCAGCAAGTTTGTGCGATGGAAATACAAACACGAATCATTTCATAGTCTCAGCAGGGAAAACCTTGGGAATTTTTGTGGGTGTTTTTCTAACGGGACCCCAGTAAAAAAGAAAAATGATGCTGAATTTGCCTAAAAAGTACACACATAATTTAACTAAAATAGAACGAAGACGGTAAACAAAGGAAAAAAAACAAATTTCATAATAAGGTCTGGGAGTAAATTCTTAGACTGACTGGCTGGAAATGGGCATCTGCAAAGCATATTAATATGGCAACAAGGGGCACCCAGAACTTCTCTAAGCTCCATGTGAGAGAAAGGTGAGAGAAGAGATGCAGTACCCAATCTATTATTAATGACAGGTCTGTGGGCAAGACAGAGTCTTTGTAAAATTTTCACAGTCAAAAGGAAAATGTTTGCAAACATCAGAGAAGAGCAAGGAAATATCATTATCTATGATCTAAATATCGAAGTCTGTGCATTTTTTATTTTGGCAAAGTTGATGATTCCTGTTCTTCTCCCCCGCCCCCCCATAAGGATTCTACAAACATCATCTGAGAATAAAAATATGGAGAAAGAATCATGGGACATTGGAGCCATATAATTGGAAGAACTGTAATTGTCTGTAACTTGCATTCACATGCAGCAGCTGTAGTTGATATACACAGGCACACTTAACATAATACAACAACAGGAGCTGTGGTACATACATACAAAATTGTCTGTTTATTCTTTGTTGAGACTTTCTTTGTGCATAACATTTTCACTGACTCTTTTGAGCCTGTGAGAAGAATCAAATTATGCTTATTAAAATATGTGTATTTCTGGAGGGATATGCATTCCTATAACCTTCATTATGATGCTCTTAATTAACCAATATGCCTCATAATAAAGTATCTAGCTGTCACTAAAATCAACACTTTTCAGTTATTAATAGATTAAGGAAAGAATGTTAATTTCTTCAAGCTCCATTTCATTTGGTCTCATTACTTCAGGAGCCAGATGGTTACAGGGCTGGACCTGTCAACAGTTACTGTGAGGAAGAATACATTCAGAAACACCGAGCTGAAGTATGAATAACAGCTGAAAAATGGATTTGGAGGTAGCCATGCACAAGACTCAAGGTGGGGCAGAAAGTCATTCTGCTGAGAAATAGAGAAAATTATGAATCAGACATATTTTAATTGATGCTTTTTTATAAGCACCCCCTCTTTTCCTCCCCCCTCCCCAGAGCATTTTCTCTCCCCCAAATCACAACCACGTAAGGCTCCAGCTGTGTTGCAGAGCTATTCACCATTTTTCAAGTGTCTATTTCTCTTGTCCCTCACGCTGCCAGAATTTGACAGTTCTCCTACACTGTTGGTTGATTGATGGTGTCAACTTGGAGGAGACAGTACCACCAGCAGCCAATTTTTTCAAGATGTTTTCTTCTTTGATTTTTAAAAATCTCTTCTGAATGCTTCAAAAGGAAGTCACTCTGAAGGGCACCTCCAGCCCGGTTCCTCAGCTTACTTTCTCTGTGGCTGACTGTGATTGGCAAATGTGAAGCTGGTGACTAAGCTGCTCATAAGTGTTGGGTGAAACAACCTCTAAGTTTTCTGACAGCTTTCAGATTCCATCATTTTGTAATTCAGCCAAGGGATGGTCAATGTTCAAAGCTAAGAAGCCAGAAGTTAGATTCCTAGACCATCTTTTGGGAGAATTTCTGTACTCTCAGGCAAGGCATTTGCTGTCGATACACAATAGTTTTTGTTATCTTCCAACTCAGGTCAACATTTTCACCTTATAAAATATTTTGTGATGTTCAAGTGTCACACAACTTGTGTTTATCTGCTACAATAACTCATTTGGCACTGTTCTATGATCTCAAGTCATCCTTAACCAGGGATGTGTCTCCTCTCTCTCTCTCTCTCTCTCTCTCTCTCTCTCTCTCTCTCTCTCTCTCTCTCTCTTTGGCTTAATGAGTGGTTTAAATGGCACAGATTTGCTGGACATTAGAACCTATAAGTCTAGCACTGAAAAATAAAGCCATTCCGAACTTGAGGGAATCTTAGAGCTTTATTACCCAAGTCCTACATTTTACAAATAAGAAAACCAAGAAAGCACAAGAATCTGAAAAGATCAGGATACTATCTAACCAATTCCAGATTGGAAAAGCATAGAAACAGAATGCAATTCAAAGTTGCCCCAAGGTCATGAATCTTATTAAGTTAGAACAGTCCCATCTCTCTATAAATCCTGAGAGTTCACTTTCCAATTATATATTCATAATTTATTGAGACCTACTATGTTCTAGGCACCATTGCAGACATTGGGGACAATTTGGGAGGGGATATCCTATTAGCAATTGCTTTTAACAATCTCTTCAAGAGCAGAGCAACTTTCCTGCAATCATTTCATTCTTAACGACAACAAAGACAAATATTCTTAAGAAAGATAAATGTAGGGGGCTGGGATTGTGGCTCAGCGGTAGAGCGCTTGCCTAGCACAGGCAGGACCCGGGTTTGATCCTTAGCACCACATAAAAATAAAGTCATTGTGTTGTGTCCATCTACACCTAAAAAATAAATATTTTTTTAAAAAGAAAGATAAATGTAGTTTGCCTTTAGGATACATTTCGTTTACATGGAGATAAAAATCTCATATGTGATTCTTTCACCCAGGCTGGTGATCCATACTGTGATCCAATTCAACTAAGGAAAAGAGATTCTGGCAGAAAGGAAGAGAAGGTTTATTGTTCATAATTTCTTAGAACATCTCTTTGAAATGCACATGGGTCTCCAACCAGTTGTTTTTAAGGTACTCTGTGGTAGTTAGGGCTAATAGCACCCATGTAGGCCATTGCCCTGTTGCCAAGGAAATGTACCAGTGGAATGTATTATTGTAGTTTCTCTCCTTGTCCCCAAATTGACTAGACAAATTTGTCTTCAAAGGAAATGTAAATGTTGGAAGAAGGGCTCTTGGTTCTAAATTATTGATGGTTAAGTTTTTTTTTTTTTTTGTACAAAAGCAACTTTCAAAATTAAGATGCTGGGGATGGGGCAACAGTGGTGGAGCACTTGCCTAGCATGTATGAGGCTATTGAATTCAATCTCCAGTACTGAAAGACGGAAGGAAGGAAGGAAGGAAGGAAGGAAGGAAGGAAGGAAGGAAGGAAGGAAGGAAGGAAGGAAGGAAGTTGGGAAGGAAGGAAGGATCATTCATTGAGTACCATGCATAAAAAGCAAGGTAGATTCTTCCTACTAAAATGACCCACTTAACTAAGTAAAAAATGACAGTTTGAAACCTGATATTGAATTCAGGAACTAACTAAAATAGTTAACCATTGTCACCACAGCCTGTCTTTCATCTGAACTGGCTGTATTTACCCTGTGTCCCTGTGGCTCATTGCTGCATAGATGGAAAATATCACTGGTGGTCACCCTGGTCTTATCTGATAAACAAGGAATATATACTGGGAAGGCCCTGGAAATGTATATTTGTATAAGGAACTGAGTCACCATTTGGGAAAGAGCCTGTTTGCATGTTAAGTTTGGCTAAATAAAATGTCTGAGACATAAGAGAACAAGGTAAATTTTAATACAGGACATTGTCACTTGTATTTTCCTAGTCAATGGCCCGTGAGACCTAGACAGGGGGGAAGCTATTTGAGAAAACTGAGGGATCTATTTTCTTTCAGTCTCCCTGGAGTCATTGGAAAACTCCAAGGATCTAGGATTATAATTAAAGTGAAACATTGGGTCCCCAGGGGCAGTATTTGACCATCTTGGGCTCCAGAACATCATTGCCATCACTGACTCTAGTTGAAGTTAGAGCTGTGCTCATTTTTTTTTTCTTCTGGCAGCATCTATCACCCATAGTTTCAGCAGCAGCCAGAGGCAGTGCCAGCTGAGCCTGGTGATGCTAGACACTGGGACAAAGATGACATTGGCTCCGACTTTGCTTGACAGGGACTTTCAGCAAGAGTAGGGACAAGGGCTCAGTTCCAACATCTCTGATGAGCTCAGAGAAGGGGGATGGGAGCTGCCTATTGCTAGCTGGAGGGATTCATTTGTGAGAACATATGACAGATCCTCAGGAACTCCTAGAAATAGCTCCCAGAAGGAAGTGAAGTCTCTGATAGGAATGAGAGTTCCAGAGGGTCTACAGTGGAGGAATAAGGCTCAGGAAATATTGCTAAATGGCCCCATTTTGCTGTTAGGATGCTGTGACTTGGGAATTAGAGGAAGCAGGGTAGGTGGTATAGTAGTTGAAAAAAAAAGGGGGGGGGGGAGCTATGACTTCTGTATTGATTCTGCTTTGCCACTACCAGATATTGAAAAAGTGATCTCGGTTTTCAGTCTGCCATGTTGGAATTGTGTAGCATTCAGGTGTCTTTGGAACCATACATTAAAGATCCCCTGGTTATTTTATATATATACCATATTCCTTTACTTTCAGTATCTGGAATATTACCCAGCAACAGTATATATTCTTTACTGTCAAGAAAGGCTTAGCAATCCCTCAGATTAACTAAACTTTAGATAGTTTCTTTCTTACTGGAGAACTCTGGACCTATCTTTCACTTGAGAAAACTTGAGATGGTAAATTTTTCTCTGTGCCCTATTGAGATATAAATCTTGTTTCAGCCTCTTGTCAGGTTCACAAACTGGGAAGATCCTTCTCAAGGACTCGAGACATCCCTTTGAAATGTAAGCGTCAAGAAAGCCTACCTTCCATAAGCACCAATTAGCAAACACCAATGGAATGGCATAATCATATGAACCAACTTTCCCACTAATGCCCTTTAGTACTCTTCTTGTTAGCATATCCCAATGTTTAAAAACACATCCATCCTGTTTCCACACAGTTGAGCTTCAGTCTCTCTCCTCCATTGCAAGAGTCTTGAATAAGACCTTCCTTACTTGTTGAATTCTGTCCAGTGAAGTTTTTCTTTGATACTACATGTAGCCTGAGCATTTTCCTTGCTGCTTAGACTAATCCTGGCTGGACACAATAAGATTTTTAACCTGATTTTAGACCTCTTTGCTGCTGGTCTGACTTCAACATAAATGAGCTTCCACCTAGTTCATGAGCTCTGAACCAACTCTCCCTCGTCTTGCCAGGTTCCAGTTTTTATAGCTAGACTTGGCCTTGGTCTGTGTTTCTTAATTTTCTCTTTAAAAAAAAAGCTGCTGGGTTCTTGGCTTACATCTTGACTGGTACCCTGTCTTTTTTTTTTTTTAAAGAGAGAGTGAGAGAGGAGAGAGAGAGGGAGAGAATTTTAATATTTTATTTTTTAGTTCTCGGCGGACACAACATCTTTGTTGGTATGTGGTGCTGAGGATCGAACCCGGGCCGCACGCATGCCAGGCGAGCGCGCTACCGCTTGAGCCACATCCCCAGCCCTGGTACCCTGTCTTGATGAGTAGAAACTCTACATTGTTCCTCCAACCTAGAGATACCTCTAAACTCACTATGTTAGCTGGGTTCCATGGTGTCGGTTGCTTGTTTAGACTAAAATTGGACACCGTGATGAGATGCCTTGGAAACAAGGTGACCCTTCAGATCCCACAGCTCTGCCACAGCTGCAGCTGGATTGCCTCTCTCATTATCCCCCGTCTTGACTCAATGTTAGATCTCACTTCAGATTCCAGCTCTTATGTACTTGGCTAAATCTTATTGTCATCGAATGAAACTCTCCTCACGCTGAAGTTGTTTGAAAAGGAGCATTCAGTGGCCTCTAGGCCAGTCTTCAAAAGCTATATTTTAGGCATTATTTATTATGATCCTCTTGACATCTCATGAAATAGACACATTGCTACCCCCTTTTTACACAGATAAGAAAACTTGAGGCTCAGAGAACCTATGTAACCTGTCCAAAGACTCAAGCAGAAGGGCAACAATATTGTGACTTT
The DNA here is from genome assembly GCF_964194105.1 of Spermophilus citellus. Lineage (NCBI taxonomy): Eukaryota > Metazoa > Chordata > Mammalia > Rodentia > Sciuridae > Spermophilus > Spermophilus citellus. The sequence goes on along the minus strand of NC_138187.1, from coordinate 73,425,842 downwards.
TAAAAAGATGCTAATTATAACTAGAATTTTCCTGATTTAAAATCTTTTGCTCTTTCTTCTGCACCATGCTGGATTCCTTCTGGTTATAAAGGGTCAGTATAAATGATATGACTGAAACACAACCCCAAAGCTTTCAGGGACCAACATAAAATTCGAATCAGAAACTTTGTCATATATATTTAGCTGAAATTTGATTTGTGATGTATTACTATAAGCCACACCAAATATGCTGGGACCCACTAAAACAGATTTTGGTGAGTCTTAATAAATATTTTAAAATTTTTTCTGCTTTTTTTTTAACATGATTCTTTATTTTCATTAGAGGTCTTTTCTTGAACATCTGCTTCTCTCACCTATAATGTGGATTCTCCCATGCACTTTACTCATACTGCATTATGACTTCCTATTAAATATTCTCGTTTCCTATTGAGCTGATTATTTTCTGGGATGTTGCTGTCATATCAATCATATTTAAAACCACAAAATGAGACCTGACACAGTCACACAATATATTTTGTTTTCATTTATGCAACTCTGAAGAATACAGGATGGCTCAGAAAAGCGAATCTAATTTTTTTTTAAATTTCTATATATATTTATTTATTTTTATTTTTTAAAATTTTTATTTATTTATTTTTAGTCATACATGATAGCAGAATGTATTTTGACATATAATACATACATGGAATGTACATAGATTAAGCATATTGTCTATTCTATTCTGCTGTCCTTCCTATCCTCCCTACTCCTCCCCTCCTCTCCCATCCTTTCTCTCTATCTAATCTAATGTGACATATTTTTTTTTCTTTTTCTCATTACAACACCATATATGTATTCTGTATAACAATGAGGTTCTCCTTCCATCTTCTGTGCAACTCCCCTTCTCCCTCTTTTTCCCTCCCATCTCTCTTCCCTATTTAGTAGTAGTCTTCTTCTCATGCTGTTCCTCCCTCTCCCATTTTGAGTCATCCCCTTATATCAGAGAAGACATTCGGCATTTGTTTTTGAGGAATTGGCTAACTTCACTTAGCATAATCTGCTCTAATGCCATCCATTTGCCTGCAAATGCCATGATTTTATTATTTTTTAGTGCTGAGCAATATTCCATTGTGTATAAATGCCACATTTTTAAAATCCATTCATCTATTGAAGGGCATCTAGGTTGGTTCCACATTCTAGCTATTGTGAATTGTGCTGCTATAAACATTGATGTGGCTGTGTCCCTGTAGTATGCTCTTCTTAGGTCTTTTGGGTATAGTCCGAGAAGGGGAATAGCTGGGTCAAATGGTGGTTCTATGGGTTCCACTATCTCCCAAGATAAGCAAGCCAACATTCAGAATGGCTGACAGCCAGAATTCAGCCATTCAGTGGCATGCTCTGGGACAGGGCATGTTTATCTCTATATCATAAGTTCAAACGAGAGATCACTGACCCCTGTTCCTAGATCACTAGGAATACCTTGTTCACTGGTCCACTTTGACACATCAATGACACTGTCTAGTTCACCTTCATAGTGGTATATTAGCTTCCTATAGTTACTGTGACAAATTGGTACACTTAAGGATTTAAAGCAACACAAACGTATTATATAGTTCTGAGAGTCAGAAGTCCAAAATCAGTTTTACTGTGTAAACCAAGGTCCCTGCAGGCCTGTGTTCCTTCTGGAGGCTCAGGGGGAAACTGTCTCTTCATCTTTTCCAGTTTCTAAAGGCTACCTGCACCTTGTGGTTCTTGGCCCCCTCCTGGGCACATGAACTAAACAGCCTCTTCTCAAAAGGAGAAATACAAATGGCCAACAACCATATGAAAAAAATATTTAATATCATTAGCAACTAGGGAAATGCAAACCAAAGCTACACTGAGATTTCATCTCACACTGGCCTGAATGGCAGTCATCAAAATTACAAATAAAATAAATGCTGGAGAAGATGTGAAGGGAAAGGAATACTGTTACACTGTTGGTGGGATTGTAAATTATTACAGCCACTATGGAAATCAGAATAGAAATTCCTCAATAGATTAGGTCATCACATGACACAGTTATACCCTTCCTTCATCTTCAAAGTCAGAAATATGGTATTTTCTCATCTCTCTACCTTCTACTTCTGTCCTTACATCTTCTCACTCTTGCTGTATATCCTCTTACCACAGCATTGTAATGGCCCTTGTGATTACATTGAACCCACCCAGAAAATCTAGGATAATCTCCCCATCTCAAGATCCTTAACTTAACCACATATAACAAGTCCCTTTTACCATATAAGGTAACATGGTTTCTGGGGATTAGGACATGGTCATCAATAGAGGGAAATTTTCAGACCACCAGGAATGGTTTCTTTTTCTTGTTTATAGCCAAACTGGAAGGGGGAAAAATAATCTGATCTTTCATTTAGTCACTTTTTTTTCTCCCCTACCCTATCCTCTTTTTTCTACCTTCTCTCCTTCCCTTCCTTCCTCCTGCTCTCCTTCCCTTTCAGTATGAGATTCTATTCTAGTAGGCAAGGAAAGCTAGAAGGTAGTAGAGAAATTAAACTGAGTGATAAACTATGAATTCTGGGCCCTAGCTGTAACTCTTTTGTTTATGTTAAAGAATCGGGTTACTATCTGAGTTTTGATTGTTGTGGAGTTGAAATACAAGTGTTGTTGATACACACACACACACACACACACACACACACACACGCATATATGTATTTTACTTAGAGACAGAGTCTCACTGAGTTACTTAAGGCCTCACTAAGTTGCTGAGGCTGGCTTTGAACTCCTGATTCTCCTGTCTTGGCCTCCTGAGCCGCTGGGATTACAGGTGGGCGCCACTGCTCTGGCTGATATGTTTTTATTTTCCTTGAAATGTACATCAATTCCATTCTTTTATCTTTGAGAAATTGTGGTCTAAGTTAAAGGTAATGCAAAGGTCATGCCTAGTATTTTCTTAAAATTTCAGAATAACTAATTATTTCATAATGGCTTGTACTATAACATATCAGATGAAGAACCCTAAAACCATAGATCTTGCATAGTAGTAGAAAAAAAGCATGTACCATGATAATCAAAAATGGAAAAAGTTACAACCTTGGCTATTTCCTTCCTTTCCTTTTTACTAAATACTAACTGAATTCTGCAAAACTCAATTTTTTTTTTTTTATTTTGGACAACTGAACACATTGTTCCCTAAATTTTAACATACCTTAGAGATAATCAGTAGTTTCCAAAATCTGATATAATAGCTGCACCTGAATGTATTGAACAGATTACTTGTTCCTGTTGTTTTCTAGAAACAAATATACCATGAGGTCAATGGACTTATAACAACTGTGGGTCACCTGAAACTTTTCAATCTGAGAAAAGAGCTATTCCCACCAGTCTTAATAAGAAGATGAAAAATTGGATACTCAAAAGAACTTTACCTACATACATTTTTAAATTCCTCATGTCAAAAGAAACCTCTTCTGTCTTTAATATAAACAGGGGATAAAATTAAATGCAAAAGAGTCTGCTAATGCAAGATTGAGATTCTCAGAGGAACATCAATTTTCCCACATTCCACACATTCTGAATATTAAGGCATCACATTTAAGGGAGTAGCTGGTTCTGAAAAACACACTATTTGAAACATAATGGATACAAATGGAAGGAAATACAGCAAGTTTCACTTTTTTAGTATGCATGTCCACAGTGGAGTCAACTCTTGATTATTCAGGGTCTAATCAGTGAGAGTTAATGTGATCCTTGTCTTTTGTTTGTCCCTTCCTTTTTTACAGTCCCTTTCACTGAAGGACTTTCAGGCATAGGGAGAAGAAGTAAATGAGAACAAGCAATTTGGTTTCCAATGCATGACTTAATTAGTGACTTGGGAGATGTGGGTGCACAGCCAGATGAAATTGCCATTAATCAGTGTGTATTACCCAAATCTTGTTCTTTGAGTGGCTTGCCGTGAAAATGGGGGTCCCAGACTTTTATTCTTGAATGAATTCCATTTGTCCCAAGTCCACAAATGACCAGTGAAGATGAAATCCTCTAAAACTATTTGAATTTTCAAAAGCTATACCCATTTATTTTTAAATAGAAAGAAAGGACTTTATACATAGAATAAGACAGAGATAAACTCAGTGGATAATTTATGGCAGGAGAGTGTCATATAAAATAATCTATACATTCTGACTTTACCACCAAATTCCCAAATTGTTGAGAAAAGTACTGGGAATTTGCAGTAAAGGTGCTATGGGAAAACAATAGCAACAATGTATTTATACAGCACCTCTTTTCTCAGAGAGTTCAGGGTGCTTTATAAACAGTATCTCATTAATCTTCACAACTTCCCTATATGGAAGGAGGTTTCAGCTATCATTACTCACATCTTTATCAGCAAAGAAACAGTTGCCTGCAGAGTGGCTAAGCAACTTGTCCAAGGTCACTAAGGGAGTGAATGGCAAAGTCAAGAATAAAACTCAGGGCTTTGACCTTCCAGTTTAGTATTCTCTACAGGAGGCCACATTGAAGGAAGAACAGCTTCTAACATGCATATTCATAAATCTTCCAAGAAAAATCCACCATTTTTCAATATTTTCATGAGCCAAACTCTTATGCTAATTGATGATGGTTTGATATAAAAACCCAATGGTAAGAACTGATGGGGAAAACACTAAAATTGTATTAATACAGCCCATAGGCCTCAGTTGCTAAGCCTCATTCATCATCTAGATTACCAGCAGGTGATTGGATGCAACTCAGTAGGTTAGGAACAGAGAGTGGCCACACAAACTGTAAAAATCCTGCATAAAATGACTAAACTCTCAGTTATCCCTGAACTGTGTATGCAATGCACTTTAGGATAAATTGCCATTGGTTGATTCAAGAAATATATACATTTATATTAAAAATGTTATTATTATTCAGGGGCACTCAACCGTTGAGCCACATCCCCAGCCCTATTTTGTATTTTATTTAAAGACAAGGTCTCACTGAGTTGCTTAGTGCCTTACCGTTGCTGAGGCTGGCTTTCAACTTGCGATTCTCCTGCCTCAGCCTTCCTAGATGCCGGGATTAGAGGCATATGCCCCCATGCCCAGCCAATAAATATTTTTTCTACTTTATTACTTATTATATGCTAGGCCTATGCTAGGGAATATGGACCTGTCTTCAGGTAGCTTGTGGTCTAGTGAGAAACCTGGAAATGGGTGCATTCAGTGTCATAGGAGAGGTAGATCCATAGCTAACCCTGCCTGGGGTCTTTAGGCAAAGCCAGACCAAGCTCCAGCTCCTAAAGCTCTTGTTTAATCCACACATTTAATTAAAACATGGTGTCTCCTCTCCTGGATCTCTCCCTCACTTTTTTTTTTTTTTGCATGGCAGGAACATTCCAATCTTCAGCTTTTGGCTCAGTTGCACATCATTAGAGAGTTCTCCTTGACTTTTCTAAGTGGGGTTGCTCTTGTTCTCAATCATGGTATCCTCTTTGTTTCCTTTATAATTTTAATTCCAGTTGGTACCATTGTACTCTTAAGCAGTTTAGAGTCTGTCACCCTCTCTGAATTGTAAGTTCCCACAGAAAGCAGTGACGATCCAACAGCAAAGTGATGAGAACTGAACCATAAGACTGCTTAGTTTTTTAGCATTGTGTTGAGAATTAAATGCACCGACATATATAAAACTGCTTAGCACCATTCCAGGCACACAAGTTTAATAAATGGTAACCTAAAAGTGGCATTAGATTACTCTATAGACCTAACAATTTGGAAATTATTAATCATTTTGTCAAAAGTATTTTTTTGTGAAGCAAGATGAGTAGAGTTGAAGAAAGGAAATGAAGAGTATAAATTAGTTTAATAGAAGCATAATTGTGAAAATAAAAGAATGTCAGAGCAAAAATGATACGTAGAGTTGCAGATGTGTGTGTGTATTTGTGTGTGTGTGTGTGAGAGAGAGAGAGAAAGAGAGAGAGAGAGAGACATTTATACACTGAAAAATTGAAAAATACAGGTTATAAGAGCAGAATTGATGGAATGCATTAGGAATGAAGCAAGAGAGAATGACAGAGTAGTCCCCCCTTATCTTCAGGAGATATGTTTCAAGACCTCCCTCCCCAGGAGATGCCTGAAATTTCAGATGGTAGAACACTAAACATCCATTTTTTTCCCTATGAACACATATCTAGATAAAGGTATGTGTTTATAGGGAAAACTTATAAATTAGGCACTGTAAGTGCTTAACAGCAATAGTCATAAAATAGTCTAATAAAAATATATTATAATAAAAATTATGTGAATGTGGCTTCTCTGTCTTTCAAAATATGATATTTTACTATACTCTTCCTTCTTGTGATGATGTGAGAGGACCCAATGCACACGTGATGGTATGAAGTGTGGTGAATGACACAGGTGTTGTGGTGCAATAGCAGGCTACTGCACAAGGATTGCTTGATCCCAAACACTATTATACTGTAACAGTTCATTTGATAAACATGACAGCTACAAAGAGACTAATGAGTGGGCAGCATATTCAGCATGGACACACTGGACAAAACAGAGTGATATTTCATTATGCTATTCAGAACAGCATGCAATTAAAAACCTATGAATTCTATTTTTAGAGTTTTCTACTTAGTATTTCAGAGCCTGATTGACTGCAGGTAACTGAAAACACAGAAAGTGAAACCACTGATAAGGGGGAATTAATGTAAGGAATCCATATGGAGAAATTAGACTTGGTTAGAACCAAGACCATCTCTTCTGAGCTAGGAGAGAAGGGATGAATGTAGACATAATAATAGCAATTATTTTTATAGTGAATATTGCTGAATACTCACGGAGTACTTAGTGTTAGGTTTCAGTCTGTACATTTCTAGGGTATCACTAATCTCCTCAGCATTGGAAAGAGTAAATGAATGCTTAGCTTGACCTGAGATTGGAAAGCTTCTGCTGAAAGCTAGGGGAGGAAAAAAATTGATGATGCTAGTAAGGAGATAAATAAATTGGTTTATCATGAGATCTCTACTGGACAAGCAAATGTGTGAAGTCAAGGAAGAGCCTTACATTGCTTAGAGAGAGAGGAAAAAAAACCAGAAATCAAATAATTGGAAAACAACACTATTAGAGTAAGAAGATGGTAGTTGGAAAAATAAATTCCTTAGTTAATAATTTTAAGAATATATGAAAAATGGATGATGGAAAGACCTAGGGGAGGCTGTTGTAATGAATTAGAATGGAGATCTCAAAACAGTACACACAGTGGGGTCACCAAGAAACCAGATTAAGAGATGAGGTCTTTGTGATACACATGCATATGTCCTCTCTAAAGCCTAGTTTTCTAGAGGAGGGGACATGCAATGCCTCTGAGATGTGCCTGACTGTGCACTGCAATCCCACAGAAGAGGCTCTCTGCCTCTCCTTGGTTGGTAGTTTGATAATGCTAAATAACTATAAAGAAGCCCTTTGTCTTTATCTCTGACACTGGTTGGCATTCTCTTAAAGCAATCCACAATTTCTGCCAAAATATGTTCAGGAAATATGAGCTGCCACAGCTTGTGACCCCTTTAGATAACCACAAACTGAATCATGGAATACAGTTCAGCTGAGTAATAAAATATAATCAGATTGTCAGGCTGCATCAGACTGGGCCACACTCACACAGATCTTCTTTTAACCCAGTTTAACAAGTTGCTCTCCAGAAGTTATTTATTCCACCTGTCAACATTCCTATTGTGGAAATGACAGCCATCAAATCTCTTTTAGATCCAAATTCTATTCTTTCCTCTTCCGCCTCAGGTAGTGGAAAGCCTCATATAAGCAATACTCTTTTAGTCATCTAAGTGATTTGTTTGACATTGAACATTTGCTTGGAAGAATAGCTATCAGCTTAAAAAAATAAATGTAATATCCCTATCATTAGCCATGTAGTAAATTCCAAATAAATATCTGCAACTAAAATTACTTTGAAATCTTATAAGACCCAGATTAGTGTAGGTAGCTGTCCAACTAGCAATAATCTGCCATCCCACTCCAAATTGTATAATAAACTGTCAGTCTTAGCTTCGCCACCACAGATATGGACAGACTGAATTTCAAATTTCAATCACAACCTCATTTTTCTTAACAGTGATTTGATGCTAACAGGGCCAAATAAAGGCAGTGGTTTGGAGATGACCTTTAATTTCAATCCTCACACTGATAGCAATGAAAAGAACATTATTAAATGGATTCACAGATTAAAGTGATAAGAAATCATAGGAATCAATAGTTGATTAGGGCCATCCCTTGGCAGATTCTAACTTAGGTCAAACCAAATATCTTTAACAATTTGGCCTGCCTTTTTATAAAAATATCCAACATTTATCAACTATTTTCTTTGTTCCATATATTGCCCTTACTTTTGTTTTTCATTTTATTATATATGCATATATTATTATCTTTATTCTACAAACAAGGAAATTGAAACTTGGGGGATTCAAATACTTTGCCCAGAGATAAAAAGTAGCAGTCCCAGAATCTGGGCATATGTAATTTGGTTACAGGGATGGCATTCCTAAGCACTGTGCTATTTTACCTATACATGCTCCTATTTGATAACTGTTCTTAGAATGGCAAGGAAAGCATGTTGTTCATGGTTTCATAAAGTCCTAAAACAGAGAAATTGGGGTAATCAGGTTACTGAAATTAAAAATAATTATAAAATAAAAAGCTATACTTCTCAAAAGTTTTATTATCACAAATTACAATCATTTGCTGTAACCAAATGAACACACTAGGAAAACAAATATATATATTATTTATTAAATATTATATATATATTTAAGGTCATAAAAACCTTTGGAAATATAAAAATATAAATAATTAAAATTCTAGTGTGAGACAAATATTTCACTGGTGAATAGGGGCCAGTGACTGTTTCCATTATTAGGCCTTTGCAGAAACTTAGAGCATGAGCCAAGTGAGAAGTGTACCTGATGTAGGCAGGACAGAACAATTAAGGCAAAGAGAAGCCAGTAAGATGTTCAAAAGCTACATGTATCTTGGCATGGCAGATTGGAGAGTGGAGTACAGAGGACCTTCAGATTCAGAGCTAATTTTCTCAACTTGCCAATTCTACCTTAGATATGCAGCAGTGTGAGAAACTAGGAGGCTGTGGCAAGGTGCTAGAGGGGATCCTAATCTTGCTGTACTTAGATCCAAAAGTCTTGTTGAAGGGAGAAGTCTGATCCCAGTCTCTTTTCTGGGCACCAAATAACAAGTACTTTGGCCTCTACTCTTTTCTTTTTTAAGTGTACAATGTTTAGCATAGAATAAATATTGTAAGACATGCAAAGATTAAGAAATTTACAACCCAGAAATCAAGAAAAAATTATGGGGGGAAAAAGCACACCCTTCCCTTGGATGACCAAGGATGACAAGGACGTTAGTATAAAAAAGCTAATAATGTACTGGAGGAGGAGGAGGAGGAGGAGGAGGAGACATTCAATTATTTAAAAAAATATGGAACTAAATTTTTAATCAAAATAAAGTTATAGGACTAAAAAATACACTATATAAAAATGAATTCATTGGATAGGTTAAGAGGTGACTATAAATAATAGTTAAATAAAAATTACTTGAAACTGAGAGAATGCAATTGAATAAGAAAAATATAAAAGACCATCAGAGATCCTTATGACAATTTTAAATAGGTTTATATCCATGTAATCTCAGTTGTTGAAAGATAGGAAAGAGTGGGGCAGAAACAATATTAAGAGAGATAATAATCAAGAAGTTTTCAAAACTAATGAAATGAATTAAGTCAGAAAACTAAGAAACTCAGTAATCCCAAGCCGTATAAACAAATCTAAACCTATCATAGTCCAACAGTTGAAAACTAAAGGCAATAAAAATCTCTTAGGTAGAAAATAAAAAGATACATTCATTTCAGAAAACCATAAGATTGACAGCAGACTTCTCAGAAGAAACAATAGAAGTCAGAAGAGAATATAGTAACTTTGAAGCACTGAAAAAAAAAGAAACTATCAACCTATAATTTAATGATCAGAGAAAACACCCTTCACAAACAAAAGAGAAACAAAAGATATTTTAAAGCGGGGTTGGGGGGTGCAGGAAAGGAAGGTAAGGAAAGTGAGAGGATCACCTAAAGAATATATACAAAAAGATAAACAAATTTTTGGTGGAATTGGAAAAAAAGAAGAACAATAGAAAGATTGCATTTGAAATCTTTTTTCCTAAGTTTTAAAAGTGAATTCACAAATATAAAACTAACATATTATGGAGTTTTAAGTATAAGCAGAAAGAAAATATAGGTCAATAATATAATAAAAGGTTGGTGGGGGTCACTGGAAAATAAAATATAAAGATATTATGTAGCCAAGTTGTATAACATTAGTTTAAGGTAGCCTATGATAAGCTACCTGAGTGACCTCTAAACATTAAAGTGAATACCCAACAGAAGACATAAAATAGAAAACTAAGAAAGAAATTGTGAAGTAAAATACTCTTTCAGCAATTTGACCTTGGTGCAATTTTTTTCTTATTTTTCTTTTTCTTGGGTTTCCCTAAAGATTTTTAAATTTGAGAATTGATATCTTTCATCAGTTTTAGAGTTTTTTTTCAAAACAATTAGTTTTTTTCTAATGTTGCTTCTCTCTCATTCTTTATTTGCCTCCTTTTTATGTTCTTAGTAAAAGTTCATCCAACTATGGCTCATATCCTTCTTCAGGTCTAATAGTCCAGGGCTTTTAATTGAGATGTGGTTAGTCCACTTCTTTAGCCCTAAAAATTGCACAGGAATTGGTTCTTTTCCTTGAACATTTTAGGATCAGCTCTTTAGTTCCTATTCTATGCAGCTTCAAAATACAGAAAATGTCTTAAGGAGAAATTACCCATGTATTTATGTCAAGCTTTCTATCTCTAGTAAATCTTATGTCCTGTGACCAGCAAGAGATCTTACTCTTCTACCAATTCTTAGCTGCTTGTCAGTATATGACACAACCTCATTTTCTGTTGCTATAACAGAATACCTGAGTCTAGATAATTTATAAAGGAAAGAGGTTTATTTTGGCTCTGTCTGGAGGCCTTAGTCTGGAGGCTGGAAGTACAGTGATCACAGCTGATGAGAGCCTTAAATTCCTTTAACTCATAGTAGAACGCAGAAGCACAAATGAGCATGTGTGGAAGAGGCAAGATACAAGGAACATAGTTTATAACAATCATTTCTTTCAGTAACTTATCCAGTTTCACAAAAGCAAGAACTTATTCAGGCAAGAAATTCATTAATCCAACTATATTGAAACCATAGCTTTTTCTAATCTCTCCCTACTCATTGTCAAAGTTTGATTATTTCCTTTCCCCAGGTAACTAGTCTGAAGGTTAAAGGCTTCACATCCCTTCAAGAAAGGTTAGAAAAAACTTTCATAGTATAGTCTTCTACTATATCATCTAATTTTTATGAGGTTTAGTGAGCTCCTTTCAAAGGGATCTGTATTTGTGCACTTAACCTCATCTAGGAATGAGCAAAAGAGTCATGATTAAATGGTTCAAGCTAGACTTCTGATCAAATAACAGAAAATTTGCAGTACACACCAAGTAACTTCCTCTTACATTTCTTATTGCTTTTATTTGTATGAACACTGTTATTATTTATTTGTAACTAGATATATGAGTATTTTGGATGATTCTAAAACATATTACTATACCTATTCCATTGCCTATCAATCAATATATCCACAGCTTCTTTGTTTAGGGTCTGCCTCTTGACTGAGCTAAGACACTTTTTCCCAATCAATTATATTTACAATCTCTTTGACCAGAACTCATTACCCAGAGCAACCTGCCTGCAGAATGGTTTTTTTAAAAAAATTCTAGTGCTTCTCTCATCAATATATTCCATAAGGATATTCTGAGGTACAGGGGAAAAAATATAGAACTTTTTAAAAAAGTTACACTTGTAATTCTGGGATAAACCCTATTTGATTATATTGGATTATTCTTTAATATATAATATAGTTGAATTTCAGCTTCTTGTGTTATTTAGGATTTTAACAGACACTTTCATAAATGAGATTAGTATAGTTTCTTTTCTGTGCTTGGTTGGGTTATGAATAGTTCTATCTTATTCTTCACATTCTATTCCTTAAAACCAGAACTTTAACTTGAAAGAAATCATTTGTGATATTAACTGGGAAATCTATGCTTTAGAAGACATTCTTTGGCAAATTTTAAATTTCATTCAAATTTTCTGGTTTCTTGAATAAAATTTTGGTCATCATATTTTTTTCTAAAAAGTTAATCAGTTTATCAATTTTTCAAATATATCAACCACTCTCATGAATATTTTAATCCAAGATTTTAATCCCCTGTGTATTTGTTCTCTCCATCTGTTTGTAATACTCTCTTTTAGATTTACTCTACATATATCTTCATGGACCTTGAGTTCATTTACATTTAATAATGGAAAAGTACATGCATTTTCTTGAATATAATGTAGAAATATCCTGTAATTTTCTAAAATGTCTTATTATAAATAAACATGGGGAGTTTGCTTAATTACTATAAAAAAACCTACTAATTTCTTCCCATCCACCACCAAAGTTTGGTTGTTTCCCTTCCCTTCACAATATTACTCAGATTAATGGCTTCCCCAGTTTGGGGATAGAATAGGAGGCATTTTTAGAGAATGTTCTCTATAAATCCATTTTGATTTATTAAAGTTTATAAGCCAGTCTTCTATGGGTGAAGCTTTAAGCTATTTCCATTTTTAAAACTAGTTTACAATGAATGAACTTATCCATCCATCATTCTATATATTTGCAAGCATATCTTTGGAATAGAATCCAAGAAGTGGGAATACTGGATCAAAAAGCAAACATGTGGGTATTTTTACATATTGTCAAATTGTTTACCATAAGGGATTATAGCAATTTGCATTTATATTCTCAGCATGAATCTATGAGAGTATTTATTCCCCCACAGTCTTGACTAAGGAGCACATTGTCAAGCTTTCAGATTTTTGCCAGTCTGGTTGAGCAATAGGTATTTCTCACTATAGTATTTATCCAGATCATCATTAAGGATTCTTTTTTTTAATTGATAAAGATCTGGGGATCAAACCCCTGGGATCTGCATGATTGCAAGCACTCTACCACTTAGCTAAGCGCACCTATCACTTTTTTTTGTCCCTTCGGTCTTTCATCTTTAGGGCTGAGAGGAGTGTTAAACAGATTTCAGTGATGGAAATAATGTTATAATGATTGTGAGCATGAAGGCCTCTACAGTGAGGAGCAGAGAGGAGATGGGACTTGGGTAGATGCCATTGCTGAGCAGTTACCTCAGCCTTGATTGCTGATTGCTGTGACTTTTTTGTCATATGAGAAAATTAACTAGGTCTTTCTTTCTTTATATTTTTGTCATCTTTTTTTGCTGCTGTGTCCATAAGACCTGACAAGAACAATTTTAGGAAAAGTTTATTTGGGGTCTTATGGTTTCAGAGGTTTCAACTCATACACAGCTGGTTCCATTTCTCATGGTGGAAGAATGTGGTAGAGGGAAGCAGTTTAGGACATGACCCTAGGAAGTAGATAAAGCCTAAACTCACCAAATATTTACCCCAAAGGCATGCCCCCAAGGACCCACCTCATCCAGCCACAGCCTTCTAACCTGCAGCTACCACACATTTAATCCCTATCAGGAGATTAATTCACTGAATGGGGTAAGGCTCTCATAACACCACCATTTCACCTCTAAACATTCTTGCATCGTCTCACACATGAACTTTTGGGGGACACCTCAAATCCAAACCATGATATACTACTGGAATTACAGTTAGTTGCAGCCACAATCATAACTTATGTAGAATTAAAGTGACTACCCAATCCATGCAATTAGTTATTCCTTTGAACAACAGAATGACAATTCTTAACTACCAATCTTTAGTTACTTTTATATCAAAAGTCATTGATTCCCACTGCTTCAAACTTCACAGTATTCTTCACATTAAGAACACAGAAAACATGAATATATATATGAAGCAAAAATACTTAATTTAATTGAAAAAAGAATTAACTCATCTAAATTCAAAATCAATAGTTATGAGTGTATTAGAGAAGAGGGAAAAAAGTAAAAAATTTAGTAGATAAATCCTGATAATATTGAGCATGGAGCCCATAAGCTAACCAAAGGGCCTTTTATACCTAGTACATAACAAAATAATGTGCTGCCAAGCAAGAAAACAAGAATAAATTTATGAATAAATTGCCAAAAGATGATGTGTCTTAATCTCCATCCTAATCTCAAGAGTAGATATGTGAGATAGACAAATGAGAAATTTCTTAAAACTGAAATGAATGTGACAGATATATTTCCAGAAAAATCTCAATTTGTCAATTTAGTGGGGTTTTTTTTCAGAATTCTGCCACTTTTGCTGAGGAAAGAATAGTCCCCCACTCCCATTTCATTTCTTGTGATGCTGATTCATTGGTTTTATTTTTGGATCTAATAATTTAGAGACTGACATTTGGAAAAAGAAAATTCATTCCCTTCTGATTTCTACTGCCTCTCTGAGCTTTCTGCAATAACATATAAATAAAGCATTTGTTGCATATATTTTTTTAAAAATCTATACTATCCTTCCTAACAGTTCCTCATTAGTGAAGATAAGCCCATGGTTTGAATATTAATTTTCCCATATCTTAGAGTGAATCAATCTGTCCCACTTCTTGTTACTATTATTTATGACTTTCCAAAGTATAGATCCTTAAAAATTAAAACCCATACAAACATGGTTTACTGGAAAACAAAGATTCTCAGAATAAAATTATCAAATTTCCCTGTCTTACAAAGTTATTAAATATTTCATTATTTTTTTACTGTTTTCACAGGAATAATTATCTCTGAGGCCAATTGGATTAAAAATGTGGCTACTCTTATCACAGAATTGCTTGTTGAACAATATGAATAGATATTATCACATAATTGGAATTCATACATAGAAATATCTTTGGCTTATGGTGAATTGGGAAGTTCTTGAGTAAGCAAGTTCTGAATGCCAGTTAGTAAGCAGTAAATTCATACTTTCTTGCTAGGATTTGACTATAAAACAAAAATATGTACAAAAATCTCAATCTTTAGAAAATTCATTAATTTTTATTGTACTGTGTGATTAGTTTATCAAAATCAAGACTTTGAAACAATTTAGGCTGCATAGTGAACTCTTTGAAATAATATCTCAAATATTAATCCAAAATTAATCCAATCATTACCAAAGAAGAGGATAAAAATTCCCCAAATAAGTTTAACAAAGAGTCTAAATTACAATTAAACTCAGCAGCTTATAGAATCAGAAAAGATGGTATTTGTGAAAAAACTGACTCTCAAAACCATATTGCCAAAAAAACTGAGTAAATATCCACAGACTCAGTTCTAGTCCTGGCTGTGCAGCCAAAACCAGCTGACTGATCTCAGCAGAGTCACTTAACCCATCCTGCACAACGAAAGCAGGGACCCTCATGACCTCTGAGAGCCCCACCAGGGCCAAAGTTCCAGTCCAAATCTGCTGATTCAGGCCACCCAATTCTCCCTGGTGCCTGGGTGCAGGCCCAGAAGCCTCTATTGCAAGCCCAAGTAGACTGTGAAGTGGGACTAAGTTATAGCCATCCCTGCTCGGCTCACCCACTCCATTCCCATCCTCCTCCTACATTGTGGCCCAAGGCTTCACCCTGGCCTGAGCCATGGAGGCCTGTCTCCTCTGGTCAATGAACCATTTATGATCCCTTTTGACCTTGCACTCCAGTTCCATTAAAACTTATCTGACTCCTATCCTGAGGCCAAAGGCTGGTCTTCCCTTCCTTGGTTTCCAGCTATTTACAGGGTTGGAGAGCTGATAATTCAAAATCTGTTGTTTCATCTCTAAACACCTCTCTTACTTCCTCATACCACTGAAATTATTCCTACCTTGTCAGTCTGGAAAATTTTGTTTATCACTAGTGAATGGATGTCATACCTATAAAACCAAGAGCGATTATTTTTAAAAGGCAGTTATAGTAAAAGGTCTTCCTTTTCCACCCTTCTTTTTTGTCCAATACAATGTAATTGACCACTTGAATTTCTCTTTGCCATGAGTTAAGACAGCAGAAATAGTTACAACAAATAACTTCAATACAACTTGGTAAAGGGGTCACAGCATTAGGAGGAACAATTGACTAGCTGTGAGATATTTGGGGTATCAATGAATTTTTCGTTAAGTTCATCTGTTAAAAAAAAATACTGCCATTATTGTTTTGCAAGATATTTCACTCCTCCTTTGACCATAAATATTTTTCAAAATCATTTTGCAGCACACGATTCAATGACTTCAATCTCTGCTTACAGCAAGGAGAAAATGGAAGTCAAGCAAACATCAAAAATGTAAGCAGTTCTGAGTACCCCTGGAACTAACAACAGCAACATTTTAAGGAGGACACATTGTCTTGGGTACTTAGAAATACTTCTCTGTTTTGCATTAGATGTGGTGAGGATCAAAGGCTTAAATTTAATAAAATCATGAAAAGAGTGAAACATTACCAACTCAAAGTTAGATGGAAAGAGAAAAACTATTCATTTCACCCATTTTGAATATATTGAAATAAACCAAGTGAAAGGTGAAGAAGAAGGCACCTACTTGGGATAACACATAGGGCCACTGGAAGTCCTTCAACTGGGATCAGCAGAGGGACTGGCTGAACCCCAAATTCCCCTCCATCATTAGAGACTCAAGAGTGAGTTTTACACTCCATAGCCATTAGACCCTAATTAGGGAGAACAGAGAGCCCTAAAACCTATCTGATTCACAAACATTCATCCTTACCACCACCATGTTTCAAATCTAGCAGGACTTAATTTCATTAAACCTTTTGCTCCTCTATGTATTAATCACCACAAAATCTTCCCAGATTACTCCTTTACTTCATCTCCCTAGGATTCTGCACATCCTACTGTGTGGTCTTCTAGCACCATACCCAGTTCCTGAAAACTTTCCAATGTGTCCTCTGATAATCACCAAAGTCCCCTTGGGACTTAACTTCGCCTCTGTACGTTGTTTGTCCCTTCTTGCTCTGATATTTTTCTACCAGGGTCCTAATAACATGGCTCTGCAGCCACCAGCCTGTGCAGCCAGACCATTGGTTCCTGCCTAGAAGCAGCAGGGGAGCAGTGAAGCGGAAGAATGGTGGCCCAGGCAGGCTAAAGCACAGGCAGCTAAGGACACCTGCCCTGTGGAGCCTGTCATGGTAGTGCAGGCCTGAGCCCTGGCACGCTAGCGCTGAGCTGGGGCAAGCCGGCGGGTCACCCCACGGCAGCCCGGCCTGCACACAGTCGGAATGCCCCCAGCAGAAGCACGCTCCATGCAGCCTTGCACCTCCAGACATCCCACTTAGCATGGGCGCGATTCAATGACTTCAATCTCTGCTTACAGCAAGGAGAAAATGGAAGTCAAGCAAACATCAATGGGACTTATGGCTTACCAATAACATTAGTACCTTTCCAAACCCTAATACCAACAGTATTGGTACTTCTTTCAAATCCGTATTAGCATAAATTTGGACCAATAGCAGTGAAAGGAGTGCTATATGTATCTGGAGACTGGCCCTTGGGAGGAGAAAATCCTCCATTGGTTGAAGTGGTCAGCTGGTGGGTAACCTTCACCTTCCTGAGACAAGAATCATGGAAGAAAGAATGGAGGGTGATACAGCTGGGCTGCAGAAGCCTGCAGTCAAACTGCACCTGTCTGCTGAAGCAGTGAATCACATTTCTGTGAGTGGTCCTTGGGGTAAGTTAAAATTTGGTGCTTCAAAGTTAAGTTTCCAGACCCATCATCCTTCCATCTCTCCCACTTTGAATTGCAAATAAAAGATTTTTAGCACCTACCACTTCCAGTTTTGCTGTTATTTATGAATCCTTTATTTCTTGGCAATTTTAGTTCCTTTTTTATGGTAATCTCCCCCCTTTATTTTTAATGCACAAGAGGTAATCCTATAATTCCTCTTCACTTCCAATTCCATGAATCCCTCTCCAGCAATAACCTTATACTTTCACAGTCACATCTTAGAACTTCTCATGATATGTAAAACCTGTCCCAAACACGAATTTCCTCCACTCCATTCCATCACCCCCATCTGTTATGATTACAGCTCCTTTTCCCTCTGTTTTTTCAGCGATCGACATTCTTTTTAACCTTTGAGACCACCTGTGCTTCCATCCTACAACTAGGTGTCCTCACCCACCTAGGTGTTTGTCTCCCTTCCTCACTTTTCTTTTGAACTCCATAGGTTTTTACAAACACTACATACACTCTTGGTTCTCTTATGTGACTCTTAACTTTTCATAGTCAATTAGAAAAACCTTGACTCTTAACTTTTCATACTCAGAAAAACCTTGACCTTGGTTAATTACAGCTTTCTTCTCACACTGCACAAGCACCACAGCCACACTAATGGGTGTGATGCTAATTGCAAGACCACGATTTGAAAGTACTTTTATTTTGATGAAGTTTATTTATCATTTTTCTTTTACCTGTGCTTTCTGTATCTTGTCCAGTAAGCTGATGAATCATTCCCAAATCCAATACCATGAAGATTTTCTTGTTTTCTTTTTAAAATTTTGTTAAACTTGGTTCATACTTTTAGGTTTTTAACCTATTTTGAGATAATTTTGTATATGGTGTTAGGTACTTGTCCAACTTTAGTCTTTGACTCATGGAGATCTAGTTTTTCCAGTTCCATTTGTTGAAAGTATTCTCCTTTCTTTGGCACCCTAGTCAAAAATTAATCAGTTATAAGAGAGTTTATTTCTAAATTCTTTATTTTATTCCATTTATGTTTGTTGTTATTCTAATACCATTTTGATGACTACTTTGTAGTAACTTTTAAAATCAGGAAACATCAGGTTTTCAAGTTTGTTCTGATTTTTCAAAATTATTTTGGCTATTTCAAGTCCATTTTGTATTTACATACATTTTGGATAAGTTTTTCATTTCTAAAAAAAAAAAAAAAAAAAACAATTCCATTGGCATTTTGATAGGGATTTTATTGAATTTGTAGATGATTTTGTGGTATGGTCAACTTACCATATTAAGTCTTCTAGTCCATAAAAATAAATGTCATTTCATTTATTTAGGTTTTTAAAAAATTTGTTAAAGCAGTGTTTTATATTTTTTGATACAAGTATTATACCTTCTTAAATAAGTTTACTCCTAAATAATTTACTCTTTTTGATGATATTTTAATAGAATTATTTTCTAAATTTCCTTTTAGGATTGTTTGTTGTTGCTATAGAGAAATGCAATTTAGTTTTGTGTGTGTTGATTTTACATCCTTCAACTTGGCTGAATGTATTAGTTTTAGCAGTTTATTGTTGAGTTTTTACATATAGATCATGTCAACTGTAAAACAAAGATAATTTTACTTTTTCTTTCCAGTTTTGGTGCTTTTTATTTCTTTATTTTAAATTCATTTTTCTTTATTCCTTTCTTTTATTCACCCTCATTGCTCTGGTGGGAATTTCAAATACTCTTGAATAGAAGTGGCAAAGTTGGGTTTTATTGTTGTTCTAATCTTAAAACTCAGTTTCCCCTTTGAGTATGATGTTGTGGGTTTTTCATATGTGGTCTTGATCATGTTGAGATAGTTTCCTTCAATTCTACTGAGTTTTTTGATTATGAATGGTTGAATTTTGTGAAATTTTTTTCTACATCAATTTCAATGATCATTTGTTTTCCCTCTTTGTTCTACTTATGTGGTTTATTACACTAATCTTCTTCATGCATTGAACCACTTTTTCATTCCAAGAATAAATTCCATTTACTAATTGTGAATTATTCTTTTAATATGCTGCTTAATTCCATGCAAATATTTTGCTAAGGATTTTAAAGCAATATTTGTGAAGAGTATTGGTGTAAACCTTTCTTATACTAGTTTTGGCTTTGGTATCAGGTAACTGTTGGCCTCACAGAATGAATTAGGAGTGCTTGATCCTTTGAAATTTTTTGAAAGGTTTTTTGAGAAGAATTCATGTTTAATTCTTGTTTAATTCTTGAATTCATCAGTGAAGCCATATGATTGAAGACTTTTCTTCATTGGAAAGTTCTTATTCAGTTTTAGTAGTTATATAGATCTATTCAGATTTTCCACTTCTTCATGAGTGAGTCTAGTTGTTTCTAAACATTTGCTTATTTGATCTAGGTTAATGTATTTGTTATGATTGTCTATGGTGTTTTTGTACAGCTCTTATATTTCTGTAAAACTGTGGAACTTTATAATGTCTCCACTGCATTTCTTATTTTAATAATTTGAGTCTTTGGTTTCTTAGGCTTAGTTAACAGCTATGAATTTGTTGATCTTTTCAATAAAGCAGCTTTTGCTCTTCTGGATTTTCTTTTTATTTTTTGATTCTCTATTCTATTTAGCTCCCTCTCTATTGTATTTAGCTCTTATCTTTGGGTTTAGTTTGCTTTTTCTCTAGATTCTTATAGTCTAAAGTTATAGTTGTAATTTGAGATCATTCTTTTTTTCAATGTAATTATGAATTTCACTCCTAGAACTGTTTTTGCCTCCCAAAAGTTTTGGTGTGTTGTGTTTTCATTTTCATTTGTCTCCAAATATTGTTTAATTTGCTTTATGACTTCTTCTTTGACCCATTGGTTGGTGTGTTGTTTAAATTCCACACATTTGTGAATCTTCCAGTTCCTGTTATTTCTAGTTTCTAATGAGACACTGTGTATGGTGGTATGAGTTTTTAAAATTTATTTAGATTTGTTTTGTAGCCTACCATATCTTCTCTTCTGGAGGATATTACATAACGGAGTTGAGAAAAACATGTTAAGTAAATTTTGAATGGTCTTGCAATTACCAGGTCAAGGTGGTGAGAATGAAAGATAGAAAGTAGGGATTTGCTTATGAGAGGGAGGAGGTGCAGAAAATTACCTTAACAAGTCAAGTCCCAGTTGTTAAAAAAGTCCCTAGACTGCACATGATTCCTTGCCCTAAATATCAAGATGAACTTAATTAGAGTATTTATTATAATCTATAGATGTAATTATAACAGTCAATACCTCATTCTGCTCATTTAAAAAGTTACAATTTTCACTAAGTTAAAAAATTTTCAAAAGTTTTGGAAGTAAAACACAGAGAACAGAATTCACTGAATCATTTCAAGGTGGTAAATTCACTGCTTTTCTTTTCATTGTTCTACCTTCTATTTTCGTGGGTTGTATTGTCTCATCATCAGCATGTCGCATATATTATTATTGTTATAGATATTTGTTGGTTAAGAAAATGAGAAAAATACTTTACTTTGCTTAAATTCACTTTTAAAAATAGTCCCAAGAATAATTGGCTATATTTTCTCCAGAGGTTTTGATACATCAATAACTCGAGTTTAGACCCTTACAGTATTTATGCTTAACAAACAAGAGGTTGACTTAACTGAAGCAAAACTATTCACCCATTAGTTTTGATCAATTGCTTCATGGTCCCCTTCATTAGACTGTTTAATTTGAACCACAATTAGATTTTATCCTTTTAAAAGATAAAGCAGATTCCCCAGCCATTAATTAAAGG
Source organism: Spermophilus citellus (assembly GCF_964194105.1). Classification (NCBI taxonomy): domain Eukaryota; kingdom Metazoa; phylum Chordata; class Mammalia; order Rodentia; family Sciuridae; genus Spermophilus; species Spermophilus citellus. Next base: position 73,404,280 of record NC_138187.1, on the reverse strand, counting down.
GTCTGACTAAAGTTGGTTACAAGACGGATGTTATATACCCTCCACTGATAATTCAACTCAGCAAAATAGTATACTTCTCTTTGTTGTAACTCTAATAAGGGAAACCTTAGTTTCTTCCTGTAGCAGGTGGGCAGAAATTCATGAAATGCTTTTAAGTCTCCTATTGTAGCCCTTTGCTCCCTGAGATTCCAAATACAATATTTACATCATACAGTACATAGCAACAACATCAATCCATATATGCCATTATTTTATAAGAATATAAAAATATAATTAATAAATTGACTAAAATGGGAATAACATCTAAGTGGTGCTCTACTGTTGCCTCTTCATTAAAATGATGAAAAGAAATGTGAGTTAATGTCTCCAATTCCAAGTGATGTGCTCGTCTCAAAAGCAGTGGCAGAATACAAAGAATGAAATCCTGTCATTTGTGGAGACATGAATGGAATGGGGAGCTTTATGTTAATGAAATAAGCCAGGCACAGAAAGAAAAGTTCTGCATGATCTTACTCATCTGGAACTGAAAAGAGTTGATCTCATAGACTTTGAGAGTAGAATGGTGGTTGCCAGGGGTTGGGGAAAGTAGGGGAATGGGAAGGGTACCAAGAATGATTTATCAGCCTATACTAAGTTGCAATTAGACAGGAGCATGACACTTTTGTATTAGTGCATAGTAGGGTTACAAGTAAGTATTGTCCTTTTCAAAAATGAAAGAAAGGATGCTTAAAGTCTTCAGCATAAAGAAATGTGTTTGAGGAGTATAATAGGTTTACCTTAATTTAAGCATGACACAATGCATGCATGTACGGAAATACTTCATGGTACTCCATTAATATGAACAATTTTTATGTATTGGTTAAATTTTAGTAGTTAGTTCAGAGGCAGGACAAAGAAACAATGGTAGAGTTCAAAGGGGAACTAGGACTTCATCAATACTCAATAATGCTCTGATTGCTGAGTGTTTATCAGTTCTTTTATCATTAGAAAGGATCCAAAAGTTATATTCTGGGGTGATGAGTAGATCAAACGAATGAAGGGACATTGGTTGACAGGGAATTTAAATTACCAAAGAATATGTGAAAATATATATATTTGCATAACACATACCTCCCTTAAATTAAAAAAAAAATCAAACTCTTCTGATACCTTTTCTCTTAATGGTGAAAATCAGCTTCTGCTTTGTTGACTCTCTGGGAGGGAAGAAGTTGAGCATGGATGTCCCATTGCCTTTTTTTATTACTACTAAAGTTGTGGCAACCTGTGCCTGTGTCACTTAACCCTCTTGGACCTTATTTGTAAAAAGTTGCTTTCTCATAGGCTCATTGTGAAAATTGAAAGAGACTGTCATCACAGATTGTCAAACACATATTAAGTACCTGATGCTTTCACTTTTCTTCTGTTGTGCACGTGCACACACACACACACACACACACACACACTCACAGAACGTGTGTAATGTTGAGGCTACTGTCCACCCTTTGCTTGTCGTTGGTGGGAAAAGTGGCATGTCATAATTCCTGTGCCAATTCCAGGAGTGTGGAGAAATCTAAGAGACTGAGTACACCAGGTAAAGTGTGCAATAAGTGTTGGGAGAAAAAAATCAGCAGACTAGAATTCTGTACCCAACAAAGATAATAGAAAGTGAAGGAGGAATGAAGATACTTTCAGACATAAATATTTTTAAAAGGATGGAGAACTTGTCTCCAGTAGGCTTGCCATTCAAGAAAATTAGAAGTAGTTCATAGGGAGAAGGAAAATGGTTTGGGTCAGAAACTCAGATCTACCTCAAGAAAGGAGAAGCTTTGGAAAATAAATGAAAAGATAAAATGAGAAGATAAAATTAATTTTTCTTAATTGATCTAAAAGAGAAATTCAAAGGATTTTGTTCAAAATAATATTATCAGAATGTATTCAGTTGTGTATGGTTATTTATGTATTTCTGTGTGCTTATATATATAAGTGAAATCAATGACAGCAGTGATACTAGGGAAGGGGGTACTAGGATTAATTTGTTACTAAAAGATACTCACACTGCCTGTAAAGAGGGGTCGTGTTATTTGAAAGTAGACTCAGACTAGTTGTAAATGTGTATTTGCCAATTCCACAGCAACCACTAAAAAAGGTATATAGCTGATAATGCTGAAAAAATTGAATTATATATATATGCTCAATTAAAACTACAAAAGGCATGAAGTAAAAGACAAATTGAATGAAGAAACAAGAACAAAAATTATGAAACATTAAAAATACAGTATTAGTGCATTTATAGCAATAATCACTTAATGATCTCAATGCACCAATTAAAAGAGATGGTGGTTACCTATGAATCAAAATAAATCAAAAAAAGACCAATTCTGGGTTGCCTATAAGCAATATATTCTAAGTGTAAAAATAATATAGATTAAAAGTAAATGGCTGGAGAAAGATATATTATGCTAACCCCAATTAAAAGAAAACTAGAATTGCTGTATTAATTTCAAATGGAACAGATCTCAGAGCAAGGAAAATTACAGGAATTAAAACAAGCATCAAAAAATGATTAAAGGGTCAATTATCCATGAACATCAACATGTTGAATCTAGCAACAGAAAATCAAAGTTTAAAAGTGAAAAGTAATAGAACTGCAAAAAAGAATAAATAAACGCACTATAAGTTGGAAATTTCAGTGCTTGTTTTTCAGAAATAGAGTATTAATAAGGACATAACTCAATTTCAATCATGTCATTAACAGGATATAATGGGTGTCTATAGACTATATCCAACAGTATCATAATCCATATTCTTCTGAAGTTAACAAGGAAATTTTCATCAAAATAGACCACATATTAGGACATAAACACATCTTAACAAATTAAAGATAATAGAACTAAATTATAAGCCAGTAAAAGTAAAATAGCTGGAAAATCTTAGAATTATGCACAATTCTAGCCAACAGATAAATAATATTTTGAACTAAATTAAAATAAAAACAAATCAATTTGTGGGATATAATAGTGACAATAGCACTTAGAAGGAAGTTTATAGTGTGAACATGTACAAAAGAAAAATCTCAAGTCAGTCATTTAATCTTTTACCTTTGAAAACTAGAAAAAGAAGGGCAAATTAAATCCAAAGTAAGCAGAAGAACCAATAAAATTAAAGTGGAAATCAAACTGAGAATAAGAAATCAAAAGGGAAAAATCCCAAGGATGATTTTTTGAAAAGAAAATGAAATTTGTAAGTTCCAGCCACTCTAAAAGCTAAGGAAAAAGAAGAGAAATATATCACTTTGGTGGGGGATGAGAATTGAGGAAGCTATGCAAGTGGCAGTTATGTGGCAAAACTCTCTACCATCTACTCAATTTTGCCTGGACCTAAAACTGTTTTTAAAAGCCTATATTAAAAAATTAATACTTTGAGAACTTCAAGAAAATTGTTCAACTTTTAGGTAAGCATATCAGAGGAATAAACCGCATCACTTAATCTCAGGAATGAAATAAACACTATAATATAGTTCCACAGATATTAATGAATAATAAGGGAGTATTATGCACAACTTTATATCAATAAATTCTGTAGCTCAGATGATGTGAAGATTTTGAAAGTTTATTATAGCTTACTCAAGAAGAAATAACCTGAATATCCCTATACCTAACAAGTACACTACATACAGATTTCAGAATCTTTATTGTGTGTCTAAAAATAGAAGTTAACATGAATTGAGCAAGGGCAGAATCTGTTTCCATCAGTATGAAATAGTCAAAAATAGCATATCTGATCAAAATTGCAATAGCATTGACCTGATGAGGAAAATACTTCATAGAGTAAGAAAATGCTATCTTATTTGGGGCCTTTATGTACACATGTCTATACATATTTCATAACTTATCAAACTGAACTCTTGTGGGTTGTGCTTTGTTTTACATAAATCATGTCCAGTAAAGCTGACTAAAAGTTTAGAAATGAAAGTAAAGAAATAGTTGAAGAATATTTATAAGCAATGTCAGTTAATTGATGTTGTTGCAAAGTAATTAAACAAAAAAAAATTATTTTGAATTTTGAATTTGTTCTAATTAGTTATACATGACAGTAGAATGTATTTTGACATATTGTACACAAATGTAGCACAACTTCTTATTCCTCTGGCTGTATATGATGCAGAGTCACACCAGTAGTGTAATCATACATGTGTATAAGGTAATAATGTCTGTCTCATTCTTCTGTCTTTCCCATCCCCACATTCCCATGTCTCCCCTCACTTTTCTCTGCACAATCTAAAGTTCTTTCATTTTTCCCTACCTGCATCCTATGGATGGATCAGCATCCACTTATCAGAGAAAACTGTTTGGCCTCTGGGTTTGGGGATTGGCTTTTTTCACTTACCATGATTTTATCTAGTTCCATCCATTTACTTGCAAATGCCGTAATTTCATTCTTGTTTAAGGCTGAGTAATGTTCCATTGTGTATATGTACCACATTTTCTTCTTCCACTCAGCTTTTGAAGGGCATCTAGTTAGGTTCCATAGTTTAGCTATTGTGAATTGAGCTGCTGTAGCATTGACATGGCTATGCCACTGTGGTATGCAGATTTTAAATCCTGTGGGTATAAACTGAGGAGTGGGATAACTGGGTCAAATGGAGGTTCCATTCTTAGTTTTCTGAGGAATCTCCATACTGTCTTCCACAGTGGTTGCACCAATTTGTAGTCCTACCAGCAATGTATGAGTGTGCCTTTTTCCCCACATCCTCGACAACACTTACCTCAGATAGAGCACTAATCTCAAGGGTATATAAAGAACCCAAAAAGTTTAACACCAGAAAAACAAATAATGTAAGGGTTCTGACTCTGGGAAAGTACAGGACAGTGAGTTTCTCTGGTGAGAAAACTCCCAGAGAAAGATAGGCATCTTGTTCTCCACAGCTGGAACATTCTGCAGTTTTACCCAGGAACTATTAAGATAATTAACACATGCTTGGTTGGAACACATATTTAATCATAAGGAAGAACATCTTACACTACAACTTAATGTTCCCTGCTTACTGATATAATGAACAATAATGTACTAATAGTGCCAGTGACCTAATGTAACTTATGGATATAAATAAAGATGGCAGTTTAAAGGAGCAGCCATTTTTGCCTCTGCCTCTTTATCTGTCTCCTTTTGTTTCATTTCAGCTGGCACGGGAACAGGGACCCTTCCAGATATGTTGACAAGAGAAGAGAGTAGCTTACTGCCTGGAGTAGGCTGTGATGCACATCTCTCATTACCCATCCTTACTGGTAAGCTATGGGAAATTCCCTATCTGATGCTCAACGTTGTCATCAGGCTGAGCTCTCCTATTTACTTCCCAAGGCTAGACATACCATAAGTAATGATGACCTCGCTGCTTTGTTGGCAAAGACTCTTATTGTTCCTGGTACCCAGACAGTGGTATTTTCACATTCAAAGGATTGGAAAGATATAGGTAAGAAGCTTGACAGGAAACCACAAGCTCCAGTACTTGTGTTTTTGCATAGTTGGTATCTTTGTCACAATGCTATTTCTAAGGTCTCTATTTTTCAGCATGTGTCTCTGGTAGTGTCCTCTATGGAGGTGTTCTCTCAGCCACCGCCATACATACCAACCCCACCCCCAGTTAGATCTCATTTGGCTAAATGCTCATGGCAAGAGGCAGAGGAAGAATACCTTAGACCTTAGCTGTTTGTCCTATTAGGTGAAAGCCCTCTGGCCAGCCACAACATGAGCAATTGTCTTTTGCTGTATTTAAAAAATTGTGACGTATTGTTTTAAAAAGTGGCATAAATAGTAATTTTACCCTCAATATAATCGAGGGACTGGGGATAGGATATACTTTGGTTCCTAGTGATTAGAAAGCGTTAATTAAAATGGTTACTTCTTCTGCTCAAAATATGTACAAGTGCACTCTGACTTGTCCCATGTCCAGGCTAAAGATAATACACAAGAAAATGTAAAAATTGATGACAATGATCATTTTGGATTTGGGCAACAGGCTACTCTGCAACAGTAAGCTCAATTACCTGCCACCGCCATTGCTCAAATTAGAACACTTATATAATAAGTATGGCATCAGATTCCTGACACCTGAGATCCCTCTAAATCATTTACAATAATCAAGACAAGCTTCTGGGGAGCTTTTTATAAGTCTTGTTAATCATTTAACTAAAGTAATAGAGCAGCAGGTTAATAGCTTGGAGGCTGCTAATATTCTAACCAATACTGTAATATTCTAACCAATACTTTTTGCCTCTGCATCTTGCTTCTGTCTCCTTTTTTTTCTTTACAAATAACCCAATCAATAAATGGCCTAAAGAGCTTCACAGAAGAACTACTATTGATTGCCAAACATATACAAAAATGTTCATCGTCTCTAGCAATTAAGGAAATAGCAAGTCAAAACTACTCTAAGATTTAATCTCACTCCAGGCAGAATGGCAGTTATCAAGAATACAAGCAATATAGTAAGTGTTGGTGAGGATACAGGGAAACAAAATTATTAAAGGAAATACAGTAATATATTCAAAGATTTTTATATTGTCACACAGATGATTTATTCCAGGATAAAGAATCATTCATTAGAACAGTTATGGATTAAATTCATCAGATTAACACATTAAAAAATGATTCAATGTATGTAGTAAAAGCACATGATAAATTTAAACATCCATTAGTGATAAAAGCAATAAAAAATCTCTTTAACAAATTAGGAATAAAGGTAGACATTAAAATATTAGAAAAATGTGTGAAAAATATATCTGTAAAGATAAATTGTGAACATTTTTGGATTAAGAAACAACTTTTTAAAAGAAAAATTTTTATGTGTTTTGTTATACATGACAGTAGAATGCATTTATGCATCTTGCTATATCATACATTAGATGGGATATAATTTATCATTTTCTGATAGTACATAACATCTGTTATGCAGTCATATATGTACATAAGGTAATAATGCCTATTTCAATTTACTGTCCTTCCTATCCCCATACTACCTCCCCTCCCTTTACTTCTCTCTACCTAATCTAAGGTAACACTCTTCTTCCCCCCTTATTTTGAATTAGCATCTGCATATATCTATCTATCTACACACACACACACACACACACACACACACCACATTTTTCTTATCCGTTCATCTATTGAAGGATACCTAGGTTGGTTCCATAGTTTAGCTATTATGATTTGAGCTTCTGTAAAGATTGACTTGGCTGTGTCTCTGTAGTAGGCAGATTTTAAGTCCTGTAAGTATGAATTGAGGAGTATACTAGCTGGGTAAACTTCTGGTTCAATTCCTAGTTTTCTGAGGAATCTCCATACTGTTTTCCACAGTGGTTGCACCAATTTGCAGTCTCACCAGTAATGTATGAGTGTACCTTCCCTACCACATGCTCTCCAACATTTATTGTTGCCTGTATTCTTCATGATTGACGTTCCGACTGGAGTGAGATGAGATCTTAAGAATAATTTTGATTTGCATTTCTGGAATTACTACTAGAGATGTTGAACATGGTTTCATACATTTGTTGATCAATTGTGTTTCTTCTATGAAGTGTCTGTTTAGTTCCTTAGCTCACTTATTGATTGGGTTACTTGTTTTTTTCATGTTAAATGTTTTGAGTTCTTTAGATATTCTAGAGATTAAGGCTTTATCTGAGGTCCATGTGGCAAATATTTTATCCCAAATTTTAATGTTTGCTATTCAACATTCCTTGGAATTCTGATACAGTTCAAAAGGAAAAGTATAATATTCAAGAATGATAACATTATAAAAACATTAGAATGTGTTTAAAAACATGTTATTGTACTTAAAACTATTTTTTGATGTCAAACTAAAGAATTTTTCCATTGGAAAAAATGTACAAAGTCAAAATATAAGAGAATATATGCAACATAATGGGTAAAAATTCACCCTTGATTTGCAAAGATCACTTATAAATAAATTGAGACTTTTAATTTTTTGAAAATCTGAGTATTATGAAGTTATAAGCTTATTCTGGTATTTTATGAGCTCCCTAAATTAATCACATGGTAAAGCATATTTAAAAATAGATATTATTCTTATTTCCTCTTTCATGAATTGCCTACATGTATCAGGTGCCCATTTTCCTTATTGAATAATATGCTTTTAGAGACATTGATGTGTAGACTTATGCATGTAAAATAGATACTAATATTTTTCATGTTTTACTAGTGGATGTCCCTTCACTGAGTTTGTAGTGTTCAACAAAAATGTACTGTCTACTGGTCTTCCCTCTCCCTTATTTATTTATATGTAATTGGTGTTTTATAGATAAAATAGAAAAAGTGGCATTCACTGTGGTATATTTATACCTACACACAGTGTAAGGAATAGTAGAGGGAGGGAGAATAGGAAGAGGTGGGGAGGCACCAGGGACCGAAATGGAGTCAATTAAATTGCATGCATGCATGACTATGTCAAAACGAACCTAACTGTTTATAACTATAAAGCACTAATAAAGGCATTAAAAAAGAAATTTAATCTCTTCCTTTTTGATTTGTGGTATAGTATGGCTTCTTTAGAAATCTTCCCTGTTACATTTTTGTTCTAAAACTTAAAAGTGTGTGTTCTATTTGTCTATTTGAGTATCTATGATTATTATTTTGTTGATATCATGTTCTATTAGTTATAATTAATTTATGTCTTTGGCTAGGATAAGTTCCTGCCCTCGCTCTTTTTCACTAAACTTCTTTTGCATATTTTTGGCTTTATTTCCTATCATGAGGTTTACATTGACAAGTTCCAAGTAAAAGGTGCTGAAATTTTGCTTCAGCTTATGTTGATTTCTATTTTTACAACATTAAATGGCTGAACCCACTGATAAATATATGCATTTACTATAATATTATTAAATATGATTCCTATTTCTTAATTAAAAATTTATTTTTTCCCATTTTAAGTTCTTTTTAATCTTTCAGGAGGTTTATTCCTTAGCTATGTTAAGAGTTCTTAGATCTGTTATAAAAGGCATGTATCTTTGAGTTATTATAGTAAGAAATGTGACTTTTATACATTGAACTTGCATCACAATCTCATGAATTGCTTGTGAACAAAAAATTATTTTGATCTTGACTTCAGTATCTGAAAAATAGAAACTTACTTCAGATCAAGTCTCCGTAGTGGATAATCTTTACTTGGCAGAAATGAATATGAAATACAAACACAGAACCATTATTTCAGTGCAATCAAATAGTTTAGCTGTATCATTTTTTTAGTTGTATAAAAGTCACCTGTATAAAATTTACTCTTTAAAATCAAACTTTTTCTAATAAAAGCACTAGTTTCAATAGCAGTGATTATAGTAAATTATTTTGTTAGCAGTTTCATTTGAATAAAGAAAAGGAACCAGAGAATAATACCATTTTTTTCTATTTATTACAATTAATTTTCTCTCCAATTTTTTGTAAATTACTAAATTCATTTTATTATAAAATTGTATAAACTAGAACCTAGTAGAGTAAAAATCTTACTTATGTCTTCTAAACTTTTAAAATCTTAAAAATTACTCCTTACTCTGCATCTCATTTCTTTGTCTACAAAATATGATTAATGACACTAATCTGGGGACAATTTATAGCAAAGATATAAGAGAGCAGAATCTGAAATGTAATTTTTGCCCCTTATCAAGGAAACCATGTATAATAAAAGGCTGCATTATTCAGTCGCTGAGCATCCCAAGTGCCTAGTGTTATTGGAGCTTGAGGGTACACTGCAGAAAGTAAAATAGTTCACTCTATGTAGTCTCTTTTTTTTTTAATTAATGCATTGTTTGGAGAAAAAGAGAGACCAACTAAATCAGGTGTCTTAAAACCACCTTCATTGTTTTCCACCCACCACATTTGCAAATGCTTTACTCTAGGCCCAGCCTAATTACATTTTGGGGTTCTAGTACTTTTTTAATTTAGCTGATATAATGAGCATGTTTCCAGATTCTGAATGCTACATGAAGCCTACTTTTTGCCCTTGGAAAAGTTCTATTGTTGTATTCTGTGGCCCTGTCTTTCAGCTCCCATCATTTTTCGATGTGTATAGTCTACGGTACCAGCTGAGCTGTCAGAAAACAAAGCTGAGCAAAGAGATGATCTTAATCCATTTGATACTAATTACTATTAGCCATTGTTAAGAAAATACATGAAAGCTAACCCTGAACATGAAACAAATACACTTAGTCATATTCATTAGATAATGAGGAAAGATAAATCTGCTTCGGGTTTTAGAAATTTGCTCACCACCAAACAAGAGAACCCTCTAGATATATTTATTTATTCAATAGGATCTTAAAAATAAAAAAAAAGCACAAGACTTGGTTTACCTTTTACCTCTGATTTCTGGTCTTAGGAACATCCAAATCTCTTCAAATTTAAAACTTAAGAGCTTTATTCATTTCAATTTATAACTTAAGGTCTTCACTTTCTTTATACCCAACTAAGTCTAAATACTGCCTATTATCCTATTTGCATGTCTTAAGATCCTTGTAACAAATGGCTATCACAATAACAAGCCCAAAGTAAGCCCCTTTGAGGACCTAGACTAGATTTTACCATAGAATGCATTCAGTAAATCTCCGTTTGGCAAAATGCAAATTTGTGGAAAATGCAAATAATTCACCAAAGATATTGTGGTAGCCATTTCAAATAATTATGAAGGCTTTTAATTGGTGCATATTAATTGTACCAAGATTGTGGGTTTTGTTGTTTGTTTGAATGTATCTAAAGACATAATTTCATAGAAGAAGTCAAAAGAAATAAGTTAAGCTGTCCCCCATGGATTGATCATGTCACAGGAAAAATGGGTCATGGGTCAGCTTTTCTTATTTTCCTAAAGAAAAAGCAGAATACCAAAGGGGATAGCCATTCACATTTACCTTGGTTCAAGCTCTTCCTTTAGTTTGGTATTTTTGGTTTGTTTTTTTTTTTTTTTTTTTTGAGAGTAAACTCATGGAAGTCAAATGCTTCCCCAGTGAAAGTCACCACCAGGCATTACCCTCAGCTTCTGGCAGTGCTCTGCCCAAGTTAAATGACAGCTTTAAGGAGAGGACAAGTAAAATCATCATGCGGACTTAAATTTTCTGCTTTCAAATCTCTGAGAAAAGATAACATCTGATTCTCTTGTTTTACTAGAAGAGGAACATTTTTTCTTTTTAGCTATATGTGACAGAGTGTATTTTGATACATTATACATACGTGGAGTATAACTTATTAGAATCCCATTCTTGTGGTTGTACGTGATGTACAGTTTCACTGGTTTTGTATTCATATGTGAACATAGGAAAGTTATGTCCTATTCATTCTACTGTTTTTACTATCTCCATTTTACCCCTTTCCTTCATTCCCTTTGTCTAATCCAATGAACTTCAATTCCTCCTTCCTCCTTCCCTTATTGTGTGTTAGTATCCACCTATCAGAGAGAACATTCAGCCTTTGGTTTGGGAGGATTGGTTTATTTCACTTAGCCTGATAGTCTCCAGCTTCATCCATTAACATGCAAATGTCAGAATTTCATCTTTTCTGGCTGGGTAATACCATTTTTTTTCCTACACAGTTTCTTTATTCCTTCATACCACAGTTTCTTTATTCATTCATCTGTTGATGGTTGGTTCCATAGTTTGGCTATAAACATTGATGTGGCTGTGACATTGTAGTATTCTGATTTTAAGTCCTTTGGGTATATACTAATGAGTAGACTAACTGGGTCAAATGATGGTTACACTCCCAACTTTTCTGAGTAATCCCCATACTGCTTTCCAGAGTAGTTGCACCAATTTGTAGTCCCACCAGCGATATATGAGTGAACCTTTTCCCCCACATCCTCACCATCATGTATTGTTATGTGTGTGTTCTTGGTAATTGCCATTCTGACTGGAGTGAGATGAAATCTCAGTGTAGTTTTGATTTGCATTTCTGTAATTGCTAGAGATGTTGAATGTTTTTTCATATATTTATTTGATTGTATTTCTTTTTCTGTGAAGTGCCTATTCAGTTCCTTCACCCATTTATTGAGTTATTTGGTGTTAAGTTTTTTGAGATTTTGTATATCCTGGAGATTAATACTCTACCTGAGGTGCAGATGGAAAAGATTTTCTGGAAGAGGAACATTTTTAAAATAAATTTTTAGATTTACAGGATGTATAATCATTGGAATTCTCTGCCTCAATAATATCAATTGTATTCAAACTTCATTGTTTTAGCCCTGCAAAGTCCCATGTAAAAGAAATAGAACTGTACTTTTGCCTTTTATTAAAGAAAACATGGACTAGAGAAATCAATAGGCTTAGTCATAAACCAAGGTGCCATGATGTAAAGTCTTCCAAATCCGTAGGCTTCAAGGCTGATGCAGTAGAGCCCATTGTAGTGAGAGTACATCCTCAACAAAATCAGTGCCATTTCAAAATGCACAGAGCATCACCGCAGGCTCAGGATTTTCCCTATGGTATATGCTGGGATACAAAAGTGAACAGAACTCTGTCCATGCCTCATGGTGATAATGCTCAATGGGCTAGCCAGCCATTAACAGGTTAGCAGGAAGGACAACTGAGGACAGTGATTTACAAGGATGATGTTAGACGTGCTCATTAAGAAAAATCCATGAATCACAGGACCAAATCAAGGAAACTTCTCAGAGCAGGCAAGGATGGGAAATGGGAACCAGAGTATCCAGTCTTCCCCAACCTATCGATAATTGTAACAACTCAAGGGAACTATTATACAAAGTCATGGAGAACCTTACCAAATCAGAGAAGCGTTTGTAAAATGGGACCTGTAATGTCCAATCACCCCTAGTGATGGAAAATTATAACCTCTTAAAGGAACTATTGGCTCAAGACCATGTTACAGCTATTCCTGTGACCAGGTCATGACCAAAACCAAGTCGCCACAGAAACCATGTCACAACTGCCCCTTGTGACTAAGTCATCAGGATCATCACGTAGGAAGTTTGCTGAGAACTATTCCAAGGATAATCACTTAAGGAAATGTGAGAGAATAAGATGATAAGAAAGGGACTCAGAAACCTCCCAACTCTGCAAGGTAGCCTCTCTGAGGCTACCCATTCAGTCCATCTAGAACATCTCTGTAGCCTCCATCTTTTCCAAATAAACTCCTGCCTGCTAGTATGTGAGACGGCACCCCCCCCCCCCCCCCGAAAACCTATCATTCCTGTGAGATGGCCAGAACTGTTGGCTGCAGATTCCCACAGTAGCTCTGGTTCTGGGAGGGTCTCCTTCTCTGCAACAATAATGTTCTACTGGGAGACAGGCTAACAGACCATGCAGGGGAGTGTGCTCTGTGCTGCAACAGGGGCCACAAACAGAGGCTGTTGGGGTAAACTGCTTAGGCACCTGGTTCATTCCTAAGGAGTTAGGAAAGTTACATAGGAGAAAGAGCTACCAAAACGAAAACTGGAAGACAAACAGAAACCAAAAGGTTATTGAAGACAATAGAGATTAAATAATTTAAATCAGTAATTATATTCCAAATCACTGGTTTCATTTTTTTTTTACTTAATCCAAATTGCACCTTTTCCTTAGATACCCATAAGTGTACTTAGAATGCTAACACGTGATTGACACAAACCAAAGTAAACAGATGGCTTTTTCACCCACCCTTTATGCATACTAGTGCTGACCTTCAAATGCAGGTGGGAATTTTCACCATTGTTTTGAAAGTCATGATAAAGCAGCAGTGTTTCAGATAAGTACGATACCTCGTGGTACAGTTTAAAGAAACCTGATCAAATAGGTTGAAATTGAGAGGAAGACAGGTCCTAAAGAACATATTATAATGCATTTTCTTCAAAAAAAGGAATTCATTATAAAAACGTGCACAATGCTGGGTGTGGTGGTGTATGCCTATAATCCCAGCGACTTTGGAGGCTGAGGCAGGAGGATGATTTCAAGTTCGAGGCCAGCTTTCAGCAACTTAACCCAGACCATGTGTAAAAATAAAAAGGACTGGGGATGTAGCTCAGTGGTGAAGCACTCCTGGGGTGAGGGGAAGCAGCGCAACAGAATGAATGGAATTCGATGTCACAGTTCTATGTTGGACATGAAAGAAGACACAAAATAATAGAAAACACCATAGTATCTAATATTGAAGTCTGGCTGGCAGTAAGCAAATGAAAACCACCAAAGTGGAAAATCTGCTAATCATCTTTTTAGATTTTTAAATTTATTTTTAATTTGCACATAATTTTATGTATTTATAGAGGTACAGCATCTATTTCAACATGTGTGTACAACATGCCATGATAAGATCAGGGCAATTGGTGTATCCATCATCTCAAACATCCTTCATTTCTGCTTGGTAATCTCCAGGGAAAAGAAAGTTATTTCTGAACTAGAATAAAAATGAACTTCAGATATCAAAGAGTTATGAAAATGTAATTTTGCAGCTTGGGAAAGTGAATAAGTGTTACTATTTAGTCATTAAAACTTATTTTGTAAAAATACATAAAATGAAGTCTGCATTAATTTTCAGTAGATTTATTAGTGCATATTTATTTTTATAAGTGAATAGATATTTTTAAACAAAAGTGTATGTTCATATATTCCTTGAAATAGTTTCCATTGATTATAAGATCTGCATAACCTTAATTAAGATTATACTTAGAGAGACAAAGTCCAACAGACAGTGCAGAATTGCTGGCTTTGCTTTCTTTGCACAGTCACAAGTCACAGCAGGATGGCCTGAAGTTAATATTAAATTTTTTTGCAACAGTAAATAGTGAAGGTATGATATATCAACTTTTTAAACACACTGCAAATCTTTTTTTAAGTGATTGAAATACATAGATTATTTGAAGACTAAAATTTAAAAAATTAAGAGAAAGTTGAGGAAGTATAAAAAAATTTAAATATGTGAGTGGCCAGTTTCCCCTCAAACCAAATGATCCTCCCATTCCTAATTATGAACATGGCAAAATAACGGAATCATTCTCTCCTTTTGATTGGAGCTGCATCACTGCTCATCTGCTGATTAGACAACCTGCTTCTTCCTAATTTATCACTTTAATGTTACAGTTAGTATAAATGAAACGACTGGGCTGCAAAACACTGAAACACAATTATAAATGGTACTGACCAGCTCCCAGAAGTGCCAGTGTAAGCAACAGCCCTGGTCCTTCCATTTATCACCATTTGCTTGGACAGCACAACATTCATTTCATTTATCACTCGATCCCTTTCTTTTATTTCTTTCATGGGACGGTGTCTAATCAGCATTATTTATTTCAAATTGTATTTTCTTGAAAGCTTTTAAGAAGTTCCTAACAAGGGCACAATTAGTGTACTCATTTAGGGAACACCCAGCCTTGCAAGACAAAGGTTCATATTCCAATTGCCTTAAAAAATGTGAATTATTAGAAGCAGTTATAAAGAAAGACTAATTTTTATTCTTCTGTGATTTTGGGGGAGGAGTGTGTATATACCAAAATGGCACTCATTAACATGAACTCGACTAATGAGATGCAATTTATTAGTTGACTCAAACAATGAAAGGTTAAAGGAAGGCTCTATGGTCCGATGGTTAATGTAGCAAATGAGGACTTAAGAATTGCAAATCCATTATGGGATGAATCAAGAACTCTGGGGTTGTGTCAGTGAATCCATTGCTGAGGATTGTTAGGTTATCACTATTGTGATGCTATCCACTGCCAGGAGAAGAGACAACATTGCTTCTTTATTTCTTACTGCGCAGCCAGTGTTCACATTTTTAAATTTTCACTAAAGACTGGGCGACAGAAATAATCTTCATGAGGATCCCAACATGGCGGCGGGCGTGGAGAGATCAAGTCTCTGACCTCTTCAGCTGTGCGGGCATAGGGAGTTGTAAACAATCTAAATTCTGTTTGCTCAGGATCACTAGGCAATGATGAAGTGACGTGGATCTGGGGCAAACAGTCTGGGCCTCTCAGAACACACACTGAGCCCACATCGGCTGAATTCAAGCTCCCTTTCGCCTGCTTCCCACAGACAAACAGCTGTGACTCAGCACTAATCCATCCAGCTGAAACAACTGGTCGGCCCTTCTGTTCCTACGGAGGTAAATGCCAACCGAGCCTTCATAGGTAGTGGCCACAGGTTTGAAACAGGGCATGTGAGAGACAGTAAAGACCCACCCGTTGCATTGGTCACCCGGCAAAGGGAAACGAACTGTCGCCATTTGCAAGAGATACCACCATGGCAGAGAACTGACGTCACCAGACTGCAGCGGAGGAGATAACTTCATTGAAACCTGCGGCTACAGGTGTGTAATTCCCTAGCCTTCCCTCTCCACACATCAGGGAAACATTAAGGGCCCCTCCCAGCTCTCCCGTGAGCGCGATAGCCAGACTGAGGGAATCAGAGGTGGTGCGGGACCTGAGGCGTGGAACTCCCAGCTACTGCTCCCACCAGTGCTGACAACTGAGGTCTCTTGCACCAGCTACCGTGGGCGTGGCTACCGGAGGGCAAGTAAAATTCGCTGAGGATTCTCAGCCCCAAGCTCTACAAACTTAGGGTCTGAAGGAATGGCAAACTGGGAGAGTGTGCCCAGTCGTGCATGAAAACAGGGCTCCCAGGAGCAGCAGACCTGGCGTGTAGCCAGTATTGTGGTGAGAAGATAGAAGATAGTGAAGACATCGATAAATTTCTTAAGTCATATGATTTGCCCAGACTGAGTCAGGAGGATACACACAATTTGAACAGACCAATATCAATGGATGAAATTGAAGAAGCCATCAAAAGACTACCAACCAAGAAAAGCCCAGGACCGGATGGGTATACAGCGGAGTTTTACAAAACCTTTAAAGAAGAATTAATACCAATACTTTTCAAGTTATTTCAGGAAATAGAAAAAGAGGGAGCTCTTCCAAATTCATTCTATGAGGCCAACATCACCCTGATTCCGAAACCAGACAAAGACACTTCAAAGAAAGAAAACTACAGACCAATATCTCTAATGAACCTAGATGCAAAAATCCTCAATAAAATTCTGGCGAATCTAATACAAAAACACATCAAAAAAAATTGTGTACCATGATCAAGTAGGATTCATCCCTGGGATGCAAGGATGGTTCAATATACCGAAATCAATAAATGTTATTCACCACATCAATAGACTTAAAGATAAGAACCATATGATCATCTCGATAGACGCAGAGAAAGCATTCAACAAAGTACAGCATCCCTTTATGTTCAAAACATTAGAAAAACTAGGGATAACAGGAACTTACCTTGACATTGTAAAAGCTATCTATGCTAAGCCTCAGGCTAGCATCATTCTGAATGGAGAAAGATTGAAGGCATTCCCTCTAAAATCTGGAACAAGACAGGGATGCCCTCTCTCACCACTTCTATATAATTTAGTCCTTGAAATACTAGCCAGAGCAATTAGACAGACAAAAGAAATTAAAGGCATAAAAATAGGAAAAGAAGAACTTAAAGTATCACTATTTGCGGACGACATGATTCTATACCTAGAAGACCCAAAAGGATCTACAAAGAAACTACTAGAACTAATAAATGAATTCAGCAAAGTGGCAGGATATAAAATCAACATGCATAAATCAAAGGCATTTCTGTATATCAGCGACAAAACTTCTGAAATGGAAATGAGGAAAAACACTCCATTCACAATATCCTCAAAAAAAAATAAAATACATGGGAGTCAACCTAACAAAAGAGGTAAAAGATTTATACAATGAAAACTACAGAACCCTAAAGAGAGAAGTAGAAGAAGATCTTAGAAGATGGAAAAATATACCCTGTTCATGGATAGGCAGAACTAACATTATCAAAATGGCGATATTACCAAAAGTTCTCTATAGGTTTAATGCAATGCCAATCAAAATCCCAATGGCATTTCTTGTAGAAATAGAGAAAGCAATCATGAAATTCATATGGAAAAATAAAAGACCCAGAATAGCAAAAGCAATTCTAAGCAGGAAGTGTGAATCAGGCGGTATAGCGATACCAGACTTCAAACTATATTACAGAGCAATAGTGACAAAAACAGCATGGTACTGGTACCAAAACAGGTGGGTGGACAAATGGTATAGAATAGAGGACACAGAGACTAATCCACAAAGTTACAACTATCTTATATTTGATAAAGGGGATAAAAGCATGCAATGGAGGAAGGATAGCATCTTCAACAAATGGTGTTGGGAAAACTGGAAATCCATATGCAACAAAATGAAACTGAATCCCTTTCTCTCGCCATGCACAAAAGTTAACTCAAAATGGATCAAGGAGCTTGATATCAAATCAGAGACTCTGCGTCTGATAGAAGAAAAAGTTGGCTCCGATCTACATATTGTGGGGTCGGGCTCCAAATTCCTTAATAGGACACCCATAGCACAAGAGTTAATAACAAGACTCAACAAATGGGACTTACTTAAACTAAAAAGGTTTTTTCTCAGCAAGAGAAACAATAAGAGAGGTAAATAGGGAGCCTACATCCTGGGAACAAATTTTTACTCCTCACACTTCAGATAGAGCCCTAATATCCAGAGTATACAAAGAACTCAAAAAACTAGACAATAAGATAACAAATAACCCAATCAACAAATGGGCCAAGGACCTGAACAGACACTTCTCAGAGGAGGATATACAATCAATCAACAAGTACATGAAAAAATGCTCACCATCTCTAGCAGTCAGAGAAATGCAAATCAAAACCACCCTAAGATACCATCTCACTCCAGTAAGATTGGCAGCCACTATGAAGTCAAACAACAACAAG
The DNA here is from genome assembly GCF_964194105.1 of Spermophilus citellus. NCBI lineage: Eukaryota > Metazoa > Chordata > Mammalia > Rodentia > Sciuridae > Spermophilus > Spermophilus citellus. Next base: position 73,385,539 of record NC_138187.1, on the reverse strand, counting down.
TGCTGGCGAGGATGTGGAGAAAAGGGTACACTTGTACATTGCTGGTGGGACTGCAAATTGGTGCGGCCAATTTGGAAAGCAGTTTGGAGATTCCTGGGAAAGCTGGGAATGGAACCACCATTTGACCCTGCTATTGCCCTTCTCGGACTGTTCCCTGAAGACCTTAAAAGAGCATACTACAGGGATATTGCCACATCGATGTTCATAGCAGCAAAATTCACAATAGCTAGTCTGTGGAACCAACCTAGATGCCCTTCAATAGATGAATGGATAAAAAAATGTGGCATTTATACAGCATGGAATATTACACAGTACTAAAAAATGACAAAATCATGGAATTTGCAGGGAAATGGATGGCACTAGAGCAGATTATGCTTAATGAAGTTAGCCAATCCCTAAAAAACAAATACCAAATTTCTTCATTGATATAATGAGAGCAACTATGAACATAGTAGGGAGGAAGAGTAGGAAGAAAAGATTAACTTTAAACAGAGACATGAGATGGGAGGGAAAGAGAGAGAAAAGGGAAATTGCATGGGAATGAAGGGAGAACCTCATTGCTATACAAAATTACATATAAGAGGTTGTGAGGGGAATGGGAAAATAAACAAGGAGAGAAATGAATTACCGTAGATGGGGTAGAGAGAGAAGATGGGAGGGGGGGGGAGGGGGATAGTAGGGGATAGGAAAGGTAGCAGAATACAACAATTACTAATAGGGCATTATGTAAAATTGTGGATGTGTAACCAATGTGATTCTGCAATCTGCATTTGGGGTAAAATTTGGAGTTCATAACCCACTTCAATCTAATGTATGAAATATGATATGTCAAGAGCTTTGTAATGTTGTGAACAACCAATAAAAAAATAAATTAAAAAAAGAAATAATCTTTACGTTTAACGTGAGAGAAAATATCTGATATTCTTAAATAAAATGTTTATTTTTACATCTTTTCTGTCTGTGCTGTCTGTGATGTGTTTCTGATAACAGGGCAAGATCCTCCTTTTACTATGAAGATTGAGTTGCAACTGTGCTTAATTTTGCCTGCTGAGGTGGCAGGGGAGAAATAAATACTGATGAAAAACTATAGAATATTAATGAAAGAAACCAAAATTCTAGACAAAGGGAGACACATACTATATCCATAGATTGGAAAATGTCACTTTTCCCCAATTTCGTCTAAAGAATCAACTCAACTGTTCAACATTCAGCAAGTTTTGGGGGGAAGGTAGTGGCAAGCTGTTTCCAGAATTTTTATGGAAAGGCAAAAGAACTGGGATAGTCAAAATAATTCTAAAAAGAACAAATCCAGAGGACTCTCATTGCCTAGATTGCAGGACCAGTGTTTATTGCCTGATTTTAAGACTGACTACAAGGTTTGTAATGATGAAAACAATGTAATTCTAGCAAAAGGATAAACAGGTCAATCTGTAAAACTGAATAGAGAGGTTATAAATAAACCCATATAAATATGTTCCACTGACATTTGAAAAAAGGCACCGAGGCATTTCAATGGAGAAAAGAATACTTTAAGCAAAGTAAAGACCAATTAGATGCCCAAATGTTGAAAAGGGCAAAAGATCTGAACAGGCACTTTACTATCGAAGATACAGAGATGAAAAATAAGGAAATGAGAAGGTGTTCAACATTATATCTTTAGGGAAGTACAAATTCAAATTATAAGATAATAATACATACCTATTAAAATGGCTTAACATTTTTTTTTAAAACGGAACAGAAAAATAACAAATCCTAGTGAGAATACAGAGCAGTAAGAATGCTCATTCATTGCTGTTGGAATGCTATATATAAATGGTACAGTCACTTTGGAAAATATTTGGCAGTTTCTTTTGACTTTGAACATAACAGTGATTCTACTTCTAGATATTTGCCTCAGTTAAACTAAGACTCATATTCACATTAAAACCTGAACATAAATTTTTAAAGTAGTATTATTCATAATTGCAAAAAAACATGCTCTTTAACAAGTGAATGGATTAAAAAAAAACAACAGTATAGCTACAGAGTGAAATATTATCCAACAACATAAAAGGAAACTTTTGATGCATTCAACACCATGATTGACTCCTAGATTCATTTTTCTAAGTGAAATAAACCAGACTCCAAAGGCAACATTATGTATTATTTCATTTATAATGAAATTTTGGAAAAGGTAAAGTTATAGGTAAGCAAAATACAGTTGCAACAATTTCATTTTATGTTGATGTGCCATTCTGCCTCACCTATTTTCTCTACCTAGATAATTTGGATCATATGTAAGACCATTGAGGGGATTAGTCCTCCTGCTCTGACATAGTCTCTTGAAGACATCCAATCCATTTGCAGTCAACTTGGTTGGTATGTCCCCTTGAGGTTCATACTCCTCATTTACTTATTATTTAATCTTTTTCCTATAAGAAAAGCACAAAATCCAGTCCAAGTTTTATAATACATTTTTTTCTTACAAAAGCCAGAATCTGGCCTTTTGAGTGTATTGTAATAATTTTCTTTCTTTTGGAGTAGAAACATTCTTCATAGGAACAGTACAAGCAATAGACCAGTAAAAGTATCAGGATGAAAAGTATCAAAGAAAAGACCAGTTCAAACTAATAAAACTTAAAACTCTTGTACCATAAAAAAACTAGAAAAGTATCATTAATGTTGAAAATTACTGTAAGAGTAATTATCCCCAAGATGTTCTAGTCTTTGTTACATCTTGATTGCAAAGGACTGACATAATGTGATAAAGAAATAAAACTGTCAGCACTCAAATGTTTGGGGGGCATAAAGGTTGGAACATGAGCTGAAACTACCTGCACAAAAAAGTTTCATGACAGTGTGATGAAACTGCAGGTGTTTGGGGTGTGTATATGATATGAGCATTTGAATGCATGGCATGAGTGACCTTGGGTTGCTTTATATTAGGAAGAAAAGAAGCTTAAAAATTTCCTTTGAGATATTGCCCTTAACTACTTTGTCAAAGTCATATATATGTCGCTGGGTGACTTAGTATAAACGTGATGTTCTGATTGGACAAATGTTATTTGGATATAGAGATTTCTCACCAATTTCAGGGATATTGAAACATGATGACATCAGGTTATCAGGGGACCCACTGGATCTTCCAGACAGTCATGATAGGAAGTTAGTTTCTGTAAAATGAGTGGCACCTGAACTACTTATACACCAATCTATGGTAGGAAGGAGATAAAGACTTCTGTGTTGGTTGTGTGGCATGATAATATACAAGTTTATGATAGTATCTCATTTAAACTAAGTTGTACTAGAATAGTTTTGGATTAAAAAAAAAAAAGCTAAATTTTGAGCACATTCACATCTTGATCCTGGTCTCCCAATTCTTAAACTATTTCTTATCTTTGAATTAGGGAAGCAAAGCTTCTGACTTGTTCTAAGGCAAATCAATTACTTATTAATTTCTATTGATCACTAAGGATTCATGATATCATAGTGTTATGATTCATAATATCATAAGGAAACAACTTTCATTTTTGAAAGATATACGTACATGGATCCTGCATTTCTAAAATGTGTGGCTTTACTTGGCTCATGAGTATTTTTGCCTTGCCACTAAAATCAGGCAATTCCTATTGAAATTTCAGAGAACTAAGTTATATATTACATGATTGTTCAGCAGTGGTAGCTTATATTCTTCTACTGATTTATAAACTAAGGTGGCTTATTCTGTTCTTAAGCCTATTCTTCTCATAGGCTGTTTCTTCTAGGTATTTGCTAAATAGGAATTAATAATATTTATATGAAGTCTTAGGCCTTATATACACACTTTCACATATTGTCTCCTTGGATTCTCTATAGATATCACTGAAAAATTTGATGGCATTTATATTGCAGTTGGGGAAACTGTGGCTTTCAAAAATCACCCAAATCACTGGTTCAATAACAGTAATGGAAATTGGACTGGGGTTTAAACACATGTTGCCTCAGTCTGGCTGGGCACAGAATCACGAGCCACTCAAGCAGGAACAAAACTTTATTTTTGAAAAAGCCGCCAATACTCCGTAGGCGCCGGCAAGCCAAACCCGGTCCACCCACGCGTCTACCGGAACCGGGGGGCCCGGACCTCCCCCGGAATTCCCTCCTACTATCCTTCCCCAACCAATGGGAACTCTCCAGGAGTCCCGTAACATGAGTCCTGTAGCAGGCCAAGGTGAACAGCAGGAGTCCAATTTCCATATGAATGTAAATCTTAACATAATCATATCATCTCAATGGCTAGCTGGCGTCACCTTACAACCGAAAGTGCCATGCATCATATTATTTGCTTGTGGCTCCTAGCAACATGTTATCTGATCCCAGCGACCAAGGTCTTTCTAGCATGCTAAGCTATGACACTGGCTGTAGTTTGTTCTATGTGAGCATGCAGGTGAACATACAGCTCTATATGTTCATACAGAACATAAGCTGCGGAGCTCGCCGAGTTGTTGGAGAATCAGTAGTCTAAATGAAAAGGGAAGCCCCTTTCCTTTGGTTAGAATACAAGATGAGCTGCCGAAAGAGAAGGAATTCTACTTTGGATGTAAGGACTATTTATGAGGAAATGTTCAGTTCACATTGGAGGTAGGGGTCTGAGGGACTGGATAGAATTCCGGGCTGTGATATGATTTGGAAATCTGGCTATAGATGATAATGAAAATGGCTGGAATTAAAGAGTCCTGTCTTGACAAGGATATCGCTGCAACATGAATTCTGGCAGGAATGATGTTCAAACAAAAGGGAAGCCAGTCCTGCTTACATTCACCTGGTAGCTGTATTAGATTCTAATATCATAGAACAAACAAAGAAAGGAATGCTGTATTCTTAGCGAACAACAAAAATCTTTTGTTGTAGTTTGCTACGTATTACATGGTGATAAAACATGACATTTAGACTTGAGCACTTTAAATAGTCCCTTGGGCTATGTTCAGGGCACAGAACAGCTGTATGTATAATTAAATAAAGCTAATTTAAATAAATTAGATTTACCAGAAAATCACTCAAAGTTTGCATTCATCAAAGTTTTTCATGCAAGAAGTTGTTAATGCTATTCATTCCAACTCCATGTTTTAGAAATTGGTGGGTTCTGGGACCAGGAATATAGTTTATAGTACTAATGATGGAAAGGTTTTTGTTTTCTTCCAATTTTATCTTGAAGGTGTAATATTACTGATATTTTGAAAAGATGAATTGCAAGAGAATGTTTGTAATACAATTGTTACTGAAACACCAGGAAAGACAGTTGCAACAGAATAAAAATATACTTATTTTACTGCATGCTTTTCACATACAACACATGCACCTTGGAACACCTATTACTTGTCTTCTTGGTACACACTGCGTTCTGCACACACTTTCATATCAGTATTTATGTGAGAGTCTGTACTCAAAAAATTGATCAGATGTCCTATTTGTTCTGAGGCTTTAAAAGAGGAGATGCTGCTTTAGCAAACCTGAGACTTTTTTTTAGGATAAACACAAGCATATAATTCCATTTAATGTTCCTGACTTTATAGGGTTGTTATAATGTAATCATCAAGAGCTGTGAAATCATTTATATCAAAAAACTGAAGAATATTTCTGGGAATCAAGGTGAATTAAGGTCTGACCTTCTTTAATATTGTCTTTCTCAACACTTTGTCTCACAGATGCTTGTTTTCAGGCTTCAGGAATAAAGTGCATTGATCCCATTTTTAGAGTTCAGTCATGGGGTAAACAGAAGGCTCGGTGATTTATGAGCAAACCTGCTAATAGTTCCTTAGAGAGGTCCACTATGCACAGATTGAGAACCATGCAAGGAGCCAGGAAGTCAAGCCTGACAAGGGAAACATTCCATTCAGGCCCCACTTAAGGAATGAAAGGAATTGCAATTTGAAATTGATTAGAGCCCAATGTAAAGAAACCTGACATCTAGCCAATCCATGACAGATTTTATTCTGGCCTAAGGTATGACTTATCTCCTCATTTGGCTTTATTGTTTTTTTTTAAAATGGGCTTAGTGTTGAAGAAGAAGAAGAAGAAGAAGAAGAAGAAGAAGAAGAAGAAGAGGAGGAGGAGGAGGAGGAGGAGGAGGAGGAGGAGGAGGAGGAGGAGGAGGAGGAAGAAAAAAACCTCAGTTGCTTGTGAAGACAGAGATGTATTTAGACTACTTATTCCTGTTCTAGAACCAACCATCAGGGGTAAACTGAAGCAACAGAAGAGCTTTATGAAAAATGTTTCCAAACAATTGAATGGGCTCTCACCAGCTATCAGCAATCAGTGGGTTTTCCAAGCAGCAAAAAGACAATATTGTGTGCTACATCTTTGTTAGTTATTTTAAGTGTCATGGATACAGAAGAAGCAAATGCAATAACAACACACCATATATTAATCAAAATATCTTATTTCTCAATACAAATCATCCAAGTTGAAATTTATAAAAAAGTTCTTTATTTTATAAAGCATATATCATAACTGAAGAATTACATGCTAATATGTCAAAGTCGAATGTTTCATTTGATTTGAAAAAAATATATACATATAAATGTTATACATGGTAAGCTTTAGATAGAATGAGACTCTTAACCTGAGCTCTTAATTTTTATTAAATGTGCTTCAATGAGCAGGGATATTTGCTTAGTTTTTGCTTTTTTTTAATCAGAACATAATATAGCAGTTACTTTGCTACCTTCAAATTTCTCTCAATCTGAATGAAAATTTGATTGCTTTTTCCACTTAAAATGATCCTCACATTCTTCTTCTTCTCTCCTGAGTTGTAATTTGCCTAGAAAATCGGAAAGCAAGGAATGTCTTTTACCTTCAACTCTTTGTGTTCCAAGTTAATTCTGTTTCCCGGTGTTGTTTGGGCCAAGTGCTTCAGGTAAAAGTGTACTTAGAAAATCAAACTGTTTACTATTGACTGTGAAAAACACAGCAATAATGACTTCACATTCCCAATTTGAAGGTATTTGAGCCCACATTGTATCTAGTAGTCCTTCCTTAGTCTGTATGTAATAAAGCCTGGCATCTCTGATAGATCTTCCTGGGAATTGGCTTTATACCTCTCATAGATATAATACTGTGTCTATGGGAGATTTAGTGACAATTTCATTGATAATCTAAAAATTACCCATATATTATGATGAACAGTCAATGTTGGAAAGTTTTTTTCTATAGTTTTACATATTACAGTTTTTGTATTATATTTTGTATATTTTAGCTTTAAAAAAGTTACTGTTTAAAAGTTATTTCTATATGAGGTATGTTGACACCAAATTCACATCTTCATACGTGTATGTTATATAATGATGATCATGTATGTAAGAAATTTTTAAAATAGTTATTTCTAAAAGTTACTGCTTTCTTATTTTTTTTAAACATACAGTATTGGTCATTTTATTTATTTATTTATTTGTTTGTTTGTTTTTTTCTTTTTTTTATTGTTGGTTGTTCAAAACATTACATAGTTCTTGATATATCATAATACACACTTTGATTCAAGTGGGTTATGGACTCCCATTTTTACCCCGTATACAGATTGCAGAATCACAACAGTTACACTTCCATTGATTTACATATTGCCATACTAGTATCTGTTGTATTCTGCTGCCTTTCCTATCCTCTACTATCCCCCCTCCTCTCCCCTCTTCTCCCCTCTTCTCTCTCTACCCCCTCCACTGTAATTCATTTCTCCCCCTTGTATTATTTTTCCCTTTCCCCTCACTTCCTCTTGTATGTAATTTTGTATAATCCTGCAGGTCTCCTTCCATTTCCATGCAATTTCCCTTCTCTCTCCCTTTACCTCCCACCTCTCATCCCTGTTGGATGTTAATCTTCTTCTCATGCTCTTCGTCCCTACTCTGTTCTTGGTTACTCTCCTTATATCAAAGAAGATATTTGGCATTTGTTTTTTAGGGATTGGCTGGCTTCACTTAGCATAATCTGCTCTAATGCCATCCATTTCCCTCCAAATTCTATGATTTTGTCATTTTTTAATGCAGAGTAATACTCCATTGTGTATAAATGCCACATTTTTTTAATCCATTCGTCTATTGAAGGGCATCTAGGTTGGTTCCACAGTCTTGCTATTGTGAATTGTGCTGCTATGAACATCGATGTAGCAGTGTCCCTGTAGCATGCTCTTTTTAGGTCTTTAGGGAACAGACCGAGAAGGGGAATAGCTGGGTCAAATGGTGGTTCCATTCCAAGCTTTCCAAGAAATCTCCATACTGCTTTCCAAATTGGCTGCACCAATTTGCAGTCCCACCAACAATGAGCAAGTGTACCCTTTTCCCCACATCCTCGCCAGCACTTGTTGTTGTTTGACTTCATAATGGCTGCCAATCTTACTGGAGTGAGATGGTATCTGAGGGTGGTTTTGATTTGCATTTCTCTGACTGCTAGAGATGGTGAGCATTTTTTCATGTACTTGTTGATTGATTGTATATCCTCCTCTGAGAAGTGTCTGTTCAGGTCCTTGGCCCATTTGTTGATTGGGTTATTTGTTATCTTATTGTCTAATTTTTTGAGTTCTTTGTATACTCTGGATATTAGGGCTCTATCTGAAGTGTGAGGAGTAAAGATTTGTTCCCAGGATGTAGGCTCCCTATTTACCTCTCTTATTGTTTCTTTTGCTGAGAAAAAAACTTTTTAGTTTGAGTAAGTCCCATTTGTTGATTCTAGTTATTAACTCTTGTGCTATGGGTGTCCTATTGAGGAATTTGGAGCCCGACCCCACAGTATGTAGATCGTACCCAACTTTTTCTTCTAACAGACGCCATGTCTCTGATTTGATATCAAGCTCCTTGATCCATTTTGAGTTAAGTTTTGTGCATGGCGAGAGAAAGGGATTCAGTTTCATTTTGATGCATATGGATTTCCAGTTTTCCCAGCACCATTTGTTGAAGATGCTATCCTTCCTCCATTGCATGCTTTTAGCCCCTTTATCAAATATAAGATAGTTGTAGTTTTGTGGGTTGGTTTCTGTGTCCTCCATTCTGTACCATTTGTCCACCCACCTGTTTTGGTACCAGTACCATGCTATTTTTGTTACTATTGCTCTGTAGTATAGTTTGAAGTCTGGTATCCCTATACCACCTCATTCACACTTCCTGCTTAGCATTGTTTTTGCTATTCTGGGTCTTTTATTTTTCCATATGAATTTCATGATTGCTTTCTCTATTTCTACAAGAAATGCCGTTGGGATTTTGATTGGCATTGCATTAAACCTATAGAGAACTTTTGGTAATATCGCCATTTTGATGATTTAGTTCTGCCTATCCATGAACAGGGTATATTTTTCCATCTTCTAAGATCTTCTTCTATTTCTCTCTTTAGGGTTCTGTAGTTTTCATTGTATAAGTCTTTCACCTCTTTTGTTAGGTAGATTCCCAAGTATTTTATTTTTTTTTTTGAGGATATTGTGAATCCCTTTATGTTCAAAACTCTAGAAAAACTAGGGATAACAGGAACATACCTCAACATTGTAAAAGCAATCTATGCTAAGCCTCAGGCTAGCATCATTCTGAATGGAGAAAGATTGAAGGCATTCCCTCTAAAATCTGGAACAAGACAGGGATGCCCTCTCTCACCACTTCTGTTCAACATAGTTCTCGAAACACTGGCCAGAGCAATTAGACAGACGAAAGAAATTAAGGCATAAAAATAGGAAAAGAAGAACTTAAATTATCACTATTTGCAGATGACATGATTATATACCTAGCAGACCCAAAAGGGTCTACAAAGAAACTATCAGAGCTAATAAATGAATTCAGCAAAGTGGCAGGATATAAAATCAACACGCATAAATCAAAGGCATTCCTGTATATCAGTGACAAATTCACTGCTTTCTTATTTTAGGAAACTATTTTTTTTCTGACTTTTGAGGGTCTCTGTTATCTGACCTCACCTCAACCCTTCTGGGTAAATCCCCTTTTTCTCTAACATAATATCCTATATCTACCAGGCCAGGCTTCCATTCTTCTTAGGCTAATACAAGTGTACTGTATTTTTTACCTTACTATTTCCATCCTGGACCATCCTGCCTTTTATATTCTGCACTCACAAATTCCACCCATGCTTTGGGATCATGATTAGGTCTTCTCCATGATGTCCTCAACAACAGTTCCATCTTATGCTTACCTCTCTCTTTTCAGAGATACTCTGGCATTTAATCTGGTCTCTGTTTAGGTATGTAACATTTTTGTGTGTGTTTATCTTGTCTCCAACAAGAGTGTAAATTCCCAGAGGACAGGGACTATCCTGTGTGTCTTCCATATTATATTTCTTTCATATTCTCTACTATATATGTCATAGTTATGGGTTTTTATTCAATTCTTTAATATGCATTTCTTTTTTATTTTTTTATTTATTATTATTTTTTATTATTAGTTGTTCAAAACATTACAAAGCTCTTGACATATCATATTTCATACATTTGATTCAAGCGGATTATGAACTCCCATTTTTACCCCATATACTTATTGCAGATTCACATCGGTTACACATCCACTTTTTTACCTACTGCCATACTAGTGTATGTTGTATTCTGCTGTCTTTCCTATCCTCTACTACCCCCCTCCCCCTCCCCTCCCATCTTCTCTCTCTACCCCATCTACTGTAATTCATTTCTCTCTCTTGTTTTTTTCCCCTTTCCCCTCACTGCCTCTTAATTTTTACTCCTCACACTTCAGATAGAGCCCTAATATCCAGAGTATACAAAGAACTCAAAAAATTAGACAATAAGATAACAAATAACCCAATCAACAAATGGGCCAAGGACCTGAACAGACACTTCTCAGAGGAGGATATACAATCATTCAACAAGTACATGAAAAAATGCTCAGCATCTCTAGCAGTCAGAGAAATGCAAATCAAAACCACCCTCAGATACCATCTCACTCCAGTAAGATTGGCAGCCATTATGAAGTCAAACAACAACAAGTGCTGGCGAGGATGTGGGGAAAAGGGTACACTTGTACATTGCTGGTGGGGCTGCAAATTGGTGTGGCCAATTTGGAAAGCAGTATGGAGATTTCTTGGAAAGCTGGGAATGGAATCACCATTTCACTCAGCTATTCCCCTTCTTGGACTATTCCCTAAAGACCTTAAAAGAGCACACTATAGGGATACTGCTATAAAGATTTTCATAGCAGCACAATTCACAATAGCTAGACTGTGGAACCAACCTAGATGCCCTTCAATAGATGAATGGATAAAAAATGTGGCATTTATACACAATGGAGTATTACTCTGCACTAAAAAATGACAAAATCATGGAATTTCCAGGGAAATGGATGGCACTAGAGCAGATTATGCTAAGTGAAGCTAGCCAATCCCTAAAAAACAAATGCCAAATGTCTTCTTTGATATAAGGAGAGCAACTAAGAACAGAATAGGGAGGAAGAGCATGAGAAGAAGATCACCATTAAACAGGGTTGAGAGGGGGGAGGGAAAGAGAGAGAGAAGGGAAATTGCATGGTAAAGGAAGGAGACCCTCATTGTTATACAAAATTACATATAAGTTTTTTTAATGGTATAATCAATGCAGCAATTCCAATTACGATCATTAACATTTAAGATGTGGTTTTTTTTCTTTTTAAATGCCTACTATTTTTATACCCTCATATGTTTACTAGTCAACATAAAAAAATACATATAATTTAGAAACCACAACTTACTCTTCCTAGAAAACAAAGTAAAAATTTTGTTACGTTTTTCCTAGTTGCACCAAATGTCAGATTATGTTTAAACCAGTATGCCTCCTCTGGTTAACTTTTTTGGTTAGGTCCTGTCAAAACACTGTCATAATCTTAGAGTCAATTAACAAATAGTTTTTACCCAGCTTTGTGTTAAAAAAATATTATCACAGAAATTTCATTTCCAGTAATAGGAAAAAATACCTAGGTCAATCACCACACCCAATAGGTTTATAACCATAAACATTTCTGGAAAAAGACTTTAAAAATACCCTAAATTCATCAATGAGCATAAATAAAAGTGAGAATTTCTCCAGCCAAAAAGTCTGTGGGGTTATTGGCAACCCTCCTTGTAGCTGGCTTTTTTTTTTTTTTTTTTTTTTTTTTACTTATGGTCCTTTATTTAAGCTAAATTGGAATTTCAATTTGCAAGACTCCAGGGGTACAGGGCTTCCAAGTCAAAACCACACAAAGTATTAAGTATAAAGAAAGATCTTCTTCCTTTAAAACTAGAACCCCAAGGGATTCTATCTTAAGAATGAGCCAGGAATAAACTCATTTTCATAAAGAACCAACTTCTATCAAACCATGTGCTAGGTAGAGCCATTGATCACTTAAAACAAAACGATGGCTATTGGGAAGCGCTTACAGCCCAAACTCATGTGACTTTAGATCCCAGATGATCTCAAGGCAAAATGATCTTTGACAATAAGTGTCCTCAACTGCAGATTTTTTGTAAAGGAGTTTACCTTGATCCCAGGAAATGTGGTTACTTGTCCAGATCACACTTGCGAATTCTATTGTCTTTTTAATAGTCCGTACCCATTCTGATTGAGGCAGTATCCATTTAGATGGCTTGATATCCATGCCATCCCATTTGTGAAATATTCTTAATAGCAATTGTTCTAAACTTAGCATCAGTTTTGATTCCATAGTGTCCATGCTTATAGCAATTATTAAATTTCATTTTAACTGATTTTATTTGAAGAATTTTTTAAAAAGAAAAATTTTAAGAAATTGATTAGTTCACAGTAAAAAAAACAACCCAGCTGTACAAATATGGAAATGTCTCTATAAAATAGGACAGAAGAGGCTGGATACCTAAGGAATTTTCAGGAAGCAGGTTTATTGATTGCAGGGTTCAGAGGTGGCTCTTGCCTAAGAATTCTTCCAGAGTTTTTGGAAATTCTTTGAGCTTTATACCCAGTGGGGGGAAGGTGTTTGGAAGTTTCTGTTTCATTCTGTTTCTGTTCTGAGTGTTTTCTGTTCTATCCTCTAGACCAGACATGGGTTTCCCAACGTTTTTACCAAGAAAACAGAGATAATGACTTTTTGAACAACAAGCTTGAAGATTAACTCTGAAAACCTTTTGTTGCATTTACAAGGAGGAGGAATCTACCAACCACAATAACCTCTGGAGACATCCCACTGATCTGACAAGAGGAGAAGCTTAATTAGGGCAAGGGTCTTTTGAGTGGGAGTATCTGGCCTGCTTCACTATCACAGAGAAATGGCATAAACAAGGGACAGAAACAATGGATCTAGAAGTATTTTAGATATTCTAATATCAAATCCATGCCATTGAAAACAATGTCAAATATGTGCACAAAAGAAAAGGAAAGCTTTAAAAGTTTATGTAGAGAGAAAGAATCTACAAAGAATGCCTAAGCAAAATTTGAAACAATGAAATAAACATGAAGATATATATATATATATATATTTACCAAAATTAAACATTTTATGGATGACTTAATGAAATATTAAACACAACAAAAGAGAGAAATAGAAATCTGGAAGTTATATTTGAAGAAATGAACCAAGGACAAGATAGAGAATATTGATGACAGCCTAAAACTATAAAGAATAGAAGAGAAAAAAGCAAGGTTAACAAATTAAAGTTGTTCACTGAAGGAACTAATAAAGTTCAAATAATGTTGGTAGATTTTTCAAGAAAAATAAGAAGGGGAAACAGAACACCAAAAATGGGAAAGAAAACGTATCTCTCCACAGATATTTTAAAGGGCAATTAAAGGGATATTATGGGCAATTTTATGTCCCAAACAAGAAATTCCAGTTAGAATGAATTTGTTAAATTATGTAACATAAAGAACCTCAAGAAAAAAAATTAAAATGATAGTCAAAAATTTTCACACAAAGTTCAGGCTCTTCCTTGTTTTCCCTGAAACTTCCCTGCTAGGAGAAGTAAAGTGTTTGTCATCACTCCCTCCATCACTGCCCTGACACTACATGAAAATAGTTTAGAGGAATGGCCTTGGTCCATCTGGTTCCTGGTGAAGTCCTGACTCTCTGACCCAGCAAATGGCTTTGGGCAGCTCGGTACATTATATCAAGGGTGGAAAGTGGGCAATTCTAGGCTTTCACCAGTCTTTACCAACATGGGCTGACAAAGGTTTTGTTTTTGTTGTTGTTTTCTTCCTTTGCTGGCCTGGAGTAGTTATAGTTCTGTAACTATAGTAATCATATTAAGTACTTATAGCCTAGACATAGAATTTTTGTCAAGGCCATACTTATTGGCATTTCTAGGTTCTCAGGTTCTTCAGTTCAAAGTCTGTGTTATACATGAGTCAAAAATAAAAGCCATGTAACTCACTGCCTTAATGCTTCTAGGTCCTTGCCAGTATATCTTATTTCTACAATCCAGTGTGTTCCCAAATTTGTTTTATATGAAATAACTATAGTTTTAGTTGTACTACATAAAAGAAATCGGGGAAATTGCACCAACTCCATCTTTGGAGCAGAAATCTTTTTTTATATATTGTAGTTTTTTCATCTGGGAACTTTCTATATTGGTTTTTGGCTATATTTGCCACATTTATTTAAGCTTAAATCTATATTTATCTGATTTCAATGCTGACTGACATGGTTCCACAATTTCCTCTTTTTAAAATAATCCTCTTGGATTCATTCTTGGTCTACTAGAGTATAAAATTTTTAGTAATGTTTTTAAGAAAGATAAATGTATTGTTTAATTTTTCAGCCCTTAAATATCCAAGAACATTTTTCTTTTCCTTCATATATGTACCATATGTCTATGTAGAATTCAGTTTTTCCTTTCAACTCTCTGACGTACTTTCTCAATTTTTTTCTGATCATTATCTGAGTGAGGGTCACTTATTCTTTCTAACCTGGTTGCTTAGAGAAGTCTTTATTGTGATTGCACAATTTTTGCCAGGTAAGTTTACACATGTTAATTTTTTTATTTTGCAACTTCATTAACTTTTATTTCACTTTGAATATTTTTCATGTCTGAAAAGTTTGTTTTTAATTAAATAAGTAGTGATTTCTTCTGATCTCTCTGCAAAGATCTCCAAATGCATCTCCAGGAAATCTGACCTTTGATCATATATTGCTAGGCAATTCTCTGTTTTGCTGTGAATCTAGTGTGCTTTGTGAGGATGTTTTCTAGACTTCATTGGCTCACGTTTCTTTTAGTCTGGAGAGGAGCCAGAGTATTGTGTGGCCACAGTGTAAAATATATCAAGTGATCATATCTCAGTCCACCATAGAAAGAGAAGGCATGTTTCAATACTCTTTTAAGGGAAGATGTAAATTACTACTGAACTCAGTCTTGTAATTGTGATGAAAATAGTTTAGATAATTTCTTTTGGTCAATGCTATATTCCCTACAGAACCAGAAGTTTGAATTCTGCTACTGTAGGAGGTCAGTGGATACTTTCTCACTGACCAGTCAGAATACAGAGTAAATTTCTCTCCAGTAGGCTGCTGTCAGAAAATAAGTAAATCAGATTTTGTGTTGTAAGAAAAGTTGCTGCTTCTACACACACAGGTGTTCTTTTACTGATGGAATAAAAAGACATCCCAAGGAGTTGGGAATACACCCATGCTATCTAAATAACATTCTCCAGGGAGAATAAATACCAATTCTTTATTGTTTTCTGTGACACCTTAATATTATTCCTGTGGATTGAGGACAAAAAACCATGTCTCTGGACAAAGGTAGTAAGGAAAGGTGTCATCTTGTGCATGCAAAAAATTAATGAAAATTATATGCATGGGTGGGAGTCATGTGAAACATTCATAGCAAGGTTTATAGAATTCTAAAATCCAGAACTCTACTCCATGTCTTATGTTATTTTTTATTTTTTCCATTGCATTCTGAAAGAGTTTTTAAAATTTCATTTTCTGCATTACAAATTTGATTGTTCTGCAGACTTGAAGCTAATGTACATTGCCACCACTTGATTTTTTTCTACTCCAATCGTTTTTCAACTCCAGGCAATCTTTAAGCCTTTATTCTCTTTTGTTTTGGATGCTACATTCTCTTGAATCACATAGATACCATGGATCTGGAATTATACCTGGGTCAATATCAGGGGAAGTTACTTACTCTGATTCTTCATTGTCTCCTTATTTGGAACTGGAATATATTTGGATGCAACATTTCTCCTTGTTTATCCCTACTGCAAGAGAACCACTGGCTTGTAGCTGAATTTGACATTGAAATGGTATCTGTCAAAGACTGATGTGGAATTTTTCCCAGTTCTTTCATATGTGACAATAAGCAAAGGTAAAGTATGAATCTACTGCAAGTTATCATTACCAGTTCACAATACAGCAGCCTGAGGAAGTGGTACAGAAGCTGAAACCCTGGGCAATGCCCCACACACATCTGAGTCTCCATGCCATTCATTCTGTGTTTAGGGAACAGCCGTGCTGGCTTCCATCTCAGGATAACCAATCTCTGTTTGGCTAGCCCCAGGCCAGGTACAAGTTGCAGCAGTGTCTCTCTCCACCACAATGTCATCATTCCATTTTTTATAGCTTATCCTTCCAAATACGAATCCCAGAGTCACCCACAGTTGATATCACTTCTCATGTGGTAACGCGTGTAAGTCCAACTTTACTTCCCCTCCTTTTACCTTCTCCAACTGTCATCCATCTGACTAACATGCTACTTGGTCCATGCCAATATCTTCTCCCTTACTTCCTTAGGCTGCTGATCTTTTCTTGTAAGAAATATTTTCAAGTTATCCCTCTATATATCTTCATTATATTCGGTGAGTTGCTTCAGTGCAGATCTAGGAGGTAGTCATTACAACTCTGTTTTCTTTTCCCATCTTGCCCAGAACCTCTTCTATTAAATACAGTACAAGTCTTGAACACCACTTTCAGCCCCTTCCTTCTTTTACCTTTTTTTATTTTTATATTTTTACCCATTTGAGCATGCTAAAATTCCTCCGGTAACTTAAAAGCAAAATATTGCATTCTTAGAATCCAAGAGGCTTATGGCATGAGATGAATTGCTACAATCACATTCACTCATTTATTTTTACTCTTTATGCACATAGTAGATACATATTGATGACTACCTATTCAAGTTCTGTAGTAGGTACTGGGAATTAAACAGACAGGGGTTGTAGGGTTATAACTGAGTGGGATTAAGACCAATAAAAGACATGGTAAGAGCATGGTCCCGAAAAGTGTTGCTATAATGCAGATGATGAGCACATCAGCTTTCCTTCACTATAACAAAAGACCTGAGATCATCAACTTATAAAAGGAAAGACTTATTTGGCACCCTGTTTTGGAGTTCCAGTCTACAGTGGATTGGCCCCATTGCTTTGCGGCCTGTTAACAAAGTGGCACATCTGAGACTCAAGATGGTCAACTATGATCTGCTGTAAGAAATAAAAAATCAAATTACATACTTCTAAAATAAAATGGCTCGAAGTAAACATCCCATTTCAAAAGGGAGGAACATGAAAATAACAAGGAGGGATCAGATCAAAGCAAAACTAAGACCTAGCAAGACAGACATTCAGTCCTAGATCTCCATGTCTGGCATGTGGGGCACACTATAATAAGATGTGAGCTCCTAAAGGCCCAGGCAGCTCCCACCCCTACAGCTTTGTTGGTTGCAGCACACATGGCCACTGCCTTGGGCTGGCTCTGCATGCTTCCTGACAACTTCCCTTGCCAGGTTTTCCCTAAACCAGGCATCTCTAACTTTCTGGGGTCTCCATGCTTCATCTAGTTAGAGGCTGCTGGCAGGGACTCTGACCCTGTCTCACACCCTGACTGCCCAAGCTTTCCTTAAAATGTCAGTGGAAGCCCTATGTGACCCCATAACTCTTGCATTCTGCATGCCTGCGAAACCAGCATCACATGGATGACTCTAAACTCTGCTGAAAACATGAGCTGTGCCCAAGCCTGCTTGAACCATAGTCTCTTGAGTGTCTTGCTGGTTTCGGCAGTGGTGGATGATCAGGGTGCCCCTTGGACTTTCTTGTCAAAAGCCTCTACCCTGGAAACTCTTTGAAACAAATTTATATTTTTATACCTTTGGGTTTGTGATGGCGGTAGGGTCTTGCTGGTTCTGAGGTACTATCGAGGCATATTTTCTAGAGTCCTGGTGCAAAGTCATTTAGTTCCTTTTTAAGTGCTAATCTCTTTAGCAATTGCCTCCTTCTTGACTATATGTTTAAATGTCCTCTTTTTCTGGCCAAACTGAAAGTTTTCCAAATCTTTCTGCTCTGCTTCTGTTTGCTCCTTATTTTTACTATAATTTTGGCTAAAAGCATCCAGAAATATCCACGCCACTGCCTGATGTCTGTGCTACATTGGAACTTCTTCTGCCAGAAAAAAAAAAAAAAAAAAAAAACTAGTTCATCACCTTTATGCTCAGCCTCCTACAAAGTCTCAGAGCATGGACAAAATGTATTCAACCTCCTTGTGTAACAAGGGGGGCCTTCAGTCCAGTTTCTAACAGAGCCCTCATTTTCATCTGAAACCTTATGAGCATAACAGCTGCCCACATTCTGAGCACTCCACCAGAGTCATCCATTAAGTTCTCCTTTAAGCATCCTCTAGCCTGCTTCTCTTAACTTTTCAAACTCCTCTTACACCAAGTCCAAAGGCACCTTATCATCTCAGTTATCATCCCAGCAACAACCCCACTTCTCAGTACCAATTTTGTGTGTTCATCAGTTTTAGATTATTGCAGCAAATACTTGAACTATTCAACTTATAAAGATGATGAGTTCTTCAGCATGGTACTGGTACCAAAACAGGCGGGTGGACCAATGGTACAGAATAGAGGACACAGTAACCAATCCACAAAACTACAACTATCTTATATTTGATAAAGGGGCTAAAAGCATGCAATGGAGGAAGGATAGCATCTTCAACAAATGGTGTTGGGAAAACTGGAAATCCATTTGCATCAAAATGAAACTGAATCCCTTTCTCTCACCATGCACAAAACTTAACTCAAAATGGATCAAGGAGCTTGATATTAAATCAGAGACACGGTGTCTGATAGAAGAAAAAGTTGGCTATGATCTACATACTGTGGGGTCGGGCTCCAAATTCCTCAATAGGACACCCATAGCGCAAGAGTTAACAACTAGAATCAACAAATGGGACTTACTCAAACTAAAAAGTTTTTTCTCAGCAAAAGAAACAATAAGAGAGATAAACAGGGAGCCTACATCCCGGGAACAAATCTTTACTCCACACACTTCAGATAGAGCCCTAATTCCAGAGTATACAAAGAACTCAAAAAATTAGACAATAAGATAACAAATAACCCAATCAACAAATGGGCCAAGGACCTGAACAGACACTTCTCAGAGGAGGACATACAATCAATCAATAAGTACATGAAAAAATGCTCAGCATCGCTAGCAGTCAGAGAAATGCAAATCAAAACTACCCTAAGATACCATCTCACTCCAGTAAGATTGGCAGCCATTATGAAGTCAAACAACAACAAGTGCTGGAGAGGATGCGGGGAAAAGGGTACACTTGCTCATTGTTGGTGGGACTGCAAATTGGTGCAGCCAATTTGGAAAGCAGTATGGAGATTTCTTGGAAAGCTGGGAATGGAACCACCATTTGACCCAGCTATTCCCCTTCTCGGTCTATTCCCTAAAGACCTAATAAGAGCATGCTACAGGGACACTGCTACATCGATGTTCATAGCAGCACAATTCACGATAGCAAGATTGTGGAACCAACCTAGATGCCCTTCAATAGATGAATGGATAAAAAAAATGTGGCATTTATACACAATGGAGTATTACTCTGCTTTAAAAAATGACAAAATCATAGAATTTGGAGGGAAATGGATGGCATTAGAGCAGATTATGCTAAGCGAAGCTAGCCAATCCTTAAAAAACAAATGCCAAATGACTGCTTTGATATAAGGGGAGTAACCAAGGACAGGGTAGGGACGAAGAGCTTGAGAAGAAGATTAACATTAAACAGGGATGAGAGGTGGGAGGGAAAGGGAGTGAGAAGGGAAATCGCATGGAAATGGAAGGTGATCCTCAGGGTTATACAAAATTACATATAAGACGAAAGGAGGGGTAAGAGAAAAATAATACAAGTGGAAGAAATGAATTACAGTAGAGGGGGTAGAGAGAGAAAAGGGGAGGGGAGGGGAGGGGAGGGGAAGGGGGATAGTAGAGATTAGGATAGACAGCAGAATACATCAGTCACTAGAATGGCAATTTGTAAATCAATGGAAATGTAACTGATGTGATACAGCAATCTGTATACGGGGTAAAAATGGGAGTTCATAACCCACTTGAATCAAACTGTGAAATATGATATATTAAGAACTATGTAATGTTTTGAACGACCAACAATAAAAAAAAAGATGATGAGTTCTTTTTGCCTCAAGTTTTGGAGGTTCCAGTCCATGATCTGTGTTGGCCCCTATGCTTTTGGGACTATGGTGAGGTAGGACATCATGATAACAACACATTGCAAAACCATTTGCCTCATGGCCAGGATGCAAAAGTTGGGAAGAGGAGGGCCTGGGGGTTCTATATTCCCTTCAAGGACTCCTCCACCCAATACCTAGCAGACCTCCCACTAGCCCCCACCTCTAAAAGTTTCCACCAGCACCAATAGTGCTACTCTTGAGGAAAAACTCTAAAACAGTCCTTCAGAGGACAGACAAGATCCAAATCACAGCCCCAGGCCTGACCTGCACCACCTTTCCTCATCACCACACTGGGTAGCAAGGCTGTGGCACATGAACCTCTGGGGGACACACTCAAACCTTAGCAGTGAGGAGACAAATTCAAACTGAAAAAAGAGCAGCATCATAGGCATCATATATTACTATATTTTAGTTGATAGAAGGGTTATTCCTAAAGGCCCCTAAAGGGTAAATGAAGAATAAAACCACTTAAAACATGTGAAGATGAAACAGTGTGAGTGAATTAATCGGTTCACACCCTTGAATAATTATCTCACACAATTATATGCTGAACTAATTCACACCATTAACAATATGCAAACAATAAAACACAAGAGGAACATCATCCCATAGGACAATAGGATCATTTAAGTACCTGATTCTTTAAGGAAAATTATTTTAACTGAGTGGCAGATACTGTGTGCATATCATCTTGTTCATTCAATGGTCCAGATAAATTTGTAGAATGAACTCAGAAAAGTCAACAGTTTCATCAAGGTCATTCAGCTAGTAAATGTCTAAGCCCAAATTCAAACCCATCTCTGTTTGACATCAAAGCCAATTTTTTTTTCCACTATATGTCTCTGTCTTCTTTTAATCATAAATTATATAGGTTCCCTTTACAACAAGGCTTATTTCTTCACTGAATACACCCAGTTGGGGTCAGATCAATGTCTTCTGAATATCATTAATTCTATTTAGTGAAAGTTGATGTAAATCACAACTTTGTGAGACAGCTTATAAAAATGTTCATTTCCAACACAAGCACAAACATTTTATAGAGTCCTGGGCATGTGCTATTTTCTGTCATGGACTTTTAAGCTTCTCTCCCCTCAATTTAGTCCATCCAAAACATTCATAACACACGTAGGAGAGCCTTTCACTTTGCCTAGATTAGTCACATTTTCCCCTTAAAACACCCAAGAATTTTTCTCTGGACTGATTTCCAGTTTATCATGTGAGAAGCTTGAGTGTTACCACTCTGTCCTAATAATGCTTAAAATTCTGGAAAAAAAACTGAAAAATCAACAACTCTGCTTGCATCTGAAAGAGAACTGATGATGTCACAAGGTAAACCATCTGTCCCCAGATTGGACAGACAAATAGGCAAATCCAGAGAATCACAGTTACTAGAGAAATATTACCCCCATATAACCCAGTGCTGGGGTCAAAAAAACTTGAACTACAATTAATGAATTGCTGGAGGCTCACAGTGGACAGTCTGAGAGTTAAGAATTCCAAGGGGACACAGTAATTGGGGAGCCCCACACTTTTTTTTGAGTTTCATCTCCTGGCTTTACCACATCCACAAAAATAACCCTAGAAGAAAAATACCATTGTACTTCATTCAGGAGTAGGGAATTTTTTAAAAAAAAATATGCCAGAGTATTCTGTTCTTAACAAATTCTGCCCTCAGGGGACAGTGTTTAACCTGAGCCTAACTGTTCCAGTGTCATTAGAGACTCAGTAACCTGGGAGAAGGCTTACTCAATTCCAGCCCTCTCTAGCTTTCCACATGGGAGAGGTGAAATATCCAACTCTGGGCCTCCTGTCTCACCTAAACAGAAGGGAAAAACTGAGCAGCTTTGCAGAAAAGTTCTTGTGAGGGACATGGGGGATGTATGGGATTATGGTAAAATGGGTAAAATTAGACAAAAAGACAGCCAAAGATTGGGCTATTCAACTCTAAAAATTCAGGGACACCAACTACATGGTACACTACTCTACCCTGAGCAGCATGTGAAGTTCAGAGGCAAAAGTTCAGTAAAAGACTGAGACCTGATCCACAGATACTAGAGCTTGGATTTAAATGTCCCCCCAAAGGCCCCTATAATAAAGGATACTTCCCCAGAGCGGCACTATGGGAAGGTTGTGGAACCTTTAAGAGGTGGGGCTGAGGTCACTGGGGATAGACCCTGGAAGGGAACAGTGGGACCCCAGCCCCTTCCTCCTCTTCTAATTACCACTCCCTGGAAATGAGGCAAGTGGTTTTGCTCTACCACATACTTCCTGCTAGTGTCATCTGACATCCCCACCATAGGACTAAAGGCAGTGGGGTGTCCTGATCATGGAGTACGACCTCTACACTGTGAGCCCGATTAAACCTTTTCTATACAGGTTTAATACCTCAGGCTTTTGTTACAGTAATGGAAAACTGACTAACACAATAGGAGTGTAATACATTTGCTCTTCTCCCACAGCCTAACACCATGTGACTAAAGGCATATTTACGGTGATTTTTTTCTACTTAATACATCAGCTCCAACTACCAGGAAAAAAAAAAACTACAAAACATATTAACGGACAAAAAACAAGAGTTGGAAGAGACAGAGCAAACATGGGAACTAAACTCAGATATGACAGGGATGTTGGGATTTTCAAACTAGGATATGTGTTATCAAAAAGACAAAAAGTGCTGGCAAGACTCTGGAGAAAGGAAAACACTTTCTGACTGTCGGTGGGAATATAAACTAATAAAATCATTATGGAAAACAGTATGGTATTTCTCTTACTATGCTATTTATGATCCACCAATCCCACTATTGAGTATATATCCAAAGGATATGGAAGCAGTATGTTGAAGAGACCTTTGTACTCCTAAGTTGGTTGCAGCAATATTTACAATAGCTATCATTTGGAAACAACCTAAGTGCTCATTAACTGATGAATGGATAAAGAAAATGTGATACATAGACATAATGGAATATTATTCAGCCACAAAAATTGAAATCCTGAATATAGTAGAAGGAATGTCAGAACAAATAGGCAATGTAAGTGGAGAGAAATTTTAAGAAAGAACAAGAAGTTGTAGACATCAAAATCATAGTGATAGAACTGTTATCTACAGAATGGATAATTGCTTACATGGGGAGAAAAAAGAAGAATGAACTTCAGGTTTTCTCTGCCTTGTATTGCTTGGATGGAGTGGTGATATCAGACAAATCAGGACTTTAGAAGAGAGAGGTTTGATGTGGAGAGTGTTGATGAGATGGTGAGTTTAGTTTGGGGCATCTGCAAAGTATCCAAAAGGAGAGGTGAATTGATAAATGCAAAATTCAGTTGAAGCTTTGCAGAAAAGTTCTTGTGAGGGACATGAATCAGGTTCATTAAAGTCATAGGGGATGTATGGGATTGTGGGAAAATGGGTAAAATTAGACAAGAAGACAGCCAAAGATTGGACTATTTAACTCTAAAAATGCAGAGACCCCAACTACATGGTACACTATTCTACCCTAATTTCAAGCATAGTGTCTGGCGCACAGGAGAGATACTAGTCTCAGGTGAATAGGTGATGAATAATGAATGAGTGACTGGGAGAGGAGAAGTCAGCAGGCAGTGTGCCGGGAAGAAAAGGGCAAAGACAAAATCATTGGAGGTGAAGCTTTGAGACAGTGTTTTGGGATGAAGGGAGGAGAACATTTCAGACTGGGGGAGTGATCATTATAGCAAACGCTCATGTTATACCATTTTTATTAAATTAACCACTATATGAACATGTGTTCAACGAACCTTTCCTAAATTTTATTTTTAAAGTCATGTCCTTTCAAAACCACAAACAGTTCCAGAAAAGATAAAAGGTCAAACTTCCTCATGTGACTAGCAAGTTCCTTTACAGTCAGGCATTCACTCATATTGGTAGCCTTACTGCTCACTGTTTGGCTCTTTTCCATGTGTGTTCCTCTCATGGTTTCCCCTATAAGTGAAGTTTCTACTTGATTCCAAGATGCTATAGTCTGGATGTTCAATGTCCCACAGGCCCATGTGTTACAGGCTCCCCAGGTGGCACTGTTGGAGGTGGTGGGAACTTAAGAGGTGGGGCCTAGTGGTTTATCTTCCTATCATTGGGGGTGTGCCAATTGAAGGGGATGTTACGATTGCAGGCCCTCCTCCTCCTGTCTTCTGCATGAGATGGGTGGTTTCTCCACACACTGCTGACATGATGGGTTGCCCTGCCACAGTCCCAGAAGTGATGGGGCCAACCAGTCATGGACTGGAACCTTTAAAGCTGGGGAAAATGAACCTTTTATCTTCATAAGATAATTGTTTCAGGTATTTGTTATGATAACAGAAAACTCTCTACAACAACCTCTCATGATAGGCCCTACCTCCTAAAGGTTCTGTCATGCACCAATAGTACCACTCTGGGGACCAAGCCCTTAACACACAGAATATTCAGCATTCAACTGTAACAACTATGGTTTATAACTTGGAGGTTAGGTGTCCTCCAAAAGCTTCTGTGTTAATGAGGGAATATGCAGAGATAAAATGATTAGGAGAGCTGAAACCTAATCAGTCTATTCTAGTCTAGTTTGAGTGGACTAACTGGGTATTAACTGTAGGCACAGGGGGCATGGCTGGAGGAGGTGGGTGACTGGGGTCACACCCCGAGAGGGTTCACCTATTTCCTGTAGCCCCTTCTCTCCTGCCCCCTTCTCTCTCTTTATTACCCAACTGCCATGAGGTGAGCAATGCTCTTCTACTGCACCCTTCTGCCATTATATTCTGCCTCACCTTGGGTCCAGAGCAATGGAGTCAGCCAACCAGGGACTAAACCACTAAGACTGTGAGCCCCACATAAACTTTTCCTCCTCTAAGTTGGACTTTTGTTGGGTATTCTGGTTAAGCAGTGCAAAGCTAGCACAATCACTATATCTGGCATTAATAGATGTAAGGTGTCTTTAAATCTAGGTGAGAAATATTTAAATGTTAGTAGATGTAATGTGTCTTTAAATTTAGATGAAAAAGAGTGTTATATGTCTTACGTACTCATATCAAAGTAGAAATCAGCTATTTTATTGAAAAACATGAAAAAATTAAAGTGGAACCCGGAAGGAGGTTTGCCTAAGATATGTTTAAGATAGGGTTTGAAAGTCCTTAATTAAGTAAAATTATTCATGTTAGCTCATCCTTAATTAAAATACCATACAATATCTGATTTAATTTTGACACCAATATGAAGTCTGACATTCATATTATAAAAACATACCACTGATAAAATTTTGAAGTCCTTAACACTACAACAATAGGTAAGTTATAACCCCACAAAATAAGTCATTTTGAGCTCTTTAAATCAGTTAGAAGGTCATTAATTAATAAAATATTAGAACATAAATTCCCAGTATTATGAGATCTAAGACTCAGTGACTAAATAACTTGTATCCAATTAAAATACACGAAAGGTAACCTTGAACATGAAACAAATATGCTTAGTCATATTCATATTTGGAACCATTGAAAAAGAAAAACAATGAAATCTGACATTATGTGGGTTACTGGACAAATGCAGCCAATTTACGTAGGTGGCCATCCACTGCCACCCTGCCAGAGAGGCCTTCTGTTCACATGGATTCTTTTTTTTTTTTAAAGATTGAGTGAGAGAGGAGAGAGAGAGAGAGAGAATTTTTTTAATATTTATTTTTTAGTTCTCGGCGAACACAACATCTTTGTTGGTATGTGGTGCTGAGGATCGAACCCGGGCCGCATGCATGCCAGGCGAGCGAGCTACCGCTTGAGCCACATCCCCAGCCCTCACATGGATTCTTGACTGGCCAAGCTAACCCCTCCAATATGACCATGGTTTAAGATTTGGTTTATGAATTTTTTCACTACAAGAGTGAAATAATGGGAGACATTAGAGACGAAGTTTTCAATTGCTTGTCTTTCTCATTTTGGAATGTAAAACAATCATCACACGCCAAAACTTTCTAACTTCCCATGCTTTCATTATTAATGAACTGATGGTACTATTAGTGAATAACTGTTTATCATCAGAATCATGGTAAGACTAGATTCATCTAGGTGACATACAAATAATCTGCCTACTGTGTCCATAGATGCACTTTAAGTGACTTGGTCCATAGTGTATATAAAAAGAGAAGCTAATTGAGGATGCTAATATTTTTTTCAAACAAGGGTATTAGATTGAACAGTATTTATGCTTCATTGGATAATGGGATTGCTCTGCAATCTGTGTAGGAATACCTCTTAAAATTTTATCTAAAGTATAGTGCATGTTGGTTATATTGGCCACATTCTCATCACTGAAATGTACAACATTGCCTGATTCAACTGTGTCTATGTGAGAGGAGGTATTGCCTTGGAAGGAAAACTTCTTCCTGATTTCTGACAGAGTAATATAAATCTGTACCTTTTCTCTTCAGATTTCTTTATGTTCCAGAGTCTCTGAGACTCAGCCTCCAGTAAGTATTTTCTGTTTTATGACCTAGTTTTTTTTTTTTTAAATTTCATCTGAATCTCTTTAAGTAGGACTTGATCAGTTGATTTATAAGCAAAACTTTCTTCTATTTTTTTTTTCATTTCAATGCTAGTTCCATCTCTAAGGATGATAGTATATGAATTCTTACATAATTTTAGATCAAGATGAACTTTCACACAGATTTTAGAGTTAATGCTAGTGTTAACTATGGTTTTTGAGTGATAACAATGAACGGGTCAATGTAGGTTTATTGCTCCGAGCTAGATGTTGATAATGGATGAGGCTGTGCATATGTGGGGCCAGGCACATATGGGATAACTCTGTACTTTCCATTTAGTTCTCCTGTGATCCTAAAACTGCTTTTAAGAAACAAAATCTGTTTTTAAAATTTCTCCCTCAAACCTTACCCATACAATATATTATGAAACATTTAAATTTTGTCCATATGGTAGCCGAAAATGGTATCTCAAGATAGTTATAATTTTTATTTCTCTTCTTTTGATGAAAGAATTTTTTCTGTAAACTCTCTTTATTTTTCTAGGAGGTTATATTCTTGTTATCCATTTTAAAGTTTATTAGTAATGATTTAAGAGTTTTACTGTGGTTTAGTTTGTTTTGTTGGAGAGTAGCTCCTTTTATATACAGGTTTTAAAAAAAATTATTATTTTTAAATGATGGAATAATTATACATCTTTATGGGGTACAGTGAAGTTTTGATAAATTTATATATCATGTGTTTATCAGTTTAGGATTCTTAGGTTATCCATTTTTCAAATATTTCTCTTTTCTGTTTGATGAGATCATCCAAAAATCATCTTTGGCTATTTTGAATTACACAATACAATACTGTTAACTATAATCACCTGCTGTGTAATAGAACACCAGAACTTACTTTTACCTGGCCGTGGCTTTGTACCTATTAACCAAACTCCATTCACCTTCCCCCAGCCTGTGGTAAACACCAATTAGTTCTAATGGTTCTTACTTACTCACATTTATATAACTTCTACCAAAACCATTGATTGGATCAGTACACTTAAACTTACTCCCATTCATTTTACTCTCTTCCACTATTCAGTGTTAGACAATATTTTTAAGTAATTAGTTCTATATCCTTAAATACATTTATTTAAATAAAAGCAACTTTTATTAATGGATTTCTTGTCTGCTGCTGTATCTGTTGACACCCCAGCTACCATAAATGATAGCATCAGTGAACTCTACCTCTCATTTTTTATCTCTTACCAATTTTTAACATTTGTGATATTTTACCATTAGCAGGGCATATGATATTTACTTTCCTTTGTCTTTCCAAGTCCCTACATCTGTTTAAGTGTTAGTTCTTCAATTAAATATTTTCCATGTTTACCAACAGTACTTTTGCTGTAAATTTCTCAAATCATCTTTTGGTTGGCCAAAATCATCCCTTAATATTTTATTCAGGAATTCTTTAGGGGGAAAATATTCCTTGAGTTCTGGTGTGTTTTATGCTCATTGTCTGTATACTTGAAGAATTTTGTAGATATCAAATTGCTAACTTTCTTTCTTTTAAAATCTTGAATGTTGTTCTACTATCTTCAGTTATTGAATGTAGCTGTTGAGAAATCTTACAACAAACTAATGTTTCCCTCCAAAAGTAGAATGATAATAGTTCCCAACTGGTCTGTTAGCAGTCTTGCCATATGCGTGTCTCAGCATTTCATTTAGCACCTGCCTTGTCTTCTTTCACTCTCAATAGTGATGATAAATTAGATGACTGTCCTATTACAGTGGCATAGTCCTTTGCATTCTTGACAGAGAGATTTCCAATAATTTTCTTGTATGTATTTATTTTGAAAAGTTCTGAGAAAAGTTTATAATACAACGTATCCACCCAAAGAATAGAGTCAGGTCTTCTTGATTTCTTGTAGTATCTGAAATTATACCTTTAAATCTGTTTTCCTATTATATTGCTTTGGTCATTAATTTGATTCTTATCAGTGACTATAGTTGTGATTATGTTGAGTCTTCTTTGCATGTCCCCTTTGACATTCCTTCCTAATCCTTTTAAAAGCCTTTTAAATTGCTATTATATTTAATTACATTGTATTTTCTTATTGTTCTTCACATTAATTGTCTTTTATGTTCCCTACAGTTTTTTTAACTTTCTGAAATGACATTTTCTTCTCTATTTTCCTTTATTTTCTAACTCACATTTAATTTTGTTTCAACATGCCTTCTCTGATTTCTCATACTGTTTCTTTTGTTCTTTCTCTAATGAAACTGATTTCTTTTTTTAATTTTTAGTTGTAGATGGACACAATACCTTTTTTGTTTGTTTTTTGTTTTTGTTTTTTAATGTAGTGCTGAGGATCGAACCCAGTGCCTCACACGTGTGAGGCAAGCACTCTACTCTTGAGCCACAACCCCAGCACCCCCAAGACTGATTTCAATTGGTTATCTAAATTTTTTAAAAAAATTTGTGCCAAAATATTTTGTCAAAATTTCATTCTGCATCATGATTTCATCTTAATGCATTTTCTTTTTTTGTTAATAAATATTGCTTTCCCTCCCTCCATCTTATTTTTTCTTTTTATGGGCAGGCCCCCTAACTTCAGGAAGGTGTGTATTTCCTGGTATTTTTGTGAGGAGCTAACGTAGAGCCCTTTTGCCAGGCCCCGTGCTGATTATCTCTTCCTCTGCACAGCTTCTGCCTGATCTCAGCTGGTTTGGGCAGCTCTCACATATATTTTAGCAACTGTTGATTAATGTCTCTCTTAAGATGCTGTAAAGGTTAACTTTTGCCTTTTTGTTGTTGTTTTCATCCTGCGTTAGGTTTTTGATGTCTTCTAAAAGTACAGATAGAATGCTGAACTCACTCTTTAAGGAAGTCTTACTGAGGGAGAGCCCAGTCATTGACCTAACTCTATTTTGTCCCTCTCTGCCTCTTTAATTTTTTTCCCCTTTCTGAGTTATCCGAAGTCATCCTCTCTTGCAGTTACTTTGGATTCTAGGAACAACAGGTCTGACTTTATGAAATGGATGGCAACTATACCCAAGCAATAGGGAGCCTCACAGAAAGGAATCACTCAATGATGAGTAAGAGCAATTATCCATGATGGGACTGAGGCTGTCCCCCGTTAAGCATGAGCAATCATCTCAAGATGGGAACCAAATTGCCCCCTCAAGAGACGATAGATTCCTGGGAGCTTCATGGAACCAGACTTGAGAACAATGATCAAGCAGATCCCAACCTGATTTCCTGCTTTGCCAGCTATGCAGCCTTGTAGCTGTGTAAACCCCTGGCCCTTGCCTTTGTTTTTCCTTTTCTATAAAACCTCAAAGTTCCTGTCAGTCCTTCAAAGGCAGATCTTAGGTCACCAGACCTTTCTCTGTTCTTCCTCATGTGGCCACACTGATTAAAGTTTCTTCCTGCATTTAACCATCACTCCTTTTCTTTTTGATTGGTATTTTGGGATAGGTGGCCCAGTCTAACCCCAGAGTGAGGACCTTGACTCTTAAACTCTAGTAACATTGTAGATTTTATTTTATTCTGCCCATAATTATGTGAAAAGAAGAAAATGTGAAGTTACATCCTGCTAATTCTAATTTCAATAAAGTCCAGTTTTACCTGAATCCAGAGGCCCACCTTTTGGCTTCTGTTGTCAAACTTCAAAAAAAGAAGGAACAAAGATGATTTAACCCTGTTGTTTGCAACATGCATATATATTCATTTTCATTAATGATTTTCAGTAGTTTCATCTTAGCAAAATATGTACTATGGTTTCCATTTTAAGATGAGAAAAATGTGATGTCACTATTTCTACTATGCTCTGTGGTAATAACTTAATATGTAGATTTTACAGGCCAGATGAGGATATTCAACATTATATAAGACCATACTTTTTTCATGAATTGAAACAAGATATTTGAAAATGAAACCCTGAGCATACCTTCTTCTTCCCATGCTCCAATTACTTTGGAGCACTTGATTTCAAATATGATCGATCAGTAGAACATCAAGTTTTTGGAGAAAATACCTCAGAACAATGAAAGAAATGCATGGGGTCTATTCCACATTGATCTGTATTATATATGATCGGGTTTTTCACGTGAGGATTTATTTGCTAAAGGAGTCCCCTTACCTAAAGAAATGATGCAAGACAACTACTTACCTACAGAATAAGGGAAATACATATCCCTGGCTTCTTTGTGGTAATTGCAGGAAAACCACATGTCCACACAAGTAATCTAATCTCTTTGTTTTTCTCCAATAGCTTAAAAAATGTATTCTGGTTTATAACTTATCTGTTAGTTCCTTGGGTTGCACCAAAGTTGAGTGTTAAGGCTTCAGTATGATTTACTCTAGAAGGAAAGAGGGACTGGGTGTCAGGCATTGGGGATGGTATAAGCATGGATGATATATGTGGGGAACTACATGCAATTCAGATTCACTGGAAAATTATGGGAAGGGGTTACATATTATTTCCTTGCTCCATATTTAGGAACTGGAAAAGATATTTTTTATCAATTAAGTGTGATCTCTATAGAGATGTGTATGTGTGATATGTATATATTTGGCTTATTGTGACTAATTGATGATACTTTCTACTTTCCTCTTTTTCTTACCTACGTTTTTCCTATTCACAACCTCTTGTAGCTCCCTTGGTGGAATAACTGAAAATAATGCAATTTTGAATTTGGGACATGGGAAAGAAAGAGCAAGAAGCTTTTCAGAGGTTCTAAAATCAGAGCTTGCTCATCAAGCCAAAGCAGTCACAACTTGGTATAGTGCCAGAAGAGGAAGGGCTTCTGCTCTGTATTTTTTCTTTTTTCTGCGCTGTATTTTTCCATCATCCTCTGACATCTTCCGTTCTTATCTGCCCTCTCAATACTCCATAGCAGAATCATTCTTGTGACACTTCCATCTGCTTCCTCTCCTTCCACCTCAATCAAGGAAGTCTTTGTGAATTTGAAAACACCCAATAACTTACAACAACTTGAAGTTGTCTGTCTAGTACACTGAAAGACAAAGTCATTGACTTTAGGACAGTCATGTATGGACAACCTTGGAAGAGCTAGCCTGGAATTTTCCTAAGTCGAGAAGGCTTCTAGACTCAAAGCCACCCTGGTTAATATCCCCTGTCACTTTATCTCTTGCATTACATAATTCCAGTTCTCCAACATCTTGTACTCCTGGAGGTAGGAACTGACCCAGCTCAGCTGTTTTCAGTTTTATTGGGCCCCAACCCTGCTGTCACTGCCATCCAGAGAAGTGTTCTTGAGAGGCTGGGGCAGGAGGGTTGAGGAATTACATCACACTGCGTGTAAACATCAGAATTTCTGGGGTCAAGGAGGTTAATAGCTTGAAAAATTCACATTTTCTGATAAAACTCCTCGAGGGAAGTTCTTACACTTCCCACTCCTACAGCTGACTGCAAGGATCACCCAGTTGGGGCTGTTTTCTTAATCTCGTGATGCTTTCCATGATGTGCCAAACAACAAACTTATTTTCACGAGATACTTAAATGTCATGAAGAGAGGAAAGGAAGAGCTTCTCAGAAAAACATCTCAAAAGTGGGTGGAAAAACTGCAGCGGCAAAAGCTGATGGTCCCTGACAATGTAGCTGGCTGCTGTCATTATAGGAAACCAAGGAAGAATTGATTATGAAAACTGTTGATATGGAATATTCTCTACTACTTTTCTTTACTACTTTACTGAGCCCAATGCTGATTGAGTCGTGTTATTGGTGAAGTCTACAGTTACTTTGATCATGAAGAATGTTCTTGCAGTTTCCCCTTGGTTTCAGTGAAGTCCCTATACTTAAAGTTATAGGGTTTAAGTTCCTAATAGTTAACATTCCCTCAGACAAAGTATCCCCTGCCACCTCCCACCCCCACCAGAGCTCATACTGAAAGTAAAACTTTAAATATAATTCTGTGATCTAAATGTAGATCACATTTGTAATCAGTTTATGAACTGGACCCAGCTTCTTGAGACAGATGAAATGTTTATTCCAGTAACCTCCCTTATAACATGTTGGCCAGTGCCGCAGTCTTGGCTGGGCACAGAATCACGAGTCAATCAAGCAGGAACAAAACTTTATTTTGAAAAAGCCGCTAACACTCTCAGCGCCAGCAAGTCAAAAACCGGTCCTCCCACGAGGGTGTCCGACCGGAACCGCGCGCCGACCGGAACCCCCCCGTCTCCTCCCACCTCCTCCGGAATTCCCTCCTACTATCCTTCCCCAACCAATGGGAACTCTCCAGCAGTCCCGTAAAGTCCCGTAACTTGAGTCCGGTAGCAGGCCAAGGTGAACAGCGGGAGTCCAGTTTGCATATGAATGTAAATTTTAACATAATCATCTCAGTGGCTAGCTGGCGTCACTTTACAACCAAAGGTGCCATACATCGTATATATGCTTGTGGCTCCTAGCAGGCCAGATTATAAATTACTTTTTCTGGGGTATACAATTATTTGAAACCTCTCATTCTAGTAGTAAAGTGTCAGTCCAGTTTAATTATTTAACTTCACATTTGACTCCTCCAGTTCTCCTGGTATCTCTGTGGAGGAGGGTAAGGGAGAGAACCTGGTTTTCAACCACGTTTCCTCCTCCCTTTTGAGGTCTTTGCTCTTTCTCTGTTGGGGATTAGTGAGAGGAAGGAAATGGAAAAGGGCAAAAGTGTTTTACTTTGCTGAACTTGCTGATGCTGCTTCTCCCTTAGAGATTGAATGTGGGCATGCTCAGTGTAGTCACCTGTCATGGATCTGTGCTGTGTGGTGGGTGTGGTTCTGGATAGAGTGTTCAGGTGGTATAGTGGATGCTCACGTGTAGCACTCCAATGGGTTTTTTTTGAAAACCTACAGGGACCTCCCACATTTCTAGGTGATATGGGAGATTTGTTTCTGGTTTTACCAATCCCATCATCCTCTGTTTTATAGCTCACAACACAGGTGCCCTGACCTACAGTTTCTGGCTGCTTAGTGTTTTAAGTGGAATTTCTTGCTCTTCAGTGGAATTCTAGGAAGTTTGGGTCAAATCTCAATTCTGTGTCTACTATAGAAAAATCTAGTACTATAGAAAAATCCCTCAGCTTTACCATGCTAAGTAATGGGAAAGTGGGCTAACTTACATTGTTCCTGCAATCACCATTGGCCTCTTTTACCCTCTCTGCACATTACCTCAACAGAATCAGGCATTGCAGTTGCAGAACAGATAATTGCATTAGACCTAATCCAGGGGGCAGTTGAGAGACTTGCCAACTTTACAAGTGATCCCTGTGGAGTCTGACTCCCTGGCATTCAGGAAAAATATCCTCCTCCCTTCCAGAAAGAGATATGGTCAGAGAATTCAATATTTCAAGGGATATTTGTTAGCTCCCTTGCAAATTCCTGAAGGAAATGGATGTGTGTAAGTAGAAAACTGAAAGGTAAATGAGTTTCCAGGAAAGGAACAAGAAAGTCAAGAATATGAGAGAGAACACAAGATGTTTTCCCTCTAGCTAGAATCAAAACTTTCTCTCTTCATCCAAATCCTCAATGATGTTCCTGGCAAGAAGCAGGCACCCTGTGAATGGATACTGACACCAACTACTCACTCCACAGAAAGACATCCAGAGTAATTGGGCTGGCTGTCTCTTGTGTACCAAAATGTTCCTTTATACACTTCACTTAACTATGATCACAAACTCAGATGATATTTTGGTGGACACCCTTTGTTATAGGTTACATCGGGCCCCACAGAGATCTCCACTGTCTAATACCAGAAAATTGTTAATATGTACCTCATATGGTAAAGGGGACTTCCTGAATGTGATTAAATTAATGATCTTGAGATACAGAGGCTATCCTGGATTCAGTGTAATCAGGGCCCTTTCAAGATGCATGCAGGAAAGGGTAAGGACCATGAAAGCAGGCATTAGAGAGATTAGGCAAAAGATAACCAGCAGTCTCTAGAATCCAGAAAACACCAGGAGCATATTCTCTGCTGAGGATTGTATCCTTCCGCCTCAGGGAGGAACACGGGCCTGTTAGTGCTCTCTTGACCCTGGGGCACTGAGACTGATATAAGACTCTGGAACTCCAGAATCATATTGTATCATTTTAAGGCACCAAGTGATTTGGTACAGCAGCAAAAGGAAACCAAATATATTTCTCATGTTCCTTGCCCTCTTGCAGGACGCACTTCATGTTCCAGAAGTTTCTTCTCTTCTGTTTCTTTCATTGCTCTGCATCTCTTCTACCTAAGTTGCATTCCTTCAGGTCTTTAACAAAGGTTCAAGTTCACGATCTTATCAATGATACATTTAAATGTCACAGCCTTTCCCTACACTCCTCAATTTTTACAGGTGGTATGTTGTCAATTCTGCATACCTACCTTCTTCACCTGCAACCAGAGTCTGATGGATTCAATTTTGCTGTTTGGTGTTTTGCGGACAAAACAGAAAGATGGGTTTTGTTGTTGTGTGGGGTTTTGTTTGGGTTTTCTTATCCTGGAGTTTCCCATGCAATGAAACATCCTTGCACAATGTCTTCCTTGCAATGAAAAATAGATACATTTCTCTTTTTTTCAGCAATAATGAGGAAAGGTCTGTCTCTAGTGTAAAATGAAAAATCTGAAAAGGATCCTATGAGTGTATTGAAACTTGGCTCGCCCTTTCTCACAGAATCTAATCAGTCTGAGTTAAAGGACAAATAGATTCAGTATCAACCTGATATTAGGCAACTGAGTGGAGAAAATGACTAACCTTGTCAGAGATTGAAACTTCAGGCCAAGTTAAGTTTAATTCTCTGCTATGCTTGTCTTTTGTTGTTATTGGAGGGCTGGGGCTGGAGCTCAGGGGTAGAGTGCTTGCTGGGCATGCGCAAGTCCCTCGATGTGATCAGACCCCAGTACCACAAGTAAAAGGGGAGGGGGGAAAGGTGTGAAAACTACTTTGGGTAACATTTATTTGCAATACCACATCTCTTTTTTTTAATTATTTTTGAGACAAGGTCTCCCTAAGTTTCCCAGGCTGACCTGATCCTTCTACCTCAGCCTCCCAAATAGCTGGGATGACAGATATGTGCCATCATGCCTTGTCTTCAGGTGGCCTTTCTGATGGCTTCTTGTCCCTTATTTTTTTTCTTGTAATTAAAAATAATAATGCAAGGCATATTTTAAAGTTGTGGGAATCCATATTCTAACAAGCAAAGGGATTATCTCCACAATGCCCTCCACAGGTATTAAGCATCTTCTTAAATGTCTCCAAACATGGCTTCATTGTTAGGCAATGCTGCCTTTGTGAGAGAATTCAAGGAAAGCTATAATGTTCTTCCTCCTTTGAACTAAAATTCTACATCTGACACATTTTGCTCAGATAAATGAATTATTCTGAGAAAATATGCATATGTGTCCATGTGTATGTAGATTGATTGATAGTTTTGTGCATTTAGATATCCTATTGAAGACATGCAAATGAATATTTTAAAAATGCTCCTGATTTTTAAAAAAGCCCAGATGCGTGCTGAAGCCTCCTGCCTTTCATAAATGTGGTCAAAGTTGGCCTAAATCCCAGATCCATAGCTGGTGACAGTTCAGAGCCCTCCCAGGATTTTTCTGACATCCTTGATTGAACTCTTTCTACTCTCAGTCCTCAAGTAATTCTGTCCTCCTAAATATCCACGTGCTGTCCTTAAGACACAGCACTCACCCCAGCCATTCCATGTGCTTCATAATTTTAGCTATAGATTTGGGGGAGGGGTCACAATACAGAACCTAAAGGATCCCATCTTCCCCTGGGTCAGCTCCCTTATCTTTTTCTTCTTTCTTTCCCCTTTTTCCTGATAGAATCATGAAGGTTCTCCCCTTGCCTCCTGATCCCTGTTGTGTTGCAGGCTTCTACAATTGGCTTGAGCAATTTCCTCAAAATAATCACAGTGTGCTCCTTGAAAGGAACACCAGTGGATAGATTTTGTTCTGTCTTTGGAACAAAGAAAGAGTGATCAATCATAGAGCCACCAAAGCAGGATAGAAATCGTCCTTTTCGTTTCCTCTTCCTTCCTAATTACTAGAGTAGGCAACGATAGATACCTCAAGTCTCATGCTGTCAAAGATGATGCCCAGTTCCAGACGGGGAGGGAGAGACCTGGAACCACCCACTGGCTTCACATGATTTTCACCTCAATCACGTGGCCTCTCTGAGCCTGGGGAGTTTACAGAGATTGGGGGATGATGGAATTATCTCAAATGCGTGGTGGAAAAAATGGAAAGGCGCACAGCACCATACAGGTGTGTGTTATGATGATTCCTATGATGTTCATTTCAAGAAACAGACCATGTGTACTTTAGTGCAGTTGTGGGAGAAGACTCACAGTTTGCATGCTTGATAAACTTGCCAGATTTAGCAACATCTTGGCTGCCTGCTTGGCCAGGAAACTCTATAAAGATTTGTTTTCTGGGGAGAGACTAAGGACTTCTTTCTTTAAGGCTTGAATTAGTGAAACTGTCCTTTCTGCATGTTTTTTTTTTTAATTTTTAAAAAATTTTTAACAAGTCCACCTCCAGTCCAGATGGCACCAGGAAGCACAGTGGCAGGACAAAATAACAAACAACAGCAATTACACTTTTCAAATATTCATCCATTTGTATGCGATTCAGGAGACTGGGAAATGTTTGAGGACAACTTCAAGGATAAACAAGATCAGTGAAATATAGAATATCTGTGACTCAGAGGCAGGGAATAGTGAAGTGACATTTATTTACGCAAGGATGGGATAAATAGTTTTATTTTTGAGTCAGTTTTCCAACTCACTTCAGCTAAGACCCACAGGAGGAAGGTGAGAGGAAGGAGCAGCTGGACGGGCACTCATCAAATCTGGAAGAACGCCAGGCTCAGGAGCAGCCCGGAATGGGCAAGGGAGGATGACGGCAGCTGACACCGAGTCCAGGAAGCAGTGACTTGTTTGTGCCCCCTGATCCTTTGTGCATACATTTATCAGTCAGGCAATCATCCTGAAAGCCACCATCCTCTCCCTTCTCCTCTAAGCTCATCCATGACCTAGTTACTACACATAGTAGCTTCACCTCCATTCATCATCCTTCTTTATTTTCTCTACAGCATGGCACACTGAAGACCCCATTTCACCAAATTCCCCTTTCTGTTGGCTTTTAGGCCAGGCCTTCTCCTGACCCTCCTCCTGAGTCCCTTGCCTCCTCTATCCCAGGTCTGTATCATGATGTATTTTGCTGTGTGACTCTGTTTCTTCTTCTCATAGCCCTCATTTCCTTGGAAACTTATCCAGCATAGATTTAGTTATCAGTTCTGTTTTAGACTGTTTTTTTTCTTTTGCTGCTATGTCTAAAATGACCCAGCCCAGATTAGCCATACAATAGGAAAAGTTTATTTGAGGGCTCATGGTTTCAGAGGTCTCAATCCATAGACAGCCAGCTTTATTCCTCAGGTCTCCAGGTGAGACAGAACAACATGGTGGAAGAGGATGGCAGAGAGGAGCAGTTCACACGATGATCAGGAAGCAGAGAGACACTCCACTCTCCAGATACAAAATATATACCTCATAGCCACACTCCCAGTGTACTACCTCCTCCAGCCATACCCTGCCTCCAGTTACTACCCAGTTAATCCCATCAGGGATCAATTCTCTGATTAAGTTTAAGATTATGATTCAATCATTGATCCTCTAAATCTTCTTGCATTGCT
Organism: Spermophilus citellus; assembly: GCF_964194105.1. Classification (NCBI taxonomy): domain Eukaryota; kingdom Metazoa; phylum Chordata; class Mammalia; order Rodentia; family Sciuridae; genus Spermophilus; species Spermophilus citellus. Next base: position 73,346,985 of record NC_138187.1, on the reverse strand, counting down.
GTACATATGAGCTTTTGGGGGACACCACATCTAAACCATAACAGTTCTACTACTCTCAAACACTATAGCTTCACCCCTGATTTCTTTCTCCACTTTGACTAGTTTGAAAAATCCACTGACAGCCATTCAAATGAGGTATCTCATCACATTCCCAATTCATTATTTTTTTAAAAAAAAGTAAACCCGTCCTCTCCTTCATGATCTTCCTGCGCCATGTTCTTTGTCTCTATTAATAGCACCATTGTTCCCACCCCTGCCCACTCCAAAATCCTTTCTCACCTAACATTAGTGCCTTAATTTTATCTTCCATCTTTCCATAGTCACTCCTCCCATCCTCCCTCTTTTCCTCCATCCTCCACCATCTCTAGGTCTCTCTTTCCCCTCTCATTAGCTAACCGGGTGCCAAGATATGTCAATTTTGTCAGTTCAGTTTTTTTAAGTCAGTCTCCATCTTTTTGTTTAAACTGTGATGATCCCAGAACAGATTCACTCAGTCCAATTATGTCTGTTTTTAATTATAGAATATTTTAAATTTAAAACTATAGAGATAAATTTAAGAGCTATCTGTAAAAAATACCCAGATACTGCAAATATTAATGTTTTACCATGTGACTATGGAGATTTTTAAAAAAGACATAAAGCATGGAAAATCATTCTTTCATCTCCATTACTATCACTACTAGACATGCCCTTCCCCATCCGCAGAATGAATAACCATTCTAAAATGGGAAAATATCCTTGCAATCAGTTTGATAGTATTAAGAAATGTAGATACATTAACAATATAGAGTATGGTTATATGAATTTTTCAAAATTTCATGAATGATAAATTAAACCTATCCTTCTGCAACTTGTTTATCATTTCACATTATTCTTGAAATGATTCTATAAATATTCTCATTTTAATTAAAGTATCAATTTTAATTAAATGATTATACCAAAATATATCCATTTGTTTATTGATAATATTTGAATTTTTCCCAGTTTTTTTCTCAATATCAGAATTCTTCGTATACTTACTAAATTTTATTTTGGTCATATACCCAGAATTGGAGTTACTGGACACACATTTGTTCAATTTTACTAGAAATTATTACCAACTGTTCTTTTTTGAACATATTTTTTAAAGAGAGAGGAGAGAGAGAATTTTTTAATATTTATTTTTCAGTTTTCAGTGGACACAACATCTTTATTTTATTTTATGTGGTGCTGAGGATCCAACCCAGCGCCCCGCGAATGCCAGGCAAGCGCATTACCGCTTGAGCCACATCTCCAGCCTTACCAACTGTTCTTTAAAAGAGATAGATCAAAAAACATTTCTACCATCAATATAAAAATTCTATTCCAGGATATGATTACCCAATTTGATGTTATCAGTCATTGGATTTTTTTTTTTTTTGCCAATTTGACCAATACAAAGATATATCTGATCATTATTTCAAATGACATTTGCATGAATCCTGGTGATATTACATGATAATACATGTATGTATTGGATTTTTAGATTTTGTTTTCTACATTTTGCCAATAAGTATCACTTGATTTTTAAAAAATGTGTTTACTTATTTGTTTATTTACTTATTTATTTCTTGCCGCTGAGGATTTATCCTAAGGGCGCTTTACTACTGAGCCACATTCCCATCCCTTTTAGTTATTTTGAGACAGTCTCAAAATAAAAGGCTTCACTGTGTTGCTCAGGCTGGGTTTAAACTTGCTACCCTCCTGTCTCAGCCTCCCAAATCACTCAGATTATTGCTCCACTGTGCCTGATGCTTGGTTACTTTTTTGAGTTTTGTGTTTTTCTCCTTGATTTGTAGGAGTTATAAAAAATGTGTAGAAATTTTATGTCATCTTTATGCTATCAATTTCTAACTTGTTGTTTTAATTACACTTTGCATGATTCTTAGATTTCCTGTTTTCTTTCATGGCCTAGTATTCATATGCACTTGAGAAGAACATTAATTCTGTTGTTAATGAGTGGAATGTTGTATGTCAATTAGATGATGCTGGCTCATGGTGTTGTTCACATAAATAGTTTTGCTGACTTCTGACTACTTGTTACATAACTGAGAGAAAAACATTAAGTTTCCATTATAATTTTGACCTTGTCTGTTTGTCTTATAAATTTTGTATGATTTTGCCTCATGATTTTTTGATGCATTGTTGTTAGGTACATATATGTTTTAGATCATTTTATCTTTTTGGTACATTGACTTTATGTTGCTAAATAATATTCATCTTTATCCCTTAAAATATTTTTGCTGTGAAATCAAATTTATCTAATATCAATATAATCCCCTTAATTTGATATGAGTTATCCATTGAATGGTTTATTTTATAACAACCTTTCTCTTTTTACTTTATCTATATTTTTATCTTTATAGTGGGTTTCATATAGATTATATACAATGGGTTCATTTAATTTTTAATCCAATGTGACAATCTATCTTTTAATGAATGTACTGATATTATTTATATTTAATGTAATGATTGACCTTATTGATGGAAAAATATATCATCTTTCTAGGTTTCTTCTATCTCATCTGTTTTTTGGTCTGACTCATATTGGATTGAGTAATTTACTATTATGTTTTTATCTCCTCTATTAGCTTGTTAATTATATAGCTCTCCAAAGACATTATTCATTATGGAGCTCACAATGTACATCATCAATTACAACCTTTCTTCAAATATTATACAATTTCACATGTAATGACCCTTAAACAGTATTCTCACAATTACTCATTTATATTTTGATTGGTATTATGATTGTTTATTACACATTGTGTACAAAATGCTAACACAGTAAACCACTACTTTTTTTTTAGAGTTTCATAGTAGAGAAATTTAAATAAGAATGTAGTGAACTTCACATACACTTTCACTGATGCCACTTCCTGCACTCTTCATGTCTTTATATCAATCCCCCTTTTTGTCTGGTATTATATTCCTCCTGCCTGAAGAAATTTAACATTTCTTATAACACAGATATTCTGGTTATGAGTTTTCAATTTTTGTTGCTCTGAAGACTTAGTTTTTGACTAACGACTTCTTCATTATCCTATAATTATTGAAAGATTATTTTAACCAAGTATAGAAATTGTAGTTGGCATTTTAAAAATTTCAGCACTTTAAAGATCTGTCAACAGTCTCCTACCTTTGGATTGTGTCAATTTTTGCTGCTGATAAGTTCCTCATGAGCATTGTTAATTACCATGACCATGGTTTTTATTTCTGCATTGCTGTTTGGTCTTTCTTAGGGAATTTCAGCATGGACAAGGTGTTGCTTTTTTTTGGGGGGGGGAGCTTTTTATGTAAGGGTTTTACTTTAGCCAAGGTCACTTTCAGTGCATCCTTAGATTAAAATTCTTCAATGGATGCTTTATGTATTGGGTGACAACTGCATTTGCTACCTAATTGTTATTATTCCTATTTCACCTTCAGTTTCAGGCTTTCTCTGTGACCTCAGATCTCCAGTGAATTCAGAAAAGGTGACAATTTCATAGCCTTATCCGTCTTCTTATTGCAAGGGTGATAGCCATATTTTTTCCAGCTTTCTACATCTCAAGCAAAATCCCTAAATATTTAAGTCTCTCTCAAACCACAAGGTTTGTCCAGAATATTTTGAGAGAGAATGCATAATGGATTGATGAGCTGTATTTTGCAAATGTTTGTTCAAAGGCCGAAACTTTAATAGGTACCACTATTGAAAGTGATCTGATAATAAAACAAAGCTGTAAAATTAATAATGGATAATATTTGTCAAGTGCTTAGGTACAATGCAAAGTGTTTTACATTGCTCTCAATTTCATTTAGGTTTCTTCCTATCATTATAAGATAAGAAGTGATATGATCTCTACCTTACACATGAAGAAACCAAGATTCAGGAAGCAGGTGACCTGCCCAATGTCACTCAACTGTAAAAGGTTCCATCATATTAGAGAGACCCTGGTCTTAACTACTGGGCACCACAGTTTCCTTTGGGTGATGTCAGGTTACTTTTTCTCTCATGAAAGGTGATCTCTCTTCCCATGTTTTCAGTGTTCCTTCTTTGATATCCTTTAAAGGAACAAAACAAATGCATAATGTTTTGGCCCAAGTAACATTTCTATCACTGGTTTTAAATTTATTTCTGTTTTAAAAGAGATTGATGAATTGTCTGCCATTTAAATCTTACCTATTACACACTATATAGTATAAAGTTTGTAAAAGTTTTGAAATAGGGGTACAAAAAGTTCCTATTTTTATTCTCTATTTTTATTCTAAAACTATCATGTTTATCTCTCAGTTTTAGGAGAGTTGGTCTCCTCATAAATTCCATCACTCTCTTGCTTCTATTTCTGTCTAGCAAATTATTTCTTTATTCACGAGGCAATAAAAGGTCACTGGAAAGAAGAATATAATATTCACTCATAAAATAAAGTTAAACAGTATTTAGCATTTATATCTTTCCAGTGTAGTAAACAAAATATGGTTTATTTGACTCAATGAAGACCTATGATACCAAAAAAGATAAATCTAATGATTTGTTTGAACACAGGAAGATAAATCTTTCACAGCATGCCCTCGGTGATGACATGCTGCCATTGTCCTAGATTTTTGTAAAATTAGATAGAAAGGCAAAGCAGGCCTGGCTCTTATTCCAAACATCCAGACACTGGTCTGGTGCTACTGCCTAAGGAGACCAATTGAATACGTGCAAATTATGTTTTGTTTATTTACTTTTGCTTTTTATGCTACTTATTGAAATGATATTGACATGATGTATTATATTTGCAAGTGATGATAGAAAAAGTAAAGATCAATTGCTCTTTTTAATTTGCTTTAATTTCAGTGGGTATCAGAAAGAATGTAAAATTCCCTGACCTTTCTTTATGCATATCATGAGATAATTATTTCCTTTTTTAAAAAAGACAAGCAGATCTGTGATTGAAAAAATTTTGCAAGTGCATTAATAAAAAAGGGTTGGAGTTTAATATAAATGCTAATTTCTTATTTTTATAAAATTTCTATACATTTTACTTATAAAAATATTATGAAAAAAAATTGGCTCAGGAAAAAGTTTGTTTATAGCTTCCAATCAATTTTGTTGCCATAATTAAAATAATACAATTATAAAGTATATTAAGTTAGCATCTTAACAATTCAGATACCAAAACAATGCATTTTTTCCTTATGAACTACATGGTTTGAAATATTTTTATGCAGAGTTCTCTCTTACAGGAAGAGAGGAGAAAACTGGGGGAATAAAAGGGAACAAAAGCATTAGAAGTAAATATTAAAAACTATACAGGACAAGTTTTTGTACCCTGTCCCTCAATCTAGTTGTTTTCAAGAGATTTTGATACAGAAAGTGTAAATATAGTTTCAAAATGTGCCAATTTCCTCCAAACTTATTCACAATAAAGAATTTCCATCTAGTCCTACTCCATTGCTTAGTCTTTTTTTCTAATTTATTTTTTTTTAAATTTTGTTTTTCATTATCAAATAAAAATCTTGTCTCTTGCTTTTATAAGCCTTTCATAAAAGATTCTGTTCACTGAATGACAGAATCTGGCCTTTTCTTTTTATCTCTCTAATTAAAATAGTGCAACCTGGGGAAGCCATCAGTTAACTCTTGGTAAATGGCATTTATTTTGATCTCCCTTTATGGAAAGAATAATGGTGAAGGAAACAGAAATGTCCTGGTCCCTAAAATTAGATATAAATTCACAAATATTCAACCTACAGAATCTTCTGGGCCTTCAGAAATGGCACCCAGTAATTTATTTCGACATAAATCAACTTGCTTTCACTCTACAGCTAAGCTGTGCTGAGCTCATTTTTCAAAGGAACTTAACAGTTCAAGATTGTTCATGTGCTCTAGAATCTTACAGTTCTATATTTTCTTTCTTAACTGACTTCTCTGAAGTTTGAATCAAAGACCATACATCATGGTATAACTCCACCACTTAAGAGAATTATCCTTCTGGATACTATTTTGAATTTTCTGCCCTCTGCTCAACCTTATTGTTAATGTGGTTGTCTGGGATTATGAGGACTTGAGGTGGGTTTATTTCCTTTTTTTAAAATTTCCCCATTGAATAAAAGTCTTTTGCTCTATTATTAAAGGCATAGGCAAGATCTTAGTACCTGCACAAACTACTGTCTATATATTTATTCCTATGTCCTAGGGCATCAAAAAGCATACCTATAATCCCAGTGCCTCAGGAGGTTGAAGCAGGAGGATTACAAGTTCAAAGCCAGCCTCAGCAATTCAGCAAGGCCCTATGCAACTCTGCGAGACCCTGTCTCTAAATAAAATGCCAAAAAAAAAGTGTGCATGGGGGGCTAGGTATGTGGCTCAGTAGTTGGTCAAGTGCCCCTTGAGTTCAAGCCCAGTACCAAAATAAAATAAAATAAAATAAAAAATAAATAAAAGCCATGAGTAATGGACACATTGACCTAATAATGAATGCTTGTTAAAAGATTGCTTTTGATATGCACTAGCATTAATAAATAATGTCAAGCAAACAGCATAATCAACTCAGGCTTAATGAGCATCTATAAATATTATGACTGCTTGAGTGTTTATAGGATAATTAAGAAGGGATTGCTCAAGAAATTTAATTTCTAGTATAAAAAGGCCAGGCAGATGTTTAAACAGGCAATGTGCATTTAGGTGGCTCTATATACTATTCATTTCAGAATAAGTGATAAAATATACCTACTGTACAAGTAAGAAAAGAGTATGTGGTAATTTTGTTGGTAGTAGTCAATCTGTAAAAGTTGTTTATCTAAAAAAATAAGTGGCCAAAGTGACTTTATATAATATAAATGAAAGTTCTCTGATTTGGAAAGTAGCAATTTTACTAAAAAGGAGTGCCATTAAACATCACATAATCTTAATCAACTCAATTGACTTTTCTAGAATTTCTATGGATTGTTCATCCATAAAATAAGTGGTTGGGTCTTATGTCCTGCAAGGTTATTTTCAACTTCATATTACAAGGAGAAAAAAGCTAATAGAATAGAATCAGAGAGTCCTTTGGATATAGACAGACCAGACACTCTCCCACCAAGATAATAATATTTTCCTTTTTCCTAGGCCTTTTACAAAGCCTCCCAAAATACAGAACTTAATTATAGAAAATCTGTAGGTATCTGAGGATAACACTGAACATAATTTAGGTCACCCCTCCTTATCTGATAAATTTTTAGCTTATTTTAAACGTGGTTTCAGGTGTACAACATACTAGAACTAAGCAAGGCCTGTGTTTGACTTATAGGATGTTGTGGATTCAGGGCAAGAGTTTGGACTTTAGAACACAGTGGACCATGATTTAATCAAGATTTGATTTCACCACTTTTTAGTTACATGCATTTCAGTGAGATACTTAATCCCTCTAAATATACTCTATTTTAAAATGGGTTTAATGATGTCTACTTTAGAGAGAACCAAAGATAAAATAAAATATGTAAATTTAATGTTATGCCTGTCACTTAGTAGGTACTCAAAAACCATGAATTCCCTTTAGTAAAGTTAAAGATTAACATTTTGAGAAAAAACCTTTTTTTTTTTTTGGCTGCTTACCATTGTATTTTCTTACAGGTCAGGATGAATTCTGCTGATAAAAATGATTGCTTATAAAAAGAAATGAAACACAGTTGTAAATATGAACAAAATATTTCTATTTACAGTATCATCAAAAGAATAAAATACTTAGGGACACACTTCACCAAAGAGGTAAAAGGCATGTAAAATTAAAACTATAAAACACTAATGAAAGAAACTAAAGAAAATATAAATAAATGGGAAGACCTACTGTGTTTTGGGATTGGAAGATTTTTAATATTTTTAAATATTTCCATACTTCCCAAAGCGATCTATATATTCTATGAAATCCCTATCCAAATTCCTGCAGCATGTTTTATAGAAATAGGAAAATAATAATAAAATTCATATGGAACCACAAAAGATCCTACATAGCCAGAATAATACTAAGAAAGAGTAAAAACCTCACACTTCCTGAAGATATAGAAATTAAAATAGTATGGTATTGGCATAAAAATAGACATTTAGACCAACATAACAGAATATAGAGAGACAAGAAATAAACCATACATCCAACTTCAACAAAATTGTAATGTGCCACTTGAAATTTTGTTAAAGGGGTAGATCTCCTGTTAAATGTTCTTATTATAATAAAAAAAGAAAAACAAAGGAAGCCTACCCACAACAGAAAAAAGGAAAAAAAAACTAAATAATCTGATTTAAAAGTGAACAAATGATCTGAATAGATATTTTTCAAAAGAAAACATATAGTGACCAACAAGTATGTGAAAAAATGCTCAACATCATACTCATCAGGGAGAAAAAGAGATATCATCTCGCGGGAGTTACAACTGCTATATCAAAAAGACAAAAATAATAAATACTGGTGAGGACATAGAGAAAGAGAAACTCACATACACTGTTGGTGTGAATGTAAATTAGTATAGCCATTCTAAAGAACAGTATAGAACTTCTTCAAAAACTACAAAAAGGACTATCACATGATCCAGTTATCCCACTGCTAGGTAGATATCCAAAGAAATTGAAAGCAGTATGTCAAAGAGACACATGCATTTCCATGTTTACTGTAGCATTATTCACATTAGCCAAGATATGGAATCAAACCCAGATGTCCATCAAAAGGTGAATGGTTAAAGAAAATGTGGTACATATGGAACATGAAATGCTATTAAGCCGTGAAATTCTGCAATATAATGGATGAAACTAGAGGACATCATGTTAAGTGATAGAAATCAAACAAGAAAAGAAATACTGCCCGTTTTTACTTGAATTAGGAAGCTAAAAAGTTGTCCCCATAGGAGTAGAGATTAGTGGTTACCAGAATCTGGGAAGGATGAGGGGATAAGAGTCAGAGGACAGTTAATGGTTATAGGGGTACAGCTAGAGAGAAAGAAAAACTTCTAATAATGTATACCACAGTACGAGAACTGAGGTTGACAGTAAGTAAGTAAATATTTCAAAACAGCTGGTAGAGACATTCTAAATATATATCCATATATATGTGTATTTAGATAGATCATATATATATGGTTTACAGTTTATATATATTGAAATATGACTCCATAGATATCATCATGAGTCAAATATTTTTTCATGTGAACAAAAAAGACTATCAGGTCCTATTCTATTCTACTTGCCCATGAGTGAAAAAGAAAAAACATCTTCTGTTAATCTGTGATTTATTGAAAATACCCATCCACTCAAGCAGTAACCAGAAACTCCTACCTTGATATCCCAGGCAGATTTTGCCTCAATTCCCAACCATGTCAGAGTCTCCATTAGGACACTTGGGAGACAGCGGCTGTCAATCCCCCTGGAAAGAAGAGTGTCACAGAGATTTGATGTTATCTCATTGAACAATTTAGTGCCTCCTGAGGGGAAGTGAATCATAATAGGTGGCTGCCTATGAGCTGTGTGGGGTTAGCAAGGGAGGCCACCCATGAAATGCTGATTTGATTGCCGAACTCCATTTGTCATTTCCCATAGATCTATGTGAAAAGATGTCGAGGTCACTAAAACATAGCTTGCTTATAATGTTTCTATCAGGTGAACACAGTTCTCACAGGAACAGTACGTGTAACATTTTTTGTGCCTGATTAAATTTCAAAAGCCTCTTCATTCATGCCTGGAAAAACACAATTTGAGATAGGACCTCCTGAAAGGTGCCTATTAACCCTGCTAATGAGCAGGTATAATTTTTGCCACTTGCAGATGACATTCAATATGGCTTTGGGCTCATATTTCAGAGGACATTTCCACATGCGGTTCATTCTAGCAGAAGAAATACTTCCTGACTACTGACCCGAAGTAGTTGGCCAGGATGCGTGTGCTCCACAGCAGATGCCAGACTGGCCTGAGTCATCCTTGGGGGGTTTTCATAAAAGTAAATCCTTTATCTGGGAAACTAATCTCTTGTGGTGTTTGACCAACCCTACTCATGGCAAGGGCATAAATGTCTCTGCCTTGTCTGCAACTTCTGCAGAATCTTCTATTTTCTCTGTATTATCCAGAGGGTGCTTCCTCAGGCAAAGACTGAAATTTACCACTAAGTTTCATGAAATAGCACACTATCAACCTTCAATAAAACATTTGTGATGAATGGTCAACAAATACATGAAAAAAATGTTTAACATCTCTAGCAACTGGAGAAATACAAATTAAATCTACACTGTGATTCCATCTCCAGCCAGAATGGCAATTATCAAGAGCACCAGCAATAAATGTCAGTGAGGATATGGGGAAATGGATACAATCTTACATTGTTTGTGGGAATGCTAATTAGTGCAACTACTCTGGAAAGCAGTATGAAGGCTCCTCATAAAACTAGGAATGGAACCACCATTTGACCCAATTATCCCACTCCTCAGTATCTAAATATATCCAAAATATTTAAAATCAGCATACAACAGTTACATAGCCACATCAATGTTCATATCACACAATTCACAATAACTAATCTATGGAACCAATCTATATGCCCCTCAACAGATGAATGGATAAAGAAATTGTGGAAAATTAGCCATAAAAAAGAATGATTTTATGACATTTTCTGTTAAATAGGTGGATCTGAAGACTCTCGTGCTAAGTGAAATAAGCCAGTCCCCTAAAACCAAAGGTCTAATGTTCTCTGTAATGTGTGGTTACTAATCCACAGCAAGCAGGGGTGGTGAAGAATAGAAGCTCATTGGATTAGACAAGAGAGAATGAAGAGAAGGGACAGGGGTGGGAATAGAAAAGACAGTGGAGTGAATCTGACATAACTTTCCTATGTACATATATGGATATACCACCAGTGAATCTCAACATGTACATCCACATGACTGGGATCAGACCCTAATTAGAATACAATATAGTCCTTGCTTGTATAAATATATCAAAATATACTCTACTGTCATGTATAACTAAAAAGAACAATTTTTTTTTTACAAGACTATCTCAGGTCATCTATGGAAGCTCTTTGCCCTCATCCATCTAAGGTATTAGTGTCTCCATATTACCAAAGAGAGGACTTCCTTCTAAAGAGGTGAATTTTCCTAGGTTACAAATAAAATGAAGAAATAGAAATATTAATCCCTGCATGTTATACTCCAGCACAAGTTCTTGTTTATTTAAGCAACAAATATTTTATTGGGTAAAGAATGCAAAGGAATGTCTCTACTATGGAATATAAGAGAAAGAGCAGCCCCACTTTTTGGATAATGTTACAGGCTATGAAAAGTTTAAGAAATCACAGAGAACAATTTCTGAAATAGTACATAAAACTCATTTGTTTTCTAAATGCTTTAGCCACATTATTTCTGAATTGAGCTTTGAACATGGAAAGCATGTTAAATATTCACAATTCTTAGTCATTATAACAGTTTAAGGCATGCATGAATCTCATGCTTTTGTCTATGAAGCTAAACTTTTCATGTAAGTGAGAGAAGTTCCTATGCCTGGGAAAGAAACACATTAATGAAATGACCACTAGGTTTTGTATGGACACCATTCACAGGATTTTGGATGAAAAGTAAAATATGTAACTTACAGTGACTTTGAGTTTAAAAACTGTCTTGATAGCTTTAATATTTTAAATTCAACAAACATTCATTGAACACATGGACAAGGCACTGGAGAATACAAAAATGCATAAGATCCATTCTCACTTTATCACTGAATTGCAAGTTCAAGAATATTCTTCACAGAAGGTAGGAGATAATAAGTGCCTAAGAAGGTAAAAACAAAGTGCTTTGAGAACACAGGAGAAAGAGACTGTATCGTCCCCCAGGAGAGTCAGAGAAATATTTATAACAAAGTGGCAATTGAGCTGAGCCTGGAAGCATGGCTAAACTTTTATTAGAAGGAGATGAAGAATATTCCAAAGGATGAGAGCAGCAGGAACAGAAAATCATGGAGCACGTCCTCTGGTTACTGGTATGGAGATTAGTAGAGTGAGAGTAATAAGAGATAAAACCAGGGGAGTACATCATCGCTACCTGCAGAAATTCTTTGTGAGTGTATTAAGGACTCTGACCTTTGTAATGCAAGCAGTGAGGAATCACTGAAAATTATTTAGCAAAGGAGTGATGTGATCAGAGCCTCAGAGCCAGATCTAGCAAACAGCACTCTGCAGCTAGTGCAAGACAATGGGAGGGAAGGAGCCTGAAACAGAGCTAGGACAAGAGTCTATTATAGTAGACTTACCAAGAGATAAAAGGAGACTAAACGAAGGCCAACGGGAAAAGAAAGAAAAGGACTGTTGAAAGTCAGGGTGGTTTACAGGTTTAGACACTGCTTTTGCCCATGCATGATGCCTGTGTTCAGATGAAGAGTATTCACTGGACAACTAAGCAAGAGGTGCTGCATTAGGGTATGAAGGTGTGACTGCAAGCTGATGTGACTGCGTCTAGGAGCTTGAAGTCTAGGACGGGACAGAGGCAGGTAAACATGTAACAGTAGCATCAGAGATATGAATCGTATATAGAAAACTGAAAGAATGTCCCAGGAAAAAGGAAGAGCATGTGGGAAGTTCAGAATGAGAAGAGTGAGAGGCCACATTTGAGGAAGAAGCAGTTCAACTTGGCTGAAGCCTGAGGCAGCAAGGTGTTCCTTTAAAAGCACCTAGCACAACTGAGGAAATGGACTCAGAAATTATTTTTTGATCATTTAAATTTAAATGTCACATATGTCTAGGAGCTACCATTTTGTAAGGAGCAGATGTGAAACACTGGATTGTAAAATTCACTTTATCTGAAAATAAGTAACAACGTCTTTGACTTATCAAAGATTTATCCCATTTTCTTCTCTCCTTTGGCACAAATCACTCAATTATTTTTCCTCTAAACCATTATAAGATGAATTAAAAAAGGGGATATAATTATAATAATTTTTATAATTATTAATAATCATCATAATAATTATTATAATTATAATAATATAATATTATTATCTATAATATAATTATTATTATATACAATATAGTTATTATATATAATATACTCAATGTCATTATATATAATATAGTTATTATCATTATAATATAGTTATAATTATTATATATAATTATAATGTGATCATAATTATTATGTAATAATAATTATAATTATTTGAAGCTCTCGTAGAACTCGGCTGAGAATCTGTCTGGTCTCAGGCTTTTCTTGGTTGGTAGGCTTTTGATGTCATCTTCTATTTCCTTGTTTGAAATTGATCTGTTTAAATTATATAAGCCACATCAATGTTTATAGCAGCTCAATTCACAATAGCTAAACAATGGAACCAACCTAGGTGCCCTTCAACAGATGAATGGATAAAGAAAATGTGGTAAGTATACACAATGGAATGTTACTCGACCTTAAAGAAGAATTAGGTAAATGGGTGGAACTAGAGAATACCATGCTAAGTGAAGTCAGCCAACACCCCAAAACCAAAAGCCAAATGTTTTCTCTGGTAAGCAGATGCTGATCCATAGTGGAGCAGGAGGGTGGGGGAATGAAGGAAATTTGGTTTGTGTAGAGGGGAGTGAGGGAGGGATGGGGCGGGGTGGGGTGGGAAGGACGACAGAATGAGACAGACATTATTACCCTGTATACATGTATGATTACACTACTGGAGTGACTCTGCACCATGTACAGCCAGAGGAATGAGAAGTTGTGCTCCATTTGTGTACAATGTGTCAAAATGGATTCTACTGTCATGTACAATTAATTAAAACAAATAAAAAATAATGAATGCATAATACTTAAAGAGGTGAAGTGGTGAGAAAGAACACAGTGTAGGGTTTGAATTGCTCCTGGTACTTAAGTAGATGGATGTATGATGAGGTTCTTACTTTGCTAAGATAACTAGTTATTCTGGTTATGTGGCTTCCGTGCCCAATTATAGATCAATGGAGAAATGTAGATCTTTTCTATTGGAAAATGTTAGTCTACATTAAATACCGATCTGATTTTTCCACACACAAGTTTTTCCCACTCCCCTCCCCGAATTGTAATCCAGAGTCTGAACTCTTTTTTAGTTGTTTTTTTAACATCATGAAATCACATATATAAAATCCTGTGTAGCCCCTCACTTGTACAATTTAAAGAGCGTGAATGGAAAGAATACCATAGCCCAGCTCAAGAAACATCAAACTATTAAAATTTTAGGAGCACCAAGTATGACCATGTCTTTCCCCTCAGAGTTAAGTGGTATTTTATGTTAATCACTCCTATTTCTTTTATAATTTTATTTCATATCTCAACTCTAAGACATTTTACCTGCGCTCTGATAATGTAATACTTCTGTGCATTTCTCTTTCTGTTAATGAAAGATTTATACATGATGACAAAACAGATTGATTTCATTTTTAACACTTGCATAGTATTTCTTTGTTCAGATATTCCAAAATATATTGACCCAGACTTCTCTCCTTAAGTTTTGTGGCTTTTTTGTTTGTTTGTTTTGCTGTATTCTGCTATCACAAACCATACTGGTATGAACCGTTAGGATACATTTCTCTGTTAATCTCTCAAATGGCTGAACATCTAGAAACTAACAACAAATTTTCTCCAGTCCTATCTTTTCATGAGTATTTGTTTTTAAGCAAGTAGCCCTGAAAAGATGGAGACTGTGATTTGCTCATGAACTAATTTGTTTACATTCCCAAATAATAATGGTAGAGGCCTTCCCTTCTCAAAGGCATTCCAGCCTAATAAAGAGAGAGATGCTCCCTCTTCTCCCCAGAGAGATTTGTTTACATTTCAACCTAATAACCATAATCTCTGTCTCTGGGTGGACACATAGGTTTGCTAGCAGCCCTTGTATAAAATCTGTCTCTTAATCTCAGAGTTCCTCTCTATAATGCATTCCCATGGCTTATATAGGCAACAGGTAACACGTGGCCCTCATCACACCACTCTATGGGATTAATGGCTATAAGGTTGCTCTGTTTCTTCTGCTATGAAAAATAAATCATATTTTGCTTCTAATGCTGTATCTGTGAAACTAACAAGTTAGTTTGCAAGCAGGATGGAAGCTCAAAACTTTGCAACAGTTCCTCACTTGATGGTTTAACATGAATGTTCATGAGTATGTCTCTGGGAACATGTGTTCAAAATGTCTTAGGGGATACACCTAGATAGAGAATTGCTTGGTTATAATTTACCATATGCCATGTTGTTTTTTAAAGCAGTAAAGCCAGTTTACACTCCCACTCAACAATATGAAAGTGATTTTCGTTCTGTGTCTTCATCAATATTAGGCAGTTATGGTTAAATTGTTCTCAATCTCTTTGGTGTAAGTTGACATTTTATTGAGGTTTTAATGTGCAATTCCCTGACCTAATGCAGCTACTGCTACATATTGTAGCTACTATTGCTTCCTTATTCAAGAAAGGCCAGTTCACCATTTTGTTCTGTGGTTCTTTTGGGTTGATTATCCCTGCCTAGTTAATATCTAGAAGTTTTTTATGTATAATGCAGACTGGTCATTTGTTAATTGTATGAGATGAGAATATTCTTCAGTTTTTTATTTTCATTTTCTTTACCATGCTTTTTTTTTCTTTTTTTTTCTTTTGAAACAATACATCTTTCTTATTTTTTTTCTTTTTTCTTTCTTTCTTTTTTCTGTGGTTCTGGGGATTGAACCCAGGGCCTTGTGCATGTGAGGCAAGTACTCTACCAACTGAGCTATATCACCAGCCCCTTTACCATGCTTTTTGATAGACATGTTTTACATTCAATGCAAAAAATAAGCCAAAGTTTATTATTATTACTATTTGTGGTTTGGCATCTCATTTAAAAATTATTTCCTCCTTTTCAGATTCTTGAATTACAAAATTTTTTTTTTTTGTTTCTTGTCTTTTGAAATTTTGTTTTAAATCATCGAGCCATCTAGAATGGACTTCTATGTATCGTCTGAGGTCAGAATCCACTTTAGTTTTTCCCATGTGCATGAGAAACTGTCAGAGTGCCATGTGTTGGATTGTTTATTTATCCTCCTCCACTGATCTACAATACCAGTTCTGTCACCAGATTTTGACAGACAAGTGGGCCTGGTCCAAGGCTGTTGGGTTCCACTGGTCTATTTGCCACCCTCAACCCCAAAGCTTCACATTACTATGGTGAAATAGTTATCATAGCCTTACAATAAGTCTTGTTAACTAAAATGGAAGCTTTGAATTTTTTGTTCTTTTTCAAATATATTGCTTTTCCAAATACATTTTAGAATCAGCTTGCCAAGTTACATGAAGAAAAGCAACTATCTTAATTAGATTTTAACTACAAATGTATGTACTCACATATCAATTTGGAGAGATCTGCCATTTTCACAATATTGAGTTTTTCAGGCTATGAACATGTTCTATTTCTTCTCTTATTTGGACTTTACCAAACTGACATCTTGCACATCATTTGTTAAATTTGAATTTATTTTTGATGGTGCTGTTACTTCTGTAAATGGATATCTTCTTTTAAAATTACATTTTCTAATTGGTTGTTGCTGGGATATGGAAATATATTGAAAATTGATACATTGATTTTACTAGAATCTTATTAATTAAAATAAGTTGTCAATTATAGATTTTCACATAAAATTGTATCACCTGTTAATAATGGTATCCTTCTCCAAACTTATGATTTTCATTTATTCTTCCTGCTTTAGATCATTAATACCTCCTAAAAATACTGCATATATGTAGTGAAAGTAGGCATCCTTATTTTTATATTTCTGTTTCAAACAAAATGTTTTTAAATTTTCCCCATTGAGTGATGCTAATGTTGTCTCTTTAAGATGTTGAATATTTTCTTCTAGCTTGCTAAGACCATTTGTATGAATTTTATTTTATAACATGATTTTCGAGTGAGATAATTATGTCACAAATTAATAAAAATTAATGAATTTGGGGCTGAAACAACTTTAGATTTTTACACCGAACAACTCAAGATGTACATGTTGGTGAATCTAGATTTCTAATGTAGAATTTTGTTTGGAGTTTTTACATCTATTTTATGAATGAAAATGATTTGTGATATTTTTTCTCTTATACTGTCCATTTTTTATTGGGGCATCATGGATTCTGACTTCATTTAATTCTGTCATCAGATTTTATTTGGATACCTTTGTTGTGTTAAATGTTGTTCTGGCACTTTGGATAAATCAACAAACAAAGCAGAAGAGCTTACCTTCTGACATAGTAAAATGGATAATTAATAAATGTAGTAAATAAACTGTCTAGTATGTTGGAGGAAAATAATGTTGTGGAAAACCACAGAACAGAAGCATAAAAGGATCGGGGATACAAGTGAGGGGGCAAGTTGTAATACAAGTTTAAAGAGGTTAGGGTAGTTGACACTGAGAAGGTAACTTCTGAAGAAAGCCTTGGGAAGGTAAGGAAGCAGTTATGTGGATATCTGGGTCAAAAGCATTCCAGAGAAAAGGGAAAATTACTGCAAAGGTCTAAGGGGGAAATTCCATAATGTGTTTCTGAAACACGTTAGAGGACATTTTCTGAAAAACATTAGAGGACAACTGTGGCTGTGGGGAATAATAAGTAAGGAGAAGTGTAGTAAGATGTGAGATCAGACAGGTGGTATAATTTAATTTCATAGGATCTTGTGGGCCACTATGAGAACATGATTTTCCTTTCAGAGAAACCCATGGCAACTTCAAGATGGGAAAAGATCTGTCTTATATTTGAAGAAGCTCATTCCAACTACTTGTTGTACTGAGAATGGACCACAGAGATAGAAGCACTCTCCTAGATCTATTAGGAGACTATTACAACAATCCAAGCAAGAGACTAAGCACAATAGCAGAATTATGCAGATAACAAGACACATTTTTGAGCATATATTTTACCAAATTCCTGCCAGATTGGATATGGAGGAAGACAGAAGTGAAAGATAATTCTAAGCTTTGGGCTGAGCCACTGAGATTGGGAAGACTGAGGTGGAGCTGGTTTGGTGGGGAGTGAGGAGACATCAGAAATTCAGTTATGGATCTAAGTTTGAAATACCCCTTAGACATACAGTTGGAGATGTCTATTGGCAGATGGATATGTGAGTCTTAAGTTTAGGCAGAAGGAGACACAAATATATGAGTAAATATATACTGAAGAATGAGGGTAGAAATGAAGTAAGAGCTCAGATACTGTAGTGTTAAGTGCTGAAGCAGGAGAGGATGAACCAACGAAAGATAATGAAGAGTGATTTGTTTTTAAATTAATTTATTTATTTTACATGAGGAGTGATTTTTTAAAAAAGTTTTTCCTTGACTTTTTTGGAGGCCATACACATAACATGAATTCAGGTCTAACCCCCTCTGAATAGGAGAAAATCATAAGAAATTTCTTAAGAAGCTCCTTTTCTCCTTCAAACAGACGCCTGCATGACAAGATGTAAGGAATCTCATGAGCAAAATCATTAGTGTCCTCTCCCACCACTCATAGGCTTCTTATTTGACTCTTCTGGGCTGCTTTTGTGACCTCCGCCCCTAAAATGCATGTTCTAGGTCAGTTATCATAGACAGTTACCCAGGACAGACTTAATACACAGAATTTGTGAATTCTTTTCCTTGTTGGCCTACAAAAAAATTGCTTTATTTTTCATCAGATTAATTATGCATTGAAAAATCACATTTTAGAGTAAGGTACAGAAATGTATCACACCATATCACTCATATGTAGTCTAAAAAGTTGATGCATAGAGGTTGAAAAGAGAAGGGTGGTAACCAGAGGCTGAGGAGAGTAAAGGGTCAGGGAAAGGTTGATCCATGCAAAGTCACAGTACAAAGTCCCAGTTACCTAGATGCAAGAAGCTCTGGTGCTCTGTTGCCCAGGACTGTGACCCTAGGTAAGTAAGGTACTCTGCATTTCAAAAACTAGAGGAAAGGATTTGAAAGTTTTCACCATAAATAAATTATTTAAATGCTACACAATATACATGTATTGAAACATCATGTAACCTATTATATACAATTTTTATTTTCATGTATTAGCTAAAAAGTAAATTTCATTTAAATAAAATGAGTAAAATATCTTTTAGTTATAATTTACCATGGTATACCTAGAGGTAGTTCTATACATGTCTAAATTGCTATATTACCCTGGTGAGATTTGCTGTTAGATTGGTTGCAGTCTATAGTCAACCCCAACCTTTTTAATTTTTCATAAAGTCTTTGAATTAGCAAACTACTAGTAGATCAGTCCCTTACTGACCCAGTGAAGATTAACAGACGAATAATTCTACTTGTAGGGGGTGAAGGTAGAATCAAGAGTTGAGGCAGTAAAAGGTAAACACCTAGTATTCTTTTAATATTTATTTCTTTATTTGTAGTTGGACACAACACAATACCTTTATTTTATTTATTTACTCTTTTGTGGTGCTGAGGATCGAGCCCAGGGCCTTGAAAGTGCTAGGCAAGTGCTCTACTGCTGAGCCACACCCCCAGCCCCAAACACCTAGTATTTTTATGAAGATTTCAGAACTTACTAATAGAAATATATATATATTACACTCATCTTAAAGTTCTCTATTTTAAAGTAACCATTTTGGCAAATCTTTCATTTATTTCAATAATGTTGGCATTTCAAAATCACCTGGGAACTCCTTTTTCAGAGAATCTATCAAAACCTATAGAATATTCTTTTCTTAGCACCCCCTGGAGCAGTAAATCTCTGGTTTTTGAGGACAAATTTGATTTTTTTTTAAATATCCAGAAATTATTTAGCATTGGGTATGTTAAAAAGAGTGGCTGATCAAGCTTGGAGAATTATTGTTCACGGTCTAAAATGAGTGTGATCATAATTTAAAAGCTGGTGTTCTTTAGTGATAACTACACTGGCATGTGCACGTCTCAAACACGTGATCAATGTATATTTATTGATGATAAGCTTCTTACAGCATGATCAATGACCCTGGCCAGAGGGAGTCAAAATCACATGCCATCGGTCTGAATGTGCAGCACCAAGGAAGGAGACTGAATCCACACACTTTCTAATATATCTTGCCCCTTTGTTTATCCACTGGCGCTCAGTCTAGCTCTACTGAGGATAGTGCCTGTCAGTGGTGCTGACTTTGAATGACGAAATCTTCACATAACCTTCAGGCAGAGCCTTGGTCCAAGCCTATCACAGGCAGCCCAGGGGATCCCCCAGCAGCAATAAATGTCTCATATTCATTTTTCACCAGATAATAGTGTGGTTCTCAGTGCTGGAAGAAAATCACACACAGCTATATTACATTTTAAATGCTCCTGATTCCCTTCCTGACGGGCTTCTCTTTGAGGAAAAAATCAGGTGTTCTTCTTGTCATTTGTTTTTTCATCCATTTATGTCCTTTTTGTTTTTCTTTTCAGTTCCAACCTCCTAGGTAATTGCATTGTAAATAATCTTAAATTGTTCTCATAGCCACTGTAACATGATTTTCATGAATGCCTACACCTCTAACAAATACATTTGTCTTGGCTTTTGTGACAGTGTTAATAATTTTGTATCATTTTACCATTAAAGTGTGATTCTAACAATTATAATAAAATATATACGTCCTCTATTTTTATACTAGGTACCTTTTAAGGGAAAACCATGGAGTTTTACATGACAACATTCCAATATGAAAATAGCTAAGGGATATGATTTCTGACTTTCTGTATCCATACATTATGCATTTATAGAAAACTGAGTGATTGTATTAAGCTAAACAAGGTTTTTTAAATTTTTTTTTCCATGAAAAGTCATAGTGGGTCCAAACTGGATTACAAAACACCACGTTGAATATCCCAAAGTGACCTCACAATTATGTTTAGCTTATAATTTTGAAATAAACTATTAGGATAAAATATTCTGCATTTTAATTTAAAATTAAGATTTAAATTTTTAATTTTAGGGTTCCTGGTATATGTAGTAGAAAACTAAGACCAATCATATGGCAGATGTATCTCTCGATTTTTTAAGAAACATCCTAATGGTCTCCATGATGGCTACACTAATTGACATTCCCACCAACAGTGTGTGAAAGCCCCCTTTTCTCCAGGTGTTTTCCAGAATTTATTTTTGTATTTTTGATAATAGCCATTTTATCTGGAGTGAGATGATATCTCACAGTTTTGATTTGCATTTCTTTTATTATTAAAGCTGAGGATTTTGTTATTGTTTTGTGTTTTGTTTGTTGTGTTCTGTTTTGAATGAGTAAGAAATCCTATCCTAAAACTCACATGGAATTTCAAAGGATCAAGAAGAGCCAAAATAATCTTGCAAAAAACCCAAAAACTAGAATAGGAAGATTTACATTTTCTTATCACAAAATTCACTACAGAGCTGCAATAATCAAAGTAGGATGGTATCAGCATGAACACATAGATCAATGGAATATAACATAGAGCCCAGAAATTAAGTTTTACACATAGAAGTAAATTATTTTTTGCAAGAGTACCAAGAGCACAACAAGAAAAGGACAGTCTTTTCAGCAAATAGTGCTGAAGAAAACTGGTCAGCCACAAGCAACAATTACCTAACACCATATATAAAAACTAGCTCAAAGTAGATTAAAGACCTAAATGTAAGACCTAAGTCAATAAAATTCTTAGAAGAAAACATAGGGGAGAACTTCACAACATTGAATTTGGGAATGATTTTATGATGTCATATAAGACACAGATAACAAAGGGAAAAACTAGACAAATTTGGATTCAAGTTTTTAAGGTTTTGTATATCAAAAGGCAGTATCAACAGAGTAAAACAGCAACCCAGAGAATGTCAGGAATATTTGAAAATCATGTATCTAATAGGGGATTAAAAATCCAGACCATGTAGAGAACTCTTAAAACAATCCCATTTAAAAAAGGACTGAAATAGACATTTCTCTATAAAAAAATATATTAATGGCCAATAAGCACATGAAAAGATGCTCAACATCCCTAATGGTTAAGGAAATGAAAATTAAAACTCTAATGAGATCCCACTTCACACCCATTAAGATCCCACTATTAACAAAAAATATATAGACTAGCAGGTGTTCGTGAGGTTGTGAAGAAACAGGAAGCTTTGTGCATAGTGGGTGGAAAGGTGAAATGGTTCAGCCACCATGGAAAACAGTATCACAGTCAAAAAATTAAGTCAAGAATTATGATATGATCCAGAAATTCCACTTCAGGGTAAAAGAATTGAAAGCAGGGTCTCAGAAGAATTGAAAGCAGGGTCTCAAAAAGATATTTGTATACTTATGTTCATAGACATGTTATTCATGATAGCTGAAATGTGGAAGCAACGCAATCCTTTACCAATGAATGAATTGATAAGCAAAATGTGATTATATATATATATATATATATATATATATATGCATACAAACATAAATATATATTATAAATATATGTACACACACTATGGAATATTTTAGATTGAAAAGAAGGAAATTCTTACATATACTACAATATTGTTGAACCCCAAGGACATTATTCCATATGAAATGATCCTGACACAAAAAGAAAAAGTATGATTCTCCTTGTTTAAGATACTTAGAGTAACCAAATATTCAGAGAGAAAAAGTAGAATCGTGGTTGCCAGAATCTTAGGGGAAAAGGAATGAGAAATTGTTGTTTTATATATATATATATATATATATATAATTTCAGTTTTATAAGATGAAAAGAGATTTGAAAAGGATGGCAGTTATGGTTATATATTGTGAGTATGTTTAACACCAGTAAACCATACTCTTAAAATGAATATAATGGTTAATTTTATATTGTATATATTTTACTACAAACATTGGAATAAGAGAAATAACACAATTGTTTAAATGACAGTAAAATATAATTTTAAAAATTCTATTAATATTTTTTGAAGAAAGATGGAAAAGATGGGGCTGGGGATGTGGCTCAAGCGGTAGCACACTCGCCTGGCATGCGTGCGGCCTGGGTTCGATCCTCACTCAGCACCACATACAAACAAAGATGTTGTGTCCGCCGATAACTAAAAAATAAATATTAAAAAAATTCTCTCTCCCTCTCTCTCTCTCTCTTTAAAAAAAAAAGAAAGATGGAAAAAAATATGTTACTATTTTCAGACAGTGGGTTAATTCTCTCCCTGTAAAAAATAATCCTCACATTTAAGAGCACTAAATATTTTACCTTAATAATCCTTTAGCCATGCAGTAAATAAACTTACACACCAGTATCAATATTAACAGAAGTAATTAAAGCCACAATTAAACTTCTAGCTGACCAAAGTAGATGATGATTGGGGATTTTAAATGCAGCATATAGAGAAAGTTATTTTCTGTGCTTCTCTGACATCTTATTTCTTTATAATCACTATGATACCATTTTAAAATAATTTTAAGTGGACTTTCATTATCTATACTATGTTCCACCTAAAATTGGTTTTCCAACATGATTGTTCTAAAACTTTATGAACCATTCAGAGGTTCATCTAATGGTCTATTGACACTCTATCTGTGGGCCTCAGGTGAGGCTGGACACTATGCAGAGAAAAGTAGCTCACAACATGGCAACTGAAAACAGAAAAAGAAAGATTTGCTCACCAGGGACAAAAATATAAACCACAAAGGCACAATATTCCATCCCCACTCCCACCCCACCCCCATGACCTACTTCCTCCAGTTGTATCCTTTATGCCTACAGTCACCACACCAAACTAATCCATATCAGTGGATTAATCCACTAATTATGTTATACCTGATCATTTCACCTCTACACATTGTTGCATTGTTTCACATATGAGCTTGAGAAGGGGGATACCTCATAGCTAAACCATCACAGAGTATTTGAAAAAAAAACATTATAAATCATGACTTGTCAATGAATCAGAACTCTAGAACCCTTGGTGTAGTGAACAGAGGATATAAGGAAATACACAGGAGGCCCCAGCAGCAGGAGTGCTGCTATGTCTCTGCCAAGGAAGGGGTAATGCAAAGAGAAAGAGAAACACAGTGGACAAATTTGACACGCAGAATATGCTCTGTTTCTCACCTAAGAGAAAACAGAGAGAGATCCAGCTAGAGGAGTTTGTGCTGAATCTTGTTCCTATGGGAACCTAAGAGTTCCTAGCAAATCCTTCCACTCTATCTCAGCCAGTGCTTACTGAACAACCTAAAGTACACCTAGCAAATCACAATCCCAAGAGGGTTATAGAGAATTATGGGTTCAGGGTGGATGCAAGATAGAGGTACAGAGGAGAGTACAATCTTCTCTTCCCTTGAACTCTGTGATATAAGCAACCAGAAGCAAAGGATTAGAGAAATTGACCAGGGTGGAATGATTACCTTGGAACAGGAGAGTGCAACCCAATTTCCTTTTGAGTTCTGGTTGTGAGCAACCAACTAGAAAGAATAGGGTGAATTGATCAGATGGTCATGATGACATTAGGAGATGGAGACTTGGAAATTCATATTTGGGTGGAGGACATGCTATCTCAGAAGCAAATAATAAATGGGCAAAAAACTAATCAGATATTTTTCTTAATAAGAAATATAAATGGCCCAAAAAATACATGAAAAAAAATGTTCAACATCCCTAGCAGTCAGGAAAATGCAAATCAAAACTAGATTGAAATTACATCTTCAGTCAGAATGAAAATCATCAAGACTACAAACAATAATAAATGTTGGTGAGGATGTAGGGGAAAAGATACAGTCATACAGTCCCAATCAAGTACTGTTGATAGAACTGCAAATTAGTATGACCACTTTGGGAAGTAGTATAGAGATTTCACACACACACATAAAAAAAAAAAAAAAAAACTAGGAATGAAATCATCATATGACCAAGATATCCCATTCCATGGTGTTTATCCAAAAGAATTAAAATCATCATACTATAGTGATACAGGCACATTAATGTCTATAGCAGCACAATTCATAATAGCCAAGTTATAGAACCAGCCCAGGTTCCTGTCAGCAGATGAATGGGAAAGGAAAATGTGGTGTATATATACTCAATGGAGTTCTATTCATCCATAAAGAAAAAAAATATGACATTTGCTGTTAAATGGATAGAACTAGAGAACATGAGGTTAAGTGAAATAAACCAGACTCAAAAAGTCAAGGGTCAAATGTTTTCTCTTATAGGTGGAAGCTGGAGCAAAATAAGCAGGGGTACCCCATAAATATAGAAGGAAGAGGGGTAGAGGAAGGGGATAGAGGCAAGAAAGTACAGGAAAAGGGAGGAACTATGGGATGAAGTTGACCAAATCAGGCTATGTACATATATGAATATACCACAGGGAATTCCACCTTTATGTATACCTACAAAATAACAATTAAAAAAAAACAATAAATAAACCGAAAGAAGATGGGTAGACTAGAGTAAGGGATTGGGGGAGGGAGAAAGGGAGAGAAAGGGAAATTCCTGGGGACTGAAATGGAGTAAATTATATTCCATACATGTATAATTATGTCAGAATGAACTCAACTATTTCATGTAACTCTAATGCACTAATAAAAACATTTTTATGTAAAGTGACAAACAGTTGTAGAAAATATACTTTAAACAATAAACCAAAACCAATTTTTTAAACACCCAAAAGAGCAATAAAGTACAAAAAATAATAAACCAGTTTTATAATACAAAACATCAAACTGGCCTTTCAAGAAAATGTCTAAATCAATGTTAGATACAATCAATAATTTACAGATTATTAAATTTTTTTTATCAATAAGAATATTAGTTTTAGGCCTGCATATGTTTCTGATGACTGTGACTTTAAAATATCATAGTTATGGGAGTTGGTGACCTAAGGCAAAGGATCCAAGTGAATTCCTGGATGAATCACAATGAAATCAAGTTCTAAATAGTGTCCCGCTATAGTCACCTCCTATTGACTTGGCACCTAGGTTAATACCTTCCAAAGCAGATTCACTCCCCCTCCAAACACACATACATACACACACACACACACACACACACAACACACACACACACACACAAATTTTATATTGCTAATGTCATTTAAAATATTGTGCATCTGATGATAGAAGTAGAACAAAAATGAGTTGAAGTATTGTAGGTAGCCAACAGAACTGTTAAGAATGAAGAAGATCTAGGCTTGAGGCTCTGCAGGGAGGTTCAGTGAGGACATTGCTGCCCTCTCACTGGCTCCTGAGATGAACAATCAATGCTGCCATGACCACCGCTACTAACTTTTGCATTCCTGGGCTCTCACCCCAAAGCAAATGAGAGACATTTAACTGAAGCGGCCTAAAAGATACCTGCTCACAACCTAGTTGCAAGAGAGTCTGAGAAAGGAAAGATCCAGTGTGCCATGCTTAGCTTCTCTGACTGCAAAGGGGCTCTTTCTCCTACATTGAATCACAACAGAAGGATTTCAGATGAGTTGACAAGCGAAATGGCAAAAATTCACTCCAAAAGGATCCTGGAAGAACTGTGACATAGTATGTACCCACAAAGAGAAAACAGCCTATTACTAGATTGTATTGTACTATTTGTTTACTTTTGTTTCTTCCACTAAATATGAGCTCCTTGAGGGTATCTGCTATATTTTAATCACATGTGTGTCTTTAAAGCTTGGTAGAGTCAGACATTCCCAATGTTTATTGAGTGAAGAGAGAAATGAATGAATGTAACTAATCATTCTTACCTCACACTGGCAATAGGTCTGGGGTGTACTGATGTTATCTAATTACCTTATAAGTTAGAAGGATAGAAGGCAATTACCTATTAGTTAAAAGGATTAATAAGCCAGGAGTGGCCTGAAGATACATTAATTTCTAAGTTTCCCATGAATTGATTGCCCAGCACAGAGAGTAAACCTTGAAAATCCAAAAGCATTTTGAGATATTTTATGATAATAACTCTCTCTTCTATGACAGGACAGAAACTCTGGGATGTGAACCTAAAAATTTAGATATGGGGGAATAAGGATCAATGAGAGCCTATCAAACCAGGAGCCATCTGGAAAATATATGGATCTTCTTTCATTTCTAGAGCCTGCTTCTCTTTTCTAAATGATCCATCCTATTTGTGTCAGAGTTGGCTCTTTGAGAAAAATTAATGATTGATCCAAAAAAATGATTCATTACACATTCAAACCAAGAATTCTGATTAGAATGTGACTACTTGCCTTCCTTGTCTTCAAAAGAAAATTCAGGACACATGAATTGAACTTTTGGGGGTCAAAAAAAGCAAAATCCATGACTTTACAAATTCATCTCAGAAAATTTTCTGCATGTTATGATTAGATGTTTTCAAATATTTCATCATTCAGGATTAGACAGACTAAAAATAAGTATTCATGAGAGGCTGCAGGGTCATCTTTAGGGACCTTGAAAAGGGGATCTATTTGTTACTCAAAGGTGTTTGTAGAGAAGATGCATAATTCATTAAACAAAGTAATTTGCAAATCATATTAGCTTAAACCTCTAGAATTTTAGGAATAAGTGTAGAAGTGTTTCCAATCCAGGAAAGTATGAATTTATTTTGATTTTTTTTTTTTGCTGTAGTCAAAATGCACATAGAAATAAGGATGTTTAGAGAATACAACTACCTACACAGTCCATGCAGCTTAACTACTGAACATATTCCAGCACACAGAGATAGCCTAGGAAACATATTCATTAGTCTTTTACTCTAAAATACTTTCTACTAAGCTTCCTACTGAATTCTGATAGCTCTTTGCAGCTAAGAAGCAGAACAAAGCGAAAGTCTCAAAAATAAGGTGAATAATTTGTTCTTTCAGTCCTATTTTGTGCTTTAATTAATTTTGTACAGAAAATAGGTTATCTACCCCAAATTGAATGGTAAGACTTCATAATTTTCTTCATGATCAAAAGGAAATAGAAGCTTGAAGAAATATGTTACATGGGATTTACTGTCTGCTTAAAGAGTCTACTTCTAGCTCTGTCCAAGTAGAAAAGTTTAGTTCAGCTAGCTTCAAACTCTGACTCAAGCATGACATGACCTGGATGTTTATTAGGACTGAGTCTAAAGAGAAAGGTAGTGAAACCGTGACTCAAAGAAGCTGTCTATATCTCTTCTTATTTTATCCACTTTCCCTGTTCCTGTAACTGGATTGTAGCTATAGAAAGTTTTTCAGCCAACACCAAAAGACATAGTAAGACAAGAAGTGGAGGCAGCAAGGAGACTCAACTCTTCCAATTATTCCCTTTTATAGCTTTGCTACACAGGGGAACAGAAAATGGGCTTTTTAAATAAGGCACATGGAAGCATGGAAAGTCTCATTTTTCATTGCTAAAAGAAGAAAAAGAGATTATCAGTGTGGTGGATGTCCTTGAGCAGGCAAGAGGAAATACAATCCAAAATACAAGTGGAGATGTTGGCTGGAGCTATAAACATAATTTATCCAAGGAACAGGAGTTAGGGAAAGAAGGGAAGCTCTTTGGAATGTTTCTATTTTGGCAGTGGGATAGAATACAAATCACGTGAAAAGGTGAGACTTTATAAGGCTATGTCAAAGATTCAAAGAGAGATGAGTGATTATGTCTAAAATCATCAGCAGAAAGGAGAGAAAGCGAGGGAAGGGGGGAATTGTGAACAGATACAGATACACAGCCTTTTACAAGCAACGTTTGAGGTGGTCCAGTTAGATGACTAGGTATCTCTCTCCAACCAGGTTAAGGTTCACAGATACAAACCTTGAGTAAGCCAAGTTTAGGTTTAACCAGGTTGAGGTTTTACTAGCCATGGCAACAGGATTAAGGGAGGATTTAAAAATCTGGCTCTAGTCAGGCATGGTGGCACACACCTGTAATCGCAGTGAATGGAGAGGCCAAGGCAGGAGGATCACACAGTCAAAGCTAGTCTCAGCTATTTAGCGAGGCCCTCAGCAACTTAGCAAGACCCTGTCTCAAAAAATAAAAAGGGTTGGGGATGTTGCTCCAGGGTTAAGCACTTCTGGATTTGATTCCCAGTACTAGAAAAAAAAAATCTGGCTCTATTTACCATATGGTTTATAGAAAACCCTACAAGTACCTAGAAAATGGTTACATGTTGACCTTAATTCCACCCTCTTTTGATGTTTTTTCCTTATCCTATGTGCCTTCTCAACCAAGTATACAGAAACTTGGAAAGATGCCACAGTCAGCTCTTGTTATTCACAATAGTGAAGTAGTATAAAGTCACAGGGAACACTGGATGAGTTGAATACTGACCCACTTCCCTGGGGTAATTCAGGTGAGGTGCCTGAAAACTACTGGTCATGACATTTCCATCAGCCAATCAATATATCATTTTAGTTTAGGTGTTTCCTGCTTAAAGACACCTTAGTGAGTAAATATTTTTGACTCATTATCCTGCCAACCAGCATAATAACTAATGTCTTACATGAAGATATCTAACTCTCATTTTTTTCTGCATGGTGTGTCATAGCCTCCTGGTGCTTAGGAACACCAGATAGCACTTTAGCTCTATTCTTGGGACCAATTTAAATGGCAAAATTACTAGCAAAAAGCCCAAAGATGCAAGAATGCGTCACAAAGACTGTGGAAAGGATGCTTGTGTTATAGTCAGGGAGTTGGAACAAGAAGGCAAGTGCTGCCATCTTCCACCTCAGTTGGCAATGTGCTCCTCACATGACTCAAATTCTCAGGCTCTCTGCAATAAGTATGAATGATTTATTGCATGACAATAAGTATGAAACCCATCCACAGACATTTTTAGACTTGTTAAAATTTATTTGTAAGCCCCACATCAATGATTTTTGATTGATTGCCGATTTGGGAGTTGTAAATAAATTTTAGTCAACAGGTTCACAATTATGGAATCTATAAAATAAAATAATAAGGATTGACAACATATTAGAAAGAAAAGACCCCTGATGATGTTTGGATGTTGTTTGAGATGTCTTCTCTGGGCAAGTTAGACAAACAAGGACTTAAAATTGTCCCCTCAGCCACGTAGGGGATGGATGATGTGAACACCAGTTAAAAAAAATCCTATTTACCAATATAGTGGGCAAAAGAAAGCCCAATTATCTGTGCTTCCTAATCTCTGAACACATCACCAAATGAAAATATTCTCAACATCATCTTCTTTGGGTTGGGCACACTTGGAGGTAGATAGAAAATTTTTTGTCCTTTGAGATATTGCCTTGGCTAGTATTAGGCTCTCTTTACTTAATTGTTCTAAAAAGAAAGAAATGGGATGGATTCTGGTCTTTAGTATTCAGAGTCTTCCCTGGATCTGACTTTAGATGTCTTTGAGAATTTGCTCCTTAACCCACATACTTCACCAATTCATGGCTATCAAAAGTAGGGAATGGAGCAAATTCCTTACTTGTTGCTCATTATAGTAGAAATTATAATACCTAATGTCCAATGAGAGTTTACTATATACCAAGTACTGTGCTAAACACTGTTTTAGTTAGTCTTTAGTGTAACCCTATGACATATTGTCTTGATGTTTTTAATTGCACTGAGATAATTTGCTTAAGATTACAGAGGTATTTACTCATATTGCCAGAACAAGGAAACAGAGGAATATAACTCAGCAGACATAAAGCTTTTTACTTCAAAAGAGGAAGTATAGGCTAGCCTATGCAGCAGTAACATGCAAGCCCCAAATTTCAGTGATCTAACATCACAGAGATAATTTCTCCTGTATGTGTGCTTTATATCCTTTCAGGATCAGTGTGGACCTGTGTCATCTGTCTGCATTCCAGAACCCAGGCTGACAGAACAGTCACTATCTGTAATGTCATCAGTCAACTGTGTAGAGGGAAAAAAGAGAGAACAGCAGTATTATAAGGCATCATAATGTTCCTTCTAGAAGTGACATTTCCATGTCTGTTCATGTAATTTTGGTTAAAATAAGTCACATGACCAATCCTAACTCCAAGAGTTCTAGGAAGTGCAATGTTTCCAACTGCCTAGAAAAAGTGGAAATAAGTGATAAACAACATTAAAGGCCACCATACAGAGGCATGCTTCTTACTAGCTTACTCAGCCTAAAGACTTCTTAGAGAAGCAAGGGTGTTCATATTTAGCTTAACTGCTTTTTTTGTTCTTAGAAGTTTAATTCTGTTTAGCAGGGAACTGGAACACTTTTTATACTGTTGCCCATAAGGATTTTACAGTAGTGAATTTATCTCTACCACCTTATTAAATACATAGCATAATACTATATAATGTCACTATTCCATTATACATTAATTGTCTGTCATTAGAGCATGTAAATGTTGGTGCTAACCTTTCACTATTTTAATACACAGCTAATATAAATATCTTCTATTTGGGGAAGCTTATGTTTTGTTTTATTTTATTTTTACTGGTTTAAATATTGGAAATTTAGTTTCCAAGAGGCTTTTCCTGTCATAAATGTTGCAAATAGTTTTCATGGTTTCCTCTTTGCCTTTAAAGTGCAATTATGGTTTAGGGGAACTTTGTTACATGAGTAGATGAATACCCCATTTCCATCCCTAGGTATCATCTCAATAGTCAGAGCAAATGAAATCTAATTATGAACTTTGGGGTCCTAATACCCCATATAACAGTCCTTCTAGCATTTTTTTTAAATTGGCTCCTTGCATGCTCTGATATGTATCTCTATAAACAGTACAGAATAATAAATGAAACACATAGAAAAAAAGAGATTTAGTATTATTAAATGAAAAGGAAAAAGAACACTAGGAAGACAGATAGGGAGAATAGATATCTCTAAACAACGAGGGATACACAAAGATACAGATCATATTACATTTCTGCAGGTCATTTCTCTAACTTTTTTTTGTTCTTCTTTAGCCTCCAGTATTTAAGTGTACTTGTTTTCAGCTCCAAGGCATACACTTCAAATGCTCATATTTGCTCAGGTTAGATGACATCCAAGTGCAAGTCTAACATTTCATTCTTTGGTGAAAAGCAAGTTAATTATCCCCTGGTAATGAAAAAATGTTTTAGACTAATATTTCTTTTACTATAGGTATATCCATCAAATGTTGAAACTAGGATTTTAAAAGACCTAGGCTTTAAAATTCTTCCTTATGGACTTGAACTTACTACATGCTTGTAATTTTCATATGAAAAATTAGCATATGACTAATGAACTTATGAAATATTATAAAAAATTAAAACCTTAATATTCTTAACCATTTAATATGATGCCAAGAAATTTCTAAAGATAAATAAAAATGGTTTTAAAGTATAATGGCACTTTGGGGAAATCTTTCCGTTACCCTAAATGTTGTAGCTAAGGGTTTAAAAGTCAAATAAAATCTTGATTTGCCAGTAATTAATATATTTTTTTTCAAAATGCATTAGTGACCATTCCCTTATTTGTTTTTTCTCTAGAAAATAAAACACTGAATTAATCCAGAGGCTGTACTCAGGAATTACATTGTAGAATCTACTTTACAGGTCAATTTGATTTAAAGGAGGAAGAAAACTTTCTCAAATAACTTTAAGGAATAGAATAAAATAATTCAATTACAAATCATGGACCTTAGAATGTACTGTACAGATATTATAATCAGAGGAATTTATTAGATGTTATATACTAATGGAAAAAAATGTCTCATCAGAAAAGTAAAACCTAATTATGTGGAAGGGAATATTCCACAGGAATCTTGAATGTTACTCAACAGAAAACTTTCTGAATCATCCCATGAATAAAAAAGATTTATTTTTAAGAAAGAATTGGGAGTGTTTCCTTTAAAATAAGTCATCTCCTGAGGACTGTTTCATTACTTGATTCAACTTCTCCTGACCTTATGCTGATTATATGATAAAGTTTTATGAGGCCATATAAAAGTGTAGCTGCTACCTCGGTGGGGAAAAAAGGCCATAGCAAGTTGACTGCTTAAACTGCTCTATTTAAAATTGTCACACAAAATTATGGCAAAAGGTTTCCAAAGGATAAAAGTCATAAATATTTTTAGAACCCTGATTGATGGACATTTTGCAGTATTTTGAGATGTTTCAAAATGGTAGTATATTTTTCTCTTGGTGAAAACTATAACTTAAAGCTAAAATGACTACACATCTCAGTTCTGAAGTAAATTACAGTAGTGTTAGTCTAAAGCATCTTGAGGAAGCCTCTCCTTTTGGTGTGCCACCCCTAAAGAAAATGTAGTGTAGCCTTTCTTTTAATAGATACACATTGACTATGTAGCTTAGCCTGACTGAGGCCTCTAGAATCAGAACTGATTGTGTATGATAGCAGTACAATACCAATTTACATACACAGAAGGCTCAACATAGGGACTTCAGTTATCTAGAATGCACCAAATATCCAAAAGATATTTGAATAGATCAAACAGATGACATATAGACTGAAATCTATGAGCTCTATGTTCATTGAAAAAATATTCAAGTCTTTGCTCTCAACTCCTTACTTTAGAAACAGTTCCAGTTGCTTCATTTATTTGCTTTCCTTCCCTAAAGAAAATTAGAAGCAATACATTAGAAATCGGAGATACTGAAGGCAACAAATTGACAATAGGAAAATCTGATAACATATAGCCTGGGTGTAAGTGATTAAAAAATAAAGGTAGAGCATAGATTTAAGAACTCCATACTAATAATAATAAATGATAATAATTATAAATAATTATAACCTGGAACCATCTGATATGCTACAAAAACCCCCACATATTTCAAAATAGCTTCAGAGATTCACTCTAGCATTGACAAGTAGTTAGTATGCCTAATACTAATTAATAATTACAGTAATTCAACGGCACTGGGATGAGTAAAGGCACTTAATTCTCAGCCTCCAAGAATCTGTGGAAATGATAAAAGAAAAATAGCAAACTCTAGCCAAGCATGGTGGTGCATGCCTATAATCCCAGCAAATTTGGGATACTGGAGCAGGAGGATTTAAGTTCAAAGCCATTGTCAGCAATTTAGCAAGATCCTGTCTCTAAATAAAATATAAAAATGGTGAGGGTCTTGCTCAGGGGGTTCAGCCTAAGCACCCCTGGGGTTCAATCCTTGGTATCAAACAAACAAAAAAGAATGAAAAAGAAAAATAGCAAACTCTAAATTGGTTCTAGAAAAGAATGTCATGCATGGCTAAGGATTTTTGAGGAATTTCTGCTGGATATAGGGGAGTTGGTACTGAATTGAAGGAGGCAGAGAGGGCCAGTTGGGAAGTTCCTTTTATTTATCTCCAGCCTCAGAAGCATATGGAGACCCAATTTACCCATATTATCTCACCAAGTTGAAAAGAGAATAGGTACCTAGTGATGGAGAACATGATTTTTGATATGTGGATAAGTAAAAATAAATAATTTACAAATAAAAATCAGCATTGATTGATTCATAAAAGCAGGCAGAAGAAACAGTAAAGAGGAAAGAAACTACTATTACTTAACACTCATTGATGTATAAAATGCTTAAAATAGTATATGATATCTTACCTCATTGAATCCTCACATCAGTCTTGTGAAAAGAGATAGGAAGGGGACTTTCACAAGAGATACTTACTGGATTTCAAATAGCTGGTAAGAGGTTGAACACACATAAATTGTGCTTTTAGCTACTAAGCCACATTTCTAATAAATATTAGACAGAAATCACAAATAGGGAAAACAGTTTTCAAACTATTTCTGGTTAATGATTCATATACTTAACATAATAATTATTCATATAATTAGTAGGATTAATGCTACCATCCCCCAGGAAAAAACAAAGGGGGAGACAAATTAGTAAATAATATGTGAAAAACACTTAAACCCTGAACATTTAAAAACCTATAATATTCGGCAGTGATAAGCATGCAGTGAGACTGACCTGTTTTGCTGATAGAAATGTGATTTTATACATCTTTTCTAGAAAATAATTTGTTGAATTATCTACTATTCTTTTTTTAATTTATCTATTCTTATTTGTTTATTTATATATTTTAGTTGTTGGATAGACCTTTATTTTGTTATTTATATGTGGTGCTGAATTGAACCCAGTGCTTCACACAGGCCAGACAAGTGCACTACCGCTGAACCCCAGCCCCAGCCCCAAATTGTCTACTAATTCCTAGCTCAAGTTTTTTCTGTATGATTTATTCTAAGGAAATAATTTGTAATGCAAAATTTTAAAGTATAATTTTTGTTTTAAAATTAAGTCCAATTACTTGCATAATTTATATTACCAAAATGAATAGTACTATGTTTTTTTAACAAAGAAAAATCTAAACACAATGAAAATGAATTTATAATAAGGGAATTTTTCAGTAAAACAATTTAAATTCATTCAATTTAATCATTTGCCTTAATTTAAACACCAATAAAAAATTTTGTGGCATTCATTGGAAAATGTTATAGCCATAAAACTGGAAACAGGGAGGAACATAGGAGGAACAGAGGAACTCTAGATAGGGGAGAGGGGTGGGAGGGGAAGGGAGTGGCCAGGGGATTAGCAATGATGTGGAATGTGATAGACATCATTATTCAAAGTACTTGTATGAAGACATAAATTGATATAAATATACTTTATATACAAACAGAGATATGAAAAACTGTGCTCTATATGTGTAATAAGAATTGTTATGCATTCTACTGTAATGTATTTTTTAAAATAAAATCAATTCAATATTAAAAAAAAGAACAAAAAAAGGGAAACAGCCCGATATTTATCAATAGGTAAAAGGATAAGGAATTGTGGCACATATGTACATTAGAATACTATCAACAATAAAATTCACCATTAACACATACAACCAAATGAATGAATCTCAAAATAATCAAACTGAGTGAGAGAAATCAGACAAAAACAATATATATTATATGATTTCATTCATATAAAACTCTAGAGGTTACAAACTAATCTACAATGATAGGAAACATATCAGTGGTTTCCTATAGAGGACAGGGAATAAAGACTACTTAATGAAGGTTTGGGAGATGATGAGTGTGTTCACTCTCTGAATTGTACTGGTGGTCTCATGGTGTGTAACATGCCAAAATTCATCAAAGTGCATTTTAAATGTGTGCCATTTATTATATGAAATTATACCTAAATAATGTTATTTATTTTCACTGAATTTCCATTTACTTTATCAATTTGACTTAAGTTCCAGCTTTTCCCATTAAAAATACATTGCTAAAGAACCAATGACCACCTAATGAGGCTGGCTTACAGAAAAGAAGTGCATTTGAGCAAAACAAATGTTGGGCTTCAGTCTGAGAATAGTAAAGGTGAGAGAAGAACTCAGTCTGTGATTTGCAAATATTTCTGTAGGAAATGCCTAATGTCTTTTGCAGATAAAGTAGGTATCTGTAAACTTTCACCCTAAAGCATTCCTGAAGGGTTCTCATTAAGGAAATTTCCACCTGGCTTCCCAGGAATCTTGATGTGGGGGAAAGGAATGACCTCATTAGAAACGTATGCATTCCAGTTACTGGAAATTTAAATTCCCACATTAGAATTAATAAACTAACTTGCTGATTTACATTATCAGTCATTTATAATACAAGTCCATTATCAATAAAAATATTCTTTGATTTTTACTAATGAACTACAGTTTCCATACCTTCCAGTCTAAAAAAATGAACCTTAGTTCCCAGTAAAATTACTAAGCCGTGCCACCATTTGAGGCTTCTAAGCCTTAGCTTTCTCCCACAGCCCCCAACATAATAATTTCTCTTCAAGCAGAGCTTTGGTAGGAAGGTTCTGATTTGAAAGCTTTCACTATATTTCCTTGAGGAACTATTCATTTTCTTAAGGAAATCCTAAGAGTCCCTCCCCATTTGCATAAAGCAAAAACATTCTTTAGTAAGTCGCAGGCTGTGATATTTTTACAAATGACCCAATTGCTCCTCTTTTAGAATCTTTAAGCATTCACCATTAAAGAATTTCTGGTCACACATACAGACATTTTTTATAATTACAGGAAAAACTAAAAAAACAAAAAGCTACTAGAAGCAGAAAGAAGGTTTTGACTCACAGCAGAAATAAAGTTATTTAGAATTTATAAGTACTTTTCTGACTTTCAAGCAATGTTTGGGGAGGTAAAGTTCTGAGGCAACATTAAGATACCCTTTCCAGAACTAGACTGGGCCTGGCACCTGTATCTGTAAAAAGAAATCACCTGAGATCAAGGTTCTAGCAATCTTCTAGCTTCATAAATACTCGTTAATGCCCTCCTGTGATTTTTATTCAGAATGCAGCTTTAGGAACTGTGCGAAGTTGTATTAAATACTCATGGTAACCCTTTGTCACCTAAGACATATTTTACAAACACAATCATGTTTAAAAAGCACCCCTATTGAGAGAATAGGCTGGGGTTGGGGTGGGAGGTCTGCTTGACATTGTTTATCCTGAGCCAACTTAGAAGAGCTACATCTTTAGACAGGGTCGCTGCAAAGGAAAGTGGTCTTCTCTTCTCTAATTTATCAGACAAGACTTCATAGTGATGTTAGGAAGAAAGAAGAAGGGAGTAACTGTTGATTAAATTGCTTGCCATTTCTTCATATTTGAGCCTGTTAATCATTCAACAAAGATACCCATGTGCAGAGCCATATATAAGAGGCAAAGAGTGGGTTGTCATTCTCCAAAGGCAAATATGCACCACTACATACACAACGTGAGTAGACATGCTTACATAGACAACCACATAATGTAGGCCCTGCACTCAAGCTCAAAAAAAAGTTAATGAGAAAGAAAATCAAGTATGTTAAACTAGTTCATCCAACAAACCCTCCCCTGCAAGAAACTTTCAATCATCAGAGGGAATCTTTGGAAGATGATCTTATGTATGGTGATTCTTATGTATAAACACATGTTTGCGTTGCCAATCTAGAGATTGAAAGTCAATGGCAAGCCTCCATAGAGCATGGCACTGTCCCTTTGAGTTCTTAATTTTTCTTAATTGCCAAGCCTTTGTTTCTTAGTGATAATAAGAACAATATCAATTATTCAGACCATTTTTAATGGTTAATAAAGCACCGTGTTCTGAATTTTGGTCCTACCCTTCACTAGTTGGACACAGACTTCCAATGAATCAGTTATCTCATCTTTTAAATGGATGTAATAATGCATGTCATCCTGACACATGGTAGAGTCCCAATAAATAGAAATTGTCACTACTAACATTTACATAAGACCTCATCCCTTACTTATTTTTGGTCTCTAAACAAAAAATCCTGACTTAGTAAACACTTAAAGTGTTGCTAACTTTTCTTTTTGATGGTTTATACACCTGTAAAATGAGGAGAGCAAGCCACAGAGAGCATATTTAAATCACAGTTAAGAATTACATTTGTAAACTTTTTGGAGCTCACTGATGAGAGAAAAACATTCTGAATTGCATCCATGGTACTTTAATACAAATAAAATGCTACCTTGAGAGTAAGATTCCCCTCATTTATATAATGTAAAATATCCTTCTGTAAGATATAGTGTATTCACAAAGGCTTGCTGTTATTGCTGAGAGATTGTTAAAATAACACACAAAATCTTTGTCAGAGAAATAAACCATGACACTATGTAGCCATGGCTTCATCAAAGAAGCCCCTAAAGAAAACCCATGAAAAGTTCAGGAATGAAAAAGCAACAGAAATAAATAGCTCAAAAACAGGTATTTTTTCCCATAAATATTTTCTACATTATTTGCTTAAGATACCCTTTCCAGAACTAGACTAGGCCTGACACCTGTATCTGTAAGTACTTCTTCTGCTTCTTCTGTAAGTACTCATATATTATTCAGAAATATTTGTGTTTTGCTAAGTTGGATATCTATATACATATTCATAAATGAATAGTTAATTAAACTAATGGTTATAATAATGAAAAGAAACCCAATAACAAAATCATTTTATAGACAACATTCTCATGATGTTACATGGATTAACTTCTGTATTTATGATTTATAAAAGTATTTGAATCCTTCAAAATATATCCAGCAATTCAGCTTCATAAAAACAAATTCAAGCACAGAATTCTTTCTAAAAATTAATTTTCAAATATGAGAAAATAAAACAGATACATTAAAAGATTTGAAATTTAAAATCAGGAGATTAAGACTGTGTTTGATACCGTTTAAATGAAATTTAGAGACAACTAAAGGGAATTTTCCACCTTATATAGCTTAAATGAGAGGACAAAGGGGTGGATAGTTCAGACGACAAGCAGTGACCTATAAGATTAAAAAGAAGTCTCTTTGTCGCAATTTTATCATCACTTGTAAGTGATAAAGTGCCAAAAGACAGGCTTGTGGCAGTAGCAATACATTTTCTTCGCAGCACTAAAATCATCAACAAGGTGTCTGTATATATGGGGCCCTGCTTGAATATGAAAGCAATTTTCCAAAGCCCTGCAGCTTAATTCCATTGTTTTCATCAAGAAGGAATATTCTAGATCACAATTTTCAGTGACTGACTGTAATGGACACAGCTTGAAAAATGAATAAGCAAGCTCCCCAAATGATTGCTGGACAAGGCTCCAATACCAAGAGCAGCAATATTTGAATTTCTTAAAAAAGAGATTAAATGCAATCAGGACTACTGTAAATCTGTCTGTATAACATCCTTGCATGCTTATTCTATTAAATTAAATAGGGAAAAAGCAAGAGTGAAATAGAACAAAAAGAAAATCTAAATATGACAAATCTAACTTCTTAAACATTATATAAAATCTAATATACACATTAGATTAAAATGCTGAATTATTTTTAATATTTCATTATTTGAAAATAAAATAATTCCTAAAATAACGAAAAGCAATAACCTTCAATTGTATCACTTTAAACAAGTTCACTTTAGGTTAGATTTTTAAGTCGAAGGCAAACACAAAATTTGGAAAGCATTAACATATTTTATTTGGAGTACCTAATCCAGACATGACCCAAAGAAATTTTAATTATTCAGATTCTTCAACAGCATTTATGGATAATTTTACAGCCATTAACTTTTGTAGGAGTGTTGCTTAGAGAAGGGTAGCTACTTCTAAAAGTGAAGAGATAAGCAGGTTGTCATGGGTCAAAAATTAATTGTGCTCTCTGCTCTTTTGCACCTCTTTGTGTGATTGGTTACATTTATGCTTTGGGGATTTTCTTATCCTTGGGAGAATCTTTTTGCTGGTTAATACCACAGGGGTCATATATATCTGATGATCTCAAATCAGGGTTTGATGATACTCATTTTATGGCATGCATAAGTGTGTGTCACTTAAGAAATTGGCAGGGGTACTTGAGTGGTTGTTTCAGACATACAGAGGATAATGAATGACAGGGAAGTTAAAAAGATTGGATTACACAAGGGAAAAGGAAGAGCAGAGTATTATTGATGGCCTGACAACTTTAACTCAAATACATTGGAAAAGCCTAGGAAGAAAAGCGTAGCATTATTCTCAACAAAGAATATGTAAAATTACTATGATTCACTGGAATTCTCAATAAATAGTATGTTTCAGGTATATGCATTTTTAGAATAATTATAAAAATGAGCTGCTTATTTAAAACCTTAACTTTGAAAATGTTTCTAGCACAGAATAACTTAGTTCCATATTTCAGCTTAGTTCCATATTTCATTTACTGTGTAATAATTTAAGGCCTTACAGAAACTCACTAAGCACATCAAATATTACTGTAAAATCTATAGATGTAGAAGAAAAACAGTGTAAGCATTTGGACTTAGTGTGGGTAGACCTAGAGTATCCTTAAAGAATTAATTTAATAAATTCCTAGTTTGCTCTTGCTTTTTAGAGATTGGTGTTCCAATTTTTAAGAAACAAGATGGAGGGAATATACTTGTTTATTGAGTATTCCTATCTTTCAAGGTTTCATTTATCTAGAAAAACTTGTTATGAAGAATACAACTAAATTCAGTGAACCATTGCCTTAATCACACATTCAATTATTCTTGATTACAGAAAGTAAAGCTTAAACAGTAGTCATGTTTTTCAAAACCATGTCTGAAAAGCCATGAGCTCTCATCCCTAAAACTCCTTCTAAGAGATTAAGCAGAAACCTGGTCCAACAATAAATGGTCCCAGAAAATAAAGTGAAGGACTGAGGAACTTACTTTCTACTCTGTGAGTCTACCTTTCATGCAACAGAATCTAAATGCCTTTTGGAGGGGTGCTGAGGGAAAGATTCTCAAATTCTCCATTATTTCCTTTATTCTCATACAAATTTTTCATACCTACTCTTAACTCTTGTCTTTTTAATCATGGATTTTCATATGAGTGGTTTCTCCTCATTAAAATATAGTACAAAAACTGCAAGGAAGCCTCCAAGGCCTCGGGTCTATGCTCCTCATAGTAAAAGGAAGTGAAGGCACCCAGATGCCAGATTTATTCAAGAACACATGAATAATTCGTTCTTCAACCAGAAGGAGAACCCTAACCTTTTTCTGCTTTGTACATGAGTCTTTCATATTTTATAAGGAAAGTGGTCCTGAGTTAGTCTACACTACATAATATCTAATAGTTTAGGCAAAAGTTCTTTAAGTGGCCTACATATGCCCTTTGAATTCTGGTTGTCTTACCCCCACAATCCATGCTTTCCCACTTCCTAAATGAGCTTTCATAGCCCTGTTTCCAAGTAAGATGAAGAGTTTGGCTCTGGAAGGTGTGGGTGTCCCTGGAAGGAAAGGAATGTTAGTTCTGCTGCAGAGTCTCACTTCTGATACTCTTTGGAGCAGGGAGATGGGTTTCTTTCTAATTTATATATCCTAATGTGGAACTTGCTAGTATGTGTTTATTTTAGTGTATTAGAAGCCATAGTGATATTAATTTATTATTGACTTGATTTAAAATATTAATCCTAAGAATTTGGAGACTAGTTTACCTCGGAAGATAAGCTGTAGTTTTAAAATAGTAACTTGTACTAAAATATATGTATGTGTGTGTGTGTGTGTGTGTGTGTAATATGTATGTATATGTATTGCTTTTACTTACCAGTTGGTAGAAAATATGTCCAAAACCAACAACACATATTGAGTGTACGAAAAGCCTTCCAGGTTTTCACAACACCACATACCAACTAGATAGAACAGATATCACCATCCAACAACAGAATATGAAGTTTTTCAAAAGAGAATATAGAACTTTCTCTAGGATTTACCATAAGTTAAACCATAAAATAAGCCTCAAAAAATTTAAAAGGATACTTTTAATTTAAAATTAAAAATCATCTAATGCATGTTTTACCATAAAGAAATGAATTTAGAATGCAATAACAGCAGGAGACTAGAGAATTCACAAATATGTGGAAATTAAACATTATTTAATAACCAAAGGATCAAAGAAAAAATCCCATTGAAAATTAGAAAATACTTTTGGATGAATGAAGATATACTAAAATTTATGATGCAACTAACCAGCACTTAGAAATGCATAGCTATAAATGTTTATAATAAAAATAACAACATAATCTTT
Source organism: Spermophilus citellus (assembly GCF_964194105.1). Classification (NCBI taxonomy): domain Eukaryota; kingdom Metazoa; phylum Chordata; class Mammalia; order Rodentia; family Sciuridae; genus Spermophilus; species Spermophilus citellus. The sequence goes on along the minus strand of NC_138187.1, from coordinate 73,304,676 downwards.
TACCTTTAAAAAAAAACTAGAAAAAGAAGAACAAACTGAACCCAAAGCAAACAGAAAAAATAAAATTAATAAGCCAGCTTTAAGGTAGAATTATGTCTTGCCATTTGCCAAAACATTGATCATGAACATTATGCTAAGTGAAATAAGCCAGTCACAGAAAGAAAAATATTGCATGATCTCACTTGTATATGATGTGGAACCTAAAAAAAAAAAAAATCCAAATATGTGGAGAATAAGCAGTGGTTTTCAGAGTTGCAGGGTGGTGAGGGGGAAGAAACAAGTAGATGTAGATCAAAGGATAATAGCACGTATGCAGGTTGAACAAGTCTAGAGGTTCATGGTAAGAATGAGAACTATGGTTAATAAGATTATACTGTACTGGGGATTCGTGCTGAGTAAATTTGAACTGTTCTTGCCACACACAAAAAGATCAATATGATAACTATGCTGGGCATGGTGGCACACACCTCTAATCCAAGTGGCTTGGGAGGCAGGAGGATCACAAGTTTAAAACCAGGCTTAGCAATTTAGTGAAGCCCTAAGCAACTTATAGAGACCCTGTTTCAAAAAAAAAAAAAAAAGAAAGAAAGTGATGGGCATGTGGTAAAGTGGTAAAGTGTCCCTGGGTTCAATCCCTGGTACAAAAAAAAAAAAAAAAAAAAACTATGTGAGATAATGGATATGCTAATTTTCTTTATTATAATAACTGTTTTACTATCTACATGTATCCCGTAACATCATATTGTATACCATCATTATATATAATAAAATGTATTAAAATAACATTTTATATTTAAAGCTATAAAAATTAGAGTAGAAGGAAATGAAATGATGAGTTGAAAAATAATCTTAAAATTTAAAAAAATCGAAAGTTGATTATTTGAACCGATTTTTAAAATTATAAACTTTTAGCTGACCTTACAAAAATACAAAAGATTATACAAAAATACTATATACAACTTTATGTCAATAAATAGATAAACCAGGTGAAAATGAAAAATTCCTAGAAAAATGTAAACTATTAAAATTGAAGCAAGATAATGTAGAAAATCTGACCACATTTATAATAAGTAAAGAGATTGAATTATTATTCAGAAATTATCCATAAAGAAAATATCAGGTCAGATAAGTTACTGGTCATTTCTACAAAATATGTAAAGAATCAATACCAATTCTTCACAAACTTAAAAGTAGAATATGATGAAACCACTCCCCAGCTTAATCTTTAAGGCTCATATTACCCTGATACTGAAAGCAAAGAATACATCACACACACACACACACACACACACACACACATGCCTGTAGGTGCACATGAGTGCACACACACATACACACACAAAACTACAAATAAACCTTATGAATACAAATGCACAATGTTCAACAAAATACTAGCAAACTAAATCTAGCATAATATAACAAATATTATACACCATGACCACATGGGATTTATTCCAGGAATGTGAAAGTGGCTTAATATCCAAAATTCAATTAATATACTATACCATATTAATAGAATAACAGATAAAGAAAAATAATAACCACTCAAGTAGAGGCAGAAGTTGCATCTATTCCTGAATTCTCAATAAAGTAGGAATAGGCATCAACAAAAACCCACAGCTAGCAAAGAAATGAAAGATGGAATGATTCTATTTATAATATCATCAAAAAAATTTTTCAAATCGTGAATAAACTTAACAAATGAAGTGCTACATTTTTACTCTTAAAAAGTGTAAAATATCATTGAAAAATTGGAGACATATCAAAAGAAATCCTGTGTGAATAAGAAGACTTATCCAGGTTGGTGTAGTCATGTAATGTAATATTATTTGACAACAGGAAGAAATGAATCACTAATACATGCTAAAAAATGGATGAATATTGAAAACATTACGCTAAGTGAAAGAAACTGGTCCCCAAATACCATATATTTATGTTTTCACTAATATGATCCATCCAGGAAGGTTAGGCACATTGCTAGAGACAGAAGTAGATTAGAGTGGACAGAGGTGGGGAGAGGAAAGAAGGGAGAGTGACTGCTAACGATCATGGATTTTTTTTTTTTCAACGCAATTAAAATGTTCTAAAATTAGATGCTGGAGGCAGTTGTGGAATTCTGTGAATGAATGTACTAACAAATGCTGAATTGTACATTTCTAAATGGTTACTTTTACTGTGTATGAATTTTATTTCAACAAAGCTGTTACTAACAAAAAAGGATTTAAAAATATTACATACCAAACCCAGGATTTTAAAATATTCTACCCCAAACCTAGGACCTAAATAAAAACGAAACCAGAAAATTATGAAATTATGCAGGGGACAGTTTAAGCTGTTAAAATTAATGTATCACCCCAAAACCAGTATGATATGGCAAATACATGACATAACACAGAACAGTGTATGAGTAAAATGGGGTTGAACAGTATGAAGTGACAGTATGAGTAAAGTATGATATGGCATATAATATAATACACAGTACAAAATGACTCTGGTGTGGATTGAAAATGTAGTTAGGAAAAGATCACACCAGCCCACCAGGAAACAGAGCTCATACAAAGTGACCTGGGAGTCAGAGATGTGAGAAGAGTCACCCAGGTCTGTCTCTTGTTCCACTTTAGTTTTCTTCCTGTTTTGGTCACATGATGACCATATCCACACCACCAGATCATTTCTCTGTGAGAGGCCAGGACTTAAGAGGCTGAACACAGTGGACTGGATACATAGGCCTTGGACGACCCATCTCCCAGCTGGTACAATGGTCTGACAAATTTAATGGTGACAAAATGGACACAAAATACCTTCAAATGCAATCAGCTATTACCCTTCTTTAGAAATGGGATAAAACTGTAGAATGAGAGTTGTACCTAAAATACCTTTTTGTATTTAATTTCTTTATGCATATGTGAATACCTAATGTACTCTATATAGTTTTATATAAATGTGCAAGCATCAACATAAACATGCTAATTTCAAGAGTATATTTTTCCTTTTTCTTTTTCTTTTGCTTTTTTTACTTGGTTTTCTCTTTTCTCGTGCTTCCTCTTCATGACATCAAACACCCCTCCCACAAATAATCCGTATTAAAAACTAGTACCATTCATACTTTTCTCTATAATTCCAAGTAGTTATAGTCCTATAATCCTATGTAGTTATGCATAGTCACATGTTGGAGACTGTCTTGGTTTCTTAAAGATGAGGTCATGGTGCACTGCTTCTTTACATCTTGATATTTATGCTAAAATACATTTTGGAAATTCTTCCAAGTCATGTGATATGGCTTTAATTCATTCTTTCCTAGCAGCAGGACAGTACTAACACTCCATGCTGTTACTATGTTGTCACATATTCAGCCACTACACTCATGGGCATTCATTTTGTTTCTACCTTTTTGCCACTATAAAAAAAATATGCTGCAATAAACAACTTCAGTTCTTGGAAATATGTGACCTGCAAATGTTTTTGTTTCTAAGCTTTAAATTCCCAGGAGTAAGATAAATGCTAATAGATGTGGCCAGAAATGTTGCAATACTTTACATTTCTACCTCAGTGTGTATATATCCTTTCCCCACATTCCCACCACAATAATGTTGTAGTTCTTTGGAATTTTAGTCATGTATATATTATCTGTTGAATTGGTTAAGGATTCTATTTGTAATAAATTTTCAAACAAAGCTACCAGCCTAATTGAGCCAAAAAGGAATAAGTTTGCTCACCAGGTTGTACACTGTTGTAAGGGTTTGTTTCTCCCTCTTCTAGATACTTCCTCCACATGAGCTCCATTCTCAGATTGGCCCTCCCCTTCTAGAAACAAAATTACAGCCAGCAACTCCTGGGGGTGATTCTTCCAGCTTAAGACCTAGAAGGAGGACAGCCAGTCTCCCAAGGCACTTGCAGCAATAACTCTGAGATGTACTCCTGCTATACACATCTTTTACTATGTATGATTGGGGAAATATGGCTTAGGGCTGGATCACATGATCAACTAAAGATCTAGAGGTAGAGCCTCAACCAGACCATGTGATATAAACAGAGGCACAGCACCCCAAAATATCAAGGCTGTTGCCAGAAGAAATAAGAATAGCAAACATCCACCACATATGACTTAACATGTGAAATAGTGCTACATCTTATTCACATTGCAGTTGTTACAATAATTAATTCTGATCTTAGGTAAATTATGGTTCACTCCTTTAACTAGCTTTTAATGTTAAGATTATTTACAATTTTAAATGTACTATTTTGACTGATATCTCAGTAAAATATATTCTATCTTACATAAATGATAATCATTATCATCATCTGTTATTACTTCAGAAATACCATTAGACATCTCTATTGTTATAAAACAGTATATTCCAATATACCTAAGTCTATGAAAGATAAAAAGTTGTTGAATTTTAATGAAATTTTCTTGATTTCTTAGTCGTTCATTTTTTTCTTAGTTTCCCCTTCTTCTTGATGTTACCATACCCATCTCTAACTTTTTTCCTGCTCCAATTCTCTATGTTTGAAAGCTGTCACTTATAATACGCAAATTGTCTGGGAAAAAGTGACAGTTGGCCCTAATTGGGAACCCAAGGGGCCCTTCTATTAAGAATGTACACTAGATTCAGTACAAAGAATGCTAGATCAGGATAAGTCAGCCTCAGTCACTAGGGGCTCAAATATTTTGTTTAATGGATAAAATAATTTAGGGTAATGAAGATTTTTAAAAATTTACTTCTGATCCTTAGCTCTGTCAAAGATATTTAAGGTGTCAGGTAACTGAATTTAGGATAAGTGGAGTTTCAATGTATATAGGTATAAAGATCTGAATGCCTCCCCCTCCTTGATTCCTGGTGAAAGGAGTTACTGAACAAGGGAGATTTTTCCTTTTTGTCCCTCAGCCTTCTGTCACATAAGGACACACCTTGATCTCAAACCTTCCAGCACCAGAACTGTGAGAATAAAATTCGTTCTTTTTAAATTGTCCAGTCACGGGTATTTCGTTGTAGTAGGAAAAATGAACTAAGACAGTAGGATAAATGAGATATATATATATATATATATTTTTAATTCACAATAACTAAGCTTTGGAACCAACCTAGGTGTCCTTCTTCAGATGAATGGATAAAGAAAATGTAGTGCATATATACAATGGAATATTACTCATGCATAAATAAGAATGAAATTATGGCATTTGTCAGTAAATGGATAGAACTGGAGGCTATCATGCTAAATGAAATAAGCCAATCCCAAGAACCAAAGGCCAAATGTTTTCTATGATATGTGGATGCTAACCTATAGCAATCAGGGGTTGGGAAGAATAGAAGTTCATTGGATTAGACAAAGTGGAATAAAGGGAAGGGATGGGGAAGGGATGAAAGACAGTAAAGTCAATCAGACATTATTTTTCTATGTTTATATAAGAATACTTGACCAGTGTAACCACAGACCATGTACAACCACAAGAATGGGAAATTATACTCCATGTATGTAAAATATGTGAAAATATATTCTATAGTCCTGTGTAACTAAAAAGAAAAAATAAAATTAAAAAAAAATAAGTATGAGGGAAAAACTAAAATGTCATGCTCCATTACAGTTACAATGATATTTACCTAATAAGTAACTTGATATTAAAATCCTCAAAAAGTTTTTCTTTGCTGAGTATCTCTTTTCTTAGATCCCAGGGGACATCCAAGGCAGTTAGACATCTTGTAATTCCTGGCACATGCTTATATCCCAGCTGTATTGTATTGTGCAGCAAAATATCATAGTTAAGAGCACAAACTCTGGAATCTCTCTAGGTTCAAAACCTAGCTTCAGCACGTACTAGCTGCATGAACTTGGACAATAAACTAGACCTCCTTGTGATAACAGTGTCTATGTCAGCTGTTGTGGCTATTAAATGAGGTCATCTATGTGGAGCTCAGCAAGGTGCTGGTGTTCAATGTGTTCGATTAGTAACAGTGGGTGTCATTTGTTTACTTTTACCTTTTTACTAGATTGAGAGCAACATTATTCCCAATGCCTAGCACAGTGTCAAGTATGGGCTATTCTATACAAAAATGGTGAATAAATTGCTAGAAACTACTAGGTGACTTTTCTATACATTCTTAGAAATGTACATGCATATTTATGCCATCTGAAACAGGAAGTACTAGTCTTAAGCATGCTAGAATAATAATCAGCAGGAATGAAATGCAACAACTACATATGCTTGTGTCTGTAGTAAAATTACCATAATTCCTGAATATTGTCCCAAGAAATCCCCAAACTGGAATCATGTTTTCTTTTCTTGCTTCCTTTTAAAAAGCTACTTATTTTCCAGTCAAAAATTCTCACAGTAATATTCTGTATAGATAAACCATGTTTTTTAAAAAAACTAAGATAATGAAGAGGAAAAATCATGTTTAGTAGTGGGAAAAAGAAATAACAGGATTTAAAAAAAAAAAAACTACTCAGATTCTGATTTCAGAGCTGTTCAGATTTTCAAATAACATTATCTCCAGTTGTCTGGTGAATCCTTCCTGAACACACTGACCCTGGAATGTCTTTGGGATATCTCTATTACATTTTATTCTATGCTTTCTTTCCCCTGAGCCAGGCTGCTTTCAGCCCACAAAATTATCAGATTTTATAAAATGAAAAAAAAAGTCAAACAAAAAGCAAATCCAGATTACACAGAAGTGTTAAGAGCCAAAGCTCAGCCATCACCTTTCAATCCTCTTATTAATACCCATGTCATGACTCTTGCAAAGGAAATGGGTTAGTGTCACCATCCTCAATCAGTGTTCCTTCATTCACTTTCATTAGGAGCCATGTTTTCCTGACAAAGGATAACAAATGGACACTGTTGGTCCCTAATGTGCTTTTGACTACAGATTCTGCACCATTTCTCTGTGAAGCAATTGCAATTATTTGTCATTTTAATATGACTTGGCAAGGAGGTCTGAAAAACATGGCTATTATTCATCAATATGTATATTTTGTACTTATATTAATATTAGAATATCATTATTACCCGTCTTGCATTGTATGAGCAAGATAAAATTATACCATGTAAAAAATGCATTAAATTCTCTTCGCCTGCACTCACATAGCAGAAGTAAAGGTAATTTAAGAGCTTACACCATTTATATGCTAAATGCTACCATTTATTATTATTAGTGAGGAAATACTTCTACCTTTGCTCTAATGGAAAATGTATCAATATGTTTCCACTATTAATTGGAAATAATATAGCTAATATGAAAACTCAAACCTTTTAAAGTATATCTATCCATTGTGTTACATTCTGAAATGTTCTAGAGCCTAATTTTTCTATCATGTTATAATATAAGTATAATTTTGATTTTGGAGTATAATTCTTCAATTCTCTAGTTTTCATTCTTCTTGGGGGGGGGCTTTTGCATATAGGATTAGTTTTGAAACCTTTGAGATTCAGGAACTAGCATTGTAAATAAGTACTAATGATTTATCAGCCAACCTTCTCTCAATGGATGTAGTTAATATTGTATTATAATCATTATGAATCAAGTTAAACCCCATCCAATTCTGAGTAATTTTAAATTATTTCTGTAATTTTATCAATCCCCTTTTCTATGACCAAGATAGAGCTAATAAAATTCATGTGTGCTGCAAAATTTAAGTGTTACAAAGAAATACACAAATAATTCTTTTTAAAAAGTGCATTAAGAGCAACGTACACACACTACAATAAAAACCAGAGGAAAACCAATCAAGTAAATTTTCATGCTTATAACATAAATAACACCTTCATCTTTATATCTCAAAGTAAAATTAAACTTTTTTTTTTTGGTACTGGGGATTGAACCCAGAAGTATTTAACCATTGAGCCACATTCCCAACTCCCACCCTTTTTTAAAAAATTTTGAGGCAAGGCCTCACTAAGTTGTTTAGGACCTTGCTAAGTTGCAGAGACTGAACTCAAACTCATGATTCTCCTGCCTCAGTCTCCTCAGTTGCTGGGATTACAGGTGTGCACTATCAGTCCTGGCAAAATTAAACTTTTAACTACTCAATTATTTACTGAGTACCTTGTAAGTACCTGGTCTTATTATGTGCAGGCCACCATACCAAGGTCTGATTCAGCTCATTAGACTTAATTTTAAGACAGCCTCTTATCTAAGAAAGACAGAAAGGGGCAAACACCCAAGCATCACTTCACACTGTGGTGGTGGGTAAAGTGAGCAAGAAAGGAAGAGAGAGAAGCCTAGAAACATTCAAGAGAGCAGTGTGGCTTCATAAGGTACAGAAATACCAGTCCTCCCTCAGAAAACACAACTGCCTCAAAAGGATCTAAAGTCAGATTAAATTTTAGAGGAATATAGGAAGTGAACACAACTTTTCTAACGTTGCATACAAACGTGAGAATGTAAGGTGCCTTATTTCTGTCAAGCCATTAAAGATGGTGCACTTTCCTTATTAACAAACAGTTCTAGTTACACAAATAAATATTACCCCCCAGCAACAGGCTACCCAAAAGGAAACAAAAGAAAATAGCAAAGATAGCAGGGACTCAGGAAACCAGGATCAACTCCCACCTGAGTGTCAGGGATGAGGTCCAGGTGCTGAGGTGTGATCTTGCATTTTAACCCCACACAGCTCTTTTATAATCCATTAGCCTGGGATAAACACGTGTCATCCATTATTGTAAGTATTAACTTTCATGTGCCTCACTAAAGCTAAAGACATGCAAAATATTATTTACTATTATTTTCTTCTTACAAATCCAGGGGCTGAGAAAGGTTGGGAGACACAAAACAGAATGATAAAAAATGTGTGCATGAGAACTTTCTCCTTCAAAAGGAGACTTGGAGCACTGGTATTAATTTGTTTGTTTTTCTGTGTGTTTTCTACAAGCAGTTGGCTCTCAGAGCTCTTTTCATAACATAGTAACATTTTCCCCTAGAATGTATGACATAGGACACTTTAACATAGAGTGAGAAGACTGTCCCGTGCACTTTTTAAAAAGAAAACATAGAACTGAAAGATTATTGTTTTTAATCAACCTCTTTTGTCTCTAGACATAGAGGAATCATGACAGACTGATAGACAAAAAGGAACCAAGAGACATAACTTCTTTTCCTGGCTTTGTCACTAAGTAAAATGGAGTGAGTAAAAGGACTTAATTTTTCAGTACCATTTCCTGCTCTTTAATATATGGAAAATAAAATTCAATTCTTACTATTTCCTCAAGAACATTAACTTCACATATATGTGTTGAAATGATAAAAGTTTTATAAGGAAAAAAGGGGGTAAAGAGAAGCCCTATTTTTACACTGAAGATTAGGGAAGAGAACTACCTGAATTTCAGGGAGGAAAAAATGAAGAATATCAGGTAGATTCAATTCAGAGCTAATTGGGCAAATTAATGAGACCCTCCCCAAGGCACAAAGACTGACCTTCCCTGAGGGAGATCTGACCAGCACCTTAAGAAAGGAACTTCTCTGAGGAAACTCTGAAGAACTTAATGAATACCCGTTGATTTGGACAACTTTGATCTGGCAATGGCAGCCCCTAAGCAGAGGTTTATACTACTAAGCATTCCTTAGGAGGGTCATAGTTCAAAGACAGCCTCACCAATTTAGCAAGACCCTAAGCAACTTAGTGAGATCCTATCTCAAAATAAAAAATTTAAAAAGGGCTGGAGATGTAGCTCAGTGGTTGAGACTCCCTGTGTGGTAGTAGGAGCAAATGTGACTCCATTTTGTTTTATGACTTCATCCTGTAAAACAACCATGCCAAGTAGAAGAGTCATGACTGGGGCAAGATGTTCTTTTCCTTTTGCTATAGAAACCTTTAAGAACACGGAACTACCTAATGGGGTATTGTTTCTGTAACTAGGGTAATGGGGCTCTGTTTCTGTAACTGGGGTGACTGGGCTAACTGTGATTGGTTAGGCTTCCCTCCGCTTGACTGCACTGTCCTGCTTCTGTAACCTGGCTTGCTTGCATTGGCTAGACCCCCTGAACATCCTTTTTGCGGTTTTCAGGCTTATAAGGAGTGCCCTTGCAATTGTTTGGGGCTGATCAGGGGAACAGCTTTATGTTCTAGTCAGCTGCCACCGGTTTGCTTCAATAAAGGCTTGATTCGATTATACGTGAGTGGTCTGGAAGTCAGTTTATGAAACCCTGGGACAAAGCTTTAACTATAACACCTGGATGGTTCAGTCCCCTGGACCAAAAAAAGAAAAAAAAAATTGTGCTCAAGAAAAAAAATGAAATAAATATTATTTGATCCAAATTTTACAGAGAAATATATGTTATTGTATGTTTAAAAGCAGAAAATAGCAAAGCTGCATAAATAGCAAAAAAGAGAAACTGGGGATAAATAGGATACTTTTTACATTTACTAGGTTTATTTGGGTGTAATGGAAACCAATTCTGGCTAGCTCAAGAAAGGGAGGATGAGAAGTTTTAGAAGGGTATCTGGGAGCTCAGGATATAAGGAAAGGCTGAAGGACCAGGTTACAGGAGGCCAGAAATGAAGGTCACATACCACATGGTGAAAAAATTTCCCCAAAGAAAACTCAGGGACTGTGTGAAGTGGGAATGGATATTGAGAGCCTAAAAATGACAAGTGTCTATTACAGATCTCAAGCATGAACAGAAAAAGTGGAGGTTAGAGTGTAGTAATGGTTAAGAGGCATGTTATCTTTATCTAAAAATCATATTAAAAGACTTACCATATATTTACACATATTCACAAAAAATCTTTGGAGAAGACCATTCATTTTAGGATCCTGGTAATAGCAAAAGATGAAGGGGTATGGGAGGGAATTCATAAACTAGAAGGAAACAGGTCAAACCTACTGTGGTTCTTATAATCAAACACCACAAACTGTTTAATGAGGTATGTTTGTATGTGCTGATAAAGAATACCCTCCAAGATATATTGTAAAGTGACAATTTGTAGAACACAGAACATGAGGTAACCCATTTCTGTCAAATGACATAGAGATGGACATAAATTAGCATATGCACAAATGTACTAATTGGGTTTGCTTCTGAAAGGGGAAAAAAAAAGTAGGGTTTTGGAAGATGTGGAGAAGAAAAACTTAACCCTTTTCTACTCTTTTTTTTTTAACATAAGTGCATCTATCCAGGTGCAATAACGCATGCCAAAAATCCCAACAACTGGGCAGGCTGAGGCAGGAGGATTGCAAATTCAAATCCAGCCTCGGCAACTTAGCGAGGCTGTAAGCAACTCAGCGAGACCCTGTCTCTAAATAAAATATTTTAAAAAGGGGTTGGAGATGTGGGTCAGTGGTTGAGTGCCCCTGTAGAGTCCCTCTACAAAAAAACAAACTAAATGCATCTATCACTCTTTATGAAAAATTTTGATTATTGAAAAGGTACACACATTTTTTTCCCAGTCATTACTCTTCTAGGGCAGAGGGGTAGGAGGGAAAGGGAGGGAGCAGGGGGTTATCAGGGATGGTGAAATGTGATGGACATCATTATCCAAAGTACATGTATGAAGACATGATTTGGATATGAAATATGAGATGAAAAATTGTGCTCTACATGTGTAATAAGAATTGTAATGCATTCCGCTGTCATTTAAAAAAAAATCAATAGGAAAAAAAACTCAAAGTGCACTGGGTCTGCAGCTATTATGTTGCAAGTAGTCCTCCAAATTGAGGAAATATTCTTTAAGTGAAAAATATTATCTGATGCAGCAAAGAAGTTACTTATGTAGCTAAAAAAAAAGTGTCCTAATGAAATATATTGAGTTACAGATACTTCAATATATATAGATAGATAGATAGATATAGATATAGATATAAATATAATCATTCAATTATTATTTATAATATGGAAATTGGTTAAACAAAAAATATATTATAGAAATTTTCTAAAGGCCATCACTACGAAGACATTTAAAATTGTGTCTTAGAGTATATTGTAAATATGGAGACATAAAAGTGCATCAAATAAAAATAGACTTTTAAAAAAGAATGTTATCATATTTATAAAAACATAGATACCTAAGTGAAACAATATGCTACAACATTTTGCTATATGACAAGATTATGGGTGATTTTAATTTTCTTCTTCACCTACTTCAGTATTACCCAGATTTTCTGAAATGAATGCATTACTTTGTCAGAAAAATAGTCACTAAAAAGCACACTAAAATATTAATTACAAGATTATTTTTTAATGTGTAGAATTTAAAACTTGTATTTTTACAACTCAATATTGAATTAAATTATGGGGTTTCCTGAATTTATTAGAAAGCTTAAATCTTCACTAAATAAACTTTTGACCCTTCTTAATGTTATTTTAAATATTGACAATTAATATTTTAAATAGTATCTACATAAAAAGATAAGCTTTGTGGGAGGTATAATAATGACTTTTTCCCAATCTAAAGAAATCAGAGAACCCATCAAATACAAAAATAGTATTTATTCTTAAGTTAAACATTAATAGCATTACCCAAATTTAAAAAGAATCAGTTCCCTTTCTGACAGTCGTATCCTTGTGTCAAATATGAACTACAGATGGATTCAAAAAGTCACGAAAATGCATGCCAGTCTGTTGGTTTTAAATGTGCATGACATCTTGGCTTAGTATTAAATTCTTGGATCATGTCTTCTTCATTTAAGGATTTTGTATACAATAGTTCCTTAGATATCTCACCAAAAGCTCAAGAAAACAAAGGGGAGAAAATATATAAATAAAACAATGAAATTTTGAATTTTGAATTATACTATGAAAAATTAAAAAGACAACCCACAGGAAAGTTTTACAACCCATGTATCTGAAAAAAAAAATGCTTAACCATCATTATCCAGGAGGAAATTTCAGTCAGAACTACAATGAGGTCTCACTTCACTCTCATTTGGATGCTATAAGAAAATTTTTTAGTGAGGGTTGGACGGGACGTAGATAAGTCAGAACTCACACGGCTCACAGGAGTGTGAAATGGGCCAATCATCTTTAGAAGCAGCTCAGCATTTCTTCAAAAGACCTTATGTAAAGTTAACCCAAGACCTGTAATTTTACTCGTAAGAATATACCCAAGAAAAATGGAAACCATGTCCACACACAAACTAGTACATAAATGTTCATGGAATTGTTATTCCAAAAAGCCAACAGGCTAAAACAGACCAAATGTCCATCAGCTGACGAATGGATAAATTAAATGCAATATATACAAAAAATGGGGTAACAGATTAGGGTTTGGGGTACCTTTATCAGGCAGTGAAAATGTTCTAAAATTGTGGTGAAAGCCAATTAACTATACTTTAAGCAGGCAAATTGCATGGCATAGGAATTATATCTCAATAAAGCTATATAAAAATTAATGGACAATTCCAAGCATGCTAGAAAGATCTCAGGGACTATAGTAATTTTGAAGCTTTCTTAAAAAAAAAAAAAAGAAGAAAAGAAGAAAGAAATCATGACAGAAATTTCTAAGTCCATGCAAATCACTTTTCTGCTATCCTTCCATCCCACTAACAAGACCCCTTCACAGATCTGGCTTGGTTTTGTTGTTGTTGTTGTTGACAGTACAGCATACTCATTCCCAAGGCAGAATAGATCAAAGAAATTTTAGGAGGTTTAGTTCTGACTCACTCCCCAGCACAGAAATATTTTGCTGAGCTTTGAGGGATTCTGCCTGGACTGCTCATGCAGTCTTTATCCTCTAAGTTGTTTATGTTGTTATTTATTTTTCATAATTGCTTGCCATGACTTTTCCCAGTAAAAGTAAGTACAAGGCCTGTCTGTACATTCAGATTTCCCTCAACATACTAGGATTTTCTTTGATTTTTTCTCCCTTCCAGAATCTAACCAGATAGCCCAAGATAGACAAGAGTTCAGCACACCATCAGTCACTGAACATCCCTCACTTACCTCCTACTCCCCTTTCCCATTGCCCAAGGAATGGCTATGACATATCTAGAGTAGGTAGGTACAATGATTACATGTTTATGTGTTTTCCAAAATTTGGGGCCTTTCTCAAAGACTGCCCTGTTTCTCAAGCAATTATGGCTCGGAAACTCAAAACACTAAGACAAGATTTACTCATCATGTTTTGTTCACATCTTCTCTGTTATCTCTCATCCTTCCTCACATTTCTTCCTAATTGAAGAATGGTCAAGATGAATAAGAAATACTATATAAAGAATTGGTTACTATTTCAAATAAATATACAAAAAATAAGCAACTCTTCTTTAAATAATCAACAATCAGTTAAAAAATACAGAAGAAAATCTCATTTGTGTTAACAGTATATTGGATATAAAAATTCTGCCAATAAAATTAGTAACAAATATGCAGTACTATATTAATTTTTTCAAGGGAAATTTAGAATTCTACTAAGGAATATAAGAGATTGAAAAAAACAGTAAGACTGCCTCATTAAGAAATAAAATTCAGTACTAAAAAATTGTCAACTCTTTCAGAGAAAGTCTATAAATTTAAAGCTATCCTCAAATACTAATAGAATTTTTCACATGAAAAATTGATTCTAAAGTTCGTATGAAAAGACAATTAGGAGCAATAGCTGGAGAAAAAGAAAGAGCCATGAGAGATGCATAATCCAGAGGTATTGAGAATACTTACAAAACTAAAGCAATAAGATAGCTTATGACCTCCCAGTGAAAACAAGACATCAATAAAACAGAATAGGGAATTTTAAAAGGTACCTAGCTGATTATAAGTGTTTAGTATATTACAAGGATAACATCAATCCAAAAAAGAGAGAAGGTACTTTGTAAATAAATAGTGTTGAGAAAATCTGTCTGAAAGTGTTTGTTAAAAAGCAGATTCCTATATGTCCAAATAGCACAAATAGATACAGAGAAAAATATATGACCATAATATAAAACTTCAGTAGAATTTTGTATAACCTTGGCATGAAAAAATTTTCCCCAAAAAAACATAGACCCTAAAAGTCATTGAGAAAAATATTGAAAAAATTCATTACATAAAACATTAAAATTTCAGTATGGCAAATAGATCATAAACATCATAAGTTAAAGGGCAAGTCAAATGACAGATAAAAAAGTTTTACATATAATTAGTATTAATAATCTAATAAAAGAATAACAATCTAATAGAAAAATATGTAAAGAGATAGTTTATATAAAAAGAAATACAAAATGAAATAAAAAATTAAAATAATATTAAACATCTTGAAAAGGACAAATGGAAATTGAAATATCTAGTAAAAAACAGCAGCAAACTCTTGATATAAACTTTTAAATTATTGGAAAGTTTATTGCATGGAGTTCATTCCTTAATAAAAGAAAAAGTCAACAAATAAATGACCTAACATTACATCTCAAAGCCCTAGAAAAAAAGAGAACAAATCAACCCCAAAAGCAGTAGAAGGCAGGAAATAATTAAAATTAGAGCTGAAATCAATGAAATCTAAACAAAAGAAACAATTTTAAAAATTGACAAAACAAAAATAAATAAAATTGACAGACCTTTAGCTACACTAACAAAGAGGAGAGAGAAAACTCAAGTTATCAGCATACATGATAAAAAAGGTAATATCACAACAGACACTACAGAATACAGAGGATAATTAGAAATTATTTTGAAAACTTATACTCCAATAAAATAGAAGATATTGAAGGCATCGATGAATTTCTTAAGTCATATGACTTGCCCAGATTGAATTAGGAAGATATACACAATTTAAACAGACCAATATCAAGTGATGAAATAGAAGACACCATTAGAAGCCTACCAACCAAGAAAAGTCCAGGATCGGATGGTTACACAGCTGAGTTCTACAAGACCTTTAAAGAAAAACTAATACCAATACTCTTCAATTTATTTCAGGAAATAGAAAAAGAGGAAGCACTTCCAAACTCAGATGAGGCCAATATCAGTCTGATTCCAAAACCAAGCAAAGATGCATTAAAGAAAAGAAAAACTTCAGACCAATATCTCTAATGAACATAGATGCAAAAATTCTCAATAAGATTCTGGCAAATTGAATACAAAAACATATCCAAAAAATCGTGCACCATGATCAAGTAGGGTTCATCCCTGGGATGCAAGGTTAGCTCAACATATGGAAATCAATAAATGCAATTCATCACATCAATAGAATCAAAGATAAGAATCACATGAGCATCTCAATAGACATAGAAAAAGCATTCAACAAAATATAGCAACCCTTCACATCCAAAACACCAGAAAAACTAGGGATAAAAGGAACATATCTCAACATCATAAATGCTATCTACTATGCTAAGCCCCAGGAGAACATCATTCTAAATGGAGAAAAAAATGAAGGCTTTCCCTCTCTATATTCTCTTTCATTTCTGAAGAACCAAACACTTTATTCTGGTTACTACCAATATTGATGCACTTTCTTTTGGACAATAATACAATATAAATCTGAGTCTCCAACATCAGAATGATATTAGGTTCACTCAACATTGATGGTAAATTAAAATTGACCAAATCATACAATCATTCTTGTTATTTCAACTGAGTTGGTACCATGTCCAAGCAAACAGTTTTGTACTTGGTTGCGAGCACATGGTCTAATTGAAGAAACTTTATTGAGATGAAAAAAAACTATATCATCTGGTTTGATGAAGTAATTTTTAAATTTTTTTAGTTGGTGATATATTTTTATTTTACTTACTTATATGTGGTGCTGAGAATCGAACATGCCAAGCCACTGCCCCAGCCCTGATGAAGCCATTTCTCAGCAGTGCATTCTCAAGATATTTGGATTGACTAAAGAACTCTATATTATGTTAAACAATACTATTCAGACCTATGATCAGATGAGTTTAAGAATTTTAGGTTATATTAGAGGACATTATTTGACCTGTAAAATAATGAAAAAAACCTCTGGATGATAATTACCTTTCAGTTAAGAACTCCATCACCATTTGAGTGAATTTTGAAAATTCAAATAAGATAGACAACAGATATCTGAATAAAATAATATTAAAAATGGGGCTTAACAGTCTACCTCCCTGCATTCAATCAGTCCACAAGTGGATTGAAAGTAGAAATCAACAATAATACAAAAAGTATAAATACCTGGAGACTAAATAATTCACTATTGAATGATGAATGGATAGCAGAAGAAATTGGGTGAAATTCTTTAAAAAATACTTATAAGTAAATGAAAATAATGACACAGCATATCAAAATCTCTAGGGCACTTTGAAGGCAGTTCTAAGAAAAAAGTTTGTTCATTAAAAGAATAGGAAGACACCAAATAAATAATCTAACATTACATCTCAAAGCCCTAGAAAAAAGAACAAATCAACATCAAAATCAATAGAAGACAGGAAAAATTAAAATAAGGGCCAAATTCAATGAAATTGAGATTAAAAAACAATTCAAAAAAATCAATGAAACAAAAAGTTGGTTCTTTGAAAGAAGAAACAAAATTGATAAACAGTAAAGCTAACTGGACTTTTTAAAAAATATTCAACATGAGAACATTACATTGATTAAGCTGGAGGATTACAGAACTTCTGTTGAACACATAACACCAAAGTCTTAATGTTCCCCCAATGTGAAGGTAGTTTCTACATATCTAAAATATTGGCAAGAGTAGGTGAGGGGTTGTAGCTCATTTGTGGGGCACTTTGCTTTCATGTACAAAGCCCAAGGCTTCATCCCCTGCTCTGGTAAATAAATAAATAAATAATAATTAATTAAATAATTAAAAACTGGCAAGGAGATATCAGAAAGCTATTCACAAAAGAAATTCATAGCCAAGTAACAGCCAAAGTCTAAGAGAGGATCGAGAGGTAGTGATTTATTGAGAAAAATGAAAAAACTAAATAGATAAAGATTATTTTTTGATGAATGATAAGATACTATGATATTTAGGAATGTTTTCAAGGTATCAAAAAGAAAATGACAAGACTTTGTTTGGGATATTCCAAGGACATAATCAATGAAGTAAAAATGATAAGTTTAGAATGTCAGGAAAAGGGGACACTAATAAATTGACCACAAAGTTTTTGAACGTACATCAAACATAGCTTAAGTCTTATGCCTTTCTTTTAAGGCCGTGTTCAAAGTGAAAATCAACTAGAACTTGTGCATGTTAAAAATAAAGGCAAATTCTTCAAGAAAACTAAAGATACAACTATCAAATGATCTAAAGTCCCGCTACCTGCATATAAAGGAAAGGAAATCAGTACATCAAAGAGACATCTTAACTCCCATGTATATTGTAATACTATTCACAAGAGCACAGCTATGGAGTCAACACATATGTTCATTAATAGATAAATGGATAACGAATATGTAGCGTAGATGCATGGTGGAATAGTATTCAATCTTAGAAACAAAGGAAATATGGCATTTGAAGCAACATGGATGACCCTAGAGGACACTGTGTTATGTGAAATAAGACGGGCATAGAAAGACAAATACCCCATATTCTCACTAATTCATGGAAGGTAAATAAGTCAATTTTATAGAAACACAGGAGGAAATAGTGGTTACCAGAGCTTGGCAAAGTTGTCAAGGGGAGTGAGAGATTAGTTGTCAAGTGCAAAATAATTATGAGGAATAAGTTTTGGTGCTCTGAAACACCAGACTATGTGACTCTAGTTAACAATAATGTGTTACATATTTCAAAATAGCTAGAAGAAAAGATTTTGAATGTTCCCAACACAAAGAAATGACAAATGAGATGATGAATGTGCTAATTACCCTATTGAACCCTTACACATGGTATACACATGCATGGAAATATTATACTATACCCCATGAGTATGTACAATTGCTATGTCAATAATTTAGAAAAAAGAAAATGGGCAAATTAACTTTCTCAACCTCTAATCTGTTATATCTAATAGATTGCCTTAATGAACTCTACAAACTGGCATTGACAGATATAATCTCTGTGCCATGTGGAAAGTATTTCAATTTCAAAATTCAGTTGTTTGACAATAAAATGTGATGAACTACTGAATTAGCAACATTGTGGATTAATCTTGTAGAGCCAAAGAAACTAGACACACTGGAGAACATGCTGCAGCCAGACAAAACTAGTCAATGGTGATAGACATTAGAACAATGGTTACCTATGTGGGGGCTTGACTGGAAAGGACCATAAGCAAACTTTTTGGAGATGATGCTATTTATTTTTCTCCAGTTTTATGGAGGCATGATTGACAAAAGTTATATATATATATATATATAAAACTTTTGTTTTATATATATATATATATATATATATATATATATATATACACACACACACACACATATACATACACATACATACACACAAACATATATGTATGTATATATATACACACACACATATATACACACATACTTACTGTGTACACTTTGTTTTGATATATGCAAACATTGTAAAATGATTACAACAATCAAGCTGATATACCTGTCCCTCACTTCGTATAGTTGTGTGTATGTGTGTGAATATTAGGATCTACTCTCTTAGCAATTTCCAGTATATATTGTTAATGATGGCCACTGTGCTGTACATTAGATCTCCAGAACTTATTCATCTTGCCTAACTTAAACTTTGAGCCCTTTGACCAACATCATCCTGCATCCCAGTCTTGCAGCCATCATTGTACTTTCTGCTTCTGTGAGCTACACACTTTTGGGTTCTATATATAAGTGAGAGCAGACAATATTTGTCATACTTTGCATTCCTTATTTCACTTAGCATAATGTCCTGCAGGTTCATTCATGTTGTCACAAATGGTGGAATTTCCTTCTTCTTCTTTATATGGCTGAATAATATTCAATTTGATTTATGTACCACATAGCCTTTATTTATTCATCTGCCAATAGACACAGGTTAATTCCTAATTTGCTGTTGCAAATAATGCTGTGGTGTATATGTGAGTACAGATCTCTTTGAAAATTTTATTTAATTTCCTTTGGAAATGCACTATTTCTTAATTGGGTTATTAGGTATATTTTTTATTCAAACGTCTTTAATTAATACACTTAAAATCTGTGTATTTCACAACAATGTAATTTTTACAACAAATCCAGTATTTAAAATTTCCTTTGCAATGTCCCTATAATATATCAACTATTTTTGCAAGATTATGATTTTGTTCTAAGCAATCAGAATTTAATTTGGAGCTATATCTTTTATTTCTAACCAAAAGTAAACATGCATAATTATATCCAAAAAGATTAACAAACTGGTAAATCAGTACCAGAAGCTACCATATGCAAAGAGCAGTCTGGTTGAGTGATAGTCACTGTAACTCCCACAACAAAGAACTTATCCATTGATCTTAGAAGTCACTTGAGAAACAAAATTTTCAACTAAGGGCCTTGATAAAGGTGGACAATTGAAATAATCATTGAAAAATCATGAGTCATCATTTTCTTTTCATCCTAGTAATGCCACCACACAGCCAAACCTGGGTTTACAAGAGGACAAGAGAATGGTAAGCTTTGCCTTTTATCAGTTTCTCCCCAAATAAGGACACAGTGTATGAGGCAAAAGATACAATGTCTGCCTCTTGGTATTCCCCATCTTTCTGTGATTTCCCTCCCTTTGGATGTAGATAGGACCTATGACTTGCTATTAACAGAATAGGGCAAAAGTGATGGGTTCTCTCTCTCACGAATACTTTACATTATATGACTCTATTTGGCTAGCAAATTAAAGACCTTTTCTCCCTAAATGGGCTAGAGAACTTAAAGGACCATGTTGGAGAGTCCATGTGGCAGAGTTGGACCAGTCTTAGATGCTGAGAGCAGCTACCAGCTGACAACCAGGAGAAGTAGGGCTCCTTCATCTGAGGACAAGAGAATGGTAAGCTTTTTCCTTTCCTGCAAGGAAACACATTCTGCCAGTGACCTGAGTGAGCTTGGAAGAGGACGCTCCCCCTTTACCTCCATGTGAGAATGCAGTTCATCCAACAGACATGGCAGCCTTTTGAGCAGAGGATCCAGCTTCTCTGTACCCAGACACCTATCCCATACACACTCTAAATTGTTTTAAGCTGCTAAGTTTGTGGTAATATGCAGGGCAACAATAGCAAACTCATAGTGTGCTCTCTCTTTGAATGTTCTATCTGAAACCCTTCAGGTAACTTCTGTGCTCCTTTGAGTTCCAACTTATTGCTGAAGCATGTGCTCAGGTCATGATCAGGGGATCCAGAGCCAATCCTCTGGCAAGTGTATTGTATTGGCAGAGTATTCATCTATAGTTTATCTAACAAGACTAGATATATTTATTTAATTCCTCTGAAGAGATGAACTCATAGTTCCATCTCAGGCCAAAGAAATAATTTTCCATCTGTTCATAATAAAGGCTAGGCTTGTGCTTCGACTAAATGATGTTGGGAAATTACCCCAGCTAAATAAAATAAATATGTAACATGGAAAAGAAAATAGAGAGCCATGTTGGCACCTTAAAATTTTGAATTGTACATATTTGATGAAAAATCATCACGTAAGTTGTATTGAAAGCAATGTCTAAAAAGATTCCGCTATTAAAAAATCACCAAAAGAACTCAGAATTACACACATAGCTCACATTTCAGAGCTGCTCATTTCAAAAAGGTCAAAGGGGAAGAGCTACAAGGGAATTTTTATTTTCAGTTTTATTTATTTTGTTTAATTTCTAAAAGTTCAATGTCATAAAAGAATTTTACCACCTGAATGTCCTTTACTCCTCCTTGATGAAATGCAAAATAATCTTACTTCAGTTTTACTGAACTTGTTCTACATCCTTGTTGAAGATCTTCAAATCTTTTTTTTTTTTTTTTTTTTTGCTCAAAGCACTTTAATGAAGAAATAACACTTAGCTTCTACAAATATCTTATTAGGCTCCCTACAACACTTAAGAATCAGTATTAAGTTTACACTTATTCAGGTATATAATAAAACATATACATATTAGTTTATCTTACTGGGTAGGAAACTCTGGAAATTTTCATTAGAATAACTAAAGCCAAATATTGAATTCTTCCATTTAAATGTGATAGTTTAACAATAATAAGTAGGTATCGAGTTTCTACAGAGGAGCACATGATAGCATAAATGAATAAGCATGCTACTAACTATGTGAAGCAAAACTTGAAGAGTTTACAAACTCTAAAATACTCAAAACTTTTTAGATTTGGAAATTAGAAATGAAGATAAGATGGGAGAGTGTAAGTAAATTAAAAACAAACTTGTAGAGTTCATACTTTGTTTATATTTATAGCAAGAACTTACATCTGAATCAAACTGTGTAATTAAATTGAAAAATAATTTTAAAACAAAGAACATTGTTAATAATTTTGACATGGACTCAAGAGTTCAATGTCTTTCTACATTCATTCCAGGAGCCTGAATGAATTATTTTTCTCTGAGGGACTTCTTTATGATCAAAAGGTATTATGTGCTTTTAGGTATACTGCTTTCCAAAGTAGTGAGCTACAGAACACGGTTTTGGAATACCAGATGCCATGGTCAAATAAGTTGGGGACATGTTGCTTGGTGGTATCTTCTGGTGATTCATATACACATACATTAGCATTTTTAAGTTGCAGAGGAGCCCCAGCTAGACAGAACTCTATAATGTTGTTCAGCACAGTATTTTCTGTTAGAGTCTGTAAACAAGTCAGGATGGCGCCTGGTATTTTGCCAGGGGGAGTGGTTTGTGAGGTGGTGCCAGCGAGCCATTAAGTGTGAAGATTCCTTATTGGTTGACTGCTGTATCTAGTTTATGTTAATTAAGATAAGCTGTGTGGAATGTATAAATACCTCTGTTGTCCTACAATAAATGGCTCCCACTCCTGCTGTATCAATGTACACAAGTTGTTCGTCACCCCCCGGTTATTTTGCTGCAGCCAGACTGCGGCAGATGGTGGCCCGTTATGGGGAGCCCCGGGACACTCGGGGGTGAGTGATGAGAAAAAAAATAAAGCTGCCCATCCCTAGATAGGACGGGAGCAAATCTGCTCCTCCCTAGATAGGGCGAGAGGAAAAATGGCCATTTTGAGAAAATGGAGAAGATTGATACAGTATGTTTGTGTCTTGTTTTGTCTCAGTGTATTGTATTGTCTTTGTGACCAAAATATGGAAGGGGTGAGAAGTAAATTACTAAGGGAAGAAGGCACCCCAATAGAACTAAGAGCAATTAGGGCATGTGTTGATAAAAGCCCAGGAACTCTAGTCAGAAAGAAAAAGAAAGTTCAAAAGAAGAAGGATTATCAGGAAAAAAGTTGCAGCAAAAGGCTATTACTGAATACTTTTCATTACTGGAGGGTGTATGAATTGGCGGCGGCTGCCACGTGCGCGAGTCGATCATGGCACAGCAAGGTTTTTCCAAGCTGTAGCAGCGGGCTCTTTCCCGCTCCCTGCCCTGGGAGCAGGAGGCAACTGCAGGAGCCCAAATCCAGACCTTACCTGGAGGCACAGTCTGGCAGGCTCTTTCTCCCTGTGCCTGGTGGCAGTTTGAGTCCAGGACGTTCCCTGTCTGGGGCTGCCCAAGGACGCTGCAACCGGGGCAGAGGACGCACATGGTGTCCCTGAAGTTTGATCATTTCCAAGGCCAGTAGCTACAATGGTTCTCCCACACCTGGAAGCTAATGAGTAATGAGCGCCATTAAGGCCTATTTCAAATGTAAAAAACCTTGAGATAATGTACTAAATTGTTCAGAAGGTTGTTTTCTTAGCGCCTGCTGGAATACTACAGGATTTTCTTTAGCCATCTGGAGTTCCTGCCTTCATCCCAGTGCCAATAAAGACGAAGGTGGAAGAATTTCCAGTGTTGCTGAGAACCGGAGGAGACTTTGGATCAAGCTAGCTGCCTGCAGAACTTACCTGGACTGTGATTTTCCTGGACCGTGAGTTAATCTATTGAGACACTGCTTTACCTGGACTGAGACAACAAACTGTAATCTACAACAAATTGTGACTCGGTATCTTTGCTAACAGTGTCATTGCTGGTATAATTTTTCCAAGGGCTTCTTGCATGGAGCCATCAATTGGCTTGGTATTGTGGCATTTTGTATCCTCCCCTTCTGCTTGTAGCAGATTATTTATGGTGTTTGTGTAAAAACCACTATGGTCGTTATTTAAATTAAACAAAAGGGGGAAATGTTAGAGTCTGTAAACAAGTCAGGATGGCACCTGGTATTTTTCCAGGGGGAGTGGTTTGTGAGGTGGCGGTTATTTTGCTGCAGCCAGACTGTGGCAATTTTCACAACCTATTGAATTTAGAACACTTTCAAATGTGCATTTATTAACATGTTTGTAACAATTTCTCTCTTGTTTTTAGTTTTCTTTTTCATTTGTTAAGAAAAATTTCTACAGAACTGCGTTCCATAGGATATATATGGTCAATATGAGAATATGAAGAGAAACCCTGAATAAGGTTTAAGTATGAACTTGTGTGAAGCAGATCTTCTCACTAAATTATCATAAGAACATAGAAAAGGAGGCAAGAAGAGGATAAGAAACAATGAAAACTAAAATTGACAATCTACTTTCAGGATCTGGTAGAAATTAGTCATTGTCCAGCCAGGTTCTGAGACTTGATACCTAGAGACACTTGAAAAATTATACCTCTCTATCTCGAGGTGCTGTGTTCTATAATCAATTCTGCATTATTTCTCCACTCTTACCCTCACATTCATACTTTCCTCAACCACCAACTTTCCCCAACTTGAAGAAAAATGTCAGCATTCAGAAGGAAACAAATGTCTTGGGAATGAAGTCTGTATCGAAATTGAAGAGCCAAAGCAAACTTCTGAGGGCAGTTGAAAGAAGAATTCTAGTGTAACAATGTAGTAGAAATTAGAGTTTCATATATCCTATCAAAGTCTCTAAAAATCAAGTTGCTAAACAATGATGTTTCAGTTGATCAGAAAAAAATCTGACAAGGAAAGTAGAGAAGTGGCCAGGACCTGTGAATTTGAATCTGCTCTATACTTACAGATCAAAGAAACAAATTGCAGGATGAAATGCCATGAATATTTTTTTACTAATATTCATCCAGGAAAGATTCCCTCTTTTAAGCATGAATAGAAAGTACATGAGAAAAGGAGGAAACTGTGAATGAAGTACTGCAGAGCAAGTAGGGAAACTGGTAACCCCACAGAAAGCAGGAAGAAACAAGAATGGGGTGTCTAAACACTGTAGGAATGAAATACAATCATATAAAAATGGGCAACATAAAATCAAAAGAGAAATGAACACAAAGATTCTCAAAATAAAATTTAAAAATGAAAAAAGTAATGTGATCAAAGCACTCAAAATCCTTTATTCTATCTTTCTAGAAATATACAATACATTGTCATTATCTATAATCACCCTACCTTGCAACAGAGCACCAGAACTTTTTTCTCCTAATTATAACTTAGCACCTATAGACCAACCTTAACCCCCACTACCACCATAACCCTAGTCTTCTCAGCCTCTGGTAAACAGAGACAATATATAGTTTAAATTAATGTGGTTACATAAGTAAATCAAGTTACAGAGTTATGTTCAATACCAAATTCTTTGAAATATCTAAATAGTTATAAAAATTCCTGTTACAGAAAACTGCCACTGACTATATAAATAGTTACCTTTAACTAACAACAATAAGTCTCTGGCTACAGAAGATTCTTAATCTCAGATAGACATTTCCTCCACCAAACATGAAATAAATTAACAGCTAACATTTTTACTTCCAAAATTACTTCCAAATTACTGTTGCCTTCAATGTTTTTCTCTTTTCTGTTATCAAAAATCGTTTTCTAGAAAAAGAGAGGTACCTGACATAGCAGGGATTCAAAAATATTGGACAGATACATAGAAGAATGGATGGATGGATGGATGGATGCGAGATAGATGAATGGTGGATTGACAGATAAATAAGTGAATGAGGACAACATGTCTCTTTAACCACTATGCTCATTTCCTCACTCAAAGTCATTATCTTCTAATTTGGCATCATAACCATTTAGATATGGATGATGGGAAAATTCTTAAGCCCCCCCCAAAAAAATAAGCAAAAGATTAGTATTAGCTTTGTTGTAAAAATAAATAATTTTAGCTGTTTCATTATCTGAAATGAAATGAAAAATATAGTTCTAAAATAAAAATTTATACTAGCTACGCTTTGCCTTAAGTACTATATATTATTTGTGGTAAAAGTAGTACATATATTTTTAAATAAAAGATTTAAAATTATTTAAGTAGGATGTCAAATATATTTACATAAATTTCTAGATCTATTTACATCTGAATCCATACTATGCATAAACATAATATGACAGGTTTAAAATATTTTGATAACTGTTTCATGTATTAAAGCAATTTAAAGTTTACTTTGGAAGAAATAGTCAATACTTTCTAAAATAGACCATAAAAATAACACAGGCATCCTTTTGATCCTCATGTGTATACTTTATTTGTCCTTGAAAAAAAATATATCCAATGTACCTTTCAGAATGATTTATTAGGTGTTATTGTTCCAGTGTTCAATATTGTTCAATACTGAACTACTATACTGATTACCACTCTCCACTCTGTGTTAGTTCTATCATGTGCTTTTATTTACCTCCTGAGGCAAAAACATTTTAATTGGTTTAGAGAAGCTTGAACTCTCTTTTATCAATGACAGATTTCATCAAAATGGAACCAACCCAGGAGCTGTAATCCCAGGGCAGAAAAATCATGATCCTCTTAGGTTTCCAAGATTTAAGACCTATAAACTAACAGTAAAAAGAAGAAACTGGAGCCTCTTTGTGAGCTAAAAACTTTATTATACACACATGTACATATATATATATGTATATAATTTTAACAGTTCTTAAATATGTGTATAAATAAACACATGTATGTTACATGCTCACATGTGTACATACATAATAAATTTGTATAATCATATGCAGCCTCCTTCAGTATCCATGGAATGTTGATTCCAGAACCTTCTATAAATACCAGAATCCATAGATTAGATCACTTCTATAAAATGGAGCAATGTTTGTATGTAAACTAAGCCCATATTCTCATATGCTTTACATCATTTATAGATTATCTATAATGCCTAACACAATGTCAAATATATGCAAATATTTTTAATATATATTGTTTATGAAGTAATAACAAGAAAGAAAAGTCTGTAGATATCAATAAAGATATAATTTTTTAAATATTTCAATCCATGGTGAATGTGAAACCCGCAGATACAGAATGCAACTTTATACACATACACACATACATAACATATACATATGCTTATATGAAAGCACACAGCACAGCACTCACATATAATTTTATAGAAATATTAATATGCATGAAATAAAATACATACAAAAACCTTTAACACAGCAAAACTATGTGAATGAAGCTACTTAGTATTTCTCCTATTTTGTTTTGTTAATGGACTGCTTTTCAAATTATCTACACATTAAATTTACGAAACATTGCAGTCAATTTTGAAAAGATTTACAGTTATAGTAAATTCTGCTAACTGCATAAACTTAGGCAAATGGGGGCATTATTTTAATAGGTCTGTATTTCTTTTAAGTATTCATTTTACAATGTTCCATTGTTTATGAATAATGCACACAAAATAATTTTCTTGTTGCACAGAAATTGTATTTAGTTAATAGATTTTAGTCCCATGCAGATTTCACTATGTCAAAAACTGAAACTAAATTGTGATTTGTACAAAGTTAAGCATTAATTATAATACATGTGCTGGCACGGACTCCCCCCGGCCCCCAGGGCTTGGATCCAGCCCTGGTTTCTTGTTGTGCACGTCAAAGAGGCCAGCTCACAAGGCCTTGAAGGAGCTCACAAGGCCTTGAAGGATTTGTGGTGTCTGTTTTCATATTATTTCAGCCTGTAATGGTTATGTGGGAACGTCCTGACCTGCTTGGGTCTGATAAGGTTCCTGGTTGAAGGCTTAGTATGAGTCGACAAGGACCACCTGCCCCCCTCCGTCCTTGCTTCCGCCTACCAGTAACTTTCCATTCTGTCTGAAAGAAATATATAAGTATGAGCTGAGATAATAAAGTCAGATTCCCCCTGGATGAAGAACCTTGGTGTCCTGTGAATTCTTTTAACCCCGACGTCTCCCGCCGGACTCGGTCCATTTCTGCCGGACGCGGCATACATGAGCAAAATAAATACTAATCACAATGATAGAAACTCACCTTTAGCTGTCACTTTTCTCATTTTAAATTTTATTTTTTGTGGTAAAAATATTTCATATGAGATCTATTCTTTCAAAAGTTTTTGAATATACAATGCAGTATTATAAAAATAAATAACAAATGTTAGCAAGGATGTAGAGGACCCTGTTACACTCTTGGTAGAAATGCAAAATAGTGCAGCTGCTATGGAAAACAATATGGAGGCCTCCAAAATTTTGAAAATAGAACTGCCATCTAATCCAGCAATTCCACTTCCAAGTATTTATCCCAAAGAATTGAAAGAAAAAACTTGAAAAGACATTAGCATTCCCATAGTCATTAGAGTTCTTCTCACAGTAGCCAAGATGTGAAGACAACCTAAAATTTCTTTTGAAGGAGGATTGGCTGTTACTTTTGCCAAACAAGCTGACAAGAATCATAAGCCACCAGAAGAACCAATAAAGGCAAAAGAAAGCTGCCCCAGCTGACCCACTGCAAAGGGACACAGTCCTTCCTTGCACTGTATCTAATGAAATTGGCAATGGTCTTGCAGCAAATAGGGAAGGTAAGATGGGTTGCAGACAAATCCAATGGTCTTGTAGCACATAGGAAAGGTAAGATAGGTTGTTCAAAGTGAATGGGAACTGCTGTCTTTTTTAGTAAATTCTCAGTCTAGGCCCACTGACAGTTTTCCTTAGAGCTAAATTTTGCATTACTTTTTATTACTGTTTCCAATATGGATTTGTTTTTTTAATATCTCTTTTGATGTCAAGCTGAGCAAAAGCTCTTGAGAACCACAGATGTTGACCTTAATGTCTTCCCCTGCAAATTCAGAGGCTTTTTCAGCATGGAAAGTTCATTCTAAAGTCATCTCATTTTATCTAGTCAGGTTACAAATGATACTGCATTATTTCAGTGAGTTGGTGAATGAAATTATTATCTTATATAAGGCACATTTGTGGGTAGGTAGGAAAGTAGGGTTGTCTCTGTAATCTAACATGAAGGGTACGGAAAACCTACTTTCACTCTCAGTACTTTCCCAGTGTATTCATATATCCAAGTCACATATCATTCCAACACACTAAATACACGTATGTGTCTGACACATTATTGCCTTAAGTACCTTCAATAGATGAACTGATTAAGTATTGACAGGGTACCTGCTCTGTGCTCACCTGTTTCTGGGCATTATGAAAGATATAGACATTATTGCTTTTAAGTAGCAGTTAATAATTTTGTTGGAAAAGCAAGACCAACCCCTGCAATAGCAAGAAACAAAAAAGGTCATATTAATTGAACTTCATTTTACAGTCACAACCAGAGGTCAGCAAACATTTCCTGATAAAGGTCAGGCAGTAAGTATTTTAGACTTTAGAAAACACTAAATATCTGTCAAGACTACTCAATTTTGCCATTGTAGTACAAAAGCTATCTAAACAATCCTAAATAAATGGGTATATCTGTGTTCTGATAAAACTTTATTTATAAAAACAGGCAGTAGGCTGGCATTGATCTGACAATGTAGTTTACTGTCCTCAGATCCATTTTACAAATGTTTTCTCATTAGGTTAACAGTGTCTTTGGAAGCAAAGAGTTGTTTGTTTGCTTCTTTGTTTAAATGAAGTCCATCTTATCAAGTTCTTCTTTTAAAGAGGTAATTTCTGTGCCTCTTCCAGAAAACTTTTCCTGACAAATATCTCAATGGAGTAATGTCAAAATAACCCAAAGCCAGCTTAAAGGGTCTTTCATTGAACAAAATTGTGACACTTTGAGATTTCAGAAGAATAAGATCATGTGATTATCAAATGTTTACTGAAACATTGATGAACATTCAACATTGATACAATAAAACTCACAAATCCATAATAATACTTGAAAAAAGGAAAAAAAATCTTTGGAAAAAAAAAAAAGATCATTGTTGCCTTTTGTATTGGCTATTTATCATTTTTTTCCCTCTGAAAATTGGAAACTAAAGGGGAAAGCTAAATACCTGTCTGTCTTTCAGTAGCAACTCTATTTTAGAACAACCAAATTATCCCAGGTCATGAGAGTAAACTCTCCTTTAGAAGATTGCCAGAAGGAAGAACAAATTAGAAAAGAATCATTATTTTGGAATATCTAATGAAATTATATCTTCAGATAAAGATTACAGATTTAATGATTATTACATAAATGGTGGAAATTGGATGTGTACATGGTGCTAAAGGGTGCTACACAGACTTTCTGGTTGTAAAGGAAAATTTTAATGTACAATGAAGGAACAAAGCTGTCATCTCCTTATTGTAACGGTCAGGGTTTAGCTTCATTGATAGTAGGACAACTAGTATATGTTTCCATATATAATGCAATATAGATATACATCACTTTTGATGTGTTCTACTTAAAAATGCTTAACTAAAAACTATTTAATACTTTGAAACCAAATTTCAGGTTACATAAAATAGAAGGTGTTAAGTTATTCATTAAATGACACAATGAGGAAGAAATAAGACAATGTCTGGAAGGTAGAATATTCAACAAAACAATTGATTAAGTCTCTGTGCTGTGAAATTGCTTTTGATCAAAAGACAGATTTTTGGGACTTGATGAATCAGATGCAATAAATGACCCTGGATTCAGTAATGTTTGTAGAAACCAACTGTAAAGACATCTGGAGAACATTTGGGGGAAATTTAATGGATCAGTTATTAGATGACACCAAGGAACTATCATAAATTTTATTAAGTATGATAATGTTATTTTGTCTGTGTGGCAAAATGTTTTTACTTTTTAGAAATGTATATTCACTTCTGTTGGGGGGAATGTTGCAATATCAGCAATTTCTTTAAAATGCTGTTAAATAATAAGGATTTTTCAAAGCATGAAGGGTCTTCACTCTGACTCTACATTCTACTATGCTCCAGTCCCTAATTCATTCTCTAGTTCATGTTGTACTGTTTCCTCTATGACAATTTTCATTAGCTGAACTCAGTTAATTGGTCGGTTGCCCATCTCCCTCCTCCAGAACGTAATCTCTATAAGAGATAGGATCTTGCCTGTCATGTTCACAAATATATTCTTAACTCTTGAAGAAATGCATGGTACATACTAGATGCTCAGTAAGTACTCAATTAGAAAGAAAAACCACACCCACACATCGGTTCTAAATCACAGTCAACATTGTGTTCATGAGACTTGAACGATTTCCCTTGCTTAGTTAGACATGTGGTTTCCTGTGGAAATGTGTTGACAAAATTGGGAAGGGGATGCTTTTTATTTTACATATGAATTGAGCTTGCACTGTGTACTGCCAGTTAACAAACAAAGAGAGAAAAGGGATGAAAAGATGTGGGATTCTAATTTGGTGTTATTTGAAATCACATGTGAACCCTCTGCTGTGCGCAGCTGGACGACATCCCTATGAAGTTCAAAGAGCTGAGTCTTTTAGCACCTGTTTCTGAGCTGTAACCTGTTTACACTTTTCATAATAAGATGAAACTCAATGTTTTCAGAAAGCCAGTACATGAGAGTTCTAAACATATCCTGTTGAAATTAAATCTTCAGTCCTAAAAATACAGCTTGCAGTGTTCAAATGAAAGAAAATTAAAACATTTTATTTAAAAAAATGTGACACTGAAAATCATAATCCAAAGTAACTAGCCCTATGTGAATAGGAACATCTTTTCTATCTACAGGAGGCATATATTATATTAAGATCAGATTTAAATTTATAGACTACAGAGACTCTTTGGCTCAAAAAATACTAGTAACAGATTTTTGCCATATATAAAAAGACTAGATTCCAGAAAAAAACACTAATAATAAGCCATATGCTTATCATTTTATGACATGGGCATTGAAAAATCTCTCCTAAATGATACAGGCTACTCAAAGTCCACCAGGTGATAACCCTCATGATAGCATGCCTGAAAGTTACTCTACATTCCTTACTCTAATTAAAACATGGAGAACAAGGAGCAAGTCTCACTGGTACTGACACTGCAACAAAAGCAATGGCTTCATGGCCAAGTTTTCCAGGTTACCATTTTTTTTCAATTATTATTCTGATTCCCTTCTAGGTTTCGTTGTTATCCTTAGGTGCAATTATCTAAAAGGTATGTAAACACTCAAGGTAAGATCCAGTTGAGGAAAATGTATTTTCTCCCACCAAGCAAAATAATTACATCTATTCAACACATATGTGGTGAGCATTTGCTATCCACCATGCTAGGAGCCACAAGCAAATAATATGATGCATGGCACTTTCGGTTGTAAGGTGACCCAGCTAGCCATTGAGATGATATGATTATGTTAAGATTTACATTCATATGGAAATTGGACTCCTGCTGTTCACCTTGGCCTGCTATGGGACTCATGCTACGGGACTCCTGGAGAGTTCCCATTGGTTGGGGAAGGATAGTAGGAGGGAATTCCGGGGGAGGTCCGGCCCCCGATGAGTGGTGGACCGGGTTTGGCTTGCCGGCGCCTACGGAGTATTGGCGGCTTTTTCAAAAATAAAGTTTTGTTCCTGCTTGAGTGGCTCGTGATTCTGTGCCCAGCCAGACTGAGGCACACCACACTATGCTAGGGGCTGTGATGGTCTTGGTCCTCAAAGGAAATATATTTTGTCTTGGGAACTGGCCTATTCCCAAGACAAACCCCAACAGGAGTTCCATGAAAGGGGCAAAATATGTTCTAAAGCTATGCTGTATTGGATCATGTTTTAATATTAATGTTTTTCTTAAAAAGCAAAGGGGATTTGTTAAATACCCTATTCATAGATTAAATTTGTTTATCACCTGGAGAGTGATGAAGCAAGGGAAAATAAAGAGTTTATAAAAATTAAAGGTACTGTGCAAAGTTAACAAAAGTACTATTATAAAGAATCTCACTCATCTTATTCATTGATATTGTTATAAATTTGATCAAAACTAGACATCTTAAAAACTATATACACTTATCTAAAATATATAAATGTATAAACATAAAATTAAGCAAAATCAAGTAGGATTTCTTTAAGGAATGTAAGGAGACCTCAATATAACTTACTATAACAACCTATATGGAAGCCAAAAGTGTTTGTAGCAAATTCATCATCCATTTAGAATAGAAAGAAATTTTCTTGACTTGATTTAAAAAAATCAGAAACCAATAGCAAACTATATTAAGTGTTCCTCTAATGTTTCCTATAAGAAAATCAATATTTCTTTTCTAATTTGATTGTGAGAACTAAATAATTTAATGCATATAAAGCACTTATAAAACTTTTTGATATATGACAGTCTTTTTCACATTTTATACTTAAATAAGTTAATCTGTATAAACACTTATGTTTGTTACATGAACAATAGTCTTCACTTTTTATGCTTAAAAATGTCAAAATCATTAGTTTACAGGTCATAACAAAACAGGTTATTTACCAGATTTGGTCCATGAGCCTCAGATTGTAAACCTATAACCTACAAGTTTATAACCAATCAAAAAAGGTCCATTAAATTAAGGAAGAGGATTCTCAGAAGATTGAAGAGTAGGAAGCACCAGGAATGTGTCTCCCTACTTGAAAATAATTGCATTGGCAAATCTATCTGATGAAACAATTTGAATCGCTGGAGTCTATTGAGGGCTTGCAACTTCCAGATAAAGGCTTGGATGGTGAATTGTGGTCAATTTTAGCTTTTAGCATAATAGCAACTACTCATCCTCTACCTTTGCACTACGGCAGGCAGCTGTGTATGCATTGCTAGAGCAACCTGCACACAGCTTGTGCAAGCTGAGTTTGGCAACAAAGGACCCTAGCCTCCAAATACGAATCTGTGCTTACATTCACTGATCACTGCTTCTGAGCTTCTGATTACAGAGACACAGACAAAGAAACAGGAGGCCATTGTGGTTGAACTCCCCCATGGTGTTGCAAGCCCTACCCCTCTGACTGCTGACTTCCAGGGCCTTTAAAGGGCTTCTGTCTGTCTACTCCAATACATTGTTCTCTTTTTTTTTCCTTTTTAGAAGTAATACATTAAGAATTAGAAAAATCAAATTCAAAAACATAAATGGGGAAAATTAGAAAGTGACCATATATGCCCATGGAAAAGTACAGGCTCAGGGAAGAACCAAAAAGACCTTAAGTTTACACATCAGGTGGATCCATGGCATAGACACAGCCCATATCCATTAAAAAAAAAAAAAAAAAAAAAGCAAAATAAAATAGCAAAACCCTAAAGAAGGTATAAAATCTGATTCCCAAAGTTGCCACATTATTAGATTTAAATGTCCAGTTTTCAACAAAAACAATAACAAATTGTCACTTATATCAATAACCAGGAATGTATGAGACAAAGGGGGAAATCATGGGTTGAAAGTACTGTTCAATGATACAGCACATGCTTAGCATGGATGAGGCTCTGGATTCAATTCCCAGCACCAAAAATAAATAGAAGAATAAGTTGATCAATCAACAGAAATTGTCTCTAAAAACATCTGACGATACATCTATTTTTAAAGATTTTGAAACAACTATCATGAAGATGCTCAAGGAACTATAGGGAGATAAGGGAAAAGTCAAGAAAACAATGTACTAGTAAAATGGAAATAGCAATAAAAAAGATGTAAAAGCTAAAAAGGAACCAAAAAGAACACTAGAGCTGAAAAAATGAAATAACTAAAATGAAAAAATTCACTGGAGGGACTCAAAAGCAGATTTCAGCAGGAAAAAAAAAGAATCAGTGAAACTTGAAGAGAGGCCAATGGAAACCAGAAGGAACAGAAAGAAAAAGATGGAAGAAAAGTGAACAGAACTTAAGCAACTTACAGGACATCATCAGGCAGATTGACATATGCATGGTGACCAAAAGTTGGTCAGAAAGACAAGAAAGAAAGAGAGAAAATGTTGACAAAATAATTGCTTCAAATATCTCAAGTTTTATAAATGACACGAATATAAATGCACAAAAAGCTCAAACTCCAAGATGAACTCAAAGAAGACCCACACCAAGACACATTGCAATTGAAATTTCAAAGAGAGAATCTTAGGAAAAAGTAAATTATCACATATTAGAAGTATCAATAAAATTATTATCAAATTTCTCATCAGAAACTATGGAAGTCAGAATGCATTGGGATCAACATATTCAGATTGCTAAAAGAAAAAGAGTAACTATCAACCAGAAATCCTATATCCAGCAAAAATTTTCCTTCAAAAGTGATGGGAAAAATAAGACATTTCCAGGTAAAAAAAAATTTATGGGAACATAGTAACCCTTGGATCTTCCCTGAAAAAAATGTTCAAGATTGTTCTGCAAGATGAAATGAAAGTACGCTAAACAGTAACACAAAGCCAAATGAAGAAATAAAGATAGAAAATATTTTTTTGATCACAATGGAATAATGCTAGAAATCCATTCAAAGAGTTAAAACTGTAAAATTCACATATTTGAAGAAATGAAGCTATACTCTTAAGTGGATCAAAGAAAAAAAAACACAAGAAAATTTAGAAAATACAGAGATTGCTGAAAAAAAACAATGCTTAAAAGGAATTTTACTATTATAAACCTATTTAAAAAACAAAAACAAATCTCAAATCAATAATTTTATAATTTGAGGAATTACAAAAAGAAAATCTGGGAGGGAGCAGAAAAAGAGGAAGTACTGGGGACTGAAGTGAAGGAAATTATATTCCATGCATTTATGAGTATGTAAAATTGTATATTATATATAATTATGGTGCCTAATAAAAAGAAGAGCAAACTAAACAAAGTTGGCAGAAGAAAATAAATGAAAATTACAGCAGAAATAGAGAATAGATAAACAATTGAGAAAAACAATGAAAGCAAAAGTTGGTTAGTTAAAAAGATCAACAAAATTGACAAAGCTTTAGCTTTAAAATACTAAATCAGAAATGAAAGTGGGGATTTTATTACTATCCTAAGAAAAAGTATTATAAGGAACAGTTATACTCCAAATCAGCCAACTTAGATGAAATGGAAAAATTTTTAGCACACAAACCCACCAAGATTAAACCAGGGAAACATAGAAAATCTGAATAGACCTAGTGAAAAGATTGAATTAGTAATATCAAAAAAAGATCAAATGAGAAGATTCCTATTTATAAGAGCCCAAGATCAAGACTTCACCAGATTCAGTGTCAGAATCTAGAAACAAAGTATCAAATGAGAATTGCAAAATATATTGTGAATTATTAGTACCATGGAATACTATTCAGCCATGAAAAGAACTACTAAAATATGCAACAACATGGATCTACAAAAAAAAAAAGAAATGAGCAAAATAAACTGTACATGAAGTAAATACTTTGTAATTTCATTCATATTAAATTCTTGAGCACTGGCAGTTAACCTTTAGTGATGATAGATTCAGAGATTCTGGATCAGAAAAACCTGTGCCTTAGTCTACTACTGCTGCTATTTTTTAAAAAAAGACCATAGACTGGATAATCTATAAACAAAAACATTATATGGGTTTAGGCATAAGAGTGTCCCCAAATAAATAAATAGAAATTTATTTCTCCCAGTTCTGAAGATTGGTTTGGATTTTTTTTTTTTTTGGAAGTGCTAGGGATTGAACCTAGGGCCCCATGCATGTCAGGCATGCACTCTACCACTGAGCTACATTCCAAGCTATAGTACTGGGGGTTGGGAAGCCCAAGATCAAGACTTCACCAGATTCAGTGTCTGGTGAGAGCTTGTTTCTTTCTGCTTCAAATAGGGCACCTCTTGCTGAATGCTCACATGATAGAAGCGACCAACACTGTGTCCTTGGAGGTGGAAGGAGGAAAAAGTTTTCCCTTCAACCCCTTTTATTAATTCCTTTCACAAGAACAGAGACTTTATAGCTTACTTACTTCCCAATGGCCCCACTTGTTCATACCACCAACAATGGGGATTAGGAGTACATGCATTTTTTGGAGAGACACATTCAGATCACACCAGTCAGATTTCAAAGTCCAAAATATTATGCATTTTTCTATTCTGCCTTATTCCCTTACTTCTGCCCCAGCCCCTCTACTTTAGCCCATTTTACTTTCATTATTATGCTCACAAAGGAATCTCTCGTTAACTCGTTGTACAGTCATCTGCAAACTGAACATGTGTATCCTAGACAGCTTGGCCATTGAGTTTGCTGAAGTGAAGAGTCTTGGGATCCCCTAATGAGCTTCAAGACAGATTCAAAACCCTCACTCTTATTCATGCTTCTGACCTTTCTGCTGGACTTCGCTGACCCAGGTTCCTGGTACTCTATTCTTTAAATGACCTGCATTCCTTCAATGTTAGGAATTTGCTTTCTGAACCTTTTTCTTTCATCTTTCTCCTTCCCTTCTTCACTTTTCCCCTTTTCTTCTCCTTCTTGGTTTTAAGGACATTTCTCCACAGAAGTAACATTGATTCCAGAGACAGTTCCTGAGAGGATGATAGACCAAGAAGCATTTTAATAGCCTGGAAGAACAAAAAGAGGAGGATTGAGTATGGGACACTCATACTGGAAAGGGAAAACTTATTTTAGTTTGAAAACCTAAAGTATTGCATTCCTAAAGTGGAACTGGGGGTGAATTGGAAGCTTTCAGGGTCCCTAGGAATGCAGTCCAGCTTCAGAGGATCTCAGCTGTGAAATTTATCTGAAACAATCTCTGCTAGATACAGCTCTCAGGGACCCCACAAAGGTTCACAAAAAGTTCTCTCTGGAGGAAGATATTATCCTATGCTTGAAACTATTTCTCTGAACAATTCTGCAGTTGCAGTATCTGTCAACAACTAAACAATAGCTGAGCACCAGGGGAGGTATGAAAATATGAAGGAACATAAGCAGATATGTCACACAACATAATCAGACCCAAAAGAACTCCAGATATGGATGTTAACAGGCATAGATTTTAAAGTAATAATGAATGGATCAATCAAACAAATTGTATTTTTATTCATCAAGATTGCCCATGATGTTATACAAAATTACATATAAGAGGAAAGGAGGGGTAAGAGAAGAATAATACAAGTGGAAGAAATGATTTACAGTAGAGGGGGTAGAGAGAGAAAAGGGGAGGGGAGGGGAGGGGAGGGGAAGGGGGATAGTAGAGAATAGGATAGACAGCAGAATACATCAGTCACTAGAATGGCAATATGTAAATCAATGGAAGTGTAACTGATGTGATACAGCAATCTGTATACGGGGTAAAAATGGGAGTTCATAACCCACTTGAATCAAACTGTGAAATATGATATATTAAGAACTATGTAATGTTTTGAACAACCAACAATAAAAAAAAGAAAAAATGCATGAATAAATAAAAAAAAAAAGATTGCCCATGATAATCTGAGTTGGGAAGGATCCAAAGAGGGAGGAGAAGTGAGGCACAGATTTGGATACTCTCTGTCTTCAAATTCAGTTTCTGGGAACTGATGGAGGCTCCAACAAGGGTTTGGTAGGGTACAGTCATGATAGAGGGTTCACTGATGGGGTCACGCTCCAAAGTCCAAGTTATTAACCACCACTTCCAACTCAGTGGACAAACATTATGGACGTAATCTTAGAGATCTCTTTCCAGACAAGTTCTATTATACTATGCTGTTCCTTTTCTAAAATACAATCATTCCATTGGAACTGTCTTGACACTGAATTTTGTTCTCTTTGCCAAAGCCTCGTCTTAAATTTTTAACTTGTTTTCATAACTATTTAGTTAAAAGGTTAAACATTGTACTTACCTTTTGAAATACACAAAAGTATTGATATATTGAGTCAAATTGTACTATTACCTAAGTGTGTGAAAACCAGTCAATCCTTTTGTGACAAAACCCACTCCAACCATGACAAAACCTACTAAAATGACAAATATTTTCTCATTGCATGAAGTTTTACTTAAAACATGTTGGTTAATTTTCCAGTCATACTAAATTTATATTTTCCAAAGGATTATTCAAATTTAAATATTGTGCTTTGGGGAATGATGGAGCATAGTGATTTGGAAGACATAGTTTGAATCTAACCATTTTTGCATATGGCTGCTAATTTTTAAACTATTAGTTTCAGTCAGGAGCTCGCTGCCTAATTGGTTGGCTTTCCTGTTTGAAGGCCATTGGTGTGTGTGTCAGAATAGAAACCTATGTTTTCCAGTCTACACACACACACATATTTTTAAAGTCGTTTATTTGTTATGTCAGCGTGCCAATTTCAGGTAGCAAATATATGCTTCATATCTGTGGCGTGATAAAAATCAATGTGTATAAAACCTTCTACACTCAAATTTATTTAGACATCAATATTCTCTTTAGCCAGATATGTGAAAATTGTTATCTATTTGAGTTCAATACAGAGCATAAAGAGAATTTTCACAGAACCAAAGCACCATTTACTCAAATTTAAATTGAAGGTTGTAGACTAAGATAATATAGCATTTGAAAGCAAAATGCATATTGCAGGCAGTCTGCAGTGAACCCAGTTGGCGAAATCTCTCCACATTATTAAAAAGACTGATGCAAGAGGAAAGCATTTTAGTGCATTGAGAAATGCATTCCCTTATGGGATGAAATATCCCATTAGTGCAAATGTGGTCCCAAACTCTCATATGAAGTCGGGTCTGAGGTCAACAGCAATGCAATCTGTGGTATAGAGTTCACCCACAATTGGGCTAATATTCTACAACTGAAGATTTTCATGGGCTTGTCAAATCTTGTCACGCCATGAAGTTTCTAAAGACTAAGATTGCTTTAATTTCAATATTTTCAAATGAATGCAAGGCCAATTCTGCTGTGATAGCATTTGTTAGCTAAATTTAGGTTCTCTTTGTGCAGTGTGGATTTCCCATAGAGAAAATACTTTTAATATAGTAAACAGCATCTTTGGGCCCCCTTCCTCCCATTCCCTTCCAGATCCACTTTCCATTCTGCCCTTTCCCATGGGAGGTCAACTGGTAAGAACTACATTCCTGCCCTTCCCTCCCTAAGGTTTGTACTTGATTGATGGAAAGTCCCAGCAAGGGCTCAAGGGGATAGAGAAGAGTGCTTCTGGGTGGTCAACGTCCCTCCACACAGTTGTCTTCTAAACACGTGATTTTTCTCCTTCCAGTTCCCAACACCCTATCTCCTCTCTTCCCATTGGTCCTGTTGTGACCACATTCCCTCTCTCAGGAGTCCCAAGATGCTGTATTGTATCTTGGAATTTCTCTACTTCCTGACCACTGCTTTTGTATACTCTCTTTATGAAGCACCAATACCCACACAGGAATTATCCTAATTTGAATGTGCTGTTATATTCTATTTGGGCTCTTATTGAGAAAATTTACATCAGAAAAAAAATGTTTTAAGCTCTCAAACATAATAAATAATATCTAGAAATCGGGGTCAAATTCTTTGAATCAGAAATCTATAACCTCCTTTTTGGTCATAAAATAAATAGTCAAAACTATTTTAACTAAAATGACCAAAGAATTATTAAATCTCTCCTTTACCATTTACAGGACAATATAAATGACTCAATATAAATATCTTAAAAGACTTTCTTCCATTCTTATTGAGCACCTATTAATACCAGGGTTTCTGTTAAGCAGTGGAGATGCAATGATGGATAAGTGGTGCTTGCCTTAGCCAATAATGATAAGGCATGTTACAAGAATGATGTTGAACAGGAGAAGGAGCATTATAACCCAACCTGGGATACATGCAAGACATTCCTGCAGGGAAAGGGATTATTTTCAAGCTAGAGGAAATGCAACCCTTTCACAGCTTGGAGAGAAATTTCTGGAAACGATGCTAGACTACAGAAGTAAGAGTAAGAACAAAATTAAGGTGTCATAATCTAATTGTAGATCTTTTAGAAAAGAAAAACTTGAGATACTTTTGTTTACTTAGATGATGCAAGGTAGAGGAGTTTAAATTATTAAAATCAGTTCAGATGCTGCAAGCCAGAAGGACTCTATCTCAACCTGAGGATTTATTATCGCTCAGCCATCTGTGACCAATAGTCCCTACAGATTGTTCCAAATTTATTCTCCCAAGTTAGATCTATGATAGGAAAAAACCTGGCACCCTTTCAGTAGGTGAACATCTGGATTCATTTTGAACAGGTAAGAAACAGATACCTGATATTTTCAATTTTTAATGACCATAAGGAATAAGGTAGACATATATTATCCTATTGTAACAAAGTACAAAGAATTAATTAAGTTAAAAGAACACTTAAAATAGTTGGAATACCAAAAGGCCTACACCACTGCATAAAGTAATTTTGAAGATTTAAAAGAAAAATAATCAGGACATGGGTAGGATGAAATTTTTGGTTTAGAATCTTTAGTTTTAAATTTTGTTTAAATTGAAAGATCAGTCATTTAAAACTTTTTTAAACACATTTAAATTTGAATGTCTATAACTTAGATAATACACATATGATATAGTTAGCAAAGGGGTGAAGTAGACCTCATTTTCAGAGCACATGCATATTTATGTCTGTATACATTCATATATACACACACATATTTAAGTACACACATACACAGCCATATACATATATTCAAAATCAAGACACTTTCTAAAATGTATACACCAATTTTCACTTCTGCCAATCATCTACAAAGTGCTTTCCAACACTGAGTATATCACTTTCAAAAAACACTCAGCTAATAGGTGGAGAATTGTGTTACACTGTTATACATTGTATTTCTTTGATGATAATGAGATTCAAGTTGTTTTCAATTTTCAGTCACTTG
Source organism: Spermophilus citellus (assembly GCF_964194105.1). Lineage (NCBI taxonomy): Eukaryota > Metazoa > Chordata > Mammalia > Rodentia > Sciuridae > Spermophilus > Spermophilus citellus. The sequence goes on along the minus strand of NC_138187.1, from coordinate 73,262,896 downwards.
TTATTGTGTAGGTTTGTATGTGTAAATTGCCCACTATTGACTGCTATTCTTTTAAATTGGCTGTATCAGTACATTGTCATCCCCCTCCATTCTAATGTCATGTCATGCTTGAGAAGAATGAAAACTGGTCATGAGATTGTTTCACATATGACTTCCAACTGACAGAGGGAGGTTTTAGAGACTTCTGTCATATTTACATATTGATGGGGGAAATTATGAATGGTTCTCTATTTTTTCTAGATCAGTGAATAAAAGCTTAAGAAATCTATATAGAAATGCCCCAGGTTTGGTTTAAGGTAACCATATTTAAAGAGTTTAAATTAAGCATACAAAATGTATTCAAACAGGGTAGTACCTGTAAAATACTTCGTCTTTCCTCTTCAAGTCAAAGTAAAGGGATAAACTCATTATTCCAAACAATGAATAGTAGTGGTAACATCTTTTTACAACATATCTTGATTCAACACATAATGCATCTTTTTAAAACCATACATTCTTTCTTCTTAAGGATTCATAATCATTTTGTGAGAGAATTTTTTAAATCTGCATAATGTTTCTTAACTCAGAGAGATATTTTAAGTCACTTAAATATCTTTCAATGTTCCCTCTAGTTTTTATTTTTAAATCTTCAAATTTCTACTTATCACAAATTTCTTTGTTACAGTGATTTTCTTTTTTAGCACAAGTAAAAATTCATTTAAAAATTTATTTAAACACATCAATGTAATATTAATGCAGATTATTTAAAAGCAAGTTTTACATTCAAAAATACTAGTCCTTCATCCTATAATACTTAGTCACATATGGCATTTTGACATTTTCATTTTTTGAACAACTACTATGACTTGACACAGTTCTCCACAGTTATGAATATGAACAAGACAAATACTGTAAAAAGTGTTTATGATTAGATTTGCCAGGTTTAGCAAATAAAAAACCAAAATGTTCAGTTAAATATGAATGTCAGATGAAAAAAAAATTAGTATTAAGCATGTCTCAGATATTTCATGAGACACATGACAAAAAATTAAAATTCTCATTCATCTGAAATTCGGAGTTATCTGAGCATTCTTTATCTGGCAAGTTAGTTATTATGACCTAATAGAATAATAAAAATCATTTATGCTAATAAACATAAAGTAAACAATTGCATTAAGCACTATAAAACAGGAACCTAATCATGCTAAAAAACAATTGAGAGATGCACGATCATTGTTTCTAAAGTAGGTCTTAAGCCAAAGTCAGATTAGATGGATGGTAACCACTGTTGTCCAAAAAAAGGAGAGAATGAATACAGGTGGAGACAAGGGAAGGGCCACACATATCTTGCTAATTAGTCCATTGATCCTAACAAAGAAGTACATTATTGGAATATTTATGAACACCACATAGTAACCATGTTTGTAAGTCCCAAGTTATAAACGATGAAAGAAACATATACCTCATTACATTTCTAGAATATAAATTACAAATTCAAAAATATAATAATTCCATAATATAATGTAAGTTGGTAATGTTATTTCTGCCTGGAAAAAGGACAGCTGTTTATATCAAGAGCTATTTCTCCCTCTACTGGTCATAAGAAGAAAAATCCCCAGTTAACATCAAAATAAGTTAAAATAAGGTTAAGGCAAAGATTGAACTTTCATAACAAACCATTTGTTAATATTGACAATTTCTTGAAGTATCTCATTATAAGCTGTGCAAATTTGTTTTTTTCCTACAATTCAGAAACTAACTAGTAAAAGAAAAGACCCCAAAAGTTGGGAGATTCATTTAAAATCATTAAAAGGTACGTGTCAAATTTTTTGCTTAAATGAAACTCACCAAAGTTCTTGCTTTCCTCACTATTTTTAATGTGTAATCCAACTGAAATTCCCCTGAGGCAAAACACTAAATCTGCTATTAAATACATTTTCTAACTCCCTACAAGAGAACTATTCTTAAATAAGACTTAATCTGTGAGACTGTAAAAATACTGTTTCTATCCAAAACCAGTAAAATATAAGCCCACAAGAGGGGCTTAGTGATCTTCACTTTTAACAATTGCTCCCAAGTGATTTCAATCAAACCTACTTGGGAAGCATTTCATCTATGCAAATATTCCTTAATAAATTAAAACTCTTTAGCTACCAACTTGTTGCTGAACAGCTGATGGACTCCCAAGTATCCTCAATAAATTAGCACCACCTGTTTAACAAAAGTGAATTACTCCCTATTGTCTATTAGATCAATTCTAAAATCTCTCTTTGGCAGGAATTTGGTCTCTTCACCAGCTGGGCTTGTCTCACCTACTCAGATTCCTATTCAGAATCTTGATTTGGGCTACGTTTCTCTCTCAGTATCCACTCTGCAAGGAATTCCTGCAGAAAAAAATCACCCAGACAGAAAAATGCAACTTCATTTTTTCCCAAGGCCCATGTCTCCATATTTCCTGTATTGACGGCTACAGTTTATCATGGTCTTCACTTTCTATATATCCTACATGTTTGTCATGTTTTAGACTTGCTCTTATATGCTTGCTCTGATATTGACAATATCTTGTCAATATTGCTAATACCCATGTAACTACTCTTTGACTCCCAAACCTTACTACTCCCATTCCCCAAAGCACAAGCCCTGAAGCGTAGCACAACCTGTAAGGAATTCACCATTCTCATTCTCACCCTCAAGAAATTATTTAAAAACGTTCTTTCCAACCACATATAGTGCATATGCCCTTAGAAAAAGTTTAGTAATATGATCTACTTGATCTTGTTTTTCTACTAATGTTTGGCACACCCTATACCTGGGTGATAGCACAGTTGCCTGGATAGCCTACTCAATGGCCACCTATGTGTTAGAAGGAGGCCTTGGCTCCTGGCTAAAACTGCTAGATATTCTGACCTTCTGTAAATACCATGGAATCTATCAAAATCTTACAGTAAAGCTTTTGATAAACACTTGATGAGTTACCATAATTATGAACAGTCATCACACTGCTGTCTAACATACTAATTTAAAAGGCTTAAATATGTTGTAAATGCAATATTTGATAATATTTGTTTATGTTTTCAGGCTGCTAGTGTATAATTCTTTTTAAAACTCATATTGCTTCAATAAAAGCATGCCTCACTTAACATGTAGTCATGCTAGCCATTTCAAACTTAACAAATTTCTTAATACTTTCATTTTTAGTTATACATTGACTAGTTAGCCTGAAAAGACCAATGTTAAAGCATTAGAAAAGATAGATAAAAATTAACTAAACTTCTTTTAACTGCATCAGATATAGTTTTTAAATATACAAGAGTAAAAGAATATTATCCAATTTAAAAAAAAATAAAATGCCAGGCATATTTGGCAAAAAATAAAACAGAAGGTTAATTAGAAAATAAATGTACTTGTTATTGAAGAATCCCCTAAATATTCAAACTTTCAGGCTATTATGTTTATTCCTTTGACATAAATTTGTGCCTGGCAGGGCTTGGTGGTGCACACCTGTAATACTAGCAGCTTGGGAGGCTTAGGCAGAAGGATCACAAGTTCAAAGGCAGCCTCAGTAATTCAGCAATTTAGCAAGTCCCTGAGCAACTTAACGAGACCCTGTCTCAAAATAAATAAAAAGGGCTAGGGATGTGGCTCAGTGTTTAAGCGCTCCTGAAATCAATCCCTGGTACAAAAAAAAAAAATGTATCTGCAATTGTCTCTGCTATTGTAAAACCATATCAACCTATTCTGACTATGTACCTTTTATCCAAAACTGAATCCCAGCCAGAGCCTAACATAGTGCATGAGACATGGCATACACCCCATAACAGTTTGTTACTTGGTTTGAAATGACTGAATGCTCTGATCTAGTTTCCAAGTGTTAATTTGATTTGAGAGCAACTATTAATTAAATAAACAAAACAGAGTAGAACATATATATCCAATTTAATCTGATGAAATTGCACATCAAGTGTACCAGTTGTCCACTGCTGCAAAGCAAATTACTACAAATTTAATGTCTTTAAATAGCACTCATTTGTTCTATCACAGATAGGTAGGTCAGGAGACTGGCATGACATGACTGACATGACTCTGCTTTGGATCTCCCAAGACTGAAATCAAGGTGTTAGCAGCTCCGTCTGTTATTTGGAAGATCTGGGGGTTCCTGACTGCCAAAAAGGACAGGTCAATGTTTTTAAATGGAAAGGACAAAAATCAAAATATTAGTAATAACTTAAAGGAGCAAAATACCATCTTCTTTATAGGTAGTGTTTTAAAAAATTCATCCAGGTTGCAGGCAGAATTATTTCCTTTGCAGTTGTAGGACTGAGGTTCCCATTTCTTTCCTGATTGTCAATTGGAAGAGCTGAGCTCCTAGAAGCCACCCACATGGTTTCTTCCATCTTCAAAATCAGCAAAGAGCATAAAAATCCTAATCAAGCTTTTGATCTCTGATTCCTCTTCTTCACCAGTCAAACCTTGGTTTTCCCAGGGCTCTTGTAATTAGATTATGCTTACCCCCAGAGAATTTCCCTTTTGTATATAATATAATTTATAGTTACATTTATGGTGTGTAATTTATAAAATTAGAGTGGCATTTCATCTTATGCAGAGGTTTTGCCACTCTCAAAAGGCAATGGGATTGTACAAAGGTAAGGGTCATTAGGTATTTCATAGAACTCTATTACACAAGTATATTAGTAGTTATGGTTTACTTTTAAAATTGAGCATACATGTATTAATTTAACGAACATTTATGGCACTTCAACTATGTACCAGGTACTATTCATGCAAAGTTAAATAAGCCGTGGCCTCTGTCCTTTAAATTATTGATTTATGAACAAATCTTTGTGGTAAGTACAAAAATAGAGGACTTTAAATGCAAGAGTACATAAAGAAGGGAAAGATGAATCTGGATTTTGATACAGAATCCAGGTGACTGGTAGCATGAGATGATGAGATCTAAGCAGCAGACCAGATGATTGAGGGCCTTGAACATCTTGCTAAGAAGGAGTTTTAACTTTATTGTGTAGTTCAGATAGAACCATTAGTCATTATTAAGCCAGGGAATGACATGAGATTCCTGCAACCATCAGACACACAGACTTTGAAATTGTCACTAGCAATAAATAGTAAAATACTAGCTACAATATACGCAGACTGACTCACCATTACCATTACTGCATTTAGGAGAAGAGAATTTGATTGACCTACTGGCCAAAAATGTTAATGCAATTTTCAAAGGATCCTAATTTATAACTACATAGTTGCCTAGGCACCGAAGAGATTTGACTCAGCCTGGCATCTCCTCTATCAATAGTCTGTGACAAATTTCTAATTTGCCATAATCTACTATGTCACACTTCAAAAATTCCATGGCTTTCTCGCCCACCCTCTGCCAGACTCTTCAACAACTCACAAAATAGAATTTCTTTTATATGCTAGAATTAAAGCTTTGCATATGTTCATGTGTGTGTGTGTGTGTGCACACACACACACACACACACCTGCACTTTTTATACCTGCTGTTGCTTCCTGAGAAAAGGTTACAGGAATCTCAAGTAAATTTTAATGAGTTAGCTTCTTGGGTCTCAGAACTGATTTATGTGGGGAAGCATCTGAGATTTTGTAGTAAGTACATGGTTGACATGAATTATCACGTAGGTGTACACCATTCCACATACTTAGTCCTCTTAAAGAGTAGCCAAGTTACAGAAACAGAATAATTTTTAAATGTCACTGTTGGATCTCTGCTAACTACAAAGGATGAAGTATTTAGAAAATCAAATCACTGCCTCCTAGAAGTGACTCATCATTACATTACTAATTATCTGTGGAATTATTGTTTAAAGAAATAAATATGAGTGGGGGAGGGAAGGAAAAAATTAAGTAATTGCCTTTCCAGGACTTTGCCCACTGCATATCCAACTTATCTTTCCTCCTATTACCAGACATGACTGGTAATTGAATGACTCATGAATTTCTAGTTGGAGTTTTAACTTAATTATTTTTCCTCCTGGAATGGAGGTTTCTGTCAAAATCCATGAGATAGAGAAATTGAGGAGCCTGTACTTCCAAGGTTCCTGACTGCCAAAAGGACAGGTCAATGTTTTTAAATGGAAAGGAGAAAAATTAAAATATTAGTAATAACTTAAAGAAGCAAAATACCATCTTTCTTTATAGGTAGTGTTTTTAAAAATGCTAGCACTGTAAGCTTGTTATGGCTTATCTGCAATGTCTCCAAAGACTTTAACTCCAAAGATTGAAGGCTGTGGTCTCCAGTGCAGCAACATTCAGAGGTGGGACTTGGATCGTGTCTGTCATTTCATCCTAGACTCTGACCTACCTGTCTGTGATATAACAAACAAGTGCTGCATAAAGTCACCAAGTTATGGTCAGTGGATTAATCCATTGTCACATTAATAATTTCATAACATTGTTGGGAGGTGGTGGAAACTTCAGGAGGTAGAACCTAGATGGAGGGAATATGCTCCTTGGGAACATATTTTTGGGGACTATAAATTGTTCCCATGATATCTCTCTTCCCTCCTCCTCCTCCTCATCTTCCCTCTCCTTCTCCCTCTCCCTGGCCACCATAAGCTGGGCAACTTTCCTCCATCATGCCCTTCTGCCAGGATGTTCTGTCTCACTTCAGGCCAACTATGGACTGAAACCTCTGAAACCATGAACCAAAATAAACCTTTCCTTCTTTAGAATGTTTATGTCAGATATTTTGACCACATTGACTAAAATATGACTAACACAAAGGAAATGAGAAAATTTAGAACTTCTATAAGTTAACTACTGATATATCCGTATTTCTCAGAAAAAAAATTTGTTTTATTCGACTGAAAGAATTTTTCTGAGCATGTATTATTATGTTCAGGCAGTTTAGTTGAATGGAAAATTCTATTTTAATCACAGGATTTGGGGAGTCCATATCCTGTCTAGTTTTCACTCTAACCTTCCCCTCATGGGAAGTTTTACTAGTCTTCCCAACCACATGTTCCAACTTCTTGCTGTGAAGAATTGATTTTATTTGTTGCCTTTCTTAGAGCCTTTGGCCCTTTTTTCTTCACATTCAAATTATGTATGCAGTTGTCCTTTTAATCACTATCACTGTACCAATACATTTCATTAAACCCTAGGCTTCTCTCCAACATACCCCCTTTGTGAACTGCAAATCCTTTGCACAGCCCTCAATGCACACATGGGAAGAAATATTTGTTCCACTGAAATGTTTCACCTAGTGCTATTTAAATGCATGAAACGTCAAGGACACAATGAAGATCCCAGGTGTGTGATGTGGGGAAAGGCAAGCTCCCAAGGACTGTCATGTACTCTCACAGCACCTATTCCTGTGGTCTTGTTGAGTCATAGAGGAATCTATTATGTTGTCTTTTTCCAGGGTTGGCAAAATTACCTATACACATAAAGGCCATTGAATAGTACTAAAGAATACTATGCTATTTTCTGATATAATATTAGAAAATGGATGTTCTACAATTTAAGGGGTGTTTTTCAGTTCCAAGAAAACCTCCCATTCAGTTGGCTTCATGAAGCAGACCAGACAAATTTCTATGCAATAAGGCCCCTGTGCAATTTCACAGGTTGAAAGGTCAACCTCTTCCTGCTTTCTAAAATCTGCTAATTAGATAATTTTTCTCAACATACATAGGAATGCCTAAATGTTTATTTCAACATATAACCCAAGGTATTGAGTATTTTGGAGAATTTGGAGAATTAACAAATCAGATGCTGCCAGAACTTTGGAGAATTAAATAATAATCTTCAAGAATAAAATTTAATTCCTTTAGTCTATCAACAGTGTCCAAATTCACAAACATTTACCACAATTTGGAATGCCTGTCTTTTCTTGGGAGTTCTACTGATTGATAAATAATTTCTACTCTTGCTATCAGGAGCAAGAGAGTTATGGGAGCTGGTTTGTGAGTGATTGTCTTGATTGTAATTTTTTTAGCCTAATCATACATTTTGCATGATAAGCATAGGCATTGCAAATAACAACATAATCCCCACACTTAGTAACACTCTACTGTTCAACCATATCGGGATTCTTAATGGATCAGCAAAATTTTTAACAGTGTCGTAATTTAATTGTATTTCGCTAATACTATTCATTATTCATATTGGGGGGGAGGAATCTTCCAGAAATGTTCAGGGGTGAGAAGTTTCCTTAAGGGTGCTCTCTAAGAGCCTTTGGTCCTTTCTTCTTCGTATTCAAATTATGTATCAGTTGTCCTTTTAATCACCATCATCATACCAATACATTTAGAGAAGAGGGTAGAATCTTTTCTAAGGTTCCAGCAGGAAGGCATAAACACACTCAACTAGTGTTTGCAGCAGAGGAACTTTTCTTGCATCCCAGAAGCCACTGTTTGGACAACTTGAGTTTAGGAAGAGACATGGTGAGGAAGAGTTATGGGCTGAAGTCAAGAGAAAGAAGGACTGAGAACAGCTGCCAAGGGCAAAGAAATGTGAATGCTACCCTGGGAAATTCTCAAGCTTTAAATCCATCAGAGTTTCTCACAATATTAATAAGTTGTGGAAAATAAATTATAAAACAAAATAAGAAAATCAGTTTTCTTTTGTTAGAGCTTTACAGTTATTCATAGTAGTTGGGGTTCATCCCGAAAAACACACAAATGCATGGAAATTTGTTTCGTTTCATTATTTCTTCCATCTTTTCTCTCCTATTCTCCTTTTTTTTCTCCTGTTCTCCTTCCTATGCCCCAGTAGGCTCCCTTTTGTTGATCTATTAACTTATGTTTGATTGCTTCTTTATGTTATCCTATCCTTCCCTTTCCTTTTTTCTTTATTTTACTCTAGCTTTGGCCCACGACAGAAAACATTTGACCCTTGAGTTTCTCAGTTTGGCTAGTTTCACTTAGCATGATATTCTCCATTTCCATTCATTTACCAGCAATTGCCATATTTTTATTTCTTTTTATGGCAGAGAAGAACTTCATTTATGTGTTTGTGTATGTATATGTGTGTGTATGTGTTTGTATCACAATTTCTTAATCCATTCATCTATTTGGGGCATTTGAGTTAATTTCATGATTTAGGTATTGTGAATTGTGTTACAATAAACATTGAAGTGGCTGTATCTTTGTAGTCTGTCAATTTTAGATATTTGGGGAAATGCTAAGGAAAGGGATAGCTGGATCATATGATGGTTCCATTCTACTCTTTTGAGGAATCTCCATACTGCTTTCCAGAGTGATTGTACTAGTCTGCAGTCCCTATTAACAACGTTCAAGTGTTCCTTTCTCCCCACAACCTCACCAGCATTTATTGTTGTTCATATTCTTGTGGTCTGATCTTGTGGTCATTGCTATTCTGACTGGAGTGAGATAAAATATTAGTGTAGTTTTGATTTGCATCTCTCTCATTGCTAAAGACATTGAACATTTTTCTATGTATCTATTAGCCACTTGTAGTTTTTTTTTTTTTTTGAGAAGTTTCTGTTTAATTATTTTTCCCATGTTTTGATTGGGTTATTTGGTTTTGAGGGTTTATTTTTTGAGTTTTGTGTATTCTGGATATTAATCCTCTACCAGAGGAGTAGCTGGCCAAGATTTTATCCCATTCTGTAGGCTCTCTCTTCATGTTCTTAATTGTTTCTTTTGCTACGCAGAAGCTTTTTAGTTTGATGTCATTCCACTATTGATTCTTGGATTTATTTCCTGCACTTCGGGGGCCTTGTTATGGAAGGTGGTGCCATCACCTCTATGACACACTTGGGTGACCCTGTTTTCTTGTAGCACTTGTAAAGTTTCTGGTCTAATTCCTTTTATCTAATTCTTTTATCCATTTCAATTTGAGTTTTTTGCAGGGTGATAAATAGGAGGCTACTTTCATTTTTCTACATAAAGCTATCTAGTTTTCCCAGCACAACTCGTTTAAAAAAAAAAAAAAAGCTTCCTTTTCGCCAAAATATATTTTGGCACCTTTGTCAAATATCAGATGGCTACAGGTATATGTGGATTTGTCTCTGTCTTATATTCTGTTCCATTGGTTTTCATGTCTATTTTGATGTCAATGCCATGTTGTTTTGTTACTACAGTTCTGTAGTATAATTTCAGATCAGGCATTGTGATACCTCCTGCTTCGCTTCTCTTACCTAGTATTACTTTGGCTATTCTGGGTTTCGTATTATTCCAATTGAATTGTTTTTTCTAAGTCTATGAAGAATGTTATTGGTATTTTGATGGGGATTGCATTGAATCTATTGCTTTTGGTATTATGGCCATTTTACATTATTGATTCTGCCCATGTAAGAATATGTGATGATTTTCCATCTTCTAACCACTAACCATTTAACCATTTAACCACTTCTTTAATTTCTTTCTTCAGTGTTCTATAATTTTTATTGTACAACTCTTTTACCTCCCTGGTTAGATTAATTTTTTGAGGTTATTGTGTATGGGATGGCTTTCCTGTTTTTTTTTTTCCTTGTCTGAATCACTGTTGGAGTATAGGAAATCTACTGATTTATGGGTGTTGATCTTGTATCCTGCAACTTTGCTCAACTCATTTATAAGCTCTGGAAGTCTTCTGGTGGTGTTGCTTGGGTTTTCTAGATATAGGTCATACCATCAGTAAACAGAGATAGTTTGATGTCTTCTTTTTCACTCGTATCCTTTTGATTTGCCTTCCTTACCTGATTGCTCTGGCGTTAATATTTTGAGGACTATATTGAATAGATGTGGTGAGAAGGGACAGCCTTGTTTTCTTTCTGAGTACAAAGTAAATTCTTTTAGTTTTTCTCCATTTAGTATGATGTTGAATTTGAATTTGTCATAAATGGCCTTTATGATGTTGAGGTGGGTTCCTTTGAACCCTAGCTTCTCCAATGTTTTTAATATGAATGGGTGTTGGATTTTTATTAAAGGCCTTTTTCTGCATCTATTGAGATGATCATGTGATTTTTGTCCTTAATTACTTTTAAGTGATAAATTACATTTATTGATTTGCATATATTGAACCAAACTTGCATCCCTGGAATGAAACCTACTTGATCATAATGTTTTACTTTTTGATGAGTTTTTTAATGTGGCTTGCTCATATTTTATTAAAGGTTTTTACTTCTATGTTCATCAGGGATATTGACCTGCAGTTTTCTTTCCTTGATATGTCTTTGCCTCATAAAAATTTACTTGGGAGTATTTCCTCACTTTCAATTTTATGGAATAATTTGAAAAAAAAAAGTTGTGTTATTTTTTCTGCCAAGGTCTAGTAGAATTCAGCTGAGAATCCATCAGGTCCTCGGCTTTTCTTTTATGGAAGGCTTTTAATTGCTATTTCAATTTCACTACTTGGTATTGGTTGTTAGGTGTTTTATATCTTCCTGATTCAATTTGGGCTGGTCGTATGTATCCATAAGCTTGTCGATGTCTTCTATTTTTTTCTAATTTATTGGTGTATCAGTTTTCAAAATAGGCTCTAATAATCCTCTGGATTTCAGAGGGGTCTGTGATGATATCTCCTTTTTCACATCTGATCTTGTTTGCACCCTCTCACTCTTCCTTTAAGTTAGTTTGGCTAAGGCTTAGTTGATCTTATTCATCTTTTAAAAAAAACAATGCTTAATTGCATTGATCCTGTATATTGTTTTCTCATCCTCAATTTTATTGATTTTGCCTCTGATCTTATTTTCTATTTTCTGCTGGTTTGGGGGTTAATTTGTTCTTCTTTTTCTAAGACCTTGAGGTGGAGCATAAACTTATTTATTTGGGATCTCTCTGATATTTTAATGTAGGCTATAAATTTTTCTTTTAGAATTGCTTTCATACTGTCCCAGAAAATTTGATATGTTGTATATCTGTCCTTTTGTTTCTAAGAATTTCTTGATTTCTATTCTCATTTCTTCTTTCATCTGTTTTTCATTTAAGAGAGTATTGTTCAGTCTCCATATGGTTTCTGTTATTTTTCTTGCTATTGATTTGTAGCTTCATTCCATTATGATCTGATAGGATAGAAAGGATTATATCCACTCTTTTGTATTTGGTAAGATTTGCTTTGTGGACTAAAATATGATCTAATTTAGGAAAAGTACCATGTGCAGCTGAGAAGAAGACAAATTCAACTGTTTGAAGATGGAATCTTCTGTATACGTAAGTCCATTAGGTCCATTTGATTTATAATGTTGTTTAGGTTGGAGATATCTTTATTGATTTTATGTTTTGATGACCTGTCTATTGGTGATAAATGCCGAAGTCTGGCTGGGCACAATTCAGGAGCCACTTATCAAGCAGAAACGAACTTTATTTTTAGAACACACACACCACACCACATGAACTCTTCAGGAATTCCCTCAGAGCCCAACTGCCACCACCGGCTTCCCACAAGCCTCTCAACCCCACCCCCCACTCCTCCTGCTCTTGAGGCCGATTGGCTGGGTCATGTGGGCGGAACAAAAAAAAGTCCCCCAATGAACAGCTTCGTGGTCTGAAAGGGTGGGGAAACAGCCCAATGAGCATCACTGCAGAGGAGCCAATCAGCTGGCAGCTAGAAGTTTGCTGGCAGCTGGAAGTTTGCTGGGGCCCCTTCCACTGTGGCTCTCAACAGATAAAGGTGTATTAAACTCACCATGAAGTATAGTAACCTTAGTATAGTAACCTTGGCTGGCAGTTTATTGTGTTGGGGTCTATGTGGGATTTAATGTTATGGAGTATTTTTTCCATATAATTGGGTATGTTGAAATGTGTGTTTACCATCATATCTTATTATTGGATTGTTCCTTTACTGGGATGTAGTGGCCTTTTTTGTCTCTTCTGATTAATTTTTGCTTGAAATTTGATTGTCAACATGACTATAGCTACTCCTGCTTGTTTTCTTAGACTATATATATGCCTGGAATATCTCTTACCATCCTTTTACTTTCAGCCTGTGGATGTCTTTGCCTATAAGATGAGTCTTACAACAGCATGTAGTTGGATCTTGGTTTTGATTCATTACACTAATTTGTGTCTTATAATTAGGGACTTGAGACCACTAACCATCAGTATTAGTATGGATATGTATTTGTGGTTTCCTGACATTTTGTTTTTTTGCTATATTTTATCCTGTATTGGTTCTCATTTAGTGGATTATTCTTCTATTGAACTTCCTTGTTTGGGAGCTTTGGGAATTGTATTTTAGTTCATCTCCATGAAGTTTATCTTTGAGTATTCTTTGTAATACTGGCTTGGTGCTCATGAATTCTTTATTTTTTATTCTTGTCATGGAAAGTTTTTATTTCCCCCTCAAATTTGAAACTGAGCTTTTCTGGGTATAGTAACCAAGGCTGGTGACTGTTTCCCTTAGGGCATGGAATATCTCATTCCAGGCCCTCTTTGCTTTTAGGGTATAAGCTGAGAAATCAGAAGTGAACCTTATTGGTTTGCCTCTAAATCTGACCTGATGTTTCTCTCTTGTGGCTTTTAATATTCTTTCCTTGTTTTCAATGTTAGGCATTTTGATTATGTCTTGATGAGCTTCTTATTTGATTAGGTCTATTTGGGGCCCTATAAGCCTCCAGTATGTAGATATCTATCTCATTTCTGATATGGGAAAAGTTTTCTGTAACCATCTCATTGAAAATATTCTTTATGCCTTTAGTTTATATCTCCATATTCTCTTCTATCCCAATTATTCTCAGGTTTGGTCTTTTAAAGTTGTCCTATTGTTCTCATATATACTGGTCATGTTCTATGATTTGTTCCCCTTTATGGCCTTCTGTGTACTCAAGATCAATAGACTGTCTTCAATGTCTGAGGTTCTGTCTTCAAGGGCTTATGGTTCTACTGAGGTTCTATTTTCTGCACATTTTAATTTGTTAGTGATGCCTTCAAGTAAGATTTTAATTTGGTTGATTATGTCTTTCATTTCTAGGAGCTCTGTTTGGCTTCTTTTCACAATTTCTATTTCTTTATTAAAGTGATATTTCATCTTTAATAATTGCTCTTTTAATTTCTTTTTAGATCTTCTTTTAACTCATTGAACATTTTAATAATCATTTTTTATAACTTTTCTCTAGGTTTTTGTCCACCTCACTATCAGTGGGATCATTTTGGGGGGATTGTAGATTTGGGGGGAAGATTTATTTGCCTGTTTTCTCATGTTTTCAGAGGTCTTGGACTTGCACATCAGTTGGATTCCTCTATCTTTTTTTGCATAGTTCTTTTTGTATGTAAGTATCTTATTTGTTCTGGAACTTCTATTTTTGATATATGCATAGATCTTAAGGAGTGTAACCTGAGTTTCCTCTGATTGTTATTCCGTGGGTCCTTGTTTTTGGTTTAGGGCTTTTGTCTCCTTACTTCTTTGAGTTGAAGTAATTTCATGGAATGTTAGTTCAATAGCAGAGTCTCTATCTGTGAATTTTTAGTGTCTCTGTAGGTTCCCAGCACCTCACAGATTAAGGTGAAATAAAAAATAGTAATAACCACTACAAACAACAAACAATACGCAGTATTAAAGTAAATACCCAATTCCTACTCTGATGTCTTCAACTCTAATAGCCACTGAAAAACCAACTATCAGCAGTAAAAACAAACACCAATAACTAGATCTGGCTTTAAAGCAAACCACAGGTGTCGACTGTATCATCCACAGCTGTAATGATTGTATTAGCATTAATGGTGGGGCATTAGTTATATAAGCCAATGAGTTTGGAAGGATGGCAAATATACAGTTAATTAGGGAAAAGTAAAATGTGCTAGAACATTAGGAAAGAGTTTTTGGTTTTAAAAAGTAAACAGAGAATACAGAAGTGACGATGTAGCACATGATCTTTCTATGGAGTGAGTGGAGAAATAGAAGAAGCAAGGTATTGGGAGAGGGGGAAATAAAGCAATAGAATTTGTTCATTATCAGAAGCAATAGAGAAAAAGAAAAATGAGAAATGACAAAAATAACACAAAACAAAGCCAAAATATACAGTCCGAAAAAAAACCCAAACCCTTAAAAGATAACACTAAGAAAAAATAATTACATTTAAAAATGCTAAAAAAACGAGAGAAGAAACAAAGCAAGTGTATTAGTGTGTCCCTGAACCAATCAGCACAGCCATAATTCTCTCACAAAAATTAAAATGAAACATTGTTTTTAAAAAAAATCTAAAGTCTTAATGAAGAATGAAGAAACCTTCTCTGTTGAGATGGTCAAAATAGTTGATCAGATTGGGTGGTCAGTGTCTGTGCCCTACAGTCTGCCTTTCTATTTCTTCTTGAGTTAAGTACTGATAGAGCAAAGGGTGGTGGTTGTTAACCTCCTCCTGTTTTGTGTTTCTCTCTGGGCTGCCAGTTGGAACAGCTTAAGATTGAACCTCTTTGATATAAGACTAAACTTCCCTTCTCACTAGTAGGGCCTGTAATGGGTTAGGACATCCTGTCAGTTGGCATTTTGTCCATTCTTGGACCAGTTCGGTGCACTCCCAAGATACTACTCCTGCAGTGTTCTGTGAGGGGACTTCCAGTAGGTGGTGCTGAGGCTAAAGGCCTCAGGGGCTTTGTTGGGTGGTGCCTGATTGGGAGAGATTCCATTGACCAGGTCCTTGGGCTTGACAGTAACCTGTGTTTGATGTGATTCTCTGGAACCTCCCAAGAAATCCAATCATGGGGCAGGAGGAAGCCCAACCTTCACTCATGGCTTCCCAGCAGTGGAACATTAATGGTCTTAGTGCCTGAGGCTGTGCACCCTGCCAGCTCAGACTCCCAGGTGGCTTCAGCTGGTCAATGAGCTTCCAGACACAAACAAAGAAGTGAGTCCATCTTCCCTTTCCCCTTCCTACTGGAATGTTCCTGGGTCCAATCTACTCCAGGCCTGTTTCACTCATGTTCCATCAGACCCATACTAGGGCACTGTATATGTGCCTGCCAAGACATTGGGGCTGTGTGATGTTGTTGTTTCTGATCTCCCGGTTCACATAGTTGCCAAGATGGCACACTAGCCCCAAGATGGCTCAAACCTCAGTTCTCCAAGACCAGCTGAGGTACACAGCAGGCTTTTCAAGCACCAGCATGCAGTGCAGCCTCTGGAGCAGCCAACATTAAGCAGCATTTCTGATCTCAGTTTTCTCTGTACCAAAACTCTGTTCTCCTTCCCTCTGCCTGGAGTGAATCCAACCAGTGCAGGTTAGCTCCATGTCTTCTTTTTGTTTATTGAACCCAAATTTCTGAGTCCATAAGCTGCTTTTAGTGTCCAATATGAAA
Source organism: Spermophilus citellus (assembly GCF_964194105.1). NCBI lineage: Eukaryota > Metazoa > Chordata > Mammalia > Rodentia > Sciuridae > Spermophilus > Spermophilus citellus. The sequence continues at coordinate 73,246,706 of NC_138187.1, read as the reverse complement.
TTTTAGTGAAATTGCTCTTTTTCCTACCTCACTAAGAAGCTGTACACCTGCTGTTTTAATCCAGAGCCACAGCACAGCCTGGAATGCAGGTTTCTTCTGCTCTGCCATCTCCCATCTTTGAAAAACAGATTTAAACAAGTGTGTTAGCACTACATTACTGTAAAAGAATACCTGGGATAATCAACTTATAAAGCAAAATAGCTTATTCTGAATGACAGTTCTGGAGGTTTCAGTCCATGATTAATTGGCCCTGCTGATTATGGGCTTCTGATGAGGCAGCACATCATGGTAAAAGATCGTGGCAGGCAAATCTACTCACCTCATGCTCAATAAGCAAAAGAGAGGAAGAGGAAGGAGACTGGGGTCCTACTAACCCCTTCAAGGGCATGTCCTGATGACTACAAGAATTCCCACTAGGCTCTGCCTCATAAGTTTCCAATCCCTCCCAATTGTGCCAAGGTAAGAGACTAAGCCTTTAACATATGAAACTTTGGGGTCATTTAAGTCCCAAACTATAGCAACAAGCAACAAAACTTGACAGTAAGTGGATAGCTTCTAGCTTAGTACATTAGTACATGTATACTGTAATAGGTATATAATGCATATGAAAATATATATACTTATGTATGGTATGTAGTACAATGTATGGTATAGCACATTATATAACAAAATAGTGGATTTGTTAGTTTTATCCAACTCCTGCTAAGGAAGGAGTATTAATTTTTGACAACATTTTGCAAAATAGTAGCACTTCTTGGTAGAAATTAATTTCATATAATAGTTACACTAGGTCTTTTGTGTTTTGAAAATATTTTAGCTTTGGTTACATGATTTCTACAGACCTATTTGTTTAGGCTGCATTGTAAACTGTGAAATTAATTTTATGTATTTGTACATTTGTTCTTTTTAAAATAAATATTTATTACACCACTACTGTATGTAATTTTGCTAGAGCATTATGGAAAAATAAGTTTGTGATTTACAGGCTTTAATATACTTGGGATAAAATAATAATATGTTAGTAATATTAATGAGGATCATTTGTACAAAGTAAGTAGCCATAGGTTTGTTTTCTATATCATTCATCTTTTTAATTTTACAACAAATGTGTACTTATTTAAGGATAGGAGAAAAAAGTTCTGATATTCTGTTGCACAATGCCTACCCATACATGTATTTCAAAAAAGCTAGAGGAAAGCATTTTTAATGTTTTCACCCCAAAGCAAAGAAAAGATGTTTGAGGACATTTCACCACAAAGAACTGAAAAAATAGGGAGATATGCTTATCCTAGCTTGATCATTACACAATGCATACTTATATTAAAATACCACATGATACCCCATATGTATAATCTTTATGTTTCAACAAAAATAATTTTTTAAAGAACTTTAAAAGATCGACAAAAAGAGAAAAACTGGAAAAAAAACAAATGAGAAAAATTAAATTACATTCTAAAAATCATCCATAATCTCACCTTCTGGGGATAATCAGCATTATAATTTTGTTTTATATCTTTCAATCTTTCAACCTTTTTTGCATATGTGTAAGTGAATCATATGTGGGAGAGGAAGCCTATGATGTACCTAATTCTGTGCTGGCTCATAAGGACATGTGTCTGTCAGCAGAGTGCCTTTGTGCCTTCTGTGTGGAATGAGATTGCAAGTAATGGGGAGATAAAAGCAGCGGCGAGGCTAGCTTGACTGATTACATAGGTAGGGGCATTGAAAACCAATAAAATAGATCTGGAATATGGAAGAATCGAGTGACAGAGGTTGAGAGTAAACAGATGAATGTTAAAAAATTGTATGTTGAACATGCCATGATAAAGATTGAAATTTCTTTTCAATGTTTTGGAGGATATTACTCTTCTAAATTATTTGAGTGAAGACCCATAGGTGATTTGGCCTTATGTGAATATGTTCACATGATAAAATACATGTGGGGTCTATGCATAGCCATCCTCATCCCCCTTTTCCAATAACAGCACCAACTCCCCAAACCTAGTGGGCTTCTGACAGCAACATTTTCAATGGTACAATTCTATTCTGCTGGCCTCACTTGAAACCCTAAGAAGTCATACACTCATCAATTCTTGGCCCAGAGTCTTTCAGAAATTTGGAACCAGAATTTACAGAATACCAAGTGGTTTCTAGATACCACTTGACTGCAATATATGAAGTTGCCTGGGATCAATGTAACCCACTACATGGATTCTAGAATTAAACAGACAGAGTGAATAGAGATGAAAGAAAAATTACTGACAACTTTTTAATACATGGTTTAGCCTTTTTTTTCCAGATATTTCTCCTAAGTGGCCATGGACTCCTTGAGATATCTCTTCATTTTTATAATAAATTCCATTTAGGTTTTTTTTCCTATTTGCTAGTTCAAATTGGTTCTTCATTTGCCATCACATACATTTTTCATATGAATCCATATCATTATCTCATCTACATTAATTACCATACAATAAGTTTGATTGATAAATGCTCTGCAACTTAATTAATCCCTAATCTTGTACTCTTGTACATTGTTTGCTCTTATAAACGATCTTTGTATGTGTGTATGTGTGTGTGTGTGTGGTACTGGGGATTGATTTTAGGGACTTATTCATGCTAGGCAAATACTAGAACACTAAGCTACATCCCCAGCCTTTTTCTTTTTTTGGCGGGGATGGTGAGGTTTACTGGGGATTGAACCCAGGAGTGCTTTACCTTTGTGCCACATCCTTAGCCCCATTTTTATTTTTTTTTTATTTTGAGACAGGGTCTCACTAAGTTGCTTAGGGCCTCACTAAATTACTGAATCTGGCCTCAAACTTCTGATCCTCCCTGCCTCAGACTCCCAAGCTGCTAGAATTACAGGCATGCGCCACCACATCTGGTTTATAAACAATTTACACATATATTTGCTTATTAATTTGAGAATATCCTTAGGGTAACCTTATAGTAGCATAGACACTGGATCAAAGAGTAGGTACATCTTTTAAGACTTTTGAGACATGTTGCCAAATTGTGCAAAAAATATGCAATACTTTATCAAAACTAACCATAAATATTTGATAGGCAAATAGTAGAGATAAGTATCTTGTTTTAAGGTACATTCCTTTGATCACTAAACAGTATAATATTCATTCATGTGTGGGTCATTTTATTTCTCCAGTAGTAATAGTTATATATTTATCTTCTTAATTCACTTTTATAAGAGTATATAATTTTTCCTCATTAATTTTTAAGGTTCTTTTAAATTCAAAAACATTTGTCCTTTGTTTAGCATATGAGTAACACATATATTTTCTAGCATATTATTTCATGTTTAGTTTTCAGTATGGCAGGTTTATAACCATTTCGTTTTTAATTTTTCTTGATTTACTTCATAGAAATCTTTACCGTCCACATTTCCACCTTTAACCATGGGCTTAGAAGTTCCTCTGGCATTCCAAGATGATGCAGCAATTCAGTTGGTTCTCTAACTCTTTCCAGGGTGATAATCCAATATTCATGTCTGTTCTACTATTAAATGGGTCCTTCCTCTCCCTCCCTCTCTCCCTCCCTCCCTCTCTCCCTCCCTCCCTTTCTTCCCTCTTCCTTCCTTCCATCAGTCCTTCCTTTTGTCCTTCTTTTCATTTCATTGCATTGACTAGAATTTCTAGGACAATCTTATAAAATAGCATAAATAGTAGGTAACTTACATTTGGTTATATACTTCAGTAAACATTTAACAATGTTTTTCTGTTAAGATCTTTAACCCTTAGACTCCAAAGTACACTGTTTACATTAACAATGTAACTTATTCAGTTTCCTGGGAGGTTTTGTGCAGATTGGAAGCTGACCTTTGTTATAGTTTGATTCTGGAATGTTGCCCAAAGCCCCCTGTTGTTAAAGGCTTGGTCTCTAGCTTGGCACTATCAGGAGATGGTGGAACCTTTAAGATATGGGAGGGGCGGAGCTTAGGTTATTGGGGGTGTGCCCTTGAAGGGAATAGTGAGAATATAGCCCCTTCCTTTCTCCCTTTTGCATACTGTGCTCTCCCACCATGATGTGCTGCCTCAAAACAAACAAAAATTCAGTTGTTCCAAAAGAAGGCAAGAAAAAGGCCGGGGAGAACAAAGGACAGATAGGAGAAATAGAAAACAAATAGCAAGATGATTAAAACTCATCAAATGGATGATTGCATTAAATATAATTTCAGTGGACCTAGAGGATTCAGAGTTAAACAGGCCTAGACAATGACCTCATTTATTACATTTCCCTCCATGTACATGTACTTGAATGGGGAGTGGAATGGACTTTATACCACTTCGGGTCCCTAGAAATTGTCACAAACTTAGGTCCTGTGTCCAACAATTTGGAAGATATATCTGAGTATTTTCCTTTCCCCAGTGTACATTCCCTAAGTGTCTTTGTTGTAAAAGCATTTGTATTTTACACACTTGCTGCAGAATTACAGAGCAAGTTCCCATGGGGACCAGACCTCTTTTTCAGTCAATGAGTTCAGAGTCTGAATACCTGCTCAGGCCTAGATTCTTAATTTCCTAATTAGGGCATGAATCTCAGTTTCTGCTCATCCATGCTTTCATGTCTTTTGATTGCATATCGTAGGAACTGTCTTAATGGACACTGTGATGCATGACTCAAATGCTTCCTCCATGAATGGCTTGACATCCCAGATGTGAGGAGTAATGTCTGTACACAACCTTCAGCTGCCAGTACCCTCAGGTATCACTTCAACTGCAGCAAGACCATCAGTTGAGTTAAGTTCATGCTCTTTTCCAGAACAGCCAACATCCAATGACTGCTTGACGCAAGATTATAAAGGCAAGGCATCCAAGCTCAACTTGGGACAATTCTGAAGGGTGATTTTGGCTTCAGAACTCCCAAGTCAGCCAAGACTGGTAAGGGGTCTGCAACACAACTGGATCTCCCTCTGCCCAATCCTGCCTTCCCAACCCCCTTTCCACAGCTGTTGAATCCAAGTTTACTACTAAGGAACATACTATACCCTCTGTCTCTGAACCTGAAGCACAGAAAATCCAACCTGCAACATTGGTAGCAAGAGTAGTCTGTAAAAGAAAGAGATAAAATAGGGAGGTTCAAAGCTGGTACTTGCCACTGACAATGAGGAACCCGTCACTGGTGTTAGGCAGAGCACAGGTGCTCCCAGGAATATTCACTAGTGGTGAACTTGGGTGACTTATCAGTAAAAGAAAGTATACTATCTGGTGTGATATGTCAGGAATTTGAAAAAATATGTAGGGGGTAGTAGCTACAAGGAAAACAAAATAGGAAGGATATAGTTAAACTATATTAAACTCTGAAAAAGATGACAGAAAGCTGAGAGAGATTGATGGCCAATTGAAAGCTAAGTCAGAAAACCAGATGGCATCTATACCATACCAAGCACAGAGAAGGCCGTGAAAGCTGAGAACTATGACAAAAGATAAATTATTGGGTAACAAAGCTCTAGAGAGAGTTGAACTCAAAACCAAGTCAGAGCCACTATGCTGAAAGCAGGATTTGGATTGGAAAGAATGGGTCCTGACACATATGAAAGGGATATGTGGCTTGATGTCTCCTCCACATCTTGAATACCTAGATTCCTTTGAACTCTCATCCTGCATTCAGGCTCATCCTCTCTGTTACAGCTAGCATTTCCCATTTGAAGACCACGTAGAAGTCTCTTCCCTGCAATACAACGTGGGCCCCACTTAGGATCTACCTCCTTTCCTGGTCTCTAGGCCTACAACCAAGTTGAAGCCACAGCTTCCTAGTCAGGAATATGCTGGTACCAGATAGAGGAAGAAAGGGACTGTACTTGAAAGCAGAACGTTATTTGGCCAGTGGGAGCTATATTTTGGTCCCATAACATTCCTCCTCCAATATTCCTAAAGGGTTAAGAGTGATGCTGGTTAGAGTAGAAGCTTCTGGAAAGTACATGATGAAGCAGATACAAGAGGTAGACTGAACTGAAAAGTCAAAGGCATCACCTGTTTGATAAAGGACTCTTTGCTCCAGCTCCTAGATGTGGAACTAGATGATCCCCAGGGTAGGTGGGCATCATCGAATCCATCAAGGGCCTGAATAGAAAAATAAAATGTGGAAGAGTTTAAATTTCCTCTCTGTCTGGTTTCTTCAGGTAGGACTCTAATCATTACTGAAGGCCCATTTCTAAGGCCTTAAGACTGGAGCTGGTATGTACAACACCAACTTTTCTGGGTTTCTAGTTGGCAGAATTTCTAGATTTCTGGGCCTCTACTCTGCAGGTCCCTAGAATTACATCTGATTACATAGTCATTCTCCAAAGCTTCATAATCAAGCAATGAATAATAAATCTCTCCCCAAAAGATAGATTTTTAGATCTCCTTTTGGTTCTGTGTCTCTGGAGAACCCTGACGAATTTTTGTCAAGGGTGGTCCACATCCACTGACTCAACAATGTGGGAATCAAAGGTCTGGCCATTTCAGCTTAACTTGGGGCCATGCAAAAAGACCTTTCTAGTTTCTCAGTTCACAGTGGGGTCAGACAAGCCTGTATGCACCTAATCTCCATCTGCAGAATGCTACCTCCCCTGGCCCAATTCTCCAAGTTTCAATTTTTTTTAATATTTATTTTTTAGTTGTAGTTGGACACAGTACCTTTATTTTATTTACTTATTTTTATGTGGTGCTGAGGATTGAACCCAGAGCCTAGCACACGCCAGGCAAGCGCTCTACCGCTGAGCCATAACCCCAGCCTTACAAGTTAAATGTTAAGGGCATACCTAAATAAACAACCTGTTCTCTAAATACCACTTTTTTCCTAGAAAACCCCACCTGTGACACTACTCATCACTCTCTCCCTCAGAAACTCCATGTGCCATCTCATAAGGCAGGGTAAGCTCCCCTCGATGCAATTCCAATCTTTCTACCCATTCCAGTAATTATGTATGTAATCTTACTTCTGAGTCTCATAGGCTACCTCCTGTATCTGCTCTCCTGGCCATTTCTAGGATATAGCATCCCTTGGATCTAGCATCCCTATTGTCACTAAAAAGCTCAGTTCTTAAGCTGAAGGTACTTAAGTACCTTCAGCCTCAGCCTACAAAAGACAGGCACTACTGAGTTCTCAAAAAGCTGGTACCCCTCCTGCTCACTGAGGAATCACTTATAAATTTGGTAAATGTAGTATGTATAGGCCTTCCTGAGCATAGTGAGTTAATGCATTTTCTGGCCTAAAGATTCATTCTAGCATTCTCATTTCTTTGATCCTATTTATCCCCCACTCCCTTCATAAGTTTTCTAGCATCTCTATTTAATGTAGGCAACTAGGTTTTCCAAGTTCAGAGACATGCTTACTAACTAGTACATAGTAACATGCAAAGCTACTTTATAATGGAGAAGCCTCAAGCAACATTGTGGAACTGGGGAACTCACATGCCACTGGGAAGGATGCACAGCATCACCTTTGTAATATTCCCTCCAAAGAAGCATAACCCAAATCTCATCGCAAGGAAACAAACTCAATTAAGTGATATTCTACAGAAGATCTGTCCTATCACTTCAAACGTGTCAAAGCTGGTGTTTATGGACATATTGTGTGCCTTCCCACTACAAAATTCATACATTGAATTCCTAACCCCAACTTGACTATATCTGAAAATAGGACCTTCAAGGAGGTAATTAAGGTTAAATGAGGTCATAAAGGTAGGGTCCTAATCTGATAAAACTACTGGCCTTATTTTAAAGATGGAGTGAAAGCAAGTGAACTCTCTCTATGCACACATAGAGGAAAGCCCATGTGAGGTCTCAGAGAGAAGCTGTCTGCCTACAAACAGGAAGGGAGGCCTCACCAGAAACCAACCCTGACAGCACCTTTAACTAGGGCTTCCAGCCTCCAGAACTGTGAAAAACTAAATTGTGGGAGGCTGAACTAGCACGTGACTGGGTCCATCTCCTCTGCTGAGCGATATGACATCTCGCAGGGTCATACTGCTTCTTGATAGCCCCAGTCTGTGTCTCCTGCATGGGTGTGCCTTCCCACATCCCCGAGGGTGGAGCTATGCTCAACTGTTTCTTTGTAATATTACCCTTTGCCCTGTTTAGGATAAAATGTTCCATGGAAACGCCTTTTGTGTGTGTCCCCTTCTCTTACTGTGCCCTTGGATGTGGCCTACCTAGTTGTCAGTCAACCTGCTGACAGCAGACATCATGAAGCTAGACTCAGCCCCCTGAAACCTGACCCCTTGCCTCATTTGAATAGCTTCTCCTCAATAAAAGGGATCAGCACGTTCTCTCTCTCTCTCTCTCTCTCTCTCTCTCTCTCTCTCTTTCTGTGAACCCTTAATGTCCGAGGAGCTGTCACAGCACCCCCAAAGAAAAAGGTATTTCTGTCTCTTGTGTGGTTATTTCACACAGCCCAATTAATCCAGTTCCCCTGGAGTGACACCTGAGTGTTTTAGTCTCCAGCAACTCGGCAATAAATGTCTCTTGCTTAAGCTTCCCAGTGAGTGTTATGCTGGGTAACAGCCTAAACAGATTATAATGACCATAAAAACCACAAGAAAGAATTAAAGCCTTTGACTTTAGAGTCAAAGGGAAAACAGAAGAACTGGTATTACCTTTCTGTTTTATATGCATGAATCTTTCTTCAGCAGGAGAACCTTTAAAATTACATCTCTGTTTCATCATTTGTCTCAAACCTCATCTTTTAGTATTTTCTAAAGAACATTTTGCTTAACTCATCAGAATCCAATTCTACTCTTCTGTCATGCTTTAGCAGAAATATGATTGAGTAAACTGGAACCTAAGGCCAAGGAATAGTTCCTGATTTGTATAAGCCCATTCTTGCAGTCATACAATTCTTTTTAAAGATTGTTTTCTAACTTCAAGCCTAAGGTAATCCCAGCACGGAGACCCTATGACAACAGTTAGGAGTGGATGTATAAACTGTATTCCAAAATAAACACTTGCTTAGAGATGGAGGGGGAGATGTTCTTTGTCCATGATGCTAAAAATGTGATAGGAACCAGCCTTAAAGTGAAGTATAAACTAGATGCACTAGAAGCAGAGGGATAGCTTGAATGAGGGTCCTTGGTGATATTGTTGAACCACTTGGTGACATTGTTGTCATCCCATTCTGACCTTTGCTCTCCCCTGGACTTCTAGTTATGCAAACTATATTCATTAATGATTTAAGTCACTTCAAGTTCAGTTTTCTATGACTTACAGATGAAAGCATTGATGTACATTATTTATAACTTTAAAAAATTCAAACAATTTTTGCTAGAAATATATAATGAGTACTTATTCTGACATAGTACTATCCTATATGCAGTGAACAATTCGGAAATAACTTATCTCCCTTTGTACAGCTTATTTTGGTTAATCGTCTTTATTTTGATTTTTCCAATATTTCTTTTACCTACCTCCATTTTATGGCTTACTAGAATCTTTCATCTTAATTCTGGAAGGATTATTCAAACTGGTTTACTGGGATAAACTAATCTTCTATAGCACTAATTATACTGTTGATAGTTTACACTACAGATCTTTCTTTTGTTTTTTAAAATTTATTCATCATACTGTCCCTGTCTACCCTACTTTATTATCTTCCCTCTCCCTTTTCTTCCTTATAGATTGACATTCTACATTCTAATGTTTTCTATCCTTACAATTTTTTTCCTAAATAAATGGGATGTAGTCTTGTACCCAATTAACGATAAAAACAATGATTTGAAATTTATACTTTTTTGGGGGTACTGGACATTGAACTTAGGGGCAGGAGACACTGAACCACATCCCCAGCCCCCTTTTAAAAATTTTTTGTTTTGAGACAAGTTCTCATTAAGTTGCCAAGTCTGGCCTTGATTTTTGATCCATCTGCCTCAGCCTCCCCAGTCACTGGGATTATAGGCATATGTCACTGTGCCCAGCAATCCACATTTTTTTTCGATGAATACAAAAGCATGCTCTCATCCTCAGCAAGAAGAGTGAATCAGGAGGCATTACAATACCAGACTTTAATTATACTACAGAGCTATAGTAACAAAACAGCAATGGTATTGGCATCAAAATAGACATGAACACCAATGGTACAGAAGACACAGATACACATCCACTAAATACAGTTATCTCACACTAGACAAAAGGTGCCATAAACATACATTGGAGAAAAGATACCTCTTCAACAAATAGTGCCGGGAAAATAAAAATCCACATGTAGCAAATGAAATTAGATCCCTATCTCTTATCCTGCAGAAAAGTCAACTCAAAGTGGATCAAGGACCCATGCATTAGACTCAAGACCCTGCACCTACTAAAATAAAAAGTAGGTCCAAATCTCCATCATGTCAGCTTAGGAACCAAATTCCTCAGCAAGACTCCTAAAGCGCAAGAAGTAAAATCAAGAGTCAATAAATGAGATGGATTTAAACTAAAAAGCATCTTTTCAGCAAAGGAAATAGTCAAGAACATGAATAAAGAGCCTACAGAATGGGAGAAAATCTTTGCCACCTGCACCTCAGATATAGCATTAATCCCCAGGACATAAAGAACTAAAAAATCTTAACACCAAAAAGTCAATAAATGGGCAAAAGAACTGAATAGACACTTCACAGAAAAAAAAAATACAAGCAATCGACAAATATATAAAAAAAATGTTCAACAATTGTAGCAATTATAGAAATGCAAATTAAAACTACACTGAGATTTCATTTCACTCTAGTCAGAATGGCAATTATCAAGAACACAAGTAACAATTAATGTTGGCAAGGATGTTCGGAAAAAGGTACACTCATACATTGCTGGTGGGACTGCAAGTTGATGCAACCACTCTGGAAAGCTGTATGGAGATTCCTCAGAAAACTTTGAATGGAACCACCATTTGATCCAGTTGTCCCATTCCTTAGTATATACCCAAAGGACTTAAAATCAGTGTACTATAGTGAAACAGCACATAAATGTTCGTAGCAGCTCAATTCACAACAGCTAAGCTATGAAATCAACCTAGATGCCCTTCAACAGATGAATGGGTAAAGAAAATGTGGTGCATATACACAATGGAATATTACTCAGCCATCAAGAAGAATGAAATTATGGCGTTTGCTCATAAATGGATGGAAGTGGAGGCTATTAGGCTAAGTGAAATAAGCCAATCCCAAGAAAACAGAGAATGTTCTCTCTGATATGCTGATGCTATGTCTCAATAAGTGCTAGGGAGGCAAGAATAGAAGTTCATTGGGTTACACAAAGGAGAATGAAGGGAATTGAGGGGGGATGGAAATAGGAAAGACAATAGAAAGAATTGGACATAGATTTCTATGTTCTTATATGAATACAAGACCAGGCTACCTCTATATCGTGTACAACCATAAAAATGAGAAGTTACAATCTATGTATGTATGATATATCAAAATATATTCTACTGTTATATATAACTAAAATGAAGAAATAAAACAATTTTTAAAAGCATGTTTTCTATTATCAAGAAATAAAAGACTTAAAGAAAATAAAAAGTTTACCTTCATTTTAAAAATCATTATTCACTTCTCTGAGATAAAGAATAAAAGGCTAATACACATTTTGCCTCCTGCAGAGTGGACAAAGGATGATATACAATTTTAAAGAATATAATGGCACATGGGAATTGAATATTAACAAAATAAGTCTTGGATTTGCCCTCACCTTTTGTGCCTGGAAAAAGTATATTCTCAATTCCTTACTTACTTCTTCATTTAGAAAAAAATGCCAGGTCTGAAAGTCAGAGAACTCCCATTGCCCAATATAAACCCTAAGACAGAACGATATGGTAGCATGATTCATTGAGGGGATAGGTATGCAATGTCTAATGTCACAATTTAATAAATATAATAATTGTACTATTCTATACACTACCATTTGTTCTAATTTTCTTTACTTGCTCTACCATGAGCAAATATATGATGATTAAAATTTAATCTGTTAAGTCCACATTGTGTAACAAAAAAGGCCATATAATTTAGGGAGATCTGGCTTTAGTCTGGGCTCCAATATTTACTTTCAGTCTAACCCCTTGAAAATATATCTTAATTGTGAAATGGGAATTGTTACAGAGTTATATAATAAGAACAAATGAGAAATGAATTTGAGAATAAGTTTTTAAGTGTACCTGTGAGGGGCTGGAGTTGTGGCTCAGTGGTAGAATGCTCACCTAGTACATGAGAGGCCCTGGGTTTGAGCCTCAGCACCACATGGTAATAAATAAATATAAAGGTATTATGTTCAACTATAACTAAAAAATAAAATATTTTAAAAATGTATCTATGATCCATAGAAATAAATATTAAATGTGTTAAATATTCAAACTTATACTAGAGGAAAGTTATTTAAAGAAAAATCTCCTAGCTTTTATAAAATAAAGTATGTACAGTATATTGATAATTACATCATTTAACATATATTCCTTTACTTAGGCTTCTGCTCCCAAATATATTTTGTCTATTCTGAAATTGAATATTCCATCTGCTGACCAATTCAGCTAATTGATCCAAATGTTTCTAAATATGTTTGTTCCATTTCTTAATATTTGTGTTGCTTACAGTTTTAGTATTGCTAAAAAAGTGTGTTATTTTCAATTACTTTTTTTTAAGATCATTCACATCAACAACACAGGACTAATTAGCTTAGAAGAGCTAGCTGTTTCTGAAATCCCTAAGGACAATCGCAAGAAGCCTCAAACTAATCTCTCTGTCATGAGCTGTGCCAACTTCTTATTACCACCTTCTTTGATCATGCTGTGACTATGATAACCACCCTTGAGCAAATAAAGTTTCCAGTTTACATAGTGGATCAAAACCAGAGCTGGGAATGGTACAGTCATTCTCTCTTCATTCCCTTTATGACATGGTATCTAAGTTACCCATACCAAGCTGTCCCTGCATAACTTGGCCACAACATGAAAGGCATCTCATAGTGCTGTTTCTTGTAATATGTAACTACAAAGAAATCTCTTGGCGGAGCTGTAACCAATGTTATATTTAATAGCATTTGTAAAAGAAGACACATAAATAGATATTAGGTGTCATCTTATTTCTCTTGGGATTAAAAAAATGTGTTCTTTACCAATATTTAGCAATATTTTAAAATTATAAAATTAATAAAAGAATCATCATATTCTTTATATACCACAATGTATAACTACCTATTATAAATATTATTTTGACTATTAATTGCTTTGTAGACAAAATAGAGGACACACATGTCATGCAATGTCTAGCATTATACATTAGAATAATTTAATCAATTTTGTTCTGAAATGCAATTTTAACCATAGGCAGCTTTTAAACTCTTAAGATCCAAGTTTCTTAAGATGCAAGAGTACTGACGAAGGACGTTAAAATGTGATATGCTTATAGATACAACTATTACAAAACAGTTTTCTTTCTTTCACCACATTCAAACTATAATACAATGGCACCATCTGTTGATGGAATGGCAGAATTGAACTTCTAAATGACAACATAATTATAAATATTTCTTGGAAATAAAAAAATCAAGGAACAGGACATAGGCCATTGCCCACAGTACATGTGACAGAGTGACATAGTTGGACAGGATTTGACTTGATTACATTAATTGTTTTTGACTCTTTCATTCTGCAGAAGGGCACAGAATTTTTTTAAGGGTTGATCATTGCATGAACATACTATATATAATATTAATTTTCTCACATATATTTAAATGTAAATTTTAGAAAGAGCATATTCCTAACATTGACTTTTTTCATTCAACACAGTTGTGTCAGATTGAACAGTAGGGCTTTGCTATAAACACATTTTTGGAAACACAGACTTCATATTTTCTTTCTTTCTTTCTTTCTTTTTTTTTTTTTTGGAAACATGCTGAACTGTATAAATGACCAGTAAACACATTTTAAAATGACTTTTAAAACACAGCAAAATACTCTCAGATGCATATTTATACTTGCAAGAAAGTAAGGGAAATCCTCATATGCAAAACTTTTCTTTTTTTATTGATTATTTAAAGCATTACATAGCTCATGATATATCATCTTTCATACATTTGACTCAAATTGTGTTTTGAACTCCCATTTTCACCCCAAATACAGATTGCAGAATCACATCTGTTACATATTCACATTTTTACATAATGCCATATTAGTGACTGTTGTATTCTGCTACCTTTCCTAGCCCTACTATCCCCCCTCCCCTCCCCTCCCCTCCTATCTTCCCTCTCTACCTCCCCTGCTGTTGTTCAATTCTCTCTCTTTTTTTCCCTCCCCCTTGCCCCTCATGACCTCTTAATATTTTATGTATCATTGAAGGTCTCCTACAATTTCCATATGCTTTCCCTTCTCTCTCCGTTTCTCTCCCCCCATTCGTCTTTGTTTACTGTAGTCTTTTCCTCATGCTCTTCCTTCCTGTTCTGTTCTTAGTTGCTCTCTTTATATCAAAGCAGACATTTGGCATTTGTTTTTTAGGGCTTGGCTAGCTTCCCTTAGCATAATCTGCTCTAATGCCATCCATTTCCCTGCAAATTCTATGATTTTGTCATTTCTTAGTGCTGCATAATACTCCATTGTGTATAGATGCCACATTTTTTTTATCCATTCATCTATTGAGGGGCATCTAGATTGGTTCCACAGTCTAGCTATTGTGAATTGTGCCGCTATAATCATTGATGCAGCCGTATCCCTATAGTGCGCTCTTTTAAGGTCCTCAGGGAATAGTCCGAGAAGTGCGATAGCTGGGTCAAATGGTGGATCCATTCCAAGCTTTCCCAGGAATCTCCATACTGCTTTCCAAATTGGCCTCACCATTTTGCAGCCCCACCAGCAGTGTACAAGTGTACCCTTTTCCCCACATCCCCGCCAACACTTATTGTTGTTTGACTTCATAATGGCTGCCAATCTTACTGGAGTGAGATGGTATCTTAGGGTGGTTTTGATTTGCATTTCTCTGATTGCTAGAGATGGTGAGCATTTTTTCATGTACTTGTTGATTGATTGTATGTCCTCCTCTGAGAAGTGTCTGTTCAGGTCCTTGGCCCATTTGTTGATTGGGTTATTTGTTATCTTATTGTTTAATTTTTTAAGTTCTTTGTACATTCTGGATATTAGGGCTCTATCTGAGGTGTGGGGGGTAAAAATTTGTTCCCAGGGTGTAGGCTCTCTATTTACCTCTTTTATTGTTTCTCTTGCTGAGAAAAAACTTTTTAGTTTAAGTAAGTCCCATTTGTTGATTCTTGTTATTAATTCTTGGGCTATGGGTGTCCTATTAAGGAATTTGGAGCCCGACCCCACAATATGTAGATCGTAGCCAACTTTTTCTTCTATCAGACACAGTGTCTCTGATTTGATATCTAGCTCCCTGATCCATTTTGAGTTAATTTTTGTGGCTGGCGAGAGAAAGGGATTCAATTTCATTTTGTTGCATATGGATTTCCAATTTTCCCAGCACCATTTGTTGAAGATGCTATCCTTCCTCCATTGCATGCTTTTAGCCCCTTTATCAAATATAAGATAGTTGTAGCTTTGTGGATTAGTCTCTGTGTCCTCTATTCTGTACCATTGGTCCACCTGCCTGTTTTGGTACCAGTACGATGCTGTTTTTGTTACTATTGCTTTGTAGTACAGTTTGACCTCTGGTATCGCTATACCTCCAGATTCACACTTCCTGCTTAGAATTGCTTTTGCTATTCTGGGTCTTTTGTTTTTCCATATGAATTTCATGATTGCTTTGTCTATTTCTACAAGAAATGCCGTTGGGATTTTGATTGGCATCGCATTAAACCTGTAGAGAACTTTGGGTAATATCACCATTTTGATGATGTTAGTTCTGCCTATCCATGAACAGGGTACATTTTTCCATCTTCTGAGATCTTCTTCTATCTCTCTCTTTAGGGTTCTGTAGTTTTCATTGTATAAATCTTTCACCTCTTTCGTTAGGTTGATTCCCAAGTATCTTATTTTCTTTGAGGATATTGTGAATGGAGTGGTTTTCCTTATTTCCATTTCAGAGGTTTTGTTGCTGATATACAGGAATGCCTTTATGCATGTTGATTTTATAACCTGCCACTTTGCTGAATTCATTTATTAACTCTAGCAGCTTCTTTGTAGACTCTTTTGGGTCTGTTAAGTACATTATCATGTCATCCGCAAATAGCGATAATTTAATTTCTTCTTTTCCTATTTTTACGCCTTTAATTTCTTTTGTCTGTCTAATTGCTCTGGCTAGTACTTCGAGAACTAAATTGAATAGAAGTGGTGATAGAGGGCATCCCTGTCTTGTTCCAGATTTTAGAGGGAATGCCTTCAGTTTTTCTCCGTTTAGGATGATGCTAGCCTGAGGTTTAGCATATATAGCTTTTACAATGTTGAGGTAAGTTCCTGTTATCCCTAGTTTTTCTAGTGTTTTGAACATAAAGGGATGCTGTACTTTGTCAAATGCTTTTTCTGCATCCATCGAGATGATCATATGGTTCTTGTCTTTAAGTCTATTGATGTGGTGAATAGCATTTATTGGTTTCCGTATATTGAACCAGGCTTGCATCCCAGGAATGAATCCTACTTGATCATGGTGCACAAGTTTTCTGATATGTTTTTGTATTCGATTCGCCAGAATTTTATTGAGGATTTTTGCATCCAAGTTCATTAGAGATATTGGTCTGTAGTTTTCTTTCTTTGAAGTATCTTTGTCTGGTTTTGGGATCAAAGTGATGTTGGCCTCATAGAATGAATTTGGAAGAGCTCCTTCTTTTTCTATTTCTTGAAATAGCTTGAAAAGTATTGGTATTAATTCTTCTTTGAAGGTTTTGTAGAACTCCGCTGTATACCCATCCGGTCCAGGGCTTTTCTTGGTTGGTAGTCTTTTGATGGCTTCTTCTATTTCTTCCTTTGTTATTGGTCTGTTTAAATTGTGTGTGTCTTCCTGTCTCAATCTGGGCAAATCATATGCCTTAAGAAATTTATCGATATCTTCACTATCTTCTATTTTATTGGAATATAGGGTTTCAAAATACTTTCTAATTATCTTCTGTATTTCTGTAGTGTCTGTTGTGATATTGCCTTTTTCATCCCGTATGTTAGTAATTTGAGTTCTCTCTCTTCTTCTTTTCGTTAGCATGGCTAAGGGCTTGTCTATCTTATTTATTTTTTCAAAGAACCAACTTTTAGTTTTATCAATTTTTTCAATGGTTTCTTTTGTTTCAATTTCGTTGATTTCTGCTCTAATTTTAATTATTTCTTGTCTTCTACTACATTTGCTGTTGTTTTGCTCTTCCTTTTCTAGGTTTTTGAGGTGTTGTGTGAGTTCATTTATTTGTTGTTTTTTTCTTTTTTTGAGGTAAGAACTCCAAGAAATGAATTTCCCTCTTAAAACTGCTTTCATTGTGTCCCATAGATTCCGGTATGTTGTGTCTGTATTATCATTTGACTCTAAGAATTTTTTCATCTCCTCCTTTATGTCTTCTATAACCCATTGATCATTCAATAACATATTGTTCATTTTCCATGTGATGTAGGATTTTTCCTTCCTTCTTTTATCATTGATTTCCAATTTCATTCCATTATGATCAGATATGGTGCATGGTATTATCTCCACGCCTTTATATTTACTAAGAGTTGCCTTATGGCATAATATATGGTCTATCTTTGAGTAGGATCCATGTGCTGCTGAGAAGAACGTGTATCCACTTGATGATGGTTGATATATTCTATATATGTCGGTTAAGTCTAGGTTATTGATTGTGCTGTTGAGTTCTATAGTTTCTTTATTCAGTTTTTGTCTAGAGGATCTGTCTAATGGTGAGAGCGGTGTGTTGAAGTCACCCATAATTATTGTGTTGTGGTCTTTTTGACTCTTGAACTTGAGGAGAGTTTGTTTTATGAACGTTGCAGCTCCATTGTTTGGTGCATACAAATTGATGATTGTTATGTCTTGTTGGTGGATGGTTCCTTAAAACAGTATATAGTGTCCTTTTTATCCTTCTTGATTAACTTAGGTTTGAAGTTGATTTTATTCGATATGAGTATGGCCACTCCTGCTTGCTTCCGAGGGCCATGTGAGTGGTATGATTTTTTCCAACCTTTTACCTTCAGCCTGTGTATGTCTTTTCCTATCATATGAGTCTCCTGAAGGCAGCATATTGTTGGATTTGTTTTTTTGATCCAGGTTACTAGCCTATGTCTCTTGATTGGTGAGTTTAGGCCATTAACATTTAAGGTTACAATTGAGATATGATTTGTACTTCCAGTCATGCTTCTTTATTTATTTATTTTAGTTTGGCTAGTTTTACTTTTTGGTTACTTTCCTCCCCCTTTACTGAGATACCTCCTGCTGTTAGTTTTGGGCACTATTTTTCAATTCCTCTTCTTGTAGTGTTTTGCTCAAAATGCTTTGCAGAGCTGGTTTTCTTGCTGCAAATTCATTTAGCTTTTGTTTATCGTGAAAGATTTTAATTTCATTGTCAAATTTGAAGCTCAATTTTGCTGGATACAGTATTCTTGGTTGGAATCCATTATTTTTCAGCGTTTGAAATACATTGTTCCAGGATCTTCTCGCTTTCAAAGTCTGAGATGAGAAATGGGTCGTTAACCTAATTGGTTTACCCCTGAATGTAATCTGCCTCTTTTCTCTCGTAGCTTTTAATATTCTCTCCTTGTTCTGTATGTTGGCTATCTTCATAATTATATGTCTTGGAGTTGGTCTATTATGGTTTTGAATGTTTGGGGTCCTGTAGGCTTCCAGGATTTGGCAATCCATTCCATCTTTCATCTCTGGGAAGTTTTCTAGAATTATTTCATTTAATATGCTGTCCATTCCTTTGGTTTGAATCTCTGTGCCTTCTTCTATCCCTATGACTCTCAAATTTGGTTTTTTTATGACATCCCATATCTCTTGAATAGATTGCTCGTGGGATTTAAGCATCTTTTCTGTGTTGACTATATTCTTTTCAAGTTGATAAACCTTGTCTTCATTATCTGATGTTCTGACTTCTACTTGATCAAGTCTATTTGTAATATTCTCGTTTGAGTTTTTAATTTGGTTTATAGTTTCCTGCAATTCTAGGATTATTGTTTGATTTTTTTTTAAGATCTCTATCTCCTGGTAGAGCTCGTTCTTTGCCATTTGAATTTGTTTGTTTAATTCATTTTCAAAATATACTTTTATTTCTTGGACTTGCTGTCTCATGTCTTCTCTAATATTCCTTTCCATTCGAGTTAGGTATGCCTTGAGTTCTTTCCCTATCCCTGCTTCTGATGTTTCTATGTCCTCCTGTAGAATTGAGTTGTCTTGCATTGTTTGTAATCCTTTTCTCCCTTGTTTTCTCATGTTGTCCACGTTACTTTCCAGCTCTTTTTGATTGTCGTGTTTCTGCTCTCTTCTATAGATTTGTTTTGTTTCTGTATTACTCTGATGTCTCTCCTTTGTGTTGTTAAACTATGCCTGCTAACGTGGATTCCGCTGGGAAGGAATTCCGACGTCCGAGCTCCAGTGACGACACTACTCTGCTATAACGGGCCCCAGTCTCCTTGCCAGGGTGTCCTAATGGGGGGGTGTGACTGGACTGTCTCTGTTTGGTTTCAGCTCCCAGTCGCGGCAGGCAGGCGGTCTCCAGCCACCCAGTATCACAGACCGCGGGCAGGTGATCAGTCGCCAGCGGGCGGGCGTTCTCCTACCGCCCAGTTACGCGGGCAGTGGGTGAACTGTCGCCGGTGGGTCTGCAGTTTACAGCCGCCCAGTCGCGAGGGCCTTGACTCTAGTCCCCTGGTTTCTCCTGCTTGTCTTGGTTTCTCCTGCTAGACCAGATTTCCCCTGAGTGATGGTTCTCGGCAGTTCAAACTGTACTCTGGGCCTGCCGTTTGTTGGGTGTGGAGGGTGGCTATTGGGAACCCCGGCACTCTATTGTTTTGTTTCCCTTGTGGGGGATAGAACTGTACCGCTTCCTTCCCCGTCTGAAATCCCGAACTCAGCCCGGGGGTCAGTGCGGACTTGGCTGGCGGGATTCCACTGTGTCGCAGCCACTTATCTCCCTGCTTGCTAGTTAATCCCTTCTCTGCAGCGCCACGCCTTCTGTAGTCACGGGGCAGGCCGCGCGAATCAGACAGCCTGGATCTCCGGGATCACAAAGTTGGCTTTTGGGATCCCCCAGCACTCTATGGTTTTGATTTTTTCTGCTTGCCCCTCCCCCAGCGCTGGCTAGACAGGGTTTGTTTTGGCTGCTGATGGGAGGGGGGGTTGAAGGTCAGGTGCCTCTATTTTCCCCTTAGTCTTTATGCAGGCTCACTCTGATACTCCCTCCCCCAGAAAGTCTAGGAGAGATTTTATGCGAAATCCCCCTATGTATGGGGGCTGAGCTGAGTGACACACACCTGTTTTGTTGTTGCAATCTGTCGGAGAGTGGTGGTGGATACTTCAGCTCTCCAAGATGGTGGCCGCTGATTGCCTTAGTGGAGTGTCCCTTGTGGGGGATGGGACTGTACCACTTCCTTCCCAGTCTGAAATCCCGAACTCAGCCTGGGGGTCAGTGTGGGCTTGGCTGGCGGGATTCCACCGTGTTGTCGCAGCCACTTATCTCCCTGCTTACTAGTTAGTCCCTTCTCTGCGGCGCCATGCCTTCTGTAGCCGCGGGGCAGGCCGCGCAAATCAGACAGCCTGGATCTCCGGGGTCACACAGTTGGCTTTTGGGATTGCAAAACTTTTCAAGAACACAAAAAAGCAGAACAATAAACAATAAGCTGAATTTTTCTCCACTGTTCCAGGGAAAAAGTATAGGGATCCAGATTGGTTTCATGGGCTCCAATCAAAGACATGAATCCCCCAAATGGCAATATAGCACTAGCATCACGGAGAATAAAGAGAAATAAAGCACCTAGATAATCCAGTGGAACAGCAGAAAAGCAAAGATAAAGAAGCAATTTCAAATACAAACAGCAAGACAGCCAAGTTTCCTGAAAGGAATGACAACTAGACTCACCACAGGCTTTTCAAAAGTATAGCAAAATGCAGTTGAAGGTATAATAAAGGTCAGAGAGCTTTCTTGCCATTTTCCTGAGTTGTGAGCAACTCCCCCCCCCATTCCACAGGTTCACTAAAGGTACAGCCATTGGAGGGGCTTAGTTCTAACTAGCAGCATCACACAAATTTAAGTTACTATCATTTGATTTGAGTACTCTTAAGTACTCAAAGATCTTGTTAGTTTTAAGGGATGAGAGAAAACAACTCTCACCTTATTCTCACATTGTATTTTTATTTAAAGGAACTAATGTGGTATATACTATTAACTCACACTGTTTAATGATGTTCTAAACATTCACTAATTTAGTTGACATGATTTAATCCCCATAATAAATTCAAAAGGAATAATTTTAAATTCTCATCTTCTTGGTGAGGAAACTGAAGAAAACAGTGGGAATAAAGTAAAATCCACAAAGTCACATAGCTAGAAAAAATTTAGAACTTAGAGTTTTGTCCCAACTAAGTTACCACTTAAAAATAGTGTTAAAATAAAAATGCTTCTGGGGTTGTGGCCAGTGGTATAGCACTTACCTAGCATGTGTGAGGCACTGGGTTCAATTCTCAGAACCATATAAAAATATAAATAAAAATGCTTCTTTTACAAACATTTAGTGACGATAAAATTTTTGTTAGAATAATTTTTATATAAAGTTATTCCTTAACAAGCAGGAAATTAAATCCAAAAAGTAGAGTTGTTAAACAACACCAACAAAAAAGGGGGGGGTTACTATGTAAACCTAACCATCCTTAACTAAAAGAGCAAAAACAAAAACAAAAATATGAATACAAGTTTAGGGATTATACAAATAAGGAGGAACTAAATATTAGACACTACAATTTTTATTCTCATCATATGTTACAAATAAAAGGAATAATTTTCAGATATAATAATTCTAAATGTATAGGCAATTAATATGCAATATAGAAATATATAGAACAATCTTTGACAAAACAAGAAATATCAATAAGTCAAATTTAACCATGGGAGAACTAACATTCTCCTCTCTAAATGACTTACCAACTAGATTTTTTATAGTTTTAAGATGGTAGATGAATAAAATAATGAGTTAACCTGTTAATCTGTTAGAAATATATTTAAAAATAACAAAAATAATCAGAGAGCAAATAGTTTATCAATCATTTACAAAACTTTTATAAAAACTGAGCTTGATTCCACATTATGTACAAACACAAGAGTGGGAAGTTATACTCAATATATGTATAATATATCAAAATACATTCTACTATTATATTTTTTTATATTTATAACTAAAAATAACAAATAAAAATTTTTTTAAAAAGAATAGGGAAAAAACTGACCATGAACTAAGCCTAAAAACAAGTTTTACCAAATACTAAGTATAAGGATCATAAAATCTGTGTCCACTGAATAAAATATGATTAAGATAAATTTAATAATAGATACATCTAAGAGGTCTCTAAAATTTTAGAATCACATTTTAATTAACAGGTTATAAAGGAAAATAAAAAGAATCCATAAATATTAAACCAAATGATAATTATAAAATATTCTATACCATAACTTATATGAATCTTAGCAATTTTATAGCACTAAATGCTATAAAAAGCATTGGACAATTTAAAAAATAATGAACTAAGCTTTCAACTCAAGAAGTTAGGAAAAAGAAACCAATAAACAGAGAACAATTTGTACTCCCAATGAAATAACTGATTCAGGCAAGAATTTTCAATGGATGTTAAACCATTAAATAAAAAGGTAATGGATTTAAATTGAAACAGAGTTAATGTAGATCCCACAGATTACTTGCTGGTGGTTTCTTACAACAGTGATCTATGGTGGCAACACCAATGATCAGATGATAGTTTTAATGTGATATAATAAGGAAATCATTGGAGCAATATCATCATCATCATCATCATCATCATCATCACCATTATCATCAATAGGGATTGAATGCAGTGTCAATTTACCACTGAGCCACATCCCTAGTGCTTTTTATTTTTGATTTTGAGACAGGATATCGCTAAGTTGCTTAGGGTCTCACTAAGTTTTTGAGGCTGGCCTTGAATTTGTGATCCTCCGGCTTCAGCCTCCCAAGCCTCTGGGATTACAGACATGTGCCACCATGCCTAGCATATTATTTTTTAATAACTTTCAAAGAAGTGTTTTGCTATCTAATTAAATATAATCAAAACTTTATATCTATATTACCAATTTACGGGACATTTATAGGAAATATCAAAATGCTAAGGTGCAAATTGAACAACCTCACAAGGAAACAATCATACACACTTGAAAAACTGGGTATTCTAAAGGAAAATCAATCTAGTCTCTTTAACAAATTAATGTCATAAAAAAGAGATACAAATGTTTTATATTGAAATATTCTCTGGAGAAATGCCACATGTTATCATTGATTAAATCATAGCCTGAAAAACAATCAAAGGCATTGTGGGACTTAATCGAGACATTTGATAAAGGCAGATATTAAATCACTTTAGGGAATTATTATTAATTTTGTTACAAATAAATGATGGTTTGGTTATGTAGAATAAGTGTTTTAATTTTTAGAGGTACATACTGAAATAATTAGGGGTAAATTGTTATGATATGTGTAATTTATATTTTAAAATTTACCAAAAATAGATGAAACACATGATTTAATAATTAAATCTAGGTGACAAGTTTATTTTACCATTCTTTTCATTCTTTCATGTTTGGAATTTGTTAAAATAACACATTTCAAAAATAAAAACTTCACTGTCATTTGATTTTGAAGGTACTAATGTGAGCCAGATCTCTGCCTGTCTGTATAGGCTCTGCTTCTACCAAAGACTACTTCCTAAATCTGCAGAATGTATGACACAGAAAGATCCAGACACAGATGTCATTCATCCTGCAGCAAGAATGGCATTCTGCCTGGACAGCATCCAGGCTGGTGACCATGACACTAACTGAACTGTGAGTTAATGATTATCAGACACCTCTTTCTCCTCTTACTTTTAATATAACATTCCAACACCAACTTTGAGTCAAACAAATTTGGACAGCTCTGTATTTGTCATCTTGTCACTGCTATAACAAATGCCTGGGATAAATATACTAATGGAGAAAAATGTTTATTTTAGCTCACAGTTTTAAAAGTTCTAGTCCCTTATTAATTGTCCCTGTTTATTTTGGGCTTCTAACAAAGCAACACCTTGTGGTAGAAACATGTAGTAGACTAAAACTGCCCACCTCATGAATAAGAAACAAAAAAAGAAAGCCAGGAGGGGGCTGAGGTCCCAGAGACTCCTTCAAAGGCACACTCCCAATGACCTAAGGTCTCCCCACTAGACCTCATCTCTTAAAGTTTCCACCACCTCCCAATAATACCACCCCCGGGGACCAAGCTTTTAACATGTGGACCATTGGAGAACATTTAAAATCCTATTTAGGAGAACCAAGATAGTTTTGGAGACAGTCTGGAATCAAATTGAAAACTTTCTGACCTTATTTATATCCAGTTTTACTGACTTTGTTGGAAACTTGCAGAATGTTTTTTATTGTTATTTTTTCTATCTGTTCAAGTCCATCCAGTGTCTAAACTTCACTCAACGGAAATAGCTATGCCTCTTCCAGAACAGGGAAGTAGAGTTCCATATTATTTTGGATAAAGTTAAGCAGTTCAATTCCATGTGCATTTACTGGAATTTTGACCTGTTCAGAGAGGTGGGATAAAAATTATGAGGGACTTATGCAGATACAAGCCACAGAAGAAAGCATTAAGTAGTAATACAAGAGAAAAAAACTTGAGCATTACAGGCTGAGAGTAAAACATGGGACAAGCTGTGGATAATGATAGCTTTGTTTCAACCTTAGTAATCCTTTAATTTCTTTTTCAAATTTTATTTTTGCCTTATGGGTAGGACCTCCTCTATGATATTGTATGGAAGTGATTATTGTGAGCATCTTTATCTGTTGCCAATACACAAAAGGAAATCATCTAAGTTTCCTCATTATGTTGTTGTATGTTGTCAAAGGCTTTTTTATTTTGGAGACCTGTAACAGGAGCTATGAGTTCTCACCTAGATTCCCATTGATCCAGTGAATATATCTATTCCTAAGCTATTGTGAATTAGGACAGTTGAAGTTTACAACTGTTTCTTCTTACAAAGAATTCTCCTGACCAAACTATAGTCACAGGGGCAACCAGTGGCTAATAACTGACTGATACTCATCACAAAGACTGTTTTATTTTTACATAGTATTGAAGTGTTGAAGAAAGAAAATGACAGCTGAGCCCAGTGGCACACACCTATAATCAAAGATACTCTACCTGTGAGGCTGAGGCAGGAGGATCAAAAGTTCAAGGTCAGCCTCAGTAACTTAGTGGGATCCTGTTGCAAAATGAAAAAATAAAAGATCTGGAAGTATAGCTCAGTGATACAGAGCCCCTTGGTTCAAACCCTAGTACACCCCACTGCATACACACACATGAAGAAAAGTAGAAAATGCTAGACTCATATTCTCTTATTTAGTAATCAGGAATCTAAAACAGTAGGAGAGTCAAGAATCCTCCTTGGAAGCAGCATTTTTTTTTAAAAAATCAATTCTTGAAATGAGAAAAATACATCAGTTTAAAAGCCAATCAGAATTTACTTTTGAGAGTAGAAGAATTTCAGAGAAAGCCTAATATCCTTTGTCTGGATTAGGGCTTCATTAATAAGAAGATATGATTGGGGGATGAGATATCTTTTTTTAAAGAGAGATAATTTTTTGATATTTATTTTTCAGTAGACACAACATCTTTATTTTATTTTATGTGGTGGTGAGGATCAAACCCAGCACCCCGCACATGTCAGGCAAACGCGTTACCACTTGAGCCACGTCCCCAGCCTGGTGCAGCACTTTTCTATGTGTGCCTGTCACAGACAACCTGAGTATCCTCCTAGTATGGAAGTTGGTTTATCAATAGAGCAGAAGACCCAGTATACCAAGCAGAAACTACAATACCTTTAAGGATCTTCATTTGGAAATTATATACCATGATTTGTATGATATTATATTGATCACAAAATTCAGCCTTTTTCAGTGATAGTCAAGAGCACGACTATGAAGAGGCATGGAGCATTTGTTGCTTTCTCATAGGCTGACAACCATAGTCTTCCTTTGACCTCCAACTATCAATCTCTTCTCAATGCAAAATATACTTATTCCTTGTCCAAGGTAACCAAAAGTTCCATATTATTAAAGTTCTAGCTTTAATTATCCTTTAAATCAAGTAAAAGTGTGGATGCACGACTTTAGGTGGGGTTTCTCAAGAAAAAAACTAGTTAGCTGGGCAAAGTGACACAAGCAATGGTAATCCCAGCAACTCTGGAGGCTGAAGTAAGAGTATCACAAATTCAAGGCCCGCCTCAGCAATTTAGTTTCACTAAATTGTCTCAAAAAAAAAAAAAAAAGAATTGGGTTGTAGCTTGTTTGTAAGTTACCCCATTACAAAATAAATAAACTGGTTACCTTGTCTGCACACCCATCCTAATGGTGGGGCAGGTTGCTTATCAGCTGACCTTAAAGTAAGATTATCTCACAGTAGCTAGGTGTACTCAATGTAATTACAAAGTTCTTAAAAGTAGAAAAGGAACGCTGAAGAAGTCAAAGTGACCTGATGTTAGAAGGCTTCAACTCACTTTCATTGTCTGAGTCAAGCTTATAAACAACAAAAACATCACATTCAGTTTTATAAGACTGGAAAATCCAAGATTAATATGCAGGCAGATTTGGTGTCTGATGAGGGTCCCTTTAAGATTCATAAACACCTCCTTCTTCTTGTGCAGTCAGAGTGGAGATGAAGCACTAGCTCTCTGGGGCCACTTACAAGGGCACTAATCCCAACTCCACCTTCATGACCTAATTACTTTGCAAAAGCCCCACCTCTTAATACCATCATTGTGGTAAGACTGACTTTTTGAAGCTGGAAAAGAAAAGAATCCTTTCTAAAGCCCACAGAAAGGAGCACATCCCTGCTGATACCTTGATTTCGATTTGACACTCTGACCAACAGAACTCTTAGATAAGTGTGTGTTGTTTAAGCTACCAATTTTGTAATCCTTTGTTTTAACTGCAATGGAAAACGAACATACTTCCCCTTTATACTCTTTAGACCTACACATTTCCTATGCTTTCTTGATTAATAGGGTAATAGTTTTATGTGGTAGTTTTAGCATCTCTGGCTTCCTTACAGGGTCCGGGTAGCTCTTTCTCAACTCCAGTTTTCACGCAATGATTTCAGTAAATGTTAGGCTTCTGAAGTTAAACTCCAACTTATCAAGTCCTCTTTCCACACAGAAAACCAAGTGGACCTACAGCTTTAACTCCCATTTGTATTCCAGTTGTTTCTAGTTGACAGAAAGGCTAATCCAACTTGCTTAATTTGAAAAAGTTAGAAAACTTAGTGTTGCATCAAATTTTTATATAATGCCTTCTTTAGGTAGAAAATGCCTTTATTTATGAATATCTTCCATATGTCAGGAAGTAAACCGAAAACTTTGCATGCATCAATTTTTCCATGTATTACTTAAAATGCACAGAAATATAAGTTGTCCCTGTTTTAGAAAGAAAAAAGTAGAAGTAGAAATTAGGTAATCCTAGTAAGTGCAGAAGCTAAGGATCTAGGTCAGTATGAGCCAGAGCCTGGCTTCCTAATAACTATGTACTGCATTCTAAGTAATGTGGCTTCCGGAGCTCATAATCTCTCTACTTTCCAAAAACAAAAATACAAATTTTTAAAAGTTAGATTTTGCCCTTTTGTTTAAAATTCAAAGACCAAAGGATGCTTATGTTTTCTTCTTAAAATGGCATAAATAGAAACTTTCACAGAAGCTTAAAATAACTCTGCTGGTCAATGAACAAAACATGGTCTTCAAATCCAGGTGTTGCCCACAGGGTAACACAAATTAAGGATGAAGATGCTATACCACTTACAAACAGACTGCTTGTTTTCCTCCAAATAACTTTATAATTCTGCCCTATACCTGTTAGAGTTTTTTCCTAATGCACCAACATACTATAGCTTTTCAGACATTTCCAGTTAGTAATTGGCTTAGGAACAGATAGGAAAGGCTTTTACTCGTGCGCAGCACTCTCTATATAGGAAAGGATGTTGCCTCACCGTGAGCTAGTTTTGTGTAACTACTATTACAAATCTTAAGGAATGGGCGAATGTTCTCCACCCTACAGTTCATGGCCCTGACTCGCCAGCTGAGGCCAAATCCGTGCCCAAGTGGCGGTGGTGTTCCAAATGGGTAGAGACGCCCACACCCTCCAGCCCTCTGCGGGAGTGCCTTCACAGTACAAAAGCCGCCGCACCACCAAAAAGCTCCGGACAGCTTAAATAGTCGGAGACACGCTCCGTGCCCTTCCGTAAGTCTTCCCACCCCACTTCCGCTTCCGGGGAGGTGACTCCCAGGCCCTGGGGCTTGAGGGGCGGAGTTAGAGAGGAGCCGGAAGCGGCCGCACTTCCGGTACGGAAAACTCTCAGCTGCGGCTCTGACCCGGCTTGACAGGCGCGGTCCCTGCAAGTAGCGCTGCCGCCTTTCACCTCTCTGCTGTCTAACCTTCAAGCTCCTTTGCCGTCCAGAAGCTCCTTGTCTTCGAAGTCGCTCCTTCCCTATGTTCCGGGGCAGGAGTCCTGTAAGCAAAGATCCGCCCGCCGGTACCCCATCATGTCCGAACTGACTAAAGAGCTGATGGAGCTGGTGTGGGGCACCAAGAGCAGCCCCGGTCTCTCTGATACCATCTTCTGCCGCTGGACGCAAGGTACCCCGACTGGGTTCTCACTTCCAGCCCCTCTTCCTTTGCCCTGTGAGAGTCTAGCTGTGACGCCCTTCGCTCCAGACCCTCGCGAGCCCCGCACCCTATCCCACTACCCATGCTCAGCGCTGAAACAGAATTTTCTAAAAACGCCCACTTGCTTTGTGGGGAAGAGGTTGAGTAGGAGAGGGGTTACAGCTGCCTGCTGGAGAGCCTCTTCCACCCTTCGAGATGCCCTTCAGCTGGGGAGAAGGGGCGGGTGGTCCCTTGCTGGGATGCAGTGTGTGACAAGGAAAGTGTGCCCTTTGCCTCTTGTCGGTTTCTCAGTGCTGTGGTTCTCTGGATTTTTACCCTGTAACAGTTTTATTTTATTGATCTTTGATCTGTTTTTGCTCCCGAAGGAGGTGAATGTTATCTGTGTTTGGTCTATTTTTGGAGGGCGGGGAGTCCACAGGAAAGTTAAGGCGGCTAAACCAGAAAGCAGTTTTGTTGTTTGTATTTTATATACGTGATTAGGCGTGGTACTTCCAATATAAACAGAAGGGTGCTTGCTACAAAGTTTTCTCTTGGCCCAAAGTATTCCCGGTTTTGAGATAGTATCTATTAGTATCCGATAGTATCTGTTACACTTGAAAAGGACTGTGGATCACAGCACTTCCTGTGCAGTTCTAATGTTATCCAGACAAGAGTTTTGCATATGTAAAAGTTCTTAATAAAACAAAGAGTATTGAAATAAAAATAACCATTTAATTCCTGCACTATTCTGGACTCTGAGCTGGGCCCTTTATACTAGTAGTTGTCCCGGATTCTTAAGTCCTGATAGTAAAATAACACCTTACTAAGGTGATTTAAATTATGGTGAGGTGAAGAGTATAGCCTTTGGAGTCACTAGTAATGTATGTATGTATGTAAAACAATATTATTATTTAGAGAACACCTCAAAAGATTTGGGCCAATTTTTGGTATAGTAAGTAAAAATCCCTACTTCAAAATGTATGTTTTGTAACAAAAAAATCAGAATTGAAGAAGTCATCCCTTCTTTTAGATATGCCTGTTTTAGAGCTGGTAAAGTTAAGATGATTTATTACAGTAAATTGGACTACTTAGCCTACACTCTAGTTTTTCAAATGAGAAAAATGAGTCATGAAGGAATGAATTTCATATCTAACTCCCAACAGCTCTGATTTTATTATTTTGCTTTGAGTTTCTAAACACATGTATTTAGTTTAGCTCTTTTTATACAGTTATGTCAGCTAACCAATATTTTGTAAATTCATGGACACCTGCATTTGCAGATTAATGTTACTTTGTAATTAGTCAACATTTATTAAGTATTTTACAATGTAGAAGAAGGTAATTTTCAACTTGGCTTACATTGTGAAATTTGAAGAAAATTTTAGGGAGGCAGTTCTAGTAATAGTTAAGAGAACAGTCTTTGCATGTGCTTAGGTTCTAGGTTCATGTTATTTAAATTACTTAAGCCTCAGTTGCCTTCTCTGTAAAAATGCAGATAACAGTGTCAACTGTAAAGGGTTGTTATGAGGATTAAAGGCCATGTAAATATATTTGGCCACTTAGCACAATACCTAATATATAGTAAATACTCTGTAAATGATAGTCATTGTTAAATAAAATTAAAAAGCATTTGATTGTGAACTAGGCCCAAGATCACACTGATTTTGCCCTGACAGTTACAAGAAATTATTTGATGTATAATTGTTATTTTAAATAGGAATTTATAATGGTATAATATTAGAATGCTCTTCCAGCCAACTTTTAGTTAGGTGGAAGTTGCTTAACAAGATTAAAAATTAGTTCAGTTCAGATTATTTTGAAATTAGGGACTTTTTCCACCAAAGTGGTTATTTTTATTGTGGATATCTAATTCTTCAAGGTCTTCCATTGGTCAGTATTTTAAGGCAACCAAACATATATTTTAAGTCATCATCTCTGAGTCAGGTGCTGTTCTTGGTTGTGTATGTCGACTGTTGTATTAATTCTGTCATTCTTAGAGGTCATTACTAAGTCTTGCTGTGGAAGTCATTTGGGAATGTGGGAATAGGCACAAGACACTGCTGCATTAGTAATGTGACATCAACCTTGGCTTTATTTTGTAGTCAGTAACAGTGTTTTGATTTGACAACTGCAGTCTCAATCCTTTGGAAGCAC
Source organism: Spermophilus citellus (assembly GCF_964194105.1). NCBI lineage: Eukaryota > Metazoa > Chordata > Mammalia > Rodentia > Sciuridae > Spermophilus > Spermophilus citellus. The sequence goes on along the minus strand of NC_138187.1, from coordinate 73,215,768 downwards.
GATATAAGGGTAAAATATATAGGATAAATACAAATTTACATCTAGTTATATCATGTGAGATTATATTTATTGGTCGAGTTAAATTATTTTCATATGTCTGCCAAAAATAATATGCTGCGGGAGTGACACATAGTTGTCTTTACATTTTTAGATAACTCTTTACCACAAATCTCATTTTTATAAAATGGGTAGGGTTTTGTTTTTATTTCGAAGACAAGAAGCCACTTAGAGGCTTGAAGCTGGCTCTTTTTTTTTTTTTTTTTTTTTTTTTTTTTAACTTTTAAATGTATCCTGGACTCCATTTCCTTTCTGCTAAAATTGCCTATAGTACTTTATAAGGAAAAACATTTTTCACTTCTTTAGTTCTTCAGTATCATTCATTCTTTTCTTTCTACAAATTAAACCAGAGTTTTAGGGCCTTGAAATTGAGACTTAATAGATTATGAGGGAAAATAAACATAAGTTAAGCATATATAGATGGTAAAAAAAAAAAAAAAATAGAGAATTCGGGGTGGATTGTCCTGAATGGCTCTAACTTTTAAGATGAGATTTTAACAAACATTTGAAGTCAATGATCTAGTAGTCATGCAGACATAGGAAGAAAGTGTTCCAGGCAGAAGAAATGGTTGTTCTAAATGACCAAATGCATAATATACCTTGCCTGTTGCTTGAGGACCAGAAAAGAGGTGAGTGTGGCTGGAGAGGGTGAGGGAAGGCAATAAAAGATGAGGGCCCAAGTCATAGCTTTCTAGGGCATTATAAGAACTTTGGCTCTTATTCTGAATGAAATGGATGTTATAAGATTGTTCAGAGCTACAAAGATTTTAAGGAATTGTTTGGTTACTGTACTTGAAGATAGACTGTAGTGGATTAAGTTAGGCAATAAAGTCAGAAAATGGACAACTGCAGTAATTCAGGGGAAAGGTGGTTTGGATTAGGAAAATAGTAATGTAGATGGTAGAAAGCGGTCATATTGAAAAATTCCAGCAGAACCCAAACAAACTAGATTCAATAACAGCAGAATTAGTGTTATAAATAAAAACAATTAACTTTCAAATTTGGCAGACTTTTTCTATAAAGGGTTAATGGCCTTTTCCTCAATACTTTTGTAGCAAAAGCAGCTATACTGCATTTATAAAGCATATGAAGACTGTAATTTTCCAATTGCCAATCTATATTATAAATATATTATAAATGCTCAAACTATTTCTCCCTCCTTCCAAGCTTTGTTGTTTCCTTGTTCCATGTGAAGATTAGCCAGAAAGGGAAAAACAGTTTTGCTATTTATAGCAGTTCCATGTTTGGGGATTTTTTGGGGGGTGAGAGGGCAGGTGTTGGCGAGGTGGGGCTGTGTTTGATTGAAATTAGAGTTCTATGTTTTCAATATTGGGGACAATATTACATAAAATGAAAAAAAAAAGTAACAAAAGCGAGGGGTAAGTTGAAAATGTAAGTATGAAATGTACTAAGAGTTAATTCCTTTGGGTTCAAATTTGATTGGGAATTATTACAAAGGAATTCAATATTATTTTAAAGTAATAAAATGATATATCAGTATCATTAATTTTTTCCCCTTAAAGTGAGTATAATGCTATGGATAACATTATTTCAAATATTTTATTGTTGGAAGCCTTTTATTTAAGTATAGTTTTTCCTTTCTCCAGTACACCTAAGTCATATTTCATCTAACAGATTTTTAAAATTAATTTATAAGCACATATGACAAAATTAATTCCTTGATAGTTTTAACACATAGTGTATTATTTTAAAATTTTTTTCTGTGTGGTTGTAGATAGACAGCATGCCTTTATGTGTTTGCTTTTTATTTTTTCTGTGATGCTAAGGATCCAATCCAGTGCTTCACACATGCTAGACAAGCACTCTGCCACTGAGCTACAGCCCTGGCCCCTAACGTATTCTTTTTTATTAAAAGACTTTGAAGTGTCTCATAGCATCATATTTCTACATTATGCTTTACAGTTTTTGAAAATTTATTTAACCCTTACAACCTTGAAAGATAATAGAAGACAAGTATAGTTGCCCTCATATTTTTTGATAAGAAAAGTAGGTCCAATTCAGATATATGACTTAAACAAGATCATCTAAACTTGTAGTAGAGTCCAAAAAGTCTTTCTACAGTCATGTTTACATGGAATGCGAGAATTATAGAGGCCATGCAGTTGTCAACTGTTTTGAGTAATGTATAATAAGTCATGAAACTGAGACTGAAAAACTGCAGAGGTTCATGGCTTAGGTTTAATTATAAAGAACAGACTTTTCTGTGGTTTATAATATTGTGATATAAAATTGCATATTATAATCAGTGGTTAAATGGGTCATTTCAGATCTCATCAGAAAAAAAAGACAGTTTGTAATATGTTAATTCCTTTTAAAACTAGGATATAATGTCAGTATGAAAACCCTTGACAAGAAAAGTAGCTCAGTGTCCTAGGAAGTTCAAACTCAAAATCTTTTAAAAGCCTACTTGAAATAGCCTTGTTGAAGGATAAAATTAGCTAACTTCATTTCAATTTTGGCTTTAATAGCATTTACAGTTTTTGAAAATTTATTTAATTATCAATTAATACACTCAAATATACATACTGGAATTAAACCGAATTTATATAAAGCATATCTACCTAGAATTCTCTCCTTGGTGTTTTAATAGCCAAAGTACAAAAGTGATTCATTACAATGTAGTTGGAACTATCAGCTCCACCCATGGATCCTGAAAATTGCATTATATATTAAGAGTTTTAAGGAAGGTTAGAATCCATTAATAATTCACATACATACACAGAAAGTTGAGCAGAGCCTGTTTGTTTTGTCTGCACTTAAGATGTACAACACCAGAGGTCCTTTCGCTATTCCCATTGGGCAAACAACAAAGGCCTGTTGATTTCACCTCTTGTTTCTAAGTTGCACCTTGAATTTGATTGTCTTAATGCAGTAACTAGCACCCTTAGTTACACTTGGCCTTGCTAAACTTTCCCATCTCCTTACCAATTTCCACTTCTGCATTTATCTTCTTATCTAACTCTCAGTCAACTGTGTATTGCTGGAGAAAATTGTCCAGCATTAATACAAATGTTATTAAGTTCAAGTTGAGTCCTTGCTACTACTAGTTCTTTATCCTTGTTAGCTTTTCAGAAAACATTTCTCTCAATTCTCTACCCTTCTCATTTCCCTCACTTTTCAATAATTAACATCTGTTCACTTCTTTGCCCATGTTTAAATTAGAAGCCTTCTGAAATTCATCTGTAAGCTAGCAACTTTCAAATTTTTTGAGCTCACTCAAAAAATATTGAGGGCTTCAATATAAATAATGCAAAATTAATAAGCCCCTGATTATTTTTTGCATTTTAAAAAATCTCTCCAGTGTCCAGCTTGCTGGATGACTGCATTCTCACATTCACGGTCCCAGTTCAGTCTGTCCCAATTTGTTGTTTTGATTGAAGTTATGCAGAAAACTCAGCTTCACATAGATATGTAATTGAACAAGTTATGTATTGGCCTTTTATAATAACCATTGATATTATTTGATACCACACCAAAACTGAACATGCAATAGTCTTTGAAATTGTTTGCAATCTGGAATCTGAAACTGCAACAATGAACTTTTCCTACTCAGTTAAATTGAAATCCATTGATTGTCTTGTACTTTGACTGGATCTCTTCCGTGTGCACTAATTTGTACCAATGGATTCATTTGGAAATTATTGGTCTATTGGTTATGACAACCTTTTGAATGTATTTACTTCACAATATCACCACACATCAGAGAATTCTTTAAGCTTTGAGAAACTGTCAGATTCACACTTATAGATAGTTTCCCAGGTATTGCTTGAAAACTTGAAATTTTCTGACAATAATACTGCCAATTATTTACCTTAATTTGCCACGCTAACTTATTTATGCGAAAGTATCAGAAACCTAAGTCTGAGTAATTGTATTTTATTGCTGGTTCTTCAAACTAAACACACACACACACACACACACACACACACACACACACACACACACACAGCAATAGCAACAGAAATCCTGAAACCAGCACTCATTTAAGAAATTAGCAAAGTTAGTTTGCAATTCTAAAAATTACACATGTTCTTTTCCTTGAGGTAACTCTAAACCATCAGACTTTGTAGATAGCAGAATTGCTTTATGGATAGTTTCCATTTTGTCACACATAATACTAAAGAGATTGCATTAAGGGCCTGATTTTAAAATGTTAGCTGTTTTTACTATTTCAGGGCATTCTTAAGTTAATTTGACTATGTGTATGGTTGTATTTGCTACTACAAAATTACTAGTACATTTTAACAGCGCTGCCTTGATATATGCTAATGAACAAGCAGTTTAACCCACTTCGCTTTTGTACCATTACTGTGAATGTCAACAAAGTTAAAAGGACAAATAATGTCTTAATATTATATTACAGGAACTATTTTAACCTCTAGGGAGCCCCCTGAAAGCATCATTTCCACAGGATCTGTGAACCATATTTGAGAATCTGTCTTTAGTCCACAACTACCAAATTATACTTTTTTCAGCTCTTTTAAGAATTGCACCAGACTCTCCCTGCTCGGTGCACGCTCCGCTGGGAGCAGAGTCTAAGACGCACTTCCCGCGGGCTCCCCAGCTCCGGGCCAAAACTGTTCCGGGAGACAGAGTCCCGCTGCCCCTCGTCGCAAGTTTCACCAGAATCAACAAATGGGACTTACTCAAACTAAAAAGTTTTCTCTCAACAAAAGAAACAATAAAAAAAAACAGGGAGCCTACATCCTGGGAACAAATCTTTACCCCACACACTTCAGATAGAGCCCTAATATCCAGAGTATACAAAGAACTCAAAAAATTAGATAATAAGATAACAAATAACCCAATCAACAAATGGGCCAAGGACCTGAACAGACACTTCTCAGAGGAGGACATACAATCAATCAACAAGTACATGAAAAAATGCTCAACATCGCTAGCAGTCAGAGAAATGCAAATCAAAACCACCCTAAGATACCATCTCACTCCAGTAAGATTGGCAGCCATTAAGAAGTCCAACAACAACAAGTGCTGGCGAGGATGCGGGGAAATGGGTACACTTGTTCATTGTTGGTGGGACTGCAAAATGGTGCAGCCAATTTGGAAAGCAGTATGGAGATTTCTTGGAAAGCTGGGAATGGAACCACCATTTGACCCAGCTATTCCCCTTCTCGGTCTATTCCCTAAAGACCTAACAAGAGCATGCTACAGGGACACTGCTACATCGATGTTCATAGCAGCACAATTCACGATAGCAAGATTGTGGAACCAACCTAGAAGCCCTTCAATAGATGAATGGATTAAAAAAATGTGGCATTTATACACAATGGAGTATTACTCTGCATTAAGAAATGACAAAATCATAGAATTTGGAGGGAAATGGATGGCATTAGAGCAGATTATGCTAAGTGAAGCTAGCTAATCCTTAAAAAACAAATGCCAAATGTCTTCTTTGATATAAGGGGAGTAACCAAGGACAGGGTAGAGACGAAGAGCTGGAGAAGAAGATTAACATTAAACAGGGATGATAGGCGGGAGGGAAAGGGAGAGTTAAGGGAAATTGCATGGAATTGGAAGGTGAGCCTCAGGGTTATACACAATTACATATAAGAGGAAAGGAGGAGTAGGAGAGAGATTATATAAGTGTAAGAAACGATTTACAGTAGAGGGGGTGGAGAGAGAGAAGGGAAGGGGAGGGGAGGGGAGGGGAGGGGAGGGGAGGGGAGGGGAGGGGAGGGGAGAATGGGATAGATGGCAGAATACATCAGTCACTAGAAAGGCAATTTGTAAATCAATGGAAATGTAACTGATGTGACACAGTAATCTGTATACGGGGTAAAAATGGGAGTTCATAACCCACTTGAATCAATCTGTGAAATATGGTATATTAAGAACTATGTAATGTTTTGAACAACCAACAATAAAATAAAAAAAAAGAATTGCAGTCTTTAAACTTGCTTTTGCCCATATAAATCATATTCGTGCCTCCCTGCCTTTTTTATAACACATACCCTCAGTCTACAAAAATAGTAATTCTTTATCCAACCACCCTTCAATGGATCATCCTTTTTATCTTGTGCCAGTTTTTTTTCAAGAAATAGCTTATTTTCACTATTTTTCCTTCTAATTTGAATCACACTTCAATCCTTTAAAGTTTGGCTATTCTCTCCAGCACTGCAAGTCTCCCCCTCCACAGTGAAAGGTTTAATCCAGGAGGTTATCTTTATTTGGCAGCATTTATAACAGTTGACTACTCTTTGCTTCTGATTTTTTCCTTCCCAGAACCTGTCGTGTTTTTCTCTTACCCTTATTTTTCTAATCTGTCAATCTACATTGCTGACTCAGCCCTTGATCACTTCTTTAATGTTTCCAACTTCATTACCTTTGTGTGTGTGCTCATTCACGTTAACTGACATGTTTTAAAAGATTGTAATTGCTCTTTCTAATCCTAACTTCTGTTCTGAGCTCGAGACTACTTCTAAATGTTGCTAAAAGGTCTCACATTTTTTGAAACTGAATGTGGTCTTCATAGAAACAATGCCCCCACCCCATTATCTTCCTTTTGAAAACTTCAGCAAGCATTAGTTGAGCAATGGCAATACATCATACTGTGGAAAAATAGTGTTCAATAAAATGGTCACCTGTAAGGTAAGGTGGACAATGAATAAATAAACAATATAATTTCAGATTACAGTAAATGATCGTTGTGCTGGAGGATGATAAGAGAGACTGCTTAGATAGGAAATATTTCTTTGAGGAGTTAACTTAGGTCCTGAAGAATAAGAATGATTTAGAGAAGAGAGTAGGGGAAAGAGCATTTCCTGCAGAGAGAACAGCAAGCATAGAAGCCCCAGAAAAAGACCTTGGGATGTTCTAAGGATTGAAGGTCATTGCAGAGAATGAAAGAGTGAACTGAGGGCTGGTTGGATTGGTAGATCATCCTGAGTCTTTAAACTATTAAAAGGAGTTTGCATTTTATTCTAATTGGATTGAGAAGTCATTGAAATGTTTTAAGCAGATTGTGACAAAATCTAATTTTCATTTCTAAAGTATTCTGGCAACTCTGGTGAATAGATGGAATAGATGTGATTTAAGGAGATAGAGAGGAAGTGGAAGATCTATTTGAAAAATTTTAATTTTTAGGTAAGAAATTATGGCAGTTGAAATGTACATGCTCGAGATTATTCTGGATCCCTGAACCAAAGGATGAAGCCTAAAAGAAATCAGAATTTTTTAGAGCAAAGGTTAGCACGTGTTTCAAGCCAAGTAACATCATTTACAGAGGGTGAAAAATGGAATATTTGAAGACCTGAAAGAAGCCCAGCATATATGGAGTCTAAAGAGGGAGAACTGTCTGGGGTGAAGGAGGAGAGATGGGCAGAAGCCAGTATACACGACCATATAATTTAGACTCTGTGTCTGGAGTTCTAAACCAGGCTATGTTTGGGGACTACCTGGTTACTCGCAGTAATGGAAATGCAGGGAATAGATGAAATAGCCCAGGTAGAATGTATAGGAAAAAGAGCAGAGATCCTAATGCTTGCACCTGGGGGCCTTCCACAGTTAAAAAGAACTGATCTGAGAGACAGAGAAGAAATAGAAAAAAGAAAACATGGAAAAAGAGGGACCAAAATTCAAAGAACAATGATTTTTCAGAAGTTCTAGTAAGCATTTGAGGTGATTCTCTGAGAGGTTAAATAAGATTTGGAAAATAGCCTGTATTGGTCACATTGATGAACTTGGGTGAGAATGCCTTTGGTATAATCATAGGTTAAAAACCAGATTGGTGTGAGTTGAATAACGTGTGAGATAAGACAAGTGAGATACTATATTTAGTTGGGGAGCTTTGAGAGAACAAAAATGAGGAAGTGTTGGCTGGAGTTTTTGGTAGAATCTTAAAGACGTTTGTAAAATGTGAGATACACTTTTAAATGCTGCTTAGAAGAGAGACTGAAGGAAGAGAGAAGGTAGAAAGGAATGAGTATGTCTTGTTTGAATTGTTATCATCATCTTAAACTAGAAACCTCAGAGACAGTTCTAATTTCTTCTATACCAAGGCTTTGCTCCACTTACACATAGTAATCAAAACTTAATTTTAATTATCTCACACATCAACCAAATCTTAATTTTGCCCCAAATATTGTCCAAAATAGTTTTTCTTCTCCACATGAATGTTGCTTTTATTAGGTTGGCTTTTATTAGGGCTCTTGCTTTTATTAGGGCTCTTGAAACAACCTTATCCCGTTCTGGTTCTTCAGCAAACATGAAAAACATTGAGTGATCATGCGACTACTAGAAGGTCTTGCCTGGTTGAATACTGGTTTGGTCCTTTGCAGTTCAAACCTCTTGTCGTTTTCAGCTCCTCCCATTTGCCCTCTCCTCCAGCCTATCCCATCCTACCCTTTAGCTACATTAAATTTTCCTATGATTCATAAAATTTCCCAGCTTTTACAATGCTTTTTCTTTTAATAAATAATATTTTTAACTGAATTTCATTTGCCTATCCTTTTTCCCCCACCAGAGTCTTATTCAAGATCATTCTCAAACTTATCTTTTATGACTTGATTCAGGCAGAATATATTGTATCATTCTTTAGCCAAGGCACTTTCTTCATTCTCTTGTTACAACATTAACTTATTCCTTTTAGTAATCTTCTATTTGCATGTCTGTCTTCTCTGGACTGTTGTTTTCTCAAGACTAATGATTGTAACATTTATGAATATATCCTAGAGGATTGGTGTAATATCTGATGTTCATTAAATACGTGGTGGGTGAATGACCGAGTTGTAATCAGTAATGAACTTTGATAGATGTGGAATTTTAAGAATAAAAACAGGCCTAGGGAATTGAAATGCTTTCCTCCAGGTTATTTAGAAAATAACTGGATTTTTCAGACTTCTGGCTCAGGGGCCTCTGAAGAACTTCTGTAGTCACTACCAATCAGTGCAGGTAGGATAATGTTTACATAAAGATAGAACTAATATAATCACATTTATCGTCTATGATGCCATTATTAATTTACAGAATGTGACTCAAAGATTGAAATAAAAAAAAGATATGTTTGGAAGGAGTCCTAAAAATTCTGTTGGAATTCAATACACTGTCTAGTCTTCCTTAGAATAAATTAAATAATTTAAAAATCAGGGGCTAAAGGTGTAGGTCACTGGTAGAACATGTGCTTAGGTTTCTTCCCCAACATAACAAAATAAACAAAAAACTGAAGTCAGATTTAGTGACTTTATGACATTTGCCAGTAAATGGGTAGAGCTAGAGACTATCATGCTTAGTGAAAGAAGCCAGTCCCAAAAAGCCAAAGGTCAAATGTTTTCTGATATGTGAAAAGCTAACCCACAGTAAGTGAATAGGGGTGAGGGAAAGAATAGAAGTTCAGTAGATGAGACAATGGGAAAGGCAGGAAAGGAGTAAAGATAGGAAAGGAAAGACAGTGGAATGAATCAGATATAATTTTCCAATGTACATATATGGAAACATCACAGTGAATCCTACCATCATGACCATCCACAATAACAGAATTCTAAGTAGAATAAGATATATTTGATACTTGTATGATTATATCACAATGGATTCTACTGTCATGTATAACTAAAAAGAACAAATAAATTTTTAAAACTTAAATTTAGTGTTCTTTTACTCAGTTGCACACTTCATCTTCCTAGAGTGGTCTCTAGGTGCAAAATTATGTGTGTGCACGCATGTGTGTACATTCACTTGTGTGTATTTGGGAGGGCTAACATTGATTGCATAGCTTTTTTCAAAGGGCTTTTTGACCCTCCCCAAAGTGAAGAACTAACGTAACTGATAACATGTAGGTATTTGCTGTTCTGATAAGTGATTGTTCTTTAAACAAAGTACATGAAAAATTCGTTTAGCTGCTTTTTGAATTACATTTTTAATCTTTGCTACTTGCTTTCATTTTTAGGGTTTGTGTTTAGTGAATCAGAGGGATCTGCATTAGAACAGTTTGAAGGTGGCCCCTGTGCTGTTATTGCACCCGTTCAGGTAACATAGACTACTTTACCAACTCCTTAGAGGGACATATTCAAACGTTTCATATTTGGCATTTTGTTTTCTAATGTCTGTACTCTATATAATTACGAGACATGGTCAGTTAATTATTTTGCTCATACAGATTTCTATAAATATCCAAAATAAAAATGAATTCAGAACATGGTGAGCATGGTGTACAGCAGTACCTTCTTCTCTGCTTTCAAGGAGAAATAATAGGACTTCCCCAACTTTCAAAAACGTAGGAATCATTGATCTTGACACTTTTATGATATAAAGAACCTATTGAATAATAACATTTTATGCCTTACATAGAAATAATCAGTAATTATACTGTTTTCATTTGTTCTTTGTATAAAAATTATTTTCTGAAAAAGTTGAAGATATGTTAATATTTTCATGGCCTAAAACTTAAAGTATTCATATGTTGGCATTACATACTACTTAGGCTATAGCTTTGGCCTTTCTAAATAAACATAGCATCTGATTTCAAACAGTTTCAGAAATTGTCTTTGCACCATAGGGCTTATATAAATGTCATTGATTTTAAATATGAATGTTTTTTAATTTGAAAGACTGATTTGTTATAAATTCTAACATTGTTAAAGAATTTTCAGTTTACTGGTAATGTTTACAATATCTGAAAAGTACTGCAACTTTAGAATTGTTAAAAAAGAAGCTCTAATTTATTGCTTACATTTTTAACCATGTTTTTAAAATATATATTTAATGTGATATATTTACTACTCACTGGGTATAAAGAATATATTTCTGAACTGTCAGCTGCAAAGTAAGTTTTTATCTCAAACATTATATTTCATATAATTTTACATTATTAAATACAAAATGTATTTCTAAAAAGGAAAAAAATTCCCTCATGATGAATTCCAAAATGTGTCCTTATAGCTCATTATTTCTTTAAAGAGTGAAGTTGACTGTAGAGTTGAATTAGTAAAGTTATAAATTAAGAAAGATGTGATTGTCTGACTCTTATGTCAGAATTAACTGAATACTTTAAAAGGAATTCAACCATAAGTTAGTGATTATAGCTGTTGTATTGAGTGAGTGAAGCATATTTTGGTCACTAGTAAGAATCTTACCGAGCCTGAATTTGGAGATGCTTTTATAGTCTATATATAAATTAGATTTTATGAACATAGCCCCTCTTGATCAGTAATGCTACCCTTAAATTTTTAGCAAAAGTTTATGAATGTGGAGAAATGCACAGGAGTTTAAAATTCAGTATATATCCAGATGGTAGTTCTTTTTATAAGTGGGGTGATTTTATGTAACAAGGGTAGCTGTAATGTTAAAAATTCTGATGTACAACTACAAAAATGGAAAGTTGTTACTCCATGTATATGTAATATGTGAAAATACACTCTACTTTTGAGGTCATGATTTAGTTTAAGAGGCACACAAATCTTTTCAATCAATAATATAACTTTTTTTTTATTAGTGTTTCAATGTAAACACCAAAAGTAAGTCATTAAGAGTAATGACAGATGGGGTTGCGATTGTGGCTTGGTGGTAGAGCACTTGCCTAGCATGTGTGAGGCACTAGTTTTGATTCTAAGCACCACATACAAATAAATTAAATAAAGGTCCATTGACAACTAAATATTAAAAAAAAGAGTTTGACATAAATGATTAAGTCTAGATATTAAGTTAGACTATAAAATTTAGAATATGATACTAGTTTTTCGAGCACCATAGTAATACCATGATAACAGCACCAAATCTACAACTTCGTCATAAATCTTACCTCATTTGTCAGTTTATTGAGTTTATTACATACCATGATTTTAAAAAAGGAACTAAACATCAATGGTGAAATAAAATGAAATTTCATATATATGCCATCAATATGACTTGTTAGCAATTTGAGGGGGAAAATTAGTTTAGATCTGATACTATATACCAAATATACTTTGAACTGTTTAATCATAGAATAACCAAAAAATAATATATTGTCAGTGCTTTAACAGAAGGATTACTTTAAGCTCAGAAAGATATTTGCAGTGACCATTAGCAATAAGGGGATATTGTCTAATGGAAAGAACTTGTAAAAATTGGTTAGAAAAACATAGAAGACCTCAGTGTTGAAATGGACATAAATATGTAGTTGTAGCAGGTAGGATGATACTGGACTAATAAATAAATAAATAAATAAAACCCCACCAAAAAAAAAAAAAAAAACCCTGCTGAGAATCCAAAGAATGAAAATTAAATTGTAACTAGAGCCTATTACCTACTTTTTAAAATTATATGAAATTATAATTGCCAGTGCATATGCAGGTAGGATGATGCTAGCATACTCAGGCACTGCCAGCCGATATAAATTTAACACAAATTTGAACTTTGATTTTGGGAAGAAATTTTACACTGTAATTGGAATCATAATCAGATTTTTTTTAGTAGTTGTACCTTCTGTGAATCTTTGTTAAAGTAATAATCATATGGAAAAAACTGAATTCAAGAATAAGATCATATTTATAGTATCAAAAAATTGCAACAACCTAATGTAAAATGATTTGAAGTAAATTTTGGCAGCTTGATAGATTTAAGTACTACTTAGATTATATTTATGAATTTCTATGGAAAAATAGAAAACAATGTGCCCATTATGATTCTCACTTGTAAAAACAAGTGTCGGGAAAAGACCATAAAAAAATACTGTGTGCATCACAGTGGCAACAGTGGTTGTATTAGTGGATGTCTTCACCTCACTTCCAAAATTCTGTAATGTAGTTATATTAATCCATTTTATGGTGGTTGTCATTTTGGGAAAATTCAGAAAAACTTGATTGTAGTATCTATAGGTTTTATTGCTATGTGAATGCTATTGAATATTAGTTTTATTGTTAATTGTCTTTCAATCAGCAGCTCATTAGGTGCCAGGTACTGTGCTGAGAGTATTACATAAATTTTCTCCTAGAATCCTCACTGCAACGTTCTAAAGATTGTACACCGTTATTTTTAGTAAAGTAATAGAACCAGGATTCAAATCTAGTTTGTCTAACTAAAAGCAATCTTCAGACTGTTTTTCTAATGCTTTCAAACACATGTGAGTGAGAATCGTCATAGTATCTCTAAAGGGATCTGCCCTTTACAGATTCAGATTCAATAGATGCATTTTAAGCAAGTCAGGTGAACTATGAGAGGGAAAATCTTTACTACACTCAGATGCGTTCTGTAAACTAACCATTTCAGTTGACTTATTGAAGGAAAAGATCAGAAACCAGTTTGTTTTTGCTTTCAAATCTTATAGCTTTTTGAGTTAAACCCGGAAGTTAGGAGAGCTCCTTATGATTAATTGATAACTCTAATAGTGGTATTTCTTTTATCACAGATCAGACAGAGATAACAGGACCACTGTGTGCTTAGATTTCTTTTATCCCAAAGAATCTAAGGGAAATGTAGACTTGTTCCTGGTTTTGTAGGGCCCTCACTTAGTAAATGGAACAGAAATTTTGTAATTTCTAATTATGTGTCTATTATTTGAGTCTATTCTTCATAGGAGAAAATATGTATTGGAGAGGAATGTATATCTAGAATCAAATTCATAGTAGTATATTCCTAGTAAATAACCGTGCACTTACTGTTGAATGTGAAGGGGAATCACTTGAAATTTTTACAGAACTATTCAAAAGATCAGAAGGAGAGGCAATTTAGTTTTTCCCATTTTAAAAATAAAATGATAAGAGGTATGTTTATAATGCATTCTAATTCATGCTTTAATTGTATAAAGGCATTTCTTTTGAAGAAGCTCCTGTTTTCTTCTGAGAAGTCATCTTGGCGGGATTGCTCAGGTATAACAGCCATCTTTTAAAACTTTTATTCCATCCTTTATTTTAAAAAAGATCTATGCAACATTCATCATCAATATTTTAATTAAAATTATCTATCTTAAAAAGTAAATTATCTGTGGGATTTTTTTCCTGAGGTTTATTTTTTATAATGTTTCATGAATAGCAACTCCAAATTTTAAGCTGTTTATTTCCAAATTTGATTTTCTTAATAACTAAGAGATATAAGACAGGGTAGTATGACAGAGAAAAACCTTTGGCCTCTTGCTAAAACATACATTTCCTAGAACTTTGTGATGATAGTATACCATAAATAAAGATCCTTATGGCCTTTATATTTTGTCTTATTTAGCTCTGATCGACAGCTCAGAATTATATTTGCATCCCTGCATCTTTTGGTATAATGCCTTACACAATGCAAATACTGCAAATAATTCTCAGTTGAATTGCAAATGGGGCTCTAATAGCATCTGCAATATGATTAAATCAGATCTATAGTACTACCTGATAATAACAAACATTTGCATTCCACTTGACAGTTTATAAAGATCTTTCCTTCATTTACACAATTTCATGTGAACCTCACAATAACATCTGGAGAAGGTAGGATATATTATGATCGAAGTTTTGTATGTAAGGACATAACAGCTTCCATTCCAAACCATGACCATAGACTATACTAATGATTTTGAATTTAAGAGTTAAGTTGTCATACTTATATACATATATACTTTGATTTCTGAAATGCAAAATTTTAGTAAACCTATTTAAGAGATATTTTCATTAATAAATTTTTATTAATAAAATTTGTACTTCTTGTACCAAAATATATTCACTTTGATACAAACTTGTAAAGCATTGTCATAAAGGTCAGAAAGGCTTCAATAATTATAAAGTAGATGACACAGTTCCTGTCTTTAAAGACAGTTTAATTCATTAGGAGAAACAGAAAGCTCCTGGGTCATTGAATATGTATATAGCTTATCCCCTTTATTGGAAAGTTTTAGAAAATTGTACTACTTCTGAAAAGTAACACAGCTTGAGAAAGGCAGGGTTGGCTAAGGTTCAGAGAGAAATGGTCTGTGTGTTCTAATACTCAAATCACTACAATATAGTGTCAGTAACTTATGTATTATATAGCATAACCACAATGGCCTCTGCTAAAGTAATGAATTGTGGTCTTATATTTGCTGACAATGTGTTACCTCATTTTTCTTATTCCTGTGGGATAGGATGATAAGACATTAAAATTCAGAAGAAAGGATAAAAATAGAGGTCTCAACAGGCCTTGATGGTTGTGCTTGGCTCTGCAGTAGAGGAAACCTCAGGTTAAATGCTACATTTGCAGCTTCAGAAGCATGATCAGAATCAGATTATTCCAAGTGGCATATTCTTTTTCATAATGTTTAATTCTGCATTTTTCAGGACTTTTTCTATCAATGATAGTATGTAAAGTGATGATGTTTTGATCCTGAAGCACACCATAGAATAATTTACCATCTGTTATTCTTGGGTTTTCCACATTCTTAAAATATTTGATTTTCATTATTAAATCAAAACATTTTTACTATTGTTGTTCGTCATGGGATTTTTTTTTTCTGAAAAAGCTATTATAACTTATACTTTGATTATTTTTAGAGGACGAGCAGAAGGAACTTCTTTGTCATACCTTATGTGATATTTTAGAAAGTGCTTGTTGTGACAACTCTGGATCATACTGCTTGGTTTCATGGTTAAGAGGAAGGACAACTGAGGAAACTGCTAGTATTTCTGGGAGTCCTGCAGAGTCTAGTTGCCAAGTGGAACATTCTTGTAAGATACATTTTTATTTCCTGAAATAACTTCTTATGCTTTTGTTTTAATGAAACTTGAACTTTTTGAAGAAAATATTTTTTTTAAATTTCATAACATCTTTTCTAATCAAAGCTTAATTAATAAATCTTAATATTTTCTATTTACCTTTTGATTTTAACTACT
This sequence comes from Spermophilus citellus, assembly GCF_964194105.1. NCBI lineage: Eukaryota > Metazoa > Chordata > Mammalia > Rodentia > Sciuridae > Spermophilus > Spermophilus citellus. The sequence goes on along the minus strand of NC_138187.1, from coordinate 73,199,917 downwards.
AGTAGATATATTTTTGCAAAAAAAAATTATCTCATAATAATCTTTTAAAGTTATAGATAACTTCTGCTTGACAGCAATCTCCCTTGAACTTCAGAACTCCTATTAAGAAAGTTAAAAGAACAAAAATCTATATACTTTAATTTCAGATGCCTTAATATTATTCTTTAAGCATTGAAAGTAAAGGAGACATTTGATATCAGTACATTTCTTTTCTTTAGCTGCTTTCTAGAGCAAAGAAGGGGATATTTTTTCTTAATTACATGCTGTTTTTTCGCTCCCAAACTTTTTGGTCATTGTTATATATGTGGATTATTTTAAGGTAATTTTAATTCTTTCTAAAGTTTTTCATACAGCTATTCTTTTTCCTACAAATTATGTATTCTGTGGCATTTAGCTTTTAAAAATTTTTATGTGATTGACCTAAAAACTGTAATGGATGGATTCTTCTCGTGTATGGAAACTAGATTACATAAGAGTTGCTTTTCTGATTCGCAATTGAGGAATAAACTAATAGGTGATTTTTGATAAATGCGTCTAATGGATAAGTGACTTATTTTACATGTAATACATTCCATTTACTGTCATCTCTATAGAACTTGTTTAATAAAATTTGATGCTTTATTTTTAGAAAGTAAATTTCAATTGCTTCTAGAGACATCTTACCTTCCATATAGGATTAGTTGTAAGGCACCTTTGCCTCCTGGACTAAAATGTCCATGTGTTGTCATTGTCTTCTTTCTCTCACCTGTGCAATTAAAATGACTTAAAACTGGGAAATTCTAATAGTACATTTGCAAGGAATAATTTTTAAAATTTAGACAGTTGAGTGATGTCCCTTTTTGGGGCCTTTCCAACAGAACTTAATATTTTTACAGCTGATAATGACATTTGAAGACAAGTTGAAAATATTCACAAGGATTATAGTAAAAGATATCAATTAATATTGGTTTTGAAATATTTTCTACCTTTCACCAGGTTGCATGTAAGCATGTTTAATAGTTCCAGTTAGGATATTAAAAATTTGAGAGGAGAATAATTAAATTATTTAAAAGGCATTTTAAGGAAAATGTACTTAAAGTCAGTCTATAATTATATGAGAAACTGTTAAAGCACTTTTTAATGTGATATTTTTCATTAGGATCTTAAAAATATGCTGTGTGCTCACCATGGATTCTGCTATGCATCCTATAGTGATAGGTTAAACTGCCCTGATTATATGCCCTTATCATGCACGGGGTTTGCTACTTTAGTAACTAATTTAAGTGGGCATTATCATATTGAATTCCCCTTCAAAAGACAGGCTACAATAATTTTCCAGTTTGCTTTGTGCCTTATTAAGTTGATATGACATAAAACCATATCTGAACTCCATTTTAAATTTTGTATACATTTGAACTGTTTTGTTAACTGAAAATTTGAGAGCTTACTTTAGATAATGAACTGAATTTAAATTAAAATTTTTATTCCATATAACAATCTATTTTTACCTGTTCTTTATTCCCAGTTCTCCTCTTCTTGTGTTTTATTTTTAACCATCCCTGCCTGCTAAGCTTTTTATTTTGCTTGCCTTTTTTCTCTAAATTACTATCTTTATGTCCACTTGAATAGTATACCTAGTAAAATTATTGTGATAATCAAGCCCTTTGGAAAAAGTAGTCTAGATTTTTAAATTTATCCTAAAATTGCAAATGTGAAGTGTTTTCCCCTTCATTAATATTACATTCTATACAAACATTAATTTCACTGGCTTATGTGGTGTGTATATTTTTGGCTTGTTGGTAATGCACACTTGTTTGCAGTAGTGAATACTTGGGTTCAATTTCAGTTTGTTTCCCATATAAACCTAAAGATTATTTAAATTAATCCATTTGGCCTTCTAAAGATTTTTTAAAAATTACTTGAAACATTTGAAAATTAAAACTGTGCTTTGTAAAGCTAGCATAATGTGATATTTTTAAATTGTCAGGAAATTTTTAAAATTTTGAACTCATAATGAATCAATTTCCCAAATTCACAAGAATGTATATTTTAAGCTATTAAGATTCACTTTATAAAATTCTAAAATTGTTCATTGTGAAAAAGTAGTCATTGTATTCAGTTATTTTGAAAGACTTTATCTTCCAGGAGCCAAGACTGAGTTTAAATCTCAGCTGTATGTTCTTGAGAGAAGTCTTCTCTGTACCTCATGTTCCTCTTCTGTAAAATGGAGAACAAAGGGTCCATATAATGATTAAAGGAGGTCAGACCTGGCACTTGGAAAGCACTTAAGCATCACCTTTGATTAAAATTCTTTCTTTGATTTCTTGGATATTTTAAATTTATACTTGTACTATATTAATAGTATAATCTACGTTACTGAAAACTTCTCAACAATTACACGAATTTAAATACAGAAACAAACTTAAAGCTGTTGTTGAACCTGTGTAATTTCAATGCTATGCCTTTTTATAAACTTTTCTTTAATAATGAAGCATTAAACTTAAAGATCTTAAGGAGGAAGCTGATGATTTTATTTGGAACCATAAGCTGAAAGATAATTTGAAAGTGAAGGGCACATGACAATGGTGTATGAAGCACTGATTGTCATCAGTTTCTCCTTTTTTATAAAATGTCCTAATGTAACTGAATTGAAAATAAATGTCTGTTATTTACCCTTCTACATTCTCAGTATTATATCCAATTTAGTTATAACCATTGTAACTAAGGCATTGAAATATAAATTCATGTTATAGTAGACACTAAATAGAATCTTAAGGGAATAAAATAAATAGGGAAATTTTTTTATTGCTTGAAAGTATTTACAGCCTGCTGTGTGTATCTTGTGTCATTTATTTGCCATGTGTAGTGCTGAAAAGTGTCTTTTATGTATAGCTGCCTTGGCTGTCGAAGAGCTTGGCTTTGAGCGATTTCATGCATTAATTCAGTAAGTAACATTGGATCATTTAAAATACTTACTTTGTGGACACATTGCCATTCTAAGTCTGTTCATACTGTGGATTCTTAGATTGATATAGCACTGTGCTACTTAAACACAAATTTAAAATCCCTTGCTTAAGGATTTTTTTAACTAAAAAAATATAATTTATGTGTATATTTAATTATTTTAAGTCCTGAATTAGCTATCCAAGCACACTTAAAAAAAATTAAAAGCTTTTTCATCATTACAATGAAAAAATATGTTAGCCTAATGTTTTTCTGACTTGAATTAATATAAAATTTTTTAGTGGATAACACTAGAATTATTGCCTGTGTACCAGAATTTTTCTTTAATATTCAAAATGCCTATTTCATTAAAGTGTTTAAAATTTTGTTACAAAATAAAAGGTAAGGATGGCTATGTTGATAGAATTATAGGTGGCATTGGGAATTAATTTCTTAGAAAAGAAGCCACAAATGCATACAATAGTTTTAGCATTGAGATAATTGTTAAATAATTTTCAGGCGTTAAGAGATAAAATTTTCATCATTATTAAACACTTCTTTAAAGAGAGCCACTCTATTTTCTAAAAAAAACCAAAATGTATATTAAAGAATTTTATTGATGCCAGGCATTTCACCTAAAAGATGAAGAGGGTCTCCTACCAAGTAGATGGTTTGTTTTAATGGTATATACTGTATATAGTGGGAATTGGCAGAAATAAAATTTGCTTTTAATAGCTAAACTTGTATTTGAAAGTTCGAATACTTACAAAAATCTCCTATTTATATGTATGTTTTAATGTATAAAACAATTTAAATTTTTCCCACTTGTGAATGTAGTAGATCTCATTATGTTACTAATACTTAATTATTTTTCCCCCCCAGAAAAAGATCATTCAGAAGTTTATCAGAATTAAAAGATGCTGTCTTGGACCAGTATTCAATGTGGGGAAACAAATTTGGAGTATTGCTTTTTCTGTATTCTGTGTTACTGACAAAGGTTTGTTTAAGAAGATGTTTCTTCTGCCCTTTATTAGTTTAGTACTGTTTATCCTGCTGTGATAAGTAATTTTTGCCTGCTTCTGGTGCTTCTAAATCTCAAAATAAAAATCACTTAGGCTGATAATAAGAAATTAACTCACATTTTCTTTCCATTCACTTGTTACTTAACCACTTTCAAACTTTCACCTCTGCTTTTCTGTACTGCAGAAGTTAGCAATGATAATCTTTATGATAGTGTCAGTTCTTATGAATTTTGCTTTCTTTGATCTTAGCAGTTTTTGGCATTGACCCCTTATCCCCTTCTGGGACTCCCACTTTTTTTCTTAACTTATCAATCATTGTGCTAGTTTTATTCTTATGTCTCACAATTCTTTTTGTTGTTGCCTTTGTTATTTTCTTCGATAGCTTCTTTCTTTCTTAGGTATTTTCTTCTTTCCTTCTGAATTTTGATATTCCCTATATTTCATTCTCTGGATTCGGTATGCTTTTTATTTTGTGAATATCTCACTCTCTCAGCTTAGCTTTATGTGTTTCATTCCAATATGTATACTTCTAATCCTACCTTTTTTCCTCAAATGCCAGTTTTATATTTCCAGTCACTTCTTAGTCTCAGTTGAATATGCTACTAGATATACAATGCCTGAAATAATTTTTTTTCATTTGAAAAATGTTTATTGAGCATTGACTTTATGCTGGGACTTGTGCTTATAGTGTGAGATATTTTTAATGGCTCTATTCAATGTTGTAAAAAATTACATGTAAATAATTTTTTACTGGGACTGAAAATTGGTGCAACCACTATGGAAAGTAGTATGGAGATTCCTCAGAAAACTGGGAATGGAATCACCATCTAACCCAGCTATCTCAATCCTTGGTTTATACCCAAAGAACTTAAAAATCAGCATACTACAGTAATGTCAATGTTTATAGCAGCTCAATTCACAATAGCTAGACTATAGAAGCAACCTAGGTGTCCCTCAATAGATGCATGGATAAAGAAAATGTGGTATATATACTCAACAGAATATTACTCAGCTTTAAAGAAAAGTGAAATTATGGCATTTGCCAGTAAATAGTTGGAGTTGGAGAAGATCATGCTAAGCAAAATAAGCCAATCCCACAAAACCAAAGGCCGAATATTTTCTCTAATATGCGGATGCTAATTCACAATAAGGCGGCGGGCACTAGGGAAGAATAACATTATCTTAGATTAGGCAGACGAAAGTGAGGGGAGGAGAAGGGAGGGGAGGGGATGTGGGGATAGGAAAGATAATATAATGAGACAGACATTATTACTGTATGTATATTTATGACTACATGACCAATATGATTCTGCAACATGTACACTCAGAAAAATGAGAAGTTATATCCCATCCAGGTATGATATATCAAAGTGCATAAATGCATTCTACTGTCATGTATAACTAATTAAAACCAAAAATTTTAAAAAACAAACATTTTCATTATGGCAATGGGTTTGGTGTTTAATTGCATGTGCAAAGAGTGGTAAGAAAATAGAAGATATACACAAGTTTGAAAGATGAGACTGAATACTTACATAAAGAAGTCTCCAAATATGAAGGTCCTTGTATATCATTCAAAAAATACTTCAGGTTTTATCTGCTCAAAATTGGCAGAAGAAAAAAAGTTGAAGAAAATAACAAAATCTTTTTATTGATAAAAGAACCCTTAAATTGGAATAAGTTTAATGAAAAGATTTGTTGTATGTATAAAAGTCTAGAATAAAGGTAACCAGAAAAGTGGGTATTGGAACAGGTGAAGCCTAAACCAGGACAATGACCATAGAGTGAAAAAGAAAGAGAATATATTTAGAGATGAATACTAGAAATAAACCAAATATTTATTTGACTTACTGAATATAAATGAAATAACCAAAAGCACTTGGGAATTGGGTAGTTGTTAGAAATGGCACTAATGGTGATGTCTAAGATGATTGGTTCCTTCTTAATAGTACATGGTTCTCATTTTTCAGATATATATATCTGAAAAATTTGCGTGCTTCCTCTCTCTCACCTTTTACAGCCAATAAGTTATCATGCTATTGGTTTTTTGAGCTACTCTTTGAAATGATACCTCCTTCCACCCCAGTGACTGTGCCCCCTGTTCCTGTTATTTATTTTGACTTTATCATAACTTGCTTTGTGTTTACATGGATGGCAAGTGCAAGATCATACAAACTTTTGTTTCCCTACAGTGTTTACACAATCATTAAATGTTCTGATATTTGATTAGTCAGTTATTTATGTAATTTTTACAACCAATAATGTGATAGTACGAGTGGTTAAAATTAGGTGAATAGCACAATATGTGTCAGTTTATCTGTGTCATTTTGGAGTTGGTGAGATTAAAATACCTAGATCTTGTACTCATCCCCCATCTAGAACTTTTGCAATTTGGGTGTCCTTTGGGGAGATTAAGTATAAGGAAACTGGTTTTCAAGAAAATAAACTTTGTGTCCTCCTAATTTACATTTTATTTTGTTGCTATACATTTGAATTACCAATATTTGGGGAAAAGCCTGATCAGAAATAAACTTTTCATTTTTTATATGCCAGTTACATCTTTTGTATATTTAATTTATATCTGTTGAAAATAATATGTGGATTTGTTTAGTACTGATAAGTTTTTTAATGACCTAAAATAAAATGAGTTGTTTTAGTGGGTATATTAGGGTTTAATTTAATTTAGCCTAAAGTAAATATTAACTTTTGTATAAAATAAACTTTTTCTTCTTCTTGAAAGTTAAATGTTCTCTCTATCCTCTCTAATGAACAATGGATTTATTATCTATGAGTCTATTAGTGTTCTTTATGTAGAGCCCATGAAAGAAAATGTTTTGAGGAACTACTGCTTATAGTTATCTCAAATGTACCCCCATTTCAAAGCTGGGTAATTCTTTGAAAGAAAGATTATGTAAATATATTTTATTAAAGTTATAAACTGGTCATTTTTTAAACTACTGTAATTTCCATTTTTGTTTTTAAATTCTGTGAATTCTTGTTTTTTTTTAGGGCATTGAAAATATAAAAAACGAAATTGAAGATGCAAGTGAACCTTTAATAGATCCTGTATATGGACATGGCAGGTAATTAACCAAACTCTCTGATCTCCTTTGAGAACTTTAGTTTTTAGGAACTTAAGGTAAAATGTAAGTGAGGGAGATGAATTTCTGTCAGTAATGTTGACAGCATGGAGTCTGTGGGTTTGAGCAGTCTTGGGCTTTCTGCATTGCTTTCCTTCCTGCATTGCTTTATGGATTAGATGTTAACTTCCGGTTGACAATGCATTGTGTCAAGTTTTTAAGATAATAAGAGGTATTTTAAACAAATTCTGCTTTGTTTCATTTATGAAATTTTTTTAAAAGATAGAATTTACTATTTTGAATTTGAAACCACATCCTTACCTATTGAAAATGGTTTCTTGCTTGGGAGGGAAAAAAAATCCCATTTCCTCTGAGGCCACCTTCCTCTCAAGGTTTTTTTATGGCCCATTTTTAACAAAATTAATAGAACATTGATAGATCATCTGCTCTTTCTTTCTTTCTTTCTTTCTTTTTTTTTTTTTTTTGTACTGGGGAATGAACCCAGAGATACTTTACCATTGAGCTATATCCCTAGTCCTTTTTATTTTCCTATTCAGAGTCTAAGTTGCTGAAGATCTTGCTAAGTTGCCTGCCCAAGCTGGCCTTGAATTTGCAATCTTCCTGCCTCAGCCTCCCAAATTGCTGGGATTACAGGTGTGTACTATCACACCCAGCTGATAGTTAATTTACCTAATACACGAATCCTTCTTTTTAGACCATTCTGCCTCAGAGGTTAAATTCACATATCTTTGATCAAAGACAAAACACATTAATAATTACCTATTTTTAAAGATGATAGTTAATTATCTATCATTTTTTATTCATTTAAATATGATATCTTAAAAGTTGTTGAATTCATATGATTATATAGAATAATAGTTACCATTGTAGCAATGCATTTAACAAGACTAATTATATAAAATGGAAAATATACTCCCTCTATTTGTTATTTCTTAACATGATTTCATGTAAAAAATTACTTTATCCCTTACCGTAGGAATTACTTGACTTGCAGACTAGGTTTATCCATATTTTAATTGCCTTTTAATTCTTATTAATAGCCAAAGTTTAATTAACCTCCTACTGACGGGACATGCTGTTTCTAACGTATGGGATGGTGATAGAGAATGCTCAGGAATGCGTAAGTATATTTGTTTGTGTTTGCTTTATTATTAATACTTCAGTAGAACACAGTTGATTATTATTCATCTATGCAGTGGCTGCACATGATTTAGAAGTTAAGGTAAGTGCTTTCTGATAGAAGAGTCCTCTACAGTTGCCAAGACACCATGTCATCAAGGATATAAATTCAGAGCCAAGCAATATTGGGGTTCACTTCCAATCAAGTATGGCTTTTGTCGGGCTATTGAACCACTCAGGCCTTTTATATTCTCTAGTATGATATTGGGATTGTAGGACTAACTTCTTGAAAAAAATAACAACTCTATACAGATAGAACAGATTTATTTGGAGACATATTGCTATTGTTGCTTAAAATGGAGGAAAATTACAGGTTATAGTGATCTGAAATATTTTCCTGAAGAGCCTAGTGGGTTTTTCTATTACTTTTAACAAGCATAATTTCCTTTAAAATGCTAGGCAAATTTCATTTTATTACTGTTCAGAATAAATTTTTTAATTTACCCATTCACCTTATATTAAATAACTACTGTTTGCCTCTTATTGAAATGTTTAGAGTAGGATGTAAAGCCAGATAGTTCCTTTAATTCACAGGCAAATTTATTATACAATTTTTTTCTAATTTGTAATTACATAAAACTCATCAAACAGCAAAGCAAATGTTATGATTGAGAAAATAAGTTACTACTTTTTGTTCCTATTTAAATGATTCTTAAATTTGAGTTTTTCTCAAATTTTAGAAATATGTATAGTTAACAGAAACATTAAAGTATACAGTGTTAAGAAAAGTAAAATTTGTGGAATGTCAGAATTTTAAAAAGTGTAATGGAATCCAGTCATTTTTCTTTTTCAGAAACTTAAGAACTTGAGAACTAACTTCATTTCCATTTTAGTCATTTTTTTAGTTGCTATGACCAAAAGACCTTTCAAGAACAATTTTAAGGAGGAAAAGTTTATTTTGGGGGCCCACAGTTCAGAACTCTCAATTTATAGAGGGCTGATTCCATTGCTCTGGGCCTGAGTCAAGGCAGAATATCATTATGGAAGAGTATGATGGAGGAAAGTAGCTCAGAGCATCCTACCAGGAAGCTGAGCTCTAGAGAGAGCTCTCTTCTCACCAAGGATAAATACATATACTAAAGGCACACTCAAGTGACCCACCTTCCAGACATACCTCATCTGCCCACAGTTACCGCCAAGTTAATCCTTATTAAGAAGTTCATGTACTGATTGGGTTAGGACTCATAACCTAATCATTTTACCTCTAAACCCTCTTTCATTGTCACACATGTGCTTTTGGGGGCATCTAATATCTAAACCGTAACAATTACCGCAAAATTATTCACCTAGAGGTAAGGTTAGAATGAGAGCCTAGTTTTGCTAATTTTTAGCAAGTGTCACAGCATAAGGAGTGAAATTCATGGGGGGAAAATAGTCATTTTGTTGCTCTGTTATCTGTAATTAAGCTTATCCTCTTCTTAGAGTTTTATTCTGACATATAGCTGAAAGCATTTCATCCTGCCTATGAAAGGTCTATCAGTCTCTCTTGATTATATAGGCAGGTTTCTTTGTTCTCTCTCTGCCTCTCATATTGGCTTCAGCTCATCCCTACTTTCTTCTTGCTTTACAGAATAAGTTTGTTAATTATATAAGTTCTGGTTCTTGATATATGCAGATTCATCCTTTTCTGATTCTTAAAATATTGCCATTCAAGTCTGCTGTCTTGCTGTGAATACTTTTAAGTATTAAACCAGAGACTCTGTATCTAATAGAAGAAAAAGTAGGCCCTATCTTCATCATGTGGGATTAGGCCCCAACTTCCTTAATAAAACTCCTATAGTGCAAGAATTAAAACCAAGAATCAATAAATGGGATGGAAACAAACTAAAAAGTTTCTTCTCAGCAAGAGAAACAATCTGTGAGATGAACAGAGAGCCTACATCCTAGAGTAAATTTTTACCCCTCATACCAGATAGAGCATTAATCTCTAGGGTATATAAAGAACTCAAAAAGCTAAGCACCAAAAAACTAACAACCCAATCAACAAATGGGCCAAGGACCTGAATAGACACTTCTCAGAAGAGGATATACAATCAATCAACAAATATATGAAAAAATGTTCATCATCTCTAGCAATTAGAGCAATGCATATCAAAACTACTCTAAGATATCATCTCACTTCAATCAGAATGGCAGCTATTATGAAGACAAACAACAATAAGTGTTGGCGAGGATGTGTGGGAAAAGGTACACTCATACATTGCTGGTGGGACTGCAAATTGGTACAGCCAATATGGAAAGCAGTATGGAGATTCCTTGGAAATCTGGGAATGGAACCACCATTTGGCCCAGCTCTCACTTTCCTTGGTCTGTACTCAAAAGACTTAAAAACAGCATACTACAGGGACACAGCCACATCAATGTTTATAGCAGCACAATTCACAATATCTAAACTGTGGAGCCAACCTGGATGCCCTTCAGTGGATGAATGGATAAAAAAAATGACATATATACACAATGGAATATTACTCAGCAATAAAAGAGAATAAATTCATGGCATTTGCAGGTAAATGGATGGCACTGGAGAAGATAATGCTAAGTGAAGCTAGCCAATTCCAAAAAAATGCTGAATGTTTTCTGTGATTTAAGGAGGCTGACTCATAGTTGGGTAGGGAGGGGGAGCATGTGAGGAATAGATGAATTATAGATAGGGCGGAGGGGTGGGAGGGAAAAGGAGAGGGCAAGAGATTAGCAATGATGGTGGAATGTGATGGTCATCATTATTTAAAGTACATGTATGAAGACACAAATTGGTATCAACATACTTTATATACAACCAGATATGAAAAATTGTGCTGTATACTTGTAATAGAATTGTAATGCATTCTGCTGTCATTTATTTAAATAAATAAATAATAAAAATAAAATAAAAAAATCAAAGTTCAGCAATAACTTTGAAATATTTTGGAAAAGAAAATAGGAAGAGTATATTTTTTACATTTTTCCCTTAATCATTAGAAATATTGACTTGAAGTTCAGTTAACTGAACTTAACATCAAAATCAATACATTCATTTGGCATTTATTGGATTTGTTTCCTGATAACATGGTTGGAGATATGTACTATAGGAAAAATTAGAGTTACTACTTTAAAATGCTTAGACAAGTCACATTACTTCTCTTGGCTTTAGTTCTTTTTTCATATAATATGAAAGTAATATCTTCCTCAAAGGGTTGTAAAAGTTAAGATCAGATTTCCAAATGTCTACACTGGCTAATAGAAAAACCTATTTTCCCTCAAATGCTTATACACCTTGTCCTAGGGAGACTAGAACATGTAAGCAAGTAACTGTGGAATAAGGTCAAATGAAGCATTTTGAAATTAAGTACCACAGACATTCAGAAGGAGAAATTTTATGGATTTAGCTTGTGGGAAAGTAGACTTCAGGAGTGAACATTTTAATAGCCATACAGAATGAGCAGAAAGGCATTTGGGAGAAAGTGCAGTTATATTTAGGAATGAGGAGGCAGAGCAGTTAGAATACAGTAGTGTGGTTTTTAATTCTAACTACACATCATCATTTGGGGAGCGTAAAAATATATGATATTGGGCATGGTGCTGCATGCCTATAATCCTAGCAGATTGGGAGGCTGAGGCAGGAGAATTGCAAATTCAAAACCAGCCTCAGCAATTTAGCGAGGACCTAAGCAACTCAGTGATATAAATATTAAAAAAAGGGCTGGAGATGTGTGGCTCAATGGTTGAATGACCATGGGCTCAATCCCCGGTACCAAAAATAAAAATATATGAGTACTCAGGGTCCAACACGGAACAATTATATTAGAATCTCTAGATGGTAGGCCATGGGCATATAATTTAAAATTTATCTTAGATGATTTTTGATATGCATCCAGGTTTGAGGAAAAAGTGAATTAGACTAGTAAAAGGCAGGATTATCAACCTAGGATACGGTAAGAACATAGAATTTCTAGAAAGCTATAAAGTCTAAGCCTTTGTTGACAAGTATTAGAAGAAGTCATTGAAAGTATTGAACAGAGAAATCAAAACCCTTAACCTGAGACAAGATTCACCTGATTATCTCAATAGATGCTACAAAAGCATTTGACCAATTACAGCATCCATTTGTGTTCAAAACACTAGAAAAACTAGGATAGTAGCAACATACCTCAACATTGTAAAAGCTATGTACATTAAATCCAAGATCAACATCATTTTGAATGGGAAAAAAAACTGAAAGCATTCCCGCTAAAAATGAACAAGATAAAGATACCCTCTTTCATCACTCAAACTATCTCTGTTTGCTGACATGATCCTATATTTAAATGATCCAAATACTCTATTAGAAAACTTCTAGAACTTATAAACAAATTCAGCCAAGTAGCAGGATATAAAATTAACAATTTTAAATCAGTTGCACCAATGATGAATCAATGGAAAGAGAAATTAGGAAAACTATATCATTCACAATAGCCTCAAAAAAATCTGGGAATCAATCTAACAAAAGAGGTGAAAGACCTACAATGAAAACTAAAGACCAGTAAAGAAAGAAATTGAAAACCACCTTTAGAGGATGAAAAGATCTCCTATGTTCTTGGACAGGCAGAATTAATCTTACTACTACAGATACTATACAGATGTAACACAATTCCTATTGACATTCCAATGATATCCTTCATAGAAATAGAAAAGGCAGTTATGCAATTCATTTGGAAAAATAAGAGCCTCAGAATAGCCAAAACAATCCTTAGTGAAAAAAGTGAAGCAGGATGTGTCATAGTACCAGACCTTAAATTATACTACAGAGCTAGTAACAAAACAGCATGGTACTGCCACCAAAACAGACATGAAGACCAGTAGTACAGAATAGAAGACACAGACACACCCACATAAATATTTATCTCATACTAGAAAAAGTTGCCATGAACATACATTGGAGGAAAGATAGTCTTTTCGGCAAATAGTGCTGGGAAAACTGGAAATTCATATGTAGCAGAATAAATTTTAATCACTGTCCATTACCCTGCACAAAAATCAACTCAAAGTGGATGAAGACCTAGGCATTAGACCAGAAACTCTGCACCTACTAGAAGAATATGTAGGCCTAACCCTCCATCATGTCAGCGTAGGAACCAATTTCCAAGAAGACTCCTAAAGAACTAGAAGTAAAATGAAGTATCAATAAATGGGATGGTATCAAACTAAAAAGTTTCTTGACAGCAAAGGAAACAAGAGTGTGAAGAGATAGCCTACAGAATGGAGAAGATCTTTGACCCCTGCATCTCAAGCATTAATCTCTAGGATATATAAAGAACTTAACACCAAAAAGACAAATAACCCAATCAATAACTGGACAAAGGAACTGAACAGGCACATTTCATGGAAGAAGAAATAGGATCAGTCAACAAATATATGAAAAAATATTCAACATCTCTAGCAGTTAGAGAAATGCAAATTAAAATTATACTGAGATTTCATCTCACTCTAGTTAGAAAGGCAATTATCAAAAGTACAAGTAACACTAAATGTTGGCGAGGGTGTGGGGGAAAAGGTACACTCATACCTTGCTGTTGGAACTGCAACTGGGTGAAAGTACTCTGGAAAGCAGCATGATAATTCCTCAGAAACCTTGGAATGGAACCACTATATGACCCAGTTATCCCACTCCTTGATATATACCCAAAGGACTTAAAATTAGCACACTGCAGTGATGCAGCCATTTTGACATTTATAACAGTTTGATTCACAATAGCTAAGGTATGAATTCAACCTAGGTGTCCTTTAACAGGTGAATGGATAAAGAAATTGTGGTATGTATACATCACTGAATATTACTCAGCCATAAAGAAGAATGACTATGACATTTTCCAGTAAATGGATGGACCCTCAGACTATTGCGCTAAGTGAAATAAGCAATCCCAAAAAACCAAAGGTCATAGGTTCTCTCTGATATATAGATGCTAACACACAACAAGGGGGCAAGAGGAAGAATAGAAGTTAATTGGATTAGACAAAGAGGAATGAAGGAAAGGGAGGGGAACAGGAATAGGAAAGACAGTGAAATGAATCTGACATAACATTCATGCATACATATATGAACACACCACAGTGAACCTCCACAATTGTGTACAATCACAAGACTGGGATCCTATCTATAATAATATTTACTCCATGTTTGTATAAATATGTCAAAATATAATCTACTCTCATGTATAACTAAAATCTGTTTGTAGGATATACTAGAATGGATTCACAAATTGAAAGCTATAGCATATAGCCTAGTCAGATGAGGGGTAATGTGATGACAGAAGATACAGCAAAGAGGGAAAACAGAGCAGCTAGTATTTGTGTACTTCAGTATGTTAAGCAGTATGTTTTGGATATTATATTTTAAACCTCAGTGTAGTTAAGAAAACTAAAGCCAAAATACTTTAGTAATTTTCCCAAAGTCAATCACCAGAGGCCTAAACTACCTGTACTTTTGATCCTTGCCCCAAGGCCTGTTCCGATTTCCCATAACCTGTTCCCAGGTATCACATTACCTCTGGGATAGACAGTACAGAACTGTAGAATCTCTGGGATTCAGCATATTCTGTGTATGAAGGAAAGGTACAAATAACTACAAATAGTGGATTTTCAAATAAAACTTGTTGACTAAATTAACATAAGAATCATGACAAGTTGCTTAAAAGCACTGTATATGTTTTTATGGAGGAAAAAGCAATCTTTGCCTTCAAGTGTTTCATTTGAAGTGAATGACAACTCTTTGACGTTGATAAGAATGTTCATTATACAGTGGTGACAAACATTGAATATTCCATCAGTTGTTAAGTATTTGAATATCTTTTTTTCCATTTGCTCACCTCATTAATGTAACTACCCTATGATCATACTCATTTTACAGATCAGGAAACTGAGACACTGGGTGGCTGAGGATCTTCTTTTTAATTTTACATAGCTTAATAAATAGTATAATTGAGGCTTGAAGCACAGTTAGATTCTGTACAACAATATCCTTAATCAGTATGATGTAATCCCTGTTTTACTATGTATATTTTATGTATATTATCTCATATATATGTGGGATGAGAGAAGTTTATCTTATTTAAATGTTATGATAACCCAGAGAGGCAGATGTTTGTGCCACTGATAAACAACTGAGATTGAGTATTTATTCAATAGGTTCTTTGGATAAAGTTAATAAATGAGTCATGCACATATATATCTCAAAGAGAATGAAGGTGAAAAAGAGACTATGAAGTTATCAACAAGGTTTTTCTTTAGAAAAATAATTGAGATAGAAACCCTAATAGAATTATATATAACTTTCAAGAGTTAGAAGTCTCCTAAATTGTAGACCTGGAAAGAGCCACTTTTAGTTGAAGTAATAGTAAATGAGGTCAAGAGTGTCACTAGCCTAGGAGAGGTGCACAGTTCTTTGAAGAAATAATATCCTGAGAAAAGACGAAGGCATTTTGACCTGTAAAAGAATTGAAACTTGGTATTTGTGAAGCTTGCTTAGAGTGTGTATGCAGAGATACAAAGAAGAAAAAAAGAGAAAGGGTTTAAATCAGTTGCTGTAAAGAATATAGAGATGAGAAAAATTTAACAATGGGCATTCAGCAGCAATAGTTTAGATGAGATTAACTAGGATTATTTTAAAGTGAATCTGACCAATAAAGTTTTTAGTTAGTCTCCCCCACCCCAGCAATAAACTTCAGTCTGGCAGTGGGAGAAAAAGTGTATATTTTATATTTAGCCCAGGAAAGGCCAAGAAGGTTCAGTGAAAGATGAACAGGGTATTTTCTCGCCTTTATTTTGTCAATATTTCATCTGTCATGTGTAGTAAACATTTTTTCTCATGGTCTTTTACCTTGAATCATGGTGAACATTTAGACTGTTTATAATTTTGGCTATTACAAATAATGCTGTAGTAAGTATTGCATATGGGTCTTTCCTATTCATATATTACTACCAGTTTGATTTCTAAAAGTTAAATGTGTATCATATATTTAGCCTTTTGTTAAAATTTTTATTTACAACTTTATTAAGATATAATTCGCATATATGTTTAATACTTAAGATGTACAATTCAGTAATTTTTTAGTAAGTTCTTAAGAGTTGTGCAGCCACCACCACAATCAATTTTAAAATATTTTCCTCATCCCCAAAAGAAATCTTGTTCCCATTACCATGTTTCTTTTCATTCCAGCCTGGTGACTATTAAAATCTACTATTTGTCTCTACTAAATTTGCATGTTCGGGACATTTTGTAAAAGTAATACAATGTCTGGTCTTATGTCTGGATTTTTTTCATATATCATAGTGTTTTCCATGTACCAGTACTTCTCTCTTTTTATTGATAAGTAACATTTAATCTTATGGATATACCACATTTATTCCAACATCAATTAACAGACAATTGGAGCGTTTCCATTTATGTATAATACTGTTAGGGACATTAATGTGCATATTTTTGTGAGGACATAGTTTAGTATTATTTACTCTTTCCCTGGGAGTTAAAATCTGATATCATACAATAATTCATAAGATTTAGCCTTTTGAGAAACATGTTAAATATTGATAATGACAAATTTCCTTCTGAAATTTGCTACACCAACTAGTAAAGAATAAACTTCCATTTATGAAAGAGAGGTCCCATTTTCTGCATCCTGGCTGACACGAGATTTGCCAGAATCATCAATCTTGAACATTTGTTTGGTCAGTTTATTTACCAGTGACAGACTTTTAATTTACACTTCTCAGATTTTACTGAGCCTCAACTTGATTATATTTTTTCATGTATTTGTCAGCATTTAAAATTTCTTCTTCTGGGAATTTCTGCTCTTCCTTCTATTGGCATTTTTGGGTAAGGAGTTATTTTCTTTCATTCATTTTATAGGACTATTTATAAATTCTCTTTCAGTTGGTTGTATATTAACTGTATTGCAGATATTTTCTTCCAACCTTTCCCCTCTCATTAGCATTGTTAATGATATATCTTATTATACTCAAGATTTTCATTTTTATGAGGTTGAATGAATTTTTACAGCTTGTTTTACCTTTTTTCTCTTTGTATCAATTTTATATTTCTACCACCCCAAGATTAAACTGCTATTCTCTAATATTAATTTTCTTCAAATGCTTTTGTGGGACTTTTTTTTTCTCCTTCATATTTAGCTCTTTAGTCTATCTGCATTACTTATGAGTAGTATGAGGCAGGGATCTACATTATTTTTTTTAACTTGTTTTGCTTGTTGGTGATCAAACTTAGATCCTGAATATGCTAGGCAACCATTCTACCCCTGAACTACATACACTGTCAATCCTACTATTATGGTTTAGATGTGAGATGCCCTTAAAAGCTCATGTATGAAACAATGCAAGAAAGTTTGAAGTAGAAATTATAGAGTTAACCCTTAACCTAATCAGTGAATTAGTCCCCTGATAGGGATTAACTGAGTGGTAACTGAAGTCGTAAGGTGTGGCTAGAGGAGATGAGAATTGAGGTGTGACTGTGTGTATATATTTGTATCTGGTAAGTGGAGATCTCTCTCTGCTTTCTGATCGCCATATAAGCTGCTTCCCTCTGCGAACTCTTCTGCCATGTGTTCTGCCTCACCATGAGCCCTGAGGAATGGAGCTGATCTTCAGTGAACTAATAAGACCTCTGAAACTATGAGCCCTCAAATAAACTTTTTCTTCTCTACAATTGTGCTGGTCAGATCTCTTAGTCATAGCAATAAAGTAGCCTACTAAAATACTTACCTTTTTACTTTTTCTCAAAGAATTACCCAAAGACCTACTTCCAGTCAGTTCCCTGCTGGTGGGAAACAACTCCATTAAAAAAAAAAATTCCCATATTTGTGAGTCATTCTTCTAGCTCATCTATTCTACTGATGTATTTGTGAGGTAATATGTAAAACTATGCTATTACATGGTATTATAATATATTTTGATATTTGTTAGTACATGTTTCTTGATATTGTACTTTTCAAAATTATCCATTCTGGGGGTTATAGATCCAAAAAGTACATGCTTAGACACCAGTTTCCCTGGGTTCAACCCAGCATGTACACACACACACACACACACACACTCACACACACACAAATTATAGTAATTTCTACACTGTGTTTTTCAAATGAACTTTTCCCCATATCTTCTGGTTTTTGTTCTAAGAAATTTGTGAGGACTTGGAGTGAAGTCACATTGAATTTGTACATGATTTTAAAGAAATAACACCCTTACAATATTGAATCTTCCTATCTTGTTCCATATGTCCTTTAAAAAATTTAGTGTTTATCACATAGATCATATAGGTCCCAATTCCTCATGCCTCATTCTATCCCAAATGTTAAAGCTATCTTTTGCTTCTGTAATAGAAATACACTGCAAGCTGGGCTTGATGGTGTATGCCTATAATCCCAGCAGCTCAAGAGGCTGAGTCAGGAGGATTGAGAGTTAAAAGCCAGCTTCAGCAATGGTGGGGTGCTTAGCAACTCAGTGAGACCTTGTCTCTAAATACAAAAATAGGGCCAGGGATATGGCTCAGTGGTTGAGTGCCCCTGAGTCCAATTCCCAGAACCAACAAAAAAAGAAAAACACTGCAGTAAAACTAATTACCCTCTTTGCATTCTTGCCTACTCCCTCAGACTTTCACATTGCCTAGTGTATTCTTTTTCGATCATGTTTCTCTCTCACTTAAAACCTTTTACTGGCTGCTTCCCCTTTCACTTAAAATAAAACCCAGATTCCTTTCTAAGACTGATATCTTTTCATGGTCTATTTCCTGTCTGTCTGTTGTCATTTTCTACCACTGCTAGTCTTTTGATCTGAAGTTTTCTTTGTTTTCCTATACATGAGTTTTCCCATAGATGAGTTTTCCCATGAACGCTTTTCTACCTTAAAGGAATCCCTCTATATTTTACACTGTTTATTGTTTATATTGTACATTTATTATTTTTGTATTTTTATTTTATGTTTTTTTTAATATTTATCTTTGTCATATGAGATTGGTGTAGAAGTGTCAACTTCTATAAATCAGAAATGTACAATCTTGTTTTTAAATTAAAATCACTATTGTCTATTGAGGCATAGTTATTTCAAGTTAATGAATTTGTGATACATATCAAATAATATAAACTCTAAGTAATAAGATCATTTTGAAATTCTATTATTAAGTAATGAGTTGCTATTAAGTGACTAGGTGCTATACAAATTTGAAAAGTGTTTGGTTTATAAAAATAGGAGATATGGGCACAGTGGTGCATACCTAAAATTCCAGTGGTTCAGGAGGCTGAGGCAGGAAGATTGCAAGTTCAAAGCCAGCCTCAGCAAAACTGAGGTGCTAAGCAACTCAGTGAAACCCTGTCTCTAAATAAATTGCAAAATAGGACTGGTATGTGGCTCAGTGACTCAGTTCAATTCCTGCTATTCCCTCCAAAAATATTAATAGGAGAAAAGATCAGAAATGCTATTTTTCTCAAATCTTATTTGCAAAAATAAGTTTAATGGGAACCAGATTGCATTTCACATTTAAAAGATCATCTTTAGTATCAGTATGTCCCCATACAAATTTTTAATATACTTTTCAATAGTGTTTTTTATCTGAAATTTAAATTTAACTGGGTATCTTTATTTTACTTTTTGTTGTTAATTTTAACAGTGCTAGTTGGATGCCAATTTGAGCAATCTAACATCTTAGGAATACAGCATACTACCAGTGAGTTTAAAAAGCTCTTCATGCTCATATGTAGTTCAAACATGGCTAAAACTATAGGTACCTTTACATATAAGTGAAATGCTGAAACCTTTTTCATTATATTTTTTATTTTAGCTGTCCTAACATCCTTATTTTAAAAAGTCTTTTTTTTCATTTTTAACTACAGATTCTTTATTTACTCAAAGACCTTACATAATCTATCACAGTTTAATTCTTCCTCATCACTAACTTTTGCTTGAGCAAAATAATGCTACTTGCATTCATATCTTTGTTCTTGCTTGTTGCTCTGCCTAAAGAGCCACGTCACATTTTTTAAACATTACCATCTAAACTAGATGCCTCTTATCTGTGCCTGTCCTTTCTTCAGTAACCACTTCATATACCAGCTCTTCCAAGAAGAGCTTCTGATTCTCATGGCTGAAAGATCCTACCTCTAAGTATTTTGCTTTCCTGACACTTACCACATCCTACCTAGTCTCTTAACTGCTTATTACTAAATTGCCCTTTAGAAAATCTGATCATCTGACCTCTCTGGGATACCTTTGTATTTTTGCACTATGCTTGGCATGTTCTTTTCCTATAGATGCCCTCACAGCATAATAGCAAATTCAAGTACTTGGAATATAATATTCTGCATAGAAATATAGTTAATCTCATT
Organism: Spermophilus citellus; assembly: GCF_964194105.1. Taxonomy (NCBI): domain Eukaryota; kingdom Metazoa; phylum Chordata; class Mammalia; order Rodentia; family Sciuridae; genus Spermophilus; species Spermophilus citellus. The sequence goes on along the minus strand of NC_138187.1, from coordinate 73,179,352 downwards.
GAAATTAATAAGATATGTGTAGATGGGGACTGATCTTGATTAATATTTAAGATGCAATTTAATGCTAGGGTAAGAAAACCAGGTTAGACAGAAAATTCTAAATATACTCATAATTTTAAAAAGGTGAATTCATAGAAGCAGAGAGTAGAATGGTGGTTACCAGGAGATGTGGTAAGTTGGTGAGATATTGGTCAAAGGATACCAAATTTCACTTAAAATGTTGGAATATTGTTAAAAGTTCTGTTGTACAATATGGGGACAGTTATTAAAGACAAACACTTAAAATCATAATTGATTTTAAGTGTTCTCACCACAGAAAATAAATATGTGAGTTAATACATTTATTAATTAGTTGGATTCAGCCATCCAACAGTGTATACATATTTGGAGACATGTTCACTATCAATATATACTACTTTTATTTGTCAATGAAAAATAAAAGACAAATGTATATTATAGTTAGGCTAAAGAAGAGTCTTATTTCTTTGATGCTATTTATACTGTAATATGTAGTACTCCTAAAAATTCAATTAGAAATTAGATAAGTCTTCCTGGTTTATTTGTCTTTTTATTCTTATAAGATAATAAACCAATAATGGGAAAATATGCATATATATATATATATAAAACACATAATTATTAGACTTTTCTGCAAGTGAAGAATAAAATAAATAATCTTTGAAACTTTCTGAGAATCTTTATAAATAAATTCTATAAGTTGTAATTTTTAAGAATATTATATTCTCAGTATATTATAACTTGATATTAAAGCCTTAATGATGCTTTTTAACTGTCAAAAGAAGATAATTTTAAATATATACTGTTTAAGTATATACTCTTTTTAAAGGAAATAGGCTTAATATATTTTTTAAACATTACCATCTAAACTAGATGCCTAAGCATGTAATTACTGATCTATTTTGAAAAATTCACTACCCAAGATTTATGAAAAGCTGTTTGGTATATTTAATAAAATATTATATACTATTCTAGATATTTGTTTAAACTCAAAGAAAAGGATGATGTAGTAACAAATCATAACACTAGGTGGTAGTAATTGATTTTAGAAATGATAAAAATGTTTCTAAACATGTATTCTTTCTTGAACATGTAAACATTTAGTACTGCTTACTTTTTTTTTTTTTTTTTGTACCAGGAATTGAACTCAGGGGCACTCGACTACTGAGCCACATCCCCATCCCTATTTTGTATTTTATTTAGAGACAGGGTCTCACTGAGTTGCTTAGGGCCTTGCTGTTGCTGAGACTGGCTTTGAACTCATGATCCTCCTGTCTCAGCCTCTTGAGCTGCTGGGATTACAGGCGTGTACCACCACATCCAGTTAGTACTGCTTACATTTCATTGGAAAAAGGAGAGATGTTTTCAAAGTATTTATTTACCTCTTTGGCCTACTTACCTGCACTCTGTTTTATTTCCTTTAACAGCTCTTTCCTAAATATTCTCAAAATTTTGGGTCCTAGGTCCTTTATATTCTTAAAAATCACTGAGGATCCCAAAGATGTATTACTTATAATACTTATAAGCCAATAATAATTTTTATATTAGAAATTATAACTGAGAATTTTAAAAATATGTACTAATTCATTTGAAAATAATATGACCATTACTTGTAATACTTTTAATTAAAAAAAAACAAAACTTTTCGAAACAAATTAAGAACAGTGGAATTGTTTTAAATTTTTGAAAATTTATTTATTATTTGTTGTTTTTAGATATACATGACAGTAGGGTGCATTTTGACATATTATCCATACATGGAGTGCAATCCATTCCAATTTGAATCCCATTCTTGTGGTTGTATATGATGTGAAGTTGCAGTGGTCATGTATTCATATTTGAGCATAGGAAAGTTATGTCCAATTTATTCTACTGTCTTTCCTGTTCTGTGTCCCTTCCCTTCCCTCCATTCCCTTAGTCTAATCCTATAAACTTCTAAACTTTTCCTACTTACCCTTCCTTGTTATGGCTTAGCATCCACATATAAGACAGAACATTTGGCCTTTGGTTTTTGGGGACTGGCTTATTTCACTTGGCATGATAGTCTCCAGTTCCATCCATTTACCAGCAATGCCATAATTTCATTTTTTCATGGCCATGTAGTCCATTGTATAAATGTGACATGTTTTATTTATTCTAGGTTGATTCCATAGGTTGACTATTGTGAATTGAGCTGCTATAAACATTGATGTGTATGCATCACTGTAGTATGCTGAGTTTAAGACCTTTAGATATAAGCTGAGGAGTGAGATAACTGGGTCAACTGGTGGTTCTATTTCATGTTTTCTGAGGAATCTCCATACTGCGTTCCACAGTGATTGTACCAATTTGCAGTCTCACCAATAATGTATGAGTGTATCTTTTTCTCTACTTTCTCGCCAATATTTATTATTGTATTCTTGATAATTGCCATTGGAATCTTAGTGTAGTTTGCTGGATTTTTACATCTGTTTATGAATTCAATCTATTGTGATATAAAAAAAAATCACTTAGATGTGTAAACCTCCAATCTACATTCATGAGAGAGTAAGAATAAAATAAGCAGTTAACACCATATTATGAAAATCATTTGGATCTCTTCCTGAAAAGGTTCTTTTGAATCCCAAAAACTCCTAAATCATACTATAAGAATCATTGTTCTAACTCATCTCTGCCTAGAAGAAGGTAGTGACAGAATACAACCTCTATTTATTCATGCCCTCTATTAATTTTATTTTTAATTAATTAATTTATTATAATTTTATATTTATGACAACAGAATGTATTTCAATTCATAGTAAACATAGAGCACAATTTTTCATGGCTCTGATTGTACACAAAGTATTTTCACACCATTTGTGTCTTCATACATGGACTTAGGATAATGATTTCCATCTCATCTTCTTACCCCCCTGCCCCTTCCTTTCTCCTCCCTCCCCTTTGTCTTATCTAAAGTTCCCCCATTCCTCCCATGCCCCCCCCGTCCCCATTATGGATCAGCATCCTCATATCAGAGAACACATTCAGCATTTGGTTTTGGGGGGATTGGCTTACTTCACTTAGTGTAATATTCTCCAACTCCATCCATTTACCTGCAAATACCATGATTTTATTCTCTTTAATGCTGAGTAATATTCCATTGTATATATATACCATAGTTCCTTTATCCATTCGTCTACTGAAGGGCATCTAGGTTGGTTCCACAGTTTACCTATTGTGAATTGGGTGCTCTAAACATTGATGTGGCTGTGTAACTATAGTATGGTGTTTAAAGTCCTTTGGGTATAAACCGAGCAGTGGAATAGCTGGGTCAAATGGTTGTGATTTGCATTTCTCTAATTGCGAGAGATGTTGAACATTTTTTCATATATTTGTTGATTAATTATATATCCTCTTCTGAGAAGTGTCTGTTCAGGTCCTGTCTTCTACTTTTTTTGATTTTGATTTGTTGTTCTTTTTCTAGGGCTTTGAGATGTAATGTTAGGTCATTTATTTGTTGACTTCTTTTAAGGAATGAACTCCATGCAATGAACTTTCCTCTTAGTATTGCCTTCATACATGTCCCAGAGATTCCGGTATGTTTTATCAGTGTTCTCATTTACCTTTAGGAATTTTTTAATCTCCTCTTTGATGTCTTTTGCAACCCATTGTTCATTCAGTAGCATATTAATTTAGTCTCCAGCTGTTGGAGTACCTTCTTTTTTTTATCATTGATTTCTAATTTCATTCCACTATGATCTGATAAAAATGTAGGGGAGTATCTCTGGGGTTTTTTTGTTTTTTGTTTTTTTTTTTTGTATTTGCTAACAGTTGTTTTTTGGCATAATAAATGGTCTATTTTAGAAAAGTATCCATGTGCTGCTGAGAAGAAAGTATATTCACTCATTGATGTATGAAATATTCTGTACGTGTTTGTTAAGTCTAAATTATTGATTGAATTATTGAGTTGGATGGTTTCTTTGTTTAGCTTTTCTTTGGAAGGTCTATCCGGTGGTGAAAGAGGTGTGTTAAAGTTCCCGAGAATTATTGTTTTGTCGTCTCTTTGACTCTTGAACTTAAGAAAAAGTTTGTAGATGCTAAATTCTTTGGGGCATATATATTTATAATTGTTATGTCTTGTTGACATATGGTTCCCCTAAGCAGTATGAAATATCCTTCTTTATCCCTTTTGATTAAATTTGGCTTGAAGTCTACTTTGATATGAGGATGGAAACCCCTACGTGTTTCCACAGTCCATGTGAGTGATTTGTTTTTTCCCAACCTTTCAACTTGAGTTTGTGAATGTCTTTTTCTATGAGATGAGTATCTTGAAGGCATATTATTGGGTCTTTTATTTTCTCTTATCCAATCTGCTAGTCTATGTCTTTTGATTGGTGAGTTTAGGCCATTCAACATTTAGAATTATTATTGAGATATGATTTATATTCCTAGTCGTATTTGTTTATTTTTGGTATTTAACTTGATTTGGTTTCTCCTTTGATTAGTATTTCCTTTAGTGTAATACCTCCTTTTGTGATTTTTCATTGTTATTTTTCATTTCCCCCTCATGGAATATTTTGCCAAGGATGTTCTTGTAGTGTAGGCTTTCTAGTTGTAAATTATTTTAACTTTTGTTATATGGAAGGTTTTTATTTAGTCATCAAATCTAAAGCTTAGTTTTGCTAGATATAAGATTCTTGGTTGGCATCCATTTTCTTTCAGAGCTGGTATTTGCTATTCCAGGATCTTTTAGCTTTCAGGGTCTGGTTGAAAAATCTGCAGATATACTAATTGGTTTCCCCATATATGTAATCTGATTCCTTTTTCTTGTGTCTTTTAAAATTCTCTCCTTATTTTTTATGTAGGCATTTTCATTATAATGTGCCTTGTTGTGGATCTGTTGTGATTTTGTGATTTTTGGTGTCCTGTAAGCCTCTTGTATTTGATTTTCCAATGCATTCTTCATATTTGGAAAATTTTCTGATATTACTTCATTGTATAGATTGTTCATTTCTTTGGTTTGGAATTCTATGCCTTCCTCTATGCTAATATTTTTTAAATTTGTTCTTTTTATGTTATCCCATAATTCTTGAATATTCTGCTCATGGCTTCTTCACCATCTTCACTGTGTGGTCAACATTCTTTTCAAGATTATATATTTTGTCTTTATTGTCCGAGGTCCTGTCTTCCAAGTGATCTAATCTGTTGGTGATGCTTTCTTTTAACTTGGTTTATTGTTCTGTTCATTTCAAGGATATCTGTTTTGTTTTTTTTCAGAACTTCTCTCTCCTTATTGAACTATCTTTTTCTTCCTGTATTTGCTTATGTAGCTCTTTATCAAAATGATCTTTTGATGCCTGTATTTGTTCTCTTATATCATCCTTTAATTCACAGAACATTTTAATTATGTACATCCTGAAATTTCTGTCATTTTTTCTGTTGTGCTGGCTATGATTCTAGTAATTTATTATTTTGTTTTGTTGGGGGCACTTTCTTGTCTTGTTTTTTCATGTTGTTCATGTGTCTTCCCTTCCAGCACTGCAGATCTGAGGTGTCACAGTTTTTACCCTATAGGCTTATAGGGTGCCTGCATGTTTCCAATATCTCTCCTTTAAAGGGGGAACAATGTGAACAGATCCCAATACAAACAATATACAACCTTAAACCAAACAGCTGCTATTAGGACATTTATGGTTTTGTCACAGTATACAGAAATGAAAAGTTCAGTTATTATTTACAATATAAACAGTAGGTTTGCAGAAGGGTCTACAGTTTCTGATGGTGGACAAAGAAACCAGGGGTTAGATATAGGATGAGATGTTGAGGGGGTAGGAGGTGAGAATATATAGTTATTAGAAAGCATGAAAGAGGAATCTAAAGAAGTTGGTTAGTAGCAGGAGAAGAGAGAAAAAGTGATTTGGGCAGACAAGTGGGAATACAGTAGAGTTCAGAAAACAAACATTAAGAAAAATTAAAAATGTAAAAATAGGAGATAAAAGAATATACAACACTACTGTAATATACTATTCAGACATCCCAGCCCTCAGTAGCCTAATTCATGAAAAGTACATGGTTTCACAAATGTTGGGGATGTGAGGGCAAGAGAAGAGAAAGAAAAAAAAATTTGAAGGAAGACACAAGGATTGTTTTTGTAGGAGATCAGTATCTTTCCAGCTTTCCTTCTTATCCAATAGGTGGGATTGTCTGTTGTTTGCTGGTATCTCCACCCTCAGGATAGTGAAGGTTATTAGGATGGGAGGATTGGTCCTGGGGGGCAAAGCTCTTGGAAGTGGGGTATAGCACTTTCCAGTCTCCAATGGAAACTGCATGCCAAGTATGTCCTTTGGGACCCACTCATGTGATGTGGGCACCTAATCTTAACTCCTTTTAAAACCTATAGACCTCACAATTCCTGGTCTCTAATTTAATCTCTAAACTGTATCTCATTCATCCCAATTGTGAACCTCTCTATCCAGAGGACTCACAGGCTGCATTCTGGGGGTTGTGCACTTGTTGAAGAGAGCTGTTTTATATTGGGTAGTTCAGGACCTGGTTTTGCAAGCTAGGGACTAGGTGCATAGCCACAAGCACTGTGCCGGGTTAGTAGCTGCCGGTGAGGTGTGAGAATAAGGACTTTCCATTCCTTGATATTGCTTCTGAGCTCCAGCTGGTTTTCTAAACTGGGAGTCTCCCCAACTAAAGGTGTCCCAAGAAGGAGGCGGCTGCTTTCAGCAATGAGGTGCTGCCAGAGGTGACATTGAATGGTGGGTTCAGAGATGCAGCTCTGTGGCATGCAGTATTGTGGCTGCCAGCTGTCTCCAGACCCAGTACAGTGTCCCCAGATGCAAACTCCCATATGTAGAGGACTGGCAGTGGTTGCAGTGCCCCAAGATGGAGGCAACCAGGAGAACCCAATGCACGTAGATAAGAGTCCACACGGGACTAGCAGCCGGAGTTCCTACACATGGGCTGCAAAGGGGTGTCCTGCATGGAAGCAGCAGCCAGGATTTTTGCACAGTTGGGCAACCAGGAATACATATTATAGTTTTACAGTGAACATAAATTTTAACCAGGAAAAAAAATCTACTGACATAGGGAACCAAATGTATTTATTATAGTTCTGCTTAATATATGCAAGGTAAATGCTACAGTCTGAAAAGATTTTATCATCACTGTTACATCTCTGTGAAATAATCTGTTACACCTCTTTATTCTTTTCATGTTTTCTTCTTTCTTTCCACCTCCATGATTTTAAATCTAACCTCTGTGCTGATGATTCCCAAATCTCTATATCTAACCCTGGCTTGCCTATCCTATGTCATCCAGTTGTTTGTCTCAATTTAGAAGTCCTAAAGATACATGAGTCCCAGCTTGTCTAAGGGCAAAGTTATGTTTTCTATTCATACAACACCAGAATATACTTCATAATCCTTTTTTAGTTAATCACTGTTTATCAGGTTCCCCAGGTTAGATGAATTTAAGGAAGCTTTAACAAACGTTTAACTTCTTAAATACATTCAGTTTTTCATACCTCTGCCATTTCCTCTGCTTTGAATTTTCTTCTTACCTCTTTTTGGCCTGGAAAACTCCTGCGTATGCTTCAGGATACCGCTCCTATAAGTCTTCCCTGACACTGTAAAGCAGGTGCTTGTATACTGCAGTGTGTGTGTGTGCCTGCGCATGTGTATACACAGCACAAACATTTTTTTCATTTGTTTCTTGGTAAACTCTAAGCCTTTATAGGGCAGAGACTATTTTCCCTTCATTGTATCTCCTATCTTAAGCATACTACCTGTGTCCATTTATAGAAGAGAGGGATAGCATAAAATATCCATATTTTAATTGTGCTACCCAGTGATAAATTTTACTAAATAAGCATGTCCACTTTTTTTCAAAATCAAAGTCAACTCAAGTGAACCTTTTTGCATGGATATTAGTCTTTACTTTTACCAATAATTCTTTGGATTTCAGGGAATAAATTATTAAGCAAGTTAACATTGAATATAAAGTTTTATAAATACATTTAAGATACATCACCCTTATCCATCACAAAGGTAATCTAGTGGTATTTTATAATTAGTGGTAATACAATGATTTGATTTTACCTCTTAATTCATATGTGCTAAGTTTCAAAGTATATTTCCAGGTAAAAGTATTTTGGTATAGTATAAATATAAATATTTAAACACATATATATGTATGAGTACTTCTCAGGTTTATATATAAATACAATGCTAAGTTTTTGGCTTTGCTTTTTTATTTTGCAGAACTTCTTGGTATACATGAGCAAGCAGCTGTAGGATTCTTAACATTAATGGAAGCTTTAAGATATTGTAAGGTAAATTGATTTTTAATATATTTTGAAACTGTTTTATTCACATGTTCTCTGTTGTAGATAATATTTTTGTTCCTATGATGGCACATTTTAACTTATTACTATGCCATTCTCTTCATTTTCTTTCTGATCCCTAAGTCTAAACTGGCAAAGTGAAAGATGGTTAAACTGACTGATCCTGAGATTGCTGTGAGAGGAATAGGGACAGAACTCAGAATAAAATAATATATAAAATATACAATATGACTTTGAATTTGAGGTGCCAAAATCTTAGAAGGAATCATACTATCTAGGATTTTTGCCAAAGCCTAAGAATTGGGGCTAATCTAGTTATTTCTAGCTGTATTAAATTTACATGACTATTATTATAATATAAAGGTGCAATATAAGTTTAAAAACATTTTATGTATACATGGAACATTTGATCTTTATGGATAAGGCATTCTGTTGAAATATGTAATTACATTTATTTATGAATTAGAAAATATGCTTTGAATATTTATGTGTTAACAGGCATTGCAAATTTTTCATTTATTTGTTTTACTTTGCTATATTTCTTCCAGGTTGGTTCTTACTTGAAATCTCCAAAATTTCCTATTTGGATTGTTGGCAGTGAAACTCACCTCACCGTATTTTTTGCCAAGGTATACTTCTAGCAGGATTTTTTCTTTAAATATGGCATCAAACAAACAGGTACTATAAGTCCATAAGTTGTATTTTGTGCAAATGTCAGTCTGTTTTCACTAATAAATGGATTGTTCCAAGAATCTAAGAAGTAAATACTACAGAATGTATTATATTGCTCCGATATTGGAATCATTTCAATAAAATTTGTCACTCAATTGTGTTATGGAGGAGTCACATTTTGGTTTGCTTTTTTTTTTTTTTTTTTTTTTTGGTAGGGAGGATAAAAAATCTCACTCACATGATCTAAAATAACTGTATCTCCTTAGAAAATAATTTAAAAATCTATTCAATGGTATTAAAGTCAAGTGTTCTTTAAGATAGAACATTTCCCACAGTTTTAATATGTAATTCATTATAATATTGAAATAAACGAAATGCATTTGTGTTTCAAATGCTTATGTAAAATTATTTAAGTCTTAATCATTGACTACATATAATATCTTTTCATAATTAAGTGTTTAAGAGCTTTGATCTTAACCTTCGTTTAAATTCCAGCTTGCCATTGCCACTTACTAACATTTCTTATCCTTTTTTCTTATTGTAATGTAGGGATTAATTAAAATACCTCGCTCTTAATTGTCAGGCTCAAATATAAAACATTTAGCAATGTCTAGTTTAATTTAAATGCTCAGTAAAGCTTAGCTGTTTTCATTATTGTCAATTTCATTTTTCAACAAAATTTAAACATCTCTGTTATCATAAGGTTGAATTATTAGTTTTTGAACTGAATGGGAAAATATAAAATTGATCCTTTGAAAGTTTTTAGTTCTAATGCATTTTTTGGATTCCTCCTTGAAAATTTTAGCAAGTATTTATCAATGTAAATTTACTTGTTTCTATATGAAGTATGAATTGTATAAATTGTGCCAAAATCTGAATTGATAGACTGTTAAATTTTGTAGATGTAATTCATTATTTATTCTCTTATTACTTTTATTGTGCTAGCAAAAGTCCAGTTAGCAGATTTAGAACAAGAAACATATTAAGTTTTCTTAAACTGGGAAAGTTATCATGTGCAACTCTAAAAGTACAGGCCTTTTTTACTTGTTACGTTTAATCAGAAAATTTTTGCTTTTTACTTCCCTCCCAAAATAGGGAGGAAGAAGTTGAAAGCAAAATGTAAACTACAGAAACAGAACATCTTCTAATTAGTGATGATTTCATTGTTAATATATTTCCAGAAAAGAAAATTTTAATTTACATATATAATGTATTTTCAAGCAAACTATATTTATTTCCAACCCCATTCTTCAACATTAGGAAAATTAACAAACTATACCAAGCTGTATGTTATAAATGTAAAAGAAGATGAGATGAAACTATTTTAAATCTTACAATTGATATTTAAGGAATTATTTTGTCAAAAATAGACTTAGTGGAAAGTTAATGCACATATATATCAACTGAGCTCTGTGAGTTTGCAGAATCTTGTATTTAAGCATCTGAGTTAGAACTGCTGACAGAGCAATAAGAACAAATTATGCCTTCTTGATGAAACATACACTTTTTGATTACTACTCCTGATATTTATTGTTGTTTCTTTCCATGGCTCTTGGTTTATTGTGCCATTGGGTTTATCACATAGCATAGAGTTTCCAATTCCCACTGTCTTTTTGCCTGTCCCATGGGAGGTAGTGAGCCTTATCCAGGTCTCTCATTTATTCTATTTCTCATCTATAGATCCAAGCCACATGCAATAAAATATTTTATTAGGGATGTGAAATTCATAAGAGAAACACAGGTCTAGGCCTGACAAAACCTAAAACTTAGTGTGTGACTGTCATTAAGGTCACATACAGGACATTTTAAATCAGTCTTCATTTATTTGCATCCCTGATGCTCCATAGTCATGATAGGAAAGTGCACATATAATAAGGTGATTATAGAAATTTTTTAAGTTTTAGAGTTTTCAAATTTTTAGATCTTCAATATTGTTATATCAAATTCCTCATCTATCATATAGAACTCTTGAATTTTATACTAATTTTGTTTCAAGGCTTACCTTTGTAGTCTGAGCACCTAGCAATTAGTTTGGCTTATCAGATAGAGGATTCATTAGTTGAATGTATAAACCTTTTGCATGTATTTTCTACACTTGAGTTCCAGTGATATTGGTATACCCTATCTTTCCGTGACTTCTTTTGAAGCTTCTTAAAAGTATAGGTACTTCCCTTTCAATGTATTTTATTTATTTTAATTTTTTTTTGATAGAGAGAGAGAGACAGAGAGAGAGAGAGAATTATTTTTAATATTTATCTTTTAGTTTTTGGCAGACACAACATCTTTGTTTTTTGTATGTAGTGCTGAGGATCGAACCCCGGCCGCACGCATGCCAGGCGAGCGTGCTACTGCTTGAGCCACATCCCCAGCCCTCAATGTATTTTAGAAACATCAAATTTGGATTGTTCAATTGTGTTATTTTAAAAAGAGTTGCAAGTAAAGTTTTTTTTCCTTTTGATAATATATTTATTGGGTTCAATTTTAGGTATTTTTAACTATAAATTAGTGTTTATATATTCTTTGCCATATAGAAAACACTGGAAAGTTTGCTGTACTTGGAATTAATAACCCCTGATTATTTAGTCATTCTTTAATATTTTATATTTGAGTTATCACTTTTGGCCATTTGTTTGTTTTTATTTTTGAGTTTTGGTTTGGTTTTGGTGAATTTATTCATTCTATGTTCCATTGCCTTAAACAAGGTGTTTTCCTACCCCAGCAGTTTATTGTAGAAATTGATGTCTTTTTCTGTAAATTCTGTTAATGTGTTTGATTTAAATATTTTGTGTGCTGTTTGAACTGGTTAAAATTAAGTTTAAAAATTCTATACTTATAATTTTTAAGGCAACCTGTACTTTAGCATTATGAAATGCCAGTGAAAAAACAGTGGAATTCTTAATGTGTTTCAGGTGATCACAGTTTCAACTGTCTTTAGGTATTCAGAAACTCATTTATCAAATTTTACTAGCATATAAAGTGCCTGGCATTATGCCAGGTATTGTTAATATAGTGATGAGCAAAAATAGATGTGGCTCTTGTTCTTATGAAGGTATGCATTATAATTAAGGAGGCATTCAAATTTTCACACTTACAAAGTTAGGTCTACATTGCTGTAAAAATCTATCTTACTTTTGGAGGATTGGGATGTTTCCTTAAAGAAAGGGAAATTGCATGGAAATGAAGGGAGACCCTCATTGCTATACAAAATTACATATAAGAGGTTGTGAGGGGAATGGGAAAATAAACAAGGAGAGAAATGAATTACAGCAGATGGGGTAGAGAGAGAAGATGGGAGGGGAGGGGAGGGGGGATAGTAGGGGATAGGAAAGGTAGCAGAATACAACAATTACTAATAGGGCATTATGTAAAATTGTGGATGTGTAACCGACGTGATTCTGCAATCTGCATTTGGGGTAAAATCGGGGGTTCATAACCCACTTCAATCTAATGTATGAAATATGATATGTCAAGAGCTTTGTAATGTTGTGAACAACCAATAAAAAATAAAAGAAAAGAAAAAAAAAGAATTGATATCTAAAATGATCACTAAAGGCATAAGAATGATTAAACTGAGGAAAAAGGGAAAGCCATTCTCAGTGGAGGAAATAAATGCCTGCAGAAGGAAAGATTGTGGTGAGAACAAAAACTGGGAAGAACAGGAGCACTGAGAATTAGTGGTATGAAGTGAGGCTGGAAAAATAAGCAACCATGTTACTCAACATCCTAAGAGTAATGGCAATCACTAGACTTGGTTAAAAATTGGAGGTGGGAGATAGTTTTGTGGTAGGTAGGAAGGAAAGGAGTGGGATTAAATTTACATTTTGGAAAATTCACTCTGGTTAATTGTGGAACAGACATAGTGAAGAGGATGTACCCTGTTTATATAAGATAGGGGAGAGTGAACAAGACTTGTCATATTTCAAGTTAGTGAAGAATTGAATTTGTCCAGGGTAATTATGTAGAGAGGAATAAAGTACATAAATTTGAGAGATTTATTCCCAAAGTAAAATGTCAACATTTGGTGATACATTGGATTTAGTCAATGAGGTGTAATTTTTAGTTCACTGTTCTATATTCACATCATAGATTTTTGTAGAATGAAAGCTTTAAGTGTTAGAACCTGATAAGTAGAATGGGCAGGTGTTAATTTTCATCTTGAAAATTAAATTTAGACAAATAATGAGTAACATTAACTACATGCTAGAAGATAAAGCTCAAATTGATATTTCATCAAAGAAATAATATCAGTTTGGTTTCTATTCATTTTGGTAATTTAAAAGTATTTACTTCAAGTCAATGACTTTCAAATATATGTGAATTGGAATTTGAAAATAATTTATATTGTGCCAAAGAATATAACTTCTAAATTTTCAAATATTCTTATGTAGGTAGTTTCATGGCTAGCACTAAAATATTTCCAGGGTCAAGTGGTTGATGGCTTTGGCTCATTTTTCCAAATTGTGCAGATAAATCTGCATATTTTACAAATATATTAATATGTACAAGCAGAAGAAAGGTCTCAGCTCTTACATTTGAAGAAAGTAAAGGTGTATTGTCCAACTTGTAAAATTCTAGAATTTTCTTTTCCATAAAGATAATCTCTCACATTCCAATTTTAGTTTTGCTTTGCAAATTATATTTACTTAAATCTGTTTAATATCTTTTTACCTTATTTCCTTCTCCAACCTAATCATTTCTAACTTTTCTTTAGAAGTTGAATCTCTAACTTAATCAGAATAATCCCAAAAGTGTTTCCCTCCCTCAGCTTTTTTCACTCCCAAACAAGAATCCAGTTAAGTGTTCTCCATTGTTTGTTGTTTATCTTTCTTTAATGCAAAACTTGACCTCAAATTCTTGATGTTGATTTTTTGAGCATTTATGTTTATAGATAATCCAATGATCAAATTATAGTTATTTCAAAGGAGTGTTTGTCAAACAGATAAAATTTCCTTTTAACAAAATTGTTCTTCGTTTGGTGTATTGTTTTCTTGTACATAGTGGAAAAACTAAGATTTTAGGCCAGAGAATGCTGTGCGTTAAGCATTCAAGATATCCTTAAATTTATTATGGTACCTTTTGAAAATACCTATTCTATTACTTATCACCATTTAATTTGTCACTATTTTAAAACTTCACTAACGTTTAAATTTTCCTCTTAAATGTAATATGAGAAAGAATGGTTTAGAATACCCTACTTCTTTTGAAGACTTGATATAATATCCCCTGTACTATTTCATTTTGAGCTTCTCTGTTGAAGTAACTATTTGATATTCTCTTACTTGGTACATTTATCTCTTTTTTTAGTTTTCTTTTTAGTTGTAGTTGGACACAACACCTTTTTAAAATTATTTATTTATTTTTATGTGGTGCTAAGGACCAAACCCAGGGCTTTGCACATACTACGCAAGAACTCTACTGCTGAGCCACACCCCCAACACTGTGGTGCATTTCTCTTAAAATGACTTAGCTAGTGCCAATAAATTATTTTTATTTTTAAGTAGTTTTATAAAAAGTAGGTGTACCATTTAAAAACCTTGATATGGGTCAAAATTGCTTTAATATGATATCATCAAGCTTTAGTTTTTTGCCTTAATAGTCATCATCTTAATTACATCATAAATGTTTGATTTTTACTTATGCATTTTCTCATATAAGAAGAAAAGAAAATTGATTTGCTCAGGGTTATAGGGCAAGGCAACTATAAACTTGAGATAAAAATCAAGATTGACTTCTTAGAATGTTACCACTGATTTTACGGAAATAGGCCTCGCACTAAGGGTTAGGAATTAGAAGTGAGAGAGTCCTTTGGCAATAGACAGAATTTTAGGCAGCCTGGCAAGCAATTAAGGCATTTCCAGACAATAGAACAAGATTCATGGTGAGTTGGTTGGTGGAATCTCAATTATGAAGACTAAGAGTAGGAAACTAGAGGGTTTTTCTTGATGCATATTGACTAAGTCAAGAGATAATAAGAGACTACAGTTTGGGTTTTCTTATTGAAATGGCCCAATCAAATAGTCTCACAGTGAGGTTTTATAAGTCCTGCCCACATAGACAGCACTTTCTGGTTACTTTTAAGTATGAGCAGACCAAGGATCACCAGATTGATCTTACCAAACATTGAAGATTGATCCTAATAAAAATTGTGATATATAGCTATGATGAACATGATGGGGGGATTTTAAGATTACTAAATATTCTTTGGTTATGAGAGTTTAACACTGTAGCTATGCTACAGTTTAGAAGTGGCTAATTCCCCCAAAGTTTACATGCTATAATCATGGTCCCCAGTATGTCAGTGGGGAGAGGAGTTGGAACCTTTACAAGGAGGAACCTGGTTGGAGGTAGTTAGGTCATTGGGGGCATCACTGTCAGCAAGACTGGGGTTATTTCTGACAGGAGTGAGTTGTTACAAAGCAAGGCCATATTGCCTCCTTGGCTCCTTCTGCATGCACTCCTCTACTATGTTGAGAGTCAGACAAGGGTCCCTCGTTAGAGACCAGACAGATGGACTGGCGCCAGAACTTCAAGCCAAAATCTCCCATTCTTTGTAAAGTACCTAGACTCAGGTATTTTGTTTTACCAATGAAAAACAGGCTATTATGCTAAGCTAATGAAACAGGAAATAGTACTTAGTACATATTATACCCTATATGGAAGGAAAATAGCTGAAAAACTAGCTTTTTTTATTTTACCTGATCAATTTAAACACTCATATAAATTTAATAGACCGGCTTTGTTTAATATTTACAAATAAACATTATAAATCTATATACTATCTATATATACTCTTATGTTTAAGATTTACTTTCATGATTTGAACACGGATAAGAATTGTTTCCCTTTGGTGAAATAATCTCTCATCTATTTTGGCTTTCCCTTTTTGAAATGAATGGTTTACTCTTAAAACTTTTAGGAATTTTAATTATTTAAAAAGCACTAATTCGTTATTTCAAATTTGAGTGCTGAACTCTTTACTTGACAGTTATCACTTCCTATGTGAGAGGTCCAGTGGCCCAGAACTTAGCTTTCAATTTTATTAGAACCATTTTCCTGACCTATCAAGAATCATTAAACACATTTATCAGATTGGAAAAGATTTTCACAAGTCAGTTTTTTGAAAAGTTAACAATTAAATTTTATGAAAAGGTTATAAAACTTCAGCTTGATCATTTATTACCTAGTTCTGTCTTTATGAAAATTTTTTTCTAAAGTTTTTAAACTGTCCTCCATATTTATAAATCATCTTTTCTACCTAGTGGTATAAACAAAGAGATCTTTTGATCATCTAAACATCAGCCTCTGTGAAACAACAAGACTGATACTGTACTCCTCGACATAGTGTCTCAAGGAGTTGGCTTATGAGTAATGCATACAAGCTGTCCTTTGTAAATGGAAGTTTTTCAGTTAGCAATGAGGGGGAAATATCACAGAATCTAACTGTAGGAACCTTATAGGGAGTGCAAAGTCATCAAGCTGGAAAGTTCCAACAGAACCTTCTAATAAGAAGATGTGGAAAGGTGAAAGGCAGTTAAGTAAATGGACCTCTTCAAAGAAGGAAACTTAATTCCTATTAGGTAGGATAGAAAATTTTCCAGGCAGGTCATCTGAGCTATGGCAAAACAAAATCTTTAGATCTATAATATGGAATGGGAATGTATGCTTGGGCAATGGGTCTTGAGAAATCATGTCATGGTATTTTTGCTGAGATTAGTTGAGAACTTGCAAACCTACTGCAAGGGTAAAAAATGTATTTTGGAAAGGAAGTGCTTAATTTAGAACCTATTCTTATACTTATTTTTCTTTGTGAATTGTTTTTCCTAAATTTCAAATGATAAAACTAGTTCTTATATAAGAAGATTGTATAATGTACATCTTCTGATACATTTTATTTCTTTTTTTCAGGAGTCAAGTCTGGTCTTGATACATATTTATATACTTTAAAGGATTGTTGAATATTTGCCTTCTTTTTTTTCCATCATTTTCCCTTTTTATTCTTTGAATTTCTTGGTATTTGGGCTTCAAGAATAAACTATTTGAGCCATTTTCTTAGTTTTTTCTTCAAGAACTAATTATGAAACTTGTGATGCATAATTATGAAATTGGAATTATGAAATTCAAGATGAGGTACTTTTAATATAATGGTGCCTTTAATATTACAATGATATGAGTAAAGGGGTAGATGAAATGTCTTTTTGTCCATTTGAATCTCAATCTGGGATGACATCTGCTGATCCAGTATAAAAAATAGTTGACACATGCTTATAACACCTAGTTTTATCTTTAGAAATTCAGTGACTAATTCCCTTGATGATCCAGTTCAGACTTTCTTTTGAAGTTGGGAGATGAGTTTGACATCCCTTTTTTGTTCTCTTTTATGGACTCTGTATGTACATAATATTACCTTTGACTTTTCCTATAATAAAGCAGTTTTCAGGTGAGAACATTTATGCATTAATGTGAAAACATATTAACATTTAAACACAAAATGTATAGAGAAGCAATTTAATGTGAAGGAGAAACAAAACATTTACCTCTTTCTCTTGGGGCTGACAGTGTTCTCACAGTGGTATCTATTATGGGAGTCTGAATAGAATTCTCTACCAAACAAGCTGTTTTGTGATTTACTCTTTGATGTATATTAGGAAGATTATTACAATTAAATATTGGGTCCTTTTGTTAGATGTTTAAAAACTGCATAGTTCTGCTTTAACATCTCTGCATTTCTCTACTTAAACAGTTTTCTCTAAATAAATAGTTCTAAGGAAAAGAAGCAAAATGATGCTTTATAACTTTTACTGCTTACCACCATTAAAAAATGTATTAGTTAAAATTCATGGGATTTGAAATACTTAATTTACAGACATTTCTAACAGTTTTCTCCATATTTTAGTGCAGTTTCATCATCCCATCCATTTGTCTTAAGTAAAATTTAGAGTTTGTATATATGTTTGGATTCTGTCTTACTACTGCAGAAAGGAAATGGATTTAAGAAACTAAAGTATTTTTTGTAATAACTCCTGTGATTTTAAATACTTATTGTCTAAAATCAAAATAACAAAGACACCAAAGTTAAACTTCTCTCTGAAATACTTGAAAAGTTTGGGTAGAAGTCTACACAGACTAATTATTTCATTATTAAAAACATGAATTTTTTATTATTATTATTGGTTGTTCAAAATATTACAAAGCTCTTGACATATCATATTTCATACATTTGATTCAAGTGGGTTATGAACTCCCATTTCTACCCCGTATACAGATTGCAGAATCACATCGGTTACACATCTGCGTTTTTACATATTGCCATACTAGTGACTGTTGTATTCTGCTACCTTTCCTATCCTCTACTATCCCCCTCCCTCCCTTCCCATCTTATCTCTCTACCCCATCTACTGTAATTCATTTCTCTCCCTTGTTGTTTTTTTCCCTTTCCCCTCACATCCTCTTATATGTAATTTTGTATAACAATGAGGGTTCTCCTTCCATTTCTATGCAATTTCCCTTCTCTCTCCCATTCCCTCCCAACTCTCCTCCCTGTTTAATGTTAATCTTTTTCTTATGCTCTTCCTCCTTGCTCTGTTCTTAGTTGCTCTCCTTATATCAAAGAAGACATTTGGCATTTGTTTTTTAGGGATTGGCTAGCTTCACTTAGCATAATCTGCTCTAATGCCATCCATTTCCCTTCAAATGCCATGATTTTGTCATTTTTTAGTGCTGAGTAATACTCCATTGTGTGTAAATGCCACATTTTTTTTAATCTATTCATCTATTGAAGGGCATCTAGGTTGGTTCCACAGTCTAGCTATTGTGAATTGTGCTGCTATGAACATCCATGTAGCAGTATCCCTATAGTACGCTCTTTTAAGGTCTTCAGGGAATAGTCCAAGAAGGGCAATAGCTGGGTCAAATGGTGCTTCCATTCCCAGCTTTCCCAGGAAATCTCCATACTGCTTTCCAAATTGGCCGCACCAATTTGCAGTCCCACCAGCAATGTACAAGTGTACCCTTTTCCCCACATCCTCACCAGCACTTGTTGTTTGACTTCATAATGACTGCCAATCTTACTGGAGTGAGGTGGTATCTTAGGGTGGTTTTGATTTGCATTTCTCTGACTGCTAGAGATGGTGAGCATTTTTTCATGTACTTGTTGATTGATTGTATGTCCTCCTCTGAGAAGTGTCTGTTCAGGTCCTTGGCCCATTTGTTGATTGGGTTGTTATCTTATTGTTTAATTTTTTGAGTTCTTTGTATACTCTGGATATTAGGGCTCTATCTGAAGTGTGAGGAATAAAAATTTGTTCCCAGGATGTAGGCTCCTGTTTACCTCTCTTATTGTTTCTCTTGCTGAGAAAAAAATGTTTTAATTTGAGTAAGTCCCATTTGTTGATTCTTGTTTCTAACTCTTGTGCTATGGGTGTCCTATTAAGGAATTAGGAGCCCGACCCCACAGTATGTAGATGGTAGCCAACTTTTTCTTCTATCAGACACAGAGTCTCTGATTTGATATCAAGCTCCTTGATCCATTTTGAGTTAACTTTTGTGCATGGCGAGAGAAAGGGATTCTGTTTCATTTTGTTGTATATAGATTTCCAATTTTCCCAGCACCATTTGTTGAAGATGCTATCCTTCCTCCATTGCATGCTTTTAGCCCCTTTATCAAATATAAGATAGTTGTAGTTTTGTGGATTGGTCTCTGTGTCCTCTCTTCTATACCATTGGTCCACCCACCTGTTTTGGTACCAGTACCATGCTGTTTTTGTTACTATTGCTCTGTAGTACAGTTTGAAATCTGGTATTGCTATACCTCCTGATTCACACTTCCTGCTTAGAATTGCTTTTGCTATTCTGGGTCTTTTGTTTTTCCATATGAATTTCATGATTGCTTTGTCTATTTCTACAAGAAATGCCGTTGGGATTTTGATTGGCATCGCATTAAACCTGTAGAGAACTTTGGGTAATATCACCATTTTGATGATGTTAGTTCTGCCTATCCATGAACAGGGTACATTTTTCCATCTTCTGAGATCTTCTTCTATCTCTCTCTTTAGGGTTCTGTAGTTTTCATTGTATAAATCTTTCACCTCTTTCGTTAGGTTGATTCCCAAGTATCTTATTTTCTTTGAGGATATTGTGAATGGAGTGGTTTTCCTTATTTCCATTTCAGAGGTTTTGTTGCTGATATACAGGAATGCCTTTGATTTATGCATGTTGCTTTATATCCTGCCACTTTGCTGAATTCATTTATTAGCTCTAGTAGTTTCTTTGTAGACTCTTTTGGGTTTGCTAGGTATAGAATCATGTTACTTGCAAATAGTTATAATTTAAGTTCTCCTTTTCCTATCTTTATGTCTTTAATTTCTTTCGTCTAATTGCTCTGGCCAGTATTTCCAGAAGTATATTGAATAGAAGTGGTGAGAGAGGGCATCCCTGTCTTGTTCCAGATTTTAGAGGGAATGCCTTCAGTTTTTCTCCATTTAGAATGATGCTAGCCTGAGGCTAGCATATTTAGCTTTTACAATGTTGAGGTAAGTTCCTGTTATCCCTAGTTTTTCTAATGTTTTGAACATAAAGGGATGCTGTACTTTGTCGAATGCTTTTTCTGCGTCTATCGAGATGATCATATGGTTGTTATCTTTAAATCTATTGATGTGGTGAATAACATTTATTGATTTCCATATATTGAACCAGCCTTGCATCCCAGGGATGAATCCTACTTGATCATGGTGCACAATTTTTTTGATATGTTTTTGTATCCGATTCGCCAGAATTTTATTGAGGATTTTTGCATCTAGGTTCATTAGAGCATATTGGTCTGTAGTTTTCTTTCTTTGAGGTGTCTTTGTCTGGTTTCAGGATGATGGCCTCATAGAATGAATTTGGAAGAGCTCCTTCTTTTTCTATTTCCTGAAATAACTTGAAAAGTATTGGTATTAACTCTTCGTTAAAGGTTTTGTAAAACTCCGCTGTATACCCATCCAGTCCTGGGCTTTTCTTGGTTGGAAGTCTTTTGATGGCTTCTTCTATTTCCTCCTTTGTTATTGGTCTGTTTAAATTGTGTGTATCTTCATGACTCAACCTGGGCAAATCATATGACTTAAGAAATTTATCAATATCTTTACTATCTTCTATTTTATTGGAATGTAGGGTTTCAAAATAATTTCTAATTATCGTCTGTATTTCTGTAGCGTCTTTTGTGATATTGCCTTTTCATCCCATATATTAGTAATTTGAGTTCTCTCTCTTCTTCTCTTCATTAGCATTGCTAAGGGTCTGATGGTCTTATTTAGTTTTTCGATGAACCAACTTTTAGTTTTGTCAATTTTTTCCATGGTTTCTTTTGTTTCAATTTTGTTGATTTCTGCTCTGATTTTAATTATTTCTTGCCTTCTGCTACCTTTGCTGGTGTTTTGCTCTTCCTTTCTAGGGTTTTGAGATGAAGTGTGAGCTCATTTATGTGTTGGTTTTTTCTTTTTTTCTTTTCTTTTTTTTTTTTTTTTTTTTTTAGGAATGAACTCCAGGCAATGAATTTCCCTCTTAAAACTGCTTTCATTGTGTCCCATAGATTCCGATATGTCATGTCAGTATTTTCATTTATCTCTAAGAATTTTTTGATTTCCTCCTTTATGTCATCTGTAGCCCATTGATCATTCAGTAACTTATTGTTCATTTTCCAGGTGATGCAGGATTTTTCCTTCCTTCTTTTATCATTTATTTCCAGTTTCATTCCATTATGATCAGTTAAGATGCATGGTATTATCTCCACACCTTTATATTTACTAAGAGTTGCCCTATGGCATAATATATGCTCTATCTTTGAGAAGGATTACTGTGCTGCTGAGAAGAACGTATACCCGCTTGATGATGGTTGATGTATTCTATATATGTCAGTTAAGTCTAGGTAATTGATTGTGTTATTGAGTTCTGTAGTTTCTTTATTCAGCTTTTGTTTGGAGGATCTCTCCAATGGTGAGAGCGGTATGTTGAAGTCACCCATAATTATTGTGTTGTGGTCTATTTGATTCTTGAACTTGAGGAGAGTTTGTTTTATGAACATTACAGTACCATTATTTGGTGCATATGTATTGATAATTGTTATGTCTTGTTGGAGAATGGTTCCTTTTAACAGTATATAGTGTCCTTCTTTATCCCTTTTGAGTAACTTAAGTTTGAAGTTGATTTTATTTGAGTATGGCCCCTCCTGCTTGCTTCCGAGGACCATATGAGTGGTATGATTTTTCCCAACCTTTCACCTTCAGCCTGAGTATGTCTTTTCCTGTCAGATGAGTCTCCTGAAGGCAGCATATTGTTGGGTCTGTTTTTTTAATCCAAGTTACTAGCCTATGTTGCTTGATTGGTGAGTTTAAGCCATTAACATTTAGGGTTACTATTGATATATGCTTTGTACTTCCAGTAATGTTTACTTATTTATTTATTTTAATTTGGCTTGTTTTTCCTCTTTGGTTATTTCCCCACCCCCCTTTACTGAGTTACCTCCCACTGTTGGGTTACTTCATTCAATAGGTTGCTCATTCCTTTGGTTTGGACCTCTATACCTTCCTCTATCCCAATGACTCTTAAGTTTGGTTTTTTTATGACATCCCATATCTCTTGGATGTTTTGCTTGTGGTTTCTTACTAGCCTTTCTGTGTTGACTATAGTCTTTTCGAGTTGATAAACTTTGTCTTCATTATCTGATGTTCTGACTTCTATTTGATCTAGTCTATTTGTAATATTCTCATTTGAGTTTTTGATTTGGTTTATGGTTTCCTGCATTTCTAGGATTACTGTTTGATTTTTTTTCAAAATCTCTATCTCCTGGTAGAGTTCATTTTTTGCTTTTTGATTCTGCTTATGTAATTCATTTTCAAAGTATTCTTTCATTGTTTGGACTTGCTGTTTAATGACTTCTTTAACATTCCATTGCATCTGAGTCAGGTATGCCTTGAGTTCTTTCTCTGTCCATTTTTCTGGTGCCTCTAGGTTCTCCTGTAAATTTAAGTTGTCCTGCATTGTTTGTAATCCTTTTTTCCCTTGTTTTTTCATGGTGCTCACATTACTTTCCAACTCTATTTGCTGTGTTTTCTTCTATAAATTTGTTTTAGTTTTGTATAGCTCCAAGATCTCTTCTTTGTGTTGGGAGACAATGTTTAGAGATGTTGGATTTAATTGTGATTTAAGTTTAATTCATTAGTTTCATTAAAGGCCTACAGATTTTGATGGCATATAGAGAATTGAGGTTTGAACTTAGGATTTTATGTTAAGGTCGGGCGATTTGATAGTATGGAGATTAGTATATCTTAGCTTCTTTGGGGGGTTGCTTAAATGCAGGCAGATATTAACAAGAGAATAGACAGGAGTACTTGGGGGTAGTTAAGGGCTTAGGCGGACTATAGACCGTCTCCTAATATTCATCTGTTCTATCGCTGAACTTGCTGCGATGGGGTCGGATATGTCAGAAACTGGTGTTGGTGACGTCAGCTCTCCAAGATGGTGGCCACTGCCTTCCTCAGTGGGGTGTCCGGTGTGGAGGGCAGATCTGGACTGTTTCTCTCCCCCGTCTCAAACCCAGAACTGAGCCTGCAGCACTGTGAGGGCACAGTTGGCGGGACCCCACAGAATCCGTAGCACCGTTTCTCTGCATTGCTGGCATGTTAGCGCGCAGGCTCCGGCTGGTGGGCGGGCCACTGATCAATCAGCCTGAATGTCCAGGCGCACGGTTCACTCGCAATTGAGCCGCAGTAACTGATCCTTGGGTGTTGAAATCCTACCTCTAGGTTTCAGTGCACCCCAATTTTGCTGGAAATTCCTAACAAGATAGCTTCTGGCCGTTCTAAACTCACTAATCACCTTTGCAGTGATGCGGTACACGGGGATGACGCACTCTATTCGCTGCCATCTTCTGGGAGCCTCTCAAAACATGAATTTTTAATCAAACTTTTTCCTACATGCTTTGCATACTTTGGGGCATCAGAAACTTGGGGTTATGTTAATGTGCAGTACCATCCTAGTACTAAAAGTTTTTATTTTTAATTATTTTGAACAGAAATCTCTCCAAATATAAATGTTCTTGCCTCCTTAAACAAAGTTAACATTAATTGTATGTAGTATCTCTTTGCTCCAACTCTGAATGTCCTCATGCTGCTACATTTGTATATTTGGTTTTGGGGTATTTTCTTTTTTTTTTTTTAAAGAGAGAGGAGAGAGAGAGAGAGAGAGAGAGAGAGAGAGAATTTTTAATATTTATTTTTTAGTTCTCGGCGGACACAACATCTTTGTTTGTATGTGGTGCTGAGGATCGAACCCGGGCCGCACGCATGCCAGGGGAGCACGCTACCGCTTGAGCCACATCCCCAGCCCGGTTTTGGAGTATTTTCTAAATCATTTCCTTTTAGTTATTTCTTGATCATGTCAGGGATATTGGAAGAGAGCTCTTCTCCTGGGAATTTGTTTATTTTTTGTTACAATATAATACAAGTAATTGTCTAAAGAAGATAAACTGTTGTTAATAGAAGGGCCTAACTGTGTAAAATGTATAAATTCTATGAGCTTTCATCAATACTGTGGATCAGTGTTGATGAGTCAACACCTCTAGCTGTGTCCATAATTGGGGTGGGGGGGTTGGAATTGTAGCCAGTAGAATTGATAGCAGATTAAGGCAAAATCTTAGGTATTTCATTGTATGACCATCACTAAGTCTTAATAAGTTTGATTTGTTTTGTTGTTGTTTGTTACCCTCTGCCTAGAATGTGATTATAAATTCCTGCTTGGCACTCATGGTCTAATTTTGAAAGACTTTTGCATTATGGTTGTCATTTCTTCTACTTCTTTGTTCCTATTTTTTCCATGCCCTACCTTTTTGTGACAGAGAGCACCTGATTTGTTTTTCCACATTACCTAATATAGCAAACATTTGGCATTGTATTAAATACTGTTGAAATGTAAGGATTAATAATATCTTTTAATCATTTACTGAGTGTTGTCTGTTGGGAACTATGCTAAGTATCTTACTTGCATTTATGTTTCACTATTTGATGTAAACAATCTCTAAAGTACCATTTTCATCTATATTTTATAATCTGTGGCCAATTAAAAAATGTCATCTCCAAGTCATGAACAAATTATAGGAAAATGAAATCAAATCATTTTGCTAGAGTGGAGTAGAGTCTGAAGGGAGAGGTGGATGCAGATGAATTGACAGTTGAATGAAAGAACATGATAAGTTTTAGAATTATATGAAAAGTCAGCTATATTCTAGGTTTAGAAAAAGAGGTGTGATATGTGAAACATCATACTATTTTTGGAGAGTAGCAATTGATTTTATAGTTAAACCATCCTATTGCTAGAAGATATTAGGATGGAGTCAGAGGCTGGGATTCAGATATCAGACTAGCTTAAATAACCAAATTTATTCCCAGATTATCTTCACATTATATTAATGTTTATCTTAAGATAAAAGACAAAAAACATGAATATCCAAAGCATGAATGTAATGCAAATTTATTAAAGTAGAGTAAATCACCTAATAAGCAATAAATTTCTCTCAAACTATGATGAAATGTTTTAAATATTATAAATTTGAGTACTGTGATTGTTTTTCAGTTATTGAAACCTTGTTTAAAATATTAGGGGGAAAGAATTGTTTGGGGGAGGGATGGAGAATATCCTTTTCTTTTTATTCATACTAATCCAGGCCTACCTTGGATATATTATTGGTATTGAGTAGACTCAGTTTCATTAATCTCCTTAGGCATTCATTTTCATATTGAAACACATGAAGTCTGCATATGTTGAGATTCCCTTATTTGTAGTTTTGTTAAAATTGTGTCATTGAATAGCATGAGGAGAAAGAGGAAAAAGCATATCAGGTGTGAATAGGAAGAGCAAACATTCATGTGATACAAGCAGAATCAAAGCCCACCCAGAACATCAGGTTTTAATTCTTTTCCTTTAGTTAACAGACAACTCTAAAATTTCAGAGGTTTCCACAATGGCATTAAAGAAGAGGGCAACAAGAGCTGTCCATCCTCTAGGGAAGGAGGAATATTTGACTACTGACAGGACAGTGTTTAGAAATGCCTACTGGGGGTGATAAACGGAATTTAATTAAGTCTCTTATATTTAAATTCTCTACATCATAATCCCCCCACACTTTTTTTTTTTTTTTTGCCTGAACTGGGAACTACAACTCCCTCTGCACATCACCCAAACACACACCCCAGAGTTTATTTCTCTCATCTATACATTGACTGAGGTGTGCTCTGTGTGCTTCCTTTATTGTAAGATGTGGCTTGAAGGAACATGTAGCACTCCTGACAGAGGGTAAGAATGGGACTTCCACAAAACTTGACAGAACTCTTATAGCTTCTGTTGGGAGCTATAATGGCACTTCCAGGTACGTGTCTCTGGCCCAAACAAGTCACATGGCCAAACATGATGTAACTGCAGCAAGAGAGTTGACCCTTCCCATAGAAAGGGACTTCAGGTTCTCAGCAATAAGCAGTGAAGCAGTGATATTTAATCCTCTTAAGGAAGGGGAGGAGCAATTAATTGGAAACAATAATGTCATCTATCACAGTAGATTACTTTGTGTCCTGGTGACTTAAGAGAGTTTAATTCTGATGATCCAAAGAGTCTTTTCTTAGAAATAAAGAGAAATTTTTTTCAGATTTAGTGTGCCTTTTACCTTTGTGTTTGTATAATGCTAACTTCTGCCATCTGTAAAAGTCATTTTTCTTTAATTATGTTGGATATTTATATGCTCAAGTTAGCCTTTTCACTACTGTATTTTATTAAGAAAACAGGTGACATCTCTTAAATGGTGTTTATATAAACTCTTAAATGGTGTTTATATAAACGAGAGTAAACAGTGATTTGAAAGACTATTTTCCCAGAGATGTTCATAATAGCATCCTAGATGCATAGGATAGTTACAAAGTAGACAACTTGAGGCAGTAGTTGTCCTACAGCAGAAATCAGTTGAGAAGAGCTGTAAGGATTTTCAAAGTAAGCTGTGTAGTCACGATAGTGGGAGAAAAGGCCCACTCATTAATAACTGTGATGAGTATAATGTAAGAGTAGCTCATGTCCATCAGCCATTCCTTCTACTGCCTTTTTTCCACTGTATATTTAGAGTATTTTTCTGGACAAAGATCTTCAAAGTGTTTTTCATTGTTGCCTGCCCTGATGACTTTACTGATACAACACAAATTGTAGTATTCTATGGAGATGGCCTGGGGCTTTTGTACGTTTTGGGAAAAATAATGGAAAAAGTAATTCTGTCCTACCTATGTTCAAGTGATATTTGAGAATATTTGATAAGTGGCTTATAAAAATGATGGGAATAGATTCTAAGTATAGTTGGTGGGCAAAAAGTTGATATTAAGCAGATTATAAGGTGATTTTAAAGTAAAATTTTACTTAAAGGTAAATTATACACCAATTAGCTTGTTTTTTTGAAGAGGCTTTTAGCACTATAAAAAGTCTGCAAGCTAAAATGTCATTTATTTATATGTTTTATATGCCTGAAGTTAGGTTAGGCTTTTGGAGGTTCTTTAATTACTCATGACAGCAGATTGTTCTTGATAATAGTGAAAAGTATAATGAATAAACTTTAAAGATCTTTTATTAATAATCTACTTATATTTAGCTAACATAGTCCTTATGTTTCACTACATGTTCAAAAGGATAGCTAGTGTTGCACATTTTCAAAGGTTTATGGTGATCAGTGAATAATTATCTTGATAGTACAGAGAGCTGCATGAAAAAAGGATACTTCATTCACAATTGTAGGATATAAGATAGTCCCATTACGCCTTGAATTTATCCCTCCTTTTCTTCTGTGGCACTTTACCAATTAAAGGTGGGTGAAGTTAGATAACGTGAAAAGCCTTAATTTTTAGCAATCCCTTTTGAACAATAAACTGACTAAATAGAAGGTGTTTACTCTAACATTCCTCTGACCAAAGAATCTAATTTTTATCAGACTAATATAGAGAATTGCTTTTAGGATAAAATCATTTTGATTGTGAGTCATCTTATATAGCTAAAAGCAAGCAGTATTTAAATATTTATCTCTTAAGTTTTTGATGTTTTTCTATTGATAGTAACTAAAAGTTTAGATGCTTTTCTTATTAAAATTTTCTTCTAAATGGAACTAGGGATGAAAGTTACTACTGACTTCAGTAATTTAGAATTACAGTATTGGAATCTTAATTATAATCAGTGGCTAATTTAAGCAGAATAAAGGATTAGCATGCATTTTTTAACTTCATATTAGGTAATAAGAAAATTATCTAATTTAAAAATTTTTAAAGATAATTTTTTAAATATTCATGAAAATATAGCAACATGTTTTTTTTTTTCATGAGTTAAACTGTGATTTTAAGTGCATCAGCTAAGTCTACCATCTAATAAGCTTGACTGTTAAAAATAAAATTTACGGCTGCATGGATAGATTGGGAAAATAATTCTAACAATGAAATCTAAAGCTGTTACTATATTAAGTTTTAGAAATGGAAAATCTGAGAAGTAGAATATTCTTCATATTCTTCACATTTACATAGGTATTATATGAAAGTTTTATTTCACTTTATCCTTTGTGATTATTTCTTTTATGTACCATAAGAAAAATATGGAAGCTATAATACCTCTCCAAAATATTTCGCTTTAGCATTGTAAAACACACTGAATTAAATGAAATTCTTTATTTCTGTTCACACTTGCACAGCAAATCACTACATTTATTATTAGTGTATTACCAAATTTGCAACATGGGTCATTCTGCTACAAATCTTTGTATTAGGAAGCTTGTTCACAGATGTTTAAACTAATTGGTAAAAAATTTTTACAAATAAATTGGTAAAAATTAGTGTTGCAATTTATATTAAATAAAGATTTAAAATTTAGTCGTATAGAGGGTGGTTTTATAAATTCTGATTTCATCAGTAAACATTTAATTATATAAAAAACTTTCACTGATACTATTTTTCTATAGTAATCTAGAAGGCATTGTAAACACTCAAAATAAGCAAGCCAGGCTCACTTTGGAAGACTTGTGGGTGAGAACTTATTTTCATTAGCATTTACTATTATCCCTTCCACCCTCCCTTCTTCTCCCTTCTGGTGTTAAACACACTTAAAATAAGTGGTACGATTAAGAAGAGTTAATTCCCAATGAGTTTAACAAATTGCCTGTTAATTCCTAAGGAATTTAACAAATTGGCCTATCACTGTGGCCAACAGAGCAAAACATGATTTTTCAATTCTTCAAGACAAAATTTGCTTTATTTGAAACACTTACATTTGGTGTTTTTATTATATGGGACTTGGCCAGTACAATTGGGATGTTTTTGGAAGGAAAAGGGGAGTTTCTGTTTAGGTTGGTAACATATGGTTTTATTGTTGTTACCCACATATGGAATTTTGAGATACTTGTTTCACATATCACAATGTGCCATGCATGAAGATAACTGCATTTGTTGTACATGGATGTTTAACCATTACCTCAAAACTCTGAAAGTTCACAGCCATTCATTCTTCCATCAGAACTGATTTCCCTTTCTAGCTGCTTCTCCTTTTCTCTTTCAGTTCCTATCAGTCCTCTTCTCTTCCAGTTTCCCCACCTTCCTACCTTTCACAGTTCAGTTCTTTCTATCTAGAATTCCCCACATTGTTTCTTCTTTCTGACAATAGCCAATATCTTCTTTACAAAGAAGATATTTTGGCTCTTGAGATGATTAAGACATATTTACACCCCAATATCTGTAGAATAAAAGGAAGCATGTTTAACACTTAACAAATGTTATAAGTCAGCAAACTTTGGCTCTCAGATCAAATCAACCCACCACCTATTTTTGTAAAATGATGTTTTATTGGAACACAGCCACAGTCATTTGTTTTGCTGCTGAGTTTTTTTTTCTTTTTACATAGTCATAACCAGAGGCAATAAATATCTAGTGCACTTTTCATTAGAATTCATTTAAATTAATTCCTTTCTAGATTAGCAAAACATTTTTTTTTTAATTTGTAACCTTTGGAACTTAGACACATAGTATCAGGCAGTTCTCTTAAGTCCATCTTCCACTCCTGCATTTTCTGAAACCTTTAATGCCAAAGTATTTGATATAAACTTTTTTGTGTGGCTAAAAATGTGGAATCTTCCTGGCTTCTCTCAACTTTTCCCAAAACATCACTTTGTAGGAATATTGAAGAAATGTTTTGATAATATTGTCCACCATCTTATCCCCCTAAAAGGTGTTTTGTTTTACTTGTATTCTGAGAGTGTTTTATTATTTATTATAAGTTGACCTCTTATATGAATTCCTGGGATACAAAGTAATACAATGTGGACTACAGTGTAGAGTCATTAAATCACATTAATTAATGATCTGTCACCTCAGATACTTAACTTTTTTGGTGAAAACATTTAAAATTAACCTTCTTAGCAATTTTGAAATGAACAGTATTTATTATCTGTATTCACCATGCTATGTAATAGAAGTTTTTTTTTTTTTTTAAAGTTACTCAGGCATGTAATGTTATCCCCTTTGACATTATGTCCCCATTTCTTCCACTTCTATAACCACCACTCTACCTCTCTGCTTCTGTGAATTCAGTTTTTAGAGTTCGTATATGTGAGGACAAAAAATATTTCTTTCTATGCCTGACTTATTTCACTTAGCATATGTTCTCCAGTTCTTTCCATGTTGTTGTAAATAATAATTTTCTTTAAAACTAAGTAGTATTCCATTGTCTCTATATACTACATTTATTCTTTCATCTGTTGAGGGACATTTAACTTAATTCTATCACTTGGCTATTATGAGTAGGGCATCAAAGAACATTGGAATACACACATCTCTTTGATTTCAGATCTTTTGGGTAAGTACCCAGAAGTGATATTGCTGGATCTTATGTTAATTCTTTTTTTTTTTGGTGCTGTGGATCGAATCCAGGGCCTTCTTGTGCATGCAAGGCAAGCACTCTACCAACCTGAGCTATATCCCCCCAGCCCATTAATTCTATTTTAATTTTTCAAGGAATCTACGTGTAGTTTTCCAGAATGGTTATGCTAATTTACATTTATTCCCAGTAATATAAAGGGGTTTCCTTTTCTCTATTTACTCATCAGCCCTTGTTATTTTCATCTTTTTATAAAAGCCATTGTGGGGCTAGATTTGTGGCTCAGCGGTAGAGCGCTCGCCTAGCACGTGCAAGGCCCTGGGCTCAATTCTCAACACCACCCAAAAATAAGTAAATAAAGGTATTGTATCCAACTACAACTAAAAAATAAATATTTTTAAACAAAAGCCATTGTGGCAGATGTGAAATATTATCTCATGTGGTTATAATTTACATTCTCCTAATGAATAGTGATATTATTTTTTTTCATATGTATGCTTCCATTTGTCTGACTTCTTTTAAGAAATATTTATTCAGATATCTTGATCATTTTTAATTGGGTTTTCATTTTCTTCTGAGTTTTCTGAGCTCCTTATATACTTATATTTGGAAAGTAATCCTTTAGCAGATGTACCGTTTATAAATATTTTCTCCTGATTTATAGGTTGTCTTTATACAGTTTCCTTTGCTGTTTAGAAGATTTTTAATTTGATGTAATTTTGTTGCATGTGCTTTTAGGATCAACTCCAAAATAATCATTGCCCAGATCAATGTCATTGCTAGTTTTCCTCTGTTTTCTTCTAGCAGTTTTACAGTCTTTGGTCTTATATTTAAGTTTTCTTTCATTTTCTATATGGGATGAGGTAAGGTTTCAATTTTGTCCTTCTACATGAGGAAATCCAGTTTTCTCAATACCATTCATTAAGACCTCCCTTTTGACACGGAGGGTTAATTTCTGGGCTCTCCATTCTGTTCCATTGGTAATTGTGTTTTGTTTTTGTTGTTTTGTTTCTTTGCCAATAAGATGGTGCTTTAATTGCAATAACTTTGTAATACATTTTAAAAATAGTGTCTGGCTTTGTTCTTTTTGTTCATGGTTGTATTGGCTATGTGGGATCTCATGTTCTATATGAATTTTAGGAATAAGATTTTTCTGTTTCTATGAAAATGAGGTTACAATTTTATTCAGGATTGCACTGAATCTGTATATCACTTTGGGTGATATGAACATTTTAACAGTGCTAATTCTTCCAATTCATGGTCATAAGAGACTATTATGAACAATTATATACCAACAAATTGAATAACCTAGAAAAAAAAAATGGTTTTCCTAGATAAATACAACTGTCAAGACTGAATCATTAAAAAATAGAAAATCAGACCAATAACACATGAGATTTAATCAGTAAAAAAAAATCTTCCATCAAATAAAAACTTGACACCTGTTGGCATCACAGCTGAATTCTACTAAGCATTTAAAGAAAACAACTAATACCATTCCTTCTCATATTCTTCCAGAAAATCAAAAAGGAGAGAATCTTCCAAGCTCTTTTATGAGAACAGCATTATCCTGATACAAAACCAAACAAGGATATTACAAGAAATGAAAATTATAGGCCACTATTCTTGATAAATATACATGTGAAAATTCTCAGCAAAATTCAGCAAACACATGAGAATGATAATTCACTAGACTAAGTAGGATTTATCCATGAGACAAAAGGATGGTTCAACATATATAAATTAATAAATATGTCACATTAACAGAATGAAGGAGAGAAGCTGTATAATCATCTCAATAGATGCAGAAAAAAAAACATTTTACATTATTCAGCATCAATTCATGATAAAACTCATCAAATTAGGCATAGAAGGAATTTACCTCAGCACAGTAAAGGTCGCATATAAGAAGCCCATTACTTCCCAACAGGGAAAACTAAAAAGTCTTTCCTGTAAGGTTTGGAAGAAGACAAGGACATCCATGCTCAGTTCTATTCAACAAGGTATTGAGAGTCCTTGCCACAGCAGATTGGCTAGAAAAGAATTAAAAGGCATTCAGCTGAAGGAAAAATTGAAATTATCAGTGTGCTGATAGCGTGATCTTATATATAAAACTAAAGTCTGAATGTTTTCTCTGATTAGTGGATGCTGATCTACAATGGGCGGGGGGGGCATGGGAAGAATGGAGGAACTTTGGATTGGCAAAGGGGAGGGTAGGGAGGCATTATAAGAGTAGGAAAGATGGTGGAATGAGATGGACATCATTACCCTAGGTACACATATGATTGCACAAATTTTGTGTCTCTATCCCATGTACAACCAGAAAATTGAAATATTGCACTCCATTTGTGTATGATGGATGGAAATGCATTCTGCTGTCATGTACAACTAAGTAGAACAAATAAAAAATTTAAAAAATATATAACACCCTACAGATTTTATTAAAAACTGCTAAAACTAGTGAACACATACAGTTAATTTGCAGGATACAAAAAACCTATACACAAAAATAAGTATTTCTATACACTAACAACAAACTGAAAAAAAAAAATCAAGAGTGCTTCCATTCACAATAATTACCTCTAAAAACCATTTAGAAATATAACTAAGGAGGTAAAAGACATGCACACTGGAAATTATAAAACATGATAAAAGAAATTGAAGATTCAAATAAATGGAAAAATATCCTATATTCATGGATTGGAAGAATTAATACTGTCTTGTTTTTAACTAAGGGAAAAAACAATTTTTTTCTTCTATTTACATTGTAGTTTTAAGTAATACTTATAAATTCTAAATAATATTTTAAAATTCATTTGATATCTTTCTTCATCATTTATTTGAAAAAAAAAAGGTTGAAGTGGAACAGTTGTGAATAGAAAGAATGACTATATCTTTATCCCCTGCCGTATACATTTCTTCTTTGCATGAAATTTGGTCTGCTTTTGAGCCAGAGTTCAGTTGTGGTGTTCATCTTCAAATTTCAACAGTTTTCTCAAAAGGGAATATTGAAAAAGAAAGTAATAGGGATATAACAAGTAATATAAAAATTATTCTAGAGTAGATGTAGAAATTTTTACAACTAAGGTTTGAAATTAATAAGGGAACTGAAATAGGATTATAAGCCAGTGTTGCTGATTGCTTCCTAAATCTGAGAGTTGACACTACTAGCTGTGGCCCAAAGTTACTGAGCAAAGGCTATATTTGTGATGCATTAGAAAAAAGAAAGAAGGTTTTAAGAAATATTGTTTGGAAATAGGTTAATAATCAAACATTAAGTCAAGACTATGGTGACATATACCAGAATTATAAAAGCATTCTTCCTTTGACCCAGCAATCTCATTTTGTTGATACCTTTTAGTGCAACTACAAATGTATGAAATTACATGTTCTTATTTATTTGGTGCATTTTTTATAATAGTTGAAAGATTAAACACAATTGAAGCATCCAGCAATAAAGGAAATCTGAAAGGCATTGAAAGTTATACCGAAAGTAAACTTGTCCCTCAACATGTGTATTATCAGTAAAATAACATTGAAAATGCAGGAAAGGAGATAACAACAAGTTTCTATTAAGGGCTGGTAAATGGGAAACAATATACATTACCAAATTTTATAAATGCCAGAAAATCTTTTACTGGAATACATAAAAATATGCAAAAGCTTGCATAATTTGTCTTGTTTTGATTTCTATTTCTAATTTTTCATAAAAACCAAATGTGCTACTAAGATTCTCAGGAACGTAGTCCTCATGGTCAGGTAAGAATTACTGTAATTCTTAGTTTGTTCATTTGTCTGTGAACAGAATAAAATTTGATCTGCTGTTGAGCTTCTCCTCAATCAGGAGTTCAGTTGCACTATTCACCCACAAATTCCAAGTTATCCCAGAAGAGAAATTGAAAAAAGAAGTAGGGGTACAAAAAGTTAAGGAAGCTAAAGCTCATACTCGAACATATGTAGAATTACAACAAAAATTAGTACATTTCTTAGAAAAATTGTTTCCATAGGAGAACAGCATTTTAAATTTTATTTAACATTTATGTTCCACAACTTCTTTGGAAGGATTTGAGATGGTGGGAAGGTAAACTTGTTCTTTGAGTTTTATCTCAGCACATTTATAGGTGAAGGCTTAACCAAAAGCTATGACCAGAAGACAATAGGAGCCTAGATTCTACATTCATGCCAACCAAGTAGTAAAATTTTACAGTGACTTGGGTATTTGGAAGAAAACTTTTGTGAATCAATCAACGATAACACTGAAATTTTGTGCTATAGAATTGTAATAGTAATGCTCACTGTGATAAATTAGTTATGATAGATCATTTGTTTTATGGGGAAAAGGAATAATTCTGCCTTAAGATGTTCCCTATGAGTTAGAAAAGTTAAAAATTTGTTTATGCAGAATTTCATTGATTATTCTTTGGTTAGGTATTGCTGAGTCATGATTTTACCAAAGTAATAAATTTCAAATGCATTACTATGTGTAATTATATAAATCTTTGCTGCAAAATCTTAGTTTTGAGTGTTGAAAACTAGAATGTATTTGTTATAATTCTTTTTTGGGAGGGAGGGGGTTACCAGGGATTGAACTCAGGAGCATTCAACCACTGAGTCACATTCCCTGCCCTATTTTGTATTTTATTTAGAGACAGGGTCTCAAAGAGTTGCTTAGCACCTTGCTTTTGCTGAGGCTGGTTTTGAACTTGGAATCCTCCTGCTTCAGCCTCCCAAGCAGCTGGGATTACAGGTGTTATACTTCTTAATACCTATCTAATCATGTAAAGAAATTCATGAGTTGATTTTTTAGATTGCATTTTTATAGTAACTACCTGTATAATGTTACTCTTCAAATGTTCATATAAACCTTCACATGTATTTTCTCAATGCTTTTCTGTGTTTGAAGTATTATTGCCATTTTTCACATACACAATGAAGGCCTAGGGAGTTTGTAACTTATCTAGTCACACACCTATGATACATAAGTAGATCAAAATCTCCTGACTTTTTATCATTTCTTCTCCCTGACCTAGTGTTTAATTTTTATTGTGATGATGATACAGCAGGTTGATAGCATGGTTTTATCTTTTCAGGATATGGCTTTAGTTGCTCCTGAAGCTCCTTCAGAACAAGCCAGGAGAGTTTTTCAAACCTATGATCCAGAAGGTAAAAGATCCAATTATGAACTGTTTTATGTCTTTATATATTCAAAGCATATTGATATTTACCTGAGTTTTATTGAAAAGAAATATAGATTGAATTTATAAAAAGTTTTAAAGGAAAATGATGAAAAGAGAACCAAAAAAATAACATATATTACCAATATGTTAACTTTTAATGTTAACTTTTCTTTCTTTCTTTCATTATAACTTTTCTCTAACTTAAGAAAAATCTAAGTTTCCTCTTAGAATTCATAATCTTTTAATCTTTTGGTAATGTTTCATTCTACTTCTTTAGATAAGGAAGTGAAAGGAATTTATATCCTAAAATTTTTCCTACCACTGAATCATGTTAAAGAATAAATAAATTCTACTAATAAAGTTTTAAAATATATGAGCTAATCATCAAACTTAAGATGGTTTGAAAAATAGTAACAATTTCTTATGAAAATAAAATTGACATAAAAAGTATAGTACAAGATTCAAAGAAATGTTGTGATTAATTGAACTGAAATTAGAGAGCTGTCATGAAGACTTTGGAGGGAAAGAGCACTTTTGGCAAATGGAGGCTAACAGAAAAGAAAGTGATGGGTCTGAGATAGTAACTATTGTCTGGCCTGAGTAGAAAGAAAAGCTATAAGGAAAATAATTAGGTAGAGTTTACTATTGCGAAGTGTTCCTAGAGGTCCAAGGTTAGTGGAATAACTGAGAAAATTAATTATATTAATTGTTGAATTTATATTTTAAAGAAATATATTTCAGGACTGGGGATATATAGCTCATTTGGTAAAGTGCTTGCCTTGCATGCATAAGGCCCTGGGTTCAATTCCCAGCATCATAAAAAAAAAAAAAGAAGAAGAAATATATGTCAGAGGAGTTGAGCATTTTCCTGGAGTATACCCTCTTGAAGATTTAAATACTTTGTTTCCTATCATCTCTAACCTCCTTTAAGATACCTGACATCTCAATGGAATGTGTCACTTCACAGTCATGCACATACATACATATGCCTGCTTTGTTTCAGGACTTCTGTGGGGGCATGTTTCTATCCATGATTACTGTATAAGAGAATTCCTTATAGCATGGAATACATTATAGCCTGAGGTATGCAGGATGTCATGACAGGTCTTTATGGTACAGATTTTTTAAGTGATTTTACAAAATATGAATCGTATTCTTACACAAGTAACTATCCAGCACATTCTAAAACCAAAACATATTATTTTGTAGTCTGTTGTGTTGGATACTGCTATGTTTGTTTCACTAGTGAAAATTTTTGAATCAGAATTGAAACTGTGGGTGAATGAGTTTCTTAAGAAAATGATCATGCAGTGAGAAAATTAGAGGATCTTGAAGATAAGAACCATTAATGAAAAAGGGAACAAGAAATACCTTCACGGTATTTCACAAACAGAGGAGACTGAACATTCAAAAAAATTAGAAAGCTGAGTGAAAAAAACTCAACAATGCATACACTAATACTAAGGTTTTAAAAACCTTAGGAGACCTTGTCATAAGCAATAGATTTGCGTGTTTACTTTTTGCAATTTTTTAAATCATTGATGAGATACTTGAACTATTCATTTTCTTTTGCACATTTACCAAACAAAATCAGAATGTCTTTTATTGCGAATAATCACAATTTATAATCAGTGGCAATTTTTTCAAATTTAATCATGAGAGATGCAATATGAAAATAAAGTTGCTCTTCCTACTAAAGACAATTGTTGATTAAATAAAATTACTTTCATCTATAAAGTTTCCTTTGTGTCAGCTTAACAGGACTATAAACAATGATTAAAAAGCAAGGAAAATCAGGTACCTCAGAGATCATCTTTATGATAAATCATGTTTAGAAAGATAAACTTTTCTTAAAAACTGAAAATTTTCACTTTCAGTCTTTACAGTCATTTACAAACTAATCTGCTCTTCTACTAATTTTGATTTTTTTTTCCTCCTAAACATAGTATACCTTGCTTTCACAATATAAGCAAATCAAGCCTGCTCAGAACACTAAGTATACTGTCTTACAAGCTTCTAAGTAGTTTTCAATTTCCATTTGGCAGAGACTGGTTTGGGGACAATTGTCCTTTGTCAATCTCCTTAGATACTTGAAGAATAATTGATCTAGAGAGGAGCTAATGAAAAGGGAACTGGAGTTCTGGTACCCATGAGTATTTTTGTATCTTTATCTCACTCACCATACCACTTTATCTCCCACTGTTGGCTGCTACTCAGGTATCTGACAGTTGCGTTAACCTGTAAGAACACTGTTCACACACTGTGCCGTAGGCATATTGGGAATTAAATTAATGGACTAGTGCAGGCATCTTGCATATTTTAAGCAAGTGATTCTAGGACATAAATCTGGCTTATAAGTGAGACCTGCCTAAAAATAACAGTGACTGGCATTTGCATGGAGCATTACAGTTCATATTACATTTTTGCATCCATGATCCCATTAAACTTTGCCATAAATCCAGGAGATAGGCAGGGATTCTATCATCATCATTGTTCTTCAAAAATAAACAACTTTGTGACACTTCTCCAGAACTACATACCAAGTAGTAAGAACCAAGATTGTCTAAGTATGCTACAAGATCAAATACTTTCTTCCCCTCACTATTCCCAATGTCTTTTTTTTAAAGGCTAAAATCTTCAAGTAGTACTTTTTAACTCAAGTTTTCTTTGAACTGTTGTTATTAATTTAGTGGAATAAGGATTTGATATTGACTTTCATTCTACTTGAACAATTAGAGTAACTTCCATTTCTTAGAAGCTAACTTAGAAGATCAAAATCATATGTTTGTACTGTTAATTTTGGTAGCATTCCAAATGAGAAATTTTTATTTTAGCAGGACCTTGATATCTCACATCTAATTACTTGGCTCAGTTTATTGAGCAATCCCAAGTCAAGAAACGAAAATAAACACTAGTATATGTGGCTCAGGGTCTCAAAGGTAAAGTGAATCGGCATCAGGCCAATGCAAAGCATCATGCATGCATTTTTAAGGAAGTTCACATTGCATTTATTTATTGCACCTTTTGGGGGGTGGAGGTTTTATGTGGTTTTGTACTCAAATGTCTGTTTTATAGGAGTTTTATAAAATAAAAAAATAGTGATGGAGGTAGATTGATCAATGTGATCAGATATTGGA
This sequence comes from Spermophilus citellus, assembly GCF_964194105.1. Lineage (NCBI taxonomy): Eukaryota > Metazoa > Chordata > Mammalia > Rodentia > Sciuridae > Spermophilus > Spermophilus citellus. The sequence goes on along the minus strand of NC_138187.1, from coordinate 73,140,137 downwards.
CAGAGGAACTTTGTAGTGCCTCCTAAAGAACCTTGTAATAGCAAGTAGATCTACATGATAGCTTATAAACACAGAAACTTATCCAAATAATTTTTCCTGTCTCCTGAAAAAAAATAATTTTGCATTTGGAGATTGTAGATTTTAACTATGGCTTAACTAAGCAACATAATTTTTCTCTACTTTTCAAATTCATCAAAACTATGCCCACAAAACTTGAAAGTTTTCAAATGTGCCCTCAAACAGATAATTTATTCTCTCTGCTTCAAATTATCAGTAACTTGACAAATTAGAATTATTCTAAACTCTTGCCTTAAAAATTGTACTTTTTTTCCTATATGATTTGTAGCCTTCAAGTTGAGACTAATCTGTCTTCAGATGGGGAAACAAGTGCTTAATGATGTTTAAGAACAGAAAAAGACCTTTGTGCTGTTATAACTTCATTTCCTTTTTGATAGACAGTGCACACTGTCTGAATGGGCAACCATACACTTCATTCTGTAGTTTGATTATAGGAGGCAAGGCTTTTGGACATCTTGTTCTCCTTGGCAAGATTTTTTAAAAATCAACTAAAGCCTGAAAAAAGACATTGTGTGGGATGCTTATTTAAAGCTGAGACAGTCCTGGAATGATTAGATGATTAAGAGAACTTGAGCAGTGTACATTTAAGGCAAGAAACAGTTTGCTTGTTTAAAACTACCATCATTTCTAACTACCCTACAAGGTTTTTTCTGTGTCATGTACTATTACATCATCAGAGTTTGAGCCATTTGGCAATGCTATTTCCTCATCAAGCCAAAAAAATTTTTTTCCATTGAATAGCCATCATCAACATTTGATTCTACTCTACATTTCAACTTCAATTTTTTTCCATTAAATCTATAGCTCTTATTTCAGTCATCAAGCCTCTTATAGGATATCTCTTCCTAAGATGTCTATTACCTAATAGTCACTACATTCTTTCAAGATGTTCTATAACATTGTGAGAAAAGAAATTATTTTCTTAATGGGAAATACTTTGTTTATTGAAAGATACACCTAATAAGTTATAATTTTAAGTAGAAAAAAAACTTTTACCCATTTTACAGATTAGTAAGACTGTTTAAAGAAAAAGTAATTTGACTTTAAGGATTCATTGGAGTTTTCAGGTAGAAATTATGTGGTTAACTTTTTTATTTGAAATCTCCCCCCAAAAAGTCTTTTGTCCGTGTGCCTTATAAGTCTAAAATAAAAGAATCTGGAAATAATAGACATTATTATAAAAAAAAGTAAACTTAATATGCTATTCCTTAATTTTTTGTATTCCTTTTATGTGATTTTCCCCCCTGGAATCTGATTAACAGTACTAGTATTTCTTGAGGTAAACTCTTATTTGAAGTTTTTTCTGATATTTGTTTTTTCCAGATAATGGATTCATAGCTGATTCACTTCTAGAAGACGTAATGAAAGCATTGGACCTTGTTTCAGATCCTGAATAGTAAGCTAAATAGGGAGTGTCATTTTGTAAAGTCAAAAAGATTCCATTATATTTTAAACATTATATTTATCTTTTTTAAAAAAGTTAAGCCTACATTATAAAAACTAGCAGTTTATATAAAATAAAGATTTAGAAAGAAATCAAACTAATCTATTATGATAGTAGAGACTTAACATATTTAAAATGAGCTTCCTTTCCCACCTCGTACTGCTGCTTTTTCTGAAGTGCTGAAAATGTCTTTAAGTTTTAAGTACAGGTATTCCATTTAAAGATTTTATTTCTTTTATGGTTTCTGTGAAATAATAAAAGAACCAGCAGGCCTCTAATTTTCAATCTTAAATAAAGATGACTAAATACGTTGACTTTTCTAAATGATTAACTGATCTTAACCCTTTGTGAGTGACTTCAGTATATTTTAGGGTACAGAATTTTAGTATTACTTTTATGTCTTATCTTATTATTCCTCTAAATTTAACAATGTATAAAACATAACTTTCTTCATAGATGTAGGATCTTTAACAAGAAATATTTTCTTGTTGATAATAAAGTAGGTATGTGTATTAGATCTCTCCTAATTTTTCCCTTTTTTCTGCACAATTTTTTCTTCAAGGTTTTTCTGACAGTGAACAAACTTTAGCTTACAGAACAGTAAAAGCAAAAGCAACATGAAACATTAGTATACATAGTTTTTAGAATTTGGCCCTATTTTTAAATAAGTTCAGGTCTGCTTTTTTGGAAATGTGGAATACTTATAAACTAATCACATCTGAATTAATGTTTCAGTCATCTTAAAGCTTTATTTTACCCATTCTCAATAATTAGACAAAATTATTTTAGCTTAGAAGAAATTCAGAGTTGAACTGGTCTGATAAATGATAAAATAGTAAGTAACTGTTTTTCTTCCAGACTGATTTCCACATAGAGACCATCTTGTTTGCCCTGCTCTAATTTACAAAAGAGAACTGAACTCAATCTTGGTTACTGATAGTTCTTAAGATGAGATGATGAAGGAGAAAGGGTCTTTTGTGTTATTTTCAAATTCTTGTATGGATACATGCATATATGTAATTGCCCTTTTTCATCAGAATACATAGTATGCCTTGAATTATAGTCAGTATAGATGATTCAATAAGATTGTTTTCTTAGAAGTAGCTGTAAGACTGGACTAAGTTCTTTCTGTAGTTTGACCTATTCACATAAAATGTGATAGCCCATAATCTAGAATATATTAAAAAGTTAAATATTGTAAATATAAAATGTGCCCATTTATTTCATGCCATAACCTGGCCTTGCTCAGTCCTGCTAAAATATCATGTCCTTTTTGTAGTGTCCTAGAAGAGATACATGGCTGTAGGATGCAAATAGCCTACTCACCATACCACACATAAGATACAGCCTGACCTGAAGTTTACAGGAGACATGGCTACTGCAGTGCACATATGGATTTCTTAAACCTTAAAGCAAAGCTTACCCTTACAGGGATAGCTTAAACTCCCTTTAAGAAAGAAACTCTTTGTCATTGACCCAGACAAAATACCCACATTCCCAGTCAGAAAGTCAAACCCCCTGACTGTATCTGGCCTATGTCATGGGCTGCATCTGCTGCCCATCTCTTAAGAGCTTGAGCCACAGAAGATGTCCAGATTCATTTTGACTTGAATTGAACCTAAGAGGAGAAGTGCCCAGTGAAACCCCAAACACAGTGTTTTACTTGTTATATAACGAGCTAAATTTAACTTGGAATTATAGTTTGAGATAGCTGAGACAATAAAACTTTTCTGAAAAGACCATTTTTGTTTCTTAAAACCTTCCAGATTTCAGTCCATTTTAACATATCGTCTTTCTAGTCATACATAACACTTTTTAATAACTTTGACTTCACCTAAATGGCAAACATTATATAGAGTTCTATTTTCTTTAGACTACTGCTGGGCCAATAAAGTACTTGCCACTTACTCTAATTCACTATACTTCAGCTCTTTGGTGGTTATCTTTCCTCTTCAACCTTCAAGTAAGCATTTTAAGACTATCTCAGTTAGATCCCGAAAATAACCTTTTTTACAAAACATTTTTGATTATCTGATGTACTACTGCCTTTTGACATGTTTTTCTTCTTAGGCTGTACGTGAACTTTTTTTTTTTTTTAAAGTTAGATGCTTCATTTCGTTGTTAAATTCAGGCTTACCTGTGAAGCAAAGAAAATTTGCCTTTGGGAGTTAACAAGACTGAGTTTTTAAGCCTTAGTTTTTAAATTACCTAATAAGGAACAAAAATATTCCAAAGTCATCATCATAATTTAAATTTTAAATAGTAACAGATTACTCTGGTTTAAAAATAACAAAGTTTTGGCAAATTAAATGTCATTCCTGTGTATTTGTCATTAAGATTCTAAAAAGAACAACTTTTAGAATCTTTGGCAGTCAAATGTGTTATAGTACCAGTAATTTAATCATAAAAGAAAAAAAATAAGACCTTCCTCCTTTGGTATTCATTGTTTTCCTTTTTTCTCCTATAGTATAAATCTCATGAAGAATAAATTAGATCCAGAAGGATTAGGAATCATATTGTTGGGTCCATTTCTTCAAGAATTTTTTCCTGATCAGGTAACATAGTTGAAGAAATACATTTATTTTTTTGTTCTGTTGGAGGGGCATCATCTGTCATGGTTTGGGTATTTTTTCCTACTTCTTTAAAATGTCCTAAGGTGTATATAAGAGACTGAGAATGCTCTGTTATGTAAAGAACTTCCCCATGCAGAGAGGTCAGAGCCCTGTGTACCAATACATTAATGCAGAGCTTGGCGGGTCCGTGTATGCTGGTGCAGTGCCGCATTGCCCGGGGTATACACATGTGCCAGTAGTGATGGCTGCTTGGAGCAGGGAAGGTGACAAAGGATACTGCAGTCACCGATATTTATACATAACCATACTGTTTTTTCTACAAGGATAAAATTCAAAAGTATATGGAATAAAAAAAATCCTCCATTCCCTCTCATCCCCATGTTCATTCTCATGTGTAACTATTGTTATGTGTAACTGTTGTTACTAGATTAGTATTTATCTTCTAAGAATTTTGTAAATACGGAGAAATGAGGGTAAAGGTGCCTATAGTTAGTAGGAGCCACTACTAGTTAACCTAAATTCCAGGAGAATCTCAGTTGAATTGAAGAAAAGGTGGTGTTTTGTTTCAGTAGAGCTGTGCTTTTTCATACTGGCACATGTCTTCTGTAGAATGTTGATAGTCGCTCAGTTATTTAGAATATAAGCCTGTCACAAAACCCTTGAGTTTTGTCTGTGTCACTGGCAAGCTAATTCTATATCCTATGTTGTCTTCTTTTTTTTTTTTTTTTTTTTTCCTTTTTGGAAATTTATTTGCCTTTTATAGCTTCTCAAGATTTCCCTGCTCTTCTTGACGCATGGACCCCTCCCTCCATCTTCAGAGCCTGCAGCATTGTGGGGAGGTTTTTGACAATAAACTAATAACACACTATGACAATCTCTAATCTCCAAAACTCATGGCACATGCTTCATTAATGGCTTCTTTTTTTTAATTTTTTTATTGATTATTTAAAGCATTACATAGCTCATGATATATCATCTTTCATACATTTGACTCAAATTGTGTTTTGAACTCCCATTTTCACCCCAAATACAGATTGCAGAATCACATCTGTTACCTATTCACATTTTTACATAATGCCATATTAGTGACTGTTGTATTCTGCTACCTTTCCTATCCCCTACTATCCCCCCTCCCCTCCCCTCCCCTCCCATCTTCCCTCTCTACCTCCCCTGCTGTTGTTCAGTTCTCTCCCTTTTTTCCCCTCCCCCTTGCCCCTCTTAACCTCTTATAATTTTATGTATCATTGAAGGTCTCCTACTATTTCCATGTGCTTTCCCTTCTCTCTCCGTTTCTCTCCCCCCATTCGTCTTTGTTTACTGTAGTCTTTTCCTCATGCTCTTCCTTCCTGTTCTGTTCTTAGTTGTTCTCTTTATATCAAAGCAGACATTTGGCATTTGTTTTTTAGGGCTTGGCTAGCTTCGCTTAGCATAATCTGCTCTAATGCCATCCATTTCCCTGCAAATTCGGGCTACGATCTACATATTGTGGGGTCTGGCTCCAAATTCCTTAATAGGACACCCATAGCCCAAGAGTTAACAACAAGAATAAACAAATGGGACTTACTTAAACTAAAAAGTTTTTTCTCAGCAAGAGAAACAATAAAAGAGGTAAATAGAGAGCCTACATCCTGGGAACAAATTTTTACCCCCCACACCTCCGATAGAGCCCTAATATCCAGAATGTACAAAGAACTCAAAAAATTAAACAACAAGATAACAAATAACCCAATTAACAAATGGGCCAAGGACCTGAACAGACACTTCTCAGAGGAGGACATACAATCAATCAACAAGTACATAAAAAAATGCTCACCATCTCTAGCAATCAGAGAAATGCAAATCAAAACCACCCTAAGATACCATCTCACTCCAGTAAGATTGGCAGCCATTATGAAGTCAAACAACAATAAGTGTTGGCGGGGATGTGGGGAAAAGGGTACACTTGTACACTGCTGGTGGGGCTGCAAAATGGTGAGGCCAATTTGGAAAGCAGTATGGAGATTCCTGGGAAAGCTGGGAATGGATCCACCATTTCACCCAGCTATCGCACTTCTCGGACTATTCCCTGAGGACCTTAAAAAAGCGCTCTATAGGGATACGGCTGCATCAATGATTATAGCGGCACAATTCACAATAGCTAGACTGTGGAACCAATCTAGATGCCCCTCAATAGATGAATGGATAAAAAAAACTATGTTGTCTTCTTATCTAAGAATTTTACTACTGAGCTGAACTACTTAAATAGTTACATGGTGGTCATTTTATCAGACAACATGTTGTAAATTGAAATTCATTGTTTCAGTTGAAATGCCAATTTCTATTCTACCTCTATCATAAAAGAAATGTATTAGTACCAGTAATTTAATCATAAAAGAAAAAAATAAGACCTTTTCTACAAGTAGAAAAACTGTAAAAATGAAAAAATGGTTGAAAGAAATTTGTAAGATATAATTATTAAATTTTAAGATGGTTATTATTTTCGTAGTGTTTTTTATGAATTAAAAGTTAAGCTTTCAAATGATATTTTTTGGAATGAAACCCATAACTCAATATTGTAGACTAAATTGGAAGCATATCAGTGCATTGTATAAGTGTTGTCTGTGCAAGCGTGATACCACTGTTCTTCCATATTGATTGAAAGGAACAACTTATTACAAAGAGGAAAAGTAGGGAAATATTTTAGTTAAGTATTTTTGTGTTATAAAATAATACATGCACATAGCTAAGCATAAGTGAAGAAGAGCTTATAGTGAAAATTTATACTTCCTTCTTCCCAATCTCTTCTCCAGAAGCACCTGTTGCAGCTTTTTGGTTTTCTGGGAATTGCTCCATTTAAGTTCTTTGCTTTGTCGAATGATTCCCCAATGAAAGGATGAGCATTTAAGAAACTTTGATTTTATGTTCATTGCTTGATAAAACGATATAAAGTTTTACAGATTGCTTGATAAAATGATATAAAGTTTTAATAGTAATTTATTTATATAGGGCTCCAGTGGTCCAGAATCTTTTACTGTCTACCACTACAATGGATTGAAGCAATCAAATTATAATGAAAAGGTAAGATAATTCACATAGCAATTTGTCTTCAACTGGGTTGATGAAATAAGTACATATGTATATAGCACCGTCAGATTCCCATAAAGTTGTTACCTAAAGTTATTCCAGGAGTCTCTTTACTATCAAAACATATTTTAGAATTGGTCATACCGATTTGTTCAACATGATATGGTACATTGAAGATCTAAATTGGAGCAATATTTCACTGTGACAAAATAACTGCATCTACATGCATAGTGTTACCCTTGGCTTTGTACATATTTCTAAATTGGCATTATGGTTAGTATAGTGAATGTCATTACAGATGCATTTAAATGCAGAAGGAGGTGACAATAGAATTTAAGAAAACTATTTTAAAGGATTAAAATAACCACAATGTCTAGCATTTATTGAGCATTTATCAGGAATTATAGGAAGTATTCTGTTTATACCCATTTTATAGAAGAGAGAACTGAAGCACAGGTAAGCAACCTTGTCAGAGGTCAAACAGCCAGAAAGTGGCAGAGCTGGGATTGAAACTTAAGGAATCTAGCCCAGAACATGCCCTCTTCCCCATTATGTTTGCTCTTTTCCTTGTAACTCAAAGGCATGAAGGTGACTCACGTGTTCTAAGCAAAAGTTTTGTCTCACCACTTCACTGTTTTGATGAAATACCACTCTGTGTACACATGTAATGTCTATTATGTTTGTATTTATTCAATAAACAGTTGTGGTAAATAAAGCTAATATTAGAAGGAATAATCCCTAACATGCCTTTTTAATGTGATCTATGCATGCTGGTTTTATAACTATTTAAATTGGAAATGGCAACAGAAAATAGATTATAATATAAATACATAATTTTGGTTAAATCTAAAATACTAAAATTTACTTTTATTTTCATAATATAAAAGGAAAGTTCCATTAGATCCAAAATATTTTCACAAAAATAATTAATTGATACTTATAGCAGAAAATACAAATTGTCAATAAGAAAACTTGGATGTTATTTCTTAATGTGTGTTAATGAGTGCTTCATCTGGACTTTGAAGTTTTGCATAGCTTTGAAATAGAGGTGCTTTATAGTCACTAGTTATTCACCTACACAGTTCCTGCAAGGTAGTCAAATATTATCCATATTTTACAGATAAGACAGGGAGATTAAGTGACTCACCCAGGGTCACACAGCAAGTCATTGACAGAGCAGGGATTGGAACTGAGTTCCTGATTCCCAATCCTGTCCTTGGTCTGCTTGGCCACGCTACCTGTGTATAGTAAGTTTTCAAATTATGCTTGTGCGAAGTGTCTGGCATACTAACAAAGATCAGAAATCAAAACAGGGTATATTAACATGACAGTAGTATATAGCAACTATAAAGCAAAGCATAATGTGTCATTAAGTTGCAGAAGTATAATGTTACGCAGTTACTTGGGAGCTAGTGAGGTGTATTAAAAACATCTGAAGGAAACAGGGAAGGGGACTCCTATGCCTGATCCTCCAAATAACAAAAGCTAGTTGAGGTCTCCAGAAGTGGGCCACAGTACTCTGTCCAGGCCCTTCTGCTCCATGTTATGAGCAAGTGAAGTTCTTTGTGAAAATAAGTCTTACTTGTCAAATATTATAACTTGAGAGTTACATTCCTTGCAGAGAACTCCTCAGGAAAAGACTCTTTTGCTTTGGGGAATTGAAAAGTGAGAGTTGTAGTTTTAATAGTAAGTTTATTTCATCAACACTAGAAACAAACTTACATATTAACCAAAATAAGATTTAAAAAAAAAATTTCACACTAGAAAATGTCTTTAGAACTTCCTAAAAAAAAAAATTAGATATATGAAACCAAATTATCTGGCCTAGCAATACTTTAGATGTAGAAATAATGTGTCTTTTAGGGAACTATCATTTAAGGCTGATATTTGACTCCTTAGTCAAATAAGTTTTTTATATTGAAAGAACATTATTATATAATCATGTGTATCCACCAATGAATATGTAAAAGTCATTATATATACTTTAGAAGAAGGCAATTTATATATTCCTATTAAATTATATAGTTAGAATTTCTGTTGGTACAGAAAATAAATAAATGACCATTGCTTTCATGTACCCAGAGAACCCTTTGTAAAGAGTTAGGGTTTCCACTGGTGCAATATGTCATAAAACATTTTATGTATTTTATTTGAAATGGAAGAAATAAGAATACAATTTTTCTAGTATTTAGTGACCATTTTTATATGCAGTGGCAATGATCACATAGAACATAAGTGCTGGCTAGTTTGATTTATCAGCCTCTTCCTACTATTTGATTGTACTGCATGAAAAATCATGGAGAAAAATTTTAAAAAGATGTCAGAACAAAGTACATTCATGAGCTGAATTTTGGCAATACTTAATAATAAATTTAATTTCCAAACATGCAAATTGTCTTCAGCTCTGGAAATTCAGTCTTTAGATTGAAAGGAGCAAATGGAAGTCCTCCTTAGAATGGATAGCTATATTTCTGTTATGGCTTTCCATTTCATGAGATTGGCATGAGTGTCCGAGTGCCTCAATATTACAATAATAGAAGTGATGTAAATGAGTATAGTAATTGAAATTTTCTTTAAATAATTATTTAAAGGATGATTTTCTTCTTATTAAAAACAGTCTGTATGTATCTTGTGATTCACATATACTTTATTCTAAACATCATCAGGTCAGCTAGCAATTAAAATCTATATCACTATCTCTTTGCAAATTTATTTTCATATTAATTAAGCAAATATTCTTACTCATAATTTCTATCAAAATAGATGAGAAGTTCCACATAAAACCCTATATAATAACTTGCTAGCCTATAAAAATGGTCTCACAAAAGAATTTACTAAGAATATTGATTGAGCTTGGTGGCTTTTTCTTTTTTCAATAGGTAATGTATGTAGAAGGAACTGCAGTCATTATGGGTTTTGAAGATCCCATGCTACAAACAGATGACACACCTATTAAACGCTGTCTCCAAACCAAATGGCCATACATTGAGTTACTCTGGACCACAGATCGCTCTCCTTCACTAAACTGATTTCCCTAAGTATTTGTAAGGAAGATTGTAATAACAGATGTTGATAGAGGGATTTATGACTGGCAATAGGCTAAACACTGGTATCATTGATTAACTGTAAATAACAATTAAAAACACATTTTTGTGTTTAAGATGTTTTATTTGTTTTAAAGGTTTACCTTAAAGCTTATCCTATTTTAACCCTTTGTGTTGAAATTTACTAGCAAAATTAAGCTTTAATCAAAGTTCATCACTTTTGCAATAAGAAAAGTATCAAAATCACTATGTATAAACTTTTGGGTTTTATTTCATTCAGGCACATTTTATCATTTGATTGATTCTGGCTTATATATCAGCTTCCACACTGAAATGCAGAAATTAATTTTTTCTTTTTGAAAATCTTTTCAATGAGAAATTCTGATAAATAACAATTTATCAGTTCAGATCCTTTGATAATTGGCTTAACTCTGGCATGTTTACAAAATGTAGAAACTATCTGAAAACTTCCCACTTATTCACAGGTGTCTAGGGGATGTATTTTTTAAACTGATAGAAAAGAGAATGAAAGAGAATGATAGTCTTAACACTGTTAACTTTCACTGTGTTGCCAAATGCTTTTCCAAATTTGTTACAACAGCCCTGTAAGCCAGCTTTCTTGTATATTTATAAATGTGATAAATGCATGAGAACATCTGTTACTACATTAGTATATTCCATTATTTATTATGATCCTAGTTGATAGCCTAAATAAAAACTTTTTTCTTTAACTCTATCCTTGCATTCTTACATTAGTGACAAATAAATACTTTTAAATGTTTCTGTCTAGACACCCTGAAAAACACAGCATCCAAAACTTTTCTAATGAACCAAACCTTACCTAAGAGCTCCACTAACACACACAGCTAGAAGCACAGAGCCTGGGTGGCAGCCATCTAAATCAGTGAGCAAAGATGCAGAAGCCTTATCCTGTTTACTTGAGAGAGATTTGCTTTATTCTAATAGTTTGCTCCACAGAAGTTTGAAACCTGAACAGCCAGAGCTGGTTCTGCCTTCACTTGTGAAACAGTCAACCATTTAGTATTCTCTTATATATTTTGGAGCTGAACTTTACCTTCAACAGCATACTTCCTGTGTGAATCTGGGGTTTTATTTTGTTTTTGTACAAACAGTTATAATATAATAAGTAAATTTTAGCACAAGAAAAAAAAGTGGCATGAGATATTTATGTATAACTTGGTAACATTTTGTTTCAGAATTATGACACAATACTAGCTACTAGAATTCCAGTTAAAAATATTTTTTAAAATATTTTGGCTGAATCTTGGCTGCCTCAGAAGTAATATATGCATACACACACACACACACACACACACACACACACACACACACTGTTTGAATTAATTTCTCTAACTCTAGCCTTAAATTCCATAAGGATTATGAAAAAAAACAGATTCTCTCATAATCATCTACCCTACAAAGTAGTGGGATGCTCTCACTGTGCTATGCAACAAATCATTCCAAAACTTTATGGCATAAGACAATCCTTGTATTAGTTTCACGGATTTTGTCACTTAGAAGTTCAAGTGGCACAGTGGGGGGATGGCTTGCCTGCTTCTCTGTCTGGAAGCTCAGCTGAGACACTCAGTGGCCAGGGGCTAGAATCATGTGGCAATGTCTTTACACATATGACAGGCATGACTGGGACCTTTGCTTGATATTATTGACAGATGTAGACACACTGTCAAACAACTATAGGTATTTTTTTTAACACATGAGGGCCACTTACCAAAATAGATTAAGCAAGTCTAGAAAATGCTATGTAGAAATTAAGTAACACTTCTGAACAGCCCAGAGGCAAAAGAAAACTTGCAATGGGAATTATAATATCCCTTTTCCTGAATGATAATGAAAATGACCTAATAAAATTAGTTAAAGCAATGCTTACACAAAAATAGTTTTTAAATAAGTATATTAGAAAAGTAGAAAGGTTTGCAAATTGGAAATCTAAGCTTGTATCTCAACAATACACACAAAGAAAATAAAAGGGTATAAATAAGGTAAAAGAAATATCCACAAGTAGAAGAATGAATTTCGGGCTGGGGTAGCTCAGTGGTAGAGTGCTTGCCTAGCACATCCTCAGCATTACATAAAAATTTTAAAAAGTAAAGATATTGTATCCATCTACAACTTGAAAAATTGTTTTTAAATAATTTGGACCCCTACCCTCACCTTATGCAAAAATTAGCTTCCAATGATTATGTATTGAATTTTAAGAAGACTCTAAAATGAATAGAAAACAGGAGTGAATCTTTGACACATGCCAAAACGTAGATGAACCTCAAAACATGCTAAGTTAAAGGAGTTAGTCATAAGGGACTACATTTATAATTCCATTTTTGTGAAATCTCCAGATTAGGCAAGACTGAGACTTAAATGCATTAGCAGGAGCTGGGATGGGGATGGAGAAGGATAACAGGATTGGGGAACGACTGCTAGTGTGTACGGAGTTTATTTCGGAGTAATGAAATAACCTAATATTAAACCATGGTTGTTGAGAGCCTAAGATGTTGAGAGCCACAGCCGAAGGGGCCCCAGCAAACTTCCAGCTGCCAGCTGATGATTGGCTCACAGCGGCCCCAGCAAACTTCTAGCTGCCAACTGATTGGCTCCTCTGCAATGATGCTCATTGGGCTGTTTCCCCGCCCTTTCAGACCACGGAGCTGCTCATTGGGGGACCTTTTTTGGCTCTGCCCACGCAACTCAGCCAATCAGCCTCAAGAACAGGAGGAGTGGGGGAGGTTGAGAGGCTTGTGGGAAGCCGGTGGTGGCAGTTGGGCTCTGAAGGTTTTTCCTGAGGAGCTGTGTGGTTGGTGTGTATGTTCTAAAAATAAAGTTCGTTTCTTTTGACAAGTGGCTCCTGAATTGTGCCCAGCCAGACTGCGGCATTTGGTGGCCCGTACGGGGAATGACTGAGGGTAAGTGATAAGGTAAACTGCTCGCCCTGAGGGCAGAGCGAGAGGATGGGTAGCCATTTTAAGATTCTCCTTTTGTTTTGCTTCACTTTTGTTTTAAGTTGCCTGTCCCTGGAGATATATAAGATGGAAGAAAAACCACTCACATCTGAGGAACAGATAGGGAGAAAGGAAGGATGGACATTTCAGGAGGATAGAAAGGCTATAATGATTTTTTGTTGTTCCAATTTTGTTTCACTCTGTTTCAGTTTTGTTTGGCGTTACCTTCTTGGGTTGTATTATAGTTATAGTAGAAATATTCAAGTAAAAGAGAAGGTCTCTCGAACTAGTCAGAGAAAGAAAGTGTAGAGCAGAAAAAGCTATCAGGGGGAAAGTTACAACAGGAGACTGCTACTAACACCTTTCTATCACCAGAGGGCATAAGTGTCCAACCAACAGTGCCACCTCTATAGGAGACTGCTGCTAACACCTTTCTATCACCAGAGGACGTAAGTGTCCAACTAACAAGGCCACCTCCATATGCTGGGAGGCCCCCAACCCCCACAGTTGATAGTTGGGATCCTGAGACAGGATCTCAAATATTAACATGCCCTGTATTTGAGGCAGGAGGGCAGCAAATTCACAATGCTTTAAATTTCAAAACAGTGGAGCAGCTAAAAGAGGCTGTAACAACCTATGGTCCTCAAGCACCCTTCATTGTAAGCATGGCCGAATCCATTAACAACTTGAACATGACGCCAGCAGATTGAGCTAATATGTGTAAAGCTGTGCTAAATGGAGGACAACACCTGTTATGGAAGGTTGCCAGTGAGGAATTTTGCAAGGAGACGGCTAGGCAAAATGCAGCAGCTGGTTATCCTCAGAGAAATCTAGATATGTTGTTAGGAAAGGGACCTTATGAGGATCAGCAGCAACAAATTGCATATGATCCTGGCGTATATGCACAAATTGCTACAGATGCGGTTAAGGCATGGAAGACTTTACAAGGACATGGAGGTTCACAAGGTCAATTATCTAAGGTAATACAAGGAGCTAATGAACCTTAACGCTGAATTTGTGGATAGGCTTATTCAAACAGCTACCAGAGTTTTGGGGAATACAGAACAAGCAATGCCATTAATAAAACAACTGGCTTATGAGCAAGCGAATCGTTGGTGCAGAAAAGTCATTAGACCATGGAAACATGAAGATTTAAACACATATTAAATTATGTAGAGACATTAATGAACAAGAGCAAGTCGTGGCAGCTGCAGTAAAACAGGCTTTAGATGCCAGGCCAAGAACATGGTACAATTGTGAACAAACAGGACATTTTAAAAGGAATTGCCCCATAGGAGGAGGGTTTAACAAAACTAGGTATCAAAGGAGTAGAATACCGGGTATTTGCCCATGATGTTGCCGTACAGGGAGACATTGGGCTAATGAATGCCATTCTCAAACCACCATAGAAGGTACTCCATTATCAAAAAATGAACAAGGACCAGGTGTTTTCCACAATATCGTGGAGAAAGGCATCGGGCTCCATTGCCATAAAATGGACAAGGGGGCCCAATGCTCCGGGGCCCAAGACCACAAATATACGGAGCACTGGAGGAACCCAACAACCACATCAGGGTAGTGCCTAGGACACATTGTCCATTAGATCCCTCATCAAACAAACCAGAGGGAGCGCAGGGTTGGACATCTGCGCCTCCGCCAAATCAGTACTAACTCCAGAGATGGGAGTTCAAATCATTCCCACAGAGGTAAAAGGACCTCTTCCCAAAGGAACAGTAGGCTTATTATTGGGACGCAGCTCTTCTACTCTAAAAGGACTTATGATAAGTCCTGGGTTAATTGATCCTGATTATGAAGGTGAAATAAAAATTATAGCCAGTTCTCCAAAGGGTATATCAGTAATTTCACCAGGAGATAGAATAGCACAGTTACTAATAATACCCAGCCTACATGATAAATTTTCCAGTCGTACTGTAGAAAGAGGTTCCAAGGGATTAGGCTCCACAGGTGTAGATTGGGCTATGCTTTCTTTAAATTTAAATTCTCGCCCCATGCTAAAACTAAATATGCAAGGACATGAATTTAATGGGCTACTGGATACAGGTGCAGACCTTAGCATCATCTCTCATCAAGAATGGCCAAACCATTGGCCATTACAACAAGCCACTCAAACACTTTGAGGCCTAGGAGTGGCGACTAATCCCCATAGAAGTGCAATGGTATTAGATTGGAAGGATCCTGAAGGATGTGAAGGAACTATACAGCCATATGTATTGGATCGTCTTCCCGTAAATTTATGGGGATGAGATGTCCTAGATCAATTAGGTTTGACATTAACAAATAACATCACCAAAATGCACCCACTATTATGACTAGACAAGGTTTTAGGAAAGGAAAAAGATTAGGAGAACAACAACAAGGTATAGCAGCACCAATGCAAATAGATCAAGGAATGGACAGACATGGGTTGGATTTTCAGAAAGGGCCACTGAGACAATAAAAATTACTTGGAAATCAGAAAGACCAGTATGGGTTCCTCAGTGGCCCCTGACTAAAGAAAAGATACAAGCAGCCCATGACCTGGTCAAACAACAATTAGCAGAAGGACATATACAACCTGCTGTATCTCCCCATAATACTCCCATTTTTGTCATCAAAAATAAATCTGGTAAATGGAGATTATTGCAAGATTTAAGAGACATTAATAATGAGATGGTTATTATGGGACCTGCTCAATCGGGGATTCCTCAATTGTCTGCTTTGCCAAAAACCTGGTATGTTTTAGTTATTGATATTAAAGATTGTTTTTTTTTTCAATTCCAATTCATCCTGAGGATAGTCCATGTTTTGCATTTACGATCCCTGCACTGAATCATGAAGGTCCTGATCAGAGATGTGAATGGAAAGTACTCCCTCAAGGGATGGCTAACAGCCCAACTATGTGTCAAATTTATGTTAACAAAGTAATCCAGCCACTTAGAAATCAAAATCCTGAACTACAAATATTTCACTATATGGATGATGTATTATTAGCACATAAAGATAAAAACACATTGCTAGAATGTTATGCCACACTTACAAACTTATTAAAAAATTATAATCTAGAGATAGCAATAGATAAAGTACAATTAAACTTTCCAATTAATTATTTAGGAGTTCTATTATCCTCAACCATGGTCCGTCCACCAAAAATTCAAATACGAGTAGATCAACTCAAATCACTTAACGCCTTTCAAAAGTTATTAGGAGACATAAATTGGATAAGGCCTTATCTAGGTATACCAACAGGAGATTTGGGACATTTATTTGATATCCTAAAAGGTCCATCAGATCCCAGTTCACCCCAATGTTAATGCCTAAAGCAAGAAAGGCATTAAAAATCATTGAAACATATATGGAAAATATGCATTTGGATAGAATTGATATAAGTTTGCCTTTATTATTTATTGTACTACCAACAAAAAATATTCCTACAGGAGTATCTTGGCAAGAAGGTCCATTATTATGGATACATTTATCTTATTCTCCTAACACTATTCTTACTAGGTATCCTGAGGCTGTAGGACAATTAATACTCAAAGGAATAAAAGCAGCAAAGGGAGTGTTTGGAATTTCTCCCAATAAAATTATTACTCTGTATACTATGAATCAAATTGATGAGTTAGCTACTGAGTTAAATACTTGGGCAATAATCATGTGCAAATCTAATGTTTCATTTGATAACCACTTACCATCTAATCCTTTATTGTCTTTTTGGTCATCGCATCCTATAATTTTTCCAAAAATGACAAGAAAAACACCTATCATGAATGCTCCAAATATATTCACTGATGGGTCAAATAATGGTACAGCAGCAATAGTTATACCTGATCAAACTTTTACATTTTTAGTACCCAAACAATCAGCTCAAAAGGTAGAGCTTAATGCAGTATTACAAGCTTTTGTGATGTTTAAAGATTCTGTATTTAATTTATTTTCCGATAGTCAGTATATAGTTAATGCTATAGTATCCCTTGAAGATGCTGGTAGGATTTCCCCTTCCTCTACTGTTTTCTCTTTGCTTTCCACTATACAAAGTCTAATCTGGGACAGAAAAGATCCGTTCTTTATAGGACATATCAGGGCACATACAGGATTGCCTGGAGCCCTTAGTTTGGGCAATGATTTAGCAGATAAAACTACACATGACATACATATTTTCTCTACACTAGAAGAAGCTACAAATTTTCATAAAAAGTTCCATGTCAATGCTAATACTTTACAAAAGTGTTTTAAAATAACTAAGGAACAAGCTAGACAAATAATAAAACAATGTCAAAATTGTGTGACCATTTTACCACAAGTTAATCTTGGAGTCAATCCTAGAGGACTGATACCTAACCATATTTGGCAGATGGATGTCACACACTTGCCAGAATTTGGAAAATTAAAATATCTGCATGTTACAGTTGATACTTCTTCTGGGTTTTTGATGGGCTCCCTTCATGCCGGAGAAAAAACTAAAGATATTATAGCTCATTGCTTACAAAATTTTGCCACTGTGGGCGTTCCAAAACAGCTAAAAACAGATAATGGTCCTGGTTATACTTCTACCTCTTTTAAACAATTTTGCTCATCATTTGGCATTACTCATATAACAGGAATCCCATACAATCCACAGGGACAAGGCATAGTTGAAAGAGCTCATCAAACTATTAAAATGTACTTATTGAAGCAAAAAGAAGGAATTGGGAAGGGGTATATATTCCCCAAAGATAAACTTAAAATAACCCTTTTTACTCTAAACTTTTTAAATTTGGATTCATCAGGGCTTAGTGCTGCAGAAAGTTATATGTGTCCAAAAAATGTACATAAGCCCAAGGTACTTTGGAAGGATATTCTACCAGGACAATGGAAAGGTCCTGACCCAGTAATTGTCTGGAGTCGGGGGTCTGTTTGTGTGTTTCCACAGGGAGAACAGCAGCTGATTTGGATTCCAGAGAGATTAACTAAGGTCCTGACCCAGTGATTGTCTGGAGCCGGGGGTCTGTTTATGTGTTTCCATAGGGAGAACAGCAGCCGATTTGTATTCCAGAAAGATTAACTAAAGCAATTTCCACAGACCAAAAAGAAGATGATTTGGCTCAAATCCATAACAACTGATATTCAAAACTCCAGTTTGGCTATTCTTACATCTGTGACAGAACCAGGATGCTTTTTTCACTATCTATTTTATTATTACCCTTTCCCACATCATGAAGTTCTATTTTGTTTTTTGAGCTCATACAGACCTAGGTTAATGTTTTGCTGATCAGTTCTATTTTTTGACTAAAGAGTTTTTAAACATTGCAATGGAGATTTCACCTGTAAAAAGTTATAAGGCCTTTACTATTATGTTATGTGTTGTGTGCACACTTGTGTTTTATGTTGTATGTTTGTATGTACATACATATGTCCATATATCATATATGATGAGCGCTCATGAAAAAATGGATCCAAATATTTTTTTTATTCACGTGATTTAAATAGTTTAATTTAAATTGGGTAAACAGCTGTTGAGGATTATTTTAATATGTGAACAAAAAAGGAGGTTAACAGATCTGTTTGTTTACTTTCACCTTTCCTTTTCATTATATTTAATAATTCTGTTCAAGATAATGTAAATTGTTAAGAAAATTGTTTTCTTTTAGTGCCTTCTGGAATGTTACATAATTTTTTATTTAGCCATTATAGCCAGAATTCCTATCTTCATCCCAGTGCCGGTGAAGACAAAGATAAAACCAATCTACAGCTTCTGCAATAGCCATCACTGAACTGCTTGCAGAACTTGCCTGGACTATGTATCACTTGTATGCATTGTGAACTCACTTGTATGCGTTGTGAACTATCTGTTGGTGCAGCGACTTGTGGTAGTGTTGGGGTATTTTTGCTGATGGTGTCATCAGTGGTTCAATTTTTCCAAAAGGAGCCGTCAATTGGCTTGGTGTATCTTCCTCCCTTCTGCTTGTCATGGTCGTTCAGCTAAAATTTGGAGGCCAACAGAGGTGAGGCAAAGAACCTCACCCCCCCTCTGGTACAAATACCTATCCACAGGTGTGACTGTATGCTGGACCGGTAGTCGATGATGGGTAAGATCCAATTGCAATGGTACCAACCTAAGACAGGAGGCTGACGCCTTGAGGTCAGCTCATCCGATAACAGGTAAGGACCATATGTACTATTGGACAACCTAAGGCAGGCACGGTCCCTAGGCCACGTTTGTGGATTAAACAGAGAGGGGGAGATGTTGAGAGCCACAGCCGAAGGGGCCCCAGCAAACTTCCAGCTGCCAGCTGATGATTGGCTCACAGCGGCCCCAGCAAACTTCTAGCTGCCAACTGATTGGCTCCTCTGCAATGATGCTCATTGGGCTGTTTCCCCGCCCTTTCAGACCATGGAGCTGCTCATTGGGGGACTTTTTTTGGCTCTGCCCACGCGACCCAGCCAATTGGCCTCAAGAGCAGGAGGAGTGGGGGAGGTTGAGAGGCTTGTGGGAAGCCGGTGGTGGCAGTTGGGCTCTGAAGGTTTTTCCTGAGGAGCTGTGTGGTTTGGTGTGTGTGTTCTAAAAATAAAGTTCGTTTCTTTTGACAAGTGGCTCCTGAATTGTGCCCAGCCAGACTGCGGCACATGGTGATGGTTGGTAAACCAACTGAACTGTAGGCTAAAAGAACAACCAGTGAAATAGAAAGCAGATCTATAGGGGGAAAGCGCTCAGCAAATCCAATAGTTCCCTGAAAAAATAAAAGTGCTACACCTAAGAAGACAGATCAAGAAAAAAAAAAAAAAAAGACAATGCAGAAAAGGGGGAACATAAATTCTCTAGATATTAATAAATTGTGGAAGGAAATTATGAGCTGTATTATGCCAATGGATTTAAAAACTTAGATCAAATGGACTATTTATTTTAAAAATAACATAGCAGTGACACATGAAGAAAATCCCATATTCATTAAATTTAGTAAGAATCTTCCTGAAAAATTCTTGGCCTAGATGGCTTCACTGGCAAATGCTTCCCAACACTTAAGGAAAAAGTATCAATTTTTAAAAAATTCTTCCAAGAAATAAAAAAAATACAACACCATTCAATTTATGACTCCAGAATGACCTTGATTCAATACTAAAACCCAATGAACAAGAAGGAAATATTATAGATAAATATTTCCCATGATCATGGGGACAAAAATCCTGTACATATTTGAAACACATGAATAAATTATACATGTGTGGTTTTCACATTAACAGAATAAAGGAGAAAATGATTATTTCAATAGAGCATAGAAAGCATTTGATTTATCAGAGGGGAACTTCTTATGTAAAGAACATTTACAAAAAAATTATTCTTAATGGTGAAATAGTAAACACTTTCTACCCAAGTTCAAGAGACAATATGATCTTTCACCTCTTCTGTATAGTATTGTCCCACACAGGTCCTAGCCATTGTAATAAAGCAATAAAATAAGTACAAAGCAATTAAAAAGTTAAAATATGGTTCATAGATAATACACAAAATACTCTGTAGAAACATTTAGAATTCTTAAGTTAATGTAGCCAGTTGCTGGATACAAAACAAAAGCACATTTTTATAGACATACCATAGGTAATTAGAAAATTTTGTTTGGAAAATCATTTCCAATTGCATCAAAAAATACCAGATACCTAACAAGAAATCCAGTCAAAGAAATGCACATTTCTATGCTGAAAACTAGAAACATTGCTAAAAGATGAAGCAATAAACAAATGGAGGGACAGAGCATGCTCATAAATTCAAAGACAATTAGTCAAATCTTCCCAGATTAAGATCAAATTCAGTGAAATTCTAAACAACATCTCTCACAAGTTTTTGTTTAATTTATAGAATTTTATAAACTGATTACTTTATATGGCAAAAAGGGAGATTGAAAGTAGCCAACATTAACTGAATGTAGAAAAACTAATTTGGAGGATTTAATTATCAAATTTCAAAATGCTTTATAAAACTACAATAATTAGATGTGGTAGTGGACTGAACAAATCACTGGAACAAAATGCAGGTTAAGTATTCCTTATATGAAATTCTTAGAATAAGGAGTGTTTCAGATTTGGGATTTTTTCAGATATTTTAGTATTTTTATATACATAATGATATATTATCTTGGGAATGGAACCCTAGCCTAAATAAAATTCATTGTATTTCATATATACCTTATAGCTAAAGGTAGTTTTAAATAATTTTGTGGTATAGAATTTGGTGCTCAAAAAGTTTAAGATTTTTGAGCATTTTGGATCTCTTTTTCAAATTAGGGATGTTCAATCTGTAGTTCTAAAACAGTCTCAAATACAGCTGGATTCTCTTTAAAAAATGGTTCAACAGTTAAATAGAAAAATGTTCTAGTTAATAAGTAGTGTTTATTGGTTAGTGTTTATTTGAAAGTTATACTTAATCCCTACCTCACTTCATACACAAAAATTAATTTAAAATGGAAAATGGACCTACAATGAATTTATAAAACTAAACTTCTAGGGATGAACACAGGATAATATTTTTATGACTTTGCAGGAGTCAAAGATAGCTTTAAAAGAAAACATATAAGATTCATTTAAAGATTGATAAATTGGACCTTGTTTGGGGGCTTCTGTTCATCAGACATTAAGAAAGGCAAAGGCAAATACAAACATCAGGAAAAGATACCTGCATTACATATATATGACACAAAGTACTGTATCTAGGACTTAAAAGAACTGCTACCAATCAAAAAGAGAAAGATAGCCACATTTAAAAGTGGTCCAGAGACCTGAATTTGCCTTCTGAACTCACATGAACAGTCGTGCCAAACATCAAGAATGTCACCCACACCTTCAAAGATCCAGAGACTTGGCACACAGCACAATGAAGACAAGGGCTAGTCTCCCCCTACCTGCCCCCCCAACTAACTGCCCCTGTATGTATTGAGCAATGTACTTAAATACCAAGTCCCTTTTATATATAATCTGGATTGAAAATAATATTCATCTTCATTCACAGGAATTTTTTGAACACTGTTACACGCACTAAGCAAGCTATTCAACATAAAGCATCCTAACACATATATCAACAAATGTTTATTCTCTCTGCTGGCCTCTTCCTGGCACTTAAGTATAAGCTATATTGAATCTACTTAAGATATATTTTTATAATTATAATTTATAGTAAGTACCAATTTAATTAAGAAAAATACACAAATGGCCGACTGCCATTATAGCATAGTATTTATCGTATCAGGTTATATGGCTTACAACAATTTTCTAAGCATAAGAATTTCTTCCATGAAGGTATTTTGATGTAAGACTGACAGTATAAATGGTTTTTTCACTGTGTTCTGAATCAGAGTTAATACTAAACATCTCGGCTGGAGAACACTAACTCATTCTATCAACACAGTGGTTACATTATGCAATAATATTTTCTTCCCTGTCAATTTCCCTTCTTTTCTTGTTCACACTAACTGATGTTACATATTAAATCAATTCACTAATTCTAAACAAATATTCTGAGTGAAAAAGCAAATGTGAACAATTTCCTGCTGTCTTAGGGAATTAAATTAAAACATTTTGTCTATAAATACATATATAATCTTGTTAAAATTTTAATGGGGGAAATATGTCATGTCAAAAATCATGCTAATCTGAGAAAATAAAACAAAATGATGGTTTTTTTTATCTACTACATTTTCTATATTGTCTTATTTACTTACTGTCACACTTTAGTCATTTTTACAGTTCCAAGAAAGTCAAGTACATTATTTCCTCACCTGGCAGAGTCCCCAAATTCTGACTGGATTACCAGCATTTCTTAGCCAGGGTTAGGACCCAGAAGCTAGCATGTGGACATCTCTGATTCTAAACATCACCAGTTACATGGCTTTGGACAACTCACTTGGTTTCCATTCTGTTCTCTATTTCTATTCTGTGAAATGGGTAACTGAGCTTTCTAAATATTGTGCGTGAATTATCTGACTCAAGGTAAATATTCAAAAAATTGTGGGGACTATAATCATCATTATCAATTTACTCACCAACAAATGGCTCAATATTATAGCCAATCAAAAAATTCTACTAACTCAACTATGATAGATGGGAGAAAAAAAATCACCTCACTAAAAGAGATGGTACACAAATACATGTGTACCAGACAAATAGTAGTAACTATTTAAAAGACTCAAGCCCCCAAATAATCCATCCTTTTAGGGAACAGGATCAATGGGACAAGTTTTCAACAGGGATTTGTGCCCTTCCTGATGATATAAATAAGCACTACTATAAGCTTTTCAGTGAGCAACCAGACCTTACTTCTGCCTGCAGAAGTTATGGAACAAAATTGGGACTCGGCAGTGGTGTGTTAGAATTGTTACTGAACATAATACTCATCTGTCATCTACTATAATTTTCAACCACTAAGGGAAATTGCATGAGTTAATTTTTCTCTAAAGCTGAGGGGTTTTAAGAATTTTCCTGTATTGTCTCAGTAAATTTAATATCTACTATAATGCCTGCCTAGGCAGATGAATATGGAGTATCAGACCAAGCTTCCACTGACCAGAACCCCTGTGCACCAAGAAATGTTGATACTGAGTGGCCCAAAGGTGCAATTTGGACCAAATTAAGACCCAATGTCACGCACTAGTAGCTTGCACAATGGGGACTTCAACACAAGTAGTACCTACTTGTCCCTGACCTTAGGGCAAGGCTAGACTGACAGGAAGTGAGACCACGGTCTTCAGAGATGGGAGCCAATAAGATTATCACCCTTGGGCTGGGGTTTTGGCTCAGCAGTAGAGCTCTTGCCAGGCACAAGTGAGGTACTGGGTTCAATCCTCAGCACTACATAAAAATAAATAAATAAAATAAAGTTATTGTGTCCAATTACAACTACAAAAAAATTTTTAAAAAAGATTAACACCCTTCCTTTTGCCATCAGATCCTTGCTCCCTAGATCTAAAATATTCTAGTTGGCTGATCTAGTTCAGCTCTGCTGTTTTGATTCAGCAACCATTCTCTACCACTTCCTGTCCCTCTTGCTTTGTAGAAGAAAATGAAGGTACAGAGGAGAGCACAGTCCTGTGGTGGTCATCTTTGTACAAGTGAAATATTCATGCTGGGCTTGGAAGTAGGTAGAGGGTGTCTCCCCTTCCACCAGGTAAGAAAAAGACTAAAAGAAACACTTTTTGAGATGGTAGGTTGTTGCCAGTATGAGAGACCTCCTCAGGTAGCAGGGACAAGGACATATCAATATGGCCTGCTGAACCAGAAGAGAATTGGAGCAGGTAGCAAGGTCCCTGGGGAAGTAGCCATATCTGAGTTATCTGCAGGTGGCCCAGCGAGGATGGCCACCTAACAGGAATTCATGCATGAGGAGATGGTGCAAAAGAAGGGAGGACCTTGGCACATTCCAAAGAGCTCACTTGGTTGGGTACCCACTTGAGAGAGCAGCATTTAGGAGCCCACTGAACAGAGAACATCAATGGAGTCTCATCTCATCCAGGAAAGGAGTAACAACCAGCCCAGACAAGACTGCAAGAGTTTCCACTTATAGGAAGAAGGACTCATTGCTGTCCCTCTCTTCCCTCCTTGCCCCAGCACATGGGAGGATCTGAGGCTCTTGAGTCTCCAGAACTATGAGCTAGTTGAACCTCTTTTATTTACTGAGGCAGGGCATGGGAGAAGGTATCTCAGACACATTCCAAGCACTTCCAACACCACCAATCCAAGTGAGGTCCCTACACAAGCTCAGGAAGGGCGAGGAAAGGAGGCAGGCGACTCTGAGTCGGACATTGAGTCCTAAACCAAAGCTTCAGACTAAATTGCTTCTAATAACTACAATTGCCCTGAAGTTTAGGAACCTTAAAGTCATACTTAATTCCTCTCCCTTCCTTCATCCCACAATCAAATCATTCCAAGAGCCTGTCAGTTCTCTCTTCAACCCACTGTCACCATGATGCTACTTCCATTTCTGTACAACTCAGCATTATCACGTTCCTGAATTATTGCAAAATGTCTCTACACTGTATCCTGGCTTTTAGCCTTCCCCCACGTTGGTCTGTCTGGAAAAGCAGGTAGAATGATCCTATTAAAATTCAAGTCAAATGGAGGCACTCTTATGTCCAAACCACTCCCAAGATTCTGTACCTACTAAACCCTGTTCATCTCTGATCTTACTTTTGGTAACTTACCCATAAAAGCACTACATTTCCTAGACGCAACTGACCTCTTTGTTGTTGTTCTTCTGATCTTCAGGCATGCTCCTGCCTCAGGGCCTTTGAACTTGCTTTGCCTCTTCTTGAAACTCTACTCAACATATCAAGACTCACCCTCTGCTGGTTTAGATGTGGTTTGTCCTCCCAGGGTTTGTGTGTTGAAAGCATGATCCTCAGTGCAGTGATGTTGCGAGGTACTGGGCCCTTGTACAAAGTAACTAAGACATTGGAGCATCAGCTTCAGAAGAAATTAAAATAGTGCTCCCAAGACCTTAGTTAGTTAGGCTGGCCCCTCCCCATTCTATGGCATACTATCTTGCCAGTGTGATGTCATCCACCATGAGATCCTCATCAGAGCCAACCCAATGCCAGGGCCAGTAACATGCGCTTGAATCTCCAGAACTATGAGCTAGATGAACCTCTTTTATTTACACATTTTCCAGCCTCAGGTGTCTTATAGCAATGAAAAATGGACAAATACACCCTCTTCTTTTAAATCCTTCTCAAACGTCATCTTCCAAGTAAGACCACTTGACATTGAAATCTTAATTTCTGCTCCATGTCCCCAGTATTCCCTCTCTCCATTTTCTTTATTTTTTGATTCAACTCTTATCAACATCTAATGATGATGTGATAGAGCATATTATGTTCCCAATTACGTGCTTCCTTACTCATTAAGGATTATTTCATATGGCTTGCTTTGGTCAATAAAGTATAAGAGAATGTGATGTGGGCTATTCCTGGGCAGAAGTTGCAAAAACCATAACATGATTCTTCTACCTTCTTCTATGAGACCAGCATGACGTGGAAAGGGTTTGTTCCTTGATACTGAAGAAGATACAGAGAACAGCAGACAACCTACATAGGCCATGCTACCATCTTCGCCATTGCTTTCTTGGGTTGCTATTATCATATAATTCATTCTAAGCTAATTGATGCATTTATTTATTTTTTATTATCTATATTTTTTCCTACAACATATGCCCAATTAAAACAAAATTTTCCACTTGTATTTTTCACTTGTTCACTACTGTATCACCCATGTTTAACACAGTGGGAACTTGGTATTTTTTGAATGAATCACTCCAGCCAAGAACTTGTCAAAGAACAATAATGGGAAACTGAAAGAGTATGATTTAAATCAGTGACTGAGAAAAAAACACAAAACATCACATTTATACCACCACAGATTTGTGATCACACAACTGCAAACAAATTTTGCTATCATGCTTATCATCACTATTTGTATGATAAAGCATATCTGTAATTATGCCAAAAACATGGAAACTGTTGGTCACTGGGGATGGCAGAAAGTTCCAAATACCCTTGATATGCAGCTGATGCTGGATATTGGCTGCTGGCTGGGAGTTCAGCTGAAGTTCTATTCCATCTTCAGCTCTGTGCTACGTGAATTTCCCATAGGTGCATGGACTCCTCCCACCCCTGCCCCAACCCAAGAGCTAGGTTCTAGAAAGGGCTGTTCCAAGAGAACATAGCCCAGAGTATAATAGCCAAGTAGTTTCCATTTGTATCATGTTTGCTAGGTTCCTCTGACCAAGTCAGACACCTTGCCAAGCTCAGAATCAACAAGAGAGGTGGCTACACCAGGACACTAGCACCAGGAAGTCCAGGTTGTTAGAGGGGGCGAAGTCGCAGTCCACTACAGACACCCCAGGAAACAACTGCAGCAAATACGAATCCAGCATCCAAAATCTCAGACTCATCACTTATCTAAGGGGGAATTAATCTGAGAGGTCATTTCACACCAACCAACTTCACAAAAGTCCCATGTATAAATGAAAATGCAAATCTTTTAATTTTCTTGAGAAATACACCTATATCAAAACTCAATGCTCTCTCTATATATGTATAGATGTGTGGACTATACTTATATATAATCCAAAGTACATATATGAAGATATAAATTGGTGTGAACAAACTTTATATACAACCAGAGATATGAAAAATTGTGCTATATATGTGCAATAAGTATTGAAATGCAAAAAAACCACAAATATTTGTCATATGTAGGTTCAATTAACACAATATTTTTCACTTGTATTGTTTACTACTATATCACCAGTGTTTAACACACAGTGAGAACTCAGTGTTTGTGTGTGTGTGTGGGGGGGTGTGTGTGTATGTATGTGTGTGAGTGTATTTTTGAAGTGGAGAGGGTCAATAGGAGACCAAATTGCAAGTCACTTGGTCAGCAAAGAATCCGAAAAAAAAGAGAAGGCTCTGCATCATCAAAAGGACATTGACAGCAAACTAATGACAGTTCATAGATTATCCTTCTCCAAGTCAAAGAGTGTTTCCATCTCAATCACAGGAATGGCATCCAGTTCCACCCTCTAAGTCTTCTTTAAAGACTTTCTATTGACTTGTGCAATCATTAATTTATAATTAAATGCTACTGAGTTACCAAGAACTTATCTTCTGCTAGCTTAAACTTAAATTAGTAGATTCTGGATGAAATTCAAGGATTCTGGTTTAAATCTATACAGAACACCTCATAGTTGATTAGGGACCCTAATAGGTAATTCCACTCACTTCTAGAGGCTTCTTAGCAGCATCAGTTGTAGAGAGTGATATTTTTGCACATAAAAAGAGTGTACCCTATAGGAGCATAAATTTTTCACACAAATGTTTAGAAACATCCCTCTGGTATCACTCTTCACAATGTTGGGAAAATATAGCAAGACCAATATGGAAAAACAAATCAATGATGAGGGCCATGGAATGAAGAAGAAATCCAAAGCAGCATGAGGGCTTACTTGAGGACCAAATGTTGGATATGATATACAAAGAGAAGAAATAAAGATGATTCAAACAATTTTATTGAGGGGGTGGGTGAGAAAATGGAATGCAAGAAAGAAAATTATTTGGAATAAGATGGAAGGAACAGAATGGTGAGTTATTTTGGGGATGTAACTAGTTTTAAAATATTTATTCCTTTGGCAGGTTATGTTTTAGGCTCTTACTTCCCTGGGGGATCTTACATTTGACTGGAGAGAAGCAGACAGCAATCATGGTAGCAAATAAGATAATTTCCAATAATAATAAATAAATGCTATGAAGAGAATTAAAATAGGAAATAGGATAGAGAATGAAGGGGAATCACAGGGGTGGGTGATATAACTATGTTCCCTGGGGAGCTCAGGGAAATGCCTAAGACCTTAACATGAGAATGAGCCACCTCAGCGAGTATCCTGAGGGCAGGCTCCCCAATAGGAACAGAAAATGGAAAGGCCCTGAGGCAAGAACCAGGTTTGCCTGTTTGAAACCTGGAAATGACCGAAAGAGGTTAGTTTGGAGGCCGGGTGATACAGGAACTTTAGCCCTTGGTAGGAAATTTGGGTTTTATTCTAATAGTGATGGGACACCATTGAAAAACATCAAACAAGAGAGGATGTGGCTCAAGTGGTTAGCGTGCTCGCCTGGCATGCCTGAGGCCCGGGTTCGATTCTCAGCACCACATACCAACAAAGATGTTGTGTCCGCCAATAACTAAAAAATAAATATTAAAATTCTCTCTCTCTCTTTCTCTCTCTCCCTCTCTCACTCTCTCTTTAATAAAAAAAAAGAAAGAAAGTGTAAGGAGATTTCTCGTGGAATTTTTTGGATCTTCTAGGTATAGATAAAACCATATCATCAGAAAATAGTGATAATTTGAGTTATTCTTTTCCTATCTGTATCATTTAATTTCTTTTATCTGACTAATTGCTCTGGCTAGAGTTTCAAGAACTATGTTAAACAGAAATGGTGATAGAGGGCATCCCTGTCTTGTTCCAGTTTTTAGAGGGAATGCCTTCAATTTTTCTTCATTTAGAATGATGTTGGCCTGAAGCTTAGCGTATATAGCCTTTGTGATGTTGATATATGTTCCTGTTATCCCTAGTTTTTCTAGTGTTATGAACATGAAGGTGTGCTGTATTTTGTCAAATGATTTTTCTGCATCTACTGAGATGATCATATGATTTTTATCTTTAAGTCTATTGATATGATGAATTACATTTATTGATTTCCATATGTTGAACCAACCTTGCATCCCTGGGATGAACCCTTCTTGATTGTGTTGCACTATCTTTTTGATGTTTTTGTATTCAATTTTCCAGAATTTTACTGAGAATTTTTGCATCTATATTCATTAGAGTATTGGTTTGAAGTTTTCTTTCTTTGATGATGTGTTTTGTCTGGTTTTGGAATCAGGGTGATATTGGCCTCATAGAATGTGTTTGGAAGTCTTCCCTCTTTTTCTATTTCATGAAATAGTTTAAGGAGTATTGGTGTTAGTTCTTCTTTAAATGTCTTGAGGAACTCATCTGTGTATCCCTTCAGAACTAATAAATAAATTCAGCAAAGTAGCAAGATATAAAATCAGCACCCATAAATCAAAGGCATTTCTGTACATCAGTGACAAATCCTCAGAAAGAGAAACTAGGAAAACCACCACATTTACAATAGCCTCAGAAGAAATAAAATACTTGGGAATCAACTTACCAAAAGAGGTGAAGGACCTCTACAATGAAAACAAAAGAATGTTAAAGAAAGAAATTAAATAAGACCTTAGAAGATGGAAAGATCTCTCTTGTTCTTGGATAGGCAGAATTAATATTGTCAAAATGACTATACTTCCAAAAGCACTATACAGATTCAATGCAATCCTAATCAAAATCCCAATTACATTCCTCATACAAATAGAAAAAGCAGTCATGAAATTCATCTGGAAAAATAAGAGACCCAGAATAGCTAAAGCAGTTCTAAGCAAGAAGAGTGAAGCTGGTGGAATCACTATACCAGATTTTAAACTATACTACAGAGCAATAGTAACTAAAACAGCATGGTATTGGCACCAAAACAGACTAGTATACCAATGGTACAGAATAAAGGATACACAGTTATCTCATATTAGACAAAGACACAAAAAAAACATATTGGAGAAAAGATAGCCTCTTCAACAAATGGTGCTAGGAAAACTGGAAATCCACAAGTTATAAAATGAAATTAAACCTCTATCTCTCACCATGCACAAAATGCAACTCAAAGTGGATCAAGGACCTAGGAATTAAACCAGAGACCTTGTGCCTACTGGAAGAGAAAGTAGGTCCAAATCTTCATCATGTCGAATTAGGCCCCAACTTCCTTAAAAAGACTCCTATAGTGCAAGAATTAAGATCAAGAATCAATAAATGGGATGAATTCAAATTTAAAAACTTCTTCTCAGTGAAAGAAACAATCAGAGAGGTTAATAGAGAGCCTACAGAATGGGAGCAAATATTTACCACAAGCACATCAGATAGAGTACTAATCTCTAGGATATACAAAGCACTCAAAAACTTTGACACCAAAATAACCAGTAACCCAATCAATAAATGGGCCAAGAAACTGAACTGACACTTCTCAGAAGGTAATATACAATCAATCAACAAATATATGAAAAAATTTTCAACATCTCTAGCAATTAGAGAAATCAAAATTAAAAATCAAATCAAAACTACTCCAAGATTTCATCTCACTCCAGTCAGAATAGCAGTTAACAAGAATGAAAACAACCATAAGTGTTGGCAAGGATGTGGAGTGAAAGGCACACTCACACATTGCTGGTGGGACTGCAAATTGGTGCAGCCAATCTGGAAATCAATATGGAGATTCCTTAGAAAACTGGGAATGGAACCAGCATTTGATCCAGCTATCCCTCTCCTTGGTTTATATCCAAAGGGCTTAAAAATGGCATACTACAGGGACCCAGCTACATCAATGTTTATAGCAGCACAATTCACAATAGCTGAATTGTGGAACCAATTCAGATGTCCTTCAGTAGATGAATGGATAGGGAAATATATACACAATGGAATATTACTCAGCATTAAAAGAGAATAAAATTATGGCATTTGCAGGTAAATGGATGGAGTTGGAGAATATAATGCTAAGTGAAGTGAGCCAATCCCAAAAAAACCAAAGGCTGAATGTTTTCTTTGATATGAGAATGCTGACTAATAATGGCAATAAAGAGGAAGCATGGGAGGAATGGAGAGACTTTAGATAAGGAAAACGGGAGGTAGGGGGGAAGGGGGTAGGAATGATGGTGGAATAAGTTAGACATCATTACCCTAGGTACGTATATAAACACACGAATGGTGTGAAATACTTTGTGTACAACCAGTGACTTGAAAAATTTTGCTCTATATACGTAATATGAAATGAATTACATTCTGCCATCATATGTAACAAAATAGAATAAATAAATAATTTAATTTAAAAAAAAAGAAACGAAAGAAGAAAGTGCAAGGAATCAGGGTGCAGTGGCACATGACTGTAATCCCAGTGGCTCTGGAGGCTGAGGCAGGAGGATCACAAGTTTAAAGCCAACTTCAGCAACTTAGAGAGACCCTGTCTCAGAATAAAAAACCAAAAAAGAGGACTGGGGATGTGGTTCAGTGGTTAAGTGGCTCTGGGTTCAATCCCTGGTTAAAAAAAAAAAAGTGTAAGGATTTAATTGGAAAGACCATTCTATACCACTTTGCTGCTCTGTGAGATTATCACAAAGGAGCACAAGAGGAGGCCAGAGACATTGAGAGGCTCCTGCAGGACTCCAGGGAAGAGATGTTGTCTGAGTTAGGTGCTAACAGCAGAATAGTCAAGGATAATTCAGTGAATATACTTGGATGAAAGAGCCAACTGCACCTTCTGGCAGATTCAAGGAAGAATGTGAGGAAAGGAGAGTATTGTGCAAGCTATTTTGCAGACCCCAGAAAGCAAAAATGAGAGACACAGAATTGGAGAGATAGCAAAAGAAAAGATAGCAAGATATTCAAGGTGGGAGGATTCTCCAGGTACCTATAAATGTAGAGCTAGAATTAAGATGAGTGTTGTAATTTGGAGAATTGTCAGCCTAAATATGGTGGTTGAAGTTTTCATAAGGACTAAGCATTGAATAGGAACAGTAAGTCATGCAAAGGGGAATGAATGCTCTTTAGCCATGGACAGGATGCATGAAAACCAGAAGGCCACTCACAGAGATTAATGGTCAGTGGAGGGAGAGAGTCAAATGACCTGAACGTGGGTAAAGACAGACTTTGGGTCTTGGAGGACTTTATCTACTAGCAATGCCCTCTGTAGGGCCTTATTTGTTGTTTTGCTTAATCTGAGACCCCAAAGAATTCCTGAAAACTGGGAGGAAGTTCCAAAGATCTTAGTGATGCAGGAGGATAAAGGCTTGGAAGGGGCCAATTTTTTAAAAAGAAGTCTTGAAAGCCATTGAAAATGGAATCGATTAACAATGAGATACGACTACACAGCATTAGAACAGACAAGACATCCAGACCACTGACACCACCAATCGCTGGCTAGGACATGGAGCAACAGGAACACCCACCTATTCACTACCGGTGGAAATGAAAAATGGCGCATCCCCTTTGGGGAGATAATTGGATAGTTTCTTACAAAACTAAACATCTTCCTATCACACAGTCCAGCCATCGCAGTTCTTAGTATTTACCCAAATAAATTTGAAGCTTCATATCTACACAAAAAACTGCACGTTGGTATTTATAACAGCTTTATTCACAACTGCCAAAACCTGAACTCCATCAAGATGTCCTTCCATAGGTGAATGGATAAATAAACTCTGGTACGTCCAGAGAGTTGAATTATTGGGCACTTAAAA
Organism: Spermophilus citellus; assembly: GCF_964194105.1. Taxonomy (NCBI): domain Eukaryota; kingdom Metazoa; phylum Chordata; class Mammalia; order Rodentia; family Sciuridae; genus Spermophilus; species Spermophilus citellus. The sequence goes on along the minus strand of NC_138187.1, from coordinate 73,107,106 downwards.
GAAACAAGCCATGAAAACGCAGGGAGAAAACCGAAATGCGCATTATTAAGTGAAAGAAATCTGTGTGAAAAGGCTACATATGATATGATGCCAACTATATAATATTCTGGGAAAGGCAAAACAATACAGGAAAAAAGATCAGTGGTGTCAGAGAGAGACAGATAAAAAGGCACATGGAAGATCTTCATGAGCAATGAAACAATTCCAGATGATACCAGTGGTAGATACATGCCATGATACATTTGTCCAAACCCATAGCTTACATAAAACATGGAAAGTGAACACTAACATTAACTGAAGACTCTGGGTGATAACCATGTGTCCGTGTAGCTTCATGACACACTCTGGGCGAGGGTGTCATGGTGGGGAAAGCTGTGAGTGGATGAGGGCATGGGATTATATACGAACTCTGTGCTTGCCACTCAATTTTGTAATGCACTTAAAACTGCTCTAAAAGGTAGATGTTATTAACTTAAACCAGTGGGGTTGAGTAGAGCAGTGGGCTGAGGTCAAAGGAGAGAGTCAGGACCACAGCTAGTGAAATCAGCTAGTGAAAATATTTGTGGCTATTTATTACCTAAACACCATCTTTCCTGTTTTCCAGGCCCAAACCGTGACTCTGCCTTTGGTCTTCCTGCCTTTCTCATGTTCCCTCATCTAATCCATCAGCAAATATTGCCAGTTATATCTTCAAAATACATCAGATACTACTGCCGTCTTCTTGATGATTCAACTCCCTCATTTTCCCAGTTAATCAAAGAAGCTTTCTGAGACCCTTCCAACCCTCTTTGAGTCCGTAGGGTCTATTCTCAATTCAGGAGATGAATGATCCTATTAAAATCTAAGCCAAGTCCTGCCAAATGTCATGTCTCCTCTCAAAAACCCCCAAAGCCTTCTCATCTCACTCAGAATAAAACCCACATCCCACATGGCCAGAAGACCCCACGTGTGTCTCCCCCACACTAGCCCTCCCTGTCAGTTTCTCTCACCTCCTTGACCTGACTATTACCTGCACAACCTCCTGCTCCACCAGCAGATCCCTGGGCATGGCTTGTGGGCTCCTGGCTCTTTCTGCCTCTAGTGATTTTCTCCAAGATACCCACACGGCCCACTCCTTCTTTTTATCCAAATCATTACACAATGATGTTTTATTGGCAAGGCCTTCCTAGTCTCTCCCAAGTAAGATGGCAAGAGCTCTACCACCAACTGCCCAACAAGAATTTGCTAACTCCCTTACCTTGCGCTATTGAGCACTCTGTGTCTACACTGGTTTATTTTTTCTTGCCTCTCTTTTCTCTCTAGAATATGGCTCAAAAAGGCAGGAACCTGCTCATTGCTACATCCTCAGCACCTGGTGTCTCTCACATTCCCAGACACTTGAAAGTTACAGATTGGATGGATCAATGCACTCATAGGAAAAATTTCCAAATTTTTAAAGGTGAACAAGAAAAAGAAATTGAAAACTAGAGACTGAGGCTGCTGCCATGTGTCCTGGTTCAATTTTGCCACAAACTTTTAGAAAAAATGGAATGTTCCACCATTTCATGCATCAACAAAGTCCCTGTCTTTTTTGATTATTGGGCACTGATTGACCAAGCTGATATATGTTTTTTTATTGTTGATTTAGATGGACTTTTAAAGCTCATTTGATGCATAAAATCTTTAAGAACTAAATCAAGATTTTAGCATGCATGGAATCGATTAAAAACTGCAACAAAGCCTGAATTGTAGAAGGTCTTTGTCATTCAGTTGGCTATTTTTGGATGTCTTTGCTCATTTGCTACGACACCACGTCTGAAAGGAAAGATATAAAACTGTACACACTCTCAAGGACTTTACTACAAAATAATTGCCATGTTTATCAAAACTTGATAAACTTTTCAAACTTCTTTTTATCACTAGTTTACCGCCAAAGCAAATTACAAACAGGCCAAGCATGTTTTTTGGTGTGATACCAGTTTGCTACAACTAAGACATTCTAAGCAAAAAGGAAAATCACTTGTTACTTTTCTCAAGCCTTCAAAAAAAAAAGTGAAATAGTTTGAATTACACTGACTAAGGAAACAAACCAGCTTACAGTTTAGAGCAGCACCATTAAACAGGGAAAAACACATTCTTCACTACAATTAAGCAGTGCCAATGATATTTTCATTTTTAACTTTCATTTTTGTTAATATTGTAGTTAAGGATGAAAAGGAAACTTGGAATCCTCAATTGAGCCACTTGAGAATGAAACCAGAATTCCAGATTTTTTGATATCGCTCCAATTGCAGCTGTTTGCTTTCTGTAGTTTTGTTATCAACCCCCTCATCACCCCTTCAAACTTCTGTGTTTTTCCAGAAAGGACCACCCCTCCAAGAAAAGGGTGATGAGCTTGGAATCTTCAATGTGAAAGAACAGTAGAAGCTCTGTGTTGTGTTGTGTAGCAACAATACAGACGAGGGGCCGAGGCTCAGGGTTGTCTGCTACGGCAATTAAGACCTTTACAAGGATCAATCTCATCATGGGTCCCTTTGGCCTATCTCTATGGGAACTACAAAACATGAACTTGCTGCAGTCCGGCTGCAGCAAAATAACCGGGGGGTGACAAGCAACTTGTGTAGATTGATACAGCAGGAGTGGGAGCCGTTTATTGTAGGACAACAGAGGTATTTATACATTCCACACAGCTTATCTTAATTAGCATAAACTAGATACATCAGTCAACCAATAAGGAATCTCCACACTTATGGCTCGCTGGTGTTACTTCACAAACCACTCCCCCTGGCAAAATGCCAGGCGCCATCCAGACTTGTTTACAGACTCTAATATGAACTTATGACTTTGATACACAACCTGGCCCTGTCATATTTACCACTCACAACCTTGGTTGACTTGGAGGAAGCCTTTCATGGTTACATTATTGTCTGTAAGACTATCTTTGCTCTCATAGTTCCTAAAATCAGGTGAGAAGTAATTAACATTTCTCTGTCCATTCTGTCTTCATCCTAGAGCTGCATAGTGAGATCTAGTCCCAGAAACAAAGAGACCAAGGGAACAGAACAGAAGGTATAGAAATGAGCTCATGCCTGTGTACACATGAGTATAGAGTGTGTTTAATATGTGGATTTCAAATCAAAAGGAAAAGCGTAAATTATTTAATTTTATATCACATAAGAGTACTGTTGAGGTTGTAAGCCACTCTTTATGTGTCCTTAGGAGGGAAAAAGACTTTGTAAACATTATATATCATGGAAAAATGATGACACTTTATAATTTCTATATGTAGAAAATCATAAGTAAAATAAAAAATGAAATGACAAACTAGGGAAAAAATATATATATGTGACAAAAAATTATATCATCACTGTACTCCAATAGGAAAATTGAGTTGTGGACTAGCAGTATACTCATTAATGAAAAACACTTCCTTAATGGGAATAATAATAATGCACATAAAAGGTTTAGTCTTGGCCCTGCACTTAAAAATCTCAATAGGAATAATTTCATTTATTAATGTGTGTGTGTGTGTGTGTGTGTATACACGTGCACATTTACATGAGTACCTCTATGCAAACCAACTTTCATGGTTTACACAGAACTGTCCACTTTGTGATCCAAAAGTTCACTACCCCAGAACACACATCTGTTCCGGGCAAGCTTGGGCAAGTGGTCTCTCTGCTATTTACATACATAATAAAGGAGTTGGGAAAATGTGTCCCAAGACACTAAATACTATTTAATTCTAAGAAGAAAGAGTTACAGAGTCATTTTATTTTCTTTTTTTATGCTTAGTTGTATATCCTATTTTTTAAATAAATATGTGTGTTCAATTATAAGAGAAATAACAATCTATTCTAATTTGGCATTTTTAAAAACTGCATACAGTTCTAGAATACTAATATCTGCATAAGATTTTTTTTTCCAAATAAAGGCTGAGTCAAATCTTAGCTATTCATATAGTACGAGAAAATCTGGCCCTAAAACATGATGTTATGAATTTTCCAGCACTATAGAATGATCTGTTTTCCTATGTTGACTGTTAGCATGGGAAATGCAAAGTGGTTTAATAAAAACAAGTTCTACAGTTATAATAGAATGCATGAGTTTTAATGCATCGGTACAAACTGGAGATTCTTCCAGTATCTGACCCATTTAATAAAATTACATTTGTGATGTCATTATCTCCAAGATTGTGACTTATGTATTCAAATTTGTCCATTGATTGCCAGGATTATGTGACGGTATTTGCCGCATAAGGATAGATTGTGAGTTTATACTTAAATTGAATTTTAATTAATTATTTAATTTCCTTAAAGTTTGAAGTGTTCCTAATTTAAATTTATACTTTGATGTGGTGGTGTGGGGTGTGGAGGGGGTTCTAATAAGAACTTTGGTGAGAACCAAAAGGATGGATCATTATTCTTTCAGTACCCAGCTCTCACGGGAGTTCTCATTGTATGGACGACAGATGTGGCGGAGGACAGACGGCGGGCAGGCTGCCTTGTCTTGTGACTAGAAAAACTTCACAATCCACACAAAGCTTCACCCATACCAGTGGGATCGTCTTGCATTTTCTTATTGTGTGCTGGCAAGCTGTTAATGGCTTTACTACACTCTTCCCAGTTACTGTATTTTTTTTTAATGCTTCCACATGAGATTTCGAATGTCTGAGTTGTTAAGAGTAAAACAATATAATTTTGGACACTGAAAGAACACAAGACAGTCTCTCATATCCTAACTGCTTCTTAGTGGAAGATCAAAACACACACACACACACACACACACACACACACACACACACACACACCTGCCGGCTGGCTAGGACCCCATGAAAACTGAGATAATTATTGGTACCATTCAGAAATCCAGACCTTTTCATTTAACCAACTCATGTCCATCAAACTTAGCCATAGTTCCCCAGCATGGGAGCCTAGCGCTTTTTGAACCTTCAGCCTTCTACACTCTGTCACCTCAGGGCCCCTCTAGAGAATTATCTGTGCTTATCACTGTTGGCCTCTATTATGGAGCCCAAATCAAATATTTAGTATTGCATTACTGCTATATAAACTCCTGTCTGGCTTTGCCAGAGATAAAGGGGTCTCTTTTCAGTAATTGCAGCTAATCAAAAACAAATTGAGCACTGGGCTTTATGGCTTTCAAGAAACAAAACAAAAGCCAAGCAGTACACCACAGTATATTTTCTCAAATTGTCCCTCCTTTCTCACTCACTCCCTCACCCAACCTCCAGTCCTCTGCATAGACAAACTGAAAAAGAATTTCACCACGTTGATTGATTTTTTTAAGAATTTTTTAAAAAAATCTTACTTTGTGTTTCTCAAAGCTATATGAAGCATATATGGACTATCACCCCAAGAAGATATCACCTTTTGCTAATAGCACCTCAGCAGTAAGAAAGTCATGCAAGTCCTTGAAGCTATCCACAGACTGGTGACAAGCAGAATTCTACAAATTGGTGGTAGAAAGTCCTAAGGGAACTAACCAATGAGACTGTAAGCCCTGTGCACAGTGAAGTGCCACGTGTCATGCCAACCCAGGCACTCAAGACCAGGGAACATAGGAGTCAATGAATTAAAAGACTTTCATAAATGCAGCTCATTAACCAACTAACTACAGCTAAATTTCACTCTCTCAGATTGCCCAGGGGTTGGCAGCCCAATATTCGCTGGGGCTTCCAGATGTATAGTCTTTCTTCCCTCACTCTCCAGTCCATTACACAGAGCTAAGCATTGCCCTTCTCCTGAATTATTCAGCCACAGGACCTAAATGAGCCCCTAACCAATCTTCCTGCATCAGCCTCCTCCTATGTCATCTCACACCTGCGACCGTCTCCTCAGAGTTCCTCACTGTCTATCACAGTGATTAAATTGTATTTATTGTTTCCATCAAATCAAACCAATTATGGGTCACAGAGATCTTTACTGGCATCTTTCCCCCCAGCATCCAACAACCTTCAACTTCAGTTACAAACAGCAGCAGCAGCTCTCCTGCTAATCCCCACCCCCCTCCTTACCATGGCTCTGCCAGGCCTGCCATTGAGCCTGAAATGAGTGGACAGTGGCAACGCCCTGAGCTCTTTCATTCTGAGCCACAGGGAGTGTCAAGACAGCACAGAGGAAAATCCATGTTCAACCCAGAAGGAGACAGGAAGTGGCTGCACCCACCAGTACTGTTTAAAACTGCACAGAATTAGTAAATTGGAAAAACAAAGTGCCCCAGGCCTGCAGAGAATAAGCCTGCAGAGCACTCAAGCACAAGTCATCTAGGTCGAGGGAAAGTCAGAGATGCAGCATTGATTTACGAAGCCTCTAGCCAACTTTTTGCAGGACGCATCTAGAGAAACAAAACCTAAAACAAAAACAAAACAAAACAAAAAAACTGATAAAGATTTCATCACTGAAAGAGCACGCTGGGAGCGATTACATAAGCAAAAGCTAGTAAATTTCTGTGCTTAGTTATTTGGATTTTGAAGAAAAGAAAAGAAAAAGAAAGAAAGGATGTCACAGCACAGAACAAAGGGGCAGAACAAAGACGAGAGCCTGGAAAAAGAAGATTCCAGACAAGAGTCTTGTGCCCACTCTGGTTAAAACTATCATAGTTCACAAATGAAGAAGACTGAAGATAGTTATCACAATCCACCATATGCTTCTTATAGCTCTGAGGGAAGAATCTGGAAAGATCTATGGTAAATTGCAAGTAGTTCTCATTTTAGAATATGAGCTCAGCCATTCTCAGTAAACCCTTCTGTTGCCTTTGTCATGACCCCACCACCATCCTCCTGTGAATGTGGGCCACAGCCTTCCTATCTGTCACTGAGCCCTTCTAGAGGTCTCTGATTATTAAACCAGCACATTTCATCTTAAACCACAGAAAGTCCCCTGAGTGCATCAGATTCCTGTCTCTGTATGAAAAGACAGCACTTAGTAATGTCAATTTGCATATTTCTTAGTGTTTCTGTGTATTGATGTTTATTTGGGCCCTATTCCAAGTAAGACAATACCAGATGCCAAGTATGTTCAGTATGGTATTGCTGTCCAGGAGCTCACAATCTAGCAGGATGAACGAAAAAAAAAAAAGTCATGAATTAAATAATGATGCAGCAATTAAGAAACAGCTCAGGATACATAGAAATTGCTTGGAGGAACAAAAGGAGAAATCCCACCGGGGCTAGATATTCTTCTGTACTTTCTGCCCTCTATGCAGAAAGAAGTATTAATTTTTCTTAAGAGTCTGGCTGGATGTTTTGAGTGTAGCCCCTCCACCTACTAAAAACTATTTGGGTGCTGGGCCTGATTCATGATCTTCTATCCAAAGGCATTGAGGAAGGATCAGAGGGAAAAATGTTGCCGGCAACCCAAGAAGCAGTACCTTTGAGAAGAATTTAAATCGGAATTCTGCAGAACAGCCAATCAGGAATTCAATCTATTCAACCGTCTTGGCCAGGATTTGAGAAAGGAAGGAGAGAAAATACAGGTCAAGAGAGGTCACCAGCTAAAAAACAAAGAAGCCCAGGTAAGTGAAAGATTTGAACCAGGTGCTGAGCAGAGCCTAGGAACATTCCCCAAGTCAAAGAAAATAGTTGCAGCATTTTATATTAAAGAGAATTATAACCTTGTATTTTAGTGGGAAAAATGGGGCTCATTCAACATAGACATCACCTCCCACCAGGTCAGACCCTTTCCCACCAGGAAGGGAGGGATGGTGCTTCCCAGATTTACCCAGGGCAGGCCCCAAGTTTCCCTAGAACATTCTGAGGCGGATGCTTTCTTTTTTCATCCACACACTTCCCTGTGCCATGGGGCTCTCAGAGCCTCTTTCAACACACAAGTGGGACTCAAGGTGGAGAAGAAAGTCTTGAAATTTGAACAAGCATTAATAGAACATGAAGATAGCATGTCCCTGAACAGTTTGAAGTTGTGGCCTTCCAACAGCTGGCATGGGCAGGGTGTGCATTGTGTCTGGAGGGGAGCCCAGACTCACAAATCCCCCCACCCCACCCCACTCCACCAGGCCCAGCCCTAGTCATTGAATTCCTTATATGTATATGGTGACAGCTTCTTTAATCCTGACCAGCTGTTAGTGTAACAGTGGTGCCAGGGATGGCAGGGGACCAGCAGGGGTAGAGCAATGATCGTTACCAAAGGGAGTGTTCTGGCGAGGGGACTATGGTGAGTCACTACAACTGAATTCTGTTGTGCACACAAAGAGCATTTGTCTTTTTTTTTTTTTTTTTTTTTTTTTTGTCTTTTTCTTGAGGAAGCCATGTTACTCTGGAGTTATCACCTGAGTGCAAATGGATGTAATCCATATGGGCTAGTGGTCGGTAGGCTGCAGGCAGTGAACATGTGGAACCAGATTTGGAAGGTCTAGAACAGCCTACTATTTGGCCTGACAGCAGATTCATCTGTGGAATTGAGACTACAGACCACTGACTTCCTCCTGGGTCTACTGAATCAGAGTATTCAGGGCAGAATATCAGCACACAAACATCTTTAAAACTCCTAAAGTGATTCAGAGCCACAGTGGAGGATGTGAACCTCCGCTTTAGGGCCATATTTTCCATCATTGGAATACAAAATGAAGGCTAGTTCTGACATTGTGTGGTTAGTTACACTGTGGAGATGGTATAGGGCCATTGCCATGGATGGAGATGTTTTATACTTAGGAAATCCACAGAGGCAGAAGCCCTTCCTGACAGACAAGGTGGCAATTCTTCATGCAGGAATTAGGGAGAGATAAATGTATCTTCACTCCGAGGCTAAAAAGCAATGACTTCAGGTTCTGTTTGAAGTTATTTCACTTTAGGAGCAACAAGGGAAATGATAAATAAATCTTAGTCTGTGCTCTCTTATTTTAACATTGTTTTTGATCATCTCTCTTGGGAGAGAAAGGAGAGGGTGAATATGTTTAGAAGGTTAGGCTGATAATTTTTTAATGTTTTAAAATATATGATCAGACATAATCATGGTCTGGTTGGATTGACCTAGTCAGATTCATCTTTTCCACCTTTGACAATTGCTGTCTTGTTTCAAGACACAGTACCGACACATCTACTATCATTCCTAAGTACAGAGAGTCCCCAATTTATGATAATTTGACTTACAAGTTTTTAAGCTTATGATGGTGGAGTAAAAAACACACTTGGAATATGCAGTAAAAAACACACTTGGAATTTGGGGTTTTGATCTATTGCTGGGCTAGTGATGTGTGGTATGATCCTCTCTTGGGATGCTGGGCAATGGCCATGATCACGTAGCTTCCAATTGGCTAGATGATCACCAGGGAAAATAACCAATATTCTACAACGTACTGTGTTGCCAGAGTTTTTTGGATATTGTGATTTGTGTTTTGGCATCCCCTTTTGTCTAAAAATGCCTGTGTGTGTACATGAGCTATTAAACACTATTATAAAACAGACTTTGTGTTAGATGATTTTGCCCAACTGTGGGCTCATGTAAGTGTTCTGAACACATGGAAGGTAGACGAAGCTAAGCTGTGCTGTTTGGCAGGTTAGGTATACTAAATACATTTTTCACTTACAATGTAGTTAGTTTATCGGGACGTAACGCCATCATGAATTGGGGAGAATCTATATTTAATCCACTGAGGTAAAAAGGGTTGTATTAGTAGTATTTGAATCATTACTCTTCTGGTTGGATTTTGGTAAATAAGACAATGGCTCCGGACACTTTCTATCAGAACAAAAAGAATGACCAATGGAAAAGGCTCTATGATAACACCAATGGGAGGGGATTGTGGGCCCTAGACAAAAGCAGAAAGCTTTGAGACGTGGGATCACTGAAGGGAACATGTTGATGAAGAGACTTATTTCTTCTCCATGATTTTCTCATAGGGAAGCAAGGAAAAACAATATCCCCACAGCAAGCAAGTCTGGGTTCAAGGGGATTATTAACATCCTCCCTTGACAACCACATAGTTCCCAGCCATGAAAATATCCTCCTGGGGAGCTTGGGTAGACTATCTAATCTATTATTATTACCATATCCTTGTTTGATCATAATTTCATTTCATTCTAAAGTTCCTGGTGTTTTATCCAGAATGCTTAGTTTTATCCAGAGGAGAGTGGGTTTCATTGGTCCAAATTCCTATAACTAAATTGGTCAGTCTACAGACATGTCCACTAGTTGGCAGCTTAATTCAATGCCATGGCAGATATAAGGTCACCAAAAGTCTCTTTGGATCACATTTAATATTCTGAATCAGCCCAGTGTCAGCTGGGTGGTACCAAAGCACAGACAAAGTACATAAGCTCAGAGCAACCTTGAATGGTACATGACCACCATCATCTCATATCCTCTCCTCTGCACCACCTTCGACAATTGCTGTCTTATTTCAAGACACAGTACAGGCACATCTACTATCATTCTGTCATTATGTTAGCCAGAACTATAACATTGCAAAGTTTGGGAGCCAAAGAATTCCTCATGAAGGGACTTAGGAGGCATAGACATCTGTTCACCAAGTGATCAGTTCAGTGTTGAGTGGATGCTCTAGTCAGCCTACAAGGTCACATCAAGAGTCAGTAACTGTAAAGGTAGTCAGAATAAGGTGTTATCTTTTACACAGATTATAGTAGAGTAGCTAAAAGATCTAGATGTAGATGGACTCCAAACTTGCGTGAGCACTGCTGTGGTTTTAATGTGATTCCCCAAAATTAATGTGTTGGAAATTTAATACCCAATGCAATAGTGTTGAGAAGGAGGATTTATAAGAGGTGGTTCAGTCATCAGGGATTCATGCCGTTATTGTGGGAATAAGTCAGTAATCCTTAGAGTGAGTTCCTGATTGAAGAATGTTGGGTCTCTTCCCTATTTTCTCCCATACATATGCAGTCTTCCATTTCTGCCTTCTACCATGGGATGATACAGTAAGACAGACCTCACTAGATGCACATCTCTTGACATAGACTTCTCAGTCTCCAGAACAATGAGAAACAAATTTTTTTATGAATTATCCAGTCTTACATACTCTATTTTACAAGACGAAATGGTCTAAGACAAGTATCAATTTCCTCAGGATGATAATTCATTCCTTCAGAAAATCACAATGTTGGAAAAAAACTAGAAAGATCAATAGAAAATGGTCTCAGCATGTTTGCATAGAATCCTGAATGAGGACACAGGGACATGTGTCATGTCTTAATGCATCAGCACAAAGTATGGGCTGTATTGGGTGGAGAGAAAGCTAACATAGTTAAACCCTACTCTGATGGGATATTTACTTTAAAGTTCTTTGAGGCTTACGTCACAGGCTTTGAAGGGAAAGCTTGCCATTTGTTTTCCCAGAAATCAAATTAAAATATCTCTGGAAAAAACTTTAGTAATGTTATGGATCAAATCCACCTTTATGAGTTTCACAGTAGGAGATGCAAATGGAAGTCAGTCTATCCTGTGGGAGAATTTGGCAGAAGAACATTATTATGGCTCCACTCAGTATAGTTAAGGTTACCGCCGTCTCTCCAATTGAAAAGTGATCCCCACATAGCCAGTAAAAATCAGTCTCGGTAGGAGACAGGTCATTGTTACTGATATTGAGTGGAGGCTATTCTAAGGGGTCTCACCACACTCCTGACGCTTGGAAGCTAGGAGTTTCAAGTTTGGTTCCAAACCAGCTATTTACAGGGCTTGGATGATGTGAAGGAAATTAAATCAGACCCAAGAGAACTGTAGCAAAGGACAATCTAATTGATCCCCCACCTGCTCTCCAGTACATTATACATTCCTGAGGGTAAGGCCTTTGTCTCTGCTGTTGTGACCCCAGTACCCTGCACTTAACAACCTGTGCTCAGTAAACATTTACTGGGTGATTAAATAAAGTCCAAAGCAATCTTTCTAAAGCATCATCAGTTGAAACAGAATAGGACTTTTGATGGAGAGGGAGCAGGAAAATTGGAGTATTCTGAGAGGAATTAATATTTGAAATGGTCACTCTCTCAGTATGTCTGCTTGCCCCTATATAAAATGAGACTGGGGAATGGCTGTACATACACACAATGGGGCAAGAAAATATGGTAGAGGGAGCAGCACCCCAATTTATTCATTCACAGTAGCCCTTTCCCTTCCCAGTGGAGTGACAAAGGTCTTGGAAGATCTTGCAAGTCTGCTTAATCTGCCTGGATTTAACTCCTTGAGGGCAAAGACTATGCATCTTGTCCCCTGTACCAAGCATATTGCCTGATACCAACAGAGTGTGCTCAGGGAATGCTTATCAAATACCCATATTCTTGGTTCTTACCAAGCAAAGAGAGTAAAGTAGGGTGGAAAATTAAGGAAGATATTTTTTATTTGTTGTTTTTAGAAATACATGACAGTAAGGTGTATTTTGACATATTGTACCTACATGGGGTGAAGCCCATAACAATTTTGATTCCATTCCTGTGGTTGTACATAATGTGAAGTTACACTTGTCATATAATCATATATGAGCAAAGGAAATTTATACCAGATGCATCCTACTACCTTTCCTGTTCCCATTCCCCTTACCTTCCTTTATTACCCTTTGTCTAATCCAATGAACTTCTATACTTCCCCTCCCTCTGTGCCTTATTATGGGTTAGCACCTGCAAATCAGAGAGAACATTTGATCTTTGTTCAAATGGGACTGGCTTATTTCACTTTGTATGATATTCTCCAGTTCATCCACTTAACCGGCAAATGCCATAATTTCTTCTTTTTTAAATATTTATATTTTTAGTTTTAGGTGGACACAATTTCTTTATTTTTTGATTTTTATGTGGTGCTGAGGATCGAACCCAATGCCTCCTGCATGCTAGGCAAGCACTTTACCACGGAGCCACAACCTCAGCCCCATAATTTCATTCTTCTTTACAGCTGAGTGATTTTTCATTGCGTGTATGTATACCACACTTTATTTATCCATTCATCTGTTGAAGGACGCCTAGGTTGGTTCCATAGCTTATCTATTGTGAATTGAGCTGCTATAAACACTGATGTGGCTGTGTCACTGTAGTATATTGATTTTAAGTTAAGGAAGATTTTTGATCAACTCTAGAAACATGGAAAAGTGAGCAAAGATGACAATGGGATAGCAGAAAGAGTTCAGGGGAAATTTAGAGGATATTGACAAAGAGGATGTTAACACTGGAGGAGGATCACTAGGATATTGAGTAAGTGGAGGTATTAAGAAGAGAAAGATGGTTGACAAGGGGCAAGAAAGAAAACTGGACCAATACCCACACTCATCTTCCTCAGATGTGCAACAGAAGATGTATAAAAACACTGATAGCAAAACATTGTTTCCTGGGAAGAATCCAAAGATCATGGAAGTTAGAGCTCCTAATCACAAAGGGTTATGCTCTCTGCTTTGTATAAATGACAGCCTGGACCAAGTATCACAGCAGGAAATGGTTTATTAAGGTGTTAAGTCAGGAATCATCATTTAGCTCTCATCATTTATACATCCATGTACCTTTAAACAATATCTATAAAATAAATATTATATACTTATAACTATTCTCCCTTAATAAACTCTAAGTCATGAATTTAAGTCTCCCATGAGTTTACTTAAATTTCGCTTTTGTCATCCTAAAATAGAACTGAGGCATTTGGTACTATCAGACAAGTGAGTCCTAAAGTCAGCATTTTAGATGTTGCTGAAAGAGCTCCAGCTTTTCTAAAAAACCACCCATTACACTATAACTATACATGAACCAATAATTAATTGTACACTAACTCCTTGTGAGCAGTGTTCTTGACCTTCTGAGGACATGAATGCTATGAGGAGCTGATGGAAAAAAAAGCTGTGGCCCCTCTCCCAAGAAAAAAGTTTATCTAACTTATTTTACTTGTAAATGGGTCTATTCACATACACAAAACAGAAAAAAAAAGATGTGTATGTATGTTTTATTTCATGGCAAATTAATGTCTACTTCCTGCCATAAAACCTGAGTGAAATTAAAAATCATAAATAAAAACAGAAAAAGAAATTATAAGTCATATGTCAATAAGAAGTAGAATTTCTTTTGCCTCAAAATTTTAAAAAATGAAATAATAGTAAGGCCTTTGTTGCAATAATTTCCATAATGGGATAATGTTTAACATTCATTCGGTCTGTGTATGTGGTACTGGGGATAGACAGGGCTTCCTGACCCCTGGATAAGCACAGGAACCACATCTCTATTCCCAATATCTATTTAGTTTTCACATTCCTATTGGATAGCCATCATGCTATCCAAATACAGAGTCCAATACATAGGACTCTGGAACCATTAATAAAATTAGTTCTTTAGTTCATTATGTCAGAGGAGTCCAAGTTCAATGCCCCACCAACTCTTTGAGTTGAATAAATGCCCTATTATTTCCTTGATCAATGAGGTGAACTTAGACAAAGTTTGCATCCTTGATGTTGTACTTGAAGATGACAAGAATTTTTTAAAACAGATCACAAGCAGGGACTAAGGCATACACTGTTAGGAGCCATGGACTTTCTTATCCTGACTTGCTAAGGCTCCCATCTCTCTCAGTACTATCCCATTTCACATCCACATCCTTGCCCACTCCCAGCCATCAACGACCTTTGCCACCTGCTCCATGGAACTGCCAAGGAGCACCTCATTCCCACTGTAGCCAGGGAGAAGGACAGAAAGCCAAGTGTGAGGTCTGAACCATTTCCCCCAGAAATACCTGTACACACAGAGTTGGGCTTTGTGCCATACTGTTGCATGACTGAGGTCCTTGTGAGCAAACCAGGTGGGCTGAATTTTTGATGATCATATTTGTTCCTAACAGAAAATGTATTTAAGGTTCCATACAGTCTATAAAAACTGACATTTAGAGCATGATGTGTTCCAAGCCTGGCTTTGCTTGCCTGTGATGTTATCCCCACAGTCAAAATGAGTTTCTACCTCATTCATTTCAGTAAAATAGAGCACAGACCCACGTGTATCTCATTCCTACGGGAACAAATTTATGGCTTATGTCTATCCATGTCTCAGCTGTCAGATAACTGGAATCAATGTTAAAAGAAACAAACATGGAAAGTAAAAGTTTCTTTTTTTCCCACGGCCAGGCAGACTTCTGTTTTGTTAGTATTTGTTGTCAGAGCAGAGAGCTTCCATTTTCAAAATGGCCTCCCATAGAGCTATCTTGGGCCAACCAAGCTAACAGGGAAGCTGGAAACACGAAGGAGTATGTCAAATAGAGAGCTATATCCTCTCCAACATCCATCTTCCCAGTTTGGTAAAAGTTGAGTCTTAGAGGGATATATCCCAACTGATTCTTGATTAGCTTTGCCTTTCTGTTCCACATAGGCTAAAATCTCCATGGAACATTAAATTGGACATGGAAGGAATGTCCCTGATTGGGCACACATTCCTATAGAGAGGGCAGCTTTCCATGCATTTTTAAGTCCTAATCACATCACTGTGGTCTTCCCTCTTCATTACTGATTATCAAGAATGAAGTTTGCTTTTAAATCTACAGAGGAACATGTGATAAACTGATCACATGAAGACTGATGTCTTCCCTCTCACATTATTATAATCTAGTTATATCCTGTAGTAGCACTAAAAGCACAAAACTTCATTCACAGCAAGTCTCCAAAACAGGGTTGTTTGGCAAAAACAGGAGTGTTTTTTAGCAACAAAATCCAAGACACTTGTATGCTACAATCTGAAACCAGCATAGCAAGGACCAATTAAGTGAGCATCTGTTACATCTGGCCTCCAACTCCTCGCTCACAATCTTGATTGTTTTCACATGTGAAGCAAAGCAATCACCCAGGCTACATGTATTTTATCTTTTTTTATTCCTCATAAGTTAGAGATTTGAATTTGTTTGCAAATATTCTCCAGATATTTGAAAACCCCTGGATAATTAAAATTTTGTTTTTTTTTCTTTTGGTTTAGTTTCTAGTGAAATTTGCTTTTTAAAAAATTGCTTAAGGGCTGGGGTTATGGCTCAGTGGTAGAGTGCTTGCCTAGCACATGCGAGGCCTTGGGTTCAATCCTCAGCACTGCATAAAAATAAATAAAATAAAGGTATTGTGTCCAACTACAACTAAAAAATAAATATTTTTTTAAAAAATCTTCCTTAAGCCAGACATGGTGACCCACACCTGTAATCCTAGCGGCTCAGGAGTCTAAGGAAGGAGGATTGTGAGTTCAAAGCCAGCCTCAGCAAAATTGAGGCACTAAGCAACTCAGTGAGACCCCGTCTCTAAATAAAATACAAAACAGGACTGAGGATTTGTCGCCGAGTGCCCTTGAGTTCAATCTCCAGTAGTCCTCCACCAAAATAAAAAGTTACTTAAATGTTTATGTGCCTAAAATATAACAAATTATTTGTATCAGATGGAATGATTTGAGTGATTTATGACTCTCATGACCAAAATGTCCAGAAGGGAATGAGGCAGAAATTAGGCACGATGAGTTTAGAAGTCCGGCTCCACTCTCTCTGCTTTTGACAGTCTGCCCTCTTGAAAGCTGCTAGTGGCCATTAGGCTTATATACTTGGAGAGAAAGCCACACCTCCATGCATCCCTAGTTACATGGCTCCTTGAGCCTGAACCAATCCTTGCAGCTATTTGAATGCCAGGCACTGATAGGCTCATACCTGGGACACTAACCTCATTCCTACCAATCATGTGGGCAGAAGATGGCATATACTGTTTAGCTCATGCCAATCAGAGTCTGCCCATAGACTTGATGGTGGGTCTGTCCCACCTGATAGCCTGTAATGAGATGAGGAGAAAAGTGAGGAGGGTGAGCCCCACCCCTGGGAAAGACAGGAGAGGGATACTAGGTAAGGAACTAGTGAATACCAACCACACTGTTTTCTTTAGAATTTTAATAAGACATGGCAGATTTTTAAAATTAGCATACCATTTTTTCATATCTGGAAGAAAAAGAAATACTATAGTATTTATTTACTCAAAAGAATCATTTTTATCATAATTATAGTAGTTAGAAATCAGTGTCCTGGAATTGGAATCTTTGGGTTTTGTTTATATAGTACCTCTACCACTTAGCACTCGTATTGACATCCAGTAAGTCAATAAGTGCTATCTGTATTTCAATAAATGACAATAAGAACAGTGCCTACATCATAAGGACTAAGTTAAATCATACATGCAAATAGGTCTTGTAAAGTAATAAATATTTCATAGTTATAACCCAACCACTAGATGTGACCTCTCTGTTCCTGCCTGCTTCATTGCTATACCTAGGTGCATGGCATTCAATAGATGTCTAGTAAACACTCAGGGGAAGAATGAGTGGATCTCCTTTGTTCTCTCTAATTCCTAAACCCAGAGGAAAGAAGAGGAAAGAGTTAAGGAAACCAGAGGGCCAGCACAGCTGGAGCAAGTTCTTGGTTGAAGGCCAGCACTAAAATCCATGAGGAATGAGCTTTGGAGTTGTCGATCTACTTTGAGTGCTGTTGGAACAATGCAGCTGACAGGTCTGGAAAAGAAGAGATAGAGGTGTTGGTTAAATCCCACAGCACCCACGGTTGCTTTTTTTGTTTTGGCCTTTATTTTATTTTATTTTATTTTTTAGCCTGAGAAGCAAAGGATCAAGAGGAATCATCCGGTTTAGTAACATGATCTTAAAATGAAAATTCTGGGAGTTTCTCTGTGGGAAAAGAGAGAAGAAGAGGATTCAAAGGAAAAAAAGACAATAGAG
This sequence comes from Spermophilus citellus, assembly GCF_964194105.1. Taxonomy (NCBI): domain Eukaryota; kingdom Metazoa; phylum Chordata; class Mammalia; order Rodentia; family Sciuridae; genus Spermophilus; species Spermophilus citellus. The sequence goes on along the minus strand of NC_138187.1, from coordinate 73,089,444 downwards.
GATTTAATCCAAAACATCTAAAAGCAAATATTGTTCTCAGGGATTTCCAGAGATTCTCTACAGAGAGAGAAAAAGACTGACCACTAAAAGACAGAAGGGCAGAACCATAGGAAGGTTCCAAGGACTACCATATGTCTTCAGAGTATGGGGCTTCCCCATTCATGCACATATGCCTGCCCTCTCCCAAACCTTCTTTACCTCCCGGGCTTCTGCCAAAACATGGCAGAATATGGGGTCCTGCTCAGTGAGAAAAAGCAGAGCAACAAAACAAAACAATAACCCTGTTCCCAAGAAAAAGCAATGAATATGGAATGTGTAATTTACTTTAAACATTTTACCTTAAAATAGTTTTAGATTTATAGAAAATTTGCAAAACATAGTACATACAGTTGGCCCTGTATATACTTGGATTCTGCAGCCATGGGTTCAATCAAGTGGGGGTAGAAAATATTCTAAAAAAAAATGGTATCTCTACTGAACATGTACAGACTTCTATTTGTTGTCATCATTTCCAAAACAATACAGTCAATGAGTATTTAGATAGCTTTTGCATTCTATTATGTTAGTTATCATAAGTTATCTAAAGATGATTCATCGTACACAGGAGGATGTATGTGGGTTACCCACAAATACTATGCCATTTTATATTAGGGACTTGAACATCCACAGATTTTGGTATATTCAGGAGGGGAGGCTACAACCAGTCTCCCATAGATATCAAGGGGCAACTGCGCACATAGCACATAATTTCCATGTGTATCCTGAACCAGGTATCCCCTGTTATTAGGATCTCAAATGAGTTGATACATTTGTCACAACCAATGAATGCATATAATTTTAGATTAATGCAATATCATTAGCCAACACACAGGCCTTACTCAGATGTCTTTAGTCCTTTTCCTGCCCCAGGATCCTGTTCCTGTATCACACTAGCATATAGACATCGCATCTCCTTAGTCTCCTCTAGATGGTGACATTTTTTTTTTTTTACTTTGCTTCTTTCTGATGACACTTTTGAGAAATACTGATCAGACATTTTTTAGTGTCTCTCCATTTGTATTTCTTGGATGTTTTTCTCAATTAGACTGGAGTTATAGGTTTGGCAGAGGAGAATCGAGAGGTAAAATGCTGCTCTCACCCCATTGTATCAAGGGTAGTTTATCAACATGACTATTGCTAATGATGTTCACCTTTAGCATGTTTACTCCCTTTCCATACTCTAATCTTTGGAAAGGAAGTCTCTAGGTGTATCTGACCTTTAAGGGATGGAGAAGTAGCTGCATAAATTAAACATTTTTTTTTCTGTATAGGGATTTGTCTCATCTCCCCATGTATTTATTTATTCAATGACTTTTATCAGAATGAATTTATGGGTATTTATTTTACATTTTGAGTTATAATTCATTATCATTCATGTATTATTTATTTTGTTCTTCAAGTTGTTCCAGCCTTGGGTCTTGTGAGCTTCTTTAGTGGATTCCTACAGTCCCTTGTCATACTCCCATCAATTTGTCTTTTGAGGCCTCTCTTATTTTCTGCATCATAAGGCACACCAGGTTAAATTTGTGTATTACTTGCCCCAGTTCTAGAATAAGCCACTTCTCCAGAGAGCCCAATTCCTTTTACTGGAGAATGGTGTTCAAAACCAAGGTATGGTTCCAGGCTGTGCTTATTGCTTCTGGGGTGTCATTGTTTCGAAGTCCTCTCAGTGGTAACTCTTGTCTTAATGCTCCTTATTTTTGACTTCTCAAACATTCATAAAAGATAATGATGGTATGGCCTATAGTCCCAGCTACTCTGGAGTCGGAGGCAGAAGGCTTCCTTGAGGTCATGAGTTTGAGACCAGACCCTGCAACATAGTGAAACTGAAATTCGAGAGGAGACTGGATTCTTCCTTCTGTTGGGAGATGGGGCCTGAGCAAGCTGTAGGCTATTTAATCATGACAAGGAATGCCCACCTGTGTCAGCTCCGAGGATCGCAGCTGGCAAAGTCCAGTTCTCCTCCACTACCTCTGAATCAGGTGTGTGGCAGCTCTCAGTACTGCAGCTCCGAATGAGGGCGCTGTGCCCTCCAGTGTGGCACTAGACTCCAGCAGCTCCCCACCAACTTCTTTCAAGGTTCTTCTCTCACAAATCTGAAGAATGAAGTTCACAAGACAATGGAAGACCAGAATGAAAGGAGTAGGATTTATTCGGAGGTAGGGAATAGAAACAGAACTCTCACCGGGGCCAGAGGGGACCCTCAATAGGGGTTTTCATCTCAGTGTGCTAGTCTAGAGGTTTATCTATCACTTGGGTCAATGCTATTGGTCCACATTTTTGCTAATTAGGGTTTGGAAGAGTACCAGTGTTATTGGTTAGACCTGCAATCCGATTCAGGTGTGTCCCTCTTTGGTTTTCCTACAGTTGGTAGGGAAGCAGGAGGTTGAGGTGCTCAGATTGTGGGTGCTCCTGGTTGCTGTGTAGAGCAGGTGTCTGAACCTGATGGCGCTGGGCTGCCTCCAGCTACTGCCTGCATGACAGGCTTTGAGTGGCCCCAAGTGGTGTCTTCTGCCTGCCCTCTAGCCCACTGGCCAGCTCCTCCACAGCTTCAATAGCAAGACCCTGTCTCAAAACAAACAACAAACAAGAAGGTTCTGATATAATGCTTTGTCCCAAACCAAGAAATAGGAAAGGAATAATGGAAAGAAGTAGATACACGTTCTGTAATTTACCTTCTGATTTTGTCACTGACTAGATATGAAATCTCTTGCAAGTTACTTACCTCCATCAAGCCAGGGACCCATCATTTTTTAAAAATGTGAATAATTAGATAATTCTTTTTTTAAAGAGTCATTGAAGCCCAGAAAGTTGAAAAAAACTTCAGATTAAGGTGAAATAATACCAACAAAAATGTGAATAATTAAAAACATATTAAAAGAGATTGTGTATATAAAGGGTAAAATAAAGACCATGCCCATGACTGAAAAATATTAGCAATCCTTTAGCATAAAAGGATTACTAATTCTTTTTTGTTTTTTAGACCTTTTAATAAAGGCATAGTTGTTTTGATAAATATTTTTCTCCTCATGTGAAATGTAATGCAAAAGTCAGTTGATAACAAAAAGTTAGAACTTGATAGATTCATTTATTTTTTCAGATTCTGTCCAGTATTTTAAACCAATTACTAAATGAATATGAATGTAATTTCCAATTTAAAATATCTGAAGCTGATTATTTTTCCTAAACCAAATCCCACATTAGATCTTCTCTTTTTTTAATAGAAGCACAATAATCCATTCAGATTGTCCAGATTCAAACTCTTTAGCTTTGAACAATGTCAAAATATATATTTCATAGTAATACTCTATTTGAAAACAACTAGGAAATATTGACAAAATATTTTTCAATATTCTTAAAGGCATTGAAGTGTTTATAAGGCACTGAAGAGTTATAGAGCTGATGATCAAAGGGAGAAGAAAATTCAGAGTTGGATGCCAGTATTTGTAGTTATTTATAACTATTTGCAGGTAGCAATGAGAAGGGCTTGTTGGATGAGGGGAGAAAAATCTTAATCCATGGACTTGCAAGAATTCAGTGGAAACAAGTCACACATAGGCTTCAGACTCCAAAGGTCGACACCTTATGATGAAAGATAAATTGGAAATAGATTCAGCATTCCAGCAACTGAAGCCCAAGTTCAAACCACCACCATCCCTAAAAAATTCATTTAAGTGATTAAATATTATTATGGCTCACAGTGCCCCCCTGAGCATTAAGCTCTAGATGAAGATAGCATCATTCATATGTAAAATATATCATTTAAATTTCAAGTGTTTTTATGTGAGAGCTACATAAGGAGACCAGATAATATGAGCAAAATCAAGGAGAAAAGGTAGAAAGTACAAATATACTCCTACCCCATGATGTCCATAATAGTTACTGTAATGAACATAGACTTTAAAATCACTCTGGAAATGTTCAGTGAATTAACAAACAATAAAACATTTTAGCAGCAAATTTGAAACTATAAAAAAAGAATATGGGAATTCTACAATTTAGGGACATACCAGTCAAAATTTAGAACTTGAAGCTAGGGATAATGGCACACACACCCGTATTCCCAGTGACTCTGGAGGCTGAGGCAGGAGAATTGCAAGTTCAAAGCCAGCTTCAGCAATTTAGTGAGGCCCTAAGCAACTAGCAAGACCTTGTCTCAAAATAAAAATAAAATGAGTTGGGGATGTGGCTCAGTGGGTAAGCTTGGGGATGTGGTCAGGAGTTAAGCTACTCTGGGTTCAATCCTGGTAACCACAACAACAATGAAAAATTAGAACTTGATAGATTCATTTACTAACAAACAAATTCATCATCATTACAGAGATAGTGAACTGGGAGATAATTTTTTTTAAAAAATTGAGATAAACCACAGAATTAAAAAGATAAAATATATAAAAATATAGGCTGTAGTATGAGGAGGCATAATATGCATGAATTGGAGTGTCAATAGGTGACAGATATCATGGAACAAACAATATTTGAAGCTGTTGTTAATAGCAGAAACTTTTTTCTAAACCATGAGATACTAACTTATAGATTAAAAAAAGTCCTTACCTCTAGAAGTATGAATAAATGGAAAATCACAACTATACACATCATCTTAAAGCCACTAAAACCAAAGGCAAAGGAAAATCTGAAAAGCAGGCAGTTTTAAAAAATGGTGTAGTACCTTCAAAGAAGCCACAATGAGCTAATAGGAAAAAAAGCAATGGAGTAATATCTTCAGAGTGACAAAAACAAACAAATACAAATCAGTTGTGAACCACAAATTCTATACACATTAAAAACATCCTTCAAGGATGAAAGTGAAATAAAACCATTTTCATCATCAGCCACCAAAAGACTCTAAAGGATGTTCTTAGATAGAGGGCTAAGGACCGTGTACATGCAGAAATTCAGAAAATTTTTTGGTGTTTGATGCCGAAAATCCAAGTGGCTCAGGAGTCTGAGGCAGAAGGATTGCCAAGTTCAAAGACAGCCTCAGCAATTTGGCAAAGCCCTACGCAATTTAGCGAGACCCTGTCTCAAAATGAAAAATAAAAGATGTGGTTCAGAGATTAAGTGCCCTGGGTTCATTCTCCAGTACTCTCCCTTCCAAAAAAAAAAAAAAAAAAAATTCAGGAAAGATTGAAGAGAAACAAAAATGATAAACATGTGAGAAAATATAAATAAGCATTGCTTGCATGAGGTAATAATGTTTGTGCTATTCAATTTTGAGAATTAAAATATATAAAAATTATAGCATGTAATTCAAGAGGGAGTAAATGGCATTATAATATTCTAAAGTGTCTGAAAATTACTGGGAAGAGGGGAAAATGTTAACTTACAGTAAACTAAACATGAAAAGGGTGCACATCTAGAATAGTGTAGTGTGGAAGTATAAAAGTGAGAGAGGGAAGCAAATAATAAACATAGTCAACAGTATAAAGGCAGACAAGAAAGGAGAGCAGAAAGAATATGGAAGGATTAAAACAAATTGAAAGCAAATAGGAAGATAGTAGATTCAAATCCAAATTTATCCATAACCTCTATTAAATGTAAATTCACTAAATATTCCAATTAGAAGTCAAAGACTAGAAGAGTAGATAAAATAACAGAACCTATCTGTTTTACTTAGTACACAACATCCACATTAAAAGGATTGAACACAAACATCAATCCAATCAGCAATACCTTTGACCTACCAAAGCCATGCCAAGGTGTATATCCTACCACAATGCATACTCATGTGTTGAGGGCCACAGCTGAGTCAGGATGATGCAAGGCATATTGCCAGAGGGAGTGGTTGAGAGGTGATGCCAGCGAGCCATTGAGATGACGATGGTTATGTTAAGCTGTGTATTCAATTGTATATTTGACCTTTACTGTCTCCAGCACCAGCACCAGCGCCAGCAACTTTGGAGTTCCCTTGGAGTTCTCGCTGGAGTTCTCTCGGGGTTCCCAGGGAGAGTGTACGCGGACCCTGGTGGAGGGTGAGAGTGTTCCCGGGGAGTGTGTGTGGAGTGCTGGTAGAGTTCGGCAATAAAGAGTTGCTGTTTTGAACCTACAAATGCTTTCTGGCGGCTCGGTTATTTATGCCCAGCCAGACTACGGCACTCATGAGTACCATGAGACGTGCACATAACTGATCACAGTGTTATTATTTGTACAAACACAAAAATGGAAACTGTTGGGTGCAGAGCAGGCTGAACTGTGTTGTCTGCAGGGCAGGCTGAACAGATGTTGGCTGCAAGATAGCCCACGCACTCAAACCCCCTCTATCTGGTCCTTTATCACCTGTTTGTGTCAAGTCCTGCTCAAGGCTGAGCACTCAACCCCCCTTGGGCCAACAAGGCAGCTTACAGACCCAGAGGCCCCATTAGATTTGGGCTATAAAAAATCCCTCCTGCCAGCCCCCCTTCTCTCTTGCTCTTTCTCTCTTGCTCTCTCTCTCTTGCTCTCTCTCTCTCTCTCTCTCTTGCTCTCTTTATCTTTCTTGCGCGCACTCTCTGTCTCTCTCTTGCTCTTGCTCTCTCCCTGTTCATCTCTTCTTTCTCTCTCTCTCTCTCTCTCTTTCCTTCCTTCTTTTCTCTTTGTTGCACTGCTGCAATAAAGATCTTTTGGTTGCTCCGAGTGTTGTGGTCACTTTCCTTTCAGAAACAATCCACATCTTTATCAACAGGAGAATAGATAAATAAACCGTAGTGTATTTATACGATGAAATCCTACTCAACAATACAAAATAATGAACCATTGATACAAACAATAACACAGATGACTCTCAAACATACATTGAGACAAAAAAGCAGAGACAAATGAGGACGGTGTATTATTCCATAGATAAAAAGTTCAAAATAGACAAACCTATGCTATACTTTATTTATTAGGAACAAATGCTTTATTTATGCTTTACTTTATTTATGCTTTATTTAAGTTTGAGGAGGAGACAAATGGGGTGATTGAGAGCAGCACTAGTGGAGGTTTTAGGATGTGGTAATATTCTAATTCTTGACCTGGGTGATAGTTATAGGTATTTTACTTTATGATACCCCATTATGAATTATATTTCTGTTTTGTGATTTTTTTAAATTTTTTAAACTCCAGTTTTTACGTGTTTACTCTTCCCGCCCTCTCCTGCCAGGCATTCACAAGGTTCTGTTTACTCTTTCTTTACAATTTTCCTGTCTGCACATCCTGTTGCCTTACACCATCCCAATTCTGACCTTTATTTTTTTCACATATGGACAAATCTAAGAGGGTACTAACTATTCTCTGTTCTTCCTCAGTCACATAACTGTCAGATTAATATTCCTAAAACATCATTTATGATACCTCCCAAATATTCAAAATAATTTGGTAACCTCTCTATACCCTGCTATTGCCTCAAGGGTATTAACCAAGAAGGTTCAACCATGACAGCCACGCACTGTGCTCAAGAGTACAACAATTTTCATGCTGAGTTCCAGCAAATAGTGAGTACTTGAGGTCCCTGGTGAAGAGCAGGCATATGTGGGAAATTAAAAGCAAAAGATAACATCATTCCATCAACAATCCATAACGAATTAGAAATGTACGTAGCCAAAATGACTAACGATTAATAATGCTTCTTGTATGGATTCTTTCATAGGTTATTATATTTTAATTCATTTACTCCTCAAGCCCATGTGATATACTGTTGGTATGTACATTTTACAAATGGGGAAATTGAGACAGAGAAATGGTAAGTCACCTGACTAGGCTCCCACGGATAGGTGGCAACACTGGGTAAAAACAAACCACTGTATCTGGCTCCAAAATCTATTATCTTAACCCTTGCAGTACATGGTCTTTGTACCTGTGCACAGCACTGGTTTCCAAATAGAATCATACCGTGGCTAAGTGGACTGCAAGATTTAGAGCTCAGGAGAGACATGTTAACTATGTTTAGAGGTCATGTCTCACCTCTTTTGATTGAGGTGCAAACGAGTGAGGTCACACTGTAACTAAGTGCTAAACAAGCACTCCATAAAAAGAACTGTGATTTAGAGCCCTTCTGCCCCTCTGATGACCATTATTTCCCTGGTTTGGTATGATAACATAAGTAGTGGCAAGAAAGTTTTCAGGGGTTTTGTAGGAAATTGTTGTCACATCTACTTTGAACAAATCCTCCTTGCAAACCAGTTGAGAAATGGGCTAAATTGAATCCATTTGATTTAGTCCTTTCTCCTTCCGGCAATACTACTTCATGCCTTTCCTTTTTCCTTTGTGAGAGGACTTTAACTTTCATCGGCTGGTTTTAATTTAACTTGTCATATTTCTATTTTTTTGTACATGTGCCCAAGGCCTTTGGGAAAAGGACACATTTTTTAATACGTCAGAACAATAAAAACCAGAGAGATCAATTTAAGTCAATTAGTCATATTTTAGGTAATCTAAGTAGAAGGCAAGAAATTCACTTACAACTTTCAAGTTATTCTTTTGAAGCTTACGAAGTGTGCAAACTGGCTAAGGCAATTTAAAATTGCCATGATCTTAGATAGCTTAGACACCATCATGGATCATCATGGAAATCCTTAGATGAGAAGTAGGAGCTTAGTTTGTTTTTCAATACTAAGGTTGAAACCCAAGGCCTCTCCAATGTCAGGCAAGTGCTCTATCACTGAGCCACATTCCCAACTCATTTTATTTTTGAGACAGGCTAGCCTTGAACTTGCAATTTTCCCTCCTTAGCCTATCAAATAGCTGGGATTACAGATGTGTGTCACAGTGCCTGCCACCAGGAAGCCTTTTTATGTAAGCTACACAGAAGCTGAGATGCACTGGTTCCATATAGGAGACATATGGTACTCTACAGGAGCGCTAAATGTCTTAACTCAGTTTCATGTGCACAGATGTATGCTAAGAATGAACTTTTCTAAGTCCATGGGCCCAAAAAAGCCATTTCTTGTTTTTCAGAAATAGGTGAGGCAGGCCACAATTATGTCATGAATAGTCCATTTTATTCTTTAGTTGGTCACATGGTTTTAGTCTTCTCTAATGAAAAATTTCTCATAAAGAATTCCCCACCTGGGCTGAGGATATAGCTCAGTGGGTAGAGTGCTTGCCTCTCATGTATAAGGCCCTGGGTTCAATCCCCAGTACCATCAAAAAAGAAAAAAAGTTCCCCACCTTACCTCCACCCTCTTTATTCTGTAGCACCAAACACTGTTAGTTTTTCTCCTGATATTTATCTATTTTATTATATTCTTATCTGTTTTCTTGCTTGTTTTCCACCTATATCCTCACTATAACATAAACTCCATAAAAGGAGGAACTAGCCTTCCTTCAGTATCTGCACAGGATTGGTTCCAGAACCCCCATGAATACCCAGATCCAGGGATGCTTCAGTTGCTTATGTAAAATGGTGCATTTTAATATAACCCATGCATGTCCTCTCATATATTTTAAATCATCCCTAAATTACTTACACATAATGCAATGTAAATTCTATGTAACTAGTTGTTATGCTGTATTGTTTAGAGAATAATGAAAATAGGTGTTGCACTGTATTGTTTGGAGGGAAAAAAATAAGAAAAGTTGGCTTATGTCTGGTACAGACATTTTTCTTGAATATTTTCAATGTACAGTTGGCTAGATCTGGGGCTGGCCGGGCGGGGAGGGGGGCGGCTGCTGTATGTATCCCTTTAGTTCATCATTGTATCTCTAGTGTTGGCAGAGTGCCTAGTGTATACTTGGTACTCCTATTTGTTGAAAGGATACAAACAATGAATAGATAAATCTACAAAATCAGGAAGGCAAGTGAGGCTGAGTAAGTCATAAATTTTGCAAGGATGACACGGAAATCCAATTTGGATGTTGTCATTAATTGGGAAAATATTAAGTAGTGTTTTTATGGGCTACTTCCTCCCCCTGTCCCTCCCATCCTTCCTTCCTCCCTTCTAGCCTCTCTCTTTTTTCTTCTTTTCTTTTTTTCCCCATATAATGATTTGCAAAACTGTAACAAGGAAATAAAAATGCTAATGAATGTGGGAGAGATCACCTTAACATTGGACATTTTTTAATGAAAATATTTCAAAAATCCATTTGTGAAGGTTGTCTACATTATTTTGAGGCTGTCATTTTTCACAAGGAAGACTTTTATTTCCCATGGAAAATCCCATGACTCACATAAGATCACAGACACTAGAGGGCAGACCCAGACACCCTTATGGTGCTTCCTAATGATGGATAAACACAGCAGCCTAACCTAGGGTTTCAAGCACAGGCATATCAACATACAGATACTCCACCCTTCACCCCTCCAGGATTGGGGGACTTCCTCCATGGTTTCTCCACCTATTTGTAGGAAAACTTCTCTGGTGTCCTGCCTGAGTCTTGGAGCCTCCCCCAAGAGCTGAATGGAGATGGTCTGGCTGCTCCCCAGGAACCACAGGCATTGCTTCTGCCATTGTCTGGGGTTCATGAAGGGGCATGCAGCACATACTTAGGGAGGTCTCTGCTTCCAAGCCCTGGAGTATGCAGGGGTGGAAAGAAGGCCTTACTTTCCATTTAAAATGCCCTTATTCTAGAGGGGTACTCCGTTCAACCTTAGCAGGCTAAGGAGATTTAGATTTTTTTTAAAGCCTCTTAAATACATCCCTACACTTTCTTTTTGCATTGGACTCAAACACAAGCCCATGGGGAAACTAGATTTCCCATTCTCCAGACTCCACATTTATAAGACTAAAAGGCTGTTAGATCCCTGTCTCCCCACAAGTTCCCTTTAGTCATTTTGGCCAATAGCTAGCAAAAGTTCCCTCCTACTAAGCCATCAGACGTGTAGGATTTGCAGGATTCTGGAATGAATTGGTCTTAGTTGAAACTTGTAAATCAATCAAGATCCTGGCTATAGGGTTCCAATGCCCACACCCCAGATCTTGACCTCTCAGGAAGATTTAGACCCTCATTTCAATGCTTGAAAAGAACATTCATATCCTTAATCTTCCTTTTAGAGAAATCATTGTTTTATCAATTTTTATTTTGCTTTAAAGCAATGTTGTTTTTAAAAGTTTTTATTCTAAAAGAAATTCAAATCTGGTTCTGACTAGTGGGAATTTTCCTTCAGCCAAACCTGTTGGTTGTGCTTGAATCTCTGCCAGTATGGGGGCTATCACTGCAGCACTTGAAACTCAATAGTGGCTAATAAAATCATGAAGAAAAATCATAAAAGAGAATTACAAACAAAATCATCAAAAAAGAGAAAAAATGATTTGACTGTGATGAAAAACACCCTCTAGAGACCAGAATAGAAAAAAAAATTTGCAGACATAAGCTTATGACAGCAGAGATACTTGACAGATATAAAAGTTGTTTGTCCTCAGTAGGTTTAACTCACCCGTTTTCATTCATCAGTTGTTTTTAAAATTGCAGGAAAGTTAAGTACAGTTGGGAAAAAGAAAAATTCAAAATTACCTCAATGACCCAAATCATAAGAGGTTGGAAAACGATTTTCCCTTTCCGGAGCATTTATTTTATTTTTTCCATATTTTTTTATTGGTCCAGTGTATTTATTTTTAAAGCTGATGGAATCCTCGAGAACACATTGCTTTCACATTTGGCTTAGTGGTTTAGCTAATGTATTGACAGTGTGGTTGTATTGATGAAATAATTACATCAGAACTCTCATACCTCTAGATTTTAAGGTGTGATCACATCACAACAAAATAGAGAAGCAGAATCAGAAATTAGAGTTGGTTGTTAAGTTTTTGACTATGTTTGTTCTAACTGCTTAAATACTGCAGCATCTCTATTTTTAAGCACTTCATCCATGGCTACAAGTCCAAGATCATTTTTTTCCTCTGGTTCTCTTAACTTGTTTATTTTTGGAATGTTTCGGCCAAATCTGTTCCAACTTTGACCTTTGGATTCTTTTTCTTTTCTTTTTTAGGGAAACAACTATGTATACCTTTCCCAGTATTAAACATACACACGTATTCACATGCATGATAAACAATTCCCAGACTTGCTTTTTCTGACAAATAAATCAGTGCCAGTACATCTTTGAAATGTCAAACTTCTCATTCAGCCTGAGACCTGTTGCTCTCCATGTGTTTCTTTGACAACATCTCAGATCATAATGATTGGCATGGTTCCCAAGTGTCAGAATGCTGAAAAGTACAAGACACCTATTCAAACTTTTCTGTCCCTGCAATTACTGCAGATGCTTTTTTTATTTTATTTTTCTGACTTCTTGGAAGATTTACTACTCTCCCAGACTTTTGGCCTCCCAGGAAGGTCAAAGAGCTTCAAGTTAGTTTACTTTCCCTCAACTCTCTTAAAACCAAGGTGCCACCAAACCTTTTCCCAAGATCACTTAGAAAAACACAGGACTGTTTTATTTTATCTCACAAGCAATACTCAGGCATGCCCAAAGGGTAAGTCCCAAATGCCTTACTGCCTTAGAAAGGTGACATTTTGTTACGATTGTAACTTTAAACACATTATTCTTTAGAGACCTTATGGCATAAGGACTTGGTTTTGGCATCAGAGAGGCCTGAATTCAAATCATATCACTTACTTCCTTTGTAAACATGCATATTATTGTACTTCCTAAACTTTAATTTGTGTCCTCATATGTAAAGTAGAAAGTGGCAATATTAAAAATATAGACTTCTGTAATTCAAGAGCAAGTGTGTTTTAGAAGAAACGAGCAAGAATATATTCAATTACATGACAAGAAGGAGAATATTTTTCCTTACCTATTCATCTTAAACAAAAAGTTTAAAAAAATAAAAATTAAGAAATATGTCAGTTGGAGGCACATGCCTATAACCCAAGTGACTCAGGAGGCTGAGACAGGAGGATCACTAGTTCAGAGCCAGCCTTTGTAAAAGCCAGGTGCTGAGCACCTCAGTGAGACCCTGTCTCTAAATAAAGTAAAAAATAGGGCTGGGGATGTGGTTCAGTGGTTGAATGCACCTGAGTTCAATCCCTGGTACACCCCCCGTCAAAAAAAAAAAAAAAGAAAAGAAATATGCCAGTAAAGTATGAAATGTGTGCAATAGAGGATGCTCTGATGATGTGCTATCCCACGTAAACCAAAGCATTGTGTAATACACAGCTCATTCTCCCTCTAAGACAGTATATGGGTCAGGTGTACCTCTAGGCCCCTGCTATAATTTTTACCTATATAGATGTTACACATAATATAAAGCTTGTCTGTTACATGATAAATTTCCAAATTTTAACATAATAATGTCAAGAATGACCAAGTTGAGGTTATTCCCTAGCCTTATGTGTGTGGTGTACTTGAACTACTCATGGAAATTTGCTATGGGGAATAACATATTCATTAACAATAGTATTTTGACCAGAGTAGCAGATTCTGTGTCCAATACAAAAGGACTTTTGAATGACAGGAAAAAAACGTCTTTTATCATCTATTCTTAAGTCCTTATCTGGGAAATGACTATCCAGTTAGGAAATTATCCAGATGTGACAATTTGTCAATACATACTATTTATTTCGAGCATTTTACAGAGACAAATAAAAATAAGAAATTCATATCAGTCTACCAAGTGGGTTCTGATGATAGAGACAAATAAAGACATGATATTCACATCAGTCTATCAAGCAGGTTATGATGGGAGGGAGATAGATGAGAATATCTGATTTTTCAGTGGGCTCAGAGATTTTCCTCCAGATAGTCTCCCAAGTCTGAATCCGACAGCTCTCCAGACTACAACTAATGCAAACTAATCCCAGGCTAGTAACTCATTCAACAGGTCCAGCATCTAATTCACCACCTATTTCCTGTACCTTCTTCACCTCCACCTGCTAATACCATCTGTGGTTCTTCTCTTCTAAATGGATACTGTCAGATTCACCTTGGACCCTTTCCTCCTGCAATCTCTTCTCTGACCCTTTGTCTTTCCCTAACATTTGACCTTCCACTCTCTTACTTCTCCCAGCGAAGTAGGGCACTTCTTTTCCCCCATGCATCTCTGGGAATAAGCTTCTTCGTTTTCTCTTCCTTTCAATAACCATGCATATACACACCCTTGCCTCTAACTTTTTGAATCCCTGTGTGCAAGCCCTGTCTCTGCTCTAAAACTGGATCCCTTTGTCTTAATACACTTTCTTGTTATGAAGATCAGGAGATCCATCCAGTCCTATTTCCTGCCAATCCCTAGCCCACTCCTTTTGTACCAGTCTTGTGAACAACCCTTTAATCTCAGCCTTTTTTTCCTTTAATAATGTCCCTGCGACTTTCCCTTCTACAATACCCAAATCTAATGTTTGTCTACATCTGTCCTCAAATTTGTTCAAAATACCTCAGAAACTACTTACCTCTTCTGACTCTACTCTCCTTGCTATCTACCCTCTGCCCTATACTGTATGAGCATTAGTCCTGTGATCCTGGAAGCTCCATGTGCTAAGTAAGAGCATCTATACTTTAATTCCCTTCTCCTCCCTTCACCTCCTGGTTCCTGAGTCCTCCTTACACAAGGGACATAGAAAGAGATCAACAGTTAATAGCTGTGCATGGGAACTGAAGTTTAACCCTTCAGATTCTAATCCACACCTTTTACTCCTGCTTTGGATAAACGGTACATGGCAACATCCCTAACTTTGCCACATCATAATCACACAGGGTGGAGACTTACTACCAAGTCATTTTAAATACCCAAGATGCCTTTGAGAAAGACCTAAGTAAAATCCCCAACGCTTTCTTTATTAGCTGCCTCTTAGGTAGGGAGGAGATAAGGGAGGTGGGGATTGTTGCATTTCAACTTTAAACTCCCAGTCACAAACGTGGAACCCTGAGTCCTCAGGCTATAGAAAAGTTAGATGCGAAGATACCAGTTTTACTCCGCCCTTCCCACCCTTCCATTCAAGCGGTGCAATGGTAAGAAACTGGCGCAAACTGTCTCCCACTTGAGAAATTAAAACAACGGCTGGCGGTGGCATAAGGGAGACTCGCATAGTCCTCGCAATGCAACTGCAATAGAAAGCCGGCAGCCCCAACCAGCGCCACCCGTCCATCACCAGCCTACCAGGGAAACCTCGGGGTCTCCGGCTCCGGTTCGCAGCCGAGAACCGGCCGCTAGGAGGCGCCGCGAGCGCGCCACCCCCGCCCACTGCTGGAGGAGGGCTAGCGCCCGATCCCCTCCACCAACCCCCTAGCCCGCGGGGCAGGCAGGCGGGACCAGACACCGGGACTGTCACTGGGGACGCGCCGCTCCTACCGACCCGGGACGCGAGCATCAAGGGAACTCCAGGCGCCACCCCGCCATTTGTCCCACCGGAGTCCTTGGCTCCCGCTCCCCAGTGAGCAGCATCGGGCAGAGGGCGATGTCTGCTGGGGCCTACCGCGGTCCCCGAGGCGGTCCCCGGAGGAACCAGGCGCAGCATTTCGCTCCCCTCTGGTGTTTCTCGGTCGGGTTGGGGATGCTGTGGACCCCTGCCTCACAGGCGTTCAACTTGGACGTGGACAAACTCACCGTGTACAGCGGCCCAAAGGGCAGCTACTTCGGCTATGCAGTGGACTTCCACATACCTGATGCTCGCACGTAAGTCGTTCTCCTGGGGGAGGTGGCACGCGTGCGCGAACCCGCTCACAGGTCGGGTCCCTGCCCCTCTGCTGCTAGCACCCGAAGGTCTCCCGAGCTCGGACAGGCAGCGTCTGAGGTCCCACCTCACTGCTCACCGGGGCTTCCGTCCCGTTTTCGGCTCGCCATCAGCCTTTTCTTTCCCTTTGCACGCTAGATGTGCCTTGTGAACTTTGAACTAGAGAAATGCCACTGCAAAGAACTCCTGGTTCAATGACTCAACTCCTGCATCCCATAAAGGAGAGAACGGGACCGAAGTGAGCCAGTTAAAATGGTTAAAACAAAAACCCAATATGGTGCAAGTGCTGCTGGTTGGCTGCAAGCACCTGGGCTCCTGTCCTCTACTTTCTCCCCACGGACTCTCATCTCACTGTATCTACATATCTCCACCTAGAGAAGAATTAGGACCACTCGCACCCTCTTCCAAACCAGGTTTCTGACGCCCATTTATTTCCAAGAGGAAATCAACCTTAACACTCTCTCCATCGTAAATATGCTTCTGCCCTCCACCCCTACTCCAGTCTCAGTAGACACGCAACTCCCGAGTGCAAAGCGTGCGCGCACAGTTTTATGATTGCCACCAGGTGACCTTTTCCAATCCTTTCGCAGAGCAAGTGTCTTGGTGGGGGCACCCAAAGCCAACACCAGCCAGCCGGATATCGTGGAAGGGGGAGCCGTCTATTACTGCCCTTGGCCGGTGGAAGGATCTGCACAGTGCAAGCAGATACGGTTTGACACCACCAGTAAGTGCTATTTGTCATTCTGGACTCTGGGCCCTGGTTTGAAAGAACCAGAGCAATCCTGGAGTCAACTTCCCACTTTCTTTGTATTCACAGTCCTGTTCGACTTTTCGGTATTGCGGGCGGTGCAGGTTAGAGAAATAAGTTTTCAACCCTGAGTGAAAATGTTTAGTGAACCCTTAGAGAAGGAACGGTATCTGACCTTGAGTGTTTACTTGCATCCAGGTAATTTTTTTTTCTTTTTTCCCCTCTGCTGTCCAGAGGTGAGCATTTTTAGGGTGAGTGGATGTTTTGGAAAATACAAAAGTTACATCTTAACCTAGACCATGAAGAGAATGTGGTTGCTTCCCAAGGACTAACCTGGGAAAAGACAGATTCTTAGCCCAGTTCCAAACTCCAGAGGCAAGACTTAGCTGACTTAGCTGCAGCAGACCCAGACATCACTCCATGTTGCTGTTTAATTCTTTACAGAAAGAAAGAATTTTCTTTCAAAATATTGGACATTAGATGCAAACTAGTACAGGCAGAGTGTAGATGGATTACATTCATTTCCAAAATCCCTAGACAGATGTTTCTTATTTAATTAAAGGAAAAATACATTTTAAACAATTCAGTCTGGTTACGTTTCCTCTGTGTTTTCTCTTTGGGTTCTGAGAAAATAATTTAAATGTAATGTGTTCAAAAACATTAACACTGAATGTTTTAATTTTTACCACCAAATTTTTATGAATTTCAAATGATATGTATTATCAGAAAGCTAATCACTTTCCAGAAAAATGTGAATATGTCAGCTCAAATAACCCTTTGATGACCAATCTTTTAAAATCCCTTGTGCACTGCTCAATTATTTTATAACATCATTCTTTGTGTATTTTGTTGGTATCCTAGTATGCATTCAGAACTTATGTAGAATGTCCATTTTAACAGAATTTTGATGAAATCCATTGGGTGGTTTTTACTTGTTAATTTATACCTTTTATGCTAAGGAGAAAAAGTATTTCAGTTTTATGAATATGGAAATCATTTTTTTAAAATTCTGTGCAAGAATTATCTTGACTTATGACCAAACTAAGAAAGTCTTCCATAAAAGCATTTTTAAATTATATTTTTCATGCCTGTCTATATATGGTCATAATAGCTTATTTGATGTTTCATTAAATAATTCAGTTATTTCATAACCAAGTTTTATAAGATTTTTTCTTTTAAATTTAAGGATTGATAATGGAAAAATTAAGTTGCTTAATGTTACTTTACGACAGAAATTCTTTAATTCGTTGTTTTATCAGGCTTGAGATGCCTCCTAGTTATTGACCCTTAGTTTAAAAATAAACTTCCTAAATCAGAAGAATTGATCAGTTAAGCGTGAAATTAATGCCATTTTAATCATTCATGCCCAAATCCTTTGAATTTTAAAAAATATTTAAAATTCAGACCTTGACAAGTAAAAGCATCCTTGACATCAATTGAATTTACATTCAGGAAAATATGTGTATATTTTTTGACACATTCAGTTTGTTTTCACCAAGAAACAATCTATAGTCATGGAAATGATTTTAATAACCCACCTAGGACATTTCTTAGCATATCAAGTCAGGATCTAGTTGGTGTAGTTTTCCTTTGTTAAATGGAGAATCAATGTCTGCCCAGATAAGTTACACCTGAACAAACACCTTCTATACCCCCAATCCCAGTAATGCCATGATTCAGTAGATTAAAAACTAGAAAATCCAGGCATTAGTATGAGTTTTTAAAAACTGACCACTCCTAACCAAGATTTTCTGGTGTTAAATCACAATAGGAAAAACTTTCCGAGGTTCATTCTAAAGCACTTGTTTGGAACTTTGAATTCACTTTCCCAATAGAAAACTAATGCTGAAAAATTGGGCTTTGGTTTCTAGAATAGCCTACAGGAATGCCTTTCACCCTTACTGTAGCTGAATTATATTTGCAGTGAGAAACTTGAGAATAAATCTGTACAATTTCAGCAATTAAATGAATAGGAAAACAATGTCAAGGAAAGATCAATATTGCTTGGAGAAAGATGGAAGTGGGGGTAGATGACTCTTATGCAGGTTCTGAAAAAGACAGTTGGATGTCTCTCTCAAAGGGTTTCAGAGACTGATGCTGCTGGCTTTATACTAGATCTTACTTTGAAATGTGTGGAGTTTTTCTTGACAGGTAGACAGATGCATCCTACTAATATCAACTATCATTGTAGTAATTTGAGGACTCATAAATGGAACAAAGTGGAAGGGGCAGGAGAGAGAAAGATATTCCTGAAATAGTTAACTGAGCAGGAATTTACTTAAAAAAAAAGAAGAAGCAGCAAGGCAGGAAGGCTATACAAAGTTTGTAAGAAATGAATGGTTCATGATGGAATGAACAGGGCAGTGATCTGTGGAAAAGGGTGTCTCACGTAGAGAGGTGGGAAATTTTTCTTTGGGAAAAGAAAGTTCTCCTCGTTAGCCATCAGGGGGTACTGTGGGCCCAGAAACCTTGGTTGCTGCTGGGAATGGCCTGGAAAAGGCGAGATGAAAAGAAATCAGGACCACAGCTGGGTGCTACTGAGTGGGTGCCAACACTTGGTACCCCATTTCCACCAGTTACTTTATCCACATGTCCTGAGACAATGGAACTGGCTCTGAAGGTGAAGAAGGACCAGCAGAAACCAGTAGAGCTAGCTCCAATCAGAGCAGGCACTTTTGTGGGCAGAGTAGAATCTTGGAAAGATAGAAATGGACCTTGCTGACTCTGGGTCTTGCACTCAATATTGCCAGTCGTATCCCATTTATTGATTACTACCATGTACCAGTCACTTGGTATACGTGATTCCTAATCTGTAACATGAATAAGGAAACTGACTTCAAGGGTCTGGTCCAAAATCCTACAGTGGCATGATTGAGATGGAGGTCTGCCTACTCCAAATCTAGCCTCTTCACCTTGCCTCCCTCCCAAAGATGGGGAGAGGATTAGTTCTCATGGCATGCAAGTTCAGGGTTGTGACAGGATCATGAGGAGCCCCAACAGGCACTGTGCCCCTTTCCTGACTTTTCTCCATCCACCACCACCCCAAACACTGGCTCTAGATATTCCAACAGAAGTGCCCCTACAGGGAAGAGCTGCAAAGGAGGAACAGCTCTGCTAGGAAAGTTGTAGAAACCAAAGGTTTAGAAGCAAGGTTTAGAAGTTTGTCTTGGTTGTGTATGTCTCTGGTTTGCTCAAACTCCCATAGAGTCATCCCCAGAGTCCCCTATTACGTCCAGAGTTACTCTCTGCCCAGTGGCAACAATTCACTGTTTCCCTAAAAAGAGGAAGCAAAGGTCCCTGCTTGACAATGTAGTGGCTCTGACGGGTGAACGCCGACAAACTGACATCCACAGAACAGTTTGTGATGTGCAGCACAGTATATATATATATAATGTTGCCAGTATTCCTCTGTGGGGATATCTGTGACTTTTGCTGTCTTGTACCCCGTCTACTCTTACTATCATGTCTGAATTCAAGACGTGCCAAGTAGGTTAACCTTTTAATAAAGTTGTTTCAACTTGTTCAGGCCTCTTGGGTGTCTGTAATTTAGCATTTTGCTGGAGTAACCAACTACATTTTCTCAGCCTAGATACTAAAGTAGATGGGCTTATAATTTAGTCCCTGAATCTGGCTGTGATCCTGTACCTCAATTTAAGATCAACCACTTTTGAAAAACAAATAAGCTGTTAGTTAAATTTTTCATTAAATAATAATGATTTATAGCTTATCATTTAGCTTGGATTTCTGGGAGGTTTTTATTATTATTTCTTTAATTCAAAAAGAGAGGAAGCTTGGACTTTGCCTAGCATTTCAAATGCATGAATACTATTAAATTCTGTTCCTTTCAAGTAAGGAAAAGGGAAATTTTAAGGAAGCATATGGTGGTGGGGGAGGTGCAAAGAGTAGATAATTTTCCTGCTCTGCACAAAATCAAATGGTTCCAAAAAAGCACTTCTCTCGTCTCCCTTCTGTCTTTCCCTCGTACTTCAATAGAACAAAATTCCTCCCATCACCAAATTGATTTCTTTCACTTTTGCCTCAGGAGCTCTCTGAACTATGCTGTATCTTAACCAACTTAAAACATCACATCTGCCCCATTCATGCCTCTCTTTGCTAAGTCTACTCCAACATTTATTTCTTCTTTTTTTCCAACACTTCCCAAACCCATGTGAAGATTAAATAAGGATGGCTAGATTACAACCCTTCTGATAAAAGGGGGAAAGAATGAAAAAAAAAAATGAAACAGACACTTCATTTTTGGAATAATTAATGGGTGATTTGCAACAATAATAGCCAAAGCAGAGTACATGAAATATTTGATTGTTTTCAATGCTCAAATGGCACATTTGGAGGAGGAAGATAATGGCTTGTGCTAATAGATGATGATAATCATCATAGCACTGACATCAGCAGAGTCAGTACAGCTGGGATACATGCACAATTAGGGACCCACATAAAAAGGGAACAGGAAAAGCTGGGAGGTGCCATTGAGATTTGGAAGTCATCTGAGAGACACTACTAGAATTAGCCTGGCCTTAATTTAGTATCTTTGTGCTTAAAATAAGTACATGAAAAACCCCTTCGAATGGAAGATGATTTGGTTAGGACGTTTCAAAGCTCCAGAACGGTAACACTTTTGTTGGAATTATGTTTTAGCTTGGACACCGGAAGCCTTTGTTTTGGGGGTTCTGTTTTATTTTGTGTCGAGTAAGCCCACAATAAGAAGCAGCTCACAGCATCTGTTTCTGTGACTGGTACAGGACTGGTTTTTGATAGTATGGGGTGTGCCCTCTTTCTCATGTGAGGGTTGGGAAACATATTGGTCACATAAGTCTTGCTTTTTCTGACTTGCCCAGAAAGAAATTAGGTTTTGTTTGGGAACAAAGAAAATAAAAAAAAATGTAGGTCAGAGCTACTCAAGTAGATGACAGAGGAAATAATATAAATGTGATAAGATTCAGGAACAGCAGAAATCTATGGTCCAGTAAGCTCAGTTGTAAGGTTAAAAAAAGTGAGGGGGAGCCCAAAGATTACCTATTTCTTTTAAGAATTGATAATGCCAGGAGTAGAAAGAGTTTTGTTATTTGCATACATACATATATATGAATAGAAATCTTCCTGTAGCGAGTTCTGATCCCACTGAGTCATCAGGTCTTGTTTTGCTGAATGTTTACTTTTTCTGCAAGCAATTCTCCAGTTCACAATGGCTGCTATGTCTGAATATGCGGACCTGACACAGGCAACCACCATGCATCCCTGTAAGGATCCTGATTGGCTCAGACACCCATGCAACAGAATGCAATTGAGTCTTGATAGGAGCAGAGAGGAGGTCCCCACAGCACAGCAACCAAGGAAGCAATTAGAAAAAGGAAGTCCTTGAAACTCTAGTTAGAAATAGGAAACAGACCTGCTCTACGGATAGTTGAGTAGTATGAACATAGGATCCTGTTCCTTAATCTGCAAAATTCTTTCAAGAAGCTAGAAGTCCGTCGGAGGGAAAAGGCTGCCAGGTTCTTGGCAGGAATCCTCCATGCAGCAGCTGCAGCATTTTGGAAGAATTGTCCAAAATAGTCTTGATGTTATCCTGGAAACAAAATATGTTTTGACATTTCAGCTGACTGGCTGAGATGAATGAATTCAAATATTACCCCATGTGTATAAAGAGTTCTGTACCTGAGAGTTGTATTGATGAAGAGAATGGCCAACATCATTAAGAGCTCCACTGAAGTGTCCTGAAGTATGTGTCCTGATTGACACCATCCAGACACACAGACATGGATTTTTTGAGGAAGATAGAAGAAAAATGGATCATTGATCTTATTAAAAGCACCCATTCATCTTTTAACCAGTCAACATGCTTAAGACCTTTAAGTATGTAATTTTCCAAATACATTTGAATACATGTTTAAAATATATCTTTTTAAAAAATATTTTATTTTTTAGGTGTAGATAGACACAACACAATGCCTTCATTTTAATGTGGTGCTGAGGATCGAACCCGGGTCTCCCCCGAGCTAGGCGAGCATTCTACTGCTGAGTCACAATCCCAGCCCCCTAAAAATATATATCTTTAATACATGCTTTAAAAATATGTATTGGGTAAAGCAAGGTATATCTGAGTGATGAATCCTAAAATAGATTTTAAATAAAGTCAATTCTGGGTTATGTTATAGGGAGACTTTAGATGTGCAAGCAAATCATGATTCACTGATTGAAACTCAAAATAGTCCACTCAGTGCCTCAGTTGGACTGTTATGGAACCCAGGCAGGCAGTCCTTAGATGGATGTCTCCAGACATCCTAGAAGAATTCAAGCTCGACCTCATCTGTGCAGAAAGACCAGAACTTGGATCTCTGATATTTAGTGTAGCATCCCAAATGTCTGCCAACTTGAGAATCTTTTCTAGATCCGTATCCATTAATGAAAATGATCCTTTAGCTGTTGTGTTCTTTTGGTAAAAATAAGGCATTGGTTACAAAATTAAGTATTTCTAGAAAAATAAATCTTTCTAGGTATTGGGGGGGAGAGAGCTGACTTTGAAGGGGGAGTATAAGGAAATTCAGGGAGGGTGATGGAACTTTTTGAATCATTATTATGGTATGTGTGTATTTATCCAAACCGATAAAACTATGTATCAGTAAAAGTGAATTTGATGGTGTGCGAGTAAAAACCAAATGAAAAGAGAAAAATACCTCCATGGATAATATGAGGGAGCTGTATATATGATCAGTTTGGTTTTCTGACCATTGCTATGAGCAGGTTGACAGTAAGATCTTTGATAGCAGGAAGTTCTGATACAATAGCTCTTGGAAGTCTAAGGACATATTTTGTGACTGAATAACTTAGGCCACTGCTCCCAAATAAGGGTGAACAACAAAATCATCATGTAGGACCTTCTTTTTCATTCTGTAAATAAAGGAGAGAATGTTCAGCATGTATTTGGTGGAAGAACTGTGAGAACATGTTGAGTAAGAATGACCCCTGTGCAATCCAGTGTCACCCTGTGTCATTCCTCTGTGCTTATGAAACACAGGCATGGGACCCCTCCTTGGTGTTCACTAAGCTAAGGAGGTCTCACTTCAGACACATGTTGTAGTTATCCACAAAAGTACAACTGCACTGCAGGGCTTTTACTTATTCACATTAGGTCAACGTTTTTCTTTATCTCTGGTATTTGACATGGGAAAACAGATTTGGATATGACATTGCAAAAGCCTCTGTATCAATCTGCCCAGATTTCCAGGCCATACAAAAACTAGGGAGAAGGATACACACCATTGCTACAGGAATAGGTTTATTAAAGGAGCCCAGGTGGCCCAAATTACACCCAGCATCTCTCCCAGAGGTAATGATGAAAGCCAACTCCTGGTAGCTGCCTCCATTGTCATGTCCTGTGATTTATCCAGATGTTTCCATCCAACGCTTCTTGCACACGGCTTGCACAATTTACCTCCTTCTCCCAGTTCCTCATGCCGCAGGACAGTACAAGTACATGGCAAATACCCACTACATACACATGTCCCCCCTCACCCTGGGCCTCAGTTCTTAACCACTCAGAACTTTTTATCTTTCAGTGATGACTTTCCAATACTTTCAGCTCTTCTTTCTCCCTACATTTTCACCCAGGATATATTATTTCAGAAATTAATTATAAAATCATTGTGAGTCCTTTTTGTGGGAAAAAGGGGACACAACACCTAGAAATGTTTCAGGCTGCCTGAATATGGATATAGTCCATTAAGAATGACATAAGATATATGATGAAATATTATACAGCCATAAAAATGAAGTGCAGAAAGCATCAACATTAATATGGAAGATACGCTTGTTTTAATGTTAAATGAAAAACAAACTCCAAAATTGTGTCTGCAACTTTTTTGAAGAGTATGAGAAGGGAAATGAAACCAGGTGATATGCATGGTAGAGAGTGGGGACAAGTTGAGGACTGACAGCTGGTATGAAAGTCATATCTTCAAATCTGCTGTCAGAAACATCTTCCTTTTCTTGCCACATGATATGCTCCCTACCACAAGAGTTGGGTTTGGGATGAAAGCCTCAAAGAACTATGCCATTTGAGTGTTCCAAAAACATCTTCAGGAAAAGCCATTTGTTGTAAAAAGAAGTAAAATTGGTGCTAATCACATGTCCCTAAGACAACCTTTTTTTGTTGCATTTCCTTTCTTGTGGTCTTTTAAAGGTACGGATACCATTTTGATAGGGGCAGATAATAAATAAAGTGTTCAACATTTAAATAAATTGGAATCGCCAACCTCCTAGGCATGCTTTGGCTTATGAAATGTCAGAAACAATGAAGATCCACTCCAGGTGTATAGACTGTGCACTGTGTCTTCTCCCCCTTTCCCAGTAGGGAGAAGTTGGACACGTGTATCCATTAGGAACCTCCATGAGCTAGGATCCTTGGGTGGTTTGAATAAGCAGAACCTTCCTGTCAACTTACATGAAATATATAATATGAGCAAGAAATAAACCTTGGTTGTATTAAGCCAGAGATTTGAGGTCATTTGTTTCTATAGTCTCATCTTGGCACCTTTTGGCCTACTAGTACATGTGAGGAGCAGTAATAGCAATAAATTCTACCCCATGAATCCAGTATTTTTTAAGTTCATGAATTCTTAGTGCCTTTTCTAGAAAAAAACATGCACGATGAGTCTCATGGGAAGAGACCAAACGCAATCATCTCTGCACCTGTTGGACACAGAACCAGTTTTTACCCTTCATGTTCAGTCAAAATACTTCTGTAAAAGAGATTCTGGAAAATGCATTCACTACCCCCAACTGCTTTCCCCCTTTTCCTTGCTCAACCCTTATTGCTGACAAATATGTCGACATACTTTTCATTTATAGAAACAGACACGTCTTTACAGAATTCTGAACAATTTACTTGGGTCTGAGTAATACAGTTTATCCCCAAAGAAATGCTCTAAATAGATTTTTAGCTTACCCTTGGGGCACATATAATATTTTAAAGCGGCGGGGAACCCTTTTTATTGTACATAGCAGATTGAGACCTAATCACCAATTCATATTGTGAAATTGAACACCATATCATGACTTCACCTGAATGGTTCAGTGGAATTGAAAATAAAGCTTAGCATTTGTGACATCCCACAAGCAGTGTTCTTCTAGACCCTGGAAGATGGCCACAAAGCTCAAGGCCTTGCCCATATATGGTTTACAGTGAACAGCAGGGACCAGATGAGAAAAATTAAGGTAAGGTTGAGGGGACAGAGTGGGGGAGTGGGCATGTTATTTTAGGTTGGGTGGCATTATTTTTCTATTGCTGCTATAACAAATTACCACACATTTAATGGCTTTAACAACACAAATTGGTTATTCTACAGTTTTAGAGGCCAAAGTCTAAAATAGGTTTCCCTTGAATCAAGGTCTTGGCAGAGCTGTGTTCCTTCTGGAAGCTCTAGGGACAATCTCTTTCCTTGCTTTTTCCAGCACTCACAGCCTGCCCACATTCTTTGGCTTATGGCCCTTTTCCATTTTTAAAACTAACAATATTGGGCAGAATCCATCTCCACTGTCCTCTTCTTCTCTGTCCTCCTCTTCCACCTTCAAGTACCCTGGTGATGACATTGGACCCATCCTTGACCATGCAGGATAATCTCCCTCTCTCAAGGTCAGAGGATAAGCGATCTTAATTCCATCTGCAACCTTAATTCCCTTTCTTATGCAACAACATATTTATGGGCTTGTGGAATAAAGGTTTAGATTGCTGGGAGGCCTATTATTTTGCCTATCAAAAGTGGTCAAAAATTTTTCATTGAGTAGCTGATATTTGAGTGAGAGTTTAAATTAAGTGAGGTCTCCCTGGGAGAAGAGCCTGGATTGTAGCAAAGTCAGCATTCAAGACTAGAACACTTCCCTCAAGACTAGAGGGAATACTAGTGTGCCTGGGAAATGGAGCAAAGGCCTCTGGCCTAGAGAAACAAGTCAAGGAAAGAAGGATAGAAAACTGGCCAGAAAGCCAAGTGCATATAGGGTTGGGGCCATAATCCCCAATAATGAACTCTCATATGCCATAATCCCAAATATTGAAATCCCAAAAGATCAAAATCTCTGAATTCTAAAATCCCTGAAGTCTAAAATTTCAAAAATATAATTTTGAAAATATAATTTTAAGAATTTATCTAAAAGACTATTTATACTTTTTAAAGGAGATTTATGTGAGACACATAAAAACAGGACTGAACACTTCATAGACCTCATGGCATTATAAAGCAGACAATAAGAAGATTCATAGTTTTGCAAACATAAATTCTCAGTTATACTAATGACAGTTGTGAGTGTGACAGCTGCAAGCAGATGTACCAGATGCATAAAGAAATGGTCAAAAAGTGAAGCATATAAATCTATCTTACTATGGTTGATAATTGTGTGCAACTGGCTTTCTAACTGTCTTCTCTGAAATTCTGTGATGGACAACCTAAGCTTTTGCAAGATCAATCAAAAAACCTCTGTAGGTAACCACTGCATGCACAGTTGCAGAAAGAGCTAAAATATCGAGAGAGAAATTTTACCTTTAACAAGTACAGATGTATAAAAAGAACATCTCTTTATTTATTGAGGAAATTCCAAGGTTTTAATGTTTATATCAATGCTTGCAAGCTTAGTCAATTATTTTATATAATAAAATTTCAGTGTCAATTTTTCAAAAAATACTTCAAGTGAATTATGACTCTTGAAAAGTCATTACACAATTAATACTGCTATTATTGGAAAAGATGCAAAGATACAACACATACAAAGCAAATTGTAAAAAGAAAATGATAAGGATTTAAAATAGTAAGAGAGAAAGAGAGAAAGAAAGAAACCGAGAAAGCCTGAGGTCACAAGAAGCTATTGGACTAAATCCTAAAGTTCAAAAGCCAGGGAGCCTGGAGTGCTGATGTCCATGGTAGCACAAGAAAACTCTGCCCGAGCTTTCAGAGACCAATTCACCTTCCATGTTCATTATCTCTGGTCCTTTGGCTAAATGGATACCTTAATCTCTGGAAACACTCCCCAAACGGTGCTTTACCAGATTTCTACATATTTATTCTGTGTAACAATGCATCTATTCTACAAACAACCAAAAATATTCCCCAGAATTCGGCCTTCAATCCCTCTTAGATAACCTTCTTCCCCCTCAATGGGAATTGTGGTTTGGGGGATTTCAACTTTTGGGATTTTAATATTCTGGATTCTAATCTTTCAGGATTATGATTTGGGGGATTTTTGACTTGAGATATAGATTTTGGTCTTTTGGAATTTCAATATTTGGGATTATGGCATTCAGGATTCTGTCTTTTCAGGATTATGATCAGATCTGGAATCAGAATTTGGGATTTTATTAAATGAGTGGTGGGAAGCCCAGGGTGCCTTTAGAACAGGCAAGTTAACATGATTTGAATTATGTACTTGAAAGGATCAGTCTCACTTCTGGACGAAAAATAGCCTGGGGCCATGTCAGAGCATGAACAGGAGCCTCTTCTCATTGTCCAATAAAAGAAATAGGGCTTGGCTTGAGTGAGAGCAGATGCCTGAGAAATGGTTGGACACGGGATTAGAAAGTGCAGTTAGTAGGATATCATTATGGGTCAGATGAAGAGTACAAAAGAACATTTTGACTTGAGTGTCTGGAGGAAAGAGATCGACACAGGGAACAGTGGGGGGAAAAGCCCATATTGGAGGAAATATCAAGAGGTGAGTCCAGATATGTGAAATTTGAGACTTTAGTTGGACATCCAAATGGAGGTCAAATGGGCAGTCGGATAAATAAACCCAGACCTCAGGCAAGATGTCTTGAGGATTTAAATTAGGAATCGGAAGTATGTGGGTGATGTTAAAGAACATGACTTGAGGAGTGAGTGTGGACAGAGAGAAGAGAAGTGAATCAAAGAAAAAGGAACATAAAAGAGATAAAATCAAGGTTGAGGCCACCCTGGAGCACCCTGAAATTGAGAATAGTATTGGTAAATAGAGGGGGATGCATCAAACCCACAAATGAGCAGCAGTTAGGTAAAAGCTGGGAAGCTAAGGAAGAATGTGGGTTGAGTGAAATGAGGACTGAAGTTTAAACATTTGATTTACTAATTGAAGATTATCAATGACTGAAAATAGTAGTTGCAGGGCAGTATATCAAGAAAGGAAGTGGCAGAAGACAACAAAGAGACATCAATGCAGGCAGACAATTTTTAAAGGAGTCTTGTTATAAATAGGACCAGAGAAATTTAAGTCAAGGAGCTCTCATAAGGTATTAGCCTAATAGAAATTATTCAGAATACACGAAGAGAAGAGGGAAACCACGATGATCAAAACAGAGGAACTGTGCAGGAGCACATTTCTGAGTGGATGAGAATGGGTGGGATTCTTACATAAATGGAGGGACTGGCCTTAGAGCATCATAGAGGGAAGGCAGTTCAGCCTCTGCAATGGGAAGGAAGGCAGAGAAAGGAAACAACCAAAGGTAAGTTCTTGGATTTGGGGGTTGGAGGAAAAAAAATGATCATTTTCCATTTCTTAGTGAAATAAGAAGCAAGGTCATTGGCTAAGAGGGAGGAGGCAGAGAAGAAGGTTGGGAGGAGAAGACAGTGTGACTGGTAATAAGAATGACAGAATGAACCAACTAGTGAAGAAATGGGATGTCCAAGAAGTCTGAATCTGTTGAATGAGTAAACTTTTGTCTCTGCTCACCCCACAGAATGGTACCGTTTATTTAGGGTAGGATTTAAGAAGATCTCCTAGAGAACAATTCCATCTTCGATTTTAATCTTCTACCTTGGAAGATTAAACACATTGCAGACATAAAAAGTTTGAATTCTTCAGTTCCTACTTTTTGTAACATTAGGGAGTTACCTTCTTAAAGAAACAAAATATGAAGAGTATTGTGAGATGAATGGTTGGGACCCCTTTTTAATATAGCATTTCTATAAACACGGATGAAGTCTAGAGGAATACACAGCTATGAAACAGGAGGGAGTGGGAATATATTTTTTCAAGTGCTAATGGGAAGTAAGTTTATACAACCTTCATTGTGAAACCCAATCACATCCTGTATTTAAAGTGGTCCTTTGAGAATATACCAGTGATATTTGTGTCAGTTGGCTTCCTGAGATTCCCATGCTGAGAGGTTTTCATTACTTCTTGAAGCAAATAAACAATGGGGCACTAAACAGAATCATGCTGTGTTCCTGACCGTCCAAAGGTGATATCTAAGCCATACCAAGAGTTCTGATTTCTCAATTGCACCTACAACCATGATATGTGATCCCAGGTAATTACTCCAAGGATGAAAAAACCCAGAGAAAGTGAAAAATTCAAAGAGCTGAAAGCAAATCACAGTGGTTGAGAGTGCTGAGGATGATCCTGGCTTATACTGGTTTCTCATTGTAGAAAGAACCCTGCTCCATGATAGAGAATGGGCTTGAAGGTGGCAAGCCTAGAGCAAGGAAGGTGAGCCAGGAAACTGTGCCAGTAACCAGAGCTAAAGCACATGGTGGTCACCATGGAGGTAACGGAAATAGGGGTGGAAAGAAGATGGACTGAGAGGGATTT
The DNA here is from genome assembly GCF_964194105.1 of Spermophilus citellus. NCBI lineage: Eukaryota > Metazoa > Chordata > Mammalia > Rodentia > Sciuridae > Spermophilus > Spermophilus citellus. Next base: position 73,059,524 of record NC_138187.1, on the reverse strand, counting down.
GGAAGGAAGGTGTTTTATTCAGCTTTTTTTTTTTTTTTTTTTTTTTTTTTGCTGCTGTGACTAAGGACCTGGCCAGCACAACTGTAGTGGAAGAAACGTTTATTTGAGAGCTCACGGTTTCAGAGGTCTTTGTCCATAGAAGGCTGGTTCCATTCCTCGGGGCTCAAGGTGAGGCAGAACACAATGGCAGAAGAGTGTGGCAGAAGGAAGCAGCTCATATGATGATCAGGAAGCAGAGAGAGAGAGAGAGAGAGAGAGGTCTTCCTTGTCAGATACAAATATATACCTCAAAGCCACACCCCAACTCCCACCTCCTCCAACCACACCCCACCACTTCAGATACCACTTTGTTAATCTCTATCAGAGGATTAATTCACTGATTGGGTTAAGACTCTTACAACCCAATACTTTCTCCTCTAAACCTACTTTTATTGTCTCTCATGTGAGCTTTTTGGGGATACCTCATATCCAAACCTAACAGAAGGATCAACCAGAAGTGATGACTGAATGGAATTTGTAAGCACAAGATTGGTAGTTTTCAAGAATGAGTTCCCTGGGCTGGGGTTGTGGCTCAGTGGCAGAGCCTGAGGCACCAGGTTCGATCCTCAGCATAAAAAATACATAAATAAAATAAAGGTATTGTGTTCATAAAATAAAGGTATTGTGTCCATCTAAAACTAAAAAAAAATGAGTTCCAAGTTTATGGCTTGGTTAATGGGGTTACTATTATATTAGGCAAAACTAATGAACAAGATAGACATAGTCTCTGACCTTGCAATGCTTCCTATGGAAGACCAGTACCTGGCATCTCTAATCCAGATATAAGTGCCATACCAGCAGAAAGTGAAGAATACTATAGGTGTGCAAAAGGACCCCTTTTCTGACTGAAGGGGGAAGGGGATTGATGTGTCAAGGAAGGCTTTTCAGAGAGAATGGCACTAAAGGTCAGACCTAAAGAGTGACATGAATGTGCATGTGTGAACATGAATAAATATGTGCATGTACATGTCCATCTCTGGGATTGGCAGATAAGAGAGAAAACTGCTGCAGCCAATGTGGATGTAGTGAAGCAAGTTGTAAATGAGGTGAAAACTGATGTTTTAATCACTACAATGTAACTGGAGCCAGTTTCGCCTTTCCAACTATTATGTCTTGGGACTCACGGTATTTTGTTTTGTTTCAATCTGGGCTGCCACACATGGCTGAGGTTTTCTCTTTGAAGAGGTCATTCATTCATTTCTTAACCCCTAATTTCTTGCTGTTCTTGCATCATATCAATCAGCGTAATACCCACCCCCAAAATGGTTCATATTGTGCCAGCAAAATTCCACATTATTTCCAGAACATTCCTTATATAAGACCTTAGTCAAGTTAAATATGAAAAACATTTCAAATGATATTCAATGTAGAAAGCTTATTCATTTTTTTAATTAGTAAGCAAAACTCTAAAGAACACTAGCTAGCTACTCTTGGCTATTCAAAATAGTAGAGTTGGAAATGTGATCTCTATTTTAGGGAAGATGATCTTGACATGGAAATAATTATAGCAAAAAATGTGTTTGGTGATCCACAGTAGGAAAACTATATAATAGGAAGGTTGCAATACCATCTATACGATTGCTGTTCCAAATCCATACATAAAAACATAATTCTTAAAACTCTAAAATTACACATTTATCTCACTTATCTTTATTAGTATTTGGTTATGTATGAAATTTAACATTTAAATACTGATATAAAGAAATGATTTAAAACAAAAGTTCCAGAAAGGAATAGTTTATTTCTCTATAAACTAGAGAAGTGAACTAAAGTCTCTTAAATTCTGAACAGCTGGATGAGTTTATCAAATTTAACAGCAACTGGACTTGAATTGAATTGAATCGAATTCTAATAGCCTTTCACTTGCTATGTCATATAATTCTTTATATAAGTTTTGTTACATTTTATTATTTAAAAAATTTGGAACAATATTTTTATTGTTGAACAACTTTTATTGTTGAATAACTGAAATAACTTTAATTTGTAGGGAGTTTTGGGCCCTATATATATTTTTTATTGATTATTTAAAGCATTACATAGCTCATGATATATCATCTTTCATACATTTGACTCAAATTGTGTTTTGAACTCCCATTTTCACCCCAAATACAGATTGCAGAATCACATCTGTTACATATTCACATTTTTACATAATGCCATATTAGTGACTGTTGTATTCTGCTACCTTTCCTATCCCCTACTATCCCCTCTCCCCTCCCCTCCCCTCCCCTCCCATCTTCCCTCTCTACCTCCCCTGCTGTTGTTCAATTCTCTCTCTTTTTTTCCCTCCCCCTTGCCCCTCATAACCTCTTATAATTTTATGTATCATTGAAGGTCTCCTACTATTTCCATGTGCTTTCCCTTCTCTCTCCGTTTCTCTCCCCCCATTCGTCTTTGTTTACTGTAGTCTTTTCCTCACACTCTTCCTTCCTGTTCTGTTCTTAGTTGTTCTCTTTATATCAAAGCAGACATTTGGCATTTGTTTTTTAGGGCTTGGCTAGCTTCGCTTAGCATAATCTGCTCTAATGCCATCCATTTCCCTGCAAATTCTATGATTTTGTCATTTCTTAGTGCTGCATAATACTCCATTGTGTATAGATGCCACATTTTTTTTTATCCATTCATCTATTGAGGGGCATCTAGATTGGTTCCACAGTCTAGCTATTGTGAATTGTGCCGCTATAATCATTGATGCAGCCGTATCCCTATAGAGCGCTTTTTTAAGGTCCTCAGGGAATAGTCCGAGAAGTGCGATAGCTGGGTCAAATGGTGGATCCATTCCCAGCTTTCCCAGGAATCTCCATACTGCTTTCCAAATTGTGGGCCCTATATTTTAAAACAGCTTTTTAAAGAATCAATTTGGGCCCAGTGCAGTGGTGCACACCTATAATCCCAGCAGTTTGGGAGACTGAGGCAGGACGATCACAAGTTCAAGGCAAGCCTCAGCAACTAGAGAGGCCCTAAGCAACTTAGCAAAACTCTGTCTCAAAATAAAGAATAAAAAAGACTTGGGATGTTGCTCAGTGTTTAAACACCCCTGGGTTCAATCTCTGGTGCCAAAAAAAAAAAAAAAAAGTGATTTGGGCAAATTGGTAAACAAGAGGGAAATGTATTTGACAAGATAAAGAGCTGAAAAGGCAGCCTTAGAGTATGACTCAGAGGGAACAGAGGGGTAGCAACTGATTGAGAAGGATACCCCATACCTAGAAATCAGCTGAGGTCAGGGTCCACAGGTGCAAGGCACAGGCCATTTGGACATGATCCATTAGGAAGACAAAAAAAAAATGTTGCATACAATGCACTATGTACCTATCTAAATATTACACATATATGATATAGATCACTACTCTCTGTTATATATAATGCCCACTTAATCAGAATAATGTATTTCTTGAACATCACATGGAAAATTAATTAGTGCAATATTTCCTTAAATACTTGAAAATTCATATTAAGATGACCAAGAGTGTGAGGGCTACAAAGGTGTTCTTTCTATAGCAATTTCTCAGTATTAGGAATTATACATTTTGATGTCTAGTCTTCTGGGAGAAAAAAAAATCAATTCACGGTTCATTTTTGACCACTGCTATTTTATCTTGAATTTTAACTATGAGTGCTCTTCATTCTCACAATTTCAATGAAACTTTTACAGTGCACGTTTGAAGGTGGTAAAGATTATAAACAAATGTTTAAAGATCTCTTTTCCCCTTTTCCTGATTAAAACTGTCTGAACAGCTCCTGCAACGGCTTTAAGAAAGTCCCTAAGGGGATGGATTTGGAAGTGATGACTGAAAGTTATAGGGAAACTTACTGTTTTTCCAGTACAAGGTCGAGAGCTTTATAGTTTTCAAAAATTACATCGTCTGCCAAAATGTTTGGTCACACCTGTGTCCGTTTCAGCTTCTCCCTTCCCTCGTTCATAGTGATCTATCTTCACTTCTTGTAATTCTCCCCGTTTTGCTAAACGAGAAGATTGGAAAAACCTGTTGTAGCTCATGTGCGCACCACATTCTACACTCCCTGACTCCTGCTCTCAAAGGCATACTCCTGAGAATGAAGGAAACAAAACCCAGTAGGCTTGCCACCCATTGGGAATTGTACCGAGACAGTCCAATGCTGCCATTTAAGGACGATTGCATCAAAGTCTAGAAACGTAGGATGAACCAGATCAATTTTATTCCTAACACCTATCTAAATTTCCCAAGTTAGCCTGCAGAGTTTTTCATTGTATCTTCAGGTTTTCTTTTCTTATTTTTTTTAGATCATAAATGTAATAATGCCCACTCTAAGCACTCTGTGTACACACACACACACACACACACACACACACACACACACACAGAGAATATTTGCCCTTTCAAAGAAAGTGGAACCATACTGAACAATGAATGTATCATAGACGAACTTCTGAAGGCACAGATGGGCCATTGGTCATTCATTCAACAAATACTTATTGAGGGTCTATTATGTGCCCTCCACTGTTTAAAAAATGGGAAATTCACTGGAGAAGCAGAGGAGTCTCTGTTCACAAAATTTATGTGTATTCTCAAGGGTGTAGTCAACAAAATGCAAACTAACAAGGCCATCTGAGATGGTGGCAAGTGCTACGAAGAAAACTAGAAAGAGTAACAGGAGGAGTGAATGACAGGGCAGTCTGACCAGGTGCATGAGGGGATGTGTGTCTGCAGAAGTGGCATTTGAGCTGCAACCTGGGTAATGAGATAGCATCCCTGTGGGACTCACAGGAGGAACAGTCCAGGCAGCAAGAAGAGTAACTGCAATGGCGAGACTGAAATAGCTGGGTGTGATCAATGGACAGATAGTCAGTATGGCGGCAGCTTCATGAACCTGAAAATGTAGGAGGGGGTGAGGCCAGAGAAGCAAGCCGGCCAGGTTGTGTTGGCCCCATAGACCACGCCAGGACTTACTGTTGCAAAGGTGGCATCATAAATCATCCAGCAGAGAGAGATTGTTTGGTAAATGATGTTGGGACAACTGACTCTTTAAATTGAAATATGCAAGATATTCCTGCCACATTATATGCAAAAATAAATTTCAGATGGACAACAATCTCCATATAATTAAAACAACAAAAGAAAAATTGGGAGAAAGTACTTGCAACTGATATGTGGAAAGAAGACTCCAGACCCCCAATGGGTGATGAATTTGTGGTAATCAAGGCCATTAACCAAATAAGATGAGCCAAGGATATAAACAGGCAATTCACAGAAGAAAAATGTGAATGGTACGTAAAGATGAAAAGAGGATCAATCTTACTAACAATCAGGGAAATGAAAATGAAAACATAGTGAGATATACTTCACAGTCACTCAGGTTGGGAATAATTTAAATGATCTGAAACATCAAGAGCTGATACCCCTTCTCTCATGAGCCACTGGTGGGCCCGGAAATTGTGGTTGCTTTGAAGTGATGAAATGGATGTGATCATTTTCTTTGATCCAGTAACGTCATTTCTGGTCTATTGCCAAAGAGAAACCCTTGTACATATGCAGATGACAATGGATATAAAGATACCTAGAGCTCATGTTTATAGTCGTTGTAAAACTGAAAATGAACCTAATTTTGTTTTTGTTGTTATTTTGTTTTTTTTGGTACTGGGGATTGAAACCAGGGGTGCTTAATCACCAATCCACATCATTGGCCCTTTTTATTTTTTGAGAAAGGGTCTTGCTAAGTTGCTTAGGACCTTGCTAAATTGTTCAGGTGGGCTTTTAACTTGTGATCCTCCTGTCTCAACTCCTCCAGCTGCTGAGATTACAGGCATACACCACCAAGCCTGCCTTAAACCTAAAGTTTTATAGGTAAATGAAATGGATAAATAAAAATTAGGTGATTATTCAATATGATTCAATACTATATGGGAATTATAAAGAATGAACTGGAGATGTCCATCTGTCTTTCCATCCGTTCATCCACCTACCCATTTATGTCACTATGTATTTGTCTTTGTATCTAGCTAGCTATTCATGGACATCTCACTTCTCACAGACATAAAAATGAATGTAAAATGCAAATATAGGCTGCTACATAAAGATAAAGTAATGCCTTATTTTCAGTTAAAAGAAATCCACATCCAGGTGCTGTGGTGCATGCCTGGCTTAGGAGGCTAAGACAGGAGGACATCGAGTTCAAAGCCAGCCTCACTAACAGTGAGACATTAGGCAGCTTAGTGAGACGCTCTCTCTAAATAAAAATACAAGATAGAGCTGGGGATATGGCTCAGTGGCTGAGTGCCCCTGAGTTCAATTCTTGGTACTCCCCATCCCCCCAAAAAGGAATACACAAAAGAATACTCTATCAATTGTTGGCAAACCACAACTACGTCTGATCTACCATCTGTTTTTGTACTGCCTATAAACTAAGAATAGTTCTTACATTTTTAAATGGATGAAAACGATTTTCAATAATAATAATAATAATAATAATAATAATAATAATAATAATAATATTTTAAAGAATAATATTTCATGACACATGAAATTATATGTGCCCATAGATAAAATTATATTGGAACACCACCACGGTCATCCTTCTATATATTGCCTACGGGTTGCTGTTGCTATAAGGACAGAATTGAGTAGTTGTGACAAAGACCAGAGAGATAGAATAACGTGAAACACTTATTATGTGGTTCTTGATGGAAAAAAATTTTTGCAGAGCCCTGATCTGTATTATCCATAGACATTATTTTTTAGATGGCCAGAATTCATGATGGTGGCAACCTCTGGACGAGGAAGGAAGTGGGCAAAAGGTGGCATAGGCATTAGATGGGACTGCTCATTTGAAAAACTTCACAATCATCAGTTCTATACAGTGGGAACACGTGGTTGCCATATTAAGTCCTTGTACTTTTCATGCTTGAAAAAGAAAAAAATATATTTTATACACATTATTCTGTAACAATGCATATAACTCTATTTGTACATGTTTTAACAGTAGGATAGTAATCCATTTTATAGACAAAATAAATTTATTTTTGAGTCCCTTATATATGTGCCTATAAGTTCCAGTTTTTCATATTGCACATAGAACTGTAGTATGTTTGTATTATATCTTTGAGCATTAGTGTTGTATTTTCATTGAACAAACATTTCAAAGAATTTCTCAATCAAAAGAAAAAAATTACATTTAAAAATTTGATACATATTGTTTATGGACATTCCAAAACATTGCATCAAGTTACTCTCTTAAGAACAAATATTATTAATCTTTTGCCAGACCAGTAGATTACAAGTGTTAAATCATTGTTGTTTTAATTTGAGACACAAGATGTTTCCATGAATTTACACAAGCTATCTAATTTATTTTCACCTGCAAGGCCTATCCAGGCCCTTAGAACTCTTTCTCTATAGAATTTTAGTCTTTCTGTATTGATTTTTGAGCTTTTTACATATTAAATATATTGATCTTCTCTTGAAAAAAGACTCATAGGATTTTCACTGTTTATTAACTTTATAAATAGTCTTATGCCACTAAGAAAAACTTAAATTTTATGCAGTAACTGTAAAAGATTTTTTCTAGCTTTAGACTTTGCTTTCTCTATCATTTATGATATATCAAGGAGAGACTCGCTTAGGTGACCAGTGGTTCCAAGCATCCCTCAGAGCCACTGGTCCATTCACGAATTCTGTGGAGGTGACAATGTCCTGGGATAACTTGAAGCTTTCTTTTTTCTATAGAGGACATGTGGCCCAGCCCTTCATGCTTTGTCCCACAATATTAGTGGGTCAGGGTTTGGGTTTGCTTAGGAAAACAGAACCTGATTTGAGTGTCTCAATTAGGGAGGGATTTCACACAGAGACTGAGAGGTTTAGATGGCCTTGGGAAAGTCTGGGGTATGAAGGTCAAAAAGTTGTTGCCTACAGATCAGAGAATCTGGAAGTTCAGGAATCACTGAGTGTGATCTGCCTGAAGCCCATCAAAGATAAAGATCGGAAGAGCAGAGAGCCACTGGCAGAGCATTGCATCTGTCACCTGTGCCCATGAGCCTGCCTCCAGCTGCCACCAGAAAATAACAGCTTCTCTTTTTCCCTTTTCCCAAACCTCTCATGAGTTGCTCATTCAGCCTGAATCCCATTCATAAGAAACTCATGGAAATGTGTTTTCTAGATTTTTGGTCTTCGCTATGCAGAGGAAAGCTTAGAAGGGTAGAAAGAGCGCTGCATATTGACACACATTACCTAGGGGTTGTTTTTTGTCAAGGTTAGATCAAATTAAATCAAAAACATCCCCCAGGCTTCAAAAATTTATTGAGCACCAGTGAGCTAATGTATCAGGTTATTTAATATTAAAAATTCTTTTTTTATTGTTGGTTGTTCAAAACATTACATAGTTCTTGACATATCATATTTCACATTTTGATTCAAGTGGGTTATGAACTCCCATTTTTACCCCGTATACAGATTGCAGAATCACATCAGTTAACACTTCCATTGATTTACATATTGCCATACTAGTGTCTGTTGTATTCTGTTGCCTTTCCTATCCTCTACTATCCCCCTTCCCCTCCCCTCCCCTCCCCTCTTCTCTCTCTACCCCCTCTACTGTAATTCATTTCCCCCCCTTGTATTATTTTTCCCTTTCCCCTCACTTCCTCTTGTATGTAATTTTGTATAACCATGAGGGTCTCCTTCCATTTCCATGCAATTTCCCTTCCCTCTCGATTTCCCTCCCACTTCTTATCCCTGTTTAATGTTAATCTTCTTCTCATGCTCTTCGTCCCTACTCTATTCTTAGTTACTCTCCTTATATCAAAGAAGACATTTGGCATTTGTTTTTTAGGGATTGGCTGGCTTCACTTAGCATAATCTGCTCTAATACCAACCATTTCCCTCCAAATTCTATGATTTTGTCATTTTTTAATGCAGAGTTATACTCCATTGTGTATAAATGCCACATTTTTTTTTATCCATTCATCTATTGAAGGGCATCTAGGTTGGTTCCACAGTCTTGCTATTGTGAATTGTGCTGCTATGAACATCGATGTAGCAGTGTCCCTGTAGCATGCTCTTTTTAGGTCTTTAGGGAATAGACCGAGAAGGGGAATAGCTGGGTCAAATGGTGGTTCCATTCCCAGCTTTCCAAGAAATCTCCATACTGCTTTCCAAATTGGCTGCACCAATTTGCAGTCCCACCAACAATGAGCAAGTGTACTCTTTTCCCCACATCCTCGCCAGCACTTGTTGTTGTTTGACTTCCTAATGGCTGCCAATCTTACTGGAGTGAGATGGTATCTTAGGGTGGTTTTGATTTGCATTTCTCTGACTACTAGCGACGCTGAGCATTTTTTTTTCTTGTTCAGGAAAGAAAGGTTAAAAAAAAAAGGACGAAGAAAAGTCTACCTTCACCATTAAGCCAAATCTGTTTTAATTATTTGAAAAAATTTACAATGTTAGATTTAAAACCAGAAACTTCAGAAAATAATAGAACTTTTATTTAGTTTTAATTTATTTTTAGCACTTACCCACTGAGCCACACCCCCAGTCCTTTTAATTTTTTTTTTTTTTTTGAGACAGGGTCTCAGTAAGTTGCTGAGGTTGGACTTGAACTCGTAATCCTCCTGCCTTAGGCGCCCAAGTCACTGGGATCATACGCAAGCGCTACCATGTCTGGCTTAGAATAGAACTTTTAAAAAGTGATTTACTGACTTTGAGAATCAATAAAAGCATGATAGTGCATTTTTTTCTATTCTGCTCCTTGGACAGGGTATGGAATTAATGAAGTCCATCCATTTGTATTCTTCATCCATAAAAAATTGTTGAAAAATAGCCCACAGTTCATGCTTTCGATGAAGTCATTACACAGTTAAACCTAAGTGGTAGAAAAGATGCCTCAGGACCACCCTGGTAGAATAGCATCCTTGAATCTAGCAAAGCCAGGCCTACTTCATAACTTGTATCTTTTTTCCCTATAATTCCCTCCTTGCAGAAGCCTGCTTTTTTAAAGTTGTTTTGGGACCTCTTTTAACTATGATTGGGTTTTTGAGGTACCAGCCTTCTTTCCATGATGGTTTAGTAGTTTAGAAATTTCAAAGCCATAGTTGTATTTTCTCCCTGTGCTTAATCAAAGCTGCATTGACAATTTGATGAGGTGTTATTAATTTCATTCCTGAGTGCCACAAATCACTAGTAATAATTTACTATACTTGTGCATATGTGAGCCTTTTCAATTCTTAGACCTAAGTTGAGTTTCCAGGTTTCTGTTTAAAAGATATTGATTATGGACTTGTATTTTTATGAGATTTCTGGAATATGTGACTTCCCAGTGTATAAAGAATTTCCAAGTTCATTTATCTCCTTTGGTCTTAGTGACTTATGGCATCTCTATGGGACTAGTGGGGGAAGGTATTAGCCTCAATTTGCAGACGAAATTAAAACTCCAAAAGATTAAGTGAATGGCCAATGGCTACCCAGTTAGTGGTGACAAGATCCTTCGGTTCTGAGTTCTACAACTGTCCATGCTGCCTGGACACAAATAGAAATGTTTATGTTTTCATTCTAGGCTATAAGGTATAAGATGCCCTTCTTCTTTGCCAGTTGTGTGCACTTTTGGGTGAGGATATCCAGAGCTTGTTTTGTTTGTTTGTTTGTTTGTTTTAATGTCCATATCAAAAGCATACAACTTTTAAGAAGGAAATTTGCCGCAGTCTGGCTGGGCACAATTCAGGAGCCACTTGTCAAAAGAAACTAACTTTATTTTTAGAACTACAAACGCCAAACAAAACAGCTCCTCAGGAAAAAACCCTCAGAGCCCAACTGCCACCACCGGCTTCCCACAAGCCTCTCACCCCCACACAACCCTCACCACCTCCCACAATCCTCCTGTTCTAGAGGCTGATTGGCTGGGTCGCGTGGGCGGAGCCAAAGAAGTCCCCCAATGAGCAGCTCCGTGGAGGAGCCAATCAGCTAGATGTTGCTGGGGCCGCTGTGAGCCAATCATCAGCTGGCAGTCTGAAGGGCAGGGAAACAGCCCAATGAACATCACCGCAGAGGAGCCAATCAGCTAGATGTTGCTGGGGCCGCTGTGAGTCAATCATCAGCCGGCAGCTGGAAGTTTGCTGGCAGCTGGAAGTTTGCTGGGGCCCCTTTGGCTGTGGCTCTCAACAGAAATTCATTATTTTCTTCAAAGATATCAAAATATTGAGTATAGGGTAAGACTGAATATATATAAATTATTCTTTTAAAAAGTCTATAAGCATTCTATACACAGTTGAAGGTTTAATGACATTTTTTTGGCCTTATCTAACGGAGAGTCAAAGTTCATTTTGTAATGTATTTATGATAGAATCAAGAAAGAAAAATAAAATACATACGAAAGGAGATATGTAAATAAGAGGATTTAGAACCAATGTTTTTTTGTTGTTGTTGTTTTGTTTTGTTTTGTACCAGGGATTGAACTCAGGAGCCACTTAACCACTGAGCCACATCCCCAGCCTTTTTTTTTTTTTTTGTATTTTATTTAAAGACAGGGTCTTGCTTAGTTGCTTAGGGCCTCACTAAATTGCTGAGGCTGGTCTTGAACTTGCAGTCCTCTTGCCTCAGCCTCCCAAGTGGCTGGGATTACATGTGTGCCCCACCACACCCAATGTACCAATGTCTTTAGAAAGTCATCAACTATTTTTGATAACACTCCTGTTAGAACAATGCAGTTAGAACTGTGTGGGGAGTTAGTTGATTGGGGAAACAACAGTGAATAAAGATATTTGCCTTTGTTTAAGACTTGAAGTGGGTTATAATTGGGAGGAGTTTCTCCCCAGCTGATTCCTCTCATGGGGATCCCTGTGAAGTGTGTGTAAAATAGAGTGTCATCTTTGGTGGCTGTGTGGACACATTACTCAGTTAAGAAACAAGACCTTGGCATCCTTGATGCCGGCTCCTGCTGTCATATGCTGAGAAATTGTGTGCTTTTCAGACCAGAGAGAATCTCGTGGTTTGGAATTCTTTAGGGCAGTTATAATCATTTGGTCTTCTATCTGAAACAAATCAATAACAGAAGAGTAGATTCAAGACTACCAGTGTCCACATCAGGTATGGTTAGCTCTAAAATGTAAACTGTGAGAAATATTTTTTTTTAAGTTGTGAAATGTCATGTACATATTTTCATTCTGTATTTATGTAATGAAAGTCATCCTCTACCTTGGACTTAAAGAGAAATCACCCTTGTGTATGAAAATTAGTTTTAAGTATTTTTTAAATCAACAAATAAAATTGTATATATTTACAGTGTACAACAAGGTATTTTGATATATGTATATACTGTGGAACAATTAAATCCAGCTAATTAATCTATCCACCATCTAACCCAGTTACTTTTTTGTTGTTGTTGAGGTGAAAAATTTACTATTCTCTTGGCAGTTTTCAAGTACACATTATAACAACTGTTGTCACACACAATACAATAGATCTCTAAAACTTATATCTCCTAACAAACTTTTCATGCATTGACCAGCATCATTCTACTCTCTGCTTTTGTAATTTCAGCATTTTTACATTCTGCACATAAGCAAGATCATGCACCATTTGTCTGTTTGTGCCTGGCTTATGTTATGTAGTATAATGTGCCTACAGTTCATCCATGTTGCCACAAATAACAGAATTCCATTTCTTAAGGTTAATTAGCGTCCCAAGTGTATATATGTCACATTTTCCTTATCCATTACTCCATTGGTAAACACTTAAGATGATTCCATATCTTGGCTGTTGTGAATATGTTGTGATGAGCATGGAGCGTAGAGATCTCTTCAACATACTAATTTTATTTCCTTTGGATATATACTCAGATGTGGGATTGCTTGAGCATGTGGGAGTTCTATTTTTTAACTTGGTGTGAAGTATTTTAACTCCTCACTCCTATCCATTGGGGGGAGGTGGGTACTAGTTTGCATTCCCATCGCGAATGTGCCATCATTTCCTTTTCTCCATATCCTTGCCAGCATTTGTTGTCTTTAGTCTTTTTAGTAATAGCCATTCTTACTAAGGTGAGGTGATACCTCATTATAGTTCTAATTTGCATTTCCCCGTAGATCAGAGTGATGTTGAGCATTTGTTCATATTCTTGTTCACCCTTTGCTTTTGAGAAATATCTATCCAGGTCCTTTGCTCAGATTATAACTGGATTACGTGTTTCTTGCTATTGAGCTCCTTGAATTCCTTATATATCTTAGGTATTAACCTTTATCACAAGTATGGTCGGTGAGTATTTTCTTCCATTCCACAGGTTGTCTCTTTACTCTTGGTTGTTTTCTTTGCTGTATAGAAGCATTATAATTTGATGCAATCCCATTTGCCTATTTTTGCTTTTGTGGTCTCTGTTTTGGGGGGTGATGTCCAAAAAATATTTGCTAAGACCGACAACAAAAAACTTTCCTCCCATGTTTTCTTCGACTAGGTTTACAGTATGAAATCTTCCAATTCAGCATTTAATCCATTTTGAGTTGATTTTTGTATATAGAGTAAGATAAAGGTTCTTCTGCATGTAGATATCCAGTTGTCCCGAGAGCACTTATTGAAGAGGCTATCCATTACCTATTGTGTGTTTTCGGCACCTTTGTTGAAGATTGGTTGATTTTTAAGTTTTTGGATTTATTTATGGGCTCTCTATTCTATTCCATTGGTCCATGTACCTGTTTTTATGTAAGTACTATGTTATTTTGATTACTGTAGCTTTGCAAAAATACTGTATTTTAAAGTCATGTAGTGTGATGCCTCCAGCTTTGATCTCTTTGTTTAGGATTGCTTTGGCTTTTTGGTGTCTTTTGTAAGTTCAATAGGAATTTTACAATTGCTTTCCCTTTTTCTTTTGTTTGTTCTAATTGTTATACATGACAGCAGAATGCATTTCAATTCATTGTACACAAATGGAGCACAATTTCTCATTTCTCTGGTTGTACACGATGTAGAGTCACACCATATATGCAGTCATACATTTACCCAGGGTAATGACATTTATCTCATTCCACTATCTTTCCTGCCCCCATGATTCCTCTCTTCCTCTCCCTCCCCTTGGCCCAAAGTTACTCCTTTCTCCCCCCACCCTCAGTCACCCCCCCATTGGGAATCATCATCCACTTATCTGAGAGAACTTTTGGCCTTTGGGTTTGGGGGATTGGCTTATTTCGCTTAGCATGATATTCTCCAACTCCATCCATTTACCTGCAAATGCCATAATTTTATTCTCTTTTAATGCTGATAATATTCCATTGTGTATATATATACCACAGTTATTTTTATCCATTCATCTGTTGAAGGACATCTAGGTTGTTTTCACAGTTTAGCTATTTTAAATTGAGCTGCTTTGAACATTGATGTGGCTGCATCACTATACTATGCTGATTTTAAGTCCTTTGGGTATGGACTGAGGAGTGAGATAGCTAGGTCAAATAGTGGTTCCATTGCAAGTTTTCTTAGGAATCTCCATACTGCTTTCCTCATTGAAATTTTAATAGGGATTGTATTAAATCTATAGATTGCTTTGGATATCATGGCTATTTTTAAAATTTTATTTATTCCTATTTGTTATGTACAACAGAATAATGCAATTCAATTCATAGTACATATATAGAGCACAATTTTTCATGTCTATGGTTGTACACAAAGTAGAGTCACACCATTCATGTCTTCATATATGTACTTAGGGTAATGATGTCCATCTCATTCAACCTTCTTTCCTACCCTTATGCCCCCTTCCTCCCACTCCCTCCCCTTTGCCCTATCTAAAGTTTGTCTATTCCTCCATAAAGTTTGTCTTCCCCCACCCCCATCCTCATTATAAATCATCCTCCTCATATCAGAGAAAACATTCAGCCTTTGGTTTTTGGTATTGGCTAACTTCACTTAGCATTATATTGTCCAACTCCATCCATTTACCTGCAAATGCCATGATTTTATTTTCTTTTAATGCTGAGTAATATCCCATTATGTATATATACCATATTTTCTTTTTCATGGCCATTTTAACAATATTTATTCTTTTCAATCCATGAACCAAGTATACATTTCCATTTGTTTTTGTCTTCCTCAGTTTCTTTCATCAGTGTTTGATGGCATTCAATGTATAGATATTTCAGCTCGTCATTAAGTTTATTCCAAAGTATTTTTAATGCTATTTGATGGGTTTGATTTTCTTGACCTTATTTTCGTATAGTTTAGAAATGCTACTGATTTTGTATTAATTTTGCATTCTGCAATTTTACTGAATTTGGTTATTATTTCTAACATTTTTTGGCACACTTTAGGGTTTTGTGTATATAAGACCATGTTATCTGAAAAGAGAGATCAGAGACAATTTAATTTCTTCTTTTGCTGAGGGCCATTACCAAGTAGAAATGACGCATCAAAATTTCCTTGCTAGCGTACCCCATGTTAATGATTTCGCTGTTGACATTGCATGTAAGGTGACCTTGCTCAAAGACCAAGGCGGATCCGGGTTTAGAGCTGATCAGGTTTGAGGAAGTATCCCGGTCCTTGGGTTAAGGGCGTTCCCAGTTTAAGACCTTGGATTTTAGGGAAGTTCGATGTTGAGGATTATTGCTGCTGGAATTAGGGCGTTCCTGCTGCCTGAGCTCCCATTGAGTTCTCCTGAGATTCAGAGAGCATTTTGGGAAAAAAGCCTCGTGGGTAGGTGAATTGGGTGGCAGCAGAACTGGGATTGCCCCAGAACGTGTGTGGAGGTCGGTGTGAGTTCGGGAATAAAGAATTGCTGTTTGAATCTACAAAGCTGTGTGGTGGCTCGTGATTCTGTGCCCAGCCAAGACTGCGGCATTCTTTTCTTTTTTTAATTTTTTATTTGTTTTAATTAGTTACACATGACAATACAATGATCTTGACATATCATACATTTGAATCAGATGGGGTAATTTCTTGTTTTCTGATTTACATTCCTTTTATTTCTCTCTCTCTCTCTCTCTCTCTCTCTCTCTCTCTTTTTTTTTTTTTTTTTTGCCCAATTGCTCTGGTCAGGACTTCTAATTCTATGTTGAATAAAAATGGCAATAGTGAGCATCCTTATCCTGTTCCTTCAACTTTCATCATTGAGTATGATATTAACTATGGGCTTGTGGATAAATGGCCTTTATTGGGGCTGGGGATGTGGCTCAAGCGGTAGCACGCTCGCCTGGCATGCGTGCGGCCCGGGTTCGATCCTCAGCACCACATACCAACAAAGATGTTGTGTCCGCGGAGAACTAAAAAATAAATATTAAAAAAATTCTCTCTCTCTCTCTCTCTCTCTCTCTATCCTCTCTCACTCTCTCTTTAAAAAAAAATGGCCTTTATTGTGTTGAGGTATGGTCCTTTAATACCTAATATGTTGAAAGTTGAGTTGCTACAATGAAAGGATAAATATTGTCAAATGCTTTTTTCTGCACCTATTGAGATGATAATATATTTTTTTCTTTTATTCTATTGACATGATGTAGCATGTTTATTGTTTTGCATATATTGAAACGTTATCCCTTGCATCTCAGGAATAAATCTCACTTGATCATGGTGAATAGTCTTTTTAATGTGCTGTTTAATCTGAATTACTAGTATTTTTGTATCTGTGTGCACCATGGATATTGGCCTATAATTTTCTTTTCTTGTAGTGTCCTTGTCTGATTTTGGTATCAGGGTAATGCTGCTCCTTGGAAATATTCTCCTCTTCAATTTTTTTTTGAAAAGTTTAAAAAGGATTAGTATTAGTTCTTCTGACATTTGAATGCACAAATTTATTACTGTGTATTTTAACTGGATGACGAATTTTACAAATTACTAATAATTGATATCCTCCTTGTCAGACAACAGAAAGATCAGAGTTAATGGAACCAAAGAACCTATAGAGTTTAAATCAAATCAGTGGTTTGGAGCAACAGTGAAAGCTCACAAAGGGAAAGTTGTGGTGAGTACAAATTGTGTGATTGTGGTGTTGCTTTGGAATAGTAGGTGCACAGAAATGTTGTAATGCTCATATTTAGAAAAACCCCATTACCCAGGAACTTATTACACTCTCAAAGGTAAAGTATTGGCTTCTAATACTTTTTAGTGCTTAAAATTAAACAATGTAGTTTAATGTTCAAAGCTATGGGAAATGAAAATTGTTTCTCAAAAGAGCAGTTAGATACTTCCACATATTTTAAAGGTGACTAAGAAATATGAAAAAAATAAGAGCTAATTAATTATTCAGGAGGGTATTTTATTGATTAAGATTTAAAGATCTGTCTAAAATCTGAACAGAAAAACAAGAGCACTCCTCTACTGCAGTTATCACTGATTCTTTTTTGAATAAAAGTCAAGCTTTCTTTAATATAAAAATGTTAGAAACTCCTAACTACCTGATTTTGTGATTTCATTACTGCTTTTGTACTGAAAACTCTCAAATAGATATCTTTTAGTTTTAAACTGTTGTGATTATAACTCCTATTCTTATTTTTGATAAACAATAATACATGTCTAAGTTGTTGAGAAATAAGTAACCATTGAATTAATCTGAATTTTGGGGGGTTAGGGATTTTTTTTTTAATTTGTTGGCTTTAATTTCTCTTCAACAATAAAGAAATAATTTTGGATTTTAGAATTTGTTTAAAGCTATTTGAATTATAGTTTATTAAGAATAAACATCTAAAGAATAAATACCTAAATTATAGTTTAGTGAGAATAAATATCTAAAAGTTTTATTTATTCTTTGGCTAACCTCCTCCAAAAGATTTTTACATACATAGAGGACGTGCAAAATATAGGTTGTCTTCTTTAGTTAGAAATATAGCATTTACAATGCACTTTATATAGTTTTTACATTTAGATAGTTTTCTTCCAGAATTAATAAGATCTTCTTTATTCTTTAGTTATATATGGCTTATGAGAATTACTAATGACAAACTAAGTCCATCCTAATAACTGTTTGGGATTCAAAATATCTTTTGGGTACTTTATTTTTTGGAGTCTGAAATTTTATCTGTAGCACATAATTGTTGCACAATATTTCTAGAAACCTCCAATTGGAAATACAATAATATAATATGTTCATGATAAGAATGTTTTATTTTTGATATGGTTGCATTTTTAAAATTATGTGATGAAAAGAATAGTGTAAAGTGTATTTTCAGTTAATCTTTGTTTTTTATTTTGAGTGCCAAAACTTAGCAGAATGAAGAATTAAATTCTACTCTATGTGATACAATATTAAAATTAACAACTAGCAATGCACAATAATTAATTATACAAAATCTGCCTACAGAAGGATCATTTTGCTGGGTGAGTTGGCACATGCCTGTAATCCCAAGGGCTTGGGAAACTGAGACTGGAGGATCATGAGTTTAAAAATCCAGTCTCAGCAAAAGCCAAGAGCTAAGCAACTCAGTGAGACCCTGTCTCTAAATAAAATACAAAATAGGGCTGGGGATGTGGTTCAGGGGTCGAGTGCCCCTGAGTTCAATCTTCAATACCCGCCCCCAAAAGGATCATCTTGAATACCCAGGTATCATGGATATACATCAGACTTGAGTCAAAACCTAAACATATCATATAAGTGAAATCAAACAGACATACAGAGAGATAATATCTATATCTATATTATCTATAGTAACCTTTTAGAATGGACATCAGGCAAACACTGGATACTATCAGGCCTACAGGTGACTCTTTTCACTGTCCTGATTCCCCCTGTGTTCAACATTCATACCTTGCATTGAATTTATTAACCAAGTAGCTGAGAGGGCCCTAAGACAAGGGAGCCGAGATGCCTTGGAGACTTTGGGGGCACTAGCAAGACTTTATACTGTATAGGAAAGCAAAACCACACAGCCAAAGTTGTAGAAAGGTGATTGACTTGAAAATATGGGTTGTCTCTTCTAAAAGTATGTATTGGACTAGATTATAAAGGATAAATTTATTTTATTTTTTTTATTTTTTTTAAGAGAGAGTGAGAGAGGGGGGAGAGAGAGAGAGAGAGAGAGAGAGAATTTTTAATATTTATTTTTTAGTTCTCGGCGGACACAACATCTTTGTTGGTATGTGGTGCTGAGGATCGAACCCGGGCCGCACGCATGCCAGGCGAGCGCGCTACCGCTTGAGCCACATCCCCAGCCCCAAGGATAAATTTAAAAGCAGAAGATGACTTTAAAATCAGTATGTCTTCACTTCTCATTAGAAGTTAGCCTAGTAGCTCCACCTTCTAGGATTCTGCAATTTTGTGTCCTTAGGGATGAGGCTTGAACAATCAATTCAAGCTAGCAAAAAAGAAGTCAAAAAAGCTACCTATGTTGGGCTGGGATTGTGGCTCAGAGGTAGAGCTCTAGTCTAGCACGGGCGGGACCCGGGTTCGATCCTCAGCACCACATAAAAATAAAGGCATTGTGTTGTGTCCATCTACACCTAAAAAATAAATATTTTTTTAAAAGCTGCCTATGGTTTGTACACATTTACTGCCTCTCTCATTCTTAGCAACATTAATATTATTTAACTTAAAGAGGATTTCATTTCTATCCTTTTAAATATCATGCCCTTGTTAGAATCTAAATTCTGAAGAAGAAATCAGAGCATGTCATTTTAAAAAAAATCACATTTTTCTTAATGGTGTTTAAATTTATTTTTGTTGATAAAATTCCTAATATTGTGTGAGCTAATTCAAAGGCAAGTCCTTCTTTTCACCATAATTTACTCCTAGAAGCAGCACCATAAGGAAGACTCTAATAAATATGTCTTATTTTCTCCAGAGGAGCATTCTTAAAAGTAGAAGAAGTGAGTAAAGCATCAGATAAGTTTCTAATATTAATATGACAAATTTGTTATCATAAAACAAAGATATAATAACTAATACATACTATTTTAATATTGTAAAATTATGTTTCAATTTCTATTTAGTGGGCATGCATTTAATTTAATTTAACATGCAATTATTAAGAAACATCTACATAAAAAGCTCTGTTAAGTGCTGTTGGCAGTTTAATAAATTCCAAAAGAGGCTCCAGTGTGAGATCAAGTGTATAACATGCACCCTTATCAAATTTACCACTCTATAGATTAGCTGGAAATAAGCATGAACGCTTCTTTTCTAACCTTTTGGGGTTTTGCCTTGTTAGAATTGAGAGTGCATTTATGGAATGACTTGGATAACTTGCCTCCTTCAAAAAGATTGTCTGTGGTATTTAGAGTTTATCAGAATAAATTTCTCCATTACAGGCAGAGTCAGATTGTTGAATTACTTCACATCTAATGTTATGCTTTGGAAATGCTTATAGGTCATTAACATGTGCTTTTTTTTAAAATTGTAGATGGACAGCATGACTTTAATTTATTTGTGTATTTTTTTTTGATGTGGTGCTGAGGATGGAACCCACATGCAAGGCAAATGCTCTGCCACTGAACTATAGCCCCAGCCCCAACATGTGCTTTTTAAATGACTTTTTGATTACTTCTCATAAAATTGCTGAAACAGGCATAAGATGCTATCTCTTGCCTTCAGTTTTACTGTGCATAAAAAAACAATAAGTGAAAATAAAGCCCAAAAATACTGTGATAAGGAGGTAGTATGTCTAGATGGAAGTCATTATTTAAACATTCATAAGAAGCAACTATGGAAATCCACCAAACAGAGATTTATAAACTTGTGTGCATCCTTTGATTTGGAAGTCATCTTTTTTTTTTTAAGTAACAACTAAACAAAGAAAGGAAGCATTTCTCATTTTAAGACATCACAGTGATTCATTCACTGTTTAAATGATCATTAGCTTTCTTGTAGGTTCAATTAAAAAAAAGAAATGAAAAGAAAATACAAGGTTATTTGCTTTTAGGAAGTAATTTTCTTTTGCCATGTTACTTTTTTAAAATTTAAAATTCTGTGGAGGGGGGCTCATTCCTTTGTATATGTTTAATGTTTGGCAGTTACTGTATATTAATCTTAAAGAGCAGTTTGGCGAGTTTAAATCAACCAAGGACTCAATAGGATACTGAAGGCCAATTAATTCAACTGACAATTTAAAATAATATGTCCTAACTTTAGGTACACTAATTGAAAATTTGAGTCAAACTATTATATAAGAAAACTACCTTGAGGAGAGAAGGGGGAAGTACTGGGAAAAGATATTGGCCAAATTTTATTGTTATATTGTGTGTATGTGCAAATGTGTAAAAACAAATCCCACCAATATGTACAACTATTATGCACCAATAAAAATGTGAGGAAAAATAAACAGAAAACTGCATCAGAAATATTTTTACTGTCTTTGATGTTTTTTTAGGCCTGTGCTCCTTTATATCACTGGAGGACTCTTAAACCAACACCAGAAAAAGACCCGGTTGGCACTTGCTACGTGGCAATTCAGAATTTCAGTGCCTATGCTGAGTACTCCCCTTGTCGGAACAGTAAGTTATTTTTATCCATTAAGACTGAAATCTAGCTCAATGGCTTTTCTATGATGGATTCCTATCTATTCCTTTTCTATGATGCAGGTAAATTCAAAACACCAGCGAGGGCTGGGATTGTGGCTCAGCGGTAGAGAGCTCGCCTAGGAGGGGCATGAACCCGGGTTCGATCCTCAGCATAAAAATAAAGGAATTGTGTTGTGTCCATCTACACCTAAAAAATTAATATTAAAAAAAAAACCAATGATACATTGTAACATTACAGGGGAAAGGGAGGAAGGTGTAAATTATCGAAAGCTTTGATTGGAAGGCCAACGTTCAGAATTCTGCTGACCCTTTTCTGTGTTTTTGGAAATTCAGTTATTAGATATTCCGCAGTAGAATTGATTTCTTCCCTGTTTTAGGTCTGAAAGTGTCAGTTGCTGCTTAAATTTCACACAGTATTATAAAGAGGGTGGCTGCCCATTCTGCTTGTTTATGGCAGGCATGGTGTTGGTCAGCTCCTGGTGTTGGGCCCAGCTCAGCATCAGCGTT
Organism: Spermophilus citellus; assembly: GCF_964194105.1. NCBI lineage: Eukaryota > Metazoa > Chordata > Mammalia > Rodentia > Sciuridae > Spermophilus > Spermophilus citellus. The sequence continues at coordinate 73,037,595 of NC_138187.1, read as the reverse complement.
CTGTCTGGCCTGTGTTCTCAGGGGCTGTTGCTTTGATTGACAGACACTTTTCTCCTTAAGGTGTTCAATTCCCCACTACCACCACTACCACCATTTTTTCCCCCAGTGAAAACGCTGTACACTTAGAATCCAAATCTCCTCTGGCAGTTTTAGAAATCTTCCAATAAAGCATGTTTTAAAGGAAGCCTGTGAGTGCCATTTGGGGGACGTTGCTGTATAATCCCTTTATTTTGTAGAATACCCAAGGACTCTGAGATGGCATGATGGGTGGATGGACTGACTGGTCATCTGCTCAGAGTTTTTTGGGAATGCCTCCATTTTTCTAAGTGCCAAGTAGATTACTGGTTTTTGTAGATAAGCAAGCGAACAATGGGTTTTTACTCTTATTCTTATTAATTCAGCAAATGACATTGGATGGGGAAAAATGTCATTGGAAAGAACTTTCTAGAGATTGATTTCAGTAGATGGTTTTTTAAAAAATCTCAATCCAGAGTTAGTTTAACTCCAAAAATTACAAGTAAATTTTCCTCATTTTGCATAAATATTTTTAAAATTCAAGATTACTGGGAACTTAGTGAGCCCCTGTTTCAAAATAAACAATAAAACCAGGCACAGTGGTACATCCACTGTGTACATCCACTGTAATCCCAGCAGCTTGGAAGGCTGAGGCAGGAGGATCACAAGTTCAATGCCAGCCTCAGTAAAAGCGAGGTCTCAGTGAGACCCTGTCTGTAAATAAAATACAGTTGGATTAAGAGAGAGGCCACTGAGTTTCACACCTGAAAGTGGAATTTATTTTTAACTCTGATGGGTTTTGATGAGGAAAATGATTTTCTAAATGTCAGCTAAATAAATAATCTGTGGAATAATAAGGACTTCGCTTTAAACAGCTATATTGAGGGTTCTTTGTGGATAACCAGATTTCATTATTTATTCATTCAACACATTTATTGAACACATTAGCACTACCCATTCTACAGTTAGGGGATACACCAAAGAATAAGAGAAAACAAACCCCTTTGTCCAAGGAACTGACACTTCAGTGGGAGAGATAGAGAACAAACAACAAACATATCAACAAGTAAATTCAAATATCATATCAGGTAGAGAAAAATGCCTTGAAACAGCAAGGCAAGAGAGAGAGGCATGACCCAGGCCTGGGGCAGACAGGTAGAAGGGGGCTCCTTAGACAGGACGATAGGGAGAAATTCTTTTAGCAAGTGGTAGTTGGGATGGTGAGGGGAGAAATTTCCCAGGAACAGGCCATAGTCAAGAAGAGGCTATCGTGGCTCACTTTCCATTCAGGTGCTTGGTTCTTGGGTTTGGTAAGAGGTCAGTGTTGTTAAGCCCAAAAGATTCAATGCTGAACTTGTTTTATCATTGCTTATACCTATCCATAGCACTTTTTTCATTATGGCTATAGTTGCTTCCCCAAATTACACATTTTTGTGGTAATTAAAAGCTGAGCCCATCTTTACACACTTTTTGCCTTGATGACACGTCTTATTCCTCCAACTGACATCAAGGGTGATCATTTGTAAAACCTGTCCTACTTCTTGTTCTGCCCCTTTGCCTGACTGCCCATGTGATGTGAGAGTTCACACAGCCCATAGAATCTAGTCTTGTGGGACACAAGTTTCAGTGTGAGGTTGAAGCATGATTTAAATATAAATTACAGACACTCTCATCTTGAGCTTCTTTATGGTGCCAATTTATTCATTCTTTATTTTCCTAAATAGAAGAGTAGTGGAATAAAGGCAAAAACAGAGCTGAGGCTGAGTTGCAGAATTGCTAAGTAAATGGCCAAGAATTTTTTTGGACTCTAATACAACCCACAGTCTTCACATCCTCAGGGGCTCCCTATTCCTACTTATACTTCTTCCTCTTTAAATCATCCAAAGAGCAGACTTCCTGTCATGGTTAAGAAATTCACAGTTCATTAACACAAAGCCAGCTTGTTCATGAGCATATGGTCAATATCACAGAACAGGGACACCAGCAATATTATTTTCAAAAGAGAATTTAAAGAATCGCTTCTGTTCATTCCGCACCACGAACTCACTCCGCAACTGTGAGCAATGTGGGAACTCACCTGTTCATTCATATGGATGTCACATCCTCAGCTCTTACAGTTATTCATGATCCAGGTGAGGAGAGTTGACACACACTCTCCCATTGTACTCTGGATGCCAAGAACTAGTAGCAAATGAACAGCATCCGTCCTCACATTCCTGAGTTCACTGGAACGTAATTATAAAGTTCACAGACATTCTGCAATTCCAGGAAGAAGGATGCCTTCAGCTCTTCCAATAAATCATAATTCAACAAGAAAAGAGAAATGGCTTGTGGACAAAAGAACTTCACAAGCTACTCCAGTTGCCACTCAAAATAAACATGTGAAGTTGGTTATTTTCTCAATGAATTTTTTTTAAATAGTGTTTTCTCTTCATCTTTTTCAGTTTCTTGTTCTAAAGCAAAATAGCTTCCAAGAATGATCATGTTCCTTTCCTGTTGAATACTTGACAATATTAAAAAGAATAGTTGACTTTTTTAAAAAAGATTTGTGCCTTCCAATTTAAAAAAGAAGCAAAAGGGAAACCAGTAGAGTAAGAGGATCAAGTAAGGGAGTGAGGTAGGGAAAAGAGGTACTAGGGAATGAAATGGATCATATTATGTACATGTGTGAATATGTCATAATGAATCCCACTATTATGTATAATTCTAATGAAAAAGAAAAAGGTTTGTGCATTTAAGAATACATTTCTTAAACATATTGAGATTAACACATATAGATTCACATAGCAGTGTATCATGCATGCACATATATTTCTAGATGTGTATGAATATTTACACCCATGACTTTCTAGAAAACTAGTACCCAGAGGTTATATAGATGAACTTTTATGGAACTTAATAAAATTCATAACCATAAGTGACAAAATATGATTATAAAAGGAGGAAAGAGGGGTTGGGGTTGTGGCTCAGTGGTCACTCACCTAGCACGGGTAAGGCACTGGGTTCGATCCTCAGCACCACATAAAGATAAATAAATAAAGGTATTGTGTCCACCTATAACTAAAAAATATTTTTTAAAAAAAGAAGGAAAAAATATGTCACAAAATGTTGTATATGGTAGAAAACTTTGAAATGTAAAAAAAAATTAAATTAAAAAAAGAAGGAGAGCATCTGGAGAGACTGATGATGACAATACTAAAATTAGCTAAGTACTGACCAAAGGCAGGGGAAAAAAATGGAAGGAAAAGCTGGAAGAACAATATCCATTTCAGAAAGCATCTGGAACAGGCACACATCCAACCTGTGAGTGTTTCCTGTGATGATGTGTATTTGTTTCCTTTCCTGCCCTCTCATTTTAGTTTTCATTCTGGAATATTCTTTTTTTATTTTTATTATTAGTTGTTCAAAACATTACAAAGCTCTTGACATATCATATTTCATACATTTGATTCAAGTGGATTATGAACTCACATTAGGAATATTCTTGATAAAAAAATAAGTAATTAATAGCATGTTCATATCTAGCACTACACACACACACACACACACACACACACACACACCACATATTCTTTTTTGGTAGTGGGGGATTGAACTCAGGAGCACTTGACCACTGAGCCACATCCCCAGCCCTATTTTGTATTTTATTTAGAGACAGGGTCTCACTGAGTTGCTTGGCACCTTGCTTTTCCTGAGGCTGGCTTTAAACTTTTGATCCTCCTGCCTCAGCCTCCCAAGCTGCTGGGATTACAGGTGTGTGCTACCACACCTGGTCCATATCTAGCTATGTTAACTATTAAGATTTCCCCTACTTAACTACATGTTAGCTATAATTCAAGCATTTTAGAAGTACTTAAAGTACAAGTTATGAGCAGTACATTTCTAATCTTAATGCCATAAAGACTTTGATAATAAAACTATTGGAATCCTTCTGTTGGTATATAATTTGCACAAGTATACAATGAGATATTTTTGGACATTCTGTTAGTGAATAACACTGAATACAAAATAACCATTCCTAGAGTGTTCTCTTTCTCGTGAACATCAGCATTGGAATGTCCCTGTGAGAGTGATTGCAATCAGAAATGGAATTTGCCAATTTATCTAACAATAGAATAATTTTAAGGTCAGTTCCTAATGAAAAGCACTGAAATGGAAATCCTTTTTGGTGTTCCCCCAGTAGAAAGCAAGAACACAGGTGATCTTTCTCCAGGCATTCCTGTTAGGAATGGCAAATGTATGAGAAGGAGCAGGCAAAGATGAGAGGTTAGTGTCACAAGGGCAATTAGAAAGATAGTCTAAAGGTGGAGATTTTATTTCTTCCAATGAACATGATTTGTAAAACCCAATTTAACTCTGTTTCTTTTGCTGTATTCCCTAAACGTAGAATAGTCAATACTCTATGTGAGCAGTAGATCCAAAAAGATATTATTCCTATTGCTCTTACTATAGAATCACAATGATGTTTAGAATCAGAAAATACGTGGAACACATTTAATAAATTACTTGGAATGAATTTTTAAAATACAGAACATATTAATTATTTCAGGTTTAGAAATCTACAGGGAAAACAACAAAATATATGGAATTGGTCATTAAAATATATCTTAGAAATGATGACATTATAACACTTATATATCTTGATCCTTCCAGGCAATGCCGATCCTGAAGGCCAAGGTTACTGCCAAGCAGGATTTAGTCTGGATTTTTATAAGGTGAATTGTTTTGGTCTTGCAGTCTCTAATATTTCATGTGGTTTGTTGCTGTTTAACCCTCTTTCCCTCCCATGCCCCTCAACAATAGCAACAACCAATGAACCCTTAGGTACCTATCCATGTCTGGCAACTTCTTAAGATTATTTTTCCATTTACTCTTTATTTCTGTTAAGGAATCTATGCACATAACAATTTATTGATGAAATCACATACAATGACATATGTATAGGAATACCAGGAAAAGCAATCATCTTCTTTCCTATCCCCTGTAGCAATTGTTTTTAAATGAAAATCTCAAAAACTCAGGGAAAAAATATATTTCTAAATTTATCAGAAGAATCTATAAATTATTTAATCTCTTAGCTGGGACTGATTGATTTGGTTATACAAGAAAATTCACATATCCTTTTACAAAATTAAAAACACAGATGTCTAGTACTGGTACTTGAGAACAGACATCCTAGGGTTTTGAAATAGAGATACAGTAGAAATTTTTCATCAACATATGTTGTTTGACTGCTGTTCATTATATTTTCTGTCATGGCTTTTTTGTTTTGTATTAATTTTTCTCCCACTGGGATATACAGATTTAAGGTACCAAAAGTGGGACTGTATGCAGTTGAAAATATATTTACATTTTCTAGTCCGGAGGGTTTGCTTTCTTTCCTGAGAAGGGGATAGGCTTGCAGATATATGAGAAAATAAAGCAGGCATTACTGTGGCCTTGAAAAAAAAAATCAGGACAGAATTTTCCTTTTATTATCAAGGCTTTTTCAAAGACCATGCCTGCTAAATTGTGCAGCATTAAAAATGCAGATGTTTTGTTTACCAGAGGCAGTGCCAAAAAAACTGAATTTATATATTCTCAGGGGAGAAAGTTCAACTTACCTGAGTCATGTTACCACTCTTTAATCACATACTAAATAATTGAAAGGAAATTAAAAGAGGAAAGAAAACGACCTGCAGGCCTCTGATACAAGGACCTCTTTGAAAAATTGTTTTTTAATGAGAACAAATGGTTAGAGCAGTGCTTATTAGCAATGATTTATCGCTCTGAAAGTTTCTCAGTGTTTCTTTTCCAATTGTTATTCCTGTTGCTGCTTCTGTTTTGTAGAATGGAGACCTCGTTGTCGGAGGACCTGGAAGTTTTTACTGGCAAGGTATGTTCTGTTAGCAGAGGAGAAAAGCACATTTGTTGTTACTCATAAGGATTCAAATGTTGACTTTTTATTACATTAATATTTTATCCTTAGTCATAGTTTCTTGAATAAAGCATCGTTTCAATTTGTACTCTTAATATAGAAATGCTATTTTTAAAAATTCTTGCAACTTAACAATTCATTTCTTCCCCAAGAATTTACTGACGCTGTGCCAAGGTTTTGTGTTAGATGCTAGGAATATAATAATGGGTGAAAACAGATATGGTTTTTACCTTCACAGAAGTTAATAACTGGGGAAAGATACAGGCATCAATTCAATAGTAACATGAGTACCTAAGAAACTCTGATCAGGATACACACGAGGAAGGAAAGTGATGTCATGCTGGGGCCATAAAAATGCAGGAGGCTTTCCCAGGATGGCTGCAAATAGGTGAGCTTTGTATTCTGATCGTTGGCTGACAGGGAGTGGAATACAAGTTGTAATCTACTTAAGGGCCACCAACTCAGGTGCAAGACAGCATGTACCCAAATGGGATGACTTCCTCTAATTCTTTTTTTTCTTTTTTGCTACTGGGTATTGAACCCAGGGGTGCCTAACCACTGTGCCATATCCCCACCCCTTTTAATTTTTTTTTAGTTTGAGACAAGATCTCACTAAACTTCTTAGGCCCTCACTAGGTTGATAATTAGGATTTTTAAAAGGAGGGGGTAAGAGCTGTATATGGAGTGGCCCTACCCATCACGCAAAGGGCTTGCAGGCCAAGGTAAACAGCATTGTCACTGTCCTACAAACAAAACACTACTGGTGGATTTAAAGAGTATAAATGGATGGGTTTAGCTGGAGTAGGAAGGCGATATTTGTCCTCAGAACAATGGGAAGGTTCTGGGGAAGTTCATGGCATACTATTATCAAATTCACGTTTTAAGACCATCACGATGGCTATGATCTGAAAGCTGATTGGAAGTTGGCCGAAGTGAAATATTAGCAAACTAAGTCATAAGGTTGTTATAAAGTTATAAGCTAACTAAAAGTTTTTTTTTTTTTAAAGAGATAGAGAGAGAGAGAGAGAGAGAGAATTTTTTTTTTAATATTTATTTTTTAGTTCTCGGCGGACACAACATCTTTGTTTGTATGTGGTGCTGAGGATCGAACCCGGGCCGCACGCATGCCAGACGAGTGCACTACCGCTTGAGCCACATCCCCAGCCCAAACTAAAAGTTTTTAAAGTCAACTAGCTATAGGTTTCAGGTAAACATGTTTGCTCCTTAAGAATAGAGATATGCAGATTGAAAAGGAGAAAAAATTTGCCAGACATGGTAGTGCGCACCTGAAATCAGGAAGCTAAGGCAGGAGGATGGCAAGTTTAAGGCCTGCCTCAGCAACTTAGTGAGGCCCTTAGCAACTTAATGAGACAGTGTCTCAAAATTTAAAAAAAAAAAAAAAAAAAAATTTAAAAGGGCTGGAGATGTGGTTCTGTGGTTGAATGCCCCTGAGTTCAAATGCTACCAAAAAAAAAAAAAGAAGAAGAAAGAAAGAAAGAAAAAAAAAATTCATGTTAAGAATATGTTACTGACTTCTGCAACTAAAATCAGTTGGGTACCATTCACTGAGTTAGAGAACAATGGAAAAAACAGGTTTAGAATAAGTTGGAAAGAGAAGGTGTTCAGTTTGCTTTTGGTTATGTTGAGTATAGAAATGTTGGACTGTCCGAGAGTTTTTCACTTAAATATTTAGGTATCAAGGCTTAAGTTCTAGGAAGATATCTTGGGGTGAAAGATAAACTTATGTCACTTGCATATTGGTGATAACTGAAGCCATGGATAAGAATGAGATATCTAACAAGAGAATACAGAGACTTTAGATGAAATTTTGGCCATAAAGTTCAGGATAATTAGAGTAGAATGTGAGAATAGAATGTGAATAGCTGAGGAATGATTGTTTTAAATGGAAGAGACTGGATAATATTTAAAGGCCAATGGGAAAGGTCCAGGAAGATGAATTTATGATAAAAATTTCTATAAAATTACTCTTAAGCTTAATTCATACACATTAATCATGAATATCAAATAATTGACATCTTGGTCTTTAAAGATTATTTTGCAAACTGAAAAACATGTTTTGCAAGAGATGGACATAAAATAAAATTTACGTTTATTTTTAAAGATTGTCTTCTAATTCACTTGGTTAATTTTGCATAATCCATTTCTTTGTTTAAATTGGGGAAATGTTTGATACAAATGATTTGCTGTAAATTAGCTCTGGCAAGGGCATATAGAAGCATTTGTCTGAGACATAGAATTTAAAATTTTATACAGGTTTAAGATTATGTTTATAGGCACAGCTGAAGGAAAAAAAGCAAAGGCAGTATGTATGTGGGAGGGAAAGAAGGTTTATAGAGCCTTAATTAAAAGAAAATTGGCAAATTCTATAGATATTGTTCAAAAATTCGTGTGTAAACACCATTGTCTAATATCAGAACAGTCATTTCTGTCCCAGTGACTTGGAAATATTTATGATGTGGCTTTTTTTTTTTTGACGGTTTTATTCTTTCTCCCCCCCCCCCCACACACACACACACTTTTTTTTGGGGGGGTGACTTCAAACAGAAAGATTGTGGGAATTTTATGTGTGAGTTTCTCAAGACTAATTTGGCTTCAAAATTGATGTTAAATATTAGTCTTTTGAAAGCATTCCTCCAGTTTCCTTCCAAGGAGCTCATGATTACACTTCTGCCCTAGATGTCCATAAAAGATGTGGAATGCAAAGCAACTATAGTGGAAAATTACTATCTTTTAGACAATCATGTACTCCAGTACAATCATATTTCAAGACTTTCAAGTGTGACTTTATTTGGGAGAGATTAGCAAAACTTCTTATCCTATCAATGTTGGTGGCCATGGATTCCTTTATTGCTAAAATTCTGGATCTCATTGAACCTAGCTCCTTCCTACTGTCATAATTTTATGCTCAATAGATTTTATTCTCAATATATTTTAGCATAAAAAGTAAATGACTCATTGATCATATAATTTCTTCCTTTAACTTAACTGATATTTTTACAATCTATTGAGTAGTACTTATACTCAATCTAAATCTAAATTATTTATTTAGATTTACTGTACATCTATACTTTGCAAGACTACAAAGTTTTATTAAAATGCCAAAGGAGACCTTAGTTGTCATGTCAGATATCCTTCTAGCAAAATCATGTGACCTTAGAGAATGCATTCAAGGGCTCTGAGCCTCATCTTCCCCTTTTCTAAGAAACTATATTGGCTAGATGATTTCAAAGTTTGCTTCTAGAATGAATATTCTAGAATAAGAAATTTAATTATATAAATTGAAGGCAAAGGGAGTAGGTATGCTGGAAGCAACCTGAAATGTTCATCTTTGGTCTTCTGGGCAGCTATAATCAACTCTACCTTTCAGTTCTAGTGGCAGGCAGGAAAATTTATCATCAAGAATGCAAGTAATCCCATGGTAGCTTTCAAGGATCGTGTGTGGTTCTGGGTCTGCTGAGGGCCTGCCTCTTGCATTCATTCAGTTAACTTATTCGTTTGTCTAAAAACAGGTCAAGTGATCACCGCCAGTATTGCAGACATTATCGCAAATTACTCATTCAAGGATATTCTGAGGAAACTGGCTGGAGAGAAGCAGACCGAAGTAGCTCCAGCTTCCTACGATGATAGTTACCTTGGTGAGATCCACTGCTCAAGACATTTTTTTCTTTCAAGAAAAGCAGATTTAAATGTAGATGCAAATTTGATTCCATACTTATTTGATGTCATTTGTCATCTTCTATAAGTTTCCTTTCCTTATTAGAATAGATGCTTAGCTTTTCTCTTTAAATACAACTACCTTTTTTTTTTTACTCATGTTGTATACTCGCATAACTTGAGAAGCTATTTTGTTTGTTTTTGAGCAGCTCTTCTGTAGGATCCATAACAATCTTTTGCATATAAAATACTTGGCTGATAGTAGGCACCATGTATTAGCAGGGCTGCTACCAATGTTACTGGGGCAACATGGTTGCTGAGCCAGTGTCCAGATCAGCAACAAGAGACTTTCCAGCTGCTCGAATATTCTCAAACTTTAGCATATGCAAACTGCACAATATCATTTCATCACTACTCTTTCCCACCTTTGGTATTCTAGTGGTATTTTGTTTGCTTGATAAATTTGAAAAAAATTTTAAATGGTACTTACGTTTTCTAAGAACAGCTAGCACCTCCTTTTGGAGCTAAGTGAAATTTGTGAAAAATAATTACTAAAGGAATTAGTAAGCATGCCTTGTTAATGATCAAAAGTAGCAAAACTTGACAAAAAGGGTATCTTTAAGAGTATCTGCCTAATCATGATGAATCAGCAGCTCTTAAAATGTAACAGCTGCCATTTCCATATACAGATTGATGATGAAGTGTTCGTGTTTTGAAAATTGACCTCAGAATCTGATTATTTTTTTGCCAGTTTCTACATAATGTTGGTAGTAACAACTATTGTGTATCTAGGACTTACTATGAAAGTATTCATAGTAGTGAGATTGCTTTTCCTCTTTATTGAACCACGAGCTTTTATTTCATAATGTTGATAAAGATTTCTAAATAAAGGAGTACTATGCTAGATATATCTCATTTAATCTGATTACAGTTTGTTTCTTTTCTTTTAAAACAGGATACTCAGTTGCTGTTGGGGAATTCACTGGAGACTCTCAGCAAGGTGAGAGACATCATTGAACTTAACTCATCTTAAAAGCATAGAGAATAGGTAAAATGACATTAAAAGTCCTTTTGTAAATATGTTTTCTTTGCTATACACAATATATAAAATGGAATCCCAAATACATATGATAATATTTTGCAAAAAAATGTGTACATATTTGGTGCAGCATTTTCCGTCACAACAAATTTCATAGGAATTGATATAAACCTTAAGAAATAAAAATTAGGGCAGTCATCCTATGTTGCAAATGAAAAATGTACAGATGGTTAAATGAATTAGACAACAGCCATGCCATTAGCAATAGACCCAATTTCTCTTAAAAGAGAAATTAAGATCCCTCTTTTTAATTTAACTTCTAAGATCTCATATTGTAGATGTCCGAAACTACACTCCCTACCTGACTCCTATGCCTCATGCCAACATTACTTCTCTCTTTCCCTTTGGACATGTGCAGTCCCAAAATAACAGCACAAACTAATGCCTGTTCTCATGTGTGACATGCAATCGCCTGCCTTCTATCCTTTCCTTTCATTTGGCTGTTGTGTCTGTTTTCAGTCCTCTAAGTCTGTATCCATCGCCATCTTCCAGTGGCCAAGTGCTTTTATTTATTTATCTTTTTAGGTCAATTTTAAAAGTCATCTTCTCCAGAAATCCTTACTTAGCCTCCTTCTGTGAACCCTTATGTCATCTTCCTTTTCTCTCTCCTATGGGATTGGCCATTCATTACTCAAATGTGTGTGTGTGTGTGTGTGTGTGTGTGTGTGTGTGTGTAAAGTGTGGAGCATGCAGAGGTGAACAAATGGTCCTTAATCTCAGAGTCTGATAGATACTTATGAACCCGGAATACCTAATTAGAAATTGTGCTAAGTACCATGATAAAGGCCAATTTTTATATTCTAAAGTGTGTAAAAAAAATGTAGTTTTCAGGGAATTCGTTTTAACTGGCTGGACTTTGATACGAATAATGAAATAAGGTTGGTTTAGAGAAAAGGGACTGGCCCAGATCATGTAGGGTCTTGTAGGTCATGGAAAAGATTCTAGAACTTATGCAAAAAACAGGGGAGAAGCCACAAAAGGTTTAAGCAGAGTAATAAGTATAATCCAATTATACTTGTGATTTGAAAAACAAAACAAAAAGAAAGGGAAGAAGGTTAACCACAAAAGCTGTTTCATGTGTCTCCTTGAAGGCAAAATCCATGCACTTTTTTTTTTTTTTTTTTTTTTTTTACTGGGGATTGAACCCAGGGGCACTTTACCACTGAGCTACATTCCAGTCCTTCTATTTTTTATTTTGAGACAGGGTCTTACTAAGTTGCTAGTTGTTGAGGCTGGCCTCAAACTCACAATCCTGCTTCAGCCTCCCAAGTCACTGGAATTGCAGGCATGCACCACTTTGCCCAACATGATTTTCTTTTTTTCTTTCTCCATGGCATTTGAGCACTTGTTTAAAAAGCTCTCTAAAATAGTACTCTGACCCAAGGAAGGAAATTAGTGATGCTGCACATCAACACTTTCCCAGGAAAGATGGTAGAAAATAAATAATGATTTTTCCATTGGATCTCAGGAATATCTAGAAAATGTATCCAAATTTTGAGGATATCTGAAATAAAAACTTCTCTGAAACCATACCACAGTCAGTTCACTAGGTTGTCATGAATCCAAGGCTGTCCATGTTCACTGTTTACTTAATTAGACACCAGGCAGGGACTTAGAATGCCATGAAAAAGGATTTGATGTCCTCTACATGAAGGATTCTTAATATGGAATCTCTGGACTGTTGGGTGGTCCACAGATAGGCTTTACTAGTTTTGAGCTCTTAGAAATTATATATATATATATATATATATATATATATATATATATATATATATATATAATTTATATAAATATATATGTAAATATATATTTCTAAGAATCTCAAGTTTTCTATGTATTTGAATTTTTCTGTTGAGAGGATGCACAAGTTTCTTTCCATTTCAAATGTGTTCATGACTCAAAAAAGAGCCTGTGATCTCATTTTGGAATTAGATGTGGTGAGCTAAGACCCAAGAAAGTGATCTGAACTTGACCCTTATCAGGAAAGTAATTGAATATGGAGAAGGAACATTGACTTGACAATTCTTGACTTCTACTCAATAAGTATGGCCTCCACAGTGACTGAATCTTTCTAAGCCTCGATTTCCCTATATATCAAAATGGGATATTAATCCCTCCTCTTTAGAGGTTAAGTGAGGTAAATATGATAAATCACATGGTATATTGCTTGTTCAAGAGAAGACATTCAATGAAAGTCTCTTTTCTGCTTCTCACTAGACGAAAATTTTCAGGTCAAACACCTAAATTTTTTCTGAACATATTGCTGATATTAAGAAACTTCTGAAGGTTTCACCATGAGTTACTGGAATAGATCTAAGAAAAGTCTCCTATTTTCCCTTCCAAGCAAAAATCTGTGTAGTTGATTGACAGTTCTAATTTGCCTTTGGCCCTAAGTAATTAAATATCCTAATCATTTATGAATGATTATAAACATCTTTAATCAACATTTCATTTAATAGCCCCTTAATGGTGTGGTCTTGGGAGGTTGCAGTTTCCAAAGTTACTGGGTATAATGATTGATTTGGGGGGAACAAGATTCTAAATGTTTGTGAGATATGAGAAGTAATGGTTGCCCTGCATCTCAAATGACACAATCCCCCCTGAATCTGTCTTAGTTGACAGGTCTGACCCTGAAGTCAATTCCATTATATTAGATTGTAGTTGGTTCTCAGTGTCAGGAGGATTTAATTTATACCCTCCAAAAAGATGACTAAAAAGTGGACAGTATCCTACAAGTGCTAGAAGCTTCCTTGGCCAGAACCTTATCTTGTTCTGTTGCTATAGGTAGACTATTCACATGCTCTCTCAAGCTAACCCCTCTGCTTTGGTCCCTTTTGCTCTTGTCCTCAGAGATGCAATTCTTGCTTTTCTATCTTTCATAGAACCATTTCCCTTTCTCCTGTGTCATTCTTACTACCATTCAATCATATTCTTATTTCTCCCATTAAAAACAAAAAACATCTACTTGTCCCACTTCCACCTGCGGCTATAACTAACACCTGTATTTTTCTGCTTTGAAAGGATTGTCACTTTTCTCTTTTGGTATTCTCTGTGTGACAGTTCCTCAGTTCCCTTGTTTTAAGCCTCAGCCTGTTGATCTGTGCTGCTTCTGATCTTGTCAGGCAAACCAGGGGTCTCCAGGTGTCTCATCTTCCCTGAACCTCAGGAGCACTGGACAGCTTGGATTCCTCCCTCCTCATCTCTCTACCTGGCTTCCCTCTAGGTCCCTGGCAGCTCTTTCAGTTCCCTCACCTCACTGAGCGACCCAGGACTAAATCCATGGACAGTTTCTACAAAATTTGAGTTCTCTCTTGGCGATCTTGTAGTTTTTATTTCTCCAGCTTAGACTGATTTCCAGGTGCATGGATCCAGCTTCCTACTCCACATCTGTAATAGAGTAGCCATCCCAAATTTGATGTGGTGGTACGGAAGGCCTGCCCTTCCTGCAGAAAGAGGTGCTGCCCTCCATTTTCACCCTCCCAGCTGCAACCTAATGGCAGTGCTGTCCTCTAAGTTGCTCAAGTCAAATACCTTGGAAGTCAGCCAAGTGCTCTTTCTCTCTCCAGATCCAGTCCACAATCAAATCCTGCTAACTAAACCTTCAAAATAGAACCAGAATCAGACCACTTGTTTCATGTCTTTCTTCCTGCATATTTTCTACTCTGATCCAAGTTTATTATCTCACACCGGTATTACTGCAAGAGCATCCTGCCTGGTCTCCCTGCTTCACCCTTGCCCTCCTACAGTCTGTCCTAAATCCAGAAATCAAACTTCAATTTCCAAAACATAAGTTAGATCATGTACCTTCTTTTCTCCCAATGAGTTCCCAACTATAACCCAAGTCTTTACAATGACCTAAAAGGCTCTCGTCATTGGCCCAAATCTGGTCTCATCTCCTGCTCCATTACCCCTCACTGGTTCTATTCAAGTCACTGTGGCCTCCTTGCTATTCTTTGAATAAATCCAAACACACTCCTACCTGTGGGCCTTTGCACTTGATGTTCCTTCTAACTAGGACATACTTCTGCCAGATATCTACAATATTTACTTCTTCCTTTTCTACACACTGAGTCTCCCCTGACTACACTAATAAATTGCAATCCTTTCCCCATCCTAACACCAACACCCCATCTACCAGTTCATCCCTTTGCTTTTCTCTACTTCATTTATTTTATTCTGCTATGCCATTTAATTGATTCTAATTTTTAGGTGACTACCTTCTCCAACTAGAATATAAGCTCCAACAGACCAAGGAATTCTGTCTGTTTTATTCCCACTATTTCCCTACAATCACATGTACATATTTGTCAACTGGATGAATGAATTTACGTATGAAATATCTAACGTCTGACCTAAGTGAATCTTCCCTTGTGATTAATACTAATACTATACACGCTCAACTCTGCTGAAGCACAGAACAGCAGATATACTTAATGCTACAATGATTATGTGCTGTACCTTTAGGAGCAGTTTTGGAGGATGGGTAGCAATTTGGATAGAATAGGAATCTATTCCATTGCCTCTTTTCTTTAAATTATACTAAATTTTAAACCCTAATATAAAAGATGCTTTAGATTTATATAAACGAGAGCTAGAAATAATAATAATAATTATTATTATTATTATAATCTAACTCCCATAGATTGTAGGTAATTGTGGAAAACTAAGTTCAGTCACTCATCTCAGGTATATGGAGGACCCATGACTGCAACCACTGTTTTCTGAACCTATAGCCAGGCCACTGTGCACTGGACTATACTGCCCCCCTCCTCAGACTTGTCTGCTGTACCATCAGTGCTTCCTCCCTGGGATATGCTTAGCTGCCATGTTGCCCAAACACTGCTGCCAAGAGGCAGTAAAATTAAATTAGCATCTAATTTATGATATGTGTTTTTATTCCCTTAGGTAATCAAACTTTGCATTTAGTTTTAGCATGTTAGTATCATGGGAACTGTACTTCTATACCAGAAAAAGAAAAAAAAAAGTTCCCATAGTGATTACTGGCAAATCAGAATAAAAGTTTCAACCTAGAAATCACTTGCAGATTTGAAAAGTCAGGCTGATGTTCTAGAAACAGAAGTGCATGCAGAATGGTTTGAAAACTCAACAATCTCAAAGAAAAACTTGCTCTTATGTTTTCTGTTGTCTGTAAAGAAACAAAGGTTAATGAAAATGTAATGCAAAAATCTGACTTTGAACTTTTAACCCTCTACCCCATTTTGAAAATACTGTCATTACCAGTTACTTACTATACAGCTTTAAGTATACATGGAATTTCCCTTCTAAATTTCTATTTTATCTCCAGAATTGGTTGCTGGAGTTCCAAGAGGAGCACAGAATTTTGGATATGTGAGTACTTGACAATGCATTCTAAGATATTTCTTGTTTATGAAGAGAAATGTTTTCCTGCAATGTATGTTTAAGGCTTCAAAATTTTTCTTCAGTAATGAGTGCCTCCTATTGATTCATGCTGTTTGCTTACTAAAATAGGAAGGAAAACAAATGAAGCTAACTTTGATCAGATCCACATGCAGGAGAAGCTTTATGATTTGTGGGACATAGTATAAAATGAAAATGTGGGGCAATTTTTTTTTTGCAAAGAACCATAATTATCAAAGATTTTTAAATTGTTAAAAATTTCAGAACAGCAACAACAAAGCGTTAAACTAAGGTTGGATCTGGTGGAGCCCAGGGCCTTGTGTGACTACATAGGCCACACACCCAGGAAGCTGACCCTGTCTGTGTGCACAATTGAGGAATGTTGTAAAGGCTTCCATTGCTACAATCAGCACTTTAATGTGTCTCATACGGTAGAAATAATAAATCAACAGTGATTTCACTAGGACATTATTTTGCTAAGATTGCTACATAGAATTGCCACAAACCTCAGAGTGACGTTTATCAACATGAATATGTTCTCTCACAGTTCTGAAGGCCTAAAGTCTAATTAAGGTGTGGCAGGGTTCTGGTCCCTCCAACATAGCTAAAGGAGGATTCTCCTTGACCCTTCCAACTCTCAATGACTCTGGTTTTCCTGGCCTTGTGGCAACATCATTGGATTTAGGGCCTACCTAAGATAATCTCATCTTGAGATCCTTAACTAACTTCATCTTCTCAATAAGGTCACATTCTGATGTTCCAGGTAGACAGGAATATGGGATGGATACTAGGCAAGTCCATCACAACTAGTCATCATGAAATTAGGAAAAGAATATATTAAAGTTTTATAAAAAGAAAAACATATATTACAAAGTCTATTTTTTTAAAATCTAGAAGGTATAATGTTTGTTGATTTGGTTTTGGGTAGACAGAATTAAAAGAACTATTTTTGCTATATTGATAGTACTTTAAAATCTATTTTTTTGGTTAAGAACCAAAGTTCTGAATTCTTAGAATAGCATAAAAACAGAAATATATTTAGACAAAAGCCTGATTAGTAAGTTATCTGACCATCAGTTTACTTGTTCTCAGTGGTTTTGAATTCAACTATTATTTCCCCACCTCCAATAAGTAAGCATGAATTTTTTTTTGTCTGAAAATATTCTAGAGTTAACTACAAACAAAAGTTTATTTGGATTTTTCCTTTAGGTCATTCTCAGAGACTTTCAGTTTTGTTTTGCATATCGCTAATTCTTATTACTTATTAAAGCTTATTAGTGGGGCTGAGATTGTGGCTCAGTGGTAGAGTGCTCGCCTAGAATGCGCGGGGCCCTGGGTTCAATCCTCAGCACCACATAAAAATAAATGAATGGAATAAAGGTATTGTATCCAGCTACAACTAAAAAAATAAATATTTTTTTAAAAAAGCTTATTATTCTTCACAAAATATTAAATGATTTAAGTTGCAATTTTTTAAAAAATAATTTCTTTAGCTTTATGTCAAATGATGTGTCTATCTAATTTCTCTGATTTTAGGTGTCAATCATTAATTCTACAGATATGACCTTCATTCAGAATTTCACTGGTGAACAGGTAAAGATATTTTAATATGAAATCATAGTATCACTCAATGCTAATATACTTTAATACTTACATCATTTATTCATTCACTCAAAAAATATTTAATGAGCATCTGACATGTGTCAGAAACTGATTTGGGATACAACTGTGGAGCAGAAAGATGAACCCAGCTCTCCTGCAGCTCTGTGTGGAGTACAGCAGGATGGAAGAGTTAATTTACAATCAAATAAAATGTTCATGATAATTTCAGATAGTGATTGATGATATAAAGAAAATAAATAGCTATATAATTAGGGTGTGGTAAAGGATCTCTTAGGGTGGTCAGGGGATCCTCTGGGGGCAACATCTAATGCATAGCTAATAGCAGCTAATTCTAAGACATTCAAACATCTTACATGTCTGAGAATCACAGAAAAGTCTCTAGAATGTTTATACAAGGGAAACAGAAGTAGAAGTCAAAGATAAAGAGGGGCAGGGACTTACCCCATGAGATTTCTCAGTAACCCCCTAGTTTCAACTTATTTTTTAGTAAATTCACATTTGAAATTAAGTGCATGCTTTGAAGCTGACATGAACAGCCTGTATTAAGCTCCTGTCTTTCAAGGTGACATAAAGATAAAGCCCTTTAGAATATCTCTTCCTTGAGGTGGCAAAGAGAGAATTCCATGTTCCACTTAAGATGATCTCTTAGCCACTTTATGCTGCAATTGAAAATGAGTTGACTGAGGCTATGCTAGAATGGGCCGGGGTCTTAATGAAGTGACTAAGTAATTACTAGTAATAGGTGGCAGCACAGGTAGAGCTGGCACTGCATGTTGGGAATTAGTTGCAAATGATGACGAGCCTCTGGGATGCCAGGTAGCTACAGGTCCTCAATAACATCAAGGAGAAAAGCTCCCACAGACAGTGTGAGGGTGTGTATGTGTGCATGTGTGTTCTTGTGTGTGTGTTGGAGCAAATGAGTTAAACACCTCTCTAAGAACCTAGTAATTCAGGACAAGAGATTGCAATATTAAGAAAAGCAAGTAGGATTTCCTCTGCTTTCCGAAGATATTGTCAGGGCTCTAAGAAAGGAAGAATCCTAGAAGAGCAAGCTAGAACATGTCCTGGTATGTAGGACTCTCATATTCTCCATGCTAGCCACTGAGCAAGGCTTGCACAGTGAGGCAGATTACCCTCCTTAAAAAAAAAACACCATTATCTGCTGGGGTCTTACTATATTGCCAGTGCTGTTTAGTGTACCTGGTGGTGAGCTCTCAGTACCTCCTTCCCTTTCAGAAGACAGTGGCAACTCTGAGGTCTCATCCTATTGGTCACTGCTGATGGGCCTGGACTTCTGCTGCTCTTGTTTCCTGTAACTGGAACCCTCTCCTGAGCCT
This sequence comes from Spermophilus citellus, assembly GCF_964194105.1. Taxonomy (NCBI): domain Eukaryota; kingdom Metazoa; phylum Chordata; class Mammalia; order Rodentia; family Sciuridae; genus Spermophilus; species Spermophilus citellus. Next base: position 73,018,550 of record NC_138187.1, on the reverse strand, counting down.
CAGTAGTAAATGGGATCTTGAGAGCCCTTTCCTCCCAGAGACGACCATTACTCCTTTCCCACTGTCATTTCCTGAGGTTCTACTGTGAGTGGGTCAATTCCTGAAAACAGGATGCTAACACCCTCTTGACCAAATATGGTCGAGTCCACAGTTTATCTCCCACCCTGCATGTTCCTGGGTATTGTGACTGGTGAAATTTGCCACATTTCTTCAAGCACCGAATTGGGTACTGCTGTCTGAGAGGCATGTCAAGAAAATTGATTAAACGAGCCGAAAATGCTTTTGACATCTTGTTGCCAAAATGTGGGGAGTCAGTCCACCTGTTACTCTGCAGTTTTCCACAAAGCAGTTCACATCTCTCATGATACTCTTTTGGAAGTTATGGAGGAATGAGGGTGGGATGGCAGTGAAGTTGGATGGTTCTGTAAAGTTTGAACAACTACAACTAAGGGGATTTGACCAATGTGTGCTGATTGCATGTATGGTGATATCACACAGAATCCCATTAATACATGTTAATAAAGAAAACAAACCAAAAGAGAAAATGCAGAAAGTCTACTTTAGCTAGATCTCTTTTTACATGTTTATCAATAGAAGCATTTTAATATTGCTAAATTTAGTCCTTCTATAACTTCTCATCTTCAATACCACCTAGTTTGATCATCTTAAACCTCAGAACTTAATGCATACATGATGAAATTTCTATGAGCAAAGGCCGCACACATGACACAAGGTATAAGATTTGCACTGTTTATGTTTAGAATAAAGAAAAGAAAATGAGAACTGAGATCATGTGACACTTGGTAACTTTCATGTTCTTTCCCTCAGCAAAGAGATTTTGGTACCTGGTGCCTACTTTGGTCCAAACATTGCTTAAGTAGAAGAGAGAACTAAACTGATCATTCTCTGCCTTCCATGGACATACTCTCTAGGAGTTGATTAGCTTAGCAGATGGCAGGAGGCTAAATCAATTGAAACTTCAGATGGCAGACCATGGAAACGACATTGACAAGCTGGAATGATCAGCCATATCTGAAAAGACTATATAACTCCTGAAAACCTCGATCGAACAACAAAATATCAGAGGCAAAACATGGGGAGATTATGGTACCCCACTTACACTTGTAGAAAAGATTCAGGAGCTTTCATTGAATATGAGCTTAACATAAAATTGATACTGAGATGTAGGTTTCCCCCAAATTAAAACTGCCCTTATGCTTTAGTAATATACAGGGGCCAAAGTAAAGATTGGCAATCCCACTTAACTCTTCTGTTACTATACTCATAAGAATCATCCATTTTTTTTTTTTTGTTTCTACATGTGGCAACTCTAAGAAGGTGCTACATGGTGATCCATCTGAAAACATTTGAACATGAGATTTCATGTGGAGGCGGAATTGGATTTGTTCTGTGAGATTCAAGATTACAGAACTAGGTGGGATTAAAGACTAGAAGTTATGAAAGGTTGCATGAAGCACAGAACATTCTAATTGTTGTCTTCACAGATTGAATGGGCTGATTGTTAAGCCTAACCAGAGGAGGATGTCCAAGCAGATGTCAGGGTTATTATGGGGAAAATTATTCATCGGGTCAGAGTGAGACTAAATGACTCCGACAGTCAGTCCACATCTATCAAGATAAGATGCATCATTCAGGAGTAATTAAGAGGTGACTATAAAAATGACTTTTTGAACACAAAATATGTCACTTTTGATTTTTTTTTTTTTTTGCAGATGGCATCTTATTTTGGTTATAGTGTTGTCGTATCGGATGTTAACAATGATGGGTAAGTTTATAAGAACCCCCCTCAGTCTCTAATATATCATGGTCATTCATAAATATGGGATATTTTTCCTTCCTAAAGTATATCCTTTTGTACTTCCTCAAAAACATAGAGGCTCCTTTGTTTGAACTGTTTTTTCTGATTCAGGACAAGAGGATGTATCTAATAAAGAATTCTGTCATCCTATTTTATGTCTTTACTGAGATTTTCCACATCTGCCACTTCTAAAAGAGGACTATTTTATTTGGTTTTATTTTTAATTTTATGAAGTGAATAATCCTTGGCCACTCAAAATCCACATCCATTGAGGAATTTGTTCATCTGTCTCTTCAATCCTAAGAATTTTCCCCCTAGAATGTGATGCAGTCATAATACATTTGCACAAAAATGAATTTTTTCCTGCTGACATTGCTTTAGCCAACTATTAGCAATATCTATGGGGAAGATGAAATAATAATAATGTTATTTTTCTGATTAGGATAGTAATTACAGTCAAGCTTTGACCAAACAGCACTATTGCATTGTGGTTGTAGTAACATCATTACTTCAAAACTATTAAACACCCCTTTATTCACTATAAATTCATAAATCATTAAATAAGAAGATCTTTGAGATGTACTGAGTATCCACCCAATAAATACTATTGCTTGTTGTCCCACACATTGTTCTCCATGCCCAGAACACTGCACAAAGGTGAATAAATTAGACTGGCTCTCTGTTTTCAGAGAGCTCACAGTTTGGCAGAAAGGAAATATCTGAAAACTCCTATCACATTCCATGATCTGGAACAAGTTCTTTAAATAATTTCTTTGATAGACATTTTCCTGTGACCTTTGTACAGCTAGAAATGTATTTTCTATATTTTGTTGTGGGATATGATTAGAGATAAGTTCAGTAACTTGTATACCTTTTAGAAAATATCCCATTATTATCCTTTCATTGAACATTTATTTCTGGAGAATATTTTATGCCCTGGTTCTGGGTGCAGAATATAACAACTTCATGTAATTATGCTAGAGTTGGAAAAGTGGGAGCCACATGGGGAAAAATAATTCAAATACAGAGAATAATAGATGGTGATAAGAACTCTGTAGAAAAAGCCCAAAACACAAGGACTGAAAGCAACCAAGATATACTTCAGTAGGTGGGTGGATAAATAAGCTGTGATACATCCAGACAATGAGATTTTATTCAGCTCTAGAAAGAAATGAGCTATCAAGTCAGAAAATGACATGGAAGAACCCTAAATGCATATTCCTAAGTGAAATAAGTCAATGTATAGAGGCTACATGCTGTATCATTCTAATTGTATGACATTCTGGAAAAATAGAAAACCTATGGAAACAATAAAAGATCAGTGTTTGCAAGGGGTTTGGGGGGAGGCAGGAAGGGATGCATAGGTGGGGCATAGGACTTTAAGGGTACTGAAACTATCATAAAAGATACTGTCATTATGCACTTGTTAAATCCCATAGTATGCACTACAGCAAGAGTGAACTCCATGTGAACTATGGACTGTGGTTGACAATGGTGCACGGAGGGTCAGGTCATTGATGGTAACAAAGACACCACTCTGGTGGGGGATGAGGGTGGGAAAGGCTATTACAGGAGAGTGAGTAATGTGAGAACTCTGTACTTTCTGCTTAGTTTTATTCAACTCTATAAGATAAAGTTTATGAATTAAATTTTAAAAGAAAACAGAAAGGAGTACTAGGGGACATTTTTTGTCTTTTATCTTTTTTATTTTGATTCTTTGGTGGTGCTGGGGATGCCAGGCAAGTTCTCTACCACTAAGCCACATCCCCAGCCCCATGGATGCAGTTATTTTTCTTATGCAATCCTTTTTTTTAAAATTGATTCTTTGTAGTTGTATATAACATTAGAATTCATCTTGATGAAATCACAAAAGTGTGGAATGTAATTTGCTTTAATTGAGTCCCCAGCACTTCCTCCTTCCTCCCCCTCCTTTCTCCCACACCTCTTCTCGACTGATCTCTCTGCAATTTATTTATAGGTATTTTTAAAATTAGTGTCCTGTGGATATATTTGGTGTTGAGATTCACTGTGGTATGTTCATGAATGTTCTTATGGAATTTGGTCAGATTCATTCCACTGTTCTTCCCTTATCCTGTCTCTCCCTCCTCCTCGTCAACCACCTGCTCTATTTTACTGATCCTTCCTCTAGTTTGATGCAATTCCATCTCTCTTTTTTTCCCCTTTTGTCTGTCTTTCTATCTGTCCCCTTTGCTTATTTTGGATTAACTTCCACATATCAGAGAAAACCTTCACCTTTGACTTCTGGGGACTAGGTTGCTTTACTTAACATGATGTTTTCCATTGCCATCCATTCATGGGCAAATGCTATAATTTTATTCTTTTTTATAGCTAAGTAATCTTCCGTTGTGTATATGCACCACATTTCCTTTATCCATTCTGTTGAAGAGACACCTAGGTTGGTTCCACATCTTGGCTATGGTGAATTGTGCTGCTACAAACATTGACGTGGCTACAGTTTTAAATGAAGTACATGGAAAAAACCTCAGTGATGATTACAGAGGAGAAAGGACCTAAAGGAGACTTAAAAAGGAAGCCATTGATGATATAAAGGGAGGAGTGTTCCCAGACAAATAGTAAAACAAATTTCTGGAGGTGGGAGCTCCTGGCATATCTGAGGAACAGCAAAGAGGCTCAGAGAGGTAACAAGCGGGGAGTCTGATCATAAAGGTGCAGAGGCCACTGCATTCACGACAGATTTACATAGTGCCACCCAGACTCTGCTGTGAACTAGGATGAGTCTGTCTCCAACAGAGACAGTGCAACCTGTGAACCATGGAGGATTCCAAGGCAGGGAGTGGCCTGAATTTGCTTTAATTGAGTCCCCAGCCTCTGGTTTTCACAGGTGGGTTCTGTCCACCTGGTCAACTGCCATGTGCCAAGGTACATGGGACAAGATCTTGGACCCAAGCTGCAGGCTTGGAGGGAAACAGAAATAGTTACACTCTGGATATATTTTGAAAGTCTAGTTCAGTATCAGTTTTCTCCTGGAAGCAGTTTTAACTTAAAATCAAATCCCCTTAATCTCTATTTGTCTGAGTGTGAAGAAAAAGAAAGACTCGAAGCACCAGTCAAGAATTCCAACCTGGACAGACTGTAACTGTCATGGAAGGCTGTCAATAACTTAGGAAGACAATTGTTGAGAAGAACTTGAAGCCCAAACACAGCCTGTTCTTTGGGTTTATTGAACCCACTCTACGGTGAATACAAAACATCAGCAGTGGCCTTTCAGATGTGCCTAGATATGCTTCTCTCAACAGAAGGTCCCATGACTACAGGGGCTTTTCCCTGTGAATGCTCTGTGGCATTTTATAGGGCACAGATTCATTCCATGTGTGCCTTTCCGGAGGCCGCTCCTGTTTTGAATCCCTGCAAATTTTCCCAGGTTTCACAATATGCCCTGGAGGGCCCTCTTTCTTTCCTGGAAACGTCCTCAATTTAGACTATAGCAAAGTTTTGTGACAATGTTTATAGTAAATATTTTTGCCATGCTAAGGACAAAAACTCATGAGAAAAGGACTTCGTTGGCTTCCTGCTGATCGAAACAACATGATAATAACAACACAGGAATTTTCAAGTGATAAATTTGTTCTTTCTTGATGTCCCTATAAAAACTGCTGTGCACACGACTTCTCTTTTTTATTATGTAGCATATTCCAAATTCTTCAGAATGCATGAAAAAATAGGTCCATTAACTTAATGCTGCCATTCTCAAAAAGGTAAGGTAACCAAAGGTGCTAATAACTTAATGTTGCCATTCTCAAAGGTAAAGTGACCAAAGGGGGTAATAACTTGCTGTTTGTAATAACTCAGATATATCATATTTAAATTCAAGGTCCTATTAGAAATAAATTTATTTTGGAAGCAATTGCAATTGGTCAAAAAAAGATCCCAGATAAATATATGCAGCTAAAATGAAGGCTGAGATGACAATAATGGTATCGATAGTATATACAGACTTAAGAAAATAACTGGGCCAGGTCATTGTTCAGAGTTCAGAGGAAGAACCCCTTCAAACACACACAGTTTATGGGATGGACCAGACTTTCCATTCTCCAATTGAGAAAATCAAGTATAATTGTACATGAGGCTACCTAGTGAACATCTTCCGGCAGCGTGTATTCCTTATCAACTATGCAACAAAAACAAGGTGCCTACAAATGCTCCAACATCTCAATATCAGGAAAAAGAAAGTGTCATTAAGTGACAAGTAAATGGGTGGAGATTTTCCCCAATATTTTTTACTACAAAAAAAAATCTTCCAGTATTCTGAGAAGACTCAAAAAATTTAGACCAAACAATTGTGTGCCTGCTGGCTGGGAGATGATACTCTCAAGCTTGTGATGGTTTTGAAAGTACAGTGTAAACAAACTGGCAAAATAACTTCAGTTTAGTTATCTAACGACAGCCAGAACTACAACTCTTTCAATGTAAACTTTGCTAGAAATTTCTAGACAAACTCCTTAACAACAAGTAGGGATGGTATTTTTCATCCTGTACCCAAGGAAGCAATCTGTATTATTTTGGTTTGGTTTGGTTTTTTCCTTGAGGCTTTTTAATCTTACAGTATTTATACGATTTCAGATATTCACAGAATTACAATTTAATTCATTGGACATTTATTTCCATATGCATATTGTTTCCAGCCTCTGTGAAGTCAAAAGCAGATACATTTACATAGATTCGTAGTAGTTAGTTAACTGAGAGCAGTTTAGAGAAATCTGTTTGAAAGCAAGAAGCTTTGGGTGGCTATGGCTTTATGTTCGATTTAGTACAAGTATGATCATTTGTACAGGACATGTCATTATGATCGAATTAGGTAAAATATCTAGGAAGTTAAAACATAAAAAGGCAGTAAGTTAAACTAATTTCTACAATGTAATTATGCATAATTCTTATATTTGTTCTTGCCTGTCATAAATCAATTAGATTGATTAGAATCAACTCTATTGTACAGTTTACTGATCTGCATTCTTTTAATGAATAACTACATTCTGAACGTTAGTCATGAACTTAGCATACAAAAAGTACTACTGGAAAAAAAAGAGAGAAAAAGCAAAGTTTATATATTAACTCAAACCATTAACACCAATTGACTGCTGAAAACTTGAATTCAGATTCTTCTTATTGAATATTCTCATTGGTGGGTCTGCTCATACTTTATCATAATATTTGTGCTTTGCTTTTGATGAAAGTTTTCGTAATGTTCTGTATCAAATGACGTGTGAAAGATGAGTCGAGTCTCACATGGTATGAGATTATCAGAGTGAACTTAGACATAAAAGTGAGACAAAAATAAAACCTGTATGAAGGCCGCACTGAGTTTGACATTTCTGATAAAATGAAGTTTAAGTACACACCCTACTTTTATGAAATACCTTTACCAAATGACTTAAATCTTGTCCAAACAACCAACATGACCCAGAGGAAATGGTACTTATCAGAACCACATCATTAATATTCTTTTTGCATTATTGTTTCTTTTAGATTAAAATATATTTTAAAAATCTCCTCTCTCTCTCTCTATTTCTCTCTGTGTGTGTGTGTGTGTGTGTGTGTATGCGTGTGTATATATCCTTTTATAATGGTACCCAGCCTACTATACTCAACTACTTATCAGAAGTTCAACAAAAGTTATCTTTACTAATAAATATTTTAAAACTTTACACTTGAATTGGGTATATTTAACAAGAGGATGTGGCAATTTTTGAAATAGCTTAATGGCAAAATAGTCTACTGCGGTGGTTTTCCAACCATTTTTTGCCTGTGGTTTATAATACATTTGATATTACAAACCAGTACACATACATGCACACACACACACAACAGAAATGAAAGTTTCACAAGACAATATTATCTTTATTATGTATGGCATTTACTCTGTCTTCTATTATTGTAGGCAATTTCATTTTTTTAAATGCTGGCAGAGACCCATTATGCTGATTTCATAACCCACTAATGAGTTGCAAATCAAGGTTTTAAAATGCCAGCCTAAACAATAATATGTACCATGATTAAGTGGTATTGCTAATACAATACTAAGTCCAAAACACTCTGAGGCACACTGTACCAATTAAATCCAAGACAGTTATTGTGATCAACTCTATGAGAGCATAATCACAAATTAAGAACAAATGCCTCTTTGTCTTTTTGGAGGCTAAGAACATTTTAAGACAGTTAAGTATCTGGGGAAACATATTTCTAAGAAAATAAATCAGTGCTTTCATATTACTTCTAAAATCCAAGGATTCCATGGATGTGCCAGGCCTTCACAATGATAGGTCTAATAATTTCCAGTTCTAGAATCTGATGTTCACAGTGAGGAAGGTATTGAGCCAATTGTATCAGACCTATGTCATATTTTAACCCCCGGAGACCAATTGTATGGTTTGTTCCTTCTGTACTGAATTAAAACATGGCCTTGCTAAATCTCTGCAATAGGGAACCAGCGACATTGGATCTTACTCTGAGGAAGGAGGCATCCACATCCACACCTAGGTGTGTAACAAATGCCTCTTCATGTGGACAGTGACAATGACAGAAATAGGCAACCGAGGCTCCCCCTAAGGAAAGGCCAGGCACTGGAGGGGCACAGATCCCTGCTCTCCTCTCATCTAGCAGGACAACAAGCAATGTGAGCAAACTAAAGTTCTGGGTTTACAAGTTTACAGGAAAAACTGAGTAAGAAGGACAGACAGCTTCCCTATAGTCCCTCTTCTCCCGCTTCAGTTCCCCATTATTAACATCTTGCATGGATGTGGTCCATTCGTTACCATTGATAAATTTACATTGACATATCAACAAAGGAGCATAAAGCAAAAGTTACATAAAGATTCACTCTGTGTTATATGGGTGTTGCCAAATGCATACCAATGCACAGCCACCACTACAGTACATACAGAATTGTTCACTATCCTCAAAATCTTGTGCTCTTCTTGTCATCTCCATCCACTCCCCCATCCCTGACAACATGGCTCTTACTGGCCCATAGTTTTCCCTTTCCCTGAATGTTAGCTCTTTGGAATCATAGAGTATGTAGCCTTTTCACATTGGCCTCTTTCACTTAGTAATATATATTTTCGGTTCCTCTTTATCTTTTCATGGCTTCATAGCCCATTTTTTTTTTTTTAATTACTGAACCCTATTCCGTTGTATGATGTACCAGTTTGTTTATTCATTCACCTATTGAAGAATATCATGGTTGCTTACAGGTTTTGACAATTTTGATTTAAACATATGTGTGCAGGTTTCTATGTGGACATACTTTTTCTTAAAGATTTTTTTAATATTTATTTTTTAGTTATACGTAGACACAATATCTTTATTTTATTTTTATGTGATGCTGAGGATTGAACCAGGTGCCTCACACATGGTAGGCGAGCGCTCTACCTCTGAGCCACAAACCCAGCCCAAGCCACAACCCCAGCCCGTGTGTGGACATACTTTTTTAAACTCATTTGGGCAACTATTAGGGAACACAAATGTGAGATCACATGGTAAGGCTATATTTAGCTCTGTAAGAAACCACTAGACTCCCTTCCAAAGGAGCATCTCACTTTGCATTCCCACCCACCAGCAATGAATGAGAGTTCTTATTGCTCCACATCCTTGCCAACATTTGGTGGTGTCAGCAGTTTGGACTCTAGCCATCCAAGGAGATTTGTAGTGGTATCTTATTGTTTTAATTTGCAATTCCTGATGATATATGATACTGAGCATATTTTCATATACTTGTTTGCCATCTGTATCTTCTTTGATGAGGTATCTATTCAGATCCTTTGTTCAATTTTTCTTTGTTTTTTTTCTTGTTCTTATTGTATATTATAGATATATACTATAAATTATAAAAATAGCAAATAGTATAATGTAGTGTTGTGTATCATAATACGATAGCTAATGTGTTTTGGGGATATATTATTCTTAGCTCAGATTATTGAGTTCCAAGAATTCTTTGTATATATTACTTTTCCAATCAAATGGGTTGGAATCCTCCTAGCATGGAGCCATGACACGCCCCACCCCAGGGTGCTTTGACCTCTTTTAGGACAACACTACCCTGTGGAAAGCTCACCTCCAGGCCCGCCTGTCAGAATCTTACCTAGGGCACATGCCATCTCCTCCTGGGAGCCTTCCTTAATTCCCTCCAAGTACACAGCCTCTGCCTTGTCTGTGATTCCAACATTAACTTGGATCCCTCATACTACTTTTCCTAGCCTGCCTTATTTACTTGTATAACTATATGGGTAACAATTTAACCTCAGTTGTAAATTAATCAGGGACCTAATTAGTTCATCTACTAGTCATCATTGTATTCTTTCAATAACTTATCATAGGATCTTCAGAGTATCTAGTAGGAACTAGCAGGAACACAGGATGCCTGTGACTTAGAATCAGAAGCAGACAGGAGACCAACACCATAGGCGAGATGAAAATTCAGAGAGAACGGACATAGCAGTGTTGGTGTCTTTCAGACGACTCAGATCTGCAAGCAGGTTCTGGCTATCAGTAACCGCCCTCAGTTCATCCTTGACCTTAACTATTAATGAGTTTTAAAATATACAGCATATATATGATGTACATTCTATGCTAATATTAATATGCATTTATATTAATATATATCAATAAGTTATACTTTTAGTAATATGCTATATATGGCATTAATGTACTTGCTGTGTTAATGATATGATACTAGTAGTAAATATTAATGATACCAAATTAAATTACAATAATATTTTAGCAATTATGTTACTTGTCAAACTCCAGCATTACCTAACCTACATATACTTAAACATTAAATGCAGGTTTGTATTTATTTGTGTTAAGCGACCTTTTACGTCACTGAATTTTCCAGGATAGGGCTGCCTTCGGGCAAACTTTAGTCATTAGTAGAGGTCAAATTGTGCATTATATTTGGTGTGACATTTTAAATTTTTTTAATTTGTTCTTTTTAGATCCATGTGGCAGTAGAGTGTATTTTGACATATTATACATACATGAGGTATAACTTATTCTAATTAGGATCTCATTCTTGTGGTTGCCTGTGTTCATATATAAATACACCACCAGTGAAACGCAAGATCATATACACAGAATGGTGTGGCTTTTTAATTTTTTTTAAAGAATTTCATTTTTTTTTATTTTTAAAATAAAAATTAACTAACTAGGAAGGCTCATGGCAAAAAAAAAAAATAAAGTTTTCTGTTCTATACTTCTCTGTGAAAGAAATACCTTTAAGCACTGCTGTTTTTTATTCTCCTGATGGTTATGTCTTCATCTCGAAATCATCTGTTAGGTGCGGTTTCTTGAATTTTTAAAACCTTAAAAGTCATCAATTTGTTTCCTGCTATAATTGACATATAAAAAGAATAACTATAAATTTTCATCTGAGACGGAAAGTTCTTCTGGTTTTCTAGCCAGCACTATTCACTTCTCTGGACTCTTATTTATTTAGAAGTAGCAAAAGGAAAAGGAAAGATACATTTATTTTAGACCTTATTTACTGCACAAAATATGCATAATTTGGTCTATAGCTGTATAAATTGTAGACAAACTCTAATCTCCTTCTAGAAAAATAACTCCTTAGGTGTTTTTGATATATTTTCCTCATGTAACTACAGCTTATGGAAAATCTGTGGTTTTCTTAAAGTAGTCATTTTCCACGAAGTGAAAAGGTTCCAGGTGATAATTTAAAAATTCTTATTTTCTAACAGCATTCTATTTCATAGATATAACAAAGCAGTGAAAGAAATACAATGGGTGTAAATTGACCCTCGGAAAAGGAAAAAATATCAACGAAAATGTACAAATTTAGCCTATTGCGAGTATACCAAAAAGCAATCTTCTGCCTTCCAGGTTGCTGACTGCTCTCTTTGTTCCCTACAGGATGGATGACATATTGATTGGGGCACCCCTCTTTATGGAACGTGAATTTGAGAGTAACCCTAGAGAAGTAGGGCAAGTCTACCTGTATTTGCAAGTGAGTGCCCTCCTCTTCCAAGACCCACAGGTCCTCACAGGCACTGAGACTTTTGGAAGATTTGGAAGTGCTATTGTGCACTTAGGGGACCTGAACCAGGATGGATACAATGGTAATTCAAATTAATGCATGGAAGTTATTTATGTCATAATTTCATGTTACTGCTGCATGAAGGAAACAATGGGCATTTTAAAGTATACATGTGGTGTAGGCGGTATAGTTATTATTGTTGGTTTTTAATAAATTATTAAAATCTCAAGACAACTTTAAATTTTTATGTTTTGACTCATGTAGATGTTACATGGAAATTTTCTCATGTTCAATTTAGGAAGTCCCACAATAACTTTCATTAGTGACTTGAGAATCTTCTATATGTAAAAGAGTCAAGATTAATAGATACATATTGATATATTAGCAAGTATATTGTCTTCTGACTAACCTATATGGATTACATATAGTTTCTGCTGAAATGTGATTGGTCTAGAAACTCCATTTTAAAGGCATTTTCAATGTTTGCAGTAAAGTAGTGCTAAATTCCTAAGTATAGGGTTGGAGTTCTTTAGGTTGGAAAGTCATGGATACCTTTTAAGTACCCTCTTCTCAGAAAAATATGCAAATTCACACAAAATTTTATAGACATTTTCAATTAAGAACCAAGGTAGAATGAATTTCTAGATCAAAGCTGAGAATATAACAGAAACTTGCTATACAAAATAATCTTGGAAGTATTCACATCAGGTCAGAATTCATTTGTACTTTTGACAAGTGTTATTGAACTCATGCTTTCTTTGAAAATACAATTTTAGTAGAGTACAGTGGTGCACACCTCTAACTCCACTACTTGGGAGGCTGAGGCAGGAGGATCACAAGTTCAAAGCCAGTGTCAACAACTTAGTGAGACCCTATCCTCAAAAAAGAAAAAATTAAATTAAAAGGGCTGGTGGTATAGCTCAATGATAGAGCACCCCTGGATTCAATCCCCAGTACCATAAATGAAAAGAGTATTTCTGGGCCATGTGTGTTAAGTAATTTTTTTAAAAAATATATTTTTAGTTGTAGATGAACATAATACATTTATTTATTTATTTTTTGTGGTGCTGATAAATTGAACCTAGTAGCTTCCAAATGCTCTACCACTGAGCTACAATCCCAGCCCTAGTAATTTTTAAAGTACCAGAAAACATACTAAAAGCTTATGATTGCACGAATTGACAAAAGAAAAGTTCCCTTTTAAGTGACTTGCTGCTGCTCACAGTACGTTATTTCCTATTAAGTGAAATAATAATGTACAATTATCTAAGAGTGGTTGTATTCATATTTTTTTTCTTAAACCCTTTATGATACTTTTAGGAGCTAAAAGAAGCATTTTTAACCCCATCAAAAGGGTCTTAGCCTCTGAGCCTTGGTATCAGGAGTCCTGAGTAGGTAAAATAATGCCACACTACCTGAGCTTAACGGAGGGGACAGAAATCAAGTCACTGACTCCCAGGAAGAGAAGGAAGAGCCCTCACCCTACCCCACTACAATGTCCCTTCTAAGAGATCTGAATTCTGAGATCATTTATCTTGACCTGCTGAATAAAAGCAGATTTACAATCCTCATGAATGTAATTGAAACCGAGTCCTAGTTCATTCTGTATCCTCTTTGACCTAGGAACAAAGAGAAATGAAGGAACGTTACAAACAAGGGATACCACCATGGTCCACTGCCATGGCCTCTTATGTTACTATGTTTGGGGTATTCTTTTTCAAATACAACTATATATTTATACTTATGGCTCAGGAAAAACCTGCAAAACAATGAGGCAGGTAAACTATATGTGAGTGGGAGTCAGGTACTGTGGTTCTCTCTAGGTTTCCCAATGTCCTCGACTATTAAATGGGTCTTGCCTAGCTCATAGGACTAGGTAACCATTTAACAGTTTCATCTTTAAACACAAGGGGCTGGCTTTCTCTCTCTCTCTCTCTCTCTCTCTCTCTCTCTCTCTCTCTCTCTCTTTCATTCTTTTCTTTCCTTTTCAAAAGAAACAACTCTTAAGTACTCACAAAGGTGCTTCATCTGGTCCACCTGCCCTGTGATCTGTGATCTGACCTGGTTTCCCCCTTCCCTACCATGCTCCCCCATAGCTCATCCTTGGGTAGGTGACTTCACTTGGAGTGCTCTTCCCTCTAAGGTTCATGTGGTTGGTTCCTCCTTGTCCCTAGGCTTCATTTTCTCTGCCAGACACGGCAATGCCATCTCTGGTCACCTAATCTAAAACAACACTCCCACCACTTCCAATTATATCAACATTAAGATTCTCTACACAGCATTCATCACTTTTGATATTTTTTGATTATGTCTCCATTCAAATTGTCTGTTACCTGCACCAGAGCATACATTTTTTTTCTGAACACAGGCAGAGACTGAGTGTCCCACTCACTGTTGTACCAACTGCACCCAACATGTAATAAATAAATACTTGTCAGTAAATACTTGTCAGATGGATAAAAGGCAACAGATAATTTTTCTGTTGCTGCAGTACTACTGAATCCTCCTGAAAAATGTAATAAACCCTTTGGATTTCAAAATATTGCTCTTTTTTTAAAAAAAAATTCTTCTTTATTTCAAAGTATGTTTCTATGTCTCTATTTGTAGACATCGCCATCGGTGTGCCCTTTGCAGGCAAGGATCAAAGAGGCCAAGTGCTCATTTACAATGGGAATGAGAACGGCTTGAACACCAGAGCGTCCCAGATTCTGCAAGGAGCATGGGCCTCCCAGACCATCCCTTCCGGATTTGGCTTTTCTTTAAGAGGAGATTCAGACATTGACAAGAATGATTACCCAGGTAAGGTTTTCTTCCTTTTCCCATGTGAGAGTCTGCTTCCTGGCAAGAGTCCATTCTCTGGAGAGTGGATCATGTGTAAGCAGTTCTCTCATAAAGACGAAGGTCGAGCTTAAACACTTTCATAAGAATTTGAAGGAAAAATAAAACAAACTTTCCCTTTCCAGCAAGAGACAACATTATAGAGGCAAGATGGTTTAAAAAGCTGCAGTCAACATAAAGCTTATCAACTTTGCAGCCCCAGTTTTCACTGAAACCCTGCAGTAATTTTGTCTCTGTTGACAAACACAGTGTACAGCAGATACCTTTCTAGAATAATTTATTTTAACTCAGTAATTCCCATTTATGCTCACAGTTCCAGTTAATCAATAGATGAGCCTCAACATTTTCTGTCATAAGACTCATGTTTTTAGAGCATAAATATTTTCCAGCCACATTTTAGAGCTTTCCAAAGATAGACAGAATATTTTAAGGAAAAAAAAAACAAAAAAAGTGGTTTGTGATGGGAATCATAAACTCTTCTTGATTACCTAATTCAAATTGAAATTCATAAAGTGCTGATAGATAATTCATGTTCTATGCATTCCACATCAAAATAGGGGTTTGTCTTCAAGGATTATTTCAGTAATCAGAACTTTTAGTAAAGAACAAAAGGCTCCTTGGTTTTATGGTTCACTTTTTATTTTTCTGTTGGTTATTTTTAAATGGTTTCAATAAATGCTGAGAAATCATTAATAGTTAACTGACAGCTTCAGCTATTTATTGAAACCTTGTCTCTTCCCACCAGCATCTCCCCTAATTGGGAATTTTCCATATGTTTCCATATATTTTCCAGGGTTTTCTCTGGTTTGGGGCAAGAGTCCAATAAGCTGACTGCCTAAATATACATCATTAATTTTAATATGTTGGCTTTCTCTTCTCCTCTGGGATTAGGCAAAAAGGATAACATTACACATTTTTATAAATTTGCCAGAAACCTTTCACAACACCAACAGAGATGTTGTAGTGGTCTCAAAGAGGATTTGCTATTATGTCGTATACTAGTGCTTTCTACCTGTGGTAATGTCAAGAACATTTAGTTATTTTCCTAGGTCATGATATATTAGTATAGTCAATGATGTTTAGTTTTACTTTTTAGGGGGTGAGGGTGGGAGAGGGGATCTCCTGCATAATGTATTCTAATTTTAAATAATTCAAAAATCTAGATCCCTTATGTTATTCCTACCCAACATATGTCACAGTGATTAATGAAATTCAACTCCTGGGTTGCGATTTAGGTGAACAGTTAATTTAGAAAGTTCTTGCTATTCCTTAGGCCGGTCTTAGGCTTCCTTCCCTCACTCTCAGTACCAGGGGACTTGAGAGACAAAATGGCTCTGCCTGACACCAGGCAAAGGAAGTGAAGGATGTGTTGATCAAATAGCCAGTGTGTTGCTCAAGAGAGGAGGAGGCTGGAGTCCGATGGAGACACCATTTGTGATTTCGTGTCTAATGAGGAAAAGGAGAAGGCACTTTGGAAGTTTCATTTTGGCTTGGTGTGAAGAGGGGTTGGCAGGGAGTCGCACCAGTATAGTTCACAGTGACCTGGATCCCGGGAGTGGTAGTGCAGATGTGGAGAAGTAAATGGTTGAAGAGCTTGTTGGGACATGGAATCAACAGGATTGGGTGACAACTGTTCATGGGGGACGGATGAAGGAGAGGGAGGCTTTTATAATGACTTCCAGTTTTCTGGCTTTGGTGACTAGCTGGCTGGTGGTGCCATTTGTTGAAACAGAAAATACGAAGGAGGACCAGAAATGTGGAGAAAATAATGATTTTTAAACATTGTGAGTCTGGGATAACTTGGCCCACCCATGGGACAGGTGGGATGCCCCAAGCAGTGGCAGGCATGGGTCTCAGCCAGATCTCCAGGTGCTGAGGGAGTGGAGGCTAAAGTGGTATCTGTGCTTGATGCCAGTTAGGAATAATTCAGATTCAGCAAGATTTCTCTGTCAGTGAGTTACCCTCTGGAGTCCTTGCTCAAAGCTTCTTGACCCCTCTGAACATGCTCAGTGTTAGTTTTTCTCAGTTCCACCAATTATATGTTCAAGACATGAAGGATAAATCTTCACACTGAACTGAGAGATAATTCTCTTTGTGTCTTGGCTCTTTTCTTGCCTTTCTCCAGGCAATCCATAGAAGGGAAGAATTTGCAAATTTATGAAATACTTAAATCTTGCAAGTGCAAGTCTTTTTTTTTTTTTGGAACACAATAATATAGTTCTTGAAAAAAATCAACATGTTGCTGAATATTATGTTTGTGAATTTTAAAATATTTTATGAGGAAAATATTGTTGGCTCTTAGAAATTTTATAATCATTTGGTCTTAATTAAAATCATTACCAGAAGAGAATGTACAGGCCCTGTAGCCCTATATACAAGCATCTCCCGTTCTCCTGATTACTTCCAGAACCTGAGCTAATTCCAGGACCAGGGCTGCTGCAAATGATGTACAGGTTATGACCAGCCAAGGAGCAAGTTGGGGAAGATTCATATTCTGGGGCATTCCTTAAGCCTGTCTTCCACTCAAGAAGGGGCAGGGGCACATTTTAAAATTCACATGCATTTTTCAAAGTCACGTGTTCTCAGTGGCCCTGTTCCAGTTCTTCCATTCTAAATAGACCAGAAACAAAAATCCCAGATCTCATGACTGCATCTGCCTGGTTACCTGCAGGATCATGAGGAAATACATGCAAAGACAAAGAGTTTAGAAATTCTGAATTGACACAAGTCAAACCACTTGGAATCATTATGAAATGGAACACACCTAAGAGATGGTGCTTCCCAACAGTGATGACATGCAGCACAGCTCCTTTCCCCATTCTTGAGAATGAACTGGCATGTTTTCCCCATTTGAGGTACTACAGTGGTGAGCAGCCAGATAGAAACAGATTGCAGTGTTGGCCTTCTTTGTCCTCACTGTCTGGGCAGCTTGGGAGGAACCACCTCGAATAATGCAGAGCATACCCTTTGCCCCACTCATAGATAGCACAGTACTCTACCTGTTCTTTACATAACCTGGCTGCTATTTACACGGAAAAAGAGTAGGGATGAGTGTGACGCTTTATGTTTGCTTATTGTGCATTATAGCTGTTTCATCTTATACACTGTCTAGAAATCAGTTCACCTGGTACCTGAATTAACTAAAAGCATGGACATGTAAAAAGATGTATGTCTATACATTCTAGGATGATGAGAACAGACAGCCCAGGTTTAAAATTTGACCCCATTGCTTTCTAGCTGTGTAAGAGCAATAAAATGTCTTGACCTCTCTGAATTTCAGTTTCCTTTCTATAAAATTAGATGAGAACAGGCTGGTGTCAAAATGAAAGAATTGGATTGTCACGGGATCTGTTCTGCAAGCTACATATGTTATGTCTTTTAGCAGGACCACTCAGTCTTCTTGTTTTGGGAAGGAGGAATGCCAGAGATCTCAGGAATGGAGTCAATTATATTGTTAATATTTTTGTGATTATAGCAGTTATAACTATTGATATATTATAAGTCCAAAGCATACTAGCACTGCATAGAAGACACATACAGGGCATATCCATTAGAATATTATCATTATCCCATCATACACACAGATACACACACATATATATATATATATATATATATGTTTATATTTGTTTGTATGTATATGTTTTTACATAACAAGAGAGTGGTAAGACTTCTTTCTTTTTGGAAAACATCTAACTAATATAAAAATAACCTTATTAAAGACTTCCATCAGGGAAAGGGAAACCAGATGCCTGATTTTGAATTCCCACGCAACACTGGTTCAATTGGCACTCAATGGGTTATTTGACGTTTTTGAGTTTCCATGTCCTTATCTGGTAGTATAGAGCTAAAAAGACCTACTTTGCTTGGGCGGGGGAGAGGGGTGGGTTGCAATTTCTAAGTTGGGAGAGGATTTTTACAAAATGTCCTGAATAGCTTAGAATAGCAAAGAAAATAAATTTGATTGCCACTCAGAGAATAGAAACCACTTTACTTCCCAGTCACATTGCCTCACATATGATTTTAAAGAACTGCAGTCTAGGATATTAGAAACAAATAGCCTGGGTTTCAAATTTGACCTCACTGGTTTCTAGCTATGTAAGAGTAAGGAACGGTCTTGGCCTCTCTGAATTTCAGTTTTCTTGTATATAGAAATAGACAAGAGTATATTGGTGTGAAAATGGAAGGAGATAACTTTATGATATAAAATGAGATCATATATTTAAGTTACAGTGAGGTTATATAGAATTTGTTTAATAAATAGCAGCTCTTCAAACAACTTTTTAAAACAAAACTGTGTATCTTTTGGAGGCATTCTTTTTCCTATACACAACTAGTTGATATTCTTTTGCTCAAATAAGCAAACTTCCATGGTCTCCAAGTTTAATGTAAAGGACTACATTTGCTTCTTCTGCCCCAGACAATTGGGAATATGAGAGTAAGGATATATCTGTTGGGACTCTGTTGGGTGGAGAACCATTCAAAAAATTCCTGTTGCTGGACCCTCAGTAGAAGATCCCCCATAAGATCATAAGTTTGCTACCCCAGTGTGACAAAATCCACTACCATTCCTCTTCACTCCCACCCTAAAGTGGGAGATGAGAGACCAAGTACTTCTCTCTTTCCTTACTGCTGTGCTTTAGAGGGGGCCAGGGAGAGAAGATGCTCTTCCCTCTCAGCCCCTTAGCCATTGAAAAATACTTGATTACATATAAATTAGGTGGGAACTAGTGTGGTAACAATGGGAATTGAAGGAAAGGAACTAACAAAATGGTGTAAATGAAAAATAGACTGTACTGGACTTATCGGCTGTAGTGGAAAGCAGAACAGCAGAAAGTAAAAAAGAGGTGACTGTAAAAGACTACCTGGAGTTTTGAGCAGGATACCTGAGAAAAATACTGTCTCAAGGACAGACATGGGGAGATTTATGGAGATTTGATTATAGAAACATGGGCAATCATTTTCTTTATGTCTAATGTATCCATCCAGTATTTTTTAGACATTTTTTGGTAACAAATATTGTCACTGGGCACACATACGGAAATAGGAGTCATAAGTATTTTCATTTCTAGCACCCAAGTTATTTTTCTTATCCAAAATATGGATGTATTTAGGTTCCCCTGTTGATGCTCCTTGGAAAGCTAGGATTGACCAGAAGGATGTCTTACACACATTAATTGAATGAAAGCATTTCAGAGGAAAAACAGCTGTGATGGTCAGGATTTTTAAAATTCAATGATCTAGTTTAATCCCGTTAAACATAATTGCATAACAACACCATCTGCTAAATGCAGAGCCCAGACATGAGAGGGTGGAGGAAAGAGAAGGGTAGGTTTTGTTGAGGAGCAGAAATCTTTCAGGCAATAAAAACTGAAGGAAAACATGGGCTGGATGCCAAGACTATCACTGTTTCATTCAGACCTCTAATATACAATGATTATATCATGAAGTCATTTCATACAATTACACTCAGTGAAATAAAATGACCCATCATCTGTTTTAATGAGGTGTATATGTGTGTGTGCGTGGGGGGGTAAGCAAATAAGTGAACAAGAGAGTCTATATACAAGAGGAAATGGAGGGGGGAGGGCTTACCCGAAGAGAATGATGCATTTTAATAACTTTGCGCTTCCTTGAAATTGATCAAGTTTAGTTGAACCAAGTTCAAATCTTGTAGTAAAAGTTTATTTTCACTTCTCAAACTGCTCCTCAAGTTCGTATGAAAAGCAAAACATTGCATTCCTTTAGAGCAAGATATTCATAATTTCATTATAAACATATTAGAAATTAGAATGTTACATTTCTTATAAAAATATCTTATGAATTTGGATTGAATTGAATTAATTATACTGGAAAAGTTCATGGACCTGAATCAAGTAATGTCATAAAGTAGAAGTCAAAAGGAATTGGGAGGTAAAGGGCCTGAGTTCTAGAACCAATTCTCCCAACTGTGATATTAATAACTCAACTTCTCTAGGCCTTGCCTTTCCTACCTAGAAGTAAAGTAGATGTATGAATTGCATTTCTTTTTAAATTTTTTTAACTCTAAAATTCTTTGATTCTATTATTCTAAAAAGACCTAGATATTCTGCCTCCACAGATTGCTTTGCAATTTTGAGTGGATTACTAAGGATTTATCTTTAAAAAAAGTTTAATAAAATTATACAAGACTTTCTTAACTGTTGCTTGGAAAAAAATTCTTGGAAAAGCTGATAATCCCTTCACATGGCTTTTCCTAACAGTAACATCTTGTACCTCTGCAGTACAATGAAATATTAACTGATCAAATTGATCTGTTGGAAATTCTACATAATTACATCATTTGTTCCATTCATATTCTTTTTTTTTTTTTTTTACGTCCAGGATCCAATCTAATATCCCTTGTTGCATTTAACTATCTCATTTGCTTAGTCTTCTCTACTCTGAGACAGTCCCTTGGTCTTTCTTTGCTGTCACAATTTGACACTTTTGAAGGTATTAGCCAGTTTTCAAGAGTGTCTCTGAATTTAGGTTTGCCAAATGTTTGCTCACAATTAGACTGAGCTGATGTATATTTGGCAAGAATACCACACAGGTCATGCTGTGCCCTGCATCGTGTGCCTGGAGGCATGAGATGATGTCTGTTGTCTTTGGCACTTCAATCACTTGCTAAGGGTGCTATCAGCCAGGTTTTCCCAGGATGTTTCCCCCTATCTCTGAAGAGCTATTATGAGACTATACAAATATCTCGTTTCTCATCATACCATGGTCCACTAATCTAAGCATCCACTGACGAGTCTGACCTGTAACAATTATTACTGCTCAATTTCGATTTTCTCTTTCCATCATTCCAAGGCAATTTTTGGAAGTGATTTGATCCAAATTAATTGAAGCATAAATGGAGAAATAAAGTTGAAAGGTAAATTGGGGATAGATAATTAAAGGCCTTGAAAGCAGGTTGAATAATTGATACTCTTAGGAAAACAATGAGAAAAGGCAGTATCTTTTATATGTTTTAAGGACTTTGGTTTTAAGCAATGAGAAGAATGAGTTGTAATAGAAAAGAAACTTGAGTTTGAAAACATTAAAGACTCCCAGGTGAGAGTGATGCACTGAATCAATTGAGTTCAGCTGGAAGTGTTTGGAAGCGAGAAGCCCAGGTCAACCCTCAGCTCCTGCTGGTGAGAGCTGGCGGATGATTGCCTTGCCTCCCATCCCTCAGACAGCTGGGGAGCATCCTGCATGCCTTTAAGAGGTCCTGTCCATCTCATTAATTGGAAATGAGCCTTTATACTCAGGAGTGTGTTGGAGAAAATATTTAACAACCAACTCTCCAGAGCAAAAAAAAAAAAGAAAAAGACAAGATTTGTATAATTTACCAATTTTCACAGTGTACATATCGCCACCATGATTGATTTCAAGCTGTATTGACTCCTCTGTGATAGTTATATCATTGCTCTATGTACACCTGAAATGAACCTGGCATACCTACATAACTAGTGCCCAGGCATCCACGAACACACTCATCTTTTATGTTTATGATGTCTTTCCAAGGAGGAAATTCAAAGACTGAGCTTGAAAATGACTGTGGTCTATAGTTAAAATTGCAGTTATGAAAAACCAAAAGAATATTATCTGCAATTATTTTCAAATCCAATATCATAGTATGATGAACTTTTTTTTCTCCCCAGGTTTAAATTAAAACATGACAGCTTGAGAACTGTCATATCTCTGCGACAGGTATTTCTGTTTTGTTTATTCTGATATGAAGACCTGTGGGAGCCCCTTTCTGCCTTACCCCTGGTTCACCTTTGATGAGGCAGCCATATTGAAATATGGTGCCTTCCATCAAGGACACAGCAGTGACCTTAAATTGAAAACCCAAACCTTCTCACATGCCTGAATCATGTTCTAAAACAAGACTTTCCACAAATAATAACCTTTCATACATGATTCACCCTAGAGTCCGCTTCAGAGCAGATTTAAATAATATCCTACTTAAAAGTAGTAAAATATAGCACATTTCCCTCACCAGATAAGTGAATTCTTGACTATATATGTCTATTACATATTTCTGCCACGGGGCATCAGTGAGTAGGAGAAAATATCATTTACCCTTCATCTTGCTTGCAAAGATACAGTTAAAAAAAAAACGTGCTGCCTTGCCATGGTTCCTTTCAGTGAGAGGAGGAGGGAGAGAGGAAAGGGAAAGAATTGGAATAAGCTGTCCTCATATTAGAATCCCACATTATTTCTGCCTTCCCACTGACCATTTTTTCTCTAAGTCATTTTTAACTTGTTAATATGCAAATTTTAAATCACCTTTTAGTGTCATTCTCTTGATGCATCCCTCTGTGTCATGGTCTTTGTGCACCCTGGCCATTCTCCCAGAAGTTCACTTCCCACTGAGGAACCCAGGTCAAATGTCACTTCCTCAGGAAGTCGAAATAAATGTCTCTCACCCCACCAGACTGGATGCGGTATTAATTGAAAGCTAGGCCAGATTTGGTTTTGCTCACTTTGGAGTCCTGGTCTTCAAAACAGTGACTGATATAAATGTCCCCTGGTCAATACTGGGTACATCAATGGATGATTGATAGAATGAATAATGTGAAGATCTAAATGAATGAACAGACCAACTTCCTCACAACCACACATCTTTGCGCATAAATTATTGCTCTCCTCTCTTTACCTCACCAATGCCTTCCAACCCTACTTAACCAGCAAACTATGTAATTCCTGTACAGAATGAATATGAAAATATAAATAGAGATGATGAAAATAAACTTTGGTATTCCTCTTCTGGGAGCACAAAAGGCTCCAAAGTGGCAGGCTCGTTCTTGCCAAGCGTTCAACTCTTGCTCCTAGTTCTATCTTAGCTGGGTATTTAGGTGACAATTGCTGCTCAAGTGACTGGATCAGGAGAGCCAGCATAATGGGAAGAGCACCACACCAGGGGTAGGGGCCCATGTGATCCTTTCCTCATCCATCATGGACCAACTCTGAAGCCTGGGACATACTTACACTTGTTAACCTTAGCTTATCCAACCATACAAGAAAAATGTCTAGACCAAACTCCCACCATTCAGAATTGTTGTGGACACAATTTGCAAACTCTCAAACTACTCTGTTAGTCAATTGCTCTTCTTTCTTAACTCCACTGGCCAAATGGAGGTGGAGGAGTGGAATGAATCAAGCTTTAAGGCTGAGGTCTGGGTCCTTTGTTCCAGATCTGTTTCTGTGCTATAAGCTGTTGACACAGGTAATCTATGTCTAAAACTACCTCTAAATGAAAGATAGGCAACTTTCAAAATAATCAGTACAGTGATAAAATCCCCTTCAGTCCTTTCTATTTGGAAACATTGTCACAGAATATTGTTCTTTTGTAGGGTAATCATTGAACAAAGTTTACCGACATTTTCCTGTGATGACATTAGTGCCTGTTACCTAAAATCTATCAACCCTAAAAGATGCTCATAAGAGAGTGCAAAAACAGCAAAAGCCTGGGGTCTAGCCGGGCCTCAGATGAAATTATGGAGTAGGGGAAGCTCATATGGGGATGCCCAGTTCTTCTCTTCCTTCACTTCTTTCCTTTCTGTCCCTAAAAGCTGCCTCACACACCAATTCTAGAAATGTGTACTATTTCCCTTACTCAAATGTGCGCTAGGGAAGGATCTAATAATCATAATATCTTCCTCAGGATAGGAGTAATTAAGAAGATGTAGGTCTTACTAGAGACTTTGATTCAGTGGGTCCTGGTCTGTGTTTTCAACATGATCCATTGATGAGTTGGTTGATGGACACTAAGTACATGGAGTGCTGGGAGTACCTGTGTGCTTGGCTTCGCAGACCCCCTACGTGCCTAGGTAGGGCAAGGCCCGGCTCCTGGTGGGTGCTCCTGGTAGGTGAAAAGTTGCTGAGTGAGCATGCCCAGCACAGAAATCCACTGGTGTAAATGTTCTTCCCTTTCCTTATTCTTCTTTTATAAATTTGCACATTTCTATCTTAGGGTATTGGTTTGCTTGGGCGGCCATAACAAAGTACCACAGAGAGGGTAGTTTAAGGAACACCAAGGAAATTTCTTTCCTCCCAGTTTTGGGGGTAAGAAACCCCACATCAAGGAGTCCAAGGCTCTCTCTTTGGTTCTTAACTGACCACTGACTCTCTGCGTTTTTCCCATGCTCTCCCCTCTGTGTGTGTGTCTGTGTCCTGATTTCTTCTTATAACACCAGTCCTACTGGATTATCCTACCCATGTGACCTCATTTTTAATGCATTACCTCTTTAAAGACCCTATCCCCAAATCCAGACACATTCTGAAGTACTACAAGTTAGAACTTCCACATGTGACTTGGATATGGACACAATTCAACCCACAGCACTTAGCAAGCCTATGAACCCCATGAGGTTCCAATCATAGGAGTTTCTCCATTAGGTTGGACGTAAAGGGAAGTGTCTTGTGAACTGCTGGGCTCTTCTGAAGTATGAAACCATTCACAATAGGAAGCTACTTATAAATGACCCTGGTCTTACAGAAACAAACTTTTCCCTGGGATATTCAGTAACTGACTGGACAGCACCCATATTGTTTATTGGTGTGGCCACGACAAGGACAAAATGAAATGCCTTTGACACAGTGACATGGAATTCAGCAAGTGGATCAATACAGCAGAGTAGGGGAAGAAACAATCCTTGCAGCCACAGGATGTTAATAATGTATAGAAAACTATTTTCATAAGGCAGACTCATCGTTTGATATTTCGCTCTTACTTTTTTGTGGGATTTTTTTTTTAAAGGAAAGCAAACGCTTAGTAAATTAGAATGTTGCAACCTAATACCATGTTCAAGCTCATAAATGTTTTTCTTCAGAGTTCATTTGGAAGCATTTCAGACAGATTGTTAGGATTATTACTTTTCTGGGATAAAATCATGCATTTTTTTCAAACATTTCTTCCTCAACTCATAACCTTCCCCTCAGTAATATTTTGTATGTTGCAATAAAAAAGCAAGGAAGAAAGACAGCCTCTGACTTATCTAAATGCCTCCTTTCCACAGACAAGAGCTGTTTTTCTAGTGCCAAACACACCAACGTCATAGCCCACTTCCAAAGGGTCATTGCCAGATTTACGTGCCATCTTTAACCACAGTATTTCATACCATGTCTCTAATCCTGTTATTTCTCTTAATATCATCATCGAATGAAAGAGAATAGACCTTGGTAGGTGCAAGTAAATGACTCCACTTGACAACCTTCATTCATCTTAAAAACACTTGGGTGCTAGGGGAAGAGGCTACCGGAAGTGGAGTCCAGTCAGTTATGGGCAGTGCCTGGAGGTGATTCTGTGGGGTGAGGGCAGCAGAAATGCCAAGACAGGAACCATGAGTTGGTGAAGCCAAGTTGCAAAGGTGACATGCAGGGTCTCACATACAGGGCTGGTAAAACCAGGGAGAGTGTCAGAAAGTGACCTTACCTTAATAGAGGCAAGAAAAGACCCCCACCTCAGGAGGAATTTTGTGTCAAGAGACTAAGGAGAGTCCTGGATTGTACATCAGAGCACAGAGAATACAGTTGCCTCACCCCAACAAATTCTCCTGAGTTCTTGGCTTTCTCATCTGAGACCCTTAAAGGCTTCATCAGAGAAATGGCAGTCAATGGTGACTTCTCCAAGGTCGTTCAGAAGCCAGTGGCAAAGTAGACCAGAAGGTAGACTTCCTAGTTTTTACCTTTTATTCATTAATTTTCCACTTGAAATACTACACTGCATTGAAAAGAGGGTTTCAAAGGCTTTAGAGAAATTCAACAAGAGACAATGTGCAGATCAAAATTGGCCTGTAGATGCACAAAAACCTGTATCCAAGTATGTACAGTGACTTTTCAAAACCCAGAAATAACTCAGGGGTCTCTTAGCCAGAATGGTCAGTCAGATTATGGGTCATCCAGTGCCACATGCACTGGGACACCACTCAGCGACAGGTGGAATGAACTCCCAACACACATCATGTTTGAATCTCAGACACACTAAGGAGAATGGAAGAAGCCAGATCCAAAAGGCTGCATACTGTACATGTCATTCTGGAACAGATTAGAGGATGCCAGGTGCTAGGTGTCAGGGCAGGTTGGACTGCAGAGTTGCTTGGGGATGATTTTCTGGGATGATGGATTGATTGTTCTATATCTTTTTTTTTTTTTGTACTGGGGATTGAGCTCAGTGGTGAAGGGGCACTCAGCCACTGAGCCACATCCCCAACCCTATTTTGTATTTTATTTAGAGACAGGTCTCACTGAATTGCTTAGCACCTTGCATTTTCTGAGGCTGGCTTTGAACTCCTGATCCTCTTGTCTCAGCCTCCTGAGCCAATGGGATTACAGGTGTTCACCACCATGCCCTATCTCTTAATTGTGGTAATAATTACATGACTAGATGCTGTTATGAAAGCTCTCATGTCTGCATATTAAAAAGAATGAAATTTACTATGGTAAAATATACTTCAATTTTTAAAAAGCCTTGAAAAGAGAAAAATAGCATGTAATGTGGCATCATAGTAAGCATGTAGGAGTGTGGCTGAGCACCAGAGTGTCCAGTCTTCAAACTGGGCCCTGCCTCTCTATAACTCCTCTTCCTCATTACTATTGTTATTATTTTATTCCCATAAAGTGGGTATAATAAAAGTACCTTCCTCATGAGATTGTTGCAACAAAGGAGTTTAAGTAGTTCCCTTAACATTCCATAACTCCTAGTGGATGCCTGAAATTGAATATGATCTTACCTTGTATATTCTGTTTTTTATGCATTATCATGATAAAGTTTAACTTATAAATTAGACACAGTAAAGTGTTAATAACTAGTAAAATAAAACAATTGTAACAATATACCGTCATAAAAATTATGTAAATAAGGTCTCCCCCCTCTAAATATCTTACTGTACTATACTCACCCTTCTTGTGATGATGGGAGATGATACAATGCCTACATGATGAGGTGATGTGAGATGAATGATACAGGCATTGGGTTTTAGTGTTAGGCAACTATATAAGGGCTACTTGAACACAAGTACTGTGATACCATGATAGTTGACTTGATAACCAACATACTACTAAGTGACTAACGAGTGGATAGCACATACTGTGTGGATATACTAGACAGAGAGATGGTCTTGGGCAGAATGGACACTCTGATACAAGATTTCTTCACACTTCTCAGAACAGTATCCAATTTAAAAAATACATATTTTAATGTCTGGAATTTTCTATTTATGAATTTATATATTGATAAATATATGACTATACTTTTATATCCCATGTGTATATTAAATGAATATATAAATATTTGTTTAATACTTTCAGATCATAGTTGACTGTAAGTAACAAACTACAGAAAATGAACCTGCTATAAAGGATGATTGCTGTATCACATTTTAGATAATTAGAACGTTAGCTTTTTGTTTGACATTCCCCATACAATTGTGCAATATATCTCAGGATAAATGCCTAGAAGTGCAAATTCTATGCATTATCACACATATTAACAAACTGCATTCCAAGAAAATTATACCAGTTTATTCTTCCACAAATAGAGCATGTAAGTTCTTGGTCCTCTGCTCTCTGCCAACCCTGCCTGGTTCTAACCTTTTCATCTTTTCAAATTTGAAAAGCTGAAAAAGATATTTCATTGTCCATTCCTTTGTACTCCTTTGATGACTAGTGAAGTTGAATATATTTTGATCATAAGTTTTTATGTGAATAATCTTTTTATTAGAATGTTTATAGTTTTATTAATTTTATGAGTTTTTTAATTAGGCATAACAATAATAATTAGCATTCATTTTTACTAGGTACCATTCTACTGAGCACTAAAATATTAACTAGCATTCGATCGAGCATACACTTTGTAAACATTTCCTTGCTTCTTTCATTTTTCTTTCAACTTTACTGAAGTTTTTTTTATGTTATCTGAAGAAGATAAAATTTTTAAAATTCCTTTGTGATTTCTATGTTCTTGTTCATGTTTAAGAGGGTCTTCCCTTTTGAGTCATTGTAATCATTTCATAAACTAGTATTTATATGTTCCTGTGTTTCTCATTCACTTGATAGTTCTTTATAGCAATTCTCATTGTAGAAGTATTCTAAAATAGTAATTTTTTTTGTGTGTGCCAGAGATTGAATTTAGGGATGCTTAACCACTGAGCCACATCCCTGGTCCTTTTTGACCTTTTATTTTGAGGCAGGATCTCACTAGATTGCTCACAGCCTTGCTAAATTGCTGAGGTTAGCTTTGAACCTGCAATCCTCCTGCCTCAGCCTTCTGAGCCACTGGGATTACAGTTGTGCACCACTGTGTCCGGCTAAAGAATGTTTTTTAATTCCAAAATGAAAAAAAAAAAAAGGAGACATCTGCAGCAATTTGTAGCAATCAACTTCAGCATCCATCCATTTTTCAACAAGACAGGAGTGAAATGTGAGAAGATGGTCCCCAGGGAGGTGATAGGTGGGAAAGGCTGACAGCTTATGGAATGTAGTGCTGGAGGGGCTGCAGAGACTTCTCCCACGAAGTGGCTCTTCTTGAATACTGGCCCTTCTCTTCCTCCTATCTGCCTCTTCCATGTGCCCTTTCTACCAAGAAATCTCCTCTTTCCATCTCCTCCCTGTACCTTGTGCACCTACCCAAACCTGAAAGAAACATTCAAAACAAAGCTCATGTTTTCAAATAGCACTTCTTCCAACGCTAAGATTTCTTTCACTGTTAGTGGAATCAGATTCAACAATCCAAGCACTACTTTAAAGGCTTGGCTCTTCTTTCTCACATAAGAATAACAGTTTTAAAGAATGAAATACAAAACAAAGGTATAATACATCTCCTATGACCTCACATTTTTAGGGTAATTTTTTCTTGCCAACTGATCCTGCGTTTATGCTAACAGCCCTTTTGTTTCCTTAAAAGTACTCAGTTATTCCATCAAAAGCCAAAAGGAAAATAAACTCTGTTTCTCAGGCAATGTGAGGCAAAAAGAAAGGCCTTGAGCACTTTGAGAACATTTTTTTGATTGAATGGAAAGAACCAAGTATAGTTGCCAGTTATTTCTTGGGGGTGGGGGCACGTGGAAAAAACAGTGTCTATGTAGAGAGAGGGCAAAGTGTGTCTTTTGTTTGTTTTTAGATCTGCCTTTAAGATATTTCTGTAAGGAAGACAAGTAAACATTAGATAACAGCGTGAGACCTATGTTATCTCAAAGTAAGGAAGAAACTTCAGAATTATGAATTCAAAGATCAGCACAAAAATTATTTTGTCTGCGGATTATCATTTAAATTCCTAAGCACAGAATTAAGCAAGAATTTTAAAGGGTATTGTTTCTGTCTGTGTAGGTATACACATAAATATGTACATATACACATAAATGTACATGTACCCATGTCTATAGCATATATTAAAGTATATGCATATAAATGTTACATTATATGCAATATATATGAAATGAAATACACACACACACACACACACACACACACATATATATAGAGAGAGAGAGACACAAAAGAGAAAGAGAAATCATATAGTGCTTATCAAAACCAATCGCATATTTTGGAAAGACAAATTGGTTAGAAACACAAACCAGCAAATAAATTCTGCTCCTCTAAAGAGATCTGACCAATTTAAGGTCCTGATTATAAATTCTCTGGCCTTTTCCAGCAGGCACAATACCAAGGTGGTGTCTCAAAAGACAAACATACTTTTGTGGTAGATAACTGTTTTCTTGGCCTCTAAAGAACTGTGGCCACATTCTTAAAGAAAATTGTGGCCTATTTTGCCAGTTATTTTCTTTTTCCAGAGTAGGAAAATTTCCACCCTAAAGCTCAGGAATTAAAGTTCCTAAAGGAAAAGTTATCTTCCTGAGGACCATCAGGTGGTATCTCAAATGCTCGCCTCTAATGACAATCTAGTTGTGACGAATCCTCTATATTACTCTGTAGAATCTGGGGTGTGTGTGTGTTGGGGGGGGGGAGGTCCCAATACCTCCAAGTACAAAGCAGAATTTAACTGTGGTTTATATGAACACATCTGAATAACTATCTCATTTCTTCATCCCTCTCATCTTTTGTATATTATCCCATTATTACTTACTCCCCTACTTAGCAAGCATTTATGAGGTCTCTACTCTGTATCTGACAGGGTACCTGCTAATGTGGTTGCAAGGATGATTTCTTCTTTTATTTCAACCCATACTATTCTATGAAGTACCGGGGACATGCAAACCTAAAGATTTCTGCTTGGAAAGGTTTACAGTCTTGTTTTCTTTGCCCATCCAGAGAGTCCATTCATAAAATTCACCTGTGATTTATGCAAGTTCTACTCTTGCTGTATAAATAGCCATCTTACTCAGAGTCAAGAGCACAGCTTGTAGTTCCTCTTGAATTGCTTTTCATAATGGAGCACTCCTGTCTGGTGTCAGGTCAACACATATGGACTCAGGCCAGGGCCACATGTGTTACACTTGTCTAAATATTGGAGTCTGTGATTACACAGGATGGACTGAGTTTATGTTTCTGCAAATCAGTGGCTCCTTTTCCTGTGACATAGCAAAAATGCATTGATATGCTAAAAGAGGCAAATGTAACAAAAATGAATGAGAAAAATCAGTTGAAGTTGAAGTTCTGATATCATCATTTATCCTTATAATATTAAAAATTGGTAGACTTAGGAAACCTTCGTATCTTCAAAGATTTAAGCCCTTAAAAAAGAGTTTTGTTCCATGAGCCATCGTTGGCTATTTGCTTACTGTTTTCTTCCATTTCGCTAATGGTGAGCTCTTTAGATGACTTTTGTTTGACTTATCTGAATATTAGCATATGCATCTTTTTAAATGCAGAGATTTGGTGTCAAAATTCTGAGCCTATTGTTGCAATCTGTGTATCTATAAGATATCTTACTGTGGTTTTGATCTTAAAGATGTTTGAGTTCACTTTTTAAATACAAATTCTAACTAGAATTTTTGTGTCTTAAGTTTAATTTTCCCAAAGCAGATATTAAAACAAGGACTAGAAAACAGGTAGTTGGTTTGAGAAGGGAGTAAGGAAGAAAGACATAGGATTTTTTGTTTTGTTTTGTTTTCTTATCAAGGTAGCTGCTGCTATGGGCAGCTGGGGCTCCACCTGAGCAGGAAAATCAGAGGCACGGGGGCAATCATGCCTGAGGGATAGGAAACTGTACTAGTTTTCATCTGGTTCCATTCATAAATGGCCAAAAGCATTAATCCCTCAGGTGGAGAATCAGGTGCTTACTGTCTGGAAAGGTGGGTGCTGAGGTGGCTGTAGATCATTCTGCTGTGTAAACTCCATTATTCCAATTTAATTAGGCTATTAGTTTCCATATGGAGCAACAAACTCAGGGTCCTTCCTCTCCTTTTTGTTTTTTTGGAGGGTTTTGGGTTTTTTCTATTTTCATTTCTACTTTATTACTAAAGTGAACCAATTATAATTTCAACTGTTTTCTGCTGGTTGGCCCTTGTTTCTATGAAGCCCAGTTTTGTCACATCTGAATTTCACTCTGCAGATTTAGCTATTGTCATTCCCATTTGTGTTGGATTGCTCCCACCAACATTGTAAATTAGGTTGAGAAAAGTGGGTAGTTTCACCTATATATACTAACCAATCACAGAGAAGCCCTGAAACAACTGTGAGTGCTATCCCTCCAAATACTCCAGAATCATCTACTGCTGTAAGCAAGCTTCACCTCTGACCTGATTGTTGAACTTTAGTAAATTTGTAGCATGGCCTTCTTAAGCCTCCATTTCCTCGTCTGCAAAACTGTACTAATGATAGAGACTTCCTAACTTCTGGTTAGGAATCAAAGTAAATTGTTTAGAAGAATTTTTTTGTGGCAAATAAATGTTCAATCAATATGAGCTATTTATTATTATCACTTTGTGATTTAACATTGTTAGAATATATGTCAGTTATTTCACCAACTGCTGACTGCTTTGCCAAAAGCAAACTCACCATCCACACTACCTATGAAGAACAAATGGTTGTATCCCTCTCCAGGGGTCATAATCCTGGCTTCATAGGGTTGTGGCTGGTAAGGGCTTCATAAGACACTATGCATAGTGGACACTGAGAACTGCTTTGTGCCTTTTCCTCTTCTAGGAATGTGCACCTCTAGTTTGGAGGATAGGAAAAATGATGTCATGATGAATTTCTTAGGCACTTCTAGAAAGATGGTCTCCCTGAGTCCTGGAGGATTTGATATTAGTTGACTCTCCTGCCATATCTAGTTGTTTATCTGAAGCTCCAATACCCTTTCCAAAATGTCTTAAGAAAGGTTTGTTCGTTCCTGTTCAGTGGTTTCTACTCTGCAATCAGCGCTTCAGGATGCTCATGTGTTACTTATGTTTCTGAGCTTAGCACAGGTTGAGTAGCCCCGATCAGAAGTGTTTAGGATTCCCAGCTTGGGGAGGTGTTGGAATATTTCATATACATAATGAGATATCTTGGGGATGGGAACCCAGTCTAAACATGATATTGGTTTATATTTTTTATATACATCTTATACACCTAACCTGAAGGTAACTTCATAAAATATTTGTAATCATTTTGTGCATGAAACAAAGAATCGTAGTGTGGCATTTTCCACTTGTGTTCCATGTCAGGGCTCCAAAAGTTTTATTGTTTGAAGCATTTTGAGTTTTGAATTTTGAACTTTTGTATTAGGGATGCTCAACCTGTAGATTGTTTCTATAAACTGCGCATGTATTTTTTTTCCTGTTTCTTAGATTTACTTGTGGGTGCATTTGGAACAGGAAAAGTAGCTGTTTACAGGTATGTGGCTGGTGGTATACAAATGTTCTTCTAATGGTTTTAGGTACATTTTCTTTTTATTGTTTGTTTTGCCTTAAAAACGTATTCTGATTATTCTGGATAATACTCCAGATGCTCTTTTTTAAAATCTGGAGGTATTCTGGTCCTCAGTTTTTAGCCTTTCATCCTTCTCTATTTTTATTTTCACACTTGATGACAAAACTTCCAGTCCCTACCAGTGAAACATTAAATAAGATTTGAAATTCAGAAAATCATAAAATGAGCCACTCTTTAAATATTACTGTATTTGAATTTTTCTTTGTACTTTGGAAATCATTGAAATGTGCACTCGTAGAGGAGTTTGGGGTGGGGGAATTTACTCTTTACCTTGGCTGCTATAATCAAGTGTGGACACTGAGTTAAGGAATAAAACATACCAGGAGTTGGCAGCCTGCAAAATCAAGTGTTGATCAGCAGTTCAAATGCAACAGGTGTGGAATCCAAGCCAGGCCGTTCCACACACTCACTAATTTGTAACCTTGGACAAATTCCTATAACTTTCTAAGCCTCAGGTGTTTTATCTGCAAAATGGAATATCAATGCTTATTTCATAAGGTAACCTTTGTTCAAAAGAATTCAGTGAGAATCTGCATATGAAGTACTCTGAACAGTAGCTGGTTAGATAGTTGATGTTCAAAATGTTTGGACTTTCCTTTAAAACATTTATAAGAATTTAAGAAACTATGTCAGGATATTAAGACAAAAGTCATAGAGCATAAATTGCTGTCCCTAGGCATGTAGGGAAGGTAGTGCTAATACAGTCAGCTCCCAGAGAAAGTCTGAGGTTAGGTTTCCTTCTGTAGATGGGGTTTCTTCCTCATCAGTTCCATACTCCCAAAGTCTTTGAAGTATGGGGATTGGGATTTGCAATGGCCACAAAAAGTTGAAGAGAAATGGCCCCAACTGCTGCTTTCTGCATCTGCCATTGCTCTTGTGTCAATGCCCTGTTTCCCATGAGCAGCTCCCCACCAACTACTGAACACAACAAGGACATAAATAGAAGCTTATTCCTACAAGACATGCAACTCCCCTCACAGGCAACTCTGACCCAAGGACACCCCATCACCCACACCAGAACTTTCTTATTCAACCTTCTCTCCTTCCTTCATCCTTATAGGTATCAAAACTCCAAGCCTCCTCCCTTCACTCCCTTCTTTTCTTGTAGGTGATTGTTACAATAAATATCTTGCATGTCTAATTCCATTTTGTTCTCTGCTCTTCTAAGGACTGGAGTTAACACAATATTGAAAATAAAAATAGTGAAGTACAGCTATACAGCATAAAACACCTTAGGAAAAATCCCAGTAGGCCCCATGTGGTAATGATGAAATTGTTTAAAGCAATGTCCTAAGCAACTTTCTGACCCCTGAGTCACAGCTCCCTCTTCTGTCTTCAGAGAAGATTTACCCACTGCATCCTGAGACCTGGTGGCCTTGACTCCTACGGTCATCCTGAAATCTGTTGGCGTTGATTCCCAAGCTTTAAAGATCACTCCACTCACTTCTGTGGTGATTTATTCTCTGGTCTTTTTATCCTTACCTGAGTGGCCAGAATGGTGCTAACTCTATCAGTTCTTCTCTCAAACTTTGTTGAATGTTAGAAATACATTCCAATGTGGTTCTTGCCCCAGAGGTTCCCCTTTGGCTGTTCTGTGGTGTGGTCTGAGCCTTGTATTTCAAAGCTCCCTGGGTGATTCTACTGGGCAGTCAAGATTAAGAACCACGACTCTGAGTTAAGTACAGAATTATTCTGTAAACCCACCCTCGAGTGCTTAGCTAACTCTGCAAAGCTCAGATAGAACATTGTCAACTGAGGTAAAACGTTGTCAATGAGCCAACAACATTGTAAAATTCAAATACTTATTGTGAGTGGCTGAAAGATGATGGATTTTCTCAAATATGGATATAAATATTCTACCAAATTGTAAAGCAATATTTTATACCAATGTTGCCACAATATTGTGAGTCCATTCCATAAAGAAACAGATCTGTGAGTATGGCTTCATTTGATAGGCCAACGGCATCCCTTATTTGGATTCATATGCTATCAGATGTGTTCAGAGGTAGCTAATTGAGTGTGCTACCCTCTTTATTCATGCAGAGAACAGAATTCTTGGCACAAAGCTGGGAATGTTGACAGTAGCCTTTGGAAGCAAACTTCTGTCTTTCAGGAAGACAGCTTCTGCCTGTTGCTGGTGAGGTCCATTCAGACCCTGTGTTTTCTCCCTGCAGAGCAAGGCCAGTTGTGACTGTGGATGCCCAGCTTCTGCTGCACCCAGTGATTATCAATATTGACAATAAAACTTGCCAGATTCCAGAATCTTTGACACCTGTGGCCTGGTGAGTTCACCCAGTGCTTCTCAACCTCTAATGTGGATTCAGATCACGTTGGTATCTTGTAAAAAAATGCAATATTTCAGTGCAGTAAGTCTGAGGTAGGGCCTGAAGCTTTGCATATCTAGAAAAAGCTTCAAGAGGCCACTGATGCTCTTGTCTGTGGACCAAGTTTGAGTAGCAAGGAAGTAGTCTTTCAAATGCAACTATGACGTGATGCTGACCTTTGGCTAGTTCTCTGATCTTTAGGCTCTGAAATGAGAAACATCAAAATCTTTGGGAAAATTCCCAGTGAAACAAACCTTGGAGAGATCTCTTTGGCGTACTAAAATGATAATCAAATTAAAAATAAAACAAAATACCTTATCTTGCATTTGCATATGCTTATGGATACCACTTTTCAGATATCTCTTATGTACCCTCCCATGCAACTTTTCTAATAGTCTAGCTTGGGTTAAATCAGTGCTTCCGGTGCTGAAAACAGATGTCACTTTTGTAACAGCATGTACAACTAGATAGAAGTAAATAGTACAAAAAAAATTTGTGTGTGTGTGTGTGTGTGTGTATTCCCTAAACAGAATTTTTGTGATCACAGTCTCATCATTAGGAATTGTTGTAGAATCATGGCTCCTTGGCCTGGAACACAGGAGAATATTGCTTAGCCAGCTTTTCAGTGTCCCTTGTGAATTGTGCCAGTCACATAAAAGGAGGACAAAATGAAACTAGATTATATCAAAACCCAAGAAAATACCCCCTTGTATTTCAACAGTAGGTCCTTAAGGGTCAGAGGTCATTTTTATATTGGATTATGCCAACTGGGCTTATCTTCTGGAAAATCAATAAATCCCTGAGGTGTTTGAGATTTGCCCTCATTTTCCAGGAGATACGGTCTAACTCAGGCCAGTATGTTCAGTTTCTCAGAATGTCAGAAGGTAGAACAGGCCAGTCGTGACCCAAAGAAGGTATTTCTAGCCCGTGTGAGTATGTTACTGATGGCCTTTCGACAGGAGTTCATATCAGAGTCAACACTTGAGGATGGAGGGTGGGGGATATCCAGAAGACCCTGAAGAATTCTTCCAAAAACATCCTGTTGCTGGGAGTTCCTATAGTGGGCAGGCATGCCCTCTCCCTTAACTGCTTTTGTAAGTAGTTGGGAAATGCCCTGAGCACATTTTTAAATGGTTTAGACCATAAAATAGTATAATGAAAACCTGATCTGAGAAAATATGTGAAAGGGCCAGCATTTTTCCTTAGCCTGGCATGATTAAATGAACATTAAATGAACTGTGAGTGCTACTTGAGTGTGAGTATTAAAACTTTAATATCCCCATGTAGTCTTCTCTAACCCCATGGATTTTTAGAAGGAGATCTTTCAGCATGGACAGCACATTCTGGTATAGAATGTGGTGGTTTTGAACTAGATAATTTTTTTTTCTAAGAATTTTTAGTTCCCTGGATAGTTTCCTTAAGATTTAAGTAGTTTTATGGAACCTGTTTGGTTTTACAGAAAGATTATTACTTTTTAACCAGAAAATGTTCTTTTTGTGTGAGCAATTTTCCTATTGCATTAAGTCATGTTATTAAGATGAGATGCGATTCTTATGTAGACAAATTATATTGCATTCCTTTAAAGTTATTTATTTAATTCTATTGCATATGTTTCCTGAAAGGCATTTTTATTTTCATTTGCAAAATTTATGAGTGGGCCTGTAATCTCAGAAGCTCAGGAGGTTGAGGCAGGGAGGATGGTGAGTTCAAAGCCAGCCTTGGCAAAAATGAGGCACTAAGCAACTCAGTGAGACCCTCTCTCTAAATAAAATACAAAAACAGGGCTGGGAATGTGGCTCAGTGGTCCAGGGTCTCTGAGCTCAATCCTTGGTACCAAAAAAAAAATTAAAAAAAAATCTGGATGGTACCTCAGAGTATAAAAAATACAGGGGTAGCAGTTGTTTTAGTATAGAATGTGTCTCTCTCATTCTTTATAGTTATTGTTATTATTCTTATAACTTAGTGTATTTTTTCCAAAGCAATTGAAAGGCCTCTGTGAATAACCTTTTACTGTAGATCTGAAATGGTTCTTCACTTTCATCAGTATAGATTTGTCTTTCCTTTTTTTTTTTTTTTGGTACTGGTAATTGAATCCAGGGGCACTTTACCATGAGCTACAACCCCATCCCTTTTTATTTTTAATTTGTACAGGGGCTCATTAAGTTGCTTAGAACCTTGCTACATGGCTGAGGCTGGCCTCAAATTTATGATCCTCCTGCCTCAGCCTCCTGA
Source organism: Spermophilus citellus (assembly GCF_964194105.1). Taxonomy (NCBI): domain Eukaryota; kingdom Metazoa; phylum Chordata; class Mammalia; order Rodentia; family Sciuridae; genus Spermophilus; species Spermophilus citellus. Next base: position 72,980,428 of record NC_138187.1, on the reverse strand, counting down.
GTTTCTAGGATCATAGGCATACAGGCACGTATAACCAAACCCAGCTTATTGTAGATTTCTGTCTTTCAATTGGCTGTGTAGCTTTATAAGATATCTGCTATTGGCTTTCTGAGTTAGAAAAAGAAAAGGAAATCCAACTCAATAAATATTAGCATAATTAATTGTTAACAAATTAGAAAAAAAAACTAGTGGAAATTTGCATTTTATAAATGCAAAAGTAACTAGTCAATTCACCAATCTGGAAAAAAACAAACAAAAAGCCTTTCCAGATTTAAGTGACTTTATGTAAAATCTAATATTTGCCATCATCAAAAAAGGATTGAATTGGTGAGAATGAAAAATGAATTGTTTTGTACTTTTAAATCACGTTTCTTATTGATCTCATTTTCATCTCATCATATGTGGATGGCTATGAGCAGACTCATATCACAGGATCATTATTCCAACCATGCATGGGTGGCAATTAGTATGAGGATTTTGTATTGCCCTGACCATATCAGAAGCACTGTCTGTGAACAGTTTCATTTAGATTTATGTGATGAGGGGTCTGGATTGATTTCATGGTTGTTATTCCAATCAGACCTATTCAGAATAATGGGCCATGCCGAATATGACCATAAATTCAATAATGGTTCACAGCTTTTCCTGACAACCCAAGTATACTTTATAACTATGTACTAACCTGCAAGTGGTCCTAATTCTACGGTATATAAAACACATGATGTCTGTGCATGGATCTGTAGATAACAGATTTTTTTTTTCTGTGTTTTAGATGAATATGCCAGTCCACTGCTGAACTAGTCTGAGGTTTTTCTCTTTTGATTAGAACAGAGTTCTTGGAAACTTGTGACTTACAAAGATTTTTTTCTGCTAAAGACATTTTTAAAACAACAGATTCAGATTGGACTACTGTTGTTAGTAATTCAGTAAGTTGTAGTGATTATATTAAGCTTCATGAAAAATGTGAGTCATCCAGTTGTTAATGGTATTGAAGGAACAGAAAGGGGAAACTAAGAAATATAGACAGAGACTAACATATAATCCATAAATCAACAGGAACCCTTCAGTTGATAACTTCATTTACCAAATACCTTCTCACAAAGTGGGAATAATGTCCACTTTCATAGCTTTAATTTATTCCTTTTCCAAAACCTGTATTGCTTTTGAACTGTTTGTTTTAAACAAAATAATATCTCCAAAATTATTTTAATTTACTCATGTTGATCATTTCATTACAAATATGAATTTATCTTCTAAAAGCTAATGAGCTTTGTCTATGCAGAATAATGATAAATAGAATAAAGGTCAATAGATGACTTTAACAAAAAAGTTGTGCACAGAAAATCTCCATTTTTGGAAGCCAGACCTGCTACAAAATTTAAAGATGTGATTAACTAGTCATCGTCCTTGAATACTTCTAATTGAAGTAGAAGTGCACCGGAATTTGTGATCTCTCTGGGGAAGTGGTATAAACACTTGTAATGGCATAGACATCTCGGGAAACTTTTGACTTAATGGTATGTGGCGAATTATTTACCCTGAAGGGAGACATTGACTGGGGTCACAGAGATAGATGAATCCCAGATGTGACACATTTTCATTATGTTTGACACAGGAAGCCAACATGTAATTAAAGTATGATTGGGGCTTATTTACTTTGAATTCTGTGGGAATATTTAAATCATACTATAGTATTTTGTTGGTAAAATCTTTAAGACGGTCATTAAATCATAATAAGTATTTTCTTATATTTTTTACTTCCTTTGAAATGTGAAAAGGCTCCATCTTTCATGCTATATGTTAAAACTCAGAATTTTTCCAAGAGGAAGGTGAGAACATTCGGCAACTCAGGAGGAGACAATGGGATGTTTCTCATTCCTTCTGTGGTCACAGACCAGGGCCAAGTGCAGGTCATCCCACAAGCCATAGCAAGATATTTCCTTGGATTAGGATTCAGGCAGGTTCATGGTAAAACTGTAAAGTGTCTTCCGTGCACACCTTTCCTCTCATCACTGTCTTCATAACCTATATATATATATATATATATATATATATATATTTTTTTTTTTTTTTAAAGAGAGAGAGGGGGAATTTTTTAATATGTATTTATTTTTATTTTTTTTTAGTTTTCGGTAGACACAACATCTTTATTTTATTTTTATGTGGTGCTTAGGATTGAACCCAGTGCCCCGCGCATGCCAGGCAAGCAGGCTACCGCTTGAGCCACATCCCCAGCCCAATAGCTTATATATTGTACCTACCTAGCTAGACAGCAACCTTAAGCTCCTTATTTTCTTTCTCTTGTCTTCCCTTTTCTTTTCCCTCTACTGCCAGTCTTGCCCCACATCTAGCATGCTACCACCCAGTTCCAGTCCTTCCAAGCAGAGTGGGCAATGTAAGTGAAGCAGAGTGTGCTATTCTATGCTTTTTAGGATTAAATTCACATTCTTTAGCATGACTTCAAAGCCCCGTTTCCCATCATTCCACCAAGTCAGCTGTGCCTCCACCAACTTCCGTATCTTGCTGGATGCTCTAACCACATGAATCTTTCAGTGTTGCAGATCGGGCCATGTTCCTACTAATCCAGGCTTTGCCATTACTATCCACACCTGTCCTGCCTTGTTCTTCACTCCATTACATATGGAAGATATTTATATGTATTTACTGCATAAAAGCTGCAGTGTATTAGTTGATCAATTGTTAAATCAGTTGAACTCTAGTAATTTTTTCAAGTATTACTTTCCTATAACAAGTTACCTGTCTTAATTGTACTGGTGTTGGGGCAGACTGGTGGCAGATATATATGTTTGTGTGTGTGTGTGTGTGTACAATTAAAAATATAAAGGGAAAATTATGTGTTCATTTTAATGGAGAAGAAGGATAGGAAGATTTCTACTTCAGATTCAAAACTGTATTAACCAATCAATTATTGACTATTATTTTTTCATAGCTTTTCTTTAAGAGTGTGTGCATCTGTAGCAGGTCAGAGCATTTCAAACACAATAGGTGAGTATACTCCTGTACTGAACCAAGAAAACTGAACATTAATCATCTCTCTGCATAGACTATGTAAAACTAAAGATCCCTTGCTCAACACCCAGATTTCTATTGCACTTTTGGAGACTTGTACATAATATTACTTCAATAACTGGTATTACTATTTTGTATAAAGTATATAATTTTGAGGAAAATGACAATCTGTAAAAACATTACAAAAACATTTGAGCTTGGAGAATACTTCGTGACTTTGTTTTTCAGTTCATGTATGTGTTTGATCTTAGCTAATTGAAAAAAAAATTTCCTGAATAAGCAATTTAAAATAAGAATTCATATCTGGATACTTTTCCTCCCCTGATTCTATTTAGCCTTGACAGCTGAGGTGCAGTTAGATTCCCTGAAACAGAAAGGAGCCATTAAAAGAACACTCTTCTTGGATAACCATCAGCCCCATCTCCTCTTCCCTCTGGTGATAAAGCGTCAGAAATCTCTCCAGTGCCAGGATTTTGTCGTTTACCTTCGAGTAAGTGTTCCAGAAATCATTTTCGTGGACTCTCACGTGCAAATCTGAATTCCAGCCATTTTCCCCCATGTAATCATCCTATTTGTCTCCAGAGATCCACATCTATTTTCATTTTCATAGGAGGAAACTTCAAGGTTGAATACTCTTCCTGACCCTGACTTCAACTAACCTAATGATCTGTTGCTCTTAATTTCTAAGGCTTCTTTCTGTTTTGAACAAAATCTTGATAACAGCACTCAACTCAGGTGGTTTTCATTTCTAAGTGGCTCCCCTCTAAAGATCATAAAAGTTCAATACAATTTATTTGAGTTTTTATCCTATGCAAGTATGTCATGTTAGATTTTTATCAGTATGCATTTCAGAGCCAACTTAGGAAAACATTAGGCATTCAAGGCTTTTATTAAAAGTAATTTAAAAGTAATTTATAATTATGCTTTTTAAAAGTAGTATGTTTTTACAACTCTAAAACCTACCATGAAATTTTAAAAGTCCAAATATTTATAACACAAGTATTGACCTTCACCTTGCCAGTGGGTTGGATGATGGTCATTTATTCTCATTTCTTCTCCCCTAAGGGACTGGTTAGCAAGAGGAACCCTAGGGAAGACCAGAGATTCACAGCCACATTCACACGTGAAAAGCCAGGCATGACTCACACCTCTTACTGTGGCCTTAAATGGCATAACTGAAAGGTGACAGGCCTGCTGCGTGCTTGCTAGTGGGTGCTTAGCTTCTCCTTGGAAGAATTCTGTGCCTTTTATCAAGGGAATGTGAAATGTGCTGAAAGTGTTTTGAAGTTCACGCAAGCTAGGCCTTAAAGAAATAATAAGGGAGGAAGAGAATCAAGATTTTTTTTCCCCCTGAGCCTAAGTGTACTCATAAATTCTGGCAATCTCCTGAAAACAAAAATCCTAATTCTTGGTGGTTTTCATTGCATTTACAGTATATAAGTGTAATCTTTTGCTTTGCAACTTGACAGATTCTGTGTGAGCTGTTGACAATCCAGAGATCCCAAAGATTCCCTCTAGAAGCACATGTTAGTGAAGCTGGGGTTCTAAATGATTGCATCACTGAACATAAACTAACTACGCTAGCTACTATATACCACATAAATCAGCATGTGTCTAAACCTGTTGCCATGGTTGTTGCTCTATCAGTCACTTTCACTGAGCAATGTTGAGTGTTGCCTGCCTTTTGCAGACCAACATCTTGCAGCTATTTCACGGAGCCTCTCTTGAGCTTGTGGTAATTTTTCCTAGGATGAAACAGAATTCCGAGATAAATTATCTCCAATCAACATTAGTTTGAATTACAGCTTGGATGAATCCACCTTTAAAGAAGGCCTGGAAGTGAACCCAATACTGAACCACTACAAGGACAATGTCGTTACTGAGCAGGTATGTCCTTGATGAACTTTGATGGCATTTTTGACAGGTAACCTCTGGGGGTGCAGGTTCCTGTGACCTGAGATGAAGGCTGGCCCCTTATGTTTTGTTTCCTGTATATAGTTGCGTAACTACGCAACATTTGGGAGTTTTTTCTTTTTTCTAAGAGTTTTTTCTAACATGTTTCTTGAAACACTGCATCCTGATGTTTTCTGAAGTCCCTCCTCTTATGGAACCAAGATTTAATTTATTCAAAATGTAGCAGTAATAGAAGCAACACAGCCTATAATACTCAAAACACTGACATGTATCATTCTTGACAGACATTTCCAAATGAATTGGAATTAGACAACAAGGTAAACTAGCCCATGTCGAGAGGTCACCTCATAACCTAGGGTACAGGACTGGGTAGAATTAGACATCATGAGATAAAAGCTTTGGTTTAATTTTTGGAATTGCTTGGAATTTTCAAGAGAAAGGATATGCTTCAGGTTTTCCCAGATTATTCCTGATGTGTGGTTTGTACAACACAGGCTCACATCCTGGTGGACTGTGGAGATGATAATCTGTGTGTTCCTGATTTGAAGCTGTCGGCTAGACCGTGAGTTTAAATAAATAAATGTGTGCATTCTATCCAATGAAATACAGGTGTTTATTTAAAGTTTCTCTGGAGAAGGTACACACTTCCAACTAGAGAAAAAAAAAAGCAACTTACTTGAAATTCTTGAGTTTGGCAACACTTTGGGTTAGTCTGGGGTTTGGTTAGTTCTTTGTCATTGGCGTCAAGTGACACCCTGAGATTTTGCCTGAGCTATTCCGTCTTTCAACAAAAGTTAAAAAAAAACAGCATTTTTTGTTAAAAGTAAACTCACATACGGGGTGGCTGGGGTTATATTTACTTGTCTGAGTCAAGTGGGCAAAGCATTCAGAGAGGGGGGTTCTATCTACACCTTAACCAAACTGGTTTTCACAGCATGCATGGCTCAAAGCCATCCTTAAAACTGTCAAAACAAAATTCATTTTAACTTGCTGGAAAAAAAGGAACTTAAAATGCACAGAAGGGAGTAAAGCATAAGATGTCAGAAAGTCAAATAAGAATCAAAGGGCTTCCTAGTTGTCAGTAACTGGGGGCCCAGACTTGAGCATCTGTAATTTCATGGCATTCAGGAAGAATTCAGACTGAGATATAAAACATCCTCTGGTAGCAAAAGCAGATTTGTGCTCCTTCCTCTCCCAGAAACTATGGTTACTGCTGTAGTTTGGAATCTATTTGGTAATTTCTCAAGGGAACTTTGCCCAAACTTCATAATTTACCAAGTGTCAAAAGCAATGGATTTGAGTGAAGGTCAAAAGTGGAAGAGTCATTTCTAAATGTTGGTTTGATTTGGAGTTCAAAGTGAATTAAGGTTCTTCAAAATCCTTCAAAACCTTCTATCAGCCAGTTAGGATCCTGTTTGATCTGTCCTGCCCATTTCTTCCTTCTTATCATAAGTGTGTCATGTCCCCTCTTACTTTCTAAACCATCTCTCTTTTTTCTCATAGCCTATGTTCTTCCTAATATATGTTTTAGCAGTGTCCCGAAGCTGCTTCATTCTGGCTTTTAAGCCAAATGTTAATTTTGCATAATTTTTTGCTAGCAGATTGCTAAGTATATTCGTAGCTTGAAATTAACTACTGTGAGATGATTTATCCCATTGGAATCCACAAATGCTATAAATCAGATTTTTTTGTGGTTTGAGACCTGATTGTCAAACAATTCCAGCACCCCACTGGGTGTTTTTCTGCCATTCCCATCCAGACACAGTTCTCCTGACTCTTCCTGCCACTCCTTCATGATGACCTATCTTCTTTGTTGAAGTTCTAGTTTAGTATTTGCTCTGTTCCTTTTCCCTCCTAAATTATTTTAAAAGAAAATCCATGAAGTCAGAGAAATAGAATAAACTAATCATTCTTCCTAAACTACATTTTTTAGAGATAAGCACCAGATTATCATTGGAGATGAAAATCACCTTATGATCATAATAAATGCAAGAAATGAAGGGGAAGGGGCCTATGAAGCAGAACTCTTTGTAATGATACCCGAAGAGGCGGATTATGTTGGCATTGAACGTAACAACAAGGTAATGCCTGAAAATTATTTGAAGTAAGGAGCTGGGTATGCTTTCAAATTCACATAATGTTAAGTAGGGTCATCAAGCCCCAGTGAGTTTCTTCCTAACTGAGAGAGAACAAAATGGTACCTTGCTCTGTCAAATCACGGTAGGATGAAGGGTTTACATGGTGGTAATGTCTGTCTTTGCCACAGTACAAAGGTAAGTTTGCCAAAGACTGAAAGCTACAGCAAGGAAGAGAACAGAGCTGGGAAAAATGATAGATCAGCTAATATCCCAGGCTAAATACCCATCCTTGTGGGCTTTTCAAGGTTTATTTTGAGTTCCTTTTAGTTCCCAGCAGGTCACTGGAGGCCTGGTTTTGATTATTGGTTGAGGAAGAAGGTCCAGCCAATCTTGCTGAGCTCTGATAACAACCTGGACAGAATCTGGAAAGGAAACTAGTAAATTTTTCTTTCTTCTTGGCCTACTTTGGGATTGTGACCAGGACAAAAAAAAAAAAAAAAAAAAAAAACAAACCTCTTCCTAAGTTCTCATGTTTGTTAAAATGACACTAATGCTACTTATCATCTTTACATTCGTGATCAGAACATGAAATTTCCCACCTCAGTGTATCCTCTGCTCCTACAGTGTTCTTAATCACTTGGTCTAGAAAACTATTATTAATTTATTATAGATTAATTAAGAGTCCCTCAGTTTCAGGAGTATACAAAACTCACAATTGAGAATAGAGACCAAGTTTCACATTTCTTTCAATAGGAACAGGCACTCCTTAAATAGTTGTTGAAGGATTTATTTAGCTAAAGTTTATTAAATGTCTTGCTAGTTTCCAAATACTGAAACCACTAGGAGTTCTAATGATTTTTTTTTCCTAATGATTAAGGAGTTCTAATAATTCAATAAAAAGGGATTCCTCTATTTTGATATTGCTATTTTAAAGCCATTTTAATACTTAGGGAATATGAAACACTGTTAGCACTTCTAGTTTCATGGAATTTTGTGCTAGTTGAATTATCTTCCCTGTAAAAGAAAAGAAAAATCCAGATGAATAAGAATCAAGTATCTTTGACTCATTTAAAATCATTATGAGTTTCCCTGGAAGAAATTCATAGAACAAATATCTCCAAGTTCATCAAGTTGTATCCATTGAATATGTATAGCTTTGGGTGTGTCAATCATACCTCAATAAAGGAGTTTAAAAAATGGTCCAAAATTTTTCTCTTTTCCATGTTAGCAATGAGACTGGGAAGAGGAAAATTCATCCCATTTCTTTTCAAAAGTGTATAGAGCTGTACAACCTGTTCCTTCCTGTCCCCATTACAGACATGAAAATCAATTTGTACCTTCATTTCTCTAGTGAATGGCCTATAATCATTGCATTTTCTTCTTCCTCTCATTACGTGATTTTCCTTACTCATTTCTCCATTAAAGTTACTTCAAGATATAAAAAAAATGAGAATAAGTGGAGCACTTATACATACACCTATAAAGATGGTGTTTGATGACCATTTTGAGTTGAAAACTGTCATCTTGTAATAAACCCTCTACAAAGAAAGAAAAATCACCTACAAATACTTATATGCAAATGATATGTGAGCAAATTACGAAAAAGAAGCTCAAGTATAATATTTTTAAAAATGTTCCAGAGCTCTACTCACATTTTTGTTTTGATTCCCTTTGTGTCACTCCATCCCTGACTTCATTAAACAAAACATCTATGTTCTTTTAGCAAAACTTTCAGCTTACTGTTCCCTTGGTTGCAATGGAAAACCTGGGAGAGGGCTTATCACTCTGTGGTTGGCTGTAAATAATACCATCGACCTTATCCGTCATCTCAAATGAACCCTTAGCAAATTTTTCTCTCCATCAATTTCCCTTGGGCCAAGATTTTTACTCAGTCTTTGAATTTTACAAGACTAAGCCACATTCTGTTTCCTTCTTTGTTTTTAATACAGTTTGAGGTTTGTGAACCTTTTCATTTAAATGCAGTTTGGTTTTTTTTTTTTTTTTTTTAGTAAAACGTTCTCTTAAGGGGAAAAGTATTAGGAATTATCTGATTGCATATTTGGGAGTTTTATTCTTGTTCTTGAAAACATTCATCTTTTAGATGTTGATTATTACTTTCTCTAGAAACATGAATTGAGCCAACCTATATACTTTCTTTCATTGACTTTTCTTCTAAATTTTTCTAGGAATAAAGGCCTATGTGTCTTATTATTGTTGTTGTAATAAAATATGTATGAGGTCCGATTTACTGTTTTTACTGTCTGCAGTGTGCAATCCAGTGGCTGACGTTCACACTGTTGTACACCTGTCACAGCTTTCCAGTTCCAGAACTTTTCATTATCCCAAACTAAAATTCTGTCTTCATTACAGTCCCATTACCCTTTTTCCCCAGACCTGAGGAACCACTCTTCTTTCTATCTCTACAAAGCCCCTTCTATTCTAGGTAGTTCATATACATCTTCACTTAAATCTCTCCAAGCACCTCACCTACAGCCTGTCCCTAACTAGACTTTTGTCTTTCCACCACACACTCCTCCTGTATTTCCTAAGAGAATGGCAGCAGTAGCCACCCAATTTCCCAAAGCCTAAAACCAGTCCTTCATTTCTTAGTCCATATTCCATCTCTCCATTACTGGCACTTGACTCTGCCTTCCTCCCAATTGGCATGACCCGTTAACCAGATTTTTCCAACAGTCTCCTAATTCATGTTCCCATCTCCCTGTTACCAGTCCCTTCACTACAGAGAAAACCATCTTTTTCAAATGCACATCCGACCATGTCACTCTCTGACTTGAAATCTTTACCAGTTCCCTGTTGTTTGGGGAATAAGATCCAAATCCTTCAGATGACTTCTGAAGCTATTCATACTGCCACCCCAGCTCACTTCTTCAGCCTCACCATGGCTTACTGCTTCTTTCTGCTCACCTGACTTACCTCTCTTTACTCATCCTTCAGACATTGATAATAATTGAGATGTACTAATAACTGAAGCTTAATAATAATTGAGGTTGCTAATAGTTATTAACAGTGGCTATAGGCTAGATACTGCTTGGAGCTCTTGTATGTATATAATTTATTCAAGCCCCATAACAAGCTTATAGAGAAACTGCTATCATGATCCCTGTTTTTTAGATAAGGAGAAATCAAGTAGCATGCCCAAGGTTACTTGATCTAGCAGAATCAAGATTCAAATCTCACCACTGGCAAGCATTGCCCCTTCAACTTAAATGCCACCCCCTCCAGGACATTTCCAATTGCTGAAATCTGTGTGTATGTCCTCCTTTATTATGATTTAATTCTCCTGTTATAATACTTACTAGCTCCTACGTAATAATGTGTTTCCATGGCTTGTTATAATTGCTGGTGTTACTTGCTACCATTATAATATTAATTAGAAATTCAATGAGGACAAAAGATCTTATCTATCAAAACCTGATAAATAGCTGGTCCACAGTAAATATTTTTAGTGGATGAATATGTGAGTGAATCATACTTTATGAGCTATAAACAGATTAGAACCAAAATGTCCCTGGAACTGCTGACGAAAATAATCTAGAAATATCTAGACAAACAATCATTGTTTCCCTCGTAGAAAGGAAATAAAGGTTAAAAAAAGACAGAGGGTGGAGGGGATGTGGGAGTGAGAAAAATCTTTGATTGATTTCAAATAACTATTTCTAGAAAGCTGGAAAAAATGTCCTTATTTATCCTTTAAAGCTTAGATAAGATGAAAAAATATTTTCTATAGAAACTAAATCCTTGAATTATATTCAAGGGACATGTGGGCACTTGTTAAAGCTTTTTTTTTTTCCTGTCTTTGTGTCTGAGTTAATAATCTCAACATGAAACATCTCTGTGTAATTAGGATTAGTTATGGGATTTTAAGAAGTTGAATACTTGCTAAATCAAACTTTAGAAAAGAGAAGATTACCAGCTTTTGGAAAATATGCTTTTTAGTTCCTTCAGCGTAACTAACATGTCATTCAGGGTATTTGGAGAGAGCGTGTGTTAAATGTGCTTCCAAATGTCAGTGATTCACTCTTTTCCCTTTAGTTAAGACTGTGTGTGTTGAAGTCTCAAAGTGTGTGATTTGCCTAGGGAATTCTCTAAGCAGATGTCTGGAATTTGGAGTTTGTTGTTTTGATTTGGGTTTGAATTTGGGGTTTTTCATTACTAAAGTAGAAATAAAGAAATAGAGGATCTTTTCTGATACTTTTACTTGAAAATTTCACATTTCTTCCTTCCATAAAATTTCAACACTTCTGATAGGTAGATAAAGGACCATCTTGGTGGGAATCATCTCCAGGACAGAAATCCCCAAAAGGGTGATCCATAAAAAAATAATCATATTGCAAGGTTATCTTTGGGCATTGATGACATGTAATAGTTAGAGCAAGATAATGGATTAGCATAAGTAGCTATCATCCAATGGAGAGCAGGGGCATGGGCCAGTAGGTTCCGGAGTATGCAAAAAGAGGGTGAGAATCTAGGGAGGGATTTCTAGGCAGCTGGTAGTAGCGTGAGGACAGGAAGTAGAGGTGGGAGGAGCAGAAGGCAGCAAAGATAAACTCTTTTTACCTCCCCTTATCTAGGCTAGAATTCCAAGTGCTTCTTCCAAGTTGACTTTTTATGAACTCTAATCAGAACAGGATATAAGGAGAAGCAAAGAGATTGGAATTATACTGGTTAAGTATAAACGTCTTCTGTTTGCATATTTTGAGTATTGAACAAAATTAACTCTAATTTCTAGACAAGACCATGGTGGGTAGAAATTTGTATTCAAGGAAATTCTCTTGCAAATGTTCATCAAGTCTTGTGATGAACCATACATGTTACTGGATTTCGCTTTTGCCAGACTAACATAAGGAGTATCTATTTATTCGTGCCCTGAGTTTAACATTAACATCAGTGAAAATAATGTCCAAAATATTCACATAAATATGAGCATTGTGTTCCTCGGTGAAGCCCATGTTTACCCTTCAACACATTTTCTTCTAAAATTTTACTTTCCCCTTTTTCCTCTCAGGTTCCTTCTGAGTCAGTGGTCACAGATTAATTTCTGTGCAGCCCTTCTCACACAGGTGTTTGAAATCAAGGGCAGCTCCCAGGCCCCACATTGCTTTGTGACGGGATGTAATTTATTCTGCCCCCTGAACTCCAAGCCGGTGTTCTTTCCCGTTGTAGGTTTTGAGGCCACTGAGCTGTGAGTACAAGATGGAAAATGTGACCAGGATGGTGGTGTGTGACCTTGGGAACCCTATGGCGGCTGGAACAAATGTAAGAGAAAACCAGCAGAATGTACCAATTTCCGTCAAATTGAATTTTACAGAGAATTCGTACCGCCCCCCCCCACCCCATTAGCACTCATCAACCTAGCACACAGCACCCAAAACAAATTAGGCAGGAAATTACCCGGGTGGAGGAATTTAGCACTATAACCATAGACTGATGATCACAGGTTAAAAATACAAAAAGATGTTGACTTTTACAGGGTTTCTTTTTAGACTCTATATTTATGAGTCTTTTTCAGCAAATCTATGAAGATGTTCTTACTAGATTTTTTCCTTAAATATTTTTTTAATTTTATAAAGACTTTCCCCTTTGAATTAAAAAATAAATACAATGTATGGGGGGTACTTAAAATAACTTAATTTTAGCAACAAAAAATAACTATTATTTTCAGTATAACTTCCTATATAGATATTATTCACAGTATTCATATTTAAATTATTGCCATACTGTAGCTTTTGTGCTAGGTCTGCATTTGAAAAATAACACAGAAAATTGTTGATAACAAGGGCAAAAAGGTTGATGACTTTCTCCAACATGCTTGTAAAAGAATAGGAGTTATTTGTTTTTCTCCTCCTCCTTTTTTATTTCTGTTTCCAGATTTAAGAACTTCCCACTTAGGACTACTTATGGATAATCAATTTCTTTTATGTAATCATAGTTTAAGTCCACACATAGTAATTTTTTAATAAATCTCATCATGGCAATTATATTACAAAGTCATAAGGCAGGAAAAAAATTCTGAAATCTGAAAATGCTACATAATAAATCTTCCATAAACTGAGCTAACATATTCTTGGATTTAAAATTAGTGTTCATATTTGTGAATGGTTTGTTTGGGTAATGAAATGGTTTGTTTGAAAAAAATTTGTGAAAAGTTATAATTGTATGTAGGTTTGTATTCAAGTGACTTCTCCATGGATTCTAAAGAGTGCTGCTCCTCTGGGTATCCTTTTAAAGGGAGCTCTGCAGTCACTAAGAGCATCCTGTCCTTCCCTGAGAGATCTAGGCACACACTTGCATTTTAAAGAAACTGAGAAGCCTTCCAGTAAATAAATCTTTTAGGCCAGTGCTTCACACAATTACCTGAATATGTGAAACTTTTTTCTCAAATAATATGTATTCCCAATTTATACTTCAGGATATAAACAAGAATAATATAGACTGTATAGACTGTACTATTATACTAATATTGGGTATTTAAAGAAAAATGTACCAAGCTGTACTCCAGTAAACTTACTTCTTGGGTCAAAAAAATATTTATGTGAAAGGTAAATTCCTCTAACAGATTACTATTGGGTAACATGGATTGATTATCCTGTGTGTTATAAACCCATCCCTAGGGAAAGGGGGTACTTTTGTGTTCTTTTATTCAATTTTCAAAACCCCATGAGTCAAGTATTCCTGCAATTTATGGATGAGGAGAATGGGGCACAAAGAAGTCAAATGATTTACCCAAAGTCACACAGAAGTTGAAGACAGGACCCAGATATAAACCAGGCCTAACCACAAAGACCTTACTCTGTCTGGTCTCCAAAACTGTGAGAGGATTTGGATAAAAACTAATGAAGAGCAGATGAGACTTTAAAATGAATCCATGGAAGAGAATGGGATGTCCAAACTGAGATATTAGAACATTTTTCACTCTAATCCTTTTAGTTAGAAGCTAATAAATTCTTTTGCCAGTTTTGAAGAAAAATATCCAACCACCCAATATGATTACCTAAGGACAAATGAAAATGAATTGACATGGCGCCATAGGGTTAGCATCCGTAGGTATAGTCACTCTGTCCTTCTCCAGTATTGGTTAAGTGTTAAATATGGACCAGAGTGTGTATAAGGTCATTGATAACAGAGAATAGTCTTGGAGCAAAAACTGGCCACCAGTGTCATTCAAAAAGGAGGGTAAAAATGGCGGTGTGGTCTGAACCACAAATGTGTTTATGTGAAAGGATGTCAATCCATTTTACCAGCAAATAATCTTTAAAAGTCAGGGAAGTAAATTGTTTACATTCATTTATCTCCGAGTTCTCTAGTAGGAGAAACCTAATAGCTTTCTTATCTTACCCCTTAATGCCCTTAAACACATCAAATTTTATTGCATTCTGTTTTGTTATAAAAGACTTTGATTTATTTACTTCTTCATTTTGTACTTTTAAAAGACTCTCAGTGAATTGCAGTAAAATCCCAAATAGAAATGCAGCTCTAAATCTTTTTTTTAAAAAAATCATAAATCATCAGGAATATTTATCTCAGTCCCAATATTTTCAAAAATTTAATTTCCAAGTGACTTTTAACATAACAAAACATTCAAGGTAGTATTTAGAAGTTTTGCTTCTGATTTTTAAATAGTAAAATCATATTCTTTTAGTAGTTATAATAGAAAATAGTTCAATGCTAATAAAGGTTCCTAACAACTCACAAATTTTCTCTAATAAGAAAATGAAAAACTGATGTGATTCTGCAATCTGTATACAGGGTAAAAATGGGAGTTCATAACCCACTTCAAATGTGTGAAATGTGATATGTCAAGAACTATGTAATGTTTTGAACAACCAACAATAAAAATTTTTAAAAAAAGAAAATGAAAAGAGAAAAAAGGAGGGGAGATCAAAAAAATTTTTGAAATGAATGTCCAGAGATCTGGTGTTAGGTATGAGTTAAGACCACATGTGCCTCTTATCAATATGACCTTGCCATGCCTTGATTTGTCTTCATCCCTGTGAACCATTCTATACTGAAGACCAATGTGAAGCAGCCTCATTCACAATATAGTACAATTCCCATCATGGGTGTGTGCAAACAAGGGCACACTCTCATAATTCTTTTAACAATTTTTACTGCATCCTCCCATATGCCTCTTCCTAAACTAGAATCTGACAATATAAATATGAAGATACACAATTTCCTTCCAATATGAAAATCAAAATTTGCAACGTCATAGGTTTGAGTTGTGGTAGAGTAATAAAGGAGACTGAGAATGAAGAAGGAAAAATTCTTCCTGACCTGGCCGGTGACTACAGAACTTAAACAACAACTCTAATCCTGAGTTTTGAAGCCTAAGTAGGAGTTCTTCAAGTAGAAAAGGCAGAAAAGGCTAAAAAAAATATCTCAAAGAAGAGAAAAGAGCATGGGCAATGGCCTGACAGAAAAATTGCTCATTTGGAATTAGAAAGGACTTGCTTGTTACTGGAGCATGAGGGTGCACATGCTTTATAATTAAGATACATCTGGGTTTAAATACCAGATTTGCCACTTATCAGCTATGATACCTTGGGCAAGTCACAGAGAAATGGGGAAAAACCTACTTGTAGAAAGGTTTGAAGAAAGACGCTGAGATAGTGTAAGTAAAGCTACTAGGATGGTGTTTGACCCTTAGCACATTCCATAAAGTCCAGTGAAACAATGAGGATGATCTATGACCAAAATGATAATTTACTCTTAGAGTATTATTGATTCTCATTAATATGTTTTTATATCTGATTTTATTCTCATACTATAGTACCTGTGATTCTGGAGTCATTATGCATTGGTTTAAATTCCTGCTCTGTAGTTTATTGCTCTGCACCTGGAGCAAGACACTTAATCTCTTTAATCCTCAGATTGCTATTCATTTATAAAATGTCAACCACTGTACCTATCTCAGAGTGCTTGTCTTGATTATAGGACATGAGGCACATTAGTAGAGTGCTTGGAAGAATAACGTAATTTTATATACATGTTAACTATTATTCCAACTTCCTCATTTTATATTATTGTTTTCTCCATTTTTTAAATCTATTTTCAAATTATAAAAATAATAGAGCAAAAAAATAACAATAAGAGCAGTTTTTTTAAAAAAAATGGAAATAAAGGAGGAAAAAATAATCCATACAACCATAACCCTAACCCAACATATTGTTGTGGCATACTTCCCTCCAGTACATCCACACTCCCATGTGGTAATTTTTCCATGCATAGACTTTTTAAAACCCATTACACAAAGAACTTTGTAACTTTTATTATTTGTTGATCATTATTACATCAAAAGCATCACCCACATTATTGCATTGACCTTACAGCTATAATTTCAACAACTATATAATGTCTACCAAACAGAAGCATCATAGATTTCTGAACCAATCCTCTCATATATTTGGATTGATGCCAATAAATGCATTAGGGAGGTGACATAAAAAGAGAGGGTCCAGGACAAAATGTAGAGTGACCTGAATCTTCTGGACTCCTGAAGTCTGATTCCATGACTTCCTCTCAACTCTCAGCCACCCAGGGCAGAAGCAGATAAAAGGATATTACAGTGACTAAGGTTCAATTTTTGGAGGAATTACTTGGGAAATATTTTCACATAATAATTTTGTGTCCTTTGTGTGTTCTGTTGTTGTTGTCCTTGTTTACAGTATTCTCTGGGCCTCCGGTTTGCAGTTCCACATCTTGAGAAAACGAACATGAGCATTAACTTCGATCTCCAAATCAGAAGGTTAGACCTTTCGATGCTCACATTATGGACAGCACTTACGAGCAGAGATTCATAGTATCTGCCACTTATAAGCTCTTTTATCTGAAAAATCCTTCTGAAATCAGAACCTAGACTTTCACAGATCAGTTATTCTTTATTTTTCTCAAATTATTTCAGTTTTTTCAACATTTTGGTTTTGACACAGAGACTGCATTTCATAGGCCACATTATGAGATAATCAGATTTTGTCCTGGACACCTCACTTCTCTTCCACTTTCCCACATTCCATGCACATGCCTCCCACCCGTACCACACACTCCATAGTCTCAGTACAGCATCAGGTAATTACTGCAAATCTGCAAAAAAAAAAAAAAAGCATAGATTTTGCATGTGCAATTTTGGGGGCAGAGCCTTCTCCAGCAATGATAAACTGAGCCACATAGATAGCCATCCCCCTTTTCTAAGGATGATCCTATTCAAGAATTCAGCTGTAACTTTGTCCTTTCATTGTCTATTCTGTTTGCTCCTTCATGGCCAAAAGTGGGAAGACCCACAGGTAGTGAGGCTGCAGGTCAGGGCTTCCTGGCTATGTACTTCGACCCATTAGCTGGGAATGGAATCAATTTAATGGCTCAAAATCCATATTAAAAGAAAACAATCTAGGCATGGTGGTACACATGCAGGTGCCTTGTGAAGTAGATAGGTATTTTTGTGTGTGTGGTCTGTTTTATTCAGCTATTACATGACTGTGACTAAAAGACCCAATCAGAACAATTATGGAGAAGAAAGTTTCTTTTGGCCTCACAGTTTCAGAGATCTCACTGCATAGACAGAAGCCTCCATTCCTTGGGGCTCGAGGTGAGGCAGAACATCATGGCGAAGAGTGGTGGAAGGAGGCAGCTCACATGATGATCAGGAAGCACTTGCCAGATACAAAATTTATACCACAAATCCATGCCCCCAGGGACCCACCTCCTCAAGCCACACCCTACCTGCCTCAGTTACCACTCAGTTAACCCCCATCAGGGATTAATTCAATGGTTGGATTAAGGTTCTTATAATCCAATAATTTCTTCTCTAAACCTTCTTACATTGTCTCACACATGAGCTTTTGGTGGATACCTCATATCCAAACCATAATATGGTGTAAAGTTTCAAAACTTCAAAAAACTCTGGTATAGATGCACATATGTGCCTTCCATAGTTATAATTTGTCAACATTTTGAATCCCTGTTCTAAAGATAGAAATGACTACAATTTGGTGCTTAGAATTTGGTTCTCTAATTGCAATGCAATGTGGCTAATCTCTAAATTTATCTTAATACCTTTCAAGAAGTGCCATTAGTATGCGATAACTTTTAGAAAAATTATTCTATGCACCCGATTACCTTTTAGTACTACATCAATGAAAGGTTTAGAGGTTTTTTTAAAATATATAAACTCTAGAAGAGTATAGCATATTTTTAAAAATATGCAACCTATATCACAAAATACCCCTCTTCACATTTTGTGATAGATCTCTAGGGAGGAAGGTATCCTAACTTAGCTTAGATATTCTTTTCTGACTTTACCTAGGTCTTTCTTGAATTTAACTTAAATATTTTCTGCTGAATCTTAGAACATTTTTATTTTCTCCAGATAGCAATGAGATCAGATGGAATGAATGTATTCAAAGAATATCTCTTCATGTTACCAAAAGATTATTAAATTGAGTTTTTATATTGGTAAAACTATGTATTTCCAAAAAGGTTCAGATAGTTGTAAATATTTTCAGTTTGGAACTATTAAGCTTGTATTACTGAGTTTACAGGGGAAAAGTGCCAAAGTGAAGGACCAACATCACTCTAGACTTTTGTCTGAAGCTTCTATTTCCCTCTATCATTGCCTATGCCATTGATCCTACAGGAGCATGAAGCTTTATGTACTTGGCGAAGGATATCTCTCTCATAAAATGCATGGCCTTATTTAGGAAGAAAGTGCCAAGCAAATTCTCTGATATTTCCTCCTTTCTCTTGATTGCAATTATGAATAAAAGAATGGAAGCAAACAGTAGTTAACTGAAGAGGCAAAAGGCAGTAGATGATATTGTAAATGCCACATCCAAATCCACCTTTTAGAGCATCACTTAAGTAATTAATTCAGTAATGAAATGTTGAATTGGACAGAAAATAGAAATGGGTACATCTTTAACATCCCCCTTCATCTAACAATGGATCATAATTATATTTCAGGTCTACTCATGACTATTTTAACATTACACTAAAAAATAAGAATGCAAATATGCAGAAAGAACTGGAACATAGATAAAACATCAAATTCTCAAAATATATATTATAGAGATAAAAGTGTTTGAGAATATTTTTAAAACTCAAATACTAAAAGTATTTAAGAGATGGACATTTATCTGCTTACACTGGCAGGCTCTGAAGATGTAAATAAGAATTGAGATGGGTAGTTTTATATTCAGTTTAACTGCATTCAAATCCAAAATAAATTAAACCAATGCTCTGAAACCTGAACTCTTATAACCATACTTTGATCACCATTACCTGTGCCTAATTCCCTTTTCTACAAATAAAAAAAAAGAGAAATGGGCTTTATAAGTTAATAAGCTTAAAATATTTTCTATTAGCAAATATTTGAATTAACGGTGTTTCCATGCCCCTGATCTAAATGACATCAACATTTCCCTCCCTGGGTAGAGAGGTTCTCACACAGCAGTCTCCACATACAAACAGGGTTTTGCAATTATTCTTGAAGTTACTTCCTAAGTAGTGGTGAAATGTACATTATACTGTCTTTGCTGACATCCCAAGGACCACAGAAAAATTTAAAAAGAGTGTTAGAAAGTAGGAAACAATGGGAAAAAGAAAAATGGCATTTGGGTAACAAAGTGAAAAACATGTTTTTCTGTGGTTTATGCCATAGGACGTAGTCATGTAGAGGAAATCCATCCTTCCTTACATAACTCAGCCTTGTGGCAGTGATGGATCACTTGTTTGAATGTAGCGGGGGTATTTGTGAGGGACACTTCCTTCCAGGAAGGTTAGAGAAACATCTAAGTTGTGTATCAAATCTGGTTCCTTTATTACAAGGAGATCTTATCAACACCCATGGTACTCAGTAGCAAGTGTCATGGCATGCCTGTGTCACAGGGGAACCTACCAGAGGGTTCGGACTCTGACTCTGTCATTGCTCTTGCTGCATCTTAAAACAGCCTCTAACAGCCTCATATTAGACTGAATCTCAAAGACAATTTCAACATTTGATCTTCATTTACATTTTCAGGGTATCATAGTGAATATGTTGTTCTCTAAACTAATTACCAACAAACTCAATGGAATTATTATGCAATAGCTTAAATGATACTTTTTTCATAATTCTGATTTCCACTACTGCAAAGCAGTAATGAACTGGAAATAGAAAAAAAAAATCTGGTTAATCCGTGGAGCGAGGATATTTCAATTTCAAAACTAAAGAGTTACTCAATACATTTGGGACCATAAACTCTGCCACAAATAGAATTATTTGGTAATGATTTCTTGGTGATTAGAAATTTGAATCCTGCCTTTGAAAGAAGAGGAGGAGGAGAGGTGAGGAATGAAAAGAAGCTAGATAGAATAGATAATACTTAAATGAATAGCCTGGAAACTGGAGTTCAAACTTCACTGAAAAAGTTCTTGTAGGCTCCTTCACAAGGTTAGCAGTGATGCTCCATTGCAGGAAATGAGCCTGGCACCTGCCTGTTTATATCTGTTATGTGTATTTGCAGGGTGAATTGCCTTATCAGTGTAGACAATGGATCAGGACTTTGCAAAGCATCATGGGAACAATTCTGTCTCTTCTTCCTTTGAAAGCAGAACTTCATCCTGTTCTTTCCACTCCCACATTTTGAAATCTTCAAAATCTAGACAGAAACTACCCCATTCCCATCACCATGGTGTCAAATCTTGTCCCTTAAATCCAAGTGAGATTCAATGATGAACAAAGAGGAAGCTTTTCTTAATGAGACCAGAATATAAATATGACCCATAAGTGGCAATGTGGCCACATCCCAGGTGGCTAAAAGCTGCCTAGTGACTTCAATGATAGCACAGAGGGACAACAAATGTAAATGGCCCAGTGACTGAGCCTCTTGGAAGGTACATTTTATTTTCCTTACAACACTGATTACTTAACACACCTGTTTTTTTGGAGTTTAATTTTCATATCTAATTATATTTGCTTGAGGGAATAAAACAGCAAAATTAAAAATAATTTTGTCACTGTTCAAAGAAATATTATAGTAAACACACACTTTCTAGCTTGAGACTCTTGATGCTTTTCAGAAAGATCCATGTCACCTCTGAATGGCCTGTTTATGAAATGCCCAACTTCCTTGGGTCTCGTTTCTCCTTGCCATTAGCCATGTTTCCAATTCACTCCCCACTCCTCTCCCAGACAGTGAGTATGCCATGAACATACACTTATTTTAACATTAACTTAAGAAATAAACCAAGAGGAAGATAAAATTTCTGCCAAAACAATGTATGGTATGAGGCATTCCAGAGCCAAACACAAATGCTTTTTCAATTAAGTGCTGCTCTGGATTATTCATGCCAGTTCCCCTCTTTATAAGCATGGAAAATCAGGAGTTGACTGTGTTGTCATTTCCCATTTGATGGGCAGTGAACATGATGCTCAGAGATGTTAAGGAATTTGTCCAAGGTAGAAGCCAGAAAATGAACTCAGCTAAATGCCTTTTTGCTTTAGCCAATGAAACTAAAAAGCGTTGGCTTCTCTAGATCTGTATTGTATTTCCAGATAAAGTGTCTCCTCATGGAAAGTTGTTTCCTTACTGTTGGTCATAAAAGATTAGCATTGCCCTGTACAAATGGTTATGATTTTGTAGAATGAATATATTATTGTTTTCTGAATGATCAGGTTAGGAATGTGTGTTGCTCTTGTGATCACCAGAATGTCTTTTAGGGTCATATAGTGTGTAACACACCTGAGGAAATGTATTTAAATAATGTATCATTGTGTTTTAGTTCCAACAAGGACAATCCAGACAGCAATTTTGTGAGTTTGCAGATCAACATCACTGCTGTAGCTCAAGTAGAAATAAGAGGGTAAGTAATAAACAAGACATAAAAATAATATAATAGCATGCAGTAGCAGTAGTGGTAGTATAGCTCCATGTATGTAAAGACTTATGATGAAATACTGGTAAAGATTATATGGAGAGGCTGGGGATATATCTCAGTGGGTAGAGTGCTTGCCTCACATGCACAAGGCTCTGGGTTCAATTCCCAGCACCACACACACACATACCAAAAAATTATATGAAATATTCCTAATGTATTAGAGATCACAATTTGTTACTAGTTTTCATTCTTTTCTACTCATCACTAACATTCTATCAAAAAATACAGTAAACTTTGTATAATAATTAACTCTAAGTATATCAAAACATCAGTGAATTCCCGAAACTGACAGTTCAGTAATCAAACTATAAAAACCAGTTGATGAGAAGCTAGATAAAATAGACAACCATATGATTGCCTGAAAATAAGGTCACTTTTCAATAATTATTTTAGACACAGTGACAATTTAGCCTCACTCTATCACACATTGAGATTAATAAATAACTAACTCTCAGGTGCAAGGGTGGATGGAATATACGTTCTGTATTTTTCCCTTTGGTCTTGTTCTTTGAGGAAGGTGCCAATAAGCAGTCAACTGAGAGACAGGAGGAAAGTGGTCAGTAGACTGGCCAAGTTCTTATCTTGTACAAATATGGAATCCATTGATCTTGTTATGGTAATTCTGCTGTTTTCAGAACAATCAAGGACTTGGTTAAAAATGTCAACTGGTGTTTTGGACCAATCATCCTTGGGGTTCCAGAATATTGGTTCCCTTCCTTTTCCACAGGTCCTGAGTGGTTTACACTCCACCATGATAACAATGGATTTCTACATTTCCAGAGCCATTCTCCATGGGCCTTCTTATGGCTGTCCCATGGTGCTCTCACAGGGACCCTGCCCAGCTGTCTGGGTACCACTGAGCACCCCCCCCAGTGGATTAGATGATGATGATGATAATAATAATAACATAATATTATTATCAATACTGCCCAACACTTATCACCATTTTCTGTGTGCTAGTCCATGTATTACATCTTATTACATAGTAGTATCCTAGTACAAATAAAAGAATTATGGTACAAGAATTCAAAGGCTATACAGGTAGAAAATAGCCAGAATATGTACATTGGCAACTTGTCTTCAGAGCTCATGCTCAGGAATGAGCATGCTGTCCTGTCCTGCCTATGAGTCAGAGTTTTTTGGGACCCTGTCTATAAAATTTATGTATGTATGCTCTGTGATTTTTGTATTCAAACCAGTATTTTTATTTTTACCCAATTTTGTACACATACTTGTAGTTCATTCATTTTAACTGAACAACAGTCTTACATTGTAAAAATAGAACATAATTAATTCATCCATTCTACTTTTGATGAAAATTTGGAACTTTTCTTATCTCCTTTTTTACAAACTTTTTCATGCATGTCTTCCAGTACACAATGGACAAATGTCAGCCAGGCGTTATGTTAAAAACTGGAATTTCAGGATCAGAGAGTTTACACCATTTAATTTCACTAAATAATTTCAATCTCTTTTTCAAAATAGTTATGTCAAGTTGCACTCCTACCATAAGTGTATAAGAGTTTTCATTGCTACACATTATTAGATAAAATGGTCCAGTTTTTAATTTTAAGCCATTGATGGATAAGAAAGAACATGTAACTGAAAGTTTGATATGCAGCTCCCTATCCTTAAAGGAAATTGAGATTTTTTTATAGGTTCATGTCTCTTTTTTTTTTTTTCGGCCCGTGTTCGATCCTCAGCACCACATACAAAGATGTTGTGTCCGCCGAGAACCAAAAAAAAAAAATAAATATTAAAATTCCCTCTCTCTCTCTTTCTTTTTTTTTATAAAAGTTTCTTTATTCATTTATTATTTAAAATTGCAAAGAGAAAATGTTTATAAAATATTTGAAATAGAAGAATATTTTCATTTCCATATTGTTAAAATAGAAATAAAAATTATTTTCTCAAATTGACATTTGCTTTCAGTAATCCGTGAACTAAATCTTTTTTTTTCCAGTTTTTTTTTCTTTTTTTTTTATTGGTTGTTCACAACATTACAAAGCTCTTGACATATCATATTTCATACATTAGATTGAAGTGGGTTATGAACCCCCAATTTTACCCCAAATGCAGATTGCAGAATCACGTCGGTTACACATCCACAATTTTACATAATGCCCTATTAGTAACTGTTGTATTCTGCTACCTTTCCTATCCCCTGCTATCCCCCCTCCCCTCCCCTCCCATCTTCTCTCTCTACCCCATTTACTGTAATTCATTTCTCTCCTTGTTTATTTTCCCATTCCCCTCACAACCTCTTATATGTAATTTTGTATAGCAATGAGGGTCTCCCTTCATTTCCATGCAATTTCCCTTTTCTCTCCCTTTCCCTCCCATCTCATGTCTCTGTTTAATGTTAATCTTTTCTTCCTGCTCTTCCTCCCTGTTCTGTTCATAGTTGCTCTCATTATATCAAAGAAGACATTTGGTATTTGTTTTTTAGGGATTGGCTAGCTTCACAAAGCATAATCTGCTCTAGTGCCATCCATTTCCCTGCAAATTCTATGATTTTGTCATTTTTTATTGCTGCATAGTACTCCATTGTGTATAGATGCCACATTTTTTTTATCCATTCATCTATTGAAGGGCATCTGGGTTAGTTCCACAGTCTAGCTATTGTGAATTGTGCTGCTATGAACATCGATGTGGCAGTATCCCTGTAGCATGCTCTTTTAAGGTCTTCAGGGAATAGTCCGAGAAGGGCAATAGCAGGGTCAAATGGTGGTTCCATTCCCATCTTTCCCAGGAATCTCCAAACTGCTTTCCAAATTGGCCGCACCAATTTGCAGTCCCACCAGCAATGTACAAGTGTACCCTTTTCTCCACATCCTCGCCAGCACTTGTTGTTGTTGGACTTCATATTGGCTGCCAATCTTACTGGAGTGAGATGGTATCTTAGGGTGGTTTTGATTTGCATTTCTCTGACTGCTAGAGATGGTGAGCATTTTTTCATGTACTTGTTGATTGATTGTATATCCTTCTCTGAGAAGTGTCTGTTCAGGTCCTTGGCCCATTTGTTATTAGTTATTCACATTCAGAAAAATTCTTGTTAATATTATGTACATATTTCTTCTAAAAATGATTGACTTTTTCTTGTCAATGCACAGAAATTTGTTTCTATTCAAGAATTTAGACACTAATCTATTAATTACACATGCTGCAAATATCTTTTCACAATTTATGGGGTCTGTGGGTTTTTTAAGTCACATTTACTTAGTTATAAATTACATACACTAAAATTCAGCCTTTTGAGAGTCCAGTTTGAAGAGCTATAAAACCATAAAAACTTTCAATATAGAACAGTATCATCACCCCAGTAATTCCTATAGATTCTTTTTTAGTCAGTCCTTCTCCTGCACTCTGGGAATCTTGATCTATTTTTTTGTCACTGTATTTCTACCATTTCCAGAATGTCACATAAATGGTCTCATTCATTCAGAGTACACTTGGCATAACGAATTTGAGAAGCATCCATTTTCTCACCTCTATCGGTAGTCTGCTTCTTTTTTTGCTGGGAGGTATTCCATTATATGATGTCCTGCAAGGTATTTGTTATATGGTGAACATATAAGTTGTCTATACTTTGGGGCTGTTAAGAATAAAGCTGCTATGAGCATTCACAGCCAGGTCCCTGTTGAGAATTTTGTTTTCACAAATGGATATACTGATTTGTTCAGGATGTATATGTTTGTAAGAAATTGCCCAACATTTTCCAGAAAGGTTATGTCATTTCCATTTTGCATTCTCACTAGCAATGGATGAGAGTTCTCTAGTCATGTTCATCCTAGCCACCATGTTTTGTTTGTTTATATTTAGTCACTCTAATAAATGTGTAGTATATCTCCCTGAGGCTTTATTTTCATTTGCTTAATGATTAGTTGTATTAAGCAATCTTTCAATGCCTATTTTCAACTCTTTTTTTGATAAAGTGTCTCAATTTTTTTCCTCGTTCATTATGTGATTGTTTGTCTTTTTCTTACTGAGTTGTAGAAGTTCTTTACATATTCTAGATAGAAAATCATTCATCGATTACATGTCCTGAAAACATTTTCTCCCAGTCTAAGGTATGGCTTCATATTTTCTTAGCTGTGTTCAAACAAAAATTTCTAAAGTTTGCATGAAATCCAATTGATTAATTTTTTTCACATTTTGTGCTCTTTGTATCCTTAGAAATATTTTGCCTTTCCAAAGTCACAAATATTTTTATCCTCTGTGTTTTCTACCAGAAGTTTTATAATCTTAGATTTTACATTTAAGTCTGATTAATTTTAAGTTAATTTTGTATTTGGTGTGAGGTAAGAGCTGAAGATTGTCCATTAATTATGAATCCACCAAACAGATTGATCCATTGATGAGATTAGAGCCCTCATGATCCAATCATCTTCAAAAGACTCACATGTAAACACTGTTGCCTTGGAGCTCAAGCCTTCAATCTATGAGCTTTTGCGGGCGCTGGGGGGGGGGGGGGGCATATCAGATCCAACCCATACAGTACTATTATTTTCCTATAAGACTTTCAGTAGCATTCTAAAATTTTGACATTAAATTTTCATTGTAAATCAATTCAAAATATTTTTAAATTTCTTTTATGATTTCTTCTTTAAGTCATGAGTTGACTTATGGGAAAATATTTGTTTGATTTAGATTTTTGGAGCTAATCTAGATGTTTTATTTTTGTTGATTTCTGTTTCAGTTCTAGCTCTTGATGAGAAAAAAACACTGTTTTTAAAAGACAAGAAAACATAAGCAATTTTTTTACTATTATATATTTACTTTTTAAGGTATTTGGAATTAAACCAAGGGGAGCTCTACCTCTGAGCTACATCCCCAGCCTCCTCTTTTTTAAAATTAATTTATTTAATTTTTATTTCAATTTGTTATATATGACAGTAGAATGCTTTACAATTCATATTACACATATAGAGCACAATTTTCATATCTCTGGTTGTATACAAAGTATATTCACCCCATTCATGTCTTTATACATATACTTAGGGTAATGATGTCTGTCTCGTTCCACCATCTTTTCTACGCCCATCCTCCTCCCTTCCCCTCCTACCTGTTTGCCCTATCTAGAGTTCATCTAATCCTCCCATGCTATGCCTCCCAATCCCACCATGAATCAGCCTTCTTATATCAGAGAAAACATTCAGCATTTGGTTTGGGGGGATTGGCTAACGTCACTTAGCATTATATTCTCCAATTCCATCCATTTACCTGCAAATGCCATGATTTTATTCTCTTTTATTGCTGAGTAACATTCTGCTGTGTACCACAGTTTCTTTATCCATTCATCCACTGAAGGGCATCTAGGTTGGTTCCACAATTTAGCCATTGTGAATTGTGCTGCTATAAACATTGATGTGGTTGTGTCCCTGAGGTATGCTGTTTTTAACTCCTTTGGGTATATACCGAGGAGTTCGATAGCTGGGTCAAAAATGGTGGTTTGATTTGCAGTTTTCCAAGGAATCTCCATACTGCTTTTCAGATTAGCTGCACTAACTTGCAGTCCCACCAGCCTTTTCCCCCATGTCCTCTCCAACACTTTTGGTTATTTGTATTGTTAACAGCTGCCATTCTGACTGGAGTGAGATGAAATCTTAGAGTAGTTTTGATTTGCATTTCTCTAATTGCTAGAGATGTTGGATATTTTTTCAAATATTTTTTGATTGATTGTATATCCTGCTCTGAGAAGTGTCTTGGCTCATTTATTGATTGAGTTATTTATTTTTTTGTTTTGTTTTTTGATGTTAAGGTTTTGAGTGCTTTATATATCCTAGAGATTAGTGCTCTATCTGATGTGCTTGAGGTAAAAATTTGCTCCCATTCTGTAGGCTGTCCATTCACCTAACTTATTATTTCTTTTGCTGAGAAGAAGCTTTTTAGTTTGAATCCATTCCATTTATTGATTCTTGGTTTTAAGTTTTTCACTATAGGAGTCTTATTAAGGAAGCTCGGGCCTAATCCGACATGATGGAGTTTGGGGCCTACTTTTTCTTTCATTAGGTACAAGATCTCTGATTTAATTCCTAGGTCCTTGATCCACTTTGAGTTG
This sequence comes from Spermophilus citellus, assembly GCF_964194105.1. NCBI lineage: Eukaryota > Metazoa > Chordata > Mammalia > Rodentia > Sciuridae > Spermophilus > Spermophilus citellus. Next base: position 72,952,414 of record NC_138187.1, on the reverse strand, counting down.
AGTTTTGTGCATGGTGAGAGATAGAGATAGATAATTTCATTTTGTTACATGTGGATTTCCAGTTTTCCCAGCACCATTTGTTGAAGAGGCTATCTTTTCTCCAATATATGTTTTTTGGTGCCTTTGTCTAATATGAGATAACTGTAATTATGTGGGTTTGTCTCTGTATCCTCTATTCTGTACCATTGGTCTACAGATGCCAATACCATACTGTTTTTGTTACAGTTGCTCTGTAGTAGAGTTTAAGGTCTGGAATAGTGATGCCACCAGCTTCACTCTTCTTGCCAAGGACTGCTTTGGCTATTCTGGGTCTCTTATTTTTCCAGATGAATTTCATGATTGCTTTTTCTATTTCTATGAGCAATGTCATTGGGATTTTGATTGGGATTGCATTGAATCTGTATAGTACTTTTGGTAGTATGGTCATTTTGACAATATTATTCCTGCCTATCCAAGAACAAGATAGATAGTTCCATCTTCCAAGCTCTTCTTTAATTTATTTCTTTAGCATTCTGTAGTTTTCATTGTAGAGGTCTTTCACCTCTTTTGTTAAGTTCATTCCCAAGTATTTTATTTTATTTTTTTGAGGCTATTATAAACAGGGTGATTTTCCTAGTTTCTTTTTCTGAGGATTTGTCACTGATGTACAGAAATGCCTTTGATTTATGGGTATGGATTTTACATCCTGCTACTTTGCTGAATTCATTTATTAGTCCTAGAAGATTTCTGGTGGAATTTTTTGGGTTCCAGCACTCTCTTTTACACCTTTTTTGGAGACAGGATCTCACTAAATTCCACAGCTTGAACTAAGCAATGCTTCTGCCTCAGCCTCTTAAATTGCCGAGATTACAGGTGTTCACCACCATGACTGGCACTATCTTATTTTTATATCTTTTCAAAATTTTCAGCTATTATATGTGAACTTCTATCTTCTTCTTTAAGCTTGGCTTAGCTTAATTTGGCTAGCCAAAAATAAGTGGGAAGTGTTTAGCAATTCCAAAATAAATTTAAAGTTGGGAAATATTTTTATTTAATAAGTCATAACTCAATCCAAAGCTTAATGGAACTGTCTTTATTTTCATATATTTATTTTATGAGATGCATTTCTGCCATCACTTACAGTAAAAATAAAAGAAGAAAATTTCTATTCAATTGTGCCAGTAATCCAAACAGTTTATTAAAGTTAGGTTTCTCACATGGGTACAGTTATTTTAATTGTTACATTAATGTCCAAAGTCTGTTCTCTAAGACAGTATTGAAGTTCTTTTGAACCTTTTTATATAGTAAAACTCTTTCCTCTGAATATGCAGCAAAAATATTTGTTCCAGTGTTTATTTCTTCAAGGAATGAACAGTTGCTATGCTACACACCTTCCATGTTCAATCTTAAGAAAAATTTTATTTTCTTTTGTCCAATAGTATTCATCTGAACATATTTTATCACATGCTATCTTCTATAGTATTTTTTCCTTAATTTACTGTTGCTCTTACAGTTTAAAAAATAAACCAAAATGGATTTTTGTTGAAGCTGAAAATTGTAGATAACCACTTCATTCGTTTCGTAGCTAGATAACACCAACATTGTCTTTGGCCCAATTTATATGCCATTTGTTGGGACAAAGGATCAATTTAGCATAGCTCTGTGAGAAGTAAATTTGGCCACTAGAGACATCAAAACATATATTGAGCTTATGAAAAGATAAATTTCAGGATTTGTGAAATAATCAGAATAGGATGGGTTTGTATTAGGAAGGATCATGATCTAACCAAGGTCTATATAGGATACTGTCCACAGCATTGTTCAGACAATAAATGAATGTCTTTGCTATTTGAAAGTAATAGGATTTCAAAACAGGGTTCACAAAATACTACCAGACCCTCAGACTTGAACTTCTGGACAGCATACATACTTTAACCTGTCAAAAACCTAGTTCCTTTATTCCAGAAAAGTTTCATTTCAGGAAAATTAGGTTAATATAAAACACATACCAAAAATGCTTATAGCAATTTATTGAATTAACCCCAAACTGCAAACAACCCAAATTTCCTTCAACAGGTGAATGATAAATGAACGGTGATACATCCATATATAGAATATTATGAATTATTGATAGATGGACAACTTGAATGGGACTCAGAATTATACAAAGTGGAAAAATCCAATCCCAAAAGGCTGTCTACTGTATGTTTTCATTTACATAACATTCTTGAAATGACAGAATTGTAGAAATGTGGAACAGATTAGTGGATGTCAAGAGAGAAAGGGAGGATGGGGACACAGGGAAATAAGTGTAGCTATGAAAGGCTTTCTTTGTGGAAATAAAAAATGTTCTGTATCTTAACTAAATCAATGTCAATATTCTGGTTGTGACATTATATACAATAGCACACCTTGTTTTAGAAGATGTTACCATTGGGGGAGATTGATTTGTGGGTATAAGAGACTTTTTTTATATTATTTCTTATAAATTGCACATGAATCTACATTATCTCATAATTAAATTTAATTTAAAAAAAAACTATTCCTTGCTTCCAATTCCCTTCTGATATCCAATGCTACAATTAACAGTACACCAATCTTTTTACTAACTGAGGATCTCCAAGGATAATGCTCTAGCCTCTATTTTAGAAGGAAGGAATATTCAATAGATGTAGTTAGATTACTGCACAGGCTGCTCATTCCAAGAAAATTAGAATATTGTATTTTTTCTTGATGATTTGCTTCCTTCTTTATAAAAAGCTTCATGTTGAAACAATAGTGTTCCACAGATTTACTTGGGACCCATTCTTTTCCATGGTTTCCCCAGCTTTTAATCAGTCTTCAATGGATAAATAAATAAACCATACTGTTATGACCCTTTTTAATCTTTATTTTTCTGTGCTCCACGATAAATTATATTTATTCATATATTTCTACTTAAGTTTTGTTACAGAGCCCTGACAGGAAGTTAAAGTTGTGTTTACTAAATATCATTGCAACTTAGTGGCCCCTAAAGTCCACATGAGTAGGTAAGCTGTAGTCCTCACCTGCAGCTCACCCATTATTCTCTGTGCACCAGTTTTCCTTTTGTGTATAAAATGAAAAGTTTTGATCACATTGTCTCCATAGTACCCGTTGAGGTCTAAAAATTTGATTTTGTAATCCTGGAGAATTTATAACCAGTCCTATAAGATTAAAAACCATAAGAGCCAAAATTTCAGAGAAAATGTATTCAGGTCTATGTTTGTTCTCTATGAAAAAAAAAATTCCCAGAGATGCACAATAATGAATGTTGAGCATGGACTCTCCTCTCTATTGCCAAGCTGAGAATAAAGTAAAGATTTGGGTAGGAAAGCTGGCAAGGCCTTTGGGAATGGAACTCATGATCTCCAAGATTCTATCTAATGAAAGCAACACACCATGTCCTGTGCTCTTCTCCCCACTATATCCCCAGGTTTGAGCATAACATGATTTAATTAAATCAAGCAGGAAAAGAGAACACAGCATAATGACAAGAACAGGGCATGATGACAAGCCAATTTGAATAAGTGATTTTTGAGGTGTCAGCACAGCATAGCTGAGCCCTACACTTCTTACTTAACAGTTACACATTAAGGACATGCAAAGGGACTATAAATTTACGATCTAATAACATTTTGTGGGTTGCCCATTTTGAAATGCCCTTCTCCCACCTCTAGAAAACAATGCACCCAAATTAACTTTGACCACAGGCATTGGAGATGTTTTCCAATTGTCTGTGGTATACAACCCAAACAGTTTATCATAATTTTCAAGATGAAGCAAAACAGACATACTGACTTTAAGTTACTTGCTTTGGGTCATAATTTAACACAATAAGTTGTACTTTCTACCTTGGGAAGAGATTACCCCCAAGGAGGAGAAAAACCAGTAACCTTTAAATTTCCTAGAGACTGTAGTAATTATTGGATATCCCTAAAATGGCATTTGGGACTCACCCTTGCATTCTCTACTCTAGAACTCAATAATGCTTCATTTTGTTCTGGCTCTAAACCTGGTCTGGTGAGAGGTCTGATTGCATTCATAGGAAACTGAAAAAAAATATCTAGGAAAAAGGAATATACAATGACTGCTTTCTATTCTGAAGTCTTAAACCAGAAACAGTATTTCTTTACAACTGGACATCTATCACAGAGGATTCTAGAAATTTACACACACACACACACACACACACACACACAGAGAGAGAGAGAGAGAGAGAGAGAGAGAGAGAGTATCTCACTTTGCAATATGACTTAAAGCAAGGATTATATAATCTTTAGACACAGAAACATACACACACAGGATGGATGGATGGATGGATGGATGGATGGATGGATGGATGGATGGTTGGTTGGATGGATGGATGGATGGATGGATAGACAGGTAAATGGACAGATGGATGCATAATGTTCAATTACTCCTCTCAAGAATGCTCTCTGCTATGCCTCCTGGTGTCCAAGGATGAGGTGCTATAAAATAGTTGATCTCTGAATAGGAACAAATGTTTCAAATCCTCCACTAATTCCTTCAGTCATTTTGTTGAACTTCACTTCCAGTGTTTTTCCTTGTTGACAAATATCTTTTGAAATAAATTGAAAGCCACCTGCTTTGTCTGATGACAGTGCAGTGTACACTAGTGAAACATTCCTCACCTGGGCCATCAGTAGCAATTAACACAGCACTCCATATTTCAGAGTATCCCACCCTCCGCAGATCATTCTGCCCATTCATAACTGGGAACCGGAAATGGAGCCCCACAAAGAAGATGAAGTTGGACCATTGGTGGAGCATATTTATGAGGTAGGTTTCTTTTTTTCCCCCTTTGCACTGGGAATTGAACCCAAGGATGCTTTATCATTGAGCTTCATTCCCAGAGATTTGTTTTTTTGAGACAGGATCTCAATAAGTTGCTGAGGGCCTCAAATTTAGATCCTCCTATGTCAGCCTCCTGAGTTTCTGGGATTACATGCATATGCCACTGTACCCAGCTAGGTAACAATTTTCTATTAGCTGTTTTCTAAAGTGTGGCCCTAAGCTCATCTGATAGTGAAGTTGTATTAGGGTTTTATTTTTATGTTCTTTATTAACAAACATACAGCATTTTAAAAGATACCAATCCAAGTTTTGAGCTTTATATACTATTTAGATTCATGCTTTTATGCTATCACATTTCAGTGGGTGGTGGGAGATGTTCTGGGCACTCACAAACATGGTCACTTCTCCTTGGTGATGAGAGCCATTACATGGTAAGAAACATTTTATCTTGTTACTGTTTTTCTTTATTTAATTGCTCTTTGTTTGCTCTCTTTTTAATATTTGAATAGCCTATACATAAAAATGTCTAACTCCCTAGACTCTTTTTCATTTCAGATAACCTTAAAACCCACCCATTGAAGGTCGCCAATTAGAAGGTGCCAGATAGAAAACTTTATTAATTTTTCTTGTACTAAAAAAAATGTACATGAGATATAATACATGAGATGGGTGTGTCGCAGACATCTAAAAATAAATTTATTTTTCATTCAAATAACCTGATTAGAAATTAACAACTTATTTTGAAGTCTTAAATAATCTGTTGATTAGTAAAATATTTTCCAGAAGCAAATAAGCAAAATATGAAAAGAACCTGATATTCTTTTCCCATTTTAAGTCTTACATTGTGAACAAGGTAAAGATTTATTGACATGGAGCTATTTAATTTTTTTTTTTTTTTTTTTTTTTTTTTACAATTAGAAACCAACACATAGTAAAGGGTTAGTTTATTCACTGTTCAGCTTTTTGGTTTGGTTTGTTAATAAAGTTAATGCTATTAGTGGAGAATGGTTATTCCTTTTCAAGGGAATAGAAACTGAATTTTGATGAAATGACGTTCTAAGGTGTTTTCTGATTGAGGTACCTTCTCGAGAGTGGTAATGCCTTATGCTCTTTTCCTATGTAACTTATGCCATCAATTCAATGATTCTAGCTTTGACTTTCATCTCAAGCTACAGGGTCACGAATAGCATTCTCTCAGGGCAACTATAAAGCCATTTCCAAACTGAAGAGCTGTTTCCATAAGTGGGGGAAAAGCCTCAAGTCCTGAGTAGGATTAGCCTGGAAACCTCTATTATCTGCCCAAACTGCAGCTCAGGTTTGCAAGCCCTGTCCAGAGCTGGATCAAAGTGTGGCCCTAAGCTCATCTGATAGTGAAGGGATAACCCCGTCCCAGTGGCATTCAGATCAAGAACCTCACCAAAAAAATGAAAAGCTGTCAAATAATTTATTAAATTTGTGTGTGCCTGTTTCTGCTCAAGAAAGTTGAAACTTTATAGTTTGCAAAAAACACTCAGACTCAATCATTCCCAGGGAAGTGCTGTTTCTGATCTTAGCATAAAGAGATCATAAAAGTTTAGGGTAATTACCAGCAGTGCCAAAAGCAATCATCAAATGTTTCTTACATGCTAATCTCATGTCTCATAATATACGGTACCAATGAATGCCATACTTCTTTGATAATGTCAGCTAAATAGGCCACCTAAATAAGCAAAAAAAAAAATTTTCTTGTTTCATAGAGCATGATAATTATCAGAACTGTGGGGCTGAGGGGAAGATCCTTGTTAACTTTGAAGTGAATTTCTAAGTCCATGATAAATCTAAATATGCTTAGTGTTTTTGGCAAGCTATTTTGTGTACTGTGAATATGGGATTTGTGTGTTAACAACATCCATCTCTTTACTCAATGTGGCCTTTTTTCCATGGGATTTGCTGATTAAAACAAAAGTAGCTCAGCTTTGAAATGTGCAAAATGAACTGTAGTGAACACGGGCTGGCTTTTGCCCTTGATGGATAACCATTTTCCAGAGAGTAAAAGAGAGCGCATCACATATGGTTGCAATTGACAAGTAGTCAGGGAACAAAAGGCAGATTTCAAATATAAAGAAAAAATCAGTAAGTTTTGAAAGCATTTAATTATAATCACATTTCTAGTGCTAATAATACAAATTCAAGGTAACCATTGCAATTATCAGGCATGGTTAATATAGGTTGGGCAAATATAGGTTGGGCATGCCTATTCTGAAAATCAAAAATGTATTCCAAAATCCTAAACTTTTTGAGACCTGACATGATATCACAAGTAGAGAATATCATACTTGACCTCATGTGATGGGTCACAATGAAAGATTACCTTTAGGTTTCAAGTGAATATGAATTATCAATGAATTTTGTGTCTAGAGTTCAGTCTCATCCCCAAGATATCCCATTATATAAATGCAACATTCCAAAATCCCAAACACTTCTGGCCCCAAGCATTTTGGGTAAAAGATGTTCAATCTGTATGATCTTCAGTGAAGAAATCCACTTTCAGAGCTTCACAGACCAGACCAAAGAGTTTTTTCTAAACATTATCACATCACGCTTTCAGAGTTCCTGATTCCCATATGGACTTTTTTCTTCTTTTTCTTATTTGCTAGAGTTATTATCATGATGACTTACAACCAATAGCACATAGGTACAGGTTGACGGTTTTGGATTTCATATTCCCACCTTGAACTGTACCATTCCATAATCTGTCACTTGCTTACAGCTGCACAATATTGGACCAAGTACCATCAGTGACACCATTCTGGAGGTGGGCTGGCCATTCTCTGCGCAGGATGAGTTTCTCCTTTATATTTTTCATATTCAAACTCTGGGACCTCTTCGGTGTCAAACAAGTCCTGATATCAACCCACAAGACATAAAGGTAAGAGTCTGGTCTAATCATAGCTTTATATACTTTTTATAGTAAGGAAAAAGTAAAAATGGCTGCTTGTTTAAAATTAAAATAGCACAGTAATTTTATGTTGCTTCAATGATCATTGATCAGAGCTTTCCTTTTAGTTTTCCAATTAAGCACCAAATTTAAATGTCACTCCTAAAAAACTTAAATTTTCCTAGGTTTTATTGCTCATAGTAACTTGTCATTATTTAGCCCATTTCAATATGCATCTTATATGTAGGGTTTGATGAGCAGCATCACCAAATCAAAATCATTAATAGATATGTCATGTTTTGGAGAATTAGTACAAAATTCTATTTTTGAAGTCTTTTTGGTATATTTCCATAAGACACAAGCATCTTTGCCAGAAAGGGCTCTTCCAGCTGTTGCCAATAGCAAGTGGTAAAATGCAAGAATTTGCCAAAGGCTTCTCTACTCCCTGAAAACCCCCAGACTGGAAGCTTATGGAGAAACCTAAAGCAGCAGTGTGCTTCATCTCTTAAATGCTTCCAAATCACCTGGGGATCTATTGAAATGCAGGGTCTGGAGGACCCTCACATTCCACCTCTCTGCAAGCTCCCACCTCCTGTGCACGTGATGGTCTGCTGGAGTTCATTAACAAGGAGCTCAAGTGTCCAAAGAGCTGATCCCATCCAGATTAAGATCCAAATTTGGCTTAGGTTCCTTTTGGGAAGGAAAGAAATGAATTAGCATAAGCCCTAGAAAATGTCACATTTGTATGAAAACAAACAAAACAAAAAAATTGGTTAATTAGATGGTGTCCTCAGAAGACAATGTTATTTAAGAACAAATATTCCCTTAGTAGCTACAGGGACACAGTAACTATGGGGCAAGGGCAGGTTTTCTGAAGTATTTGACTTAACCATCTGGGGCAAAGGGTAGCTTTGACCCTGGGCCCAGACATTGGGTCACTGGGAGTCATAATAGGCTTTCTGTGTCAACCCATATGCCTCCTTATTCAAAGACAGGAAGACAAAAAGGAGACTCAATGGTAAAGGACTTGTGGGGCAACAGTCTCTTTCTTCACAGAGAAACAATAAATAAGGCCACTGGTATTCCAAAAAGTTATTTAAAATACTTGCTCCCTAGGACTCCCCCCCCATTTCCTCTTTCTTCACTCTTCATTGGGATAATTTTAACATCCTAAGAGACTGTAGCTCCTTATACAATAATGTCTTCAAATATTGATGTATAACATTGAAGAATTTCAAACTTTTTCATATTCTTTTTTTAATTAAATTTTTTATTTGTTTTAATTAGTTACACATGACAGTTCAATGACCTTGACATATCATACATTTGAATCAGATGGGATATGATTTCTCATTTTTCTGAGTGTACAGGTTGCAGAATCATATTGGTCATGTAGTCACATATATACACACAGTAATAATAATGTCTGTTTCATTCTACTATTGCATATTCTACTCTGTATTTTTCATGTACTATATATTGGTCATGGATTCTTAAAGCACATGATAATGTGGAAAACTTCTCTCTCTGAGTGCAATGTTTAAGTTTATATCTGACACTATTTATATATGTTTGTATATATTGTGTAACTTGTTTAATGTTCACTATGTTGGTTTTGAGTTATTTTTTTCCTTTATGGCAATTAAACAATCATTTACAATGACTGGAATAGTACTATTAGATAACTTGCTCAAATGTTGACAGATTCATGAAAACCAAGTGGTAGTATACACTAAGCACCTGGTATCCAGTAATTCCCACTTATTCTGTAAATACTCATAGATTTTCATTAAAAATCTGTCCAAAGCTAGAAAATTTTTTTAAAAAATGCAACCTCTGCTCATTTTCTAAAGTTCTAAACTCCTAAAAATTGAATGTAATATTTGGTAACAATATTAAAATTGCAACAGATCGCTAAAGTAACTAATTAGAATAATATATGAAGGGGCTGAGGATGTGGCTCAAGTGGTAGCGCGCTCACCTGGCATGTGTGCAGCCCAGGTTCCATCCTCAGCACCACACACAAACAGATGTTGTGTCCGCCGATAACTAAAAATAAAATATTAAAAAATTCTCTCTTTCTCTCTTTAAAAAAAGAATAATATATGAATTCTTAAAATTCTGAATTCAAGAAAAGGTTGAAACAACATTACTTAAAGGTTCTCAAAGTATGTCTACCTATATCTAATATATGCCCTGAAAGTCTAAAAGACTTTTTATCAATAAATAGATTTTAAAGTGGATAACCAGTATATTTCAAATCAGTGGCTATAAACAATTGAAAACATTTGAAAATTATTTTTCTCTTAAGATAAATTAAATTATTTATAATTTCTTGGTCAAATTGCTACTAATTCACTTGGCTATTTATTTCTTCCTAGAGAATGGAAAGATAAACTGTATTTCCTGTCTTAAATACAAAGTAGAAATTAGTGAAAAGGAAACTGCAGTTATATATATGTTCTTATATATGTTCTGAAGTTATATATATGTTCTTATCTTCAGCACAATAGGCATCAGACATTTCTGATTTTTTAAAATAATTTTTTATAACTTTGTTTTATTTATTTATTTTTATGTGGTGCTGAGGAAAAAAAACCCAGCACCTTGTGGTCTACCACTGAGCCACAACCCCTGCCTGACATTTCTGATTTAATATCAATTTTAAATACTTGCATCAAAGCTAATTGCTAGTTTGTCTTTATTTGTTTGTTTGTTCTGTTTTTTAACATGGTATAGAAAGTTTTGTTTTTTGGTAAGAAACAGAGAAAGCAGGTTTAATAAAAGGACCAGGGAGGCAGAAATATACTTGTTAAAGCAAGAATCAAATCCCAATATTCAGGCTTGATTCACCCAGGAGTAAGTTACAATTCCTCCTACTTATGCTATGGAGTGAGTGTGTTCTGTCCCCTCCAAAACTCATGATAAAATTTGGTCCTCAGGGTAATGGTGTTGAGAGGTTGTGGAGCTTTCATGAGGACTTTGGTTCACAGGAGCTCTGCCGGCATGAAAGGGATGAATGATGTTCTTTTAGTTACTTCTCCGTAAGGGGTCCCCTAATGTGGCCGTAAGCTGTTAGTAGAAGCAGTTCCTCCACTTGCTCTCGCTTCCTCTCTCCATGGGACTCCTTCCATTCTTCCTCCATGAAGCTGCACAGGTGCTGGCTCCATGCTCTTGGACACCCCAGCCTCCAGAGCATGAGCTACCATAAATTTTCTTTTATAAACTATCCAATCACAGTTATTCTCTTTTAGCAATAAAACGGACTAAGACCATTTGCTGTACAGTTTCTTTATAAGGAGAAGGACAGGTGGTAAGTGCTTCTGACACATCTGTGTTTGCGAGCAGTCCAGTTTCCACACATCCTTCTGCCTCCTGAGGATGTTCCACACACACTGGACCAACCCTCCAGATGTTCCATGGCCTGACATAGAGAACCTTCATAGAGAAGCCAAGGGATTTTCACAATTCTCCCACCACATTCTCCTCCTCAGCCATTCAGTTGATTTCCCTTCAACCAAATCCCTTTCTCTAATGTTAGACATGCATCTTAGCCAATTTTGTCTTAGCCAATTTTTTCCTCCCATGTATATTCTTACTTTTGCTCAATTATTACTGAAAAGAGAGCTCTCCTCTCTTCTCAGCCCTCTCACAGATTTCTAAAAAAATCTTATCATAAAAAAGAAACTATCCAGATTTTCTTAGAAGCATCTTCTAGGCCACCCACTTCAAGGAACCAGTGCCACCAATCTAAAGCCTTTGAAATGTCCCAGATATCCCTTAGAATCTCTACAAAGCTTCTGCGGACTTTCTCATTTTCCTCCGATTAAACTTATTTCCACCTAAATATCAGCATTAAATATCATATACTTAACACAATGAGTTTTTTACCCTATTTTTTAAAATTATTCATATGGCCACAGTCCTGGATACTATTATTTTTATTGCAAATACACAGTTTTATGGCATCAAAACCATATTGAGGCTTAAGTAGGCTTTTTGTGGACTGGCTTGAGAACTGAACTACCATTCAAAACATCATTTCTAAAGAGAAATGCATTCTGAATTCCAAACATCCAGCCCAAAGCTTTCTGAAATCCAACCCATCTACAAACTGAAGAAGTGTTCCAAATGCAACATGAGGCTCAAAGTCTTCTCACATAAGCCTCAAAGTCCAATGAGCCTCTAACAGAGTTCAGTTTTTATAACAGTAACTGGTAGAGTTTGGTTATCCCCCAAATTACCCAAATGTCCCCCAAGTTTGAGGAAGAAACACTAATAGCATGAACTTTCTAACCTGTGGCTGCTTTAGGAAACAATGGGCCAACTTATCAGCTCATCCACACCTTGGCTGCTCAAGTTGGAAGCATCAGTCACTGAGTTGGGGTGGGACAAGAGTGACCACACACAGATGCTGTTAGAAGTCTGTGTACTTTTTTTATTTGAATGCCTGCCCCCCAGCAGGCTTCGGTGAGACTCATTCAACTTGATTTGCTGACATTGTTCAAATCTCAGAGTCTGAGGTAGGTAGAAATATGGGTGATAATGGAGTTCAGGAGAAGATGAGCTATGCACACCCTCATTTTCCTATCTGAGAAAACCAAGACCCAGCCAATGTCCGCATGGTGGTCCAGAAGTGCCTTGGGCTCACTCCCTCCTGCTTTCACTCTGGCCTTCTGTGACATGGTTGCTGCCCTTGGGTTTCTGTTCCCCCAGGATGGCTTCCACCTCCTCAGATTCATTCACCTGCCGTCTGTGACGTTAGGGACATTAGCAGACATCCATGCAGGTTCTGCCTCCAGCCTTCACCATCTTAGGTCAGAGGAAGAAGACTGTCATGTGGCAATTTCTTCAGATTCTACCATTCAAAACATTCTGAAACATTCAACTGTCTGCAGTATTCAGACCAATCCATTAAATCTAATTTGTTCCAGATCCTTCTTGGAATCAGATTTTAGAATTGAGTAAAGTATTTCTCAACTATACTCAAGGCAGTAAAATAATTATTTCAAACTATCAATTTTGTTATTTTGGTGGACTTTATCTTGGGGTTTGGAGAGGCCTTCAAACACACTATGATCTTTTTGATAAGATGAAAATGTAAAATCTACTAAGGAACCAAAAATTTCATAAAGAGTAAAGGGAATTTTTTTTCAATTTGGCAAGATTTTGTAATAAACAGTGAGAGAGAGAGAGGAAAAACTAAGGAATGTGAGGCTGTACCTAAGAGAGAAAGATGCTCAAATATAACCTGTGTTAAGATCACAGCACATTCTGGGTCTAACTTCAAGGAAGAAGAATCCTGAGATCAAAATGATCTGATGGAGACTACACTGGAGAGAGTATAATGTTAAGAGAAAGCCCACACTGCTTATAAGAATTGTCTTTAGGGCCTGGGAAGCAGGAGGTTGCTGCTGAGAACTAGGCTTTTCAACAACACCAATCCCACAGGAAGCCCAAATTACAACCAGATAGCACAAACATGGATTGCAGAGACACAGAACCAGTCCATTTGTCAAGGATTATAGCCCTGCAAATCGTTTTTTAGAATCAAGTGGGCCTGCAGACAGTGGCTTGGCAAATTTGCATAGTTTTGTCTTATCCTTATGAGTACTTTCTTCTTGCCTAACTGCCGCCGATTACTGGTTCTCATTAATTCAGAAGGCAGTGACCCCTGTCAGTTCTTAAACAACTCTCCTTCGAACTCTCTCTCTACTTAAAAATCAGACAAAAAGGAAGATCATTTCTTCTTTCTTTATGTTAGCTACTGATTTCTTTTTATTCTTTTTTTTAAAATCATTTTGAGGGCCTTAAATATTTGCAGCTCCAATTTATTTCATAGCCAGGGCATTGTTTGATGTCTGTTACTTGCCCTGTAATATGCTCAGGCTTCTGCTACAAGCTCTCCTTCTTGTGGGGGTAAGGGGTGGTGTATTCAAGAAAGCAGTACTGAATTTAATTTTCTTCTCTTCCAACTGTGATGCCATAGTGACAGCTACCACTAGATCCTGGGTTTGTCTTCTCCATCCTATCTTATGTGTGCTTTCTTCTGAGAACCCTTCCTCTGGCAGAGGAATTTATTCACCTTTTACTCTTTTTTTTTTTTTTAAATATACCGGGATTGAACTCAGGGGTGCTTAACCACTGAGCCACATCCCCAGCACTTTTTTGTATTTTATTTAGAGTCAGGGTCTCAGTGAGTTGCTTAGCACCTTGCTAAGTTGCTGAGGTTGGCTTTGGGCTCGAAATCCTCCAGTCTCAGCCTCCTGAGCTGCTGAGATTACAGGTATGCACCACTGCACCCCGCTCACCTTTTACTCTTAACAGTGCCTGTAGGTCAAATCCTTGGCCACCAAAGAAATACACCCCTTGGGTCCCATTTCTTTTTGTCTATCTTTTCTTTGAGATAGCCTTCAGGTGTCTGTGTGCGCATATATGTGTACATATATGTGTATGTATACATATATGCATATATATGTATACACAAACACACACACTTCGGAAGGCTATCTCAGAGAGAAGATAGACAAAAAGAAATGACTCCCAAGAGTATATTTTATTTGCATATCTATATCTGTATATCTATATATATCTATATATCTATACACACACACACATATACTAGAAAGACTAAGGAAAGACTAAGGAATGTGAGGCTGTACCTAAGATGCTCAAATGTAACCTGTGATGCTCAAATGTAACCTGTGTTAAGATCACAGCACATTCTGGGTCTAACTTCAAGGAAGAAGAATCCTGAGATCAAAATTATATTATACACACACACACACACACACACACACACACATATGTGTGTGTGTACATATATCTTTTTAAAGGATTAATTGCCAACCATAGAAAAATGATATGAAAGCATGAAGGTACTAGTTCCTAAGTTAGGTATATTCATTATATTCATGCCATTCAAGCTAACCTGGTTTCTGCAGCCTTAGGGGTGGGGACCTAAGCCCATCAGCCCATGTATATTTTTAAATGCAAAAACACCATGTCCAAGACTAAGAAAAGCTCCAATATTACCTCTGGAGTAAGTGATGATTCTTCTAGTTATGGTTTGCATGAACTTTTCTAGAGGAAAAAAAAAAGTGTTTTTTTTTTCTTTCCCCACAAACCCTTAACATTTGCTTAATTACAAAGTAGACAGACCCCCGGACTTGTCCCCACTTAGACTTAATTACAGACCAAGAAGCCCATGAGAACAGTCTACTGTTTCTTGTGTGCAAGAAATACCTGGCATCCAAAGACAAGTCACAAACAAGAAAAAGGTAACCCATGTGGCTTTGGTTTCCAGCCCCTATCTTCCGGTGTTACGTGATCAGCTGCATTGCACATTCTAGCCTCTCAGTATCCCTTTGGTCTATAAATTTAAACCTATACCAGAGTGAAGAGTTATGAAAATAACTCTTGCTGGGGTCAAATTTGGAGTAGCAGCTGGAGAAACATATTTACTAAGAATTATTTCCTCATTGTAGAAAAAAAACCATTGTCATTCGTTCTGAGGCAGCCACTGAAGTGTTTACAAGCAGCTCCTTGTAGCATTTAATGTCTGCCTAACAGGATGCTGGGAAGCTGGACTCTTCGCTTCCAGTGAGTTCAGATTCAGGAAAAGCATGGTCTGTGGGTTCATGGCTCCAAATGTTCCTCTTGAAAATGGACCTTATTGTTTACATTTCTTGGATAACTTCTTCCTTACTTTTTGTCTTGTTTTGTTCTTTGAAATAATTTCTGGAATGCCATTTGAGAAAACTGGTTTCCAAGCCACTTGAAGACCTTTTGACCTTTTGTGGTATTCTGCCACCTGTAAAATACAAGTGTTAAAAAAAGAAATAACTGTTCCACTGACCCCTGTCTTGCAAAGGACTTATTCTCTAGCTCAGAATAAGCCCTGTGTTTTATCGAGAGACTTACAAATAATTGTGAATGACACGGTACCCCAGTAGAATATATTCCTACACAAATTGCACCTCATGAAACCTTGCAGGAATTTCTTGCTGTTGGGCTATTGTTGATAGCTAATACTGATTGAGGTGAATACTGATGTTTCTAATACAATCATGGGCTGTCACATGGGAATAAAGAATCTTTCCCTAGTTCATTCCAGTACCTCTTCTCTGTAGTTTGGTAGCTACAAAGTTAACCTCCGCAACCTAATTGTCAGCAACCTATAAAAATAAAAATAACATGTGGTGGCTCTAAAAGAGAAAACAACACATACATAAGGTATATGATAGAAACTCTAGGAGAGATTAAGGATTTCTCCAATTTTCAATTTCCTTTCCAAGCTCAACTTTTTGGATTAATGGCAGGAACTGCTCATGGGACAGCCAAGCTCATAGGAAATTCTGCTCTCCTGATAATCTATCCTTTTCATTCTCCTCAATGGCTACTCCAGAACTTCCTGACTCTCCTTGAACTTCCTATCCACTTTCTCTCACATTTTACTACCAGGTGATCTTAAAATGATCTATTGCCCCCTCATAACCCCTGGCCCCTTGCCAGCCCACCCAGCCCCACACACCTTCTAATCATGTCTCATCCATCCACGACTCCTCTTCATCACTCTCAGAGGAAGGACAACTGTTCCTCCAGCTCCTACTCTAATTTTGCTGCAGCAAATATCTCCCGTTTCCTGTATATCCTACCTTCCCCTTTCTACTGATTCCTTCTTTGGATCCTGTAAACTTACTAAAATTTCCTGCAACTGTAAAACAAAACAGTAAGCCAAATAACACCGCCCTGTGTCCTCTTCCAGGAATGGGTCTCTTTTTCTTCTATTTGTAGCTAAACTGAATTTGCTATCTCTACTTCAATATTTCTCATTTAATTAGAATTTTTTTAAATTTTCATATTAAAAAAAACTAAACGTCCATCAGAAGACTATATCAGGCAATATATGAAGGAAATATTATACCTCTAGTGGTGTTCCCACCCATTAACTCTTATGTGTTCTATTAACTTATGTTTTATATTTTCATTCCTATAAGGGTTGCACTGTATATTGCCAATAGATAAGAATACTCTTTTAAAGTTCGCAATATCATTGTTATATCCAAAATGGAAATTGGCAAAACTTCCCTGATATCTATCATCAAGTCTCTACCACTGGTAATACTTTGATGACTACTCTTCCAGACTTTTCTATTTATAGATACATAGAATAGGTATCCATCACTTTTTCTATTAAAAAGTACAGCTTAATTACATAATGCTATTGTGTAACCTGACTTTCCCCCTAATACATGTATCTTTCTAAAGTAAAATATAGCTCTATATTGCTTTTTTAAAATATCTAGTCTTGTTTACATGTATCCTAATTCATTTAATCAATCACTTACATTTGTCCATAAAGTTTTGATTGCTATCTTTTTCCTCTGTTATACATAGTGTTGCTAGGAAAATTAATGTTTTGTTTTGATGCTTTTTTTTTTTTTGGAGGATAAGGTTCATCTCAACTCAGAGCCATTAGAAATTGTTTTAATGAGAATAATAGAAAGATTTAAACTTATACTTTTTTTTCAAATAATTATTTTTCCATTCACTCTTAGCTACTGCAGTTTGATTTTTGCCTGTACCATCAATCAAAGGGCATCCATGATTTCTTTTGGAGGGGGGCAGGGGTTGTACTGGGGATTTAACCCCAGGGCAATTTAACCGCATCCCCAGCCCTTTTTATTTTTTTATTTTGAGACAGAGTCTTTCTAATTTGCTCAGGGCCTTGCAGAGTTGCTGAGGCTTTGAATTTGCGATCCTCCTGCCTCAGTTTCCCGAATCACTCGGATTACAGGGGTGTACCACTGCGCCCAGCCATCTAAAATTTCTTAATTAACAGATTTTTTTCCTCACCCTTCTTTACTACCTTTCAGGATCTCTTGGCATCCTTGGTTGTTTATTTTTGCAATTTTCTTTTCCTTGGGCTTCTATAAAACCACACTTTCCTGGACTACCTCTTACATCTGATTTCCCCATCTGAGTTTTCCTGGCTGAATCTTCTTTCTCAGCCTGTGTGTTCTTCCTGGGAGGTTGAATATGACTGTGCTTCTCACATACATGTTCTCACTGGGCAACTTAGAGCAGTTAGCAGAAATTGTGGTTCAGTTTGATAGACACTGACGGGCACCAGAGCAAGCATGTGCAACATGAAACAGGTCAGGCATTAGCCAGGTGCAGCTCAGGATGCAGCACAATTCTGCATACTGGAGCGCTGGATCTGGGCAGCTCTCAGTGGCAGATGAAGCTGAAGAAGCAGGCAAAGGCAATTATCAGTGGGTAAAGACTTGTACATGTCATGCTAGGGAGTGTGGACTCGACTCTTTCTGTCTGGTAGATTTCTCCAGATCCTTATGAGTTATCTTATGTGGTACATCCTACATCTGCAATGTAGAAATTTCTTTTTTCATTCCTTAGAGCTGAGTATACTAGTATTGCTTCCCTTCCATGACCTGAAGGAAAACCAGGTAAAAGAAGACAGAATTCTCAAGATGGAAGTGGGGGTGGGAGGGGCAGAAAAAGAGGTTTGTATAGACAGTGCATCTCAAATAAAGAATGTGAATAGGATATTGTGTGTGATGTATTGGAACTCTCAAATTTTTTTTTTTTTTTTTAGCCATCGGATGTACCCAGCATGAAGCTTGAGATAAAATCACTAGTTCTAGAACACTTGCAAAATAAACTCGGGGCTGAAAAACAAACTCCATTATAGCATCATGTGCATGGGGCATGCTTTACAAAAGTCATTTTCACTAGGACATGGTTCTCTCCTGAGGGACACTTTTCTCAAGCACTGGAATGTGGGATGCAGTCATGCAAACATTAGGCCCTTGACCACATTGGGTTATTTCCCCACTTTTCTGCTACCTCAAAAGCCATCTTTCCACCCTCAGTTTTGCCAGCTCCAAATATAATGAGAGGAAAGTAACTCATGTCTGAAAATCAGCTACACATTTTCTAGCCTTCTGGGGAAATTGCTGCTGCTTAAAATCTTATCCTTACAAGACAAACTTCCTAAGAATGCATTTCCCCCATGCTTCATGAATTCCTGTAACAGGAGAGTGGAAAGGCTCATTCCTTGTCATTGCAGGTCATTTTGCTGTTGCACATCTTGCTGGTAAATCACATGTCTAAACTCTCATATGAATCCGATTCACTTGGGAGCGAAAAACTGCCTAGAGTTCAAGGCTAATGAAAGGTAACAACTGTTAATGCAATTGTGTATGATCTCTTCCACTTTCTGTTTGCAGCCTGCAGCCTCCCCAGAGGACACCCCTGAGCTCAGCGCCTTTCTGCGAAACTCTACCATTCCTCATCTTGTCAGGAAGCGGGATGTGCCTGGTGTCCAGCTCCACAGACAGACTCCCACAAAAATACTGGTGAGTCGTCTCTGTGTGCATAGATCTGAAGAGAATGATTGGACCCGTCAGAAATCCCAGATATAGAGGGTTTTAACTTCAAGTCTTATTTGCAATCTCCTCTGATGCTCAGATATGCCTGACATATTTTGGCAGTACATATTGTAAGAAATGAAAGTGACTTTTCTGTGAGGATTAAGGAGCATTTGTGATATAACCTTTTTGTTCTTCTAAACCTATCACAGAGGCCACTTTAGAGAAATAAGGATGAAAACATCAAATGTGACCTTTAATCCATTTTAAGAACATGAAGGTTCAGTTGTTAACCTGTCCACAGAGAGTCTGAAGTGAGCTTGGAGGAGGGCTGTTCATCACTGGGCCCTGAGAACCTACCTGTCCTGAATCTCAGAGTCCTCTGCCCATCCAGAAGAGTCAGGAATGGTGTGTTCAGGTTTCCTGGGTCATAATCCCTGTAGCGTCATAGTGTTAGGGTCCGTAGTTGCTCTAGGTTGAGCCTAGGCAGTACTTTGCAAAACTTTACAAAGCATTCATGAGTCAGTATTTTTGATGCAGTTCTCCTACTCACCCCAATGTTGTTTTTAGAGCTTTATCTCCTCACATGAACATCCACTACTTCTCTGACCATGTGGCAAAGGCTGAAAATGAGCGTCAAGGAACAATTTAGCCCTGTTCCACAGACCAGTTCCATAAAGAGTAAGACCATACAAGTACATCTTCCAGCCTTGCGCATGTAATCACCCCAAAACCCATCATCCCGGGTAGACACACCCAGAGGATTGGGGTAGGGAACGGGCCCTTGGGTACTCTTTTCTCCCTACCTTTTCACTCTGTTGAAAACCCATAAGCATAAGAATATGTTTAGTTTCCTTAGTATTTTTTCTTCAGGGCGTAGCTCAGTGCCTCGCTCATTTGTTGAGCAAATGTGTGAATGACACTGTGGATGAAGTTATCATGGCTACCACTAATGGCTTTTTGAGTCACCTCCAAAATGCTCTTGTTGCGACATTCCATCTAGTCTTATTCTGCCCCCGAACCCTCAATTCAATTCTAACTAAATATATTGCAAGCAGTTAAAAAGATAGTGATGATGGAGACTCAATTCACTAGCCTCTCTACCTACTGAATCTGAAATAAAATGACTGTTATGACAATGAACAGCTGCTTTGGGGAATATAATTATAGGAGCCAGTTATGAAACTATAATAATTCAAAATAGCTGAAGGGAATAAATCTATGCTTGAGGAATTAAATCTCTGATTTTAGTATTTGTATGACTGGAAGAGGGGTAATAATCAGTTGAATTCACAGAATTAAAAAATTGAAAGTTAGCAAGGAATTGCAGGAGATAAAGCTTAGAATGATAGTAGGAGTGAAGGTTATGAATCATTGGACCCCTCAACTAAAGCAGAGGATGCACTGGATACATATAGCATCATACTTGGCTAAATTAGAAAAATCAACTACGTGCTAGTACATGTTGGGGAGGGCAGAGGCAGAGAAGTTCCAATAAAGGCAAGATTTGGAAAAGATACCAATTGAACACCCCCTACCTGCAGGCTCTGCTTTTCTTTGAGTTCTGAGTCCAGATCAGTTCATTCAGGGGCCTTGTCTAAGCCAGCCACACGCCGAGAAGCATGCGAGCCTTGAGGAAGATAAACAGGTGGGAAACTAGAGAAGTCCTAAATTGACTTCCTTTCTGTTCTCACCCTCCTATACTAACTTGGAATTAATTTATTACTGTTTTTTAAAAAGCAGAGACAAATATTTCTTTAAACTCTGGTAATCCTAATCATTTATTTCAGTTCAATAAAGTAGGATAATGCCACAAAGGATTATTCATAGTTCTGAGAATTCTGAACATGTTACCCAGCACATCGATAACAATTTATTAGTGGTAGTAAGCAGCCATCAAAGAGAGAGTATTGGGGTGAAAAGACTCAAATCCCAATTCTCTAGTTCATTGATTCAAAAAAGGGGGGGCTGGGGATGTCGCTCAAGTGGTAGCGCACTTACCTCGCATACGTCAGGCACTGGGTTCGATCCTCAGCACCACATAAAAATAAATAAGTGAAATAAAAACATGCTGTCCATCTACAACTAAAAAATAAATATTTTTTAAATAAAAAATAAATTAAAAAGGGGAGAGTCGTTTCCAGAGCCATAATTTTAATTTGGAATGATGAGAAAGTTCTGGAGATGGACGGTAGTGATGGTTGCAAAACAATGTAAACATATCTGGTGCCACATATATGGTTCAAATGGTCAAAATGATGTTTTAAACATATGTTTCAAACACTCTGGCATTCATTTATTTTATCTTGATATTAAAAGTTCAAACATGGAACTGGACAGAAAAGTACAAGCAAACAGTGCAGTTAAACTAAGGTCAAGCAAGGAGTGTTTATTAAAAATAGAAGTGCCTGAAATTATATAGCAAAAAGCTCTAATTGGCAGATTATGGTTCAAGTACCTATAAATTTCATAACCGTATAATAAATACATACCCGTCCCATAAATTCATAGAGCTCTGTATATTGTCATTAAGAAAAAGCTTCCAGGGTAAATAATGAAACAGAAAACAATGATTGACATCTGCAGAATTCTAATATGTACACTACAAATGGGAAAAGCCCTTTGGAAAAACCAATGTTCAAACCCACATAGAACTAACCATGTGAAAAATAGATTCAGAGTGTTTTTTGTTTTTTAAATTTCCACTTCTGTGTATGTCTCATGAGTACACTGAGGCAAAAGAGATCAATAACTAAAATTCTTCTGAAAAATCGTGTGCCTTTGTGTTGTAGAGTCAAATATTTTCCTTCTATTGTTTCTTATTAAATATTTTGACATAAATTTTAACTTCTGAATATCATAGAAGCTTACTTGCTCATGGATGATTGCCAGGGTAATCTTTCTTTTCCTTATCTGATTTTAACTCATCTTTTATTCACATTTTCCCTTATAGGATCAAAACTTGCAAATCATACACCTCCCTATGTCCTCAAGTCAAAACAACTCTGGAGAGTGTTTATGCAGAGTTTATTCTAAAATCAAAAGCTAAATAAGACCTCCCACCGTTTTTGTTTGGTTAAAAACAACTTACTGAATCACATTTCTGATTAGGAATTTAAAAGTGCAAAATGCCAACATCCTGTGTTGGGATCATAATTTCCAATTTGCATAACATTTTTTGTATCTAAAACACTGAAATTTAATTCTCCTCCACCTAAGACTATATTTGCCTTTCTCATCTTGTTCTCCTGCTGCTCTTGTTATTATCACCTCCTTCTAATCCTCTCCAAATTTTTCTGTCTTCCCTTTCACTTCTCTGATTACAGAAACCTTATCTTTCTTAATTTCTCTTCAGCATTTGATACTATTGGCCACCTTCTGGAACTATTATATCCCTTGGCTTCCCTCCAAAAAATTCTCTCATGGGTTTGTCCTATGTTCTGGCTAGCCCTTTCTTAGAATAATTAAAGGGACATCTCCTCTTCCCATCCTTAAATGCCCTTGTACCTCATATGTCCATCTTCTGGACCTCTGCTTTCCTCCCATTGATTTTGCTTTTTCAGGGAAATTTCTGGCATGACCATATCTCCAGTCCTGCCTAAATGCAGCCTGCCATCTTAGCCCTCCCTTCTTGCAGTCAAGACTTGAAAGGTTTGCCTAGATGTCTAGTAGCCATCCCAGTCCCAACCTGTTCAAAACTCTTGTCTCCAAGACCACCCTAAATGTGTCTCTTCTCTAGCAGTCTCAATATTTGTAACACCAGTATGGATCCTACCAGTACCCTTCCACCCTGTTCCAATACAAAGAGCTCCCTCCACTACTCTCTCTGCTTCATTGCAATCTCCAAATGTCTATTCTACTTCCAAAATTTCTGTAAAATTCACCTTTCTTCTTTATTCTTAATGCCTCTGTTCAGGGCCTTATCATTTCTCATTTGGGCTCTTGCTGCAAGCTTCTTAATTATCCTCCTGCCTTAACTCTATTTTTTTCTCAAATACTACCTTTCTCTCTAAAACACAAACCTGATCATGGCCCTTGATTTAAAAACTTGACGCCAGTTCTCCAGTACCTTCTGAATTAAATCTAAGCTCCTTAGCATAAGCAGTATTGTTCACTACCTAGATTTTCTTTCTCATCTTATTTCTGTCTATCCATCTCACCCCTACGTACCCTGCCCTCCCCTTTCCTGAGCATGCCCTTCCATCATTCAGGAGAACCTTGTGCCAGTCACCCCATTCTTCCAGGTAACTCTCACTCTTCAAGGGCCATTCCACACATCAGCTTCTCCAAAGTCCTCCAACAGAGCTAGCTAACCAGGATTGAAATCTCCAGGGAGGTCACAACAGCCACCAACTGGCTTCCATCTTGCCTCCTGGGGGTGGGATTAGCAGTGAGTAGCATCTTGATTGTGGAACATAAAAAATGTAAGAGTCCCCATGAGACCCAGGAAGTGCAGAGCTTTGGGATCTCCTACTTCCATCATCAGCACCTCAGGCTCCAAATCTAATACTATAAGGATAGCCCAGTTACCTATATTTGGAAGCATCCTGTACAAATCTGACCTTACCAGAATTTATTCTGATATATGTTACTGATTGCTTAGTTTTTAGAGAATTTTCTTTGTTCCTAAAAATATTCTTATGGTAATATGCTCTTCAGGTTATTATGTTATGTATCAATTTCATTAAAGTGAAATGCTTTGGTCAAGTGCTTCACATAATGTTCAATAGACTTATTTGTGTTGGGCACCTGTAGTCCAGTGTTTGAGACATGAAAAATGAATAAGGATAACCCCTAAGATAAATTCAAAGCAATGAGGAAGTATTCTGTAATGCAAAAAAAAAAGAGTACATGTATAATGGCATAAGTTGGTGTGAATATACTGTATGTACAGAGATACGAAAAATAGTGCTCTATATGTGTAACAAGAAATGCAATAAATAAATAAATTCTTTTTAAAAAGAAGTATCATTCTGTACAATGGCATATAGAAAATGGGCATCCATTAATTTCCATACTGGAATTCAATCTGCAATATGATTGATAAAATATTATTGGTTTGATAGGTAAAATGTTATCATAATGAACACTTTCTAGGATCATGCATCTCATATATCCAGAGTGACCCATTATAAGTTGGGAAACCTAAGGAACTGGTTAAAAACAGCCTGATGAATAGAATTCACAAAGGGGCCTGCTCCACAACTAGGAAGTATTTTGGGCAGAGAGAAGCATGTTAACAAATGCTTATCAATAGGTCAATAATTTTGAGTCTCAGATTATGGACTTGGGAGCTTCCTCTGTAACCCTCTCCACACTTGCTCAATATAGCAACTAGTGGAAAGAATGTCTATAAGAAACATCTTCCCAGGTTCTGAGTAAATGAAACAGAACAACTCATTGACTATTTCCAGAAGATGAGTACTTAGAAGAGAACTTGCATTTTATGCATGTCCATTTCTCTCTCTTACCACTAATATCCATGCATCATTACCACTAACCTACCTGTCCTTGGTTGTTTCAATACGTCTGTTCTTTCCTTAAATTAAATTTGCAGATAAGGCAGTGACTTCTGAAGAAATAAAATGGAAATAAGTGGACTTTAATGTTGATTCTCTACCAGCATTTAAAGATACTGCCTGTTTTAGTCAGCTTTTTCACTGCTATGACTAAAAGACCCAGTCGGCACAGTTGTAGAGGAGGGAAAGTTTATTTGAGGGCTCACAGTTTCAGAAGTCTTAGTCCATAGGAATCTGGCTCCATTCTTCAGGTGAGGCAGAACATCATGGTGGAAGAGAGTAGCAGAGGAAAGCAGCTCACATGGTGATCAGAAGCAGAGAGACTCCATTCTCCAGATACAAAATATATACCCCATAGCCACACCCTCACTGAACCGCTTCCTCCAGCCACACCCCACCTGCCTCTAGTTACCACTCAGACAATTCCATCAGGGATTAATTCACTGATTAGGTTAATGCTAATACCTGATCACCTCCTCTCCAAACCTTCTTGCATTGTCTCACATGTGAGCATCTAAATCATAAAACTGCCCCTGTCTTTTAATGTGCTGTCCCTGATGTTGGGGTTTTTGGCTTGTTTTGTTTTGTTGCAGAATTGTACAAATATCGAGTGTTTGCAAATCTCCTGTGTAGTGGGACGACTAGAAGGAGGAGAGAGTGCAGTTCTCAAGGTCAGATCTCGACTATGGGCCCACACGTTCCTCCAGGTAACAATATCACAGATACATCCACATACCATTCACTGGAACCTCTTCTCAAAAGTTCAGTGAGATGTCTTTTAAAAATAAATTTTTAATTTAAAAATTTTTAGATTTTCTAATTTTAATTTTTTTTCTTGCTGTATTAGGGATTAAACCCAGGGCCTCCCACATGCTAGGAAGCCTTCTACCATTGACCTACATTCCCAGTTCTTAAAATTCTCACTTTAATTTTTAAGTTTTTATCATTTGCAAAATTTTTAATTTAGACGTTTAACATGTTTAAATTTGAAAACTTTAATTGCTTCACTAAAAACATTTGAAGGAAATTTCTGTGGAGGAGTTGAGGTCATCTTTCCCTGCAGGTAAAGATGATTTAGCCACCCTGAGGCCCTAAGACCTTCAGTAGTAATGTAGAGTCAAGCAAGTATTTTCACTTGGCTCACCCCTATCTGCCCAGTGCCAGGTACACAGTAGGTCTCCCATAAATATTTGCCAATGAAAGGATGGTGAGTTTGGCAACGCAAGTCAAGCCATGTGTCCAGAAAAATAAAAAAGAGGAAATCAATTTCGATGGGAAAAAAAGGAGAGTGTTCCAGAAAATTCCTCAGATCACGTGATCCTGCAGCACAGGCTCCAACCACAACAGCATCTCAGCAGAGATCCTGGTTTGTGGAATTTATCGTTTACTCTGTGCTTTGCCTTATCCTGACTGTGGGTTTCTCTACTGCTCTGGATAAGTCCATTAATTGTCTGCATTTTAAAAGTTTAAAAATATCTTTTATGGCAATAAAATGAAATTCAACTAAGTAATTAACTACCATATTTTAAGACCTTATTGATTAGGCAGTGTTCTTCTTTAAAACACTAAATTACAACTCCAACCAAATCTATGCATTCTTGCTCATTTTTTTAAGTACTAAAAAACTCACCTGGTTCATTGTGCCACTGAAAATTCTTTTGAGCCTACCTATAAGCATAGAATTTTATTTCTCTATATTTTCATGATTTCTACCATTTAAAATACTTCTCCCATCTCTCAATTCTTTTAATTTTGTCCCCAAAACAAATAAGAAGAAAATTAGTTACTTTTTAAAGGTCATTTGGACACCTTCATTATCATCATTATCATCATCTTTTATCGAAGGCAAAGCTTTCATCTCTATTAACATGTTGCACTGGATAATCCTGCATTGTTGAAGTCATCCATTCATTACAGGAGACTCCACAGCACTGCCTCCTAACCCACTTGTGACAACCCCAAAGTGTCTTCAGATATTGACAGTTTCCTGGGGGCAAAATCATCCCCAGGTTTGAACCACTAATCTCTCTCTCCCTTTTTTTTTTTTTTTTGGCCAAAACATTATTTATATGTTCACTTAACAAATATTTATGGAGCACCTACTGTGTGCCAGGCACTGCCTCACAGGGAAATATCAGTGAGCAAAGCAGATGTAGCACCAACCTTCACAGAGCTGTCCCCTCAGCAAAAGAGTCGGAAGTGACAAAACCATGCATAAGCCTGTTTTAGACAGAGATAAGTGCCCTGAAGCCAGTAAAACAAGGTCACAGGATTGAGTGGGAAAGGGGGCCGCCTCTATAGGGAAGGTGGGTGCAGGATCTCAGGAGCATAATGTTGTTTAGTCAAGTACAGTAATAAGCAAAACTAAACAGTTCATTGGTAAATCTTAGAGAAAACAAATGAATGAAAACACAAAATTCGCCAGAATAGTAAGTATCTCCTGAGTAGGGGCCATTCAGGGAACAACATAGAGAATGTTTCAAAGTATTGATGGTGTTTCATTAAAAAAAGTCATGTACATGTTCATCTTGGATTTTCCCTATCATCATATGTTATAAATGATGATTTGTATTTGCCCTATATTCAATTGAACAACTTTCATTCAAAGGAAAATACCAGAAGGACTGAGACAGTTTGGAATCTACTATAATAGTTCAAGGGAGGAGGAAACTAGGAGCTCTTTTACAATTTTATAGTTCTGACTGTATTAGTTACCTATTGCTGCATAAAAATAATTTCCCCCAACTTGGAAATTTAAAACAATAAGTATTCATCCTTTCACCCTGAAAGTCAGGAATTTGGCCACAGCTTAGCTGGGTGCTTCTGGTTTGGTGTATCTTCACTGAATGATACAATTGAAATGTCAGTGAGGGCTGAAGTCAATCTGAAAGATTGACTGGGGCTGGAGGACCATCCACAAGATGGTTCAAGGACATGCATAAAAAGCTAGTGATTAATGTTAGCAGAGCCAGGTCCTTGCTCCGTGGACCTCTTCAGATGGTGCTGATTGAATGCCCTCCTAACACAGTGGTTAACTTCCCCCGAGCAAGCCAGGAGAGAGCAAATCTTGAATGTCTCTTGTGACCTAGCCTTGGAAGTCACATTCTGGCATTTCCCCAATATCTTACAGTTCATGGGTATCACCCCTGTTCAGTATGGGAGGGACCCACATACAGTTGTGAAACACCAGGAGGCAGGAATCACTGGGGCCTCCTTGGAGCCTGGCTACCCCAATTACATTAACCAACTCTTTACTTTTCTGCTTTTTTTAAGGTGAAACTTATCTCAAAGCATAAGTCATAAATCCTGTTCTTTCTCTAATCAAATGAAACTAGAAACAAATGATTCTATCATAACCAATATGTCAGTGCCCTAAAAGCTGATGTAACAACCACAAACTGATTATCTTCAAGCTACAGACATTGACCCTCTCAGTCAGAAGTGTAAAACTAAGGTGTGCATAGAACGGGTTCCTTCTGCACACTGAGAGAGAGAAACCGTGCCAGGCCCCCTCCTGGCCCCTGGTGGCTGCCAGCCATATTGGCATCTGGTAGCCTACAGACACATCACACCAGTATCCTGCCCTGTCTTCATATCACTTCCTGCTCTATGTTTTTGTCATCTTCTTTCTGTCTCTTCTGGGGACATTCACTGGATTAGAGCCCTCCCTAATTACTAAATGCTCATCTCTAACCTTTCCTTAACTACATCTGTAATGATGTAGTTATATTAAGGTCATATTATGAAATTCTGGATGGCCATGACTTTAGGGGAGACATTATTCAACCCACTCCAGTCAGCAGTCCAACATCCCTACTGAAAGCTTTGCTACTCCATTTTGCCACGATATTTTAATTAATTAATATTGTAAGTATGCTTTTCTTTTTCCAGTACTGAGAATTGAACCCAGGGTCTCTGGCTTGCTAGGCAAACTATCTACCACTGAGCTATATCCCCAACTCTTTTCAAATTTTATTTTCAGACAAGGTCTCCCTTAGTTGCCCAGGCTGGCCTCGAATTTCTTCTCCTGCCTCAGCCTCTGGAGAAGCTGGGATTATAGGCGTGTGCCACCACACCCAGACAATACACTGTTTAAAATGTCACTAACCTTAAAAGTACAGGGGGAAGTGATTAGTTGGGTTTAAGGCATTTGGGGTATAACTATTTTCTTTCAGTTCATTACATACTTTTAAAAATATACTCTCAGGTACTTCATCACTAATCTTGGGCAGATTTTCTAATCAGAATAAAGTTATGGTGACTCTTTTGTATTTTTGGTAAACACTGGCAAAGTGTGTTTTTGAATTTTATTTATTTTTATTTATGTTTTTGGTATTAGGGATTCAACCCAGGATGCTTAACACATCCCCAGCCCTTTTTATATTTTATTTTGATACAGAGTCTTGCTAAGTGGCATGGGGGCCTCACTAAGTTGCTGAGGCTGGCTTTGAACATGTGCTCATTCCTGCCTCAGTCTCCAAGTCACTGGGATTACAGGCATGCAACACCACACCCAGCAGAATTATATATACACACCTTCCTCTGTGAAAACTACCCATAATCAAAGTGGTAAAAACTACATGCACACATTAGAACAAGTTCTAGGAGCCCTGACCTTGATTTCCTCTGTTTTTGCTATCTTTGGTAGATACTGGGTCAGGAGGCAAGAGCCTGGTGCTATTCCTGACTAGCTCTGTGAACTTTCATGGGGCTTTTTTTTCCCCATTTGAGATGAAGGGATTGGGCTAAAGGCTCCTTTTATTCCTAAAACTTTACTGATGTATGGGCAGCTCACATGGAACCTCTCCTAATAAGTTATTTATAATGTTTATTCTGCTTAGCTTAAGTCAGCAATAACTCGGCATGCTTTATTAATAGCCTCTTTTGTATTATGTTTACACTTAGGTTGACTCAGAACAGACTATATCTAAATGGTTCTCTAAACTTGAAGAGCAGCCAGCCAACCTTTCCAAAGAGATATGTCTGCAAATAGCAAGGTTTCTATTGAGTAATCACCACAGCGCCAGGATAGTAAATGCTTGTGTGTGAATTGTAACTTCTTCTCACAAAAATCCTGTGGGATACATGTTATTATTATTATTATTATTAGCTGCATTTTACAGATAAGCAAGCTGAGACATGGAGATTAAGTGGCCTTCTCTAGGTCATGTAACTAGTAAGAGGAGGAATCTTTGAGTTTTTGTCCTATGTATGTTACCTTGCTAAACTGCTAGAGATTTCTATGTGATAACTACATGCTATAGATTTTTACATCATAATCGCAATTCTACAGGTTGCTAAACTAACTCTTCTGTTAGACTACTGTACTGTAACAACTGTATAGATATTTTATAAATACTACGTATTAAAGCTTTTTAGCTTTTTTAAGAATACAATAAATTTCATAACAAGCCATTTCAGAATCCAGTACAAACATAATTCTTGAATTATATTGCCCAATATAATGGTAATAGCCACATGTGACTATCTAAATTTAAAGTATTTTAATTTCAATAAAATTAAATATTCACTTCCTCAATGTCACTAATCACACTTCAAGTGTTCAGGGATCTCTCCTCTTAACTCCTCTACAGAACTGTGCAAAAATATTTCTGTCCTTGAAGAGAGTTCCAATGAAATGTACTGTTTTAGAACTTTAGGGAAATATGTTTCCCTTCAAACTTATAAGGTTATTTCATATGGTCAATTATCATATCTATGAATGAAGATTTGGACATAGTTGAATACTAGTTTCCTGACTTTTCTTATATCCCCTGATAAGGTAAGAATGAGGCCTCCTTTTGTTTCATGATGGTATCATCTGCTGCTTCGAAAGGCAAAAACCTTTGTCAAAAATCCACTTTTTTACTAAGTGCAGCATTCCAGGTTTGAGTAAACACAACCACCTCCTGCTCTCCCCACTAGCCAGCAAGGACAGCAAAATGATGTGATGTTCAGACTGAGGAGCAAAATGTGTTGGCTTTACTTCAAAGCTTGGATGTAATTAGGGACTGTACAAGTAAACTTTTGGATTCAGAACTGCTTAGCAAATAAAACATTGAAATTCTGCTATATACAATGAAAAAAAAAGTGGGGAGATTACATTCTTTGAAAGTTAAATTTGGAGGGAGTCCTCCTCAAATTTATAGCTGACCCAGGAATGTGAGCTCCTCTGAGGCAGGAAAAATGTTCTATCTTTGACTGTCCCAGCAGCCCTGTAGCACCTTGTCCAGGAAGCTATACCTGGCATTGCAATGGTTGAAATACCTGTGGACAAGTTCTAGGGTTGGCTGGACCATAACGTATTGACTATTCATTCAGAAGGAAACCAATCAAGCTAATCAGGAATGAAATCATAACAAATTATCATTCTTGGTCTAATGCTGATAACCCTGAAAGCAGCCAATATTCTGGCAAAGTTAACAGCATGTCCCCAGAAAACATGAACAAGAAGTGGCTTGAAATGTCCTTCTCTAGAAATGCACTTTGCTCAGTTTGAGATACAAAATACAGATGAATACATGGATAATCCTATTGGAACCTCTCTGCACAGCTGGAAAGGTCTTCAGTGAGGAGCTTTGGGTCATGTTTGCTATGACATTTGGCTTTTCTTCCAAATCTTTGCCATCTTGTCCTGCACCCAAACCACAAGCTGGTCTGGTTACGTGGCTTTAGTAAGGACTTCTTGTAGGCAAAGAAGTGATCATTTCACTTTCTTACCTCTCTCCAATGAAACACTTCTGGCTGAGATGATAAGGTTCTCAAATTGAGGAGAAAACCATAGCAAGGTTTTAACAATGTCAAAAAGTAGGCTTCCTCTTCACTCTGAGCCACATCCTCATTTGATTCTTTTGGTCCTAAGAGGCAGACAATCCAGGATACCAAGTGACAGAAACAAGTCCAAAGGGTCATTATTGTCTTCTTATTCCCTGTCCAAGATGATGAACAGCACTATTAGGTGCTCTCAGCACGGTTTCCAGCCCTCAGCCAAAGGTCAGGTAGCTTCAGAAGTCTGAGCATTGCAAGACCCTCCCCACACATTTGTCATAATTGATTTAGACTCAACCAGGGGAGAAGGTTTTGAAAATTGTCTCCTTCAACCCACATCTATGCCCCTTAGACATAACCAAAGGACATATTCAAATAGCTGAGGCATTTTGCTCTCTTTTATTTCTTTTGCTGATACAGAAACTGAGAACCCTCCTGGATATCCAGTAATAACCTGTTACCTTGTTTGATGCAGTTTCTATCATCAAAGCCAAACATAAATCCTTTCTCATTATAAGGAAATGAGAAGCAAGTTGCTTGCTATTCTGTAATTGAAAAATGCAGAAGCAAGCATGCACTCCAAAGAAGCTTTGCAAAATATTCTACATCTCAGAATATTACATATAAATCTTTGTGTCACTTAACATTTAATCTGTTCATTCTCTTGCCTTATAAAGGAAAGTTTAAACACAAAACTTTATGTTAAAATGTCAGATGGTTTCTTGAAGGGTCTTTCATAAAATTTGGAACTTTAAATGAGATAATAGAGAGAAAGCATAAAAAAGATAAGTTTAAAAAAACTATTTTCACCATCTAATAATTCCAAGAATGAAATTATTAGTGTCCCAATTATGAATTGTCATGTTAGATTTTTATTGTTTAATTATCTTTGGTATACATTTTTTAACACTAGTTTCTTCAAAGACTGAACAACAAAAATTATGTCATTTCAGAGGTATCGAAATAACATAAATTTGAAAATTATAATTAGCCTATTCAAGTCATATTCTTCTTTTCATAAATAATACGGGCTTCCCTGGGTTGCCCATTTTCCTAATGACACAACTTTTCAATCAAATAACCAGAACCACTCTACCACTTGTATTCCCTCCATTTGCTTCAGATTTCTCTGCCTTTTGCTGTTGCTTCTTATCTAAGGGTTGGAAGAGAGGTAGATTAGGGAACCCCAAGCCCATGCAATCTAAAGGTAACTACGCACTTCTCCTATGACTTTGAGCATGACATCATACTGAAATGAGGGAGAATGCTTTTTCCATGAAAGAGTTATCATTACAACCCTACAATTGAGGGACAAAGTAAGTATTTCAGTCTACATGTTTCCATTCTATGTGTGACATTCTATTCCAGAGGTCAGCGGAGTACAAACTGCATCTTCATTTTCCTATTAAATAAGACCCTGTGTTTCTTATTGAAGAAGTCCCTGGTAATAGAGAGACTGGCTAAACAGTAAGTTGTTAGCACAAGGAGTCAAACCAAATAACCTGCATCAACATTCTGAAGTCTTTCCAGGGAAAAGGGTCACTTCCTGGGATACCAGAAAAACTGGCATGAGTCACCATGTGTCTAACCGCACTAGTAGCCCAAATTTCTATACTTTCACAGTTTCTGCTTATTTCAGTATTTCAGTCTTGGAAGCCTAATACCAGAGAGGAATGCATTACTGCAAACTCTCTCTCTATTTGTATATGTTTATGTGTGTGTATGTATATGTATACACAGACACATAATATATTGAGGATTTTAATAGTTTTATCACAAAATCCAAAAGGAGATAAATATTTTCTTCCTCCCTAATCCAGGCTAGAAAGTCTACAATTCATGGTCGATGCAACTTGATGCATTATATTTATTTGTTCTGTCCCTTTGTAAACATGCAAATGGGTCTGAAAAAATGTTTTTATTTTAGCTAATCCTAAATGAACCCCTTGTCCTGTGATTGTTGCTTAAAATGGAAATTTCCTTTATAATTTAAAGTTTCTCCAGCAATTTCTTAGGTTTTGTCACCTCACAAAGCTTGGCTTCTGGGAAATGTTGAGTATTTAAACATGGGCTCATAAAATGGAAATGTGTTTTTAAAATAATTGTGGAGAGGGCTGGGGATGTGGCTCAAGCGGTAGCGCGCTCGCCTGGCATGCGTGCGGCCCGGGTTCGATCCTCAGCACCACATACCAACAAAGATGTTGTGTCTGCCGAGAAGTAAAAAAATAAATAAATATTAAAATTCTCTCTCTCTCTCTCTCTCTCTCTCTCTCTCTCTCTCTCTCTCTCTCTCTCTCTCTCTCCCCCTCTCTCACTCTCTCTCTTTAAAAAAAAAAATTGTGGAGAAGGAATTAAGCAGTTCAAAGGCAGGAAAGGGAGAGGTTTTGACCTTGACAGACATACTTAGGTACTTAACCACCTCAGAAGCCTCATCTCCTCTCCATTTGTTGCCAATAATTTTTATTTGTACCATTATTGTAAGCAAACCATTGTGCGAAAGTACATAATAGAGACAGCCAGTGGGCTTAAAAACCACAGTTTAAATAATGCAGTAATGACAGAGAAGGCAGGCATTTTTCTGGGAATTAATAGCTATCTGGGGTAAAAAGAAGGCCCCAGATATTGTCAAGGAATATTAAACAACCTGTTTTTCAGTCTTCAATCAACTCTAATATGGCAATGATTGCTATTATATGAGTAATTGCTGGATAGGAGATTACTTTTAATGTGAGAATATTATACTTGTTTTGTGAAAAGCACAATTGAAAGCATTCAGTTTTAAACAGGGAATCATTATTGTGACACTGCCCATAATTATTTCTTACAAATTAAATTCCCACCCATGCCACACCTTGGATCTATGATGCAGAACTAAGATCTTTGACATCAACCCAGCTGATCATGGTCTAATAAAACACATTTCCCATTCCTTGGCACTCCAGGGAATTTTTTTTTTTAAAGACAAAGATTCCTTTTTATTTGCCATAAAGGATAGAAGAAATTTTGCTTTTGGAGAATTTAAAACAAAGAACAGGCCGATGTAAGAGTTTCAGTCTTTATAGTTTCTTTGCCTACCTCCTAACTGACTCAGGCCCTAGGCTGTGTTGGTTTGCATGAGTGAATCGATAATGAAGGTAAGACCTCATTGTGAATTGAAGCCCTCAATATATATCACGACCTTCTCTTAAGACTTCCCAAACTTCCTAATTCAGTTAATGGAAAGTTGCACACCCAATTCAATAATTGAAAACATTAAGCCTTTTATAAGGTGCTCTCAAATGACTGGTACATGGGGTAGGATCATCAAACAGCCAAATCATTAGATGTCTTAAGTCATCCTCTATTCAGGTGGTCAATCAACCAATATCAATTAAGCCCTAGTGCAGAGTTCTAGGTCCCATGGAAGATTTGTACCATCTAGTTGGAGATAAAAGTATACCTAGGCATCATTTAACATTATTTTATGAAAAAGATAATAGAGATGCACTCAGAGAGATGTCTCAGGAGGCAATTTCATCATTGTGTAAACATAGTGTACTTAAATGAAGGCCACTATGATGCCACTTGGCAATATAATCTTATGGGACCACCATCATATACATGGTCCATTGATGACCAAAAACATCTAGATTTCAACCCTCATCTTTTATGTTATAAGAAGCTTTCATATTTTATTCTTTCATAAATGCAGAAAATCAAGTAAGAGCAAATCTTTTTAGCTAAAATTGATGCAAAGATG
Source organism: Spermophilus citellus (assembly GCF_964194105.1). Lineage (NCBI taxonomy): Eukaryota > Metazoa > Chordata > Mammalia > Rodentia > Sciuridae > Spermophilus > Spermophilus citellus. The sequence goes on along the minus strand of NC_138187.1, from coordinate 72,917,263 downwards.
GAAGGGTCTTGCACAGTTTGTTTGCCAAAGATACGACTTCAAGTGAAGGAATATGATTTTCTACCAATCTTTTAAAGTGAACTTGGAAATGAACGAAAGCTTCTTTGTTCAGGGTTTGGGAGCATGGACATGCACTTGAGTATTCAACTAAAATCTTCACATACACAGAATGCCCAGGCTAAAATTTCCCCTGGGTCTATCAGTGAAGATGGTAAGGAATTAGATTGAAATTGCCAAGTACACAGAAGATTTTATGAGCAAAGATTTCCAAACTTTATTTTTTAAAATTCTCAAAGATAGAAATAAAAATCCAACTTTCAGTTAAAATGGAAATATCAGCAGAAAAGAGAACAGCAGAAGAATGAAACCTTCAAAAGAATTTTTTTCCAAATGAATAGAGCTATTTACCCTGAAGGGCTCGAAAGAAAAAAGGCCAGATATATAGTAATTTTAAGTATGTAAAATTTGTATCCTGTGACTTGTCCTTATCATATGCGGAAAATAGGATTTACCAAAGAAAAAGAAAATTCAGCCATAGGAAAAAAATAAGCTTCATAAAAATATATGAGCAAAATTATTACAATCCAGATTACTGAATTGGCCTCCAGAGACCCAGCACTGAATCTTAGATAGTGATGTGCTAGTAACTGTTTAATAAACTGAACTGCTCTTTGGGAGGGGAGAAAAAAAGCTCTGAGGTATAACTTGTGTTGATTTCCATGGTGTAAATGCTTTCATCATGGCTGTTTTCAGGCTACCAACACAATGTCAGTGAATACAGAGGTGGGAAGAAATGCTCAGTAGCACACTATTATAAATATGATATTTATTTAGTCATACATGGCATTGGGAGCATAGATAATAGGAAAATGTAATTAAAATGATTAGGTATTGAGTTTTGAGTATTCATTACCTTCCAAGAAATACAATGGACTTACATTTACCTTGAAGGTTTAATAATGCCTTTGTTTAACAACTGAGCACCAAAATTTTTGAAATTTTAACAATTGGCTGTCAAGAGCCTTTATGAGGCCAGCTCTAGCACAGCATTGGGTTTAGTCACTGTTTCAAGTGGAGGAGAGTCACAGAAGCATAAGTTCTCAAAGCAACTTTCCTAAGTTATTCCCAAATATTTTCCCTTTGACTTTAATCAATAGTTAACATGATTGTTTCCTTTGCTGTGAAGAAAATTTTTAGTTTGATACCATCCTGTTTATTGATTCTTGATGTTATTTCTTGCTGGGAAATTCAGTTCCTAAATTGACATGATAGAAAGTTGGGCCTGTATTTTCTTCTAGTAGACTCAGGGTCTCTGGTCTAATGCCTGGGTTCTTGATCCACTTTGAGTTGAGTTTTGTGCCGGGTGAGAGATAAATTTCATTCTACTATCTATGGATTTCCAGTTTTCCCAGCACCATTTGTTAAAGAGGCTGTCTTTTCTCCAATGTACGTTAATACCACCTTTGTCTAGTATTTATGTGGATTTGTCTCTGTCTTCTATTCTGTTACATTGGCCTTCATGTCTGTTTTGGAGACCATAGCATGCCATTTTTCTTATTATAGCTCTGTAGTATAATTTGAGGTCTGATATTGTGATGTCTCCTTCACTTTTTTTGTGGGGGAGAGGTACTGGGGATTGAACTCAGGGGTACTAGACCACTGAGCCACATCCCCACTCCTATTTTGTATTTTATTCAGAGACAGGGTCTCATTGAGTTGCTAAGTGCCTCACCATTGCTGAGGCTGGCTTTGAGCTCATGATTCTCCTGTCTCAACTTCCCAAGCTGCTGGAATAATAGGTGTGCACACCTCGCCCAGCTTCCTTCACTTTTCTCACTAAGGATTGCTTTGGCCTTTTGTTTTCCAAATGAATTTCATGGCTGCTTTTTCTTTTTCTTTTTTTTTTTTTAACATTTAAAAAAAGCGATTTTATTTTTTTGATTTTTTGTTGATTTTTTAAAAAAAATAAATGACAGCAGAATGCATTACAATTCTTACTACACTTATACAACACAATTTTTCATATCTCTGGTTGTATATAAAGTGTGTTGACACCAATTCGTGTCTTCATACATGTACTTTGGATAATGATATCTATCACTTTCCACCATTCTTGCCAATCCCCTGCCCCCTCACTTTCCCTCCCACCCCTCTGCCCTATCTAGAATTCATCTATTCCTCCCATGCTCCTCCTCCCTACTATGAATCAGCTTTCTTATATCAGAGAAAACATTCGGCATTTGTTTTGGGGGGATTGGCTAACTTCACTTAGCATCACCTTCTCCAGCACCATCCATTTACCTGCAAATGCCATGATTTTGTTCTCTTTTATTGCTGAGTAAAATTCCATTGTATATATATATATATATATGCCACATTTTGGCGAAAATGTGGGGGAAAAGGTACACTCATACACTGCTGGTGGGACTGCAAATTGGTGCAGCCAATATGGAAAGCAGTATGGAGATTCTTTGGAAATCTGGGAATGGAACCACCATTTGACCCAGCTATCCCTCTCCTCGGTCTATACCCAAAAGACTTAAAAACAGCATACTACAGGGACAAAACCACATCAATGTTTATAGCAACACAATTCACAATAGCTAAACTGTGGAGCCAACCCAGATGCCCTTCTGTGGATGAATGGATAAAAGAAAAAAAAAACATGGCTGCTTTTTCTATTTCTATGAGGAACATCATTGGAATTTTAATAGGAATTGCATTAAAACTGTATAGTACTTTTGGTAGTATGGCCATTTTGACTATATTAATTCTGTTTATCCAAGAACATGGGAGATATTTACATCTTCTAAGGTCTTCTTTAATTTCTTTCTTTAGTGTTCTGTAGTTTTCATTGTAGAGGTCTTGACTGTATAACTTTTGCTAGTAAACAGATGGATCTGGAGACTATCATGCTAAGTGAAATAAGCCAATCTCCAAAACCAAAGGCCAAATGTTCTTTCTGATATGCAGATGCTAGCATACAATAAGGGGAGATAGGGCTGGGAAGAATAAAAGTTCAGCAGATTAGACAAAGGGGAATAAATGGAAGGAAGGCAGGGATGGGATTAGGAAAGACAGTGGAATTATTCAGAAATAACTTTCCTGTGTTCATTTATGAATGCACTACCAGTGAAACTCCACATCATGTACAACCACAAGAAGGGGATCCTAATTAAATAAGTTATATTTTAAGTATGTATTAGATGTCAAATTGACTCTACTGTCATGTATATCTAAAAAGAACAAATAAGAATGAATAAATATTAAAAATAAATAAAATTTAATATAAGAGCCAATTAAGCAAAGAGAACTTTTGGGAACAATCTATCAGAAACATTGTATGCTTGTAGGTCAGTGGTTCTTAACTGGCAATTTTGCTCCTGGGGGGACATTTGGGAATAACTAGAGGCATTTCTGATTTTCACACTGGGGCATCTGGTGGCAAGACATGCATTGAAGCTGAGAAACCTGAGCCACAATCCCAGCCCAAATGCCTGGGTTCTTGATCCACTTTGAGTTGAGTTTTGTGCAGGATGAGAGTTAAATTTCATTTTACTACCTATGGATTTCCAGTTTTCCCCGCACCATTTGTTGAAGAGGCTATCTTCTATCCAACATATGTTAATAGCACCTTCGTCTAGTATGAGATAAGTGTATTTATATGGATTTGTCTCTGTCTTCTATTCTGTTCCATTGGTCTTCATGTCTGTATTGGAGCCCATAGTATGCCATTTTTGTTATTATAGCTCTGTAGTATAATTTGAGGTCTGGCACTGCGATGTCTCCTTTACTTTTGGGTCTTCAGTACAAAGTGACATGTGATACATTTCTTATGAACTAAGTACACAATATTTTCCTCTGTCAGATAACAAGGATTTTGTAACTCATTGTGTCTGCCCTTTATACTTCACTCGCAGTAACTATATTAATCCTTGTGCATTTTTTAGGACCCTTATTTTCTGCTTCATATTAATCATATATACAAGTCTTTAATTAAAAAGGTAAATTATCCTTAGAAATAGGAAGGGCGTGAATGGTTCATTGGGTGTTTGGATGGATGAATGGATGGACGGATGTTTGAATGGAGTTTTGTTTTTTTTTTTTTTTCCTACTTCTGGTTCTACAAGTAGTGCTTTCTTTATTTTTTCTTTTTCTCTCTTTCTTCTTTTTTTTTTGCCATATTTATTTCATGTCTCTTAAGCATGAAAACATCACAAAGATGGCTGAGTTGTGCATGCTTTGATATATGAATGGATGGATGGGTGAATGGAAGGAAGAAAAAGGAAAAACAGTAAAAGAAACACTGAAAACAATTAAGTGGCTACCAATAGGACTTTTAAATGCTTTATAGGAAATACACTTAAATAAATATTTTTACTTTCAGAGAAAAAATGATCCCTATGCTCTTGCATCCCTGGTGTCCTTTGAAGTTAAGAAGATGCCTTATAAAGATCAGCCAGCTAAACTCCCAGAAGGAAGCATAGCAGTGAGTATCTTTCAAAAATACACAGGCACAAATTACATCATTAAAGTCATTTTTAATCACTGTTTAGGATGTGCTTGATTTAAATGTTTACATTGAATTGAGAAAAGTTTCCCATTTTTACTTCACCATTTTTTATTTCAGTCTAGAAATTTTCTAGTGCCTTTTGATCCGGTTTTTAAACTTCCAATATAAATTTCTACCTAAAAAATTGCAGTGTATTACTAATAGTATTCATTATCTATTAATCAAGCCATTTTGTTTCAGAGAAATTCAGATAGCAATGATCATCATAATGAAATTGTACTTAGTCTTTAGTTGTAATGGCAGCAAGGTGAGTCTCCTTGGTGAGAGAAGAAACCCTTTCTTAGGGCAAGTTAGCCATGGACTGGCTACATGGCTTTAAGAGTCACTACTTCCTCTCTGTGCAAAGAACCATGATTCTGACCTGGAAAGGAAAAAAAAAAAAAAAAAAAAAAGAGCACACAATGAGCTTCAGTTGAATGAAATTTCCTTTTTTTAAAATAGGGCTTATTAAACATCACTGACACCCAAAGTCTGTCACAGAACAACTTCTGACATCCTCAGAAATGTGGCAAGGGCTATACAGAGGGATGAAGGTGTGGGTGATAGGGGACCAGCAGGCACCATTACCAAAACTGTGACATTCAAGTTGTGAAGTTAGTCAGAAACCTCTGAAAAACAGACTGCTCTGAAATACAATATTAAGATTTCAGCTTTCATCTCTTGATCATTTCATGGGTACTTACAACCCCCAGATTGAACTCTCTGTTATACAAGGTGTGGTTGGCAGTCTGGAGCCTTGGCATCACCTGGGAGATGATTAGAAATACAGGAACTGGCCTCACTCCAGACCAGCTGAGTCCCAATCTACATTTTATCAGAATCATCAGTGGATCCATAAACACACTCCAGTTTGAGAAGCACTATGTTAGATGGTGTATAAGTTGGTCCTATTGATATTTCTTTCTACCTGGGTCTTTATTTATTACTTAATTGTAATAGTTAATCTTTATCACCTAATCTACTTTTAGCAATTTAAATTAAACTGATCCATTGGTCAATGATCCAACTTTGACCAATGGGTTAATGAAACAAAATCATCACTCCTGCAGCTTTAAAAATACATAAATATAAATATATATGTGCTAAGATTTCATCCCACATATCTGGACTAGGTAGACCTGAGGTGGGGTCCTGGTGCTGTGCTTTAAAAGCCTTACAAGTAAAATTGATCAAATTGTGTTCTATGCTTGTATGAATACTTCACAATGAATCCCACTGTTGTGTGTAATTAATATACACCAATAAAAGAATTATTAAAAGCCTTACAAGTGCAAATTGTGTAGTGGAACCAGAGTTAAGAACTTAAGCACAAGCAGGTCAGATCACCTAGAAGAAAGCCTAAGGCTTGCAAGATAGAGCCACTCAGATTTGATCCTGGCTCTGCTTTGCTCCACTTAGGAAACCTTCGGGAAGTCACTTAACTTCCCTAAGGCTGTTAACCTCATCCACATGTTGGCATTATGAAGGCAATTTTTTAAATTATGTACATAAAGCTCTAATATTGTACGTGGAACGGGTAAATCTCAAGTCTCAATGAATGCTTCTAACATTCCTCAATGTCTTACTTTCTCAGTCAGCCCACATTAATGATAATCAAGATTTGCACAAAGTATTTTGAAGCCAGCATGGCCACATCTTTCTTTGTTTACATCACCTCTCTTTTTCTCATGACATATCTGCTAAAGCTTAGATTTATGTTCCACCCAGAAAACAGAGGCTTTGGGCTTTTAATATAGAATGTTCATCCAAAGAGGTTCAAAGGCTTATCGCTTGAAGGGAGATAAATCCAATCCCTTTTGTTTTCTCTGAGCACGTGTTCCATAACAGAAACACATGTTACAGTTGATTCCATCAACAGAATAGCATCTTTCTGTGCTGGCCACAGGTGATGGCCTGCTGTTCTCAACTCATCTCAAAAGATCCATGAAATGATCAAATGCATGCTTCCTCCAACCCGTCTCTGGTTACAATATTGTGAAGAAATAAAAGACTTATTATCTTATATAGATGATTTACCACACCATTTAGGTAAAGGTTATTGAAAAAACATTTAAGAATGGAAGAGCTTTCAAGTCTCCCAATATCAATCTGGAGATTTTGCCAGTACAGAGTTAGCTGTGCAATACAGGCAAATAGTTTTTCCATGGATTGAGTTGAGAGAAGAACTCTGGTTGGGGCTGGCAGACAATTTTTGCATCAACATCTTTTCAAAGATCTTGTTGTTCTCTCAAAAAAAGACCAGCAGAAGAGAATTGCTGTAAGGTAGTAAAATCCATTGGAATGGGTAGTTTTAGAATCGTCAGAGTTCCAATCAGCCACTGGGAAAAGACTTTGTAATGAGACTAAATAATTTGTTCTCATTTTCCCAGATATTTGTGCAGTATAGTTAGTTTGTACATCTTTCCAACATGGTCCTAATTCAGCCATTTCTTGAGCCTATGTAAGCTTTACATATAGAAGAAACTAGCAATTTTCATCTTCTATTTGTATAATATCTGTGTTTATAACAAATGATGCCTTCATGCAGTGTGACATGTGCCCTGTTCACAGGTGAGGCAAAGGTTGTAGAAGTCAAAGGGAATGAGAGAACACTGAATCATTATAGCACAGCAGAATAAAGATTACTATACTTTTTTACTGAACATTATTACTAAACACTATTTTGGTTTACCAATTGTTATGGTTTGACTATGAGGTGTCCCCCAAAAGCTCTGTGTTAATGCATGAATGTTCAGAAGTGAGGTGATTAGATTATAAAAGCAGTAGCCTAATCAGTTCACCCTAGTTTGAATGGACAAATTGGGCAGTTAACTGTGGGCAGGAGGGGTGTAGCTAGAGAAAATGGGTCACTCGGGGTGTGCCCTGGAAGCTTTTATCCTTCCTATGGTTCCTTTGTGCCTCTCTCTTCTTTCTGTCTGCCATGAGTGGAGTAATTTCCCTCTACCATGCCCTTCTGCCATGATGTTTTGCCTAGCCTTAGGCTTGCAGCAATATAGTTGGCCCACCAAGGACCAAACCTGGAAACCACGAGCCAAAATAAATTTTCCCTCCTCGAAGTTGTTCCTATCAGGTATGTTGGTCAAAGAGATTCAAGTCCAACAAAGACCCCAGTGAACCTTGACATTTGCATGCCATGTCACTAATGCCCAATTCTGTAATTTACATCTGGAAAAAGTATTTGTAGTGTAATTCCAAAGGGACTCATTATCAAATATTTTGTGAAAAAACCTTATTTCAAAATTCATATGTAAACTTCAGATCCATTTGATTTTAAGAATTGTTAGCAAAATTTCAACACCTGACAGTAGAATCCTAATATTAAATAATTGGTGTATAGACTTACTGCAGTGACTACTTACCTTGTAGGAGCAATCTAAATGCTGAAAATGAGGTCAGATCCACTTGGTGTTATTATTTTGTTCTAAATGGCACTGTAGGTAGGGTGGCTTGGTACATTTATTTAAAACATTCTTCTGACCCCACCAAAGTATGTTTATACAAGATTTTATGATACATAAATACAGATGTCAACATTAATTACATTTGCAAATACAAGGAGTTTTTTTCTTCTAACTTGGTATTTTTTGTAAAAATATACAAAAACATATCATAAATGTCTATGATAAAATGTAGACATTAAAAATTTATTTGTGGTCTTTCAACCATAATTAAAAAAACAAGATTTATGACATGATGAAGGTAAGATTAAATTTTTCCTATCTAAGATCACTTTAAGAAAATCCAAACCACTTATAATTTATGGATTCTACTTCCTAAACTTGCAGATAATAAGTGAATTGTTAAAATTGTATGCTGTACTTTAAGTAACTATAAGTGGTCCAGTGTGGAAACTGCCAGTCATAGGTGGATATGTGGCCAGTGGGACTGAAGAACTGAACTTGTAGCTTGATTTCATTTATACTCATTTAGATGTAAAATGAAAAACTTAAGCAAAATTAACTACTTCTTCCATTAAACATTGCTTCTTTTTTTTTAGGATTATATTTCCCTTTAACCATTGAAAATTTAGCCATTGTTATGTGTTACTGGTGTATAGTGCACACTGGATTCAGAGACATTTAAAGAAATAAAAATAGAGTGTTAGATATCTTTTAAAATGTTTCTACCAATTACATATTTAAATGATAATAAGTTTATTGAAAATAGATAATAGTTAATACTTAGGGTTAAAATATATTAAAGTTAATGTCCCCTATTTGTTTTCACCCTTGTGTGGCTACTAGAAAATTGTAAATTATACATATGGCTCATTAGGAGGAAGCTATAGCCAAAAATAATACAGAGCTTCAGAGAACACAGAGCGTTTAATAAATAATGTTTCAAACCAATGAAAGAGTCTTACTGTAAATTGTTGCTTAGTCATTAGAAGCCCTAAAAATCTTCTGTTTATTATCTGGTGGATCCTTCAATCCAAGATTCTTGTGGGCTTGTCAAGATGAGCTGTGAGACAAATATAAATATTAGAAATAACAAAGTTTTGGTATTTGTCAACATTTTACTTCCTGGCTCAAGCTTCCCCCAAATTAGCCTGAAATTCCATAGTCCTGGCACATATTTAAATAAACCTTGGTCCTATAAAAGTGATTGATTCAACTCTTTTCTTTTAAGCTGACTGGCAGTTTAAGTCTCTAGTTTATTGACACAGTATTGAGTTTCAGGAAAAGCTATGTTTTGCTGGTTTCCACATGCAGGTGAAATACCCCCTTGCCATTGGCAGATTTACAAACGTGAATGTCATGGAACTCCCTAGTCATTGTCCTTCCAGAAGGATCTCTCTTTCCAAGATGTGTGTGTATGTGACTTTTGTAATTATGCATTACATTTAGCTCTTCCCAAGGACAGAGCCTCCACATTGCAAGTCTGCAGAACTGCTCTGGGTCACTATTGTTGATTTTCTGGATTTGCACTGCCCTTGGTGTAGTGACTTTATGAATATGCACCAAAAAGCCAAGAAAGGGCTGGGGCTGTAGCTCAGTGGCAGAGCAGAGTGCTTGCCTGCCTATCAAATGTGAGGCACTGGGTTTGCTCTTAGTACTATATAAAAATAAGCAAATAAAATAAAGGCATTTGGTCCATCTACAACTACAAAAAAAAAAAAAAAAGCCTAGAGAAAATTTAGGCAGACACCAAGGTGAAGGAGGTCTCTACAGTTGCAGCCACCTATAGACTGTGATTGGGCCATCTCAGTGCCATATGGCTGTCATTTAGGCAGAGAGTGAGGAGGAAGAATGCTGGCACAGAGAGACCCCCCAAGCTTGTCTTTTAATACTGTGTGTCCCATTCCCCTGATGAACTGCACAGGAATACATGTAGGCAATGTATAGACACGCTTCATCCTAATACTTGAGAGAACTCAGAGAAAAGGTATGAAGCGGTACTTTTTAAATGAACTTAATGTTACTGGAAGCAGACTGGCAACTATTTTGATAATGAGAATTTCAGATTTTGGAACTGAAAGGGAATTTCAAAATTTTGGATCATGACATAGTGATCATTTCCTTACAGACTGTTTTAAGGCCCTGCTGTCCAAATTTTGGGAAGTAAAAGTAAGCAAAAAGCCAGCAAGTTTTATAACTATCCCCATAAAGTAGTACCCTGCTTCAAGGGACTCTATTAAACATATCTTGATCTATTTCATGTTTTATTTGTACATTTTCATCACTATTGCAAAATAACCCTTCAAATGTCTTTATTAGCTCTTTGTAAGTGAACTTCCCTGCCTCTTTCTATAGATAGACCAGTTTTATAGACAATGCATCAAAGCCTGCTCTAGCCAAGTAGCAGAGGCACCTTGCATGCCATAACATTTCCTACTATTAGGTGAACAATGTGAAGAGTCTATGCCCCTTATTTCATCTCCTTCAAAATTTCCTTAACTTACAAAGATAGGATTGCTTCCGAAGTTTACCATGAAATAGTAGGAGATAACTTAAGATATTAATTAGGTGAATCAGGAAACTAAAGATTCTGAAGCATCTGTTGCTTTTCTTACCATGAATTTCCCTGTTAACAAATCTGGCTCTTAACAATTTCCCTGTTAGCAAACTTGGCAAGCTCCAACACAGGCAAAAAACAACAACAATGAATTTTTTTTTTTTTCTTGGTGGACTAGAGCTTAGGGAGAAAAAACTTTTATTTTAAAAAATTACCAGAATTGTCCTTGGCTCCAGATTTCTCTCTCCTGGGTCATTGTAACAGGACTCTGAGCAGATGATCGCTACTGTTCCTTTCTTTTCCAAAATTCTGAAATTCTCATTACCAAAACTGTGTCAGTTTGCTTCCAGTAAAATTATGTTGAAATACTACTCCATGTCCTTTTCCAGAATACTGAAAATGTTAGGATTGGGCAGTGATTTCATGTGTATCATCAGATGTAACTAACCAAGGCAAAGAAACATAAAGAGAAATCATCTAGGTTCTGACATGCTCATGTAGTCACATATACACAAAGGATCATCTTAGAATAAATTACCGGAGCTGTAGAATCCAAGTGGCATTGCAACCATTTGGGGTCCTTAAAATGCTTTTTTCCAATATGCGAACCATGTGTCTCATCCTTGAACAGTGGCAAGCAGCAGTTATGATGCCATCATTGGGACAGAATGTCACCCTTTCTTATTGATGAAATGGGGAAAATGCTAACAAGGAACATTAATAGGCAAAGGGAGAAAGTGTAGTGGTAAGTAGATTAAGGCCAGCCTTTTTCTTATTTAGAAGGTCTGTCAAGTCTCTGGCACTGCTGTCAATGTTGAGTGACTACTGATCTCCCTATTCTGTGGATTCCATTGTTTAATCTGGATAAAAATGATACCCAGGGCTGTAGATCCCAGGACTATAGAATCAGTGAATTTGGGCATCACCATATCTGCATATAGGGGAAGTGAACTGAAAGGGGATGAGCAATTTAAAAACCAGGACAAGCTGAGAAGACCATCAGCAAGGTGCCCACATCTAGTTAAGAAGGCAGAACAGAAGAGGGAGCATGGTTAGGGCCCAATACTTGGGTTCAGGCTATGAAAATATCCAGACATTTCCTGCCAGGGCAAGTTCCATAGCCACCAACCTTAGTCATGATTGTATCCTCTCCTGATGAGTGGGTTGTAGAATTGTGGTCTAGAGTTCTTGGGCATGTTTCAGGATGTTTGGAATCATGATTCTTTCAAACAGCATACTTAAAACTAGGAACACACAGACCATTAGTGAAAGCCATGCTTACTCTCTGTTAAAACCTGGCATGCCTATATTGGTGAGTAACATTTGAGTCCAATAATTTTTATTTTCTTTCCCAAAAGGTTTTAGTAGCATGGCCATGTCTCTCCTTGCTTTTTCTGGGGGCAGGGAGCAGTCTGCAGCTTCCTTGCACAGATTCCCAGCACACAAGCAATAGAAGTGCTTCTTCCGTCCACTCCGGGAGGCAAGGATGGGTCATAGGGTGTGGAGCATGCCATCCAGCTAGAAAGGTCTCATTTTCCTCCAAGCTCCTTCACAACAGTGGGGAATGAAATGGGATCCAATATCCAGATGCTTATTTTAATTTTGCACCCAAAATTGGATTTAGCATTGAAGGGGGCTCCAACACATCAAGACGACATTTACTTTGTTCACTGCCACATCAACCTAGATAACATCAGAGATTCTCCAAAGGACAATGGTATTTACTTGAGAATAGAACAGCAGTGCAATGGAAATGTGCAAGCTGTAGTAAACAGTAAGCGTATTTAAAGAGGTTGCAGCAAGGCAAAATGTTTAAAGGCAAAAACTGGGAGGATTATATAAAATAGGGTGAAATAATAATCCTGAACCACAGAGTCTTTAAATAAGCTAGAAGAAAACAATTTTACAAAGCTGTTTGGCCGGCAAGTATCTGTGCAATTTTAGACTGGCATCCCCTTTGTTACTAAATAAATTAAGCTGAAAAGGGGGTCAGCAGGTGTTCAAATCTAGTTAGAAATCATCAAGAAGGTTAGAATTCATCTAATCTAATCTGATCATTTTACAGATGATACAATTGAGTCCCAGAAGAACTAAGCAATTTCCACCACTAACAATTGCCAGTCGTGGGACTCTTTAGATTCTATGCTCTATCAGTGAAGGTCTCGAGACCCCAGTATTTGAAACCCAATTTAAAGTTCTTTCTTTCCACCTTGTTGGTTCCTGGTCTGCAGCAACACACGACTAAATTAGTCAGGGTCACTCCAAGTGAATTGGGCTAGCTAATAAATAATAACAGGCACAGAAAGTAACTTTTCCTTGGGGTTCAGAGATAGCTCCTCTGCCCCAGTTCCCACTAGGGAAGTGGGAGGGGCAGATGAAGCATGTCTGAAACCATCCTATTTATTGAGGGGAGCTCTTCATACAACATCCCACCCAAAAAAAACTAAGGGGTAGTATTACAAAGGAACAAGAAGGCAGCCCACTCCATTGGGTAACACCCACTCCCAAAGTCTCACTCCCCTGCTGAGTGGAGATGGGGATCCACCTGCTTCCACACAGGGAAGCCAGTCTCCACATTTCCATCCCTCAAAGCTAGGGGGCGCTCAGCTACTATATGGCAGCTCCCAACACTGGTCCACTTCTCCCTGTCCGCGTCCACGCCCCCTCTCCCCCCACCCCTTGCCCGTGACAAGTCAATCAGTCATGAAGCATCTATCATTAAGACTTTCACCCCATATGCCCAGACCTGGACATATGCTTGTTTTTTCAAGTCCGTGTTCAAATGCTTAATCTCACAAATCTCTCCTTAAAACGATTTCAGTTATTATATGGATCTGTTCAGAACTATCCTCAGTGTTATACAAGCAATTGCGGCCTTATTTCACCAAAGCATTTTTTCAAAGTTCAAAGCTTATTTGCTTTATTTTCATTTCAGATTAAGACCTCAGTTATTTGGGCAACCCCAAATGTATCCTTCTCCATCCCACTGTGGGTCATAATACTAGCAATACTTCTTGGATTGTTGGTTCTGGCCATTTTAACCTTAGCTTTATGGAAGGTAAGTTGATTTCCTTTATTTTTACTTTTGAACTGCAGAAGTCACTCTGCAGATATTGATAGAAAGATATTATTAGGGATTTTAAAAGGTAATGCTAAAGGCATCATTTAGAGGTTTTGAAAGATATAAAGGATATAAAGGGAAAATTGTGTTTTATTTGCTTTAACATATTGATTTGTTTGTGTGGCTCATATTTAAGAAAAAAGGGGGTATTTGTTGTTGGTTTTATCTTGAGATTTCTTGTGAATAAAAATATAGAAACTTAGGCTTTATTAACTAGGTAGGACCTGTGATCTTCTGTCCAATATTCTTGGAGTGATAATGTTATTATGAAATTTCATTGACCAAGATCTTAAGCTTCTTATTGACATTGTACTATCAGTAATCCTTTGAGGGTTTTTTTTTTTCTAAGCAATGCACTGATGCAATTAAAATGTCCGTTCTAATTTTTTAATTTTGATTAATTAAGCCAAATGGATCATGCATATCATAAGGTGCTTGAACTTATTTTTTAATCTTGCCAAGTAATTTGTCTTTATTGGGATCCATAACTTATTCTGTAATGTGTTATACTGAGGTTTATTCTAAAAGTCTGCAATGGGAATTTAATGCTGGCCCCAAAACATGTACAACTGCCAAGTCCTACAGAGCTTTCCATTCCAAAAGAGAAACAATGCAATGATTACATGACTATAAGCTATTTCAATCACATCTTAATTAATCACTATTGTTGTGTTTCCCTAAAAAACATTGCATATTTTTATTTTGAAACAATTTGTAGCATGCTTAACAGACCCATAAACTGAAAGAGTCTTGGCTCCAGTGAAAGAAAGGTTTTTCTAATCATTATCACCTATTTTGTGCCATCCTGAGCCCACATAGTCAATGGAACATATTTAGAAATGACTTTTGTATTATTCTGCTATTTTTATAACTTTATTTCCAATAAATATAAAGTACAATCCAAAGTACCAAATGACAGAGCATTCTGCTAACAAAACAAAAAAAGCTCTTGTTGGGCTTCCAATACAAGAAACAATAAATAAGAATTGAGGTTCCAGATTCCTAGGAAAAGATACATCCTCCTTGGTGAAATTCAAGAGGAAAAAGATTCTACAATCATCTCTTCCCAAGTTAATCTATGTAAAGTCACTAAAATGCCTAAAAAACAAATCAGCTCTCCCTCTATGTACTGCATGTCCCACCCAGTGCAGAGGGATATGTAGCACACTTTCTTCCTTTAATCCACCCCATGGCCTCCTACAGAATTCTTCAGGAGATAATGTCCCTTTTGTGGTCAACAATTAGCACTGTTGCTGACTCAGCAAAGATGCAGAAAAGCAGATAGGGCATCCTTGGGACACACTGCTGTAATCCCAGGAGAATATCCAACAATCATGAGTGGTTGGTATAAAACAAGTACTTTCTACCACTACTACCCAAACACTCTGCCCTCCTGCCCACCTTGACCCATACCATAAATTCTCTCCAGGTAAACAACATGCTACCTCCTCCTCTTAATTTGGAGAACTGGGCAGATTATATTCACACATCCCCAAGTTCCTTAGGAAATACATAAAGTGAAAATTCTTCAAATGAGGGAACTCCACAGGTTCCCCAAATGGCTTGATTTTATACCCTGTTTTTCTTTTCATAGTGCGGGTTCTTTGACAGAGCAAGACCTCCTCAGGATGATATGGCTGACAGGGAACAGCTGACCAGTGACAAAACTCCTGAGGCGTGACAAGGAAAAGCAATGACCAAAAACCCAAACACTGATCCTGTTCAAAGAAAAGAAAGGACATAAGGGCTAAATAAAGGCTTTCCTGTACCTGCCAGTGACCTAGGAATTGTAGGGCCCCTGAGATTATCACCCCATCTGCTCCACACTTTAGGAAAGTTTCCATAGAGCCCGGAAAACCTTCTGGAACAAGGAGATGCCTACACTGTAGAAGCAATCAGCATCATGGAAGATTTCTTTTGCTTTCCTCATTCCATATTTGACAGACATTTTGAAATGGTTGAAATGGGAATGAGAATTCAAGTTGTTGTCCAGGTCAATCCAACTTGAGTTGCAAAGTCGAAATGTCAGAATCACTATAGAATTGGGGTGAACTAAGAATGAACTGTCCAACACTACTGTATCCAATGGAATATCTGACATCTCCCTATGGAAAAGAAACATTTTGAATGAAGTGATGGCTCAGGGAGATAAGCAATAGTTGTCGGTACTGTGAAAGTACTTTTGAAATGACAAAGATCATTCTGTAAGCGGGGAGAAATTTTTATTTATTTATTTTCCATTTCTCTAAGTTCAGATTCTGGTTATCTAGAGGATTTGGAAATTAAGATTTGGTTAGCTAGTTTTCTGAATCGCTCACCTCTTTTCCTCCTATGATAACCACTTTGTGCAGTAACATTAACAGACCATATTAAGAAAAAGCAAATTGATATTAGAAGTTTGTTTTATTTAATATTTTCCTGCCTCATACCAGAAATCTCTACTATTCACACTCTCTGAAACTCACAGCTGCTTCATTTAGCCTAACAAAAATGTTGCATTTTTATTTCCTTTCATATATATATATATTTTTTTTTTAATATTTCCACTCACTTAGTTAATACATGATTTTCAAGGTACTCATCACACTATGTGGTGTTTTAAAGTAATGGTAAAATTTCTAGAGTCCATTAATAAAAAAGAAATTTAACAATATGGATAAACATAATTTTTAATAGCTATAAAAGCAACACCAATATTTACCTTAGGATTAAATACCTGTTTTCCCTGCTATACTTCATGCTTGTATACACAGAGAAAACATGTTGAAGACAAATAGGATGGAAACATGTAAGTTATATAGATGTGAGACAAACCTAGAAAACTAATTCCTAAAGATTTTATTTAAAGTTGCTTATTCCAACTTTATTATTCATTTTTTGCTAATCTTTATAGTATATAACCTTGGAGGATAATCTTTTATTTAAGCTATTTTCCCATCATCTTTAGTTTAACCATCAACACTTTTGTTTAAAACACTTGTAAATAATCCATAATCATGTGTAATATTATCATTTTGAAATAAGAATGGCTAGCCAAATTCATAGTCTGCACAATTTTGTATACTTTTTTGTATACTTTTTATAATAATGGGAAATTACTATGAAGAAATGCTGAACAAATTTTTATGTGCAATACTTTATAGACCTATGTATCTAAGGCATGTTTACACTGGCATTAGTTTTTTTAATTAATATCCTGAATATTAAATATGATAGAACAAGCTGACTATAATCCTCAAGTTTACAAAGCAGTTAGAAAAAAAAATGTGTCCCAATTTCAACAATCACACTTTATTTGAAAAATGAGCCAAACTCACAGACACTAAATTTTATGTTGTGCATTAACCTGGAGAGAAGCCATTTGGCTACAGCTGCAGAACCTCATTGGAAAGCAGACGAAAGGCACATGGAAAAACACATTGTTGCAGTTCATCTTCTTTTTGCTTGTGAATTAAATCCTGTCCTGGTAGCTATTTCATGTCTGTCAGGAGCTGAAGCCAAGCTCTCAGTCTGTACGGCTGATGGTAAAGAAGCATGATGCTTGCCTCTAAGAGACTGAGGATCCCACACCAGCCTCTGGGGGTCTTTGGTGTTCAACCTTTAGGTAGAACTGGTTTTACAGATTGTTGACCATCTGTCATCCATAAGATGTGGCCTAAGGGAAGCCAGGCAACTCTCTCTCCCCCAGATAATGGCCTGACTTTTGTCGTATCTGACTTGTGACCAACAAAAATTAGCCTTGCGACTTTTGGTCATAGACCTGACAAAGTGCACCCTTTGCCTTGAAGAAACTTAGAGCCAAACATAGGGAACTGCATAGATAGTTCATGCAGACACCTGAGAAAACTAGAGATGCCCGGAATGGGACTCAGAACAGAGTAAGGCATGAGAATTTCAAAGGCCAACCATAGCTTCTACAGTCACAGCCAGGAGGACACTGCTGCCAGTAGGCACTGTGGGGGAGCATCCTATGCACAAAGTCCCTCAGAACGTGGAAGCAAGTGGAGGGAGGGAGGAGAGCAAGGTCAGGTGAGCCTTCCAGTCCTGGGTTCTTTGGCACTCCCTCTGCATGGAGAGCACTCTGGCTGCACTGAGGAGATAATGCTTACAGCTTTGCCTATTTCTTTCCTAAGTCCCAATGCCCTGTGCTCCTCTTAGAACCTATTTGTATTTCTCTTCAAAGAATTCCCTTTTCCAATTCTTGCAGCTGGTTTTTAAGATATGGGAAAATGGCCAAATTAAGTTTTATAAACTTGGAGATTTTTTTTATGTAGTAAATGAATAACAAATACTAGTTACCACTGAAACCCCACTCTTAAAACTCAAATATTGTTTTATTTAAATACATTTGTAGATATCTGTGAAGAATTTTCAGGTACCTAATTTACCTTGTCATTAATAAAACTAAAATTAAAGACTTGATGGAATATTTGTGTTTCATTTTATGCACAACATACAGCTTTGCTATAATAGACAGAAATAAAAAAAATCATTCTGATACCTTTATTCTTTTAAAATCTTTTAACATTGGAAGAAATTTAAAGCAAAACTACATGCTCCTTGGGATGATGAAGTTTCTGCTTAGATTGTGGACATGGTTGTTCAACTCTGTGAGTATGTAAAAACTATTGAATTATACACTTTAAGTGGGTAAATTTATGCTGTGTGAATTATATCTGAATAAAGAGATTAAATATTTTTAAGTCACTCCTAATATTTCCACCCTTAAACAACTGATTTCTTTACATTGCCTTTTAAATTTTGTCCACATGCACATCTTAGCTCCTTTTTCTTCTTATTTCCCTTGTACCTTTGACCAACATCATTTCTTCTCCTATCCTCCAATAGCATTTTGTTTTTGTTTTTTTTTAAAGAGAGAGTGAGAGAGGGGTGAGAGAGAGAGAGAGAGAGAGAGAGAGAGAGAGAGAGAGAGAGAGAATTTTTAATATTTATTTTATTTTTTAGTTCTCGGCGGACACAACATCTTTGTTGGTATGTGGTGCTGAGGATCGAACCCGGGTCGCACGCACGCCAGGCGAGCGCGCTACCGCTTGAGCCACATCCCCAGCCCCTCCAATAGCATTTTGTAAATGACTTCACCTTTCCATCTGTTTACATGACCATATTCCATCTGAACTAACCCTCAATGAAGAAGAAATTATATCTTTTCATCTGTGTTTTGTAAACCAAGCAACAACACCTACCATATATATAAACGATGCTCAAAAATTCTTCTAGAATAAATGAATTAATGTATTCTGTGTGCATAGTAATAATCACGGTGACATGCATTTTGAAATCCACTTCCATATCTAAGCACCAGAGTACACACAAATGTGTATACATCTTCCTGTTTACAAGGCCCATACAATGCTATTACCAGTTGAGCATCCTTAATCCAAGTATCTCAAATCTGAAATGCTCCAAAATCTAAAACCTTTTGAGCAGTGACATGATGCCACAAGTGGAAAATTCCACACCTGACTTCATGCAATGTGTCACAGTCAAAACACAGGTGAACTAAAAGTATTGTATAAAATTGCCTTCAGGCTCCATGTATAAGCGTATATGAAACATAAATGAATTTCATGTTCAGACAGGTCTCACCCCCAAGATCTCTCATCATATATGTATGAATATTCCAAAATCCAAAATATTTCTGGTGACAAGCATCTTGGATAAGAGATGATCGACTCGTATAATAGTTTCCCAATGTTCTATTCAACTAGCAAACCACATTTATTTAACCATCTCCCTCTTGTTGGGAATAACTGTTCACAGCTTTATACATTAAGAATAGCATCAAACTGAATACTATCATATGTGGGGCACTCTTTTTTTATTCCACTGAATGAAGTTTCAAGGAGGGGGAGTGCTTGGTGAAAGTATATAAAGATGTTTATAGCTCCTGATCACATGTTGCTCTTAAGAAGACCGTATCAATTTGCATCAACTTAAACACATCATTTTCTTCACAATTCTGTCATCATTATTTAAATGGTTTGGTGATAGTTTTTGGATTTTATTTTTATTTATATTTCACTGAAATTCAGTGAATTTAATGCACATGTTTAATATTGAGTTCTGATATATATCAGCCACTCAATTTATTGGCTACATATCACAAGACATTTATATACTTGCCATTTCTCTCGCTGACATTCTGAATCTCAACAAGAAGAACCTACTTCTGAGTACTTTCCCTGTAGCTCAGAGCAAGCAGTTGGATGAATCCTTCACTTCATATTGGTATGTCACTTGCCCTTCAAAACTTAGACATATCTAAAAGCTGATGGTGATCCAGAGGTACTTGTGTATCTAGGAGGAAGATATGCTAAACCAAATCTGAGAAAGGGGAATATGGGTGCCAAAGATCAAGATGGAACCACCCAACCCAATAAAAACTAGTCTCTTCAGGGTTAGACTTGCCTGAGGCACACACAGAAGGATCCATCCTGAGTCAGCCCCACTGGTTAAAGCCTGCACATATTCACAGTGAGCAAGAAGAGGAACTCTTTTTCATGATACTAAAATACTTTGTACATATAAGGTGAAACTCCGCCATCTCAACAAATTCTATTGATATCCTTGCTCCTTTCCTCCATTTTATGTGTGAACACTTTACTGCACTAATACCTTCTAAACATTGAGTTGGGATTTGGTTTCCTAGACAGGGAAAAATGAGAAAGGCTTACTCCTCACAGAATTCTCTGGCAAGGTAGAATTCCCTTACAAGGTGCACACTTCCTTTGTGAAATTTACAGCACCCATTCAGTTTAACCCTATAGAAAGATCTCTCTGGTGCTCTCAGGAAGAGCATAAACATGAAAACCTTGGTCTGATATCAATGATTGCTAAGTCAGTGACTTCCTAGAGTCTAATGTTCATTTTTCAAAACAGAAGATATTGATTTCTTTAGCATGAGGATTTTAAAACATTTAAAATTTAGGCTCATTTGAAAGCTCAGTAAAACCCTAATTCTCCCAGCAATGCTTAGTTCAGTGGTGAGTTCAGAATGGCCAGTGTACATGAGGTACAACTTGGCTTGCCATTTTTAAATTTCTCCACCCCACCCGCAAAATACCATCTGCCTGACACACTGCCTTTGAAATTGTTTATGAGCAAGTTCTCTGTTATTTATGATTGTTGGACAAAATCCATATGGAAATGTAGCCTGATACTAGGGCCTCTTGACAATAAAAAGTCTTGAATTTAACTTCTATTGGCGCCATGATATGACACAGTAGGAATGTTCTTAATATCTCCATGCCGTTGCTTATTTTGATTGTGCGTTGTGTTATAGAAACAACCAGGTCATCAACAAATTATTCTGCTCTCCAACTGTTAGATGGAATTCTTTTTTAAGTAGTAACAGTGGACCTCCCTCGTTTCAAAGTTTTAGATTTCACCTTTTATTCACTTAATTGACTGTAGGGTACAGACCTATTTACAATTTTTACTTCCCCAAGGATTTTTAATTTTAAAAACACTCCATATTTTTCCTCTGTTTTGGTTTCCTAAGTCTACCATGAACTGAATGGCTTAAAACAACAGAAAGTTACTGTCTTACAGTCCTAAAGGCCAGAAATCCAAGACCAAGGTGTTGACAGGGTGTTGAGGAAGCACCTAAGTGCTCCTAGCTACTGGTAGCCTCAGGTGTCCCTTGGCTAGTGTCTGCCCCTCACCAATACCATCTCTTCCCAGGGAAATCTCCCTGCGTGTCCTCAGCCTCTTCCCTCTGTGTCATGTCCATGTTTCCTCTCTTTATAGACACTGGCCATATTGAATTACAGTCCACCCTACTGTTCTCATTTTAACTTGATCACCTCTATAAAGATGATCCTTCTGAATTGGATTGTATTCTGAAATACTGGGGGTTAAACAACACATTAAATATAACATCCTCCTTCAAACGTATCTATCCTATAAGATAGTTTGAAAAAAAATGAACCCAAGATGGAAAAGCACATTCACATTAAGGATAAGCTGGATTTAAAGAGAATAGCTTTACATCAAACCTTTGATTTTGACTCATCCAGGAGAAATGCAAGCTTTGTTAAGTGCATAAAAGATTTACAAATATTTATTTGTTTTTCATTCACTTGCTGCCACCATACACAAAGGTGATTAAGATGATTGCATTTTTTTGGTATCATTTCCTCATGTCTTCTACTTTGCTCTGCAAGTTCTTTCTACCAGTACATGGCATTCTTGCTGCATGAGAATATTGTGAAAGGAAGACCTGTGGCTTCCTCATATGTTTATTTCCATACTCTGCTTTTTTGTCCCTTTGAAATAATCATCATATTCTCATGGACAATAAGGATAAATGTGAGTTTTGTGATTGTTCTAGTTTGGATGCTGAATGACCCCCAAAAGTCCACATGCTAAATATTGGGTCCCCAGGTTGGCACTATTGGGAAATGCTGGAACCCTTGGGAGTTGAGGCCTAGTGGAAGTTATTTGGTCACTAGAGGCATGCCTCTGAACAGGATTTGGGGACCCTGGTATCATCCTCTTTCTTGCTTCTTGGCTTATGATGTAAGTGGTTTTGCTCCCCCTATACCCCCCAATATTACCATCTACACACCCCCACCAGAGGTCCATGGCAATGGAGTCACTTTATCATAGATTAGAACCACCAAGACTATGAGCTAATTAAGGCGTTTCTTTTATAAATTAATAAACTCAGGGATTTATTTTTTTACAGCACCAGAAATATAACTTACACAATGACTGAACAGATTCCTCCCTGGTTGGAAACAAAAGGCACTGATTATTGAGTCAGTAGAAAGTGGAAGGGAATTTCCTTCCTTGAAGCTGAAGAGTTTAGTATCTACACTGTTCATTGACACAGAAAAGGCGTTGTTTAAATCTGTAATGATACAGACCTGAGAACAATAGCTATCATAAGGAATGACAGAAAATAAAACACGTGCCATTCTCTGGGCACGTGTTGTATGTGACACCCAGCCACACACCTGTGATAGGAAAGAGTTTACCAAACAAATGAAGGCAGATCCTTTGGTGCCACAGATGGGCGAGAAAGGTGCTGATTCATAGATGTCCATCTGATCTCACAGATTGGGCAATAGGCTATAGTCAGGGTTGGCAGATGATTAAGCTCAGCTTGCCTGGCTTCCACTCCATCTTCTGGACATCTTCCTTCCCAGTCCTTATCAGGGAATTTCCATCAATCTGCATGCAGGAGGTGGCTCCAGTTCCAGGTGGAAAGTATGAAGTATCTCCCTTAGCCACTTGCCTCACGGCCCACACTCAGATGCAGAAGTTTGAGCCCAGGAGCCACAGGCTTCAGCTCTACTGGCCGGATTTCATCACTGAAAGTAAAGAAACAAGAATAAGGGGCATCTCTGCATATCATGCAAAGAGATCTGGGGTTGTTCAACTCAGAGAAGAGAATGTCTAGGGAGAAATACTGACCGCAAGTATCTGAGGAACCGCTATGAGGAAGAGATCGTAAAAGTAGAGATTAGTAGGGGATGGAATAATAAAAGCAATAATGCAGACAATAAAACTGGAAATGCATTATGCATGCACTCTGTGACAGGCCTTCTACTCAGTGCTTTACAAGCATTTTCCATTTAATCCTCACCACAACCTTGTGAGGCAGACAGCGTCGAAGAAAAATTATTCTGACCCCTGTTAAAAGGTAAGGCAGATCATTCAGGACCATGGCGATCGGTGTTGGGACCACTGCAATGGGGTTTTGCAGTAGGGGCAGGAGACTGGACTGAACCGCAAACACAACAAGGAAAAGTAGGAATCTATAGCCAAGAAGCAGAGTAGAAGGCAGAGGATGGAAAATTACTAAAAGGATACATCAAGGCAAAGGGGGATTCTGACTAAGGGGTCACCCAGGGTGATTGGATATTGCCTGGGAGAGAATGGGGGCGAGAAATTTACAGACATGGAGAGAAAGAATTCTTTAGCAGGATTCTTGCCAATACTGGACTCTATAAGGGCAGAGCTCAAAGTCCCAGTTCAGCTCAAGTTGAGTAGCAGGCTCAGGGGAACCTGACTGCAGTCTAGTCAAGGGGAGAATCTTTGTCCACTACAAGAATTAACCTTGTTGTACAAATGAATTCAGGTCTAGGGACAGTAAGTGCCTGGCCAGTTTACACCATAGTTAGTGGCAGATTGGACATTCAAATCCAGATTTGCCTAATTTGGGACCAAGATCACACAATCCACCATGGCAACAAGTATTAAGAATCCCTACTGTATTCCATGCTGGAAGAAGAGAAGGAACCTTGGAAACAATGGGAGCTAAATGGGTTTTTCCTGCCCTAGAGGATCTTTTTAAACTCTTCGAACAATGAGAGCATAAAAAGCTGAGAGCTCAGATCTGTGAAGGGTTTCTAGATGCAAAAGTACAGAACTGAATCCTTCTTTCAGCTTACAAAGAGTTGGGAATTAGAACATCAGAACTTGTGTCTGCTTAAACTTTTCAGAAGTCAACTTAGATTCAGGCATGTGGTTAAACAATCCCAATATCCTTTGACTCCTAAACAGTTTGGTGAATGCTATTTTAACTTTCAAGATTCTTGGAGAGAGAGAGAGAAAGAGAGAGAGAGAAAGAGAGAGAGAGAAAGATTGATTCTGCTTCAGGTCATTTACCAACATTGGAGCTGATCCCCAAGGCCACAGGGATTTCAAGGATTTGAGAACAGTATATTTTATTATATAAATTTCCTTATATGAAAAATCCACTTGTTAAAAGTCTAAATGGCAGAATGAACTTAATTTGTCAAATCAAAAGATGCGAAACTTGTTTGTTTCAATTGAGAATTTCACATAAATGTCCGCCTTGGTCTCAAACAATTGCCGTCTGTCTATGACCTCATTTTCTAGAAGATTAATCTTTCATTTTCATCTTTTGGGAACTAGAAGTAATGAAAGATTAAGCCTGGCAATTAGAATTGCAATGTCATCCTCAACCTTGGAGGTTCTGCTAACTGAATCCAAATCAATCTCTGTCCATAAGTAATTCACGTTGGGTGAGGTTGCAATGCTATGCATTTTTTTAAACCAAAATGCTATCTGTAGAATAGAAATATTCTTACTCTCTCCTAACTCACTCCCCTGTGGGCCACAAATGGGGAGAAAACCAGGGACCTTACCTGCTTGAACTCTGGATCAAGAAAAGGTAATGATGTTATGTTGCCTGGTGTGATATGAAATCATCTTGGGACCAACAGCATTTCATTTGAGGTGGGTAGAAAAGAGAAAAATCCAGAAAGTTATTTTCTTTCTCTTTATGTGTTTGTACTATGCTGCCTTCAAAAACTAATATTATTCCTTGGAGACGGGAATGATGTATTTGAAGGGTATTCGTGTGTGCATGTAAGACAAAGTGAGAGAATTCTGCCACACACACTTGTGGAGAAACCTCAAATGGAGCAGCCAATGGAAAGTCAAAAGCTACAATAAAGAATCTTAAGAACATTCTACTAGCCTAAAAGACATGGGAAAACAGTCTTTGGAGAGAGATGGATTCTCCTCTATAGAGAGGTCTGGTGAGAGGGAAGCAAGTTTCCCTCTGTGCAGATGAGATTTGCAGAACAGAGGTTAGAAAAAGAGAAGGTTTATACAGTGACAGAGCTGAGAACATGAAAGCATTGAAGAAGAGAGACCCCTCTACAGATCTTCATCTCATGGTGTTCCACAATGGACAGTGGGAAAGTAATACTTAGTGTGACATCAATAACTTATTCCTCCAACATTGCAATTCTGGTGAACCCATACCAAGGGAGTTTGCTGTGCCTTTCAATGGTAGACTCAATGGCCCCAATTCTTCACTTTTCCCTGTAACTATTCCCTTTACCACATGGCTTCACTGCTCCATCAAAGTCCACCTGTCATTCCTCAACTCTTGTGTGTTAGCTTTCCATCAGCCTGACTAAAATACTTGACAAGGACAATTTAAAGGAGAAAATGTTTCTTTGGGCTCATGGTTTTTAGAGGTTCAATCCACAATCATTTGTTACCATGGCTGTTAAGGTTTGAATGTGAGTAGTCCCCCAAAAGCTCATGTGTGCAACAATGCAAGAAGGCTTAGAGGTGAAATGACTGTGTTATGAGAGCTTTACCCCCATGAGTGAATTAATCCCCTGATGGGATTAACTGGATGGTAACTGAAAGTTGGTAGGATGTGACAGGAGGAGGTGGGACATTGGGGACGTACCTTTGGGGCATACATTTTGTATCTGGCAAAAGGTTTTTCTCTCTCTCTGCTGCCTGATCAGCATGTGAGATTCTTCCCTTCACCACATTCTTCCACCATGATGTTCTGCCTCACCTCAAGCCCTGAGGAATGAGCTAACTGTCTAGGGACTGACACCTCTGAAACTGTGAGCCCCTAATGAACTTTTCTTCCCCTAAAATATTTCTGGTCAGGTCTTTTAGTCACAGCAGAAAAAAAAAAAAAAAGCTGACTAAAGCAATGATTCTGGTCCCAAGATGAAGCATCATGGCCAAAGGGTATGACCACGGACAGCTACTCAGCTCTTGGCAGCCAGGAAGCAGAGGGAAAAGGGGAGGGGAAGATGAACCCTTCCAGAACTTGCACCCAGTGACTCACCTCCTCCAACCATGCTCACCAGCCTACAGTCACCACCCAGTTGGTCCATTCAAACTAGGATGGATTGATAAGGTTACAGCTCTCATAATGTAATCATTTCACTTCCTGCATTAACACGGAGCTTTTTGTTATAATAAACCATAACACCTTGCTTCTGAGTTCAGCCAGCTGACATGCCCTGGTCAATGGGATCTGAGCAAATGGGGAGCAAACATGTCGGAAGCACACATGCACAATAAATCTTGATCATCTTCATTTTAAACATCACCAAAGAAACACATGCCAGGTGGGACTCCTTATCCCAGGTGGAGAATGAGATAAACAAGGAGCAGAACCAGCTCCACCCAAACCCAGTAGATTAGAGAATCCCTTGCCAACTCCTAGAAATTTATATACAGAAAAAGATGTAAATCTTGCCTGAGAAGGAAGAGCAGAAGTTCAACATTAAAGTCCACTCTTTACCATCATGCTATGTGATTCCTCTGGAGGATACATGTGCAGGGGAATTAAAGGGATGCCCTGGAATCTCACCTTAGGCAGATGGAGAGGCATCCTACTGAGGTGGCCATAGCCAGAAACACCCAGATAATGATTGGGTCCATGATGACCTGGAAGCAGGAAAGATATTTCCTCTCAGCCCCCATTCACCCACACGTTCATTCCTATGCAGGCTCTTGAGATAATCACAACAAAATTCCCCTAATGTCCTTACAAGAGAGTCTCCTTATAGAAAAAGGAAAGGAACAGGAGAAGTCCTTCCTGGGATGCATACATCCTGTTTGGAGTACAGTGGAGTGTGTGTGCGTGTGTGTGTGTGCGCGCGCGTGTGTGTGTGTGTGTGGTGTGTATTGAATATTTTAAAATTTTTGTGGTAAGGGTATATGTATATAGGGATTTCTCATATCCAGTTATGTCTTTCAAAGCTTCTTGCCCTTAAAGTCAACCAACAATTACCACCTGAATGCATATATTTTATTGTCTGAGACAGTCATATAACCAGTGTGTTCTAGAGTGTCTCTCCCTCTCTGCCTCTGTCTTCATAACTCTCTCTCTCACTTCTCTCTCTCTCCTTCGTAATGCTGTTGTCTGTGAGAGAGTCCTTACCTATGAATTGTCTTTTTCAGTTTAGAACCAGGATTTTCCTTTGATAAGCATGACCATATTTCTTTTCTAGTCCTTTTTGGCCTATCTCTGCAAAGAATTCTTTTCCCCTCATTTCATGGACTTTACATGTCTATCCAAGGGGCAGGAGATAAACCACACACTGCCAAGTATTTATCACTACAATTCAGTGTCTCCTATTTTGAGTTCACATGAGGAAAAAAAATAGTCTCTTTTAGTTGTTTCAATCAAGACAAAAATTATGAGTAAGGAGAAGGAGTTTACATCTGGAGTGAATTAAGTTCTGTGACTGGAGAAACAGCTGAAGGGAGAAGATGGCAGCTTCCCTCCAGCAGCCATTTTGCCTTAACCTGACAATGTTTTTTTCCTAAGGTTGTGAGGTTCTTTGGCAGAGGAAAAAATGCAGTGGTTTTCAAAGGAAATTCAGTATTTTATGTATGTTGTTAAACCACTTTTTGCCCCAAATATATTAACCAGAAAGATGCTCTTAACTAAAATTGGGAGGTCTTGGGGAAATTCTAAATTTTGCACAGTAATTAATTATTGGACACAAGTAGAGCTTTTGATAAGATTTTGTGGAGAACTTCTATTAAATAGTTTGGAGGCTAACATCTTTTATATCTGTTCCTGTTTGATGCCTGCTTTGATAATCTGGGCTTAAGTCACAGAACATTGGCAACTAACAGCTTTTGAGTATAATTGATGTCCCCAAGGCCTCTGCACCTTTGCAGGAGTTAGATTCTCTTCCTCTCTTATCTACTATCCACACCATTTGACTAGTGAAAAAAATAATAATTCTAGCACATAAAATTGTTTTGGAATAGAAAAGTCTTCATCTGAGCATAAAACGGTATTTTGTCTATACTCAAACGTGACCTACTGTGCAAATTGTTACCCCAAGTTGCTCAAAGAACAAAAATTGTCAAAATATTTTAAATCGTTCTTTAAGTTTGATGGGAAAGAATCCTTTGGAGGAGTTCTTGCATTTACAAATAAGTTAGGTTCCAAGAAGTATTTCTTAAGTGGGTTTGTAAATTCAAAGGCAGCAATGCCTGAGGCATTTCCTCTAAATAGAGAGTGAGTTGGCGCTTTGAAGGTTGAAAGCTGGGTCATAAACTCCTCCCACTTGCTGAGAAACAGTTCTCCCACAGTATCCTTGGAGGATTTGTTCCAGCACCCTGAAGAATACCAAAATCGTGGATGGCCCAGCCCGTTATATAAAACTAGTATAGTATTTGCAGAGCACCTATGCACATCCACCTATAGACTTTAAACCAGCTCTACATTACTCATCATGCCTAACACAACAGAAATGCCATGGAAATAGTTGTTATACTATACTGTTTAGGGAACTATGACAAGACAAAAAGTCTGAACATGTTTGGTACACATGCAATCTTTTTTCAAATATTTTCTAACCAAGTTTGGTTGAATCCACCCATACAGACCCCACCGATAAAGACAGTCAACTGTATTATCTCAGGATTCATCTGTCATTCCACATCTTTTACAACATAACCTCTCAAAAGAGTTGTACACTGTGGCCATTTCTATTTCCTCCACTCCCCTATAACTTTATCCAGGCTCCTTGTGATCTTAAGGCCAAAGCCAAGGACCATCTCTTGTTCCTCATCCCCTGTTCCATGTGCATTCAGCCCAGTTGGCCACCAGCTCCTTCTGGATATACAAGTTGCCATTTCAATCATGTGATGGTTAGGGACACTGACACCCATATAGTTGAAAATCTGCTTATAAATTTTGACTGGAAGTCAATTGCAATAGGAGATGTCTAAGAAACTAGTTAATTTCATGCACTTATGATTAAAGTGAATAAAAACTTAAAGATAACTGCATCTTTACATCTGTTTACATTTCTCTGGACTACAAATGGTGTGTTTATAAGTTTTGATAAATTCTAACTTTTTATCATAGATTTGGGTGTATTTTGTAGTAGTGAAACATATAATAGACTATTATCTACATATGTTGTGCATTTATGACATGTTTTTAATTTTTTTTTCAATATTTCCAGGCTACAAAGTTAATTTGAGAGTTTTTTTTTCAATTGTCACAAATCTTAAAAAAAATAAAAATCTGTGCAAAACTGGATCCATGCTGTTCAAACCCATATCATCAAGGGTCAACTATATTCTCTTCTCCTGGCTTTTTCTTCACCACAGCTACCTATCTTCTGATCCCAGATTATCTTTGGTCTCTTTTACATCCTTTTTCTACTGGTCATTGCCTAGAGTAAGGCTCCAGCATATCCCACCTCAGTCTTCTCATTTGATATCTTTTCACTGTCTCTAGCTCACCTCCTCTGTTCCATAGATTTAGATACCATCTCTCTGGCAGTGATTCAAATTCTGTACCGTGAATGTACACAGCAGGTTGATCCGTCCCAATGCCTACTCAACACCTTCACTCTCCAATAGGATTCTCAAACTTTATGTATTCAAATTGTACATAAAATTGTCTTGTTCATTTTAAGTTTATTTCTTATCTGCCTTCCTCTGCCCCTTCCCTTACCCAATCAGCAAGTTTCCTCAGCAAATAAATAAATTTTGTGCATTAATTTGCATATAAGTGGTTCCACTGGTGTGGAGTAGCTAGAAGAATCAAATTCATGGAGACAGAAAAAGACCACGGTGGTTACCAGGGAATTTCAGGCTGGGGTTGTGGCTTAGTGGTAGAGCACTTGCCTCGCGTGCATGACGCACTGGGTTCAATCCTCAGCACCACATAAAAATAAAATAAAGATATTGTGTCCACTTAAAATGAAAATATAATTTTTTTTAAATGGTAAATTCCATGTTACATTTTTTGGCCATAATTAAAAAAAAAACAGAACTTCATGAATACTTCAAATCAATTGAAACAAATAAATCTCTTTATTAAGGACATCCATGAATATCACTGTAAATTCCTTAGTAGCTACAACATTCACATGTTCACTACTTCACCCATGACATAGTCTTGATCTAAAGTAATATCAGCAGTACATTCAGGGTGTTTGATCTTCTCCTGAATTAGTGTTAGATCAAATAGCTATCTATTTTTATGCTAAATTCTTCACTAACTAGTCTATTTTTGTTTTCTATTTTGTCAATCACTTTTCTTATTTTCTTGCTAATTTTGTAAATGTCAGTGGACTTTTCACGTGCTGTAGGATTCTCTTTCTTTTGCAGAATCATGCCAACTCCCAAATAATTTATCCAGTGTATTCATCATTTTTGTATATTTGTTTGTTTTTCTCCCTAATTTCCTTCCATCATGAATGTCTGCTTTTCCTCACTAGTGTTTTCAACAGTGTCATCGCTTTTGCACAGGTGAAGCATGTCAGTGTTTATAATGTCCCCAACACCTGAAATTGAAGCATGTGAACAGTAAACACAATGAGACTAGTGATCAAATTTGCTCTCTGTGGATGAGCAAGCATGAGTCAACATACTCTTATTTGAATCCTATATGTAAAGCTTTGCAACTGTACATAAATATCCAGATTTCTGGCTTCTTTGAAAATTTAGAAGATCCACAACAGGGTCTACATTCTTCTGCAGCAAAGAGCTCTGGTCCTGAGTGGCAAGGCCCCCTTCAGATAGATGTGGGTTTTCTGGTCAACCACAATTGCCACCCAATCCACTTTACTCATTACACCCTGGCCATGAATTGGTGAGCCTGGCCCCTGTAAATGAAGCCTTAATTCTAAGACGAAGCCTCATAAAAGAGACTTCTACACAGTGGGAGAGAAATCTTTGCCCTCTGATTCTGAATACCCCAATGACAAGACATGCCTCACTAATGCATACAAATTCAAACTGGTGCATTTATAAAAAATAGATTGGTTAAATATGGAGAACCCACAAGAAAACTAAATAAAATTATTTAGTGAATACAAATTATTAAAAAGTTATTTCACTTTAAAATTACCTCCTGATAATAACTGAAACTTGTGGGTACGGTAATATACACCTGTAGTGCCAGCTACTTGAGAGGCTGAGATGGGAGGATTGAGTAAGCCCAGGAATTCAAGGCCAGTCTGGCTGGGCAATAGAAAGAGAACCAATCTCAAAAAAAAAAAAAAATACAAGAAAGAAAATCTTTAAACAGCTAAGATTTTCAAATAAGGAAGAATTTCATTATGCTAAGCACTTAAAGATAGAAGAAAGACTTGTTGCAGCAAAATTCTATAAATAGGTATTTATAGATACCTTCTAGATATTATCTGATGCTAACAGTCAGGTAGGTTCAGGTTGAGAATCTGTCTATATAAAGCTATAGTTGGTGTGGTTGCAAATAGGGGACATTAAACTGAGAGCTTTATAAAGATGACTGATTGGGAATGGCTGGACCTAGAATCTATGAGAATAATTCAGTATGTAATATATAACACATATATTCAAATATTAGGATTATAAAAGGCAGAAACTTTTCTATCACTTTTCTATGTCTTCTCACTAAAAACTTGGTGACAGAATTAGAAAAACAGATTTAAACGAGCTTATGCAACAAAGAGATTTATTGACTTGTGTCATAAGAAAATTCAGGATCCAGGGACCCAGCCTGTCTCCCTCTCTTGACTGTGCGCTCCTCCATGTTGCCTTAAATTGTATGGTGGTAAGATGACCCCCAACATCTCTCAGATTTCAAGTCCATAATCCTTATTCCTGAAGATCCCAGAAAAAGTCCTTACTTTGACTCAGCAATGCCCAACCCTTAACTAATCATTGTGACCAGGCAAATGTGATGCTCCTACTGGCCATGACTGAATCCGTGATCACATTTGATATGAAGAAGGAAGTTGACTTTACCCAAAGCATACAGACAGGGATTGAAAACAGGAGCACCTCAAAGAAGAATCAGGGTAGTGTTATCAGGAGACAGGTGAGATCAACACATACCTACTACATAGAGCAATTACTATTACTGCCATCAGAGATTATCACAAAGTCGGTGGCTGAAAACAACACAAATTTATCTTCCAGTTCAACAGATCAGAAGTCTGAAAATGGCCATGTGGGTTAAGAGCAAGGTGTTAGCAGGACTGTGCTCCTTTGGAAGCTCCATGGGAGAATCTGTTTCCTGTCCTTGTCCCTTTTCGGGTGGCTCCCTGCTTTCCTTGGCCTGTGTTCCTTTCCTCTCCTTTCAAAGCCAGCAGCACAGAATCTTCAACTTTCTTATTCTTCTCTCCTTCTACCTTCATCTATCACTTCAAGGGACTTTTATGATTATATTGGGCCCAAAGGGATAAGTCAGAATGACCTCCTTACTTTAAGATCTGCTAATTAGCAACCTTAGTTCCATATGCAACCTGAATCCCCACCCTTGACATGTAATAAGACAGACCCACATGTTCTATGGACTCAAATATAGATGTATGTCTTTGGGAGGGGAGTATTTTACCTATCAAAGAGTCCAGGTACGATTATCTTCTATAACCTCAAAGTGACCCAATTAACTCTCCCTTATGTGTTCAGAACTTTTTCTTTTTTCTTGGTGTTTTGTGCTAAGTCCTTCTTTATTGATTCATTCATTCATTTATGTAATAAATAACCATTGAGTAAGTGCCACAGGTCAAGCACTGTTTAGGCATAGACTACACAATGCTAAATCAGATGTTCCCTTTGTCATGGAGTTTACAGTCTGACTGATTAACAGACCATAAATAAGCTAACCAACAAGTAACATTTAAATAATTATTATCAATCTATTCCTATGGAAGATTTATTTTCCTTCAGATTGGCCTGAAAAACAAACACTGACTATGTCTTTGAAATTTTGCTGCTCTCTGTTTTTCTTTTTTCTTTGTTTTTCTTTAGTTGTAGATAGACCCAATAGCTGTATTTATTTTTATGTGGTGCTGAGGATTGAACCCAGTGTTTCACACATGTGAGGCAAGCGTTCTACTACTGAGCTTCAGCCCCAGCCCTGCTCTCTGTTTTTCTAAATGAACTCTGTGCCTACATTCCCTCTAGATGGTCGAGACTCTGAAGAGAGGAAATGGCCTTCTCTAAAACATGGTGGATTAAAAGAGGCACTTCCTGCCTGGAGTCCCAGTGGAAACAGAAGCCCATGGCCCCCAAAAAAGCAGTCACCAACTCTGCATATAAATCTTTCAACTACATCACCTCCCCTGTCCCCACCTCTACTAGAGCAGCAGTTCAAGAATATCTACATTTTAATCATTTTACTTCCAACATCATGGTGGTTAAATTAGTAAAAAGTAAAACAATTAAATTAAATTAAAAACCTCATAATAATTTAGAAGGAAATGGTTTCTATAAGTCAATAAGATGATGATAATCACAATGATATAAGATGGATTTCTATTCTAAAAGTTAACTGCCTATAGTTAACATGCCGTTACATAAGGAACAATACAGATTTCATTCAGTTTTTCAACTGTAACATTTTGACCAAGTCTAGGCCATGTTATATTTATAGGAGGTGGTAGAAATGTGGCAGTCCTTCATACAACTATAATAAGGCTATTTTTAAAGAGGTTTAAGACTTGGGACAAGTCTTAGGACATAGGTCAAAAGGTTTTGTATACAATCACTAAAAATTCCTTCAGTGCTTCAGTAGTTCAAGCCACATTTCATCCTTGTTATCTTGCAAGAATCATAGGTCCTTAAAAACATGACCTTGAAAAAATCCTTGTAATTACGTGTTGACAGCAGAACCATCTACTCCTTCCTACTCCAATATACTTTCCTCCCCCATCAGAAATAACACAAATATTAACATGATAATGAACTCTAAATCTCATCTAAGTGCATTTTGCTAATTGCAGATACTTTCTCCCAAAATAAATGTGCCATTAACTTAAGACTGTATTCAATATATTTCCTTATAACCCACAAAATTTTGACTAGAGCACAAATACTAGCACATTTGTCAACCTTACATGCTTTCTTCCTTCCTAAAACTTTGTAGTTTCACAGTATCATTCATTTCTATTACATTATTAATTAAAGTTCTAACTGGACACTTATAGAACATCCAAAGGAATTCTAAGGATATACCCTAAAGAATTGAAAAGCAGGGCATCAACAGATACTTGCACGCCAGTGTTCATGTCAGCCTTAGCCAAAAGAGGGAACAATCCAGTGTCCACTAAAAAAAAAAAAAGAATGGATAAACAAAAAGTGGTCTGTACATACAACAGGATATTATTCAGTTTTTAAAAAGAATGAAATTCTGATTCATGCTACAACTTAGATGAACTTAGATGAAGATATATACTGTTAAAAATTTTTGACTCAAACTCACAAATATTATATGATTCCACTAATATGAGTCATCTTAAAAATCATCAAATCCATAGAGGCACAAAGTGGAATTGTGTTTTCCAGGGACCGGGGAGGGAAAATGTCTCTAGGCCAGGGTTCACACCTGATGCAGACACAAATACAAAAGAACCATTTACTCTTAGGTTCTACACGTCCAGATTGGACACAGGTTTACCCTCCCTCTTCAAAGCCCCCTCTGCCCTGTCCCCCTCCTCCATTCTCTAACTCAGTCAAATAGTTCTGCATTCAGTTGTTCAAACATCCAACTCCTTCTAGACTCCTGTCTCCATACCCACCACTCAAGGTGTCTATTTAGTCAAAAGCACTTTATCCATCCCTTGTGTTACTGGGCCAGTCCAAGCCTGTTTTACTTTTTACATGCATGACCACAACTAGCTAATTCCTGTTACTACCTTCAATCACTCTTCATCCTTTTTTTCACCCTTTTGCCAAAATGATCATTCCTAGGTACAAATCTGATCATGCCCTGCCCTCCACCCCAACTTCTCTGCCCACTTCCCAGAGGCCATGCATCGCTCTCTGAATAATATCATGTGAGGTTTCCGGCACACCCAGTTGTCTCCCCATCCTGAGTTATTTATCACACCTCTATAACTTTGCCAAAGCATGATTTTATGATATCCTAATTTTCTGCCTGGAACTTCTTTTTAATCTTCCTTGTTCATTGGACCTACTTCTCCTTCTCTGCCCAGAGGCAGTTCAGACACCATCCCCTCCCCAGTATTATTGGTGATTGCCCCCTGGCCCCATCCCCTCTCTGATACCTGGCCTTCCTCTACATTCTCATAGATCACAGATTTTCATCCCTATATTCATTTCTTCACCTTCCCTATTATCAGCCCAATGGCGTATGCTCTGTTGCTTCTGTTCCACTAAGGCATATCACTGTGCCTTTTTTGTGTCCAGGCACACACAGCAAATGTCACATGTTCACCACTAAGAGAGTGTCATTATTTCCTGGGATTTATAATGCAGACAAGCTTTCCACCAAAAAGCAAAGAAAAACTAACAAAAAAAGAAAAGAAAATCAGATATACATTGACCTGTACCTTGCAAACCCAGTTCCATTCTGATTCTTCAGCCTATTATTGGTCAAGCAAAGTATCTCATACTAGAAGAGTTAGATTGAAAGATTCATGCTTTCCCTTCCCTGAGGACCGATAACATTAAAGAATGCAGACACCAAAAATAAATCACAATTGGAAGCTAATGAAGTACTCATTTTGACTCCTGCTGGCCATGCTTCTACATGGGAGTAATTCTGTTTACATCTCCAGAAGGGAAATCTGGGTTTCATTTTGTAAACTCAGAGCAGAAATCAGCTGCCTGAAGACGTCCTGACGCTGTCGCAGCATGTTAGGGAAATTCCTTCCATGTATTGCAGAGTCTCTGATCACACCTCCACTCAAAAATGTGTCCTTTCTTCATGAAAGAGAAACTGTCCACTCCCCACAACCTGCCAAGTTACCTGTGGAAGCCCAATCTAGGGTTGATTGGGTCCTAGTTCCCAGAGGAACAAACATAGTCATGCGAGTTCTATTTATAGATTAAATCTGGTCACCACAAAAATGCACAGTAAAAAAAAAAGATGGCCACACTCCACGGGGATAACCCACTTAAAGAAAATCCATTGATCACTGGGAAAGTACAGACCATGGAAGATTTAGCCCAAGTCTTGCCTGAGTGGAATTTGACCTGTGTAACATTCCCCCCTCCTCATGCACCAGTTCTGCACCAGTCCTTCTTCACAGGCTTAATCCAAACCTGGCTTGCTACTTTTCTTGATCTGTTTCTGGCAGATGGTATTTTGTGGGGCTGGATTGAGTTAAGATAACTAGACAGTTTCAGTGGTTAGAAATGTGAGCGTATGAATGGAGGCAAGGCCAACTCAAGTGCTCTCTCTTCAAGGATGGGTAGGAACGGGACCCATATAAGGTACTGGGGGTAAGATCTCTCTCCTCTTGGCCCTAAAAATATTTTAAAATTTTTCACAGTATGAATAAACAACTCATTCTTTCTGTCACTGAACGTTTCACACAGTGTTCTAGTCACTAGTGTTCATGCTTGCCATCTATCATTTCCCACCTTCTTATTTTAAGAAAACAAAGCAGCACAGTTATCATGATTTTATGAATATGAAATTTTTCCTTTTATGAGGAACACGTTGTTATCAAGCATAAATCAGAATGACAACAAAGATCAAAACCCTATAATTCTCTTTTTGGCCCTCCCTCACCCCATTCTTACCTTCAACTCTCAGTCCTCAGAAGGCATATTCATAAGCCCTAGAACCTTCATCATTTCAGAATACTTCAAATGTGCACAGACACTCTCAAAGGTCTGAGCCAACACCAAGAACCAGAGCTCTGCAAATATGCTCAATCTCAAGGATTTCTGAAAGAACACACTACTGCAAGCCATTCAGGTCTCCAACACTCAAACATCTCATGGGATCTCAGATGGTAGTGAATCCTTTCCTCACTCCATGTGGCAAGGGCGGGGCTATGGGAAAAGTACAGTTAATAAGCCAGATACTAAAATGCACTACCATGCCATATTAACTTAAAAAGTGCAGAACTCATCTAGAATGGAAAGACAGACCAATAGAAAGGAACGAAGCATCCAGGAACAAGATGCAAACACACACATATAACATGAATTCGTTGTATGATGCAAATATTTTAAACTGATGTTTCATCTACAATCCTAGCTACTCAGGAGGCTGAGGCAGGAGGATCACAAATTCATGGTCACCCTGGGCCACATAGCAAGACTTCATCTCAAATGTGTGTGCACACGTGTGTGTTTCATGGGGGAAAAAAAGAGTGTTATCTAATACTATTGAAACACTGTATTACCTGGTTTAGGAATGTATTGAAGACTGATCTGTTTTACATACATAAATACCATAAAATATTCAAAGAAAATAAGTATTGTGTACAATCTTACCATGAGGAATATATTTTCTAGTTTTTTGGGGATTTGGTACCAGGGATTGAACTCAGGGGTATTCAACCACTGAGCCACATCCTCAGCCCTATTTTATATTTTATTCAGTGTTTCACTGAGTTACTTAGCTCCTCGCCATTGCTGAGGCTAGCTTTGAACTCGTGATTCTCCTGTCTGAGCCTCCCAAGCTGCTGGGATTACAGGTGTAGGAATGTCTTTTTAAGTATAAAAAATACTTAGATTTTTCAAAGGTAAAGATGGGTTTGACAACCTAAACATTTTAAACTTCCCTATGGTGCACATGTGCACACGTGCACGCACACACAAGAGCAATATATGACATAGGCTAAGTTTAAAGGTAATAAACAAGTTAGGAGAAATATTTGCAAGGCGTCTTTTTAAGGGCACATAGAGAAGGCTATCTTGCAAATAATAAGGAAAAGAGAAACTTCCCACTAGAAAAACATGCAAAAAACAAAGAGGCAATTCATAAAGGTAGAAATGTAGATACAATGAAATGCTGTTAGAGATCAAAGACAGTCATATTAAACAACAATGGTATATCATATTTCAACTATCAGATTGGCAGAGACTAAAAAGAGTTATATTATCCAGGGTTAGAAAGTGGAGGGAAATAAGACCCTTTTTTCCACTATTTGTGGGAGTGGAAATGGATAGCCCTTCTTAGAGAGCAATCTGGCACTGGGTATTTGAATTCAGAACACACATTTCATTTGGCCAGCAATTCACCTCTGGGAACCTATTCTAGGGAGGCAACCAGGTATGGAAAGATGAAGTCAGCTACCTGTGTGTGGGATGGGAGCCCAGATACTCAATAGCTCCTGAGGACCACAGAGTGGGTGGAGGGGGTTCTGGCAGATTTCCAAGAGGAGGGGATGCTAAAGGCAAGTCTGGAGAAACAGATGGAATGGAAAAGAATTCAAGGAGAAAGGTAAGGCCAAGAGAGAACATTACAGAGACAAAAGCTGGAGTAGGGATCCTGTAAGAATGGCAAGGAGGAAGGTTTGGAGAGGAAGGGGGGATATGAATATTAATGATAACTTTTAATAATGGCCACTTTGTGGGTAAGAAACTGAGGTTTGGTTACATGAGTCAATTTAGTTGTTCACATCACCTGTGAGGGAACTGGAATCGGAATCCAGGGTCATCAAACTATTCCTTACCCCAGCCATGGTAAGGAATTTGGGCTCTATCTCGATGGCCATTAGCTTCGGCAGAAGATTGTTTTTAGTTACATTTGCCCTTTGAGAAATTTTCTTCAGAGGCTGTGTGCAGAGCCCAACAGAAGCCTCCCAGACAGAAATCAGGGAAAGTAGTCAGGTATTGATTGCAGAGAGAGAAGATAGGAAAGATGAAACAGGAGAAAATCCGTGGTGGGATTGAAAGATACTCAGGAGATAAAATCCACAGGATTTGGGGGCCCTGTTGGCAAAATGTGAAAGAAGTAGGCAAGGAATCAGAATGACTCCAGATTTCTAGCTGCTGACATCCCAGGATGTGTCTTTGCTAATGCCCAAATATTGCCTAGTGCCCTTCAACACACCTTATCTTCTCACATTTTGCTCCCATTCTTCCATCCCCCTAAAACATCATCCCCAACTGTATTCAATGTGAAATTCTACCATCTTCCAAAGCCTATCAAATGCCATGAGAATTCTCTCATGAAGTCTTCCCTGGAAACTCTCAGGGCATTTTCCTGTTATCTGTATCTGCCTTTATCTACCTGATAATTTATCAGTGATGCAGATGTCTTGTTTTCCTCTTTTGTCAGACTTTTGATGGCAAGGGCCACATGGCCACATGATACCCCTTTGAACATCTTCTGCAATACCCAACAGAGTCTCTTGGGCATGGTAGACATCTAAATCCTTAACAAAACAAATAGCTCTCTCCCTTCCCCCTGTTAGATTTTGCCTTCTCAGCTTTTAGCACAGAGATACTATGAATGTTGCTTGCTCCAAAAGAAACCAAAAGAGTTGGAAGGAAGTTTGGAATGCCTGAGGGAGATTTTCCTAATCCTCAACTGGCTGATAACACCACAGGAAACAATCTTAAGGAAACAGAGTGATGAAACAGCGGGGTCCTGTTACCACTTCCTCGCTATACTGAACAGAACCATTTGAGAGTGATTTCCAGTGGAATGTCTTCCAAGTATATATAAATAGTCATGGTCAGCTTGGTGAAAGTGTGTTTCCAAGATGAACTGATAAACCAAGCAAGATAAAGGAGGGTCAAGTGGACAAGATGAATTGTGTGGCACTTTTATAGACATAGTTTGCTGCACATTTCTCTGGAAAGCGATTGCATGAGAGCTCAGACACTCTAACAGTCTACCTCATTTTAGGGAGCATAATTCAAAACTTTTAATCTCAAAAAAAATCAAATTAGATAAAGTAAATAAATAAATCAGGGAAAGATCATTTACTGAGCTAAAATATTCCTAACTCTTCGGTGAGTCAAGCACATGTTCATTCATGTCATAAGGCTGGGTTTGGGGGAAAATGAGTCACCCCAATGCCTCTTACCACAGAATGCTTCTACCATTGTGATGACATAATGAAGCTCTTCCTGAAGTTGTCCTTCCTTTCAACCACTCCATGGATAAAAAAGAATTTCTCAAAGTATAACAGCTAGAACTCTAGTCCCCAAAAAATTTCACCAAAAAAGGTACTTCCATGATCAAATACATTTAGGAAATGTTTGATATTCTGGTATCTCTTGCAGAATCATAGCACACTTTGCCATAATAGTTGCTCCAACAAGCTTTACTAAATATACTTTTACTTTCTTTAAATGTGTATTCCCATCGTTTATGGTCATGGGAACTTTTGAGATGTATAAAAGACCTACTAACACCAAATTGAAATGGTGTTGCCCAAAACCCACTTGGGGGATCTCAAGATCTTAGCATCTCTGTTTCTTCTTCCTTACTCTGTATGTTACCTCTTCCCTTCAAAATTCAACAGCCTCCTTGCTCCCTTCCTCCAAGTCCAGAGAGATGATTAGGAAATATGAAGAGATAATTTAATTCATTTGAAATTGTTGCTGGGTAGTGATTTTTATATTAACTCTTCCTGGGAGCATTTACATTTGTACTAAGATCTTTTGAAATATAATGATTTAGTTCCAAGGAACTGGGCAAATGCCAAGAACCTTGTGTCTCTATATAGTAAAAGAAAAGTCACTTCCTCTTTCCATGCCTAAGGTCATCACTAGAAAGGTGAAGGGACTCTTTCACTCCATGCCATCTAAGTAACTGACACAACAGTTACCCCCAAACCCAGCCTTACCCTGCTCAACTCCTTTATAAACTTTGTGTTAAGAGTCACTCCCATCTCTGGCTGCCTCTCTCCTTCTTATGCATTAGGAATCTAAACAAAGGTTGCTTCCTTCTCCCTGATTTCTGGGGTACAGTAAGAAATCAACTAACCCCTTTCAAAAACCCATGCTTCCCCCTCTCTTGCTCCTTATTACTTTTCATGTAATTAATGTTTCCTTCTCCTTCTCGTCCAAACCTTAAATTTTGTGGGGTCAAAAATGGTGTCTGTCTTATCTCCTTCTGTATGCCCATAACCTGGCCCTGGCACACAATAGGCAATACATAGCATAAAGAATACAGAAATTGTGAGTGTGAGTGTGTGTGTGTGTGTGTTTAATCCTATATAACTAAAAACCCTATTTTCAAAGAGAATAGGAATATATGAAAATGGATGATTTAGTGAAATTCTAATAATTCCATTCAGCCATACTCATGAACTAAACATTGCTATATTAGGCATTGTTAAATAAATGTTGGTAAGGATGTGGGGAGGAAAGTACTCTCATACATTGCTGGTGAGACAGCAAATTGGTTCAACCACTCTGGAAAGCAGTATGGAGATTCTTTGGAAAACTTGGAATGGAATCACTGTTTGATCCAGTTATTCCACTCTTATTCTATACCCAAAAGACTTAAAATCAGCATAGTACAATAATGCAGCCACATCAATGTTTATAGCAACTCAATTCACAATAGCCAAACAATGGAACCAACATAGGTGCCCTTCAACAGATGATTGGATAAGGAAAACATGATACACACACACACACACACACACACACACACACACACACACACACATACAATGGAATCTTACTCAGCCATAGAGAAGAATGAAATTTTGGCATTTTCAGGTAAATAGATGGAACTGGAGAAATAAGCCAGTCCCAAATAACCAAAGGCTGAATGTTCTCTCTGATATGTAGATGCTACCCCCATAACAAGGGAGGGTGAGGAGGGTAAGAATAGAAGTCCGTTGGATTAGACCAAGAGAAGAGAGTGGGGAGGAGAATAGGAAGGACAGTAGAATTAATCAGACATAACTTTCCTAGCCTTGTATTTGAATACACAACCAGGGTAACTTCCCATCATGTACAACCACAAGAATAGGCTCCTAATTAGAATAATTTATACTTCACATATGTATAATATGCTGAAATACATTCTACTGTCATGTCTATCTAAAAAGAATGAATAAAATAATTTTTTAAAAGACATATAACATTTAATTTATATCTTTCAAGAATTCCAAACAATGAAGTGACTGTGGTAATCTCTCCACTGGCCCTCAAACATGGGGCTGATCGTTGCAGAGCTCAGAGCATGTTCTGGACACTGGGTAAGTTGGCCAATTCCCTCTCAGTCCTCTAACTCAACCCCAATGTTTATTTGATTGAAAGTTTCACCCTGACCCCCAATGCCAACGACTTACAAGAGGGTAATTTCCTGTTGCATGGAGAGAGGAGGCCTGGCTGCATTAGTGTGTTTCTGCCACTCCACGCTATCCAGGCTCCAGCACAGCAGTCCCAAGCACAAGGGACGAGGCATAGCGGGGCTAAGGAAGCCAGGGTGGGAGCCATATAGCCTTTGCTGATGTGTGTGATATCAGCCGAATGGAGAACATCTGGGTCCTGTCAGAGTTTCCCAGAGATCTTCTCTGTCTAACTGTAGTGCGAGCAAATTAAGATTGATAAATTGTATGGCTCTTTCTGGCTTTAAAGATCCCAGATGCTCTGCTAAATTAATGGGTGCTCTATCTCCACTCAATCTGACACCAAAACAGAACCCTGGAAACATACCAGACTCCCTCTCCCCCAGCCTTCTGAGCACATCCAGGGCAACATAGCTTTCCTAGCAGGGATGTCAGCGTGCACACTTGTGCCTCTGTGTGTGTGTGTGTGTGTGTGTGTGTGTGTGTGCATATGCACACACGTGCACTTTCGGACTAGAACTTACTTCTACCAGGGTGCATGTGAGCCCATCATCTTGACCAACAAATGTACATCTGGAAATGGAAATTACTCAACTTGTCCAGAGTTTCCAAAACACCAAACTGTCCACTACAAAATAACACCAAGTAAATGAGATCATTTGTGTCATTTGGAAAGTATTGTTTTACACAAATATAACACATTACTAATAATACCTAAGATTGTTCTGTTCTTACTCTCTGGCACTTAATTAAATAAACTGGTTCTCTATATAGCGTGTTTTGTTTATATGAATAGAAAACAATCATATATAGCTTGAGGAAAAGAATTTGAGGCACTTAGCTAAGGCTATCATGTCTCTGTGAGATTTTAGAGATTAAATAAAACTAGGGAATGGCTTCTTGGTTGTCACCCAAATGTCCCTAAGTATGTAATTCCAAGTGAAGGATCTCTTATAACAGTGCTTCCTTTAGAATGGAATTGACTAAAAGAAAATAATCCAACTGAACGGTAAGCATCCTAAGAAGACACCTAAGCAGCCAGGTGAGGTGGCACATGCCTCTAAACCCAGAGACTCAGGGGGCTGAGACAAGAGGATTGCAAGTTCAAAGCCAGCCTTAGTAATTTAGCAAGATCCTGTCTCAAAATAAAAAATGAACAGGGCTGGGAATGTAGCTGAGTAATAAAGCATCCCTGGGTTCCATCCTCAGTATTGAGAGAGAGAGAGAGAGAGAGAGAGAGAGAGAGAGAGAGAGAGAAAAGAAGAAGAAGAAGGAGGAGGAGGAGGAGGAGGAGGAGGAGGGGAGAAGGAGGAGGAGGAGGAGGAGGAGAAGAAGAAGGTGGGGGAGGAGAGGAGAGAAGAGGAAGAGGAAAAGGAGAACCAGGAGGAGAGCAAAGCCAACAAAGAAATATCCTACAGATTCAAATCATGGACTTGTCCACTTTTTTCATATTCTAATAAGGGATAGAATTTGTCCTCTATAACATTGTCCTCCAAAGTTTAAAATGTACCTAAACATCCCAAAATTCCTGGCTAATGATGGTTAATGATCCAAAACAAGGACTGTGTGCCATGCTCCTCCTGGTGAAATGTGCAGTCCTCGAGTCAGGGAACCACATTGCTTTCTTCAGCTGCTCATTTGGTTGTAAAAATTCTCTCACTCCCAGAACCTGTGATAATATTAACTAACAGCTTTCACCCATGCAGTCATTCATGCATTCATCCGTTCAACAAATATCTGGAATACATTGGTGAAGAACAGACTGATGACTCTCAAAATGTGGTGTGTGGACCAGAAACATCAGCATCACTGAAAATCTTTCTAGAAATGCAAATTATTGAGCTCTACCTCAGACCTACAGATCCACAAACTCTGGGGTAAGGGCCCCAGCAGTTCTTCTGTTCAATGAGCTCCCCAAGGGATTCTGGTGCACAGTGAAATCAGAAAACCATGCTGGGCATGGTGGTGCCCATCTGAAAACTCACTACTCAGGAGGCAGAGGCAGGGGGATCCCTTGAGCCCAGAACATTCTGCTAAATTAATGGTTACTCTATCTCCACTCAGCCTGACAACATTAGGGGAGTTTGAAATCAGCCAAGTACCATAGCGAGATCCTGCCTCCGAAAAATAAAAACTAAATAAATAAATAAAGTTATAGAGCCACCCACATAGACCAAGGTCCTGCCCGTGGAGTGTGTTTCTAGTGGAAGAGGCAGGCAATAAATGCACAAGATGTGCAAGATCATGTCAGGAAATGATCAATGCTGTCTTTAAAAAAAAAAAAGTAAATGAAGGAAATAGGGAAAAGAGTAATGGGGGGAGGGCTCTGGTAGATAAGCAGTCAGGAAGGAAAGGTTTCTGTGAGGAGAGGGCACCAGGACAGCAAAAAGAAGGGAGGGAGGGAGGGGGACATGGGGCTGTGTAGCTTAGCATCATAGTTCTGTGTTCTGTTTCCCTTCTGTTTTTCACATAAACATCAGACCACACTGGAGAGGAGCCTGTCTTACCAGCCATTCTAAAATGTCCGTGGGAATTCAAATCCTGAAAAGAAAAAA
Organism: Spermophilus citellus; assembly: GCF_964194105.1. NCBI lineage: Eukaryota > Metazoa > Chordata > Mammalia > Rodentia > Sciuridae > Spermophilus > Spermophilus citellus. The sequence continues at coordinate 72,872,302 of NC_138187.1, read as the reverse complement.
AAAAAAAAAGTGAAAATCTGATCCTACATCCAAATCACTGCTGAACTTTAGAAGGGACCAAAATAGCCAAGAGCTTGAGGAATTCCAGTTATCATTTGAAATGGACATAAGAAAGAATTTATTGATCGAAAAGATTTTGAAAATACAGAGTAGGCTGCCAAAAGTGGCAGAATTCTCCCTGGAAAGAAAGATTATTCTCCAACACTCATGTTCAAGTATGATTCTGAGATAGGCAAGCCTGAATAAGAGGCTTCTTTGGGGTCATACTTGTCCCCAAGAAGAGAAACATCTGCCTTATCACTTTCTTCAATGCTTTTGTAAAAATTCTCAGGCATACAGAAAAATAGAATGCTCACACACAGATCTATTATCAGGAATCCAAAATTGTTGACATTTTACCATGTGTGTTTTATCTAGATGGGTAGAGAGATAGATAGATACTGCAAGTTACTTGAAAGCAAATTACAGTTATCATGACACTTTACCAAAAATATATTATCAAGCATCTACTAAAAATAATATGTTTTCCTACATAATCACAATATGATTGTTACCACTGAGAAAATTCATAGTAACTATCTGATGCCTAGTCCATATTTAAGTTTCCCCAATTGTTTCCAAAGCCTTCAGTTATGGTTTAGATGTAAGGTGTCCCCCAAAAGCTCTTGTGTAAGACAATGCAAGAAGGTTCAGAGGACACATGATTGGGTTGTAAGAGTCTTAACCCATTCAGTGATTTAATCCCCTGATAGGGATTAACTGAGTGGTAACTGAAGTGGTAGGACGTGGCTGGAGGAGGTGGGAACTGGAGTGGGGCTTTGGGTACATATTTGTATCTGGCAAGTAGAGTCTCTCTGCCTCCTGAACACTGTGATGTGAGTGGCTTCCCTCTTTCACACACTCCGCCACAATGTTCAGCCTCACCTTGAGCCCCAAGAAGTGGAGCCAGCCTTCTATGGACTAAGACCTCTGAAACTAAGAGCCCTCAAACAAACTTTTCCTCCTCTATAGTTGTTCTGGTCAGATCCCTTAGTCACTGCAAAGAAAAAAGCTGAGTAAAACACCTTCTTTAATGACTTTCCTGGGTGAGAGCTCTGATGTCCTTGCCTTGTTTAGGTAAAGACTTGTGTTCCATTTGGTTTTAAATTTAGCTATCAATGCCGGCATTGAAATTATGCCAAAATTTAATATGGTGAGGTTTACAAACCCAACAGTCATGACTCACAAGCAGTTCATAGCCTGAGAGAGACACACAAAAATGAGAGAAAAGGAAGAATGACCAGAAATATATATATATATATATATATATATATATATATATATATATATATATACACACACACACTTATTCAGCAAAGAGACTTATCCTTGGATATGTGGTGATGGGACAGAGGGACACCAATTCTGGATTCTGAGGATCAACAGGGCTAGTAGAGAAGAACTCAAAAGCTAGCTAAAACTGCCACCAAGTGATACGAATCCTGTCCTTGGTTCTGCATATGCCTATCGCCTACATATTTTGCCTTACCTGCCATCCTTGAAAAATTCTTCAACTTACTTGCAATTTGGAATCTTGAAGTTGACCCACACCTTGCTTACAGGGGCCACTTCTCTGGGGGAAGTAGCCTGCAGGCTGGAGTCAAGAGTGACAAGCATGTGGGTGTGGGACCTTCAGTGAAACTCATCTTAGAGTACTGTGGCACAAATTGAGCCACCAGAGAAGACTTAGGAGCCATGCTAAACACTTCTTGGCTTCTTTGGTATGTGTGAAGAGTGCAGATAGAGGAAAATCCCTCCTGCATTCTTTCTTTGAGGGGTTTGTCTATAAACACTGGCATGTGAGAGATGTAAAATTCAACTCTCAAAAACAAAAACAATCTGTAATACCATCATGGCTGACTAGAATGATAGAAATGTAAGAAAAGGGGGGAGGCCTGTTCATTCAACAGATATTTACACAACATTTGTTAGACCCAGGAATCTGTTAGGCAATGTAGAAGACTTGGACAAATTAGATGCTGGATCTGCCCTTCAGGAGGTTACAGAGCTGTAGGAAAAAAAGTATCCAGCAATTTCCCAAAGATTAAAGCTATTTTGGTGATATATAGCAAAGGCTTAAAGAAAAGGTTTCTTAATTTGCCACCCAAAGTTGTCTCCACTTATCTATATTGGTCTTGGTGAGATTTAATATTGCATGTGTTTTTTGGTAGTGGTATTATACATAAGTTTCAAGGGGCAGACTTAGATTTGTTCCCTCATTTCATCTCTATACAAGTAATAAACATAGGTATTTTATATGCCTGGCACATACCAGGTGCACAATAAATTTTTTAACTGAATGAACTTCCCACCAGAGGTACTGCAAATATATTACAACGTCTTCTCAGATTTTGTACTAAGCACTTTTAATTTGCATTTAACTTGCCTGACTTTCCACACTTTAAAAGACAAAGAGCCTGGCATAAGGGTGCATGCCTGTATGAAGGCTGAGGCAGGAGGATCACGAGTTCAAAGCCAGCCTCAGCAACAGTGAGGTGCTAAGCAACTCAGTGAGAATCTGTCTCTAAATAAAATATAAAACAGGGCTGGGGATGTGGCTCAGTTGTTGAGTGCCCCTGTTGGGGTTTGAGTCTGCAGAGTTTAGCTCCCTCAGGCCTGACAGGTTGCAAGAGCTGTGGTTGTGATTTAGGTCAGCTGAGGCAAACCTCAGTTAGGAGGAGGAAAAGTTCTCTTCCCCTTATCGCAATTCACAAGTTCTGCAAGGTTTGGCCAAGAGGAAGAAGCTTCCTGCATACTGGACCTGGGAACAGTACATTCGGGGATTAGATAATGTCTACAAAGAACTTTGGGAGGGTACTTATCAAATGAACAGGAACAGTCTGAATTTAGCTCTGTGTACCCGCTGAGGCATGATATTTGGGCAATGTAGATGAAATGTTACTGAAGAATTGCTTGCTTTGTTAGAAGAAGAATATAAAAGGAGCTTACAAATAAACCTCAGCATGCAGTTGCAATTGCTGCCTTGGCTCTGCATCCCCTGTGTCCCGGTGATTTCGCCACACTTACCCAGGGACCCGAACGCACTAGACGTTCACATGCCCCCGAGTTCAATCCCTGGCATGCCCCCCCCCCAAAAAAAAGGAGAAAAAGGTTAAGGGGACCATTATACTCATATCTGATCTTTCTTTTCAAAAATGACTTTATTCTAATTTTAGTCTTAAATAATGAAAATCATGTAGGCAAAAACTGAGCCTACTCTTTGGCAGAAAAAAAAAACACTCTGGAAATTACTGTAACTTCTGCATTAATTTGTTGATTTATTCCCACTTAAGAAAGCAGAGAGAAGCTAGGCACATGACTATAATCCCAGCAACTTGGGAGGCTGAGACAGGAGGATGGCAAATTTGAGGCCAGCCTCAGCAACTCAGCCAGGCTGTAGGCAACTTAGAAAGATCTTGTATCAAAATAAAAAGGGCTGGGGATATAGCCCATTGGTTAAGTGCCCCTGAAGGAAGGAAGGGAGAGAGGGAGGGAGGGAGAGAGGAGAAAGAAAAGAAAGCAGTTCTTTAAATTTTCTATGGTTTAACAAGACACCAAAGTTACAGGAAGGTGATTTAAATAGCTCATATATCACTCGAACAACTAGCTAATTGGCATTTAACCCACGTTTAGTGTTCTCAATAGCAACTACAATTTAGAGACCTAATTTCCATTGTCACTGCAAGACTTTGGCAACTTACCTAACTGTTCCTCAACAGAAATTGGGCTTAATTTTTAACTCTGAGCTGTCTAAGACATAAAAGGCTTTTCAGTCTTCTCTGAGAAATATTCCAGAAATTTGGAATAAATGGTTAATAATTATCAAGACTTTGGAACTTCCAACAGTTTGTGAGATCATTTTTGTACTAAGCATAATAACCATGTCTACAGCTCTCATCAATACCCAATGTTTGATCTACCTATTATTATATTTGCAGTTATTTAAATACTCTATAGAGTGGTTCTGATATCTTTCAGTGGAAGTAGAATATCCACCAACAATGGCCCCAATCTTATACCTGCTGCTTTTTAGGCTCAGCTGGAAGACCCCAGCTGAGCTCCAGCCTCTGGCTAAGATCAGCAAGGCTGCCTCCCATGGTGCCATTTTATTAACTCACTCCAGGAAACAGTGGGGTGAACAAGGAGACTGTGTTCTCTGCTTCTCTGAGATCAGAAGGGAATGATCCCTTGGCTTTGGTTTCACTGGGCCTCCTCCTTTCCCAGCCTCTGACCCACCCAGGTCATCACAAATGACATTTTCTATTTACCTTTGTGAAGAGCATGAAAGGACCGGAAGGCATTGGTGAGAGCTGGGACTTTCAATGGCTCAACTGGGTTCACTGAGACCTACTTGTCTTTCTCTGCTTTTCTCCTGACCTCCAGCAGAAGCCACTGGCACTCCTGTCTCAGCTTCCAAGCTTCCACAGATCAGTTAACTCTCAGTGTCTCATGATTTTTAAGAAAGGAACCAAAAAGAGGCCAGGATTTAGAAAAAGACATTATTTGAAAGATGCAGGGGCATCTGACTTTCTTCCCTTGTCCAACTGCCCAGAATCAACTTCAAGAAATACAAATGTGACCAGCCCCTGCTGACCTAAAGGCATTTTTACTCAAATCCCAGACCCAGCCAACTCCTCCTTCTTTAGAAATGGGCCTCAAAGGCTTGCCCCTCCCATGCCTGAGCCAGCTAACATCGCCATTATCAGGGGAAGAATGTCTGGTTTACCTTCCCCTCTCACTAAAACCCTCTGCACAGAGCACCACTTGGCCACAGCCATCAGTTTATCCCAAAAGAAGCAGCAGGTCTGCACTTTGGTGAGCCAAGCCTGGGTGGGACGAGGCACCTGACCTGGTCAAGAATTGTGGGAGCCAGCAAAAAAGCAAAGTGACAGACTCCCAAGGTAGCAGGCCTATGTGCCTTTCAGTGTGCTCTATAGTAAAGCCTCCAGAAGGCATTCTCTCTCTCTCTCTCTCTCTCTCTCTCTCTCTCTCTCTCTCTCTCTCTCCCTTTCCCTCCCTACCCCCACTCTCTTTCTCTCTCTCTCTCTCTCTCTCTCTCTCTCTCTCTCTCTCTCTCTCTCTCCCTCTCACTCTCTCACTTTCACTCCATAACCACTATGCTGCACGGATTTCTCTGCTTGTTTATTTATTTATTTATTTATTCATGTGTAGCTCACAATGAACCATACATCAGCACTTGAGTCTATATTACCCTGAGTCTCACTTCCTACGGGTAACAAACTCAGTCTTTGTTTCCCAGTTACAAATTTCTGCATAAGATTATTCACAATTCAGCTTTGGACAGTTAATGATCAATGACCCATTATCTGTGTCCCTAAAGGCCAAGTCATACAGTAATCAAAGCTGTCCTATCTGGGCTCAGGATGGAGCAAATTCTCTATAAAGGGGTTATGGAATAAGAAAGAAGTATTGAAAACTCTAGCACGGAGGACAAAAATAAATTCTTTTAGCAGCCAGGAAAATGCACCATGCAAATCTCCAACTTCAGGAAGTAATTGACCAAAGCATCCATCTGTGGGCCTTGAAGTCCATCATGACATTGGCCTCAAAGTCACCCTTCACAAGCTGATCCCCAGTCAATGACATAGCACAGCAGGGTACCCCTGGGAGACATGAAACTTCTCAGAGACATGGGACTGCCTTTGCTCAAGGGCTCCCCAGTGGCCCTATTAAACCTTCCTTGAACTCCATGGTCATCTTGGATATTTCCATTCAAACATCCTTTCCAGGATCCTCGTTCTGCATCTGATTTACAAAATTAATATGAGGATTCTCATCTTATTCTGGCTCCTGTGCTATTTTCCCCTCACACAGGTGTTCACCCTATACAGATGTTCACACAATAATCTCATCTTGGCATCTACTTTGTCAGAGGACCCAGACTAACCCGGCATGTTGGTCGTTCCACAAACTACACCTGTGGATGGGTAGATTTCAAAGAGAGTCCCAGGTGGCACAGAGCCTCAGAGTGCCTGGATGCCCGGGCAGGTACTTTCTTTCTCCTTATTACAGCTTTTTCCTCTTTGAAACATGTTATTTACAGTCCAAACAGGATAGTATTCTATGGCTTTTAGACACCCCTCCTCCAAAAGAAAAAAAAAAAGAAAAAGAAAAAAGAAAGAAGCTTTTCCTGAGCTTATTTTAAACTTGTTCTGGTTCCTTCCTCCCTGTCAGCCATGTGGATCTTCTCAGTAACTTCTGACTCCCCACTTCAGATCAGATAATGAAGTTCATTCTTCATTTCTGTCATCTACAACATGAGAGGAATCTTCCTCTGAGATTCAAAGTGTAATTAATCCCTTTCATTCTAGGGGACTGTTGTTTGCTGAGGCCCTGTATTTTTAATGCAGTGGCTTCTGTCCGCCTTTCATGGAGATCTGTTGGTCTTTCTCCACCTTACTAACTCCTTTGAAAGTGTCAGTCACCTAAGTGTTCTCTGACCCTTCTGTCCACCTCTTCCTCTAGGGATATTGGAATCCTAAAGTCTTCCTGCTGGGTTGTTTAGGATGTCACTCTCTGGCAAGCTAAGGAAGGCAGCCTCACAAATTCAAATTCAGAATCTCCAAATCAACATTCCGGAAAAGATGGCTTTCTTCTTTAGTAATTAGGAAGAAAAATAAACAACTCTTCAGGGAAGTAAAATCCTTTCTTTGATGAGCCCCTGAGTAACTCATGGACTCCTTAAGGGGTCTTTCCTCCTCCAGGTGGAGGGCAAGAGTCCTGGGGAGGGTCACTGCCCCAGATGCTGTGGCTTCAGGTCTAATACAGGGAACATTTTATCTTCTCAGTGATGTAAGATTTGGATCTGGCTCAGTGTTTCTTGTGGCGGTTTATGTGACCAGGACAAAACTCTTACAGAGCAAAGCTCAAAGAGATTAGGAAGGAAAGACCCCCCACCCCTGCCGCCCATGTATGCACAAACAGGATTGTGCCATGGGGTGGGGAGGGGGTTGCTTTGATTTTTATTCTTCTTTCACCTTAGCTAAGGCTACAAACTGCCTCCAGATCACTGTGTGTCAGAAAGTCTCAGGTTGTGGCAGACAAGATGGATCAGAGACCTAATCCATGCAGTACAGCCCTGGCATGTTCCCCAAAGAGCTGGCCCAAGCATGGAAGAGTAAAAATGGATCACACCCCTCCGGATCTGGCCATCTAACTCCTGAGTGTTCCAGCATGCCTTAGGGTACTCAGTGAGCTTAGGATCCAGTGTCCTCATTCCCTTGTTTAACCAGAATGACTAAAATAGAAGGCTTTCCTAGATAAACAAATAGATTTTTTTTTTCTACTGCTTGTTCCTGTTTCTGGTTTATTGTCCTCAGGGAATATAGAAAAAGCAAATATTATCTATAGCGATTTCCTCTTATCAGAGGCCACATGCATGTGGCTTTATGTCCCCAAAGAATTTGTAGGCTTTCCCAAGGAGGCTTTCTCTCATATTGCCTCTTCAGTTATTTATTGTGACATTTCCAAAATAAACAACCATACAACCAAAACACAGTCTTGGATAGAAATGCTGGAAGCACAGGGCTATTGGTTTTCGGCGGCAGACAGGACGCCTGCATGGGGAGCGGAGGAGCTGATCTCTTTAGCCTGTTGAACTCTGTTCAGTTTCTCCAGTCACCCGTGCCTGTTTGACAATGCACATGACCTCATTTCCTGCCCTACTAAGTGGTGGCCACTTTGCAATGCAGGAACTTCCATTCCTAAATGCGGATCTCTCTGCTGATATCCACGCTCTCCGTGCACTGTTCAGGCAAGATTTGGGGTTTTCTTAGTACAAGGAAACTGAAATTTCAACACTTGTTCTTAATCAAGTTTAACCCTGGGTTACAAATAGCCTCACAAAGGAGTGAGGAATTCTATCCTTGTTGGTGTGGGTGTTCTGTTTTCCATCCAAAAGTATTCCTTCTAAATCTAACTCTATTGAAAAATCTCCTAAAATGGAAGAAATCAAGTGGTGAGTGGAGGGAAAAGTCCTAGCTAGAAGCGAGTGACTAATATGTTAGTGAAACAGACCAAGTTAGGGACTACAAAAATTCCTGAATGTTAGAAAAGAAACAAGAGCACCCCTGATCAAGTGGAAGGATTTGGACACATCAGAGATTCTATTTTATCCTGTGCATAGTGCTTCCCAAGAGCAATCTCTTAAATCTTTTAATCTCATTTACATTTCCAGACAACATTTCAGGAAATGAATTCCTACTCTTCAGGTGAACCCAAAGCTCCACGCATCACTGAGAAATCACTGTTAAGCTCGATTCTTTAATGTAAAGACAACACAGGAAATCAGGAGGTCCAGTGGTATAGAGATAGTATGAAATTATTGTGCCAACAGCTTAATTGTTTATTTTTTCTTTTTAACTGAAGCTAAAATGGATGAGAAGATACATCCTGTAATTTTCTTGAGAAATGGGGTTGGTCATGAATTAACAGTCAGCTCCTTTGAGAGCTGACCACTGGGTGTCTTTGTTAGTGGCCTAGAAAATGAAGAGGGGAGAAAGTAAACAAATTTTAAGGAAAACCTAGGAAGAAAGAAAATGGAACTACTACGGATGTGACATTTTAACCCAGGAGAAGTGCTATATCCTGAAGAAGACTGTCCCCCGTGCAAACCTTGAGCAAAACTGGAACAGAGGAAAGAAAGCAGAGGAGGGGGTGGAAAATCCATTAGTGATTTTTGCTGTATAATAAAGAAATAAAAGACCAGTGTTCTTTGGGGATCAATGAAACTGTTCCTTCCTGACAAAAAATGATGTGTCCTACTCCCTACAAGTTGATTCATTTTTACTTCCAATTGTATAAGGCAGAAAAGTTAAATTTCAATGACCTTGAAACAAGAGACATTGATCCTGCTGTCTCTAGCATGACAGATATTAGGACCAAGACCTTGAGTTGCCTTAGGAGTGAGGATCCATGTGACAACCACATGTTGTAGTTATGGTTCAGAGTGAGAGGTGTTAGTGCATTAATGTGTTGTACTTCACTCTGTGTATAAACACAATGATCCATATTTAAAAAAAAAAAACTCAATATACATGTTTTAAAAGAAATAACTGTAGGGAAGAATGGAAGGAATGCAGCACCATACTCAGGTGAAATTCTTGCATTTAAGAGGTCTGAACATGCAGCGGAAAGGAGAGAGAAAGGGGAACATTTTGGTGATATTTAGAAGGAACAAAAGAATGCTGGTCACAACAATGACTTTGTTTTGAAAAAAAGATTCCCCAAATGAAAAGCATAAAAATCCTGGACCTAGAGTACCAAAACCATAACCCCCTAAAGATGTTAAAATTGTCTTAAAGTCATTGTGAAGAATGGAACAAGTGACACTTTTTTTTTCTGGAACTAACTACAGTCTCCTTCCATGAAATAAAATGCAAAATTAATCAAGTAATAAGTATTTGTTCAGAATTATTATGGACCTAGGATTTGGGGGACCACTTTAAACATACTAAAGAAATATGTACTGAATTATCATCATTAAATATATTTTAAATTTAAAAAATGTCAATGCTAAACTGCATAATTTATTGGTATAGTCAGGAAGCCCCAGAGAAATTTGTAGGAGAATGAGAACAAGAATGTTCTTCTTGGAAGACTGGGTCTTAAAGGCTGAGGAAGATGTGACAAGAAGGAGGGAATGTCCTCTTGACATTCCATAAAAAAATAAAACAGCAATAAGTCTTCCAAGGCTGTGATCTGGGTTAGTGAGGACATGGCCATATCAGATCAGAGGATCTGTAACCTGAAGTAAGGAAGACGCTAACCACTCCTGATGGGTAGCATGGCAGGACTTCTTTCCTAGATAGGGATGTGTGCATTTTATAATAAAATAGGGAGTTTTTCAAATGTCTAAGCAGGCAATCAGATCCACCAGCTAGCGAGACCAGTACAGGAATCCAAGTCTGGGTAATGGAGGTAAAATTGAAAAAGTGATGATTACAGGCAACATGGAGAGGAGAAGAGAAGCATTCCAAAAGAAAGATGAGAGAGGAGGAATTTCAAAGACACAGTCTGCAGGACTTGGACTGAGTAACCCAAATCTTCGTGAACCTTGCCACCAGGATCCTGCCAGGATTGTCTGAGCAGAAGACCATTTGTACTTCACTTTTCTAAACACTCTTGCGGTGGAGAGATGCAGGGAAGAATCTACCCTGGTAACTCAAAAGGCAATGTTTAAAGATTGGGTGTGAAAACCACTGTGTATTTTTCAAAGAAGAAAATAATTGTGGGTTAAACCTGAAGACCACATATTGAAAAGAAGATGAAGATGGAACAAGGTGAAATGTGGCTTCTCACATAAAGACGAAGGCCCTCAGTTCCCATGCTGAGGTTCCTTTTCCTGTTAGCAACTTTGCTCACTCCTAAGTGAGACAAATGGATGATGAGGGACCCTTCCTTCTGGGGCGGGGAATGTTGAACAGGGAAGAAGGATGGCTGTTCTTCCTAGCCTGTAGCTCAGGGATTTATAATGGCACCTCTCCTCACAATAGTCTCCATCAAAGACCACTCCTAAGCCTGTCCGTATCGAAGACCTTGGTAAAGTAGAAGCTTCCTACCTTCTACTTTAGCTCTGGTCATACTTCAGGGTAAGATGAAGCAGCTTCATTCTCTGTCTCTTCTGCCTATCATCAACAACAGCAACTCAAGAGAGAGGGCCGGTCAGGACATTTCACTGATTCTGCGATTACCCATTGTCTCTATTCCAATGGCTTCCTAATCATCCATTCTAGAACATAAAACAAAAAGCAGTAAATGTTATTTTACTGCAGTCAGATGACTAGTAGACACAGAAAAGAAGCCATGACTGGAAGATAATGGTGATGACCTCTTCCCTAGCACACAATCCGTGGTTGAGGCCAGGCTTCTTTTGCAGTGATTTAGAGGTCTCTTGGAGTATAAGTCTTCATTTGATCCAAGTTTGCCAGAGGGCTTGGACATGCTTCTCTACACTTCCTATACTTATTACTTTAACAGTCAACTGGGCCAGTAAAATCTCATCAGAATGAATAGACTAAACATATAAAGAATTTTATGACAAAGTAAAAGCACTATACAGGGCTGAGGCTGTAGCTTAGTGGCAGAGCGCTTGCCTAGCGTGTGTGAGGCATTGAGTTCAATCCTCAGCACCACATAAAAATAAGTAAAGATATTGCATCCATCTACAACTAAAAAAAATATTAAATACATTAAAAAAGAAAATATATTAAAATATATTAATATATTTATAAGGAAAAAGAACTATACATAGCATTCAGGTAGGAAACATTAGAAAAATTAACTCTGCAAAATGTGTGCTTAATAGAGATTTCATAACAAAACATCAAGTCAATCATTACTCAAATATCCCTGTGAATTGTTCTCTTAGAATAATGCCTGTGGCTGATTCTCACCTCACATATAGCTTATCTAGGGACCTCCTTCCTCATGTTCAGTTGCTATATAACCTAATATAACAAAATTATCAGATGGAACCAAACAAACTTAATTCTGAAAACCAGTGTTGAAAAGCAATTATAAAGTGGATTATTTGTTTCTTGTTACTATATGCTCATCCTGTCTGGAATGTCCTACCCTTTGCTCCACATCAAGCCCAGAAAACCCCTGTCAAGCCTCCAGAATTGCTATCAGGTTGGACTTCCTTGGAAAAATTTTTCTTGCTTCTAGCACTAACCCCTTCCACCAAGAACACATCCATCCTGTAATCACTCTATTACTTTCTGTTCATTCTCACAACAACACCTTTTCCTGGGTTTCTCCTATTCTGCCCTTGCCTCCCACTTTCCAAGAAAAGGTAAGGTCCTGTGATTTACAAGGAATCTTAGCCATCATCTAATTGTCTATGCCTTTTAACTGTGCTCGTTCAACTTCTCTTTTGTCCCTTTTTGATCTATTAATCTTCCTATTGGTGTGTCTGCATCATTTAATCTGTCTTCATAAGAAACCTCCATTACAACCTAGATTGGTGAGATGTGGATACACTTACATGCCAAAGCTGGAGGGTAGGAAAGGGGAAGAAGAGATAGGGTAAAGTAGACAAGTGGCCCAGAAGAAGGTTTTCCTACCACATCTGAAACCAATATTCCTGAAGATGATCAGGTGGATTAAGTTGTCCTGCATCTTATTATCAGTCATTAATGTGGTGTGAGCCTCCATGTCTTGGTGTGTCCATATGTGCTAGGAGCCACAAGCAAATATACAATGTATGGCACCTTTGGTTGTAAAGTGACGCCAGCTAGCCACTGAGATGATTATGTTAAGATTTACATTCATATGCAAATTGGACTCCCGCTGTTCACCTTGGCCTGCTACCGGACTCATGTTACGGACTCATGTTACCAGACTCTTGGAGAGTTCCCATTGGTTGGGGAAGGATAGTAGGAGGAAATTCCGGGGGAGGTCCGGGGGACCCCGGGGTTCCGGTCGGCGCGCGGTTCCGGTCGGACACCCTCGTGGGAGGACCGGTTTTTGACTTGCTGGCGCTGAGAGTGTTAGCGGCTTTTTCAAAATAAAGTTTTTTTCCTGCTTGATTGGCTCGTGATTCTGTGCCCAGCCAAGACTGCGGCATTTGGCGGCCCGTGCGGGGAACGCCTGAAGCTTAGAGGTGAGTAAATTGCTCGCCCCTGAGGGAAGGCGACAGGATGGATGACCTTCTCAAAAAACAATGTGTTCTTGTTTTGATTTATTTTGTTTTTATTTCGAGCTCCCTAGCCCTAGAATTTTCTCAGGCGAACTGGGAAAAATGGTTGGCTCAAGGTTTGAAGTTATTCGGCCCTGAGAAAGAGAAAATTGATACAACCATTGTCTGCTCCGTTTTTGTTTCATTCTGCTTCGGCTTTGTTTTATCCTACCTTATTGGGTTAGGTTATAGTAGATTAGAATCCAATAAAAAACAAACCGAAAAACTGTTAAGTAAATTGTTAGAGGTCCAGACTATGGTAGAAAAAACGCTAGGTCAAGCAAAAGAGAAGGTCTCTCAAGCTAGTCAGACAGAGGAAAATTTAAAAAAAGCAAGCTTAGAGGACAAGCAGCCATCAGGTGGAGAATTACAACAGGAGGTTACTACCAACTCCGTTCTATCACCAGAGGGCGTAACTCAGCCAACAGCTCCATCTACCGCTGAGCGGCCCTCAATTCCCGTAGTTGATGGACGGAATTCTGAGGCAGGACCCCAAAGATTAGCATGCCCTGTACTTGAGCAGGCAGGAGGGCAACGAATTCACCGTGCTTTAGATTTCAAAACAATAAAGCAATTAAAGGAGGCTGTAACGACCTATGGGCCGCAAGCTCCCTTCACAATAAGCATGGTCGAATCTGTTACCAACTTGGACATGACACCAGCAGATTGGGCTAACATGTGTCGATCTGTGCTAAACGGAGGACAATATTTGTTATGGAAGGTTGCCAATGAGGAATTTTGCATGGAGACAGCTAGGCGAAATGCAGAAGCTGGTTATCCTCAAAGAAATATAGAAATGCTTTTGGGGAAGGGACCTTATGAGGGTCAAAGACAACAAATTGAATATGACCCTGGTGTGTACGCACAAATTGCTGTAGATGCAGTTAGGGCATGGAAAACTTTACAGGGGCATGGAGACTTACAAGGTCAATTATCTAAGGTAATACAAGGAACTAATGAACCTTATGCTGAATTTGTAGATAGACTTATTCAGTCAGCCTCTAGGATATTTGGAAATACAGAACAGGTAATGCCATTTATAAAACAACTGGCTTATGACCAAGCAAATCGTTGCTGCAGAGAGGTCATTAGACCATGGAGACATGAGGATTTAAACACATATATTAAATTATGTAGAGACATTAATGAACAGGGGCAAGTCTTAGCAGCAGTACAACAGGCTTTAGATGCCAGGCCAAGAACATGCTATAATTGTAATCAAACAGGACATTTTAAAAGGAGTTGCCCCATAAGAGGAGGGTTTAACAAAGCTGGATATCAAAGGAATAGAATACCAGGTATTTGCCCACGATGCCGTAGAGGGAGACATTGGGCTAATGAATGCCGTTCTCAAACCACCATAGAGGGTATTCCGTTATCAAAAAACGGACAAGGACCAAGTGTATACCCACGATATCGTGGAGAAAGGTATCAAGCTCCATTGCCAAAAAACGGACTAGAGGGCCCAATGCCCCGGGGCCCCAAACCACAAATATATGGGGCAATGGAGGAACCCAACAGCCCCATCAAGGTAGTGCCCAGGACGCATTATCCATTAAATCCCTCATCAGACAAACTAGAGGGAGCGCAGGGCTGGACATCTGCGCCTATGCCAGAGCAGTACTAACCCCAGAGATGGGAATTCAAATCATTCCCACAGGAGTAAAAGGACCTCTTCCCCAGGGAACAGTAGGCTTATTATTGGGACGCAGTTCTTCTACACTAAAAGGACTTATGATAAGTCCTGGGGTAATTGATCCCGATTATGAAGGTGAAATAAAAATTATAGCTAGTTCTCCAAGAGGTATATCAGTAATTTCACCAGGAGATAGAATAGCACAGTTATTAATAATACCCAGCCTGCATGATAAATTTTCCAGTTGTAATGTAGAAAGAGGTTCCAAGGGATTAGGCTCCACAGGTGTAGATTGGGCTATGCTGTCTTTGAATTTAGATTCTCGCCCAATGCTAAAATTAAATATTCAAGGACATGACTTTAATGGGCTGCTGGACACAGGAGCTGACCTTAGTGTCATCTCTCGTCAAGAATGGCCAAAATATTGGCCATTACAACAAGCCACTCAAACGCTTCGAGGCCTAGGAGTGGCAACAAATCCCCATAGAAGTGCTATGGTATTAGATTGGAGGGATCCTGAAGGATGTGAAGGAACTATACAGCCCTATGTATTGGATCATCTTCCTGTAAATTTATGGGGACGAGATGTCCTAGATCAATTAGGATTGACATTAACAAATAACATCAATCCTAACGTGCCCACTACTAGGGCTAAACAAGGCTTTAGGAAAGAAAAAAGATTAAGAGAACAAGAACAAGGTATGACAGCACCTATTCAAATAGATCAAGAAATAAATAGACATGAATTGGGTTTTCAGAAAGGGCCACTGAGACAATCAAAATTACTTGGAAATCAGAAAGACCAGTGTGGGTTCCTCAGTGGCCCTTGACTAAAGAAAAGATACAAGTAGCCCATGACTTGGTCAGACAACAGTTAGCGGAAGGACATATACAACCTTCCGTATCCCCCTATAATACTCCCATTTTTGTCATTAAAAAGAAATCTGGTAAATGGAGATTATTACAAGATTTAAGAGCCATTAATAATGAGATGGTTATTATGGGACCTGCTCAATCAGGGATTCCTCAATTGTCTGCTTTACCAAAAACCTGGCATGTTTTAGTTATAGATATTAAAGATTGTTTCTTTTCAATTCCAATTCATCCCGAGGATAGTCCACATTTTGCATTTACTATCCCTGCACTGAATCATGAAGGTCCTGATCAGAGATATGAATGGAAAGTACTCCCTCAAGGGATGGCTAACAGCCCAACTATGTGTCAAATTTATGTTAATAAAGCAATCCAGCCACTTAGAAACCAAAATCCTGAACTACAAATATTTCACTATATGGATGATGTGTTATTGGCACATAAAGATAAAAACACATTACTAGAATGTTATGCCACACTTACAAACTTATTGAAAAACTATAATCTAGAGATAGCAATAGATAAAGTACAATTAAATCTTCCAATTAATTATTTAGGAGTTCTATTATCCTCAACCATGGTCCGTCCACCAAAAATTCAAATACGAGTAGATCAACTCAAATCACTTAATGACTTTCAAAAGTTATTGGGAGACATAAATTGGATAAGGCCTTATCTAGGCATACCAACAGGAGAGTTAGGACCTTTATTTGATATTCTAAAAGGTCCATCAGATCCAAATTCACCCCGCATGTTAACGCCTGAAGCAAGAAAAGTATTAAAAATCATTGAAACATATATGGAAAATATGCATTTGGATAGAATTGATATAAGTTTGCCTTTATTATTTATTGTACTACCAACAAAAAATATTCCTACAGGAGTATTTTGGCAAGAAGGTCCATTATTGTGGATACATTTATCTTATTCCCCTAACACTATTCTTACTAGATATCCTGAGGCTGTAGGACAATTAATACTCAAAGGAATAAAAGCAGCTAAGGGAGTGTTTGGGATTTCTCCCAATAAAATTATTACTCCATATACTATGGATCAAATTGATGAGTTAGCTAATGAGTTAAATACTTGGGCAATAATCCTGTGTAAAACTAGTGTTTCATTTGATAATCACTTACCATCTAATCCTTTGTTGTCTTTTTGGTCTAAGCATCCTGTAGTTTTTCCAAAAATGACAAGAAAAACCCCTATCATAAATGCTCCAAATATATTCACTGATGGGTCAAACAATGGTACAGCAGCAGTAGTTACTCCTGATCAAACTTTTACATTTTTAGTACCCAAACAATCAGCTCAAAAGGTAGAGCTTAATGCAGTATTACAAGCTTTTATGATGTTTAAAGATTCTGTATTTAATTTATTTTCTGATAGTCAGTATGTAGTTAATGCTATTAATTCCCTTGAAGATGCTGGTAGGATTTCCCCTTCCTCTACTGTTTTCTCTTTGTTTTCCGATATACAAAGTCTAATCTGGGACCGAAAAGATCCATTCTTCATAGGTCATATCAGGGCACATACAGGATTGCCTGGAGCCCTTAGTATGGGCAATGAACTAGCAGATAAATCTACACATGACATACATATTTTCTCCACAATAGAAGAAGCTATAAATTTTCATAAAAGGTTCCATGTCAATGCTAATACTTTACAAAAGCGTTTTAAAATAACTAAAGAACAGGCCAGACATATAATAAAACAATGTCAAAATTGTGTGACATTTTTACCACAAGTTAATCTTGGAGTCAATCCTAGAGGACTAATACCTAATCATATTTGGCAGATGGACGTCACACACTTGCCAGAATTTGGAAAATTAAAATATTTACATGTTACAGTTGATACCTCTTCCGGATTTTTGATGGGCTCCCTTCATGCCAGAGAAAAAACTAAAGATGTTATAGCTCATTGCTTACAAAATTTTGCCACTGTGGGCGTTCCAAAACAGTTAAAAACGGACAACGGTCCTGGTTATACTTCCTCCTCTTTTAAACAATTTTGCTCATCATTTGGTATTACTCACATAACAGGAATTCCATACAATCCACAAGGACAAGGCATAGTTGAAAGAGCTCATCAAACTATTAAAATGTACTTATTAAAACAAAAGGAGGGAATTGGAAAGGGGTATATATCCCCCAAAGATAAACTTAAAATAACCCTTTTTACTCTAAACTTTTTAAATTTAGATTCATCGGGACTTAGTGCTGCGGAAAGACATTTGTACCCCAAAAATGTACATAAGCCTAAGGTACTTTGGAAAGATATTCTAACAGGACAATGGAAAGGCCCGGATCCAGTGATAGTCTGGAATCGGGGCGCTGTCTGTGTTTTCCCACAGGATGAACAGCAACCAATTTGGATTCCAGAGAGATTAACTAAAACAATTTCTACAGAAAAAGAAGATGATTTGACTCAAATCCATAACAGCTGACATCCAGAGCTCCAGCTTGGCTATTCTTACATCGGCGACAGTGATTAACCAAGGTGTTTTTTTTTTTTTTTTCAGTATCTATTTTATTATTGCATTTTTCCACATCATAAAGTTCTATTTTATTTTTGAGCTCATACAAACCTAGGTTAATGTTTTTCTGATCAGTTTTATTTTTTGACTGTGTTTTATTTTTATTTATTTATTTATTTATTTATTTATTTTTTGACTGTGGAGTTTTTAAACATTGCAATGGAGATTTCACCTAAGTATAGTTACAAGGCCTTTATTTACTATTGTCTTATGTGTTGTATGTTGTGTGCACACTTCTGTTTTGTGTTGTATGTCTGTATGTGTGTATGTCCATATTTCTTATATGAGGAGCGCTCATGAAAAAATGGATCCGAATTTTTTCTTTATTCACGTGATTTATATGGTTTAATTTAAATTAGGTGAACAGCTGTTTATGATTGTTGTTAAAGATGGTTAACAGATCTGTTTGTTTACTGTCACCATTCCTTTTCATTATATTTAATAATTCTGTTCAGGATAATGTCTCTTTAGCATCATTGCCAGAATTTCCATCTCCATCCCAATTCCGGTGAAGACTGAGATAAAACCAAACTACAGCTTCTATGATAGCTATCACAGTAAACTGTATAAACTGATGCATCAATGAATATAACTCAACAAGTAATGCTCAATCAAGGACTTGATTTACTTTGGGAGGAAATGGACATATTGATAGACTCCTCCAATTTGAACTGCTTGCAGAACTTGCCTGGACTATATATCAGTTGTATACATTGTAAAATATCATCTGGTGCACCGAATTGTGGTACTGCTGGCATATCTTTGCTGATGGTGTCACCAGTGACGCAATTTTTCCAAGGAGCCATCAATTGGCTTGGTGTCGTGGCATTTCTGTATCCTCCTCCCTTCTACTAGTGATGGTCTAAAATTTGGGGGCCAACAGAGGTGAGGCAAAGAACCTCACCCCCCCACTGGCACCAAGGCAAAATTTGGGGGCCAACAGAGGTGAGGCAAGAACCTCACCCCCCCACTGGTGCATAGGCCTATCCACGAGCATGGCTGAATGCTGGACCGGTAGTCAGCGACGGGTTGCTCTGATTACAGTGGATTCAACCTAAGACAGGAAGCTGACGCCTAAAGGTCAGTTCTCCCATGACGGGTAAGAACCATATGTTAAATTGGACAACCTACCAGGCACGGTCCCTAGCCACATTGCTTGTTGCTTAATTAAACAGAAGGGGGCAGATGCTAGGAGCCACAAGCAAATATACAATGTATGGCACCTTTGGTTGTAAAGTGACGCCAGCTAGCCACTGAGATGATTATGTTAAGATTTACATTCATATGCAAATTGGACTCCCGCTGTTCACCTTGGCCTGCTACCGGACTCATGTTACGGACTCATGTTACCAGACTCTTGGAGAGTTCCCATTGGTTGGGGAAGGATAGTAGGAGGAAATTCCGGGGGAGGTCCGGGGGACCCCGGGGTTCCGGTCGGCGCGCGGTTCCGGTCGGACACCCTCGTGGGAGGACCGGTTTTTGACTTGCTGGCGCTGAGAGTGTTAGCGGCTTTTTCAAAATAAAGTTTTGTTCCTGCTTGATTGGCTCGTGATTCTGTGCCCAGCCAAGACTGCGGCACATATGTGCCTGAGAAGTAGGCTCCCTTTGATTATGAAGACCTTTGTTATCTCCTGAAAGGGCCTCAATTTTGAGACTAAAGATTCTAAGTAAATATTTTCAGAGCAACAAAAGGAAAAATGAGTTTCAGTAACACATAGAGAAAAGACAACTCTCTAAGGGACAAAGTTAAACTTAATTGTCAATTCCTTCTTTCAACAGATTCCTATTGAGGTGTGCTACATGCTAGGCATTGTTCTGGGGGCTGAGATGCAACCATGAACATGACAAAAATCCATGTTCTTTGAAACTTGAGAGAAAGATTGTTTTAAAATGATTAATAAAATAATCTTTATGATTTCTATGAGGAAAATATAGTAAGGCAAAGAGGGCCTGAATTGAGAGAAGGCAAGGTTCTGTTGTTGATCTGCTTACTCTGTCATTGGCCAGAAGCCTCTCTCTCTCTCTCTGTGGTTTTTTCCTCCCTTCATTTTCTGTGCTCCCATTCCCCTTGACCTTCTTGGTATAAGTCACTTTTTCCAGTATGGCCCTTTTCATCGTTAATTTTATATGTCAACTTGGCTGAGCTAAGGGATGCCCAGATAGTTAGTAAAACACTATTTCAGGGTGTGCTTGTGAGGGTGTTTCTGGAAAAAGACTAGCATTTTTATCAGTAGACTGAATAAAAACGATCTGCCTTCCCCAATGTGGGTGAGTATCAACTACCCAATTCATTGAGGACACAAATAGAACAAAATTGTGGGGAAAGGATGAATTCTCTCTTTCTTCTTGAACTGAGCCATTCATCCATTTATCTTCCCCTTCGTTGGACATGAGAGTACCTCTTCATGTACTCCTTTAAACTCCTAGGCTTATACCAGTACTCAGTCTCTCTTGTAGTTCTCAGATCTTCAGTCTCAGACTGGGATTTATACCAATAGTTCCTCTGATTCTCAGACCGTCAGACCCAGATTGAATTATACTACTTTCCTGATTCTCCAGCTTGTGAGTAAGATACTGTGGGACTTCTTAGCATCCATAATCTCATGAATCTATTTCCAAAATAAACCTCCTCTTTTATACAGTGAATACTTATTCATGAGAGATGTGTTCAACCCTCAGTGGATGCCTGAAACCACAGATAATACTGAACTTTATATATATTAGGCTTTTTCTGAACATATGTACCCACAATAAAGTTAAACTTATAACTCAGCACCACATAAAAATAAGTAAACAAAATAAATATATAAGTTAAACTTATAAATTTATCATGGGTACATAAGTTCAGGAAAAAACAGTAAGAAGATTAACAACAGTAGCTAATAATAAGACAATTACAATATAATCATAGCAGGAATTATGTGAATGTGTTGTCTATATTGAGAGAGTTGATAAATATTAACAATTTTGGATTACAATTACCTGCAGACTTCTGAAAGTTCAGAAAGCAAAACCATGGATGGAGGACTACTGTATCCCTATACATTCATTGGTTCTGTTTCTCTGGAGAAACCCCTGAATAACACAACCTTTATATTATAACCTTCAGGGAATGTTCTTTCTCCATATCTCACTCCATATCTTCTTTTTCTTTTTCTTCTTCTTCCTCATTATTCATATATTTGCTCAGATGCCACCTTTTCAAAAAGGCTTCCTTCCAAAACCAGACTTATATATAAAAGCAAGGGGAAAAAATAGTGTCTGCACAGTGCAGGGAGACAGAGTTCTTCAAAGCAAGTTATGGAATTAAAAAACACCACCACAATAACCCTCAAAAAGAAAAGTCAGAACTGACAGTTGACAAATTATATTATCTAAAACACCGAATATTTAACCAAAAATTATGAGGCATGAAAAGAAACAAAAATAGATAGATAGATAGAAAGATAATTAGATAGATAGGGCCATATGGCCTATACTCAGGGAAAAGGAGTAGTCAAAAAAAAAAAAAAGAAAAGAAAAGAAAAGAAAACCTGCCTCTGTGTGCCCCTAAGGATTCAAATGAGCAGACAAAGATTTCAAAGCAGCTTTCACAAACATGTTCATAGAACTAAAAAAAATCGTGTTTAAAGAATTAAAGGAGAGTTTGATGACAATAACTCCATGCATAGGAAATATTAATAAAGAGCAATTAAAAACAGACCAAATGGAAACTGTGAAGTTGTAAAGTACCACAACTGCAATTTTTATTTTAAATCTCACTAGAAGATCTCAATAGCATCTTTGAGATAGCAGAAGGGGAAAAATTCAATGTGAAGATAAAACAATAAATATTGTCCTATCTAAAGGACAGAGGGAAAAAAGATTGAAGAAACATTCAGAGGTCCAGAGACTTGGGAGACAATAGCAAGCATCAGAGTCTTTATGATGGGAGTCCAAGAAAGAAAAGAAAGGGTGCAGAGAAAACTATTTGAAGAAATGATGTCCAAAAGCTTTTCAAAGTTGATGGGAAACATCACTATTTCAACAAACCCAACTATCATAAATACAAAGACATCCACACATAGACCAATTACTGTCAAACTGTTGAAAGACAAAAAGAGAGAGAAAGAGAATGTTAAACACAGTAAGAGGGGGGAAAACTAAGTACAGGACGACAACAATGTTATTTTTTTATTAATTGCTCAAAACATTACAATGATCTTGACATATCATATATCATACATTTGATTCAAATGGGGTATGAGTTCTTATTTTTCCCCCGTGTACAGATTGCAAGATCACATTGGTTATACAGTCACATTTATACATACTGCCATACTAGTGTCTGTTGTATTCTGCTGCCCTTCCTATCCCCTTCCTAACCCCCCTCCCCTCCCCTCCCATCATCTCTCTCTACCACAACAATGTTATTAATGATCAATTTCTCAAATATATACATATATGAAGAGAAACAGAACTCCAGATTCCAATAAAGGTTTTTTTTTCACAGAAGAGTGTATGTCAGTTTCCCATGCCCCAGTTCCTCACAAGATGATGCTATGAGAGCCAGATATTACTTGAACATGCAATGAGATTTATACTGCAGAAGAATGACCCCCAAATTATGAAACTCATAATTTATATAGAAACTTCTGGCACATCTTCACCTGGAGGAGAGAGATCTTTTATGCTGGAATGTAACCAAGTTTTCTCTGAAAAAATGAAGAGGGATAGGGTTATGGCTCAGTAGCAGAGTGCTTGCCTCACACATGTGGGGCACTGGGTTGTATCTTCAGCACCACATAAAAATAAGTAAACAAAATAATGATATTTTTTAAAAAAGAAATGAAGAGAAGTTTGTGTCACTCTTTGAAAAAAAGATAGTAATAGTCTCTAAAAAGATGTCCTAAATCTCTCTGGAAACATCTACCTTGAGCTTCCAAAGTTTGTTTGCCATCCAGTAATGAGTGCTAACCTCTTTTTTCAGAAAAACTTGACCATAAAGAGACATGAAAATATCCATGGAACACTGTCCTTTGACAGCCAAGAAGCAATGGAATAACATTTTCGAATTACTAAAATAAATAAATCATCAAACCAAACACTCTACATCCAGGACAACTATGATTTTAAAATTAAGGTGAAATAAAGAAAATTTCAAATAAGCAAGAATTTGTTGTTAGCCTGAGTGCCTTATAAGACATTCTAAAGGAAAAAATTAAATGAAGAGTGCTAGAAATGGTAAGTACATGAGTAAAGTTAAAAGAATATAAAAACCAACTTTTTTCTCATTGCAGCTCTTGACTTCTTTAAAATATATAAGATTGACAAAAATGATAAGTATGTATGGTAAGGTAAATGCTAATTAGCTATACTTAGTCAATCTACAATGTATACACACTTCAAAACATAAAAATAATACAATTTTAATTGAAAATTTAAAAACTTTGTTAATTAAAAAAAATTTAAATGGTAAACCAGTAATTAAAAAAAAAAGGAGCAATAAGAACTGGGTACAGTGACATATGCCTCTAGTTCCAGCTACTTGGGAGAGGGATGCAAGAGAATCACTTACTCCCAGGAGTTTGAGGCCAGCTGAGGCAACATAGCAAGACCCAATCTCAAAAATTAAAAAGAGAGACAGTAGACAAAATATAAATGAATGAACCTGGCTGTGTTCCAATAAAACTCTTTTAAAAAATACATAAAATTATATAAAGCAATAATTATGACACTTCGTTATTGAGTTTATAACAAAAGTAATATATATTATAATAATGGCAAAAATAATGGAAGGGTAAATGACATCACACTGAAACATTGCTTCTGTGTTTTACTAGAATTAAGATAATATTATTCTAAAAGAGATGTAGCACATTAAAATGCATGTTGTAATCCCTGGAGCAACCACTAGGGGGTATCTAAAAAGTATATGGTGAAAAAAATCAATGATTAAAAATAATCTGCTCAAATTCTTTGCTTACAATAAAAAGACAATAAAAGATGAATAGAGGGGAAATGCATGGAGAAACAGAAAACAAACACAAAAATGGCACTTAGAAACCCACCCATATCAATAACTACATTAAAAGTAAATGGACTAAATACCCATTCAAAAAGATTGATTACTTGGTAAAAAGTGTGGGACTCAAATATATACTATCTCCAGGAGACACATCTATGCTCATTGTCAGAAATATTTAAAGTAAGAGAGTGGAGGGAAATATTACCACGTAAAACACTTCTAACAGACAACTGGAGTGACAATATTACTATCAAACAGATTTTTAAGAAATATATATTTATTAAGATAAAGAGAGAGCTTCATGGTGATAAAGGGTCAATTTATCAGGAAGATACAAATACATATATATATATATATATATATATATATATATATATATATATATATCTGATATTAGAATCTCAAAACACATGAACCATAAACTGACATAAATCAAAGAAAACACAATTCAACAATTGGAGATTTCAATACCCCACTCTCACTGATGGATAGAACCACTTCACAAAAGATTCAGTAAGGATATAGAAGTGAAAACTGTATCAACTCAAGTGATACTTATAGAATGCTCTAGGCAACAATTATAGAAATGGTAGAAATCGTAACAAGTACATATAAAACATTTTTCTAGACTAATGCTGAACATTAAAACAAATCTCGCCAGCCCCAGTGGCACACACCTGTAATCCCAGAAGATTGGGAGGCTGAGGCAGGAGGATCATGAGTTCAAATCCAGACTCAGCAAAAGTGAGGCACCAAACAACTCAGGGAGATCCTTTCTATAAATAAAATACAAAATAGGGCTGGGGATGTAGCTCAGTGGTGGAGTGTCCCTGAGTTCAATCCTCAGCATACAAAAATAAAAATAAATAAATAAATAAAACAAATCTCTATAATTTAAATTTACACATGATCTTAGCCAAAAGGCCAAGAAGCAATCTATAATTTAAATTTAAAATTTAAAAATATTAAAATCATACAAATACAAAGTATACTGACTGCAATAGAGCGAGAGTTCCACATGAGAAATAAATTTGGGAAATCCCCCAAATCTCTGGAAATCAAGCTTCATACTTCTAAAAAACCACAGGGCAAAAAAGAAAATATAAGAAATTTTTAAAAAATAATTCAAATTGAATGAAAATGAAAATACAACATTAGAATGTATGGGATGCAACTAAAGCAGCCCGTACAGAGAATACCTAACTTTGATAACTATGCCAGAAAGAGGAAAGATCTCCATCCAAGGACCTAAGATTTCACTTTACAAAACAGAAAAAGAACAAATAAACTAAGCAAGCAGAAGAAATGAAATAATAATAATTAGAGTTGGATCAATGAACTCAAAAACAGAAAAACAATAGGGAAAATCAATAAAATTAAAAGTTGGTTCTTTGAAAATATTAGCCAAATTGACAAAACTTCAGTGACATTAAGAACATACAAATGACCAAAATCAAGAAGGAAAATAGGGGTAACACTACCAACATTATAAAAATGAAAGGATTATAAACAATATTATGACTTTATGCCAAAAATTAGACAATGTATATGAAGTTTTTAAATTCCTAGAAAGACATAAACTGACTCAAGAAGAAATAGGAGGGATACCAACATGGCGGCGGGCACAGAGAGATCAAATCTCTGACCTCTTCAGCTGTGCGGGCATAGGGAGTCGTAAACAACCTAAATCTGTTTGCTCAGGATCACTAGGCAATGCTGAGCTGACGTGGATCTGGGGCGAACAGTCTGGGCCTCTCAGAACACACACTGAGCCCGGATCGGCTGAATTCAAGCTCCCGTTCGCCTGCTTCCCGCAGACAAACAGCTGTGACTCAGCACTAATCCATCCGGCTGAAACAACTGGTCAGCCCTTCTCATCCTACGGAGGTAAATGCCTACCGAGCCTTCATAGGTAGGGGCCACAGGTTTGAAACAGGGCTTGGGAGAGACAGTAAGGACCCACCCGTTGCATTGGTCGCCCAGCAAAGGGAAACGAACTGTCGCCATTTGCAAGAGACACCACCATGGCAGAAAACTGACGTCATCAGACTGCGGCGGAGGAGATGACTTCATTGAAACCTGCAGCTACAGGTGTGTAATTCCCTAGCCATCCCTCTCCACACATCGGGGAAACCTTAAGGGCCCCTCCCAGCTCTCCCATGAGCGCAATAGCCAGCCAGAGGGAATCAGAGGTGGTGTGGGACCCGTGGCGCGGAACTACCGCTCCCACCAGGGCTGACTGCTGAGGTCTCTTGCACCAGCTACCGGGGGCGTGGCTACCGGAGGGCAAGTAAAATTCGCTGAGGATTCTCAGCCCCAAGCTCTACAAACTTAGGGTCTGAGGGAATGGCAAACTGGAAGAGTGTGCCCAGTCGTTCATGAAAACAGGGCTCCCAGAAGCAGCAGACCTGGTGTGTAGCCAGTATTGTGGTGAACGGCACCCGTGAGAGGGGCCTGGCTAGAGGAAAAGTGGGAAGTGACTAGACACAAGAGGAGGCCCTAGGCACTCAGGATTGGAGACTCACCCAGTCTGGGAGGAGCTGCTGCACAGTGATTGGTTCCCGCATATTGACAGGAGAAACTTGGCCTGGTGGGCACAGCGCCACCTACTGGAAGAGAAATTAATCAAACTCTAAGACTGCATTTATTAGTTTTTTTTTCCTTTTTTTCTTTTCTCTCTCTCTTTTTTTTTTTTTTGATTTGGGTTTTTCTTTCATTTTCATTTTTCTTTCTTGTTGTTTTTTTAAAAATTTTTTTTACAATTTTTTAAAAATTTTTTTCTTCTAATTTTAATTTTAGTTTTTTTATTATTTTTAAATTTTTTTCTTTTTTTATTTCCTATTTTTTTTCTTCTTTTGTCCTTTCATTTCTCTTATCCCCCCTTCCTTGAATTCTACCTGCTTACTCTCATTCTCTTTAGTGACTTCTTCCCTTCCCTTCTAATACCTTTCCTCCCAAGCATCAAATAAATTTATAGGAGTAAACAGTAACTCAGCAGTCAAACAGAACAAGAAGTAACATGAGCAGCTTCAAAAAGCAAGGAAGAAAAGGAGTACAAACAATGCAGGACAGCCTAAATATTCAGGAGGACCTAGAGTCATCAGAAAAATGGTCATATAAAGAACTCAAGGAACACCTTAGACAGATGGAATGGAACCTTAAAAAGGATACAAGACAGAAAATTCAAGCAGCGAAAGAACACATTGAGAATGAATTACATAAACAGATAAAAGAAGAAGTTAAGCATCTTTATCAGGAGATAGAGATTATAAAAAAATAATCAAACAATAATTCTAGAAATGAAGGAAACGATAAACCAAATTAAAAACTCAATTGAGAGTATCACTAACAGAGTGGAGCAAGTAGAAGCCAGAACGTCAGATAATGAAGACAAAATATATCATTTTGAAAAGAGTCTAGCCAACTCAGAAAGGCTGGTAAAAAATCAGGGGAAAAACATCCAAGAGTTATGGGATAACATAAAAAAACCAAACTTACGAGTCATCGGGATAGAAGAAGGTACAGAGACTCAAACCAAGGGAATGAGTAACCTGCTGAATGAAATAATTACAGAAAACTTTCCAGAAATAAAAAAGGAAACAGATATACAAATTGAAGATGCATACAGGACACCGAGCACACAAAATCACAGTAGACCAACGCCAAGACACATTGTTATGAAGATAGCCAATATACAGAACAAAGAGAAAATATTAAAAGCTACAAGAGAAAAGAGACAGATTACATTCAGGGGTAAACCAATAAGGTTAACAACGGATTTTTCATCACAGACACTGAAAGCAAGAAGGTCATGGAACAATGTATTTCAAACACTGAAAGACAATGGATGCCAACCAAGAATTCTGGATCCAGCAAAATTAAGCTTCAGGTATGACAATGAAATACAAATCTTTCATGATAAACAAAAGTTAAAAGAATTTGCAGCCAGAAAACCAGCATTGCAAAGCATTTTGAGCAAAACACTACACGAGGAAGAAATGAAAAATAATAACCAAAACCATCAGTGGGAAGTGCCTCAGTAAAGACAGAGGGCGAGGGAAAAGATAATCATGGAGAAACAAACTAAATTTTTTTTAAAAAGGATAAATAATCAAACATGGATGGAAGTACAAACCATATATCAATAGTAACTCTGAATGTTAACGGCTTAAACTCTCCAATAAAGCGACATAGGCTGGTATCATGGATTAAAAAAACAAAACCAACAATATGCTGCCTCCAGGAGACACATCTGATTGGAAAAGACATACACAGGCTGAAGGTGAAAGGATCGGAAAAAATATACCACGCACAAGGTCCTCGTAAGCAAGCAGGGGTGGCCATCCTCATATTGAATAAAATCGACTTCAAGACTAAGTTAATCAAAAGGGATAAAGAAGGACATTATATACTGTTAAAAGGAACCATTCACCAACAAGAAATAACAATTATCAATATTTATGCACCAAATAATGGTGTGCGACATTCATAAAACAAATTCTCCTCAAGTTCAAGAATCAAATAGACCACAACACAATAATTATGGGTGACTTCAACACACCTCTCTCACCATTGGACAGATCCTCCAAACAAAAGTTGAATAAAGAAACTATAGAACTCAATATCACAATCAATAACCTAGACTTAACTGACATATATAGAATATATCAACCATCATCAAGTGGATATACTTTTTTCTCAGCAGCACATGGATCCTTCTCAAAAATAGACCATAAACTATGCCATAGGGCAGCCCTCAGTAAATATAAAGGGGTGGAGATAATACCATGCATTTTATCTGATCATAATGGAATGAAACTGGAAATCAATGATAAAAGAAGGAAGGAAAAATCCTACATCACATGGAAAATGAACAATATGTTACTGAATGATCAATGGGTTACAGAAGACATAAAGGAGGAAATAAAAAAATTCTTAGAGATAAATAAAAATACAGACACAACATATCAGAATCTATGGGAAACAATGAAAGCAGTTTTAAGAGGAAAATTCATCGCCTGGTGGTCATTCCTCAAAAAAAGAAAAAACCAACAAATAAATGAGCTCACACTTCATCTCAAAGCCCTACAAAAGGAAGAGCAAACCAACAGCAAATGTAGCAGAAGGCAAGAAATAATTAAAATCAGAGCAGAAATCAATGAAATTGAAACAAAAGAAACTATTGAAAAAATTAACAAAACTAAAAGTTGGTTCTTCGAAAAAATAAATAAGATCGACAGACCTTTAGCCATGCTAAGGAAGAGAAGAAGAGAGAGAACTCAAATTACTAACATACGGGATGAAAAAGGCAATATCACAACAGATGCTACAGAAATACAGAAGACAATTAGAAATTATTTTGAAAACCTATATTCCAATAAAATAGAAGATAGTGAAGACATTGATAAATTTCTTAAGTCATAGGACTTGCCCAGACTGAGTCAGGAGGATACACACAATTTGAACAGACCAATATCAATGGATGAAATTGAAGAAGCCATCAAAAGACTACCAACCAAGAAAAGCCCAGGACCGGATGGGTATACAGTGGAGTTTTACAAAACCTTTAAAGAAGAATTAATACCAATACTTTTCAAGTTATTTCAGGAAGTAGAAAAAGAGGGAGCTCTTCCAAATTCATTCTATGAGACCAACATCACCCTGATTCCGAAACCAGACAAAGACACCTCAAAGAAAGAAAATTACAGACCAATATCTCTAATGAACCTAGATGCAAAAATCCTCAATAAAATTCTGGCGAATCGAATACAAAAACACATCAAAAAAATTGTGCCCCATGATCAAGTAAGATTCATCCCTGGGATGCAAGGATGGTTCAATATACGGAAATCAATAAATGTTATTCACCACATCAATAGACTTAAAGATAAGAACCATATGATCATCTCAATAGATGCAGAGAAAGCATTTGACAAAATACAGCATCCCTTTATGTTCAAAACATTAGAAAAACTAGGGATAACAGGAACTTACCTTGACATTGTAAAAGCTATCTATGCTAAGCCTCAGGCTAGCATCATTCTGAATGGAGAAAAGTTAAAGGCATTCCCTCTAAAATCCGGAACAAGACAGGGATGCCCTCTATCACCACTTCTATTCAATATAGTTCTCAAAACACTGGCCAGAGCAATTAGACAGACGAAAGAAATTAAAGGCATAAAAATTGGAAAAGAAGAACTTAAATTATCACTATTTGCAGATGACATGATTCTATACCTAGCAGACCCATAAGGGTCTACAAAGAAACTACTAGAACTAATAAATGAATTCAGCAAAGTGGCAGGATATAAAATCAACACGCATAAATCAAAGGCATTTCTGTATATCAGCAACAAAACTTCTGAAACGAAAATGAGGAAAAACACTCCATTCACAATATCCTCAAAAAAAAATAAAATACTTGGGAATCAACCTAACAAAAGAGGTGAAAGATTTATACAATGAAAACTATAGAACCCTAAAGAGAGAAGTAGAAGAAGATCTTAGAAGATGGAAAAATATACCCTGTTCATGGATAGGCAGAACTAACATTATCAAAATGGCGATATTACCAAAAGTTCTCTATAGGTTTAATGCATTGCCAATCAAAATCCCAATGGCATTTCTTGTAGAAATAGATAAAGCAATCATGAAATTCATATGGAAAAATAAAAGACCCAGAATAGCAAAAGCAATTCTAAGCAGGAAGTGTGAATCAGGCGGTATAGCGATACCAGATTTCAAACTATATTACAGAGCAATAGTGACAAAAACAGCATGGTACTGGTACCAAAACAGGAGGGTGGACCAATGGTATAGAATAGAGGACACAGAGACTAATCCACAAAATTACAACTATCTTATTTTTGACAAAGTGGCTAAAAGCATGCAATGGAGGAAGGATAGCATCTTCAACAAATGGTGCTGGGAAAACTGGAAATCCATATGCAACAAAATGAAACTGAATCCCTTTCTCTCGCCATGCACAAAAGTTAACTCAAAATGGATCAAGGAGCTTGATATCAAATCAGAGACTCTGTGTCTGATAGAAGAAAAAGTTGGTTCCGATCTACATATTGTGGGGTCGGGCTCCAAATTCCTTAATAGGACACCAATAGCACAAGAGTTAATAACAAGAATCAACAAATGGGACTTAATTAAACTAAAAAGTTTTTTCTCAGCAAGAGAAACAATAAGAGAGGTAAATAGGGAGCCTACATCCTGGGAACAAATTTTTACTCCTCACACTTCAGATAGAGCCCTAATATCCAGAGTATACAAAGAACTCAAAAAATTAGACAATAAGATAACAAATAACCCAATCAACAAATGGGCCAAGGACCTGAACAGACACTTCTCAGAGGAGGACATACAATCAATCAACAAGTACATGAAAAAATGCTCACCATCTCTAGCAGTCAGAGAAATGCAAATCAAAACCACCCTAAGATACCATCTCACTCCAGTAAGATTGGCAGCCACTATGAAGTCAAACAACAACAAGTGCTGGCGAGGATGTGGAGAAAAGGGTACACTTGTACATTGCTGGTGGGACTGCAAATTGGTGCAGCCAATTTGGAAAGCAGTTTGGAGATTCCTGGGAAAGCTGGGAATGGAACCACCATTTGACCCTGCTATTGCCCTTCTCGGACTATTCCCTGAAGACCTTAAAATAGCATGCTACAGGGATACTGCCACATTGATGTTCATAGCAGCACAATTCACAATAGCTAGACTGTGGAACCAACCCAGATGCCCTTCAATAGATGAATGGATAAAAAAAAATGTGGCATCTATACACAATGGAGTACTATGCAGCAATAAGAAATGACAAAATCATAGAATTTGCAGGGAAATGGATGGCACTAGAGCAGATTATGCTTAGTGAAGCTAGCCAAACCCTAAAAAACAAATACCAAATGTCTTCTTTGATATAATGAGAGCAACTATGAACAGAGCAGGGAGGAAGAGTAGGAAGAAAAGATTAACATTAAACAGAGACATGAGATGGGAGGGAAAGGGAGAGAAAAGGGAAATTGCATGGAAATGAAGGGAGACCCTCATTGCTATACAAAATTACATATAAGAGGTTGTGAGGGGAATAGGAAAATAAACAAGGAGAGAAATGAATTATAGTAGATGGGGTAGAGAGAGAAGATGGGAGGGGAGGGGAGGGGGGATAGTAGGGGATAGGAAAGGTAGCAGAATACAACAATTACTAATAGGGCATTATGTAAAATTGTGGATGTGTAACCGACGTGATTCTGCAATCTGCATTTCGGGTAAAATTGGGGGTTCATAACTCACTTCAATCTAATGTATGAAATATGATATGTCAAGAGCTTTGTAATGTTGTGAACAACCAATTAAAAAAAACAAAAAGAAAACAAGCAAAACCAAAAAATAAAAATACATACATAAATTTAAAAAAAGAAGAAGAAATAGGAAATTTGAATAGGTCTATTGACAGGTAAGGAATTTGCATTAACAATTTAAAATCTTCATACAAAGAAATCCCAGGATCATATGACTTTATTAATAAATTCTCTGGAATACTTAAAAGAAAATAATGCCATCAACATGAATAAATAAACAAAATTTGATCTGTCTATACAATGGGATAGTATTCAGCAATAAAGATGAGTAAAATGCTAATAAATGCTGTATTATGTATAAATCTCATAAACTCTCTCAGAATTTAGACGAGTTGAAAATTACCAACCATGAGGTCAATGTTACCCTGATACCAAAGTCACACAAAGACATCACAATAAAGAAAAATGCCAAACTTCAGATCCATTTATCTAATAGATATAAAAATCCTTAATGAAATATTAGCAAAGTGAATGCAAGGTTGGCTTAACATCCAAAAAAGTAATGTAATTTATCACATTAATAAAGAACAAAATTCACACAAGCATTTCAATTGATGCAGCAAAAGCACTTAAATGGCTATTTTTAGAAAGAAAATACCAAGTGTTCCCAAGGATATGAAGAAATTGGAACTCTTAGACATTGCCCATAGGAACATAAAATGGTGCAGCCACTTTGGAAATCTGGTGGTTTCTTAAAAGTTTAACCAGAGGTTTCCAATAGGATCACTCTTAGGAATGCATTCAAGAAAAATGAAAACACATGTTCACCAAAGTCTTGTTTAAGAACTTGTATACTGCTTATAGCAGTATCATCTCTAAAAGGTAAAACATTCCATGTGCCCTTCAACATGAATAAATAAACAAAATTTGGTCTATCTATACAATGGGATAGTATTCAGCAATAAAGATGAATAAAATGCTAATTAATGCTGTATTATGTATAAATCTCAAAAACCTGATGCTAAGTGAAAGAAGCCAGCTTCAAAAGGATGCATATTATATGAATCCATTTATAAGAAATATCCAGATGAGGTAAATATATACAGATAAAAGGCAGATTTGTGCTTGCCTGGGACTTGGTAGTAGGAGTCAAGATTGACAGCAAATGGTCTCATGGGTGTGTTTTGTGTTTTTTTTTAATTTTGAGATGATGAAAACTATTCTAAAATTGGATTGTGTGATGACTGCAAAATGATAAATTTATTAAAACTTAAAACAGTTTGTAAAAGGAATGCTATTCATAAGGCATGGCAATGAATTTGAATTGAAGTTAATGGAGAGCCACAAGAGAGCTTTAAGAAAAAGGGATGTATTAGGCTGTGGCTGTGGCTCAGTGGTAGAGCACCTGCCTAGTATGTTTAAGGCCCCGGGTCTCGTGTCCAACTACAACTAAAAAATGAATAAATATTTTAAAAAGAAAGGGCAATATGTAATCTAATTTCCTATTGTGTGCTTTTTTTTTTCCTTCTCTTTAGAATCTCATGCTGCCACGTGGAGAATGGACTATCAAAAACCAAGACTAAAAAAAGTGAGGCTGCAATGAGGGCCCTTAGTCATTCAAACAAGAAATGATGATAATTTTGAAAAAGACAAGACTCCTGAACGGAATTTAAGCCCAAGAGAATGGACTCATTGCCATTTAGCTCCAATAAATAAACCAGGAGACTAGAGAAAGAACAATACCAAAACTTTCCATCTTTGAACCCATCCATATAGTGTAAAAGGAAAAAAAAAATCACAGAGCTGACTCCCACAGAGAGAACTAAAAGAGTGGATAACTTATTCTGAATCACCAGGTTCAGTGGTTTCTAAATAATGAACGCAAAGAGTAAACAAGAAAACGGAATGATTTTTAATCATGCAGCATCCAGGCTGGTATTCAAAATGTTATTTACATTTTAAGAACATTTTTTTTTCCTCCAAGGATTTTATGTTTGTTTGTCCTAAAGAAATCATCATCATCAAAACCCTGGGGATCTGTGTATAGTTAGTAGTTGCATATTTGTGTCGTACATGCGCGTCTGTTGGTGGTGCAGGCGTACGTGGCCGGCGATGGAGTCAATAAAGCTGGAAAAACAGAACACAGGCATTGCTGATGAGAGACGCCAACTCTATATTCCTGCACTGGTATTGAAAAGTCTTGATATTTCTGCATGTATTTGAGTCTCCTGCTTGTTTTAATTATGTTCAACCAATTCTAAGCGATGCATGATATCAAGCATGACCAAGAATGGAAATATTTCTTTGTGGAATTTTTAAAATCTTGATTGCTGCAAGGAAAAGACCTTTAAGAAAACACAGTATCTTTCCAAATGCAGAAGAGATGCCTGTAACTAAGACCGTTCCCGAAATGGAAGAGGACGCAGGTTGTGGCCTATGTGCCCCATTACTATTAATCATGATGATACACCCCAAAAGGACAGAAATCAGAGGCAATGCTTGAACAGAGCGCAGGAAACGGGACCCCAGAAGTATTTTTCATGTCTCAGTTTGTGAGAGGAAAGAGCTGTTTATTCAAAAAGCTGCTTCAGGGGACAGGAAAACAAAGAGGAGAACCACGACCTAGTGACCTCCCAGAATTGCTGGCTGTAGCTCAGCCTCTCAGCCTGGTCTGCAGGAAGCCAGCCATCCAGACTCCAAACCAGCAGCTCTAATCAGAAGAGGTGGTGGGGCAGGCCTGGAGCCCCAAAGTCATGAGAATGCTATTAGCCATGTGCAAAGTTCAGAGCCATCGTTTCCTCTCCGAGCATTGGGAGAACACCAGACAGAAGCTAGGAGGCCAAGAGGCCAGGGCTGCTACTTCTAGGGTGGGGAGGCAGAGGATGTTGCTTGTCTTCTCATTTGATGACAGTGGGTGGTCAGCTTTGGCTCAGAATCCTGGCTTGACAGGAAACCCTAGTTTTTTCTGGGTCACTGAGTAACTGTGTCTTGGAAACCTAAGCTAGACAGGAACCTTACACAGTCTCTGAGTCCATCCTTCTGACCTCAGGTTAAGGCTGCCTTGACTAGTCCAAAATGTTATCTTGACATTATAGTCTCCATGAACTATGCTATACCGCCCCCTGCTGACCAGCCTAGTGACCACCCAGGAAAATGACTTTGACCAAGGCACAGTAAATAGGACATAGGCTTCTTTGGACCAACTTCTTCTTCCCTTTGGCACTCTTTTAATACTCATGTTGACAGCCGTGAGAGCATGGCAGGGTTATGTGACACATCTTATGTTTGGAACTGAGGACATATCGTATCTGAATATGTCCTTAGCTATAGCAGAAATCACAGATTCTAAGAATTACAAAACAACAAAGAAAGAAAACCTCAAAGAACATCAAATTCCAAATGTTTATCTAGTATTCAATTCCCTCTACAGCTTCTATTGTAAGTGTCCAGTCAATCTGTATTCAAATATCCCCAGGATGAGGTCAGTCCTTTTCCTTCTAGGGTAATTGCTTCAACGTGAAGAGTCTCAATGTTAAGCTAAAATAAGTTTCCCTATGACTTCTGTTCAACTCTAAGTTCTAGAGCGTAGAAGCCACAAGCCCTCTCCTGCAGGTGCACTTCTTTGTGTTCCTCTCTTTCACCAGTGAGGGTACCATGAGCGACCTCTTCAAATGCCTTGTTGGAATCCACAAACATACCTCATTCCCTGGGAGAACAGCCTACAAACTCTGCCGCTGATAAAAGTTAATTTCACACATGCCATCTTAAGTAAGTGTTATAATTAATACTATGGGATTAACTTGTTAATCTTAGGGAGAGGATGCTGGTGGGCACACTTCTTTGGGATCTCACAAGTCACTCCTTTATTAATTCCATCTCAAATCTTACCCAGGGTTGACATAGGCTCTCCAGCTGCAGTCTCAGGATATTTGGTAGTCATGATGACTAGTTCCTAACACAGATCTCAAAACCACTGTTCTGTTGAGGAGCCAAACATTTCCATTATTTCCTTTGATATAATTTGGTGTGAGCTGTCTGAAAAGGGATCTGTAAATACGCAGCAAGAGTCTGTTGTGTTCTTCCCCTTGAGCCAGATCAAGGCATGCATTATTCAGCTTTGCCTGGTTATGACCCAAATACCTGACAAAAACAACTTAGAGGAGGGAGAGTTTATTTTGGCTCACAGTTTCAGAAATTTAGTCCGTGGTGGGCTGACTCCATTGCTCTGGGTCCAAGGTGAAATGGTGTGGCAGAGGGACATGGAAGTCAGGAAGCAGAGAGAGAAAGGGAAAGGGGCTGAGGGGGAGATAAACACTTCCAGGCCCTGTGCCCAGTGACCCATCTCCTCCAGTCATGCCCCACCTGCCTATTAATACCACTCAGTCAAACCAGGATGGACTAATTAGGTTACAGCTCTCATAATGTAATCATTTTACCTCTGACTAGATCTGCATCAACACAGGAACTTTGTAGGGCACAAAGATATTTGCTTGAGTCTACCTTTTTAGGACTCCAGTTCATCTCTGAGAAGAAAATAGATAATACCTATGACCTCTGAATATATATTATATATAATCATAGAAATGGTTATGACTGCATTTTTAGTGAGACAGAACTTGGGAAAGATTATAAATGTTCAACATTGAATGTAAACTAAATAAAGTTTTAAAAAATAATATCACTTTAAAAGGTGTTTTTGAAAAATAATTTTGATGTCACGATTCATACTGTATATATCTCAAGTTATTTATATGTATAAAAATATATATGAAATTATATATAGACTTAATTTTATTTTAAAAGAAACATCACTATACATAAAAAATTAATTGTGAATAATTGAATGACTGTTTGTTTTTACTTTTCTACATTTTCTAATCTTTCTGCTTTTAATACCGGATTTTAAATTATCTTTCAAGTCATTTTTTTAGGATTACAGTGACTTAGAGTTTTAGTCGTACAACCATACCAAAGGTGACTGGAATTCAATAACACCTCTTGTCAGAAACCACACAAGAGGTAAAGTTGAAAGCAAGTACATCTATGAAGTGGTTTATGAAGGGAAAAGTGGAGGTCAGAATATAAGATCACTGTTTTTACATAAGCCTTTTTTTTTAAGAGAGAGAGAGAGAGAGAGAGAGAATTTTTTAATATTCATCTTTTTTAGTTTTTCGGTGGACACACATCTTTATTTTATTTGTATGTGGTGCTGAGGATTGAACCCAGCGCCCCGTGCATGCCAGGCGAGCGCGCTACCACTTGAGCCACATCCCCAGACCGCATAAGCCTTTTAACACTATTCCAACTTTCAAACCATATAATCTATGAATAATATATTTAATGCTAATTTTAATTTTTTAAAAATAAAACCAAATGCTTTGTAGAAATCATTTTGTAAAAGAGAAGGGACAGTAGGAAGAAAGAGACTCTCCACAGATACTGACATTTTAATAAAGTATCAAAAGAATTTCATTTAAAGAATAATTTTTGAGCACCTACTGGGTGCTAGATTCTACTGCAATCATCCTAAGATCATGTTAGGTATCTCCAGAAATTTCTGTTAATACAGGAATATTCAGTGGTAAAATGATTAGAGTATGAGAGCCGCAACCTAATCAATCCATCCTGGTGGTAACTGTAGGCAGGCAGGATGTGGCTAGAGGAAATGGGTCATTGGGTGCATGCCCTAGTAGGCTGCACGTTCCCTGGGGCCTCTTTCCCTGCCCACCTGTCTCTCTCTGCTTCCTTGCTTACAGAAGGGGAGTAGCTTCCCTCCACTGGGC
This sequence comes from Spermophilus citellus, assembly GCF_964194105.1. Taxonomy (NCBI): domain Eukaryota; kingdom Metazoa; phylum Chordata; class Mammalia; order Rodentia; family Sciuridae; genus Spermophilus; species Spermophilus citellus. The sequence continues at coordinate 72,834,410 of NC_138187.1, read as the reverse complement.
CCTTCTTCCCTGATGGGCTGCCTTACCTTGGGCCCAGAGCAAAGCAGTCAGCCATCTATGGACAGAGACCTCTGAAACCATGAGGCCCAAATAACTTTTCTTTGTCTAAGTTTTTCTTGTTGCATGTTTTGGTCACAGAGATGAAAAAGCTAACTAAAACATATGGTGATAGAAGTAAAACATTGATCAGGTCTTTAGAGACCTCAGACAGAGGGATGGAAGTCAAAGGAAAGGGAGAATACACAAAATAAAAATTTTAAGTAAAATTAGGATATGATAGTACATATAGTACATTTTTGACATTATTCAAAATGGGAAAGAACATATTGGAAGAGTCTGAAAATTGCTATGACAGAAATCACATTTGAAGTAGAAAAATGTCTATGAATTTGTCAGGAAGAGAAGTGGGGCAGAGTAGTCCCCAGTTTGAAGACACAAAATGAAAGTAGGGCAACAGGAATGAATGGAGCCCAAATGGAGAGTGACCTTGGTGGTTCAGTCAAGCACTGAATACCAAATGGGTCAGGCTGAAAAGGCACCATCCATGCTGGGTATTTACTGCTAAACTTCTAATAACACAGTTAGCATTTAATCCAGGAAATAATGAGAGATAGTAAAAGGTTTTGAGCCAAGGCATAATATGATCAGAATTGTGATTTATTATTATATTGTTCTTATTTGGTTTTTGTTTTGTTTTGTTTTGCTGGGAATGGAATCCAGAGCTTTGTGCATGCTAAGTACTTGCTCTACCATTAAGCCACACACACTCCTAGTCCCAGATGTGCTTTGCAAAGTTTTAGTCTGGCAACCTCTACAGGAAAAGATAAAGAAACATCAACGACTATCTGAAAGGATTCAAACAAGAAATAGAAAAAGCCTGAACCTTCAGAGAGGCAGTGTCTTAGTCTGCTCAGGCTGCCATAAGAAAATGCCACACCGCAGGGCAGCCTCACGTTTTACACACAGCAACTCAAAGCAAATGTCCCAGTAGACAAGGCGAAAGCTGCATTTCCAAGCCTTACAAGTCACAAGTGTCATCTCCGCTATTTTCTATTTGTTACAAGCTTGTCACTAAGATCTGCCCAGATTCAAGGGCACAGGACATAGAATCTTCACTCTCCCATGGAAAGAGTATCAAAGAATTTGCAGACATGTTTGAAAACTACAACTTCTCTCTGTTGGGTTTCTCCTTTTTTTTTTAAGAGAGAGTGAGAGAGGAGAGAGAGAGAGAGAATTTTTTTTTTTAATATTTATTTTTTAGTTCTCGGCGGACACAACATCTTTGTTGGTATGTGGTGCTGAGGATCGAACCCGGGCCGCTCACATGCCAGGTGAGCGCGCTACCACTTGAGCCACATCCCCAGCCCCTGGGTTTCTCCTTTAGATGTCTTCTTGCCCTCTTTGATTTCTCTCTTCATTTCTTCCTCTCTTTCTTTATTCCAGAATAGAGGATTCCTATAGCTTCTGTGAGCCAAGTAAACTATTCAGAAATTCCACACACATTCCTTGAGCTCCTATGATGGCACAGGTATTAGACAGGGTCCTTCCATCAAAGAGCTTGGAGCCCTTTGGGTAGGGTAGGGCTTCCCTTAACCAGGAGGCAATCTGGGTGCCAGGATTTAGTCAGAATATTGTGAATAACCTTCAGACATCAATTAATTATTTTATAAACCTCATTTTTTTTAAAAAAAGATACTTTTCAAAACAAGAACGAGTTCATATGACTCCCATGAACATTTCTTTAAAATTTCAAGTTTAAAGGTTATGTTAAGTATCTTTTAGGGAGAAAAAAAATAAAACCACAGAAAAGGCATTGGATCTCCATAAAACTATTGTTTGATTAAGGAAATTACAGTAATAATGCTTCCTTCATAAAACATGGAGTTATGAACTTCCTTCACTTTACAAATAATAAACTGCATGACCTGATGGACTCCAGATATAATCTGTCATCTGATTTCACATGACGCATTTCAATTGACATTGGACTCCCTCAAAAAAACTAAGTAAATGCTAATAGAGAAAGTGATTTTAAAAGACATGTGCTAAGAAATGATAAACACTAATTCTCTTCCTTAGCTCAATGATACAGGGAGGTCCTGAGGTCAGTCACAAACTTTGTAGTATAATTTAGTGTGAAAAGTAACGAAGGAAAAAAAAACACAATTAATTTCAAAGAGTCCTTCTAGCCCTGACATGTGGTTGATTCTTCAGTAGCTTGATGGTGAGTTTGGGATTATACCTCAAGGGGCACTTAAAGGATTGCCTTGGTGCAAGGCACCAATTGAGTTCACTCAAAAGGAACTCTTTTTCTTCATACTTAATTTTTCCTTCTGGAGGGAACTCCATCAGAGCAACACTCCTGGCCTCTTCCCCCAGTCTTTATTAATTCCTCTCCAGAGTATAGGGTGCCTATTTGCAATGCTCTTCATTCTGCAACTAGACAAAACTGTTCCACAAAAAGACAATAAGCAGTAGGGATTTTGTCTCTTTTTGTCTCTTTTTTTTTCCTCACTTAGTTCACTCTGGAGTAAACTACCTGCTTAGTGAATTTGGAATGAACTACGCATACAATTCAAGACTCTTCCTTCCCTCTCTGGAGACGAGTTCTAACATGCTCTCTGCTGACAGAAAGCACTCTACCCTCTGTGGAAGGTTTACAGTTGTCACACTATACCAATAGCTCTCTTTTAAAAAGTACAACTAAGAAAAATTGTGCTGTGAATGGATAATTATGAATATAATGCACTCCACTATTGTCATGTATGTAAGAAATAAAGAAAAATAAATCAAAAGTACAACTAATTCTGATTAAAGTCTTAGCAAACCGATTTGGCTGCAAAGTTAAGCCACCTTTTTCCAACAACAAAGGTATTCATTCACCTGATTTCTGAGTCTCTTTCAGTTGCTTCTAAAAATTGAGGAAGAGATATGTGCTAATTGTGGACTCCATGAACTCCCAATGCACAGGAGGAGTCAACATTTTTTATTATAAATGTTAGAAAACAATAATTTATACCCTAGAGTTGTATAGGGCATCACACTTTTTAAAGCATCTCTATACCTGTCATCTCACTGAATTGTCAAAATGCTGTGTGAGGTAGGTAGAGGTGGTGTCAATAATTCCTGTTTTGCAGATGAGAAATATAAATCTTAGGAAGGATAGCACGTTTTGTCCAATGTCACACAGCTAAATGACAGAGCCATGACGGTAAGCTAATTCTTCTAACTTCTAGATGTTTGAGATTGTCAGGCTCCCTCCTCCAGCTGGATAGTATTTACTAGGATGAACAATCTTCCTAATTCATTTGGTCCTGGCCATTTACAGGTTGACTGATAGAGAATCTACTCTGACTGGGCTCACACAGCTACAGCAGTGACAGAATCACTGTTTCAACTCCCTGAGGTCAAATTCCTTTACACACCCCTGTACAACACCTCCTGAACTAGGAGAGCCCTTAAAAGCTCCAGCCCATGGAGGCAAGTTCAGCGATGAGGGTGGAGAGCATGAACTACTCTCAGGTCCTCGAAATGACACCATCTGGGCATCCCTGTTTTGTAACCACAAAACTTCTGTGATAATCAAATGACCTTAGGAAAAGGTCTGATAAAAGTAAAATCGAGAAACAGTGTATCTAGAGAAGTGTGAAAAATCCAAGCATTTTATTTCATTAAATTGCTCAGATGAATTCTGTAAGTTTTGTGAGATTTCTACGAAGCTATTTTATAATTTCTAAATCAGTATAATTGAGTGAATTTTTACTTTGCATCCAGATAACTTCATTTAAAAGAAGCCAATATAAAAAAAGGAAATTTTATCAAATAAATTCTATGTGTATTCTGATGGTTTAGATATGAGGTATCTCCCAAAAATCTCATGTGAGAGATAGTACTAGAACATGCAGAAGTCAAATGGTTGGATTATGAGATCCTCAACACATTCAGTGCCTTAATCCATTAATACCCATTAACTGGGTGGTAACTGTAGTAGACAGGTAGGGTGTGGCTGCAGAAGGTAAGTCACAGGGGCTTGCTTTGGAGTATATATTTTGTCCCTGGTGAGGAATGTTCTTTCTGCTTCCTGGTATCATGGAACTTCTTTCTTCCTCCACACCCTTTTGCCATAATGTTCGGCATCACCTGTGAACCAGAGCCAATGGAATCAGTCATCTATGGACTGAGACCTCCGAAACCATGCACACCAAATAAACTTTTCCTACTCTAAAATTGTTATTGTCAGGTCTTTTGGTCACAGCGACAAAAAAGCCAACTAAAACACACACACACACACACACACACACACACACGAGTCTGTGTGTATAGAGACGCATATACTGAATATAACATCTATACACATATATGTACATACAGGTAGAATTCTTAAGAATACATATAAATGTGTGTGTATATATTCTTGAAATTTTTAACATATAAAACTGAAAGATGATAGAAGAGCTGATTGGCCAAATGTTTCCCTTTCTGCTGTGTTTTTACAGGAAAAGAGGCAAAGATGATCTTTCCCAGCTGGGTAACATTTCAGTGGGTTGACAGTGCTGATAACAGAATTAGCTACAAAATACTGTACTGCACTTAGACTGAGCTCAGGAGCTGGACACCCTGTTGTTCATCAGTGTAGGAAAAGGCACGCAGCGCAGGGCTGAGCTTTTGAAAGTCCCCTCAGATCTACTAGAGATTAGAGAACCACTGGCATACACCCCAAAGTTCTGGTTCTTCAAGGGTCAAGAAACAGAAGCCTAGAGGTTCATGAAAGTATAGCAGAAGAGTTGGGATGTGGTGGATGGTGGAAGACAGCTGAAAACCACAGTTTGACTTTGAATGATGGGGAATAAAGCAGTAGAAACAAATGCTAACTCCCCTTCTAGAATATTCTAAGTATTCTGTCAGATGATTTCTTGTAATAGATAAATGATCATAAAGTTAAATAATAATTTGAAGGCACTATAAGGTTATTATCAAAATAGGAGACAAAATTATATGTATATATATGAAGTATGACCTAAATTTTGTGATTCTGTATGTGTATACCAAAAGTTTAGAATACTTATCTCTGGTAATTCAGTTTTTTGGTGGTATTTATTCATTTTTAAAATTTTTTTGAATGTTTAGTAGTAAGTACATGCTATTATAATAAGTACATGTAATTATAATTATTAAAAAGAAAATACATTGTTTTGTGAAGCATATCAACCTTTCTAGTGTTTTTGTGTAGCAAGATTAGACTTTAATTTTGTATTCAGATACTTCTACTTAAGCACAGGGGTTGCCTATTGTGAAGAAGCAATTAATACTGAGTTTGTAACATCCTTTCTTCATAGTTACCAGGGTTGGGAAAGCGGGACACCTAAACAAATTCTCCACTTGTTATTCATTCATTAAATTACATATTAAATGTGCTTATTTAGATATTTTTCCATATATTACTCAAAAGTGCAGTGGTTTTGTTTTGTTTTGTTTTGATACTAGGGATTGAATCCAACAGCTCTTAACCTCTTAGCCACATCCCCAGCCTTTTGGATTTTTTATTTTGAGACAGGGTCTTTCTAGGTTGTTTACAGTCTCACTAAGTTTCTGAGACTAGCTTCAAACCTACAATTCTCCTTCCTCTGCCTCTTGAGCTGCTAGGATTACAGGTGTGCACCATCACACCCAGCTAAGTGTTATCATTTAATAATAGGGAATATTTTTAAACATTTAACAAAATGACAAAACTTCGTTAATAGTACTCCAAAATATCTTGAAGGAACTCATTTATAGGAATCACTCACTAAAGAGTCCCTTTAATTCCAACTCAAGCCCAGCCTGCTCTAGATCTAGCAATTAATCTCATTTGGAGGAAAATCAACTAGCTATGCCTGTCAACCTGGCAAGACGTAACAAATGGACCACCCAACCAAACTAGATCAGAAGGGGGAGGACCATATCCTTTGAAAGATCGCTGAAGAGTTTCCAAGATCTAAATTGGGTGCACGATGGGACACACAAGACCTGAAAAACAGCCTCCCATGATGGCTAGTATTTTTCACATAGAGATTTCCTTAACTAGAATCAGGTATTTATAGCTTGATTACTTTGTCCCAGAGAAAACAAACTTAGCCTGACCTGAAATAAAATCATCTGAGTCCCCCAAAGAGAAGGTAGCCCCAACCTCTAACGGGCACATGGCTCACTGAAGCCAGAGCTGGGTCCTTCAGTGCACGTGCAGATGACTTCAGTTCCACTTCATGAAAAGGAGGTTACAGGGCCACCCTCCACTCCAGGAGACAAACGGAGATTTTCCTGTTGGTTTATATAAGGTTATGCTCTCCAAACAAGACATGAGGCAGCTGCTTGGGGGGAAGCCCTATCTCCAATGCGTCTCTAACACACACTGTGTTGGTGTTGGCCCTCCAAGGAATCTCACAAGAATCCAGTTAGCATAACCAGCAGGGAATTGGGGGCTGGGAAATGGTACCAGGGAGGAAAGAGAATCCTTTGATTTCAGGACACCCTTCCCCTGGCTGTCAATATCTCCTAGAAAGTCGTGCATCCATCTTGAGAGTGTTTCTGGATCCTCTGAATGGTGATACTTTGGGATTTTCAAACCTTTCAAGCATGTCTTTTGTCTTACACTTTCCAGGTTTCTCCCCTTTCTGTTCCATGTCATGCTTGCTCATCTGCTGAAGATTCTCGTGCCCCTTTGGCTTCCTGTACAATAAATATGACCTGCCCTAATGCTGTCCTGCTTTTTCCTTCCGGGATGTGGCCAGCTGCCATAAAGTCAAGGGTTGAGATCAAAGGGAGGCTGCTCCTACGCAAGAGAAAACACACATCGTCAGCTGCGGTCTCTTGCAGACAATGTGACTCAGAAGAAGGGGACAGGGAAGATTTAGGGATGCTTCCCACCTCCTAATGGTCTGAGTGAATGAGGCTGGCCGCCAACAGAGGGAAACCATTTTCATTCAGATTTATGACCAGAATCTAGTGTCACCGGCTGGAAAATTGCTAAACGCTAGGCATGAAACTCCAGCTCAGAGATTCTTCTGTTACATTTTGATAAACAAAAGTTCGTAATGACTTCCTCATTACACCGCTGTACAAAAACAAAAAGAAATAAAGTTACTCCAAAATGATCTTTCTCAAAGCCCTTGAGGTTCCCAGCCTCATGTTCACTCATCACAGGAGTCCCACACTCTATAAAAAGACCCACCCCAAGGTCTTCCAAGTCACATTCTCCTTACTTTTATGAGCCCATCCCAGGCAAATGAGCATCGGAATAGTTTACTCCACTTCTAAGACAAAACATGTATTTCCCTCCCTCCAGATTTCTTCCATTTAACAAATTGACAGAAACTGAATCAATACCCACAAGAAAATTTAATGTAGGTGATCTATGTCCACCCAAAACTGGCCCATATTTAGGAAGTTACAACGTATATTCTCTGAGAGAGATGTTGTTAAAACCAAGTACATATTCAAGGATGTGAAATAAAAGCTCATACTTCCAACCCAATTTGGAAGACCAACTTCTCTAAGCAATCTATTTCTTATTGACTTACTTTGGCAATTTTCAGTTCTGTTCTCCCCATACACACACACACACACACACACACACACACACACACACACACAAATGGAGGGAAATAAAATTGTTAATTCTCATTTAAACATAAGGAACAAGCAAACAACAGCAGCAAAAATAGTAGCTGAGCCTAGGGACAGTGCTCACAGGTATAGCTTATGCTTAGCATGCACAAGAGTCCTAGGTTCTACCTACAGCGCGCACACACACACACACACACACACACACACACACACACAAATAAATCAATAGGTAAAAAGAAGAAGAAAAGAAAAAGAAATAGTAGAGACCTCAAATGAAGAAATCAATGATATCTTAGTCTTTTCAGTTATTTAATCAATAACTACAATCCTTAAAGTCTCAGGGATATTGGTATTGCTGCTGCTGTTAGTACTATTACATGTAGATGGAAAAAATGGGCTTATTTTCAGCTAAGCCTCTCAGACTGTTTCTACACAAAACAATCATATTGAATTGAATTGAAATAGAGCTTTACTCTAACAGACTGCTTAAAATATTGGCACTATTAATCTGCACTTTTTCCAGAGCTTGAACACATCAAAATTTCATATTTACTTCCAGCTACACTTAAATGTTTTACTCTCTTTCATCATGAACCAGTAAATACTCTTATTTGTATATGAGTGACTTTTGACCACAAAACAGGCTTACTCTATAATACTGAAATTTATGTTTTCCAACAAGGTTTTTCCTATACAATACAAATAATTTATATATATATATATATATATATATATATATATATATATATATATATATCTTTATTTTATTTGTTTATTTATATGTAGTGCTGAGAATTGAACACAGTGCCTCACACATATTAAGCAAGCACACTGAGCTATAAGCCCAGCCCCAAAAGACTTCATATTTTAAGAGCCAAGTACAATCCTTATATGGAGATAGTAGACAAATAGACCTAACAAAAGTTTCATCCTGATTGGTAGCCCACAAGACACCTTTGGGCGCATCAATTGCCAGTAATGTGATGTTTTTTGTTGTTTTCAAAAGTATTTACGTCATTAATTTCTTTTAAATTTAAAACACTCAATTACCTGATAAAAATATTTTGTAAGCAGGCACCATTTAATTTATATTAAAATATGGAGGGAAATGAACAATTTTAAAGTTGAAAAATGTAAATGTATAAAAAAATGTAATAACGAATTTAGTTCATAAAAGGAAACACTTCTAGCATCCTTATACTATGCTTATTTCTTAATTGTGTTTTTTCTTAATTATGGTAAAATACACATAAAATTTATAATTGAACCATTTTAAACATCCAACTCAGCAACATTTAGTACATTCACACTGTTGTACAACGTTTGCTGCTCTCTAGTTCCAGAGTATTTTTTCATCCCAAAAGGAAACCCCATACCCATTAAACAGTTGCTCCCACTCCCTCATCTCTCCCCAGCCCTTGGCAAACACTAACCCTGTCTCTGTGGATGTGTCAGTTCTGGGCATTTCACATATATGTTTTCACACAATGTCTGGCCTCTTTCCTTGGTATAACTCATGCTTCTATTTCCATCTTGGTGGACATCAATATCATTTTTTGCCCTCTCATTAAGTTCTAGATTTGATTTTCATTGTGAATTAGATTCTCTCCCCCAATTTCTGACATTTCAAGGTTTTTTTTCCTTTGATGGAGCTTCAAATCATAGCAGAGCCAAGACTGGTTTTGCTCAAGGTTTGAGGTCAATGACTTCATGTTTCCATTTGTAATGTTACAGGAGTTTTGTGTTTGCATGTGTGAGAATGCTTTTCAATTGCAAGTTGCAGAAAGCTCAATTGAAAGTACATTAAACAAACAAAAAAAAAGCCTGAGTATCCTTCATAACAAAAAAAAAATCAAAAGGCAAAATTTTCTGTGATGACTTCCAAAGTCTCCTCTTGCATACTTGTTCAGAGGCAGAAAAGTTCTATTGTTCTTGTACTGAGTTTTATGAAAGTCAGGAAAACTCCTGCAACAGCTTCCAAAAAGATTCCCTCTCATGTCTCATTGACTCATGTCAAAAGCCCACCACACTTCAAAATGGAATGGACAAGGAAAGTGGACTTACCATGCTAACTTTCACTCTGGCACTGCAGTGAACCTACCAAATATTTTACACCAAATACCTCCAAGTCCCGGGGTTCTATTAGAAGGAAGGTAGGGCAAGAATACATTGATAGCTCACTCCAGTGTTGCTATGGTGGTTGTGTTGGTTTTCAATCATTACTTTTCTAAATAAATGGTTCTCTAGGGTTGGAAAGACTGACATAGAGACCCCAAAAATGTGGTTGACCAGACATTTATTAAAAGGGGTTATTGAGAATGAGCTCACACAACTCACATTTTACTTGACCTGATAGCTGATCCACAGAAAGTGGTATAAAGTTGTCAATATAAGAACTTCCTAACTGGCAGAAACAAGACTAGAATTGCTATATTGTGGGCACATACAGTGAAGAAGACTATGTCAAGGAGATATTTGGAAAAGGTTCCAGATTTCCTGTCCACAACATTATAGTGGTATATTTCCTGAGTTACTTACCTACATTTCAAAGGCTACTTTGACAGATTCTATTCAGTGGATCAACATTTGGAAAAGTTATTTTCCCCATTGATTTACCTACTTTTTTTTTTTCAGGGTCAAGACCAAATTCACTATCTGTTGTCCTGTAGATAGAGTCTTAACTGAACCAATAAATCTAGAAGCCTATCAATTACAATGATGGCCAAAGAGTGGGTGGAGCATAGATCACTCACAACTCAAGAGCCCAAAACAAAGCAAAGCCCAGAGAGCCAAGATGTCCTCTTCCTCCTCATCATGTGGGAAAGGAAAACCTTATGAAATTTGAGCAATCCTTTAGCCAAGAGAATAATGAGGCTTAAATCCTGCTGATAGTGAGAAGCCAGCTCAGGAAGTAACACCATCAACCAAAGAATCCTCCAGTGCTAGGGACAATGATTAATGACCTGAACATGACACTATGTGACTTGGAAAGTTTTGCACACTTGGTTTTCACTCAGGGAGAGTAATTTGCAGATGCCCAAAATGATTTAGGTGACCACTGTGGTCTGCAGAGCAGCAAGATCAGGGGAAAAGAAGAAAGTGTGCTTCTAATAGTTTTTCTCCTACTTGAAAACCTGTTATCTGAGCAGGGGAGGTAGAGAGGGAAGATGGGAGGGGAGGGGAGGGGAGGGGGGATAGTAGGGGATAGGAAAGGTAGCAGAATACAACAGACACTAATATGGCATTATGTAAAAATGTGAATATGTAACAGATGTGATTCTGCAATCTATATTTGGGGTGAAAATGGGAGTTCAAAACACAATTTGAGTCTAATGTATGAAAGATGATATATCATGAGCTATGTAATGCTTTAAATAATCAATAAAAAATTTTAAAAAAAAGAAAACCTGTTATCTGTGCATGTGGGGTAAACTGGCTTCCCTAGAGTATGGGAGGGTGGCTTGCTAATGTTAGAATTTGTGGGAGTGCTTATCAACAAACTCCAGCTTGCAGATGGCTACAGGAAGAGAACTGCATTCTTATCAGAGACTATTCTCTTAGGCTGTTCTCTGGGTCTTGGACATTGTTTGTGGGGGGCAGGATTGCAGACCCAGGGCTTTGTGTGTGCTAAACACACACTTTGCCACTGAGCCTAATACTCCCAGACCTCTGTTGGTCTCAGACACAAACACGGGCACGTCAGGAGCTGAAGTCTAGGAGATTGCCCTTTGGACACTCAGCTCCTGTCACTTCTTCAGCTATCCATCACATCTCTTCATCATGAAATTTTAAATCTTACTTATTTCCCAGAACATAGGAGAATTAAACAGGAAGATCATCAGCAACTCTCTACAGAGTCCTCCAGTGAGGGATGCTGAATTTTTTTTAAAGTAGAGAAGTAGAGAATTCCTCTGGTTTCTCAGTAACCAACTAAGACTAAGACATCAATAGATGTCTCATTACTCTACACCTGTATTTCTTTTTTTTTAAGTCAGAATTGTCTAACTTACATACTCACTTCCTTCACTAGTCTTCTTTCTGAGTGACATTTAGCCAAAAAGATGCCTTCAAAGGGCCAAATTTTGACCCATAAAGAACATCTGATTGGCATAGACTTGGAAGGCTCTTTTCAAATAAGAATATCCTGAAGGTGTTTGATCAGTAGGAGGCATATAGGAATAAAGACATTTATTTGTGAATACATTTGTTAGAGAAAATTAACTTCATTGCTACATTATGATGTCATTTAGTTACATTTAGAAAATCGCCTTTGGAATTTCTGTCTCTGCTACAAACAATCCCCCACTGTCAGAACTAAACCAAAGTCAAATGTCCTTGTGTTGACAATGCTGATATAATCATTCTACTGTTAGTAATTTTTCCAGCTTCTTGCCTGTGAATTTCTTTAAATAAACAAGTCACTTATAACTGCTAGTTTGAAATAGTATAATGATAGCTGGACCAGAGAAAGAAGCTATTAGGAACACCACAAAAAAAAATCCACTAGTTTTAAGCGTTTGTGTAAATTCTTGACTAAACCCTGATGGAGACTTGGGGGTTTAGAAGTCAGGCTGGGATTCAAATCTTGCCAGTGCCACTACTACAGGTATAAATATTGCAAATCACTGAGCCTCTCTGTCAATTTCCCCATCTGTAAAGTGTAAAGTTCAGGTAATAGTATTAACACTGACTGTGTACTCTGGGAGCAATAGCACTTCAAGCTCCCAGGTCATTCTGGGAACATGAACACTCAGGAAACGTTTGTTATTTTTCTAATGGTTCCCATAAAGCTGAAATTTTGAATGGAACATTCTTCTAGTAGAGGAATGTTTTTCCTTACTGCCTATTTTATAGTAAACTGTTATAAAACTGAAATTTTAAAATTTGAAAGAGATTTTTAAGGGTTTTCTTCTTCTTTTTCTTTTCTCTCTCTCTTTTTTTTTTTTTTTTTTTTAGGTATGAGGGATTAAACCCAGGGGTGCTTAACTATTGAGCTAAGTTCCCAACCCTTTCTTAAAATTATTTTTTTATTTTGAGACAGGCTCTCACTAAGTTGATTAGGACCTCCCTAACATGCTAAGGCTGGCTTTGAACTTGCCATCCTCCTGCCTCAGCCTCCCAAGCCTCTGGGATTGCAGGTGTGCACCACTGTGCCTGGAAAATTTTTAAGTTTCACTTAAGACTTGATCTGTCTTCTCCTGCCATAAATACCCTCTCAACCAACTAAAGCAGTTGCCAGCACAAAATAGCATGCTCTTTGCACCTGATGTGATCAGTCTTGTCATTTCCATTAAAGTGTCGGTCTACTTTGAATCATGGACTTGTCAAACATCTGAAGATAAGTCCACCAGGTTATCTCATTCATCATAGAGGAATAAAAACATCACTTACAATTGGTGGCTGGCTGCCTAGACACTACAGAAATCAACACTGAAGCAGCATGATATCCAAACCTACTTTTTGTGTTAAAATTACCACACATCTATACGTAGAATATGTGTTGCAAAAGGACATCAAGAAAGGATATTGCTTATGGTTGAACAAAAGAAATAACCATAATTTCCAACTGTATTAAATGTTAGATGTGGGTATATGGATTAGGATATGAGTTTGGCTGCTATAGGGGATATCCAAACTGTGGCTTTGAAGTCTAGTGGTTTATTTCTCCCTCACATAAAAATCTGGAAAGAGAATCCAGGGCTAATATGGAGGTGCATAATCATCATGGACCCAGATCATTCTTTTCTTGGATTCTGCAATCCTCATAACACAGGTTCCATCGCATGGTTTAAACTGGCTTCTCCAGTGTGCCTGCCTTCTAGCTTGCAGAAAAGAGAACAGGAAGTAAGAGAAGGCCAGGCCCTTCCCAGTGAGGGAAAAATCGAGAGATGTCAATCAGGAAGTCATGTACCTCACTTCTGTTCTTAAAACATTGGCCTGTACTGACCACTGGCTGGCAACACCTGGCTTAAAAAGGGGAAAGTCTTGTGCTTGGCCAGTAACCTCATTAGTACAAAAGAAGGGAATATCAGGAGATGACTGGTTGTCTCTGCCATAGTTGGATATATTTATTTCAGTCAGAGTGTCTGGAAATCGACCAATTGTTAATGATACCATGAGTCATTGGTTCCAATGATACTTCAGCACACTATTAAGTCCTGTGTAGAAAAGCAGTGGATATCATTGTTTTTGTGTATTCCACAGCTTAATAAGCAGACATTAAACTGAAAGTCATCTCTCATTCTAGAATAGTATGGTGGTTGCATATCCAGGTTACCTCTGCAATTTTAGATGTTCCCTCTGCAAGTACTTTGACCAGACCTTAATTTCTTCTCTCATCTAAACACCAGATGTTTCCCAGGACTAATACAGGCAAGTCATCTTTGGCTGGCACAGCCCTCTGTAGCTTATCTTCAAGTTTCATGGCTATCATTGCGCTCTCAGCAAAGGTGTTTTCATCACGCAATCATCCAAACACTTCAGCCTTTATAACCAACATGAAAAGTGAATCCATTTGGCTGAAAGGAACAGAATGTTAAAACACACTCACATGGAGTTTAGCACTCATTCTTAAAAAAAAAATCATGTATTTTATTGTTGTTTGGTTATTGTTGTTGTTGTTTCATTAAAACCTCTTTATTTTTTAAAACCTTGGCACCATTTGCCCCCAAAATGTGCAGTAGCTGCCAATGCCCTGGCCAAACCTTCATTCAGGGACCACACTGCTTTGACCCTTTTGCTATACCACATGTCATGACTGTGCTTTGCCTTGTTCTCTATTTAATTTATTATCCCAGCCACAGTTCATCTCCAGAGCTTGGAACTCGTTGTCCCTGAATCTGGAAAGAAGAGAGGGTTGTTTCTCTTAGCTGAGGGCAGAGCCATTGATTGCTACTCTAGTGTCTGGGAGCAGCTCATTTGCTCCCTTGAGAGCAGCAGATTTTGCATGATGTTAAGCCAGGTGCTTGACAGTCACATCAAACTGAAAATGGGCCATGAGGGTACAAAGCACATTGTGCCCTTCTTTCTAGGGAGAAAAAAAAATAATCTTTCTCTATACCAATCTTTTATAAAGGTATTCAAATCTAAATAGCAGAGCTAAGAGTCTAGTGGCATTTGGCGGGGGGGGGGGGGAGTAGGGCTGGGGGAGACTTGATAGGGGATAGTGCCGAGGGGTAGGCAGCCTAATATACAGGAATGACTGCCTTTCCTCAGAGTTCTTTAGATAAGGTTGGTTTCAAATATAGAAACACATTTCCAGGGAGGATTGACCCCACATTGACCTCCATTTTTCACACCTTTTGTCTATACTTTGATCACCCAAGGACATCCAGAACTCTCATAACATCAATGGAGAGTCCTAGCATTTGCATCAAATCGATGACAGCAGCAGTAATAATGGCACTACACCCCTGTAGAGCTGGGAAGGGGAAGAAAGGAACCATGCTACACAAGCCCAAAGGCTCACACACAAATAAATAGGGCACAGAAAATGCATAAAATGATCCTTTAATTCAAATTTAAAGTGCAACTTAACCTATTATATAGCCCACAAGGGGATGTAGGAGATATAATAAAAGCATCCCCTCCTCTAGATTTCTCACTGGTGTATGGGAGCAGGTGGGTCTATGTGTGCATGCTTGCGCGTGCACCTGTGAGGGAGCAATGTTGGGGACAAATATGGATAATCACATTATAGAAAGAGAAATCTCTTTCTCCTGGGACTTGTCTCTTGTGACCCATCCCTAAGGGCCCTCTTTTCTTCTCCTCCTCTTTCCTCCTCACCTCCAGATTCCACTTCTCCTGGGTCCTTCACTTCTGTGACCTCCTGGCTAAATGAGTATCAGTCCTAGGCAAAGACTTTTGCAGTGGTCCACCCTCAGGAAATGACATGTGCCAGGTACTTGGTCTTTTTCACACTTCCCAGAGAAGCAATCTGCTGGAAGCTCCTTTATGCTATCATGTTAAAGATATAAAACTTTTTTCTATAAAAACTTTTTTCTAATGATTGCTACAACTCTATTATCTGTACCACTCCTGTTATCATTACTGCTGTTATTGTTACTGCCACTGATGACTGTCACAGCAGTGGACTTTGTATTTATTCATTTCAGTCACTGCCCCAAGTCCTGAACTTGGCTCCCTTGGTTCTCACAAGTCCCTGTGAAGCAGGCTTTGTTCTTATTCCTCATCGTCATCTGAGGACCTTGATGTTTGGAGATCTTAACTGACTTGCATAAGATCACACAGCTGATGAAGGACAGAGCTAGCATGTGACAAATCTGAATGAATCTGGAAACTTTTGAGGCTTCCCAGTACCTTATGGAAAAAGAAGCGAGTTAAGGTTGGACTCTCCAAAGAGGATGTGTGTAATTGTTTTGTCATGGTTAGTTTTTAAGGATGGCCAATTTCCCTTGCTCAAAACCCTTTGCCTCCCCATTACCCAGCATGATGCCTGAACCCTTTAATCTTGCTTACAAAGGCCTTCAAAATGGGGGCCTGTCTGCTTCTCCTCCTCATTTCTCTAAACTTTGTGCTCTGTCTTCTATGCTCTAGCTAAATTTGGGCAAAATCTGCATAGAAATCCACTCGCTGGAGGAACTCACACAACGGTTTTGCTTTGCAGTTTGGTGTATGTGGAGTGTAATTTTCAGTTCTTTCATCAAACAGATTGTAAACTCCTGGAAAGCAGAGAACATGCTTTTACTCAATAAAACTTATCAGCTCCTACTCTGGTTGCCACTGAGGGGTACAGAGAGATGGGACACATGCCCTCAGACCTCCCTGAGTAACAGTGTGACACTGTCAAGGAGAAAATGACAGTGGCTAAGGCAATCTCAGAGAAGCACTTCACCCAGACTTGGAAGACCCAGGAGGAACTCCCTGAAGAAGGAAGGGCTCAGCAGAGATTTGGACGATGTATTTGAGCTGATGAAGCAAATGTGGGCAGGGCTGGGGGAGCTGTTCGTTGCTCTCCAGGCTGAAGAAACAGCACATGGCAAGACTGGAGGCCAGCAAGAGCATGGCAGTGGCAGAAACTGGAAGAAGTTTGGCAAGGCCGGAGTGGAGCTGGTGATGAAGCTAGGAAGGCAGTGAAGGCAGAGCATGAAAGTTCTTATCCAGGCAGAGTCTGAACTTCAACCAGTGGGCAGCGGACCACTTTTACAATACCTTGCCCAGAGGAGCAGCCTGAGCAGATCACTAGCATTGTTGAACAATCACCATGTATTTCCATTTCTTTTGTATTTTCCTACATGCTACTGAATACACTTCTCTCTACAGGAATTTAAAGACACAGGTGCTTAATCTAGCTAGATTTCCCAAGAAGATAGAAATTGTGTTTTGTTTTTATTTTATTTGATTTGCCTAGAAAGAGCCAGAAAGTTGCATCCGTCCCTACAGAAGAAATCCCTGTAAGGTCAGAAAAGGGAAATAGAAGGCACGATGGCATCCGCTAAGAACCACCATAATATTGCCCTGGAGATGAAAACAATCAGCTCTTTGTATTGAGGTTCAGTAAGGAAAGTTGCAGGAGCCTGGGGTAGGCCCTGAAGACCTGCTTCAAGAGGGCAGAAGACTAGATCTATGCAAGAGGTCCTTGACCTACCTTCTGAGGAAAAGGGGTAGTGGTGTGGGCACAGTGGGGAACACATGTTAATGACATAGAGACATCATTATGTGCCAGGCACTATCGTAAGGTCCTGACACATATATTAGCTCAGTTAATTCTAACAACCTTTGTTAACCACATTCTCCAGATAAAGAGAAGTTTAATTCCTGAAGAAATTAACCTGCCCAGGTCACCAAGCTGGTGAACAGCAGCGCTGGGATTCAGACCCTATGCTTCCAGAGCCAACTATGCCCCCTTCTACTCCCAGGCCAGTTTGACCCTGCACAGGAGCTCTATGGGAATCCAAGTCCTTGTCACCCCTTTCGTCTCCATGACCCCACTCAGACCAACCCTCCCAGCCCAGCCACAGCTCTGACACTGGTCCCACCCCCGAGCTTGGTAGCAGTACAAGATGCCACTCTCTGAGCTCTCTGTATCTTGGGAAGTGCAGCCCAGGTCCCACATTCTGGGGACTAGACTCACAGTGGTTCATCCTGAGCTACAGGAAAAGCAAAACACTCCCTGCTTTGACTGATAAATTGCTCACGTGGTTTGGTAACCCTTTCATTCCAGATTCATTGTTCACTGTGGGTCCCTCACAAAAACCCCTGACTGCTTATCTAACTAACACACACACACACACACACACACACACACACACACACGTTACATCATTCCCTGGCTCTGCTTAATTTTTCCTCACAGCACTTATCTCTAGCTAAAATTACCCAGCCTATTTGCTCTGTGTCCCTTACTGGGATATAATATATATTATATGCAATGTGATATTAATCCCATGATGGCAGAGCCTTGATCTTTCGCTGCTGTAGCACTACCTCCTAAAACATTATCTGACAACAAAAGAGGACCATGCGATCTTTTCAATTAATATGTAATTGCAGGGCAGCTGAAATTACCATCGATCAAATTCCCAGTACCCAGCTCTACCAGGACTAATCTGGCCTTAGAAGCTGCAGTACTGTCTCTTCTCATTTCTTGTTCTCCTACCCCGACTTCTCCAAGTTGGATCATACAAGCAAATAAACAAAAAGAGAGTAAAAAGCATGTTTAGAGTTCTTTCTTACACACTGAGTCTGCTCTGACTTATTCAGACTGGCTTCTTTCTATGAAGGGGGAGGAAGGCTGTATGTGTCTATTTTGGCAGGAACCAATTCTCAGTGCTCTCCTGCATGTCACACGACACTGACTAAAGCTTCACCAATTTTCCTCCCTCACAAAAGTGATCTATGTCATTCCGCAGCCCAAAGCAGGTCAGCAAACTCTTGTGGTTAGAGTTTTCTCCAGCTGATTGTTGGGAGTTTGTCTAAAGATAAGCAGGGAGATAGAGAGGACACAAATAAGCATAAACCCCAAAGGAAAGGAATTCTGTCATCAGTGAGAATTTAAACAAACCCATTTGAGATCTGCCTGCAGCAAGGCTCCATTTCCTGTGGTGAAGAAAGGTGACTCTCTTCCCTGCTTTACAAAGCAGCTGACTTCAAATTCGGCTTTCTGTCAACTGCCTCCTGGGTTCCTTCATCCCAAACAAAATCACACAAGGCAGAACAGGGAGAGAGAGGTAGGCCAGCTGGACTCTGGCCATCAAAGGAAGTCCAGTGCAAAAAGAAAAACTTCTAAAAGAAGGGAGGTATGCTTTTCAAATGGTCATTGTTTTTCTGATTCTGGACTCTTCTACAACACATTTTGCACTCTCAAAATGGAAGAAACAGCAAGCCCTTTTCTTCATGTAACTATTGATACAGAAGAGATGCTCCCCCAGAAGATAAGCATCCCCATAGAAGAAAACAACTTGGAGATGCTTCTTGAACAACAGTCAACATGTGAGCATTCAGAAACATAGTAAACATTCAGTACCAAATCTGATGACTAGGAAGAGCACATGCTTTTACAAAGTTCCTATGAATCTCTAAATATTTTATGTAAATAAGATTTTAATTGAGATAGTTATTTCTATTTGGAACTTTAAGACAAGAATTAATTATATTATTTGCTCTGGTCATTGCTTTAAATTCTTGTTGTATATTTGAGGAAATTGTTTTATTCTATTAACTATATTTTTTTTAAAAATGTTCTGAAGTCACTTAGGACATTTGGACATGCTGCTTTACAATTTTCTTTTTATCCACTCACAAAATTCCCCCTTTCTCCACAATAAACTTTTCATTACTAACAACAACATTTACCGAGCAGCATGCTAAACACTTTCATCTTGGATGGCAACTGTTGGGGTCAATGTTCCATGGAAGCCTCAAATTGTCATAAAAATCCTCTTATATGTTGGGTACTCTTGGTCTGCCTGGAAACATTTTCTTTTGATTTATTTTATCACATGCCTTTGAAATGCTAGATTCTTCCCAAAGCTTCATTATGTCTCTAGTTTGAACTTCTTTTCCCATTTCAACAGCTTTTTTAAAGAATAATTCAATGGGGATCACATTAAGAAATATTTAAATTGTCAGCACACTTTAAAAATGTATGACCTTAAAATGGAGTAAATATGAAGCAATCATTCTCATTCAAATCCAAAATAGAAGTCTCCTTTCAGTATGTCTTTGAAATATCAGCATGTCATGGAAATTTGTCGTCTTGACATCTTTTACAACCGGGACTTTGATAGAGCAATAACTTTCACTTCTTCCTCCAAACTCAAAGGAATCTAAGTATAGTTTCCAAGTTCAGAGTAACCATCTTACTCAATCCCAGGTCTTTTTCACCCTGAATATCAGTTGCCATCAAGATGCAAAAAGAAAAAGTCTACAGGCTCAGGCAAACAATTCTGATGGTTTCCATCTCTTTGATTTTGTAACCAACTGGTGCAAACAGCAGACATATGATTCTCCTGCCACATGGATTTCCGGCCTATACTGTATGCCAGCTGCCCACTGCTGACTTTGTAATGCGTTGATGAGCTTCCTTTACCCAGATTTGAAAAGGAGATGTATAAATACAAATTACTGTGTAACTACATTTTAGAAGTGATGCTTTTAACTTTGATCAGTAAAGTTTTTAAAACTCTGGTGGTTATAGACTAATCTTTTTGAAAAGGAAATTATTTAAGATTTTGGTATTTTAAATGAAGAAAAAAGAAAAATTTAGCAAAATGAAATAGATGTTTACAACAAGATGTTTTGCTTGTCCTTTTTGTTTGCATTCTTTTGCACAGTTTGGATTTCTTTGACCATATGTTATAATCAGCTTTGTGTTGCAAAGCTGTGTGTTGTGACCAAAATACCTGACAGGTACAAATTAGAGGAGGGAAAATTTATTGGGGGATCATGGTTTCAGAGGTCTCAGCCCATAGATGGTTGGCTGCATTGCCCTGGGCCCAAAATGAGACAGCACATCATGGGGGAAGCCCAGGTAGGGAAACAGCTCACCTCACAGTGGTCAGGAAGTGTGGTGGGGGAAGGGGCCTTAGAGGAGATGCACCCTTCCAGGGACCTCCCTCAAAAACCCACCTCCTTTATCCACAGCCCACCTGCCTACAGTTACCACCCAGTTAGTCCATGTGGTCTAGGATGGACTGATTAGGTAACAGCTCTTATAATCCAATCACTTCATTTCTGAACATTCCTGCATTAACAGAGATTTGGGGGAACACCTCATATCCAAACCTTAACACTTTGCACACATGTCACCAGGTAGAAAAGAACTAGAGTTTTAATGGCTGCGAGGTTGAAGTGTTTCATCACAAACCTCTGTTGGAACACCTGGTGCCCTCCCTTCCTCTCCTCCCAGCCACCCCACCCCTCAACCTTCCCATTCTTAGCATCCATCTCCTCTTTTCTGCCAACAGTAAACTAATTCCAGCTAAAGTGTTCACGTTTCAAAAAACATAGCCACGCTCAGAGGTGCATGCCTGTAATCCCAGCTACTCAGGAGGCTGAGGCAAGAGGATTACAAGTTGAAGGCCAACCTGCCTCAACAAAGAATGGAATGGAATGGGACAGGACAGAATGGAACAGAACAAACAGAACAGAACACATAGGTCTATGTTTAATGTAACAACTCTGGAGCCCTCTTTAATAGATACAACAAGAGGTGTCCCAGGTAAGGCAGAAATTTGGGCCCTTCCTTGCCTCATATTGTGTGAATCAAAAGCAAAGCAGAGGAAGCAAAGGAATTGACAAGTGTTTATCAAAATGAGACAGAGTTGATTCCTTACGTTCCTTAGCTATGATTAATCACTTAGTCAACACCATGCTGTGTGAGGCATCTTGCTAGGAGTTGAGGCTACCAACAACAAAAGATGAGGCAAGATCCCCATCCTAGAGCAGACTGCTGGCAGTACATACATCCCTGCAGTGTCATGTGACAAATGGCTAAGATGCAGCATTTCAAGTGCCACTGGATCCCAGAAGAAAGAGACCTATCATTGAAAGATCTTAAACAGCAAAGACGTGTGATCATAAATTTCTCTCTGGAAGACTTCTGAGACTAGAATCCAGGAGACCAGAGAGGACACCCTGAGAACTGCTCTGCCAGAGCAGGAGGTATGGAAAGTAGGGAAACAGGCCAAATGGGGCCCATCCTCCTACAGCGTTAGTTACCTCATTAAGTATCCATCATGTCACTGGATATGGAGAGAGGGTGCATGTCACCCTCTGGTGGCTGACCCTCAGAGGGGAAGACTCAGTTTTGTGTGTGTGAGTGTGTGTGTGTGTGTGTCTTCCATTCTAAACATGATTCTGCTGACAGTGCTCTTCTAAAGTACATAGTTGAAAAGATTGAAAGGAAACTGTTTTTTAATACAACATTTTATATGAAGTCAGGGTTTAGGTCTATGGCCATGATCACAAGACAACATTCACTCCTTTTCTTCCCACATCTGTCCACTGTGAGTAACATATTTGTTTGCCTGCTAATGAACTGTGTTCAAGGACAGTCTATAATTACTGTGGATGGAACTCAACAATAACCCAGCTATAGCAACTTTAGAAAGCTCGACACTTAGTCACAAAGAGAAAGTTAGTTACTATCTCCATCTGCAAAACATTTTATGTGTGTCCATAAATAATCACATTAGTCTCAATATAAAAAAGCATGTTATTTAATCAATCAATATCTATTTACTTTTCAATATGTAGCTCTCATTTTTAGAGGATTTTTTAGAAAACTGAAATTAAACACCAAAAAAGATAATTGAAAACAATTATGAAAAAAAAAACTCTTGAGCAATGACTCAATGTTTTTCCTCCCCAAAAAAAAGTCTTTACATATGAAAATTCTGCCATAACATGGCAAAAAACAAGAAGAATGCAGGTATTAACACACACTAGATTTCTATCAAACCAGAAGGCTCTTCCTTTAGGTTTATGCTTCATTGTTTGTTAGATCAGTTCTGCATTCAGAATTTAAAGAAAAAACAGGATAAAAGAAAAGAAATTAAATTTCAAAATTATAGAGCTCATTTTTTTTCCCTATAACCCATTGTTCACCAAGATCGAATTGGACAGACCAAGAAAAGTATGAGAAAATTTCCTATCACTTACTTTTCCCTGGGGTATTTTGGAACAATTAGCTTTCACTTTATTTGTTCTGCCTTCTCTTAATTCAAACAAATAGCCAGGAAACTTAGAAGGGATGTCTTATTTATTTTTTATTAATTAAAGAAAAAAAATTTTAAAAAATTAAACTTTCTTGGACTCTAATCCTGTGTGCGCTGGATGAAATAAAAAATAAAATTAGATTAGCAATTGAAAAAGAAACAGGGACCTGCCAGATCCAAAGCACATGGAGAGTTGTTTTTGGCTTATGGATTATTATTTCCATGCAGTAAATGTTTCAATCTGAAGATGCCCCTCCAAGATTATTGTCAAATGTAAGTAAAGAGAGAAGTGAAAAATCACATAGAACATGTACGTTCATTAACTGGGACTGTTGCCTCTCATTGTGTGAAACGTGAACTTTGTCCTCGAAGGGAAGCCTAAGTTCTTGACTAGAAAAGGTTCTGAAAGGAAGTACCAGGGCAATTTGCAAACTATGGAATCAAGAAAAAATGCTATGTATTACATATCAAAGTACATAAATGCATTGTACTGTCATGTATAACTAATTAAAACAAATTTAAAAATTAAAAAGGTCTTAAAAAAAACACACCATGATACTGTAACTTTAAAAAACAACGTTGAACACAAATCTGATCAAGAGCTGACAACAGTTTTAGAACACATAAAGCCATGGGAGTATGTTGACATGAGACATAATCAGCAAAATCCAAACTGCAAGAAACTCTGAAAGGCAAACAATCCAATTTTTTTCAGAAAACACTGTTATGGTTTGAAGTGAAGTGTCCCCTAGAAAGTCTCATGCTAGAAAATGCAGGAATGTTCAGGGAGGAAATGATTAGATTATGAGAGCTGTAATTTAAATCAGGAGGTCGATCCATTTGATGGATTAATATATGAATGGATTACTGGGTGGTAACTGTAGGCAGGTAGGGCAAGGCTGCAGGAAGCAAGTCCCAGTGTGCCCTTGGGGACCATATATCTTGTCCCTGACTCCTCCTTCGCTCTCTCTGCTTTCTGTCATGAGCTGAACAGACCTCCTCCATCCTGCCCTTCCCCCATGATGCTCCTCCTCAGCTTTAATCTAGAGGGATGGAGTTGACCAACTACGGACTGCACCTCTGAAAATAAGAACTCAAAATAAACTTTTCCTCGACTGTGTTGTCTGGCCAGGTACTTCCACAAGAGCAATTAAAAGCTGACTAACCAACTAGATAAGGAAAAAGGAGTGTGATAGAGAAAGAGATCCACAGATTGAAAGATATTTAATTAAGAGACATATCAACAGCTTCGATTTAGGGATCTTATTTTGGATTGTACATCGAGCCAATTTTAATTTAATAAAGAAATTAAATCTCAAGACAATTTGGGAAAATTTGAATCCTGACTGGTTACTTTATGTTGTAAAGAATGACTGTTGGTTATTTTAAGTATGATTGTGATATTATGGTTATGTTTTTTAAAAAAGAGCCCTTATCTTTTAGAGTAATATTCTAGATCTGTTTCCACTAAACAGAAGGAGGAGGGGTGTACATGGGGATAGGTATACATAATTCAAGATTAGCCATGAATTTTTAATTGTTAAAATTTAGTTATAGGAATGTTGTTTTAATCAGCTTTTTCATTGCTGTAACCAAACTTGACAAGAACAAAACAGGAGAGGAAATTTATTTGGGATTTACATTTCAGAGGTCTCTGTCCATAGATGGCTGATTCCATATCTCTGAGCCTGAGGTGAGGCAGAACATCAAGGTGAGAAGGGATGGCAGAGGAAAGCAGCTCAGTACATGGCACCAGGAAGCAGAGAGAGAGTTCTACTCACCAGGGGCAAAATATATACCCCAAAGTCACATGACCAGTGACCTACCTCCTCCAACCACAACTTACCTGCCAACAGTTACCACTTAGTTCATCCATATCAGTGAATGAATGCACTGATTAGGTTAAGACTCTCATAACCCAATCATTTCACCTCTAAACTTTCTTGCATTGTCCCACAGATGAGCCTTTGGGGAAGACCTGACATCTAAACCATAACAAACTCCAAAAGTTGTCAGAATCAAAATGGAATCACTATTGTCAAGGCTTAACCAAAAAAATAAATGAATAAAACCGATGATTTTGATGAAGAGACCTCAGGTTGTGATGCCTGATATCAAGAACAGTCACAAAAGACTTACAGAACCACAATCTTGCACAAAGACCACTGTAACCTTACACAAAAAGGACTGCTGACCGGGCACAGTGGCGAACACCTGTAATCCCAACAGCTTGGGAGGCTGAAACAGGAGGATCATGAGTTCAAAGTTAGCCTCAGCAACTTAGTGAGGCCCTAAGCAACTCAATGAAACTCTGTCTCTAATAAAATACAAAAAGGGACTAGGGATGTTTCTCAGTGGTTAGAGTGCCCCTAGGTTCAATTCCTGGTACCAAAAAATAAAAAAAAAAATATATAAAATGGCTGCTGTGTGGACTTCTGCTTAGCAACAGTCTTTAATTTTGGACTGATGCCACGCTTGTTATTAATATTTTTAGCCAAGAATTAGTGTTTCAAAATATTCTACATAATCCCCCTCATTCTGCCTTTACAAACATCCTTTTGCTTCAATCTCCTTGAATATGCACATAATTTCCTGCAGTATGCATATTCCCATTAAAACACCACTCCTGCAAAACATCAATCTTTGGAGAATCTCTATTTGCATTTAGTTTAGTTTAACAGATCATAAAAGGTCTTTATTCTAATACATATATACATGCGTATATATATATATATATATATATAGTTTTTAATTTCCAGTAAGAAAAAGTTTTTTATAGGGGAGGAGGTGCAACTGAAGCTCTCAGATGCAGCAGGTAGATATAGGAGTGGTCACCTCTACTCTGAAGAACCATATGCTATTCTGAAACAAAATAGAATATGTACACATCTAGGAGCCGACCATTGCTTCTAGGTTTTTAGAAAACTGAAGTTCTGAATGGTTCAATTACTCTCTAAATGGCTTTGTAAACTTCCTATTGCTTTCTAATAGATTCCTATTTTAAAAAAAATAACACAAGCTAAATTTAATGAGAGAATGTGAAGATCGGCTGGCTGCAATGACTGTACTTTTATGTTTTTATGAAATATTTAAGACACATAAAATATATATGTTTATAGAAACATCTCACACATAAGCAGGAAAGTGTACTGTATGTAATAGAGCAAAACTGGAAGCTATATAAATACTCATCAGCAGAAGGATCATGTCAATAGAGCGTGGAACATTCACTTAGTGGAATACAGTCTGCCCTCCTTTACTGCAGCTTCTGCATCTGCCAATTGCAGGTAGAAAACATTTAGAAAAATGTTTCCATCTGTACTTATCATGTGCAGGCTTTTTCTCCCCTTGTCATTATTCCCTAGACAATACAGATTAACAACCATTTACATAGCATTTACGTGGTATTAGGTATTATCAGTAATACAATGATTTAAAATACATGAGAGGATGTGTGTTGGTCTATGGAAATCCATCTTATACAAGGTGCTTGAGCATCCTCAGGGTTTGGTATCCACAGAAGTCCTGGAACCAATACCCTAAGGAAAATGAGGAATAGCTGCACTGTGCAAATATAAAATCAATAAGCTACTCATCAACACAGATATTTTTTTAAATTTTTTATTGGTTGTTCAAAATATTACATAGTTCTTGATATATCATATTTCACACTTTGATTCAAGTGGGTTATGAACTCCCATTTTTACCCCGTATACAGATTGCAGAGTCACATCAGTTACACTTCCACTGATTTACATATTGCCATACTAGTGTCTGTTGTATTCTGCTGCCTTTCCTATCCTCTACTATCCCCCCTCCCCTCTCCTCCCCTCCCCTCCTCTCTCTCTACCCCCTCTACTGTAATTCATTTCTCCTCCTTGTATTATTTTTCCCTTTCCCCTCACTTCCTCTTGTATATAATTTTGTATAACCCTGAGGGTCTCCTTCCATTTCCAGATATTTTTCTAAAACAGAATGGTGAATGAAAAAAATACAGGAAGATGCAAAAGATCAAATTTAGTATGATAGATGATAGAGACACGAATGGAAAAACTGAATGCTAAATACCAGGATGAAAGTGGGATTAAAACATAAGGGGTTTAAGTGTCCCTGACATCTTTCTTTTTTAAAACTATGTGTAGGTCGTGTGTGTTTGTTATGTTATTTTTTATCTTCTTTCCTATCCCTGAAATGTTTAATAATAAAACAGAAAAAAAGTGTGATTTCTACTAGCCAGTTCCGTGACAGACAGGTGGTGGGGGGCAAGAAAGATGCTGTAGCCAGCCAGGGGCAGTGGTGCATGCTTGCAATCCCAGCAGTTCAGGAGGCTGAAGCAGGAAAATCAGGAGTTCAAAGAGAGCTTCAGCAACTCAATAAGACTCTGTCTCTAAATAAAATACAAAATAGGGCTGGGGATGTGGCTCAATGGTCGAATGCCCCTGAGTTCAATCTTCAGTACCAAATAAAAAATAAAAAGACGTTGCATCCAGTTGGTTCATTACACATTCACTCATCAAATAGCATCTTTTTTTTTTTTTTGAGAGTTTTTCTAGGTGTCAAAATTCAATTTTCAGAGAAACACAACCCCCTCTAGATTTTGCTGTTTTGTGTGTAAAAATGATACTGGAGGATTTGTGACAGTATATATTGACCCATCTAAATTGTAAGACCAGGAGAGAATATACTAACAAAATACCTTCAGATTCTCAGATGAAATATATTAAAGATATGTCCTATCAACATTAGTTCTGCTTTCAAAATACCTCTATTTACTCAAGCTCAGAAGTTTAGAGTTTGAAAAAACGAGACTTAGAACCCCAGTTGTAACCTGCCTAGAGCTAGGTTTCAGAGAGCTGGGGTCTCCTCACCCCTGTTCCAAAGCAACCATTCTGGAACTAATACAAAAAAAAAAAAAACAGTGTAGCAGCGCCATCTACCGAACCTTGGGTAATTCTACACAGAAATTTGGAAACGTCCTAAATGGTGTAAGGAAAGTAGAAAGAAGTAAAATGTAAGCACAATGCCTTTGGTGGTCCTGGGGATAGAACCCAAGGTCTCCCACGTGCTGGACAATCTCCATACCACTGAGCTACATCCCCCAGTCAGTTATTTGTTTTATTCTTTAACATTCAATTATTAAAGTGAACATGCAACACAACAATATTTAAAAGTGGTATTTCAATCCTTTTTAATAAACTGCAAACTTTTGAGGGAGGTTAAGAGGAAAACATTGACTTATGTAAGAATAATTTATTAGAAGTTCACAAAGTTAAATAGAATATAAACTTTTAGGGGGGGACTCAACATGGCAGTGGTCAGGGAGGCAGCGCTTTCAGTACCTCCTCAGCCACGCGGACAGAGAGACACATCAGAACGTTCGGAATCTATCTGCTGGGAAACTCCCAGCAAAATTCCGTTGAAGTGAGACCTACTTGGGGAGTTTGGGATTATTGGAGGTGACAGCTTGCCCCTGACGGGTGAATCTCCGACACACTGCGCCGAGGTCCGGGCCACCGCTGTCTGGCAACCGGCGCAGAAAGAGGCCAGCGCAGAAGGAGGCATCTGCTGGAGACCCTTGAAGAGGTTGCTAACCAAGCCTTCGTGAAACAGCAGACCCACAACTGAAACCGAGACTGGGACAGACCAGAGACAGGACAGACGCACCCCTCCCATGGGACACTCGGCAAGGAGTCTGGGGCCCGCCATAGCAGAGAGCTGACGTCACCAGAGTTCGGCGGTTGGGATCCCCTCCCAGCGGACGCAGCTTTAGCAGGTGTGTGACTCCCATCCCCACCAGATACATACAGCTGGGAAACCTCAAAAATCTCGCCCCAGAGCTCCGTGGGAGTGACTGTAGGGGCCGAGGGAAGCAGAGGGGACTCCCGATCCCCAACTCCCCCTACCACCAGCAGCGACACCCAAGGCCTTAGCCGCCAGCTCCCAGGGGTGTGGCTACCAAAGGAGTCCAGGCAATTTAAGCTGATGGTTCCCAGATCACACGCTCCACAACCTTGGGGTCTGGGTGAATGGCAAACAGAGACAGTGCTCAGTTGTTCAGGAAATAAGGCACTCAAGGGGGCTGCAAGTGTAACTACATCTGTGGAGATGCCTCCGGTGAGCGGGGCCTGGCTGGCTGGCAGGAGGAAGGGGGGAGGGGCCGAGAAGAGAAAAGGCTCTGGACTAACAGGATTGGAGAGACCCCCAGTAGGGGAAGAGGAGCCGCCTTACAGGGATTCCTGCCGGCATATAGAGGGCAGAAGTTCCGCTCAGAAGGTACAGCTCCACCTACTGGAAGAGAAGAAAATAGAACTCTAAGCCTTCATTTATCATTTTTTTTTCTTTTCTTTTTTCTTTTTTCCCTTATCAATTTTTATTGTTCTTTCCATTCTTCTTTATTCTACTTATTTTTCTCTCCCTCTTTTTCTTTAAGGACTTCTTCCTTTCCCTTCCCCCTAACGTTCACCCCAAGCATTACAACTTACATTACAGGTAATTTTCTAAATGCAAATAGGTAAATGTTCTGAGGCTGTCTATAGGACTCCTAAGTAACTAGCTACTACCAAATACTCTGATCCATTTGCCTATTAATATCCCCCTTCATTAGAGCAATCTTCCAAGTTGTCAAGACTTACTAACCTTCATACCATCATAGCACCCAACCTAAACATAAAGTCCTAAGACCAAACAACAGATCCCTATATGCCTACAGAATCCGTAAGCCTTTTTTTTAAACGAATGAATCAGCTTTAAATTACAATAAAGCCCAACAGCTCTAGACATAGTCTCCCACCACAAAGGAGAGACCACAGAGATATACAAAACCAAAACAAATTTATAGGAGAAAACAGAAGCATAGCAGTTAAACAGAATTAGAAAGTAACATGAACACCATGAAAAAACAAGGGAAAAAAGGATTACAAACAATGCAGGACAACTTAAATTTACAGGAGAACCTAGAGGCATCAGAAAAATGGACAGAGAAAGAACTCAAGGCATACCTGACTCAGATGGAATGGAATCTTAGAGAAGTCATTAGACAGCAAGTCCAAACAATGAAAGAATACTTTGAAAATGAACTACATAAGCAGATTCAAGAAGCAAAAAATCAACTCTACCAGGAGGAGACAGAGATTTTTTTAAAAAATCAAACAGTAATCCTAGAAATGCAGGAAACCATAAACCAAATAAAAAACTCGAATGAGAATATTACAAGTAGACTAGATCAGATAGAAGTCAGAACATCAGATAATGAAGACAAAGTTTATCAACTTGAAAAGAGTATAGTCAACACAGAAAGGCTGGTAAGAAACCACGAGCAAAACATCCAAGAGATATGGGATGTCATAAAAAAAACAAACTTAAGAGTCTTTGGAATAGAGGAAGGTACAGAGGTCCAAACAAAAGGAATGAGCAATCTATTGAATGAAATAATTTTAGAAAACTTTCCAGACATGAAAGATGGAATGGATTGCCAAATTCTGGAAGCCTACAGGACCCCAAACATACAAAACTGAAACAGACCAACTCCAAGACACATTATTATGAAGATATCAAACATACAGAACAAGGAGAGAATATTAAAAGCTACAAGAGAAAGGAGGCAGATTACATTCAGGGGTAAACCAATTAGGTTAACGGCTGATTTTTCATCACAGACGTTGAAAGCGAGAAGATCCTGGAACAACGTATTTCAAATGCTGAAAAATAATGGATTCCAACCAAGAATATTGTATCCAGCAAAATTAAGCTTCAGGTTTAACAATGAAATTAAAATTTTTCATGACAAACAAAAGTTGAAAGAATTCACAGCCAGAAAATCAGCACTGCAAAGCATTTTGAGCAAAACACTATAAGAAGAGGAAATGAAAAACAGCACCCAAAACCAACAGTGGGAGGTAACTCAGTAAAGGGGGGGGGAAATAATCAAAGAGGAAAAACAATCCCAATTAAAATAAATAAATAAATAAACATGACTGGAAGTACGCACCATATATCAATAGTAACCCTAAACGTTAATGGCTTAAACTCACCAATCAAGTGACATAGGCTACTAACTTGGATTAAAAAAACAGATCCAACAATATGCTGCCTTCAGGAGACTCATATGATAGGAAAAGACATACACTGGCTGAAGGTGAAAGGTTGGGAAAAATCATACCACTCACATGGTCCTCGGAAGCAAGCAAGAGTGGCCATACTCATATCAAATAAAATCAACTTCAAACCTAAATTAATCAAAAGGGATAAAGAAGGACACTATATATTGTTAAAAGGAACCATTCACCAACAAGACATAACAATTATCAATATGTATGCACCAAATAATGGTGCTGCAACATTCAGAAAACAAACTCTACTCAAGTTCAAGAATCAAATAGACCACAACACAATAATTATGGGTGACTTCAACACACCGCTCTCACAATTGGACAGATCCTCCAAACAAAAGTTGAATAAAGAAACTATAGAACTCAATAACACAATCAATAACCTAGACTTAACCAACATATATAGAATATATCAACCATCATCAAGTGGATATACGTTTTTCTCAGCAGCACATGGATCCTTCTCAAAGATAGACCATATATTATGCCATAGGGCAACCCTTAGTAAATATAAAGGTGTGTAGATAATACCATGCATCTTATCTGATCATAATGGAATGAAACTGGAAATCAATGATAAAAGAAGGAAGGAAAAATCCTGCATCACCTGGAAAATGAACAATATGTTACTGAATTATCAATGGGTTACAGAAGACATAAAGGAGGAAATCAAAAAATTCTTAGAGATAAATGAAAATACAGACACAACATATTGGAAACTATGGGACACAATGAAAGCATTTTAAGAGGGAAATTCATTGCCTGGAGGTCATTCCTCAAAAAAAAAAAAAATAATACAAATAAATGAGCTCACACTTCATCTCAAAACCCTAGAAAAGCAAGAGCAAAACAACAGCAAATGTAGCAGAAGGCAAGAAATAATTAAAATCAGAGCTGAAATCAATGAAATTGAAACAAAAGAAACCATTGAAAAAATTGACAAAACTAAAAGTTGGTTCTTTGAAAATATAAATAAGATCGACTGACCCTTAGCCATGCTAACGAAGAGAAGAAGAGAGAGAACTCAAATTACTAACAGACGGGATGAAAAAGGCAATATCACCACAGACACTACAGAAATACAGAAGATAATTAGAAATTATTTTGAAAACCTATATTCCAATAAAATAGAAGA
This sequence comes from Spermophilus citellus, assembly GCF_964194105.1. Classification (NCBI taxonomy): domain Eukaryota; kingdom Metazoa; phylum Chordata; class Mammalia; order Rodentia; family Sciuridae; genus Spermophilus; species Spermophilus citellus. The sequence continues at coordinate 72,802,386 of NC_138187.1, read as the reverse complement.
TAGTGAAGATATCGATAAATTTCGTAAGTCATATGATTTGCCCAGATTGAGTCAGGAAGATACACACAACTTAAACAGACCAATATCAATGGATGAAATAGAAGAAGACATCAAAAGACTACCAACCAAGAAAAGCCCTGGGCTGGATGGGTATACAGCAGAGTTTTACAAAACCTTTAAAGAAGAATTAATACCAATACTTTTCAAGTTATTTCAGGAAATAGAAAAAGAAGGAGTTCTTCCAAATTCATTCTATGAGGCCAACATCACCCTGATCCCAAAACCAGACAAAGACACTTCAAAGAAAGAAAACTACAGACCAATATCTCTAACGAACCTAGATGCAAAAATCCTCAATAAAATTCTGGCGAATTGGATACAAAAACATATCAAAAAAATTGTGCACCATGATCAAGTAGGATTCATTCCTGGGATGCAAGGCTGGTTCAATATATGGAAATCAATAAATGTTATTCACCACATCAATAGACTTAAAGATAAGAACCATATGATCATCTCAATAGACGCAGAAAAAGCACTTGACAAAGTACAGCATCCCTTTGTGTTCAAAACACTAGAAAAACTAGGGATAACAGGAACTTACCTCAACTTTGTAAAAGCTATCTATGCTAAGCCTCAGGCTAGCATCATTCTAAATGGAGAAAAACTGAAGGCATTCCCTCTAAAATCTGGAACAAGACAAGGATGCCCTCTCTCACCACTTCTAATCAATATAGTTCTCGAAATACTGGCCAGAGCAATTAGACAGACGAAAGAAATTAAAGGCATAAAAATAGGAAAAGAACTTAAATTATCGCTATTCGCAGATGACATGATTATATACCTAGCAGACCCATAAGGGTCTACAAAGAAACTACTAGAGCTAATAAATGAATTCAGCAAAGTGGCAGGATATAAAATCAACACACATAAATCAAAGGCATTCCTGTATATCAGTGACAAATCTTCTGAAATGGAAATGAGGACAACCACCCTATTCACAATATCCTCAAAAATAAAATAAAATACTTGGGAATCAACCTAACAAAAGAGGTGAAAGATTTATACAATGAAAATTACAGAACCCTAAAGAGAGAAATAGAAGAAGATCTTAGAAGATGGAAAAATATACCCTGTTCATGGATAGGCAGAACTAACATCATCAAAGTGACGATTTTACCAAAACTTCTTTATAGGTTTAATGCAATGCCAATCAAAATCCCAAGGGCATTTCTTGTAGAAATAGATACAGCAATCATGAAATTTATATGGGAAAATAAAATACCCAGAATAGCAAAAGCAATTCTAAGCAGGAAGAGTGAATCAGGCGATATAGCGATACCAGACTTCAAACTATACTACAGAGCAATAGTAACAAAAACAGCATGGTACTGTACCAAAACAGGCGGGTGGACCAATGGTACAGAATAGAGGACACAGAGACCAATCCACAAAATTACAACTATCTTATTTTTTACAAAGTGGCTAAAAGCATGCAATGGAGGAAGGATAGCATCTTCAACAAATGGTGCTGGGAAAACTGGAAATCCATATGCAACAAAATGAATCTGAATCCCTTTCTCTCGCCATGCACAAAAGTTAACTCAAAATGGATCAAGGAGCTTGATATCAAAACAGAGACTCTGCGTCTGATAGAAGAAAAAGTTGGCTCCGATCTACATATTGTGGGGTCGGGCTCCAAATTCCTTAATAGGACACCCATAGCATAAGAGTTAATAACAAGAATCAACAAATGGGACTTAATTAAACTAAAAAGCTTTTTCTCAGCAAGAGAAACAATAAGAGAGGTAAATAGGGAGCCTACATCATGGGAACAAATTTTTACTCCTCACACTTCAGATAGAGCTCTAATATCCAGAATATACAAAGAACTCAAAAAATTAAACAATAAGATAACAAATAACCCAATCAACAAATGGGCCAAGGACCTGAACAGACACTTCTCAGAGGAGGGACATACAATCAATCAACAAGTACATGAAAAAATGCTCTCCATCTCTAGAAGTCAGAGAAATGCAAATCAAAACCACCCTAAGATACCATCTCACTCCAGTAAGATTGGCAGCCATTATGAAGTCAAACAACAACAAGTACTGGCAAGGATGTGGGGAAAAGGTTACACTTGTACATTGTTGGTGGGACTGCAAATTAGTGCGGCCAATTTGGAAAGCAGTATGGAGATTCCTCGGAAAGCTGGGAATGAAACCACCATTTGACCCAGCTATTCCCCTTCTCAGAGTATTCCCTAAAGACCTTAAAAGAGCATACTATAGGGATACTGCTACATCAATGTTCATAGCAGCACAATTCACAATAGCTAGTCTGTGGAACCAACCTAGATGCCCTTCAATAGATGAATGGATTAAAAATGTGGCATTTATACACAATGGAGTATTACTCAGCACTAAAAAATGACAAAATCATTTTTGAGTGCAGGGAAATGGATGGCACTAGAGCAGATTATGCTAAGTGAAGCTAGCCAATCCCTAAAAAACAAATGCCAAATGTCTTCTTTGATGTAAGAAGAGCAACTAAGAACAGAGCAGGGAGGAAGAGCATGAGAAGAAGATTAACATTAAACAGGGATGAGAGGTGGGAGGGAAAGGGAGAGAGAAGGGAAATTGCATGGAAATGGAAGGACACCCTCATCGTTATACAAAATTACATATAAGAGGAAGTGAGGGGAAAGGGAAAATAAACAAGGGAGAGAAATGAATTACAGTAGATGGGATAGAGAGAGAAGACAGGAGGGGAGGGGAGGGGAGGGAGAATAGTAGAGGATAGGAAAGGCAGCAGAACACATCAGACACTAGTATGGCAGTATGTAAAAATGTGGATGTGTAACCGATGTGATTCTGCAATCTGTATATGGGGAAAAATGGGAGTTCATAACCCACTTGAATCAAATGTATGAAATATGATATGTCAAGAGCTATGTAATGTTTTGAACAACTAATAATAATAATAATAATAATAATAATAATAAACTTTTACAATGCTACTATAATGTAACAAAAAAAAATACTCTTTAAAATATCTTCCATGCAGTGAGATTTAGGGTTGTAGGCAGCAGTGTACCAGAAAATCTAACAAGAAGTTTTCCCAGATAAAGAGCCTTGACCTGTAGTGCTTGCCTATTTCTGAGGTGTAAATATTCCCACCCTTATCAAGTTTAACATGGCGGTGCTGATGGTGGAATCAGCTCCTGGACATGTTGCAAGGGCTCAGACTCTCACACACCACTTGATCGTTTCTACTGAGCTGGAATGAAAAACACAAATCCCTTCACCTCTCCCAACATTAATTTTTCCATCTCTAAAAATGATGGTAAATCCTTGCTGTAAGATGTTTTTCATCTTAAATTTTGAAATTCCAACAAAAGAAATGTTTTACTTGGTAAATGGTCTAGCAGCAGCTGCACTTCTTAAAGCTAAGCCCTATGTTGAAGAAGAGCAAAGGTAGTTTCACAACTGCTCTCCTGTGCTGTGCCTGAGCCAGGTTTGGAAACATGTCTAGCTCTGCCAGGGATAGATAACAACAGATGTAGGTGTTGCTGATTGTGTTACTAATAGCTGTAGAGGAAGGAGTCAGATTCAAAGCTGAAGAGAATTACAATCATTTAGTGAGGGAAACTTAAGCTCTTCCTTGCAAGACTGCCCTAATACCATTGACTGAACTAATTAATAAAGGACAGCAGAATGATAAAGGCACAGACCCAGCCCTTAAGCAACTGAAGTGGAATCTGGCCTAGTCCTATGTCTCATGGCAAAACTGCATCTCTAATGGTAGAATCCCAAAGGGCCTGGGAAGAAAAAGGAAACCACAGTGGTGATTGCCCAGAGAATGGAGTCAAAGCTCAACTTTGCAGTGTTAGTCCACTCTGACTCTGCTGTACCCAGTCTTGACTCCAAGGATGGTCAGGAAGCAAGTCCTGAGCTTCAGGCTTCTCCATACTTCCAGAAGAGAGTGTCAGTGGTGTGTCTCAGACACTGAGGGAAGACACCCTTGGAAATATGGTCTGAAAACCTTCTGGGTAACTCTGACCAGCAGCCACAGGTGAGAACATAATCTTCTTATCCATTCTATTTTAGTTTTATGATTATTTGCTTGTTTCTAGTTCAAAATTATAACAAATAGCATACTATAAACATTGTCACTTATTTCTTCCCTTGCTTACCTATGTGCATTTTGCAGGGCCTACACAAAGGAGTAGAATTACTGGGTGGTGGAAAAGGTGACCATTTATTTTAGTTTTCCAAATTAAGATACTTTAGAGAGTGAAGGGTAATATTAAAAATAATTAGCATTCATTTATTGATAATCAAATTGATTTAATGTATTGGTAGATTATAAAAATTTGAAACTGATTTTCAAAAATAAAATCCCTTCTCAATTATTAAATAGCATATATCATGTACATTGAAGTAAATTTTTTAAAAAATATTTGTATTCAAAAGTGAATTTTTTGGAAAAAATAGAATAACTTCTTGATATATGGTGACACACATAGATTAATTTTTTAGCCTCATCTATATTTCTTGTGAAGGGTATATATTTTACTGTAGTCTTCTTAACATATTTCATAAAATTGCTAGACAGTTTTTACCAAAATTGCATCTTATGTTTATTAATTTAATTGTTGACACCTTCAATGTCGGTTCTGCTGAGAATATATTTTTAATTCAGGAAATGCTCTCTACAGATACAAAGTAAATTCAGAACAAAGTTTGCTAAATGATGAGTGATCTAAATTTTAGTTTTTGTCAAATGGAAATATATAAATATTTATGCCTAATATTCTTCACAAATACTGTCATTTTGTTTCTATTCAGAATACTTTTCTTCAATAAATATTTTTAGAAGCAAAACTTACAAGTTGTTTCTATATATAATTCTTTTCAATGCTTTACTATATCCAAAGGTTACTTATTGTGGGTTCTACATCTGTGAATTTAACCAACTTCAGAATTTTCTTTTTAGAATTAACCCTGGTACACTTGAGATCTCATAATTTAACCCACCACACACCCCTGATTGCTTTTATGGGTATTTCAGTGCCTCTTTGAAAAAGTTAATTCCTACAATTAACATTTTGATTAATTGTTGTTTCCAATAGATTCTAAACAAAATTCAAGCAAAATTTAAGATTTTACTTTCAAAATTTCTAATACTATTACAGGCAATTAGGTTTATTGGCAAAGTAATTATTGAAATGCTCAAATATTTCTAAATTTTGATTAATTATGGGCAACAAATAAAGAGAGGTCCTGTATTTTTGTGTATGAGAGAGAGAGAGTATAAAATTTTGACAAGTATAGTTTCCATCTAGATTGGTAGTCCAATACCAAAATAAACATAGCATAAAATTTACCATGTTAGCCAAATAATTCAGTGGAATTCAATGCATTAACAATTTTGTGCAACTGTCACAGCTATTTATTTCCAGAACTTTTTCATCATCCCTAACAGCAACTCTGTGCCCATTAAACAGTAGCATTTTCCTCTCCACCCCTGTGCCTGGCAACCTCTATTTTATTTTCTGTCTTTATGAATTTGTCTATTACAGATACTTCATACAAGTGGTCATATAACATTTTTTGCTCTTTTGTATCTGGTATTTTCATTTAACATAATATTTTCAAGATTTGTCCATGTTGTAGTATGTGTCAAAATTTCATTCCTATTTAGGGCTGATACTATTCTGTTATATATACACACCACACTTTGTTTATCCATTCATCTTCTTTGGACATTTGGATTTTTTTCCATGTTTGGGCTATTGTCAATAATGCTGCCATAAACATTTGTGTTCAAGGATCCATTTGAGATCCTGTTTTTAATTCTTTTGCATATGTACCAGAAGTGGAATTGCTGAATTATATAGTCATTTTGGTTTTGTTGCTGTTGTTTGTTTGTTTTTTGAAGAACCATTGCACTATTTACCACAATAGTGCACCATTTTTTAAATTCCTACCAGGTATATATGAGGATTCCAATTTCTCCACATCCTTGCCAATACCTAATCTTTTCCATTAAAAAAAAAGTACTATCTATCCTAGGTGTGTTAAATGGTATCTCATTGTGGCTTTTATTTGCATTTCCCTAAGGTCTATTGAAGCTGAACATCTTTTTAAGGACATAATGGCCATATGTATATCTTTTGAGAAAAGTCTATACAAGTCCTCTGCCCATTTTTAAATTAGATTGTTGCTTTATTGCTGAGTTGTAGTTGTTCATATTTACTAGAGACATTAATACCTTATCAGATGTTTTATGTATATTTCTCTCATTCTTCAGGTTGTCTTTTAATTATCCTGATAATGTTTTTATACCCAGTGCAATGTCCACCAAAATTTGTATTGTATTGTCACTACTAAAATTCAGTTGGCCCTTGCAGCCAAAAGTTACACATTGTGGGTTCCACATCTGTGGGTTTAACTAACCTCAGATTGAAAAGCTTTCCTAAAAATTTCTGAACATACACAGATTTTCTAAATAGCCACCATTCCCTAAATAATACAGAATAAAATTACTCATATAACATTTATATGGTATTAGGCATTATAAGTCAACTAGAGATGATTTTAAATATACAGGAGTATGTGCGTGGCCAATATGCAAATACTTTGCCATTTTACATGTTTTCATAGCTTTCACAAATTTTGGTGTCCCAGGAGGATCCTGGAACCAACCCTCTACTGACGGTATTATCTTCAAGTTGAATGCTTTACTCGACTTTATAGAAGCATTAACCACATCATACATTTTCCCTTAGATGGGCTAAATTTTAAAAGCTTCACTTTGATTCCCCAAGTTAGAGATAAAAATCCAGCCACTACTGTAATTATTTTCTAGTTGAGTTAGCAGTGACACTTTTATAAAACACACGTCATTTAACGTTTTGAACAGTTCTTCTGCTAATGGAGCCGAACGCTCTGACGGCTGTCACTTTACTTTTTGTGTTTGCACAAGAAAATTAAAAATTTGAAAATGAGCAAAACTAATTTGCTGAGTTCATTTGATCATTAATGAAAAGTCATGCCTCATAAAGTGACATGAAAACTCACCTTTGTGGCTGTTTGCAGCCTTCCTAAAACATCAGCTACAATTTTCAGGTACTCCTTCGGTCCATTTATGTCTTCTGGTTTTCATGTGTTTAGACATACCACTGGGCCCCATGATGAGTAACTGATTCAAACAAATATTTTATGAAAATAATATATTCTAAAATAATACTTTGTGAAAATAATACATCACCTTCCTTGAGAAACTGAGACATAAGATTTAATTTAATGAGATATGCACTTTCACTCATTCTGGATCACCATTCTCAATATAATTTATTGTGAAATAAAAAATTATTACCAAATAATGACAAATAAATGAACAATTAGAGATTTATTCCACACACTACATAACAAATTTACCATAGATGATCCTTTAGACTAAGTTTGATTCACCCTTTAACAGGAAAGCTCAGCCTCTACTTTCTGTTCATATTTCAAGTGTGTATAACCTCCTGTTTCTCAGTTTTCCTACTGACCAGTTTCTCAGTTTTCCTACTGACAAGCACCTCATGGCTTTAGGCTGAAAAGGTGAAGGGATCATGGCACAACTGGATGCTATTACACAAAATGGCCAGCGGGGGCAGTAGGTCCAAACTGGAAAGAAAAAAAAAATATATATATATATATATATTATCCTTAGTCTTTTGTGTCCTAGGATTTGTTTGATCAAAGCACACGCTATTCATCAAGAGCAAATTTTAGATACCTGGCACCCGGAGAGAGTTGGGAAACAAAAGTATGTTGTCGCTCTTTTCCTTGAAGAGTTAACAGTGGTTAAAGTACCAACTCCATTTCAACTGCACGTATCCCACACTTCTGGACAAGATCATGACCCTAGCCAGAATGATAATGATAAACTTTTCCTGGCTTATTGTAATGCAACTATAAGTGGCAAAATTTTATTTAAAAATGAAAAAATTCCAAGAATAAATGCTAAACTGAACAGCATTCCAAGAAAGAATGTGTGAGCCAAAACTGTCCAGGGAAAACCAGGGCATGATTGACTGGTCATAGGGAAGCACATTCCCAATGATGGAGGGTACTGACAGTTTCACTGATGGCTCACAAGAGAAACGATTGGATTGCTGGCCTTACTCACCTACATTGGATCTCATTTGTCTTTTTAATTTTGACCATTCTGGTATATGAACCAGGATCTCATCATGATCTTCACTTTACTTAACCTGCTTAATAATAAGATGCATATTAACATTTTTAAAGATGATTTATATGTACTCTTTTTAAAATTATCTGCTCAAGTCTGTTTTTCTATTGGGTTGGGTTAAGTGTGTATATTTTTATTATTGATTTATAGGAGTTATTTGTATATTTGATTTAAAAAAAGCTACTTGCTATATAAATATCTTTTACTATTCTTGGGGGTTTGTTTGTTTGTTTGTTTGTTTGTTTTGCCTCAAAATGGTTTCTTTAGTGAATAAAAGTCCTTAACTTTAATGTAGCCCAATTCCTGTATAGGGATTCTTATTCCAAGGTCATGAAGGTATTATCCTATATTATTATTTTAGGGCTTTTTATTTCTTTTGCCTTTTATACTTCAATGTACAATCTACCTGAATTGAGTCATGGATCTAGTGAGAGAAAGGAATATAGTGAGTAAAATGTCTATATTTCCCATACTGCTATCTAGTTTTTTGTTTTGTTTTGTTTTGTTTTGTTTTGGGGAGGGGTTGGTTGTTTGTTTGTTTGTTTCAGAATCTCCTTATTCACCAAGTTTCAGTGGAGGTTTTGTCATATAGCTGGTAACTATATATTTGGACTTGTTTCTGTACTCTATTCTTTTCCACTAATCTATCTTTGTGCCAAAAAAAATCTATCTGGTACTATAACTTATAATAAATTGGTTTCTGGTGGCCAAGCCTGTTCATTTTTTAACTTACTCTAAAAGACAGAGTAGGCAATTCTAGGTTCTTTGCATTTCTATATAAATATTAGAATCATTTTGTCAATTTTCACCCAAAACAACTAAAAAAAAAAAAGAAAAAAAGCTCTGTTCATATTGTGATTGGGATTACATTGGATTTATGGATAAATTTGGGATATATCCACATCAGTCTAAGTCACGAACATGGCCTATTCCTCTGTTTCATTAGATCCTATTTAACTTCTCTCAGCAATCCTTTGTAGTTTTCAGTGCAGACATCCTGTTCATCTTTTAAATTTATTCCTACATATTTTAAGTTTTTCTTGATGCTCTAGTAAATTCTATTTTTAATTTTATTTTCTTATAGTTCGTTGCTAGCAAATAGAAATATGACTGATATTTATATTCTGAACTTTTATCTGGCAACCTTGTGAAATTCCCATATTTAGTCCAATAGCCAGTTTATATGTTCTTTTAGATTTTTTTATACACATAACCCTGTAAGATGTGAAAATGGCAGTTTACTTCTTTGTACATTTTATTCTTTCTAAGGGCCTCATATCATCAGCCATAACCTCCAGCACCATGTTGAATAGAAATGGTGTGGTGGAGAAGTTCTTCCACTAGGGAAGATGGTTCCTATTTTACCATCAAGCATGATATTACCTGAAAGGTTTCAGTAGATGCTGGCAACCAGATTTAAAAAGTCCCTTTCTATTTGCATTTTAGTGAGATTTTTTTATTTGTTCTTTTGGTTATACATGACAGTAGAATGTATTTTGACATATCTTATACACATGGAGTATAACTTCCTATTTTTGTGGTTGTACATGATGTGGAGTTACAGGATTCATTCTACTGCCTTTCCCATTCTCATCTCCCTTCCCTTCCCCCCACTCCACCCTGTGAAATCCAGTGAACCTCCCCTTCGTCCTACCCACTCAACCCCCCTAGCCTATTGTGAGTCAGCATCTGCATATCAGAGAGAATATTTGGCCTTTGATTTGGGTGCCTGGCTTATTTCATTAGCATGATAGTCTCCAGTTGCATCCATTTACTGCATCATTTTCTTTCTTCCTTATGGCTGAGTAATATTCCATTGTGTATATGTACCACATTTTATTTATCCATTCATCTGTTGAAGGGTACCTAGGTTGGTTCCATAGCTTAGCTTTTATGAATTGAGTTGCTATAAATATTTATGTAGCCACATCACTATAGTATGCTGATTTTAAGTCCTTTGGGTATATACTAAGGAGTGGGATAACTGGGTCAAATGGTGGTTCCATTCCAGGTTTTCTGAGGAATCTTCATACTACTTTCCAGAGTGATTGGACCAATTTGCTGTACCACCAGCAATGTATGAATATACCTTTTCCCCCACATCCTGAGACGTTTTCTAATAATAAACCTTATCAAATGTTTTTCTATATGTATTAAAGTAACCGTGTGATTTCTTTATTCTGCTAATTTGGCAAATTACATAGGTTTATTTTGAATTTTAAGTTAATTTTGCATTCCAGGAATAAACTTGACTTGGTTAAGATTTATCATCCTTCTTTTTATAATTGCATTCAATTTCTAGAATTTTGTGTTGAATTTTTACTTTTATGTTTGTGAGAAAGGTTAACTTGTAATTGCCTTTTCTAAATGTCTTTTCAAATTTTATATTAAGATTATACCTGATTCATAAAAAAATTAAAAATAGTTCTTGTTTTTTAACCTCTGAGACAGTTTGTGTAAGTTTGGTATTGTTTCATTCTTAAATGTTTATAATAATTAATTGATAAAACCATATGGCTTGAATTTTCTTTCCTAAAAGGTTTTAGATGATAGATTCCAATAATTGAACACATATAGTACCATTTAATTTTTCTGCTTCTTATTTTCCAATTTGGATAAGCTGTGTATTTCAAAGTATTTTTCTATTATACTTTAATTTATTAGTAGAAAGTTTTCATAAGGTTCTCTCAAGATATTTTTAGTATCTGTAAGAACTATAGTAACTACGCATATATTCATATCTACAGTACAGTGATACTTCCTTTTTATTCCTACAACTGGTTGTAACTTCTCCTTGTCTATCTCTGCCTCTCCCAATTTTGTTATCTATCTTGTCACAGAGATTAATTTATTTTATTAGGTTTTTTCCTTTGATTCCACATATGGTAACAAATTCTCTTTGAAAATATCTTTATTTTATGATAACTTTAAAAGGATTTTTTTTTTTTTTGCAGTGCTGGGAATTGAACCCAGGGCCTAGTACATGGTAGGCAAGTGCTGTACTACTGAGCTACATCCCAGCTCTTAAACAAAGATTTTTACTGTCTACAGAATTCTATGTTTTTGATTATTTCATCAGTAAGATATCACTGCATTGAATTACAACTTCCAGTTTCTGTTTTGAGGTCAGTAGTCAGTCTTATTGTTGGTTCTTTGATGGTATTATGTTTTATCATCCTCTGATTGCCTTTAGGAGCTTCTTCTTGGCATTTAGAAAAAAAAATATATATATATACACACGTGTAAATTTATATATATATATATATAATTTCATATATAAAAGCTATATATCCATATATGTGTATTTATGCACATATGTAATATTGTGTGTGTGTGTGTGTATATATATATATATATATACATACACTTTTTTTTTTACTGTGCTATACCTAGTCATTACCCTGTTAGAGTAGGCTTCCAGAGCCTGCCACTTTCTTTCAGTAGAAACTAAGAAATTTGTTTTGCTTTCTTTTAAATTGTTTTTTGTTTTAAGAGTAGTAACTAATCAAATATTTTTCCTACATATGAGTTCAGGGAAAAAATCAAGAGTGTTTATAATAATTACAGAAATAGAAATCAAAATAATGACTTTATTCCAAGTAAGGCTGAGTTTGAGAGAAATACTAACCTCAGGTTTCAAAGAGCTTTCTAACTTTCCACCTGAAGTTGGACGTTGGAACAGCTTTCCTCAGTGGAGGATTTTCATCTGCAGGCGCTTTCTCTCAAATTGCTGCCTAACCCTGATAGTAAGGAAAGAGGGCAACGATGCTGTAATCCAGAGGGGAGATAATATGTGCTTGCTCATAGCTGAAATCAATAAACTTTGGACAAATAAGCCAGAGAAAAAGGAAAGACTCAAGTTATTCATGCTCAATTCCTTCTTCCAGTCTCACCAATTAGAGAAGTCCCTTCCTCCCTAAAGCTAATGGACAGAATAGCTCCTCTCCCCTGGAGAGTTAAAACTCCCCCCACTCTGTGGAAATAAGCAATATGAGATAAGCATTTTTCCTAAACAAATAAAATGTACACTAAGAAGCATTATTTTTCCTATCTAACCCCCAATCCAAAAGATCAATGAAGTTTTAGGGAAGTGCCTTGGATTATCTAGAAATTTCTAAAAATGTGCTTCAGCTTAAGAAAAACATAAGAGTATATATAAATATATTCCAATTTTGATTTAGAATTCATGGTTGTAGAGATAGCACAAAGACAAACTGTGAGAAAAGGACTCATGGGAAGTAAAAATGAGCTGAATCATGAAGAATAAAATAAATATTCAAAATCTCTCTGGGGGGGTAACAGAAGGATAAGAAGTAAACCTGGGGCATTCATAACTTTTTACTTATGTAGCCTTTTTTAAATTTTTTTAAGTGGTAGATGGATACAATACCTTTATTTTTATTTATTTTTCATGTGGTGCTGAGGACTGCACCCAATGCCTCACACAAGTTAGGTGAGCTCTCTGCACTGAGCTATAACCGAAACCCTTATTCCTGTATACTTTTTTATTAGAGCATTATAGTTATACATTGCACCTGGGCTCATTTTGACAAAGTCATACATTCAAGGTATTTTATTACAGTCCCTGCCCCCATCCCACTTTTGCCTCCCCTTCTTCCTTCCCCTGCTCTCCTTCCTTTACTGTTCTTCCTTTTGCTAATTTATTTATTTTATTTTTGATGGGACTTTCTACATATACATAAAATTCCTTATGGTAGATGGGGTAGAGAGAGAAGATGGGAGGGGAAGGGAGGGGAGGGGGGATAGTAGAGGCTAGGAAGGGCAGCAGAATACAACAGCACTAGTATGGCAGTATGTAAAAATGTGGATGTGTAACCAATGGAATTCTGCAATTCGTATACGGGGTAAAAATGGGAGTTCATAACCCACTTGAATCAAATGTATGAAATATGATATGTCAAGAGCTATGTAATGTTTTGAACTACTATTAATAAAAAAACATCAAAATATACATGAATCATCAAGAATTGTATCTAAGGGAAGATGAATAACATTAAATTCTGCTTTCATTAAATTTGATCTGAATACCATGAAATACAAATCAATGGCTATCAGATAGGACAATTAATACCCCCTTAAAGTAAATACAATCCCTTTATGTACTTTGTTTTTTTTTTGATTTTAAGAATAAAAACATGTTATTATTCAAAAAAAATTCCTTATGGTATGTTGAAAGCCACAGCCGAGTTGGGATGGCGCCTAGCATTTTGCCAGTACTTTTGAGTTCTCGTGGTGTTCCCGTTGACTTATAGTAGAGCTCTCACGGGGATTCCTGGAGAGTTCACGTTGGGTGGTGAAGTTCTGGTGGAGAGAGTTCTGGTTGGTGTGTGGTGTGTTCCTGGAGGAGCCGCGTGGGTGGCGTTCGGGAGAGTTCCTGGGGAGTGTGCTGGTGGAGTTCGGAAATAAAGTTTGTTCCTGCTTGAGTGGCTCGTGATTTGTGCCCAGCCAGACTGCGGCAATGGTACATCCATGTGTTCATATAACGTGATTTTGTTATATTCATTCTGGTTTTCCTCCCCTTTCCCATGTTCCCTCCCTATCTCAGTTCTCTACCTTCTACTCTAATGATCTTCCCAATATCTTTCTACTGTCTGATCCCCCACTGCCCTCTTCTTTCCCTCATTTTGCTCTAGCTTCCACATATAAGAGAAAACATTTGATCATTGATTTGCTGAGTCTGGTTTATTTCACTTAGCATGGTGTTTTCCTTTCCCATTCATTTATCAGCAAATGCCATTATTTCATTCTTTATGACTGGGTAAAACTGCACTGGGTATATATACCAAATTTTCTTTTCTTTCTTTTTTTTTCCAGGACCAGAAATTGAACCACTGAGCCACATCCTCAGCCCTTTTTATTTTATATTTTGAAACAGGGTCTCACTAAGTTGCTTAGGGTACCACTAAGTTACTGAGGCTGGCTTTGAACTTGCAACCCTCCTGCCTTAGCCTCCCAAACCTCTGGAATGCAGGCATTCGCCACCACACCCATCGATACCAAATTTTCTTTTTTTCTTCTTAAATTTTTTTTATTTTTTATTAGTTCATTTATTTATTTTAATTAGGCATATATGACAGCAGAATACATTTAAATTCATTGTACACAATTGCAGCACAACTTTGCATTTCTCTGGTTGTACACAATGTAGCGCCGCACCATATGTGCAGTCATACATATACCTAGGGTAATGATATCCATCTCATTCCACCTCTTTTCTGATCCCATGCTCCCCCCGCATCCCTCCCTCCCCTTTACTCCATCAAAGTTCCTCCATTTTTTCCATGCTCCCCCCCCCCCATTATGGATCAACATCCACTTATCAAAGAGAACATTTGGCCTTTGAATTTTGGGGATTGGCTTACTTCACTTAACAAGATATTCTCCAACTCCATCCATTTACCTGCAAATGCCATAATTTTATTCTCTTTTAATGTGTATATATACCACAGTTTCTTTATCCATTCATCTATTTAAGGGCATCTAGTTTGCTTCCACACTTTAGCTATTTGGAATTGAGATGCTATAAACATTGATGTGGCTGTGTTACTATAGTATGTCAATTTTAAGTCCTTTGGGTATAGACTGAGGAGTGGGATAGCTGGGTCAAATGGTGGTTCCATTCCAAGTTTTCTAAGGATCTCCATACTGCTTTCCACATTGGTTGCACCAATTTGCAAACCCACTAGCAATGTATGAGTGTGCCTTTTCGCCCATATTCTTGCCAACATTTATTGTTGTCTGTATTCTTGATTTTTTAAAAAAAGCAATCATGAATTTCATTTAGAAAAATAAGAGACCCAGAATAGCCAAGGCAATTTTTAGCAAGATGAGTAAAGCAGGAGGCATCACAGTACCAGATCTTAAACTATACTACAAAGCTATATTAACAAAAATGGCATGGTATTGGCACCAAAATAGACATGTAGACCAATGGTACAGAAGACACAGAGACCAAACCACATAAATACAGAGGTTTTGTCTCTGTGTCTTCTGTACCTTTGTTCTACATGTCTATTTTGACAAAGGTGCCAAATACAGACATTGGAGAAAAGATAGCCTTTTCAACAAATGGTGCTGGGAGAACTGGAAATCCATATGCAGCAAAATGAAAATAAACCTCTATCTCTCATCATGCACAAAACT
Source organism: Spermophilus citellus (assembly GCF_964194105.1). NCBI lineage: Eukaryota > Metazoa > Chordata > Mammalia > Rodentia > Sciuridae > Spermophilus > Spermophilus citellus. The sequence goes on along the minus strand of NC_138187.1, from coordinate 72,786,969 downwards.
CAACTCAAAGTGATTCAAGGACCTAGGAATTAGACCAGAGACCCTACACCTAATAGGGGAAAAAGTAGGCCCAAATCTTCATCACGTCTAATTTGGCCCCAACTTCCTTAACAGGACTCCTAAAGCACAAGATATAAAATCAAGAATTAATAAATGGGATGGATTCAAACTAAAAAGGTTCTTATCAGCAAAAGAAACAATCAATGAGGAGAAGAGAGAGTTTACATTTTGGGAGAAAATTTTTGCCACATGCATGTCAGAACATTAAGCTCCAGGATATATAAAGAACTCAAAAACCTTAACACCAAAAAAACACAAACAAACAAACAAAAAATCAATTATTTGGCTAAGGAGCTGAACAGACACTTCTCAAAAGAATATATACATTTGATCAATAAATATATGAAAAAATGTTCAACATCTCTAGTAATTAGAGAAATGCAAATCAAATATACCACTTTTTCTTGATCCATTCATTTATTGATGAGTAACTGGGCTGATTCCATAATCTGGCTATTTTGAATTGTATTGCCATGTGGCTGTATCACTATAGTATGCTGATTTTAGTTCTTTTGGATAAATACTAAGGAGTTCCACCATATGACCCTGCTTCATACTTCTTAGCAGTAAGTAATATAGTGACTGTGAATTACATGGTCTCTAAGATTTCTTCTTCTCTAATAATCCATGCTTCATTAGTCATTTATAAACCATAATGTGTCCTAGATTTGTATAAGCTACACATTCCTTCTACAAATCATGTTATAGACTGAATTATGTTCCCATCAAATTCAAATGATGACGACCAGACGTGGTGGCACACACCTGTAATCCCAACAACTCAAGAGGCCGAGGCAGGAGGATCACAAGTTCAAGGCCAGCCTCAGCAATTTAGCAATGCCTTAAGCAATTTAGTGAGACCCTGTCTCAAAATAAAAGGGCTGGGCACATAGCTCAGTGGTAAAGTGCCCCTGAGGATAGATAGGTAGGTAGGTAGGTAGGTAGATAGATAGATAGATAGGAACTATAAAGAAGTAATTAAGTTAAAACGAGTGTACTAGGCTGTGCCTTACTCCAACATAACAGTGTTCTTATAAGAAGAGATTATGACATACAGAGGCACACCAAGGATACATGTGCACCATGTGCCAAGGCACGAGGAAGGTGGTCATCTGCAAGCCAGGGAGAGAGGCCTCTAAGCGCCTATCCCTCAGGCACCTTGATCTTGGACTTCCAACTTCCAGAACTGTGAAAAATAAATTTCTATAGTATTTTGTTATGAAAGCTCTTATAAACTAATACAGAGGAGGACCTTTAAATTAAAACCTGATTAACCCAGGCTACTTTGAGGCTGGTTTTAACAGAGTGGCACAATAAAAAGAACATATCCAACACTAAAAAGAGACAAGGAAAGTAAGATAGATAGGAAGCAAAGGAGAAATTACATTGTACAACACACAGGAAAACATCGTCTAAAATTCCTCCTAATTCATTTCTCTCCCTAAAGCCCCATATCTCCTGGCAGCTGCTTACTATCTCTCCTTTTCTTTCTTTCTCTCCCTCAAAATAAAAAATAAAAAGCTCCTCCAAACTCATTTTTCTAGATATTTTATCCTTTCCCAATCTCCAAGTATCTTCCAATGCCTCTAAATTTAAACGTGTCTAGACATTTCCCAAGCTTTTATACCCATCTGCCATCAGCATAATGAAAACCAACTAGTGACTTCAAACAATCCTGAAAACCTTTCTCATTTAGAACCAGGGAAAAATGGAGACTTTTCAATAATGTGTAAGTTAATATCTCTATTTACCAAGGGTAAGATTTCATATGGAAAAGGGCAGAAGTTAAAAAAGAATAAACTTCCTTTATTTTTTATTTGCTCAAACTGGGATGCTTCATTTTTATACCTTTCCTCTGCGTGACATCAAATTCTGTTGGGTAAAGGGAACCTGAGTCCTGTCCCATTCAAGATAACTCAACAGTGTTTGAAAAGTGAAAATTCCTGAAACCAGGCTTCGTGAGGGATGACCATGTTAACTGTCAAAACAACAATCTTGTATTTTTTAGCTTTTGCTTTAAAATATGCTCCTTTATATTCACAAATGATCCTTTGCTTGAGTGAATCAAAATAGTTGTTTGGATTTCATATAGAAAGAATTTGAAATAATTGAACAACAGCAAAACTAAAACAACATTACATTTTGTAATTAAATTATTCAAAACTTGAGCAAGTTACTGGTTTAATAGGAAAAACCCATGCTTTTTAATTTAGAAAACAGCAGGAAGTTCCTATAATGAAAATAGAATTTTGAAGAGCAAACTGAATTCCTATGCATCCATAGCACTGTTCAGTGTTTTACAGTTTTCCAAAGATGAGGTCACAATTCTAGGGCAGGCCCTGTACTCTTTGTGGATGCCAAAACGGAAGAGGATCAACAGCTAATTCCCTGCCAACTGAAATAAGAAATTAGTCTAATATTAACAAGTAATTTTGCTTATAGTAAACTTTCCAATAAAAATAAAAATGGTTTACATAGGCAGAGCCACCAAAACAAAGGCGTCCATTCAAGAGAAATCAGCAAGAACTTGAGCAGCTACTGAAACTGTCAGCCAATTCCAGTAGAAACCATAAACAACATTTTTCATTTCTGAGAAATACATATTATCTCAATGATTATTCATCAGGACACAAAGCCAAGCGGCTATCCAATATTCCATTTCATAAATGACCATACAAGGGGAATTCCAGTTAGAAACTTAGCCAAGAGACAAGTAATACCTGGTGCTATCTGTCCTGCTAAGTACTTTAAACCATTGAAAGAGTAATTTGGGATAATAAAATGAGGGAGTCTATGCATCTGGAAAAGACTAAGCAAACCCTGGAGAGCTTGGTGATCTTGTGCATGGCTACCCAAGTTCTTGACTAAGCAACAACCATTTCAGTTACCAGTGGGGCAGGAACCTAGGTGAATGTATGGAGAAATCTAAATCCACATCACCAGACCTCAGACTCCATAAGAACAGGGGTGTCTTGTTACTCATCCCCAAGGACTTCATGAGTAGACCTTCAAGATGTATTTGTTTAATTAAATTACATGAAGTCCAGTGCTATTTACCAAGGCTAAGACTTCATATAGAAAAGTGAAAAAGTTAAAAAGAACAATCTTCCTTTATTTTTTTTACTTGCTCAAACTGAGATGCCTCCTTTGAGCATCCTTTATTTCTTTCCTCTATGTGGCAGCCTGTCTTTTGGGTAAGGGGAGCCTGAGTTATATGTCTTCCTGCTCCCAGGCTGGCCTTGTAAGAATCTACTGTTTAAATGAATGAGTGAGTGATTCTTTAACTTTCCTTTTATTGGGAATTACAGCTCTCTACTCCTGCAGAGAATCTGGTTGAAGTGACTGTGACTCGGGAATACTAAGAAAGAAAGCCTGATGCAGGAAATGGAGTGACAATAAGTACATAAAATGCACATCCTGTCTCTATCCAATAGAAATTGAAAATCTAAAACAGATATTCTGGGATCAATGAAAATGTAAAGGACAAATAAAATAAAATCAATAACAATAAAGTCTGCATCAGCGTGGGATCCAAGCTCTGTGAGTTTTGGTATAAGGAGGAGTTATAAACCAGATCACAGATAGCAGTTTAAATTTTGAATGCAGAGCAAGTGACAAAAATAAGCAATGACAAAGGGGACATATAATCAAAGTGATGATAATCCTGCAACTAACATCCACCCTATTCTGAGTGCCTCTGATTTTGGATTTCCATCAAGTTAAGAAAAATAACATGAAATTCTTTTGAGTTCACAGCTGTCAGGTGTTGTATGAATTCTGACAGTACCATAAGACCCCTCTTATGGTACCCTAAATCCCATTTTGTCAACGAGGAAGTCAGTTCAGGGATAAGTCACTTGAACCCACATCCATCTGGCTCCAAAGCCCATACTCTAAATCACCAGATTGCCTGGTTACCAAGGTTGCTTGTTGACAGCTCAAGTCCAATGTAGCCAATCTCATAGAATAACAGACCCCTAAGAGCCAAGAGATTGGTCCATCATGGGGTACTAACCTATCGCCCTTCATTACTATATGTAAGGAAAGAGGATATTGACAATTGTCCTTCTTCACCAAATAGCTGAAAGATAAAAATGAAATAATATATATATATTTCCACCAGCCTGATTTTTACTAACTCCTTATTACCATGAGGGTGAAGGCAACGTAAGAGTTGGAAATATAAACAGTGACCCCTAATCTTAAGAAGATTATCAGTCTAGCTAAGGAGGCCAGAAAGAGGGGATATCAGATGAGTAACTGCTAAACAATTTGACAGAGCCAGCAAATACTGTGCCCTCCCACTAAGAATTAGGGTGTGCTCACAGCTTATCACCAGCAACTAGAACAAAGCCAGGCATGTAATCAAACCTCTGTACATATTTACTAAATGAATAATAATGATGAATTAGTCAAGTCAGGCCTGAGTTAATGCACTTTGGCAGCAAAATACTATAAAACCATTTTTTGAGTCTAAAAAAGAAGCTATTTGTTATATTTGATGTTATTTCCTATATATACTCAGAAAATCTGGGTATAAATATTGTAAGATGAAAAATGGTATCATCTCATACACTGAGAAAGCAACAGCAGCCACTTTTTCTTTGTCCTTCCCATATCTAATTATAGATTCAGAAAATTAAGACTGGAAAGGACCATGCAGATACTTTGGTTAACCTTTATTTTATATATGAGAAAACCCTGATCCCAAGAGATCAAGCAATTTCCCAAAGGGCTCCCTGGTGGCAGATGGAAGGCTTGGACTCTGACGTCTATATCAGGACATTTTCCAAAGCCTGCTTGGCCTCTCATTGCTATTCTGCTGCCTGGTTACTGCCCAAACACACTCCCACATCTTTTCCTAGGGTGGCTGCATCATGGCTCTGGTCAGCATCTTGAGGTTCTGGTGGACCCCACCCTCCTCTCTTCTGAGCACTGATGCCACATTACCCGGATGATTTCACAGCCTAGTTGCTGCCTTCATGGAATAGACAACTGCTGGTCTTGCATCTGAACTTGACCTCTATTGTCTGCTCTCCCATGGAAACTGGCACTCTCACCTACACTGTATGCACATAGACACATGTGCATGTGCAAATACACCCTCACACATTCCATGGTTTCCACCCAGCATCCCAACCCCAGTAACACTTGGCTCCACTGGTTCTAATCCACCTTTACCTCTTTGCTTATTTCCACAATTTCTAGGTCAGCATGCTAACAAATTCAGTCATGCAACATCCCAAATGTTTTTTAAAGATCCAAAGAATAAGACTTTTGTTTCCAAAAAATATAGGGTAGACAAGATAATTTGATACTCTCATGCTAAAAATGCTAGATAAAAATACGAAAATCATCCTTTTGCATGCATAATGCATTAAAATGGTTAAATCACGAATGTGTGAACTTGAAAGATTGTGAGGTCAATTTTCTGAGTTCAAAAACATGAGTTCATTTCAAGTAGGTAGGTAATGAAGCCACTTGTTACCTTGGTGTACCTACTAGTTCTAGGTGACCAGAACAGAGAAGTTGAACCACAAAGCCAAGAACTTATACAGGTAGGATGTCACATCACAACACTTCTGTGCCCCTGCTCACAGGTCATGGTGCCTTATAGTTTCAGAGAAAGTATCAAAGAGAAAAGTCATTAACATGGCAGGAGTCATGGTAAGAAAACTTGACTATGTGTGTAAAGGAGAGGGGTGGCTTCCCATTGTTGCATCCACAGAAAACCCCAGCTTGTAAGTGCACTAGAAAACCACAAGCCAGGAATTTTTCTCTCAAAAGGCATCAGGATCAGAGGATGCAATTCCTCTTAGGAGCACTGAACCCTTAACCCATCTCAACATCAGAAGACCACTATCTAAGATTTTATTTTAAAAGCAGATTAACTCACTGGAATGGATTAGACCTTCCAAGGTTACCTGAACCTATGATAGTTACCACATTTGGCCATAGTTGACCCTCCTTGACTTCTATGGAAAACACAGTCACCAGAGGTAACAATACCCCAAGCTGGAGTGGATTTTCCTAATTCCTTGGTTTCTTGCCTTGCCAGTGGTAACTGTCATCTTGCATGTAAATTGCTGTCTCTCCGGGCTCTACACATCTCTTACAGACATGTTTACAATCTGCATTTTAAAAAATGAAGTTACATTATGAAGGTGTATTTTATTTTAGGTGTGTACGCTTGTGTATTTGAGAGAGAGAAAGAGAGAGAGAGAGAGAGAGAGAGAGAGAGAGAGAGAGAGAGAGAAATTAACATATGATAAAATAGAAGGAGCCAAGGAAAACAGGTGGTACGGCTCCTTCCTGTTTCTGTTTTTCCTAGAAATCTGAACTGGAAAATAAATGTTATTTTTGATATGTGGTTCTAATCTCATTATCTTGAACTAGTGAATTTGTGTTTCTTTATTTGTTTTCCTTTTACTCTTTGAGAATTAGATGCATCCTCTATAAACTGTCAGAAAAGGATATATGATAGTAAATTGGAATACGTCTTAGTCAATTCTCCAGAGAAACAGACCAAACAGATATGTATATAGATATATGAAAGGGGATTTAGTAGGGGAATTGAAACGTTGATTATGGCAGCTAAGTCTCATAACAGGCCACCTGCCAGTTGGAAACCCTGGGATGGTGATAGTATCGCTCAGTTCAAGTCCAAAGACCTTAGAACTAGTGATACCAAATGTCTCAGAACCAGGGGCACTGATGTAAGTTCTGGAGTCTGGCATTCTGATACCCAAGGCAGCAAAACAAGGATTTATTCCAACTCCCGGAGGGAGAGACCAATTTTCTTTCTATATTTATTCAATCTGGGCCCCAGTGAATAGGATGGTGCCTACCCACACTGATTCTGTATCTCCCCCACTCTGTCCCTCAGACTCACATGCTGATCTCTTCTGGAAAAACCCTCATTCTAAGTATTCTTTCATCCAGTCAAGTTGACACTTAAAAATTAACCATGAAGAATTCAATGGCATCTGTCTCTGCAAAAGGCCCTTGCCGGGAAGCATGTGATGAGCACATATTGGGCCCCATGTGAGTCAGTGACCACGATGGACTATTTGCTACAGCCCAGTTGTCAATGCTCTGAGGGATTTAGCTTAATGAAATGGAATGAGAGGACATGAAGGACTAGTCCATTTCCGTACTCCATACAGACGTTAACTGGGCAGAAACTCCCAGGTGCCAGGTGTTGACACTGCCATCGGAAACTCTAAAACAAAGAGTAGAATTTCATATGCCAATTTTTAGATCTATTACCCATAAACAGCACCATATGCCACAGAATGTTTTTCCAAAACAGCATATTAGGTCGTCTACCAACTTCAAGAGATACATGTTCATGGAAGAAAATGTAGAACATGCACATTGTGCACATGTACAAATTGTAACAATGAATCCCACTATTGTGTATAACTAAGCACCAATAAAAAATATTTTAATAAAAGAAAATTTGGAAAATACAGGAAAAAAATAAAAAGGAAAAAATGTGTGACCTCATCTGCACAGAACGAGACTTACTTATGATTCCTGATTCCTGACACACATGCTCACCATTATCCCCACAATGACATACTTATATTTGGTTTATTATTTATAATAATGTGATAATCTCTCATGAACACACCACCTGAAACAAGAGCTCAGACTCTGACCACAAGTTCATAATCTTCTCCCAAATGACATCCTGCCTCCTCCCAGCTCAGGTAACTATCATTCTGAATTCAGCATCTAAGATTGCCTTAATTTTCTCTCTGTATACTTTTTCTTGCATCTATATGATATATTTATGTGTTTTTGTGTTTGTATACATGCAAATACACACACACCTTGTTATTGATTAATTTCATGTGTCAACTTGGTGGGGCCACAGGGTGTCCAGATATGTGGCCAAACATTATCCTGTGTTTATGGGAGGATTTTTTAGATGAGATTAATATTTAACTTTTTTTTTCTATACTGAGGATCACACCCAGAGCCTCAGGCATGCTAGGCAGGCACTCTACCACTGAACTGTGTCCCTAGCCAACAAGATTAACAATTTAAATTGGTGGACTTTGAGTAAAGCAGACTGACCTCTTATATTTGGTTTATTATTTATATAATATGAGTGAGCTCATCCAACTGGGTGAAGGCCTGATTTGAACAAAAAGACTCTGCATATAGTGTATGTGTGTGCACTTTTATCCTCCATAAATTGTTTGCAAAGATAGAATCATACAAAAATTACTATTTGGAAAGACTGCTTTTCCATCCAGTAATATTATGGTTGACTTTCTATGTAACAAAGATAAATTATTTTAAGCATCATTTTTGATACCTGGATGATAATTATGGCATAATACATTTACCCAATCTCAATCATTAGACCTTCATGTTACTACAATATTTGCTGTGCTGGGGAAATTTTTTTTTCTGGCTAAAGTTGAACCAGGGTACTCACTGCTTATTTTTGCTTCTGTTTAACATCCTGGACTTGTCTGACTTTTGTCTGAAGACGAATTCCCCAGAAAGGAAGAGTTAAAGCGTATGAACTTTCTTTGAAGTAATGATACATGTCGCCAAGCTATATTTGTCTTTTCAGGTTAATAAATACAGATTTCTACCTTCTGCTACCTTCTTAGTTTTCCATTGTGTAGGAATATCATTTATTTAATCAATGCAATTGATTAAAGCATTGACAACTTTTCTTTTCTGTGATAAGCAGTGCTGTAAAAATCATTCTGGACTTGACTGGTTATTTCCATAGGAAGAATTCCTGAATGGAATTCCATCTGTTTCTCCCACAAGGGATGGCTCCAACACAGTTTCTGCTACTAGGTCCACTCCTTCTCCCAACTCATTCAACCCTCTGACCTACACCAGAGTAGTTATCTCATCCCTCTTCCCTCAGCTTGGCTCTGGGAGACAGCAAAGGAAATACAAAGGAAAGACATTTAAATAACTGAACTTTAAAAAAAAATCCCACACCCATAACTTTCTTTTTTGGTAATACTGGGGATGGAATCTTGGGTCTCACACATACTAAGCAACTGCTCTACCACTAAGCTACTCTCCCAACCCGTTTTACAACTTTTTAAATGTCCATGAAATGTTGTTCTTACTTATACTTTCTTGCAGGGTATTAACTATTTGCAAAACAGATCATTTCTGGCCTCATGGTATGTTGTCTCTGGATTGTCAACTTCTAGGGCTGCCTGTGGTACCCCAGGCTCTTCATGCTTTGTTTTCATATGGATCCCCCGGAAAGGCAAGAGACTCTTGCACAGCCTCTGCCTGATGAGGTCTCTCCAGTGCTCCAGAGTAAGCAAGAGGCCTCAAGGTGGAAGCTGGTAGCTTCTTTCTAGAAAACAACTTTCAAAAACTAAGTCTCGGAAGTTTTTGTACTGCTTTCCTGTTCTGCTATTACTTTTGTTTATTTTGTTTTGCTTTTAGCTTTGATCTTGCCAGGATGAGAATGTTGCATTATCATTGCCTACTAACACAGGCTTGGGAAAATTTTTGCTGGCTAAAGTTGTACCAGAGTACTCACTGCTTATCTTTGCTTCTGTTTAACAGGGAGGCCATCAGAGGCAGGATATCCAACATACGAGCTGACGGTGTCTTTATAAAATCTTAATGTCTTCCTGTTATCCAAAAAGACAAGGCAAATTGTTTTAAGTTGTATTATTCTGTTGCAAAAACCAAATGCTGTGCTGTTGCCTTAAAAAAAAAAAGACTAAATGTCTTTCCTCTATATTTCCTTTGCTCTCACCCCAAGCCAAGCTGAAGGAAGAGTGAGTCTGAGCTGACTAGCCTTGCTTGGGTCAGAGAGTTGAAGGGGTGGGGCGGTAGAGGATCTGATGGCAGAAGCTGTTGTCAAAGGCATCAGCTAAGAAAAATCTGCTACTCAAATGTCACCAGCCTAGGAGTTAAAAGAACCACATTCCCATGAACTGAAGAACTTCATCTCCCATTTTCTTAAAATCTCTTCCAGTTATCTCATCCTACTAATGAATGAGTGTAGGGCCCAAAGATGACTCAGGCCTTTTTTATCATATTTTTTTTAAATTGTAGGGGCTGGGGATGTGGCTCAATCGGTAGCACGCTCGCCTGGCATGCTTGTGGCCCGAGTTCGATCCTCAGCACCACATACAAAGATGTTGTGTCCGCCGAAAACTAAAAAATAAATATTAAAAATTCTCTCTCTCTCTCTCTCTCTCTCTCTCTCTCTCTCTCTCTCAAAAAAAAAAAATTGTGACAAAAATCACATAGCATCAAAGTCAACCATCCTACCCATTTTTAAATTAAGTCCATTTGTATTATGTACCACCACCTTCATCCATAAAACTCTTTTGACTTTGCAAAAACTCTATTCCGCTTAAATCATAACTTGCCCTCCCCTCCCTGTGCCTAGTGGAGTTTTCAGCCTGAGCAATTAAAGGGATGCGGGTACCCTCGACCCTGCTCTTGTACTTATCATTTGCCACTTGTCTTTTAATGGCCTCTCTTTTGGATTGACCACACTGTCTTCAATGCTTATTTTAACCTGTCATTAGGAGGGGACAGGCATCATGAGTCACCTGTGACTGCCAACTAGAAAATTCTAAAACCAAGTTTTAGAATTTTCCCAATACCTACTCCAGAAGCCTGGTTCTTTTAATCCCCAACAGACAATGTTTACGATCATCTAAAGTGAGTATCTAACCCCTAAATTTACTTAAAATTGAAAAGACTATATACACATTCATGATGTAACTTGAATTTTAAAATGTAGATTGCAAACGCTGTAAACATGCCTGTAAGAGACTCATAGAACCCCCAAGAGAAAGCAATTTGCATGCAAAATGACAGTTGCCACTAGCAAGGCAAGGAATTAAGAAAATCCACTCCAGCTTGGGGTCTTGTTAACTCTGGAGGCTGTGTTTTTTGTAGAAGTCAAGGATGGTCAACTATGGCCGAATGTGTATCTGCCATGGTTCAGGGGAACTGGAAGACTCAATCCATTCTAGTAAGTTAATCTGCTTTTAAAATAAAATCTTAGATCCTGGTCACCCAATGGATGTGATACCAGGAAGACAAGGGAAATTTGAAATATGGAGAAGTTTATGTCATTTCTTTAGTGCTTTCAGGTTGCAGGGTGCTTTTTCATATACAGCAAAATGTCCTTCCACAGTGCTGCAAGGTTGTTATTATCATCCCAATTTTTAGAAACAAGGAAACTGAGTCTGAAAGAGAAAGGAATTTGATAACAGTCATGCAAATAGGTGGGGTGTCATCTCTAGTCCTCCCAAAGGAACAGGAAAAGAAGAGCTTCTTGAAATTATAGAGAATTCCCTCTTCCTAATCTAGGGTAACGCTATTCTTTTTTTTTTTCTCACATCTTCATACATGTATTTTGTATAACAATGAGGGTCTCCTTCCACCATCCATGCAATTCCCTTTCTCCCTCCCTTACCCTCCCACCCCTCTTCCCTATGTAGAGGCAATCTTCTTCCCATGCTCTTCCTCTCTTCCCCATTTTGAGTCACCCTCCTTATATCAAAGAAGACATTGGCATTTGTTTTTTAGGGATCAGCTAACTTCACTTAGCATAATCTGCTCTAATGCCATCCATTTCCCTGCAAATGCCATGATCTTATTACTTTTTAGTGCTGAGTAATATTCCCTTGTGTATATATGCCACATTTTTTTTTATCCATTCATCCATTGAAGGGCATCTAGGCTGGCTCCACAGTCTAGCTATTGTAAATTGTACTGCTATAAACATTGATTTGGCTGTGTCCCTGTAGTATGCTGTTTTTACGTCTTTGGGGTATAGTCCGAGAAGAGGAATAGCTGGGTCAAAAATAGTATTTCCCTAGATTAGGTAGAGAGAAGTGATTGGAGGGGAGGGTAGTGGTTGGGGAAATAGGAAGGATAGTAGAATGAAACAGACATTATTATTACTGTGTTTATATATGTAAATGCATGACCAATGTGATTCTGCAACCTGTATACTCAGAAAAAATGAGATATTATATCCCATCTGATTCAAATGTATGATACGTCAAGGTCATTGTACTGTCATGTGTAACTAATTAAAACAAATAAAATAAATAAATAAATAAATCATACAGCTAACCCACTAGTAAAATTTCCCAAGATTTCATTCCTTTAAGAGGAGAATAAAGGCACTTTTGAAAAAAAAAAAAGAGAGAGAGAGAAAAATTATAGAAAATTCCAATTGACTTTAAAAAAATTTAGTTATACATGGACACAATGTCTTTATTTTGTTTATTTATTTTTATATGGTGCTGAGGATGGAACCCAGTGCCTCACACATTCCAGGCAAGCGCTCTGCCACTGAGCCACAGCCTCAGCCCTCCAAATGACTTTTGTCAATTTTTTCCTGAGAAAATAATTCTCAACATTTTAACCAGCACAGCTTTGGCTACTTTTTTTTTTAAGCTGGAAAAGATCCAATCTGAATTTCTCAGCTTGATTTTTAGTTACTTGAATTAATGCAATCCTAAAACTTGCTTGACTACTCCTGTTTTTTCTTTCTGTTATTATTTCATTATCTTATCATAATTGAATATTATATCTCCACCCCTATTCCTGTGGGTAAGTATAGCTACTTGTTGGTCAATCACAGAAAAAGGAATATTCTTTTCTCCTAAATGGTACCTGCTCCTCTCAGATTCTTACCAGCTCACCTACATCTTTTTGCTTTTCTAGCACAGCAATAAATATACGTACAAAGAAACACAGTGCTAAACTCTCACTCTGTCCTTTTTTCTTCCAGATTTTTCTTGGGCTACCTTCTCTTTTTAGTGACCTGCTCCCCCCTTTCAGGTCTCAGAACCTCAACACAAATAACTATTTCAGAGACAGTTTTCAAATTGCAGGAAAGGTTTTATCTCTTGCCCCTCTTCTGACGCACACTTAAACCTATGGATTCAATGTCGACCAACTTAGCATGAAGAGTGTCTCTGGAGTCTCTCATAAGCTGGACCCTGGAGTCCCTGTGGTGTTCGGTGTATGCCAGTTCCTCAGCCACATGGTTTCTCTTCTCCTTCTCAGGGACAGATGGTGTGCTCAGTGGGGGAGTAGTCGAACAGATGTGAGCAGCTATCTTCAGGTTGTGGGGGAGAGGCATGAGGCCTGTCCTCCCAGAGAGCATAATTTGACCAGTTTCTATGTCCCCGCAGCCTTGCATGTAGCAGGGGGCAATCTCGTTCTTACTACAGCCATATTTCAAATGTCATGGGGTTGTGGAATTCTAATGAGATGTGGGACAAGAAGACTTCCTTCTTGTTTCATGGCTGTCTCCTGCATTGACTTTGTAAGATGCTATATGTGAGAAAGAGGCATTGGATCTTTGCAAATTCACGTAGAAATCTTCTGAGTGCTTTCACACCAAACTATATTCAGTTGTTTCAAATCTAAGTACTATTGAAGCTTTTGAAGTAGAATACAGTTTATTTTGCTGTTGCATTTTCTTTTTGTCTTTCTTTCCTTTTTTTTTTTTTTTTTGGTACCAGGGATTGAACCCAGGGACATCCTCAGCCCTATTTTGAGCCACATCCTCAGCCCTATTTTGTATTTTATTTAGAGACAGGGTCTCACTGAGTTGCTTAGTACCTCACTGTTGCTGAGGCTGGCTTTGAACTCCCCATCTTCCTGCCTCAGCCTCGAGTACCCGGCTATTTTGCTTCTTAATGAGTCATCTTACTTCTGTGTACTTCAACAATAGGAAGAGTCCTCTTCCTAATCTTTCAGCCCCCTTCTCCTTCTGTTCCTCCAGCTCATTCCTTCTTTTCTATATAATACCCTCACTTTATTTATTTATTTATTTATTTATTTTCAGTCTTCAGAGCACTTTTCAATGTATTATCTGGTCTCACTAAAAGCTATTGGGGAACACCTACCCACACATTCCACTGTAATGTGTAACCGTAAACCATTTTATGTGATAAACTCTGTAGATAACTGATCTGTGCAAACTCTATTTTCTATTCCCTGTTCCTCCCCCCAGGTGTGGGCTGAAACCCCCACCGAGGATTAAATTTGTGACTTTGCTTTTCTTGCCTGCCAAACACTCCCGTCCTTGCTATGAGCCTCCCATTCTCTTTGTGTTCCTGGTTCCTTGTTGATTAGCCCTTCCTTCCTCCGTAATAGGAGCTTTGGAGACAGGAAAAATAGTGGCTTCCTGTTCTGCTTGTTTATTATGTTTAATTAACTCCTCTGTGACAATCTCTACTTATTGGCCGGGATAACATTCATATTTGAAAACTTGGTTTTCAAGTATGGTTGAATTCTAAAATATTTACCATGTTACTTCTGGTTCTTGTAATTTATCCCACTAATTTTTTTTTAATTTTAAAAAGAGATTTATTTCTTATCCAGAAGGTAGCTCTGGAGTGACAGTGGTTTGTGATACCCAGCCACAAAAGATGGTGAAGTTCCAACTGTGGAGGTGAAAGGGCAGAGATACAGGTAGGTCTCTGCTTGGGTCTCTGATGCATCTGTACGTGTGATAAGCAAAAAGAGAAAACTAGGGTGGGCAAGTTAGATTTCAAACCATAATAAAGATGTCCCTCTTAACACACCAGGAATCCTCATGCACTGGGGACTCTGTTCATCCAATACGTATCAGGACTGAAAGAGGTGAACAGCCAGTGCGTCCAGATAGGCTGGCTTTACTGCTGTGTCTTGTCAGATGCTCATCCACAGGAGGAATATTCTAGAAGTGCCTTACTGCAGGAGTCTTCTAGAAGGTGTTTCTTCACTGGGAAAACAACCAAGGTCAAGGGCAGCAGGAAGTCATATCAGTGCCACCTCATCCTGAAAGCAGCATCTAGAACCACCAACCTTGGATTCCCACTATTTCTCTTCTTCAATCATATTGGCCAGATTATTTTGGTTTTAATTGTTGAAGGCCCAATTGAAAATGGCTTAAGGAAAAAGAAAATGAATTTATTGGATCAATGTGTGAAGATACAAGGGAGAGTTAGCTTCAGAAATTAGCTGGATTCAGGGACTCATCTCCTTCTCTCCATCTCTTAGTTCTGCTTTCTTCTGTTTGGGGTCCATCCTTCTGTTTTTACCTCATGGTGGTAAGATGAGGTAGCCAGCCTTTATCCTCTCCTCTCATTAATTCCAATCAGAAGAACCTGCCTCTCTCAAGCATTTAGAAAAGAAGAAGAAGAAGAAGAAGAAGAAGAAGAAGAAGAAGAAGAAGAAGCAGCAGCAGCAGCTGGAATCGAGTCTGACATCTAACTTTGATGGACTGGATCATGCTCAAACCCCTGAACTTGGCTGGGGAAAAGAGTGTAGATACTGACTGGCCAGACCTGGATCACATACTCACTCTTGGAGCCATCCCTAAGCCACTTGGGCCAAGAGGAAGACAAAGGAAGATCCTTTAAGAAAATATGGGTTCTTTGTTGGGTATGGTGGCACACACCTGTAATCCAGAGGCTCAGGAAGCTAAGGCAGGAGGATCACGAGTTCAAAGCCAACCTCAGCAACAGCAAGGTGCTAAGCAACTCAAGCAACTTAGTGAGACCTTGTCTCTAAATAAAATGTAAAAAGGGGCTGGGAATGTGTCTAAATGGTTAAGTAACCCTGGATTCACTCCCCACTACAAAAAAAAAAAAACAACAACAACAACAACAACAACAACAACAGAAAACATGGGTTTTGTTACAAATGTAGGGGGTTTGATACCACACTAGCAAAACAATGTGCCCTGTGCCCAACTCACACCCACAGCTTCTCTATGGGGTAGAAGTGGAACAGTTTGCTCTGATGTAGGCAGACTTATTCCAGAACTTCTGAGACAGTTTTGAAATTCAACTCACCCAGTTAAGTTCTCCCCACCCTCTCCTGGTGGGAAAGCCCATTTCTGCCTACTTGTTCATGCACAACTTCTCCTCTCTAAATGCTATTCCTGTCACGTTGAGTGGGACTGCCACCTCTCCTCAGTTTTAAAATCTTTTATACTTATGCAAGCATGAAAAAAAAAGCTGGACCATAAATTTCTTTGGTGTGTGGGTGTGTTTGGGGAGGGGCAGAGATTGATAGTAATGATTTAAAAGTTCAAGGTTAGATACACTGTAGGAATCACAATCAGGATTTTGTCATCTGGAAATACCTGCCCTGGGCTTTTCAGGTCTGAGCCAAGACTTCACACAAAAGTTCAAGGACAGCAAGAAAATTAAAATCGTCTTTTCCTCTTATATTCCAATTTTAATCTGTAAAATATTTTTGGTAATGATATTTACAGTAGAACCAATTCCAAAGGAAAGACATTCCCATTCATATTCTCTCTCCCCCCCCCCCCCCGGCCGGGGATTGAACACAGGGCCTCCTGAATGCTAGGCAACTGCTCAACCCCTGAGCTACATCCCCAGCATCACAACTTGGCAATTTTGAAAAAAGAAATATTATAAATAAATAATTTTTATTTTTTTTAACAAATGGAGTTGGACTAAAGATTCCAGATTGTGGTCCCAATGCCTCCATCCCTCCTGACTTTTCCCAATAGCCCTCATCCCACACCTTGCTATTCTATTCAGCCCTGTTATTCCTAATTGGGGCTTTTCCTACCTCTGACAAGATATGACCACTTCGCAGGCTTAGTCTGTTTTGTGGTACCCACAGACTGGGTAATTTATAAACAATAGAAACTTATTTCTCTTGGATCTGGGGGTTGGGGAAATCCAATCTCAAGGTGAGGGGCTTCTTGCTACATTAATCTATGGAGGAAGGAAGGAAGGCAAGAGAAAGTAAAGCAAAAGTAAAAGGGAAAAAAAGCAAGAGAGGGAAAGGATCAAACTCATTCTTTCCTCAGGAAATCACTCCTGCAATAAACTAACCCAATCCACGCACAAGGAAAGAGCCCTCTCTACCTCCTCACCTCTTCAAGCCCCAGTTCTGTTGCACTGGGGATAAAGTTTCCAGTGCATGGATTTGGGAGGACTCATTGAAATCATAACCCAGGCTCAGGAAAGGAGCACAGAGACTACAGCTATGTGCCCTTCTGTGGTGAAAGAGGCACCAGTTTTCTTCATTCCTGGCAACCAAGAGTTTTAGGAATAATGACTTAGAAATCTTACACTTTTGTGCTACTATCTGATGTTTCCCCAGTGAGGTTCCTGGGGACCATCTGACACTATATCCAAAGTGAGAGCTCAGGCTCTATAAGGTGATTTATACCCCAGGTGACTTGTATTCCCTTTTAGCAACACCCACCTCATAACAAAATTTCTCTAGGTCCTTTTCTCCTATCACCCTCCACCAAGACAGACCATTCGCCCCTGGGAAATATACCCAGGATTGCTGCCCACAGATCTGTTGCCAACACTCTCACCTTAGGGAAGGGCAGATTCTTGGAAGGAGAGGTTGGGCAGATGGAGTCGGGGAGGCAATGCTTACATCTTTCAGAATGGTGACTCAAAAAATATTTATTTGGAAATAAAAATATATTTAGACAAAAATGTTGCTGTTATATAACTCATTCATTTAAATATGGTTGCAAGAATAGATCTTGAGTAAGATCATATGTGTATCAAAATCAAGTTCTCTACCTAACAATTTACATGTAATCTAATTGTTTCTTATCAACCCAATCCACTTATATGAACCAATGGGTAAGTCAATGGCATTATTGAAAGTCATCTCTGGGTAGAACATGTTTGAGATTTTGAAGGAGGTACAGAGATGTACGGGAGAAGGTCCCTTCAAGAGCTTGGCTGTGGGAAAGAAAAGACATTGGGAAAAGATGTCATGCTCAGATTTTCAGATATCCTATTTGGAGCTTATTTTAAATGACTGGAGGATGCCCTTTTTTAAGGAAAAGATTCTGGAGAGTAATTGTGTACATAAACCTTTGCCCTAAATACTGATGTCACCACTTAAGAATAGTGTACATTCAGAGGTCAAAAGTTTACAGAAACATTCCCAGATAGCAGCGCCAGATGTTACGGCTTTGAGCACTGGAGACAGTCTGCCCGCATCACAGCCAGTGTGACCTCAAGTCAGCTTCGAACCTGGCTAAGCATCTTTTCTCTCCATGGTCTAACCTATACACATGAGCAGTCATCCTCACCATGGCAGGAGGATGTTACAACAACTTAACTAGATAAAGTAATAAGTGGAATGGACTTTACCTGCCGGAGAGCTAGGAGATCTATGGCGGACATAGCCCAGGTAAGATTTGAAGGATGAGAAGGATTAGCAAAGGCATGCCAGTAAGAGGGTCGGTCCCAGAAAAGTTCCCAAAGTGAAAAGGCTCCAGCTCTGCTTAGGGCTCAGGAAGTGCCTATTTGAAGTGGGGTCTCTGAAAAGTAAAACAGTGATGAAAGTTCAGAAAGGTAGGAAAGGAACAAACCAGAAGGGGACTTGAATTACCTTTTTAAACTTTGAGCCTTAGTAAATAATCCAAGGTAACAGAACTATATGTAGACTAACTAGAAGGAAATATTTCTTCAATGCAATGCATGATTTTTCACTTTGGGTTATAGTTATTGAGCATCTTCTTTGTGTCAACCCTCTTTTTTTTTTTTTTTTTTTTTTTTTTTTTTTTTTTTTTTTTTTTTTGGCCCATGCTGAGAATATGGCAGTGAGACAAAAGTTCTGCTGTCTGGGAGCTGATATTTTAATGCAGGTGTGGATAACAGACTACAAGAGCTGAATAAATACATGAGTAATTAAGACCATCTTAAATGGTGATAAGTATCAGAAAATTCATGGAATGGTCAAAAATAGGTTGAGGGGGGTGCTACTTTAGATAGGGTGGTCAGAGGATCTTAGAAAAGGAGATATGATGAAGTTAAAGCTCTGAAGGAACATCGGGATCAGAGTTGTGCCTATCCACAAGCATCTGAGGGGACCCATCGGTGCAAGACCACATCTTTGGAGGTAGCTTCTCCTGGGCAGATGCTGAGAGAGCACTTTCTACCCTCTGAAAAGGTAGCCTGAATCACCCAGAAGAGTCAGGTGATAGCCTAGCCCATCGCTCTACTATAATTTTCGGCTTTCTTATCTGGGAAACAATAGAAATGGACCTGTTCTTTCAAGTTCCTTTGAGTTCAAGCATTCCAAGATTCCTACTTCATGCTCCTTCCTATTTCATGCTCAGAACTGCAGAGACAGTATCAGAATTATTGTGAAGGGGCTACTGGATACTTGGGCTATACTCAAGCCTAGAACTGGGGTGATAGGACACATGACCACTAGGCTCAGGGCTCTGTGGTGAGGGGATAGCTGGTGCTCAGCGTCTGTACTTCCACCTTCCAAATGTTGTCATATGCTCCAAAAGTTGGACTTATTTATTTTTTCTTTTCCTAATGATATTTCCAGACTTCCTCACAATTAAGCTTCTGGAAAGGCCTTAGGTCCTGCCAAGTAGATGCACTTGGTGTAGATTTGGAAAGCTAAAGAGAGACAGGGCTGTCCCCCTGCTGCTGGCCAGCCAGCACTGGTCTGGACAAACTGAGTCTTTTTGCAGGTACAGCTTCCCTGTGGCTAGGCCCTGGCAGGAGGGTGCTAAGAAGTGCAGCTTCTGGATCCCTGGGCTACAAGAGTGCAGGTTCCTAAATGCAGTCTTGGTAGCTCAGTTCAGCTTCCTCTCTTTCCTGACTGAAGCAGAGGGAGCAGCTGCTTAGGAGGCAGAACTGTTCTGAAAGGCTTTTCTTGAGCCCCCTCCAGCCTTTGCACAGATTTTCTAAGCCCCTTAGTTCCTGTAGAGTGTCCACTGTAGAAGCTAGACAGATGTCTCTTTCCTTCATGTGAGGCACCAACCTGTGTTCTGAAGAGAAAAAGCTAGCCAGGCTCAGTGGCACACGCCTGTAATCCTAGGGGCTCAGGAGGCTGAGACAGGAGGATTGAGAGGAAGCAACTTAATGAGGCCCTAAGTAACTCAGTGAGACCACTAAATAAAATACTTTTTAAAAAGGGCTGGGGGATGTGGCTCAGTGGTTAAGTGCCCCTAGGTTCAATCCCTAGTACAACAAACAAACAAACAAAAACCCAACTCTTTCAGACAGTGGTTGTTAAAGTTTTAAATGTATCACTTATGTCTATTTCCAAATCAGTGTAAGGCCCTTACTTCCTGAGAACCACAGCTTCCTACGTGAAGGACCTCTCTCCCTCTGTCCACTCAAAACTCTTAGGAATATGTTAATCTTTAGCAAAACCATCCATAGGGTTCAGGGATATTTAGATTGAAACTATTTGCTCTGCATTCAGACATATTACTGGGCAGAGGGGTTGGAAAACAGGATTTATAGTTTAAAATGAGAAATGCCACTGACTTACAAATAAACATCTGAGACATAAAATCCATTTGTAAAACCAAGGACTCATATTTGTACATAAAACTAGACCTTACAAAGACTATGAAGAATTGATTTTTTTCACCTCCTCTGTCTTTTTGGAAGACAACCATTGTATTTCACCCAGTATTTCCCAAACAGGAAAGTAGAGAGTTTGGACTTCTCTTTTTTTTTCCCTCCTCCATCCCTCCCTCCCCACCCCCTTTTTCTTCTTTTGTAGTCTCCATTTTGGCTTAGTCTCCAAGGATTTTTTTTTAAGTACAACTATAGAAAACTGACTTAAAATTTTCATGAAATTTTAAAATAAGTTTTTCATAAAACATTAAAATATATACCAATGAACTTCCTTTGTCCATTAAAGTCTCAGTCTTAAAAAAGATACTTGATAAGAAAATTAGCAGCTAACACATGCCGCCTGTTTAGACTCACCAGAGAATTATTTCAGAGGGGTCCAAGGCAATACAGTTCATCCAGCCCTTTCACTTTATCCAAAAAAAAAAAAAAAAAAAAAAAAAAAAAAAGATCTCTGAAGGTCATTTGTATTCAAATTAAGTGCATCTAAACCTATAGTATTATTTGCTCTAAAAAATCACCTCTCTACCCTCCTTTCCACAGTTATGGATCCTCTAATGAAGAGGAGGACTCATTGTTTCATAGTTGAATAGGACCAGGGCATTGAGAGAAAGGTTCTGATGGCAGGTAGTATCTAGTCAAAAATTCAGGATACAGGAAATGAAGAGGAAGGAAAAGAAAAGAATAAGTGTCACTCAAAGATTGAATCTGAAAATCAGAGATTAGAGAAAGGGTCTTTGATACAGCCAAGTTTTCCCCATTTTGTGTACAGAAACAGTTACAAAACAGGTCTAATTTATGTTAATAATCCTCTTTATTTTCCCCATTATCTTCTTGAGACCTTTCTTTAAATCTTTTTTGTTGTTTTTATAAAACCAAAATTTCCTATTCCCTGCTTGCTTGAGACCCCTTCCATGCCTCTGAAGGCAGACCCAGAGTCTCAGATATCTTCCAACCAGATCATGGAAGATTACTGTCCTACTTTCCTTGCATTTTCCTCGTCTGTGTGAGAGCCATTCAATGGGTCAGCAAAGAATAGAGTTGGAAGCTTCTCCTTGCTCTAATGGAATAGGCTCACCAAAAGAGAATATGGTCCAGAAAGGAATTGCTGAGCAACTTGATTTTCCATTGGCCCCTAGCTTCTGAATACTCTTTCCAACAGTCAAGGCTATTGATCAAATGCCTGTGAAGTCTCCCCATACTCCTTTAGTCACTATGGGGTGCACAAAGTAGAACAGGAATTCAGGAATCTACAATTACACCACCAGAGATTTGTTCCTACAGGCTCATGTATTTTTTTGCAACTTCTCACTTGAAGCTGCCATTGGGCATTCTTCCACTGAATTTATTTCCTGAACAAAATGGTGCTTCTGTCTGGGAACCTCTCTGAGAGAAGGGAGGTTGTGGGAAAGAATGAAGGGCACCTTTGAAAGAACAAGCTTGTCGGAAGGCCACAGGGATTGATGTACTGATATATAGAGAAGAAAATGGGAGGGGTTAGGGTTCACTTAAACACATCAGTCCCTTGACAATAATTTTTTTATCTTTTATTCTTTTCCTTTTTAAATGGATGGCAAATGTGTTTGGGGGGAAAAATGTTGCACCCTTATGATTTCTATCTATGGCTACATTTAATCTAACTTTAATAAAAACATCAGCAAACAGAAGTAGGAATGTCCATGACACACTTCCTGACCTGTACAATCCTCATAATAAGTTTGTTTGCTGGCGGCTTCTGACTCAGGGACGATGAGGGGCAGGAGCCAGGAAGGGAAAGGGGAGGACAATGCCTCTTGAAGTAAACTCAAACAATTAAAATTCCACCCCAGGGGCACCAAAATCAGGAAAAACTTCCATAGAACAAATAATCTTGGGCTGAGAAATCTTGACCCAGCCTCTGAAGTCAAGGTCTTGAAAATTCAGATAGGAAAAGTTCTCTCGGCATGATTTCTTTTGGCACAAGTCTCAAAAATTGAAATCAAATGCTGCACAGTCAAGCAGCTTCTAAGCAATTTCAAATAAGCAAAGTCATAATTCATCTCTAGTCAAACAATGTGAGATTTTTAATAAGAGCAACAGGAAAAGTTCTAGAAGGAAAGAACACTCCTAACTTCCATTGTTCTGCAAACACTCCCTCTCAAGTGATTTTTCCCTTGTAGTGGCTGAGTGGGTGTCTGATGATCTGAACATGAAAAAAAATTAAACCATACTCTTTTATTCCAGTAATGGATAAGTGTGATAATTTCTTACAGAATTCTGGATTCATGATATGCAAATGTATTTGCTTGTGTGATGTAGCAGAATTTGTGCTCGCCTAGCTTCCCACCCAAGTAACTGGAAAATATCCATGTGATGAGGGAATGCCCCTTGGGGCCCAGTCTCTTCTTGGCTTGGAGACTGGCTTGCAGAATGTACTGTGCAAATTATTTAACTTCTGTTTCACAAGTGCATCTGCAAAATGGGATGGGGGCAGTGGTTCAGAAACTATATAAGCCTGAGTGTTGGCTGTGAAGGTACATAAAATCCTCCTAAAGGGCTATGCTGTCTGTCCATCAAAGTTTTGATACTCCTTCAATAATAATAACAACATCCATCACACCCAAGCATCTGAACTCTGATCCAATGATTCAGAGTTTGTTAAGTCTTCTTCCATCTTTAAAAGTTCAAGAACTCCACACTAGGATCACAAGCACCTGTATTTTGAGGGAAAAATAAGGCTTAGGGTCATATTTATATAGAGAAAAAAACCCTTGCTTTCATTTAGAATTTGATGTGTTAATGTTATATCTTGTACATAAGCAATCAGAAATGTACATAAATATAGTATCAAAGGAAGAAACATTAGCCTGTTAATCACATAGCATAAATAATTAACTGGACAGAATAGGAAACCTAAGTTTTCTATTAAAAAGGTAAATTCTATTCTAGTACTGTTGTATGATACTTGGATAAGAAAGTTTCATATATATTCCAGGAAAGAGAGCTTTAGTGGCCTGGTCTCTTCAAAACTGGACAACATTTACTTGTCTAGATGAGAGGCAGGATCTTACAGTTGAGAAAGACAAAATGTTGGTTTTGATGTTTGAAAAGTTTTCCAGTAGTAACTGTCACCAGGAAAGGAAAAATAGGTATACTTTAGACATACAGATAATCCAAAATTTTTAGGAATAATTTGTGAGTTTTTCAATATAGATATTCCTATCTGTTCTGTAAATAAGAAAAAATTAAGAAATAGCTTAGCATCCTCCGCTTATCAAATAAATTAATTACAGAAACAAAAATGAATACTAAATGTGTGTAAGATGTCAAAAAATCAATACAGGAGATTCAAACAACGCAAAAAAATATGCTTTTTTTTCCTTTTTAAAAATTTTTATTTGAAATAATGATCGATTCATAAGAAGTTACAAAGATGGTACAGAGAGGTCCTGTATATTGTTCCGCTAGCTTCCCCCAATTGAAATGTCTTATATAATAGTACATTATTAAATTCAGGAAACTGATATGAGCACCATATTATTGACTAGATTTAGACTTTCCTGGGTCTAAAACAAGTTATTAAAACAACTTGGACACAACTAGAGATGAACTTGAGTCATGTACATATTTATTTTTAAAAGTGGCATAGTGTAGGGAATTGAACCTTGCTGTCATTAGAACTATATACTTTGGGTAAATTATTTAATGTTAATAAGCCTCAGTTTGTTCATCTATAAGATAAAAATAATATCACCAAGTTGTTACTAGGAAATATTTCTAGTCCAGTGAAACCATATATGAGGAACCCCCAAATACTAGTTTCCTTCATTTCTTCACAAGACCTGACACTTTAGTTCCCAGAGTTTTGGAGGAGACACGTGCCCTCCTAAGAATCATCCTGGTTCTTGATTATAATTCTTATTATTTTCTTTGGGCTGGTCCTGTCTCTTATAGCCAACATCCCTGTCAAAGGACTTCCTCAAAAGATTTTAAGGGAGAAATCTCAACTCTGGGATGGGCTTAATGCCACTCCTCTCAGAAGCAGCCTTCTACCCCAGGAAAGTGATTTGAAAACCTCAGGCCCTCCACGAAGCCATCTAGCTGATCTGTGTCTCCATGGCCTAGCACCCAAGCTGGAGTTGACAACTGAGCTGGATGGTCCTCCCACTCATTTCCTTCCATGCCTGAGAGGTGGACCCTGGAATAATGGTAAGACTTTGACACTTGAGTCAGAAGGAGGGAATCAGTTCTTAATTGTGGGGTTTCTGCCCTCCTAATTAACTGCCACCTTGTGCAGGTACATGATTTGTGGTATTAGTCCTGAGGGTGATTATAAAACCCATCTGGGCTTCTCCATCTAGTTTTTATTGTGTATCAGAATAATTTGTCTATTGTAAGCCAACTGGGTAAGTGCCATCCTTCATTTTCTTTTTGGTACAGTGCCTGCCATTGCCTTAAAGTTCAATTAATAAAATTACAGTAATGACCCTC
Organism: Spermophilus citellus; assembly: GCF_964194105.1. NCBI lineage: Eukaryota > Metazoa > Chordata > Mammalia > Rodentia > Sciuridae > Spermophilus > Spermophilus citellus. The sequence goes on along the minus strand of NC_138187.1, from coordinate 72,762,055 downwards.
CTTCTGGCCTGGTCTTTTGGAAGCAATGCTGGGCAGACAATATGTCTGTAGTGGATCTCCTCAGAGCCTAGGTCCTCAGCAGAGGTCAGAGTACAACTGCAACGCTGTGGAGAGAGATCAGGGAACATGACGATTATAGGGAGGGAGGCATACAGACCAGGTTGAGAAAAAGGGATGTTGGGGTGGGGATGGGAGCAAACTAGGCTTAAGAATAGTCTGGAGGTTCTTGTGAAAATCTTTAAATTTAGTGTCAGACTGATATTTTATGTGAATATTGGCTCTTCCGTTGACCAGCTGTGTGTATTGGGACAAATTCCTTAAGCTTCCTTAAGCCTTTTTTTTCCTCACCCGTGAATGGGAATTCCTACCTCTACACTGTGAAGGCTGACAAAGATGTTTTGCTTGATTAAACATTAGTCAAGCGCTGAATCATCTCCTGGGTCTATCTGTGCCCTTTTTATATAATCCAGTTTTAACAAGAACTCCTCACCCCTTCCTGAATATCATGATCACCCTCCATGTTTGATCAGGTTTGATCCTCCACCATCCTTCAGATGACTTCTGGGCACCCTGACCTGTCTTCAGCAAGAATTCTGTTAAGTAACTTTAGCCAGAACCCATTCTTTCATACCACTGATATTTCCTCTTAGTAACTTTCCATCCAGTGACTCTCACCCTGCTCCTTGGCTATAAATTCCCACTTGTGGATGCTGTTTTCAGAGTTGAGACCAACCTCCCCTGCTCCAAAATTCCATTGCATTAGTCCCTATATTTATCACATTAGTCCTGAGGTCTCCACGAGGAAGCCCTTAACAAATGTTATTGAATATATTTTTTTCTTTAACAAGACACAGTAAAACAAAGGTGAAGGGGAGAGTGCCCAGGGCCTCAATAAATGAAAATTTCCTCCCTACCCCAGCCTTCTAGTAATATCCAAACACAGTTTAACCTGAAACTGTTCATCTATCCACAGTTGGATACTCTTGGCCTACTACTGTGGATTCAGGTTTAGGGATTCTGTAAGGATTCTGTTCCAGTTGACCTTGAATCTTGGGTGTCAAATTTACCCCAGGACACAGGGTAGAATAGTGATATGAATAGCTGCAGGATGGAGTTATACTTAGCAAACCAGGAAGGTCACACCTAAGGCCCAAATGCTTCCTTCGGACTGCAGACAGGTAACCAGGTGTGACATGAAGACCTCCGCCCTAGCAGGAAGGACTTTTTTTCTCTCCCGTGCTGCAGCGATGGAGGGTGCTAGGGTTGACTCTGTGTCAAAGGTGGCGTTTGGGGCTCTGAGCAAGAGAATGTCGCGGGAAGCCAGGACATACACAGGGGAGGCTCAGAGCGGCGGGGCGAGCGGGTGGAAAACGAGGGGCGTCGGGCCCGGCTCCCGCGGCGCGGCGGCCGCCAGGTGGCACCAAGGGCCCGGGGCCTGGGTGCCTCCCGCGGGCGGCGCGGCGCGGCGGGGCGGGGCGGGGCAGGAAGGGGTTAAGGAGCTGGCTGAGCCGCCGCCGCGGCTCTTCGGGGAAACCCGGCGCGGGGCGCGGAGGAAGGAGCGGCCGCGGGCTGCGGGGCCGGGCCAATCGGGCGGCGGGCCCGGCGCGCGCGGAGCAGGCAACATGGAGGGAGGCGCGGCGCCCGGCCGCCCGTGACGCGCCGCTGCCCGGCCCGCTGGTCAGCGAGCCCGAGCCGCCCGCGGCCCCGCGGCGCGGAGATGAGCAGGTCCGTGGCGCTGCTCCTCTGCTTGCTGGGCTGCCACGTCTGGAAGGCGGTCACCAAGACGCTGCGGGAGCCTGGCGCCGGAGCCCAAGGTCGGTGGGCGGCGGCGGGTCCGGGGGCTTTGTGTCGCGCAGGGCCTGGCGCAGAGGCGGCGGCGGGAGGGTCCGGGGCTGCATTGTAGTGGCAGCGGCCACCGCAGCCGGAGCCGCGCCGGAGTCGCGCCGCACCGCCGGGCCTGCAGTCCCCGCGCAGCGCTCCCGAGGGGGCGGCGCCGCCCGGGGACGCGGGGCCCGCTGGGCAGATGCTCCCGGGGGGTTGGGGCGGGCGGGGGTGCGGGTGGCACCAGCTGTTGTTGTTGCTGCTGCTGCTGGTGGCTCATCTGGATGCAACCGAACGTCCTTTCCTTTATGCAGTGATAGGGACACGCGGCTCCATCTCCTTTTCGGTGGAAGAAGGCGGCCCAGGGCTCGTCACCGCCGCTCCCCATTCCTGACTAGGGGCTTGGGTCCTAGAATCCCAGCTCCGAGGCTGCGCTCGGCCCTTTTGTTGTGGCGGGGAGGGGGTGGCCGCCGCTCCGGGGTGCCCCCTGCGCCCCAGGACCCGGAGGTCTGCAGCTGCTGCCTTCCACCAGCCTGCCGCAGTTTGGGAAAGTTTCAGGTTTTTTTCCCTATCTGATGTCTTTCCCAGACCTTTAGGGATTTGCTCAGCGGCCTAGAAATCATTGAAGAGGAGAAAAATATTGGAACTGGGAGGCCCTAATCACTTAAAAAAAAAATCATATCCCTTTCTGTATGTCTCCAGCTCTTGCCTTTTGTCTAATCTTTGGCCTCTGCAAATCTGCTTTCCAGCCATGGGAGTAACGTGGTCGCCTCTGAGAATGGCTACAAGACTGTCTTTTGTTTTTTACCTATGAATTTATCTGGGGGGGGGGGACCCCAGAGCTTCCTTGGCATGTTTTAGTGGGGTCAAAATCGAGTGCTTCTCTATTGCTGGCCTTTTAGAAAAGGAGATTGAGGCCCTCGGATGAGCATCTGCATCCCGGCTCCTTGGGGCCTCTCAGGTCTCAGAAAGGTTCTTCCCTGTGGCTATGAGAACCCCAAGATCGCTGAGGTGTGTGGCCTGCAAAGTTGGCCCTGCACACTGAAGGAGGAGGAGGGCTCCATCCCAGCGTTCTCTTGCTGGGACCCTGCCTTATCCTTTTTCTTCATGCTAACCCTTTCCTGGTGCCAGGGACCAGAGAAGCCTGGACCTAACACTGTGGCAGGGAGGGGAGGCTCTGCCCACTATCTGGGTTTAGTTTCTTACCTACATGTTGAATTAAAGGTTTTTGTATCCATCACTTGACTGTTCACTTGTTGGCATCTCTCAAATGCATTGCTTCTTCTAGAGTTATGGTAGAAAATGACCATTGTGATATGTGTATAAATTTAGCAATGCATTATGGAAAGGGGGACATTGACAGGGTACAAAAAGGACCCATATGTCTTTTCATGTAGGAAATGAATGTTTATGACATTAGATCATCAACGCTGAATCGTAGCCTCTTTCATTTATACCCTACTGCTCTTTGAATCAGTTATTTTAGTGAATATGATATTTTTGCCTCAATGAAGCCATTATTTTCAAAGAGCAGTTTGGATTTTTTTTTTGTCATCGGAAATATACAATATATGGAAATATTGGTTGTGCACTTGTAAAATTGAGGAGTGTGGCTCCAATTTCTTTAAAAAGTCACCAAAAAAACCTACTACTAGGTTTTAGGTCTAAGATCATGCTTTACTGAATTCTTGCTGCTAAACCCTCAGAAATGGAAGATTCTGTGAACTGGGGAGGAAAACAGTCAACCTGTGAGGATTTGCCTAGGTTGAATATCTTAGTATATGGAATGGCTTCAGTGGGAGTCAAGTGTTTGGGAATGTTCTTCCCCTTAGATTACTTCATTCATTAACTTGTTATTTAGAGTAACAGTAAATTTTTTAAGGTGTTGAGCCCAAGAGCTGTATCAGAAGTCAGGATCTCACCATCTGACATCTGAATTTGGGGTTAGTCATTATTCAGGGAATGGGCAATTTCTCTTTTGACACATATGGTTGCTTTCAACCCACTGAGTTCTTCAAAGCATCTTGATATTTATCACTATGTTCCCCCCCCCCCCCCCCCAGTGCTGGGAATTGAATCCAGGGCCTTGCCAGTGCTAGGCAAGCACTCTACTACTGAGTCATATCCCTAGCCCATCACTCTCTTCTAATAGTTTTAAAATGCATGTCTTCTCTGTTCCCCTGGATCTTGGACACAGTGAAGACAAATGTTACATTTGATTTCACTTTGCATTTTTACAGAAGGTTGCTGATTGTTTTGCTCATAGTTGGGGCTCAGGTAGTACTAAATGGATGAAAGGTTGGAGATGCTAATGTGTATACCAGAGTGCAACCTGAGATTATCACTGTTAGCATGCATTTTAAGAAGGAAAGTTCAATGCCTATTTTCTCCAAAACCTAATTGTAAGACTTGTTTTTGTATTGTAGAAACAAACTTGAATCAGATTTAGAACATGTGTGTACACACACTTTGTACACCAACAGGGTTTGGAAATCACATAAGTGAAACTACTTGGAGATCTCAAACGTATAGAAACCGTGCACTCTAGTATTCCAACTAGGTTCTTGGGACTAAATGATACCTACTTTATTAAGTGAAAATTATAACATCTGGAGAAACCAACATCTGCCAAATTTCTTGGCATTACTTTGCTGTTTATATATTCAAGATAAAATTCAAGTTTTGGTTTTAGATTCTCTTACTGTAGCTGCTTTGAATCAGCAAAGCTATTCCAATGCAGTAGTTAGTTGCCATGTGATTAATATCATTAATATGAAGAATATGATTGGGTATTTTTATTCAGGGGCTAGACGAGTTGTTCTGAAGTGTTTACAGTGTCTTTTGTGGAAATTTTACAGAAAGTGTTATTCAAAAATATTGACTAACTTTGACTTGCAGTATGTCTTACAAAACTGCACAGAGAGAGCTTGATAGAGGGGGCCCTCTCCTTGAAGAGCAGTAAGCTGTGCAGATGTACTCTATAGGGATGTGTTTTTGAAGCCCAACACTATTTATTTGCCAAAAGAAAGGTCAGTACTAGGTGAAAGACTTCATGCTCAGACTTCTATAGTTCCATCTTTATTTTTTTGTTATTATCTAGTCTTCAATAATGTGTAAACTTTTTGTTCCTACAGAAAAGCTACAATATGTCATAACATTTGAGTGAATGGTTGGCTACCACTCTTCTCTCCAAGAGCTCTATTTTTTGCCAAACTCAAACTTCAATTATTAGACCACTGTGATCAGTTGAAAGACTGAAGCCATGAATGGAGGGCTCTTAGGCTGACATTATATTAAGAGCAAAGAGCATGACTTTTTCTTTTTTCCTTGTGGGGCTAGAGATGGAACTCAGGGTCTCTTGCATGCTGGAAAAGCATTCTACCACTGAGCTTCATGCCCAGCCCAAGAGCATACCATCTAAACAAAAAATTTGCATCTTGGGAACCTGGAGAACTTAGACTGACAGAGGCCACTGGGGTATCATTGAAAGCCAGATGTGACAACTCTATGCAGAAACAACTGCAACAACAACTAGGGGATTTCTGGAAAAGTCTTGGAAATGACTTTATGATTTTTTTTTTTTTTTTTGAGACATGGTCTTACAATGTTGCCTAGGCTGACTTCATACTCCTGGGCTCAAGTAATCCTCCTGCCTCAACCTTCTGAGTAGCTGAAACTATAGATGTGAGCTACTGTGCCCAGTTTTAAATTATATTTGTAATCCTACTTGTTCTGTAATACTTTGTAATTTATAGGCTACTAGCTTAAAATCCTAAAATCCTGAGTGAATTTATTTCTTTTTCTTTTTCTTTTCTTTTCTTTTTTCAGTGCCAGGGATCCAAACCAGGGGTGTTTAATCACTGAGCCATATCCACAGCTCTTTTTATGTTTTATTTTGAGACAGGGTTTCACTAAGATGCTTAGGGCCTCACTAAATTGCTGAGGCTGGCTTTGAACTTTTGATCCTCCTGCCTCAGCCTCCTCACCTGCTGGGATTATAGGTGTATACTACTGCACCCAGCTACAGAGTGAATTTCTAAACTCATAGCTGTCAAATGGCTTTCTGAGTTTTAATCAGCTCTTCTTTTTGATACTGATATATCTGTAAATCTCTATAAATCACTCTAACAGCTTCATCATTGTTGGCAAATACTAAGTAATTTTAGTAAGTACTAATTTACTAGTTTTAATAAAAAGCACATGGAATTCAGTTGGACACCACACATGTATATTGGAAGGAAGACTTAGATAAACATTTCAGAGATTTAGATGAAAGGATTTGTGATGACAACCAGCTCGTGTACTTTTTGTGAAACATGTTTAGTGGAAATTTCTATACACACGCACAGTTTGATCAAGTTATAGAGAAATATTGTAAACAAATCATTTTCACCAACTACTTCATGACTTGAACACCACAATTTTTACTAAATTATTTTGTTCCAGCAAATGTGGAACTGAATGTATTTTTTTTAAATCAAGCTTTAAGTAGATCAGTTAAGTGTATGAAATAACTGTTTTTAAAAGAAATTCTACACTCTGACCCAATTCATGCCCTCTATTAAGAAATGCCTAATATTTTGAAACTCAAATTTGCAAATAGGCAAAATTTAAGGCAACTACCCGGTTAGAAAGGGATTCCTATAAGTTCTTTTAAAAAAGCAGTTTGGCCAACATGTTTTGAATGACTCCATCTTTCTGTGATCAAGTATTTGCCAGCTCCTCTTCCTCCTTGATTCAAGTCAGTCTGCCAACAATTGCTTTTTTTTCTTTCATTTATCCCTCACAAAATATATGAACCCTTACAGATTACAGTAATTAGACTTTTCCATGTGGGGAGCTCCACCTTCCCATCTCTTGCCTTTAGCTGATATTTCAGTTTTATTTCTTTATATCTAATAGACACTTTTAATTCAAAGTGCCAGGTTTACCTTAAACTTCTCATCCTGCACCCTTCAATTGGACTCAAAATCTGGCTATCTCCTTAAATCCTTTCTCTGCCTTGCGGTCCATACAATCTATAATCTTACAAGTGCATTTACATAGCTTATTTTAGTGCCAACAGGATCTTGCGGACCAAGGAGAAGCCAGGCCAAGAGAAGTAAATTGACCTAAGATAATGTACTGCTCAGGCACACAGAACCTGTGATAGATAGAATAATGGCACCAAAGATGTCAATGTCCTAATCCTCACAATCTTTTTTTATGGGAAGGGGGTGGGTACTAGAGATTGAAGGGCACTTGACTACTGAGCCACATCCCCAGACCTAGTTTGTATTTTTTTTTAAAATTCAGAGGCAGAGTCTCACTGTATTGCTTAATGCCTCACCTTTGCTGAGGCTGGCTTTGAACTCGAAATCATCCTGTCTTAGCCTCCTGAGCCTCTGGGGTTGCAGGTGTGGGCCATGAACCCGGCCCTATAACCTTTGAATATGTTACTTTACATGGTATAAGAGACTTTGCAGATATGATTCTGTTAAAGATGATGAGATGGGATGATTTCTTGTCAGGAGTGGTGAATGAATCATTTCTTTGAACTGCAAAGTCCTGGGCAGTAGACACCCACCTTGGGAATTTCTGGTGCAAGGGTACCAAGAAAACTGTCCATTCTGAACTACTTGTGTGGGTGGAGCCAGTAGAATCAGGGATCTTTATAAAAGGAAGGCAGAGGGGTTAGAATCAGAGGAGATGTGATGATGGAAGCAGAGGGTCACAGTTAGAGATAAAGGATGTTACACCACCAGCTTTGAAGATGGAGGAAAGGTCCTTGAGCCACCTTTAGAAGCTGGAACAGGCCAGGAAACAGGTTCTCCCCTAAAGCCTCCAGAAAGCATAGTTTTGTGAACATTTTGAGATTAGCCCAGTGACACTGATTCGGAACTTCTGATCTCCAGAATTGTAAGATAATAAAGTCAGATTGTTTTAAGCCACTAAAATTTTGGTAATATATTATTGTAGCAATTGGAAACTATACAGACCCAAACGCCTAAGTACTATAAAAAGAGATAACAACTGACAACTGTACTGCCTGGACCACTTTTTGGAATCAAGCTGCTAAAGATAACATTTGAAAAAAAAATGCATGGGGTTGTTGCATCTGTTTAGCAAAATTCTGCCAAACTGGTGCTATGATATGAATCCATGGGGAGCACCTCAAGGGATTACCAAAGTAAGTATTTTTCATTCAAACAAGATCAGAGGGCTGCAATGTTTCTTTTCATAAGCAAGGTACATCAACTCGGCCATGTTCTTCTAGAGTTTGGATTCACTTCTGCAGAGAGAAGTTGATTGACTTTTGAACCCCCTGTCAAAAGATATTTTTAGAAAGCTTGCTTGCTTGGAAACTTTGCTCGAATTTTTGTTGAAACATAACTCTTGGTAGCAAAATGAGTTAGAAGAAAGTTGTGATCAGATGTCACCATAAGCTCTCAGTGCCTTGAAATATTAGGGGAAGCCCCTCCCCCCAACTTGAGTAGTCTCCCAGTTGTCTCAGAGGCTCAGAACACACCCAGTATTTATCCACTTCTCTTAGGCTACTGGGCCCCTCAAGCTCCAGGGCAGGCACCATTTAAACAATTGAAGGAGTCATTTGGCATTTGTTTTTTAAGGATGTGATACAGCAATCTGTATACGGGGTAAAAATGGGAGTTCATAACCCACTTGAATCAAACTGAAATATGATATATTAAGAACTATGTAATGTTTTGAACGACCAACAATTAAAAAAAAAAAACAATTGAAGGAGCCCCCAAGCAAGAGCAGGTGCAGTGTGTGAACCAAGGATAAGTCTCAACCCTGAGCCCCTTAGGGAACACAGGAAAAGAACAATCACTTGGGTTTTTCATTGAGAACAAAAGAATTAAGTTGAGTGTAGACAAGTGAGAGAGACAGGTTGACCCTGGGGCAGGTCCCAAAACAGCAGCTGTAGAGGTCCCTGGGAAATAAGTGGAGAGTGTGGAATTCCAGCCTGTGTCCCTGGGAAGGAGAAGGATAGGGACCTGGCTTGGCATGAGTTTCCCACAAAGAAATAAAGTCAAGAATGGAGAGAAGCTAGAACCTTCTTTACTTTGGGGCTTTGGCAAAAAGGTAAGTAAGTGGAGAAGGGAATCACCTGATGGCTGAGGTCCTCGCATGTTGGAGTAGCATACTTACCCCACCTACCCCAACCCTCACTTATGTAGACCTGAGCCCTCACCAGCATGCTTGTGTCTGCCTGAGTTTGTTCCTTTGACCCAGACTCTTTTTCACATTCTCTCTCTCCAAACACCCTTTTATCTAGTTTTCTTTCTTACAGAGAAATGTTTGAGTGGTTCTCATTTACCCAAAGTATAAAGCATGAATTTGTAAGTCTAGCCTTTCCAGCCTCCCTTGGTCTTCCTCAAGCATGTGACTTCTCCCACCTTTACCTCCTGTTCTTCACCAGTTTAAATTATTTTCTCTGGTAGGACACTCTTACCATTCTTGTACATCCTCACTTCCCTTCACCTACAGCCTTTTTCTGCTCTTAAGATCAAGTTCCCAATAGCATCTACCCTATGAAGACAGAGTGCCAAACTACTTATTAAGATCAAGTTCCCAATAGCATCTACCCTATGAAGACAGAGTGCCAAACTACTTATTAAGATCAAGTTCCCAATAGCATCTACCCTATGAAGACAGAGTGCCAAACTACTTATTAAGCCAAAAAGAGGTGGCACATGATCAGGGGGGAGGGGTAGTATATTTTTGTGTAAGCTCATTTCAGAGTTTTTACCCTCTTATGTTTTACAGTTCAAGTGGAAAAATTAAAGAATAAAGTCAGAAGAACACACTAAAGTTCTTTTTATGTAATTACGCAAGAGTATCTTAAATAAGATGAAACCTACCAATGCTTGGGTGGCTGAAAGCTGCTATTGCCTGTCAGTAATGTTTGATTCTAGGCATTTCAAGGACTCACCCACAGTAAATACTAGGATGTTTTATTAAGGAGAGCATGTCCGCCTGTTTTCCTAAAAGAGGTCCTCTTGGTGACTGGATGTTCAAACCACTGCAGCATAAATAGGGCAGTCTTGTGCTACAATGATTTCCAATTTCAGTTGGTGCCCAGAATAATAATTATGGAGACAATTAGGTAAAGCTTTCTCATATTGTATAATCTGTTGGAGAAGATAGGATTATCAAATGTAAATTTAATATATTCATCAAGTGTTTCAAACCTTTACTTTTACAGAAAATATAAAAAGGTATACTCAAATGTGAGAACTCCAAGATATTTTGGAATAGTGAGAAGTAGCAAATAGCACAGGAAAAGATGGCTTAGGACCAGATACTTTGCAAATGAGTACTAAGTATATGGAAGATTGTTTCATTTTATTATTTTGCTTGTCTTATTTTAAGCTGTACTGCAAAGGAATAGAGAAGTTTAATGAGGAAACACATAACTATTTCCAAGTCAAATGAACATTTTTATTTGTTTACACACATACAACACACACACACACTCAAGATTTAAGTAGTGATTGAATTTGAAGTGAGGGAAGGATTTCTAATTTTGACATGGCTGAGTGAAAGACACTGACCGTTTTTATTAAAACTATCCTAAGTCTATTAGGTGACTCATATTGATAGACTTATGATTTCAAAAACAGCAGTATTTGCCCAGTCTCAATGGATGAGGGTCACTCTTTGCCACTTTTTGCTGACAGTATTAGAGTGGTTCCTTTGTACCACTTAAATCTCTCCTCTCAGAGAGGAAGGTAAAAAAGGATGTTTTCTAATGAAAATTTATCTTAACAGAGAATTAAAACACATGTATATTGGGTCTTAATATTTTATTATAAAATAACATTTATTATCTAGTTGTTGATTAATAATTATCATTCACTTTTAATGATATTTTGTTAAGAATTTGGATGAGGACTTGGTCAAGCCATGGATTATACTTTCCTATGAAATAAAGTTAAGAGGAAGTTTGCAAAATTTAGATCCAAATAAAAAAGCTTCTGAGGGCAGTAACTCTGGCAGAAACAAAATTTCAGAATGGGACAGATTAACATTTCTTTTTTAATCAATGGGAAAAAGATTTAGATCCTTTAGTTGACCAAAAGTTTCAAGGAAGGGCTGTTGTGACTTGGTTACCCCAGCTTCCAGGGCGATCTTGGGTTGTCCTGATAAAGATATGGCTCTAGAAAGTTCATTAGGACATGATCCTACTGTGTTATGAGCTGTCCTGGCCATCCTTGGAGGATTGTCATTGGTCCTAGGGAGGAGATTTGAGATTTCCATTGACACTGCTTGACACATCCGATGAGAACATGTTTACCCTTACCACATTGTAATCCACTTGTGACTTTTGGTGAGGCAGGGCTGGACTGGCAGGCCTCTGTGCACAGAACCCTTCAACAGCAACTTCACTGTCCTTGGTCATCACAGGCTCAGCTCCAGAATAGCTGAACTGAGTTCAGTGGGTGGAGAAGTCCAGGATTATTATTATTTTTTAAGGATAGCAGCTAAATGCTTAGTGTCAAAGTCTTCTTCATGAAACATGGACCAGTCCCAGAGAATATTTTGCTTAGAAGGAAAAAAGATACAGGGAGACATGTAGGGAGCTTGAAATATTTTCAGGGCCAATACATTAGTTTTGTATTGAGGCCTTAGCAAATTACCTCGCATTTAGTGGTTCAGAACACCCATTATCATGGGATAGTTTTCATGGGACAGAAGCTGGGCACAGCATACCTCAGAGTCTCTGCCTGGAGCTTCACAGGGCCAAAATCAAAGCTTCTGCTGGGCTTTGTTCTTTTCAGAGGCTCTGGGGAAGAATCTGCTTCCAAACTCATCCAAGTTGTCCAAATCCAGTTACTTGCAGATGCCGGGCTGGGGTCCCTGTTGCTCTGCTGTCTGTCAGCCAGGAGCCTTTTTTTAGTTCCACAAAGCCACCTACAGTCTGTCACCTTGCCACTTCTGTCGCAAGCCAGCAACAGCACATTTCGTCCTTTCTGTGTCAGATGGCTCTGGTTTGTTCATCTGCTCTGCCTCTGACCACAGCCAGAGAAAGTCCTTCACCTTTAAGGGCTCATGTGATTAGATTGGACCTGAGGGATGATCCAGAGTTATCTCCCTATTTCCTGAAGCACTTCACTTTAATTACCTCTGTAGTCCCATTTGCCAGAATCCATTTCCCGAGTCCAGGTACACAAGGTGTGCACGTTCTGCTGCCACAGCCCTAGTGTAGAGGATGTGTCATGAATCTCCAGTGGACAGAGGCACCTGCCACTGGAGGTGTGGAGGAGGTGGAAGATTGCTCAGCATGTTCTCTCTGTAATTCTGGAGAAGAGTTCTGGGCAAGCGACTTCTTGTGCCTTTTGCCCCTAGACTTTAGAAACCTGGCGTGGGCACACAGAAGAAAAACATGAGACAGCTTATGCAATAACAAAAGCTATTGTAAAATACTGTATTTAAAGCTGAGTTTTGTATTTTGATTCTGAGAGTAAAGTTTATTTGGATAATAAATATTTAAGTAGGATTTATTAAATATGTATTACTTGTTATTTAAATAATATTTAATAAATATTTATAATACCTCAGTTGCACTTAACATTAGCGTAATAGAGACAAGGACTCTCCTGGACATGGAAAAAATAACAGTAGTAATTAGCTAATGTGATTGGTGCTTATCACTACACAGAGTAACTTGACAGATTATCTTATTTAATCTTCACATCAATCCTTTGAACTATAAATGTCATTCTTATTTTATAGAAGAAGAAGGTGGGGTTCAGAGAAGGTACATCACTTTCCCAAAGTCACACAGTAATGGGCATAATCCACTGTGTTATAGGAGGCTACTTAGCCTTTACCCTCAGACTATGTCATTTTATGAGTTTGAGGATAAAATTATAATTTCACAGTTTTTTTCTATTTATTGATTCATTTATTGTGGTCCTAGGGATGGTACCCAGGGCTTCACACATGGTATGCAAATGCTGTACCACTGAGCTATATCCCCAGCCCCAATGTCACATAATTTTAATCATCGTGGTATTCTACCAATATAAAATGGGGCTCTTAATTGTCCTGATAATTTTTTAAAATTTTTATTTGTTATATATGACAACAGAATGCATTACAATTTGTATTACACATATAGAGCACAATTTTTCATATCTCTGGTTGTATACAAAGTAGAGTCACATCCTTCATGTCTTCTTACACGTACTTAGGGTAACGATGGTCATCCCATTCCATTACCTTTCCTACCCTTATGCCCCTTCCCTTTCTCTCCCTCCCCTTTGTCCTGGTAATTTTTAAGAAGAAAGGCAAAAAAATACCCCTTTATGTGGTCCTTATTTACCTTTGATCCATGGAGAGTGACCTTGAACAATTATTTGCTGAGTATCTCCTAAGAGCCAAGTTTGGAACTTGGTGCTGTGTGGCATCCAGATTTGTAGAAGAGTTCATATAAAGAACTCTCAAGAGCTCTGAAGGGATGTTCAATAGAGCAGTGTGGGATTAGGGCTATACCCAGCTAGGGTTCCGGGCATCATTTGGCTTGGGTGCAAAGTCCAGTAGTGTTAGAGAATCCTGATCCGTGTTTGAGCTTACCATTGGCAAGTTGGAGGTTGAAAGGATATGGTCCTGGGCAGAGCAGTCACTCAGGGATGACTGTTTTGGATTTATGAGATGCCTTTTTCTCTTTTGACACAAGGGGAGGAGTTAAAATACCAGTATTTATTTAGTATTTGAACTTACTTGTAAAAATTTGATATTTTGCTCTATTTAAGAAAAACTCCCTGGTTTATTTTTGCTTATACAATAATCCAAAAATTAATTTAAAAAATGATTGTTTTATGTGACTATAAACATTTTCCCCAATTTATGAAAATGTCATAAAAGAAAAGAAAAAGATTTTGCAGGGAGGGGCTGGGGTTGTGGCTCAGAGGTAGAGTGCTCGCCTAGCATGCATGAGGCACTGGGTTTGATCTTCAGCACCATATAAAAAAATAAAATAAAATAAAGATATTGTGTCCACCTATAGCTAAAATATAAATATTAAAACAATTTTTTACAGGGAATACCTTACACACCACTTAGATTCTGCAATCAACATTTTACTATACTTGCTTTATTACTTATCTATTCATGTATTCATTCCTTGTACCCCTCTATTAATCATCTTACTTTTTGATATATTTTAAAGTATGTCAGCCAAATACTTCAGAATGTATATCATTATTAATGTTCAATATTTATTTTTCTCTTAGAAAAACTTCTAGACAAGGAAATACAATAATTATAAGTGTTAACATATACATTCACTTGTGCAGTCCAAACCCTTGTCAAGATATAGAATATTACCACCACTTATTCTCTATCCCAGCAAATCTTTGCTCCTTTTCTTTAGGGTCAACTTCAGTGCTGATTTTTTTCTACCATAGTTTGTTTGTTTGTTTGTTTCTAGAACATCATTACAAATGCAATCAAGACAGTATGTACTCTGGTGTGTTTTATTCACCATAACATTTGTTGAGATACACCCATGTTGTGGCTTATGTCAGTAGAGTAGTATGTTTCTTTTTATTGCTTAATAGTTTTCTGTCATATGGATACTCCAGGTTGCTTATCAGTTTTCTATTGATGAACACTAAGGTTGGTTTTATTTTTTTATTTTTCATTTCTCTTGAGAAGATACTTTGGAGTAGAATTTCTGGCTAATAGGGCGGGTGAATGTTCAGTTTTATAAGAAACTGATAGAACATTTTGCAAATTGTTTGTGTCTTTCTGTATTCCCATCAAAAAGTGTACATGATTTTCACTTCCCCCACCTTCTTATCAGTATTTGGCATTGTCTTTTTAATTTTGGCCATTTTTTTAAGAGAGAGAGAATTTTTTAATATTTATTTTTTAGTTTTTGGTGGACACAACATCTTTATTTTATTTTTATGTGATGCTGAGGATCGAACCCGGAGCCCCGCGCAAGCCAGGCGAACGCTTGAGCCACATCCCCAGCCCAAATTTTGGCCATTTTTGAGGACAGCTCTCTCTCTCTCTCTCTCTCTCTCTCTCTCTCTCTCTCTCTCTCTCTCTCTCTCTATACATATATATATATATATATATATATGTATATGTATATATATATATATATATATATGTATATGTATATATATACACACACATATATATATATATGTTTGTGTATGTGTGTGTGTAAATATATGTATATATTTGACAAAAATGTATAGTACATGTATTTTACTTTCCACATATAAGTGGCTGGAGTTTCTCAAAAGTATTGAAGCATTTTTAGGAAACAAAATTGAAGTTTCTCTGCTCTGTTTATGTTTATTCTCAACAGTATCTTAATGCAAACTTTTTTCTTTGCTATTTTATTGGCCCCGTCACAGTTTCAAATTATCTCAATGGCTATCCTGCCCGATCATGCAGAACCACTTCATCACATACTTACTGGTAGCTGCTGTGGATTCATGATCAGATGCAGCCTGACAGGTGAGGGGACCCCCAGCTGCCCAGTGTGGGGTTCCCTCTGACTTGGCCACATGTTTTAGTCACTTGCTCGGCAGGCACACGCTGGGGATGTCTGTGTCCCAGAAGGGGCTTTATGAAGACAGTGCCCAGTGTTGATACCATTAATTGAGTCACCATGTGACCAGGTTAAAGCTTGGTGAGACCTTGGCCTTTCAGAGGGAAGCTCATGTCATGTGCAGATTTGGTGGAGCTGAGCTGCTTTAGCCATTGGAAGTTTGAGATTGAGGGAGAAGTGGGTGTTGGAGTCAGGTTCCTCTATTTTAGTTCTATTTCTTCCTCCTGTGACCTTTCCTAACTTTTTTATTTCAGAGTTATCTACTTCATTTAAATTGTTTCCATTTAGAGAATGGTCCTGTGCAGGGGCAGTTCCCTTGTGGTATACACTGAAGCCCTTTTACTAGATTTTCCCCAAGCCCTTTGTTGTCTTTGGACTCTGCATAAACATATGGAATTTGGGGTGTGAATAGCCCTTCTGTTGTTTATATTAAAATAGAGATTTTTTTTTTAAAAGGATTTTTTTTTTCAATTTTAGGGCATTTCCTTGCTTTGATGCTCATGAGCTATGTTACTCAGTCTCGTTCCTCCCTGAGGAGCTCTCTATTAGGAGTTTAATGTGTCAGAAATACTCTAGATATTGCTGATTGATCTATTGTTAGTATTTATAACATTAAAGGTGTGGTTATTCACAATTGTGAAAACAACAGCTTTAAATATATCCAAGTCTGTATTCCTAATATTAAATACAAAAGGGTCATATCTGTTCTTTAAGGATGGCATGAAAGAAATTACTTGTGTTTAATAGCATTTGGTTTTTAAAATATTACCATCTAATCAGAGGTTGAAGGTGATGGGATTTGTGATGCCTCCTTTAGAACAAGGAGGCATCTTTCACTCTTCACTGGGCAGGTCAAGCTTCTCTCTTTGTTACCTACCATCTGCTCTACATGTTTTTGCATGTGTGATAAGGCATATGGTTGAGGGATAGAAAAGTCAATGCATGCAACTGGTGAGCATGGAGGACACGGTGTCTGCAGTCTGGCCAAGTTTGCAGCCCATCTGCCAGAGCACAGAGAGCCCTTTTAAAAAGCGACTTTGCTCTCCAGGCCCTGTGTGGAGAGCCCCTCTGTCTGTATTTTGTCCAAATGTTGCAAATACGGCTGCAGAAAATTAAGTCCCTCCTACCCAGATGGTTTTGCTGGCCACCATAGTTTTATGTATACATTTTACTTTCTTTTACCAAAAACGTAAAGACTGCATACTGAAATTAAGCTCAGAGCAATCTTTGTTCATTCACCTCTTGATAGAGCAAACTGTTTGAGGGGCTTTTAATGCCCACTTTATATTTCTTTAGAATTGATTCTTCTGCCAGAACTTAGATTTTTAGTTGGATTTAAAATTGATTTTAAAAAAATTCTCATTGTGTACTTTCTCCACTATTTTTTTAAACTGTTTTCTTCACTCTCTTGAACCTCATTTGCCTTTTAAATTAAAAAAAAAAAATCATTGCCTATACCATTACAAGTTTTTCATTGTCCTCATTGAAATCTAGATGTCACATATAAATATTAAACACAGGCCTTCTAAATCAGTATGTGTTAAAGTATTTTATAAATGCAAAGTAAACAGGAGAAAGGAGTTCCTAGATTTTGGACAAGGGCTATTATTTATGAGCATGTATTAGAGAAAATGTTATTAATTGGGTGGGACTTCTCTCTACTCATATCTTCCCATTTCTAAACTGAGACTCCATAGGAGAAGGGACTCGAAGTCTTGAATGACTTCTCAACTTTATCCTTTTGCTGACTGTTGCATGGCTGATGAGCCCTCTGTTCACCCATCCATTGGTCTGCTGAACAAAAAAATCTCCACTTTTCTTATTTTTCACCACTGAAATGTTGACATCATTATTATAAACGTGCATAGTCCTTGAGAGATTTTCAAATGCTTTCAGATCCATTATCTGTTTGGCTTTTCATAATCCTGAGAGGTATTCAGGAAAGATATTATTCTTTTTTATTTATTTATTTTTTCTGGAATGAGCTGAGATTCTGCATTTTATTTTATGTCATTAGTTTATTTAAAAACATATCTGACATGCTATAGGAGTGGAGTAGTTTGACCTATTTTACAAAGAGATTGACCTCTTAAAACATAGCTGGAGGGCTGGGGATGTGGCTCAGTGGTAGAGTGCTTGCCTAGCATGTGCGAGACCTTAGGTTTGATCCCCAGCACTACAAAATTAAAACATAGCTGGTTATTGTAGCCATAATCTGTGCCCTTTGGGAGGGTGAGGCTGGCAAATCACAAGTTATAGGCCAGCCTGGGAAATTTAGTGAGATCCTATCTTTAAAAATTGAAGAGCAATGGGGATGTAGCTTAGTGATAAAGTACCCTGGGGTTCAATCCCCAGTACAAAAAAAAAAAAAAAAAAGGAACAGAAAATCTAGATTGAAAGTACACAGTTGTAGTGACACATACCTGTAATCCCAGTGACTTGGGAGGCTGAGACAGGAGGATTGTAAATTCAAGGCCATCCTCAGCAATTTAGTGAGACCCTGTTTCAAAATTAAAAAAAAAAAAAAAAATAGAAAGAGCAGGGGATGTGGCTCAGTATAAAGTGCCCCTGGGTTCAATCCTTGATGCCCATCACACATACCAAAAAACAAAACAACAACAAAAAAAAAGAACACAGTCATCATAATTAGGAACCAACATTTGTTCCTTGAATTCCTGCAGTGGCCTCGTGAACTGGAGGCTTCAGTGAACTCCCCAATGCTCTGTCCCATCATGGTGCTGTAGAAAGCCCTAGGGAAGACAGAGACTGACAGCAGGAAAAAGGACCACACAAAGTGCTCGCTTTGCACAACCTTGTTGCCCTGCATGCTGAGACTGCATTTTAGCAAGTTCCCAGGAAGTGCTAGTTTAAGAGTTCAACTTGGAGTACTGGGTGTCTCTGTGCTCAATAAATTCTGCTCTGACTGCACTTGTGATTCTCTACTTCAGAGCTGAAAAAGCAAGAGGCATCCAGTAGAAATTATACTCAGAATTTTGGTCTTTCCCCAGGCTTGCAGTTATGGATTGTGATCCTCTCCTGGGGTACTGGGTGGTGGCAGCAGGGAGGTCAGCTCCCATTGGCAGGGTTGTCATGTTGTTGCCACATGTAAAGCCAGCTGTGCTGCTGGTGGTCTGAGCATGTGTAAGGTGTGCAAGGCTAAGCTCTCATGTTCAGCAGGATGGGTGCGTTTTGGCTTTCCATATTTTCAGTCAAGCATAGGTTTACTAGGGTGCCTGCATCTGTGGAACATCTATATCAAATACAGGTACTGGTAGAAATCTGGGGGGGTGGTCTGAAGGATCCAGGGATCAGACTAGCAGGCAAGATGGAGGTGGAGGAGGTGGGACTAAGGGTGTGGTGGTCCAGGAGTCTACTTAAGTCTTGATAACACTCTGCCAGCTCTTACTGAGGTAGCTGAGCAGAGATATGCATCTGGGTTCCAAGGTGCAGGCTCTGAGGTCCTTCCTGAAGGCAAGCTAAAGGTGTGAGGGCTGAAGCAGAGAGGTTGAAGGAGCTGTGGTCAGCTTCACTGGGACTCAGGCAGGGAGGGCAATGCTGCTGTGGCCCTGCCTCAGGCTCGTGGGCATGGGCTGTGGAGACGCTGCCCAGACACTATTGTCCAAGAGTGAATTCAAACAGGGAAACCCAGTTCCAATTCTTCCTCCTTGTCATGGGTGTCACAACTGATCCTTGATGTTCTCCCTAGAGGAAGGAGCACTCTGGCCTGTACACTGCTTCCATTCGATCTCAGAATCTCAAGAGTGCTCTCCAAGCTGCACGTCTGCTACCCTTGACTCCTCATCTTCCAGGTGTCCATATTCTGGTTCCCACAGCATCAGGTTCTTCACCTGCAAGCCCGTGAGGGAGGCCTGCTCTCTCTACCACCCAGTGCCCACGGTGCCAGTCAGCTTCCCTTCTCCAAGCCTGATGTGCCTATTATTCCTTTTTATAGATGAAAACCAGTGTGACTGACAGGCCTGTGGCTGTATGTGGAGGTGGTAGGCTCACACTCCTCTTTCTTTCTCCCCTTGGCTCATCTCTGTTGGTGGCCTAAGCACCCACACTATTTCCATCATGATTTCTGTGCAAAGACTCTCTGCTTGGAGCTACCCAGTTTTCTGATAGCAGTCCCTGCAGCTTACCAAGCATAGCTTACATGTTCACAGTGAAGCACTGGTGGTTACTTGGTATGGTACCAGCACTGGGCATGTGATGAACTAAGACCTAGTCCCTGCTTTTCAGGAACTGAAGCTCCCATGAGGGTAGCAAAGATTAACATGGGCGGGGGGGGGCAAGGAGGGAGACGGAGCCAAGTACTATAGGTAGAAGCAAGACAGATGGTAGCAGAGCATGGAAGAAGGATCAGGGCAGGCAAAGAGTGCTACATAGGGAAGCTGCTTTCAAGCTGGGCGTGAAGGCAAAGAATGAATCATGTAGAGAAGGGGATAAAAGCACTCTCTCCATCCAAGGGCCACTCTGCATTCATTTATGTGAATTGTAGCTCTTAGGGGGGACAGTAGTCATGCTATTCACAACCAAGATGCCTAAATTCATAAAGTATTTGAAAAAAGATTTTTATAAGTTTGTTTGATTTGCAAAACTATCAATTGCTGAGCTGTGGCTTAGCAGTAGAGCACTCGCCTAGCACATACAAGGCCCTGGGTTCAATCCTCAGCACCACATAATTAATAAATAAATAAATATAAAGTATCGTGGCCAACTACAACTAAAAAAAATAAATATTAAAACCAAAAACTGTCAATTGCTGAACTTGGTGTCAACTCGTCTCTCACACCATTAAAGGGCATAATGAGTAGTGAGTGTCATCCTAAGGCCGTGAACTGATTGCTGTGATCTATCTTTCTCTCTCAAAGTACTGTAAGTCCTTTTTCCCATTTATTCTCCTTGGTCGATTAATCTTCAACCAGATATTCCAACATCAAAGGGTCTGGCCTTCTCAGCACAGCCCTCCCCAGCCCCGGCCTCCTTCACTAATCTCATGCAATTTATTTAGAATGTAATTAGTTGTCTTTGTGACTGATCTCTTTTACTTTCTTTCCTCATTCTTGTTCTTGCTTTTTCAGTTAAGTCGGCTGAAAAGCATCCACATCACAGTAAGCAAAAGGGTACAGAAAGTTCAACCCATTTAAAGTAAATTTCAGCAAAGGAAGAAAGAGACCGTGAAAATTGTTGAATGAAGCCACTCGTGCCTGGGTCTTAGTTTATATTAGGGTTATCGAATGTGCAGTGTTTATCTTTCCAAGATGAGGAAGTTGATGTTCAGTACCTTAGTGGGAGCGATTTAGTTCTCAGTTGAAAAGGCACCTCCAGTGTTCTCATGGAACCCACCCAAGAGGAGATACCTCAGTGTGGGGAGTGGGCTCTCACAATCAGGATTAATTAGAAGTTTCTTTAATTCTCTTTCCTTGGCAGGAATTGAAAGGAAAGTAGCAGAGGGAGCCTATATTTCAATGCTACTCATTTATTTACTTATTCACATATATTTATTGAAGCCCTCTGCTTATTTATCAGGCATTATAAAATAGAATAATGATCCCTGCTTTTTAAGTTTACAATTTATTGCATGCATCAACCATTCTGTTAGCAGGATTGCTGTTCCAGATGAAAAAAAAGTGTGCTTAGACTGGTGATAAGAGGTGCTAGAGGTGTATGACCATGGGCATGCAATGTTGTCCTGAGCTTTATACTGCACCTTCCTGTGTGGTTCTAATTACTTGTCACTTTTCTTGATAATGGTATAAGTGACTTCCTACTTTGCTGTGAAAACTCAGTTTTGCTAACAAATCACTTAACGACTGTCACGAGAAAAGTAAAAATGTCACATACTCATATCTAACTGAATGTGAAAAATATTTTCCTTTTCCCCCCACCCTGTTATGTAAATTATTCAATGCTGACCTAATTTGAGACGGTAGCATGAAGCCAAATTACTTTCAAAGGATAAAGAAAAGGGAAATAGCTCTGTTACTTTAGGAAAAAGCAAATAAAATAAAACAAATGCTATAAGATGAAATGTAATATGATGAAAGTAGTAGCAGATAACTTCCTGCAGCTCCTGGCCAGTTGTCCCCAGGTTGCCTCTGAGTAAGGGATAACAATGAAGACCCTTGATAACTGCTCTTGTAACCACTGCTCCTCAAACTTCCTTGTGCATGTGGATCATCCGGGGATCCTGTTAAATTCAGGTTTGGATTCAGCTGGTGTGTTGTGGCCCCTGAGATGCTGCACCTCTTAACAAGCTCCCAAGTGAATCATGAGGCTGCTCCTCCACAGACCAGACTTTGAATACTGAGGCTCCTCTTTACACGGCAGATTCTGAAGTGTAGAGATCCTCAGACCCATGGGACCCAGAACCTGTCTGTAGAATGTGACTCTCTTCATGTACCCTGTTTTGCCATTGCCACTCCTTTGGCCTTAGACTTTTAACTTCTCTGTTTTTAGAAAGCCACCTAGGAAATTTCTTTCTCCCTTCATTAAAGCCTTGCTGCAAGGGAGGGAGATGATTGAAACCATTAAAGGGGTTTGGTGGAATACCAAGACTTATTAAAAGGGATTCTACATCTTTTTTTCTAGGTAAGCATTCCCTCAGTGACTTCATTCATACAATAAAAATATTATTATGTACATAATGAAAACACTCTATAATAGCGATCTGAGTTGTGAACTTTGGTTTGATGACTTTTATTCTGCTTTTAGGCTACCTCCAGTCCTTTGGCCTATATTTCCTGTCCAGTGAATGCTATTTTAAGGAGTAAGAGAAATATCGATGTTGTTGTCCTGGTTCTGGTCTGTGCTTTGTATTGAACCACCCTTTTTCTTTTTAAATGGAGTGTGACTGTTATCAACTGCAAAGCTTCCACATTTTTATGTGTTTGTGTTAGGGTGATTTCAGTATTGGGCACATGGCATCTTGAGTAAGTCATTTAATGTGTGGTCTTGGGGGCCCCTTTAAAGAAGTAACAGTTGGCTGTTGTTACTCAGAGATGCAGAGTCCTTGATTTTCTCCCTCCCTCCCCCCTCCGCCCCAGCCCTTTCTTAAAGTAATAATGAAGAGCTAGATCTTTGAGCAGATGTAGTAAAAACACTTGGGTTTTGGACCACGCCCAGGTAACAGTGAAGCAGGCTCTGGCCATTGCCTCTGGCCTGCTCAAGTCTTCTTTGTCCCTGCTTGATGTCTTCTTTGTCCCTATATAGAAGGTGGCTCAGGCACTGCTGAGGCAGCAGAATTCCCCAGTGACCTTTTAGTAATTTATCTCCTGGAGACTCTTAGCTGCCTGCAGAATCCCATAGGGCTGTAGAGAAGCCTTTAAAACAATCATCCGTGTGAGCACTTGTCTTTCTAGTTCACAGGGCTTTTATTTTTGGTTTGTGTTTTTGAATGAATTAAGTGAACTTGAGTCCCCTAGTGCTGTGTGGCAGAAAACACTCAGAGAGCAGGCAGGCATTCCCAGTAGGCTGCAGACCCCCTGGCCTGCCCTTGCTCCAGGGCATCTGGGTCCCATGAACTGGCAGAAGGCACCCTGAGTGCTTGCTCCTGGCTTTCCAACTTTGATTCAGCAACTCTTCAATCAATGTCACCCTTCCTGTGACTCCATCTCTTCTTTCCATACAGACATTGAAGCCTCTCTCACAATAGCATATTTGTGAAACAACCCCCTTGACCAATAGCACCTCAACTTTATTCCTTTGATTCCATTACCAGAAAAACAACTGTCTTTAGGCAGTCTCCCCAGTGCTCACCCCCAGATTTATGCCTTGCCCCTCTGCCATCGGTTCCCTGCACTCACATTCTGCCAAATCCAGCAGCCTCGGTCTGTTGTCCTTCCCTTAAGCATTCTGTCCTGCCTTTTCTCCTCCTGCCAAAGATGCCCTTTCTTAGTTTCTTTGGGCCCTTGTCTTTCTCAGCTTCTCCTTTAGAGGGGGAGGTGGCCCAAGGGTCTGTCCCTGGCCTTCCAGAGCATCCTCTCTCCACTAGGGTTTCAGTTTCTAGCTGCCATCTGGATGAACTTCCACATCTGTCCCTAGTCCAGATCTCCCTCCTGGACACAAGCCTAAGCTGTCACTGTTCCTTGGATGTCTCCCTGTGTGGCTCCAGTACTCTCTCTAGGCCCTGCTGCTCTTCCTGCCTGGACCGTTTTGCTTGACTAAGTCAGATTCACTCTTTAAGCATCAAGAGCCACCCCTTTGGGGAAACCATCCCTGGTCCTCTTACCCCAGGTCTCTGTGTTTGCTATTTAGTCAACAAATATTTATTGATGCTCAGTATTCCAGTCCTGTTCTAGGTGCTGAGGGTATAGCACAAAACCTGATGGGATGCTACCCGCCCTACACTGCAGTTGTCTGTGCACATCTTAATGCCTCCAGCTCCCCAGGGCCACAGCTGCCTCTCACTCATGTGGTCCTCAGCACTGTTTGCTTGAAAGCAGATCTGATCTGGCCCATTTTCTTCCTCTCTCCCTTTTCTGTGTGTATCTTCTCTCTACCTCCCATAGGAACAAAAATCAGGAAATAGAACTTAATAATTACAAGATTGAACTGATCAAATTTCATCATCAGTTCTGTTTTGTACATAGCATTTGTTTAAGTGTTTGGTGTGCAAGCATGATGCAAGGTGTGGGTTGAATGCTTCCTTTGTTCCATAGATGCTCAAGCTGGGGCCAGCAACAAAAGTTTCCTTTCTGCTCTGTTCAGGGCTGGAGAACATAGTTCTTGGAGAAAGTCACTGTTGAGAGAGAGTTTTCTGTTTATTCTTAGATAGTCCCTATGCCTGTGACTGTCAGAGAATTTCATTGGGTAACAAGCACAGGATTTGCAGATGTTTTTAATTTTATAATATTATCATCCCTTTCTTCTGAAACAGAGTACCAAAGTCTCCGAAAACACAAGGCCACAAAACTAGTCAATTTATTTTGGGGCTTATTATGGGCAAGGTTGCCAAATAAAATATAAACTACCCAGTTAAATCTGCATTGCTGATAAGCAGTGAATTAATTATTGTATTTTATTTTATTTTTTGGTGCTGGGGATTGAACCTGGGACCTCCCATATGCTAAGTATATATTTGCTGCCACCGATGTACATTCCCAGCCCAAATCAGTTTTCAGTGTAAGTATATCCTTAATATTGCTCAAGATTATCTTTATTACACTGAAAATTGAATTGTCATTTTTCTGAAATTCCAAGGTCACAGGGTATTCTGCATTTTATTCCCTAAATCTGGCAACTTTTATTACTGACAGGAGACAGTCACCCAACTTGGCCAACTTGTCCCCAAACTGGAGGAACCGTGAGCAGCTTCCCTCTTTCATTGCCCCTCCTTAGTGAAAGTTGGACTCTTAATTGTGACAGAGTTGCTCAGTGTGAAGGATGAAATCACAGTGGCAACCCAGGGTTGCATCCCTGGAGTTTCTTGCTTGTTATAGAAATGGAAGCTTTCAGATGTGTGAATATATCCAGTTTAATTCAGCCACATTTGTTGAGTTTTCCCTTTGTTAGTCAGGGTGAGGGAAACAGTGCCCACCTTCAAGACACCCCCAGTCTTTGGAATAAGAAGTCTTCCCAGTAGGACTCAAGCCTGAGGACCTTACAGTTAGCTGGAGAGTATCCTGAAGCAACACCCTGGGGACCTGCCTGAGATCCTGAGTCCCTTGGCCTGGGTGGGGTGGGGTTCACAGAAGAGGTCATTTTTTCAAAGTTTTCCCAGTGATTCTTTCTCCAGGGTGAAAACCCACCAATTTTCAGCACCGTTCATTGTCTCACCCTCTGAGTGCCGGTGTGGAATATGAATAGTAAATGGCTGGACTTTTTGCTCATAAGTTAAAACATGGACAGATTAAATCCCAGATTCCAGGCTCTTTCAGTAGTAACCCAAATGGTCAGAAACCCATGTGTGTGATGTCACATGTTGTCACATGTTGTGATGTCATCATTGTTGAGTATGGCCGGAGAGGGTCAGACGCAGCCTGCTAGAGCGCCTGAAATTCATGCTAAAATGGTGTGGAAACGACAGTCAGTCCTTTGTGCTGTGCAGTTTGCTGGTGTAATTTTAGCCATGTTAACCAAGGACAGTGAAAACGATGAATGTGAAACTGAATGTAATAAGTGTCCTCGGATGCACGCCTATTGCAGTGACACATTGCAGTGACACTGTTAACTAAACAAGTGCTAGCACCAGGCTGCTAATTAGACCTTCTTCTGTGGGGGGTGCCACTAATTAGGTTAACAAATCTATCCTGTTGCTAAAAGTCCTGAGGCAGCTGCCAGGAGGTGTGGCCTACAGATGGCAAAGGGTTTGTAACCCCCAACTTAATTGGTCTCCAGGTGTCCCTAAAGACTTCTTGCATCCCAGTCCTGGTTAAAGACACAGATTCCTAGATATTACCTCCTGGCTAGCAGATCAGGATATCTGGAATAAGTTATGACCCTGGGATTCCATGTGTGGGATCAAAAGCTGGGTCTAAGCAGCATTTTGGCACCAGCAGACTGCTGGTACTGTGTTTTCTCCCAGTGAGACAGGGATAGAGGCTGGCCCTAGCAAATGAGTATGCGGGCTTCCCTCTGTGTGGAGCAATGGGGATCCAGCCTCTTTAACTTTGTTCAGGGTTCCTTTCCTCTGAAATAGACCTGGGAAATATCATGGGCTTCCTCAGGTTCCTCTGCAGGGTTATCTCCAGCCCTGTGCACTAGCTGATGATAACTTTGCATATCTGGTCTGAGTGGGGTGTTGGAATGAATAGTTAGTGGAATGATCTCACTTTTCCCTCTTTGATGTATTCTTCCTGTTGTTTTGAAGGAAGATATTTTTTTTTCCTTGAGCAGTCTTCTATTTTAAACTGATAAGTACAGAGGGTCCCAACATCTAGTTGTTCAACTTATGATTTTCCAGCTTTTATGATGGTGCAGACGCTCTCTACCGTCAGTAGGAATTGTACTTCAAATTATGTAACTTGATCTCTCCCCAGACTAGAGATATGCAATAGGATACTCTTGCAGTACCTGACTGTAGACTGAACATGGTTAAGGTGGGCTTGGCTGAGGGATGATATTCTGTAAAATAGGTGGGTACTAAAAGCATTTTCCTTATGATGTTTTCCACTTATGGACTTATCAGGACATAATCCCAAGTTGAAGAGCATCTGTAATTCTGTATACCTTATCAAAACTCTTCATTGCATAATAGTTAAATCTACAACAGTGACTATTGCCAGCAATTGAAAAAAAAGTATAAGAAACTCTTACATAACACTTTGAAAATTTATATTATGGAGGCTCTTTATTTTATACTTTTCCTTATTTGGACTTTGTAGTGATATACACAGAATGGCCTCTATAGTGTATCCTGCGGTCAATTGAAAATAGGAGTTACTGTGCAAATTAGTATCAGACCAGCAGTTCAGTTTTGATATATGTAGGTATCAGTACACATTTTCTATCTCTTCCAGGTATTATGTCACCTGAAAAGTTAAAGATTACTGGCATAAAGAAAATTTCCAAATGTAAAAACATTATGCTTTATTTTTGAAGGATCTTAATGACACTGAAATGTTGATACAGTATGAATTAGAATTCATCCTTCCCTTCTGTATATCACACTCCCTTGTTATTATAGACTAGGTATCTCAGTTGTCATCAGAGTGACATTCTCTTAGCACTCAGTACAACCTCCCTATATCACCTGGTAGGTACCCTTGCTGTTCAGCTCTTAGTATCTCCAAATGTACCCACCAAGAATTGCAGTATTGTTTGCTCTAAACCCATTGTCCAAACTGAAAACCCATTTATCACATGCATTCAAGTGTACACAAGTTTGTAAGGGACAAGGTAGAGTATGTTCCAAGTCCTGGCCATTCTCCTGTTGGAGGTACACCCCAGAGTGCTTAAACATCTCATGCATATGGTTTGATGGTTGCTAGGACTTGAGGTCTGAAGGCAATGGTGAGGATGGGCTCTTAACATAGACAGTGGGGACTGTAGGGATTGTGGCATCGTGGGTTCAGCATTTATAGTTTGATTATTTAGACTGAACCCAAAGTTCTGTAACACATAGGACTTTAGCATTTTATTGAGGCAGACATTTCAGTTTGGTGGGACAGGAAATGGGAAAGAAGCGTCATCACTTTGAGAGTGGCTTGCCACTCTTGTGTCCACATCATGGGGCCTCCTTAGCCTTTGTATAGACAGTATGCCTGTGCACAAGCCACCGCAAGAATCCACTGGTCCTCCTTTCTAGAAATTAACTCTGAATACCTGTGAGTACATACTGATCCAAGTAAATGATTGAGTAAATGAACATGGAAGAAGAGACAAGCCTCCTATGAGGAAGAATTCCAAATAATTGATGTTTACAATCTGCTTTCAAGGAGGGGGTAGCAAAACTCCACCCCTAGGTATGGCTATGCATAGTGACTTTCTTCCAAAAAGGACATTATGGAAAACGAGTGAATTTTGCAGTTGAGAAACCTGACAAATATCGCCTCAGACAGGTGACCCAAGGCAACATCCTTGGTGGTAAGTCAAGTTGGTAGGATGTAACCTTGGTGCAATGAGCTGTGGATGGAGGTTAACTCTGTTGTCTATATCACAGATCCCATGACCCTAGTCAGATCACTAGAAAAAAAATGTAAGGAGAATCCAAATTGAGGGCATTCTGCAAAATACCTGACCCCTACTCCTCCAAACCAAGGTCATTAAAAACCAAGGAAAAAAATCACACACACAAAAAATCACAGCCAAGAGGAACTTAAGGAGTCTTGATGGCAAGATGTAGTTTGTACCAAGGTCATTAAAAATCAAGGAAAAAAACTACACCCAAGAGGTGCTTAAGGAGTCTTGATGGCAAGATGTAGTATGCTATCTCAGATGGAATGCTGGAACAGAAAAAGAATATTAGGGGAAAACTAAGGAAATCTGAGTAAAGCATAGCTCCAGTTAATCATAAGAAATCAATTTCCATACAACCAGGGGTTGGGATTGTGGTCCAATGGTAGAGCGCTTGCCTAGCATGTGTGAGGCCCTGGGTTCCATCCTCAGCACCACATTAAAAATAAATAAAATAAATATATTATATATATATATATATAATATAAAATATATATATATATATAAAATCAGCCAGGTGAAAAGTATATAGGAGCTCTTGGTTTTATGTCTGCAAATCAAAAACCATTCTAAAATTAAAAGGTCATTTAAAAAATAAAATAATCCTGAAAAGGAAGCTAACTATCAGTTCGGGAGGTGGAAATGAAGAGATTTTAGATGATGAAGTGCGTTAAGCTAAAAATAAAAGCTTTACAGGAGAAAATATATGCCACATTTGAATTTGGGGATTTTTTTTTTCTTTTTAGCACTTCCATTTCCTTAAACATTTTACAAAGTTTTTCTTCTTATTATTATTAATAATAACTCCTCATAACATTGGAATGTATTCCTCAAAAAAGTCATTGGTTTTCTTTATTTTGATTTCAGGTTAAAAATGTATATTTTATATATATGTACATGTATATATTATTCATACATACATATACATACATACTAGGTGTCTTGTGAAATTATTTATATACAGGTATCAACAAGTATATTAAAGACAGAAGGTGTCAAAACAGATCATTAGTCATGACAGCAGAAGCAAATGCAATAATAACGATTTTGCTGATTGCTGTTTCCTTTATTAATTGGCATAATTTTTTAGTTTGACATGCACCTAACATGTATTATTTATGTTAATACCTGTGGTAGTATGAGTTTTCCTCAACTACTCCAGGTCTGGATTAGAACAAGATGACATTCTGCTTATGTTTTCAAGAATTTTAAGCATATAAAACTATTAATGTTTCCCCTCTATTAAATTCGTTTTTCAAATATGTGAAATCCAGATGAGTACCTTCTTTCTGGATCTCTGGAACTTTGGTGCTGACTGAGATCATAACTCCTCTGAATCAGACCTCAGGATTAATTCCAAAGTGAATATTCCAATAAAGGCATTTAATTGGGATGTTTATGTGATACACTTGTGAAGAAGAGTGTTTCGTTTTGTTTTATACATAGAAGTTTATTTATTTTAAACTGTAATAGTTGAGCCATAACAATCCTGAAAGAGAGGTGGTTTTCCCCCCTACTGTTAATTTAAAGAGGTGGGGTCACTTATTTATTTTTATGTTTTCCAAAGACCTTTGATATATTTAAACTAAAGATGCTCTTTGCATTCTCTGTTGAGTTTAAGCCATCAAAAAGGGATCTGGGGACACAAACTATAGTTTAGGAATACCAGGACAATTTAAGGTTCTAGTATTAAGCTATGTGGCAAACATCATTCACTTATATCTTTTCCTTAGGAATCCATCCACCAATTATTCCTACCTCTGACTCTTGAAACATAACTCTGAATTATTTAATATAAAGACTACAGCTAATCTGATTGAAGGAAACATAGTATAACAGATAACTTTAGGTTCCAGTAAAAAAAAAAAAAAAAGTGAACAGTCAGTAAAAAGGTGTTGGGTGTGTAACATGCGGGTTTTTAATTTAAGTGCTAATAAAAAAATTATACCTTCCCTCATTCCTTGCCAACAGCACCCCAGTTGTACTCAGGTGTCTCCTGGGTGGGTGCAGCCTCAGGACTTGGGTCTCCCTGGTGAGGAGAGGTGTGTTCTGACTGCTGGGGCTTCTGGAAAGATTGGCTTCCTGAGAACGTGCAGGCATGGTGAGCAGAGGCAACTGAGTCTACCCCCTTCTTTCCCCTGGGACACTGCTGGTGATCCCCACACTCCAGTTGTTACTTTTGACTGAGGAGTAGCAAAAAGACAACATGCTGAGGATGAGTCAGTGAACCACCAGAAAGAACCTGAGTTGCAGATGGTGCCATTGAGTAGCTGAACCTGGCCAGCCACTGCTGCCCCCAGACTCCTACTTCTTTAAGAAAAAGAAACCCCTGTCCATTTAAATCTCTTGCTTAGCGGGTTTTCTACTCCTTAAAGTTCTAAGTGTGAGAGCAGGAAGACTTTCAGAGGTGGAGCCACATCCCAAGTGTCTCCTGACTCCCACCTGGAACTCTGGGCACTTGCCTGCTCATGAATGCCTATCCTCAAAGATGGGACTTTCAGCCTTTCTTTATGATGAGTATACTTGAGCAAACCTGATAATAAACGTAACTGTTTCCAGACTGGTCATGTCAGCCTCGGGGAATTTCTCTGGGAGCTTGAACTCTCATGTCCCAGGCTACAGCTTCAGTTTACACAAATAATTGATATTCTGATGACACACTAAGTTCAACTGCTGGAGCTGCTGTAACAAAAGACCCCATACTGGGTGGCTTAAACAGCAAAAGCTTATTTTTCACAGTTCTGGATTTTGGAAGTCTAAGATCAAGGTGCCAACCAATTGGATTCCTGGTGAGGACTCTCTTCCTGGCTTGTAGACAGCCATCTTCTCAATGTGTTGTCACACAGCGGGGAGGGGGATCTGCTTCTCTCTTCCTTTTTTAATAAGATCAACAAATCTATCAGATTAGTACCCTATCCTTATGACCTTAGTAAATGTGGATTTCTTCCTAAAAGCCCGTTCTCCATATACAGTCACACTGGTGGTTAGGACTTTGATATGTGTATTTTAGGGGACAGAATTTTTCCTGTAGTATATGGCCTAGGACAACTCAGGAGAAACAAAAGATGCAAGGAATTCCTATTAACCCCAGTGCTGGGAGGTTGTCCCTGTGTTTAATGTTTTGGAGCCCAGCTGTGGTCCTGGCACCCAGATTGGGACCTATTCAGAGCACCTCAGCTACCTTGTAGGGCATCTCCCCAAGCGTTGCTCAGAGCTCACTTGGAATCTTCAGGATTTTAACTCTCATGGGTAGCCAGCTCACAGCTGTTGCAGTTCCCTACATATATTGTAATTGGGGAAAATTGAAGGATTTAAAGAAGAATGCTTCCAGAAAAACCGGGGGAAGGTTTTATTTGCAGCATTAATTTCTCACGTTGGCCCATGGCTACTGATGTTGGGCTTTTGGAAGGCTTGTCCCGGCATGACCCTAAATAAGACGGCATGATTTGCTTAGAGAGAATCCCTACTAGAGCTCAAATGTATTATAAGAGTGGGAAAAGTAGGATATAGTTCTGTCCATTTCTGTCCATTTCAGAAAAATCAGCCCTAGACCAATGATCCCCAAATCCTTGAGCTCAAGAAACTATGTCTTATCAACATGGCCTTTGTACACACAGTATCATTGGAAAGTATGTAAGAAAGTATATCAATCCTGTGAGTGCATTCACACTTTTTAAGAATTTTTTTTTTTTTTAGTTGTAGGTGGACACAATACCTTTATATTTTATTTATGTGGTGCTGAGGATCGAACCCAGGGCCTCACACGTGCGAGACCAGTGTTCTATTGCTGAGCTCCAGCCCCAGCCCCTGCTTCCGCATTTTTAATGGCATTTTAACTAAAACCTTATTTGTGTAGACCTGAAAATAATAGGAGGTCATGGACAATATCTCCTTGATTCTAAGGGAGCATTTTTAGTCCAAACTACCACCTCCTATGTCTGCATGGAATATAAAACATATTCCCATTTCACAAACTGAAGTAGAAAAGTTACATCTTAAATTCTAAGAAATGCATGTGACACATATTTTTGCAGTCCACAGAAAGTGTTTCTGCATGTTATTTTGTGCTGTTGCAAACCCCCCAAACCAGTCAAGTCCTGGCAGCTACTGATGTTAGAGTATCAGTTGGTCTTCATTGTTTTGCATATAGGGGACAAACAACATTTTGCTGATAAAACTGCCCTTTTTAAAAAAATAAATAAATAAACCTGGGTTTTTTTCATCCCACCTTGCCTCAGGAGAGACATACACAAACACCATAACCTCAGCCACACTAACGGGGGCCAGTGTCACCAGATGGTGGCCTCACATCTTTACTTCATTTTCAAGGAGACCAAGCTCTGAGGAACAACATCCTTCTCATTGTTACTCCTTTTTTTTTCTCTCAGAATACAGCATTGTTGACTTGCATGTAAATCAAAGATTTCACAGTTGTCACTCATAAGGACTTCTGATACCACATGCCATATTAAGTTCCTGATTGCTGGGTAAAAATCTGGGGGTGGTTCCAGATATTAAAAGCATTCCTCTCCATCACCTGTCAAGGTAAATAATAAAAGCTTCAGCAAGTCAGAAACATGATTCTAGGTGAAAGATAAAAATGAACCTCATTTTTATTATCTAAAGAATATATTTCTACTTCCTTCTTTTCCTGTTGGTTTGTTTCTGTGGTGCTGGGGTTGGAACCCAGGGCCCAGGGCCTCACATGCACATGCTAGGTAAGTAAGTAGTCTGCAACTGAGCCATACCCCAGCCCTCTCCTCTTTTTTTTTTTTTTTTTTTTTTTTTTTGTACCAGAGATTGAACCCAGGGATGTTTAATCACTAAACCACATCTCCAACCCTTTTTGTGTTTTATTTTGAGACAGGGTCTTACTAAGTTGCTTAGGACCTCACTAAGTTGCTGAGGCTGGCTTTGAAATTGTGATCCTCCTGCCTCAGCCTACCAAGTCACTGAGATTACAGGTGTGTGCCACCATGCCCGAGTCTCCTTCATTTTTAACCTGTGTTAGAGAAGAAAGCAGTATATCTAAACATACATACTTCCTCAATTTTTTTAAATCTTTATTTTGTTTACTTATTTATTTTTTTATGTGGTGCTGAGGGTTGAACCCAGTGCCTCATATATGCGAGGCAAGTGCTCTGTCACTGAGCTACAACCCCAGCCCCTCAATTTTAATGGAATCAAAGATAAAGTACATTTGTAAACAAAGATAAAACACAGTTGTACACAGCTTGCTTTTGTTGAAAAGTTAATCTAATGCACAAAGAATGTGTTCTGGAGTCTAGCACAAATTTTAAAAGGCTGAAATCTCTTGTCAATTTCAGGTTACAAATCAAACAAGTTTAGTATTGCATTTTTCAGCTCTCAAAACTGTTGCACAATAGAAACACATCTCTTGTGAAATGTTTAATTGCTGCTTAAAAGTTGATAATCTCCCTTGGCCCATGCTTTTGTTTTCTTTTATTTGGAAATTATGGTGAACAACCCTAGGACTGTGGAGTTTTTATTCATTTTCTTAGCAGAAAACCTTTCTTTTGGGGTTAAAGCTAAAGGAGAAGATTTAGAAATCAGCATTTTTTATTGTAAATTTGTACTTTTTTTCTTTGTAAAAGATCAACAGAACATTTTAAATGAGGTAATGTGTTTGAGCCTGAATACTTGTTTCTTATCACAATGTAAGAGGTTAAATATATTTTTATACATACCTTGAAACAGTGTTTTGCAGAACCCTTGATGTAAGTTGGAAGGCATTTGGGAAGCTGTGTTGCTGAGTGGGGAATTCTGAATGGCACCATCTTCTAGGAACAGTCCTGTGGCATAAAATGTATTCAACCATTTTCCTGTAGGCAGGTGGCACATTTGGACCTGTTTTAGTGGCTGGGGGTGTAGCTTAGTGGTACAGTACCTGCTTAGCATGTGTGAGGTCCTGGGTTCACCTATCAGCACCAAAAACAAAAAGCTACCTTCTTCTACTCAGGAGGCTGAGGCAAGAGGATTCCTTGAAGCCAGGAATTCAGGGCCAACCTAGGCAACACAGTGAGACCCCCAACTCTTAAAATAAAAAGAACTGTTTTGGAGACTCTAGATGATATGACAGAAACAGTTTTGAAACTGTAGTAGGAGACCTGAGATTTTATAGTTCATTTTAGCCTAGTGTTGGCTCTTAGGAGCGCAACCTTCAAGAAAATGACTTTAGCTCAGCGTTCCCCAGATGTATTTGTGAACCGCCCCAAACTTTTGGCATCCTATGAATACAGTTTGGGAAACATCATGTTGAAGATTTACATTTGCTTGGCTTCTTTAAGTTTCTTGAACGTTCTATAAATGCACGATTGCATGTACCTACTTCTGAAGATCATAAACCAAAGTCAGGTTAATAATGTTAAGGGTTAACCACAATTGCTCAGAAACATCATTCTAGGTGGAAATTTTGTAAATCAGTTACCCTCAGATCTCCTGATTCCTGGAGTATCAATACTGCAGTGTTCACCAGACCTCAAATGACAAGCAAGGAGACAATGGTGTCTTGTCTTTCATCACAGAACCATATTTGAGAATCCAAACTTTGAGGATGTGTTTCACTTTTCTATTTTTCATTAAAAGATTGGGGGAGGGGGACGCTATAGGAACTCCTTATTGTAGTCAAACCACTCCCAAAGGAGTATGTAAAGGGAAATCCTAGGCTTGCTGAGGACAGAATAAGGGAGCTGTGATATCCGGGTGAGTTCATTGACATGCTCATGTTTAGGGTTGTGGACCTGCTGAAGAGTGAGGAGCTGTAGGTCTTGGAAGAGGCACTTCCTAGGGGGAAAGGCTTTGGATACTCAGGAGGCAGAATTGAAAGCCTGGGCCTGTGGTTCTGGTAGGAAGGCTGTGCTGAAAACTTGAGCTCTGAGTTGGGTACTCCAGAGAGCAGGGAACAGAGACCAGGATGGACAGAGAAGCTGTATGAGGTGCCAACCACAGTTTTTGGTATTTTTTTTAAAGGGTACATAATAATTATACAGAATAGTGGGTTTCAGTGAGGCATCTTCATACATGCATATAACATACTTTGCTCAATTTCATTCCCCAGTACCTGCCTTTGCCCTCTTCTCCTTCTGCTCCCAATCTTCTTCCCTCTGCCCTGTGGATCTCCCTTCTATTTTCATGAGATCTTTTTGTTCCTTTTTTTTTTTTTCACTCTCTAGCTTCCACATATGAGAAAAAGCATATGACCGTTGAGTTTCTGATTCTGGCTTATTTCATTCAGCATGATGTTCTCCAATTCCATCCATTTTCCTATAGATGACATTATTTCATTCTTTTTTTATGGCTGAATAAAACTCCATTGTGTATATATATCACATTTTCTTTATCCATTCATCTATTAACAGGCACCCAGCCTGGTTCCTTAACTTGCCTATCATGAATTGTATGGCTGTGAACATTGGTATGCATGTATTGCTCTAGAATGCTGACTTTAGTTCATTTAAGTAAATTCTAAGGAGTGGTATAGCAGAGTCATATGGTGGATACATTCCTAGTCTTTTGAGGAGCCTCCATACTGCTTTCCATAGTGGCTATAGTAAATTACGTTCACACCAACAGCATATGAGATTCTCTCCCTCCCTACCATCCTTGCCAACATTTATTACTATTTATATTCTTGATGGCTGCCATTGTACCTGGAGTGAGAAGAAATCTCAGTGTGGTTTTGACTTGCATTTCCCTGATGGCTAGAGATGTCATTTTCTTCATATAATTGTTGGCCATTTGTACTTCTTTTGAAAGGTCTCTGTTTGGTTCACTTGACCATTTATTGAATGAATTATTTACCTAACAGTCCCAGGCCCAGAGCCCAGGAGCTGGGGATGGAAAATGGTGTTGAGTTTTTACTGAGCAGGCAGATTTCTCACAAGGGTTAGGAACTATAAGAAGATCAAGAGCAGCCGTGGACTGCCAAAAGGACATTGAGAGGGTGAGCTGTACTATTTGTCTTGCGGGGTGACTGTGATGGTGATACGAAAAGGGCTGCAGGCTCTGTATTGCAATGTCACTAGGGTGACATCAGTCTGCTTGGGAATATACCTTAGTAGATTCTGTTCTTTTTTATTGTCATAAATGCTATAGATTGCGATATGATCCCAGACCCCACCTTCTTCCCCCATGTGTCCTTGTTTTCCCAGCCTACCCATTCTTTAGGTCAATTGGGGAAGAGGATTCAGGAGGAGAGATAAAGTATCAGATCACTAAGGATAAGTACAGAGCAGTCCTTATCACTTGATTTGTATTAGGAATGCTGCATATGAATTAGGCGATGGCATTAGTTATTTCAACCTGGTGAGTTCTGTCTGTCCTATAAAGACTTTATGTTTCTGTCACCTCTTTCATGAGATTGAAAACTCAAATATCCATTTTACAAAAGAAAGCATTGCTCAAGCAGCCCCACATCAGGATCTGTTCTGTGAAAAAGAGTGTGGCCCCATCTAACACTGACCCAATCCCTATCTAGCCCCTGGGATTTGGCAACCTTGTTTTCAAATGACTGGTCTTGGCAAGCATCTCCACTCCAAGTTTTAGTATTCAGCAAATATAGGCATCCCCAGGACACCAAGAGACTTGGCCACCCTTTTGGGTTTGGAGGCTACTCTTGGAATTTAAATACCTGTCACATTTCTTCCTTTGACTATTATGTAGAAGATTTTCTGCTTTTTCTCTTTTACTTCAATTTTCCTATTGAAGACTCCCAAAGAAAGCCATGGAAGTAAAGGAGGAAAAAAAATTTTTTTTGAGAAGATCATGATTTGACAATATAGTAAAGTAATTCAATCTGGAATGGACTGAAGTTTATTATTTATATTAACCATGATGAGAGGGGAAATGTTGACTGAGCAAATTCAGCTTATAGGAAATGATTTTTCAACCCATCGCAGGGCCATCCAATGCAATAAAGAAAGTGCTTATCTTAAATGCATCATATGACAGATCGTTTTGGAATTAATAAGAAAGATCACTCAAAGCTAGCTTAAACAATAAAGGTAGTATCCATTTATGAGACTAAAAAAGTGTAGTGGTGGCCTCAGATGAAGTGTGATGGAGCTAGGCATTGCTACTGAGAATCCTGGTTTCTTTCTGTCTGTTTGCTTTGCTCTCAAATGGTGTGAACTTTATTCTAAGGTTGTCTCCCCTTGTACCCTTAATATGGCTTTCAAT
Organism: Spermophilus citellus; assembly: GCF_964194105.1. Taxonomy (NCBI): domain Eukaryota; kingdom Metazoa; phylum Chordata; class Mammalia; order Rodentia; family Sciuridae; genus Spermophilus; species Spermophilus citellus. The sequence continues at coordinate 72,724,839 of NC_138187.1, read as the reverse complement.
AAGTCACAAGGCCATATGCATCCTTGTTCCTGGCTCTCCTTCAAAGAGTCTGCCATTGTGCTTACTGCATCAGCTCAGCATTCTTATCAGATGTCACCTCTGGAGTCAAATAGAATCCTAAATGAAATTGAGGGCTCACTAAAAGGTCTCCCTGCAGTCAATCAGCATACCTGGTTTGTTAGGACTCCAGTTTGTAAACTATTAGTTTTTTATTTCAAGTTAGTATGCCTATTTTAAACTTACAAATGAGTATCTATAAAAAAAATGCAATGCTTGTTTTTCTTTTGTTTAAGCTGTGCTAGGTTGTTTTTCTTTCCACATCACTATACCTGAGGGCTTCCTTCCACCTGTGGCCATCTGTGAATCTTAGACTCTCAGTTGTAGTGGTTTTGCCAGTCAGTGCTGCTTGTTCATTGATGACTGAGGGTGAATTGCTGAACCAATGTGCTGCAGGTTTCTTAATGGAACTTCCCCTCTTTATAGGGTGGTTTTGAATGTTTCCTGAGATGATGTATCTGTCAGAAGAAGCCCATTGATGGATATGTGGTTTCTGATCTCTACTCTGATAGTCAGAGGCAGTAATAAAGGGTGGCCAAGTTTCTTGGTGCCCTGGGGATGTCTATATTTGCTGTATACTAAGACTTGGAATGGTGATGTTTGCCAAGACCTGAGTCATTTGAAAACATGGTTGCCAAATCCCAGGGGCTAGATAGGGATTGGAGATGAAATAGTGGGGAAATCAAGAAAGCCAGTAAAGGAAGAGTAATAACATCAATCAAGTGGAAGCAGCCAGACTCCTGTGCTGCTGCAGCTCCAGAGCACCTGAGATTAGGCTGATTCAGCTTCAGGAGACGAGCAAGTGACCTCAAACACACAGCTCCAGCAATTCTTATGGCATCATCATTGCTGCACTTCGGGGATTAACCTCCAAGGCCCTGCCTACTCTAGTTCTGAATCACTTAGTTGCTGATAAAAATCAAGTGTAATATTTATTTCTAGAAAGATTTGTTTTCTTTGAGGCTGCAAAGGTACCTGGTGGATTCAAGCAACACGTATACAGTTGTCTCTGTCTAGGTTGTTCCGAACAAATTTCCTTACCTAGATAAGTTATCTTCGATAGTCTCATTGAAATAGTAGTCATCTCTAGCACCTGATGTGCACTTGGTGCATGCCCAACTCTGGCTCCTATAAACACCGACCTTATTCTCCTAACAGCCTGGGTGGTGAGGTGACCTACAGAGAATTAGGCACTTGTCCAAGGTTGCACAGCTTAGAAGAGACCAAGCTGGGATTTGAACCCAGCTTGTCTGGCTCCAGACCTGTTGACTACCATACCACACTACCTCCTAGTGTTTGATGTTGGTTAACTTAAAAAAGAAAAAAAAAAAGGAATACTTGATCTAAAATGTAAAGCTTATCTTATAATTTTTTATCAGCACATTTTAGTGGTGAAAAACCACCATGTGTGGCTGGGTTCTCCTGACCAGAAAAAGAAAAGTATAGTAGGAAGCCCTCATTCTTGCAAGAGGCAGTCATTTGAGACTTATTTTTAATTATACTTACTGAGCCTGTTTCAGCAGATGAACTCTGAGTGAAATGGTGGGGAACCCAGAAGGCAGGGAGAACATAAGCCCATCCTCATATGACTCTTCTGGGTTATTAATAGAACATAAAACAGAAGAGTCTAAACTTTCCCAGCAGATACATTAGAGGGTAATTAGCTGCAGTGGAAAATGATTCTTTTTGTCGAACAGCTCATCCTTGATTTCTTGATCCTGAGCATCTGTAGGGTATTTACGATGTGATTTGATATAGACGTGTTTAAGCTGTACTAGGTCGAAGTCAGAAATGTGGCTCAAGAGTAGGAGTCTGCATCGATCTTGGTTTACAGTGCATGTGGAGGATGGAGTGATGATGTGGCAGATCTGTCTCTTCCCTTTTGATGACCCGTCTTCACCCAGGTCACAGTAAAGCAACTCTCTGGCTTTCACATTGAGCATCACTCCACCGCCTGATTGGATACGAAAGCCAAGCACTGTCATGGGTGAATATGAGCATGTAGTATAGAGATTTAAAAAAAAAAAATGGAAACTCATTCCAGGATTTATCCAACATCAAAGCTGAATTTGACTTAATGGCTCCCACGGAGCAAGTAGGCTTTTAAGAAGTCCTAACCTTCCACAAAACATGAAGCACTCTGACGTAAGTTGGAAGTCTTTGTATGCACAGTTTGGGGGTGAACAAAATGGCCTGGGAAGGAAGCAAACCTTGAAGAGCAATAAGGTTTGGACTGACAGAGCAAGAAGGAAAGATTGTGAGACCTGGGTCCAAAGCACAGCCATGGGGGTCAGTGGGAAGCTGTGGGGATAGCTAGCAAGGGCGGGCATTCTTCCAGAAGCAGCCAAAGGACAGTGTCTAGCCAGAGGCAGCAGTTGTCTGGGTGCAGCAGACCAGTTGACTGTGCCCTTCTAGAGCAGAGAGGTGTTCTGGAAAACTCTCTCAATAGATATGAAGCAGTTTACATTACGAAGCAGACAATCATCTGTAGTTTACCCTGTGGCAATTTCAGGTGTGGTAACCAGGTCACACTTGCCAAATCCACCAGTGACTTCTTGGAGTTGGAATTGGTGCCTGTAGGGGACTGTACAGCCAGGAGCTCCTGGAGGATGTGGCCAGTACTGCCCTGGGAGCTGACAGCCTCATTCAGAGAATCAGGTTTGTTCTTCAGTTGTTATACCAGTTGAACTGTTGGCACTTACTTAGCTGCTTTAATTAAGTGTTGTGTAAACCATATAAATGCAAAAGGCAGATTATCTTTTTGTGAAGTGTTGGTTTAAGTTTTGGGAAGATTCAATAAAGGTCAGCTACTGAAAAGGGTTGGGGTATCCCACAATTAAAAAAAAAAAATGGGAAGGAGAGCAGTCATGAAAAGCTCCAAGGATCCACATCAGACTGTTTTGCAAGAGTCAAACTTCTCTGTCAGCTTGGAAAAAAGCAACAGTAAACTGTAGCCAGGGCTTTCTGTGCTCAGTGTAGATTTTGCAAGAAAGAAAACACAGAACTGCATTGGCTGTCAGGGAAGGAGAGAATGAGGGGAGACATCAGACCACACAGTCTTAACCAGTTTGTTGCTGTTAGTTATTTATCGTTCGACAGATGTGTCTGTGATGTGCCTCCAGCTTTTCTCAACTCTTGTCACTGTCATTGCTTTTTTTTTTCCCATTTTGTTCTGATATCCTCAGATCCAGAATACAAGTGTGAGATGTAGGAGTCAGTACAGATGTTTCTACTCAGAAAGTGATTAGAAGTGTAAAGACCTTCATTTAGGATGGGTCCCCTGGCCTGTGATTTGTTATTAAATCCATGACTTAAGTTGTGGTTCCTATCATGACAACAAGGATATTGATGGGCTGATTTGGGTTTTTTGTTCTTATTTTGTGGGCTGTCCCCCCCCCACCCCACCCACACATACCATCGCATCTAATCCTTTTTAATAATCACTGGTGGTTAAGTAGATTTTAAGATTGGCAATAGGAAATCTCTTGAACATTCCTTGGGTGGATGTGTGTAACGTGAGTAAAGCCATCACTGAAAACAAACAATAAATCTTAGCTGGGTGTGCGTGACAGGCAAATAGTGCACGGGATAGAGTTAATGCCAACAGAATACTGCTGACCAGAGATTGCTGACTGCCGGGAGAATATGGCATATTGGAATAGTCACATTATTTTGTGATAGGATAAAAAATATATTTGGTTATAAAACAGAAAGAATGATGTTCCCTCCAAAGAAGAAAGAGGATGGGTCACTCACGAGTGTCATTTGAGGATGGGAGAATTATCATTTGAGGATGCAGACTGCCCTGTCACTCACACCCTGCTTGAAGTGGACTTCTCAGTTTAAATGATCCCACCTTCCTGAGAAAAAGCTGGAGAAGAGAAGGAAGCCGAGTTTCAGTTGAATGAGTCAAACAGCTGCCTTGGTATTCACTTCCCACTTTCTTTGTGTTCAGAATCAGCGCATTTGACACTGTTCAGATTCATCTCAGTTCTTCCATATTTTCGGGTGGAGTTTAAGACTCGGCTCCATCTTGCAATCATCCCCTCAGTTGGCCATCGATTTATGGATTTCAGGAATTACAAAAGTTACGTGATTACTGTCTTACAAAATTGGCTAACCACTCTTTCCATTTCTGACGCTCCATTTTGAAATGGTTTATGTTCTGGACTTTTTCACTGTTATATTCTTAGTAGCACTAAAAGTGGAAGCTTTTCCTGGCAAGTAGATCAATCTTTTAAACTGCACTATGTTTGAAGATTTTTTTTTTAATTGTTGAAAGTAGACTATGCACTGCATAGTACTGAGATCTTAAAACCTTGTTCTTTTCTTCAGCCATGTTACTTCCCACTTAATTTAAGTAAAATCACAACACAGAGGTTAAAAGATACTATGCTCCCTCTTACAACACAGTTCCGATTGTGGAAGTATATGCATTTGACTTTTTAGATTGCAATATTAAATACTTTGGAATCCTGTCATTAGGCTCATAAGATTTCATTTTGTTTTGTTGTAAGTTGGCTTCCTAGATAGGTCTTCTCCCAAGGAAGAGAACATGCTAGTCATCTGAGAGGAATAAAATATATATTTTACTACACATGGAAACTTGGTTGTTTGGGTTTTCTCCATCAGTCTCTGACAACTTGATAAAGGTTAAGTCCATCCTGAGGCAACATCTCCATCAGTGAAGACCAGACCCAAACACTGAAGTGAATTCACCCAAATGGTCCCACTCTTGGGGGCCACTTGGAGGCCACCTTCCTTGATATACCTGGAAGAGTCCTGCCATTTTTCATGCTGTTTGAAACATTGTTACTATTAAATGGTTTGGGTGATCATGACTGATGCTGCCACATAAGGGTAAATAACATTTGAGAGAGTGCAATATCCTGTTCAGATAACTTAGAGACACTGAGCCACATCTCCACTGTATCTAGCAGATGGGTGGAATAGAAAAGCTTGAGGCTCTCTCTTTCAAATCCACAGCCTATTTTATCTAACGTGGCTGGAGTATGATAGAAAAAGAATTACAATAAAACCATCTTTTAAAATACTATTAAAATAAATATGACTGGTTTGAGTGTTGGAAAGCACTCTGGAAAAGAAAACCTGGTGGTGAACCAAAAAGAAGTCCCTTGGCAGCTGACTCTCCCTCCAGCTGTATTCAGTTATTGAACAGCTGTCAAAGAAAGCAAAGCATTATTTGTCCATTTAGAACAATTTCAGAAAGCTGTTTTTAACCCCCAGTGGTGTCTTTCTGCAGCCTTCTAATCTCTGCAAAGGTTTTAAAAGATATAATAACCCATGCTTGTGTCAGGCCTGAGGTTACCACCAGAGCATAATGAGACTCACTGCTCACGTGAAAGGAATTATAACCCTGAAAATTTAGTTCCTGCAGAATTTTGCACTGTGACACATAATCCTATGTAGAGATCTTGGCTCAGAGTCAGCAATAGTAGATACTTCTGCGATTTGTTTCTCAACTACATGATAAATAATGCAAGATAAAAATATAATGCTGTTTGTACTCCTTGCCTAACTAAAGAATTGGAAACAAGTATCAGGTGAAGATCTGTTCTAAACATTCCATCTTATAGAGAGGCCCAGTCTGTGTAGTTTTATGAACTTATAATGATATGAAATGCAGTTGGCGTCATGTTTCTTTTCTGACCTGACGCACAAACCATTTTGATTTTGAAATCTGCTTTTTTTTTTTTTTTTCCATTTTCATTAAAGGGTTTTGGTTTCTGACTGGGCATGCTAATATCTGCATATATGCAAATTTTAGTCTTAGAAAAATTCAGTATGTTTGTGTTTTGGCTTTTCTCTTTGGCTAGTTTGCCAAGAAAGATTTTATTTTTGTAGTAGTATAAAAAATTATAAATCTACTATTTGTGAAATCAGGTCATAGTTGTAAAAGTTTTTTTTTAGTGTGTTTTAGTTGTCTTTTATTTTATCTATTCATTTATATGTGGTGCTGATGATCAAATCCAGGGCCTCACAAATGCCAGGCAAGTGCTCTACCACTGAGCCATACTCAGCCCCATAGTTGTAAAGTTTTTTAAAAATCTCTTTGGTGGCTTCTGAGGCCTAAAGGTAAACTGTGGATTTCTCCTTGTTATATATTTATGAGAAGCAGTTTTGAGAGATGTCCTCTTAGGGGTAAGAGAACAGATAGCCCATTTGAGGATAAAATGTGTTTCTTAAGACCCGGTGGACATAGATGTGAGTTTACTTCAGTAAATCACTGCCTGTCTTCTGCTGGAGTTTCAAGTCCAATTGCTCTCAGTTTCCTAACCAGAAATTCTCATTCAAGGAAATCATATGAGTTACTTTAACACTTACCTAAAACATTTAATATGTGTATTTTCAATATTCCAAAGATTGTATATTAGCATCATTACTTTTCCCAAGTAGCAAATGTGAACATATAAGGAAATTCTTTTACATGGGAAACTTCTTGAGTCAGACAACAAAATAATCAAATGTAAAATAAATCATGAGAATTTGACAGTAAATTCCAGGGTCAAGACAAAATCAGCCCATCTTACATCCCCATTAAACTCTCTTCAAATGCAGTATTTAGGCACCATTTGATCCAGACAAAATAAAAGTTACCTGAGTTATCTAAAATCTTTCATACTTTTCATAATTAAGTTGGTTTTTTAAATTATTTTTTCTTAGTTGTAATTGGACACAATACCTTTATTTTATTTGTTTATTTTTATGTTGTGATGAGGATCAAACCCAGTGCCTTCCACGTGCTAGGTGAGTGATCTGTCACTGAGCCATAACCCCGGCCCGGTTGGTCTAAGTTTTTATATTTTATATTACAGATGAGTATTTTTACCTGCTGTTCTCATTTCTTTAATTAAAAGGGCTACAGATGGAGACTTTTACAAAATATACCTCTTCTGTCTCTTGCATTAAAGGATTGCTTCTGTTTTTGTGGGTTCCCCACGCCCCACTTGGAGAACATCTTCCCATGTGTCAGAATCCCTGTCCATGAGTCATGGTGTGATGGAGGTGGGAAGGGAGGTAGTCTTGTTCTTTTGTGTGGAACAGATGCTTTCTGCTGAAGTGAACAAAGGGTGGGGGCTGTGGCATCACGCACATAGGCTTATGGTGGAAACAGATATATGCGTTGTGATTATGCAGGTCTCTTCCATCCTTTGCAGAGATGCTTCCTGCTTATTAGCATTCTTGGTTGTTTTTTGGTCTTCTCCATGTCCTCTTTCAGACTGAAGTGAAGTGGGACACATGTCACACCAGTTATTTTCTCATTCTTCTTGATGTTCTCCTTCCCCTTTGGTCCCATCTGAAGTCTTTAAAGGCCTCTTAGAACTTCAGGTAGGCCTCTGAGTCTTCCTCTTGGGAATGTGTTCAGGGACTAGTGAACATGTGGGCATGGTCAGTATAGATGCGGTTTTTTTAAAAAATATTTTTGATCTGCACTGGGTGAATCTGCAGGTACAGGACCCATGAATAAGGGGAGTTGACTTTATTTATTTATAAATTATATCAGGTGTGCCTGTATGAACTTTAGTACAACCAAACTTCTTTTTTTTTTTTTTTTTTTTTAGCTATCAAGGTATATAAGTGGTTTTATGCTTCACTTTAGTGACAGCTGGCTCTTTTCTGTGGTATTCAGGTCCCCCGAACTGAGGCAACCCCCACCTCTCTCTGAACAATCTGAACAAGACTACCTAGCCCCACCTCTCCTTGGCCTCCAATCTCCCATACACCTTTCTACACTCTCTACCCTTTGCTTGGTTTCACCCTGGGCCTCCTGTTTCCTTGAGTGGGAAAGGCCTGTGCTTCTGTCCTATTCAACTGTCACCATCTTGTAATTGTTCTTTGATTTCCCTCAGGAAAAATCCGTGTAGACAACTCTCCTACTAGACACAGTATCTAGTAGGCAGGAGCAGTGAGGAGCTTAAGTGCTGGTGGGATATTTAGATCCTTTGTTCCCTGGTTGGCTTTAGGACCCAGGGTGGGCAGAGCATCTTTTCTCTTACATTGTACCAAAGAATGTCTAGTTCAGCTGTGGAATAAATATCTAAAAGTAAAATTGCCTATCAAAGCATATATGCATTCGTGAGTTTGATGGTAGATTTTGCCAAATTTCCCTCCAGGGGGTTTATTCTCATTTATATTCCAACCAGGAGCGAATGTTGAATACCCATTGTCCCACTTAGGCCAACAGTGTATCATCCAATATTTAGATTTTTGCCAGTCAGGTAAGAAACTGGCATAATCAGCTTATACAGATAAACTTTAAAATCTGAAACAAGGGTGCTGTGATCCTTCCTAGACCTTCCCTCTTACTGAAAGTTGGAAAGAAAGTAATTGTGTGGAGGTGGCCACAGTCACTGAAGGCCAATCCTGAAAGAAGCCAGATGCCCTGGCTCACCCAGAGGGCTGCTCTCCTTATAAAAACAGGGCCACACAAAGCCTTTTGTTTAGTAGATACTGACTTTGCTCCGTGGAAGGACATCTGAGCACAGATCGTGTGAGAAGGAGTGGCCTGGTGAGGGACAAACCATGTGCTGCCTTCCTGGGTTGACACCTAGGCAGCCTGATGGGCTAAACGGAGAATGCCAAGAAATGGCTGTCAGCCAAATCAGGCAAATCTTTATGCACAGAGTGTTCACTCTTAACATATCTATAGTAATTAAAAAGCTGAAAACAATCTAGGGAATTATTCCTTGATGTTTCTATAAGGTGGGTATTAGGTTACCTTTAACATGAGACTTATTGTCAAGGGACTTTGTTTTTTTTTTTTTTTTTTTTTTTTTTTTTTTTTTTTTAGAGGAGGGTGGTACTGGTACTAGGGATTTGACCTCAGGGTGCTCTGCCACTGAACTATATCCCTAGCTATTTTATTTTTAATTAAGTTACACTTATTTATTTATTCATTCATTCATTCATTCTTTTGGTACTAGGGATTGAACCTAGGGGGCTGTTTACAACTAAGCTATATCCCTAGTACATTTTTATTTATTTATTTTTTAGATAAGATCTAAGTTACTGAGGGTAAGTTGCTGAGGCTGGCTAGCTGGAACTTGGGATCCTCCTGCCTCAGCCTCCTGAGTAGCTGGGAATACAGGCATGCACCATCACACCTGGCACAAGGGAAAATATTTGTATGATAAACTTATGGTTAAAAAACACACCTTTAATATAACATTCCTCCTATGTAAAGAAAAATCACAAATAAAACCAAAGAGAAACCAAAAAACCCAGAAGAAGTAAACTATGCTGTTAGATTTACTTGTCCCTGGGGAGTAGGTTTATATTTGTGGGATTTTTTTTTTCTTTCTACTACTTTATGTTTTTCTGTGTTAATGTACTGCCTTACATTGATGACCAGGGGAGAAAAAGGAAAAAGTCTTACCTTCCTCCAGCCCCTCCTTGTTTCGAGGTAAAGGACATTGCTGTTTGCTAAGGCCTGAGCTTGGGATGGAAGTACACCCAGTGAGTCTCAGAGAGGGAAGGAAATAGCTGGCATGTGATTAAGATCTGAGCAATCTTGATTAATTAGAACACAGAAAGCATGTGGGGTCAAAGGTTTGAAAAGTCTATACTTGTATATGTATTACGTTGTGTTGGACTACTTTCCATTACTATAACAAGTGTCTGAGATAATCAACTTGTAAAGAGAAAAGGTTTATTTTGGCTTATAGCTTTAGAGATTTCAGTCTGTGGTCAGTTGGCCCCATATGGTCACCTCATGTCTGGGAAGTAAAAAAGAGGAAAAAAGAGAGACAATGCTCCTAGAATCCCCATCAATGGCATATAACCAGAGACCTAAAATCCTCCAAATAGGTCCAAGCTCCTAAAGTTTCTACCAACTCCCAGTAGTGCCAAGCTAGGAACCAGCTTTTAACTCATGAGCCTTTGGGAGATGTTTAAGATTCAAACTGTAACATAGGTCCTCTAGAATAAGGGGATAACTTGGCATTAAAAGATAATTTCTCTAGGATGCTGTCCTAGGCATCCTCCACTACAGAGAAAAATCAGTCACTAGAGAAGGAAGCACAGTCATTTCTTAAAATGATAATGATGTTCGTAACATAGCAGCTGACACAGAAGACTAGCTATGTACTCAGCACAAATCTCAATGTTCTGTACACACTAAACCATATAATTGATGTGCAAAGTACAATGCTTTAAATTCTAATACTGGACCCACTCTGCACATGGAGAAACTAAGGCAAAGAGATTACATGACTGGCCCCAGGCATATACCAGAAGACCTGGGGAGTGTAGGCGGTAATGGGAATGTTCTAAATCTGTGTTTGTTGTGGTAGTTACAGGGGTGCATACGTTTGTCCAAATTCATTGACCTGTATACTTAAGGTGGGTGGACTTTCTCTAAATTATAACTCCATAAAATTGGTTAAGAAATGATTAAAAGGCCTGATGATGACCTGTTCCCTAATTCCACACTGGAATTGAGAACCGACCCTTTTGATAAGACGAAAGGCAAGGCCAGTCAAAGCTCACCCACCAGTCCCAGAAGAAGCGGAAGGAAATGGAGCTACACAGTGCAGGAGAGCCCTCTCCCTGCAGTTGCAGGCCAGGCCAGGGAGGCAAGGGTTACTGGCTTGGGTGCTGCTCCTGGCCTGTATTCTTGGGTTCCTTAGACAAGAGAGAGGAACATTGTGTACTGGATGCTCCCTGACATGTCATCCCCCCCAAACACCCCCTGCCCCAGGAATATGGACCACTTTTGGGCATGTTCCCTGTGTTTGGAGTTGGGATGAAATGCCTTGATCCCTCCCAGGGATGAGGAGGGGTGCCAGGGCCCTTGAACTATTTACTCAGAAATAACTTGATATTCATAGGCAGCTTGCCTCCAAGTTAAGTTGTGCTGTTGGATGGTCAGCCAGATGGATCCTCTTCCTTGTACAGTGAGCATGATTCATGCCCCAGACAAATTACAGTTCCCCCCACAGAGCCAGCTTTAAAAAGATGTGGCAACAAGCAGACCCACAAAAGTTAAAATCTGCAACTAGGTGGTCAAGAGAGGCCTTTCTAAGGAGATGTCATTTAAGCTCAGGCCCAAAAGAGACCTAAGAACTGGCAAGGCAAAGAGGTGGAGGTTGAACAACAAATGCCGTGAAATGAGTACAATTTGGTTGCTTGAGCTGGATAAAAAGCAGCTTGGAAGGAGCCCAGTGCAGAGGCCCTTGTGCCCAGAGATAAGTGATCCAGACGCTGCATGTACCACTGCTTTGTGGTGTCTGGTATAGCCTGTGAGCCCCTTAAGAATAGGGGTCTTCATTTTTTAAATGTAGCTGACCATCCCTAAATACAGTGCCATCTGATATGGGAGCCACTAGCTATATTTGGACATACAGTTTTTTTGGTGGTTTTGTTGGGTTTTTGATACTAGAATTGAACCCAGGGCACTTAACCACTGAGCCACATCTTGCATCCCCAGCTTTATTTTTGGCTGGCCTTGAACTTGGCTGTCCTCCCACCTCAGCCTCCCAAGTCTGTGGGATCACAGGCATGCGCCACCATGCCCTACTGCTAGATTTAAATTTATATGAATTAAAATGAAATTAACAGCCCAGCTCCTCATTCACCCTGGGCACATGTCAAGGGCTCAACAGCCACCCGTAGGCTGGTGGGTGCCATCTTGAGCAGTGTAGATAACAGTTCTGTCTCTGCAGAAAGTTCTGTTGGCTGAGTAAAAGAATTTGAAAGCATGTCAAGCAGATTTCTTCTTCTTCTTTTTTTTTTTTTTTCCTTTTGTCAGTAATGTCAGGATTGGTGACAATGAAACTAATGTGCATTCGGGCCTGTTTCTGAACCCCTTTCCAGGCTGTATGGTAGGGGTTCATCCTGTTGTACACCACATGACCTAGACTCTTGGCATACTGCCCTTCCAGCCCTTCACGTCATCAGGTTTGGGCAGTGGAATACGACTTCTCTGTGATTGATCAAGGAAGCAGTGTCAACAGGAAATATGAGCCAGTGAGAAGGAGAAGACTTCAGGAAAGATAACAGGAGGGGAGGCCAGATTCATATGGTGTGTTCTGCTATGTGGCCTCAGGAAGTAGGATAGGAGTAATTCCTATTTGCACAGAGTGGAGGTGACGTTCTGCTTTGGCAGGAAATGAATCACCCTTCTTAAAGATCATACAGGCTCACTTTTCTCAGATCACACACTACTGCAAATCCTGAAGTGATTTCCATAATCACACTTTGTTTCTTCCAAATTAAGGGTGACAGTACAAATAGTGAATGGAGTTATGCACCTTGAACCTCTGTTTTTTCTTTACCTTTGGAATGTTTATGTATGCCCCATAATTACCCTTTGGGTCTCCAACGTACTTTTTTATAAAAGGTTTGGAAATCTGAAAAAAATAACAAAAATTAAAATGCACAAATACCCAGTTCTCCTGTACCTTAAAAGTGATCAGTTCCTGTATCATAGGAAAGACCATCTGTAAAAGTATATTTTACTGATTTAGAGGTTGCCTTGTTCAACTGGCTTCTCAGGAGGGAGGGTGAATGTTAATATCGGGCTCCTGAGGCCAGAGTTAAGATAGTGAGAGAGAGAAATTACAGAGGGGAAAATTTTAAGTCAGGAAAAGGAAAGATTTTCCAATGCTCAGAGCTGTCCAGTCACGGAATAGGCTGTCTGCCCGGGCAGGGCCACATGTGGCAGATGCTTGGGACATTTCAGCCACTAGGGTTGGGATTCTCTTTCCTGGGGCTGTCAGGAGCTCCCTGACAGCTCCAACTTCTGAGTCCTGGGGCAGAAAGAAGAGAGAGCATCGAGGAGGGAGTGCTCTTGCTAGCCAGAGCAGGAATTCTAAATGAGTTTCCAGGACAAGAAAAATGTTCTAATCAAGTGTTGTTGGACCCTAGGACTCCTGGATCTGGTCCCTGGACCAGTGCTTTGTTGTTGGCACTTGGGGAGATGCAGAGCTCAAGCCAGGATGGAAATCAGTGGTCTGTTTGCTTCATCAAGAACTTCTTGTTCAAAAGGAAAAAATGAAAACGTGCCGAACTCAGTCCAGTAGTTGATTTACATTCTCATGCCAAATTAAAAACAAAAATTAAAAAAAGAGTCCAGTTTGCATGCAGGCATTTCTGTGAGCCATAATTTGAGCAGCACAGGCCTGAAGTATGGAGGGAGAGGGGGAAGGTCCCTGAAAACATGGAGTCCCAGGCCAAGTCCTCTCCCCGCAACCCCATCCACTGGCTCTCACCAGTACGTAGCTTTAGCACAGTACTTTATTTTAAAGAAAGGGCATAAAGGCTAAAAAATGTTGGAAACCTCTCCACATATCAACAGACTTATTTCAAGAGTTCAGCAACAAGGTGGCATTGAGGACTTTGGCATGAGGGTGACATGTCAGAATGGACACCACCTCCATTTCTATCTTTGCTTTGTTTGGAACTGGAAGCACATTTTTCTCTCCTCCCTTACTTCCTTCCTGCCCCCACTCCCCAACTTTTATAAGCAGGAAGCTTTTTCTTTTCTTTTCTGGTAAACTCTGATCTGATCAGATTTAAAAGGCAGTGCCTGGGACTTAAACCAGACGCATCCTGGTATACATATTATGTGCATGTACTAATTTGTATCAAAAAAATCCCATCATTATTTACAACTATAATGCACCAATAAAAAATGTGGAAAAATTAAGAAAGTGTTTTTTAAAAAAATCAGACAATGCAAGCTTGACTCTCAACTCTTGTCCTGTGGTAGTTGCTTAGCTTCTCTAAGTTAGTTTCCTTGTCTATAAAAGTGGGGCAAATCTCACATACCTCATGGTAAAAGTAAATGATGAAATCATGTATGTGAATATGCTTTTGTAAGCTGTACAGCAATGCTTACATGGGGATGATGCCCTCAGTTTCCCCCTTGGTCTAACACTAATGTAGTATCATTTTTTCTTAGGTTGAGCTGTTATAACCCTACTGCGTATGAAAAATGGTTGTAAGAAATGCCCTGTTATGTGCATGCAAAAGGATAGGACAGAAAATAGCTATGCCCTTGGTGCCCCTGTCCTTCAGGTGGAAAGACAGGGAACCTCCTCCCTTTCCACCCCCTGCAGTGGAGTGGTACTGTTTACTGGGATGCAGTGGGGGGAAGAAGAGACCTGTGCCTAGATTTCACCCTAAGCAACCCCACAGACACTTATTTGAAAGGAGCTCCACAGTGTCTGGAGATGAAGCCATATGTACTGCTCATATTGAATGTCAGGAGGGAGATCAGGTCTCTTTAAAGGAGGAAACAAACACATTTGCTTACGGAAGGCAAAGATCACTTTCATGCAGACTGGAGCCTTCCAAGGCCATTCTCTACTTTGGTAGCAAGTGGGTCAAAAATTATTGAAAGGAACCATGGCTTCAATTTTTTTTCACCTATTTTCTCTCTCCACTGTAATTCATATAAATGTTAAGTGCAAATGGAAATTTTTCAGTAATACATTGGGAATATACTCGTGCTGGCAGAATGCATGTATATGTTCCATCTCATGCTTATAAAATTGCAAAAGCCTGCTCAGCCTTTTTGGACAGAAATGCTTGTGCTCAGTGTGGAAATCAGTGGCCCATGTTTTAAAAGGAAGGCAGTAACCTAATGGGTATTGTTTGGGGGGCTATGTGAACAGTCTGTGGGTGGGCCTACCAGGCTTGACAATGTTAAAAGCAGGGATACAGCTCAGAACAGAAGTACACCTGGTGGCCTTCCCTTCCTACAGCCTTTGGGTCCCCTAGGCCCTGCTGGTGTGGACTCTCTCCCACCTTCAGGACTCACTCTCCCTCTCACAGAGAGGAAGAGATGTCTTCCAGGTACCTGGTAGTAAACAGGGAAGGAGATCTGTAGAGGCTCCATGCTCAAATCCCAGGGATCTTTCTATAAGAAGGTGTATCTGTTTAAAGATCCACCAGTTAGGAAGAACTTGCAGTGCAGAATTGTGGAACCAGCCTGTTAGGCTGTGGGAATGGGGGTCAGGAGGGCTGCTGCTGCTCTGCACTGATACACCAGGTGGTCATGGTTCTCTGTACCCACGCTGAGGACTTAGAGGTGGGTCACAAGACCAGACAAGTGTGCAGCCCAGCTCAGTCATTGTTGGGGTGTTTTTAACCTTTTTTGAGGAGGGGCGGGGGACCAGGGATTGAACTCAGGAGCACTCGACCACTGAGCCACATCCCCAGCCCTATTTTGTATTTTATTTAGAGACAGGGTCTCACTGGGTTGCTTAGCACCTCACTTTTGCTAAGGCTGGCTTTGAAATCTCCATCCTCCTGCCTCAGCCTCCCAAACCGCTGGGATTACAGGCATGTGCCACTATGCCCAGCCACTTTAACCCTTTTCAGGGCATCCTTCCCATTACATTACCTGCTCTGCCTATGTCATGAGATCACCTTAAGATCAGATGAGAGAACCTGTGTGATTGTTGTTTGGAAGTTCTAATATCCTAGACATATATGTTGTTGTTGCTGTTTTTATTTTTAAAATATTCCTTTAGTAAAGCTAGTCAGTTTTTATCCATTATCTTATATTTGCATACATTTTACATGGTCATTACAATATTACACTAACCATTTTACATTATAATGTTTTTCTTGACTGTGGTTTTGCAATTTAAAAAGTATTGTCGTATTCAGCTTTGGTTTATCAGAATGCTTTAAACTGTTTCATTAAACCAATATATTTTAGATTCTTAAACTTTTTCCCCTGGTTTTGTTATTTATTATAAGTTTTCCACTAATATCATGACAAGTCTATCATTTTTTTAAAGTGTCTTCTTAAATTTTATGGTCTGTTTCATACTCTATATACAAAGATATGAAAAATTGTACTCTATATGTGTAATAAGAATTGTAATGCATTCCGCTATTGTGGATTAAAAAAAATACAATCAATAAAACTAAAAAAAATAAAAATATCTTGTTATATTTTTAGATATGTTATTTAACCTATATGAATAAATAAAGATTTTCAGTTCCTTTATAGCTAAAAAAATTCACATCATATTTCATTTCTGAAAATTTGCTTATTTATTTATTTAGTGGATTTTTATTGAGCCCTTAAGCTAAGGTTCTATAATATAAATATTAGCAATATTCATCCTTTTCCTAATATGCTAATGGGAACTTGAAACAAATAATAAATTACTACTTTTCAGTTTAATACTAGTTTCTATAAGGTACAGTATATATGTTATTTTTTTAAATCAATTTTATTTTCTTCTTACCCAACAAATTCCTCCCTCACCAATTGCTTTCCCTCAGTCCACACCCTTAGACATAGCAACAGAAACTGGAAACTCGTCATTCGTTTACATATTTGGTCTTTCAAGTACAGAAAGAAAATTTAACCATCAAGTGTCATTGGCTAGGTAAGCCCAGTTCTCTTCTGCTGTCAGGCCTGACTGGTCTTGTGACACAGAGACTTGAGAAAATTAGACTGTAAGCAAAACATTAAACCTGTCTCTTCTTCTTTCCTTCTAATTGATGATTTACCTGAGTATTAAGAAAAAAAATAATTTAATGATCACTGAAAGTTACCTACATTAAAATATTAGCAATGCTTTACCTGTGTTTTTTTCATGAATAATTTGTTTCACATTGCAGAAAGGAGAGGCATAGAAAATGTATGCTCCCTTCAAGCCCTAAAGCAAGGCTTTAGAATTTAACAGGATTGGGCTCTTCACTTCTGAATATTTTGTTTTCTTTGAAAATTCACAAATTCACAAAGTGACTGTTGAATATGTCACTTTGAACCTAAGGATTCTTAGGACTAAGAGAACTGTGTTTTTTTTGAGGTAGTCTTTAAATTGTGAATGAATGTTAAACTTACTAGTTATTTCAGTTAATATGTGTATTAAAAAATAAGACAAACTTGATTTCTGCTTGCTCCTAATTTGTATTTTATTCATGTTTAATTATGTATGACCACTAATTTATTGCTCATACATTACATAGTAATAAGAAATTACATAATAATAAGAAATGCTCTGAGTATAAAGTAGAACCAGGTTTGCAGCAAGCAATAGCTACTCTTGTTAAGATTATATTTGTTTTCTTAAAGTTGAAAGATAGCAGTTATGTATAGAAACATTGATCAGAATAGACTTTGTCAAGATAACATGTCGAAGTATTCCATATCTCCAAAAATGTTCTACTTTTGAAAATTAAATGTTAGCAGATGTTTGTCTATTTACAAGACTTTCTCTGGAGACTCTCCCCTAGCATCTGTTGATGTTCATAATAGGTAGCAGTTTCTGCTTCCTGGCATTCCAGTTCATGGCCCTCCTAGGTAAACCCTGCATATTCATTGTGTGCTTGTAAGTAGAACATGAAGTATTGCATGTGGATTGTGCAAATGACAGTCACTGATTTTGAAAGACTAATATGTGGATATGGACAGCTTGAGAGTGACAAAAATGTGTAGTATTTTCTAATAATAAAGAGTAAAAAGTCTCCATTTCCCCACATTGTCTCTTTGTTCCTAAGTAAGCACTAAATATTTATTAGTTGTTTAAAAAGGAAACATCACAATGTGGAAAGAATATTTCACATTTTTATGGTGGTGAATATGAGATTCTTCTTCAAGACCCTTCTTGCTTTAAGATGAAATCATTAGCTGGGCACAGTGTTGCAACTGTGTAATCCCAGTGACTCTGGAGGCAGAAGGATCACAGGTTCAAGGCCCACCTAGGCAACTTTGTCAGACCCTGTCTCAAAATAAAAAAAGGCTGGGGATGCAGCTCAATCCCCAGGACCAAAAAAAAAAAAAAAAAAAAAGGTCAAAATCTTCCCTCTTTAATCCTGTGTACAGCCCACCAGTTCTGCTGGTGAGAACCTGTGTGTGTTAGACCAGGGTCATAGGTTCAGCCCCCATATGGCCCACATACATGGCATCCAACACCACCATACAAGCAAGAGGAAAGTTGTAGGGTTTGTGCTGATTCAGAATTTCCTGAAAAACAATTCAAAGTGTGTGTACTCTTCAGGGTAGATTGAAGAGGGATGTTACTCCTGGGCAAGCACGTGGAATCAGGAAATGAGGTCATTTAGCCAGTACTCTGTTAATTTCCGCATCCACAAAATGTAATGGCCCAAAGCCCTGAAGAGGGTCCTGAGGCTTACTCCAGAGTTACTGAGTGTTTTGAAAGGGCCTGTGGCATGATGGCATTCTTGCTCTAGAAAGCTTCATCCAGCAGGAGTATTAGCCTTGATGGATGTTTGCTGAGTTCAGTTTGGATGAGAAGGTGGATGTAATCTAATGGAGTAGAAGAACTGGAATTCAGAAGTAATCACTGGTCCTCTGGGTTTGAGATGCAGTGTACTGCTCTGGCCTGGTTTATCTTTTGGGTCATCCTTGAGAATCTTCACCCTGAATCTGATGATCTTGCCAGTCAACTTGAAGAGAGCATCTAATCCTAAAAAAAGCTAAATAAATGACTCCAAATTAGCTGATAATGATGATCAGATGACTTTGACAATTTTCCTCTGCACAGTTTTAATATTTTAATGTGACATTTTGAAAGAAGAACCAAAAATACCATTCTTATCATAGACTCAGTAAAACACCTGTATTTGACATTCATAACGTAAAATTTTGTGAATCAAGTTGTTCTGATAAATATGCTTTTAAGCCAGGGTCCAGCCCTGGCAAGAAATACATGTGGATTTTGCTCGGTTTGTCTTGAGTAATTCTACATCTTAATGATCATGCTGTTGGATGCTTCCCTGGTGGTAATTTAGATGCACTTTCACTAAGAGCCACTGCCCAGGCTTCTCCCCTGTATTGAGAGGGGGCAGAAAGTCCATTTTATGCTTCCTCTTTCTCCTTCCATCCCCCACTTCATGGACGTGCACCTTCAACAGCCATCTCTGAACTATCCCTTTATCGTGGAGTCTCCCTCTATAGTAATCTATATATTGCTGTATGATTAATCACTTCTCTCCCTGCTCAAAAATCTTTAGTGGTCCTCTGCTATTCAGTCTGAATTTTCTCAGTGGCTTCCCTGGTACAGAAATCAGATTCCTTAGGTCTCGTGCCAATTATGCTTTCATGACAGGACATTTTCTCCTTTCACTGCCTAAATATTTTCTGTGATCTCAAATTTGTTTTTTCATTGTAGCCTAAACTTCTAGAAAGTTCTTCCTTGCAGCAAGTGTAAATATCATCAGTTCTGTGTCAGCACTCTGTAATGGTGTGGCCACAGTCCAGAAAATCTTGAGTCTCCTATTAAAAAAAAAAAAAAAAAGAGAGAGATTTTATTATTATTCAGGTAAGGGCAGGCTGACAGATCAGAAGATAAACTGCCACTGATATGATGGTGAATATGAGATTTGTTACAGTTACCAGGAGGAAGGGGAAGTCTTTACCCTTCAGGGAAGCACCAGGGTCCAACAGAAGGCAGAACAAATAGGGACAATGAGAGCAAGACTCTAGAGAGAGAGAGAGAGAGGGAGGGAGGGAGGGAGAGATATCGCATACATGCATGTGTATGCATTTCAGGAAGGAATACACAAAGCATGTAAGCAGCCTAGGAAGATTTAGGATTGGCTAGTTTGAATAATTTCATCATCTCTGGGTCATAGCTCCCAGTTGTCTGTTTTCTGGCCCTGGGATAATAAGGGCAGAGGAATAGTGACCTGGAATGTAAGGACTCCCAAAGGAGGTGGTTAGGGGTGTGGGTTCTGGATTTGTTGGTTGCATATGAAAACCATGCTACCTTGAAAATTATTGGGAGGGGCAGTTCTTCCACGGTTTGCAAAGCTCCAAGATGTCAAAGCATCAAAAATATAGAATAAAGAGACCTCATTAGACACCTACTCACCCTTACAGCCCCACTTCCTTTATAAACTGCTGTGCAACCTTGCATGAGACTTGAGTGCCTTATCTGTGAAATGATGGGTTGAGTCATAGCACAGCCAAGGGCCCACTGTTTCTTTCCTATGGGGAGGAAGCTTTTGACTCTTCCCACAACTTCTTCCCCATTCCAATTTCTTTGGTTTATGTGCCAGTGGGAAAGTGCATGGTCAGCCCAGGAACTGACCTCAGTGTCTTGAAGTGGGTGACTCTCTCTGTAGCTCCTGCTTATGGAGAGCTGGTCTGTAGCCAGCCACCTTGGGCTTCACTTTAACCTCTTGCATATGTGGACTATCCTGCCTACGCTTGTATTCCTAAATCCTTTGGCTAATGGATTCTCTTGGGGACTTACTTATTGGCCCTGCAACTTTCATAACTTTGGAGTTCTTGGTCTGAGCCAAATGTTTATTAAGTGTAGAATATACATCTTTGGCCCATTTGACAGGTAACATTTAATGATGCCTTTGTAAAGGAGAACTAAAAATAGCATTGATTTCCCAGTATTAGACAAAATATGGCAGACCTTCTGTGCTGCCACTTGGAAAAATAAATCTCTGTTTTATGTGGTCGAATTAGTAATTGAGGTGGCCATGAAAGGGTGTGTAGAACTCTTTGTTTTTCAAAGCAAGAGAAGAAAATTAAAACTCCTTGTTGATACTGCCGCCAGGACGTGGGCTGTAAAGGGTAAAAGTGAAAGGTTAATCCATTTGGCACAAAGTAAGAACCATTCTATAAACTTAAACTATGTGAAAATTATTGTGTGTTGATATTCATTATGGAAAAAAGAATAATTAGAAACAGTACTTTGCTGTTCATAATAGTCAAATACCACACCCACCAGATGAAGCAGGAAATTTCAGGAGTATTGTGAAAAGTTTTGCATTTCTTAGAAAACTCCAATAAATTGGATTTCATAAATATTGGTGTTAATAAGGACATTTTAAGGTTTTATAACTTATTGGTGTGAGTATAGCTGACAGTGCTGTTCCATTAATACAGAATTTATTCAAACAAATATATAAAGCAGAAATGGTACTTAACTAAACAAATGTACAATGAATATCTGAAATGAATAGCAACTGGCACCCTAATTAGCATGTCATTTTAATTCTGCTCCTAATTACTGCTTGTGATGACCCAAATGTGGCTTTGCAACTCAGGACTTTAAAGGAAACTAAAATGATCAGTGCTTAAAAACAAACAAAACACACACAAATGCTGGGAATAAAAATCCTCAGATTCTCCTTTTCCCTCTTGTCCTTTGGATAAGGCTGGACCCATATGGAACATTCTAGAACAACATGTTCAGCTAGTGAAGCAGAGTGACTGGTAGGTAGGAGTAAGTATGGCTTGAGGAATGTAAGTGGTTAGAATTTGCCAAGAGAAAAGGACAACTTTGACCATCCTTGACAGAAGTTTATTTAAGAATGTGAAAATCCACAGGTGAAAAGAACCTTCGTAAACCAAAAGATATGCCAGCCTTTGTGGTACATGCCTGTAATCCCAGCAGCTCAGGAGGCTGAGACCTGAGGATCCAGAGTTCAAAGCTAGCCTCAGCAACATGAGGCACTAAGCAACTCAGTGAGACCCTGTCTCTAAATAAAAATACAAAATAGGGCTGGGGATGTAGCTCAGTGGTTTAGTGCCCCTAAGTACAATCCCCGGTACCCGCCCCCTAAAAAAACACATAAATAAATAAAACCAAAAGACATTCACAAACTTGGAACTATCTTGTCAGTTTTTCCCCTGGCTCCCCAACCCCTCCTCCTAGACCCCTAGCCCACCTCTTTCCTGCTCTGCCTTCCTAATTCCTGGAATTCCTTGGGTTCCTAAAGTGACTGATAAGAACTGGTTGGAGCCTGAGATTCTCCCATTCTTGGAAGCTAATACATCAGCCTGGCACAGTTTTATAGATGCTAGTAGAAGACATGGTACTCCTGGGTCAGAAATAAAGGCCATTTATTACTCACAACAGCAGTAGTAGCAGCCAAAGTATCCAACCTTCTTGTATCAGTTCCCTGAGCCCTAATTCCTATAAGGACAACACAAAGAGAGCCATGTGATAACCGCACACAGTGGTATAGGAGAGAAACCCTGAGCAGTGGGATCCCAAATCTCTTCTAATGTGCAGGAAGCATGCCTGTCCTTTGCTGTACAGGGAGATACTAGTTCTCTCTTCTGTGGCTATTCACTAAATAAACATCCTTGAAAAGATAGTGCAGAACATTAGGGCAGTCATAAGTTACTTTGGTCCCAAGGTATGCAGAAGTACTGGGGACTCACGGAGAATTCTCCGAACAATGGCCTCTGCTGTTTCTCCAGTGCTGTCTTTGATCAATAAAAGAGAGAAATAAGAATTTCACAAACGGCAGCCAAGTATGGTTAATTCCATCCATGAACTTGTTCAGAAGGTCTTTTGTAATCTTTCTATAGATAAACTTGGTCATCCTCATTTAAGAGTTGCATGTTTGGAAATAATGAGCTAACTATTTTTAAATAGCTAATGGGTTGGAGATGGAGCTCAGTGGTAGAGTGCTTACCTGGCATGCCTGAGGCCCCGGGTTCAATCCCCAGCATAAATAAATAGGCTAACAGTTACTAAGCCCTCACTGTGTTCTGCACCACTGAGAAGTATGTTGTATGACCTCACTGTACCTCTAGGAGGTTATTATGGGCAGGGGCAGAACCCCCATTTCTTATGATAAGAAAGCTGCTTCACAGCATTCGGCTATCAGTAGCAGACATTCAGACACAGAATGTCAGGGTCCCAAGCCAGTGCCAAGGTATACTGTTTCTCCCTTTTCCATTTTCTTTCATTGAGAAGCTTTTGGGGGTGGTGATGATGTTAAGAGTGTGAGATTTTGTTTCAACAAGTAAAATCAGTGGAATGCTTGCAAGTAGATAAGATCAAGAACACACAAATGGATACCTTATAAACAGCATCATATTAATCCTACAATCTTTTCAAGGGAAATGGTTCCTGTTTTATTGATGAAGAAATGGTAGCTCAAGGAGGTGGTGAACTTTATTGAAGACATACAACTGACTAAATCAGGAGCCTGGGATCCAGGGACATCCTATGTGGCCATAAAGCTCTCCCAGTTGTCAGTAATGTTCATAGATGGACCCTGAAGTGCCCTAAAATAGCTCAGCTTCATCTAAAACAGAAAAGAACATTTTAATAATAGGTTCACTGTAGCTTGTTAAATAATTCCATTTCTTTGAAAGGCTGAGTACATATGTGTAATCTAATCATTGCATTGACTAAACTTCAGTTGCTCTGAGGGTCTTTATCTTGCTTTCATAATATTTCAAGTGCTGTGGAGCTTCACACACTTGGGCCATTCATGGCCTTCCAGCAGCCTCTCCAGCTTGCCTTCTTTGCCCCTCTTCTTCTTTTTTTTTTTTTAAATTTTAAAAATAATGAGTCAGGGGGCTGGGGCTGGGGCTGAGGC
Organism: Spermophilus citellus; assembly: GCF_964194105.1. NCBI lineage: Eukaryota > Metazoa > Chordata > Mammalia > Rodentia > Sciuridae > Spermophilus > Spermophilus citellus. The sequence continues at coordinate 72,701,469 of NC_138187.1, read as the reverse complement.
TCAATGGTAGAGCACTTGCCTCACACATGTGAGGCACTAGGTTCAATAATAATCATCATCATTTTCATCAACAAATCTCAAGGCTTCCTTATTCAAAATAAATACTATGTAATTTTGCTCTTGTCCTAGTCCTAAACCAAAAAAAAAAAGTTATAAATGCATATCGGCAGATATAGGTAGATCTGGAAACACACACAGACAAATGTAATTTTCCCCCAGCAGGTTGCCTTGGCAACCATTCCACTAGCATCTTCTGGCAGACATTTGAAGCTTGGCTAAGGTGTGCATGCTAATTGTATAGACATGCTTAATATTGTCCATTAACATAGCAGTTCCTAGATTCTTCCAAATCCTCATAATGGGACTTTGTGCCATTGTGAACATTTTAAATATCAGCAAGACAGGAGCCTTTTAAAGTGATTTCTTGTAGTGATTTTCTTATAAATACTCTAGTTGCCACCATGTTGCACTGTCAAAATTCTCTTGTTCAGTAGCACAGGGTACCATGTAAAGCTTAGCAAACACATTTACTGTATTTACATGTCCATGTTATTGTCATTATGTATTTTACCATATCTGACAAGAATGAGGAATTCTTTGGTTTATGGATATGTATTCACTTTTATTGGAGAAATTTATAAAAGTTGAAACCGCGGTTTTTAAAATGCTTTTAGCTATATTTAGCATCATTTTGGCTTTCGGTAACTGCTTCAATTCTTATTCATTTTGAACAGTCACATTCTTTTATTTTAAAAGTTCCCACCAAGGTAAGTAATTATATTTTAGTATAGTGCTTTACAGCTATGTCTAAGTGATTTCAGATACCACATATAGAAGATTAGGATTATGTCAGTTTAGCCTGTTGTCCAGTATATATTTATTAGATGAGATCGTAGGAACATTCTGTCATTAATTTTGCTTGTGAACACTTGGTTGTATATGTAACTTGTATATACTTAACTTGTACAGTTAAATCTTAGTAAGTCCAGCCACAGTTTTCACATTATCCCAGGATGTTTACCTAAATAACCCTTTGACTGGTTGCAAGAATGTAGCTACTTTATATTTGCTTTTATAGCATAACATGCATATGGAACCAGCCCCAGAAAACCTCATTTTGTGGCAAGTACAACAATAGAGTTTGAACTTCTGCTGTTGAACTGGTTTCAGTGACTGGATAGTTCTAACAGGATCCTTTGCCAGAAAGTTCATATTTTCTCTTTCCATTATACAGTGTTTAAAATGAGAAAAGCAGGTGCCCCATCTCTTGAAAAAAAAAAACTGTGTATGTGTGTGATGATGATGATGATTAATTGCTTCTATGAAAGTTTATTGTGTGTTTCGACATTCTTGGTAACTTGGTGATATTAGTTAGAAAGTGTTCATGGGATGATCATCAGTTTTATTCTCTTACAAATTTCTCATGGGAGGGGAGGGATCTGCTCGCTCACTAAATGATTACTCCAAGGTATCCTTGTGTCCCTGCCAAGACAGAATTTTAGCACCAGAGGGACAGAGGAGGAGGTTGAGGTGACAGTATGTTGTTGCACAGCCTGTGAAGACTATGATGGTGAAAAAAGATTCTAAGCACATGTCAGTAGCAGGCTATTGGCTGCCTGCATAGTTCTCTCTTCCCGGCTGAAGCTGTAACTGTTGAGTCTGCCACATGGCTTTTCACCAGGCTGGGAGTGCAAGTCAGCTGCCAGAGATGGGAGAATACCCAAAGGCACAAAACAGCTCTCTTGTTCCTGGAGGCTGCTGCAGCAAAGTCAGCTCCCACAGGATTTTCAAGTGAGTAGAAAATCAAATGGGTGTTTCAGAGATTGCAGTCCTTCTCTGAAAATTAGGAAACACATTGAAAAGGAAACCTTAGCAGTGATGGGGATTTGGTAAGGAACGTTGTGACACCAGATCAATAGAGAAGTTTAGGGCAGCTCATGGAATCAAAAGCAAAGGTGTCTACATGGAAGACAGCTGTACAGGGGTAACCAGGGAGCTAGGAGAGTTCCTGTGCCCAGCAAATATATCCCTCTGAGGTGATTCTGACTTGTCCTTTCTCTTCTGGATGACAGAACAGGAGTCTTCATCTTTGCAGAAGATCATCTTGCTTTTAGAATTAAATACACTCTGGGTATAGTGACACAGACCTATAATCTCAGCGACTTGGGAGGCTAATGCAGGAAGATTGCAAGTTCAAGCCTAGCCAGGGCAACTTAGCAAGACCCTGTCTCAAAATAAAAGGATTAAAAGGATTGGTGATGTAGCTTAATGGTAGAGCACCCAGTTCCACACACACACACATACACACAAAAAAGAAGAAGAATATTAAACACCTGTAAGGATGCTTTTGTGGTGCTAGGAATTGACTATAAAGGAGTCCTAGGGTGTACATGTTGTAGCAGTTTTTTTTTTTAGCTATGTTACACATTATATACTAGTAAATAATACATTGATATAATAAGCATATAACATGACCTGCCTTATAATGTTATATGGCAAATAATTTATAGGATAAAAAAACATGAAATTTGCTTGGAGAATACGATTCACAAATGTTTGAAAAATTTTAAATTTCAACTTTAAAAATAAAATTGAACAGCATAAAGCATATGTACTACATGAGACTGGAGAAAATTAATTCCGGAAGTGCTCTAGTGAAACAATGTGCATCCCAATTTTATGTGATGACAAAGTAGAACCAACCTTGTATGTTTGTAAGAGAAATAAAAAATAAAAAGTGGATAGAAAGCTGCCCCTTCACAGGTTACCATCTTAGAATTGGGCTTTAGTCGCTGAAGACATGGGAATTCCATGCACATTCTGCTGTTGTAAACGTCTACAAACATGGAGAGAATCTCTTAGAGCAAAGGTCTGTAACATTTTATAAAACAGCCTCTCGTTTTGAAAATGTTTTTAAGTGATCAAGTGATCTTTTATTGTTTCATTTAAGAGATGAAAAGCCATTGTAGTTCCCTTAAATTGGGGTTAAATATAGCTAATGATTGTGCTGGAGGCTAAGTATACTGACTTCCTTTCCAGCCACTGCCCTGATATCAGGCATCCCCCAAAGCTCCAGGCAACTTAATATCAGAGACCTCCTTGCTCTGCCTGAGGGAAATAAACTCTCTGTCAGGACCTTATGACCAACCCAGAAAATCCTGGGTTCCCCATGAAGGTGGGTTGCTGTAAAACCAAAGGAAAGGAAAAATTAAAATCCCACAATAAAGACCAATTTGAGGAAATATAAAAGGGAACACAAAACACTCAGAGGGAGCTAAAAACTTCACGGAACAAATAAACAAACAAACAAAAAACAAAAACAAAAACCAACAACTCAAGTCCACAGACATCTTGCCTTCCCTTCTGAGATAAAAGTCAGAGTTTGTTAGAATAGATGTGAGAATTGAGAAGTATAGGGTACTCAAAAAGCAGGTGAATGTTGTACTTTCAGCTCTGTTCCCAGTAAAAATCGCAAAGGGTTTTATGTTCTGGAATATTCCATGTTAGCACGTGATTTTAAGAGAGACAGAGGGTATTTGTTCTGGAGTTTGGATGAGAAGTTATAAAATGAATGCATTCTGACATTAAAAGTCACGAAAGGTATTCAGCATTATTTGAAGATGAAGAGGGGGAGGAAAAACCAGGCCTCCTTTATTCATGGCCTTTCCATGTCGTCAGGCAGTTTTGTCAAACCCTGACGGAGGGAGTCTTCTGTGTATCATAATTCCGTCCTCTTGTCCCTGCAATTATGTTTGTTCTTTACTTGCTACTTAGAGGTCCCTTCTCCTAAGCCAACAATTTGAAACAGTCTTGTTGCATTTAGTTCTAAATCTGTGGCAGTTAAAAAGGAAATGACTAAAAGATAATACTGGACTAAAAGATAATGTTTAGTTTTCTACCCACAAAGCAGATGCTCTTTGTACTACTTAAAATGGACTAGTTTGTACCCACAGAGCCAAACTCCTTGCAATTGCCAAGAGCCAAGGAGCTCTGAATCATGCTAGAGGAAGAATTCCTGAGTGCTTGCTGCTTCCTTCTTGGCTCTGCCACTGACTGATGAAATTTCAAGACCACTCTAGAGGCGATGAGTGAATTTCTGATCATGAAATAATTCACTGAGTATCTGTGTAGCAGGAAAAGGCCTGAGCACCACCCTCGGCAGGCACACCTATAGTGAGCAGGCATGCAGGGAAGAGTCCATGAGGAGTGTTGACCAAGAATGAAGGCTGGGGCCCGAGGAGAGCTGGCAGGTGCAGTTTGAAGAACATGATCCTCAGCCTTGTGAAATCATGCCAGGATGGCGCTAGAACCGCGAAGAGCAAACAGCACTACCCACATTAGCTGGTGTAAGGAGAAAGGCGTTCATTAACGCTTTTAGGTGGCTCAAAGAATCTGAGGGAGGACAGGGCTAGAAGCCAGAACAGTTCCAGAGCCATATGGAGGGACTGTTCACGTGGCACTTTTTCTGTCGGCAAATCAGATACCTAGTCCAAGATCACTTTGGTCAGAAAAACCGCTTGCTTCTTGTCTTCCAAATCAGAATCTAGCACAAAGTCATCAGACTAGCACAGCCAAAATCCATTCCTTCTCTATCTTAGCTACTAAGAAGGCTGGGAACATGGGTTTCTGGAACTCATAGGAACATCCTCAAATGGGAGAAGTCTATTTGAAAAGATGCCCAGTTGTCCACAAGACTTGTCTGCTGTGTCCCCCATCCTTCTGGTCACGGCCTCACTTGTCATGTCTTCCAGGAAGCATTCCCCACCGAACCCTGTAACCCATAATCAGGGTTAGTATGTGTACAGCTCCTTCTCAGAAAGCCACGTCCATACCATTGGAGCATGGTCCTGCCACATCCTTCTGTAAATCTCTGGACTGTCACCCCATCTCAGTGGATACTTCTAAATCTTTGTTCTTTCCTCTTGATTTTGCACACTAATCCCAGATCTCATTAGCCTCTTCTTTTTCACATTGTTTCACTTTGTTTCATCCTTTTCCTTTTCTGGTACCCATATGGTCTTTCTTTCTCCCACCAAAAACTGTAAACTCAAAAAAATGGATCCATATATCATTTTCTTTGTTTCTTTTTTAAATCTCCCACAGCACCTAGTATCATGCTAAGCTTACAATAGTTGATCAGTAAATATTTTCTAAGTACAGTTCATTAGTTATCTGAATCGATTAATGCTTTTCAAAAGTATCTTGGTGGTACCTACTTAAAAAATAGTTAATAAGAAATAAATGAGGGCTGGGGTTATGGCCCAGCGGGAGAGCGCGCGCCTAGCATTTGCAAGGTGCAGGGTTCGATCCTCAAGCACCACATAAAAAATAAATAAACAAATAAAAATAAAGGTGTTGTGTCCAACTACAATTAAAATATATATATAAAAGAAATAGATGAAACAGGGACACTTAGGTTATGTTCCAATAAAACTTTATGGGAAAATGTACATCCACAAGACTGGGATCCTAATTAGAATAAGATATATTCCATGCTTGTGTAAATATAGCAGAATAGACTCTACTGTCATGTATAACTAAAAAGAACAAATAAAAAAACTTCATGGACATTGAAATTCAAATTCAAGATCCTTTTCTTGTGATACAAAATATTATTCTTTTGATTTTTTTTAAGTCATTTAACAGTGTAAAAACCATTTTTTACCTTATGGACCATTCAAAAACAAGACATGGGCCACATTTGGCTTGAGGGTTTGGCTGTAGTTCCTCACTCCTGCTACAGGTGATGGGAGGGGGACAACTAAAAAGAGTTCAAGGTCAGCTCAGTATTTTAGCTAGCTCCCTCTGACTTCAGTGGAACTTTAAGGACCAGGTCTGAAGATAGGGGCAATTTTTGTTAGAAAGATTGAGCAGCAGTCTGGATGAAAGATGGTGAGGGACTGAAATAGAGTAATGTTAGTGTGGATATAGAAGAGCTGTTTCGAGATGTGTATTTTGGAATCAAAATCAGCAGGACTTGGTAACTGATAAGGAGTGAAAGAATGATGTCCCCATTTCAGTGTAGTAACAGCGTCCTACAACTCTCGCTGACCACAAAGAATCATGGTACATCTTAATGCATGCTTAGGTTTGGGTCCATTTATAGGCTCTTCTTTTTATCTGCAAAGGGAGACTACTATTAGCCAGTAGTGCCTCTCCTGGTCAGGTTTCTCCTCTGGTTGTCTCTCAGTAGTAGTAATTTTGTTTGCTATTGAATGGATAGTCTCAATGTTACTCTTATTAAAATTATACCCCAGTGGTCTGTAAGAATTACCCAACCATTTTGACATTTTCCCCTGTTCTATCTCACCAAAAGAATGTGCTAAGTAATTGCTTCCAAAGTATATAATTACAGAATATAAGCTAGGCTCTCTATATTAGAAGAAATTCAAGTGGTAAAATCTTAGACTGATTAGAGTGAGCTCCCTCTTTCTCTGTTTATTCATGAATCCTTTTTTTGCAAATCTTTGTGGGTTTTGCCTTCTCGGCAAACATTAAAAGGAGATCTGAAACCTAATCCCAATTGTTAGTAAATGTTACATTTACATAAAATTACATAAATCATCAATGAAGCCCTACAGAGCTCTTCCCACTTGCCCTCTTTGAGAGGATTTTTGCCAGATGAATATTATGAAAATGAGTTTATGTTGTAATTTAGCATACTATTTGGAGATATGGAAGACCAAGTTCAGTGAGAAACTATGTGTGGTATACCTCCTGCAAGTCTGCATGAAGATACATGGATAAAATTGGAGAACCAAATAAGCATATAATGTACCCGATTTTCACATTGTTGATTTTGTCCTGCACCAACCATGTATTTCCCTTCTGTAGTGGCCAGAGCCCTTTGGGGCTATTTGCCAGCAATGCTGGAAAGAATGTAAGACTATTGTGTTTGTTGTCCAGCGTGTTGAGTGGATAGAACCTGACTCCCAATTATCTGTTGGAGTAAACAGGAAGGAGTACAGAAAGCTGTGGATGACAGGCAGTGGCTTTGAAGAAAGTAGGAAATTATTTAAAGTAAAAGGGGGACCTCTAAGAAGAAGACATCCCCAGTCACAATGACCACAATTGACCTAGATTGTCTTAGCGTGGCCCGCCTTCCAGCTCTTATCTCAGGTATGGAAGAATTGCTATTGCTGTTTCTTGATTCACAACAGCTGTTCTCTTTGCTTCTTCTGTTTCTAGAAGTCACACTCAAGGTGCACGTCAGCGACGCCAGTACCCACCAGCCCATCGCAGATGCGCTTATTGAGATCTTTGCCAACCAGGTCTCCATTGCTTCTGGCACATCAGGGACAGATGGTGTCGCTTTTGTCAAGTTCCAGTACAAGTTGGGCAGTCAGTTAATCGTCACCGCCACAAAGCATGCCTATGTGCCAAACTCTGCCCCGTGGAAGCCAATCCGATTACCTGGTAAGGTGTTCTTAATCTTTGTCTAAAACCGACTTCATGGTATTGGCGAATGATGCTGGAGTCAGAACAGAAACGGTTTTGAAGGTGTTAAGTCAGACAGTCAGTAAAACCTGTGTGTTGATTTTCTGCCGACCTTTTGGGGCCCCCTTAGGTGGGGGGAAAATGGGGTCAATGTGTGAAGCTGGCTGCCATGTCACATACACACAGTGGAATCATCTCCCCACCACTTCACTTTGCACCATGACAACTAGTAGGACTAGGTGTGTAACTGGGCTTTAGCGCACAATGTCCTCTTCAGCTTCTGGGGCCTCCTTCCTCGGCTGTCACATCAGGGGCCCAGTGCAAGGATGTCCAAAAGTCTTACCCGTTTCCTGTTGGTCACACAGAATGGTGTGTCCACTGCCAGGAGTAAGGATGATGCCTTACACAGCTTCAGCTCAAGATAGGGTAGGTGGGGAGTGGCAGCTACTGGGCCCCTCTGTCCCCTGACCTCAGACTCCACCTGGTACCCCGACCATACTGTATGTTGACACCAAGACTGGTGAGTGTCAAAGCTGGGGCTGAGAGTCACAACAGCACAGGCTTTAGAAACCGACTGATTGGGCTCTGGTCCCCTTTCTGCAGAGGAGCCCTCTAGCTTCCTTTTGCCAGTTCTGTAAATTGAAGCTAAGACCTTGTGGAGTAGTTCTGACTAAAAATTAGTCACCACAGGTAAACTACCCTATAGCATCCAGCACAATAGGTGGTCAGTAAGTGCGTAGCATTAAGGGCAGTCCTGGGAAAATTACCCATGTCAGTGTTCAGCTCTGTCCTGCAGCATAGCAAGACAAACTCCTTGCAGGGACCCAGCTGCCTTGAGGATGTGTGGCCACACCTAGAAGAGCTTTCTCTGCTTTATAAAGCCCCAGTGTCTACTCAAATTTGTAAAATTTTTTGTATTTCAATTTACTTTTATCAAGTACCTACTATATACCAGACACTGCCCTGGGCACCAGATCTGGAATTTGGCCTAGATAGTTTCAAGTTTGGTTATGAAGTCAGCCATAGAAATAATTTCCATCACAAGGGTGTTTTTAATCAGGATTTTCCAGAGAAACAGAACTGATAAGTTATCTAGAGACATGGGGAAAAGGGAACTTACTAGAGAAATTGCTTCACCTGCTGATGGAGGCTAAGAAGTCCCCCAATAAGTCATTTCAAGCTGGAGAATCAGGGAATCCTGTAAAATGGCTCAGTCCAAGTCCAAAGGCCCCAGAATCAAGGACTCCAGTGGTGTAAGTCTCAGTCTGAGATAAAGGCCCAAGAGCCCAGGGGCCACTGGTATGAGTCCCAAAACCTAAAAGCCAGAGAACCTGGAGTTCTGACCTCCAAGAGCAGCTGAAGAAGGGCATCCCACCTCCAGAGGAGAGTGAGCAAGAATTTGTCTTTCCTCCACCTTTTAGTTCTATCTGGGACCCCCCCACCTCCATCCCACCACACACACACACACACACACACACACACACACACACACACGTGCACACACACGCGCGCGCACACACACGCACACACACACTAAAGCAGATCTTTCTCAGATCATCTACTCACTGGCCAAGATGACTGAGTCTAATTATTGTAACCAAATGCCAAACCACCTGCATTTTCCTTTAACAGAAGAGGATATATGTGCTCAGTGTCTATAGAAGCTTTTAGAATAAATAATGCAATGATTGAAAATAATTAATGCTTTCTACCTGTCTTGGCATCCCTTAATCCAGTCAAGTTGACAATCAAAGCCAACCATCATGCAGGGTCAGTACTCAGATAAATTTATATACAGACACTCATATGGGATGCCAGGGGAAGAGGTTTAACCAGTGCTGGGGGGAATGAACAGGGTTTCCTGGAGGAGACCGTAGGGATACCGAGCCTTGAGGTTAATAGATACCAGCATCAAAAGATGTTGGTAGAAACAGAGAGACAGGACTCAGCCATTCAGTGTGGGAGGCTGTCTTGGGAATCTGTATTTTTACAAGCAGCCTTATCACTGCCACCACCAGATACTTCATGTATAAAAAATGTTCACTAAGGTTTGAGATCCCTACCCCATGAGTTATGGAAAGTGGATTTGATGTTAATACAATTGAAGGGGATCATGTAGGAAAATTTTAAGAGAAAAAGGGACAGACCTGAGAAATACTGAACAGGCAGCATTCTTGAAAGTCCTTGGAGAATGGATGAGAAAGAGGTAAGGTAGAAGAGCAAATAGAAAAAATTAGAGTTGAACCTCAGATTTCTGGCTGGTGAAACTGGACAGAGCCTGCAAGGGGAGGCAATAGGCTTCAAAGACCACACCAGGTTCCCCCAAGCTCCAGGTGCAAGTAGAGGTGGATGGAGACCCTAAAGGAGATCAGGGAGACAGGAGGAGAGGGACAGGTGTTGGACTGGTGGCTGATGATAAGGTTTAGTGTAATATATATTTGGTTAAATTGCCTCTGGGATACCAAGTGAGCATAACCAGCCTTCAGTTTTAAATATACTGGGGTTCCTAGAGAGAGTCTGGGCTAGAAGTTTAGTTGGAGAATATCAGAAATGTCAAATGAGAGTCAAAACTATGAGGTGCACCAAATAATGGAGGACTATGGGCCTGGGATAGAACCCTGAGAGCCTGTAAAAGAGGAAAGGACGCATTTATTGGGTTCCATCTCACAACAAAGAAACACAGTTGACTTCATTATTTTCTATACTGTGAAGTCACTGGAAATAATCTAGGGAAAATTTAAACAGTATCTGCCTGTGTTAGGTGAACAGCCACACGAAGTACAGACAACTGGCATTATTTGTGGAAGTTACAGTCTATAAAGTTGCCTCAAAGATGGAGTAGCAAATACCGAACCAGTGCTTTGAGGGAAGCACAGGGTAAGTTTGTTCCTGGAGCCTCTGTGCTCACAATGTTGTATTTGCATTTCTGTTTAAAAATACCTTATTTAATATTTGTTGTTGGCTGGTTAACTCATGCTCATGGCCCACAGCACTGTAGCTAAAGCAAGCTTTTCTATCATGCATATTTTCTCCATAAAGCATATCCCAGCCTTCTCTCACTAGGGAACCCAGACAGCACTTCAGTATTAAGCTTAGGGGCCATTTTCAGTAGTGAAATCACCAACAGAAAGTGGAAAAAAAATGTGAAAAGCTTAGCAGCTAAATAAATGGAGAAAAGAACACTTAGAGGTGAGAGCTGAAACAAAATGCAGAGTGTCCGGTGTCTCCACTGGAAATATGTGCATCAGGAAACACATCTTTGGCTACTCTTTCCATAGGCATGTAAAACACCAAGAGCATTGATTTTGAAGTGACAAGTAAATTTTAGCAAGTAGGCACATTTGCAGAGATGGAATCCATGAATAATGAAGATCGACTGTGCTCCAATTTTATTAATTTTGACTATGTTAACATAATGATCCTTTGAGAAAAAGAAACCATTTCCATAATGTCCATTTCCTTAAATGAGTCAAATAATGGCAATAGAGTAGTTTAATTGGAAGAATTTTGGATGAGGCATGAAGATACCCAATACCAAGCCTGCCCACCCCTAGCCGGCCCCACATAGCTTGGGCCTATCAAGAGTTTCTGAGCCTGTGTTTCTCAGTTCTAAAATGAAATTGATTAAACTGGATAATTTCCAAGTACCTCCCCTGGTCTTTGATTATTTTATTCTGCTTGGCTTTTCAACATAATAAAGATACTCTTAACTGAAATGAGACAGGAAGCAACCAAAATTTATATGGGCCTCTTGTAAAAAGCAGAGTAGATTATTGCTTTTGTCACTTTTTTTCTTTTGTAGGTATATCTTAATACTTTTGGTATTTCAGGTAATTGGGCAAGGAAGAGAAAAGAGCCGGGAGCCTCTTCTAAAATTAATATGAAAAAATCAAAACTAACAAATGTTTTCTATACTGTGTGTGCGCACAGTGTTTTAGTTTGCATGAGCCTCCTTATGAGATCTTGGAGTGAATTTCTTTTTACATCCTTAACAATAGTTTCCTAGAGGTTGTGTTGAATTTTTTTTTCCCTTTCATAGAAGCGGGTATAGATTGGGGATTGGAGAGCCTAGCATAGAGAGAGCAGTCTTCTTCTTCACTTTTGGCAAACAGGAAAGCACAAAATTAACTACATAAAAATCTAGTCCATCCACTAAAGACTGTCACTCTGCATCTGAATTGTTTCCTTCTCAACAGCCCTTGCTTCAGCCCAGAGCTATTACAGTGATCCAGGGCTGTTGCAGCAGCCTCTGGCCAGGTTAATCTGCACCCCCTCCCAAAACCACCCACTATGCCACTGAGCACTGCATCTTAAAATGCAAGTGTCTGCTTATATTATATGCCAGCCTAAAATCCTTGGGTGGCAGCAGATGGGAGTAAAGATGACGTGCAGAACCTTCCCCCTGGCCACTGCTCCCTGACCTGCCTCGTGGTTTGGCTGCCCTGGGCAGTTGTCATTCACTAAAAGAGTCTGGCCTCTCTGTGTTTGTCCAAGCTGCTCTTCGTTTACCATCCCTCACTTGGCAAGCTTGTCTTTTGTCTTGTAAAACCCACCTGGACTGTTTTCTGTTCTTCCTGCCTCTTCCAGGTGGAGTTAGATGTTCCTTTCTCTCAACTTATCAAAAACCAAGGGTCTGTGGGGCTGGGGATATAGCTCAGTTGGCCTGCACAAGGCCCTGGGTTCTATCCCCAGCACCAAATAATCAAGATCTAACTTTAAAAAGGTGGGTGGAGGGTCTGGTTGGGGGCATGGCTCAGTGGTAGAGCACTTGCGTAACATGTACATAAGTCCCTGAGTTCTATCCCCAGCACCATGAAAAAAAAATCTACTTGATGTGAAGAGGACCTCTGGGCATCGGTCTGAGATGGGTAGAAGTACCATCTACTTGAAACTCCTGGGGCCTCTCTGCCACTTCCCACCCTGGGTGCTCAGTGGGTTTGGGTGCCCAGTCCCTGGCCTCCTGCTCCAGGAAGCCCCTGCCACACTCAGCAGGTTCAGCAGGCTCATTATAAGAAATCATGTTTTTCCTCTTTTGAGAACAGTTTGCCAGAGCAGCTGCCCCATGTACCATGTTTAGGGGAGAAAAGTTTTCAAAACACACTGCAGTGGTTGGTCACGTAACTCTTGAAGGATGCCCACGGGTAGTTCAGAGCTCAGGGACCCCCACGCCAGTCAGAGTGTTCCGGGCCTAGAAAATGCTTTAAGGCTCTGGGCGAGCTCTGGGACCCAGCAGCACGTGGAGAGACAGAGTGTGGCACTGCAGCATTTGGAGATGAACTATTTCCCACAGACATACCCTCCACAGGGGTCCTGTCCTTTCTTCCTGGCCACTAGGTGCCCTGTGCCATTAGACAACAGGGTTAGTGTTAGAGGTTACATAACTAGGATTTTACCATGTTAGGGCTCCTCCTGCTAACGGAACCACCCATGGCCAGGCAGGCAAGCAGAGGCAGGAGCTCCTAAAACCCTTTGCTATAGCAGTTTCTTCTCATTCTTCCTCCCCAACCATGTCTGAACTTTGAACCTCTGAGGTAAATTCTCTTTTCTTTAACTTTTCTGTTCATTTTTATGTTCAAGATGGAATTCATGTGCCATAAAATGCACCAATTGTGCAGCCACCACGTGGCCCCTGGTTCCAGCCTTTTCCACCCCCACCTGGAATCCCATCCCCTGACTTGCTGTTCCCCCACCCCTTCCAGCACCTGGCAACCACTCATTTGCCTTCTGTCTCTTGGATTTGCCTTTCTGGATATGGCATATAAATGGAATCAGTGTGTGGCCCTTTGTGCCTGGCCATGTTTGTGACACTCCCTTTTGCACCTGCAGAGTCCTGGTGAGTCACCCTGACCTTGCACTGCTCCCTAGTGGAGTGCTGGACATGGGGGACAAAGGTGTACCCATACCCACCTATGCCGATGTCCACGCCAGGGGTGTCCCCTTGCCCCCCAAAGCAGTTCTCCAGCTCACCACTCCCTCTGCTATGGCTGCCTCCCCGTTCCCAAGTGCCACTGCCCAATGTTGTAGGGAAGAGTCCAGATGGAACTGTCAGAGGACACAAAACTCAAAGCACAAACACTAAACCAAAGGGGCTTCCTTTGAAACCCCTCTCGCTCCCTGCTTTATGCCACCAAGCCTTCATGTAACGTCTGCACGGGGCCAAGCGATCAGGTCGCCACTGGATTCCAGCTCCTGAAACATGTCTGATGTAGGAAAGGCTCAATAAACGTATTTGGAATTCATTAAAAATTTAAGGATGCTGGGCTAGGGACATGGCTCAATGACACAGCACTCGCGTAACCAGAGCCTGGGCCCCTGGGTTCCATCCCTAGCACCAAAAACAAACATGCAAACAAAAACACTTCACAAAGCTCAGCCTCACCTATACTTGCCCTACCAGTACCAAAAAGGCAACAGGCAGTGTGTTTTGAACAAAGGGCCTGAGATCACCCCAATTTCTGTGACTTAAACCACCACGTTCCCCATAAAAAACTCCCCACAGTGACCAATCCAAAAGTTCCTGGCATGTCCGTACTACTTCCTGTTTTGTGTGATTATAACACACTTTAGTTTTTCTGTTCATCAGTAGACAAACATTTACCTGGTTGTTTCCAGAGTTTGACCTCCAGAGTTCAAAGCCTGGCTCCTTACAGTTATCATCTAAGTAAAGAAGGACCTGTTATTTCCTCACCTTTAAACCTATTCCATTACCTGTAAAATGGACATGTTAGTAATAGCGAATAACACTTGAGAGAGGTGTTTCAATATTTAGTAGACAAATGGCCAAAACCAAAGGACTTAGAATAATATCTGCCTGTTATAAGGGCTTGGGAATGTTAATGATTATCATTATTCTATAATGTATGTTTTTTCTTATATCTGTACATTCTACTCATGTATAAGCTTCATGAAATTTGTTGTTGGATGTCCAGGTACTTAAGCAGTAATTTTTAAATGGCATAAGTTCTATCATGTTATAAGATTCCAGGATAGGGGCAAATATTCTTTTACCATGAAGCACACATGATCTAAATACATATTTAAAATTTTTTTCTTAATATTAATGTCTAACATGTATTCTGTGCTTATATAGTGTATGCATTAAGCTTTTAATATATTCTTAGTACAATGAGGCTGTTAATTTACTAAAAACTTTTAACCAGATTTCTCTTTTGACTATTATAGGGCAAACAATTTGTATATAAGAGATTGTAATACTCTTGTGGTATTTTGAAGGGCTTTTACTAATCATCTTGAAAAATCAATATTATCGATGGATTTGACATCAGAAAATTAAAAGAATGCAGAGTACCTAGAAAACTAGAGTGGGCCTTTGTATTTGAATGTCAGAATAAACTCGTGTCCATCTTTGTTCCTGCAGTATTTTCTTCGCTAAGCCTTGGCCTGCTTCCAGAACGATCTGCTACTCTAATGGTCTATGAAGATGTTGTCCAAATAGTATCAGGATTCCAAGGTAGGTTTAATATTTAAAAAGGGAAGCAAGAGTAACTTTGGGGCCGACTACTCAAATCTCATGAGGGACCCCACATATTTTTGGATGGTCACAGAAATGAATTTATCCACAACTGAGACATAACGTGTTTTGTCCCGGTGAGGTCACAACACATCTAAATTTTGGTTAAACTACCAGTTGAATATAATCTTATTTCTGTCAGACCCATCCTTTTAGTGTGTGAAGGGAAAAAGAGGAATGTCCTCCATCTTCTCTCCTCTCCAAAGGAGAGATTGTTAATTTTGTCTGGGTCACAGTCCAGGGCACACCTGGCTGCATTTCCTAGGGGCCTGGTCAATCTCAAAGGCTAATAAGTGTCCGAGTATTGCTTTCTCCTCTCCCTTGTTCCTTGTAGGCCCCACAGAGTCATTGTTAGCCTCTTCTTTTTTCCTCTAGCGCCATCTTTGACACCAGTTCCCTACAGGAGAAAACATGTCGTTTCTTCCCTTTCCATCTGTCCTTAGTGAGATATTTGTGATCAGTGCTTAAATCTGTATGATCCAGAGTCATGGCCACACTGTATTGCATCATGGCTCTCTGACCTCCTTGTCACCTCTTCACTGTCACCTGCCAGCCTCAAGTATCTCCTCTCAAGACTCTGAGGGGTTTCATGAGCGATTGCAGAGTTCCTGTCAATTGTAGTCTGTAAGCAGTCATCCTCTCCCCATGTAGGGTTGTGTGTGACTTTTTCTCCCCTTCTCACATTTCCATGAGTCAAATGCAGTTATAGTGAACCTGACCCCCAACCCAAGTCACTGCCAGTCACTACCTCTCTGCCTGTACTGCCATTTGCACTGTCATTCCCAGGTGCTTCCTCAGGTCCTGGTGCGTCTCTGCAGTTGCCCCCAGCTAGCATGCTGGTCTGCAGTCTTTGCAGCATGATTGGAGCTGAAATAAAGAAGAATCAACTAGACTTCGTGCCTTGAGTCTCTCTCTCCCTGACCCCTCTTTACTAAAGAATAAAAACAGTCTCCTTCCTGAGGACCCACAGGTCTCTAGGATCTGGACTCAACCTCCCTTCTAAGTGTTCTTCTCCCTCATGTGTTCTGTTCCAGCCTGAGTTTCTTTTCCTATTTTATGGGTAGAACATCCCACCTCACCTTCTATCCTGTCTTCAGACCCTCCCTGGACATTAAGGGTAGCTTAAATGTCCCATACTCCAGGTATCTCCACTGGAGAGGAGAGTTGTGCCAACTGTCGTGCTTTGCAACCTCATCTGCCAAGGGCTTTGGATCATGTGACTCCATCCCTCCAGGCCATGGTGTCTGGATCTGGAGCAGACACCCAGCATAGGGGTAGCCATTCCATAGAGTGGCCAGGGCTTGGGAACTGGCTGAAGTCAGCAGCTCTGGCCTCTCTTCCTTTTTCTCAGACTGAATTAAGACTCCAGGAGAGGTAGGAATTGCAGCTTAATGGTTCTGAGGTGCAGGCTGGGTCTGTGCCCTTGCCTGTGAGCCAGTTAGAAGATAACAGAAAAGATGAGTAGGAAGAGGAGGCCATTTGGAAGCAGGTCAGAAGGAGGCAGAGCTGGGGTTAGTGGAGTCTTGTTAATTGCATTGGAGTGAGAGGGAATCCCACACAACACTCCTTCCTGGTCATCCCAGAGCTGTCCTCAGCTAGGGCCAGCTGGGACAACTCCTGCACTTTCAATACCCAATGGGTCCTGTCCTCAGGTGCCCACAAGCCCCGCTATCCCTTTTTGTTCCTCAGATCCTTATAAATAACCCACCAGCCAGGGGCTCTGGGTCCTTTAACAACTCCTCCTTGTCTGCCAGGCTTGGTGGCACACTCCTCAACTAAATTTAAAACCCAAAGGGCAACAACTGTGTTTCACCATCTTGGTACCTCCAGGGCCTGGCCCTGTGCCTGCCTTGTGACAGGTACCCAGTGAGTAATTCACTGTTGGAGTAAATAAATACAAAAAGACAGTCAAAAGCCAACTGCTTTTTTGAACCTCCTTATATAGACGGCTTATTCCATGGTCAATATTTTTCTTGGTTGTGAATGCTAAAGCAGAATGCACACTCACACACATGCGTACACACACACACACACACACATAGCACTTGAATAGTTCTTTCTCTCCGAAGCAAGTCGTATGATCAGATAAGTAAACCCAAGAAGGTAAGTCATTTAGGTAGTTTTTGTTAGCAATTAATTTATTCAGTCTATTGTATCTCTCTCTCCTGTTGCTAACCAGAAATTAACTGAGAACCATTTCTTCCTTTTGTAATCTCATTTCCATACCAGCTTCTTAAAATTACCGACGTTTTGTTAATTTTTTTAACTTACCCTATTTCATAAGTTTAATAACATTTACTTGTACTATTCCTTGGCCTGGGCAGTATTATAATAATAATGGATAGCTTGCAAGTTGGAAGGAAAGCACTTCCGATCTCCAAAACCAACATATCACTGAATTTATGAAAGATATATTGTTTTTATTCTCAAGCTGGTCCTATGTGGTTGCATTTATTATTTTTTCAGTGGGTTTAGAAAAGGGAAAGAATAAATTCTTGCCTGCTCAGAAATGTGAAGTGCTGTAAGCCCGTTTACTCGAGCGTGTTGCTTGGAGGGTCTGATGTGTCAGACAAGCCTAGGAAAAGGATTGGGGAGTATGATGGCGGATCATTTGTGAAGCTTCACACGGAGCGCGTGTTGTGTGAGATGATGCTGCATTGTTTGATGTGACACTAGAGGAAAAGCTTCAAGAGAATGAAGGCTACTCGGGGAGAGATGGCGACGGGAAGAGAAGGGGAATGGACACATTGTTCTCCCCAGGCAAACTCTCAACGCTGCAGCTGGGGTTTCGACTTTAAAATGGTGACAACCAAATAAGATAGAGAATAAACTCACAGTAATGAGAGTTTTTCTATGAAAATAAAATGACGATCTGCTTTCTTCCTTCTGTGATAGATACTGTGTGATATTTCCATAAAGTCTGTCCTGATTCATCAATAAAACAGTTCTCTCATCAAACTAGGTAGGATTCTGTACATGCCTGCAAACATCCAAGCTACAGTAAATGCATGTTTCCAATGGAATTGGCCTTAGCAGTCATCACTCCTTGCATTTTAAAAGTAAAGGAAGTGGTTGTCTTGTTAGTGTTGGTATTCTTTTATAAAGAAAGCCTGGAACAGTCTTATAACAGTGAAGAGAAAGAGTGGGGTAGGCAACTGAGTAACTAGTCTGTTAGAGGAATTTCCCTCAGCAGAGGCCGTACATAAAAATGTGCTCGTTGTTGTAAAATGCTGGCAAATTGATTCCTCAGTGAGATGAGAAGAGAATGGAAGATGAGAACACTGAACTGGGGACCAACGTGTAGCTCTGCCTCTCAGAGGCCTGAGTGCCAACCTGAGAGAAATGACCCGGAATGTGATGACAGTGAATAGGAAGATAAGGCAAGATGCCCCAGACTGCTCCTGGCTATTCATCTGTCAACTGGCCAACTGGCACCACCCAGACCAGCAGTCTCCATCCTTGGCCGGGCCTCTTCATTGTGCCCTGCACAGTCCCTTTTCTGTTCCTTAGGACATGTGCCAGAAGCCTCTCCTGCACCCACCTTCATGCCCCATCCCTTAGCAGTGACCTTGCTGATTGTTTCAGAGTGAAAATCAAGGCCTTCGGGGCATAGTGGCTTCAGTCCCCTGGCTTCTGCTCCCTCTCTCACAGGGACCTGCTCATGTTCCTTCCTGCAGTTTGTCTGCCCCACCGTGAGTCCCTTCACATTCCCGCTGGGTCCATTCCTGATCTCCTCCTTCTTTCCAACCTTCCTCCCTTTGTGCAGAATCATCCATTGTTCTCTTCTAGTTCTTTCTCGGCTCTCAAGATTGCTTATGTCTGCCATTTAAAGAGAAGCCCTTCTTATACCTTGGTCAGGTTACAGTCTCCTCAATTTGCTTTCCCTCCCAAACTGGAGAATCTCCCCCTGCTTGTGCATTCCTTCAGGCTCCCTTTTACTTGGCCCCAGGCTATTCTTGAGAAATTTCTCTTGCTGAGTTTAGCTGAGCTGAAATTGCCAGACCAACCACCCCCTTCTGATTGACTTCTGCCCGGCTTTAAACCCTCCCTGTTGCATCCTTCTTGACTCTCGTTTCTGTTTCTTTACCATCTCTGCCCATCACTTTGTTCCTTTCTTCTCACCTCCCTCAGAGGTTCTTACTTCCCTGCCTGTCACTTAGTCTAAAAATGATTTTCAACTCGAGCCTCCTCTGCTCTGTCAACCCCCCAGTGTCACTGTCTTTATTGGGAGCTTTATCGTTTCTCACTTGAGCCACTTCCTAGCAGCCTCAGCATTAGGCTCTCTCTACCCATAGCCATTCCCCACCTGCTATCAGAATTGGGTAAAAACAGATACCATTGTATCTGTTTTTTTGTCTGCCCAGAGGCAGATACAGGAGCAGTCTGGGGCATCTTGCCTTATCTTCCTATTCACTGTCATCACATTCCGGGTCATTTCTCCCAGGATGGCACTCAGACCCACTCAAGTCCAGGTCTTGAGTGGCACACACTGTGCCCTTCACAAGCCTCGTCCTCTGCCCCTGGGTCCCAAGCAGTCTGTGCTTGGTGTGCACACTTCCTTCGCCTCTGGGCATGTGCTGGCCTGTCAGGCATCTCTTCTGTCTCTTCTCGTCTGCCTCCTCATATATTCCAGAACTTACGACACTATGATTAGTAAGCCATTTCCACATTGGCCTTCTCTCGACTCTTGAGTCCAGGAACACAGAGGCTTTGTCCTTGACCTCTTTGTATCTCCTGTGTCCTTGACGCAGGAGACTCTCGGCATGTTTGGGGGATCATTGTGAAGATTCTCAGAATATATAGAGAGTGGTTCTCCAATGGGGCATTTAGCAGTGTCTGGGGACATTTTGGATGTCCCATGTTGAGGGCTGCTACTAGCATCTAGTGGGTAAAAGCCCAAAATGCTATTAAATGTGCGACAATGCACAGGACAGCCTGCATCCCAACACACCATTACCTGGCCCAGAGCATTGTTGATCCTGATCTAGTTGGAATTAGGGTAAAGCATAATTGGAATACAGCAAGTTGCCGAGTATAGCCCATCTTCTCATTCACTTCTGTAAGCATTGCTGAGTATCAGGTATGGTCAGGACATGATGTAGTGCATTCCACAGAACACCTGTCTTTAAAGAAGAGGAGCTGGTAAAGTAATGCTTATCCTGCACCTTATCCTGCTTCTGAGCCACTGTTGGGCACTTTAAATGTGTGTTCTGAACTAACATCACGACAACCACATTAGGAGATGAGTATGATTCATTTCCATTTTAATGATAAAGAGCATGAAGGCCAAAGCTACTCACTGAAAAGGTGGTAGAGGGAGGTCCTAAGCCTGGAGTTAAGTGGCTCTACCACCCATTTTCTTCTCTCATAGTGCCTCTGATTAGGGAGATACACAAATATCCACATAAACATGGCATAAGGCACAGTCATATTTGGACAAATGGAGCTTAGAGCTTGGGATGGGGTCAAGAAAGGCTATGGAAAGAGGTGGCCATTTGAGAAGCATTTTATAAACTGTGAGAACAGAAACGGTAGGCAGAAGTCTCAGACATGGAGATGAGCAGGAAAATACATATAAACGTAGAACTGTGTGGTCTTTTTTTGGGCCAGATAACTGGGGGCTGATTGGTAATTGAGCATCTATTTTGAGGTAAGCATGGAATAATAGAAAGAGACACAGAAGTTTGAAAAAATTTCTGCCTCTTACAACCAGAATGACTTTGGCCAAGTTGTTTAGTTTCTTTGGGCTTTAGTTTCCTCACCCATAAAGAGAGAGAAGAGTTCCTTCTTCACAGAGTTATTGTAAATATTGTGTGTGTATGTGTGTGCATATGTGTGTTCTTTACATTTCCCCCCTCCTTCTCTCTCTCTCTCTCTCTCTCCACACACACACACACACACACACACACACACACACACAGAGAGAGAGAGAAGCATATATACAAAGAGAGAGATATAGATTGGTGCTTTAGAATTAAGAATTTATGTTATAATTTACAGTTATATAAGTCATATATCACACATGTGTATATATATACATACATAAATGTGTATGTATATAATATATAACTTTATAAATTCTAAAGCACCAATCTGTGCCTCTCACTTGAAGAGGAAGTAGTAGTTTTGATCTCTAAGACATGATCAGTGTGTATCTTAGAACAGAAATGGGGTAAGACTGAGGCAGGGGGACAGTTAGGAGAATTTCACAATAATTGAGGAAAAGCTAACATAGGGTAACAGAGGGTGGAGGCAGAAAGGGAGGGAAAGATGATGTAAGAAATGTTGACAAAGGCAGATTGTCCAGTCTTGGCACTTGAGTGAATATGAAAGATATTAGAAAAGGAAAATGATGATATTGACTTGGAGTCAAAACTGGATGTTGGGGAGGATGTGGGATCATTAAATGAGAAAGTCCATGATGATTTGGGAGTGCAAGATGGGCATCTGGATAGAAATACCCTAGAAGTAAAGGGAAAATGCAGATGTGGAGGTTAGAAAAGAGTTTGGGGCTGGAGAGGACAGTGATAGTCAAGGTTATAACAATGGAAGGAACTCACTAAAGAGAGAATAGAGAAACGGCAGAGGCAGTGAACAGCAGCAGCACTTTAGGAACCATTTTATCTGGAGGCAGGAAAAAAAGAAAAGTACTTGCAAGGGGAAAAGCAGACTCTGGGGAGAACCAGTGTACAGGGCCATGAATGCCAGGAAGGAGGGGGTTCGTGGGTGGGGACAGCAAACAGTGTGTACCATTGTGAAGAGGTCGGTGAGGATAAAGACTAAGAAGTGGTCATGGGGTTTGTGGATTAGGCAGTCAACATTTCTAGCATATGTTGAGGGTAAAAGCCACATCATTGGAGGCTGGGTAGAAGAAGAGAAGGCACTTGCTTCTGGGGATAACAGAGTTAGAGTAATGTTTGATTGTAATTTTTCTAGATGGGGAGGAAATGAGTCTAATTGTTGGTGAGGGAGGAAAAGCCTATAGACAAAGAGGTTGTGGACAAAGGCAAGAATTGTTGGTGCAGCCACATCTTACAATAAACAAGCAAGCAACCGTTGGGGTAGGGATTGGGGTTGACCTTGGAGGAGAGAGAAGTGCAGAAAGGAAGTGGAGGACCCAGTGTTTTCAGCAAAGTCAAATCGAAGCATTTTGAGGATGAGGATGGAGCCCTAAGTGTGAGAAGAACAGAAGAAGTTTCAAACAGCTGCTGTGAGGAATGTGAAAGAGGCAAGCGGGGGTGACAGGCAAGCTGGGCCACTCTTCAGCCTCATTCCCACCCAGTCATGTGAAAATTTAGCAGCTTTAAGACATGAAGATAGGCCAGCCATAACCACTCCCCCAACCTACATATACCCATTTGGATATGTTTAGGCCGTGGCTTAGAATAACCTGTGCCCTTAGATTCCTCAGATGTCTCCATCACTTCACCAGTCATAGGTTTGGGCTGCAGTCAGCTGGGGGAGCATGCTGGGCCCCTCAGCAGACAGTATCTGTGTCATGGCAGTGACAGTGTGTGTCAGAGCCACTGGGAGCACAATCATTGCAGACCAAGGAAACAGCAGAAGTGAGAGATGAGTATTCAGTAGAATCAAAAGAAAAAATGACCTGGCTAAGAAAATGGAGGAAATGTTGAAAGATGCAGATGCCTTCGCAGAGACTGGTATATTGCAGTGCATTTATTTTAGGGATGTTACAAGATGTGGATGGTCTGCAACTGGACTGATGGACGTGTGTAGTCATTACCAATGGAAGTGACCTGAGTGAGAGAGGGCCATCGTGACTTTGGGCACCTGGCTCAGAGGGCTCTGAACCTGAGCCTGTGTTTCACAGAGGACAGCCAGCCAGAGGACGGAGCATATCAATTTTTTTTAGGAGGTGGAAGAAGCATTATGACCGTCCACCACTGAGGTCACAGGTAGCCAAGATGACCCTATCCAAGATATAATTTTATCAGTCTTTTGAGCTTTCATGGTCTCACCTGTAGAAAGAGAACCTTGGACTCATTGATTCTTCAAGCTCTTGCTTCTTCTAGAATACTTCTGGATAGGTTCTTCCTCCCTTGCAAGTTAAAGGGAACCCTGGGGTGGGTTTAAACACCACCCACTCCTGGCAAGGCTGGTATACTAGGCCAGCTGTGGGTTGGAAAGAAGGAGCCTTTGGCTCAGCTTCAACCTCATGCTGGGGTAGGATATTACAGTTTTTGTCTTAATGATGTTTCTGCTGGGTTTATGCAAAATTACTTCCCAACTTCACATCGTGTGACTATCGCCACCGCATTAGGTACAAACAGATTCAAGCTTTGCAATCATAACATCTGGAAAAAGGTAAACTGCAGGTGACATCACAAGGTAACTGTTTGGGTACACCAGCCTTCTCACAAAGGAGCAGGACTTGGTGAAGAGGCATAACATTGGATCATTTCATTATAAAACCTGAGACATAAAAATGACACAACTAGTAAGCACCCCTGAGGAATAGTCGGGCTGCCAGATGGCAGCTTCCACAGGGAAGAGAGCAGTCGTGCTGGGGGTCTCTTGTCTGCGATTCTTTCCAAGACTGAATATTTCATCCCCTTGCTCTGCTTCACTTCGGTCTCTAGAGTTAGACCAGAATTTGCCAGAGAGAGATGAGGGATGGGTTTGTACCAGTGTCAAAGCGTCTCTGTGGCATTGTTTGTGTAAAGAGATTAATTGTCAAATATTTGTTTCATTTACTCAGACCTTCCCAAAACGTTACCCGATCCACAGGCAAACGTCCTGCAGTGACGAGACTGTTCACAAATAGAACTTGGAAAAAGCTTTTTGTTAAAAAACTAAATAACATCCTGTGTCAAAACAGTTGTGACAATGGGCTATTATTTCTCAACCCATAATAGCATGTTGCCACATTTTTGTGTCCTGCCTGAATGAGGGATGGGAGGCAGTCTGGGAAGGAGCCGGGTGGGGAGGCAAGTGGAAACCCTGGAGAAGCCCCTTCCTGGTTTGGCATTTCCTGAAACTGAAATGGCTCCTCCTTGGGGAGGTAACTCAGAGGTTAATCCCTGCAGGTGCCCGGCCACAGCCTCGCGTTCATTTCCAGAGAAGGGCCCTGAGGTTGCCTGAGAACACCAGCTACAGCGACCTGACCGCTTTCCTCACGGCTGCCAGTTCTCCCTCGGAGGTGGACAGTTTTCCTTACTTGCGAGGACTAGATGGAAACGGAACAGGTAATTTGAATCTCTTTTCTGATTTTCCGGTGGGAGCTTCTGGGTTGTGTTTTGTATTTGTTGGTTTTCAATATGGCTGGAAGCATAAGCACCGAAAGGGGAAAAAAGGGCAGAACAACTCTCCCTACAAGTTCAAGTGCATCTGTGCTGTTAGGTTCCACCAGTGCATTTGCCGAATTCAGTCTGCACTGCTGCCGAGTTGTGTTTTAGTGAATTGGTCTCCTCCAGCCTTTCTGCTGGTTCCAGATGCCAGAAGTAACTTCTCTAGGCTGTCCTTTGGTGAATTATATTCAATTCAGAGAACATCTTATACTTGAAATTGGATTTTTTTTTCTTTTTACCTATGAGATCAGAATTAGGGGATTTCTGCCTCCCTGACCTCCATCTGGTCCCAGGTAGAATATGTGCAGCAGTCTGCCCAGCTGCTCTGAAGGAGTTGCGTAGCCGCCACCACCACGGTCACAGCTGGGAGGGGAAAGGATGGCACTGGGCCTCATTTGCAGATGAGCAGTGGCACTCCACACCCCACCAGCACGTGGGACCCTAAGTAGCAGGGAGCTCTTGCTCTTTATCATCTGTATCCATCCAGTATTCCCCACATATTTCCTCTTTCTGCACTTGCTTTCTCTGCCTTTCTTTCCTTTAAAGGGGATTGGAAAGGGCTCCGAAGGGGGGGGGGGTGTTCCTTGGAATGTCTCAGAATAGCCAGGCTTTGATGTTATTTGGAATCTCCTGGCAGATCTCTAAATCAGCTCTGTCATTGTCATTATCATAGCCTGACACATATCCAGCCACAAGATCAGAGTAGCCAAAAGCTACCAGCCAGAGAGTAGAGGATAATTCCTTACCAGAGAAGATCTTCATTCATACCCAACAGCGCAGTTCTCTGGGGCACTTGGTGACAACATGGCCCTCAGTCTTCCCATGGTGCACAATGAGAGCAAGATTTTTGAATCCCTAAACTGTCGTGTTGTCTGCCTCTTCTTTCCCCCAATTTAGACTAGATACAGCATAAAATTGAAAACCAGAGGCTGTTCTGAGTTAATTTGTGCTGGGTCAGTTACTGCATTTCCTAGGGACACTTTTATTGAACTTTACTTGATTTTCTAGTACTTTACATAAATTTATAATTCTGAAAAAGCTTTTAAACCTAAAACATTTTATACCATGTTAATAAGTTTCTTGTTAAAGATGAAGGTGACCTGGTCATTTCTTATTCACTTTGCTGCCCTCTGTGATACTTATTTTGAGAATTGTTTCACTTTTTGTGTACTGGTGGTATGATTAATATGTCAGTCCTTTGCCATCAGACAGATGTGTGTCATTTTAGTAAATATTCTTGAGGAAAAATATTGACTTTTACTTTAAATGTGCAAGAGAGAAGCATTGTTTTTCTCTTGCACATTTGAGACCATCCTAACTTGTATTCAGTGTCCCCAACAAAAGGGAACACAATCATAAAACCCCAAGTCAGAGGTTCAGCCTCATTTTTCAGAGCTCATTAATTTTTCCATGTCCTGCTTCCAATATCTTTTGAATAAATGATGAAATCTGAGAAGACTTGGGCAAGAAGAACACAATGACACAGGACTATTGATTTTAGAGGAGTTTATTTTATTTTAAAATCACTCTGTTTCACAGGGAAGAGAGAAGGTCTTGGAAGGTGACATTAAAATTCTTTTCCACTGAAATAACTGATGAATTGACCTAGAAAGGATAGGCCTTCTCTGAGACCTACTAAGAAAGGCATCCGGCCTGCGGTACAGTCACATTCGCCTAGAGGGCCTAAGCTTGGGTGCCACTAAGCACCATGAGCCTGCAGCTTCTGAGCTCCATGCAGGCTTCAGTCCCAGCTTGGGCACAGCTTCTCTTCTGCCCCACAGTTACTTGCCCCTGCTTTATAAAAGGCATCTAAGAGATCTCAGCTTAGAGGGAGAACCCAGACCAGATGTGTCTATGGGATGACAGGTCATATCTGTAAGGTCAGCAAAGGTGGAAAGAAACAGAGGAGCATGCAAAAGGGATTAGAAGGAGGTTTTCTTGGGGTATCATAAGGGCAGTTGTGTCCAGTTTAGAGAAAATAGAGAAATGCAGCCATATGGAGAGCTCAACCGCTTCCCACTCAATCTTTCCAGTCCCTCTGCTCTGTGGCTTCCTTACGTCACAAGGAGTTGCCCTCCTCTCCCACGAACCAAAGATATTGGGCCTTCCAGCATCACAGTCTCCCCCTGGCTACTAAGAAAGCACTGACCTGTTCTATGGCATTCCCAAGGGGGCTTAAAGGAATAACTTCCGCTGACAACTCCAGGAAGATAATAAACGATCAAGTTGCCAATTGTGCTGCAACCCCAAAAAGTTGGTGACAGGCTGATTATCCTTCACCCAAATACTTGGGCAAGAGTAGTTCAGATTTTGAAGAGGCTATTTTTTTTTTAATATTTACATAGACATTACCAATTAAGCATCATGGGACTTAGAAATATGGATTTCAGATTTTATCTCGAATCAGGAGCAGAGCACAGTGACTCACACCTATAATCCCAGCAGTATGGGAGGCTGAAACAAAAGGATCACAAGTTGGAGGCCAGCCTCAACAACTTATTAAACCCTTGGTAACTTAGTGAGATCTGTCTCAGAATAAAAAGGGCTGGAGAGGTAGCTTAGTGGTAGAGCGCCCCCTGGGTTCAATCCCAAGTATCACACACACACAAAAAAAGATTTTCCAGATCAGGGATACTCAACACTGAACTGGAGTAGAATGCAAAGCCAAACGGAACCCTGGTGGCTAAGCTGAACTATTCATGTTACAAGTAACCAGTCAACTGGAAGCTTGAGATGAGACCAGTGTCTTCTAGCTGCCCGACGTGCTTCCCACTCCTCCTGTTCTTTGCCCTGACACCTATCTTGATTTGGACGTAAATAGCCAAGTCACATCAAGAGGGGGCAGAAATCCAGGCACAGTGGTGCACACCTGTAATCCCAGCTGCTCAGGAGGCGGAAGCAGGAGGATCACAAGCTCAAAGCCAGCCTCAGCAACTTAGCGAGGCCCTAAGCAATTTAACAAGACCCTGTCTCAAAATAGAAAATAAAAAGGGCTGGGGGTGTGGCTGAGTGGTTAAGCACCCCTGAGTGGTTAAGCACCCCAGGACCAAAAAAAAAAAAAAAAAAAAAGATGAGGCAGAAAGGGAAGCCTAATTATATAGAGAACTCAAAGAGTGGAAGGGAAATAACTTAGCCCTTAAAGTATGAATCATTTCAGAACAAAGAAAGCAGGAGGGTAGAGCATCATCAGGGAGGCCTTTAATGGAGTACTGATGAAGCAGAGAGGCTTCCAGAATGTATATGAGACCACCTACCATGTTTTAAGGGACCTAGAGAACTTCTAAGGGGACTCTCAGTGACAGGAACCTAATGCATATTGTGTTCAGCTAATATGCTCATTCCTGCAATGTTGGCTTTCTTCTGAATGCTTACAGCTGAGAATATTTATGCCCATACCCTTGAGAAGGCATTTAATCCACCCTCCTTAGTTGTGAAGATAAGAAAAACAGTCCTAGAGGAGCAGAGCAACTTGCCAGACTGTGTGGGTAGTTCATAGCAGATCTGGTTCTGGAACCCCACTTCCCTGGGACAGGAATGTATAGGATCATGGAAAGGAAGAATCAAAAGATGAGGAAGGAGGAATGAGAGAGAGACCATTTCTAACGCTTCCTGCTCCACTCACCTGCTGCCTCCCTATACAGAGACAGCCCCCAGAGGGCTTGATGGAGGAGAACAGCCCTCCCTAAAGGAAGACATTAACTCTAAATCATTTATATAATAGAGTCCAATGAGTTATTTAACCTCTCTGTAGTTTTAAGTTTACATCTCATCCCGAGGTTCTGACAAAGCCTGGAGTCAGGCATGATAGGCCTGGCTTTGTTACTGTGTCACCTTAAGCACTTGGCACATGTATCTCCCAATACACAGGTATTTTAACCAGAAACATGGTATATTCTGGGATTTGGTTTTCTTCATCCTAAAACAAAATGACCAGACTATAAATAAAAGTCTTCTTTTCCTTTGCCTTTCCCTCATTGCAAAACAGACATGGAAGGTTCTGCTGTCGTTGACTATCCAGAAGTTGCTCTGTGAATGATTTAGCTATAACTCATTGTAGAAACTCTCAAATTCACGATTTGTTTTCAGTGTTTTCATGTGTTCCAAAGTAGAGGCATTAGCTCAGATAGATGGGTAAGTGTACAAGTAGCTGAATAAGAAACCTTATAGATCATATTCTGATGTTGCCTAAAAAATTTTTTATCACTCTCATTCTGTTCAAGGAAAGATGCAAAATTATGATAGAATATATTTGCATGATATTATATTTTACTATAGAGAACTCTAAAATGGATTGCTTAAGTGTATAAATATTACATACTCTCATAAGCATTCTCTAATTTATCAGGAGACAGTCATTAAAACATTGGCTTGAATAAGGCCTCTAATGGAGGGTAAATGGGATATTAAATTCCTTTTAAATAGACCAAAATAACAGTGGCAACTAAAATAAATCATAAATACTTCAAGTCCAAGTTTTAATAGTATACTTTTAGCAGAAGTTAATATTTTAAAGCAATCCTTGAAGAAATTTATTGTTTTCTTTAAAAAAAAACAGTCTAAAATATTTGGTTTCATTGTGGTCATCTGTTGACTTATGTTATTATATGTGTTAAATATGTTATTGGAGCTTACTTTATGTAGAAGTCATTTTCAGTGATTTCCACATATACTTCACCTTGCATTTTAGAAAAATCTTTCCCTTTTGAGGCCCTTTTGGGGAAATGGAGCATAATAGATAGGCTTGGCAAACCCCAGCTTGGAACCTGGGTCTATACTACTAACTAGTACATGACCGCAGGGTAGCTACCATTGCTGCCCTCTCTGAGCCTGTGTTTTTATGCATACAATGGTTGTTTTACCTGCCTGATGAGGTTATGATGAGGATTATAGTAAGGACTATTTTTCCAAGGGTTTCTGCAGCCCCAGGTACTTAGTAAAAACATGATAGAAACTGCCTCTTCTTTCTAGGAAACAGCACCAGGTATGACCTGACCCCCGTCACAGCTGTCAGCGTCCACTTGCTCAGCAGCAATGGAACCCCGGTGCTGGTGGACGGTCCCATCTATGTCACTGTGCCGCTGGCCACCCAGAGCAGTCTGAGGCACAATGCCTACATTGCAGCATGGCGGTTTGACCAGAAGCTGGGTAAGCAAGGGTCCTGTGTCATCATTGGCTCCAAGACTCTGTTACCATTGGGTTTTCCTTCTAAGGAGCCCGTGGAAGTCTGCTTTCCTGTCGTTAGTGGATGCTAACACTCCCAGTGCATTTATGGTTTCTGGTGGGTAAAGTTTGCTCCGCCGTGTCCTTCAGCCACTCAGCTGGGAATTTCATTTCTTTTTTTTTTTTTAATTTTGCACATTTAAGCTAATTAACTTGAAAAGAACCTTTAAATGTGATGAGCTAAAATCGGGTCTCCTCATCTTTATCTTTTTATTCTTCAGGAGATTGTATGATCTCTCTTGGTGACATGGTCTCTTTTTTTTTTTTTTTGTCTTCCAAAAAAGGAAAAATATTTGCCAACATTTTATAAAGCAAATAAAAATGACTTATTATCCGACCACCTAGTGAAAATCACTAATACGTTTTGAATCCTACCTGGTCATTTCACTTGCACATGTGTGTTAATTATCAATTGGTGCCACGAAACAAATTTCTCTAAAATTTAGCAGCATAAAGCAACAGTGAACATCAACCATCTCATGGCTTCTGGGGGCGTCACAAAACCAGGCACAACTGAACTGGGTGTTTCAGGCTTAGGGTCTCTAGCAAAGGCTGCTGTCAAGCTGGCAGCCAGGGCTCTGGCTCATTGCTGGTCATCTTAAGCAGGATTCAGCTGAGACCAACAGGAGAATTTCCTGACTCACTCACATGGTTGCAGTCAGACCTCAGCTCCTCACCAGCTGTCAGCTAGAAGCTTCAGTTTCTTGCACAGGGGTCTCTCCGCAGAACTACTTAAAGTGTAGCCACTTGCTTTCCTTTGGAGTGAGTGATCTGGGAGAAAATAAAAATTTAAAAGCACAAGTACCCCCAAATAGAAGTTCTCTTAAAGATTGCCCTCCACCCAGCATTTTAAAAGAAATGAGATTATTTCCTAGATACTTTGCCATATTTAGCTTGTTTTTAAAAACAATTAGAATAGCATGAATATCCTTCCATAGCATTATACTCAACAGTATCAATTTTAGTGAGTATGTAGAATTCTCTTACATGGCTATATCATAGTTTGGTTCATTAAACCTTTTTTTTTAAAGAGAGAATTTTTTAATTTTTTTTCAGTTTTCGGTGGACACAACATCTTTATTTTTATTTTTATGTGGTGCTGAGGATCGAACCCAGCGCCCCACACATGCCAGGCAAGCGCGTTACCGCTTGAGCTGCATCCCCAGCCCAAACCTGTTTTTACAATGAGAAAAAAAATGTTACTGTTCTAATGGTTGATAAATATCTTCTTGGCTAAATCTTTATGCATAGCCATGATTATTTTCTCATTTGTGAGAAATATGCATTTACAGAGACTCATTCTCTGATGTATTCTGCCTGCCTTTGTTAGCCCTCCCAGTGAACCCCAAACACACCCAGGTCTGTCTCCGGAGAGGCAGTCAATAAAGCATATGATTAAGTGCAGGACTCTGTGGACATGGTGGATTGAAGTTCTAACTCTGTCCCCTTTGGCTGTGTGTCCCTGATCAAGTTGCTGAACCTTTCTGGGTCAGTTTCCACAGCTATAAAATGGGAATAATGATCGTACCTGCTGATTTTATAAGGAGTATATTAGGGTTCTCCAGAGAATCATTTGGATGGAAAGCAGGGAGAGAGATGAAGGAATTGCTCCTTAGGATTGAGGATGACAAGCCCAAAACGCAAGACAAGTCGGCCAACTAGAAATCCAGAGAATTGATGTTGTACTTTAAGTCTAAAGTAACTGAGGAAGCATTTCTTTTTCCTTGGGGAGCTTCAGTCTTTCTCTGAAGGGCTTCACTGATTAGATGAGGGTGATCTGCTTTACTCAAAGTCTGCTTTAAATGTTATTTTCATCCCCCCAAATACCTTCACAGCATCTGATCACATACCAGAGGGCCATGCCCTAAGCCCAGTTGACAGATGAGATACAGGGGTCACAGCAATGGGTGAGTCAGTACCCTAAGGAGCTCGGTACCATATGGGGTCCACAGCAAGTGTGCCCAAGAGTTCACGAAGCACACAGAGGTCCCCACTCTGGAGCGGGCCCTCTCTGGCGGTGCCATCCCAGCACCTCAGGTTTCCCATAGTCCAGGTTTCTTAAGAGATTGTTCCCCACCTGCTCTTCCTACCTCCCAAGCCCCTGTGGTCCCTCCTCATCCTTCCAGTCTCCCGAAATGAATGTCACCAAGGCCATTGGCAGCTGCCAATTGTGGAACCAGTGACCTCCTCATCTACCCTGATGTCCCTGCAGCATTTTATGGCTTCCTTTCCTCTGTCAAAGGCCCTCTTCTGGGCCTTATGACCCAGCCCTCTGGGTTCTCTTTCTGCCTGCCCTGGGCTGTGTTCTGTGCCCTACTCTTGACTTAATTGATGTGCTGTTGCTGGGTCATTTAACCATACCCCACACTCCTGCAGCTGCCTGTGATTCTGGCTATCTATCAGATTTTCATCTCTGTAGAGCCCACAGGAAACTCAAAATTCAACCTGCTGAAAACACTTACCCCCCCACACACACGCGCGTGTGCATGCGCATTCTCTCTCTCTCTCTCTCTCTCTCTCTCTCTCTCTCACCTCTGCACCTGCTCATCTCTGTGTCTCCTCTCTTGGTTAAGGGGATCATCTACCAACCATCAGAGAAGTCACCTCAGAGTTATCTCCAACTTCCTCTGTGCCCCACTCCACCTGTGCCCTACTCCACCTGTGCCCCACTCCACCTGCAGCAGTGTCTGGACTTAGAGTCATGTTGACATGAGACCGTTGTTTCTCATACTTACCCTCTCTTTCTCTGAGCTGCCACTACCTCGGCTAAGACTCTCTTCTCAATTCTGGCAGTTGTCTGGATGTTTTTCAGCCCCTCCTTTCCTCCGTGGTCCTTGTGTATGGCTGCTTGGGTTATCTTCAAAACCACAGGCTGCTTTCCTTATAAGACTGTCTACAAGCCACTCATTGCGAGGAAGGCCAGACTATCGCATGGCACACAGAGCTCCACAGATCCAGCCCTGGCCATCTCCTGCCTTCGTCCCAGCCACTGTCCTGTGCTCGCCCTCCGTTTCCACCACCCCAAACTATCTATGTTTTCTCAGACCACCTAAGGTCTCCCTCAGAGCTTGTCGCTCTGCTCGCACAGAACCTGTCCTTTCAACTGTCTTTGCCCACCGCTAGGTGTGATGGAGCCCCACCAGCCCTTGTGCACGTCCCAGTGGTACTGACGTTGTGTCAGGCGATGGCTGTGCTGTGCCCCAGGCACCACCTGGAGCTCACAGAGTCTCATTTGTCTTTGAATCCTTAAGAGTAAGAACAGTTCCCAGCATATGCTAGGTATCCACTTAAAATGTCTGTTGAGTAATCAGATCAGATGAGCATGATTTAGATGTTTTTCGTTGTCAGACATTTAATATGACAATATATCATTGTGCTCAAGATGATTATAGACATCAACTTTACATATGTAAGCATGTTAGCTTTCTGTCACTGTGACAAAATGAACCCCTCAAAAGGAGGAAAGATTTGTTCTGGCGCAGGGTTTCAGAGGTTTCATCCACCGTCACCTGGCCTTGTTGCC
This sequence comes from Spermophilus citellus, assembly GCF_964194105.1. NCBI lineage: Eukaryota > Metazoa > Chordata > Mammalia > Rodentia > Sciuridae > Spermophilus > Spermophilus citellus. The sequence goes on along the minus strand of NC_138187.1, from coordinate 72,668,450 downwards.
TTCAGGCCTGTGGCAAGGCAGTACATCATGGGAGGGAGCACATGGCAAAAAACACTGCTGCACTCAGGGTCAGAGTCCCAATATCCCCTTCAAGGACACACCCCTAGTGACCTAACTTCCTTCCACTAGGTCCCACCCCCTGAAGGTTCCAACACCTCCGGTGGCACCACTGCCTGGCAGTCAAAACTATGGTATATGGACCTTTGGAGGAGTGGCCATTCCAGATGTAAAGAGAGAGAGAGAGAGAGAGAGAGAGAGAGAGAGAGGTGATGCTCAGAGCTATTGTTCGAGGGAGAAGAGTTACATTGGATTTTTCTCCATCATTATTCTCTTCTCCTTCCTGCCTCCTCTTTTCTAAATGAACACATTTGAATATGGGTGACTAGGACTAGGAGATCATGTTCCTAATATAATGAAACTTTCTCTAGGTTAAATGTGTGTCATGTGTGTGGTAATGATATGGCGCAGGTATATAAAAGCAATGTCTTGCTGTTCATTAGTGTAGTTCATGTACATTTTACAAGCAACGAATATTTATTTAAAGAATTGTTTGAGGGCTGGGATTGTGGCTCAGTGGAAGAGCACTCACCTAGCATATGTGAGGCCCTGAGTTCGATCCTCAGCACCACATAAAAATAAATAAATAAAATAAAGATATTGTGTACAACTACAACTAAAAAATAAATATTGTTAAAAAAGAATTTTTTTGATATATGTAGTAGGCTGAATAATGCTCTTCCCCCAAATGTCTCCACATCCTAATCCTTGGACCCTGTGAATATAACCTTATATTGTTAAGGGACAGGTGTGATCAAGAATCTTGAGATGAGAAGATTAGCCTGGGTTATCCAGATAGCCCACTATAGGCTCAACAGTCTTTATCAGAAGGAGTCAGAGTCTGAGGAGATGGTGGTGTGATGGTGAGGGTAGGGTTAGAGCACTCTGCAGGTGGAGAAAGGGGTCAGGCAGCCACTGGAAACTGAAAAGGGCCAGAAAAGGGATTCTTCCTCAAGCCATCCCTACAGATATCTTCATTTTAGCCCAGAGAAACTGAATTTGGACTCCTGACCTCCAGAGATATAAAAGAATATATTTGTGGTATGTCCAGCCCTTAAGTTTATGGTCATTTGTTATAGCAGCAGTTGGAAGCTAATACAATATAGAAATCATTGGAGGGGCTGGGGATGTGGCTCAAGCGGTGGCGCGCTCGCCTGGCATGCGTGCGGCCCGGGTTCGATCCTCAGCACCACATACCAACAAAGATGTTGTGTCCGCCGTGAACTAAAAAAAAAAATAAATATTAAAAAAAAAAAAAAAAAAGAAATCATTGGAAACAAAGATGTGCATATTGTTATGAAGCCCCTGAAATATGTTATCCAAGAAGACTTCAGAAATAATCCCCGTGGTCTTGAGCCTTTTCACTGGGAGTCTTCATTGTGTGGTTGATTTATTTTCATTTAAATGGTTTTTTTTAACTTAGCATCTACTGCAAAAAAAATGTAGCTGCCAAATTCCTGGCTGTAACAGATTGCACATGCACAGAGAAAACCAACGTTTGGATTGTCATTCAAAAATACTCAAGTGAATAAAAATATGTTTTCTGAAAACTTTAGGGTTGGATGGACATTTCAAAGAAACCTATGTTCCTTGACTTACTAAATTCAAATGAAGCCTACATGTCTCATAAATTGTTTACTAATATATTTAATCAATAATATTATTATCTTAGTTCAAATTGAAACACTTCAGTTAAATAAAAAAATTTTAAAGACAGTATTATCAGGTCAAGAAAACAAATTTAGGAATTCACCAACACATCTTACTAAATACATAATACAGTTTATCATTTGTTGCTATATTATGATATGATAATCACTTTTAATCATTTAATACAGGGCTGGGGCTGTAGCTCAGTATCAGAGCACTTGCCTAGCATGTGTGAGGCACCTTAGCATCATGCAGAAATTAACAAATAAAGGCATTCTATTAATGTACAATTACAAAAAAAATTAAATCATTTAACACTTTAAATTATCAACTTTGTAGGTAAATCAAAATAATTACCAATTTGAAATTGTTAAACAACCAGAAGTAGCAACTTATAAATCCATTCAGAATTTTTTGCCTAAATCTGTGTTGACCAACTGTGACCCAAAAACTAAGAATGTTTTTTTAAATTTTTAAATGATTGAAGAAAGAATGAAAAGAGGAGGAAAGAGGGAGAAATAGTCAAAGGATACAGTTTCCAGTAAGTTCTAGAGGTCTACCATACAGCGGTATGAATATAGTTAACAGTACTGTATAGTATACTTAGAATTTGCTAAGGGAATAACTCTTCAATATTCTTACCACAAGAAAGAGAAGAAGAAAATGGTAGTGGTGAGGTAACGGTATGTTGTTTATCTTCGTATGCATTTTGAATCATCAAGTCATGAACCTTAAGTATGCACAATTTTTTTTTTAGTTGTAGATGGACATAATACCTTTATTTTAGTTATTTATTTATTTTTATGTGGTGCTGAGGATCGAACCCAGTGCCTCACACGTGTTACACAAGCACTCTACCACTGAGCCACAACCCCAGCCCCAGTATATACAATTTTTATTCATCAATTATAACTCAGTAAAAACAGAGGGAAATAAAGAATATCTCATGACACATTTTTTTTATTATATGAAACTCACTGGGGATGTAACCGATAGAGCACTTGCCTTGCATGTGTGGGGCTCTGGGTTTGATCCCCAGAACTACAGGGAAAAAAAGGAAGTGAGGGAGAGACAGAGGGACAAATAAAATTTTATTTAACTCATGCATAAGCATTCCTAATAAAGTTTTATTAGCACACAGCCATGGTCGCCTGTTGGTTTGCTTTGACACTATAACACTCTGTCCCCCAAACCAAAAATATTTACTATCAGTCTGGCCTTTTATAGAAAAAGTTTGTGACCCCTGATCTAGCCTCCCGGGGGAAACTCTTCCTGTTCTAATATCACATTCAAAAATATTCTACACTTTGCAAGACCAAACTGGGGTGTGGGTTCAGTTACAACCTCCATATTTCCTGTGAGCCAGACAGCCTTCTGCACTTTGCCAAGTGTGACAGCTGATGTTCAGAGAAGCAGATTTTCATTGTGAAAAAAAAAAATTTCTTTTATAGTTTTTATGAAACTTCTTTTATAGTTCAGTGGGACTTCTGTTTGATAAAACCACATTTTTAATATCAACTCTCTAAACCCACATTTTATCTCTAACTCAAATACTTAAATCCATGACTGCAGATAAAATTTTCTCTCTGGCTGGGGTTGTGGCTCAGTGGTAGAGTGCTTGTCTCACATGTCTGAGGCACTGGGTTGGATCCTCAGCATCACATAAAAATAAATAAATAAAGGTATCGTGTCCATCTACAATTAAAAAAATATTTTTTAAAAAAATTTACTCTTAGGCTTAGATGGACTCTTTCTGACACTTTACCGGGGTCAGTAGTTAATGCTGCCATTTATCCCACTTGTCATTTTTTTAATAGCCACAATTATCTTTTAATTTTTTTTGGGGGGGGGTGGGGACTTGTGAAGAATTTCTCATAATAAAAATTAGCATCTCCATGGACCACCCTACATATTCACCCAAGGGTTGCCTAATACATTAGCATTTTTTTTAGAGTACAAATAACACTGGATTATATTCAGTATGTTTATATCAGTATTGGCTATGTGGCTGTATATACTCTCAAATAATTTGTCTAAAACACACAAAAACTTTTGCTGCATTGACAGTATGCTTTGCTGAAACATTTGTGTTAAATTTCCACTCGATTTATGGCATAAAGATGACCCTACTTAGTGGATTTGTGTGTTGTCTTTTGAGGAATTAGCATAACTCTTTAACTTATGATTCTCTGATTGTGCCTTCTCTGTGTCCTACATGAAAAGGTGCATTTGAAGGAATGGGATGGGATGTGAATAAACATGCACATCTTGTCAGTCATTAGCAGTGGTCAGTTTGACCTTTGAAAGAAGCAGTTTCCCTTCCCAGGTCTGGCAAATGAAGTACATTTCAGCTGGAACTTTCTGGACAATAAGAGAATGACCATGTCAACTTGCTTTCCTGGGCCTTTACTCTTTCTTTAGTGTATAACTGGGGCAGCAGATGGCTGTCTGATGTAGAAGGTTGTCAGAGTGAAATCTGACTTGTAGCCCTGGGGAATGGTCACTTATGAACAAGCAAACCAGGTCAGTGGTTAGAATTTAAAGTGACTGACTGACAGCAAGTGGCAAAGAAATTGAGATTTAAGATTCTGGATTTGTTAAGTTTCTGCTACTTAATGGCATCTCATTTGATTTGGATACTTTCATTCTAATGAGATGACAAAAATAAAAGCATGTTCTAAGAGCAAAACTACATTGTAAAATCCAGTTTTAACTGCTTTCTCAAAACATAGCCTGCAGAGTATGTGGGGGTTGCTATAGAAATGGTGGTTACTGAACCAGCTTCTTATCATGTATGGCGCATACATAGCCGGCACTCGGGAGAACCTAGTCATAATTGGCCTGGAGAAGATTTGTGTCTGCTTCAGATGGTGGACGTTACTGCTGATGCTGTGCACATTTAATTAGTCCTTTAGGTAAGTCATGGCCAGCTTGTCCTTGAATGTGGAGCTTATTTAAAATACAGATCTCATATTTTGTTTCATTTCGTTAGTTTTGGGGGTGGAGGATAATGGGAGGGAGTGGAAGTCCTTAAAGCACTAATTATGCTTATAACTTTAAGAAAATGAAAATCACATTACTGAAATTGTAAATCACACACTCTGGATGATAATAATGTGTAAGTTCAGTTGTAGCAAATGTTACTGCTCCAGGTAGGAGATATTGATGATGAAGGAGGTTGTGCTTGTTGGTGGGCTGGAAGGCAATTGCAGAGAGAAGTGAGAAATCTCCGTACCTTTCTCTCTGTTTTGCTGTGAACCTAAAACTGTGCTTTGGAAAAAAAAACAAGTAATTAATAATAGCATTACTAGCTTATATTTTTCTCCATCATAAGCTACATATCTGGATGAAAGAACTCTGATTGTAATACTAGGTGTTGTGATTGGATTGTAAGGATGAACTGTTTTACCTTTTGTGGGCAAAAGTTAGAACAGAAAAAGGAGTTTATTTACCTACATTAAATATATATTTATATGCATGACATTAATTTTAGTCACACACACACCATTTTTTCCCATGAGAACAGATGCAGTAGTGAAGGGTGTTGAACAAAGAAGAAAGTCAGTTTACCTTAGTGTAATATTAATATATCCCTAAGAACACTGTCACCTGAAATAGGTCATTTCACAGCAAAGATTGAGGCTTAGAAACAAAGAAACAATTCCCAGGAAAAAGAGTCTCTACTTTCCCAGATGTAAAAATTACCCTTAGAAGCAAACTGGACTTCTGTGAGATGTGTAGGAGAAAAGGGAATGATTTACCTGCCAGGAAGGTGGATCAATATGATGTAGCAGATAGCAAAGAAAACTGAGGACATAGGACTTATTTTGAGTAAATGATGACAAAGTGAAACTTTGTCTTGCCAGAGATCTCGACATCCAGTCAATGGTGATTTGCTTGCTCTCTGTCTCTCTCTCTCTCTCTTTTTTTTTTTTTAATATTTTTGGTTTTTAGTTGTAGTTGTTAATGGACCTTTATTTTATTTTAATTTTTATTATTAGTTGTTCAAAACATTACATAGCTCTTGACATATCATATTTCATACATTTGATTCAAGTGGGTTATGAACTCCCATTTTTACCCTGTATACAGATTGCAGAATCACATCGGTTACCCCGTATACAGATTTTTATGTAGTGCTGAGGATCCAACCCAGTGCCTCACACATGCTAAGCAAGTGCTCCACCACTGAGTGACAACCCCAGCCTGGTGATTTGCTCTTTGAGATGCAGATGGGGATCTTTGGGCCACTATAGACCCTTAGCATCCTGGTTGTAGTGTCCTACCCCTCTGGGCTGATAAAAAGGGATAAAGCCAGGGTAATAACACTTGTACTGCCCCTGGGAGTGATCTCAGAACAGGGACAGTTGGTTGTTTTTCAGTTATTACCTAGCAACTCAAAAAACAATCTTATAATACCAATCCATTTCTGAGAATTGTTAAGCCTTTTGTGTTGGTAGCCTCCCCCAAATGACAATTTTCAGAAAATAATACCATCCCACTAGCTCTAGTGTAGCTGGGATTCAAAGTGCTTTTGTTTTAAAACCCTGTTCTTAGGAATTTGGTTTTCTTAAAATATCATTGGATGAAGAGCTAGAAGTTGACATGCTTGGGTTTTAATGAAAACCATTTTTTTGACAAACTTAACAAATAACCGGTGTCTGCTTTTGTGGTCTCAGAGTTTAGAGATCAATATCTACATCAAGATCAATATCAGTCCTCCTCAAAGAAAACCTGTCTTCTTTTAGAGTCAACTTCTAATGACCAATTATGGAGATTCACGTTGTGGACTGTCTGTGGCAAGTTTGTGTCCTGCTGGCTTCCCCCATCACCTAGAAGCCTCCATGCTCCTTGGGATGCTGCTATTTGGCCTGGGTTTTAAGTACAGATGTAACATATTCATTCCAGTATCAGACTGGGTAAAAAGTAATTAGGAAGGTGATGATGCCACAATTTTTTTCAGAAACAAATATCTTAGGGGTATTATATTGCCAATTTCCTCCATTTGAATGAATAATTTATAAGTAAAAATGTTTTGGGTAGATGTGAGTATTGCACTGGATAATACATAGCCTCTGGCATTAGTGGACAGATTACTGAAGCAGCACGCAGCCCAGCAATTGGGACAGCATGGGCTTGAGTGACAGCTCCTCATTAGGTCACTAGTTGTGTGAGCTAAAGTAAGTCCTTGAACCTCTCAGACCTCCATTTTCTCTCCACAATCCCTACCTCAGAGAATTGTTTCGAATGAAGAACAATTACAATAGTACTGGTCATTTGGCGAAAGGCTTTATGGATGTAGGCCATTATTATCATCATCATTGTTGTTCTTGCCTAGTGAATTTTGGGTAAAGTATGATAAGAAAGGAGGACTGGTATGATCAAGCTATAATGTCCCTAAATATAGCATCCCAATCTCACCCTCTACCACCACCAACAACAACCAGGCTGGTATTTAGCTAGGATGCCCCAGCCATCCATCTGACTGGTCAGTGCCCCATGCTCTATCAGCTGTTCCATATTTTGAATATCATTTACTGTTTGGAATTGAATTTCTAAATAACCCTTCAGTTCAGAATGGGTTCTGCCTTTTAATTTGAGCAATGTAAGAATATGCCTTCTGGTGTGCAGAGCAGATCTCTCGCTAGTGCAAAAGCCCAGCCAGCTTCCTGTGTCTGCTTCTTTCTCTCCATTGGACACCACTGACCACTACAACAACCTGTGTTGTCATCCTCATCTCCAGTGAGGCACCAAGGATGAGTACTTGGGGTAGATGAAGATCCCAGATGTCCTTGGTTTCCTGAACAAGATTTAGCACTTCCAACCTGGGGCCTGAAGACCCAACGGACTTCTTTGGCATCTGGTAATTTCTGCAAGGAATTTCAAATTGGGAGGGGGGAGGTTAATAGTGATCTTTTAGAATTTAACTTAAAAATATTCTGCATCATTTGGATTCGATACAGAACTTAAAATTATCAGATGATTGTTGTTGCCTGAATTTTACGTTTATAAATGGACAATTTTATACAATAGGACTAATGAGAACAGAATAGGAGTAGACATGATAGATGAATAATACAACCCCAGCATATGAATAAAAAATGAAAAACTATGTTAGAAGAAAGGAAGTTTTATGGTAAGTTCAGCTTGAGGAACGTGATAGAAGAATTGAATCTTGGAGCTGCCAGACTCAAAAGAAGCCCCACCCTGGCCATCTATGTCCTGGGTATGTTGCGATCCAGACATTTAGCTCACTAATACGTCATCAGGTACTACATTCAATTGATGTTATTAATTTTAATTTCATTTTGCAATAGTATTATATAGCCTTGTTTCTGTTTCTTTTACAAATTTGATTTTATATTTTTATATGAGCTCTAAGCTCTTTTAGATTAGGACACACTTAACACATGATTTTTTTTTTAATAAGGTCATGACTTCATATGAGTTTTTCTTTTATTTTTAAAGTGATTTTGGTACATAATCAGGTCTGAAAATTCTCAAGGTCTACAAGTGTTAGGGATGGGATTGTCCTGGGGGTAAATTACCAATTTCTCTGGACCTAATGTTTCTAGCTCAAAACTATAAAGATATATAAAGCCTACCATCCAATATTATGTAAAGCTTAAGTATGATGTACATTCCTGGCCACATGTTATGTTCCTAATATCATATTATAATTCTTTTTTGCTTCTTTTTTTTATAAGAAGAGAGAGAGGATTTTTTAATATTTATTTTTTAGTTTTCGGTGGACACAACATCTTTGTTTGTACATGGTGCTTAGGATCGAACCCGGGCCTCACGCGTGCCAGGTGAGCGCGCTACCGCTTGAGCCACATCCCCAGCCCCCTTTTTTTGCTTCTTCTCTTGAATCACTCCTTTACAGTCATTTGTATGCATACATGTGGGCAGACACACACCCAGACCAACTCAGCACATACAGAATGTGGTGTATCGAAGTCTCCACAGAAGCACCCTTGCTTGCTCCTCATAAATGTGGTTGTATGTGACAGCCCAGCCATTTGAAATATGTAGTTGAAAGTAGCCAAAATCAAAGGGAAAAAAGTAGGATCACAACTCCAGACCTTTTAGAAGAAATGTTTTTAATCAACTCTTTCTTAACTGAGCTTATCCATTAGGAAAACAGGGTATTACTCTAAACCAACATTTTCCATCATTGTTTTCAAAACTGCACTGGGGTTGGTGAGCTGTCATCTTTCCTCATCAGGAAGAAGCCAAAGGGCATGGTGAGTACTCGAGGCACATGCCGGGCATCCCTGGAAGTGAAGAAGGGGAGACACAGGACAGGGTTTCCTTCATACTGCAGATCCCCTCCTTTTCCAGAATATCAGATTTTTGTGCATTCCTGTTTCTAAGCCAGGACTTAATGTGGCTTAAAAGAATAATGAACTGGATGTGGGAATGCAGAGCCACAGCCCATTCCCAGATGTGTCTTATAATTAGTTGGGGGATATTTGTTTGTTTGTTGTGTTTGAATTTACTGCCAACATTTAAAAGTAGGGAGGGAGGTTTCCCATGGAATTTTCTTTAAAAAAAAAAAAATGAGCAGTTCATTTATCTAACAAATAGCTTCTTCATGCCAGGAATCCCACTGTTGTACACTCTTGGGATAAAACAGTGACAAAACAAATTAGGGAAGGGCCCTATAATTCTGAAATTTTTATTCTAGAAGGAGACGGTGCACTAGTATACTTAGATGGCATAGGTACCAGTTCAGCCAAATGATGATGGAGAAAGTGATTAGTTGGTCAGAGTCTGCAGAGAAGTGACATTTGAACTGAGATCCGCACCTTAAGAGACTGACATGGGACTATTTTGGGTACAGAGCACCCCAGGAGGAGATTAAAAGGTCTTGATTGGTCCACACACACAGCAACCAAGTCACTGCGTAGCACTTTTCCTTAAGTAATGACACAGCGACATCTGTAGGCATTTGAGTCTGCCGACCCCTGACCTGCTTAGCCAAGTGACTAGATTTCCTTGCTGAGCTGATCAGAGATACTTCTGAAATTGCTTCAAGCACTGGCCACTGAGTTGCTGCACTAAACCCACATTGTGGGAAATGGCATCAGGCTTTTTTGAGAAGACTGCTACCCCTACTCAAGGGCACATAACTTAAGAGCTTTGCTGCTGAATTGGTGGTCCACAGATGAGTGGCACCAGCATCACCCAGGAGCTTGTCACAGAGCACCTCAGGCTTTCCTCCAGATCCACCCAATCAGCCCCTACGCTTAGGACATCTCCCGTTTTAATAAAAAGTCTTTAGCAAGACCTGATGGAGAGCATCCTATCATATCTCCAGATGCTTGCTGACTCTGTTGTACCATGCCTCATCCTGGTCTGTTTTTCTAATGCCAGAGCCTACTGGCTGTGCCACCCACAGCCCTTTGCTTCCCCCGCACAGCCTCTTCCAACCTGTAATTGCAAGATGGTATTGAACTTAGTAATGAATGAAATTTTTCTCCAGATGGGGCTAATTAACTCATACTCTGATACTGTTTTCTGGAAATTCATAAATATACACATATACCCATTAAATTTTATTGATGTTAATGTGTGGCCTAATACTTTTGGCCATCTCTTCAAGGCAGAAACTTTCTATAACTGCCGAATCTTTATGATTTCTCATTATTGCTCCTTTCCTAAAATGTATTTCAGTAAGTCCTGTGATAGCTCAGCAAAAGCTTAAAGGAAAAAATATCAAGTTTCTTCAATTAAATTTATTTTTTAAGAATCTCTTTTCCTCTTGGCATGTGCAAAACATTGTGTTTGATCCCCAGTACTGCAAAAAGGAAAAAAAAAAAATCTTTCTCAGAAGGGAACATCTTACAGCCAAATATAGGCTCATTTCGTGTCTTAATTTCTAATATTCAACATATCTGTGATTTTGTGCTTCAAACAGAAGGTTGTTGGTTATAGTGAGTTGCCCTTAAATTTATTCTTGTCCAAACCAGTCCTGAAATGTACTTGTCCGGGGCTATAAGAATCCATCCTTCCACGTCAGTTTCGCTCCTCAGTTTGATTGCTTTCAACAAGAATCATTAGGTAATTGCCCATAAGACAAGTGTTTTGCTATATAATTAATGAGGAATGTTTACTCCTCAAAGATTTCATAGAAAAATAATTCCAGAAAAGGCAAACTAGCTATTCAAAGCCACAGACTTTAATTTGGAAATGAGAAGTCTACTCCACAATAGTGTAAATGTGGAAATTGTCACTGTTCCCACCGTACTGACGAATGTGACTTAAAGGCTGGTGGGACTTTTATATTTTGATGTTAGCGAATGATCCTGCGCCAGTGTGCTAAAGCATGCAACAAAGTAGACTTAGATCTTGGAACTACTATGTGTACAATTGGTAGAAAATTATAGTAGAGGTTAAAAGAGATGAAAGCCTCCAAAAGCAACATCTGTCTGGCTCCTAAAGAAAACCAGTTTATTCGAAGGTCAGGAAGGACATAATAGTGATGGTGATAGTGATGATAATAGTGATGGTGATGATAAGAGGAAGAGGAAGAAGAGCTGCTCAGTTTGAATCTAAGAAATATACTTCTTAAGATCGTTCCCTCAGAGAGCTAATGCTTATCCCATGCCTGGTTCTTGGGCTACCACCACCGAAGTGAAGAGATGGTTATTGACCAGAGAAAACAGCTGAAAAACAGGGGAAATGTGGTCCCCACTGTCTTGAGTTCATGCCTGTATCAGCACAAGTGGCCTCATCTCTCATCACAGATGTTTCCAAATATTGCACAGTGAAAATGTGGGTTTAGGAGTAGAAGTGGCTGTTATTTCACTGTGTGAACAATCACCTTTCAATTGGTAGAACTTTTTTGAGATGGATTTTTGGAGTGGCTGTGGAATTTCTTCCAACTGACTCCCAGCTCAGAAACCTCATAGAACCAACTCCAGTTTTGTTCAGGAAAAATATGTCATGTAGAACATGTTAGCTGCAAGAAGTAGAATGCCCAGCTCCCGTGTATAAATGATGAGGCTATGTATTGCTTGCATACATGACAAAAGAAATGTGAAGCAGAGGCTCCAGACTTGCTCCAGCAGCTCCATGATATCATACAGGACTCTCCATGTCTCTGTGCCATCCCTAGCACGTCAGAGTTCACTTGGAGGATTTTCTTATGCCTTGGAAGTCATCTATGTAGTCAGTTGAGTACTTCTAGTGCTGGGCATTTATCTGTCCAGGGAACTGAGGTCTGACATGACACAGATCTCAAGTGAGAACAGGAGCATGTGTTTCTGTATATTGGCTAATGTTCCAGGTGTCAATGTCAACATGCAATCTCTGAAAGTATAGGTTTTTTACTTAGAGTTTCCTTTCTAAACTCCACAGTGCTCATAAGATCAGGTCGTTCTGCTTGTTACCAAGTGTTTGTTGGAATGAGATCGTGTACCTATTAGACAGGGGCTTCCAAACCAACTAACATGCCAGGTGGGAAAAGCAAGGTAAATATGACCTCCTTAGGTTGTATTAAAATTAGATGTTGTGTTTTAGATGAGTCTTTCCTTGTATTTTACCATTCTTTTGCCTTTCGAGAGCCATTTGCTCCATTTTTGAACTCACTTTTCTTTATATGTTGCAAATAGAAGTTGACCTCATTAGTGCTTGGTAACCAGACAGGAAAGTGGCCCCCCTAGTGATTGCTAGGAGACCCCATCCCATCCTGCATGGGAGCATGAGGCTTGTCTTCTCCTGCCTGTCCCTTATTATGTGTGATAATCATTGTAGTTAAATGCAGCTTCTACATGAAGAACTCAGGGTTCTTTAAACACATTGAACCTTGCCAGCCGAATACATAACTATTTTCCCAAATATGAGGGCAATATTTCAATGCATACTTTTTTTCTTGAAAGTATGTCTTTCTGTGGTGCTGGGCTTAACTTTAGAGAATAATAATTCTGACCCTGGATTCAGAATGTCACTGTTCCATAACTGGTTTGTTCTCCCACCCCTCACATGACCTGTATATGTTATTCAGACAAAGGTTGGGCCGGATGATGTTTCCCAAAAACAGACTGCAGGGGGCGGGGGGGGGGGCGAGAACAGCAACACAGCAAACTATAAGAAAGAAAGCAAAGGGGATCAAATGTAAGTGCAGGTAGGACTGTTTATCATCAGAGCAAATACATCCATAACCCTCAACTCTGGATTCCTAAGGGCATCAGTATGTCAGAACCTATCGTAATAGTTGATCATAATCAGAACCCTGAATTTTAAAGACAAATCAAAAACGTGTTCACTTTTGTAAGACAGGAGAAAGATGCATTTTATTTTTTTTATTATTTATTTTTTAGATATCAGCGGACACAACATCTTTGTTTGTATGTGGTGCTAAGGATCGAACCCAGGCCGCATGCATGCCAGGCGAGCACGCTACTGCTTGAGCCACATCCCCAGCCCGAAAAGATGCATTTTAGAATTTGTATAAAACTGCCTTTTCCAATTTTGCCAAATGTAGACGATAGCTTCCAGACCATGGTTAGGAGGGTGTGCTGAAGGTTGGCACTGAGTGGTACTTCTCCTGACCTCTGTGTAGAGAGGCTTACCTTTTAATCTAGCTTATATATTTGTTTCTGCTTAAGAATACATTAGAGGATTCAAATGCTTTACAACTACTTGAAAACTGACAGTTTAGAAATTTCAGTCATGCAGAATTTCATTTCTTGGTGTTGCCAGAGAGATCACCACATGACCTTCACACACACGAAGTCCCAATAATAGACACGACCAGAAGCCTCAATCAGAGCAAAAAGGCACATGTCACCCAGCTAACTCCTGAGACACCTGCTCAGCAGCCAGATTGATGTGCTGGGACTATGCACCTTCTACAGGTTGAAGCCTGGCACCCTGATAAGGTGTGAAGGGATGAGACACTTGGGGTCCTGCCTGCCTATACCAGGTGACCCTGCCTTGGGCCTGCATGTCCCAGCAACTGCCTGCTTGGAAGGAGGATGCTGAGGGGGCAGTAGGAAGCCACAGAAAGAGGATAAGGAGGAGTAGCCTAGGGAAGGACAGAAAAGCCCAGAGGAAGTAGGCACCACCTGGCTGGCAGATGAACTGCCTGGAGGACAACAGGCAAGAACAACAGGAGCTTTCTTTTGTCCATAGAGTAGGAGCAACTTGGTCCCTGCCTTGCTCTGCCTGAGCAGAGCCCGACACCCCACCACCACCACCACCACATGAACACTGTTAGCATCTGGTCACAGCACCAGCCATCACATAATCTTATTCAACAGAAGAGACATTAGGGAGTTTGTTTGCTCTGCCAGCAGTATCACCTGTGAAGAAGGAATCTCAGGCCTCTGTCCCCAGGCTTGAGCACAATCATCTCTTCTTCTGTGTGCCTGCTGCCCAGGTGGGGAAACCAGCCTGCACCCGAAGCAGCATCAGGATTCCAGTAATGAGAAGCATATGTTTCTAGTACACAATTCATTAATTCTTGTATTCCCTGTAGCTTACTTCCTCCCACAAAACACAGAAACCTTGGAAAATGCTTTGCCAGTAACAGCATGATTGTTGAATCCCAAAACAGTGTCACACCGTAGTCACTGGCTATGTGTGCATTTTACAGAAAATGTATGCCAAAATAAATAACTCTTCCCCAGATGACTCTGCTCCCTTTAGTTTGGAAGAGTAGCATCCCATTTTAATCACACTTTGCGGGGATATCTTTCCAGCCGACCGCAGGTTACCTGATGTTATTTTTGGATTGCATCTGTAGCTTTCACTCCATTAGAAGTACTGTTGAGTTCCTACACTGTGGATATTTCTAGGAGTGGAGAAGACAAAAGGAATATAAGACAAAGGCTCAAACTCTTAAAGCTTACTGTCTTCTAGAGGAGATAAGACCTAGAAAAATAGCCAGCAACCTAAGGTATACCTGATATACTAGAAGGCTTGATTTGTATCTTGGAAGATGGGTAGACTTTTGGAAAAGAGTAAAACTACGTGAGGTTGGACCCATGATAATAGACAAAGCCACACTTTTTGTATTGTGAATTGCAAAGACCAACTTGGCAAGAACCAATGAGGAGTGTGTAGTACAGGAAGAGGTGTTGGGAAGACTGGCCATTCTGTGCCCTCATTTACAGGTCCCCAGCAACTTCCCACTGCTAATGGCATTTGAAGTCCTGCCCAGGTGAAGGCAAACTCCTTCCCACCACTCTCTTGAATGCAACCTGGGTTTCCTTCTGCCCCATTCCTGTCCATCATTCATACCCATTGCTCTATAACAAGGTCCTTGCTATTCCCTTACCTGGAATAGCCTCTCCTTCTTTCTCCTGGCTTCACCCCCTCCCCTTACTGACAAACCCTGACCATCAAAGCTAACTTCATCCTTCTCCCCTGCCCAAAGGGCACTGTTTCCCTTGCTGAACTCCCAAAACAGCTATGACTTCTTCAGTCACTGGTCTTTCTGGCTTCCACTGGCACCACTGCCAGATCCCCGGTCTCCCTAGATGGACCTGGGACCTGTCAGCTGGATGGTGTGTGTGTCTGTGTTCATGTGTGTTCTTCTACCCACTTGGCTTTCCCCAGATGTAACTTGGAGATATTTTAAAGTCTGTTTCACTTGATTTTCTTGTAGAAGGCAAAGGCAAACCTAGGGATAAAGGTAGGTGGTTTGCTCATGAATGAGCAGGAATTAGGGCTGTTTCCAGCTCTTATTCTCTGAGGCCCATTTGTCCTAACCTAAGTATCTGCCCCATTTGAAGAGCAGTCACTCAAGAATCCAATTTGGGGAAAACTGCAGAACAAAGAATGCACAGCCGCCTCCTGGCTGATCCAGAAATCTTGCTATTGGGGGAGCACATGTGTGGGAGTGGGCATGGTATGTAAGTCAGGATGGAACTGGAGGGGGCCCAGGGGCTGGGGCGTGGGGGTGGAAGCAGTCGTAAAAATCCATTCTCTACCTCTGGGGAGATGTTCTTACCCAACATAGAAACCTTTCTTCTTCAGTGTCCAATGTCTTCTGTTTCCTTGGGAGCCTCCATGGGACATAGTAATTCCTCTCAGTTGCCAAATGACCTGTGGGCAGACCCACCTCTGGAAATGAATCTGAATTGGGCTTCTATGTCCTCAGACTCATTTTAGAGTCCTTTCAGTTTAAATTCTGCTCTAATTTGAACAGGAATCATCTGGAGCCACCAGCAAGCCTGTTGCATGGGGACAGCCAGAGAATGCAAAGCTCCCCTGAGTGCCTGGCTTCTCCCACCGTCCGTCTTTGTGTGTCCCTGTCCTTTAAGCAGAGGAGGGGGGCTTTGAGACAGGAGGCATCACATCACAGGGCACCTTTCCATTGCATTTGAATGTTACCATGGCAACTGATAATGTCTAGATGCTGCCCAAGTATTGTTTCTTTCTTCAGAGGGGAAATAATCCACTATTGCCTCAGCCATACGCGCACCTAAGAAAGGCAGAGATGTGGAGATGGGTAGAATATTCGGTACACTTGATCCTTTCAGCATATCCAGCTATGCAGGAGCCCCGAGTGTTCAGCCCACCCTCCAAACTGGTGGGTCAGAGTCGTGGGCATGAGCCATGGGAGAGCTTCACCTGCCTCTCCCTTGTCTTCTGCCCACAGCAGCGCTCCCGGGCCTCAGAGAGCAGTGTGCTCTGCAGTGTTTCCACTTTGGGCTGGGAAACCTCCTACAACCTCAGGCAAGTTAATCTTCCTCAGTGGTCTGCTCTGACAAACTTTACAAAGTAACCAAATAATCAGACCCTGGGAAGGTTGGTAGGAATACAGCATGACAGAGGGGAAGCAATAACCCCGCCCTGGATGGAGGTCGGGTGGGCCTAAGTACCTCCACTGTGCTTTCCAGCACCAAAAGGCCTTGGAAGGGTTTTACAACTCCCCAGTCCTCAGTTTCCTCATCTGAAAAGGGACCCTGAGGCCTACTCTGTTTGATTGTTTGAGAATTTTAGATAAAATATATGTAAGACATGTATACTGTGACTAGGTAGTACATAGTGGTTCCTTAATGACAATTAAAGTAGTGACTGATGATAAAACCTGAACTTACTTTGACTTATTCAGTGTTTCTTAGCATTACAACCAACTGAATTTTTTTTCTTAAATACTCACTTAAGCCAGGCTTACTGGAACAGAATTTGCAAAGATTGAGGAATTATACATTTAAAATTAAAAAAAAAAAAAACAACTTTTGGGCTGGGGATGTGGCTCAAGTGGTAGCGCGCTCGCCTGGCATGCCTGGCATGCATGCAGCCCGGGTTCGATCCTCAGCACCACATACAAACAAAGATGTTATGTCCGCCAAAAACTAAAAAATAAATATTAAAAAAATTCTCTCTCTCTCTCTCTCTCTCTCTCTCTCTCTCTCTCTCTCTTAAAAAAAAAAAAACTTTCTAAGTAATTGTAACATAGCCAATCTGTGATTAGGTATAAGAAATTTATTTGTTCAAAGATAATGATTATAAACAACACAAGATTCTCCCCCCTCTTTTCACTTCCAACAGCCCCTGGCATGCTGCCATTATTCTATTTCTGCACTGCAAAGGCTTCTGCTGAAATTATCTGTGTTTGGAAAGAGGGATATTTAATAAAGTGGCTGAAACTACTTTGATTGGGAGAAGGCAAAGAAAGACTAAAATTGTTCACCTTTTCCCTAAAGGGAAGTTGAAAAGAATTTTTACAGAGAGCTGTATGCAGTCTCCAGGTGATGATTTAACTCTCCAGACTACCAAATGAGCTCTAAACATGACATTTAAGGTGACTTTTACAAGTACATAAGCCTTAAATAGGAGTTTCGCATGCTCATAGCTGAAGTTCTTTTCTGAATCCCACAGGAACGTGGCTGAAGAGCGGTCTAGGCCTCGTGCACCAGGAAGGCAGCCAGCTAACGTGGACGTACATTGCCCCCCAGCTGGGGTACTGGGTGGCAGCCATGTCTCCTCCCATCCCAGGTAACATGAAGCCAACACTGGCGATGATGGGGATTGATTTCTTTGAGGGCTCAGGCTAAGTATGCATTTGAAAATAACCTCAGCAGAGAGATTACATCCAACTCAAAACTGCTTCAAAGTCTGAAATCAAATGATGGAAAAAAGGCATTTTGTGGGGGTGGAAGAGTTCTGGTTGGAACTTTCCCATTTAAGATAAGAATAATGCATGGAAAATAGTCTTGCCTCCTGTCTCTGTTTTGCTCGGACAGCTGCCATGGGGCATTCTTAATCAGAAGCCCACAGAGGAGGCTCAGACCTCCTCCCTAATTACCAAAACAGCTGGGGCCTGGTGTGAGCAAGCTCATAGGAAGAACACTCAACAGAAGAACTAGCAGAAAGTCACCATAGTGGCAAAATATTTGATTTGACATTTCCAAACTGCTTACATGCAAATTAATTGCTCTGTGCCCAAAAGAATAATCTCCACTTTGAGTATATGAATTCACTCCTATTTTTTAAAGTGTGATTCAAAAATGTGATTTTTAACCTACATTCCCAAATATATATTCCAAATTGTTTTGCAAAATGGGCATCTCACAAGAATCATTTCTAGTTATGTCTTCCATTGCTACATTTTTCTTTAGAATCCATAACACTTGAACTGCCTACCTTCGTGAAACTGTTCTGTAGTGGCCAATCTTATACTTATAGGCACCTTTGATTGCTATTTTTTTAAACACATCTAAAAGTCATGCACACCCAAGTCTGGTGAACAAAATAGGAGATTGAGCTAGGTCAAAATGTGCTGTGATTAAAAAGTCTCTCTGGCAAATTAACCATGAAGGCATTTCCAAATGGAAGTTCAAAGTATTTTAGTAAGGGAATTATCACTGGAATTAACACATAAACTCCCAAAGTAACTAACGTGTTGGAGACCATTTGTAGATGGGTGTTAAAAAGTTTGTTACATTGATTTTATGTTCCCATAGCAAGAAAATTTACACTTCAGATATGTGTTTTTCTTGATGGTGTGGTTCTTATAGTATTGTAAGCATGAACCAGGTACAAAAATGCCCCGTTTTCCTAATTTGAAATATTAAGAGAATGTGACTAGGAAGAAAGAAAGAAAAGAAATTCCTTAGGTACCAAAGCAGAAGCCACAAAGCCCATGCATTAAAGTGAACTTTTGTTTTAGACAGATTTCAAAACAACTGTGGCTATCAGTTTTCTATGATGTCACAGATGAATATATGCTTTTGTAAAAAGGAAAGGAGACTGACGAACACAGCCATGAAGTAAGAGACTCAATAGCTCTGAGAGCATCCACAGCCCAGCCTGATGGTATTTAATGTGTGGATACAGGCGTGGGTAAACTCACAGCCATCAATTTATTAAAGCAAATGACAGTAATGCTGTGTTTTCACAAGTCCAAAACCAAGAAGAAAATAATGGGGGTTTCATTCTTTAATTCTCTGCTTAAGAAGGAAGCAAAGCACAGCTATGAATTTTCTGCAGATTTCCAGTGGCAGAGTTTGAAATAATTACCTTCTGAGTACTGAACACACCAAGTTTCAGTTTTCTGGAAATGATTTTTATATGTACCTAATGCATGTTTTGTTTGTCTCATTTTTGTGGTGCTGGGGATCAAACCCAGGTAGCCAAGTTTTCTTGGTGGCTTCTCACAAGGCTCCCCGTCTGGGGAGGTTGCCTTTGTATAAGAAGTTGTATATGGAACAAGTGAAGTGAAGCAGTGTGGAGTTCTTTTTCCAGCTTGCTAAACATTCATCCCTAACATCCCACACCACTGAAGTGAATTATATTTGGAAGAGAATGGTGTTCTCTTTTGGACTCAGAAATGCCAATATTTTCAAAAATTGATAAACCTCTTTCTGTTGATCTAACTCTTAAGAGATTTGGCTCCTTAAAATGATTTTTGAAGAAATCTGTCTCTTGACTTATCAAAAAAAATTTTTAAGCAAATGGGTATTTGTGGGATTTAGTAATCATAATCAGGCTACCCTGGAATACTGTGAAACCACAGTTTTTTTCCTTTCTCTGCATTGGCCCACTGCCAGGATATTGGCCACCAATGAATGCTCAAAGCCCAGATATTGTAATTTGCAGAGGTTTTTGTTGTTGATCCATTGTGTCTGTAATATTAAGACAAATTTGCACTATTTTTAGACTTAAAAGATATGAATTAAACTCCTATTTCTTGGGATTCTTTACAATATATATTTTTAAATGAAATATTTTTATCTCTAGTAACCTTATCTGTAAATTCTAAAGAGGTCTGTGGCTATCCGGGCTTGATGCAATACACCTGTAATTCTAGCTAGTTGTGAGGCTGAAGCAGGCTGATCACAAGTTCAACACCATTCCAGGCAACTTAATGAGACTCTGTTGCAAAATACAATTAAGAGAGCTGTGAATGTAGCTCAGTAGTAAAATGCTTGCCTGGCAGGAGCAAGGCCCTGGGGTTCAGTCCCCAGTACCACTAAAAAAAAAAGAAAAGAGGTCTGTGGCCGTGTGCAATTAGTCTTTTTAAAAATGTAGAAGAATGTTTTATTGTTTTACATGGAAAGAATTTTCATTACACTTAACAGCCTGTAACAAGTTATTGACTTTTTAAAGTCATAGTAAATTTATGTCATATATTTAGACAGTGTAAATTTATGTCATGCATTTAGAGAAAGGGCACTCTATATAGTAATAATTGGCTGTCCAAACATATCTAGAATAAGATCTTTTGTTTTATTTTTCCTGTCATATAAAATCTCCAGATACTCAGATCATCTCTTAAAGGTGAGAAACCCCTTATTATGTTCTCTTGCATCCATTTGCTTTTATTAAAAGATCATGGGTCTGGGGTCGTGGCTCAGTGGTAGAGTGCTTGCCTACCATGTGTGAGGCACTAGCTTCAATTCTTGGTCCTGCATATAAATAAATAAAATAAAGGTCCATGGACAACTAAAAAATATTAAAAAAAAAAAAGAGCATGTATTTAGAATGCTGAACATGCTGCCAGGTGAGGCT
This sequence comes from Spermophilus citellus, assembly GCF_964194105.1. Classification (NCBI taxonomy): domain Eukaryota; kingdom Metazoa; phylum Chordata; class Mammalia; order Rodentia; family Sciuridae; genus Spermophilus; species Spermophilus citellus. Next base: position 72,647,771 of record NC_138187.1, on the reverse strand, counting down.
CACTTCTCAGACAAGAAGAGTCTCTTGACACAGCCACATTCCTATTTGAGTTTTGAAAGTGCTGCTGGCCCCGGAAGCTTCCATAATAATGTTGATTATGGAATGAAATGGTGATGGTGCCACAAACCCATCAATCAAAGGTATTTTTGTCTGGCCTTTGCTTTGTGCCCCTGCCAGGAAGAGTAAGAAAAAAGACATTATGTTCTCAACTAATTATCCCTCTTTTTATTTAAAGGTATCAAAATATCTAAAATGCCATTTTCTGACCTTCTAGGTCCCGTTGTAACACAGGACATTACCACGTATCACACCGTGTTTCTTTTGGCCATTTTAGGAGGAATGGCTTTCATACTTTTGGTTTTGCTGTGTCTCCTTTTATATTATTGCAGGTAAAGTGTTACCATTTTGGCAATATCTTTTTTAATGTCGAAGTTCTTGTGCAATTGATATTTGGAAGCATTGGTATGAAGTTGCTTTTTTGTGTTTTTTTTTTCTAAATTGAGATCCTTTTTGTTGTTGTGAAACAATATCTACAAACTCAAATGCATGATCTAAATTACAAATGAAACTACACGATGTGTAAGGCCAAGGGGAGTTGTATAAAAAACATTTGACAATTGTCATCTGATTCCCTGGGAGTACTCCCAAATACTGATGGAGAGATGATATTCTCAAGATCAAAGCAGAATTATTATTATTTTGATGCCACGTCTGCTCACTGAGCAAGAATGTTTATCGTTGGCTCTTGGGTGACCCCTTACGAATGAATTAGTTGGCTGTTCTTACAAAAACTTGAGGATCACTCTCCAGATGCTGCTGCTCTGGGTCAGCATTGGGTGAGTGAGGGTTTGTGGTGAGAGGTTTCTGGCCCCTGATGAGTTGTTTTGTTTCTCCTTGTGGAAATTGAGAGTTAGTACTTTGCCTGAAACTTGAAACTGTTCCATCTTGAGAATCTCTAATCTCTAGTTGTGGGTCGTGTCTTTGGTCACAGGAGGAAGTGCTTGAAACCCCGTCAGCACCACAGAAAACTGCAGCTTCCGGCAGCCCTCGAGAGTTCCAAAAGAGATCAGTCCACTTCCATGTCGCACATCAACTTGCTGTTCTCTCGTCGGGCGTCGGAATTCCCTGGCCCTCTGTCCGTTGCCAGTCATAGCCGCCCAGAGGCCCCAGCGACCAAGGAGCTGATGAGTGGGGTCCACTTAGAAATGATGTCCCCCAGCGGAGAGGGGGACCTGCACACACCCATGCTGAAGCTCTCTTACAGTACCTCACAAGAATTTAGCTCCCGGGAAGAACTGCTCTCCCACAAGGAAGAAGATAAAAGCCAAACCTCCTTTGATAACTTGACTCCAAGTGGGACACTGGGCAAAGACTACCATAAATCAGTGGAAATTTTTCCCTTAAAGGCAAGAAAATCTATGGAAAGAGAAGGCTACGAGTCCCCCGGCCACAATGACTACAGGGGCAGTTATAATACTACACTATCCCAGACTTTATTTGAAAAGCAGGACCGAGACGGCCCAGCATCCGCAGGAAGCAAACTCACCATTCAGGAACATATGTACCCTGCGCCTTCATCTCCTGAAAAAGAGCAACTGCTGGACCGCAGACCTACTGAATGTATGATGTCGCGATCCGTGGATCACCTGGAGAGACCGACGTCTTTCCCGCGGCCGGGCCAGTTGATCTGCTGTAGTTCTGTGGACCAGGTCAATGACAGCGTTTACAGAAAAGTGTTACCTGCCTTGGTCATCCCTGCCCATTATATGAAACTCCCAGGGGACCATTCCTATGTCAGTCAGCCTCTGGTTGTCCCAGCGGACCAGCAGCTGGAAATTGGAAGACTTCAGGCTGAGCTCTCCAACCCCCACGCAGGGATCTTCCCACACCCGTCCTCTCAGATGCAGGGCCAGCCCTTGTCTTCCCAGGCCATCTCTCAGCAGCACCTGCAGGAGGCAGGCACTCGGGAATGGAGCCCTCAGAACGCATCCATGTCAGAGTCTCTGTCCATCCCAGCATCCTTGAATGATGCGGCTCTGGCTCAAATGAACAGCGAGGTGCAGCTCCTGACAGAAAAGGCTTTGATGGAACTTGGAGGTGGGAAGCCACTTCCACACCCCCGGGCGTGGTTTGTGTCCCTGGACGGAAGGTCCAATGCTCATGTTAGACATTCATACATTGATCTCCAAAGAGCTGGAAGGAACGGAAGTAACGACGCCAGTTTGGACTCTGGTGTGGATATGAATGAACCAAAATCTGCCCGCAAGGGAAGGGGAGACCCTTTGTCTCTCCAGCAGAGCCACCCACCTGTCCAGGAGCACCAGCAGAAAGAACCCAGGGCCCCGGACAGCGCCGCCTACACGCAGCTGGTGTACTTGGATGACATGGACCCAAGCGGCAGCGAGTGTGGGACCACAGTCTGCACCCCCGAGGACAGTGCGCTGCGATGTTTGTTGGAAGGCTCGAGTCGGAGAAGTGGTGGACAGCTGCCCAGCCTGCAGGAAGAGACGACCAAACGAACTGCAGATGTCCCCCCGGAGCCATTAGCCAGTCCCCACCAGAGAAGATCTGCTCATGACGACGAAGACGATGACGATGATGATGACGACCAAGGAGAAGACAAGAAGAGCCCCTGGCAGAAACGGGAGGAGAGACCCCTGATGGCATTTAACATTAAGTGAGCTGTCACAGAGCCACCCAACCGTGGGATATAACCTTGCCAAATATCCTTTCTTACTGAAGCACGTACCTGTTTGTGGAGGAGCCGAAGAAGGGCTACCGCAGGAGTGGACGTCCGCTGCGTGGGCATTGCCCTATCAATGGTAGAAGGGAGTTAAAGTTATTTCTCAGAATAAAGGATGACTCTGGTAGATGCTGCACCTCCAGGGAGGTGGCTGGGAGAAGTGTCTGAACGTCGTTCCACAGACTTGACCTGTCCACCCACCAGGGATGCTGCAAAACCGCCCGTGATGTTGCTACACTCCAAGGATCACCTCAGTTTTCCCTCGGATTCTGGGAACAGATGAAACTCTTTTTGCATTGCTTGAATCCATTTTCTCACGATAATGCTACTGTGAAGCTATTCTTGAGAAATGAGGGTGGCACTCTGTGTCCCAAGGTAGGCATTATCTCCAAGGAAAACTATGCATTGCTGCTTTGTTTCTTATTTTGCTTAGATTTTGCTTTGGTTAGGGCTTGTTTGGGGATTTGCTTCTTCTCTCTCTATTTTTCTTTTCAATACAATTTGGTTGTAAAAATTGCATTCCCTCATTTTAATCTGTTCTACTTCTCAGTGGTTTGTTTTTGGTGTCTCCCTTCAGGAACTCCTGAGTGTCATCTTTTAACATCCAAGCCTTTTAATGAAATCGTACTGAAACTTTTATCAGCTAAGAGTCTTTCAATTCTGGTCCCATTAACTCCAAGTGCCTTTTTTACAGTGACAACAGACAGTCCCTCAGTTTTTTGGTTTTTCTTAATCCCTTTAATTGAACTGCCTGGATTTTATATAAAGTTATTAAATGATATCCCTTTTCTTTAAACTGCATGCTGCCAAGTGCCATTTGTGCTCAGCATTCTCATTTCAGCTCAGTGTACTCTCTAGTTACCCTGTGTAATGTGGGTTCTGTTTAGCTAAGATAGACTAGAGGACACTTTAGAGATGCCCTTCCCTACCCCATCCCTTTGGCCATAAGCCACCGTTATGGTTTTATTGGCTGTTTGTATATACGGTTGGTTGCATATTAACTCTGGAATCCTATGGGCTGATCTTGCTCGGCAAACATGAGAGTATGGACTGAGCAAGGGGACTGAATGTGACTATTAAAAAAAAAAAAAAACTTATGTACTATCCAAAAGTGCCAGAATGACTCTTCTGTGCATTCTCTCTAAAGAGCTGCTTAGTTATCCAAAAATGAAAATTCAAAATAAACTCAGAAGAAAATAAAACTATTTTGTGGTCATTTTAATTCATTCCGAACCATCATCTGTTGCAAAATCATTACTAAGACTTTTTAAATCATTCCTTGACAGCCTAAAATGTGGTGGTTGGACTTGTAAACACAGCCACCCCGGGATTTTCACTGGGGTGAAAATCCTTAAAACCCACCTTTGTCTTCAGTGTCATTCAAGAACAGAAGGTAACATTTTGTTGTTTTTCAGGTAAGGAGAGATGTCTGTGCTTTACAGGAAACTGGTGTTTTAGATCTAGTATCGATCCATCTTGGAACAGCTTCAAGAAGATTTTGTTAAAATGACCTGAATCATCTTGGATATATAATGCTGTTCATCAAAAGTGTTAATGGAGATGATGTCAAAACCTGGATTGGAAGAAATAAGTTGAGCCAGCCGTTTACAGTCAGCAGCTTCCTTACAAAATCTTCATTCATGAATTCTATACAGACAGAAAATCAAACTGGTTGCTATTATTTTAATTCTTCAATGCTGACATTTAATATTTGGCTTGGCAGGGGGTGGGGGCGATAGTTGAGAAAGTTCCCCAAGAGTCAGACAACTGTGGTCCTGCACCTGTGGTGTAAGAACTGAGGTAGAGTTCATTCTGGAGTGAACATTCTCACCAGTAGGTGGCAGTGAAGCCGAGCAGACTGGGCTAAGAATCCAAGGAGAAGTTATTGGTCAACTCCCTCAAAACAAAGCATAAGATGCCTCCTGGTGAATGCCCAGGGCAGATATTGGTGGTGGGGGCAGAAAGGAGGATGTCAGAGCTCCTTGCTGTAACTGGTTCCCTCTCAGCCTAGGGTTGCTGCCAGTAGAATTATCTCCTTCAAGTATCAGTTTCCAGGAAGCCCTGTTCAATGCATGTCACCTGTGTGTGACACATGAACCCTTAGCACCGATTATGGGAGATCTGGCAGGAATATTGGGGAGAGCTGCCTTTCTGACTCCTTAGGTGAGACATAATCTAGGTTGACTGTGGTTGTGGAATGTATTGAGCAGCCAGTAGTGGCCACAACTTGGGAAGGCAAGGAAAGTGGGTTTGCCAAAGGGGAACTGGTTCTTCTAAAGGTGAAGTTGATTCAGTCTTACTGTTATCCATACTTGGCCTTAGAGGTTAAGATTTTTTTCTCGGGGCTGGGGATGTAGCTCGCTGGTAGCGCGCTCGCCTGGCATGCATGCGGCCCGGGTTCGATCCTCAGCACCACATACCAACAAAGATGTAGTGTCCGCCAAAAAACTAAAAAATAATATTAAAACATTCAAAAAAAAAAGATTTTTTTCTCATGGTGCCAACACTGATCGTCAGCCTAGAATGCTCTAGACAGCCTAGAATTCTCTAGACAAAGTCTGACTGCAGATTTTGAACACTTCATCTTTATGTCATGGTATTCCAAATTAAGTGTATTACCTGAAGGACCAGAGGCATCAAGGGCATCTTGCTCCTGCCACCTAATGGTGAGTTTTCAGTTGCCTGCCTGGCAGCAGGTTTGATCTAAATACAGCTCTCTATGGCCAGCTCTGGGAGGTGGGGGAGGGAATGCCCAGGGGTGAGTCAGCCCCTGGTCTGCCTACGGGCTAGGTGGATGAGGAGACTGAGATCCATGGAGTCCCTCTCTGGAAACAAAAGCTTGAGAACAACAATTTATTCCAGTTTCAAAAGCTTGTCCAGAAAATGTGTTTATTCTTTGTTTTCTACCTAATCAACCAAATAAAGGAGATGTGGTTAAATAATTGAAGTCACTCAGCTCAAAGCAGTGATGTGCCCAAACCAGCTCTTTGGAAATAAATTCATTTGAGCTACAAATGTTCCTAATGAAGCATGTGTCAGACACAACTTGCAAATAATAATAAAGTACATCACATTCCCTTTTGTCAATTTCCTTTGACAATTGATTCTCACCCAATGCTTTTGTTGATTGTCATCATAGCCAACCTATTGTTGTGACTGACAACGAGTATAGTTCAGACATGAATGCTATTATTTAATGATTAAGGTGAAATTGAAACAGAAAGATATATTTCAGAATGTCACTCATGGAGTGGCTTCTTTGCTGAGTCAGTTTTTAAATAGTAGCAGACTGTTCGCTCAGACATTTTTGGTGCTGTTTGCAGTGTACCAACTTCAGACATTGTCCTATTTTAAGTTTCAAACCACATTGTTAACATTTTCTGTATCATTTTCTCAAATCTCTAAGTCAACCAATCAAGACCTGATCTATAGTATTTGCCAATTTCTGTGGTATAGATACTCCCAGTGTGGCTAATTTCAAGCAACTAGAGAGATGTCACTGCACCTAAGAGCCTAGTGCTGAAGCGATGTGTCGTGCGAAGGCTGAGATGCACATCAAGGAGAGAACATGTGTGTTAGAGAAGTTTCATTCAGCAATGTTCCAGGGATGGCAATGTTAATGAATTAACAATCTATTAAGTAAGATTTTTTTTTTAAGAGAGAGAGAATTTTTTAATATTTATTTTTTTTAGTTCTCGGCGGACACAACATCTTTGTATGTGGTGCTGAGGATCGAACCCGGGCCGCACGCATGCTAGGCGAGCGCTTGAGCCTCATCCCCAGCCCCATAAGTAAGATGTTTTTAAACAGAAACACCCAAAATAACAAGGTTATGTAATTGATCCATTGAAAGAAATGTGACCATAGGCTTGCAGAAGCCCACCCCTATGTTGGCCCCTAGGAGCAGTGGCTGTGACATTGTCCTTGCTAATTCAGTGTTACAGAGAATGCACAGAACACAACTGCTACAGATAATGAGAACTGCCTATCGTGAACACTTAGGAATGATGATTTTTTTAAGGAAAAATTTTTAATTTTTGTTAATATATGTAGTTAGATTTGTAAGACTTGCTTTTTAATAATGGCCATGTATAACCACTGACTTGCAATGTTCCTGAAGTTATAAATCCCTCCCTCATAAACTCACTCTGGAATGCCATGTGAACAAAGGTCTACCTAACTCCTTGTCTCTTGCCTTTTAACTTTTATTTTTCGTTTTCTTAAGCCTTTTTATTTTGAAATCACTTTACAGTTACAAAGAAGTTGCAAAAATAGTACAAAGAGTCCCTGTGCCTTTTGTCCAGCTTCCATAATATGTCCTACAGAAATGTGGGACATTTGTCAGCACTAAGAAATCAGTGCTGTTACCATACAAACTGTATTCCATTTCTGCAGGGGGGGGGGGTTTCATTAATATCCAAAAGGTACATATTTTAGTTGCCCAACAAGAATGACATTTATCATTCTTTTAAAAATTAGTACATTGGGCTGGGGATATAGCTCAGTTGGTAGAATGCTTGCCTTGCATGCACAGGGCCTTGGGTTTAATCCCCACTACCACACACACACACAAAAAAAAAAAAAGTAAAAAGTAAAAACAGATAAAGGAAAGTCAGTTACCAACAACTACCATGTAGACACAACTGCAGCTAGCATTTTGGTGTTTATCTGCAATTCTTTTTTTTCTATTTCATTTAATTGTTGATGGACCTTTATTTAATTTACTTATTTATATGTGGTACTGGATCAAACCTAGTGCCTCACACATGCCAGGCAAGTACTCTACCACTGAACCATAACCCCAACCATTTCCTGCAACTCTTTACCCACATAAATGCACATTTCCTACAAAAAGATGCTCACCCTCACCCTACCCTGCAATCTTCTTCTCCCACTAAACAGTATATTGTTAACAGCCTTCCCTGCTGGCACTTGTAGCTCCAGATCATAATTTTTATTTTATCAAGATCTTTTATTTTAACTTTTTGAAACTTCAGGTGGAAATTTCTGATTAGGACAGGAAGATCTAGGTGCTCTTCAGGTGTTAGTGGTAACTGGGTGTAATATGGGCAATATTCATTAAAGAAGGATCAGGTACCCTCCCTAGGTGCAAGCCTGGCTGCAGGAGGTGGGAGGGATGCATGGAAGAGTGTGCCCTAGGCTATACCAGCAGATAGCACCATCCGCTTAAGTGACAGAGACCCTATGCATCTGGAACTTTCTTTAGTATAAATTAGCACAGATAAATGCAAAAGGAGTGAGACAAAGCATCCAAGAATGTGAGACCAAAACCAAAAAGGCAGAAGACCATAAAGCCTAATGATAATTGGGCTACAGTATGATACTGTACGATTTCCTGTGTCCCTCTTCTTGGAGACATTGCTTTTTCAGACCTCCAGTATTGGAGGACAAAGGGATATTAGAATGAAATTATAGATAGAAACATGATTTTTCAACCATTTAGGAATTCCATGATCCTCATTTTCTGTTGTTTACCACAGTTAAAACAACATGCAATAATGTTTTGAGACACTTATAACAACCCTTGATATTATGGAGAACCTATTTGAGTGGGCACGATGGATGTTGTGACCTTTGGCAGTGAGCAATGGAGAAGGGCAGTTGCCATAATGGAGGGGGAAAGATCCAGCCAGACTTTTTAGGTGAAGTAGAAATTGCAAGCCTTTCTCTCGCCTTTTACATTTAAAGCTATGAATATATATATATACACCAAAATACCTGACAAATGTTTTTTTTTTCCTTCTTTGCAGTGTGATGATTTGTTTAATGTTCATATTCTGGTATTGCAAAGTGGTTAATCATTTGTGTAAGACCATTTGTACCTCAACAGAATGAACAGGAATTGAGGAGTTTTAGCATCTTGAACATGAAAGAGCCATGAAGATCTCATGCTGAGGAAACTGAAGCCTGAAACCACAGGGATTGACCTCCCCAGGCAGGCAGTGAGTGACCACGTGGAATCCAGGCCCCACCTCCTTACAGTATCACAGTGTGCAGCCACTTCCACAGGCTGTTCTCCATCCCCAGCTCTTTTATACCCTCTGCCCTCTGTCCACATTCTACATCACAGTAGATACTCAAAATTAGAACCTAAAGCATTGCAAGCCACAATAATTATTCAGTTTCTAAGGTTGTGGAAAGAACCCCGGACTTGAAGTCAAAGACCTGGGTGTCAGCCTGTCTTTGGGGGTCAGATAGATGACTAACTTCTGATGCATTAGAAAGAGGGCAGGAATGTTTGCTATCCTCCGATCTCTGGGTGGGTTGAGTTCAAATAAGGCAATGAATATTAAAGCTTCTTGTTAAACTGTAAATTGCTATACCAATATAAGTAGTTACTCCTTTTTATATCCTGTAGTTCTCTAATCATTGCTACAGTGCAACAGTGGACTTTGGTTTTTAGTTTTTGGTCTTAATTTTGAGTTTTGTTGGTTTTTTGGTGTTTGGTTTTTTGTTGTTGGGTTACAGGTGGTGCCTTCTGGAAAACTGAGGCATCATGAAGGCCCCCCCTTCAAACCCTGATTCTTGAGATCAAGTCAGAAAGATTTCAGACCAGTTGCTCAGAGTAACTGGCATGAGTTTATTAGAAGGGAGGGGAAAGGGAACACTCACTCATCAAGGGAGAAAGTGAGTCCTCTCAGAGAAGGGAGGGACCCTGTGTGCCTCTCTTGCCCTCCAGTTTTATTGGGGGTCCCGGGGACGTTTCCAGAGAGTCCTGCCCACGTCCATCTCTTTTGACTGACAGCAAGATGACATCAGGTTTTCAAGTCCCCTCGGCCATGCCCACTCTAGGTCACCTTGGCTTGTGCTAACTGGTTCTAATTGGAACCTGTTCCTAAAAATTCTATGGCTAAGGAAATTACCCTTATCTCTGTGAGTTCTGGGATCTGGTCTGTGTAAGGGTCACAGAAGTCTCTTCTTCAGGGTAGCATATTTTCTTCTTATCAGCATTTCAGAGCCTAAATTTCTCCTACAGACAACAGGTAGTTTGCTGAGGAATGTAACATAACCTGTTCACTTAAGCCAACAGGGCTGCAGATAAATTGCTTTTTCGAAGTGAAAGCATGTAGGGGTCAGCACAGTGGGCCCATTTTATAGATTTATTCCCTTAACCTCATGCTCCCACCACTCACATCTGTCTGTCCCATGTCAGTTGTTTTAAGAGCTACTGTTTAGTTCCACTTTGGGGAAAATGTTAGAGAAAATCAATAGTCTCTTCTTTCCCCATTCTTACTGCTTTCTACAAGCTTCAGTTGAATGAATAATCTCTCCCTTTGCCCAGCTAGCTGGTTTTTTTGTAAGGGGTTTGAAGTTAACCAGTAGGGTCAATGAAGCTGCAGCCTCCTTTCATGGACTAAAGTCCCCTCTTACCCATAAGATATGTCTCAAGACTCCCAGTGGGATCCTGAGATCATAGGCAGAACTGAACCCTATGTACATACACACCAGTGATAAATTTTATGCAGTTAGTAATAAATCAGAACAATTACACAATGCAGAGTACATTAGATTGACCCGTACCCTCAACCACACACAAAGACACTGGAGTGACTAACAGGCAGGCAGCATATATAATGTGGGATGTTGAACAAAGGGATGATTTGAATCCCGGACAAGATGGAGCAGGATGGTAAGTTTTCCTCATGCGACTCAGAATAGCATGCAATTTAGACCCAGAGAATTGCTGATTTCTGAAAATGTCCACTTAATATTTTCCACTGATTGCAATTGACCTTGGGTAATTGAGACTACAGAACAAGGAACCTCAGAGAAGAGGGACCCACTATAAATACTTACGTAAAGATATACATGCTAAGTATCTTGGTTTCAAATGACAGGATTTCATTGTCAAGGGAGATCTGGGAAGTAGGGTATGCCAGTGTGCTGTCATGTGTCCACTGAATCTGGGGACTCCAATGTCTGGTTACATGCTTCTGGGTGTGTCGGGGGGGGGGGGGTGTTAGTGTTTCCAGGTAAACACTCAGTAAAGTAAGTCACCTCCCCAAAGTGGGTGAGCATTATCCAATCCACTGAGGGCCTGGCTAGAACAAAAGACAGGAAGGAAGACTCTGACCCAGCTTTTTTTTTTTCCTTGCCTCACTGCTAGAGCTGGGTAATCTCATCTTCTCCTGACCTTGCACTGAGGTCTACACCATCAGCTTTCCTGGTGGCAGATTGTGGGACTTCTAAGCCTCCATATTATTTGAGTCAATCCCCATAATAAATTATAGATACACACACACACACACACACACACACACACACACATCTACTGATTCTGTGTCTGAAGAACCCTGAAGAATAGAACCAAGGGGATCAACCACAAAAGACAAAATGTAATATTAACTCCAGGAAGGATTTCATACTAGGCTACTTTCATAACACATTATCTTTGTAAATGTTTTTACTGATTCTTTTTAGTTGTACATAACAATAGGATTCAATTGACATAATTATAAAAGCATAGAGTATAATTTATTCTAACTCAGACCCCAGTAGTTCCATTTTTCCTCCCCTCTTCTCTCCCCTGTTCCCTTCCCTCTACTAATCATTCTGCTATTTACTTATAAGGTTTTTTAAATTAGTGTCTGTGGATATACATGATGGTGAGATTCACTATGGTATATTCATATATGTACATAGGAAAGTGAGGTCAGATTCATTATATTGTCTTTCCCTATCCCTGTCTCACTTCCCTTCATTCCCTTTTGTCTAATCCACTGCTCTTTCTTCTATTTCTTTTTTTGTTGGTTTAATTTTTTAAATACATGACAGCAGAATGCATCACAATTTTTATTACACATATAGAACAATTTTTTATACTCTATATAAAGTATGTTCACACCAATTCATGTCTTCATACATGTACTTTGGATAATGATGTCCATCACATTCCTCCATCATTGTTAACCCCCTGCCCCCTCTCTTCCCCACCTATCCCTCTGCCCTATCTAGAGTTCATCAATTCCTCCCATGTCCCTCTGCCTACCCAACTATGAGTCAGTCACCTTATATCAGAGAAAACATTCACCATTTGTTCTTCTATTATTTTTTAATCCTCTCCCCCTACAACTTATTTTGGATTTTTCTGCACATGAGATAAAACATCCCATCTTTGATTTTGGGGGACTGGCTTATTTCACTTAGCATTATAGTCTCCAGCTATATTCATTAGCCAGCAAATGCCTTGAAGTCATTCTTTATGTCTGAGCAATACTCCATTGTGTGTGTGTGTGTGTGTGTGTGTGTGTGTGTGTGTGTGTTAGACCAGAAACCCTGTAATTGCTAGAAGAAACTGTAGGCCCAACACTCCAACACTTTGGCTGAGGCACTGACTTCCTTAACAAGAATACACACACACACACACACACATACATACACACCACATTTTCTTTATTCACCTGTTGAAGGGCACCTAGGTTGGCTCCATATCTTGGCTATTATGAATTGGGCTGCTGTAAACATTGATATGGCTGCATCACTGTAGTATGGTGATTTTTAAGTCTTTTGGATATATACTGAGGAGTGGGATAGCTGGGTCGAATGGTGGTTCCATTCCTAGTTTTTTGAGGACTCTCCATACTGCTTTCCAGAGTTGTTACACTAATTTTCAGTCCCACCAACAATGTTTGAGAGTACCTTTTGCCCTACATCCTCACCAACATTTATTGTTACTTGTATTTTTGATAATTGCCATTCTGACTGGAATGAAATGAAATCTCAGTGTAGTTTTAATTTGCATTTGTCTAGTTGCTAGAGATGTTGAGCATTTATTCATGTTTGTTGGCCATTTTTATTTATTTATTTATTTATTTATTTATTTAAGAAGTGTATGTTTAGTTCCTTTGCCAATTTACTGATTGGGTTGTTTTTGTTTTTGTTTTGTTTGTTTTTAGTATTATATTTTTTTAGTTCTTAGTGTGACCTGAATAATAATGCCCTGAGGAACAGGTGGCAAAGATTTTTTCCCATTCTGTTGGCTCACTTCACTCTCTTAATTGTCTCATTTGCTGTGAAGAAGCTTTTTAGTTTGATACCATTCCACTTATTGATTTTTTATTTTACTTCTTGTGCTTTAGGAGTCTTGTTAAGGAAGTCAGTTCCTCAGCCAAAATGTTGGAATGTTGGGCCTACAGTTTCTTCTAGCAGTTACAGCGTTTCTGGTCTAATTCCTAGATCTTTGATCCACTTTGAGTTGAGTTTTGTGCAGAGTGAGAGATAGGGGTTAAATTTTGTTCTACTATATATGGATTTTCAATTTTCCCAGCTCCATTTGTTTAAAAAAAGGCTATCTTTTCTTTAACATATGTTTTTGACACTTTTGTCTAGTATGAGATAACTGTATTTTTGTGGGTTTGTCTCTGTGTCTTTTATTCTATTCCCTTGGTCTTCATGACTGTTTTAGTGCCAGTACCATGCTGTTTTTCGTTATTCTGTAGTATAATTGAGGTCTTATGTTGTGAAACCTCCTGCTTTGCTTTTCTCACTAAGGATTGCGTTGGCTCTTCTGGGTCTCTTATTTTTCCAGATGAATTTCATAACTCCTCCTAGTTCTTTGGAGAATGTCACTGGAATTTTGATAGTAATTGTATTACATCTGTATAGCACTTCTGGTAATATGGCGATTTTGACAATGTTAACTCTGCCTATTACAGAACATGGGAGGTCTTTCCATCTTCTAAGGTTTTCTTAAATGTCTTCTTTAGTTTTCTATACTTTCATTGTAGAGGTCCTTCACCTCTTTTATTAGATTGATTACCAAGTATTTTATTTGTAAATGGGATAGTTTTCCTAATTTCTTTCTTAGCGGATTTGGCATTGGAGTACAATTGATACAATTGATTTATGGGTGTTGATCTTGTATCCTGCTACTTTGCTGAATTCCTTTATGAGCTCCAGAAGTCTTCCAGTGGAGTTTTATGGATCTTCTAAACATAGGATCATGTTGTCAGCAAACAGATAAGTTGAGCTCTTCTTTTCCTATTCATATCCCTTTAATTTCCTTCTCTCACCTGATGGCTGTGGCTAGAGTTTCAAGACTATGTCCTAATACATTCATGCTTCAAAACTCACAACTCCCCTCTTATGTGGCTCAGGCAGGTGATATTTGTCCACTTGCATCCAGACACTGACATGAACTATTACTCAAACTGTGCAAAGACCTAGGATTTGAATGGAAACCCAGAAGTGCAGTTTTCTCTGCCCCCACCCAGCTGCCTCACAGGTTAATTCCAAGGATCCAAGTAGCAGCCGATACTTGGTGCTTTCTATGTTATTAGCAGGGCTCTAAGCACTTTCCTGTGGTCAATTTATTTAATGCCCACCTGCTATAATTTGGATAATGAGTGTTCCCCAGAGTTCCATGTGTTAAAGATTCCTTCTCCAGTGTGACACTCTTGGGGTGACACCTTTAGGAGGTGGTACCTAGTAGGAGGTATTTAAGTCACTGAGGGAAGGCATTGAAGGGGATTATAGGACTGTAGTCTCTTTCTCTTCTCTCTTTCTTCCTGACTTGAGAGATAAGCAGTTTGCTCCAACACCTACTTCCTGCCATTGCCTTCCAGCACCCTTACCAGGGGCCCAGAGCACTGGGTCCACCTGATCTTGAACTGGAACCTCCAGAACTGTGAAGTAAATAAAACTTTTCTAAGTTAATTATCTCAGGTATCTTTATCATGACAGAATAGCTGACCAACACACCACTGTAACCTTGTGCAGCCAGTACTTCTGCCATTTCACAGACAGAATAACTTAGAGAAGCAGAATAACTTAACCTATTAACCTGTTTCCTTTGTAACTCTGCATTACTTATTAAATTGTGCTATTTTCTGATGGACAGCTTAAAACAACTAAAATGCAAACATTTTGATAAATAGTATAAATAATTATAGATTCTTTCCAGAAATGTGGAAGTAGTTACTGGTGTCCTAAGAGATCCTGCAAACCACGGAAAGCTGGCTTGATATCTGCTCCCCCATAGTGGGACATTTTGGAGTCCTATGATGCCAGTCACTCTAGGGGTTTTAAATTTTTGTTTTGTTTTGTTTTAAGTAAGCTAAAATAAGATCAAATGTCTAGGAGTAGAATTTTCATGTTTAATACCAGGAGACACACAAAAGAGGCATAAGGATGACAAATATAAAAGATCAAAGCTCCAATTGCAATGGAAATCAATGACATTTTTCCTTCAAAGAGGCCAGAAAGATAGATTCTCATTTTCTTTAGTGAGAAAAGAGGTGTTTAAGGTCTTTCTCAAGGAGAAATTTGCCTTTTTCTGCATTGAAGGGTAAAGGAAAGCTGGAGAGGGCATCTTCAGAGAAGAGTCAACACCAAAACAGAGATGATTTTTAGGCAGTAAAGTATTTTGAGAATCTCATGTGAAAGTCAGTTTTAGAGTTTGGGGTGGAATTTTTATTTTGTTTTTTGTTTCTGCAGTGCTAGGGACTGAAACCAGGGTCTTGTACATACTAGGCAAGTGCTGTACTACTAAGCTACATTTGCAGCCCAGATAGTTGTTTTTTAAAGACATTAACTTATAATTATGCAGCTAGTTCTCCCAAATCCTTATTGGAATGAGACAGAGCATTGATAAATGAATAGCCAAGGATGTCATTGTGAACTGTAATGAAAATTTTTGTTATGCAAGCATCAGTTTTCTTTTAGTATCAGCTAGAACTGTAGTCATTCCTCCTAGTTCGTTATTAGAATACAACACACTTTTATTTTTTCATATTTTTGATGCATTATAATTGTACATAATGGTGGTATTCATTGTTACATGTTTGTACACTCACATGATATAACAATATGATTTAATGTAATTTGTCCAATATAATTCCCAAGTATTTTCCCTTTCCCTCTCCCTCCCCGAGTCCCTTTCCTCTGCTCTCCTGATCTTCTTTCAATATTCATAAGATCCTACCTTCTACCTATCTTTTTCCTTTTTCCTCCCTAGCTTCCACATACAATAGAAAACATATGACCCTTGGCCTTCTGAATTTGACTTATGTTGTTTAGCATAATGTTCTCAAGTTTCATCCATTTTCCTGCAAATGACACAATTACATTCTTTATGGCTGAATAAAACTCCATTGTGTGTGTATATATATATATAATCATATTTTCTTTAGCCATTCATCCATTGACATGTGCCTAGGCTGGTTCCATAATTTGGCTATTGTCAATTGTACTGCTATAAACATGGGTATTCCACGTATCACTGTTATGGTGACTTTAATTCTCCAAAATAAATATCTAGGGGTAGTATAGTTGGGTCATACAGTGATTCCATGCCTACTCTTTTCAGGAACCTCCAAACTGATTTCTATAGTGGAAAAACACACTGTTGTAAACTTACATTTTTATTGGGCTAGTAGAATAATTTTGAGATCTTTCATTTATTTTGTGCCTGGGACACAATGGTGAGTGTGTGCACACACATGTGAAGGGGGAAAGTGAGCACAGGAGACAGTACACATACTCCCAATAGAAATGCTAGCTAATAGTGAATTTTAAAAACTTATAAAATCAATGTAACCAAACCACATTGTGACTATTGGTATTTTGTCAACCTCTAAAACAAGTAATTTATTTAGCAGATGAAAATCTATTTGTTGTATTCTTCTTATGTGTCTAAAGGGTCATTTTCTATGCCTCTTTTTGGCTAGTAATTCAAAGGACACCCAATAAACAAAGTCAACCCCAATGGCTGTGTCTTTACTATGTCGTCTTCAAATTGATTGCTTCTTGTAAGAGCCGATCACAGTTCTTTTTGTTTTGTTTTGCTTTTTAACTAGAACTGGGAAAGGTGGAGCTAGTGGTAAAGCTACAGTGGAGGAAACTCTGAAATTGCTAATGGTCATATTTCTTCCATTATGTAAGCTACCCAGTAATCTTCAAGGAAGTGCCCATTTTGTCTTAAGACAGCCAGTCCAGAATGTGAGTCTGCATGCTCCAAGAACCAGAGGAGAATCCTGGCCCAGTGCAGGACCCTGATTCTAATTGCTTCTAAGCTCAAAAGTAAATAAACTGCAATATATACTTCAAGAAGTTTTTAACTTGCTTCTATGGAACTAGGTGAAAATTTTCACATGTCCTGCATAATTTGTGTTGCCAAATTATCGTGCTCATCAATAATCATAATGAAATAACAAAGTCTCATTTTGTTGCATTTCATATGTCCTCCATTCTGTAAATGAGAACCAAAAAGCATTCTTCCCTCCCCTGCCTTTAAATTATAGTACTTTCACAAGTACAGAGAAGATACATATGAAGCCTGAATTTTGCGAATGGTAATTGCAGTCATTCTCTAACTCAGTTTTCAAAACTCATGGTCTCAGCCCTTGACATTAAGAAGGGAGTGAGAAGCCTGGCGCAGTGACACATGCCTGTAATCCCAGCTCAGGAGGATGAAGCAGGAGGATCGTGAGTTCAAAGCCAGCCTCAGCAAAAGTGAGGCGCTAAGCAATTCAGTGAGACTCTTGTCTCTAGATAAAATAAAAAAATAGGGCTGAGGATGTGACAGTGGTCAAGTGCCCCTGAGTTCAATCCCAGAAACCCCCTGCCTCAAAAAAGAAGGGAATGAGAACAGAGTTTCACCAAAGCTGAGATGCCATCCAATTCCCAGGTTGGATTCTTTGAAAAAAATGCCGATAATATGCAGAGTTGGGGAGGGGGGGTTAGTTCAACACTGCATCTTGAATTTCCCAACTGAACATTAATTGTTTCAATAAAAAAAATTGTTTAAGATATTTATTCTTGAGGACATTAGTTCTATGATGGCATCTATGTGTCACACTTTATGTGACTCAAAATTTCTTGGTTTTCAGGAATACCACAGTAGCAATGATGTTTCTTTTTCTTTTCTATTTCTTTTTCATGTGAGAATAACCTTTGTACTAATTAGAAAAATGCCTTGGTGTATGACTCAGTACTTTTCCTCAAGCTCCCTCAACCCAGGCTTGTAGCATTGACCTATCCAAGGAATTCAGGATACCACAAATCCTTGGTGTATGAAATCACCACATTGTTCACAAGGATGATCATCCCTTATCTGCTTCCTTGATGAAGTCATTCCCACTTGTTTCAATATGTGAATCTATAGATAAAAATCTTATCATTGCATTTTTGTTATTCATACCACTAATATGCTGGTAATGGAGATAACAGGGTGATGAGTCCATTGTGATTCCAAATGTAATAGGCCCCAGTAGATAGTGTTTAAGTTGTTTTAAGATGGATATGATCAGAAAATACTGGCACCAAGCCTTCCCTAGGCCCGCCTTTGCTTCTGGTTATGGAACTCCTAATGCTTCCTTGCAACCAACAAGAGCTGTAAACTGCAGCAGTGGCTTCTGTTGAAAGGGTTCCAACAATGCTGGCCCCTTCTCACAAAAAAAGTGGGATTGTCATCCTTGGTTCTAATATGTTTACAATTTTGCTGAGGAAACAAATATAAATATTTGAGAAAATATTGGTGTAAGTAGATAGGCTATTCATTAACTCTTGAAGTCCGTATATGAAACTCCCACCCCAGAAGATGCCACCGCTTGGGCTTAATTCACACTGAAAAAAAAAAAATGAAAAGGGGAAAGAACAGGTTAGATTTCACTCCGGATTAAAGTCCCAACATCCTAGAGGATTGTGGGAATAGTTAGAAGTGCCGCCAATGTGTTTTTTACTGAGATCTTCCATTTGAGATTAGAATCAGCATCTTTGAAAGACCAATTCTGAGTGCTAGAGAAGACTATATAGGATTTATTCAAAAAGGAAAGGCAGCTACCTCCATGCAAAAAGGCCTCATCATACAGAGGAGGAACAATTTTTTAAAAAAACAAAGGACAACTGCAGGGGTCAGAGAACTGAGAGAGGTCAATTACAAACTTCAGCCTTCCCTTTTAAGAATGAGTTCATTTTAGCCCAGCTTGATGGCACATAGCTGTAATCCCAGTGAATGAAGAGGCTAAAGCAGGAGGATCTCAAGTTCTTAAGGCCAGCCTTATCAACTTAATAAAACCCTATCTCAAAATTAAAAAAATAATAATAATAATAGGGAATGTAGCTCAGTGGTAAAGCTTGGTTCAATCCCCAATACTGGAATTTAAAAAAAAAAAATTAGCTTTAAGACTAATTTAAAAATGAGTTAGTTTTGCTGGGCACAGTGGCTCATGCCTATAATCCCAGCCGTGTGGGAGGCTGAGGCATGAGGATCACATGTTCAAAGCCAGCCTCAGCAAAAAAGTAAGGCACTAAGCAACTCAGTGAGACCTGTCTCTAAAGAAAATACAAGATAGAGCTGGGGATATGGATCAGTGGTTGAGTGCCCCTGAGTTCAATCCCGGGTACCAAAAAAGAAAAAAAGAGTCAGTTTAGGTTTAAGAAGTTTAAGTTTAAGTTAGTTTAAGTTAATTTAGGTTTAAGAAGAATCCTATTGAACGAATCAGAAAGGGAAAGTACATTCCCAGAATTTGATACCAATATAATGGTGTGTCTGTGTGTTGGTGTGCAGTATTTACAAAAGGAAATATCTGGGAACTAGTCCCACAATTCTGAGCTCACTTATAAAATGGGTGAGACGGAGCATTGGGGGAGGATTTCTCTGGACAAAGTGGTGCTGTGAACTCCAGAACCATCCCCTCTCACGCCCAGGACCAGGCCCTGGGGAAGGGTGGAGAAACTTCTGTGAGCAGAAGCTAAAGATGCAGGAGAAAGGGGCACAGCCTGCCCTCCAACCACATGCTCTTCCATTGTGGCAGCCTTACGTGGGAAGAAAAGATTTAATGCCAAAACAAGCAGAAGTTTTGATTGCTCAGAGCAATGAATATTGGAACTAATAAATGGGAGGTCATTTTTTTTTTTTTTTTTTTTTTTTTGCCAGGAATGGTGGTGAATGCCTGTAATTCTAGCTACATGGGAGGCAGAAGCAGGAGGAGCACAAGTTCAAGGCCAGCCTGGGAAACTTAATGAGAAGCTGTCTTACAATAAAGAGACCAGCCAGCATGGTGGCACACACCTGGAATCCCAGCAGCTTGGGAGGCTGAGGCAGGAGGATTACAAGTTCAAAGCCTCAGCAATGGGGAGGCCCTAAGCAACTCAGTGAGACCCTGTCTCTAAATAAAATACAAAATAGGGTTGGGGATGTAGCTTAGTGGTCAAGTGACCTTGAGTTCAATACCCAGAAAAAAAAAAAAAAAAGAATGGAGACAGGATATAGCTCAGTAGTAGAGCACCCCTGGGTTCAAGCCTCTGAATCACATGGTCTGATACACAATTATTCCTTGAGAGTAACCAGAAATATCATCAACCTAACAATTTTTAGTCATTGGGCAGAGGAGGCATCCCTCAAACCCCCCACCAAAGGACTGTGGGAGATAGAACAAAGTTTAAGTTGTGTTTGACTATGTTACAAGTCAGATTTATTTGACATACCAGTTAAACTGGTGTGATCTCCATTTCCTCCTCTGTTCTTCTCCAAGCATGTGGCAGAATTGAGTCCCTTTCTTTGTGCTTCTGCCTTAGAGCTGTCTGAGTGGCACAGATGAGGAATGTGTGCAAAAAAGGGATGGCCAGGGTAAGTGGAAGGATGCTGGGCTGCAGTGGCCAGTGGCCATTATGTGCCTATACTTGCAAGGATCAGGGACAATAGAGCCACTGGACCAAGAGGAAGCATGAATCCCAAATGTCCAACAGGAACCAGTGGGGGAAAATGACTCCAAACGTACCCCATTAGTGTTTGGATTTGAGGTGCCCCTCAAAAGCTCAAGTGTAACCCCAGTACTAAAAAAAAATGTGTGAGACAATGCAAGAATTTTCAGAGGCGGGATGATTCGATTATGAGATTTCTAACCTAATCAGTGGATTAATCCACTCAAATGGATTAACTGGGTGGTTACTATAGTCAGGTAGGGTGTGGCTGGAGGAAATAGGTCACTGGAGGTGTGCTTTTACATTGTATCCCTGGTGAGCCAAACACTCTTTCTGCTTTCTGGCTGTTATATCCTTTCTACCTTTCCTCTGCCTCGCCCTGCTGTCTGACTCAGCTTGGGCCCAGAGCAAGGGAGTCCTCTGACTATGAACTGACTCTGAAACCATGAGCCAAAAAAACCCTTTTCCTTCTCTCACTTGTTCTTGTTGGGTATTTTGGTCACAGCAACACAAAACTAACTAATTACAACACATCCCCAGGGCACTGGTGCTAGTTGAGATCTGTGTGCCCTATGAAGGATCTTAAGGGAGGGTAAGCAGTTGTGAAAAGATGACATTGGGTCTCCCACTGATGGAGGACCCTGAGGGCTCAGATTAACACCCTTAAAAATAAAGCAATGGATATTCCTATTATAATTTTGTCGACTGGGATCCATACTCATCACAATAGCAAGAAACTCTCTGTCCTTAGATCTGATAAGCAATCAGCCATGATCATCAGGCAGGCAACAGACTGAGATTTTTACCAATTTATGATTTTCAAATTCTAAGATTAAGTTTTTTGTGTGTGCTATTTAAAAATTGTCCATCTTTACAGGAAGTATGTGTTCAGAATAATAATAAACACCCTAGCATGTTGGCAGACATGATGTTTTAAGGGGTCCTTTAGCAGAAGCAGGGGAATGTTATGTTTCTTTTGGTACAGTGGACACCCCTCAGGCTGTCTGCCCAGTCCTCCATAGAAAATGCCCTCCCATGCCATCTCATTGATAGGTCACAGTAGTGGGCTACAGCAACCATATTTGTAGAACAACAGTGTCCTCTGCAGTTGATTTGTCCACAGATTCTCCAAGAGGTATGGTGGACTTGGCAGGTGGTCCTCTAACTTCCATGTCTCCCCTACTGTGTAACATAGTAGCTGTATTGGTTAAGATTGACTGCAGAAATAAGAGGGCCCCAATTTTGCCTAAAATAATTAACATCAATGAATCCTCTTGATTGGTTGAGTAATGACTATGTGCATTAAATTAATCTAATTAGAATAGAATTAAAGTTTAACCACTTTAACCACTGGAGGGAGAGGAACAAAAGATGCTCTGTTTTCTATACCACATGGGTAAAAGCTGAAACTGCTCCCAGGAAGGAAGTCAGAAGATGCAACTGAAAAAAGGCAGGAGGTTCAGCCCTGAGAATCACTGAAAAACAGAATTGTAGTCCTAATCAAACTATAACTGAAGCCTTACAATGCCATCAGGCGTCTGGAGTATGAGCTAATCAATTCTTTTTCTTATTGGAGTCGGCTTGAATTGTGCTTCCTGATATATCTTGAATGTAAATTTGATCCCTAGAAAGAAAGGAATTACAAGTAACAAACCCTGAAAGGTGAAATTGGCTAAGTGAAGGACATAGAGTAGAAAACAGAAAACATGCATACTGGACTTGGATGTTGGCAATCCTTTTAAGTGTGGCAATGCAACTGGGATTCAGAAGCTGCCCCTCCCAAGATCCAACACAAGATCCGTAGCGAAATTTTGAGATATTGGAGTGAAGTGATTGCTCCTTGCAGCTTTCCATAAGATTCTCCCAGAAAGAGACATGCTCAGCTTCCAGAGAAAGGAAATCTGATTTTTGCAAAAATATAATTTAGAAATGTCTAATAGGACTTGCAATCCAAGATATCTGAGAATATAAAAATCTGGAGTCTGGTGTGGTTGATAAAGCCAAACTGTTGACTCCAAATCAGGAAAGGGAAAAGGGTTCAAGTGAGGCAGGAATTCCCCTGCTAAACAGAAACAACGACCACAGTTGTACAGATGGTGGACCTTGGCCCACCAGGGGACAGCAGCTGTGTCCCACCATTCCAAGGCATTATGTTGAATTTCCCTAGAAGCTTAGATGAAAGCATGGCCATTAAACTAAGGGCTCAGAAAGGATAAAACACAGTTAACAGAAAATGGTCCAAATTAAAAGACTGCTAGACACACCGTCTGGCTTTGGTACAAGCCCAATGAAAATGACTTCATTTTTGGTAAACTTTACATAGAGTTGGTTCCTCTTACTTCAACTTCATACCATGATGTTGGACATTTCTTACCTGGATCTAGTTCTGGTAGATATATATCTCTGTATGACTCATAGTCTTTGGCTTCCAACTCTACTTTTTTTTTTTCTTTGATTGACCCAGGTCATACACTTCCATAAGTATGAATGGGAAAAAATGGAAGAATGCAAAGAACTTTAAAAAACAGGTCTAAGTTGATTTTATTTCCTTTTATTGCTCATTTGTAACATCTAAGGGAGCAGGCAGATGGTCTTTAGTGATGTTTATTATCCTCATAATTCCTGTTTCATCAGTACCCAGAGAAACTGGTTTTAAAATTATTCTGAAGGGCATCAGGGTTCTATGAAGCAGGGAGCCAAGGGGATCAAACAGGATCTTCCAATCTTTATGGATTTATATGCTCCAAATCTTGCACAATTACTGTATCAAAAATGATTCCACATTTTTTGTAAAAAAAAAAATAACATTTGAAAACCATTTTCGTAGGCAGCAATAACACAAGGACATGTTCCCACGCAAGTTGTGCAATTTGCTTTTTTCTTAAAAAAAAAAAAAAATCCAACAGAGAGCCTGGGGCGGAAGAGGGAGTGGAGGAGTGGAGGATGACAGCCACCCTCACAGAGTAAGAGATTCCACAGCCTGGGGAGCGTGGGTCCCATCTAGAAGAAGAAAAGAGGCAGAGAGCCTGAGTCCTCTCAGTGTCTTCTGGGGTAACAGCAAGATTCTACACCAGCTGTCAAGGTAAGGATTAGGGAGAGCAGGCACCCCTCAAATTGCACCATTAAAGGGATTTTTAAAAATTCATCTCGGCAGCTACCCTCAAAGATGTCACCCAGGGCAACAGGAGAAAAGCTTACAGAGAGGGGCTCACTGCTTCCAGATATGGATTGATGTCACAGAATATGGAGTCCAAAGGACCTCATCAGTCAGCTGGTTTTACCTCCTCATTTGCAAATTTAAGGCAAAGATTGACTAAGACCCGGTTTACCACATATAAGCAACCTATAGCAGTGAAAAGCTATGAAGCCCAGCCCAGCCCAGCCCAAGCTGAATCCTTTCAAAGTGGATATCCTACTCCAAAGAGAATTATTTTGAGGACCTTCAAAGATAATACTCAGGAACATGATGTAACTGGTGAATTTTTTTCCCATGCTTTTTGCTCTACATATGGATTCTTTGGCATCATCTATCCAAAGCACTCCACACTGAAGATATTTGGAGGCGTGATGGCTGGAAAATATCTATGCATAAATTACATATTGCTATTTTTAATTTGAATTTGCATTAACTATTCCTTGTTCGCCTCTTCATTGGAGAAGGTGGGTGAATTTCGTTAAGCAATGATTTCCTGTTGAATAAGAGTGAGAATTAGTCCATCTTTATCTTTCCAGTTTTCTGGTGACTCCTCTGGTGACTCACATTCAGATCTTTAGAGGCTGAGGTACTAGAGGATAAGATCAGGAATAGTATTCATGTTGTTTTAGTTCATTCAATATCATTTGCTACTTAATAGTCATTTCTCAAGTAATTCTCTCATACCAGCAGTCAGTAACAAGTGTAATGGATTTTTACCAAGTTGTTGAAATTCTGTTTGTAATTATCTCCCCTTGCTAGAGTTACGAAAGGTGAAACAGTTTTCCCATAGCAAGGGAGTTGGGTCATGTTGTAAATTGTTATGGCCATGCTCAAGTTTTCAGATAGAACACTTTTGAGAAATTTTGGCCAGGTGTAGTGTTGCATACCTGTAGACCAAGCTACTCAGGAGGCTGAGGGAGGCGGATCAATGGAGCCCAGAAATTCAAGGCCATAACCTTGTAACAAACAAGGAGGAGGGGTGTGGGGGGAAGAAGAGGAGGAGGAGGAGGAGGAGAGGGAGGAGGAGGAGGGGGAGGAGGAGGAGAAAAGAAAGAAAGAAAAAGGAAGGAAGAAAGAAGAAAAATAAGAAAAGTCATTTCATAAATTGTACCTGTCAAGATATACAGAGGGGGGCTGGGGATGTGGCTCAAGTGGTAGCGCGCTCGCCTGGCATGCATGCAGCCCCGGTTCGATCCTCAGCACCACATACCAACAAAGATGTGTCTGCCGAAAACTGAAAATAAATATTAAAAAAAATTCTCTCTCTCTCTCTCTCTCTCTCTCTCTCTCTCTCTCTCTCTCTCTCTCTCTCTCTCTCCCTCTCCCTCTCCCTCTCCCTCTCCTCTTTCTTTAAAAAAAAAAAAAAGATATACAGAGGAGGGCTGGGGATGTGGCTCAAGTGGTAACGTGCTCGCCTGGCATGCGCGGGGGACTGGGTTCGATCCTTAGCACCACATAAAAATAAAAAATAAAGATGTTGTGTCCACTGAAAAATTAAAAATAAATATTAAAAATTCTCTCTCTTCTCTCTCTCTCTTAAAAAAAAAAAAAAAGATATACAGAGGAGGGGCTGGGGTTGTGGCTTAGTGGTAGAGCCCTTGCCTAGCACGTGCAAGGCCCTGGGTTTGACCCTCAGCACCACATAAAAATAAATAAATGAATAAATAAAATAAAGGTATTGTGTCCAACTACAACTGAAAAATAAATATTAAAAAATAAAAGATATACAGAGAAAAAATGTATTGAGATCTGATATGGATAAAGAATGTGCTTCTATGTAAAAATTAATGGGTTGAGGCTGGTGTCCTGGCTCAGTGGTAGAGCTCTTGCCTAGCATGTCTGAGGCCCAGGGTTCAATTCTCAGCACCACATGTAAATAAATAAGGATCCTTTGACAACTAAAAAAGTATTTTAAAAAATGAATGGGGCAATACAAGCAGGCCATTTTCACTTTTTCTATGAAGGACTTGGGCTAGAAGAAATTCTATAAAAGGGCTGAAGCCCCGGGCTGGGGTTGTGGCTCAGGGGTAGAGCGCTTGTCTGGCATGCGTGAGGCACTGGGTTCGACTCTCAGCACACATACAAATAAGTAAAATAAAGGTCCATCAACAACTTTAAAAAAATGTTTTTTTTTTTTTTCAAAGGGCTGAAAACCCAACAGGGGCTGCTGTATTGATCCGTGTTCAGAATCTCTCATAAAAACCAAAGAGGACTGAGAACAGAGACACAGGCCAGCTGCGTTCTGACTTAAAAAAGTCACTGGCATTATTGTGTCCTTCCTCCACCAAATCTTTCTTGAGGAGAAATGATTGGAGTTATGAAAACCAGAGTTGGCTAATGTTTTCATTTGCAATTTTGACCTTTTTTAAAATTTTTTTTTTAGTTATAGATGCATGGATGCAATACCTTTTTAAAAAATTTTTGTTTATGTAAGTTTTTTTTTTTTTAATGTGGTTCTGGGGCTCAAACCCAGTTGCCTCATGCATGCTAGGCAAGTGCTCAACCACTGAGCCACAACCCCAGCCCTACAATTTTGATCTTTTCCTTTTGTTCACATATTCCACAGATACATTTTAATTTTCTAAAGCCTGTTATTAAAGAACACTTCACTGGATTTAGCTGCTTGGGTGTACGAGAGAGAACTGAAATGAAATGTCTGTAAATGATTTACATGAACCCCAGAAGTCACTCTTCCAAACTGCAGTGCGGGGAAGTGCCACAATAGAGGTGTCTGGATGGAGCTGGCTGGGAGCTCACACTATGTGGTTATTTAAGAAAATGAGGTGTAATTTCATCTATCAGTGCAACAAGCAATTTAGAAATTTTTGATGAAAGTAAACCTTTGTTCCTTATCTCAAATTGCAAACCACCCAAGGGATTTGTCCTACTCATACCTGAACCCAAAGAATGTTCTCTACATTGTAAAAGAGAGATTCGAAAATAAGACTTAGGACTAAAGAGCTCACCCGCATGGGTAAGACTGGGATCTCCCTTCCCTGGTCATCTGCACAGGGAAAGGCATCATACAGAAGTGGACAGTTGCCTGATGGGGAAAAGCCAGAAGATGCCGTTGAAATATCCTGGTAGAGTCCTGTCTAGGCCTTTCATTTTTTGTAAGTATTATTCAAGTTACATAAATGTAAGACACATAGCAACCCCTGGTCTAGGAGAGGGTCCAGCAGGACTTTTATCTTTGCCTTGGCAAAACTGTCTTCCTAAGCAGTGGTTTGATCTATTTAAGGTGTTTAAGGCCCACTGAAGAGTGGAGGCCCACAGCCCAGTCTCTTCTCTTCAGCATTTCAAGTTAGAAGCATCTATGGAGGGACCTGTTAGCTATGAAACAAACAATCAATCAAAATAAAATGACCCTGAGCACTGAAAGAAATGAGTCCAATGAGTAGGCCACACTTCTGAGTCAGGAGGACACAGTGAGGCAGAAATGGCTCTGCCCAAAAAGTGACAGAACCTCTTCTGAAGGCAGGTGGACACCACAGGAAGAGATTTTCTGGGAGAATCCTAGGTGCAGCCCCTTCTAATGGGTAATAGTATAGAACAGAATTCCCCACAGAATTCCCTGGGGACAGAGAAGCCTCTGAAGTATCCAAGTCCCAGGGAGTGTTGAACCTTCTCCAGAATTCTTGTTCCCCCTTAGCCTGGTGGCATGGGGCTAGGCAAGTCTGGGCTTGAGATTCCCAGCCTCTTAGGGCTTAGGAAGAGGGGCCGTTAGACTTGCTCCTGATTATCATGTCATGTGGGGATAGAGACTGACCATGGGGACACTGTGGGAGGGGAGAGCATTATTTGGAAGACTGGGTAAAAAGAAAAGACTTGAGAGGCTTAGTGGGTGAAGGTGTTGTAGGTTCTCTAAGAGGATCCACAGACATATCCAGGAGTGGGAAGGGGCAGGTGCTAACTCAAGCTCATCCCTTCTTTGCCTCAACATAGGAAGGATTGGTGCACTACAAGTGAGGAGAGCCATTGCTCACCACTCTCACACCAATCTGGAAATAGAAAGATACCTTTGCAGACCTAACATGCCACCATGTTAAGTGATGGGTATTCCGTCACCCCCTTGACTCTGTCCAGGCTTTTGCCGACAATGCTGGGCCTTCAAGTATCCATCCCAACGCTCATTTGTGACTTCATACAGCCTGTGATCAAGTATAGGCACTTGTGGAGTGACTTTCATGGAGGAACTGAAGGGAGAAGAGCCGATGAGACTCTGACTTCATCTCTAGGGTAAAATCCAGTCGCTGATGGTTCAGGGAATGGAGGACACATGTACTCACTAAGGATCCAGTTATGCTTCTCAGCCCTGGCCTGCCACAAAACAAGGTTGAATATCCAGAACAGCAAAGGGGGGAGAAAAATCTAGGCCAGAAGATCCAAAGAAAGGAACCAGTATCAGGTTTTCAAATCCAGGATCCAAGCCAGGTGCAAGCTGCCAGGTAAGAGTAAACTAAGAAGCAGGCGGTTCAGAGCCAGGGCCTGGGCAGGAAGTGTGAATGCGCAGGTAGGATGCATTATGCCCTGACTACTAGAACTGCAGGTGGCATTGCTTTTTTTTTTTTTTTTTTTTTGAGTCTCAACAGTTCAGTATCCTGTCCACTATTTACCCAAGAATTGAGGATGGCTTAACCAAAAATTTGAAAGGGACCTAGAAAGTATACTTCCCATAAACCCACACATGCTCTTTCTCTGTCACTTCCATCTGGCTGGTCTGCATCAGAAGCAGCAAAAAGACTTCTTTAAGTACCAGGCTATTGGTGTCTCTCCTAAAAGCTGGAGCAATCAAAGGCTCGGGACCACATAGATGAATCCATGGACAAGCCAAGTCACAGCCTGAGCTTCACTGAGGTCAACTTGGCCTTCACATAATCTGTCTTTGCCCCCCAGGGAAGCTTGGTTCCTGAAAATAATCCAGAAGGCAGAATAACTATTGTCATCATGTTTTTTTACATTACCCAAAGGGAGAGGAAGAAAGAAAGAAGGAGGAGGCCAAGTGGAGAACATGGCTGGTGACTAGAGACTGATGTGAATGAGGGAGAAGAACAAAAGCGAGAAAGGGCCTGATGTAAAATAGTGGGGGTGCAGAACACTGGATCCAAAATTGTCTGTTCAATTTAGATTTGACTAGGTTCAATCCCCAGTACCGCAAATAAATAAGCAGATTTACTAAATTTAAATCTGAGGGAGGATTTTAGCTTGACTCTTACAGCCTCAATAATTATTCTCCCATGTCCCAAAACATGCCCAAACAAAATTGGGATGGTGGTATGCTCTCAAATTTTTTTGAGAAAGAATAAAAGAATGAATTTAGCAGCCAATCAACTGAACATGGGCAGTTGTGTGACATCATCAAAAGGGATCATCTTAAAGTAGGGTAAAAATAAAAGAGCTGCCACCTTCTGTTATGTGATTAGGGGAGCTACAGACAACACATACACACAGAGGAAGGAGCAGATGGAGAGTGGCTTTCTCAAATGCCCACACTCCTTAGGCTTCTGCCTTACTGAAATTCCCATTAACATTCTAAATGTCTCAGAAGTAATTTCCAAACATCGCCATTTCCATGGGCAGACCCGTGGCAGGGGGTGGATATGTTGGCATGTTGAAGATACTGAAGGAAGGAAGGGTAATGGCCTTTAAGGTTTGAATTTCTTAACATTTAGAGAGCAGTTCGTTTTGTCACACTATCTGAATATTTTCCCAAGAGTAGGTCTTGCTAAGGAGTCGCACATAATGGAACATTCAGTTTTTCAATGTTATTCACTTTTAAAAGCATTCTTTAAATAAGGCATGCATGTCTTTTTTTATAGCATTCTTGAATTTTTCTCCTGAAATACATATGAAAATCCTGGAGTCATGTTTGATTTCTAAAAGATACTGCCACAAATTTGCTTTTTCAAAACAACAAATAATTCTAGGAAAACTAAGTACAAGTTAAAACATAAAGTATATCCAGACGTGGTGGCGCATGCCTATAATCCCAGTGACTTGGGAAGCTAGAGGATCACAAGATGGAGGCTATCCTGGGTAACTTAGCAAGACCTTCAGCAACTTCGCAAGACCCTGTCTCAAAACAGACAAAACAAAAAAAACAAAAAGAACTGTGAATGTAGCTTAGTGGTAAAGTGCCCCTAGGTTCAATCCTCAGTACCTTAAATAGATAAAAAAGAAAGTACAACTGTATGTGTTATGCAATTCAATCTATTGATTGAAAAACTATTTTTAGATATAGTTGTACAAACAATTTCACTTAAAATTTTATAATGAATACTGAATTCAAATTTTCTGCACCACTATGTCAATAGAGTTAAAAATTATTTCCTAAGCTATTCACCATTAATTATCATAGCCATAAAATAATTCTTTTTACTGAAGAAAGGAGTACATTTTCTATTAATCTTCAAATGGTTGATTGAAAGGTCAGACTACTGTTCTTATTGGAAAGGTCCCTCCCCTGGCTCAGACCTTCCAGAATTATCTTCCTGGGTGGTATCTTTGCCCAGTAATTCTCTCTCATTGCATCTTACCTGATCTAGTCCTGCTAGACTTTCTGCACCCTGTTCCACTGGGGCTGAATCTGAGACCTCGATCTCAGATCTCAGATCCTGAGTTTCTCTCGCTGGGAGGCAATTCCCTCCCCATCCTTTTACCCCCAAATTCCCAAAACAAACCAGCCAATTAGGGCTAGATCATGTCTCATCCCTTCTCAAACTACTTTCCCATTCACCATGACACATGCTTCAAAATGCAATTTATTTCTATTATATGTACTGCCGCCACAACAACATTATATTCCTCGAGAACAAACCATATTTTACTCATTCTTTAGTTCCCTAAAGATATCCAGTTATGACATCTAGCATTTGAGCATTTGATTGGAAGATTGGACCTGGGTTAATATCCCAGTTAATATCCCATTTATCACACAGAAATCATTCAAGATTTCTGTATGATAACATTCACTGGACACTGTCATTGTCATGACTGTACTCTGCTGGGGGAATTAAAAACGGAGTCAGGTGTGCTTACTGCTTTCAAGACGCTGTAGATGGAATTATATTCCCTGCCCGCTACATGCCCCATTCAGATGATGAAACCCTAACTTCCAGTGTAGCTATATTTGGAGATGGGCCCTCCAAGGAGGTAATTAAGGTTAAACGAAGTCAAAAAAAATGGGGCCTTGATTCAATAGTATTAGCAATCTTATAAGAGGAGACTCCGAAAAGGAAGAGAGTGTGAGTCACCAGAGAGATCACTCTTTCCTTACACACCCATACCCACAAAAGGACATGTGATGTCAGAGCAAGAAGATGACTGTCTATAAGCTAGGAAGAGTGTCCTTATCAGAAACCAACTCTGACAGCATCCTGATCTTGGACTTCCAGCTTCCAAACTGTGAGAAAATATATGTCTGGTGTTGAAGCCACCTGTGATATTTTGTCATGGCAGCCTGATCTAAGACACAGGAGATTGGGGTCTGGATGAGGATTTTGTTTGCAAGACGTTTCTTAGCTCAGGTTCAGCTGGTGGGGGCTCCTTCTATGGCTATTGTGACAATGGAGCAAGCCAGGGACTCTTGAAAATTCAGAAGCAGCCTTACTGACAGGACTTGCTGCTGTAGGTCCAGGATAGTGTAGCAATCCATGTTCAGGTTCATGGGTAGACCCAGGTAATAAATGACATGGAAGTCTGAAGCTACCTAGAAAAGTACTGGTCTATTTAATGGATCCAACAGGGAAGTGGCACAGCCACAACCATGGGGAGGAAGCCTCAATTTCTTTGAATTCCCCAAGTTTCTGGCCTCAGTCTCAGTCACATCTCAGGAGTTGTCCTATGGCTCAGGCCTTTAAATCTCTAAAGGCAAGGCCTGCATGCCTAAGCTCTGTGATACTTAAGGAGCAAACAGCTTAATTAACTTATTTCAGCAATACTCTGAGCATGTGCTTAATAAGTGGCCTCCCTGCTTGGCCAGTGTCTCCAGGAATTAAAAGTAAAATTGAGAACAGAGACTCAGAAACAGCAGAATTCAGTCAATGGAGTTGCTGAGGCTTCAAACCTACTCTATACAACAAGCTTCCAAGGCAAAGGGAATGAACAAGGACAACTGACCCACGTGGTGATCTTTGATCTCTGGTTACCCTAGCATCAGGAGTTGATAGCTGGATATTCACAAGAATGTCTGCCCCATCTAATTCAACTTTTCTCCAAGATTGTTTTAATTTTTCTCTCCTCTGCTAAATGAACCATCTCCCTGTTATCTCTAGTTCACGTCCCCAAGAGAGAGAATTTAATTTGTTCTTGGATCCCTTTTGGGCGGGGCTGCTTTCCTAGACTGTCTGTCCTGACCTTCATGGCAGTCACCTTTGGCAGGGCCCTTTCCCCTCCAAGGGGGTGGTGAGAATCTAAGCATACTGAGGCAAGCCTGCCCCTCTGTACTGGACAGAAAGTTCTCAGCTGCAAGTAACAGAATATGAGATGCAAGGAACCTAAACACTAGGTGATTAATTTTTTCAAATAACAAGAAGGCTGCAAGTGAATGATCTTAGTGCTCAGTGGTTATGAGCCCATCAGAAACATCTTTCCCTTCTGTTGGACAGCGGATGCAGAAGTTTAATGAATGCATCATATCTTAAGATTTCTATGACACCCTCCAGGAGGCATCTTTTAAATTTTTTTAAAATTTGTTCTTTTAGTTACACATGATGTAATGCCAGATTTGTGGGACCCCAATAGACCTCCGGGAGCCGAATCTGATGCAATCACACAAGAGTCTTTATTGCAAGCTCGAGCCTGGACTCACAACTGTTCCCGACTCAGCGGTCCGAAGGAGTGAGTCCTGGTCCTTTGTCCAGTGAGATTTTATAGGTTTGGGGGGATACTCTATGCGTCACAACATCACACAGCAAATCATTCCACACCAGGGGAAAGTCAAACAACAATTCTTACCATTGATTAGCACATTCACTGGCGGGAACAAGTTGGGTAGGGGTGATTGGTTAGTACAAGAGGGGGATTCGGGGGCTGGGGATGTGGCTCAATCAGTAGTGCGCTCGCCTGGCATGCGGGCGGCCCGGGTTCGATCCTCAGCACCCCATACAAACAAAGACGTTGTGTCTGCTGAAAACTAAAAAATAAATTAAAACTTAAAAAAAAAGAGGGGGATTCGTTTGAACTGATTGGTTTAAACCACGAAGGGTGTATTGCTAAGCTACATGGTTTCCCAACATATTATCAACCACCATAAATTACTGGGGGATCATCTGGCATCCCAGGTATTTTCCCTGTCTCATGCTGATTGGTGATTGCTAGAGGGTTGCTATGGGTCCTCCCCTAGCCTAATTGAGTCAGGCACATGATCTCTCCTGTTATTTGCAGACAAACTACTCAGCAGGATGGGCATATGCCTAGGAGTGCTCTGTGGGTTTTTCCAAGGACAAGGGTCACGCCCCCTTCCTTGGACTTATTATCAGAGGCGCCTGCTGCCTACCTATGATCCAAGAAGCTGTTTTCAAAAATGGAGTCACATCAGTTTTTCAATGACAGTATAGTTTGACATATCATACATACATGGAGTATAACTTCCCATTTTTGTGGTTGTCCATGATGTGGAGTTACATGGTTGTGTATTCATGTGTAAACATAGGAAAGTTATGATGGATTCATTCTACTGTCTTTCCCATTCCCCTTCCCTCCCTTCCCCCCCAACTCCCCCTAGTCCAAACCAGATAATCTACACCCTTCCCCCTCTCCCATCCCTTACCCCTGCCTATATCAGAGGAAACATTTGGCCTTTGGTTTTGGGGGATTGGCTTATTTCACTTAGCTTGACAGTCCCCAGGAGGCGTCTTTATGTCTCAATGACAAAACAAGTCAAGGTCCCACCTTCAGCTGCCAGAATGGCTGGGAGAACATAGCTGGTGTTAGCATTGTTGACAGGAAAAAAATGGATTCTAATGACAAGGGAAAGCTGGCACATTGTGTAGGCAGGTTCCTGCCCAGTTAAGTAAACAGACTTGTTCCAATACCATGCCACAATTACCATGATAACTTGCCTTTGGGGATCTTACATAAACTTTTTGAGGCAGAGATTCCTAAAATGGAAAATGAGACTGATAATATCTACATCACAGAGCTGTACAGGTTAATATGAATAACATATAAGAAAATCTGTTTCAATGCAAGATATATATGTGTGTGTGTGTGTGTGTGTGTGTGTGTGTATGCAAGATATATATTAATACTTTTGTTCCTTCTTACCCATCACTACAGAGTAAATATACAAAATACTTGGTAACCATAAATATTGCTTATCTTGAATATTATCCTCTTGAATTATGTTGGAAATTTGTAAAAAAAAATAAGATCAATTTGACATGCAAAGTAAAAGTAAACATGAAAAATTCAAAGGCTGGCACACTAGGAATTAATTTAAAATGCAATCATACTTTATTGTATTTAACAGAAAGCTCAGTAACCACATTTAAGCATCCAACACATTTCCCCCAGGTCATCTGATTACTCATTGTAACCCTCCCCAGTTCGGAACTTCTGAATAATCTCCCCTTCCTTCCTGCAACTAAAGCAACTACAACTTGGATTTTTTTTTTTCCTTTTCCCCTGCACTGTAGAGTCCTTGGAACAGCTTGGGGTCATTTCTCATCTGAAATAAAGCACACCAACTGCAGTTTTGCCTCCAGGCTCCCTTCCCTATCAATGGTTCAAAGCACTAGTTAAAATCCATTTCTCACACCTGCATCTTTGACAACATCATCAGGGGGATGCTCCTGTGGTGGATTCAACTTATTCACATTTGATTTCAAGACTCTTTATCAAATTATCCCTGATTATAACACCTCCCAGTTCCATTTATGGATCCTTTCCCTGCCAATTATGCAAAAGACCTTTGGTTTCCTTCTTTCTCCTGCAACTTATTATCAGAGGCGCCTGCTGCCTACCCATGATCCAAGAATTCTTCCTGTAATTCAAAATTCATCTCAGAGCCCACCACCTCCAGGAAATTCACACTGGCAATGGTGTAAAGTCATATCTGTCCTAAAAACAAGACTATCTTAATGCCTACTCTTCAGTGAGGCTGCAAAGCCAAGAGACAGTGATAGATCTTTTTGTCTGGTATGTAAGCTCTGCCAGGCTTGTTATGCCTGGACTATAGTAACTGTACACCTGTGAAGTGTCTGGAAACATATAAAGTACTTTCTCTTGTACGGCTTCTTGTGTGAGTTGCACAGCCTCACAACTACCATATGATAGGGACAGGGTAGACAACATCATCCCATTTTACAGATAA
Source organism: Spermophilus citellus (assembly GCF_964194105.1). Classification (NCBI taxonomy): domain Eukaryota; kingdom Metazoa; phylum Chordata; class Mammalia; order Rodentia; family Sciuridae; genus Spermophilus; species Spermophilus citellus. The sequence continues at coordinate 72,612,854 of NC_138187.1, read as the reverse complement.
CTGGTATCCTATGGAATGAAAGGACTTGCAATGGACTTGTATAGGCCACGCAGCTATTAGCAGCAAAGGCTTTAAGACATCCTTGATCTTCCGGCAAGCAGCCCAGCACTTTCTCCATAACCCACAGACAGGTCCAATATTCACTGCATCTCACTGGATTTATTATTTAATTTCCTCTGCATGGCTCATCAACCATGGAAAAGGGAGGATTGACACTTGCATTCTTTAATCTTCATTTTTTTTGCAGAGCTGACTTCAATGAGCTGTACTCCTAAATTATTATGGAGCAGCCTCATCTAACATATGATGTGTATTTGTTTCCTGGGACTGCCATAATGACCACAAACTTGATGGCTTAAAACAACAGATATTTATTCTCTTATAGTTCTTCAGGACAGAAATCAAAGTGTTGGCGGGACAATGCTCCCTTTGAATGCTCCAAGGGAGAATCCTCCCTTGTCTCTTCCAGCTTCTGGTGTTCCCTTGGCTGGGCATTCCTTGGCTTGGGCTGTGTAACTTCAATCTCCCCTCCCCCGTCCTCATAACCCCCTCTTCACTGGCCTTGTCTCCTGTTTGCTTGTGGGTCCTTCTCTTTTGTCTGTCGACATCCCTCTTATAAGGACCCATCATTGGATTTAGGATACTGCCATGTAATCTAGTATGACCTCAGCTCAAGATCCTTAATCACATCTGTAAAGACCCTTTTTTCACATAATGCCACATTCTAAGATCAGGACATACACATACATTTTGGGCACTGCTATTCAACTCACTATAGATGTAAATTATGGAAAATATCTGATAAGGTTGCTAACCTCAAGATGATTATAATGGGCTTGAGAAGGTAAGTACTGGTGGGACACAATCTTCCATGAGTCATTCATATTTATCCATGTCTTAAAAACAAGTCACTCACCCCATGTTCTCCTGGATGTTTATGTAGCAAATAGCCTTGGAAGATAGAAGATAAAGATTGTGTCTCGCTTCTATAAAATATTAGGTTTCTTCTTTGTTTCCTGCTGGTGGGAATGTAAAGTGGTGCAGTCACTGTGGAAAACAATTTGATGGTTCCTCAAAAAATTAATCACACAATTATCATCTGATCCAGCAATTCCACTTCTGGGTATAAATCCAAAAGAATTGAAAAAATGATTTCAAAGAAACATTTGTCCCCTCAATGTTCTTGGTATTACTATTATTATAGCTGAAAGGTACAAGCCAAGTACCCATTGATGGATGGATGGATAAAGAAAATATGCTATGTACATATAGTAGAGTATTATTGAGCCCTAACAAAAATGAACTTCTGACACCTTCTCTAATGTGGATGAATCTTAAAGACATTAGGCTAAGTCAAATAAGCCAGATGTAAAAGGACAGTTTCTGAGCTATCCACTTCTATGAAATATGCAGTGGTTAGGTTCACAGAGACAGAAAGTACACTGATACTTGCCAAGGGCTGGAAGGAATGGGGACTTATTATACCTAGTATAAAGTTTCAGATTTGCAAGATGAAAACGTTCTGAAATGGATGGTGGTTGGTGACTGTATAATAATGTGAATGTGCCTAATGCCTTTCAACTCTATCCTTAAAAATGAACTTGGTAATTTTTATATTATGTCTACTTTATCACGATTACCATGGCTCTTTATGTCCAGAATGTCTGACCTAAGGCAAGACTTCAAGAGATAGTCAGATATTCTTTAATCATCCTCCCTGGAACGAATTCCATTAAGTTTCCTCCCGGGCTCTCTATCTTATTTGTTCTATTGCTATTGAGAGAGAGTCCTGTTCACTCCAGATGGACCTTATCAGGTACAATGGGTGTCACAGATATGTCCAAACTGTCTAACCCTTGTATTAAACAGTGCCTTACAAAACAACATGCTCTTTCGTATGCTTGGCACAGTATTTAAAGACTACACCCACTAATTTGAAGGGTCAACTTTTGTCCATTCAACAAAAGACTGTTAACCAAACACACACACACACACACACACACACACACACACACACACACATAAGATTACAAATGGAGAAGAGTAAAGAGGAGAAAAGTACAAAGGATTTTATTATAGAAAACAAGCTTGTAAGTTTTCCACTCATTTCTATAAACTAGACTATGTGGACATATTAATTCCAACATTATGGATTGACTTCTCTCCTGGATCAAATCTATTACTCTGTGGAAGGTCACAAACTGTACCTCTAATAGGAGAACTTCTAGTTAAGTAAAGGAAAGAAGGCTGAGGCAATTGAGGATGAGAAAAATATAAGCAGCCCCAACTCATTCCCTCTGCAGACAAGATGACTGAAGTGCCCAACCTGAATGGGCAAGAAGAATGATGTTAAATAGTGTTGTGGATAAATAAATGTGTCTAATGAAAAAATATTATTTAAAATAAATTATCTCGCACAAATTCTGTGAAACTGTTCTCCAACTTAAGAGTCTTTATAAATTCAATGAGACTATAACTCCCAACCAATTTTCATACTGAGGTTGATATGTGTGAATCTTATTTGGTTTAAAATGTAAGTAGAGAAGGCTGAGGACTCCGAATCTATCAGAGTCTATCTGTAGTCTGAATCGATTTATAATTCCTTCTGAAAATATCCACATTTAAACTTATACTAGGAGACACTATTTACAAATAAATAAGATAATTTAAAGGGTTTTTGCTTTGTTCTTTATTTTAATAAAACAAAATGGCTACATACTTTTTTTATTCACTGTTTTTCATCATACTTTTTAAAATCTTCCTTTTCCCACTTGGGGTGACATCTTGGGTAGATTCCAGAGCTGGGCCCATGAGTGTCTGAATTGTGTCAAGCTTCTGTCTCAAAAGCAAGAGATTTGTCTTCCCTTCTTGCAGGCACATTAGTCTTGGAGGTTCTCCTAAGACCCTACTCAAGTGACTGTAGGGGGAAAAAATAATAACATTAACTTTGAACTTCTGGTGGTCTTTCAATGACTTCTGTTTTTATAAGCTGGATGTGGAAGGAGACTATTGCTCACTGGACTGGCCCTGCCTCCTCCTAACTGGTCCATTAGATAGGGGGCATGGGGTTAAGGCTATAGCCAGCTTCTTTCTTTTCTTTTCTTCCCTTTCTTCTTCTCCTTGTCTTCTCCTCCTCCTTCTCCTTCTCTTCTCCTTCTTTTTCTTCTTCTTTGTTACTGGGGATGGAACCCAGGACCTCATGCATGCTAGCAAGTGCTCTACTACTGAGTTACATCCCTAGCCCTATAGCCTCATTCCCAAGACAGCATGAATTGTCCCATTAATCATTAATATTTTGTTACTCAAAGAGTATTGAAGTGCTTATCTTTGAGCCTTTGAGAGTACAGCTTTCTTTTGATATCCACAGGGGATTGGTTCCACGACAGTCCACTGGCCCCCTGCAAATATCCATATCCATGGATGCTCAAATCTCTATATACATATAACCTACACATATGCTTTATCATTACTTTACCTCATCTCTACATTACTTATAATACCTAAAACAATGTAAATGCTATGTAAATAGTCGTTATACTCTACTGTTTTGGGAATGTGATAAGGAAAAAAAGTCTGTACCTTTTTGATACAGACACAATATTTTTTCAAATATTTTCCATCTTCAGTTATCTGAATCTATACCTGTAGAACTGTGGATACAACAGATCGACTGTATGTCCAAAGGGTAAATTCCCCATGGAGGGTTGCCAAATGTTCTCCAGAGGTGTTACATCAATTTGTACTTTCACTAACATGTAGGAGCCAATCCATTTCCCTACACACACACACATACCAACACCAGTTAGACATTCCTCAACCTTAACCATGGCCCAGGGCTCTGACTAGAAAAACTAACTCGCTTGGTCAAAAAGATCAGGTGAATGCACCATTCTAGATATTTAAAAACTGCAAATGCCGAGCTGTTCTGGAGGTGGGGAGAGGAGATAAGAAGTAGAGGATGAAGAGGGTTAAGGAGGAAAGGGCAGGGGAGAGAATAAATATTTTCAAATACATCCAAAGGACTATTTATTGTACCTTACCTCTAATTGCCTCATGGCCAGTTTTGTGGTTTAGATATTAAGTGTCATCCAAAGACTTGTGTTGAAGGCTTGGTCCCTTAATGTAGCAATATTCAGAGGCATGGTTTAAATCATGAGATCTCTGACCTCATCAGTGGATTAATCCATGGAGGGATTTATATTTGATAGCATTATTGGGAGGTGGTGGAAACTGTGGGAACCCTGGCCTTGTGGAAGGAAGCAGGTCACTTCCTTCCTGTGCCTAAAAAGAGTGTGTTTTGTACCCAGCCACTTCCCCTTTCCCTCTCTCTTCCCTTTCTGGCTGCCATAAGGTAAGCAGCTTTCCTCTGCCTTGGCCTTCTGACATGGTGCTCTGCCTCACCACAGGCCTAAAAACAACGCAACCAGCCGACCATGGACTGAAACCTCTGACACCATGAGCCAAAATAAATCTTGCCTCCTTCATGTGGTTTTTCTAAGGTATTTCAGGCCAGTGACTTAAAGCTGACTAAGACAGCCAGGATGAGACCAGAGCAGAGGGTATTGGTTTGTGAAATTGGGCTCCTGGGAGTGGGCTTGGGCCGTGCTGCTTACTATCGCAAAACTGAGACCTCCTAATCTGATCTCCGTGACACTTAGCTTTTCAAGATGGTGATGACATACAGTGAGCCCATTGCTGTCTCTGTGAAACATTCTCACTCGCATTAGGAAAGGCAACTTTTGAGCAAAATCTCTGTCCAGAATCAGTGAACATGTGGGATCTGTTCTATTCTCCAAGCACCAGGACACTTCCCTGACTCATTTGTGGAATCTTGTCATGTGTCTACATCAACTGATAATGTTCCAGTGACCCTGACCCAGGGTTACCTTTCAAAACCAGCATGGACATGATCTAAAGGGGAAGTTTGTCCCTCTCTTCTAAGTGTTTTTATTTTTTCTTCCTACCTTTTTGTTTTATTACATCAAGCCCCTTGAAGGGCTTGTTAGAATATATGTGAATTACTAGCTAGTCAAACTAAGCACTGTGAAATTCATTGTGTATTCAAGATTAAGGGCCACTGAACTTGTGGGACTTTTTCTCTGTCCCTGCCTTTGTTAGCAATGCTGAAATGATAATTAGCAAAGTCAAGGAACTCCACCCATATAGATCAGTGGATCCCAGAGAATAAACCTAAGGGCTACAAATACTATGTTGGGCTGGTGGAGAGAGTGTGGCACCAGAGTCAGGATCTGAATATGGATCTGGTTAACCAGTGGTTTTTATCTTAGGTAACAGATGTAACTTCCCCCAAACTTGGTGTCACCTATTAGGGGAAGTGTTAATAACTGCATGAATCATATAACAGAAGAGATGTAAGAACAAAAGAGAGGGAAAGATTTTTAGGGGAAAAATAAACATTTAATTACTAAAGGAATGATTATGTGTAATTATTACCATTAATCGTATTGTTACACAACATATACAATATGTGATAATGTAATGTATTCAATTATTATAATACAATAATACATATAGCACAATACAAAATCTTTTTTTTTTTTAAAGAGAGAGTGAGAGAGAGAGAGAATATTTATTTTTCAGTTTTTTGGCGGACACAATATCTTTGTTTTGTATGTGGTGCTGAGGATCGAACCCGGGCCGCACGCATGCCAGGCGAGCGCGCTACTGCTTGAGCCACATCCCCAGCCCAATACAAAATCTTAATAGCAAGGAATTTTGCTTAATAACATTGAAAAAGAACATTTATTTCCTTAGGACTCTTTAGAAAACATTAGGCAAGGGCTGGGGACTGGGGCTCAGCAGCAGAGCACTTGCCTAGCATGAATGAGGCATGGGGTTCAATCCTCAGCACCACATAAATAAAAATAAATAAATAAAGATATTGACGACTACAACTAAAAAACAAAATAAATATTTTTAAAAAATAAACAAATAAAGGCATTCTGTCCATCTACAACTACAAAAAAAAAAGGAAAAAAGAAAACACTAGGCAAAATAAAATACTGCTGGTTTTATGGGTACACAGACAAATTTGAATCCAGTTTCAGGCAATCATTGTGTGAGTCTGGGTGAATTATTCAATATCATTTGCTCTCTATTTTCTCATTTTAAAAATGGGAAGAACAAAGTATTCTTTTCAGGCTGTTGTGAGGATTAAAAATCAATGGGTTTAGAGTTTCAATTACGCAAAAATGAGTAAGTCCTAGAGATCTGTTGTGCAAGACATGCCTCTGGTTACCAATAATATTGTACTGAACACTTTAAAGTCTGTTAAGAGAGTAAGTTAGGGCTGGTGTTGTGGCTCTGTAATACAGCACATGCCTAGCGTGTATAATGCACTGGGTTAGATTCTCAGCACCGCATGTAACTACATAAATAAAATAAAGGCCCATCAACAACTAAAAACAAAAAATTAAAAAGGGTCAGTCTTATGCTGTTTTTTCCACAATAAAAAAATGTTAAAATGGCAATATGTATAAGACAGATATCTGATACACAAGGAGACTTTATTAGCAGTAGTTATTAATGTTGTTAAAAACTGGATAGCACCTTTTCTTGTTTGTTTTACTTATCTTTTAATGAAAGTAATGCTAAGTCTAGCAAATTACTTTGTTTTTTTCATGATTCTCTGTTGCAAACTGAGGGGTCAAGGAACTGTTGCTTGTTCCAGATTTTGCAAGGACTGATTTGATTACAGATTAGATGAAACAACCCTTTCTAAATTATAGTTTACTAGGAGGCTCAACTAGAATGTCCACTGCAGAGAGCTTCCTCCTGGGATTTTGTCCTTAAGGAAGCTGGATACCATTCAGTCTGGATTTGAACCTCAGTAGCACCAAGAATTCAATTGTTAAAAGTTCACAAAAGGGAGGATCAGACGAAATCTAGATAGGGCAAAGGGGATGGAGGGGAAGGGAGGGGTCAAAGGGTGTAAAAAGATGGTGGGTGGATGAGATGGACATCATTTCCCTAAGTACACATATGAAGATACGAATGGTGTGAATATACTTTGTGTACAATCAGAGATATGAGAAAACGTGCTCTATATGTGTGACATGAATTGTAATGCATTCTACTGTCATATATAACAAATAAAAGAAAAGTTCACATAAAGGGGTTTATTTGCTCCTGTGTGAGTTTAGGGTTTGGCTAGTTGGTTTTTCAGATTTTCTCCCTTAACACTTTATTAGGAAAATTTTCAAAGAAAGAAAAATTTGAGGTGGTGTTCAGTGGCGCACTCCTATAATCCCAGCGGCAGAGGCAGGAGGATCGTGATTTCAAAGCCAGCCTCAGCAACTGAGAGGCACTAAGCAACTCAGTGAGATCCTGTCTCTAAATAAAATTTGACTAATTGCACAGTGAACTTTCGTACATCCACACATTAGAGTCTACAAGAAACATATTTGCTGAGTTTGCTTTGTCACATAACTATCCATCTCGCCATCCCTCTATTTATCCATGATCAGATGATTTTAAAACACACAGCAGTGGCGGCGGGGTTAAATGCTTAACAACTGACTCCCACCAGGGAGGTCCTGGGAAGGGGAACTTCAACTCAGGATGACAGTCCTTAGAAAAGATTGCAGAAAAGAATTTCAAGACATGTCAGGTAGAAGCACAAACAGGTTTATTTGGGAAAGCAACGAGTACACATTCAAGGGAGCATATAGGCTATTTTGAGGGTGAGATGCTTTTGGAGTCTTGGCCTCTTCTTTTTAAAGGAAATTTCATGAGGGGTGGATATGAATACGTGATTGTTTTAGTCAGTTTTTCCCTCCTGTGACCAAAAGACCTGACAAGAATAATGTAGAGGAAGAAAAGTTTATTTTGACTCATGGTTTCAGAGATTCATTTTATGGTAGGCTGACGCCATAGGTCTGGGCCAAAGTGAGGCAGAATGTAATGGCAGAAAGGCTCTGTGGAGGAAAGCAGCTCAAGAAAGAGCAACCAGGAAGGAGAGGGGGTATGGGGTGGGGGAGAGAGAGAGAGAGGGAGTGCCCCTGTACAGGAGCAAGCTCTCTCCTTACCAGGGTCAAAAATATAAACTCCAAAGGCACACCCACACAGACCTTTGTCCTCCAGCCACACCCTACCTGCCTATAGTTACCAGGAATTAATCCATTTCAGTGGATTAATCCACTGAACATTCTTGCATTGTCTCACACATGGGCTTTAGGGAGATACCACATATCCAAACTGTAACAGTAAGGATGGCATTAGCATAGAGATCACAAGACAGTTGATGGTGATCTGGCTGTTCTCAGAATCCTTAGATTGACATCTTCTTCATTATCTGAAGAACAGATAACATTGGGAAAGTCTGCTGTATTATAGGTTTAGTATCTCCCTTTGCACAATTTATTCAGTGGGCTAATCAACAGTACATAGGGCAATTTTCATAAGTGGGTGAATTTCTAGGAAGTCTAAGATTGTGAGTGAACACTTTTTAGATTTTCCAAAAATTTGGGAATGGGAAAAAAAAAAAAAAAACTGGCTTGGGGAGTGACAGGCCCAGGAGGGATAATGGCTTTGGAGTGAAGGTCTGAGGAAATTTAGCACAAGGCTTTCAGATTAAAGTTAAAGTCTCCTTTTCTACCTGTTTTTCACTTCTATCCTACCTCAGTGTGTGGGGAAGCCCTGATTTGTAGCATGATTTCTGTCATGTAAGCATTCTTGTTACTCTCAATATCCAGCCACCAAAGTCATAGCACTGAACTTGGAATTGTGGGGAGGTGCCTATAACAGACTCTCAAGCTCATGTGAGCTGGCTTCAGTGCTCCATTTTTTTTTTCATTCTTTTACCATTCTTACTTTCACTGAGATTAGTGCCTCAAATGAAGACTTTCCTCTCTTCCTCCCATTCATGGTGGCCTCCGCTTTTAAGACAATCTACTGGGGACAGCTGAAATTCTCACGTATTCTAAGCAATTTAAGTACAGGGTAGGCTGAGTCTTCTCCCCCAGGGAAAAATAAACACAACCCCAAAGAGTGTATAGGAGAACTACAAGGAAGGAATGTAGAGGGGGGTAGGGATGTAGAGTCAGGAGAATCAAGAGTTCATAGCCAGCCTCAGCAATGGGGAGGCACTAAGCAACTCAGTGAGACCCTGTCTCTAAATAAAATACAAAATAGGACTGGGGATGTGGCTCAGTGGTCGAGTGCCCCTGAGTTCAATCCCTGGTACTCAAAAAAGAAAAAGGAAAAAAAAAACCACAATAAAATCTCTTATATAGAAAATAAAGGGTTAGCAAGGAGAAAGTACTCCTTCTTCTTGCTTTTTATACTCATTTCCGCCCCCCTCCAACCCTCACACATTTTGTTTATGAAGGAATGGGAAGGTGAACCATGTATGCATTCCCATATAAATGCTGGAAAAAATATCTGCTCCTAAGAGAAATGAGGTAAATAGCATTTCTCCTTTCTATCACTCTACCTTTGAATTTTTATGAAAATCCATGGTAAGGGGAAATTTTTCTGCAACTAGATGATTGAAAGGTATTGGGCTTCCAACAAGTATATTCATTCATTCAGCAACTTTCTATGAAGGGTCCTCTAAATTCCAGGCTCTGATTGGTGATGTGGATTCAGAGATAAGTAAATGAGTTATTCAGGAGGTGATGGTCTGGTGTCAGATGGCTGCAAGCATGTAAATGTCTAAAAGAGAGGGTGTCATTGGGCTGAGAGGAAAGTAAGGACGACTTTCCAAGCTGAGGACGGACTGAAAGACCTGGAGCAGAGGAAGAGCCTGGTGTGTCCAGAGGCTAAAGAAGCAAACTTGGGGGAGTGTGGAGGGCGTGGGGAGGCTGGGGCAGGGCAGAGCCTGAATGCTAACCTAGGCAACTCTGACTCAATGAAGAAAGCATCTGGGAGCTACAAAGGTCTTAAGTCAGGGGACTGGCATGATTGGCCTGCTATAGAAGGATTTTTCAAGTAGTGCTGGTGAAACGGATCTGGAAGCAGAGACCACTCACCTGGAAGTCTGTTGGAGCTATCGGGGTTGTGTACGCCAATTCCCTCTACCTTCACTCATTTACCCTCACCTCTCTAACTTTTGTTTCCTCCTCCTTCTCTTGGTTTTCTTTTATGTCCTTTCTCTTCCACACCTACTCTTTTCTCCAAGTATTCTTCCAGAGAGTGCTCAGAAGCTCTGATTTCGGACAAGCTGAAATAGATTCTTTTGTTTCCTTGAGTTCTAGCAAAATTTTCTGGTTCAACAGTGTGCTTCTGGAATATATCATATTTATTAATAAAAACATTTGTTAACTTTAGAAATACAGTATTAAATAATACACTGTTGATAAATTTGTACATATTTAAGGAGTTCAGCAAGCAATGAGGTCTCAATGTGACCTTGTTTATAGAATTAAGATACCTTCCAGCTCCTAAATAAATGCATGCTTCCATCTACCTGGCATCATTTCAGAGTCCTCTAGAATTTTCAGTGTCATTATCCTCAAGCTGCAACTTGTCTTACAAAGGCAAGACACACCCACCCAAAGTGAAGTTTTAAAGGTAGCAAATTTGCAATACTCACTGTGGCACCACCCTGCATTCTGAACAATAAGAATAATAAGCAGAATAATAAGAGGCAAGAGGTGAAAATTATGCTTAGAATGACCATAAGAAGTGCTTTCAAATGCATCATTTCAAGAGGTACAGTGTAGTTATAGGGCTACTCAATAATTGGAAATGGAGTCATCTTAAAAAAATAAATAAAGCAAATGAGTCTGAAGTAGGTCAGCTATCAGGAATAGTCAGTACAAACTACTGGTTTGGCATTAGTCTTTTTCAGACATCCCCAGGTATACAGATAATAATCATAATTGACAGTAAGGAAAGAGTCAAGTTTTTTAAGATTTTTATTTGGTCTTTGCTTTTCTTCGGGATACCGGTTAGTTGTTGCTGCATAATAAAATACTTCAAAATTTAATGGCTTGAAACAATGATCACTCATTATTTTTCACAAGTCTATGGGTCATATGCAGAGAATGCTGACCTCAGTTTGACTCCCTCACATGTCTGTTGTTAGTTAACTGAGGATTGAGAGTACAAGGACCTGAGTTGGCTCAGCTCTGCTCTGCTCCACATCCACCCAAGAGGTTTACCCAAGAATAGAATCATGCAAGGCCTTATTCGGTCACTCTCTTAACCTCTTTAAATTGTCCATCTTTTTATTTCTTTAAACTTTGTTCTGAACTATTTCCTCAGATTCTGTGTTCCATTTCCTCATATATCTCTGTAGCTGTGTCTAATATTTACTATCCTCTGAAGAAATAGACAAGGGTAGGTTGGTATGCATGTATAGGTTCAAAATGAAGCTTTATATTTTCTGTATTAATTCAACACTACCTTTGGAGTCCTAGTGTCAAAATCCCTTAACTGCTTCTCTTTATAATCCTACTCACCCCATAACCCCACTTACTATTCACATTGTAGTATTCAAAAAAGAAAACATGGAGAATATTCAAATATGTATGGAGGTCAAATACTATATAGTATTACTTTAAAGTTAATGCATAGTACTCTTCCAAAGATAGATTGACTTGTGTAAAATTTACATTGTAATTAATATATCTGTAATTTGTCACTGCCTATTCTCCTATAGATAACAGGAACTACCCTACTCTCTTTAAATATTTGTCATATTTTTGTCTAAAAATGTACTTTATAAGCAAAAAACAGGCTAATATGTAAGTCCCTGATTATATTAAGAAGTTATATCCCTCACATATATTAGAATTGCTATGAAAAAAAAGGAATAAAGAAAGAAAAAGAAAAAGAGGGAAGAAAGAAGGAAGAAAACAAATATTGAAGGAGATAGGCGAAAACTGAAACACTTGCACACTGTTAGTGATACTGTAAATGCAGCTGTTACCAAAAACATACAGAAGTTCTTAAAAAAACATGAAATGACTGTATGATTCAGCAACTTCACTTCTGGGTATACATTCAAAAGAACAGAAAACAAGGTCTTAAAGAGATATTTGTACACCTATGTCCATAGCAGCATTGTTCACAGTAGCCAAAAGTGTAAGAATCCCTATGTTCATCAGTGGATAAATAGATAAACAAAGTGTTGTCTATACATAAAATGGAATCTTATTTAACTTTATTAAGGAATGAAATCTGATATATGCTATAACGTGGAAGAAACTTGAGAATATTATGTTATATGACATAAGCCAGTCACAAAAAGACAAATAGTTTACATAAGGTATTTAGAGTAGTCAAACTCACAGAAACAAAGTAGAATCACCATTGAAAAGGAGAGGGAAATGTTTAATAAATGTGGAAAAGTTCTGGAGATTAGTAGTGTTAAGTATACTTACATTGTTGTACAACCAATTATATAATTAAAAATGTATAGTTTTTAAGACAGTACCTTTTTTTTAATGTTGTGTGTTTTATCACAATTAAGAACAAAGAAGTGGGCTGGGGATGTGGCTCAAGCGGTAGCATGCTCGCCTGGCATGCATGCGGCCCAGGTTCGATGCTCAGCACCACATACAAAGATGTTGTGTCCGCCAAAAACTAAAAATAAATAAATAAATATTAAAAAAAAAAAGAACAAAGAAGTTACTAGGTGCTGTGGCACACACCTGTAATCCCAGAAGCTTGGGAGATTGAGGCAGGAGAATTTCGAGTTCAAAATCAGCCCCAGCAATTTAGCTAGGTCCTATGCAACTCAGTGAAACCCAGTCTCTAAATAAAATATAAAAAGGGCTAGGGATGTGGCTCAGTGATTAAGTGTCCCTTGGTTTAATCCCTATACAAAAAAAATAGTTATAATACTTTAAAACAAAACCAATTATACAACTATGGTCTTACATTTGTAATAGGAGATGAGCCAGGCAGAGCAGGAAATTCCCAAGAGCTCTTTAAACATACTGGCAACCACCCTACAGAACTCTTTCCCCAAATGAGCTTTGGATCCGAGAGACCAGAAGTGCCACTTGGCTCCCATTCTCCAAACTCTGGGATTAAACCAGAGAAAGAAGTAAAAATTTATAGAAATACATTCTGTACATGACAATAGGATTTGGGAACCCCCAGGGTCATGTGCAATTTTTTTCCTCCTTCAAAACATTAAAGCTGAGAAACATTTGTATTATATAATACCTCAATTCAGTGCTGTACAAATGTCTGAGCAAACTTATTTCCATTCTGGGGAACAGATGTTCCCTCCTTGTCATTATTTTCTGGTGTTTAACTGTTTTTTGATGTCCTTACTTAATTTCCCTCAAATTATTTGTTTTCTTAGCTTTTTTTTTCTTGTATGCTTGAAAATTCAAATAAATATATGTCTATTGAGTTTCCTTTGCCCTGTATTTTAAAAAACCTTTGAGAGAACCCTTCTGACTGCTGATCTGTCTGGCTTAGTCAGGTTCCTTTTGGTAACTCAAGCAGGTTACAGTTTTCCAACTATTCATGTTCCTAGAGATGAGCTGCAGGAACTCCATTGATCTGTATTTGCCTTTATCCTTAAATTTGAAGCTAGAGGCCACATAGGACTCTGTCTCAGAAATAGTTGCAATTGTTAAAAGTAATACTGTATTTCCTCCATGTTTTGGCCCCATTTCCACTTCTTAGCTGGATCAACATCAAATAGCTAATGGACTTTGAAATCGCTCTGCAATTTTTGTCTTTAGATACTTCCATCTTATTGTATTCTAAGGACATATTCTCCTTTCTGGGGGGAAAAAGAAGCCACAAAATGGTCTAATACCTTCTGCAAATAAATGACCCAGACCCCAAATTTCTGGTGGTCCTTTAAAGTCTCCTTTTCCTCATTGCACAATTTCTGCCTTTGTGAAACCACCGCGTAGACTTCTGGCGATCCTGCAGGAACTTTGAACATTATCTATCTCAGGAAAGCAAAGGAAAGGACTGCTGTGTACAGGACGACCACAAATGGAATCTGAACTTCACCTGCCTTTTCTTAGGCAATCTAGGTCATGACCTTCACTTCGGGGAATGGCAGAGTAGCTTACCTGAAACTGTGTCCCCATTTCCCTCAAGATATTTGTTCTGGTCTCAAACGACTGTATTCAGCCCAAAAGGGACAGCTCCAGATTTTTTTCGAGTTTTATGGTTGTGAGAATGGTTGGAACAGGGAGGTGGGAAGTTGAAGGCAGTCTGGTATGACTTTGACTTTGGTTTTACAATAGACAGATATAGGTACATGAAATGGACGTTTTTAAAAACAAATGCGTGCGACGGGGCGGGAAGAGCTTCTGGAAGTCACTGGCCTAGGCATGCCTACTCCTTTGCAAAATTCACTGCCAAAGCCGAAGCGCTCCGAAACAGGCGGAGATGTAAAATCGAGTGGCTTGTGTTCCCAAAACGTGGGTGCACAGCACAGTCTACACGTTGTGGCCTAGAGAATCGAGGCTAGGTCAGAGGAGAGGCTCAGGCTCTGCGGTGCAGAGCCGGCCGGCTCCTCACAGCCTCGGGCTGGGAGTCCCCCAGCTCCATCAACCCTCCCCCAAACTCCCGCGCGGCGGGGCGGGGGAAAACCCGCGTCCTCTGGCGGGTCGAGGTGGGAGTGGCGATGCTGAGCTGTGGGCGGTGAAGGAGGGCGGGGTCAGGCGGGGAGGCAGGGCGGGCCCGGCGGGGTGGGCGGGGCGAGCGCGGAGCCTGACTCCGGACTCGGAGCACGACGGCGGGCGGCACTAGAGGGAGCTGCCGCCGCGCCCGCCCCGCCGTGCCGCGCCCGCCGCTCCGAGCGCCGCCTCCTCAGTCCGCGCCGCCGCGATGGCGGAGGACAGCGAGTCTGCGGCCAGCCAGCAGAGCCTGGAGCTGGACGACCAGGACACGTGCGGGATAGACGGGGACAATGAGGAAGAGACTGAGCACGCCAAAGGGTAGGAGGCGGCGCGCGGGCGCCACCCGGAACGACTGGGCGGAAACCTCACGCGCCTCGGGTCGCCGTTCGGGCTTGTTTCCCCGGGGTGTGGGGCCCCTCAGTGGCTCAGCTCCGCGGTAATTTCGCCCAGGCTCGAGACTATTGTGAAGTCCAGGTTGCTGGGCTCGCAGGAGAGAGGAGGCCCGGGGTGGGCGGGGAGGCGGGGACCCCGGGCCAGGGACGGCGACGCGGTTGTCACCTGCCGCGCGTCCCCGCCGGCTGGCCTCCGCCCATCCCCGCTGCTGGCTTTGGCCCGGTGGAGGCTGCTCGCTGCCCTTGCCAGCGAGTGACTTTCGGTGGCAACCGAGGAGAAGCGCGACGCCCTTCCCTTTGTGGCGGCGGCGTTCATGACCGTCCGCGGCGCGTGGGATGGAAGTGGTCCTCCCCGTTCCTTGCCAACCTTCCTTGAGTCTTTTCACCCCTCCCCCTCCCCCAACCACCACCAGCCCCAGTGAAGTATTTAGCCGCGAAGCCCACGTGGGGAGTGGAACCGAGGTGTGCCCCTGGCGGTTTCTGGGCTGCTAGCGGCGAACTGCGCAAAGTTCTGCCTCCGCCGCCGGGCAGGGGGCGCCGAAGGGGTCCCGGCCGGGCCGGCTCCTGGGGACACTCAGTTTTGCCACCTTCCAGCGAATCCGCAGAGCTTTGTATAGAGCAGGGCTAACCCCTTGTATCAAGCTCCCATAGACCTGACCGCATCCTGCTTGCAAACCCAGTGTTTGCTCTCCAAAGTCAAATGCACCAAGTGTTTTAATACTTGACCGTGTTTCTTCACCCTTTGCGCTTGCCTTCCTTTCCACCTTCTGACTTGATTTGCGCTTGTGTTGGAGAAAAGATTGCTTCTGGTTAAGGGTGGTATGGAAATTCTTTTAAAGACGCGTGTTCTTTTTTTTTTTTTAATAGATGTTTGTATCATCCGTTTACCCTGTTGGATTCAAATTATGCGCCCGCACAGAGCAGTTATTGCTGCCCTCTTAGAACTGAGATTTTGTGTGAACCGTGGTGACTGTATAAGTGGGACAGCCTAAAAACACGATTAGGGAGGCTTGAGTCACAGATGGCTTATTTATTCAGTTCATGGAGATATTCTTTAAATGATTGATGATTGAAAGTGTATTTGCATTCTATTTAAAGTCTACTGTAAGATTTATTTAAGAAAGGAACTCTTATTGACCTTTAGTGCGTTAGAAAATATTAAATGACAGATTAAGAAAAAGAAAAGCTGACTACATGTATCTTCCATTGGCAAGCTGCTTTTTTTTTTTTTAAACAGCGAACACTTCAGTGGCAGCTGCAAGTACTGAATGTTATCATTCAAGTCTAGAAAAATTTTTAAAGAGAGGGAAGGAAATTGTACAGAAATCTGAGCCTGTATTCTCTTTATGCAGTGATAGAAATTTGCCTATGATAGATAGCTGAATAAAATATGTTTCTGAAACAATAGCTCTGTTTCCAGAAATGGTTCCAGATGTAAGCTGATGGATTACTCGCATAAGTTCAGCTCCTCTTATCTTCCTGAGGAGAACTTGAATACTGTACCCCCCCCCCCCCCCCCGCCATAATTTCTGTATATTCTTCTTTGTTTGATATTCTGGGTTAGGAATTTTATTAGGGTTTCATCACTTACACAGTGCAGAATGTTCATGGTACAGAGAATTACTCATCTGTGTGCCCATTGATCTGGGACTGTTACTGGACACCTTGCTGGTAGGCTGTGTGAAGTTCCCAGAATAACACCCAAAGGCATCTTGGAGCCCTCTTCAGAGATTTCCAGTTTTGTATCAACATGTTAATTAGGTGTTAGCATGGTTAATCAAAATCTAGAGATGCCCCATGGACTGAAATGTTTTAACCAAAAGCAGGTAATGTGATAATAACTTCTAGTGCAAAACGATTAATATAATGGATTTATTTTAGTCTTTTAACATGTAAGAAGATTTGTAAAACTCCAAGTGGCTGCTCTTGTTGGATTGCTTTTTTGGATTTGAATTTAGACAGTATGTGCCAGATTTGGGGAGTGATTGTGTTTGATTTGGCTCCTGCATTGATGATACTGCTCAGTAGAAACCTAGACTTTTCTGTTTTTTTTTTTTTTTAAGTAGTTCAAGTTTGTAAATGTTAAAATTTCAGAGTCCTCTTTTCTATACTTAGCCTCTTCATTCTCTACCACTTTAAATAAGCAACAAACAATGAGTCTTTAGAGGAATGAGTAGGTTAATGCTTCACCTTTAAAAGACAGATTGTCACTCTGAGGCCAATTGGTGGTGGTCAGTGCACAGAGTGGTAATTTACAGTAGTTTCCTTGTGGCCTGAAAGATTTAATTCATCCCCATCATTCAGGGTAATGTATTTGCTAGTTATTTTAACACATTGAGTTGAAACTATAGCCTCAGATAAAAGAAAAATACTCAGTGAGATTATTATTTTGCATTAAAATCTAAATACTACTGTGTATGCTTTTATTTTCATAGGATTTTATGGACTAAAAAGAGTATTTCATTTTATGGATAATGATGAAACTACATGAATGAAATATGAGATATTTTGTGTTTCATTAAAAAGCAGTAGCATAAATATTATAAAATTCTTGAATCTTATTACCTTTATGTCTTATTTTTGTGGAAAATTTGCTCGCTTTTAACTTTTTGGTTCATTCAAGTATAGATGTAGCATATACTATGAAAATTTCATGAATTCCCAAAAAAATGGGAAAGAGGAGAGATTATCAATTTCAGTTAGTGAGACTGTATTCGGAGAAATATAGTAATATTTTTGAACAATATGCAGCAAATTAGAAATAGGCTAATAGGGGCTGGGGATGTGGCTCAAGTGGTAGCGCTCGCCTGGAATGTGTGCGGCCCCGGGTTCGATCCTCAGCACCACATACAAACAAAGATGTTGTGTCTGCCGAAAACTAAAAAATAAATATTAAAAAAAATTCTCTTTCTCTCTCTTAAAAAAAAAAAAAAGAAATAGGCTAATAGATGATTACCTAGAAAGATTGTATTACTGGTTTGAAGGTGTGATTTACAATTGGATAAAAATAAGGAGGTCTTAGTGAAGAACTTGAGGGAGCCTGAAAAATTTCAAGCACATTAAAAGTTCTAAGGTAGTCTTGTTTATACTGTTATTTCCTTACAAAAACTTTCTACATAGATCAAAATTAGCTTCAGTCCACCTTCCTATATGAATTATTAGAAATAGGTTCAAGTGACTGAAAATAACTGCTAAAGTTGTCTGGAAGAGGTTACCTGAAGGATGAATTTCATAGGAACTTTTACATTTGGGTTTGAGATTAGGTAGATAATCAAGAATCTTTAATATTTTAACCCTGTGCTTTTTCTTGATGTGTTTATGTCTTCTGTTATTTTTTTTCTGAAGGAATTTGGGAAACGGTTGAGGACTGGGTAAATTGTTGGGAGCATTGGCTAAAACTTGCTATCTTCTAGCCACATCCATGTGTATCTTCTCCATTTGTGAACAACATCTGATAGGGGTCGAAATCTCCACCCCACAAGCACAGTCATTTCTAGGGTTGAAATACAGTCACATAGTTGGTCTCCAAATAAAATTGATGTTTAAGTTGATAACAAAACCGGTTGCCAACATTAACTTTTAGAATGTATATATTCTACACAAATTGATGTTTTTCTTTTTTTTTTTTTTCCATTCAGAGTTTCTCTCTTAGTATAGTCTGTGGGGAAATACCAACAATATTTATGTAGGGAATAAAAATAAACATGTGTATGTGTTGGCAGATAAGTGACTAAGTCCCTGAGGTAGATGTGATAATGTGATATAATTTTAGTATGTGAGAGTTAAGATTCTTTTTTTTTGGTACCAGGGATTGAACCCAGGAGTACTTAATCACTGAACGACATCCCCAACCACTTTTTATATATTATTTAGAGACAGGTCTCCCTGAGTTACTTAGGGCCTCACTAAATTGCCAAGGCTGACTTTGAACTCTTGATCCTCTTGCCTCGGCCTTCCAAGCTGCTGGGATTACAGGCATGTGCCACCACACCCGGTGAGAGTTAAGACATTTTTAATGATATTTTTTTTTCTCAGAAAAATTAAAGATCTGGTACATGACAAAGATGAAAGCTTTGTAATTCTTATTACACAGAGTATGACCTCTCTTTTACCATCCCCCCAAAAAACTGAAATTACTCTGGGCAGCATATCTAACTTAATTTATTGTTGAGACTGACTATGGAAACTTCCCCTTAGTTACATGGATTCAGTGGGAATGTCCAGAAACATAACTCTCAATAGAGTTTTCTTTTCTTGGGAAATTTATAACATAATTCAAAATTACCCTTTCTGAAATTTGTTCTATTATCAGCTACAAGAATCGAAATGGAAAGATGTATTAAAAGCCCTTGCCCACGGGACCTCCTCAGTTCAATAAATAGTTTTAAATGATCAAATATCAGTTTAAACTTGTGTCTGAGATAGTGATATCATCCTTTGGCTCAGAACAGACTCTCTTCCCTGCCCCCATGGTGGCTAAAATACAGAAAATATCTAAGTATAGGACATGTACCTTGCCAGCTTTGTTAATTAGCACCAGGATATACTATAAATCTATACTAGTTAAAATCAATTTGTTTTAACAGAACTAAAGTTCTGTTCCAAGTTCAAGAAAGGAGACAGGTTGTTATTCCATTTAAAAATATGTTAATCACTTTTACTTGTAATAAGAGTAAAAATATGCTTATTAAAAAATTCAAACAATAAAGTATACAGTGAATGAAAGTCCTTGGTTTTCCTAGAAATTCCTAGAAATGCCAGTTTAACGGTTTAATTAACTCACAAGTGGGTGTATGTGATTAACATGAATAAAATCATACTTCCATATGTTCCTTCATTACCTTGTATTTTTCACTATTACTGTTGTCAGCTAGAACTTTCTGGAATAATAGAAATGTCCAGTTTGGTAGTCATTAACCACCTGGGGCTGTTAACCACTTAAGATGGTGTGACTGAGGAACAGTTTATTTGAAATTAATTTAAATTTAAACACCCCTGTGTGATTGGTGGCTATCATATTAGACAGCTTATATCATATCCTGCCTGTGAATTTTCCATTACACTAAAAATATTTCTTTATTGTCTTTTGCAGGAAATGTTAAATTTTCATTCTTCCTTTTTTTTTTTTTAATTCTGGGGCTTATCTTTAACATTTTGAATAAGCATGTATTTAATCCATATTTCCCTATCAGTGTCAAAAATTAGCCATATTCTAAAACACTATATAATCTTACAAGACACAAATGTGTAGGAGGTTTTGCTTTCATTTCCTAGGTTTTATTGAAATAACCTGGAATTTTAGTTCCATGTGACTTCTTTAATATCTATTCTTGTGTCCCTAAAAATGTTCTTTTTAACTATTTTGTTAATATCACATCTGTGTTAAAATCTTTTTGGACTTTCCTGACAGTTTTCCTGTTGTTATCACTTACCACTCTTCCTTATAAAACACATTCTTTCCTTTATTTGCTTTCTAATTTAATTGTTTTTGCTTTTTCTTGTTTTCTTCCTTTTTGCAGTATTGGAGATTGAAGGCAGGGTTTCACATGAACCAGGCAAACACTGAACTACATCCCCAGCTCTTCATTTTTTTTTTTTTTTTTTTTTTTGAGACAGGGTCTCTCTAAATTGCCCAGGCTGGCCTCAAACTTACCATCCTCCTGCTGCATCCTCCAAAATCATTGGGATCCTTGGCATGCACCAACACATCCAGCTTAATTTTTTTTTCTTATGTTGGATGTGGCTAGTTCTTACATGTATGAAGGTTCTGTTTCTTGCACATAAAAACCATAGATTGGACGTGCATGTAATTCTATAATAATTGTTCTCCCCTCCATCCATCCTTTTTCCTTCCTTCCCTCCCTCCCTCCTTTGACCCTGTTTTGCATTGCTGAAGATGGAACCTAGGGCCTTGAAATAGTTAAGACAAGTGCTTGACCGCTGAACTACAGTCCCATCCTAACAATGATTTTTCTTTTAAACTCCACACACATTATTTTTCTATTTTCTGGTGTTTAGTGGTACATAGATTGTTTTCTCTGCCAACCTGCTTCTTTCTTATTTAGGTAACCTTATTCTTTTTGTTTGTTTGTTTGCCTTGTTTTCAGTCTAGAAGCTTCTTATGTTTTATCCCTATCCTGTAACCAAGAGGTTTCCATGCTCTTTTTTTTTTTTTTTTTTTTTTTTTTTTTTTTTTAAAGAGAGAGTGAGAGAAGAGAGGGAGAAAGAGAGAGAATTTTAATATTTATTTTTTAGTTTTCGGCGGACACAACATCTTTGTTTGTATGGGGTGCTGAGGATCTGCTCAGGTCTGCTCAGGCAGACCCTTGTGCTACTGCCAAGGAAGACATGGCTCCTTGAGATAAGTGGCTTGTTGGGGGCCGCATGGCTGATAAGTGAGTAACACACATAAGCTGTTGCTGAATGTGTGTGGAACATCTACACATTAGCTCAAGAAAAAGGAAATTTTATTTAAACATATAATAGGTGATTTCAAAATAAGGAACAGATAGTCCGTTAGAATTAGAGACCCAAGGTTTATTTATCTCTAGCCTCTGCTCCCTTCCTCAGCCCTGTCTCCTCTCCTCAGTGCCTTTGCTCCTTTGGCTTGTTGTGTAGGCAGTTTTGCTCTACTCCGCACTCCTGCCATGATATGCTGCCTCACCAAAGCAACTGAGCCAGTTAAGGACTGAAATCTCCCTTAGTGTTAGCCAAAATAAACCTTTTCCTTTTTTCTTTATAAGTTAGTTATTTCAAATATTTTGTTATAGTGATGGAAAGTTGATTGATAAAGTGGTCAGCAGTTGTTTTCAGAGTAGGATATGGTGGGCACATGGCTGTGGACCAAATTGTGTGTCTTTTCAGATTTATATGTTGAAGCCTAAATCTCCAGTGTGATGGTATTAAGTCTTGAAGGTGGAGCCCTCATGATGGGTTTAGAGATGTAGAGAACAGAGCTCTTGTCTCTCCACCAGAAAAAGATTTGTCACTAGAATCCATCAGTACTGACACCCTGATCTTGAACTTCTAGCTTCCAGTAATATGAGAAACAAATGTCTGTTTTTTAAGCTACTCTGTCAATTGGTATTTTCTAATAACAGCCTGAGCTGAATTAAGACACACCTCCAAATGTGTCTGCAAAGCAAGGACCGGTGTCTACCTGTTTATTCACAGTTCAAGGCCAGCGTCTGCAACTTAATGAGACTGCCTCAAAATTAAAAAAAAAAAGAAAGGACTAGGATTATAGCTCATTAGTAAAGCAACTCTGAATTCAATTCCCAGTATGAAAATAAATAGATAAATATCCTTGCTCCTTGATTAGCTTTGGGACATACAAAAAAGGAAGTAAAAACATGAAAATTTTGTAGGCAAGGGAATTTAGAAATAGCAATCTAATTTAAAAAGCACATCAAAATTTTAACTTTGCTAATACACATTAATATTATTAAATATAACAAAGGTAGTACAATGTTGAAATGAATCTCAGCCATAAAGGATTTTTTTAAACTTATCTAATTTTAGTAAGCTGAGAAAGAACCAGAATTGAGAAAAGCCAGATGCTAGTAGATATCAGCTATTCTATCAGAAAAAAAAAAAAAAACACTTGTGAGCCTGGGTGAAAAAAGCTATTAAAAGTGGGTAACTTTTTACTGATTTGGACTGTCATAAAGGATGTATTTTGCCAAGTTTCTCAAGCCTTTTTTAAATTTGATTTTTCTACTTGTTATGTTCATTTCATTTTTAGGAAGAGTTTTGCTATTGTTGAACAGCTAATGTTCTTAGTCTTTAAGTTACATGTATTGATCTTAAAAAACATTTCTTCTTCTATTCTAATATTGGACTATTTTCAAAGAATGTTGTCACTTCACAAACTAAACTTCATACTAGAATAGTTTCTGGCCAATGTTTGTTGAATACAATTACATTATTAAACATTATCTCTTATCAGAAATGGTTTTTAGGGCTGTGGCTGTGGCTCAGTGGTGGAGTGCTTGCTTAGCATGTGTGGGGCACTGGGTTTGATCCATAGCACTGCATAAAAAACTAAACAAAAAACTTTAAAAAAAAGAAATGGGTTTTTATGTGAAGTAGGCACTAAAATGGATTGATAATAGTGGGATTAATGTAGGAGAAGGCTAATGAGATAGGCCATACTTTCCCATGTTTAGAACTTGGTAAGAGTTTAAATGAACGTGCAATTGGAAGCAAACCAATATCTATGAAAAGAGATTGGTTAACAATACAGACTGGAGGCTACTAGATCCTTTTCCAGCCAGGCTTGAATCCTGGGCTTGCTATTCAGCCTTGGAGAGCTCGCAGCCCCTGATGACAGCTGGAAGGTTGGCTTTCTGCTTTGGATTGTGGTTACACTTGGGGGAAAAAATGAAGAAATAAATAGTGGAATTCCACAGATGAGCCACTGACAAAACAAAAGTCACATGACTTCTTCAAGCACCTGCATTGCAGTTAAAATCCACTATTGAATTGAATGGTTTTGTGATAATCTCGTGATGATGTGATGCAAGGTGGAGACAGATTTGTGGCAAGTACAACTGATAATTTGGGTCATCCTTAGCCGTCTTCCCCAGCTGTGGATATAAATTATCTTTCATCAGCAGGGCAATGCAATGCATCTTGGGGTGACCTTCACTGTTTTTAATAAACTGAACCAAAATCTCCTCATGCTTTTTTTACCCCCTCCCTCCCTCCCCCTCCCTCCCTCCCTCCCTCCCCCTCTCTCTCTCTCTCTCTCTCTCTCTCTCTCTCTCTCTCTCTCTCTTTTTCTTGTGTACTGGGGATTAAACCCAGGGGTGCTCTACCACTGAGCAACATCTCCAGGCCTTTTTTATTTTGAGACAGGCTCTAAGTTGCCCAGGCTGGCCCCAAACTTTTAACTCCCACCTCAGCTGCATCAGTTGCTAGGATTACAGGTGTGCACCACCATGCCTAGCCCTTGTGTTTTCTCTAGTGTAATCTCCTTTCTTCTAGGGAAGTGATGTCCTAACCAGGGCACCAGAGTTGTGCACATGCATATGGTACTAAAGATCTATTGTGATTTGATAGAAGACAATGAAGATTAATGAAAAAATATTTAAAGATTTTGAGTAGGCAGTGCACAAAGAAGATTTAAAAATTGCCAAGAAATACCTAAAAGGATGGTTAGCCAGTAAAAATGTATAAATAAGCGTTACATTACGTAATTACATGGATTTGGGAGCCATATTGGGTGGATTTGAGTCCTGACCCTGACATTATAGCTATGTGACTTTTAGTGGGTTACTTAATCTCTGTATAAGCTATTACAGTTGCTTTTCTAAAAAATGGGAGTAGGGGCTGGGGTTGTGGCTCAGCGGTAGAGCACTCACCTAGCATAGGTTCAATCCTCAGCACCACATAAAAATAAATAAATAAAGGTATTATGCTCAACTACAACTAAAAAAATAAATATTTTAAAAAATGGGAATTATAATAATGGGGCTTATCTCAAAAGTTGCCCAGTTGACAGTGCACAAGGTCAGTATCTATCATGCTTATACTGCCTGCCATGTAGTAAGTGCTCTGAATTGTTAGCTGCTGGGACAGTGATGGTGATGATCGCGGTGGTGATGGAGGTAATGGTGATGGAGGCAGTGGTGATTGAGATAATGGCTCTGATGGTGGTGGTAGCAGTGTGGATTATGGTGGTAGTTGATAATGTTGATGATAATGATGATGGTAATTGGTTGCTTCAGTTTACATTTACCTGGAGTATATAAGTATTTCCTTTCCTCACATTATTCTATTATTAGACTACAGGCTTGTGAAGTCAGTGGATAAAATGCCATCTTTTTAAAAGTTTAGGGCATCCTTTATTGTGAAGTGCTTATTCATATCCTTATCCCATTCCTCGCTCAGTCTTTTTCATATTGATTTTTTTGGTTGATTTCTCATTCATCCAGTAAATATTTATTGAGAAGCTTTAATATGTCGGATGCTAGGAACACAATGAAAAACCCTGTTTTTATGGATCTTATGTTCCAGTTAGAAGGAGACAAAAAATAGCTTTAGCTAGTAATATGTAAGATGAAGAAAATTAAAGTAGGAGGATCGTAATAGCTAACATATATGCAGAATGATTTGTATGTGTTAACTCATTTTATCCTTACATTTTTTTTTTTTCATACTATTTTTTGGGAACTTTATCCTTTTACCCCTGTGGAAACGGAAACACTGAGAGTTAAATAATACGCTTAAAGTAACACAGCTGGGAAATAAGGGAGCCAGATTCAAACCCATCCTAGCTAATGCCTGTGGTCTTGGACAGGATATTATTTTGCCGCTAAACTAGAGATCAAGCATGAAGGGGGAAATAGCTTCTTATATTTTTTAGATATTAGAACTTTGTCGTGTTTTATAAATAACTTGTCTCATTGAGTTGTTTTGAATTTTTGTTTATAATTACTTTGCCATGACTTGTTTCATTTTGATGTAGACAAAAACTATCATATTTATCCTACAGTTGGTACTTCTAGGTCCTCATTTAAGAATTTTTTTCCTTTTCTGAAATTAAAAAGTGATTACTTAGTTCCTTCAGTTCTTCCTTCAGCACATTACTTGAGATATTTACTTCAGTACTATGTGCCAGACACTGTTCTAGGCCTTGGACAGTTGTGAACTAAGTGGGCAAAACTTAGTTTTCATTTTCCAAGTTTGGGTCTTTAACTTATTTGGAATTTGCTTTTGAATATTGTGGGAAAGTAGCAATTATTTTCATTTTTCTCTGATGGGAATTCAATTTCTCTAATGCTTCTGATTGAAAGATTTATGTTTGCACTACTGCTTTTGATGAAATCTTTATTATATACCTGGTTCCTATATATTGAGCTGTTACTGGCATGTCTGTTATAGTTCAGTGATCTTTTTTTCTAGTTCCAGTCTCTGATGGGTATATATTATTTTATTTTATTTCTTAAAAATGTTGTAGTTGTAAAACCATTGTGATTCTTAAGGACAGATCAGAAAATACATTAAAATAGAAGATTACTCATCTGTAATCCCACCATTTTCTTTTTTTCTTTCCCAATACTGGAGATTGAACTCAGGGTTTCACACATGGTAGGCAAATGCTGTATCACTAAGTTATATCTTTAGCCCTAATCTTACCATTTTTCTTTTTGTTGTTGTTTTCAGTTTTGCTTATTTGGTACTGGGGATTAAACTTAGGGGTGCTTTACCTCTAGTTACATCCCAGCCCTTTTTATTATTTATTTTCAGACAGTGTCTTGTAAGTTGTTTAGGGCCTTGCTAAATTTCTGAGGCTGGCCTTAAACTTGCTATCCTCCTGCCTCAGCCTCCTGAGCTGCTGGAATTACAGGTATACACCACTGTACCTGGCCAATCTTACCATTTTCTATGCAGGTAATTGGAAATCAAGAGGGAGAATATTTGTATCAAACCACTGATATTTCCTCTTTTGCCCAGTGAGTGGGGAAGAGCTGAGTGATCATTTATCCTGTAAAGTCTAATATTGCTTCTCATCTTTGGAATTCATATTCTGTTTAAATTGAGCATATTTCATGTGACTCTTAAAGTTAATGTATTAGTTATGATTGGTTGAGCTGTTGTAGACCCTGTGTTAAGTCAGCTTTTGGTCACTGTGACAAAATACCTGAGAAAAACAACCAAAAGAAGGAAAAAGGGGCTGGGGTTGTAGCTCAGTGGTGGAGTGCTTGCCTATCATGCATGAGGCACTGGGTTCGATCCCTGACACCATATAGAAATGAAAAAATAAAATAGAGGTATTGTGTCCATCTACAACTAAAAAAATATTTTAAAAAAAAGAAGGAAAGATTTATTTTCTTGATGGTTTCAATCCAGGGTTGTCTGGCTTCATTGCTTTGGGCCCAAGGTTAGACACACCATCAAGGTGGAATGGTGTAGTGGATCAACACCCTGCTTACCTCCCCCTGGTGGCTGGGAAGGAAAGAGAGAGAGAGGAAGAGGAAGGGACTGGGGATTAGATATAGTCTCCAAAGGCATGACCCTAAGGGCCTACTCCTTTAGTTAGCTCCCACCTCCAAGAGTTTCTGTTTCTTTCCAGCTGTGACTCATTTAGTAGATTAATCCTTTGAAGAGGATAGAGCCCTAGGATCGAATCACTTTCCTAAGACCCCACCTCTGAACACTTCTGCATTGGGAATTATACTTGAGCCTTGGGGGACATTCCAAATTTAAACTACAACACACCCTAATATGTGATTGCTCAATGCAGTGGAGATTTCCTTCTTGTCCATGTAATGGTCTTGAGCATGTGTTCAGGTAATGATGCTTATTTGGTCATTCAGAGACTACATGTCCTTCATTGTGTGCCTCTGCCATCCTTTTAGTATCTTCTCCTACATCTGCACCTAGTTAGTACAAGGGAAAGGAAGAGCTTGGCAAAGTCTACCTCAGGGTTTCCATGCCAACAGGAAGCAGCAAACACCAGTTCTGCTCACTTTTCAGTGACTAGAACTTGGTGACCATACCTGACTGCCAGGGAGCTGGGAATTGTCCAGCTGTGAACCCAGAGAGAAAGGAAAATAGATTTTTTGGAATTCTCCTGGACCAAATGTGAAATGTTTCCATGGCTCTGTTACGTTGGCTCTTGCTTTAAGTCCTGTCCGTAGATTCCATGGATATTTCTTGAAAATTTTCTGGTGTGTCTCATTAAATATTTGATGTTTTCACAGCTGAGAGGGAGTGTATTGGTTTTCACTTGAGGTTTGAATATTCCCAGAGATTCTTCTAGACATGCTGAAGTGTCTGTACTTTTTGAGGCAGCAAAATTGAGAACTTTTCTTTATGGATTTTTCATATGAATGTTGGGGGAACAAGTAATTGGAACTTCTCTTCTTGAAGCTCAAGAGACTTAAAAGAGTGGCATGATTTCTGCAGCTGAATTTCTTTGACTCTGTAATTGGCCTCAAGCACTGAAGTCTGAATCAGACTCTTAATATGATTTCAAAGAAGAATCAACTCCTAAGCAAGAGTTTTCCTTTATTGTCCAGAAGCCTGCTCAACCTCTTTCCCACCCAGGCATTTTGATGTCTTTGTTATGCATCTCTCTCTTCAGAGACCTGGATTCTGGTAGGGAATAGACCCCAACCAGGTGGCTGTAGCCAGCTCTGCAACTGCTCATGCCTCACCACCATCCTGCCATATCCAGGGAAGAGTTTCACTTGTTAAATTTTATTTTAAATTTTTTTTAAAATTTATTTTTGGTACTGGAGATTGAACCCAGGAGCACTTAACCACTGAGCCACATCCCCAGCCCTTTTAAAAATATTTTATTTAGATATAGGGTCTCAACTGAGTTGCTTAGGGTCTCACTATGTTGTTGAGGCTGGCTTTGAACTTGCAATCTTCCTGCCTCAGGCTTCCAAGTTCTGGGATTACAGGTGTGTGCCACCACACCCAGATCACTTGTTAATTTTTAAAAACAGTTTCATTGAAATACACATACCATAGAGTTTATCCATTTAAAGTATATAATTCAGTAGCTTTTAGAATATTTACAGAGTTGTGCAACCATCACCACAATCAAATTATAACATTTCCATCATTCCAGAAAGAAATTCACATCCTTAGCCATCAACCCACTATCCCTCCAGCTCCCCAGCTCCTGGCAACCACAAATCTACCTTCCGTGTTTCTATGGATATGCCTGTTTGGATGTTTTCTGTAAATCCAATAATACATGGCCTTTTACCTAACTGGCATCGTTCACTTACTGTGTTTTCAAGATTCACCTTGTTATAATATGTATAAACATTCGTTTTTAATTGCTAAATAATATTCCATTGCATAGATATACCACATTCCCTTATTCATTCTTCTGGCTATGAACATTTGGTGGAGGAGCCATTAAGAATAAGGCCACTATGTGATACATGCATACCAATGCATACCAGACAGTCCACAATATCCAAGTTATAGAACCAGACTAGGTGCTCATCAATAAGTGAATGGATAAAGAAGTGTGGTATATATACACAATGGAGTTCTACTTAGCCATAAAGAAGGATGAAGTTATGTTACTTACTGGTAAATGGATGGAAGTGCAGAACATCATGCTAAGTGAAATAAGACAGACTCAGAAAGTTAAGGGACAGATGTTTTCTCTCATGCAGAAGCTAGAGAGAAAAAGGGAATTAAAAAAGGAGGATCTCATTAAAATAGATCAGAGTAGAAGTGAGGGCACCAAGGGAGAGGGAGGAGGGACCAATAGAATAGAGGAAGAGGATCAGTGGGAAGGAAGAGGGAGGGAAAGAAGAAATACTGGGGATTGCAATGGAGAAAACTATGTTATATGCATTTATGAATACGTCAAAATAAACCCCCCTATTGTGTATAACTATAATGTACTAAAATACAATGAAAAAAAGAAGGCCATTAGGAATGTTCATATACAAGTTTACTAAATGGGTACATTTTTACTTTCTCTTTGGGAATATCTGGGAGTGTAATTACTTGGTTGTATTGGGAATCTGTATTTAATATTCTCAGGACCCACAAACAAAGATTGCTTGCCAAAGTAGCTTCACCATTTTACATTCCCACTAGCAGTGTACAAGGGTTCCAGTTTCTCTCTATCCTCACCAAAACTTTTTATTATCTTTTTATTGATTGATTGATTGCACTGGGGATTAAGCTCAAGCGTGCCTAATCACTGAGCCACATCCTCAGCCCTTTTTTATTTTCTATTTTGAGACAGGGTCTTGCTAAGTTGCTTAGGGCCTTGCTAAGTTGCTGAGGCTGGTATCAAACTTGTGATCTTCCTCCTGCCACAGCCTCCTGAACTTCTGGAATTAGAGGTATGCACCACCATACCCAGCCCATTACCTTTTTTATTACAGTTATCCTAGTAATGTGACGTGGTATCCCTGTCATCTCTTATTCCCAATTCTGGTTTCCTTAAGACTTCTGAGAAATGGAACAGTAGCTCTTCCTTATTCAAGGGCTGGAATGTTTGGAGCATGTGTCTGGGAAGTTAGAGGAGAGATGACTCATTTAGTGTCCATTTTTGCAGCTACCTGCCAATTGATTTTAATGTTCAGATGAGAAAGAGAAGGGCAAGGAATCCCTTTTGAACTAGTTAACAAAAAATGAGTACAGTTGCCCCATTATACCAAAATTTAAAAAGTATAATTTTAGCAATACAGTTTTGGTGAGGGAGTTTTGGTGAGCATGGTAATTAACTCCCAAAGTGTAATTCATGGAAGATTTTATTATACAAGTGTTCTAAAAATGATAGAATAGATGATGCAATCTTATTTAAAGAATTTTTGGTGAAATAGTCTGGTGTTTTTATTATCTCTGTATTCACTCCAGCTTCCATGAGTTTAATTTATCTGCTTTAGAAAAAAATGAATCCACCTAGGACAGAGACTTCTTTCTGGATCATTGAAGGAGGCATTTTGATCCAATTGGATAGGCATCTGTTTCAAAGCATTTGAACCAGTCACAACCTCTCATTCTGTATTCCTCTCTCAGAAAGTTATTCAGGAATTTGGAGCTATTTTAAACTGGGTGTATTATAAGAAAAGCTGCATGGTCCTGGGCTTCTAGTGGTTTCTAGGAAAGCTTTAACGAGCAACAATTAAATAATGGGTAAGGGCAGAAGTGGGATAATTCCCTGGATTGTGAAGCCCAGGAATGTCTTTAATGATGTCCGCCTCTCTGTGCACCCAAGCCGGGGCCCAGCTCATAGTAATGTTCAGTAAATACTTTAGAGTAGGTTGCAAAGGCTCTGCCATCACAGTATGGGAAATTGTAGCTTTCTGTGGTGTTTCACTGCCTGGCAATGTATGATTAACCCACCTCAAGAGTCAGAATCATTCATTCATTCAGTTATTCATTCAACAGGCATTTATTTGTTACTACTATTGACCTGTGTTAGGCATTAGAGACCTAAGGTATGCAGGTGTGAAATAGATTTCTTATGTAACATACACATGACTGCATAAGTCACGCAATAACAGGATAGCAAATTCATCATTTATAAGGTGGCAACCTTGGGAACATGAAGGAAAGCCTAAAATATTCTTGGTCTCAAATCAGAGACTATACAAAGTTGTATGTATCCATAGCTGACTTCTAGCTCCACTACCTGGCTGTGATATGTTTGTTTAAGCCCGATTGCTAGTCAGATATTTATGGGCATCCTTAGTCACCAGATGATTTTAAATATAAACATCATGATAGTACAGATTTAATTCTACTGATGAAAGTAAATGCTCATTTTGGGGTGAGAATGCAGTACTATTTTTAGACCACTAGGGCACCACTTGACAAGGTCTTAATGTATCTACAAAAATGAGCACTACTTTCTAATTTTGGATTAGGAACAGGGAAATATGAATCTATAGCTTATACACTTGTGCCTTAAACAGTTTCTCTCACTATTGAACATGCATTTCATATTTTGATTTTACGGAGGAATGAATTACCCATTTTAGATTTAAAAATTTACTACTTTAACACATGAATAACTGGTGGGAAGGGAGTCCCTTTATAACCTAGATATTGGGCACTAAGGCTATCACTCTATCAGTTGGGGTCCTCCTGGTTATGAAGTGGTAAAAACCACCTCACAGTTCTGCTTCTTTCTCATGCTTCCTGGGGGTGGGCAGGTGCATGTGTGTGTGTTATTACCCAGGTGTCTTGGCTGGAGGAGATGCCATCAGTCAGTGCTCATTTTGATTTAAGGCTGCAAGACTTGGCAGGGAAACCCGAGAGGTCAAGAGAGAGCATAATGGCTCTGAAATGTTTTGGCCCAGAGGGAAGGCATCAGCACTCCTCATAGGCCCTTGGCCTGTGGATTGAACCCAGGGACGCTTAAACACTGAGCCACATCCCCAGCCCTTTTTTATATTTTAGTTAGAGACAGAGTCTTGCTGAGTTGCTTGGGGCCTCATTAAGTTGCTGAGGCTAGCTTTGAACTCATGATCCTCCTGCCTCAGCCCCTCGAGTTGCTAGGATTACAGGTGTGCACCACCATGGCCGTCTTTAATGGGATTTTCTTGTATTTATAATATACTTTTGGAAAGCAGGGACGTGGTATATAGCAGGCACATTTTATTCCAAATGGGTTGGAAAACTAACTTTTTCTCAAAAATAATTAAAATAATAGAAAAAAAAGGCAGATAAGGATATTTACACTATTTGGAATAAGAGACACCTTTGTAAGCAAGATTTAAAAACCAAGAAGCCACAAGGGGAAAAATTTTCAATATTAGATTACATAAAAAATTTTAAAAAGATACCATAAATAAGGCTTAAAGCTAAAAAACAAATGAGCAAAATATTTGTGATCTAAATAACAGACCCAAACTAGGTGATGTGATCCAAGCATAAAGTCATATTGCCCTCGTAGGACTGTGGTGGGGTTTAAACCAGATTAAGTGCCCAAAGTAGATACTTAATGTAGGTGCTATTGATACTTTAAAGAATGCCTACAAATCATTTTTAAAAGACAACTAATAAAAAGGGGATATAACCAAACAACTTTATGAAACAATGTAAATGGCCAATAAATATATAAGAAGATGTATGACCACACTCCTGACTAAAAAAACAAATTAAGTGTGCAGTGAGATCTGTGAGATGTTTTCCACTCTAGTAAGTCCCCCCTTTGCAGTGAGAAGGAGTGACACTAGTGCAGGGCTGGCGCAGGTGGATGGACGCCGTTTGATTTCCTGTTGCTAGGGTATACTTTATTTAGTACACTATTTAGGAAAGAGTCTGAATTGTACAATAAAACCGAAATCGCTTGCACCTAGCCTTTCCACCTTCGGACATACCAGCTTGAATGCAGAAAAATGTTAAGTACCTGAATTTTTTTTTTTTTTTTTTTTTTTTTTGCAGCAGCCTTTTTAACCTAGGAATGGCTCAATAAAATGTGTTCTGTCTCCACAGTGGAGTGTGCCAGCTGCTGAAGAGAAATGAGGTAGCTCAGGGTGTCCTGATGTGGAAAGAACTCCAAGATACTTGTAAAGTGGAAGCGGGAGAATGCATGTTTCAAAATGTTATGTTTGGGGCTATGATTGAAGCTCAGTGGTAGAGTGCTTGCCTACCATGTGTGAGGCACTGGGTTCAATCCTCAGCACCACATAAAAATAAAATAAAGGCATTGTGTTCACCTACAACTAAAAAAAATTTTTTTTTAATGTTTAAGATTAAATTTTTGCCCAGTAGCTTAGGAGGTTGAATCAGGAGGATTGCGGGTTCAAAGTCAGCCTCAGCAATGGCGAGGAACTAAGCAACTCAGTGAGTCCCTGTCTCTAAAAATACAAAATAGTTCTAGGGATGTGGGTCAGTGGTTGAGTGCTCCTGGGTTCAAACCCTAGTATCTCCCCTGCAAAAAAAGATTTGAATTTTTATTTAAAAAATATTCATAGTGAGAGGCTGGGGTCGTGGCTCGGTGGTAGGGTGCTTGCCTAGCACCCTGAGGCACTGGGTTTGATCAACACCACATAAAAAAATAAATAAATAAAATTAAAAAGTTTAAAAAAATTATTCATAGTAAAAACAAGGAACATGCTTAGAGAAGTAAGACAATTTTTGAAACATGCATACCAGAAACACTATTGATTGCCTTTGACTATTATAAGATGGCTAATACATATTAATAACATTTGAGTCTTATATGATGAATATATATGATAGTCAAATAAAAATTCAGAAAGAAATAAGCAGGGATAGATAAAGTAGATCGATTTACAATAATAGCTCAGAAATAAGTTTTCAACTTTCCCTACTTGGGGTGGGCAATAATGTAATAATAATTGCTGATGCTAAATTTTAATTTATGTTTCAGGTATTTGGTGGCTGAGTAAGAAGTCCAAATAAATAGAAAATTTAAATCTCCTTGTGTCTTTTTTTCTATTTGCTCTTTTAGAAGACAACACATAAGATGACAAGGGTTCTTATTGGAAGTGTTTCACCAGTTAATGTTTTTGTCAGTTGAGTTTTTTGTTACCCCTCCTAGTAAAAATCTTTATCAGGATAAATGTACTCACCTAAAGAAAAAGTTTCTTTCATTTCTGTTGCTGTAAGATGAGTAGTTTGGTGGGCTAGGGTTATAGCTCTGGATCTATCATGTGCAAGGTCTGAGATTTGATTCCTAGCACTGCAGGAGGGGGAAAAAAAAAGATTGGTGTTTTGTTGTCCCCAAGAGATGTTTATAATGGAATTTTTCACATGTATCTCTCCCTTAAAAGACTGAGTAAGAAGTAGATTAATATAGTGCAGTGATAACCATGAAAGCTATTTGATTTTAGTTATAAAATGTGGTTTATATCTACAGTTTTCCTGCTTTAGGTGACTTCTAAGCACCTAAAGGATGATATCATGGACTAATATTTTTCTGCATTGACATCTTAATTTGACTACCTTTCACATCCCACTTACACCCTAACAGTTATTTTCTAGTGTGTGTCCTGTGTGTTTTTCTAAGTGACTAATTTTATGCAACTTGATTTTATATAATGACTTCTTTCTTTGGTTTGTTTTACCCTTCTGGCGTTTCTTACAGAAGTCCTGCAGGGGATTTGGGAGCCAAAAAGAAAAAGAAGAAACAGAAGAGGAAAAAGGAGAAGCCTAATTCTGGAGGCACCAAGTCCGACTCTGCATCTGATTCCCAGGAGATTAAAATTCAGCCGCCTTCAAAAGTGAGAGCCTGTTTTCTTCTCACCTCTGTGGTTCCTCGTGCAGATGACAGTGTGTTTGTGCAGTGTAGAGCCCTGCCAGACCAGATGCTCTGTAGTTAGCGTTTTGCTGTGACTGTGTTTGAATGGCATAGTAGCTGGGAGGAATTTATAGCCTCCCTAAAACCGACTGTGACACCGACCTTAGAGGTACTTCTGTGCTTTTGTGTGTGTGTGTGTGTGTGTGTGTGTGTGTGTCTGTACCTTCCCTTTCTCAGTGCATTAGTATTTAGATTGTAGTTGTAGAAGAAAGTCTCAGTGTGAGCTTGCAAGGTTTTTTGAAATTACACTTAATAATTTGATTATTTTAGTTCAGAAGATATTCACATTTTAATTTTTCTGGGTGTCTGTCTAATTACCTGCCTAGCACAACACCATCTGGCATCAGATTTCAGCGGGAACAGCCATGGGTAAGTCTTATGTTGACTTTGAATCAGAACAGTGTCGGTGACCATTTCTCATTCTGTTGTCAAGGGCAGGGAATATCTCCTCACATTCTCCCTGAAGAAACACCCATTTTAGACTAAACCAGAAGTTGTCCAGCTGGGCCCCCTGTTGGTAGACTGCTGGCATAGCAGAGGGTTGGTTGTGCAGTATAGGTGTATGGTGGTGCAAATGGTGGCCACCCTGTCTGTGGAGCCAGCCCGCCTCAGGCTGGCTAAGAACACAGCCGTGTATGGAGGGCTCCCAGGAAGCCCAGAGCCCTCTTGATTCAGAACACCCTGAGCCCAAAGGAACAGAATTAGAAGTATAATGAAATCAAGATGATTTTGATGGTTGTAGCTCCAAATAGATTTTCCAAGGTGGTGTGTGCTGTCATGACAATGACCATGAGCTTGGCCCTGGCTCCATCACACCTTAAGACTATTTCCTTCTCCCCAACTCACAGGCTGTCATGAGGTTAAAATGAGGTATTTTTATTAAAGAGTTTGTATTACAAAGCACTGCATATGTAGCAGGTATTACCATTATGCAGGTTTTTTTGTGTTTAATTTTTTTCCTATACAGAGCTTACATTCTGTCACACAAAATGAATCTTGTGGGTAGTTTGTTGTTGTTTTTGTTGTTGTTATTATTACCTGCTTTACACAAAACCAGGAATCACTGAGAAGGAAAATTACTTGCCCCAGTTTTGCCCTGACTGTGACTTTGTGGGGAGAGAAGAAAGTGGAGTCTTTCTCCCTAGCTTTTCAACTTGCTTCTCAGGTAATAAATACTCTGTCCACTATCCATAAGTTCCCAGGTAACTCATTGGAGAATACCACAGTGAGCTTGCAAAATGTTTCTCCCATTTCTAAATGTTGCTTTGTCAGATAAACGCAGCGTCACTTACCTGCAGTTGTGGCATCTCCTTTTGCTTCTACCATCCCATCAGCTTCCACCCATCCCACCACCCTAGTGAATCTGAGCCCTTCGCTCACCTTGATCACTGATGCAAAACTGGAGCCAAACAAGGCAGGAGGAACTGTAAGCATTGTCTAGAGAGTTTCTGTTCATTTTTAAATTAGGTGCAAGTCAGCAGTGTTGTAATGTGGATTTTCCTCTGTTGTATTTTTTTTCAAAAACTGGAGCTTTTCCCTCTTAAGCTCATGCCAGCTCTAGAAAACATTGTAATTTACAGTGGACTACATTTAGGGAATATTCTCTCTCTTTCTTTGTTCCCTCCCTCCCTTCCTCCCTCTTTTCATTCTTCCTTCCTTCCTTCTGTGGCGGGGATTGAACTGGGGCCTTGTGCATGCCAGGCAGGTGCTCTATGCTAGAGCTACATCTCCAGCCCCTTCTTATAGACATTTTAGTCGTGGAGGACTTGGACATTTTCCCCAAGACATTAAATTTAGCAAATAATAGGTAAAGATATCATTGATGCTTAGTATTCCATATGGAGCAAATGTAGAAGAAAAGAGGAATACCTGCCTTTCACATAAGAGTTTAATAGTGGGCACTAATATGGAACTAATATATATTCTCATCTTTCTTCCCAAGTTGTGCTTTTATGGAAGGTGAATGGGTGGGGTTAGAATTTGTCACAGAGCTGGAAGTATAGCTCAGTGGTAGAGCACTTGCTTAGCATGTGCTAGGCCCTGGAAAGAAAACAATTAAAAAAAGGAATTTATCATAGCTGAGTTGTCCTTATTGATTTGAAACTTGTGCTTTACTTAAATCTACTTTCAGAGAGCATTTAAATAGGTATGGGTTGCAGCTCTGTGGTAGAATACTTGCCTAGCATGGGTTTGATTCCCAGTACCACTAAGAAAAAACAAAAGAGAAAGCATTTTAATAGTGAACGTCAAGATGTTAATATTTTACAGATGGTCATTTCATTTAATGGGTTCTGGTTAACCTGATGATGCTAACTAGGTAGGATATAAATCACTGTGAGACCTTCCTCATAGAGTTGGGATTACCATTAGCTCCTTTCGAACAAAGGTGCCAATTCATGTTTGCTGCAAAATAATTTGCTTTTTGATGCATTAATTAGTGTTAGAAGACTTGATTACCGGGAAAGAAAAATTATCAAGACAAATTCAGTGTAGACCTTGTCAATATATTTTTGTAAGCCTGGTCTCTACTTTGCCTTTTTAAGCTAAATTTAAATGCATGTTCAAACATTGTTAGTCAAAATGTGCTGTGATCTCAATTCCCATTGAAGTCATAGTCTCTTAATAGATTGTGTTGCTGGGGCTCAACTGGATGTAAATTTTGTTTACCTAGAAATCAATTACTTATAATGTTGGAAAATCAAAAGAGACTCAAGCAAAAGGAATAATCCCAAAATACAATAAATTAGAATAGGAAAAATACTTTGGTAAATTTCTATGTGTCATTAAGATGGCCCTTATGATTTA
The DNA here is from genome assembly GCF_964194105.1 of Spermophilus citellus. Taxonomy (NCBI): domain Eukaryota; kingdom Metazoa; phylum Chordata; class Mammalia; order Rodentia; family Sciuridae; genus Spermophilus; species Spermophilus citellus. Next base: position 72,575,322 of record NC_138187.1, on the reverse strand, counting down.
GATCTCAATCAATGTGTAAGATGAACAGCTTACAAAAATCATGGCGATCCTGGGTTATGTCATTAGACTTCTGAGTGGAGGTGCTAAACTTGCTAAACAGTTAGACTTTAGGACTTTGTTTTCTGGGTCATTTTAGTATCAGCAACCCTAAGGAACCAGTGAATAAAGCAGCCACAGGATAGTCTCTGTGTAATGAAACCTGTTTTGTGCTGTGTTAAATGGATAAGCTTCCCAGGTTAAAACGATTTGCTCCAGACCACAGATTTCAAAGTCTAGCAGGAGTCCAAAGGTACTGTTTATAAACCCCTGAGGGTCAATCTCACTTTTTCTTTGTGTCCATACAACAAAACGGAAGGCTCTGAAATTTCTTCTAACTACTTCACAATTGCAGTGAAGAGTATTCCTTGAGTAGTATCAGGATTTTGAAACTTTTCAGTTTGCTTATTGAGAAAAAGTCCCTGATTTCCACATTTAGTCCTATACATTGCCCTCTCATTAACACATCATTTGAGGAATTACAAAAAGAGCTGGAGAATCCCCAGGAGATGGCAGGAATACTGCCTTTAAGAAGGGAGCTTTAGAATTTAAAGGAATTGTACACTTTACACACTGAGAATATGTTTTACTAAAAAGGAGGCTAATTTTAAACACTTGAGTGTGTGTGGGGGGCAGGTGGTAAGTGCTGAGGACTGGAGTTGCTTTTGGAGCTGCTGGCCTTCTGTTAATAGGCTTGTCTCCAGAGGACTAGGTGAGGGGCTAGGAGAGGAGCTACGTGTGGTCCAGGAGGAAGGGACGTGGTGAAGGGTTCCTTTCTTAATCATATCCTTCCCAGCTTAGCACCAATTTCAGATTTCTTTTTCTTTTCTTTTTCTTTTTTTTTTTTTTTTTTTAATTTAATGATCTTGTCTGCCTAGTTTCTGTTCTGGAAGTTATTCCTCCGTGCCCCCATTGCTGCTGCAGAGCATTAAACCTGACAGTGGCTTGTGGCTGCCTGGCTGCTGTATGACAGTAATGCATGCACTGCATGTCACTCCTTTTGGTTTTTCCTCCCAGAGGAGCAGTGGTGGGAACATTGCAGGTGGGTGGGAACCTGAAACAAAGGATGCTTCCATTTACTTTAGATTTTCCAAACTTCCAGAGTCCCATTCGAACTACAGAACTGTTGTTTCCTGTAACACAATACATTGCTTATATCGTGATCCTGGAGCCGCAGCCTCCAGCAGACTTTGAGGAGGTTGGGCAGTGTTTAGGGATGCCAGTCTCCATGGCAGATAAACGTGCATCTGCCCCAGGTTGAAGAGCAGTGGCAGCTTCCTCATACTTTGTGTCTCTGTGTCTTTGCTCTTCTAGAATCCCACCATCCCCATGCAGAAGCTACAGGACATCCAGAGAGCAATGGAGCTACTCTCCGCATGCCAGGGCCCTGCCAGGAACATTGACGAGGCTGCAAAACGCAGATACCAGTTTTGGGATACGCAGCCAGTACCTAAACTAAGTATGCTCTTCTACTGCCCACCCTTCCCCCAAAACAAGGGTTGATTAACAGGAATCAAAAATATGAAATAGATTTTACTTCATTTATATCATTTGCTCCATACCATAAACTTAAAATTTGCATAGAAGTAATATTTGTCTTTTTAAAATATAAATTTTAGGTAGTGACATTGGTTTTCAGTTACAATGATTTTATCTGACTTGTATCCCTATTACAATATCCAATTTTCCTGAACTTGAAATATGATACCAAATTATATATAACATTATACATATAATGGTGTGTGATTCTCTTGTCACCTTTATTCTTCTCAGTCATGGAGTTGTTTTTTGTAAATATAAACTTTTAGCATTTTCACTCCTCAGTTATTCTGTAAGATGCAAAAGGTTTTCCCTATAACATCTTATTGAAATGTATAGTTTTATACCATTTAATGATAGGATTCTGAACACTCACCAGGGGCATTACTACTAATTCAGTAGCATCCTAGTGTCACATGGGAATTACAGCATGTAATGAATGTGAAGATCTCATACTTTGGTATACTAAGAAACTACCATGGGGCCTCATCCCCTGATGCTTCCCTGTTCTATTAGATTTCAATTAGACTTTTACCAGTTAAGTAATCATAAACATAATTTAACTGTTCCTCTTTCCCTTTATGGAAAAAAGATGATGTTTATAAATGCCATAAAAATGTTAAAAAATACACAATGTAAATCTCCTACTTTGTATTATGTATATGAAAGTAATTGTCCTCTAACTATTTCTACACTGTGAGTTCAGGTTCTAAATCGATATCATATAAAGAATTGCCAGCCAGAACTCTAAATAGCTCAGCTATGTACAAAATAGTCCATTTTCTCAAACATAAATCAAGAAGCAATTCTTTCCTATGCCTTCAAATATTGGTTTTCAAAATTTTGAAAGCTGCCACGCCTCTCCCACCCACTCTTACCCAACAGGTTAAAAGGCCACGACCTTCTGAGTGGTAAAGAAAGAAGGGCTGGGATTTAGCTCAGTGACAGAGCACTTGCCTGGCATGCATGAGGTCTTGGGTTCAACCTTCCAAATTGCAAAAACAGAAGAGAAAAATACAGGCATGGTGGCACATGCCTATACTCCCAGCTACCTGGGAGGCTAAGATGGGAGGATTACAAATTTGAAGCCAGCCTGAGCAAGTTAGTAAGACCCTGTCTCAAAATGAAAAACTGAAAGGGTTGTGGAAATAGCTAAGTGGTAGAACACCCATGGGCTGTATCCCTGGTACAAAAATTAAGAAGAATAAGAAGAAGGAAATGATCTTTGCTTGCCTTTTTTTCTTTCAGATTCTAGAAATATGTTTATTAATGGAGGGAGATTCTTTAAAATGAATTTACAGGATTCTTAATTGCATTCAGTTGAATGAACCTTGGTTAAGGGCTCTAGGTCTACTGGCTTGAATGTACTGGGTTAAGCTGAATGCTACTCACCAAGCCACTCTCCCATCCTAAAGAGAAGAAAGCCACTTAAAGCTAGCCACCTGACCCCAGGCCACCTTTTTTGGGAAGATAATCTAGGGGCTCATCTTATTGTTACCACCTGGGGGTGCTGGGTTCATTGTCTCTGTTCAGCAAAGAACTGAAGAACAGGACACAGAGGTAGCAAGCAAGCAGCAGGTTTATTGCAAAAGTGACAGAGATAGTGACAAAAGTGACAGAGACTTCTCTGGAGAGAAGGAGCCCCAGAGTTGGGAATCCAGTAGGGGAGTTTTGGCTCATTTTTTTTTATGGTCTCTGGAATTTCCTCCTTCCTTATTTCCTCCGCTGTCCAAGCTCTCCTCACTATTATTCATTTGTGCCCTGTCTGTCCATGTGTCTGTTTTGTTTTTCTATTGGGTCCCCTCTTGTGTCCATGAACACTTTTATCAGCCAGGAAGTTGACCTCATCAGAAGACCCTCTCCATGCTCCTTTGTTCTGGCCCTGCCCCTGACCTCCTCACTTGCCATCCTACCCTGTCTAAGCCCTTCTATATTTCCCTCACTATTTTGCCCCTTGGCCAAATCCTTGCACAGTTCTTCAGTTCCTAGAACTCTGTGCTCACCTTAGTTCAGAGGCCATAAGGTGAAGGAAGCCAGGTTGTGGGAGGACATTTGGAAGTCAGACTCTTGAGCCTGAGGTTGGGGAGGATATTTGGAAGGCAGACTCTGCCTCTCCATTTCTGCCCATCCAGAGGAGCTGACCCCAGCTGTTTGGAGCTATTTGCTTGGGATGGTTGTAGAGACAGCATGAGAGCCAATCACCGAGCAGTTGTCAGGGACTCTGTATGGGAGGGACTGGGAATTTGATCCCCTGGGCTGACTTGAGAAAGCCTATGGAGATGAGGTGGCAAAGTGGAGATAAAACAAGAATAACTAGGTTAAGGATTAGGCAAGGGAGGGGAGCTGTTATAAACCCTGTGACTTCTACCTACAGAAAGATTCTGTGATAGGAAGATCTAGGCCCTGAGGTTCTTTCATTCAGCAGTTGTTAGTTGAATGTCAGGCAGAGTATGGAGCACATGCTCCAGAACTAGGTGTGAAGGCAAAACAAATGGTGGCCAGGCAGGGTGAGGAACACATTTTAGATAGGAAAAGGCTTTAGTCAGGGAGAGATGCCATGGGAAAGTGATGCATAAACATCTGTCTGAGGAAGTCCCAGGCCCATCTGTATGATGACCAAGGCAGGGCCTCAGTAGAGGAAAGGCACCAGGAAGGCCCTGAGCTGGGGCAAACCTGAGAGAGGTCAGTATGGCCAGAGCACTGGGAGTAAGGGGCAGAGAAGGGTGAAGTGGAGCAAAAAGGCAGCATGAGAAAGAGTCTGCATTTTTTTTCCAGCTGCAAGGGATGTTCTGCAGAGGATGAATTGGAGGGAGGATTATGGAAATCACTAGAGACTGATGGTATGGAGTACATGGCTAGTAGAACAGTTGGAGAGAAATCACCAGTCTTTGAATTAGGTTTTGCTATTGGGAGGGGTCACAGGTCACTCTCACACACCCCTCCCCCAGTTTATGGAACTTCATTGTATAAGAGAACAGCTCTAAGGCTGTCGTATCAAACCTGTGTTGCTTACAGTGGTGCTGTGTAGTGAGTCTACAACCTAAGTTTGAGGCTTCGAAATCACTATCATTTCATAAAGTCATCTTTCTCATTGGGTGACAAAGGATTCCTCCTTTGATTTAACTGGTGGGGTGAGAGTTACTCCACACCACCAGTTAACTTTCCTGCTTTAGTCCAGAGGAAGTTGAAATAATAGCATATTTTAGACTGTATTAAACTCAGCATCCTAAATCTGATTTTGTTTATGTTGCTGACCATTTGAGATTGTCAGAATGCTTTGGTAATTTTCTCCTTTTTTCTTCTTGTCTTTCTCTCCAGATGAAGTCATAACATCTCATGGTGCAATTGAGCCGGATAAGGACAATGTACGTCAAGAACCGTATTCTTTGCCACAGGGTTTTATGTGGGACACTTTAGACTTGAGTAATGCCGAAGTGGTGAGTAAAACTCTTTAATTCAACATGTGCATTCACAAAATTGCTTCTGCATTGGTCCTGAGCACCATAGATAGGATGCTTATTATATCTTTTAGCTCAAGGAGTTATACACCTTATTAAATGAGAATTATGTAGAAGATGATGACAACATGTTTCGCTTCGACTATTCACCTGAATTCCTGTTGTGGTATGTCTTGCTATCAGGGTGTCATGGATTGGATTGTTAGATTGGGAGGTCTCATGTCTGTTTCTGTGTTTTTGGACACTAACTGGTGCCTGTTTTCCTTGTTTTCCTTCAGGGCCCTGCGTCCCCCAGGCTGGCTCTTGCAGTGGCACTGCGGGGTCAGAGTGTCTTCAAATAAAAAACTCGTAGGTTTCATAAGTGCCATCCCAGCAAACATCCGCATTTATGACAGGTACATTTAAAGCTGTCCATGTCACCTTTTGTTTTTCTTTCCCAAGAATTGCAATGAGAGTAGGCTTTTAAAAATTACTCATTGTGGGGCTGAGGTTGTGGCTCTAGTGTACTTGTCTGGCATGCACTGGGTTTGATCCTCAGCACCACATAAAAATAATTGAATAAATAAATAAAGGTATCATGTCCATTTACAACTAAAAAAATATTTTAAAAAATTACTCATTGTGAATTGTCAATAGTGGAAGAGGTTGTGTGTGTGTGAGGACAGGGGCTGTATGGGAACTCTACACTCAATTTTGCTGTGAACCTAAAAACTCTTAAAGTTAAGTTCATTAATTATTAATGAAAAAAGAAAGATTAGACTGTGAACCAAAAGGAGAAAGAGGATGGGCTGTGGCTGTGGCTCAGTGGTAGAGCGCTTGCCTCGCACATGTGAGGCACTGGGTTTGATCCTCAGCACCACATAAAAATAAATAAACAATATAAAGGTATTGTGTCCATATATAACTAAAAATATTTAAGGAAAAAGAAAGGAGGAGGACAAGACTCTGTCCACCCCTTTATCTGCCCCTTTTTCCTTCCTCCCTTCCCTTCTTTTCCTTTCCCTTTGCCTATTTTTCCTTTTCTCTGTCAATCTCATACATGTACACATTGTTATGTACCTGTTCACACACGTGTACACATGTATGTATGTTTCAGAATCGATAAAGCCATAAACTGACATCTAAGATTTATTCCTTGGAAAAAAATCAAAAGTTTTAGGGGAGATAAAACCTTTCCCAGCCTGGCGCAGTGGCATACGCCTGTAATCCCAATGGCCTAGGAGGCTGAGGCAGGAGGATCTTGAGTTCAAAGCCAGCCTCAGCAACTGTGAGGTGCTGTGCAACTCAGTGAGACCCTGTCTCTAAATAAAATAGAAAATGGGGCTGGGGATGTTTCTCAGTGGTCGAGTAACCCCCAAGTTCAATCTCGGTACCAAAAAAAAACCCAGAAAACAGAAAACACAACCTTTTCCTCCATAGGATAAGCATTTTGCTCTTGTTTTTTTTTAAGTTGTCGATAGACTTTTATTTTATTTATGTATTTATATGTGGTGCTTAGAATCAAACCTAGTGCCTCACACATGCCAGGCAAGTGCCCTACCACTGAGCCACAGCCTCAGCCCCTTTGCTCTTGAAATCTAACCCAGAAAGTTGAAGATTCAACTATAAAAATCAAAGACCTAATGTGTAAAAGGTCTATTTACCATACAGCATATTAGGTTAGTTTATTTACTGATAAAAACATGTGATCACAAGGAATGTTGTGTGCCAAACAAGAGGCCTGCATATCTGGAAGCAGAGCTGGGACCAGGATTGAAGCTCTAGAAGGTTTACTGCAGCGTGGAAATGCACTGACTCTGGTCTGGTGAAGCCCTTCTCAGGGATCCTGAGGATTTGTATCATGCTTCAAAGTAACATCTTATCAGATTCTGTACTAGGGTGACTCAATTATTGCCATAATTGCATACATTGTAGGAAAAACAGATAAACTTTGAGGCATATCTGAACCATTTTTAAAAATGAAAACTTATAAAAGATTAAAATGTTAAAATTTATTTGGAACAAAGGGATTGAGCCTCCCTGACCTAGAGTTATAATCATTTTGGCAGGGATGTAAGGCAAATAGTGTTTTGATCTGAATTTATGAAACTAGAACTAAATGAAGCAATATTTTTCTTAAGTATTGTGTTAAAGGATGTCTTCCATATTCTTATTCTTTGAAATTTTATGAGTATTTTCTTGTGTTATAAAATGTGTTCATCTTGTGTTGGCTCTAATTTTCAACATCTTTCTTTCTTAGTGTGAAGAAAATGGTAGAAATCAACTTTCTTTGTGTTCATAAGAAATTGAGATCAAAACGGGTAGCCCCAGTGTTAATTCGAGAAATAACTAGAAGAGTGAACCTGGAAGGAATCTTTCAGGCTGTATATACTGCAGGAGTTGTTCTTCCTAAGCCGGTGGCCACGTGCAGGTAATGGTAGACTGTATCCCTAACCCAGGTCTTCCCTTTACCAAGCCTGTTGAGCATCATGACCATTTTGGTAGAAGTGTTACTCTCCTCAGGTGAGGGATTTTGCTCACTGGGGTTTGTGTAGTTTGTTGGTAGCAGAGATGGAGACCATTCATTTCAGTATACAGCCACTTGGCGATTTTTAAAAAAAGTCTTTAATATTTCCCTGCCATTGATACAGGATCTATATTTCTTTTTCTGATACATTCAAAAGACTAGTGCTGTCTTTGCATGGAGAAACCCAGGGCATTGTGATCTCACAGTGTCCACTGTCGTGCTGTTTTCTCTCCACACCTAAATTCAGTTTTCTTCCATGCTTTGCAGCACTACTGAACCATTCCAAAAGTCTGATAAGCATCAGTTGAAAAGTCCAAGATGTACTTGTTTGCTAAGAATAAAAAGAAGCTTACGCTGTTTTATGACTTTATTAGTTCTAATCAAGCTTTTAAGAACTGCTCCAGTGAGAAGGCAGTCAACAACCTGTGTCTAAAACATAAGAGTTATCACCTTCAAATAGGAAAAAATTTTAAGTAAACTTACTATAAAAGATAAAACTGAAAAATTACTATAACCTATTAAATTATTGCATTCAAAGATAAACAGGATGAAAGACTTCACATGTGTATTTTAATACAAATCCTTCATCCCAGTACCTAAATTGGAATCAACTTAAGAAATTTAGACTGGTTTCTCAAAAAAGTTGTTTTCTTTGGTATGTATCCAACTAAAAAGTTACTTATTTAGAAGAAATAGTTTCATGTTTTTAAACCTGTTGGTTTGCCTTTGATAAAATCAGTGGTGGCCATTAAACATTTATAAACCAGGGTGTAATTAATATTTTTCTTGAGGTTTTAAGATTCCTCTTTAGTGAAAGAAATAAAAGGTAACAAACTTCAAAGGAACATAAAGAGGAATGCAAGATATTTTAAAGATGAAAAAAATGACTAAGAAAATTACTGCAGACAAAGAGGGCCAGCCTCAGCACTATGCCAGGCACAGCTTAAGTATTTAGTAAATGCTTATGGAGCAGCCAGGCTGAGGCAGAGTGAAAACACAGAGTTAGAAATCAATTAGATTTTAAAACCTTTATTGTATTCCAGATACTGGCATCGATCCCTAAACCCCAGAAAATTGGTAGAAGTGAAATTTTCTCACTTGAGTAGAAATATGACATTACAGAGAACAATGAAGCTTTACAGACTTCCGGATGTAAGTAAGAATGATTTGCAGTTTTTGAAGCTGTAACAATTGAAGCTTTTAAAAGGAAAGAAGTATTTGCAGCAGTCTCAAAATGGACCTGTGCCTGTGAAAGGGAATATATAGCTAAAACGACTGCGTAGAATTCAGGAACTAGGAAAATAGGGGAGTTCATTGGGAAATACCAGTTTATTTGTTTGTTTTTTTCTTTTAAAGATTTTTTTTTAAGTTCTTCAGTTTGTAGTTGGGTGAGATTGAATGAAGTCAAGTAAGTTTTGGCATTTGGGTATTTATGGTCTGTTAAGTAAGAAGGAAGAAAAGTTCAGGTTGCCACTGATTTCTTGATACCATAGAGTGGAGGAGTCAAGTTTAGAGAAGAGACCAAGGGAGAGGAAATAATGTTTCATTCAATTATCTTCTTTTTTTAAAAAGAACAAATTACCAATATGAAAAGTTGTCTCTCTTAATAGGAAAAGTTAAGCATATTTAAAGTTAAGTAAGGCACATTTAGATGTGCCTTTTAGCCTTTGCTTTACTGGGGTCTCAGATGGTGTGTTATTTATCATTTACTCTGTAAAAGATTGTCACAGAGCAGCTTAAGACAGCACATTTATTCTTTTTTTTTCTTTAATTATTTTTAATTGTAGTCGGATACAATACCTTTATTTTTATGTGGTGTTGAGGTTCGAACCCAGCACCTCGCACATGCTAGGCGAGCACAACTAGGCTGAGCCACAACCCTAAGCCCAACCCCAGCACATTTATTCTTGCATGGGTTTTGCAGGTCAGGAATCCAGGTACCACTTAGCTGTGTCCCATTCTTTGGGTTCTTATGAAGCTGTCATCAAAGTAGCAGCCAGAACTGGGGTCTCCTCTGAAACTTGACTGAGGAAGTACCGGCTTTCAGGCGTCCATGGTTGTTGGCAGGATTGACTTCTTTGCTGGCTGGTTGACTGGGCCTCAGCTCCTTCTTTGCAGGCTGCCAGAGGCCATCTTCAGTTCTTGGTCACCTGATCTTCTCTATAGGGCAGTGCACAGCATGGAAGCTTATTGACCAAAGCCAGTGAAAGCCAGAGAGTCTGTAGAGGGAATCTGCCAGCTAGATGGATGTAGAACTTTATATAATCAGTTCATGAAAGCTGCCATTTCTATTGATCGGAAGCAAATCACAAATCCTTCAGCTGTTGGTTAGAAACAAGTTCCAAGTCCCATTTCTATTGTACAGAAGCAAACCTCAGTCCCTGCCTGTACACAGCAGGAGCAAATCACACAACCTGTGAACTCCAGAAGGTGTGAAAACTGGGTGCCCTTTTAGAATGTATCCGCTGCAAATGGGATCTTTTGTTTGAATTTTGCTCTGTATGAATTGAAATAAAAACTTTAAGCATGCCTATTTTTTTTTTTTTTCACTACTTTGGTCTCCCCAAATTTCAGTCTATTGAAGCTAAAGCAGTCTAGCTTCTGTGTAGGGAAAAGATCCACTTACAGGCTGCATAAAATGGATTTAATAATAAGGAGTTTTGTTATTTGCCATTGGTTTATTCAGAATGATTAGAATTTAAGATGCTAAAAGTAGTTTTGGCCTTTACATTTCGGTACAGATATCAATCTTTTCATAGATAACAAAGTTTTGGATGGTTGGTGATAAATCACAGGTCAGGCCTTGGTCATGAAACTAGGCTTTGGCATCTCCCTTCAGTTAGCTTGTGCTTCAGCCATGTGGTTGTAGTGACTGCCTTTTCCCCCCATTAAATTGAAATTAATAGTATGCTTTCACATATATTATTCAGTTTGTTTTCACAACTTTTTGAAGTTAGTTCTTATTTTCCCCTTATCCAGATGAAAAAATAGACTTATAAAGGTTGACACTCATGTAAGGGCACATCACCAGTAAGTGGATGGTTTGAGATATAAGCCCAGACATTAGTGTTTCTTCTGTTAGACCCTGTTGCTTATGCTGTCACCTCTCACATGCCCCTGTTAGGGGCAACAAGCACCAGCCAGGGTCATCATGGGCCACACTGTATAGTCATTACAATATAGGTTAGCACAGAGAAGAATAGTTGCCACAGTCCAGACAGCTCTCATTGGTGTGTTTCAGTCTCCTTTTCCCCTTCTAAGACATGGAAAAGGAAAATGAAGAGTAATTAATGGAAAAAGAAGAGTGGGTAAAGTGGGTACAAGAGGTGAAAGTGCAGATGTTGAAAAATTGAGCGGGGCACACACCTGTAATCCCAACAACTCAGGAGGCTGAGGCAGGAGGATTGCAAGTTTGAGGCCAGCTTGGACAACTTAGGAAGACCTTGTCTTAAAATTTTTAAAAATAAAAATTATAAGGACTTGGGATGTAATTCAGTGGGAGAGCACCCCTGGGTTCAATTCCTGGTATCAAAAAAGAAAAATACTGGAAGGTGCCAACAACAGAGGCACTCTGCCTCTTCTGGTAAAAGCTGGACAGTGCAGCATATGCGAGATCCTTTTTGTCTCCAGAAATCGGATGGATGAGACCACTGCTAGCAATCTAGTCAATTAAGAACAATTTTGTACCATTTAGCATAAGAAGAGCCTTACTGAATGCAATTCTTGCTTTATAGAGAAAGTGTCATTTTTTGATCTCTCATATTGTTTCTGCTTATAGGACTTGCTTTATATCTTTTTCCTGGACTTCTGAATAGTGCAGTTGACATTTTTTGGGCCAGCATTGTGCTGGACAATTCAACTTCTATAATCTCATTTATTATTCATAACAGTCACAGGAGATCAGGTCATTATCCCCACATCATGGGAGAGCATGTTGAAACACAAGATTGGGCTTTATTTCCTTATGTATTTGTAAGCAGATTTTACACAGATTTCAATATACATACAGTCCAGTGAGTAATGGACATTAATTGGGCCCTGGAAGGTACATCTGACTCAGATACAGGATTTTCATTTGACACATCAGATTTTCTGTTACTGGAAACATCTCTTCACTTTTCATTGACCTCTTAGGAAACATGGCCCCTTTACTTCTCTCATTATACAAAAACTTAATGTTTTATTAAAGCTTAAGTCTTCCTACTTCTTCCTGAAGATAACAGCTAGAGTTGGTTTATTTCACATTTTAAAAGTTTTGTTCTTCCATTTTTTTTTTTTCTTTAGCCATTGCTGGTTGGCACAGTTGAATCGTTTTCCCCCATTTTCTAGTCCTACCCTCTTTTTATGGCTGGTATGTTCTGTTCTGTTTTGCCTTAATGTGTTGGTAAATATTTTTTTTGAAATGCTTGTAAATTGCCAAAGTTTTGATGCTTTGTATGTATTTGCCCAAACACTGTTTCACTAAGTCTTTACATTCTACTACCTTCTGAGACCAAAGGATACCAGTGTGGTCCATGGGCCCTTCAATGTCATAATGATGATTAGACTTAGGATTTGAATCCATGAAATCAACACTATTTCTATAATAACAATTAAATATAATTTGCATATTTACTTTCATCCTCTTAAAAATGAACTAAAAAGTGTTCCAGAGGCTATATGGAATGTGTCCTTATGTCAAATTTTGATTTTAAATGTTCTCAGTTTAATTTCTAATCGGGTCAATGTGGGTATATATAACCCACATAATCAAAGCTTTTCAGGGCTTCTCAATAATTACTAGTACCAAGAGTACTGAAATGTTTGAGAACTGCTATTTAAGGATGGCCGCTGGGCTTAAAGGTGTGTTGCTTTAGTGATTTCACAGTGTGAATATTGAGTCAGTGAGAAATATGTGCCAGAGAATATTTTACTTCAGAAAGAAGTTGGCAAATTTCTCCCTTCTGAATGTTCTCTATTAATAGATGTCATATATCCTGTTGCTTTCATTAATTAATCTAATTGCTTGATATTATTTATTGTTACTGTACCAGTAACAAAAGAAAAAGAATGGCTATTTAATCAAGCAAAGAAAGTCTGCTTCATAGCAGAAAATGATTCTGACCATGGTTTACATAGATATGTGCTTTTAGTCTTTTAACTAGCATTTAGAAATACATGTTTATTTTTTTTTAATTTCAGTTGGGACCTGGATATTTCCGACTCATCAGCTTTCAGAGCAACAAAAAACAAAATATATGAATTGTCCATTAAATGTTAAGGACTCAAATTCTCTAAATTTAGATTATTAAATGTCATTTTAGTTGCAGTACTGTGTAGATTACATAAATCATCATTGAAGGACCCCATAGTAAATATGCAGCTAAGAACTTTTGGATCTGTAAATGTAAGCATGGATGTCTTATTCTTCTCTCTCTATGCTGATCAGTAATTAATCAGCACTCTGTCACTGAAACCTTGAAACCTCAGCACAACTAGTAACAATATATCAGTGGTACCTTCAAGATATAAACCTATTTTACCCCATGAGATTCTACCTGGGTACCTGCAGGAATCATAATGATCTATTCTATTTACAGAGCTGGGGGTATAGCTCAGTGGTAGAGTGCTGTGTAAAGCCCTGGGTTCAGTCCCCAATACCACAGAAAGAAAAAAAAAAAATATATATATATGTAAACCATTGAGGGCAGAAAGGTGGACAAGCAGTATTTTTGTTACTTGTTTCCTAAAATTTATCCAATATTTCTCCAAGCAAGGGAAATCAAGTTATTGGGGGAAAATTAAGCTATTTTTTAGTTTGTAATGTTTTTGTTTTGTTTGTTGGGCTTTCTTAGGTCTAGTTTTGAGTGCTTGGGTGTTTGGATAGTTCTAGAGAACCAGAGTGATGATGGGAGTTTTTGAGAACCAAAGTTGGTAGGCTTGTTATTCCATGGCTTCATTTTAAAATTATAAAGCTCTGTAGTGGTGTTAAAATGCCTACTCTGATTACCTTTTAATAAAACAATATGTCCTGAAATCCAGGCCCAGTATTAGATAGTCCTGCACCTTTAGAAAATACCTGGCTATTGAGCTGGAATGTAGCTTAGTGGTAGATTACTTGCCTAGCATGTGTGAGGCCCTGGGTTTGATCCCCAGCTGGGTTGGCGGGGTGGAGACAGAAAGAAAATACCTAGATATTGTATTAAAATTTTTGCTTTCCCATCATTAATAAATGTGACGATCATTATTATCCAAAGTACAGGTATGAAGATGCGAATGGTGTGAACATACTGTGTATACAACCAGAGATATGAAAAACTGTTCTCTATATATGGAATAAGAATCATAATGCATTCCACTGTCATATATAAATAAAAAAATTCTTGCCTTCCCATCCTGACCAATATGATTTACTCTTATATTGTTTTCAGGAAAACAAAATCACGACATCTTTTTTATGAACTGTTGAATAAGATAAGTTTCTCAACTATGTTTTCAAAATGTTAGATTTGGTGATTTTTAAAGCAGAAACCCCCAGAAGTTAGGCAATTGTTGTGCCCTGTCAAACAGACTGTGAAAATTCTTGGTATTAGTTTATCAGTCAATTCATAGCATTCCTTTTGATTTGTTTGGGTCATGAGCAGTACTGACCGAAGACTTGCCACATAGAAAGAAGAACATTTCCTAGCATGTATTTTAACCCAGTGCTTCTCAAACTTTAACATGTATACAGATCGCCAGGGAATCTTATTCAATTGCAGCTTCTAATACACTGGGTCTGGGATGGGGCCAATATTCTGCTGTTCTAACAAGCTCCTGTGTGATGTATTCTGTGGGTCTGCGGACAAAGGGCACAAAGTAGTTTTACTTCTCTTACATTTAAACTTCTGGGATTTGTCTTATTTTCCCTCCAACAAGGTTACCAAGACTTCAGGTTTGAGACCCATGGAACCGAAAGATATTAAAGCAGTGCGAGAATTAATCAACACTTACCTGAAGCAGTTCCATTTAGCCCCGGTGATGGATGAAGAGGAAGTAGCCCACTGGTTCCTTCCCCAGGAACACATTATCGATACGTTTGTAGTGGAGGTAAACATAAGGTGATAAGGTAGTACTGAGAAGTATGCACCACATGTGATAAAGTTTATTTTCCAGAAAGAGCACAGAGTACCAGTCTCTTCTTTCTTCCTCCAAGACTCAGTGCTTCTGGATTAGATTTCTGCTCATCTTGATGGAATTGCATTTTCTTCTTAAGTTTCCATTTCTGGATAAGAGTGTATATTTACTACATATTAATGCTTTTCTGTTGTTATCTGTGTGATTAATTGCTTTGCTCCTTTTTCAAAGGTTATTTTGATTGACCTCAACCAGATGGCTGCATCCTAATGCTTAATTCTTTTGGTTTTGGAATAACTGAACTGCCTTTGGTTGACATGCCATGGATTCAGCCATTTAATCCTTGTTAAAGAAAGGAAGGAAGGAAGGAGGGAAGGAAGGAAGGAAAAGTAACAGTCCAGATTTTCCAAATTCTTGTTGAGATGAATCACTTGGAAGCTCTTTTGGTAGAAATGGATTGAGTTGCTTTTAATCTTGTAAATTCTTGGAGTGGAGAGGGCCAGTTAGAAGTGATTCCAGGGTTTAGTTTACATTAGTTATATACATAAGTATTTACTTAGTGCAGTCACATAGTGCCTGAGTATGGGATCACAGGCCCAATATACAAGTCAGCATTTTGTCACTGTGACAAAATATCTGAGAAAATCAACTAACCTGAGGAGAAATTTATTTTGGCTCATGATTTCAGAGGTTTTAGGTCATGGTCAGTTGGCTCCATTGTTTTGGGCCTGTGGTAAGGCAGAATGTTGTGTTGGAGGGACATGGTGGTTGGAAAGAGAAAGAGAGAGAGAGCAAGGAGTTGGGGATAAGATATGCCCTTCTAGGGCCTGCCCCTAGTGATTTCTTCCTCCTAAAACTTCTTCCACCTCCCAATAATGCCTTCATATAATGAATCCCTTAATGAGTTAATTCACTGATGATGTTAGAACCCTCATGATGCAATCACTTTCCCAAAGCCTTACCTCTGAACATGGCTGCTTTGGAAACTAACCATTTAATACATGAGCCTTTGAGGGGACATTCCAGATCCAACCTATTACACTCAGTTAAGGCTGTAATGAAGGGGAGCCATGGTAGATAGGATTCAAAGGACATTTCTGAAGAACAACTGAGCAGTCTGTTTCTTAAATTTTTATTTCCAAAGCAACATAAAGAGTTGCCATCTTTGCTTTAAAAAAAAAAATGTCATCTTTATGCACCTATGTGAGTTTCTCAGGGCAGCTCATCTCTCTTGTTTCAGGACTCCTTTACTCTCTGAAGAATTATTGAGGACCTCAAAGAACTTTTATTTTATGGATTACATCTATAGATATTTACTTATTCAAAATTGAGACATTTGATATTATTCCACATAACAATTTAATAATAATCAATTCATTACATGCTACCTAAAGACCATATTTCGTATGAAAAATAACTTTTTCCAAACCACAAAATTAGTGAAAGATGGTACCATTTGCATTTTTGCAAATTTTGTTAATGTCTGATTTAATAGAAGACAACTGGGAACCTATTATCTGCTTTTGCTTTCAATCTATTGTGATATGTTAAGTATGTGAAGAAAATATTTCATATGAAGTATTGAAGATTTGGTTAAAAATGAATATTTTAGTTGCCTTTTCAGATAATTATAAATCTCTTAAATCTTATTAGTAAGCTTTTTATCCTCTATTACATTAGAATCCATTGGTCTGTCTTGTCCTTGTTTTTTTGTTTTTCTTTTTTTGGTGCTGAGGTTTGAACCCTGGGCCTCTCACATGGTGCTCTGCCACTAAGCTGTCTTTTCCTTTGAATGAATCTTTTATCCGCATATGAGTTTTTAACATTTTACATGGCTATTTGGAAAAAAAAAACTGATTCACTGATTTTTTTTTATAACTTTATTTGTTTACGTGGTGCTAAGAATCGAACCCAGTGCCTCACACGCTAGGCAAGCGCTCTACCACTGAGCCACAACCCCAGCCCGATTCACTGAAGTTACATTTCATCTTGTGGTATCAAAAACTCACACGTGTGGATATCACAACCTTTGTATTAGAAAAGGTTATAATGTAACTCTTGGTGAAGGATACAAGTTTTTCCAAAAATTTAACTTACACCTGAAAGCTCATATTTTATCATTGGCAATATATCCTGCCATTTTCTTTTTCTGGAACTGACAGGCTCTCATTATTCATTTTCAAAAATCTATGCCATATACCAAGTCTGAACAACCACAGTCTTGGCCAGTTTTACTTTCAAGTAGTGTTCCATGAGAAAAGTGGCTAGCTTAGCTCCCAAGTTGTTCTCCTGGAGGCAGCCTATGTGTTTCAGAGTGGTGATGGCAGCCTTCTAATACCTAGAGCTTTCATTTCTGCAAATGAAATCTTTCATTACTACTTCATAATGTAGAACATTGACTCTTTGGTCAGCCCGAGGGAAACTTTCCTGGTAGGACCTTTTGCTTTCTAAGAACTTTATGCAAATCACTGACTAGCACTTCTGCTATGGTTCCAACTGCCTGCTCTTCTTGGCCACCATCCAGCATAATAGAAGGGGCTCAAAATAGGCTGCCAAGAAAGAAGTCTTACTTGTTGCTTTTTGTCTGGACAGAAAGTTATGGTGAAAGTGTTAACTGCATGCAGTTTTTTCAAGGAGACACTTACCTGGTATCACCATTGTCTCTTAGAGCTCCAGTGGGAAACTGACTGACTTCCTGAGCTTCTACACGCTCCCGTCCACAGTCATGCACCACCCTGCTCATAAGAGCCTCAAAGCTGCCTACTCCTTCTATAACATTCACACAGAGACACCCCTGCTGGACCTCATGAACGATGCACTCATTATAGCTAAATTGGTGAGTGACTCATTCATATTTGTTCAATTTAATTCTTCAAGAGTATATGCCAAAATATATAAAACATCTCATGGTATTTTCTTCCATCCAGGTGGAATTCATGCAATGCCCTCCCCCACCCCATACACATTACTGACAATGGAAGAATTTTGCTGTATTTCTTTTAAAACATTAGTGGCTGTTTTCATCATTGATTTTATTTCAATTTAACAAAAAAGAAATAAGTTAGAAAACTTAACCCTCATACAAGAAGACACAAAACTCATAAGGGATATAAGATGCAGCCTATGAAAGTTAATTAACTTGAAAATACATATCTTTTTATTTTTATTATTTATCTATTTTCCCAGAAAAGTTATTCTCAGGTAATTATTAAATAGATATCTTTCTTTTAAAAATAAATTTGAATCAGCTGACATACATTTTGATGATACACATTGAATATGGGAAAATAACTGCTCGTGAGAAATTGGAAACAGTACTTGAAAAATGTCTTCCTTGATTTCTCTTGCATTTGATCATTGAAATATTGTATAAATTTGCTACTTTTGGTCTCCAAATCAACATTATCCCACTTGCTCATTTTCAGCAACTTTCCCCCAGTGGTCAATAAGTTAAAATAGAAATTAAATTTAGGTATTCCTTCTATATCACATTTTGCATAGTATTACTATATAACATTTTTAAGAAATTTAATTTTTACCATTAAAATATTAAACTTACTTTCCAGTATCAGTCCAAGACAAACATGCTATTTAAAGTCTTTACAACTTCGGTTTCTTAGCAATAGCTTCACTTACGTCAGGCCTTAGGTCAGTAGTTAATAATTCTGGAAATGGAACCATCTAGACACTGCTCCCTTCTGAATCAGGAACAAGATATTTTCTAAAATCTTAATAGGTTATTTTTATGTCAGTGATAGCCATCAGATCACTTTTTTTTTTTTTTTTAAATTCAGCATTTTGAAAGATCTTGTTGACTCACTCTAGCTTTTTAAGGCAATTTTGTATGGTCTTCCTAACCTATACTATACATTGCAGACATTAAGCCCTATTGTAAATGCATATCCAAGCTATTAGTAGAGGAATTAAATGTTATACCAATAATTTCTATAATTTCTGTAGATAGTCCTTTGATATTTTAAATCCTTCTTTCTTTGGCAGAAAGGATTTGATGTATTCAATGCACTAGATTTGATGGAAAATAAGACCTTCTTGGAAAAACTCAAGTTTGGTATAGGAGATGGTAGTTTACAGTATTACTTGTACAACTGGAGGTGTCCAGGAACAGATTCTGAAAAGGTAAGTTATGTTGACAAAGTCTTTGTAAACAAAGTAAGTCTAACTAGACAATTCCATCCTTGCTTCCCTTTGGATTATTCTAAATAGCTTTTAAAATCACAGATCTTTTATACTATGTTATCAATTAATTTATTTGTTCTTACTATTTCATTTCTTTCCTCCAGGTTGGACTTGTACTACAGTAGATAGCTGTGTTGACTTCTAGAACTCTGGCATCCTCATTTGTTCATATCCTATTTAATGATTCCTGGAACCGCCATTCCAAAGAAGAATAAAAGCACAACCTAAGTGAAATTGAAGTACTTGGTAACAATCAGCAAAGATGAAAAAACACCCCATGTGTGACCAGTTGTACACATTCCTAGTTAGAATGTTAAAATGCATCTTTTCTTTTTTTGCTGTTTACCCACTTGTGGGAGGGATGAAAGGGTACAAAGAGCACATTTCTCTGGTTTTCAAACTTTTGGCTTTCTTGGTGAAGTGAGGGTACTTTTCCACTCTCTAGAAAGGGAACTGTTTTTCTATGAACTAAAGAGAAGTCACGGCATCGTGTAAGAAATTCTCTGCTATTGTGTGGAGATAAGCTGCTGCATTTCTATTTATTAGGTGGTGGTGTACTTGTCTGTATAATAGAACAAAGGATCCATTTGGAAAATTTTTTATGTATTTCACCTTACATGACATCACTGGGAACACTTATGGAATGACAAATATGGAGCAAAATGAAAATGTACTGATTACTAGTACATTATTACTCCATAGGCAAAGTTGCCAAATCAGTAAACACAGAGATTTGTACTTTGATCTTCAGTAGGTCAATAGATGGTTTCAAAAGCAAAGTTTGAGGCAAATATTAAGTGTGCTCCCTGAAAGAGCATACACCTGTGAATGACCAGACTTTTCCACTGCTGCACCATCTCCAGTTTCTTCTCAGCAACATCAAGGATACATGAGGGATAGAAAATAAAAACTCTAAGGTCAAAACTAATGCCGGGTTGCTTTATTAGTGCTATAAGGCATTGATAGTTTGAATGTTTTTATTACTTATGCAAAATTGCACATATTCCTTTATGCTGACTTTTAATTTATCATGAACTGTCATGCTAATGGAAATGTCTTATTTGTAAATAAGTATTCATAATTTTGTTACCAATGGTGTTTTTACCTAGAATTTGAAAAACAAGAGTTTCACAGTGTACATGTATGTGTATATATCACCAGTAATTCAAGGGATAAATAAGATGCTAAACAAGGCTGTAGACTGGCCTTTACTCAAGTACCACAAAGTAGACACTTCTTCCTGCCTTTACCATACCAGTGCCTCGGCTGCTCAGTCCAGAAAAAGTTAAATTACGTTAGACAACATAATGGCATTCCTTTCATGTTTTACAAGTAATCCAATAAAACCAGTCATTATCTTAATACCAGACAGAGAACATCAAGTACGGCCCCTGGGCTTAATCTGGCCCGTCACCTGTTTTTGTACAACACAGGAACTAAATGATTTTTATCTTTTTTGATTGGGGGGAAATAGTCAAAACAGTGACATTTTGTGACATGAAAATTATATGAAATTTAAATTCAGCATTCATAAAAAGTTTTCTTGGAACACAGCCACCCTTTTGTTTGTGTCTCACCTGTGGCCACTTCATGCTACAAAGGCAAGCTGGGTACTTGTGCCAGACTGTATGGCCTCCAAAGTCTAAAATATCTGCTAACTGTCCCTTTTTAGAAGGTCTGTGGATTTTGATTTACTAAGGAGTTGAAAACACAGCTGTGGCACCCAAGACTGCCACTAGAGGGGACACTTGGGCCCCACAGTAGTGCCTAACTGGTACAAACAATGTTCTTAAAAGACACAGGAAGACTTATCATTTCATAGGGTTCAAACTTAGCTGCATTACCGTTCTCAACAGAAGGAGAAAAACGTCAAGAAACAAAACTGGACCGATTCACTAGAACACTTCTTGGGAATACCAGCATTAAATAAGAATTTACACAATCTGGAGTCAAGGCTCATTTACATATTCCAGTTATATTATTCATGTTATTTTACTTGATTCTTAAATACAATTAATATCACTGTTCTCTTTATAATTTAAGCAGATTACCAGTGAGCATTTTAGAGAATCAATATGACTTAAATGCAATATAGTATTTAGAAATTTTTAAAAATTGTCCTGTAATGAAAATGCTGTATCTTTTCTTTTTAATTTGTGCCAAGATGGCACTAAGTAAAATCTAAATTAACAGATGGCATAATCCACCGAGTCAACCAGATTTTAGGCTGAAATTTGGCAAAACCATTATCTTCCCCTAAACTACCAAAAATAACTTCTCTAAATATACATTATAGACAATTAACACAGAACACTATGCTGCATTTCCTGTCCTCACAAAATCTTGCCTGAGAACCCACACTCAATGTTTTTAAAAATTTACCTCTTGCCCCATCTCACCTAATTGTTATCACAGTTTTCTGTTTGGTTATGTGTGTGCATGCTCATGCACAAACACATTGAGGGTTAAATTTGGGGGTCTACCACTGAGCTGTGCCCCTACAACTCCCATCATACTTTTTATACATGTTAATTTCCAAGTAAACAATACACAGGAAAATGAATCCTAATTAAAATACTTTATCTGGCTTACTTCTATCCCACTGGGCCTTCATCCCAAGCAGATGTTTATGCCTGCCTACAAGGAAAGCCAAACTCACATGAAGTAAAAAAATATATTCCTTCTAAAGACAAAGTATTGCAAGGCATTTGGTATCTTTCCTTTGAAACTCAATGCTCCCAATCTAGTTTCATTGACCCTACTTGTTAGAACCATGTCTACTGTGGCACATTTTCCAAGTTTGATGGGAAAATGTTAGGTGTTGTAGGCTACAGATGTTCTTGCTAACAAGCATTGTACCAGCCTTTAAAACAGTGAATTTATACAAGCATGGACATTAGTTTCAATAAACTTTTGTTTTCATATTCATATTTTTGATTATTTTTTTCACTTAAATGTTTTTAGGCTTCAGCATGTTTGTGCTATAGCTTCAAACATTCATACATAGTTGAAGGAAACATCATTACATGGGATCCCAATATACATAAATATATTTCATTTTATTTGTTTCAAGCCTTCTTTATAAAAGGTGTCCTTTTATCAATTGCATGAAGTTTATACAAGATTACTTTGAAGTAGTTTTTTTACTTTTGGGTGGTTTCCTTATCTTATTAGGGTTGGGAATCAATTTCTTTATTTTAAGAGGCTGTAATGCTACAGAGACCTTCTGACCTTCAAGTTTTCTCTTGTGTTTTGAGAGATCTTCAAATGAAGTCTCCAAAGTCTCTTTGTCTTGGATTCCCAAAGATTCAGTTTCTAAATTGTCTCCAATATTTTCAATTCTGTCCTGAAGCCATGGTACAGTTAAACTGGGCACTCTGGGAATGATAGCTCTTACTTCATCTACAAAGTCAGTGGTGTCTTTTTTGAATCCCAATGCTAACACACATTTTAAGCCAATGACAGGGGCGAGTGTTGCACTGAGGCAGGGAACCTGACAGGCAGGAACAACTCTGCTTACACTTAACTGAATCAAGTGTGAGGTGATGATGGCAGGCTTGACTGACTTACATACCAGAACCAAGAGCAGTTCACTCCTTTCCAGAGCTCTAGTGACTTCATTAACACCTATGGCAAGCTGCTTCCTGATCTGCACAGGCGTCCATCCTGACACCTGCTGGTTAGCTTCTAGCCTTTTGTCCTTCAGATCCTCACTAGTATCAACATCTAGGCTGCATCTTTCTACCCTGTGCTTTTTTATAAAAGGCATTTTTTTTCTTTTTTTCTTGTCCTCGATTTTCCAAAGTCCAATAGATTTAAACTTCTGCTCAATTGTCTGTAATATGAAGTGCATGTCCTCCTTCTCCAGTGGGCTCCAACAGACAGCATAGGGGTTGTTCAAGGACGTCTTTACAACCAGAGGTCTTGTCTTGCGAATGGATCCTCTGGAAGGTGCTTGAGGGGCTGCAGACATTTTGAAAATCCTTCATAGAAAAACAATGACAATAGAACACTCATGTTAGCTAGGAAAGCCTGTCTTGAGACTATCTTGGTTATATTTTCTCTAATTCTTGATAAGCTATAGCAAGTATTAAGTAGATAGGTCCCACCTTTTCCCCATTTTTTCAGGTGACCTTGTCTTTCTTCATATATAGACAATATGGGACTCTTTTATATCACTGCAATTACAGTGAAATCCCATGTTAATTCATTTATTTAAAAATGTTGTTTCTCTTTGTTCATAATTACCCTTTTCATAACTATACGGTTAGCATTTCATACATTACTCTTTAGTTGGGTTTACTTTCATTTACTCTCACAGCAGATAATCACGGAGTACTATAGGCCCTGGGGCTCATGGTGACTTGAGACCTGTGTCCTGTACACAGTTCCACATCTGTAAGAGCCCCAGAAGCCTCTGTGATTCATAATTAACCAGGTATAATTTGAAGAAATAAAACAGGTATCTATGCACACAACTAAAACTTAAAACAATACTTTCGTTCTGTCCCCTTTTGTAAGTTTCCCTCCCACCCTGGCCCCTAGATTTCCTTATATCTTTCCTAAATATTTGATACATATGCAGACCTATACTCCTGCCCACTCTTATTACAAGCTGACTACTATGACTTGCAGTTTCATGAAAACTAGGGAAACAGTAAGATTTAAAGATCCCAATCCATTAAGGAGAAATAGAAAGGTATATTAATTATTAAGGATATGGTATAAACCACAGGTCTAGGGAGCATATCCTGTAATTCTTCCCAGAGGCAACTGTACATTACTTTCTCTTCCTTAATGTTCTTCCTTCCCTTTCTGGGGCTCAGTGAGAAAGACAGGGACCCACTTGGCAAACTAGAAGAAGTGAAATCCCTTCCAAATAAAGTTTAACACACAAGACTAGCAATAGAGTATACCAGTGTATAAAGTACTTTACTCTTATAATCCTGGCTGCACTTCAAATATAACCTGTGGCTTTTAAAAAAAACCTACACGGTTCTCACCTCAGATCAACTAAATTGGAGAATACTGCCAAGGAATCTAGGCTTGTATATTAAAAAAAAAAAAAAAAAAAAGTCTGCTGCCAAGTGAATCTGATATAGCACCAAAATTAAGAAATCAGGTGTGGGTAAGGTGGTCTTTATACACTGGACAGGCCTGAGAAATGGTCCATTCATGTCTCCTGGTCTCTAGTATTACAAATCACCTTTCCCCAGAAAGCAAATTTCCTGGGAATTTTGACAGAAAACTTCAGTCATGTCTGTATTCCCAATGCTGGAGATATCTGCTGCCTTCTCCCATCCGTCATATCTATTCTCCCAAGCTCAGTAATAAAAGTAGCTCATCTAAATCCAATGAAGTGACGGCTAGCTTAAGACATCAGGGTGGAAGTGGTCAGGAATAAGGAAACAAATGAGGAGCAATATAAATATGATCTAACAGAGGTTTTGCCTAACTATACGACAGTTATTGGGTCTCAGGATCCAAACAGCACAGAATAAATACTTACAATTAATTACTCTGATAGCAAAATAGGCAGTACCTTCCCTGGTTTGCAGAATCTGGTAGGGGGAGATGAAAAATAGTTTAGGTAAGCAAAATGTAACTAAAAGCAACAAAAACCTTCAGAGAAAGGGTGCAAAACAGGAAGGGCAAAGGTGCCTTCACCGCCTACAGGATCAAGTGCAAACTCTAGGGTGACATACAAGGCCCTGGACCCTCCAGCTTTCCACCAGCCTTTCTCTTTACCCAACACCCTGCATATTACTCCCAACTCTGAACCCATACTATGTATAAGGAGGCCACCAGTTTCTCACCAACATATCTCTATACACATTCTCTTAGCCTGGAATAACTACTCCCATTCTCAGACCCATGACCACCTTCATAGTTAAGTATTTGCGGATTACCTATGATGCACCAAGCAAAAACAGTCACTGGCCTCTAGGAGCCAGAGTTTACAAGCCCTATGGGGGGAGAAAAAAGCAATGTAATGTGGTGCACGCGTTAAGGTCAGGATGCCAAGGGACGCAGAGCAGAGACGTAACTTTGTTGAGCGGGGGTTAGGAGAGGAAGACTTCCTACAGGAAGTGACTTTTTTTTTTTAACTACCTCCGATGAATTCCTATCAAAAGGAATACGAAACAACAGTGTCCCGGGGGAAGAATTAGAGGAAACTAAAAACTTCAGTGTCGCTGGGCAGAGATGCTAGGAAAAGTAGGTAAGAACCCAAGGGTAAAGACTCGCGAACTCCGGGTTTCTGAAGGAGGACCGCCGGCAGCGGAAGCATTCCTGACCCAGGGTTAACCCCTCCCTACAGTCCGCGGTCCAGCGACGGTGCAAGAGGGGTCCGGAAGCCGCAGGGACCTAGCGTGCTCCCAGACTTTGGGCTCCGGTAGCGCCCTGGGCCCGCTCCCACCCGGAAGGGTACCTTCTTCCGGCGTCTGCCTGCTCCTCCGACTCACGACCGCGACTCCACACCACCAGCCAGCCACAGCGCTGGCACCACTGCGCCTGCGCCGTGCGTGCGCAGTGTCCTTGCCTTCCCCGCCCCGCCTTCCGGGAGCAGTGAATGGCGCGAAATAGCTCGGAGCTCTTCAAGTTTCGTTACCCTGCGTTTGGTCGCTCCCAACAGCGAGCGAGGAAACGACAGAATAAGGCTCCATCGTTTAAAACAAAAACACACACAAAAAAGTCCTGAATATAAGACCGGGGTGAAGCTTCTGCAGCGCTCTAAGCTGCAGTGCGCAGATGCAACGTCTGTCTCGCGAGACAGTGAGTGTTGCCACGGTAACTGCCACTCACCGTCTGGTCTGACACCTCTGGGGATCCGGGTACCGGCAATAGTCCCCAGGAGTGGTTCTCCCTGGGCACCCTTCCCTTCTAACCCAATTTCAACTTCCAGCATATTGGAGCCTTAGACCTCTCTTTTTGCTCTAGAGACGCAAAATCCCAGCCCCTGTCCCATTTCCCACTGTTTATCGAATCCCTGCAGATTGCCCAGCACTATGAAAATCAAGTAAGTGGGGAGTTGGAGAGTTGGGGAAAACACTAGCTTATAGGCAATAATCTAGGGACTCTAGAATCCCCCGAAAGTCAAGGGGAATTAGGCCTGCTTTGAGTTCAACACAGCAGTCAGCAATATTCCATCACGGGTCTTCTGTGGCTGTTCCAACCAATGGAGACTAGCTTATGAATGGAGTCGCTGGGAAGTCGTGGACAATTGGTTACAGAACTGAATAACATGTTAGAGGCCAGGAATCTGGATTTGCTGACCTATTCTGGGCAACGTAGAAGTCGGTAGGTTGCTTTTGACAATAATGCCTCCTCTCAACATTTCCCTTTTTAATATATTTTTTTAGTTGTAGATGGACACAATACTTTCATTTTATTTGTTTATTTTTATGTGGTGCCAGGGATCGAACCCAGTGCCTCAAGCATGCTAGGCAAGCGCTCTACCACTGAGCCACAATCCAGGCCTTCCCTTTTTCTTTTCCCATCTAATTTGGGTCCACTTTCCTTTTCCAGATTATCCTCCTTTTCTCAGCCTGTTCACTTCTCGTTTTCGTCCTCATTTTTGGATCTAGCTTCTATATTTTCATTACCTCTGCAGTAGTTAACGAGGTAAAACAGAGAATGTTACTTTTGGTCAAGATTATTGCAGGTCAGGTGTGGCGGCGCCCGCCTGTAATCCCATTGACTCAGGAGGCTGAAGCAGGAGGATCGCAAATTGGAAGTCAATCTTACCGTTTTAGCGAGGCCCTACACAATTTAGCGAGACCCAGTCTCAAAAATAAAGGGGTCGGGGCTGGGTTTGTAGCTCAGTGGTAGAGCACTTGCTTAGGTTCAATTCTCAGCATGGCATATAAATAAATAAAATAAAGGTTCATCATCAACTAAAAAAAAAAAAAAAAACAAAAAAAAAATAAGCATTAAAAAGAAAAGTGGGAGGGGCGCTGGGATGTGGCTCAGTGGTAAAGTGCCCCTGGATTGAGCCCCTAGAACAAAACAAAACAAACAAAAAAAGATTATTGCATTTTTTTTTTGCAAATTACACACAGTAAAGTCTGATGTGATTATTTATCATAATTAGAAAGAACAAGGTTACAGTGAGTTTGAGTGTATTGACAGACTTTTGTTTCATAAAATGAATCAGTGGTTTATGATGGTAAACTGTAAACACAATGCAATTCTAAAGACAACTAGAGACACACAGATCTAATTGAAATACTAGAGTGATGGAAGGAACCTTGTAAACAGTTTTAAATCCCTAAGATTCCAGTTTTATACTTTGAATATCATCTGAGCTTCCATGTGCTCCATTGGAAATTATCAGCCCTTGCATTACATGGCTCTGGAGCTAGGCTGACTAGGTTGAAATGCAAACTCCATCACTAGCATATAACCCTAGGCAAATTAACCTTCTCCATGAAGTGATAAAAATAGTACCTATTGTGAAGATTAGAGGAGTTGATCTCTGTAAGATGATTAGCAATGTGCCTGGCACATAGTATGTGTTTAGTAAACTGAATAGTGACAACCTTGTCAAAATTAAATTTATAAAAAATAAATGTAGCCTCTATGTGTTTAGTGCTTGTGTTTTAAGACTAGCAATCCAACTTCCACAAGAATTTTGTTAAAATGCACAACTCTATTTCAAAGGTTAATTTCTCTCCCTTTTGTGTAGCACAAACATTACAACAAAAAAGTAAAAAAAAAAAACAACAAACAAAGAACTTTCATGACCAAATCATCTCAAACATTTTTCTTTCAATATTCCTTTCTAATTTATTTCACATAAGTGCATGCTAAAAATAATAATATAAATTTTGTGTACTGGTTTCTTTTCCACATTCTCTTTCTCAAACATACATAGGCTTACTGGGACCACTTTAACATTTACGTGTTTGGTATTCCATGATCAGTTTTACTTTTTTAAGAACAGCTGTTATTTTACCTTATAAAATATCAGTTGAGTCTTTGAATCACTTATGAAAACATTGAATAGTTTATAAAAAACTTTCTTTTTATATTAATTCTAGAATTAGATTTTTTTGTCAGACTTATATAATTGCCATGATATAACACTGGTTTTAGATTCTGGGTGTTAAGTTGGGTCATTATTTAAAATCATTTGAAGCCCAGCAAGAAAGTGTCAGTAGAAGAATGTGACAGAATAAACCATCAGATTCTTTTTTTTTCTTCATGGCATTCTGGCCTTTGCTCTGTGCGGGTTATTGTTACAACACTTACATATATAATCCCTAGTCATTTTCAATCAGTTGCTATGAATAGTCAAGGATGAGCTGCAAAATCATAGAACAAACTTGGAGTCTGAGCCATTGGGAGCCCTGCTAGTTAGGACTATATAACATGTTAAAGCACATCTGCATCCACGGAGGCAATGTGAATAGGAGTTTCAAGCACTCCAGCAATTCTAGACAAAAGCATCGCAGCCCATCCATAGATAAAACCAGTAGGGAGAAAAAGAGTCTGTTGGATTCAGGCCATTTATTATCCTTACAGGATAGCAAACCCATGATCAACATGATGTCAGCTCCCAGTACCCCTAATATCATGGGACAACATCCCTAATCCTAAAGGTCAGATAACAGGTGTTATAAATGGTGAATGACTCTGCAATGAGGAATTAACTCTAAATTTCAGCATGTTGGAGTAGGTTCAGAGGGAAGTTACAAGGAAATAGAAAGATTTAGTCTCAACTAAAACCAGGGAACTAGATGAGAAACACCCTTGGACAGTGTCTTAAGATAGAGAATCCTTGCTCCAGGAGAAATAACAAAGCACTTCAGTGAGCACCCAGCCCATGCAGGTGTGGCAGTGTTGAGATGTTCAAGCTGTCTTGGACCTTGGCAGAGCTTATTTATTAAAAAAGAGAAATTTGCAGGGACAGGATGGTACTGGGGATCTAACCCAGGAACAATTTGACACGGAAGTACATCCCCAGCTTTTTTTATTTTTTATTTTGAACAGGCCCTCGATAAGTTGCTGAGACTGACCTTGACCTCCTAAGCTTCAAAAAAATAGAAATTTGAAAGATCATTGAAATCATATAGTCTCAAGCCTAATCTGGAATGTTGTTCTCTTTTTTTTTTTCAAGCAACTTTATTTTTAAAGAGAAGTCTTAGCTCCACAACAATTTTTTCTCTCTCTTTCTTTCTTTCTTTCTTGAAAGAAGAGGCATATTTCTTTCTTTCTTTTTTTTTGAAAGAAGAGGCATAATGTGATGTGATGCTGAACTTTACATTTTCCATAGATTATAAAGAAACAGCATCAATGCTGGAAATAAATTATGCCCATAATATAACAGTGGCTACAATTAACTATTTAAAATGTCATAGAAATGTACAAATGAGTCCTAAAATTTTAGAATTAAAGTATAGACATTTATATGAATTAGATTAGCACGGAAGTTTTTTGTTGTTGTTGTTGTTGTTTAATCATTGCTGTTTGTTTTTGTTTTGAGATGAGGTTTTGCTGTTTTCCAGGCTTCAAATTCCTGGTCTCTAGCAGTCCTCCTGTCTCAGCTTCCCTGAGTTGCTGTTACCACAGACATACATCATTGCACCTGACTTTTTTTCTCTTCTCTTGTCTCTTTTATTCATTCTTTTCTTTTTTGACAGAATTCTTCCTGAAGCAGTATAAGCAGAACTGGTAGAGAAGCACTTTTAAATAGAAATGTGTATGCATGTGTATTATTATCCAGTGACAGAAACCAATCTTTCCCTCTCCTTCTCCTCCTCTCTCCCTCTCCCCCTCTCCCTCTCCCTCTCCCTCTCCCCCTCCCCGTCCCTTCCTCTCTCCTGTCGAATATATAGATCCTGGAAAACTGGGTCAGGTGGAACAGGCGTGCAGTCCTTTGCGATAATTAAGAGGAAGTTAGGATGTTGCAGCCCGTGCTCAAAATTATGTTTTTGCTTTGCAAAACTCTTTCACTTGCGCCCAGAGAGAACGGGAGTGGCTGGGGGAGACGTGAGAGGCCGCAAGTAATCACCACCCACAGCCCAGGTTTCTAGAAATTGAGAGGAGAGAGGTATCCATCAAGAAGGAATCCCAAGTGAGGTCCGCGCCCTGGGGAAGCTTCTCTGCGTCTCCTGGAAACAACTCTTCAGAGAAAATGGGCGATCCAGCGGCAGAGAGGAACTCTCTCGAGAGCCCTTCTCTCCTCCTGGCCAGCGCAGAGAAGCGGACAGCAAAGCGGCGATGTCTTTGGGTCGCTGCGGGACTTTGCTGCTCACTGCCCAGCCCCGCCCTCTCAACACCTGACCCATGGGAGCCTCCCGGGCTCCGAGCGCGGCCAATGGGAGCGGTGGGCGGAGGACAGCTGCCCTTTAAGGAGCGGCCCAGCCTTCCCCAGGCGCCGAGCGCCAGGAGAGCAGCAGCATCCTTGCCTTTGTCACTATGTCTCTGCAGGTAACACCGGACATAGGGAGGCCGAGCTGGGTGGGGGTGGGGGATGCTCTGAGAGGGAAGCACTTAAATGGGGCATGAGACTGGCATGTCTGCCACCCTCACCTGGGAGCGCTGGACAGCGATCCTGTGGCCACTCCCACACCTGCCCCAGCGCCTTCTTATTGCAGATAGACTGCACTTTTCCACCTGTTGATGACAAGCCATGCTCCCCGTGGCAACCCTTCTGGGGCCAAGACACTGGTTAAACCACCCTGAGCGGAAAAGTAGGCACAGGCTTCTGGGAGCCTAAGTGAGCCCTCCTCCAGCCACTCTCTTCAGGAGGGAGGTGACATCCATGGAGGGAAACCTTCGTGTTGGGACCTACTTGGGTTCTCATAGACAAGTGTCTCTCTTAACAGCAGAGTTCTGTGAGACTCTAACTTTAAAATACTGTTTTATTGATATGTTAGAAGTAGAAAACTTAGGGAAAGGGAACAAATAAAATAAATAAGCATCATCAGGATCTCCTTCACGGGGCAATAACCACTGCTAAACGTGACAGGTGACTCCTTTGTAGTCTTCCAAGTGCGTGTGTGCAATATGAGTGCACACACTTATGTAATTGTGTATATGCAGTTTTGTTTCTGTACCTAGTTATTATGAGCATTATCATTAAAATCCTTCTAAAGTGACATTGTTTATATGCATAAAATTTCATAGAATAAGAAAAACTAATTTTTTTAAACTATTTCTTCAGGCAAGATGTTATGGGTGGGTTAAGGACACCATGCAGAGTCATGGAGGTTCATACCCATGCCCTGTCACCCACTTTGTAAGTGATACAGTTAATCTCTGTGCCTCAGCCTTCTCATTTAGAAATGGTGGACAAATAACTATTAAATGAGCTGCAGGTACAGCATTTAACAGTGCCTGGTGGAGGATAAATGTGCAATAAGAATAAGCTCATTAGATAACTTAATTCATACTGAACTTTTCCCCAAATAATTAAAACTTCCTTCAAATCAAAAGATCTAAATGATTGTTATTTAGCTTAGTAATATGGTTTTTCACTATTGTTGTTAACTGGTTTTTTAATATCTATTTTTTTTCTCTCTGTTGCTTTAAAAATATTTTCAGTAAGGATTTAAAGGTTCAGAATCATCACAGAAGAGCAACAGGCTAATAAATATTAATAGCACCCACCATAATGTTATCTACTAACAATTCACTTGAGTACTCAGAATATTGGAGAAAATACCATTTTAAAAAGACAGCAGGGACACTGAGTACAAGGTACAATGAAATCATACTATTTTTATAACTTTTACCTAAATCTAAAATAATTTCAAAAAAGGTCTCAAAATACTAAAAAAAAAATAAAAATTAAAAGACGAACAACTAGCTCATATATTTAAGCCTTCATAACCTAACTGGCATTATGGCAGACATTGCACTGGCACTTGTGTTGCTCTAAGATGCTATCAGTGACTCACTCAGTAGAAGCGAGAAGAAGGGGCACAAGCATAGGAGCCCCAATCTTCTAAGTTTTATGCTAGAATAAACAGAAGTGGCTGACACTCCTGGAAGCAACAAGATAAATGGAATTCCTAACTCAGCTATGATCCCTCAGTTTTATCTTTAAATTGCAATGTGTTTACTCCCTCAGCAAAGCTTTAGGAGGACTGAAGTCATCTTAACTGGACATATTTCATTCCTACATGGTGAAGCTAAAAATAGCAAACTGTCCCTTCAAGGAGGTACATCTTTTCAAGTCTAGGAGGATTTGTGATTTTACATTCAGCAACTAACTAACTCTTCTTCCCCACATGTATGTGTGATTAAGATCTGTGAAATTACTTTGTGAGGAGTTCTTATCTACCTGATTCAGTTCCTCATGGGAATGAATGGTTCAAAAAGTTTTATCAAAGTCACATGTGAGATGCCCATGTGCTTTGGTTGCAGAAAGTGAAGTTGAATTAAGTGTGAGTTATCCTTCAAGGCTGTCTTCAGCTAGGGTGAAATGTGGTGCAGCCCATAATCCAGTGACTTGGGAGACTGAGGCAGGATTTTGCAAGTTTGAGGCCAGCTTGGGCAACTTAGTGAGACTGTGTATTTTTTTTTTAAGAGATTAAAGCTGTGTCTCACCTTTATAACTTTGTGATCCAGTCACTCATTAATTCATCCAAGAAGGATGTATGGACTGGACTCAGACCTGCCTTTGTCACCTGCTGGCAGTGTGTGAAGCTCAGCTGTGGCCACCAAGGTGTGTGTTTATGCCTGCACTCCATTATGTATGTGATGGAACAAACCAAAGCAACTCCACCTGTCCTTTGTGCTGAGCACTGGTAAATTCTGTCCATGCTGTCTGGAGTAGCTTTGTCGCCCCTGTCCACTCAGCTAACCCTAACCACCTTCTTCCAGCTCATCCCTCTGGGAAGGCTTCTAGATGGCCATCCCCTCTGGGCTGCTGCTCCCTCTTCCAGTCTCAGAGCAGCCTGCTCCTCCTTTATAGCAAGTCTCACAAGGTCACTGTTGCCATGCATGTCTCCCTCTGGATTCTGAGCTCCTTCAAGCAGACTGTCGTTGGCTTGTCACTGCCTGCCTAGCACAGGCCAGACCCGTCCTAGGTGTTCAGTGTACTGTTGATTGGCATGGTACCTGTGATGAGCTCTGGGAGGGAAGAGTCCACAGAATCAAATCAACTAATATTTACATTTCTGATTGGGTTTAGTCCTCGCATCTTCCTGCTGAGACTCATAAAAGTTGGCTTTCCTTTATCTGAACTACTTTGGACCAAAAGCATTTCAGATTTTGGAATATTTCAATAAACAGAATGAGATATCTTGGGGATGGAATTCAAGTCTAAACATGAAACTCATGTATGTTTTATATGTGAATGCTGTACACACACAGCCTGGAGGTCATTTTATGTATTTTTAGTGTACCTGTGTTTTGAATGTGCTCATGGTAGTAAGTGAGAAACTTTCTTATCAGCACTCCAAAAGTTCTAACCTGGAAGCTTTTCAGGTTTCATATTTTCAGATTATGGATGTCCACCCTGTAGTACCTTTTTTTTTTTCTCCGAAGCTGTACCTCAGAGGAGCTTGGTGTCTTGCAGAGCCCCACAGCAGTGTGCCTCAAAGGTAGAATAGACATCTTGAGTATGCCCTGCAAGTCCAGTATTATTTCTATTGCTGCTTACTGCAGTTGGGGAGGGAGAGGCATCATGGTGAAAGGGACAGTGGAATAGCACCCTAAAGTAGGAACAGTTCAAATAGAGGTGCCAGGAGAGGCAGGCTGCATACAGAGGAATTCTGGGCAGTGTTCCCTACCTGGGGAGGGAGGAGGGACAGATGGGGACTGCTGAAATGGCATGGGACAGCATGTCAGGGTCAGCATGGAAGGGGTCCAAGATGTTCACTAGACCTTTTTGTGGTTCTGTAGCCCCCAGAATATGAAGAATAAGTTCCCAGAAACTTTTTCATGCAAGCAAGGCAGGGGGCTTGCATGATTTTTTAGAAACCTTAGAATATTAATCAAGGGTTGGCTGGCCAAAAGGAATTGAGTTGATGTCACTGGAGAATAGCATGAATATTCATAGCACAGAACCTCTGAGATGCTGATACACCTGAAGAGAAGCATCCCTGACCCTCAGTCACCTGGCCTGGCTTGTCCTTTGGAGCCCTGATCACTCGTGCAGCAATTGTTTTGTTTTCCTTTTACATGCACTACATGCATGTTATGAAAAATTTGGAGACTACAGAAGTTTTAAAAACCTAGAAAACGTACCAATAGTCAGAGGCAATTACTGTTTACCTATTTTAGTATATTTATTTCTAGTCTTATTTTTTCTATATAACTTTCAAAGCTGAGTATATTGAAACAATTTTGTGTTTTTTGCTTAATGATAAGCTAAAAGTGTTTTTCATGTCTTCATAATTGTGCTTTTATCAAGAGCTTCTTTTTAAACTCACTCCTCCAACGAGCCTTTTAATACAACTAATAATAGCTGACCCTTATTGAATAATCACCATCTGCCAGGCATTCTCTTGAGTACTTTACATGTGTTAACTTATTTAAGTTCTCCTAACAATTTTAAGTGTTGTTATTGTCTCATATTCCAGATGAAGAAACAGACACAGGTTAAGTAACTTGCCCTAGGTAACCCAGCTCTTTAGTAATAACAATGAATATCAACCCAAAGCTTGTGTCCTTAACCATGTCCTTAACCAACTCAGCAACCGAGTTTTCTTGAAGGATAAGGCAACTTTCTCACATGCACACATCCTTCTCAATTTCCTATAGAAATCTGTTAGGAAGGGGCCATTTTCAAGGTTATTTAGCCTGAAAACCCTGGTCTCCAATTTATAGATGAATCATGTTCATCATAAAACAATTCTGGCTGTGCTACTGCCCTGTCTTTGGGGCTGGCTTTACCCAGCAACACTGCTGAGCTCATAGGCTTCTGAGCTTACAGTGGGGCTTTCTCTTCACTTTGGTCTCCCAGGCCTTTGAACCAAAAGGGAACACTGACATCCGAGGAATAATATAAGGTGGATGGATGTTCACCTTCCCTAATTTGATACCCAGGCTACTGATGATTCCTGCTTACCCCCAACTTAAAGCAAATGCCACAAGGTAGATACAGTTTATTAAAAAGAATAAGATATTCTAATAAGAAAAATAATCAGCTAAGAGGTCAAAAGGAAAAAGAGATGAAGTGTCCAGGAGTGCTCAGACTCTAGGGCAGGTAGAGCTGGACTTCCTCCCTGAATGGAAGCTACCAAGAGAGCAGCTGCTGTCCTGGTCTAAGAGCTAAAGGCCTTGGGAGGTAGGAAGTGCTATATTTAGGATCTGGAATGTCCCTCAGAGGAGGACCATTCCTATGGTATCCTATAATATACCTATACATGACACTATTGGGAGATGGCAAAACTTTTTAAAAAGAGGAAGAGGCTAGGGCTGGGGATGTGACTCAAGCGGTAGCACGCTCGCCTGGCATGCGTGCGGCCCGGGTTCGATCCTCAGCACCACATACCAACAAAGATGTTGTGTCCGCCGAGAACTAAAAATAAATATTAAAAATTCTCTCTCACTCTCTCTCCTCTCTCACTCTCTCTTAAAAAAAAAAAAAAAAAAGAGGAAGAGGCTAGTGGGAAGGCTCCAAGTCATTAGGGGCATGATCTTGATGTGGACTGTGGGCCTTACCCCTTCCTCTTTCCTCTCTTTTGTTCTCAGCCATGAGTGAAGTAGTCTTGATTCACCATGAACTGCTGCCATGATATGCTACTTTGCCACTGGCCCAAAGCCATGGAGCCAGTCACTTGTGGGCTTAATAGAACTGTGGACCAAAATAAACCTTTCCTCTTTATAATTTGACTTATCTCCAGTGTGTGTTCTAGTGACAGGAAGTTGACTCACACAGAGAGACTAGGTTTTTTGGAGAGAATTCAGGATGGTGCAGACAGTGTTTCCCACTCAAGTGTATTTGTGTGCTCAGTTTGCTGATCAGCTTTATGTTGCCAAACAACTTCTCTTTTCTGGACATTAGTTCATATTAAGTCTTTTAATCTGGGGTTTCTGTATTGAAACTCTATGAGAAATCCAACTAATCAATGGTATTGATTGCCCTCAGAACCAAGTTAATGCATTAGATAAGTAAAAAGCTACTGTCACTGAAGAGTGTGGACACTGCCAGAGGAATGTCCTGGACCTAGGAGAGGACAGTGGTGTTCATAAGATGATCCAGAAAGCTGCACTGATTGTGGTGCCCTTTAAAATACATAAATTGATCCTTTCCAATGTCATGAATCTTATTTAGTTTTCCATACTTTGTCTATGTATCAGGTAAAGTGTCCATGAGTCCCAATAAATTAGGATAATTCTGGTGGAAACTGAGCAGCAATAGCTCATTTCTATTTGACCCCCTCCCTCTCCTCTCCTCTCGAGTCCCATTCCTTGGTGGTCAACACTCCCAAAGTGCAATGGGCCTTCCTAACATTAGCCCATGCACTGTGTGCCCTTTTCTTTGCTTTGTTTTTGTGTTATTTTATTTTATTTGGCTTTAGGAAGATTTTGACAGGGCCACAGAAGAGGTGAAGAAGCTGAAAGCAAGACCGGAGGATGAAGAATTGAAGGAAATCTATGGCCTTTACAAGCAAGCTGTCATTGGAGACATTGATATTGGTATTATATTATCCTTTTAAAATGTAAGGACATACTTAGTGTTTGTGAAAGTGTGCAGTAAGAAGTCAACTTGACAATCTCTCTTTGCTT
Source organism: Spermophilus citellus (assembly GCF_964194105.1). NCBI lineage: Eukaryota > Metazoa > Chordata > Mammalia > Rodentia > Sciuridae > Spermophilus > Spermophilus citellus. The sequence continues at coordinate 72,538,803 of NC_138187.1, read as the reverse complement.
CTTTTGCAGTATGTCCAGCACTGTTGGATGTCAAAGGCAGGATGAAATGGGAAGCATGGAGCCTCCAAAAAGGTTTTAATTCTTCAACAGATTTCAAGTCAGCCTTCGTACTTCTTACTGTCCCACTGCACCAACCAGGGAGGTGATGGGATCTGTTTGTGTCTTTCTAGGGTTGTCCAAGGAGGATGCCATGAGTGCCTATATTTCTAAAGCAAAAGAGCTGATCGAAAAATATGGAATTTAGAGTGCAATAGATGAGAATGTGCTCCTTCTGAAGTCTTCATAATGGTATCTTGACCTCACATTTAGTGGGAAATGCACTGCTAACACTGGACCACAGATATTTTGGCTATGAGCAAGATTTATAATATTTAGGAGTATGATGAAAATGCACAGTTAACTAAATTTCACTGGCTTAAACCAGGTAACTTTAAAGGTTCTTTTAAAAAAATCATTGCACTGGAGTATGTATACCAAACTTTTTTTTTTTTTTTTTTTGGTAGTATTGGTTCAAACCCAGGGTTCAGGCATGCTAGGCAAGCACTCTACCACTGAGCTACAGTCCTACCTGTATACCAAAACTTTGATTATTTGCTCTTTTTAAAATTTATTTATTTTTTAGTTTTAGTTGGACACATACATTTATTTTATTTATTTATTTTTATGTGGTGCTGAAGATCAAACCCAAGGCCTCTTATGTGCTACACTGAGCTACAACCCCAGCCCATGATTATTTACTCTTTTGATGAATCTATTCTCAATATTGAGGGAGTGCTACTGGGGTAATAAAAACAGTTTATTAAGAATCAACAGCAGCCGGGTGCAGTGTTGCACATCTGTAATCCTAGCTTCTTGGGAGGCTGAGGAAGCAGGATTACAAGTTCAAGTCCACCCTTGTGGGCCCCCGGGGGTATAGCTCACTCAGTGGTAGATGCCTAATGTGCATGAGTCCCAGGGTTCCATCCCCAGCACCACAAACAAACCAGGAAGGAAGAAATTTATAAGTCTGTTTTTAGCTCCTCAAAGAAGGAAAAAAGCCACTGTGAAAATTTTTAATTTTTACCTTTAAAACATAAAAGAATCAAACTAAAATGTATATAGTGATCTATGCCCCTTGGGATCAGTTTTGTTGGAGTGAAAATGTAGAGTCTGGAATGACGTTGACCCACACTACTCAGTATTTCTTGTTGGTTCACAGGATCTTTGAAAGCTGGATGTGGTAAGATACACCTGTTCTCACAGCTACTCAGGAAGCTGAGGCAGGAGGATCACAAGTTTGAGTTCAACCTGGGCACTTTAGTGAGACCCTGCCTCAAAAAATAAAAAGGGCTGGTGACATAGCTCAGTGGTAGAGCATTGCCTAGAATGTTTGAGGTCCTGCGCCTGATCCTCAGTACTGCTGCAAGAAAAGAGAAAGAAGAAAACTTGTTTGAGATTCCATGAGATAAACATCCCCCCAAAGAGTATATCTCTGTTTCCTGCCTAAGAGCTCAGGTTTAGGGGATCAAGATACAGCTCAGTGGTAGAGTGCTTGTCTGGCATGTGTGAGGCCCAGGGTTCTATCCAGCACCACAAAAACAAAACAAAACACCCCCCCCCCCGCAAAAAAAAAAAAAAAAAAGAATTCAGGTTTGATATGGAATAACCATTACCGGATGGATAGATTGGCTTCAATTTATCTAACAAACAGAACAAAGCAAAAACCTCTTGATCCACTAGATGAATTTCCAGGGAATTAAGCTGAGTACAAACAGTAATACCAAAATATTACGTGCTGTATAATTCTATTTAAGTGAAATTCTTGAAGTGGCAAGTTATACATATAAAGGACAGAATTGTGGTTTCCAGGGGTTGGGGTTGTGGATCAGTGATGAGAAAGCACTTGCCTAACACATGTGAGGCACTGGGTTTGATCCTTAGTACCACATACAAATAAATAAATAAATAAATGTATTCATTTATGACTAAAAAAATACTTAAAAACAGAATTGTAGTTTATAGAGAGGAAAGAGGTATGTGTGGGTATCACAGGGCAGCAGGAGGGTCCTGCAGTGTTGGAATGTTTTGTCTCTTGACTGTCAAAATGTCAATATTCTTGTTGTAATATTTACTATAGTTTTGCACAGTATTAATGGGGGGGATTTTTTTTAATTAGTGCACACTAGTTATACAGCATAATAGGTTTCTTTGCAGCATATTTGTTCATGCATATAGCACACTTTACTCATTTAATAGTATTTCTAAATTATTTATTAAAATTACCTGGGAATCTAGAGTTGCCTTGAAAAAAACTGAATTTAAAAAATCAAGATTGATTGCTTATTTGTAAATTTTGTGAAAGCAAAAATGATTCTCATCTTTGCTAAGTTTTACCTAAACCCAGAAGTTTTCCATAATGAGGTCAAGGCCCAAGTCCTTCAAAGATAAGACACTAGCAATGTTAGGCCTGGTTGTAATTGAAAGCCTGGAAAGTCAGAGCTGTTCCCTACTGGACTTTCCCTCCACGAAGTGGAGGGGCAGCAGAAAAAGTCCACCCCTCAAGCCCTGGCATTTGCTACATTATGAGACTCATGATTACAAACTATGTTGACTAAAGTGTTTTTCAAATTATAATCACAAATCTAAATTACTTTTTTTTTTTTGGTACCAGGGATTGAACCCAGCAGCACTTATACTGAGCTCTTTTTATTTTTCATTTTGAGAGAGGGTCTTGCTTAGTTGCTTAGGACCTTGCTAAATTGCTGAGGCTGACCTCAAACTTGCAATCCTCCTGCTTTAGCCTTCAAGTCCCTGGGATTTTAGGCATGTGCCATTGTGCCCAGCCCACATTACTTTTGGACTAATCTTTTAGTAAGGGGGCTCTGGAAATTGCATCAGACTAAAGGGTAGTACAGTATATACTAAACATTTAACGTAATTTACTTGAGGTTGTTTCTAGCCCAAGTTTATTATGTGAATTCTAACTCTCTCTTGTAATGCATTTTATATTATTTGTACTTGTTAAAAAGGGTCTGGGAAATTCTCCTGTGTGCATTTTTCTTAATCTTATTTATTAACACCCTACCTACGGGGCTGGGGCTGGGGCTCAGTGGCAGAGCGCTTGCGTAGCATGTGTGAGGCACTGGGTTCAATCCTTAGCACCAATATAAAAATAAACAAACAAAATAAAGGAATTCTGTCCATCTATAACTGTAAAAAAATTTAAAAGGTTCTACTTACATTATTTTAAAATAGCAAGAGAGGGGGCTGGAGTTGTGGCTCAATGGTAGAGTGCTTGCCTCACATGTGTGAGGCACTGGGTTCAATTCTCAGCACCGCATATAAATAAATGAATAAAATAAAAGTCTGTCAACACTAAAAAAATATTAAAAAAATAAAATAGCAAGAAAGAATGAGCTCATGTTATGTGATTGTAAACAAGTAGATGCTTTAAAAGTTAACATTTTAATATATAATGTTATGTTAAGCAGTGAGGAATATGAGAAAATGACATCTGTCACACTAGGTAGTGGAGTTTAGTGTAAAGATGTGAAAGAAATAAGGAAACTGGGGGAGGGTATCTGATTGTATTAGTCAGGCCTTGAAGAGAGGAACTAGTTTGGGAATTGAGAGAGTTCAGGGTCCAGGGATAATAATTCCAAGCATTTCCCCCATCATCCATTTTCACCAGTAAAATAACTGAGGAGGGCTGGTGGGGGGTATATCTCAGTAACAGAACACTTGCCTGGCATGCACAAGGCCCTAGTTTTAATTTCCATCACTGGAAAAAAAATTGAAGGAAAAATAATTTTTTACCAAGCATTAATTTTGTTGACCAACTTCCCACAAATGAGCATTAAGTAGAAATTCTAATAGAAAGGTAAAGGATTCTGCCAGAAGTGTTCCTTACCTATTTGCCTTTCATCCACAGATACATAAATAATCCATGGAGAAATACATTTATTCATATGCAGTAAATCACCCTGACAGTAGAAAATGTGTGACTCCCAATCTCTAAAACTGCCGAGCTGCATCTGTATAAACAAGAAGACTATTGTAAGGCCAAAAGGAAAAATGCCTAAAAGTTGGCAAGCAATGATAGTTCTAGACACTTGGTTATGTAGTTCTTGAAGAAGTTTTCCTTGTCAAGTTCCAGAAGATAAAAGTGATCTCCTGACAGCACATGAGTATCAACATTTCCACTGGTTATATCTTTGCAGACTAAAACAAGATTTTATTTAATAACAACAAATGACGTTTACCAGTACAAGTAAAGACTTATTTCCACATATTATTTCTCTAGGAGCTGATACCCAGTGGTAGAGTTACTTTCAAGGTGTCAGGTTCTTTGTGTCCTATATCTTTAATTTCTCTAAGACCTACCAGTATACAGTGGTATTACTTGTGTTCTTTCATTTTACATGAGATTAATGCCTCTCCATTTACACTACATAAAACTGGGATGAACTTTCTGTTCACAGCAGTAACTGTTAGTTGACATTTGCTGAAAACCATAAAACACACATTTTAATAAATGCCCAGAAGTATAAAAATAATTTTACCTGCTACATCCTTTGCTAGATCTTTAGATCCAACAAAGCATGTTAAGTGAGTCACAAGAAAGAAGGCCTTAGAGGGTGTGTAAGTGGTATAAGCGAGAAAGAGCTAGTTAAGCAACACCCCGTGGAACCTCTTCCTGTTAATAGCACCACTGACATGAAACAGGAAGCCTCACCTTTGGCTCTTCCCACAGTGCAAACACTTTTTCACTGGGGCATTTCTTTCTATCAGAAACTGCCTGAGACTCACTGTGATCCAGGTCATTCTCCAACCTCATCTAAGTTCTAGAATGTACAGCTGGCAGCAGGAGAGTGCTGGGGGGCCCAGGGCCAGGGTGAGGCGGGTTTCAACTAGTGCTGTTGGCTGTTGTAGCCCAGATATGACCTTCCTGATACCTCCCATCTCTCTCTATGGCCCAGTGAAGGTTCTGGGGACCTGCAAATAAACAAATTCAGGCCCCACCCTCCTATGTCTGAGAGACTGGCTGGGGAGAGATGTGAATGGAATAATCAGACAACTGAAGACAGATGGAAGTACTACCAAGCCAGGTGATTGGAGACATGGGAGAGAAGTGGGGACAGGCTAGGTTGAAGGAGGGTCTCCCTGAGGAAGTGGAGTGCATCTGAGTTCTCAATGAATAGGAAAGAACTGAATGAATGAGATGGAGGCTGCAGGGAAAGAGAAAAGGAGTTCAATTTATTGCTCAGAGAATGAAGCAGTTATTGGGAGAAATCAAGGTGAAGTAGTATGCAAGGGCCAGGGGAAAGCCACATAGAGGACTGTGGTCATCCCAAGAAAAAGTCACGAAATGACAATCAAACTTGACTCTTGTCCTCCTGGATATAGTGCAGGGAATGGACTGGAAGGGCACAAGGTGCATAAGAGAACCAACTGAGGGGCTCTTTCAATAGTCCAGGCGAGGATTTCTCTTCTGCCTAGGATGTAAAAACTAGGAGCGTGACTCAAGGTGAGGGGGGAAAACAACAGATAACTCATGGGAAGCTGTGGGGCAGGGCACACTGCAGGCCTTCTAAGGAGAAGTAGGGTGCCATAGGCTCAATCCTGGCCAAGTGCACAAAGAGGCTCTAAAATCAGCTAGAGTTTTGACAGGGGTTGGGGACACTGATAGTGAACTTGGAGCGTGTTGAAAATCAAACCACTTAAAATTAAGCATAGAGGGAACATGACCAAAAACCAAACAAATAAACAAAAACAAAATAAAAAACCGTGTCCTGTAGGTATAATACCATTCATTTCAACGTAAGTGTAGCTTAAGTCCCAGGACAGTAGAGAAGAACAAAATAGAAAGACATTTGAAGAAATAATGGCTGAATATTTCCAAATTTGACAAAAATTATAAAGTCAAACATCCAAGGAGCTCAAGAAACCCAATCAGAATAAGCAGTGAAAAATACATTGAGGCAGGTTGTAATCAAATTGCTAAAAATACAGTTAAAAAAACCCAGAGGACAATATGTACAATTATCAAGCTGGAATTCTATAACTTGTGACTATATTTCTAAAGTGAAAATTAAAGGCATTTTTAGACACAAAAACCAAGAGAATTCAATGCATCAGACTTGCACTTAAATATTAAAAATAACTACTTTTAGGCAGAACAAAGTATCAGATGAAATTTGGATCTACTTGAAGAAAGAAAATTATATATATAAATATAAAAGGATTTTTCAAATTTTAAGTCACTATAAATCACCACTGACTACACAAAAACAATATATAGGAGTTTGTATATTATAAAAGCACAAAGTTCAAGATAGGGAATGGAATGACATTCTTTTCCCTCTTGTAGGGTACTTTTATTAAAAATGAAGTGGTAAAATAAATTGAAGGTAGATTGAGATAACTTAAAGATGCATGTTTTGGATTCTAAATAAACACCAAAGGAACAAAACAGTGATCTATAGTTAACAATTCAATGATGGAGTAAAAATTTTTAAAAAATTAAAAATTAATCCATAAGAAAAGAGAAGATGAAAGAAAAAAACAAAACCATGGGACAAATTTAAAACAAACTGCAAGATGGTAGACTTAAATGTAACCATATTAATAATTAAAATGACATGATAAATTCCAATACTGAAGCTACAAGGCAAGATGACTGACTTACAAAGCAAAATCTATCCTACACGCTGTCAACAAGGGACACTGAGAAAAAGTACAAGAATGGGATAAGATAAACCATACAAACAATAATAAAAGAAATGGGAATGGCTGTAATTAGTATCAGAACAACAACACAAAAGACTTGAAAATAAGCAGCTGGATGAAGCAGCGCACACCTGTAACCCCAGTGACTTGGGAGGCTGAGGCAAGAAGGTTGAGGCCAAGCTCAGAACTTAGTGAGACCCTCAGCAACTTAGTGAGACACTGTCTTAAAATACAAAATAAAAATGAGTACAACCACTGTGGAAAGCAGTGTGGAGACTCCTCAAATAAACAAAAACAAACACACAAGAAAACCTAGGAATGGAAGCACAATGTGACTCAACTATCTCACTCCTTGATATTTGTCCAAAAAAACTAAAATCAGCATACTATAGCCTTACAGCCACTTCACTGTTTAGAGCAGCACAGTTTACAATAGCCAAATTATGGAATCCACCTGGATGCCCATCAACAAATGAATGAGTCAAGAAAATCTATAGATATAATAATATCCACACAATGAAGTTTTACTCAGCCATAAAGAAGAATGTAATAATGGCATTTTCAGGTAATGGAAGGAAATGTAGAAATTCATACTAAGCAAAATAAGCCAGACTTAGAAAATCAAGAGCCCAGTGTTTTCTCTAATACGTGGAAGCTAGGCCAAGTAAGGGAAAGAAGGTGGTGGGGGAGGGGATAAGATATCATGAAGATATAGGGTTGATCAGTGGAGGAGAAGAACAAGAGGGATAGAAGAAAGAAGGAAAAGAGGTAGAACTATAAAATGAATTCAACAATATCGTGTTATATACATATATCAATGTAACAAAAAGAATTAACATCTGTATGTACATGTAGAAAATACCAAACAAAAATAAATAAAGGAGCGAAAGGAAGATCAATAAAGGAGAGGAAGGAGAATAGAGAGGAGGAGGAGGGGAGGAAAAGGGCAAGGGGAATGGGGATTTTAATCAAATTCCTTGCATGTATTATTTTGTCAAAATGAACCCAAATACTATATATAATTATAATGCTCGAATAAAATAAAAATAATAAAAATACAAAATAAAAAGGTCAGGGGATATAGCTATCAGTAGTAAAGTGCCCCTGGGTTCAAAAAATATCTATCTATCTATCTATCTATCTATCTATCTATCTATCTATCCATCCATCCATCCATCCCAGGAGAAGAACAAGAACATCATGTTAAAGAGTTTGCACACTTAAGAAAACAAGAGTAACTGGCTACAGTGACATACAATTATAATCCTAGCTACTGGGGAGGATGAGGCAGCGTGATTGAAATTTTGATGCCAGCTTGGGCCACTTAGCCCAAGAGTGGAGACAGAGGGTGTCACTGGGGACATGGAGACTTCACTTACATTGGGACTGCTCTATTCCTTAAGGGGAGTAGTGGCCATGGTCAGAGTTGTGGTATTATACATTTTTCACATATCCATTGTTTGAAAAACTATTTGAAGCAATGGCCTTTAATGTATATATTAAACAGTAGCTTTTCTAAAAACCCCATAAAGTTACTTCCAATAGTCTTGAAAAAGTACATTCATGCATGAATTATAGGGCTCCCTTCTTCCAATGGCAGCATGAGCTCGGGTGGGACCAGCTGTAAGAGCAAGGGTGACTGTAGACAGGAGAAGACTTGGAAAGTTTGGGGGGACAGAGGCTTAGGGCTGGGAAGACATTTTCGGGCCAGAGAGGGACACCTTGGAAAGGGAAAATGTCTCTTGGAGGTCTGGTAGGGAAAATAAAGAGGGGCTGAAAATAAGAGTCCCACAGAAACAGAAAATACCCAAGAATTCCAAGAATTCTGAACCCCTCACCCACAGGAACACCATTTTTTTTTTTTTTTAAAACTGGACTTCACTTGATCGACAGAAGAGGGCACTCTGAAACCAGCCACCTCAGTCGCAGGGGCTGAGCCACCTGTGACTGCTGGTCAGGAAAATCCACATCCCACCAGGAGCAGAAATAAACTGACACACAGCACACAGAGTGCATGTGTCAGTCTCCTGTGGCCCTCCCTGTCCATGCAGATTTCTAAATCAAACCTTTTCAGCCAATGAAAGCACTTAGGAAAAAACTTATAAAATGTAAAAAAATGCCCCAATATGAATTAAATTGAATCAAACAAGAAATGAAAACAAAACAAAACAAAACAAAACAAAAACCCTGTAACTTGAATAGAAATAGACAATTGCACAAAGATGTAACAGAATATTGGGAAGAAATTAAATATAAAGATGAAAGTTTTTCCAAAACAACAAAAAATAGTTTCCTTGACACAGAGATGCAAAATATTTAAGTGGAAAGAAAGGGCAGGAATAAAAGAGATAGAAACCAAATAATACAACTATAAATCAGAAACATGAACAACATCAGATTTTCTTTTAAAGGGCCTCTGTCTAATTTCATAAAAACATTTTGTTAATTCTTGGATGAAACAACAAGAACAAAACCACACAATTAATTATAGGACATTTAAAGGTGATTTTAAAAACTTACTATATGTCAGAATTTATAAGATATAATTAAAGTAGTAATCAGAGGAAAAGCCACAGCTTTAGGAAGTTATGCCAAAAATGAAAATAAGTGAACTAAAGAGCTCAATTCATAGATACAGAAAAGTAAAAAAAAAATACATGGGAAAATGTAGAACAGAGAAATAATAAATATGAAACTATGTTTATGCATTAAAAACAGGATTAATTGATCACAAGAAACTGATACACAATACTATGTGCAAAGCATTTGGGAATTTACATGAAATCTGCATATCTTTAAAAGAAATGATTTAATAAAATTGACCCCAGTAAAAATAGAAAATTTGAATTCATAATTTTAAATAGAATACAGTTATTGAAGAAGTTTCCCCATACAAAAGTGTGCTGAGCCCAGATGATTTCATAGAAAAATTTTTAGGAACTCTCAAAGGACATAATGTAGATGGCACTTGAATCCTCCAGAGCACAGAAAAAGAAGGAAATATTCCACATTCTTTTTATGCAGTAGCTATAACAACCATACCTAAATGTGAAAAGATTAGAAAATACCAGCAATTTTAGGCTGATCTTACTTGTGAATTCATGTAGATGTAGGGATTGGTGTGAAATGTGATGTCAAGGGAAAGAGCCTTAGCAGGCGCCTGAGTGTGTGCAGGAGCCAGCTGATGAGCTCTTAGGAGGTTTTGCCTTGCCTCCTGGACAACAGTCTTGGCTCACTTCCAAATAAGTCAGCCTAGTGCTGGGACCTGGGGAAATCCCTCTTTACATTACTTCTTTAGAGTGAACTATAGAAAACATATTTTCATTTTAACATAAACATGTATGTGACAAGAAAACAATATTTAAAAATCATGAAACTCAAAAGGTACTATACCTACTTCTACAATCCCAGTTCATTCCCACAAAGGAAGCCCTTGTTGCCAGTTTTGTATATTTTGTTGTCTTTGTGTATCTTCCACATCATTCTGCATTTTTATGTGGATTTCTGTTGTATTCATGTGTATGTGTGTGTATATCCTTTTAATCTTTTGCACAAATAGAAGCATATCATGACTCCATGTGACAATCTGCTTCCCTACTTGATTGTATAACACAGACTGTGGCCCTCTCTGTCCATGCAGATTTCATTCATTTTTTAAAAAGTAGCATCATACCTAATAGTAGCTATGTTCCATGATTTATTTAACTAATTCTCTATTAACGGACGTTGATGGTTTGTCAGGGATTTATTTTGTTGTTTTTGTATGTTTGGGTATTTGGTCACTGGAAACAATGCCATAAGCCAGGTTTGGTGGCACACAACTATATTAACAGTTACTTGGAAGACTGAGGAAGGAGGGTCACAAGTTTGATGCTAACAAGACCTTATCTCAAAATAAAAAGGGGTGAGGATGTAGCTTACTATTCGAGTGCTTGTCTAGCATGCATGAGTTGTGGGTTAGATCTCAAAAATAAAGCTGTAGTACAGAGTCTTGTACATATACTTTGGCATATATTGGGAAATATAGCTTTAATTTAAATTCACAGAACTGACATTCAAATAAACCATAATCAGAAGGCTGTTCAGGAACTGAACACAATCCAAATGTCTTCCTTTAGAGTTGATAAAACACATAGAAGTCAGTACATAATTTCATAAGACTCCTTAGATTTCCAGAGCTGGCACATGTGACTTTGGACAAGTCACAAATTTATTTTTTTTTTTTTATTTTTTATTTTTTTTTTAAATATTTATTATTTTTTAGTTCTCGGCGGACACAACATCTTTGTTGGTATCTGGTGCTGAGGATCGAACCCAGGCCGCACGCATGCCAGACGGGCGCGCTACCGCTTGAGCCACAGCCCCAGCCCCAAGTCACAAATTTATAATGGCAAAGAACCCATCTCCCACTTATTTTATTATCTCATTTAACCTGCAAAGCTTAAGCAAAGAAAAGCAGGTCATCTTGCATTGTATAAATCATCTAACTGAAAAGAAAGTTTGGAAAAGGACTCCTGAGGAGCTTCAGATGAGCTACTTTTAAACATACTTGAGGCTGAACTCCAGATCATGTGTGGGCTATTCCCTCCCTGGGGAGCTGGGGCTCACTTCATTCACTGTCTTGGGAATGACCTGCTTTGGAGGAGTGTGGAAAGAAGTGGGGAAAGTAACTTCACAGTGGAGAAACCTGGCCCTTTATGGCAAGGTGAACAAGCTTATTCTCATATGTGACGAGCCATGTTAACTGCATGTGTCCTCCATTGAAATGATGAGAATATCATGAGTAGGCTTTTCTTACCCCAAATCCATAATCAAGAGACTAAACATCATATACATTATATATCATCCATATTATAGAACCATAGCTCCCTTGCCTTGGTATAACCCACAATGGTTTCCTCACACATTGGCCCCAAAGACCTTCTTTACTTTATAATAAAAATAGGGAAGGACTCCAGAAGTTTCTGGCTTCAGTGGGTTATGGAGGCTGATATTTACCCGTTTAGAAATTAAGACCTGTAGGAGGCTTCAATGGCTCTTTCACTCCAAATCTGAAAAATATGTAATGACTTTTGCCTTTTAAAGAACTTATCATACCTACACTTAAGGTGTGCAATTTCTTTTCTTTTCTTTTTTTTTTTTTACAAATCAAAACAATTGGTGTCCAAAGGATGGTAGTGCTTCATTCACATCCTGACACTGGCACAAATGCTCCATTCCCTAAGGCACTGCAGGCCATGTTGTTCACATCTATGGGGCTGAGAGGAAGGGTACTTGGTTATCATTTCTTCATAAGGTCCTCATCACATTTCTCCTCAAAAGATGGTGGGTTGAAATGTTCAAAGTGATGAGAGACAAACCTGTCAGCCAAGAATCCTATGGTCAGCCCACGTGTCCTTCCCACAGCAGGCAGCAATGATGGTGTTCCCAGATGCCTCACTCCTTTCAAGATGCTGCATCAAAATACCTTAGACTGGGGGAATTTTTAAAAAGAAACTGATTTCTCAAGATTCTGGGTTCTGAGGAGTCTGGAAGGTCCAAGGTCAAGGTGCTGGGAGATTAGGTGTGTGGAGAGGGCCCACTTTCTCCATTTAACACGGGGCCTTGTTACTGTGCCCTCACATGGTGGAGGAGGAAGGGCTATCCACCCCTTCAAACTCACTCCTTCCTTCTTTCTTTCCTTCCCTCTTTAAAATTATTTATGTGACATATTACTGAAACCAGGGCCTAACACATGCTGGGAAAGTGCTCTACTTTGGGTGTTCATCTCCAACACTTTTTATTTTATTTTGAGGCAGGGACTCACTAAGTTACCCAGACTGGCCTCAGACTTGTGCTTTTCCTGCCTTGGCTTTCAGAGTAGCTCCAATGGCAGGCCTGTGCCACCATGTCTGGCTAACTGTGTGTGCGGGCATATGTGTGTATGTGTGGTGTGTGATGCTGGAGATCCATGCAGCATCTTGTGCATGTGAAACAGTGCTCTTTTCTAAAGGCATCCTTCCATCCATGATATCAGAGCCTCATGGCCTAACCTAACCACATCCTGATGGCCCAGCTTTTCTATGTATTTGGATTAAAGTTTCAGCTTGAGTTTTGGAGGGACCCGCACTTCAAACCACAGCACCAGATGAGCAGGGGTCATCACTAGAGGTACCCTGCATGTCGGGAGTCCTTCCAGTTGAACTACATTAGATAGGAACTCACAGTTAGATGGAGATAGGAAGAGCTCTGGTAAAGGTAAATAAATTCATGATACTTATAAAAGACAGGGATGCTTTTGTTTTCTAAAAACAAAAGAGACTTATATAGCCAAAACCCCAACTATCAGTCCATGTATTTGAAAACACAATGCAGGCACATGTAACTTTGTGACTTCAGTAATTGAGGCAGGATGTGTTAGAGATGCATAGGAAGAGCACTTACAATCTTCATGAATTTATGCCATTTTAGATCTACATTAAAGCAAGTTATCACACTTCTATGTTAAATGGAACCCCATGGGAATCACAAAGAAATAGCTGTAGTAGAGAACAAAAATGAAAGGAAAGGGAATTCACGTTTACTACAAAAATCAGCTAAGTAGGAAAGATGATAGAAAATGCGGGAAATAAGGGCAAAAGTAGCCATAATACCACAGGAAACAACAAAATGACAGAAGGCAATCCTCCTTCGTCAGGAGTTGCTTTAAGAGAAAATTCACGAAACACTCCACAGACCAGAGATGGCAGAAGGACCACAAAACAAGATCCACCTGCCCTGGCGGGATCTGGGGAGCATTTTCTAAGCAGAGAGAACAGCAAGGACAAATGATCTGGGCATAAACAAGCAAAGAGGGATGGAGGTCCAAGAGGGCCTGAATGTGTGACCATACTGATGGCACTGGAGTAAATAGAAAGCCAGACATAGGTCAGATGAAGTGCAAATTAGAACCAGTGTGCTCTGGTGATCCTTTAGCAGATAAGGAAACTGAGGCTCAGGGAAGTTGAGCCATCCTGCCTAGTCCCTTCTCTCCCATCCTGGTTCCAAAGTCCTCACTACCACAAAACACTGTACCTAGGTCACAGGGACACTTATGCACCTCCTAGGTAACTATTTAAGGGATGGCTGCAAGAGACATAGACATTCAGACAGGCTGATATAGCACATCTAGTGATTGAGTCCAGGCCCCCATCAAGGGCATCAGTAGACTCCCTGCTCCATCACATTTTTCTTGTCCATGTTCTAGTTACCAGAGGATTTATCTAAATCACCTTGTCAGATAGGTGTTTTGATTATCTTGAAGTTGACTTCAAACTGACTCTTACAGGATTTTTCTAATTTCTGTGTAAGGAAACCAACAATGCCTCAGACAACAACCTGAACCTGGATGGGAGGCCAAACACTTTTAAAGTCAATGTGTCACTCTTGATCTGTCTTCATGATCACAGAGGTCAGTTATGAGATGAGTACTGCAGCCCAGCCTCACAAGTGGCAGTCAGCCCTCTTAGAGGGTCAACTAATATACAGCATAGTACCTGAGAGAAAATAATAAGTCCTTTACATATTAAGCCGCTGAGATTTTGTTTGTTCTATGTCCTCTGACATGATGGCACATGTATAGTATCATCACATCTGTAACAGAAAATTCTTATATCCAACACTTGTTACTCCAATTCCATATACCTATAGGATATCCTTCCAATAGGACATTATTCTGGCCAGAGATAGAAAAACTCAGCTAGCTATCAAATTGATCAATAGGCCACATATTATTATCACAGTAAATCAAAACAAAAATAATACAGAGTCAAAGGTATAAGGTATACAATGATGTTTAAATTATTTAGAGTGTGACTAAACCACTCTGCATACTAAATGATCAATAGGCTAAAGTACAGCAAGAATTTAGTCATCAGTGGTAAGAAAAATAGACATAATAAAAATATACAATTTGACCAAAGCTGTGGGTTTCTACCAATCAAGAAATATGTGGTTTGAAAATGAAATGAATAGATTTACTGTTCAACTATGTCAGACAAGAGAAAAATAAACTTGAGTGAATTACAAACTCAAATTCAAGTCATTACCAAAAAATCATATGACATGAATAAGAATTATGCAATTAAAAACAATCAGAAACAGAACTTTGACAGTGAAATAAAGGAATAAAACAAGACCCAAGAAGACTCCTAGCTTCTGGTTCTACCTAAAAGAAGATTGGAAGTTGTCCACCATTGTAATAAGTCAAACACTGAGCTAACCAAAAATTAGCCACTCTTCTTACATCCATCAAAGAATTGAGATCTCAGTGCAAACTGTTTGCCAAAAAATGGTGGATACAGGGGCTGAGGCTGTAGCTAGTGATAGAGTGTGTTCTTAGCATACACGAGGCCCTGGGTAAACTCTAGAAAGACACATTGATGGGGAAAATTGCAATTCATCACAGCTGTAATCCATAAGCACAAACATGGGTAGGGTTTCTACAAGGGTAGGAAAACCCAACCTATAAATGACAAATTGCTGGAGTCTCAAAGGTGACAAGTCCAAGAGTTAAAATCTTCAGGCTCCTTACACTTAGAAGAGGTCCCATACCTTTGCAGGTCATCTCCAGGAGCCTACAGGTCCTCAGAGTGAAGTGTGGAGAAAAAACACTTATGTTTCTTGAAGACCAGGGTAAACAACTGTTTTTAAATACTCTTAGAACATTCATTGCTTCTCAGTGAGGCCTGCCATCAAGAGAAAGTATTTGGACTGACCCCACCTGACTGGGTTTAATCAGGGAAACACCAACATGGAGAAGGAAATGTTCAACTCCAGTCCATTCAATCATTCCTGTCCCATGTGAAGGGCAGGCAAAACAGAGGAGTTCTTTTTTTTTAATATTTATTTATTTATTTTTTAGTTCTCGGCGGACACAACATCTTTGTTGGTATGTGGTGCTGAGGATCAAACCCGGGCCGCACGCATGCCAGGCGAGCGCGCTACCGCTTGAGCCACATCTCCAGCCCCATCAGAGTTCTTGTAAGAGACAAACTTGGGGACACAGGTTCACTAATAGCACACAACTTCATCACTGCAAGGAACAGTGCCTCCCCTCAACCCAAACCTCACAACCACATCACTAACATCTCTCTGCCTGAAGTCCTTGACCTGTAAGTCATGCCCAGCATTATCATGAATACTAAAACGCAAACAGAGAAGGCAGAAACAGAGAAGTGTCAGAGCCAGACTCAGATAAGGCAGGATGTCAGAATGATCAAACCAGGAAATTAAAACAATTGTGATTTGTATGGTAAAGACACTAAAGAAAAAAGCAGACAACATGAAAGAACAGATGGTTTATATAAGTATGATATACATATTCAAAGAAAAAGCAAAAAAAGAAATATTAGGCAGCAAAAACAAAACAAATGAAGAATGCCTTTGCAGGAATTGTTAGTAGACCAGCTGTGACTAAAGGAAATTTCAGGAAGCTTGAGGATATATCAATAGAAACTCCCCAAATTGAAAAGCAGAAAGAAAAACACTGCAGAGCAAGGTGGCACAAGCCTATAACCCCAGCTACTCAGTAGATGGAGGCAGAAAGATCATAAGGCAGACTGGACAGCTAAGCATGATATTGTCTCAAAATAAAAAAATAAAAATTTAATCTGGCTTGTTAGAAAGTTGGGGCAGTTTGGCCACTTCCCAACATCAGAGTTCCAGGCTGGTTCCATACCAGGGATCCAGTGCTGCCCTGCTGTCACATGCACCATGCCAGCAGAGGACCTTTAGTAATACCCAGAAGCTGGCAGCACAGCCCTGAGGTGGCACCAAGCTCGTCCACTGGCATTCCCTAGATTAGTCACCAACCACAGCCAACCCACAAGTTCTGGGGGGTGGAGCCCATGCTGTTCTTCATGAATAAGGGGACAGTGGCTTTTAGTGGGCAGGCAGTGCAATCCTCTGCACATTTTTACTAGTGTATGTCTTTGGGAGCTGCACATTTTCCTTGAAACCATCTTCTTTTTTTCTTCTTGTATCTCATTTTGTTCTGATAGACTGCATACATTATTTCCTAGATGTTCCATTATTTTAATCTTCTTTAGCCCCTTTTTAAAAAAATACTAGGTTTTTATTGAATTAAAAAAAATTTTTTGAACAAAAGTTTTATATTCTATTGGGCTATTAGCTTCTACTTTTATTAAATTATGATCAGCACATAATATTTGTATTGTCTCTTCTCTTGTGAGCTGAGATTTGCTTTTTTGAGGTGTATGACCTGATTTTGTGAATCCTTGAGAATGTTTGAAGTGATAAAACATTCTATATAAATAGGTTCATATATGTGTGTGTGTGTGTGTGTGTGTGTGTGTGTGTGTGTGCAGTTATTTAATATTAGGTAATAATTTTGTACTTATGTAATCTGCAATGGATACAGAAAGGAGAACTGAACCTTCTTTTGCTTTCTCCTTTTAATTCCAAAGGTATTAACTGATAAACTCTGATATTCTCTTCTTTTGAGCAAAAAAAATTCAGAGTTTCAAAATTTGTATTGGGAAATTGATTTTTAAACTGAAGCTAATTTATCTCATTTAATGGTATTATTTCAGTGCTTTTATGTTTCAGGATCTGGGCCTGCCTCACTCTACCCACTGTGTTTTTCCATATGGCTGGTGTGCTTTGTCCGTCCTATTATCTCCAGCCTTTCTGAGATGATCTTTCTTGAGTGTGTAAATAACAAATGCCTGGATTTTACCTTCTGATCCACATCAAGTCTTTTTGCCTGTAATAGGCAAGTTAAAGCCACTTACACTGCAAATGTTATCAATGTATTTGATGCCACTTTTGCAATGTATTTAAAAAAATTTTTTAGTTGTAGTTGGACACAATATCCCTATTTATTTTTATGTGGTGTTGAGGATTGAACCCAGTGCCTTACATGTTCGAGGCAGGTGCTCAACCAATGAGCTGCGCCCCAGCCCATGCATTGTAATTTGATTCACTTGTTTCTTTTACTTAAAAAATCTTTTTCTATGTGATCTGTATTTTTAAAATTATATTTTGTATACCTTTTGATAATAAAAGATTGTAGTTTGGAGTTTTAGAATTTTCTTTAATTAAAAGAACATTTTCATTGAATCCATAGGTATTTTCTGTTGGTCACTTGCAATGCAGGGGGTTGAAAATAGTTCATTTTCAATTCTTTTATATTCTTCTTCCCCATGCCCATTTTTCCAAGTTTATTTTTCTTAGGATTCACTGTAATCCCTTTAAATGTATTTATACATCCATTACTTGATGTCGCCATATTAAATATCTTTTAATTCTCTGCTAATTGTACTTGGTTATGGCATTTCTTTTCCTGTGGAATTGATATCACTTTCATTCTGTTCTATACCCATAAGCCATGAATCTGTTCTAGTCAAAGTCACACATAAGGAATCTTGCTCACTTCAGGGTCCTTGTTATAATCATCACTTCATTTCTTGAATAGCAGAAGTTCATCTGTCAGTAATCTTTCCGAGAGGACTTGTGTAAAGGGCATTTGAGTTCCTATGTGTTGCTTGTGCTCATGCAGCTCTGGAACTGGGCTCTGTGATGGTTCTGCTGGGGTTCAGAACTGGCCTCTACCCCTTCACTCACACAATTTATTGAATGCCTCTGTGCCTCTTTTCTCATTTTTAAAATGAGGATAATCAGAGCTCTCACCCCTAAGAGTGTTTTGTGGACTAAAAAGGGTTATAGACATGAAATGCTTATAAGAGTGGCTGAAAATGGACTATTGCACAGGTATTACTATCTCAGAAACCCGCCCCCCCCACTGTGATAGCAGCAAAAGCCTACCTTAATCTTTCACAGGAGACTTGAAGCAGAATTGCCAACTGTTCACATGATATAATTCTGAAGAAAATTCTCAGACCAATCAATTATTTTCCTTTTATAGGTGACTTTACTTCTTCTTTGGTTTTCCAACAAATTCTTTGGGATTTTGATAACTTTATCAGAATCACTTGATCCCTTTCGAAAGTCATGATTTTTTTCAGGTAGAGAGCACTTATGGAGAAAAATGCATATCATTATACATGCAGCTTAATGACTTGTTATAAAACATAGATCCTTGTAATCGGGACCCAGGAAAAGATAGGAGACATCTTCATATTCCAGAAGCCCCCACATGGACTTCAAATCACAACTTAGTAGACCTGCCTCTAGTAGTTTTGGTGAACAACCTCAGGAAAAATCAAACCTCAAAAATCTAAGCTGTTGGGCTGGGGCTGTGGCTCAGCAGTAGAGGTCTTGCTTAGCACATGCGAGGCCCTGAGTTCGATCCTCAGCACCACATAAAAATAAATAAAATAAAGGTATTGTGTCCAATAAAAATTAAAAATATATATATATTAAAAAATCTAAGCTGTTTAATTCTTCACTATCATGTGAAGTTTGTCAGATCTTCACATATCATTTTGGATTGCTTTTGTGTATTTAACATCACAGCATACAAATCACCCCTGAAAGCACACACTTCCTTGCCACAAGGACATACCTCTGTGCCCTCCAAACCTTTGAGGACCTCTGGACAGATGGTCCCTCCCCTAAGAGTGCAGTGATGGTGCCTGCATTATTGTTACCTAGTCACAGGGCTTCACAGCCCAGCTAGGCTCTGGACGGGGTCCATGCTGTGGCTGTAGATGCCCACATGCTGTTAATCAAGATTCCACTCTCGTGGATCTTCCTGGTTGTTCTCTCCCTTACTTAGGGTGGGATGTCAAAGTCTCAGCTGTTAACATTGAATGATTGGTTGCTCCCTTAATCTTGTCACTTTTTCTTCCTAATGGTGCTCTGCTGATTTCTGCACGTTTATTTATACCTACTTACGTTCTTAATAAATTGGCCATTTGCCATAAGATGTCCTTCTCTTTCTTTGTAACCAGTTATGTTCCAAAGTCTATTATTCTGTGTCAGTGGAGGCACGCCAACTTTGCTTATTTGCCATGTCTTTTTCCTCCCTATTGCTTTGCACCTATTTGTATTCTTGAATCTAAGGTGTGTCTTCAATAGCAACATGTTACTTGATCCTGTCAATTCACTCTGGCCATCTATTCCTTTTGATTTTAGGGTTTAGTCCATTTCCATTTAGCGTGATTACTGAGGAGGTAGAATTCACATCTGGTACATGGTTCAATATGGCATATATGTGATGTTTCTCTGTTCCTCCACTTATGCCTTCTCTCTCTCTCTTTTTTTTTTTTAACCTTTGTGTGGTGCTGAGGATCGAACCCAGTGCCTCACATGTGCTAGGCAAGTGCTCTACCACTGAGCCACAACCCCAGGCCCCACTCGCACCTTCTTTATTGCTAAGTGGATACATTCTAGTGTAATATTTTAAGTCTCTTCTTGTTTCTTTTATTGAATTTTAAAATTTAACTTCTTAGTAATTGTCCTAGGGAGTATTATGAGCTTTTAAAAACAATCTAATTTAGATTAATATTAAGTTCAATATTGTACAAAAACTGGACTCCAATATAACTCCATTCCCACCCACTTCCTTTGGGCCATTTTGTAAAAACAAGTCTTCTCTTTGTTCATTTTAAGTACTTCAACACAGTTTTGTAACTCTTGCTTTCTGCAGTTTTATTTTAAAATAAACATTGGAAGAAAGGAGTTATAGGCAGGATGGGTGCATCCTGTTCCATATTCCGCAGGGGCGCAACTGGAAAAATCAAACCCCAAAAATCTAAGCTGTTGGGCTGGGGCTGTGGCTCAGCAGTAGAGGTCTCGCCTAGCTCATGTGGGTTCGATCCTCAGCACCACATAAAAATAAATAAAATAAAAGTATTGTGTCCAATAACAATTATATATATATATAAAATCTAAGCTGTTTAATTCTTCACTATCATGTGAAGTTTGTCAGATCTTCACATATCATTTTGGATTGCTTTTGTGTTTTAAACAGCATCTTCGCTGCTGCTTTTTATTTCCCTGTGTGGATTCGAGTTACGTTTAGTGTCCTTTAATTCTAAGGGACACCCTTTCATAACTCTGTAGGGCATGTCACTTGGTCTTGAGATGGAGAGAATAGGGGGCAGCCCCTGTGAATATGTAACAGACACCACTGTCTTACCTATATTAGTTTCTCTTGAATAGACAATGTTCATTTGATCCATGGCTTCAGTTAATTTCATAGTCCAGAAATAGATGATTGTAGTTGCTTTGCTTGTGGGACAGTATATGTCTACCAGGTCCTTGTTCTCTGTTTATGGATGATAGTTGCCCTAGGATGTATTTTTAAAAAAAATTTTTTTAGATGTTGATGAACCTTTATTGTATTCATTTATTTATATACGGTGCTGAGAATTGAACCCAGTGTCTCACACATGCTAGGCAAGTGCTTTACCATTGAGCCACAACCCAGCCCCCGTAGGATGTATTTTAATGTTTTTTGTTTGTCTGCTTTTGTCACTTTGGGGTTGGGGACATGATGTGACCTTTTAATAACTAGGTAAAATCCTCTTTTATTTCTCCAAACATTCTTTAATTGTAAATCAGAGTATTCTTTGAGTTCTGTTATTTTTTTTTTTTTAAGAGAGAGTGAGAGAGAGGGGGACAGAGAGAGAGAGAATTTTAACATTTATTTATTTTTTCCTTAGTTCTCGGCGGACACAACATCTTCGTTTGTATGTGGTGCTGAGGATCGAACCCGGGCAGCACGCACGCTAGGCAAGCGCGCTACTGCTTGAGCCACATCGCCAGCCCCTGTTATTTCTATACTGTGTTTCAAGTACACTTATTGTATAGAAATTTAAGAAAAAAATAACCTACAAAGTAAATAATAAAATTCCCAAGAAAAGACAAATAGAATGCACAAGATATGAGCAAATTAATTGGGTTAAAAGCCAAGCTATCCTTTAGCAGGGACAAGTTTTATGCAGTATTGAATTCACCCTGTTTGAAGTCCTTCCCTTCTTTGCAATGCAGATCATAGGCTTTCTGTTACTGAATTCCAGTATTCTGGCACCCTCTAGTGCTACTAATGAGTAAAGTCCACTTCCCTTTAGCTTTTCATTCCTGCTTTATTAACTATTCCCTCCGCTATTCCTCCCCACACTCTTCCTTTCTCCTGTAGTAATTTTCTAAGTCAATATTTTCTAAGTCAAACTAGTCACATATTAGGAATTCCCACAGTCTTCCTGTCCGAATTTCCATTCCTCTTTATGCCTACCGACTGAGGTTAGCCCACAGGGTCCCTGTTCACTCCAGGTTGTTCTTTCTGTTGTCCCCATGAGACTCCTGTCATGATGCACCATCCTTGCTTCACCTGAAGCTCAGGTGGGGGAGAGCAGGACCCCTGCTTGAGCTCCCTTGGAGCTGCAAATTCATTGGCAGCTTCAGAAGCGGCATACTTCATCTTCTTCCAACTCTATGCCCATCAGAAACACATCACTTTCTGTTCCTGATCTTTTAACAAAGGTTTCAGGGTGTCTGACTTTCAAGCTGATAGAAAGAAAATTGAAAAAAATTTCTTAAAATAATCCATTCAAAAGAAGCCAAAACAGAGCAAAGAAAAAGAAGGATGAGTTGACAGGATGATATAATTAAATCCAGAATTCTTACAAGAGCTGTGCTAAATGCAATAGGCTAAATATTTTCATTAAAAGCCATAAATCGGATTAAATAAAAAATCATGCTTCTTATATGAAACATCCTAGAACACAAGGACACAGAAAATTTAAAAAAATAATGCAAAAAGATAAGCCATACAAATACTAACCTAAAATTAGTGGTGTGACTGCGTAATATCACACAAAATAGAATGTAAGTACAAATACTACTGGAGAGATGCTACATGATCACAAAAGGCTCAGTTCTTCAGAAGATTTTGAGAAATTATTTGGTTATACCTAATAACCTAGTGCACATGAATGTATATATGTATATTTTTATAGATATCTATTATGGGTATGATGATTTTCTCATTTTTTTGAGAGAGAGAGAGAGAGAGAGAGAGAGAGAGAGAGAGAGGGAGGGAGGGGGAGGGAATTTTAATTTTTTTTGGTGGACACAACATCTTTGTTTGTATGTGGTGTGAGGATCGAACTTGGGCCGCACACATGCCAGGTGAGTGTGCTACCGCTTAAGCCACATCCCCAGCCCCAATTTTCTCATTTAAAAAAAATTTTTTTTTTGTAGTTGTAGATGGAAAGACTGCCTTTCTTTTGTTTGTTTATTTTTATGTGGTGCTGAGGATCCATGCTAGTGCCTCACGCATGCTAGGCAAGCGCTCTACTACTGAGCTACAGCCCGAGCCCTGATTTTCTAATATTTTTTTTTGATTTCTCATTTGTTTTAGAGAAAATACTCTGAAAGCTTAATGATTTCACTTATTTGAAATTCATTGAGGCTTGATTTATGTTGAAGAATATGGCCTAATGTGAAAATATTTTGCAAACATTTTTGTGTATGTATATGAATTGAACAAAAAAAGAGACAGACAAGTAAAACATAGAAGTTTTCTTTTAAAAATATTTGGTTTTTAGTTGTAGGTGAAAAATAACCTTTATTTTATTTTTATGTGGTGCTGAGGATAAAACCCAGTGCCTCACGTGTGCTAGGCAAGTGCTCTACCGCTGAGCCACAGATGAGGGGCAGTGGATGGCATTATTTCATGGGTACAGAGTTTCTGTTAAAAAAGAAGAAGTCTATCAACAGATGGTGGTGACAGTGAATGTACTGAGCACTTCTGAATTCTATGTGCACTTCAAAATGGTTAACATGGGCTGTTGTTATGCAGCCAATGTTTATAGCAGTTAATTTCACAATAGCTAAACTGTGGAAGCATCCTAGATGCCCTTCAATAGATGAATGGATAATGAAACCATGGTATGTATGTATGTATGTATGTGTATATATATATATATATATATATATATATATATATACACACACACAATGGAATATTACTCAGCATTAAAAGAGAAGAAAATTATGGCATTTGTAGGTAAATGGATGGAGCCGGAGAATATTGTGCTAAGCAAATTAAACAATTCCAAAAAAACCAAAGGCTGAGTGTTCTCTCTGACAAGTGGATGCTGATCCATAATGGGGAGGGGGGAGGGATGGAGGAACTTTGATGGCACAAAGGGGAGGGAGGGTGGGGAGGGAGCATGGGGAGAGGAAAGATGGTGGAATGAGATGGACATCATTAACCTAGGTACATGTATGACTGCACATATGGTGCGAAGCTACATCTGGTACAACCAGAGAAATGAAAAGTTGTGCTACAATTATATAGAAGGAATCAAAACAAATTCTGCTGTCATATATACCCAATTAAAATAAGTGAATTAATTAATTTAATAAAAGATTGTTTATGTTAACATTAACAGGTTTATATTACCTTCAGTAAAGTCATAAATGAAAACAGTATTGTTTAAATTTCTCAGTTTTAATTTCTATCAGGGAAAATATGAAAGAGGACACTCACATAAACAGAGCTCTTTGGGGCCCTTAGTGTTGGGAAAGGGCTGTGGTAAACCTTGTATCAGGTACCTGTCCAGGGAGCTGCTCAGGAGGGGCAGCCACCTGTCTGAGGTCTGGCTGACAGCATATTGGGGACTCACATGGGCGAGGGCTGCTCTTCCACCTGGGGGCTGAGGTGCTGCTGCTCCACAACCATAAGTGCTTCATAAATGCTCAGCACAGAGGACCATGCTGAACACCTAGGATCCTCTACAGCACCTCTCACAGCCACATCATCCAGTGTGTGGCCCACAGGCTTGGTCTGAGAGTGCCCTTGGCTTCTTCCACCTCATTTACTTAGTTATTCACTTCCAATGTATGTGACACCAGTGTGGATTTGCAACAGTTTGGACAGGCTTAAAAGTCACCCTTCAGCCTGGAGACAGGAGAAGCCCTGGACTAGATGTCCTGTCACTACACAGCAACTGGGTGTGCCCTGCAGCAAGTCATTAGAAACAGAAACTCCTTCTGGTTCATTAACAGCACTCAAAAGGGCTTCTTCTACACTCATACTGCCATGATGTACATAAACACTAGCCTTCTGAAGACAGAAATTGGCAGAGATAGAGGAAACTTACACACCTTACTCTTTGGCAAATTCTTTTCCCATAAGTCTCAGAAATTGATTCTATTCATTAAGTTCATCTTGGCTAACCTTTGGAAATAGGAAAACTTCCTCCTAAATCTGATCAGGAGCTAGGGAAGTAGCTCAGTGGTGAGTCTACACATAACAAGCACAAGGACCCTGGATCTGGTCCCAGCACCAATAAATAAATATTTTAAACATTTACTAAAAATTTAATTTTAAGCAACCTCCCATTATGGTAATATCAAAGGGGAAAGAAAAACATTTACTGGCTTTCCCATCTGGCCCTAGGACATGACCCACAGGAGTCAAAGCCAACCTCACAGGTGCTACAAACCCAGGAAGTGGGTCAGAGTCCACCTTCCACCTCCATCTCCCTCCCACACAGGCAGGTCTAGTCCTGATTTCCATAAGCTTCCTCATCAATAAGAAGTCATGAGGCCAGGCCCATGAACAAAGAGCTTGTAGATGCCCTAGTCTAGTCCCTGTTTGCTGATGACTAATTTTGGCTCATTGCCAAATCCCAGCACACCTTAGGGCTTCTATTTTCTCTCCTATACCATGCAGATCACCTTTACCCAAGGTCCTTAGAAGGATGGCAGAGCACAGTGAGTGCAAAATCCTGCCACTGGGGAGAGTGCACAGTGGCCACCAGGACTATCCCCTAGAGCTGCTGACCCGCTACTGACAGCAGCTCCCTGAGCTGAGTGTGTCGGGAACTGAGTCAAGAGACAATGCCTGAATTTAACCTGGGTTGAGCCACTCCTGAGATGTGTGACTTGGGCAACTCACAAGTCCCCTCTCAGTGACAATTTCTCTTCTATTACATATGATTCTGCTCATGCTAGAATGTAGTTGTGATACTCAGAACAGGTCAGAAGTCCCAGAACATGAAGGAGCCCTTTGTATCAGGCTATATCTCTGCCCTTATCCACCATCATGGTCTGGAGAGCTTAGCTACCACCTCTTGATTCATATCTGTGAGTTGCCAGCAAGCCTGACATCCCTGCTGGACCCTGAAATCATCCCATCAAGACCTGAACTGCTCTGGCCTTCTGTACTTCTGTCACCATTTAGCGGTCAACATGAAGATGTGGCTTTGAATCTATGGCTATTGAGCAGTGATGGCTCATAAGCTGGTGGGTCAGAAGCCCTGCCTCTCCTCTTGGCACCTCTCACAAGTGTCCCAGGAAGGTCTTCAGAAGTGTTTTCAGGCTTTCTCACAGCCTTTCTATCCTAACCAACAATTTCTCTACAATGTGCCCAAATATGCTTTCTCCTCTGTAGCACAGGCCTACAGGCTTCTGGGTCCATCTCTAGCCACAAATGACAGCTGATTTAAAGGAAATCCTGACTGCATCCATCACAACTCAATTGTCAAGATGGTCTAGAAGAAAACATGCAGGTGATTCCTATCACTGCAGCCTCTCAGAACAAAGGTGACCCTTTGCAGAATGCAGAGTGGCTCCACCCACTCCCATACAACTAGCCTTTATAGCTTCCTGGGTCACCTGGGTTAATGGGCTGTGAGAGAGAAAGCTGATTCGATACCAGTGGGCAGAGGAGGTGAGAAAAGTGAGTGGCTGGCACCTAGATAGGCTTCAGCCTCCATCAAAGAGTAACTACGACCTCAGGGAGGGAGATCCTGGGCACTGTCTGGAAACAACTGCTAAGACTCAATCCCATAAGTAACAGCCCAAAGATGTTCTACTGGGTAGCCCTAAGGGCACTGCCTTCTGACGGGTCAAGGTCAAGACAGACTGCTAGGAAGACTGAATTGCCTGCCTGAAGAACCTCCCCATTTCCAGGTACTGCAATCAAAGCCCTCACTGAACTGGAGGGCATAGAGGTGGGATGGCAGTGAAATCCTCCAAAATCAGGGCCTTGAGGTGCCCCAGGAAACAGCCACAACCCAGAGATGTGGAGTGAGGAGAGGGCCTGGGATCAGGGCTCAATGCCCTAGCTTTGGAGGCCATTCAAACTCTCTGCATCTCAGATACTAGAGGTGCTGCCAGGGAGTTGGTTAGAATAGCCTAAGAGGAAGGGGATTCCCCCAAGGGATCCAGATGTCAAATTCTGCCCCTCTTCAGACTTTTCTCCCCACCAGGAAACAGTCTGCGAAGTGGTCAGCTGCCAGGAAGGAACTTAGGAACACTTGTGATTGCAGGTAGAGAGCTGCTCACTGCTAACTTCAATTGAAGTTGTTTCTTTGTTTCAGAAACTGCTCTTCAGAAAAGGCCTGGAAGAACCAGCTTAAACTAGTCAACTGTGTACCTACACAACTCCTCTTCTAAGTGACCTAGGGTAAACTTTGCTCACTCTAATTCATTATAATGCTAAATTCTCTGCCCTAAGTGAAGCCTCTGCCATTTGTTTGGTTTCCTACTGGGAATAGAAGCCAGGGGTGCTTTACCACTGAGCTACATTTTGTGGTAGAGATTCCTCAGAAGAAAGGAAAGAGAATATGATGCCATCTGTATCATTGTGAGCCCTCCGGAAATCAGTTTTTGAACATTCTTGCTACTTTGTAGTGTAGAAATAGAATGCCCAAACAGGAATGTTTTACCTCATATGAAGACAAAGGCTAGTATGTAAAAGGAAACTAACCAGATATATAAGGGATTACTCCCTACACTAAATGCTCAGCCTTTGGATAAGAATCCACTGAGGCTGGATGCACACAAATAAACACTGTTTCTCATTGAATACCCTGGGGTCCCCTGTCTCTGTGTGAGAATCCCATGCAACATTTTATTTTGTTTTGTTTTAGGCAAGATCTCACTGACCTTATTCTTCTCTTTGCTATATATTTATAATGACCAGCTTGCTTAGAACTGTTTACATCCTATGAGAAGTGAAAAGAACATCTGAAAAAAGATTTTAAAGACTCTTAAATAAATCGTCTACAAAAACTAAAATGAAAACCAACTCAAGTCTTAAGCTCCTTCTTTTTAGAAACATTAGATGTGCTGTACTATTTAAAAATAACTTATCAAAACTGATTTGTGCCCTTGTTCACAACTCTTCTAAAATGACTGTTAAAATAGTCTATCAGTGCCGCAGTTTTGGCTGGGCACAGAATCACGAGCCACTCAAGCAGGAACAAAACTTTATTTTGAAAAAGCCACCGATACTCTCTAGGCGCCGGCAAGCCAACCCGGTCCTCCCACGCGGGCGTCTGCCGGAACTGCGCGTTCCCCCTCCATCGGGGCCCCGGACCTCCCCCGGAATTTCCTCCTACTATCCTTCCCCAACCAATGGGAATTCTCCAGGAGTCCCGTAACTTGAGTCCAGTAGCAGGCCAAGGTGAACAGCGGGAGTCCAATTTCCATATGAATGTAAATCTTAACAAAATCATATCTCAGTGGCTAGCTGGCGTCACTTTACAACCAAAGGTGCCATACATCGTATATTTGCTTGTGGCTCCTAGCATATCAGAAGAGTTTTTCTATGGAAATAATTCAGATGACTTCTATAGAAAGGGTCAACAGGCCTGGAGATGTAGCTCAGTGATAGGGAGCTTGCCCAGCATGTACAAGGTCTTGGAGTTTAACCCCCAACACTGCAAGAAAAGGAAAGGGAGAAAGAAGAAAGAAGAAAGGAAGGAAGGAAAAAAAGAGGGGACAGGATGGGATGGAAAGGAATGAGTCATTAAAACACAAGGGCAAGTGGTACAAATATAAATATATGATGTACTAGCTCTTTTAAAATTTAACAGAGCTTTAGAATTTTAGTGACATCAAACTGAGTGATATTATGATTGTATAGAAGTTCTACCTTGGCCTGGCCTATATCAAACCAACGTGTGGGTGACCTGGAGAGGACTCCTCTCTGGCTTGATTGGGACAGGCTTGAACTTGTGCTGCTTCAGGATGCACAGCATAGTGAAGGGGCCACGATTTCCCTGACAGGCAATGTGAGTGTGCTAGGCCCCTGGAAGCCTATGAAGGGGGCTCCCCATGCCCATGCCCGAAGCCCCTCCCCCCCACCCGCTGATTCACAATGGTCTGCTCCGTTGCCTGGTGCAGGTTTGTTCCTGACCAAAGGCCTGGGTGTCCACAGTCTGTTTTGGGATGGCTGGGCGTAGTGTGGTTGTGGAGGGAATAGCCAAAGTAACCTTAGTGTGATGGAGGTGCAACGGCTGCCCCTCATCCCTACATGGGGGTGGTCCTGGAAGAAGTAAGCAGGGTTGTGGTGTGCATTGTCTGAAGACATGGAAACACACCCTAGTCCTTATGGCTGGCTGTGGGAGTTGGTGATATGTACAGCTATTGGATTTTTTGTTGTTCTCTTGTTTTTGTGGAGAAGTTATCAGTCTGTGAGAAGCAGGTGTTACATGAGAAGAGAAGAAAAGCTTGCTCTAAAACTTTCTGAACTAATTGAAGAAAAATGTGAACTACTTGAAAAAGTTAGCCTTGTTCAAAAAGAGTATGAAGGCTTAGAGTCATCTTTAAAGGATGCCATTTTGGCAAAGGAGTCAATAGAAGCAGAAAATTTAGAGGCAATATATGAAAACCTGGATAGGTCCATATCTAAACTTGAGGATGAGATACTCCTTCTAGAAAAAGAGGTAAAAGAAGAGAAAACTAAACAGTCTCAACAGGATGAATTAATGGTGGACATATCAAAAAGGATTAAGTTCCTAGAAGATGAATCAGAATCCCTCAGTTCACAAATACTGGAAGCTAAAACAGCCTTGAGACTATTTCAAATGAATGAAGAAGAAATTATAGTAGCAATAAAGGCGGCTTTGAATGAAAATTCCCAACTTCAGGAAAGTCAGAAACAGCTTTTACAAGAAGTTGAGGCATGGAAAGAAAAAGTGAATGGCCTTAATAAACAAAAAAATGACATTTGAACATTCTAAAGTACATGCAGACCAAGTTCCCTAGAAAATCACATTAAGTCTCTGACTGAACACTTGCTGCAGATAAAAAATTGGGCTCCTGTGCTTGCAGAAGTCCTAACAGATGAAGGTAACTTGGAGTTGGAAATGGAGAGTGAATCAGAAATTGGTGCTCACTTAGAAGATCAGCCAAAAGGGGCTTTGAAGAAACTGGTTTATGTTGCTAAGTTACAGGCCTCTTTTAAAACCTCAGAAAGAGAAAGAAATCAAATTTTTACTTTATTATCTGAAGTAATTGAAACAAAGGAAGATGTTAGAGAACATATTAAAAATCTGTTTCTGATGTTTCAAATACAGCCTTTGGGAGAGAGAATTCCCCAAATGGTCCCTTGACCTTTGGGTCAAGCTTCATGTGAAATAAGACCTTCTCATTCAGAAAAGAAGGGTCCTCTCATACTCTCACCTTTGGTGCCAGTGGGAGGAGAAAGAGGCTCAAGGGGCCCAGAGAATCCTCTGGATCATCCAATTAGCCATGAAAGAAGAGAATCAAACTGTGATAAGTTAACTGATCCTCAGAGAGCACCTCCCGACACTGGTCCCCTGGCACCTCCATGGGAGCAGGCCCATAGTATAATGATTCCTTTACCAGGCCAACCATATTTTGATCCACAGCTTCCTCTACAAAAGCAATATGGATGCTATTCTAATTATACCTGGATCAGCAGAACTCAGAAGTTCCACTGTGCCACCTTTGGATAAAATGGATGGGCCTACATCTTCAGAAATGGAACCCAGTAGAAATGATACCAAAGTCGATCTTGGTGATTCCAATGTGCCTGATTCATCTTTCTCTGCTGAAAACCAAGGAACTGGCTCTGGCTTTGCTTTCTCACCTTTCCCTCCAATCAGAGGTCCATAGTTTCCAGTGGATCCAAGGAGTCAGTTCCTGAGAGGGCCTTTTTTTCTCTCCACCTCCTCCAGGAAACATGTATGGAGCATCTCAAGAATATCTTCCACAGGGCCCAACACCCCCTCCATTTCCAATGGGACCACAGTGTTTTCCTCAGTATTTCCCCTCAAGAGAAGGATTTCCCCCCACTCCCACCCCTGCATTCTGAAAGTAGAAGTAAGTTCCCTTCAGGGTTGATTCCACCTTCAAATCAGCCTGATACTGAACATTCAGAAGCACAAAAAGAAACCTGACAATCGTTTTTATCTGCCTTTCAAAGTAATATATCTCTCATTTTTAGTTTAAGTAACTGTTTTTAAGTGATTGCACGTTTGCTCCAATTGAAGCTCAATGGAATGATAATTCTTAGGATAGTATTTTGTAAATAAAGATGGTTTAAATATGAACCTTATGAGTATATTATTTCTATTTTATCTTATTCTAGAGAGCATAACATTTAATTTGATTAGTGCATTATTATGTGAGCAACAAACGGAGTTTTATATATATATGTAATCTTGCAGTTGGGGATATTTTAAACTCCAAACAAAGGCTGTCCCTTTATACAAAGAAACATATCTACTGTGATTGTAGCAAATATGAAAGTAACTTTATGCTTAATGAAAGATTTTAGTTGATTTAAAGTCTTGTTTGGCATTGATAATGATAATAAAAATCAGCTAGTTTTTCTGTTTAAAAAAAGAATAATTAGAGCATATTAAGAGTAAACCAGAAAACACAACTAAACATATCATGGAAATAGGAGATTTAAAAAAAAAAGTTCCAGTTCTCAGAAAACTTGTAGGAATTTGGAAACTATAAATTCTCTCTGTCCCTGTTTTCCCTTACATCTTCTTTATTTTATACCCATTCTGCTGTGGTTCACTGCTATAGGTAGTGTCCTAGTCTTTGTTTTGTCTTCAGGGAGACTTTTGTAAAATACGAAGAGACTGTAATGAAGAAACAAAGACATAACTCCAAATTTTGTTATTGTTAGATTTCATAGTCATAAGATGACTCGCTAAGCTACTATAAAATGTTTAAAGTTCTTACTTTCAATTTCTATACCATTGCAAATAAGTAACAATTTGCAAAACTGCATCAGTCCAGAGACAACACTTTGAACAATGTTTCCCTGATCAAGACCAAGAAAGAACATTTATTAAAAATACCCTAATTAAGAATTAGTGGTTAAAGCTTTTCTCAAGTGCTAAATATGCTCTTCAGTTTTTTTTTTGGTGAAGAGCAAACACTTAAATCTAAAATAAATGCAGTAATATAACTTTCTTCTTAAATATAAGCAGCAACTCTATCACAATTGATGGCCAGTGATGAGAAAAATGAGAAAAATTTGGGCCTGGAAAAAGAAACACCATAAGTTCAATCAATCTAATTTGTTTTCCCTCAAGAGTAACACTGGTTGTTAAATCAATCCTAAAAACAATTTTTCCAGCATAAAACATTCCTTGCTCTAAATGAATGGATGGCTGTCTACCTCCATGGTCTGTATAAAAATGGACTGATGATCCCCCACTGATGTTGATCCAGAACTGCTTCTGCCCTAACTATTACAGGAGAATAGTTGCTAATATAGTTGATGTTTTACAGCAAGAAACTGGAAATAAGGTAATTTCAGGTTGAAAAAAGAACTGAAATGCCTAAATACCATGATACAGTCCTATAAAAAGTCATAGCTTCAGAAGAAAAGCCTGAAAGGCCCTTTTAAATATGACACCATTTATTGAATCAGGTTCCACTTTTGTTTACAGCTCTGAAAAGAACAGTTAAATAAAATAAAACAATACTAAAAATTGGCAATTTATAAAAAATCAGGAAGTATTAAGCCAAAAATGAAGTCATATATACAGTACACATTTATATGCACTTTACCTAAATAATTGGGCTGTTATTGTAATACAATAACATACAACTTTTTTTCTACATATAATATATACAACTTTTTTTTTAACATACAACTTTATGAAGGTCAAAAATATGACAAATGTGGCCTCCTATTGTTAGAGAGTTTTAAAGTGAGATATTCCTGGAAATAAGAAATGACAACTCCTTTTGGACATGTAAACCTCTATTCAAAACATGAATATACTTCACATACCCATAGAAAAATTCTGTGGATATAAATTACATAATACACTTCTTCCTGAGTCCCCTCTCTTCCATTAGCCCACGCCTCTAAGGAGAGCACCTCCTGGAGGCTGCAGGGCCTGCTGCCTGAGAGCAGTGAGCTCTGCCCTCAGCATCCTTGAAAGTGGCTCTCTGGTGAGGTCCAGAGGAAGGCAGGAATGGAGAAGTCTGGGCAAGACAATGGCATGGCATGACAAGGAATATTCTGGAAGATACTGCCTTCTGTCTGGAGGACCTGCTGGAGGAACAGGTGTTGAAAGGAATTGTGGCATCAGGGAACTTGGGGGAGGAACCATGCAAAGCATGCTGTGAAACCTGGCTTCTTCTAGGAAATTTTCAGTAAGCCTGTTTCTAACTGTGCCTGGAGAGGTGTGTGGCTGACTGCACATGGAACAAAGTGCCAAGTGACCCTTCCTTCATGAAGGATAAAATCAGGGCCTTCAGCAACTTAATGAGACCCTGTCTTTTTGTGACTGGCTTCTTTGAGTTGGCCTAATATTTTCAAGGTTCACTTGTGTCGTAGCATGTTATCAGTACTCCATTCCTTTCTATTGCAGAACAACACTCCATTAGATAAATATGCTGTACTTATTAATCTATTTTGTTAGTTGACTGAGTCACTTATTCTTTTTGACTATTTGAATAATGCTGCTGTGAACACTCATATACAAACTTTTGTGTGCACGTCTACCTTTGTTTCTCTTGAGTGTACACCTAGGAGTGGAATTGCTGGGTCATTTAGTATGTGTCTAACATGGAAGGAGTTGCCAGATGGTCCTAGAAAGCAGGCACATCCTTTACATTTCCTTCCTGAGGTCACTGTGTGTCCTTCTCTCTGAGAACATATGCTATTGTCCATGTCTTAGATTGTAGCCATCCTTCTAGCCATAAAGGGGTCTCTTGTTATGACTTTGATTTGCAATTCTTTAATGATAAATGATGTCGACTGTTTTGCAAACATAATGATCTTTAGAGAAGTGCATATTTAAGTCTTTTTATTGGATTTTCTTTGTTTAGTTGTAACAGTTCTTTCTATATTTGGGGTAACAGTCATTTCTGAGTTATAATCTATGATTTGCAAATATTTTCTTCAGCACTCTGAGTTGTCAATTCAATTTCTTAGTCATTCTTTGATGCTCAAAAGCTTTTATTTTAATAAAGTTTAATTTACTTATTCTTTTGTTGCTTAGCTGGTGCCTTATATTAGTAACCACTACTAAATGTAAGGTCAAAATGATATATTCCTATGTTTTTTCTAAGAGTTTGTAGTTTAAGTTTTGCATTGAGTTCTGTGATATATTTTGAGTGAGTGAGTGTGTATGTGTGTGTGTGTGTGTGTGTGAGTGTGTGTGTGTGTGTGTGTGTGTGTGTGTGTGTATGAAGTGAGGGAGGAAGTCTAACTCTATTCTTTTCTATATGTTTATTTGTTCTCCCAGCACCCTTCGTTGAAAAGGTTCTTCATCATTGACATGCCCATGCATTCTTGGGGAGGCCTTAGAACATCATAATATTGACCATACACATAAAGGTTTTCTGCCAAAGCTCATTCATGATTTGGACTTCAGGATAAGGAGCCATGAAAGCCCCTTGGTGACAGGCTTGCTCTCTCCAGCCTTCCCAGCTCATTGACAGTGCCCACCTGCAGCTATAGGTTCAGCCTATGCTTCCAGAGGCTGGGCTGTCTCTGGGCCTCAGGCCCTGAGGACTCTACTTCCAATGAGCATCACCATCCTTCTGTGTCTGCATGACAGATTAGCACTTCTGCCATATGACACCCTAGTTGCTACTTGACCAAACACACGTCCATCTAGACTGGCCAGAGACCCAGGCACAATTGAAACCAAAATGGACTGTTAGTCCCCTTAAGTGCATACGTCCAGGTAGCTACCACACAGGTCTCTTCCTAGGATGTCATCCAAAGGGTCATAGGGGCACATTCTGTCCTAATCCATCCATGTAGCAATCAGTTATTGATTGTATGTGTAGGGCCCTTGACACTTTGGACCCCAATTCCTCTGGTGAGGGAAATGGATTGAGTCTTCTGAATTGATTCATTTGAGGCAGGGGACAAGTTTGTGTTGGCACAGAGAGGAGTGGGCAGCCAATGAACTGAGCCTCTGTAGATTGGCTTCCTATGTGAACCTCCCCAAGACCTTGAAGGGGTCCTTCCTCCTAGGATGGCACTTGGAACCCTCCTACCCACACACTCAGAACTCTGTGAGAGCTAACTCTGTATCCTGCACCTGCTCGTCTCGGGAACTGACCACTCATTAATATTTGTGCATAGAACTTTCTGCTCCATTTCTATCAGGATCCACTCCTTGGCAGAAGTGCTCCTCTTTCTGCTCAGTTTTCCTCTCAAAATGTGCAAAAACAAAGAGTGTGATTTCTATTTTTGGTATAATTTGAGTTAGACCATCATGCAAACTTTATTTCTCTGAAACATATTTTATGTATATAAGTATGCCCACAATTGTATTTGTATTTTAAGTTTTGTTCAAAATTTCACTAAACAGTTTTACATGCCATAGCTCAGAGAGATACTAGGCTTCACAAACATTAATAAGAAACACCATTGTACCTTAAATAATAGATTTCTTCAAGATGTGAATAGGTCTTAAATGTAAATACCACAGACTCATAATTACATGACAAGAATAAGCTTTTAGTTTCCATCCCATACTTTTTTTTTTTCAGAGTGGAAAATAGAAGTTTATTAAAGGACAGCAGAAAAGACTTCTCCCAGAGGAAGAAGGGGACCCAAGAGATGGAATCCATCCATCCCATACTTTCAGGTTAAAAGAAAACCCTTTAGCCATGTTACATTTAGTGGAGTTTCTTAAAAGAGAATGGAAACAAAATGATCCACTTGTCAGCCTCAGGACTGGAACAGCTTCACAGCATTTATGCTTCCCTCGTGGCAGGGCAGCGCTGCTGAAGAGGAAAAGTGGGGCTGAAAACAGCTTCCCAGGTCACACAGAACCCCATTCCTAGGATTCCACAACTGGTAGGCTCAGCACTGCCATTTCTGAGACTCCACAGTGTAAGGAATGTCCTCTGTACTAGGCTTTCACTAGGTAGGGTGAGCACTATCTTCTTTGGCAGATCCCAGACTCAAGGGTGGAGTCATCCTCAGGCCAAACCTAATTTAATGTAACATGACAGAGTTTTAAGAAATGAGTAGCACATCTGATTTCCACAAGTTATTTTAGAAAATGTCTTTTGAGACTGTAAATAACATCACTTTAACATATTTCTGATTCAAATCTAAATTAACTTAACGATAACCAATAGCTGTATATACAGAGGTTGGTATGTAACAAACAAAATGAATACACCATGTAATAAAAGAATTGTGAGAAGTGTGACTAAGGAAATTCCCAAGGATAAATAGTTCTTGGACCTGTATTTCAGAAAAACCTACAGTGTAAATAGTAATACACAGAAAATTCAATTTGAGTGTTGAATATGTATGGATGAGAAGCACTTTTTTTTTTTTTTTTTGTACGGGGGATTGAACTCAGGGGCATTCAACTACCGAGTCACATCCCCAGCCCTGTTTTTTATTTTATTTAGAGAAAGAGTCTCACTGAGTTGCTTAGTGCCTTGCTTTTGCTAAGGTTGGGCTTTGATCTTGGGGTCCTCCTGCCTCAGCCTCCCTGAGCTGCTGGGATTACAGGCACGCACCACCGTGCCTGGCAATGTGAAGCACTTTTTAGTGTGCTCAAGAGTATGGTCTCAATCTCCAGCCCTGTAAAGAGAGAAGGAAATGGATTTAAGTTAAATATTTTGAAACTTGGACTGGGATTGTGGCTCAGTTGTAGTGCGCTTGCCTAGCACATGTGAGGCCCTGGCTTGGATCCTCAGCACCACATAAAAATAAATAAAATATATTGTGTCCAACTACAACTAAAAAAATAAATAAAATATTTTGAAAACTCAATATCTATATGAAACATATTCCAGACTGCAAAATATTTTAGTGCAATGATCATTAAAAGTTCTCATTTTGTTAGGGACAGTGGCACATGCCTGTAATCCCAGTGACTTGGGAGGCTAAAAAGGAGAATTACAAGTACAAGGTCACCTGCAGCAATTTAGTGAGACCAAGCAATTTAGTGAGATCATGTCTCAAAATTAGAAAAAAAATTCAACTGGGTGAAGTGTAACGTGTATTTAATCCTGCAATCCCAGTTACTTTGAAGGCTGAGGAAAGAGAATGGAAAGTTCAGGGCAGCCTAGGCATCCTAGAGAGATCCTGTCTCAAAATAAAAAATAAGTAAGTGTGGGGATGTAGCTTAATGGTAGAGTGCCCCTGGGTTTGATCCCTAATATAAATAAAATTCACATGAAACATTGTTATATGCCACATGAAATTAAAATAGCTCAAAATTTAAATCAAGCACAGAAACAATATGAACACCATATCACAGAAAAAAAAATTTCTCGAATACTTGATCTCATAGATGATCTTATATCTCTTTGAACTTCAAAGATAGTCAGTGTATTTACATTTATTACAAAAGAGATCAGTGCTATGATAATACTAATATTCAATGAGCACTTAGTTTGATATTTATCTTTAATTAATTTTATCAAGATCAAAAATGCTTTCTAAATTCAGGCCAGTAATTCAAGGAAAAGGTTTGGGATTGATGGTAAACTGGCATGTTTATTTTACAACAATACAACAGCTTATCCTTTAAATCTTCGTTCAATAAGATACCATTGTCAGGGCTGGGGTTATAGCTCAGCAGTAGAGGGCTTGCCACTCGCATATGAGGCACTGGGTTTGATCCTCAACACCACATAAAAATAAAATAAAGATATTGTTTCCATCTTTAAAAAAATCATAAAACAAAGATACCATTGTCTTCTGAAGCTGTACACTTCTACTCACACTGCATGTAGAATAGCACTGAAAATCAGACATTTACTTTTCTGTTAATGAATTAGCTGTAATGTTGTTGTTGTTTATGTTGACCACTTTGTATATAATCACAACTAAATCATAGGAATGTTTATTTTCCAGAAAGTAGTATTCCTAAACACTGAAATAAAGAATTGTTCTTACATTTGATAGAAAACTATTCAAAATCATTTTTTGCTGATTCACCAGAGAACTGTAGATATATTTTAAAGGTAATGTGAATAAACATTTCTGCTTTAATGGACACCTAATATCTGATTCAGCTATGAGATCGAATATTAAGTATTGATAAAATCCATTAATGAATTTATATTTGTAAAGAGCTTTAGCTCTCATTAAATATACTAGGTGTTCAAAACCATTAACATCACATGGATTTTGTAAGATGGTGGTATAAACTGGGGGAAAAAGTCCTATTGTGGGGTGTCCCTCAACCCCTCCATCAAGTCCTGTCAGTGAGGATGGCAAATAGATTCTCACTCACTCACCCTGCTCACAGGATGGTGGGCAGTCACTAGCTCAGTGACTACTGACTCACAGCAGTACATTTTTGGACTGTCTATTTTTCTTAATACTAATCTAGATCTAATGTTAGAATGAAATATCCTTGTCATACAATAATGCTGTTTTTTCCCCCCTGCAGTATTGAGTATTCCAGGGCCTATCCACAGGCTAGGAAGTGCTCTGCCACCAACCTATATCCCCAGCCTCCTTTAAATCTTATTGTGAGACAGGATTTTCCTACTTTGCACAGTTTGGACTCAAATTTGTAATATTCCTGCCTCAATTTCCTAAGTCACTGAAATTACAGGTATGTTCTACCATGACTGGCATGATGAGCCAAATTTATTATGAAAGTTCAGTAAAACTGGCAGGTTTTTGACCTTTCTACATTTACTAAGCACAGAGAGGTGAATGTGATCTATAGTCATAACACTATTAGCAACATAGCCACAATGCAGATGTAGGAGGCACCTGTGAAGTCATGTCAGTTTAAGCTTTGTTTTTAACACTGTTATGCTGTCATTAAATTTGCCTTCAGTATCATAGCTGCTTTTAGGTTAGACACAAAGATCTGAGAGTCAGTCAAACATTTCAAAACGTTGAAGACATTCCAAGTGTAAAACGGAAAATAATTGTTTTGGGTAGGCCAGTTAAAATCACAAGCTACACTACTATCCAAATGTAAACTCTAGTTAGGTGAGTGTTTCCTTCCAATAATGTCAGGTAATGAATTACTTCACAATACATCTTTACTATTCAATCCTGCTTCTCCTTTTTTGTCAAATTTCCTGCTTCTTGACCATAATGATGAGAAAGGTATGATTACTTTCAAAATTTGTAAATTTGAGCCCATTTTCAGAGTTACTAAACGTTGTATTCCCTTTTTTCCTTCAGGGTTATCTGCACTAGAGTAGATGGTTTCAAGAAGTCAGTATATATCTCCCTATGGTAATGTGGCAGAACACAAACTCAGTTGCATTTAATCTGTGAGACAGCATTCAAACTGAGAGCATTTGGTTTTAAAAGCAAGCTCATATCATGTTGTTGCTTTTTATCTGACCAGGTACTACCAAGATCATAGCATTTTGAATGATAACTCAATAATTAGGTTTTCATGGTGATATAATGAAGTGTGATGTGGGGTGTCATTTCAGGAATTCATCCACTGAGCAGAGAGGGAGAGTCGAGGCTCCACCAATCAGCATGAACTGAAGTTTGCTGAACATTAAAACCCAATAAAAATTGCTATGATGTGACTTCCAGAGTGGAGTCTGATAATCTCTTCTCCACACTGAAGTCTTCATTTTGACCCTGCCTGCCTCTCAGAAGGTTTGGGAGGTGCCATCAAAGGAAGAAAGTGCACGAATAGCTCTTCTCCCTGATGATCACATATTGGAGGAAGGAGGTAAAATGAATTCAGAAGGTGAAGTTCCTGAATGAACTGACAAGTCAGTGATGGTGACCATGGGAATGAACTCATGTAGCCAAATGTGCCCATATAAAGAGGAACAGGGCCCACACCGAAGAGAATGAAAGGCCTCCAACTGGACCTGCTTCAACAGGATCCCACAGTGCCTTAACAACATAGCATGTTGTCCGTGCTGCCTGGGAGCCACTGCCCATTTCACCTGGGGCAGACGAAGAGTGGTTGAGGGAGGTTGAGAAGAGGTGTAAGAGGAAGGCAGGAGGTGGATGGGCTCAATGAGCATTCACATCCCCCTCTCCTCCCTCCATGGGGCCTCTTGCACTTCCCTCTCAGAGGCCCAATCATAACTGACAGAAGTGGGAGAGCTGGGGTCACAAGCAGCTCAAAGAAGATTTCTGGTGGGAGCAGCAGTAGCAGTTGGGTAGCCCACAGGAACACAATCCTGGATATTACTCCAGACACAGCTCAGAACTTCTGCCTGTGTGTCCTCAGCAGCCAGCAAGATGGAAGGATCCAGACCCAATATTGTCTGATTGTGGACTCAGTTCAGGTCAGTAGCATCCTGGGAGCATCAGATGGCTGTCAGCACCATGGGGTGCTGAAGGTCAGACTGAGCAGGAGAGAAATGTGCAAAGACCAATTGACAGCCTGCCAGAGCCAACAGGCTTACTGGAGATCACTTTCCCCCAGTGACTAGTGCTGATGAGAAAGCAGAAGCTCAGAGAAGGAAAGGGATTCCCTCCAGACACATGGTGAAATTTAGATTAGGCTTGGAATCACCCTTTTGCTCTTGCTCAGACACAGTTTATTTTACTTTCTGTTTTCTTCTGAAATACTTTGTCAATTATTCAGTCATTCTTTTGTATTTAGGGCCAAAAACACTATAAAAAATATTTAATGCAACTGTAATTTTAGATATGTCTCATTTTGCCATTATTATTCAGTTTAAAACATTCTATAAATTTCCATTGTAATTAACTCATTCTTTTCATAGATTTATGGGTTTTTATTTATATTTTTTGTTATTGGTTTCTAGTTTAATTTCATAATGGTCAGAATATACTACTAAATTATTTCAAACCTTTGAAATTTATACTTGGACCATGACCAATTTTGGCAAATGATCCACCTGCACTTGAAACAGTTGTGTACTTTGTCAATAGCGCAGTATTCTGTACATTTATCAAGCATACTGTTCAGATTCTATATCCTCATTGACTGATATAACTGCTTATTGTAATAGTTGAGACATGCCTGGTTACATTGTAAATTGGTTTATTTTTTCCCTTATACTTATTTTACATTTTGGGCTTTACAAATTTAAAAGCCATGTCATTAGATTCATATAAATTCATAATTATTTTATTTTTCTTATAAACTCTTCAATTTCATCATAATGAAATGTCCTTTTTCATTTCTAGCAATACTTATCACCATGATTTCTTTTTCAGGTAATAATAGAAATGTACTCAGTGTCCTTTCTATGCAACTTGGTCATATGTACAACTTTGCCAACCTATTTCTTTTGCCCTTTTTGGGATACAATCTCAAGGTATTCTTCTGGAAAACAGCACACAATTGTTAATGGTTTTTACTCAAGTGACAAATTCATGAGTTCATCTCCTCCCTCTGTGCTGGGAATAGCTCAAACCCAGGCCTCTCACAGTTTAGGGCAATACTCTATGCTAACCTATACCCAACCTGGTGTGTGTGTGTGTGTGTGTGTGTGTGTGTGTGTGTGTGTGTGTGTGTATTACACAGAATAGTATAAATGTTTATTTTCTGTGTGATTGACTTTGCTGTCCTGTTTTAACAATATAGAAAAGTATATCTGAATAGCTCTAGTAAATATAATCTTTCTACTTTGGGACATAAACAGCGCTAGAAAATTATATGCCCACACCTCCCCAAATAGTCTTTTAAAATTGTTGAATTAATGTGGCTATTAATCTTGTTCAGCAATTTGATGCAAATACCTGAATGCAAAAAGGTTTTTTAGTGAGTACTACATGGGAAGAAAAAGGCTTAGGACTTTAGATAGCTTCTGGAAAATCAAAAACTAGTAGCATTTGATTACAAACAAGACATTCTTAAGCAATGCCATCATACACACTCTGCAATTATATTCAAAATTTCACATTTTTTGCACACTGTATATAAATACACATCACAATGATGCAATTAGAATTAATACAGAATATATACAAAATGAACAAAGTTTAGATTTAGACCAAAAATTTAATTGCAATCTTTTGAAAAATAACTTGATTAGATATTATTTTATCTCTTATACTAATTTACATTTATACAAATTTTAATTAAACATACTAGATTCAGGTGCTAAGAATGTCTGCAGTATCTTCATTTAAAGTTACTACACTATAATTTTATAAATCCAAATTTCAAAAGAAGGGTTCTTTAATAAATAATGGAATCCTCTTCTGGATTACTTAATTGTTATTACCTATATCTTGCATTTTCATATGAGTGTATATATACACTTAATACATACAACTAAGGAGTCCTTATAGGAAAGTAATGATCATAGACTAATAATTACTGAGGATTAAAGTACCTAACAGAATGCTTGAATACCAACATGTTTTTTTTCTTGTCATAAAATCTGGAGTATTATTTTTAAAAAGGCTCTTAATTTCACAGTTTTAAAATTACTGATAACGATTGAGGTTATTTTAGCAGTTATATAAAAACACAGATACCTTCAGCTTACCAAATCACTGGCACATTAAAAATACCTTATAAAAACAAATCCCACTACAATTTTGAATGCTTTGTTAGGCAGTCCATTTGAGTAAAAAAGTAAGACTCGTGTATTGGTTTGAAACTTTTTAGTTCCAAAGTCTACAAAGAGAACTATATTGATGAAAAGTCTTTCCCTAAACTCATCTGTTACAGCTTCTAAATTCCTTATTTCTCCATCCAAGCTAAATTTTATACTTGATAGTTATGTGAAGATCTATGTTACCACTACATAATGTTTAATTCTATTCACACATACCTCATTTTAACAATATCCAGTAATCACTTCAACAATTTATTATTTCAAATACATACCACCTCTGAAAGACACTGGAGAGATCCTTAAGCCTTTTGCCATTCCTCATTAAAGAAAAACTTCCCTCCTTTGAAAATCACTTAACTGTACCTTTGAAAATATAACTTCTTAATTTTAAAAATGTGCCTGAAGATTTCTTCCCCTTCAGATTTTCCAAAGTAAAAATAGCATATTCCAGAATTCACCCTAAAAAAGTTAATTTTTCTTAAAAAGATATTGTTTTTATAAATACATCATTAAAATATGTTCCATAATTTGTTTACATAGACATTCTATCTGTGTTTATTCTAAATCTAGAACCAAAGAATGACTTGGCAATACCAATGCTGCTTTGGTTGTTTCTACTGAACAAAGTCATACAACTCCATACTTTATAAATTATATTATAGAGATTTATAAATGTTCTTTTTCAATAGAATTAGAAGAATAGGACATCTGATTCTTAAGCACTTAAGGAAATTAAGAATCTATATACAGTAAAGAAAAAATTTTAAAAATAAAAATCCAATTTAGAAGGGGCATGGAATTAACTAAGATTTAAATTGTTCTCATTTCCTCATTTAAAATTTTTTCTCTTTCAATATAATTTCAGATTTCTTTTAAAAAGGACTGAGTTATAACACAGTAATTGTACAGGTCTGTAATTTATCAGTCTTGTGCAAGAATTAGCAATTCATGGTATGGGGATCACTTTTTGCTTTTCCTACAGAGTGATTATGCACATCAAACATCATCCCAATTCCTCAAGAATCATCCACTCTGCTGCTGCCTTTGATTCTCTCTTCTTGTCTGCCTGCTCTGCCTTGATGTGAAG
The DNA here is from genome assembly GCF_964194105.1 of Spermophilus citellus. Lineage (NCBI taxonomy): Eukaryota > Metazoa > Chordata > Mammalia > Rodentia > Sciuridae > Spermophilus > Spermophilus citellus. The sequence goes on along the minus strand of NC_138187.1, from coordinate 72,495,341 downwards.
CCAATTCCTACTTCCTTAGTTATAAGCATAATTTTCCTACTCCACTATTCAAAGCCAGTGTTGGCCTAGTAAGCAAGTCTGAAATAATCTGAGAAGATAATTTAGTCTTCCTGCTGTTTGTTGCTGCACTCTTACTTTAGCTTCACCTGCCAAATGCATCCATGCCTTTCATTCTGGGCTTTCTTCAAAATTCTTACAGGCAACACATTTACATATTGAGGAACACATTATTTTTGCCTCATAGCACTCAGTAGGTTTTAAGACATCCTGACATTGGCAATTACATCTCTTGCTATAAGATCAATATGCTTCTCCCCCTTTCCTTTCTCTATCTCAGGCTTAAAATCTTCTGTATTTCTGTCAAGGCATGCCTTTATTGCTTTTTTTTTTGCCTTTCATTTTCATGTTCTAAATTTTTATAACAATTAGTACAACTGCAATCGTTATAAAATTTGCCATTTACAAAGCAATCACAGTATAATTTCAAACAGTGATTTTGTACAATTACAGGGCTTTCTGGGCCAACTGGCAGATACCGATGGGGTTATGCCATTGAATGGAAGACTTGCCTGGGTCTGGATACCAGATGTGCCAGAACATTAGAGCTGACTGCTATACACACATATGAAGACTGCTGTAGCTGAGTAATGTACTGAGTTGGAAGCACCGCATAACCCACAATCCCTGTTCCTGGAGCTGGTGCCAGGACAGTACCTGGCGGCAGGTTAGGGAGGTTGGGCTGGATCTGTGGCGGTGGGCTGGAAGGCATAATAAGCCATTGTTGTGGTTGGATGTTAGTTACTATTTATGAAGCTGGATTGATGGGTTTGGGGACAACTTGTTGGATAGCCTGAGCTTAGACTAATGGAACTGACATTTGCACTGAGATTGTATTGTATTGTATTGTATTGTATTGGCTTTGCTTCCTAAAGAGGCTTAATGCTTGTACTGGGATTCTGACTAACTGTTTGGGTTAGGATACTGTTCAGACATAATGAAACTTCCTTCCAGGTACTTGAATCTGTTGGGCATTTGCCAGCATTTCCAGAGGGATTGGGAGCAGTTTACAGAGGAATACTTTTTTAAAAAAATATTTTAGTTGTAGTCAGACACAATACCTTTGTTTTTATTTATTTTTTTGTGGTGCTGGAGGCTTGAACCCTGGGCCCCATGTGTGCTAGGTGAGTGCTCTACCTGAGCCACAATCCCAGCCCCAGAATACTTGTCTTAAATTGTGATATGCTCACTCCTCCAACAGTGATGGTCTGAACAGCTGATTTCATTGCCTTATTTGGTGATTTCAAAGGTGAGATGGCTATTTTATTTGGCATCTGCATTGTAGAATTAAAAGTTGATGCAATAACACCACTTTCAGATATTGTTATGGTCTCAGATGGAGTTCCAGGGGTACATTGTGAAAGAACCCTACCTGCAATGACTGATGTGATACTTGAATTGTCTGTCCTATAACTGCTTTACAATTGATTGGTTTTGCAAAGATCAACTTCATGATTACTGGACCACAGGTTGGTGTTCCAGGCTTCTTAGCAATCTCATCTGGTACCACCTCTATGATCATTCTCCTGCGATACATGGATTCCTTGAGAAAGACAGTTTGTTAAAGAAGTAAACCAACTGCCAGTTAACAAAGAATTAAATGAAAGCCACACTGTACACTTTCATTAAAACATTTGCATGTGGGTAAATCAATTATATTTTAATAGGCAATCAGTTTAAACCTTGAAAGTGGAAAGGGAAAGAAACAAATATTTAACTAGAATTTGTCAAACTATAAACCAACATTTATACCTACTGACATAGGCTTTGCATTGGTTACTTGTAGACTTGCTTTCTGTCTAATAACTAGTATTCTCATTATTTAGCATGCTACTTTTCCTTTATTTACCATTTTTCATCTTTACATGTATTTTATTTTTTTATTTCTTTAATTTTTTTTGTGGTTGTAGATGGACAACATGCCTTTATTTTATTTATCTTTATGTGGTGCTGAGACGGAACCCAGCATCTCACACGTGCTAGACTAGTGCTTTACCACTGAGTTACTGCCCCAGTTCCTTACATGTGTTTTCAAATTGCAGAACTATAGACTCACTGGACTTCCAACAGAGTAGTCTCCTCCTAAGTGCTCTCAGGTACAGGCTGAGTAATTTTAAAATGGAAAATTCAAAAGTACTAAATAAAGACACAATGGTACAGCAATGACATAAGAGAAACTATAAATAATTAAATAGCATCTCTGTGTACTGGAATATTGAATGTGCTTTCTATTTTAAACTGCATGAGTCTGCAAAATCCTTCCTATTATCACTTTGAAAAATTTACCATAAATTTAATTAATCAAATGAAGTCACAAATGGAAGTTCAGTAATTTATTAGGACATTGGCCCTATTTTCTGGTTTTACTGTGGCTTTTTTTTTTTAATTAACCAGGTAAAACTCCCTTGTTTCTCAGATGTTGAACAATGAAGATTTAGTAATCTTAGCACTCTTCCACACTAACACATGTGGACCTGATTCAAGGAAAGACCTTATGTTTTATTTGCAAATTTGATTATTTTTAAAAAAAGTTTAAACAAGGCAACAAAGGACTATGATCTACCACTTTCTAAATAATTCCTGTTTTAGAACAGGACAGCTCTTAAAATACTAATTAAATGCTATATTAATTTGCCCAAACACTCAGGAAAACATGTTTACTTATAATTCACTGTAACTAATAATTCTTCAAAGCACAGAATATGCTAAAATGGCTCATGCATAAATTTCCAAGTTAACAAATTCAAGTGGATGGATACTAATAATATAGTAGCTCTCTCCCTTGTAGGCTACTTATGAGAATTAATAAATACAATCAAATACCACAAATAATTTCATATGAAGGGAATCAATAGTCAGGAAGAGGATGAACAACTTCTAGAAGGAAAAAAAGCAATGAGGGAGGACCTCCTTATTACTAAACACTGGAACATTTCTAAAATGTCAGATCGTTAAAATACAGCAGTTGACAATAACAGACATGCTGTGTGACAGAATACTTAGTGCACAGTAACAGTGTGAGAATGGGAGTGAATTTACTTTACAAATTAAAAGGCATCACAGTAAATATAAAGAAGGGAATTATCAGTCATGAATAATGATGGGATTAATAATAATAATAATGATGATAATAATAATTTTCCCAGTGGCATAACTATTGGAAAAAATCAACTGAAAATACTAATCTCAATAACCCTCAAAACATATTTACCAAGATTTAAGACAAAAACAAAGAAGAGAAAAGGAGAAAACTCCTCAAAGAATATAAACTACAACACCATGCTTTAAGAGAATAATCTTCCGGGGCCGGGGATATGGCTCACCTAGCATGTGTGAGGTGCTGGGTTGGATCCTTAGCACCACATAAAAATAAGTAAATAAAATAAAGGTATTCTGTCCAACTCAACTAACAAAAAAAATTTTTAAAAGAAAATAATCTTATAAAAATGGTTACAACAGTTTTTCTTACTTCTTAGCTTCTGCTGGATCTCTAGCTCACCTAGTCTTACATTCAAAACATAAATTAAAGGTCCTACAAGATTTACTAGGCTTATAAAAAACCAGTTAAGACAATGTTGTGGTGTAAACTAATCAAAAAAGTCAGTAAGAGTATAAGTTAGAGGTTATAGATTAGTAAAAAAATATAGATTATAGATATAAGATTTTTGACTCCATTTTGCTGCCTTCTATATATATAAAAAAAAACTGTTACAAGAGCTGTTTCTGAAAAACTGAAATGAAAGATGTCTTCTTTCAAAAATTGTTTCCCTGTACCCCACAGAATGTACCCAACTGAGGATATGGTGGTGGTCGTGGTGAGCTACATCCTGGGTTTGAGTATATTCATGGGTCTACATGACTTTAGAATAGACTATCAACCCCACTCAGCTGAAACTTAGGATATGGTTGTCCAACTTTTGTTCAGATCCAAGATGTGGTTAAGCTAACTGCTTTCTTTAGCCTCTGTAACTTGCTTGCTTGCATGATGCTGAGAAAAGCCCCTGAGGTTTTTTTTTTTTTTTTTGTTTTTGTTTTTTCCATATCCTTAAATTCCTAAGAGACAGACCAGGAAATTGTGGTTCTCTCACAGAGCATCAGTCTCTATAGGTAGGAGACAGTTCCTGGCCAGGTAAATAAAGCTCTCTTTTGTTTGAATTAGAACTTAGCGTCTTTTCTGAGGCAGCTCTCCAAAACAATAAGAGAAGAAAAAGTATCTTTTTAAATCCAAACTGCTTGGCTGGCTATCTTATCTGTTTTCAGCTGGCTTTCTTAGCTATTAGCTAGTTCCTCCCTAATGTTACAGAAAAGAAAGACAAAAATCTATACCAAATATATAAGCTTTCTTTAAAAAATTTTTTTGTTGTTGTTTTGAGAATTTCACAGGTTTCCACATTGTTATATCTGAACTGACTTGTATCTGAGCTAAAAGTATACTGTAATCTGATGAAGAAGTTAGTATTGTGGCTATTTAAGTTTTTTAATATTCTATGCATTTTTTTGATAAATCTTATTTTATCTAATGCTAAAGGTTTTTACGTTCTTTGTCCAAAGGCCAATTTCTCCAGTTAACCCTAAAATACATTGAAAAAATTTCTTTTAATAAATGCTTAGGAGAATATAATCATGGTGATGATGTGAATAAATCTGATAACTATCAGGGACAAATAGCTAGCTATCTAAAACCTTTGATTTAAGTGTCCATCACGGCTATTAGATTTTATACCTGGCATTTCCAATTATACAGGCCTGTTGTTTATATATTATGTACTTGGTATCAAACTGGCATTTAAACAAATTAGCACTCATGAATTAAAATTTAAACAATTCAATTCAAAAATCAATTAATTAAATAAAAATATAGATGTCTTTAAAATTCTAACTCACAAATTTTTCTAGATGGCCAGACAATAAAATATTTATTTCTAAAAAATGTCTAAAATGTAATATAACATCCATTGCTTCAAAAATTTTTTAATAGAGAAGAGATGATTAATATTGCTAATCACATTTTCTGATATTCTTATTTTATGATTAAAATAAGTAAATTAAATTTAAAATAATTGGGATAAATCATCATTGATATGGTTTCTTTTTTTTTAATTGGTTGTTCAAAACATTACATAGTTCTTGATATATCATATTTCACACTTTGATTCAAGTGGGTTATGAACTCCCAATTTTACCCCGTATAGAGATTGCAGAGTCACATCAGTTACACTTCCACTGATTTACATATTGACATATTCATGTCTGTTGTATTTTGCTGCCTTTCCTATCCTCTACTATCCCCCCTCCCCTCCCCTCCCCTCTTCTCTCTCTACCCCCTCTACTGTAATTCATTTCTCCCCCTTGTATTATTTTTCCCTTTCCCCTCACTTCCTCTTGTATGTAATTTTGTATAACCCTAAGGGTCTCCTTCCATTTCCAAGCAATTTCCCTTCTCTCTCCCTGTCCCTCCCACCTCTCATCCCTGTTTAATGTTAGTCATCTTCTCATGCTCTTCTTCCCTACTCTGTTCTTAGTTACTTTCCTTATATCAAAGAAGACATTTGGCATTTGTTTTTTAGGGATTGGCTAGCTTCACTTAGCATAATCTGCTCTAATGCCATCCATTTCCCTCCAAATTCTATAATTTTGTCATTTTTTAATGCAGAGTAATACTCCATTGTGTATAAATGCCACATTTTTTTTTATCCATTCGTCTATTGAAGGGCATCTAGGTTGCTTCCACAGTCTTGCTATTGTGAATTGTATTGCTATGAACATCGATGTAGCAGTTTCCCTGTAGCATGCTCTTTTTAGGTCTTTAGGGAATAGACCCAGAAGGGGAATAGCTGGATCAAATGGTGGTTCCATTCCCAGCTTTCCAAGAAATCTCCATACTGCTTTCCAAATTGGTTGCACCAATTTGCAGTCCCACCAATAATGTACAAGTGTACCCTTTTCCCCACATCCTCGCCAACACTTGTTGTTGTTTGACTTCCTAATGGCTGCCAATCTTACTGGAGTGAGATGGTATCTTAGGGTGGTTTTGATTTGCATTTCTCTGACTGCTAGCGATGGTGAGCATTTTTTCATGTACTTGTTAATTGATTGTATGTCCTCCTCTGAGAAGTGTCTGTTTAGGTCCTTGGCCCATTTGTTGATTGGGTTATTTGTTATCTTATTGTCTAATTTTTTGAGTTCTTTATATACTCTGGATATTAGGGCTCTATCTGAAGTGTGAGGAGTAAAGATTTGTTCCCATGATGTAGGCTCCCTATTTACCTCTCTTATTGTTTCATTTGCTGAGAAAAAACTTTTTAGTTTGAGTAAGTCCCATTTGTTGATTCTAGATATTAATTCTTGTGCTATGGGTGTCCTATTGAGGAATTTGGAGCCCGACCCCACAGTGTGTAGGTCGTAGCCAACTTTTTCTTCTATCAGATGCCTTGTCTCTGGTTTGATATCAAGCTCCTTGATCCATTTTGAGTTAACTTTTGTGCATGGCGAGAGAAAGGGATTCAGTTTCATTTTGTTGCATATGGATTTCCAGTTTTCCCAGCACCATTTGTTGAAGATGTTATCCTTCCTCCATTGCATGCTTTTAGCCCCTTTATCAAATATAAGAAAGTTGTAGTTTTGTGGGTTGGTTTCTGTGTCCTCTATTCTGTACCATTGGTCCACCCGCCTGTTTTGGTACCAATACCATGCTGTTTTTGTTACTATTGCTCTGTAGTATAGTTTGAAGTCTGGTATCGCTATACCACCTGATTCACACTTCCTGCTTAGCATTGTTTTTGCTATTCTGGGTCTTTTATTTTTCCATATGAATTTCATGATTGCTTTCTCTATTTCTACAAGAAATGCCATTGGGATTTTGATTGGCATTGCATTAAACCTATAGAGAACTTTTGGTAATATCGCCATTTTGATGATGTTAGTTCTGCCTATCCATGAACAGGGTATATTTTTTCCTTCTTCTAAGATCTTCTTCAATTTCTCTCTTTAGGGTTCTGTAGTTTTCATTGTATAAGTCTTTTACCTCTTTTGTTAGGTTGATTCCCAAGTATTTTATTATTTTTGAGGATATTGTGAATGGAGTGGTTGTCCTCATTTCCATTTCAGAGGGTTTGTCACTGATATACAGGAATGCCTTTGATTTATGCGTGTTGATTTTATATCCTGCCACTTTGCTGAATTCATTTATTAGCTCTAATAGTTTCTTTGTAGACCCTTTTGGGTCTGCTAGGTATAGAATCATGTCATCTGCAAATAGTGATAGTTTAAGTTCTTCTTTTCCTATTTTTATGCCTTTAATTTCTTTCATCTGTCTAATTGCTCTGGCCAGTGTTTCGAGAACTATGTTGAACAGAAGTGGTGAGAGAGGGCATCCCTGTCTTGTTCCAGAATTTAGAGGGAATGCCTTCAATTTTTCTCCATTCAGAATGATGCTAGCCTGGGGCTTAGCATAGATTGCTTTTACAATGTTGAGGTATGTTCCTGTTATCCCTATTTTTTCGAGAGTTTTGAACAAAAAGGGATGCTGTACTTTGTCGAATGCTTTTTCCGCATCTATCGAGATGATCATATGGTTCTTATTTTTAAGTCTATTGATGTGGTGGATAACATTTATTGATTTCCGTATATTGAACCAGCCTTGCATCCCAGGGATGAATCCTACTTGATCATGGTGTACAATTTTTTTGATATGATTTTGTATCCGATTCGCCAGAATTTTATTGAGGATTTTTGCGTCTAGGTTCATTAGAGATATAGGTCTGTAGTTTTCTTTCTTTGAAGTATCTTTGTCTGGTTTAGGAATCAGTGTGATGTTGGCCTCGTTAATGAATTTGAAAGTTCTCCCTCTTTTTCTATTTCCTGAAATAGCTTGAAAAGTATTGGTATTAGTTCCTCTTTAAAGGTTTTGTAAAACTCTGCTGTATACCCATCCGGTCCTGGGCTTTTCTTAGTTGGTAATCTTTTGATGGTTTATTCCGTTTCCTCAATTGATATTGGTCTGTTTAGGTTGTCTATATCCTCCTGTCTCAATCTGGGCAGATCATATGATTTAAGAAATTTATCAATGCCTTCACTATCTTCTATTTTATTGGAGTATAAGGATTCAAAATAATTTCTGATTATCTTCTGTATTTCTGAAGTGTCTGTTGTGATATTGCCTTTCTCATCCTGTATGCTAGTAATTTGAGTTCTCTCTCTTCTTCTCTTCGTTAGCATGGCTAAGGGTCTGTGGATCTTATTTATTTTTTCAAAGAACCAACTTTTAGTTTTATCAATTTTTCAATTGTTTCTTTTGTTTCAATTTCATTAATTTCAGCTCTGATTTTAATTATTTCTTGCCTTCTACTACTTTTGCTGTTATTTTGCTCTTCTTTTTCTAGGATTTTGAGATGAAGTATGAGATCATTTATTTGTTGGTTTTTTCTTTTTTTAAGGAATGAACTCCATGCAATGAATTTTCCTCTTAGAACTGCTTTCAATGTGTCCCATAGATTCCGATATGTTGTGTCTGTGTTTTCATTTATCTCTAAGAATTTTTTAATTTCCTCCTTAATGTCTTCTATAACCCATTGATCATTCAGTAACCTATTGTTAATTCTCCAAGTGATGCATGATTTTTCCTTCCTTCTTTTATCATTGATTTTCAGTTTCATTCCATTATGGTCAGATAAGATGCATGGTATTATCTCTACTCCTTTATATTGTCTAAGAGTTGCCCTGTGACATAATATATGATCTATTTTTGAGAAGGATCCATGTGCTGCTGAGAAAAAAAGTGTAACTGCTTGATGTTGGGTGGTATATTCTATATATGTCAATTAAGTCTAGGTTGTTAATTGTGTTATTGAGTTCTATAGTTTCCTTATTCAACTTTTGTTTGGAAGATCTGTCCAGTGGTGAGAGAGGTGTGTTGAAGTCTCCCATGATTATTGTATGGTGGTCTATTAGACTCTTGAACTTGAGAAGAGTTTGTTTGATGAATATAGCTGCACCATTGTTTGGGGCATATATATTTATGATTGTTATGTCTTGTTGGTGTATGGTTCCCTTGAGCAGTATGCAGTGTCCCTCTTTATCCCTTTTGATTAACTTTGGCTTGAAATCTATTTTATTTGATATGAGTATGGACACTCCTGCTTGTTTCCGCAGTCCATATGAGTGATATGATTTTTCCCAACCTTTCACCTTCAGTCTATGTATATCTTTTCCTATCAAATGCATCTCCTGTAGGCAGCATATTGTTGGGTCTTGTTTTGTGATCCATTCAACTAGCCTGTGTCTCTTAATTGATGAGTTTAAGCCATTAACATTTAGGGTTATTATTGAGATATGGATTGTTCTTCCAGCCATATTTGTTTATTAATGTTACTAAACCTGATTTGTTTTCCTCTTTGATTACTTTCCCCCCTTTACTGTCCTACCTCCCACTGTTGGTTTTCATTGTTATTTTCCATTTCCTCTTCCTTTCTTAAATAAATTAGAAATTACAACTGACGCCCAACTACGTCTCCTTCTTCTTTCCAATTGTTAAAGAAACGAGAGAATCCTGCCTCATATCTCCTCACAGCAAGCTGAATTAACCAACATTATCCTGGCACTGAGATTATTTTCTACTACTTTAAACATTGTTACAAATTCTTTATATGGCTAAACCTGTTCCTTATATTTCTGTAGCTGTGTTATCCCCTCTTTTGGATTCCAATTTACTATCTCTTTTTTTAACCTTTCAAACTTTTTCACATCATCATATATCCCCCATCTTCCTTGCTCATATGCACAGCCACACCAAGATTCCTGGACCTCTGACAGAGAATAATGCCCACACAGATATAGCTGTGAGATCCCTTTATCTTTTTTTTTAGATGCTGTAAAACCTCATGGATTTTTTTTCCATCAAAATGCACAATCACTAAAGAAGATTTTTCCATTTCTTCCCAACAAGCTCATGCCATTATCATTAACTGTTCTTGCTGTACACCCTTCCTGGCCCCTATGTGGGAATCTGAAAATCCATGAGGATTTTCATGTAATGTAAGTGCATTACATTCTAATGCACTTTGGCAAATGCATGTTCCCCATTTCCCTCTTTTTCATCCTTACTTCTTTCTTCATATTTTCACTGACACTCATTCTGTGTTTACCTGGGCTACCACCTATTAATCTAAAAATATATCTGCTTACATTTCTCCTTTATTACTCTGCTTTGCCACTATGGGCAAGTCTACGTATTTAAAGCAGATAAGTCCCTGCATATATAACCTGTGCTTTTGCACAATTTTGTACTCATTGGAATATAATTTAACCTATGGAGTTCCCCTTTCTACCACACAAGTCTTCATTGAATGAGCACATCATACCCTCAAGACATGCCTCTTAATACAAAAATTAAAAGGGGGACTTAGCTCAAAGCAGAATACAATTCTTAATTTTATGAAAATTGGCATAAAATAAAGGATATAAGGAACAATGTGGACTGAGTCAACTTAAAATGTGGTTTCCAATTTCAAAAAGTTTTCCAAGAACTAGAATTTTTTTATATTTGAAATCTACTGTTTACATAACATAGTTGTGTTTTCTCTTTTACTCTTAATATGCTTTAGTTATTCTTCTTTTATGGAAAAACTAGCTGATTTTTATTATCATCATCAATGCCAAACAAGACTTGAAATCAATTAAAATCTTTCATTAAGCATAAAGTTATTTTACATTTGCTACAATCATAATAAGTACATTTAATTGTATCAAGGCACACACTTTGTTTAGATTTTAAAATATCCCTGACTGCAAGATTATGTATATAATATTCCCACTTTTGCTTATGTAATAGTAAATTAATGAAATTAAGTAACACTATCCAGAATAAAATAAAATGGAAATAATTTACTCATAAGATTCATATTTAAACCATCTTTATTTATAAAATATTATTCTAAGAATTGTAATTCTGTTAAGCTTCAATTGGAGCAAAAGTATAATCACTTGAATAAAAGCAGTTAGTTAAACTAAAAATAAGAGATATATTACTTTTGAAGGCAGATAAAAAGTATTGTCAGGTTTCTTGTTTCTTGTTGTGTTTATGGATGTTCAGTAGCAGGCTCATTTGAAGGTGGAATCAACCCTGAAGGGAACTCACTTGTACTTAAAGAAGGCAGGGGAGGGAGGAGGGGGAAATTCAGCTTTTGGGGGAAGATAATGAGGAAAACACCACGGTCCCATTGGGAATGGAGGGGGTGGTGGGCCCGATGGAAAATATTCTCAAGATGCTCCATACATGTTTCTTGGAGGAGGTGGAGGAAAAAATGGTCCTCTTCTCATGAACTGACTCCTTGGATCCACTGGAAACAATGGACTTCTGATTGCAGAAGGATCTTTTCCTACAAGTTTAAATTCAAACTCATTTTCTGTTAAGTTTTGTCTGTCATGAGCATTTTGTTTCCTTAAATCATTGAGGTATCTTTCAGCACTCTGAGCTACCAACTCATTATCATGTGCTTTCTTCTCACAGTACATAATCAGCCCCTGATAAGAATGAATAGTTCTCTCCAATTCTTCAAGGTCTTTGACTTGTTTTCTATAGGTCTCCAGTTTTTCAGTTGCATGACTGATGTTTTTCTCCATTTTGGAAAGTTCCTCTTCTCACTCTATCTGGTAGTTTTCCTCTCCTATTAATTTCCTTTGGAGTTTCATTACATTTTCTTGATGTAGTTCAATCATGACTTTGAGTTTCTGCTGAAACTTAAATTGTGTATTTTTTGACTGCAAAGATGCTTGTTCTGTCTTAAGATTTTTAATATGTTCTATAAGGTCTTCCTTTGATTCAATTAATTCAGAAAATAAAGTAAAAATTTGATTTCTTTCTCCTTGTAAGGTTTTAGAAGAGGTCTTTAAATTAGCAGTATAAAACTGTTTCTTCAAAGTTCCTTTTGGCTAATCCTCTAAGTGAGCACCAACACTCTTCATTTCCAATTCCAAGTTACCATAATCTGTTAGAACTTCTCCAAACACAGAAGCCCAATCTTCCATCTGCAGTAAGTGTTCAGTCAGAGACTTAAAGTGATTTTCTTTATCTCTTAGAACTTGTTCTACATGTACTTTGGAGTCTTTAAGTGTTGTTTTCTGTTTATTAAGGCCATTCACTTTTTCTTTCCATACTTCAGCTTCATATAAAAGCTGTTTCTGACTTTCCTGAAGTTGAGAATTTTCATTCAAAGCTGCTTTCATTGCTACTATAATTTCTTCTTCATTCATTTGAAATAGTCTCAAGGCTGTTTTAGCTTCCAGTATTTGTGAACTGAGGGATTCTGATTCATCTTCTAGGAACTTAATCCTTTTTGATATATCCACCATTAATTCATCCTGTTGAGACTGTTTAGTTTTCTCTTCTTTTACCTCTTTTTCTAGAAGGAGTATCTCATCCTCAAGTTTAGATATGGACCTATCCAGGTTTTCATATATTGCTTCCAAATTTTCTGCTTCTATTGACTCCTTCACCAAAATGGCATCCTTTAAAGATGACTCTAAGCCTTCATACTCTTTTTGAACCAGGCTAACTTTTTCAAGTAGTTCACATTTTTCTTCAATTAGTTCAGAAAGTTTTAGAGCAAACTTTTCTTCTCTTCTCATGTAACGCCCGCTTCTCACAGACTGATAACTTCTCCACAAAAACAAGAGAACAACAAAAAATCCAATAGCTGTACATATCACCAACTCCCACAGCCAGCCATAAGGACTAGGGTGTGTTTCCATGTCTTCAGACAATGCACACCACAACCCTGCTTACTTCTTTCAGGACCACCCCCATGTAGGGATGAGGGGCAGCCGTTGCACCTCCATCACACTAAGGTTACTTTGGCTATTCCCTCCACAACCACACCATGCCCAGCCATTCCAAAACAGACTGTGGACACCCAGGCCTTTGGTCAAGAACAAACCTGCACCAGACAACGGAGCAGACCACTGTGAACCAGCCAGTTGGGGGGGAGGGGCTTTGGGCATGGGCCTGGGGAGCTCTGGTCATGGGCTCCTAGGGGCCTAGCACACTCACACTGCCTGTCAGGGAAGTCATGGCCCCTTCATTATGCTGTACATCCTGAAGCAGCACAAGTTCAAGCCTGTCCCAATCAAGCCAGTGAGGAGTCCTCTCCAGGTCACCCACCCGGTGGTTTAGGCCAGGCCAAGGCAGAACTTATTATGTGCCATTATATACACTCATAATATCACCCAGTTTGATGTAACTAAAATTCTAAAGCTAGTATGTCATATATTTATATTTATACCACTTGCCCTTTTGTTTTAGTGACTCATCCCTCCTGTCCCCTCTCTTTTTCCTTCCTTCCTTTCTACCACTAAGCTTCATTCCCAGCCCTGTAGACACTTTTTATAGAAGTAATATGAATTGTTTCTATAGGAAAAACTATCCTGTTAGACTATTTTAACAGTAATTTTAGAAGAGTTTCTAACATGGGCACAAACAGTTATGACAAGTTCCTTTTAAAAAGTACAGCATATGTAATGTTTCTAAAAAGAAGCTTAAAACTTCAGATGTTTTTCATGTCAGTTTTTCTAGATTACTATTTAAGAGTCTTCAAAATCTTTTTTCAGATGTTATTTTATTTTGACTTCTCATAGAATGTAAAAACTTCTAAGTAGGCTGGTCGTTATAAATGTATAGAAAACAGAAGAATATGATATGACTCTTTGAAATGGATTTAGCTTCTGAAGGTGAATTATGTTTTTGTTCAGATAAATAGTTTATTGCTTGATGTAAATAAAGGACATCCAAATTTTTTTCTTCCTAGTTATACTTAATTGTTAATAAGCCAGATTTAATGTTTGAAGAAAAGAGCTCACTAGAAATAACTGCTTTTCTAAATATCTCTAAATACATGAGAAGTTCAAAGGCATTATGCCACCATGTATAATTAGAATGATTATAATTCTATGGCCAGAGCTGTATCAATGTTAACTGAAACACATCCTGTTCGATAGAGTATGAAAGTTTAGAAACTTTTTGACAAATATAATTATGTGAGGTTAAGAATGTTAATTAGTTTGAGTGAATATTTCACAATGTATATACCTGTGTCAGAATCAAATTTTCAGCTGGGCATGGTATCACACACCTGTAATCCTAGTCACTTAGGAGGCAGAGGCAAGAGTATCACAAGTTCAAGGGCAGCCTCAGCAATTTAGCCAGGCCCTAAGCAATTTAGCCCCTGCCTCAAAACAAAACAAAACAAAACAAAACAAAACAAAACAAAACAAAACAAAACAAACAAAAAAAACCCCACAAGCCCTTCAGGGGACATTTCAGATTCAAACCATAAAACCATGTGTTATCTTCTACCACCTTATGACCCAGTAGGACTCAGCAGATGCCAGTGCCATGCTCTTGAACTTCCAGAGCCGTGAGATAAATAAATGTCTTTTCTCTATAATTTACCAAGGGCGGTATTCAATTATAGCAACACAAATCATACTAAGTTTCAGAGAGATTACTGGTCAAGGCATACTACTAAAAAGCAACAGATCTGGGACTCAAACCAATTGTCTTCAGTTCCAAACCCCAATAGAAGCAGTTAGCCATTAAGTAAAACTCACAAAAACCAGGCTGCAGATTCCTCTTTACTTTCCAGAGCTGTTTCTGTTTGGATGTAAAAGTCACAAAATGAGAGTAGCTTCTTTGCATCTACAGCAGCTGTATCAAGCTACTTACTTTCAAATCAACTTCCTGAGCCCTTTCCTCATCTGACCAGCGTCAATAACACTTTAGTAATAGTTATAATAATATTCACTAATAGAGTTATTCTCATCATTAAACAGACAGACAGAAGAGACAACAAATGCTGTTCCATTCCTTCCCACCCTCCTTTTCCCATTTTTAAATAGGGGAAAATCATTTGAAAATCATTTTTCTTTGAAGGATTATTGGATTTTGAAACGGCAAAGAAACTTTGATAGCATATCAAATAGTAATAAGATATTAAACCACACCCAGCTAAAAAGTGAAATCTGGGAAATTACCTTTGAGGCTTTCCACTCTGTGACATAGGCACCTGGTATAACCACTTATTTAAATGTGAGAAAGTTTTGCACCATTCATGTCATCATTCTCTAGATCAGCAGATGATGACACATGCAGTACCCCATGTGCTTCTGAAACATTTCCAAAGTTCAGAAACAGCTATCCGTGCACTTTTCCACAACTTGTAATTTCATTTCCTACCAAAATTCTAGTACTGAACAATTTTTCTTTGGAAAATGCAAGCATTGTGTTGTAGGGAATCAGTAGCATCCTATATTTAAAAAATAGTAACCTGGGTGTGGTGGTGTGTGCCTCTAATCCCAGCAGCTCAGAAGGCTAAAATAGAAGGATTGTGAGTTGAAAGCCAGCTTCAGAAAAAAGCAAGGTGCTGAGCAACTCAGTGAGACCCTGTCTCTAAATAAAATACAAATTAGGGCTGGGAATGTGGCTTGGTGGTTAAGTGCCCTTGAGTTCAATTCCTGGTACCCCCCTTCCAAAAAAAAAGATTAGTGTTTCCTTTCAGACACATGTTATCCTAAGAAATGGGAATCTTCATTTCAGAGAAGCTACTATGCATATTTATTAACTGAGAGATGCCAATTTGCTTGACAAAAGGATTCACTATCATAGTACCATAAGGAGTTTTAAGGAGACAACAGAAGACTCAAGGAGAGATGATATGGGCATCTAGGGAGTCTGAAAGATGATTCTTAGGAGTCCCAGCAGCATCCATGGATCAAATATAACCAGTAAATGCTCTCATGATTAAAATGATTGTTACAATGGAACATAACTATCCCTCTTGGTAAACATCACTGGACCTCCCTAGGGGTCCTCCACAAACACCACACAAATCACTCAGACCACCCAACCTCCAGAACTGTGGCTGGGAGCCACTTTTATTCACTGGTACTTATGCCAAAGCAGTTGGAAAATATTTTGAATATCACTCCTGGTATCATCAAAACTGCTTAAATAAGAATCTTTCTCACCCCTAAAATCTTTTATACACTTTTCCTTGAGCTATTTGACAGTGTTTTCTTCCTAAGAAATACTAGCATCTGTAAGTAAGATCCAGCTCCGTAAAATACAACTCTTTTCTATAGTAGGTTTTCATCAAATTATGCATGTTAAATTTTAATTTAGAATTCATTCACCACCTGATTAAAGTCCTAAGCTGTGATGCTAAAATTTTTTAAACTGTAGAGCTATAAGATTTGTACATGGATGGTGCAAAACTATATGTTACAACAAAATTAATCATTCAGTTTTTGGAACCATGTATTATTAACCTCTTTTCTGATCTCAACTAGAATAATAATTCAACAATAATAGCAATACACAGATAATTATTGAAAAAAGAAAAATTTTGGTTCTATTCCTGGAAATATTCCGTTTATTAAAGTACACAATAGTGCAGCACTTAAAATGCCCCTAAAAGCAGCGCTGGCAGTGGAGGCCGGCGGAGAGAGGCACGGGAGCCCGAGGCTGAGACACACCGGAGGGAGCAGAGGGAGAGCCCCGCCATCATCCCGAGATAGCAAGAAGAGGAAGATGGCGGCGGGAAGTGAGTAAGCCTCTCCATGCCCCGCGCTCCGCGCCGCCACGTCTGAAAAGCTGAGACAGACAGCTGTGACTCTGCATTAATCCATCCAGCTGAGGCGGCTGGTCAGCCCTTCCCATCCTACGGAGGTGGATGCCTGCCGGGCCTTCGTGGGTAGTGGCCGCAGGTTCCAGGCGGGGCTTGGGAGAGACAGTGGGGACCCGCCCGTTGCATTGGTCGCCCGGCAGGGGGAGGCGAACTGTCGCCGTTTGCGGGGGACACCACTGTGGCGGAGGGCTGGCGTCGCAGGACTGCGGCGAAGGAGATAACTTCATTGAAGCCTGCTGCTACAGGTGTCTAACCCCCTAGCTTTCCCTCTCCACACATCGGGGAAACCTTAAGGGCCCCTCCCAGCTCTCCCGTGAGTGCTACAGTCAGCCCCAGGGAGTCAGAGGTGGGGCAGGACCCGCAGTGTGGAACTGCCGCTCCTGCCAGGGCTGACTGCTGAGGTCTCTTGCACCAGCTACGGGGAAGTGGCTACCGGAGGGCAAATAAAATTCACTGAGGATTCTCAGCCCCAAGCTCTACAAACTTAGGGTCTGAGGGAATGGCAAACTGGAGGAGTGAGCCCAGTCGTTCATGAAAACAGGGCTCCCGGGAGCAGCAGACCTGGCCTGTAGCCAGTATTGTGGTGAGAGGGGCCTGGCTAGAGGAAAAGTGGAAGTGATTGGACACAAGAGGAGGCCCTAGGCACTCAGGATTGGAGACTTGCCCAGTCTGGGAGGAGCTGCTGCACAGTGATTGGTTCCCGGTATTGACAGGAGAAACTTGACCTGGTGGGCACAGCGCCACCTAGTGGAAGAGAAGTTAATCAAACTCTAAGACGGCATTTATTAGTTTTTTTTTTGATTTGGGTTTTTCTTTCATCCTCATTTTTCTATCTTGTTTTTTTTCTTCTTCTTTCTCTTCTAATTTTAATTTTAATTTTTTTAAATTATTATTATTATTTTTTTATTTATTTTTCTTTTTTTAGTTCCTATTTCTTTCTTTTGTCTTTTCATTTTTCTTATCCCCCCTTCCTTGAATTCTATCTGCCTACTCTCATTCTCTTTAGTGACTTCTTCCCTTCCCTTCTAATACCTTTCCTCCCAAGCATCAAATAAATTTAAAGGAGTAAACAGTAACTCAGCAGTCAAACAGAACAAGAAGCAACATGAGCAGCTTCAAGAAGCAAGGAAGAAAAGGAGTACAAACAATGCAGGACAGCCTAAATATTCAGGAGGACCTAGAGTCATCAGAAAAATGGTCATATAAAGACCTCAAGGAACACCTTAGACAGATGGAATGGAACCTTAAAGAGGATACAAGACAGCAAATTCAAGAAGCGAAAGAACACATTGAGATTGAATTACATAAACAGCTAAAAGAAGAAGTTAAGCATCTTTATCAGGAGATAGAGATTATAAAAAATAATCAAACAATAATTCTAGAAATGAAGGAAACGATAAACCAAATTAAAAACTCAATTGAGAGTATCACTAACAGAGTGGAGCAAGTAGAAGCCAGAACGTCAGATAATGAAGACAAAATATATCATCTTGAAAAGAGTCTAGCCAACTCAGAAAGGCTGGTAAAAAATCACGAGAAAAACATCCAAGAGTTATGGGATAACATGAAGAAACCAAACTTACGAGTCATCGGGATAGAAGAAGGTACAGAGATTCAAACCAAGGGAATGAGAAACCTGCTGAATGAAATAATTACAGAAAACTTTCCAGAAATAAAAAAGGAAACAGATATACAAATTGAAGATGCATACAGGACACCGAGCACACAAAATCACAGTAGACCAACGCCAAGACACATTGTTATGAAGATATCCAATATACAGAACAAAGAGAAAATATTAAAAGCTACAAGAGAAAGGAGACAGATTACATTTAGGGGTAAACCAATACGGTTAACACCGGATTTTTCATCACAGACACTGAAAGCAAGAAGGTCATGGAACAATGTATTTCAAACTCTGAAAGACAATGGATGCCAACCAAGAATTCTGTATCCAGCAAAATTAAGCTTCAGGTATGACAACGAAATAAAAATCTTTCATGATAAACAAAAGTTAAAAGAATTTGCAGCCAGAAAACCAGCATTGCAAAGCATTTTGAGCAAAACACTACACGAGGAAGAAATGAAAAACAATAACCAAAACCATCAGTGGGAAGTGCCTCGGTAAAGACAGAGGGCGACAGGAAAGATAATCACGGAGAAACAAACTAAATTTTTTTTTTTTTAAAAAGGATAAACAATCAAACATGGATGGAAGTTCAAACCATATATCAATAGTAACTCTGAATATTAATGGCTTAAACTCTCCAATAAAGCAACATAGGCTGGTATCATGGATTAAAAAAACAAATCCAACAATATGCTGCCTCCAGGAGACACATCTGATTGGAAAAGACATACACAGGCTGAAGGTGAAAGGATGGGAAAAAATATACCACGCACACAGTTCTCGTAAGCAAGCAGGGGTGGCCATCCTCATATCGAATAAAATCGACTTCAAGACTAAGTTAATCAAAAGGGATAAAGAAGGTCATTATATACTGTTAAAAGGAACCATTCACCAACAAGACATAACAATTATCAATATTTATGCACCAAACAATGGTGCTGCGACATTCATAAAACAAATTCTCCTCAAGTTCAAGAATCAAATAGACCACAACACAATAATTATGGGTGACTTCAACACACCTCTCTCACCATTGGACAGATCCTCCAAACAAAAATTGAATAAAGAAACTATAGAACTCAATATCACAATCAATAACCTAGACTTAACTGACATATATAGAATATATCAACCATCATCAAATGGATATACTTTTTTCTCAGCAGCACATGGATCCTTCTCAAAAATAGACCATATATTATGCCATAGGGCAACCCTCAGTAAATATAAAGGGGTGGAGATAATACCATGCATTTTATCTGATCATAATGGAATGAAACTGGAAATCAATGATAAAAGAAGGAAGGAAAAATCCTACATCACATGGAAAATGAACAATATGTTACTGAATGATCAATGGGTTACAGAAGACATAAAGGAGGAAATCAAAAAATTCTTAGAGATAAATGAAAATACAGACACAACATATCGGAATCTATGGGACACAATGAAAGCAGTTTTAAGAGGAAAATTTATCGCCTGGTGGTCATTCCTCAAAAAAAGAAAAAACCAACAAATAAATGAGCTCACACTTCATCTCAAAGCCCTAGAAAAGGAAGAGCAAAAGAACAGCAAATGTAGCAGAAGGCTAGAAATAATTAAAATCAGAGCAGAAATCAATGAAATTGAAACAAAAGAAACTATTGAAAAAATTAACAAAACTAAAAGTTGGTTCTTCGAAAAAATAAATAAGATCGACAGACCTTTAGCCATGTTAACAAAGAGAAGAAGAGAGAGAACTCAAATTACTAACATACGGGATGAAAAAGGCAATATCACAACAGATGCTACAGAAATACAAATGACAATTAGAAATTATTTTGAAAACCTATATTCCAATAAAATAAAAGATAGTGAAGACATCGATAAATTTCTTAAGTCATATGATTTGCCCAGACTGAGTCAGGAGGATACACACAATTTGAACAGACCAATATCAATGGATGAAATTGAAGAAGCCATCAAAAGACTACCAACCAAGAAAATCCAAGGACCGGATGGGTATACAGCGGAGTTTTACAAAACCTTTAAAGAAGAATTAATACCAATACTTTTCAAGTTATTTCAGGAAATAGAAAAAGAGGGAGCTCTTCCAAATTCATTCTATGAGGCCAACATCACCCTGATTCCGAAACCAGACAAAGACACCCCAAAGAAAGAAAACTATAGACCAATATCTCTAATGAACCTAGATGCAAAAATCCTCAATAAAATTCTGGCGAATCGAATACAAAAACATATCAAAAAAATTGTGCACCATGATCAAGTAGGATTCATCCCTGGGATGCAAGGATGGTTCAACATACGGAAATCAATAAATGTGATTCACCACATCAATAGACTTAAAGATAAGAACCATAAGATCATCTCGATAGATGCAGAGAAAGCATTTGACAAAGTACAGCATCCCTTTATGTTCAAAACATTAGAAAAATTAGGGATAACAGGAACTTACCTTGACATTGTAAAAGCTATCTATGCTAAGCTTCAGGCTAGCATCATTCTGAATGGACAAAAGTTGAAGGCATTCCCTCTAAAATCCGGAACAAGACAGGGATGCCCTCTATCTCCACTTCTATTCAATATAGTTCTCGAAACACTGGCCAGAGCAATTAGACAGACAAAAGAAATTAAAGGCATAAAAATTGGAAAAGAAGAACTTAAATTATCACTATTTGCAGATGACATGATTCTATACCTAGAAGACCCAAAAGGGTCTACAAAGAAACTACTAGAACTAATAAATGAATTCAGCAAAGTGGCAGGATATAAAATCAACACGCATAAATCAAAGGCATTTCTGTATATCAGCGACAAAACTTCTGAAACGGAAATGAGGAAAAACACTCCATTCACAATATCCTCAAAAAAAAAAGTACTTGGGAATTAACCTAACAAAAGAGGTGAAAGATTTATATAATGAAAACCACAGAACCCTAAAGAGAGAAGTTGATGAAGATCTTAGAAGATGGAAAAATATACCCTGTTCATGGATAGGCAGAACTAACATCATCAAAATGGCGATATTACCAAAAGTTCTCTATAGGTTTAATGCAATGCCAATCAAAATCCCAATGGCATTTCTTGTAGAAATAGATAAAGCAATCATGAACTTCATATGGAAAAATAAAAGACCCAGAATAGCAAAAGCAATTCTAAGCAGGAAGTGTGAATCAGGCGGTATAGCGATACCAGATTTCAAACTATATTACAGAGCAATAGTGACAAAAATAGCATGGTACTGGTACCAAAACAGGCGGGTGGACCAATGGTACAGAATAGAGGACACAGAAACCAACCCACAAAACTATAACTTTCTTATATTTGATAAAGGGGCTAAAAGCATGCAATGGAGGAAGGATAGCATCTTCAACAAATGGTGTTGGGAAAACTGGAAATCCATATGCAACAAAATGAAACTGAATCCCTTTCTCTCGCCATGCACAAAAGTTAACTCAAAATGGATCAAGGAGCTTGATATCAAACCAGAGACTCTGCGTCTGATAGAAGAAAAAGTTGGCTCTGATCTACAGATTGTGGGGTCGGGCTCCAAATTCCTTAATAGGACACCCATAGCACAAGAGTTAACAACAAGAATCAACAAATGGGACTTAATTAAACTAAAAAGTTTTTTCTCAGCAAGAGAAACAATAAGAGAGGTAAATAGGGAGCCCACATCCTGGGAACAAATTTTTACTCCTCACACTTCAGATAGAGCCCTAATATCCAGAGTATACAAAGAACTCAAAAAATTAGACAATAATATAACAAATAACCTAATCAAAAAATGGGCCAAGGACCTGAACAGACACTTCTCAGAGGAGGATATACAATCAATCAACAAGTACATGAAAAAATGCTCACCATCTCTAGCAGTCAGAGAAATGCAAATGAAAACCACCCTAAGATACCATCTCACTCCAGTAAGATTGGCAGCCACTATGAAGTCAAACAACAACAAGTGCTGGCGAGGATGTGGAGAAAAGGGTACACTTGTACATTGCTGGTGGGACTGCAAATTTGTGTGGCCAATTTGGAAAGCAGTTTGGAGATTCCTGGGAAAGCTGGGAATGGAACCACCATTTGACCCTGCTATTGCCCTTCTCGGACTATTCCCTGAAGACCTTAAAAGAGCATGCTACAGGGATACTGCCACATCGATGTTCATAGCAGCACAATTCACAATTGCTAGACTGTGGAACCAACCCAGATGCCCCTCAATAGATGAATGGATAAAAAAAATGTGGCATCTATACACAATGGAGTACTATGCAGCAATAAAAAATGACAAAATCATAGAATTTGGAGGGAAATGGACGGCACTAGAGCAGATTATGCTTAGTGAAGCTAGCCAATCCCTAAAAAACAAATACCAAATGTCTTCTTTGATATAATGAGAGCAAATATGAACAGAGCAGGGAGGAAGAGTGGGAAGAAAAGAGTAACATTAATCAGTGACATGAGATGGGAGGGAAAGGGAGAGATGAGGAAAATTGCATGGAAATGAAGGGAGACCCTCATTGCTATACAAAATTACATATAAGAGGTTGTGAGGGGAATGGGAAAATAAACAAGGAGAGAAATGAATTACAGTAGATGGGGTAGAGAGAGACGAAGGGAGGGGAGGGGGGATAGTAGGGGATAGGAAAGGTAGTAGAATACAACAATTACTAATAGGGCATTATGTAAAATTGTGGATGTGTAACTGACGTGATTTTACAATCTGCATTTGGGGTAAAATTGGGGGTTCATAACCCACTTCAATCTAATGTATGAAGTATGATATGTCAAGAGCTTTGTAATGTTGTGAACAACCAATAAAAATAAAAAAAAGAATTCATTCAAAAAAAAAGAAAAAAAAATAAAATGCCCCTAAAAAATTTAGAGAAGACACAAAAATGTGGCCATTTATCCTCCTGCTTAACTCTAAATTGTATGAATTGGTTAGGACTAGCCCAGTAGGTAAGAGCATATCTCATGGAAAATAATTAAAATACCAGATAGACTTTTGAGGAAAAATATCTATATTTGAAGGAAGAAATATGCACAAAACAACTGGTTAAAACAGGAACAGTTGGAGCTCTGAAGACACAGGGAGGCACATAGATGCCCAAGAAAGGCTGTTTCCATGAGCACAAGAGACAGCCACACAGATCACATTGCACTTGGATTTCTTTTTTCAAATTAAAGATATGATGGGGTGCTGGGTAAAGCAGAAGGTCAACCCCAAGGGAGTCACAGGTGAAAGACATTGACTTATCTCTGTAAACAAGATTTCCGGTACCTGTAAGAGCCACCATCCCACAGCAGCTGAACACACTAAAATACTCCAGTCTAAAGTGTACTTGCCCCTTCCAACTTCTCCATTATGTTAGCCAGCATCTCCTGCAGGGTTCTCACCAAGAAGAACTGCTCTAGCAGAAGGGTGCAGATGGACAGGTCCTGGGGGACATTCTGCAAGAAAAGAGGGAGAGCCATAAGTATGTTACCAGTGTCAAGCATCCAGGCCCCATCTACCTTGGTGTCCTCCAGCTGCTGTCACAGAAAGAGTGATGGTGCTTGCTCGTGCTGCACTGTCAGCTGCCCATCACCACAAGACACTGTCATTACTGCTCTTGTTTGATACACTCTTAAACTCTGGGTAACAATAGCTGCCATGGCTGGAGTGTATATCCTGACACATACTGCACTGGAGCTTTATCTGTAGTTCCTGTTGTTCTCTACAACAGGGACTATTACTACTACCAGAGAATAAGAAAACAAAGAAGTTAGGTCACTTTTCTAGAGTAACACAGTCACAAAATAATCAAGCCATGCTTGAAAGTTGGATTATTCAAACTCTTACATATTGATTTCAAACCGGTAGCATTCTGTTGACTTAAAAAATAACATTTAAGGCTGGTAAAGTGGGAGGAAGTGGCATATTTTATGTGTGTGCATGTGAGGGGTGGTAGCATAGAGGGGTCTTGGGGAAACTGTGGCATCAGAGACAGAGCTAACAGTGGCCAAGGCTGGGCTGCACAAGGGACCACAAACAAAGAGGAGCAGCCAAGGTGCAAGAGCAAAGTCAGAAATGGATGTTACACCAATGATTTTAAGAGCTTCACACAACTATGAACATTTCTGAAGATTCTTTCTCAGTACAGTAGATCAAGATGGATGCATCTGCCTTCTTGGATCTTTTGGAGTGTCCTGTGTTTCTAGAACACCTGGATGCTTCTTCAAAAGACTTATCTTGCCAGCACAAGTTTTGCAAATGATGTTTGCTGGGGATCTTAGGTTCCCTCGGTTGTTCTGAGTGGACCTTTGTTGGCTTGGGTGTCGAGGAGCTTCCCAGTAACATCCTGTTGGTCAGGCTTCTGGAGAGCATCAAGCAGAGAAACCTATTCCTGGTGGTGGCAGTGAGACCAACTGCACAAATGCATTCATGGCTCAGGGCAGCACTATGACTACTTGTAGCGCAAAAGTTCTACAGGGTTCCCAGTGTGGACAGCAGCCTTGGGTACAAGCCTGTAGCCCTCCAGTGAGGGGTACACCTCAGTTACCATGTGCCAAAGCATTATATAACTATGAGGAAAAGGAACCTGATGACTTTATTTTTTAAAATTTTTTAACATCTTTTTTTATTAT
Source organism: Spermophilus citellus (assembly GCF_964194105.1). Lineage (NCBI taxonomy): Eukaryota > Metazoa > Chordata > Mammalia > Rodentia > Sciuridae > Spermophilus > Spermophilus citellus. Next base: position 72,470,348 of record NC_138187.1, on the reverse strand, counting down.
TGGTTGTTCAAAACATTACATAGCTCTTGACATATCATATTTCGTACATTTGATTCAAGTGGGTTATGAACTCCCATTTTTACCCCTTACACAGATTGCAGAATCACATCGGTTACACATCCGCATTTTTACATATTGCCATACTAGTGTCTGTTGTATTCTGCTACCTTTCCTATCCTCTACTATCCCCCTCTCCCCTCCCCTTCCATCTTCTCTCTATACCCCATCTACTGTAATTCATTTCTCTCCCTTGTTTTTCCCCTTTCCCCTCACTTCCTCTTATATGTAATTTTGTAAAACAATGAGGGTCTCCTTCCATTTCCATGCAATTTCCCCTTTCTCTCCCTTTCCCTCCCACCTCTCATCCCTATTTAATGTTAATCTTTTTCTCATGCTCTTCCTCCCTGCTCTGTTCTTAGTTGCTCTCCTTATATCAAAGAAGACATTTGGCATTTGTTTTTAGGGATTGGCTAGCTTAACTTAGCATAATCTGCTCTAATGCCATTCATTTCTCTGCAAATGCCATGATTTTGTCATTTTTTAGTGCTGAGTAATACTCCATTATGTATAAATGCCACATTTTTAATCCATTCATCCATTGAAGGGCATCTAGGTTGGTTCCACAGTCTAGCTATTGTGAATTGTGCTGCTATGAACATCAATGTAGCAGTATCCCTATAGTATGTTCTTTTAAGGTCTTCAGGGAATAGTCTGAGAAGTGCAATAGCTGGGTCAAATGGTTGGAACCTGATGACTTTAAATTCACCAAAATGGCATCATCATTATGCGACAAGTTGATGAAAACTGGTAACAGGGGGAAGTCAGCGGGATCCATGGCTCTTCCCCACCAACGTTTAGAAGATTATTCAACTATTACCCCAACCCCCACCTCAGTGCAAAGCACTTTATGACTTTGAAGTAAAAGACAAGGAAGTGGACAAAGATTGCCTTCTGTTTGCAAAGGATGTTTTTCTGACTATGATCCACAGAGTGGATGAAAACTGGGCTGAAGGAATGTTGCAGACAAAGTAGGAATATTTCCTATTTCCCACACTGAGTTTAACTCAGCTGCTAAACAGCTGATGGAATGGGACAAGCCTCCCATGCCAGGAGTTGATGCTGGAGAATGTTCCTCAGCAACAGCCCAGAGCAGCACTGTCCCAAAGCTCTCCGACACCAAGAAGAACACCAAAAAGTGGCACTCCTTTTCTTTGCTCACCATGGCAAACAAGTCTTCCCAGGCAACCCAGAACTGCCACTCCATGGAGATCAGCCCTCCTGTCCTCATCAGCACCAGCAACCCCATAACTTTTGGGAGGATCAGTGAACTGTCTGGGCTTCCTGCAGTGTCCTTTCTCAAGTTCATATGAGTACCACTGAGTTAACAGTGACCTCATTCCCAAGCAGCTCAGCGACAACTGGCTCCTCATTCACTTTCCCATTGGATGTCCCCTACCCAGCTGCCCTTGGAACTATGAATCCTCCCCTTCCACCACCTCATCTCCCAGCTGCTATTGTCCTCACCTTCACACCACCAGGTGCTACTGCTTCTGTTGCTGCCACTGAAATGGGGCCCAGACCCATGGCAGGATCCACTGTACAGATTGCACATTTTTGGACTCAGACTCACCCCAGTGTGTATGTGGCATCCACCAATACACTCCCAGAAAGAAGATGAGCTAGAACTGGGAATAGGGGAGATGTTTTTAGGAATATCAATGCATACCACTGAGATTGGGATTTTCCTTGGCAATTACATGGTATCTGTCACAAGGAGAGTGACAAATGCTACCCAAGTTAAAGTTCCTATGTCTACTGTGGGTCAGACAAGTTAAGAGATGACAAAGGTCAGTCTTTTCACTGCAGGAGGGCCTGCCCAGAAGCTCCAGAGAAATGGTGTGGCTGGGACACCCAGGGTGGTCCCTACAGCTGTACTGTCAGCAGCTCACAACCAAATAAGTCCTCAGACTAAGGTCTTATTGCACATGCCTGGGCAGATGACAGTCAACCAGGCCCTCAATGCAGTGAGGGCAATTGAAGCACATAATCAAGAATACCCCACAGCAGCACTGACGCCCATCCAGGTACAGACTGCTACCTGCATCTGTGGGCCTGCCCCACCATTTGCTGGCCTCCCCACAGCGTCTGCCACCAATGGCAGGCTCTGCTACCCATGCTGCTGCTGTCAGTTTCAAGCCGGTGCCTCCCTGGCCTGTGCTTCAGCCACTTCGTTGACCTCTCCAAGTATCAATGCTGCCTCTCATGAAACCAAGCCCAGTGGCCAGACAGTGACTTCCCACAACTCCAGATGGTTCTTCATCAGCTCATGGGAGCAGTTCAGCAAGCAAACTGGACAAGGACAGTAAAATAGAAAAACAGGGTTTACTGAAGTTGCTTTTTGGTGCCTCCACCAAATGGAAGCCCCGAGTATCCCCTTCAGTGTTTCTGAAGTGGAAGTGGGGCTAAGTGATGGCAAGTTGCTCCTAGAGCAGGCCATGGGTCCTGAGATACCACTTGGGGAAGGCCATGGCAGGGCCAGCTCCTGCCCCATGGATGGAAATGACCCAGTCATTGCAGCACCTGCAGGAATAGTCCTGAACCAAGAAGCTTTCCATCTGAAGATTAGCTCCCTGGACTTTGCAGTCCCCATTGCTCCACCTCCTCATCAGGCATGTTCCTTTCTGGGTCCTGTCATGAATGAGTCTAGCCTGTTGTTTGCAAAAGGCACTAGGTGGTAGTTTCCTAATCTCCCCAGAGTAAGGCAGAACTTGAGAATTTAAAGGAGATATTATGTTTGTTCATAAAAAGTGAGAGGATGGCCAGTTCAAAGGCACATTAAAACACAATATAAAAACTGGGCTTTTCCCAGGAGACTTTGTGGAAAACATCTGAGGACACAAGCACTGGGAAGACTTAAAATCACATTACACAAATGAAGAGCACAAAGCATTCTGATGGAAAGTGCACATGTGTGTACTTCCAGAAGGTCAGGAGCTGACCAAAGGGTTGGTGTGTGGCTCCTGATCCTCAGCACAGCCACACCAGCCAGCAGAGCAAAGCAGGTGTCCCACTCAGTTGGGATTGTAAGGTGTGCCTTGTGCTGAGCAATAACCCCCCTTTTTTGATGAATAACTAAATGGACAATTATTCACTGAAATGGACAATTGTTCACAAGGCATAACTAATGTATTTGCTTCTTTCAAAATTGAAATTTTCTTGTAATAAACTCTTTGGATTATGATTTTAAGAAATTAATTTATGAAACAAGAGCCAAGGAGAAGCTGGATTATTTCCTGTTTAAAGCAAGAGATTCATTTTGCTGTAGAATGCTTCATCTCCCCCTCACCCCTGCTCATCATTACATTTTGCTTCCTTAAGACAGAACTATTGGTTCTCTAATTTGGGTTTTCCTCTTTGGGAAATGAAACATACAACTGAGTCCATATCAGTAAGGGCCTGTGGTAGGGAGAGAAACTCAAAAAGAAGAAAAGTTACTGATTCTTTCTTTCTATTTTCATCAGGAGTCAACCTGAAAACTTTAATCCTCAATTTAATTTTATGGGTTTTTAATTTCCCCAGAATGAAACCAATGAAGTGATAGGAAAACAAAGCACAAGCATTGACTAGAAATATATTCAGAAATAATATTTAGTTTTATAACATAAGCAGCTCAACTCACTGGTTGGAAAGTAGGCAACTTTGATGTTGTACTTGTTGTCTGAGAATGGCAATGAAATGTAATTTCCATTTTTACCACACAATCTGCATGTCCAGGATACATTTGGGAGATGTGGTGGTAAGTGATGCACTTGTGTTCAGGTTAAAGGCTGAAGAAACACTTGAAAAATTTGCATTCATCCATTGTGGCTCTTCTTTCACCATCTTGCATGTGTTGCCAAGTTCCACAGTAACATGGATGTCTGTGATGTATATATTTCATTGCAGTTTTGTGCTGAGGTTAGTTTGCATTCAGAATTGACCAATGCAGGAGATGTAAAATAAACAGCATTCTCTACTCCAAAGCCACTCCTGACCAAGGTCTGCTGATTAGCCTGAGGGGTAGAAAATGTAAAGTGTCCATCAGTCATCACAGGAGTCATGAATGAAAATGCTCTTTGTTTCTCTCAGCAGACAGAAGGAAAGGAAGAGTTTATCCAGGAGCTGTTCTGTGAAGGTTCTGGAAGGCTTGGAGGGAGCCAGTGTTTCCACACCTTACAATTGTGGCAGGATCCAGCTGAGCCTACCTTTTTATATTTATATCCATTTCTTTTCATCAGCCTCTTCCACCAATTTCATTTTGGTGCCATACAGTCATGGGTTTGGAGAGTCCTGAGAACAAGAGGAGGGAAAGCAGCCCGGTAGTGAGGTAGTTACCACAGTTTTCCCATGGGAACTAAGTACTGAAACAACAAACTTAAAAAAAAAAAACTTATGAATTAATTCTTGGAAATAGAAACATGGGCTGAAAAGACTTCTTCTAATAGCAAGAGGGTTCATTATCTTAGAAAGATGTAGAATGTGGGGCTGGGGCTGTAAATCAGTGGTAGTGAACTTGCCTGGAATGTATGAGGCACTGGGTTCAATTCTCAGCACCATATATAAAAATATAAAATACAGATTCCTGGGGATTCCAACATGGCAGCGGGTGCGGAGAGATCAAGTCTCTGATCTCTTCAGCTGTGTGGGCATAGGGAGTCGTAAACAATCTAAATTCTGTTTGCTCAGGATCACTAGGCAATGCTGAGCTGACGTGGATCTGGGGCGAACAGTCTGGGCCTCTCAGAACACACACTGAGCCCGGATCGGCTGAATTCAAGCTCCCGTTCGCCTGCTTCCCGCAGACAAACATCTGTGACTCAGCACTAATCCATCCGGCTGAAACAACTGGTCAGCCCATCTGATCCTACGGAGGTAAATGCCAACCGAGCCTTCATAGGTAGTGGCCACAGGTTTGTTTTTTTTTTTGATATTTTTTTTATTGATTATTTAAAGCATTACATAGCTCATGATATATCATCTTTCATACATTTGACTCAAATTGTGTTTTGAACTCCCATTTTCACCCCAAATACAGATTGCAGAATCATATCTGTTACATATTCACATTTTTACATAATGCCATATTAGTGACTGTTGTATTCTGCTACCTTTCCTATCCCCTACTATCCCCCCTCCCCTCCCCTCCCCTCCCATCTTCCCTCTCTACCTCCCCTGCTGTTGTTCAATTCTCTCCCTTTTTTTCCCCTCCCCCTTGCCCCTCATGACCTCTTATAATTTTATGTATCATTGAAGGTCTCCTACCATTTCCATATGCTTTCCCTTCTCTCTCCGTTTCTCTCCCCCCATTCGTCTTTGTTTACTGTAGTCTTTTCCTCATGCTCTTCCTTCCTGTTCTGTTCTTAGTTGCTCTCTTTATATCAAAGCAGACATTTGGCATTTGTTTTTTAGGGCTTGGCTAGCTTCGCTTAGCATAATCTGCTCTAATGCCATCCATTTCCCTGCAAATTCTATGATTTTGTCATTTCTTAGTGCTGCATAATACTCCATTGTGTATAGATGCCACATTTTTTTATCCATTCATCTATTGAGGGGCATCTAGGTTGGTTCCACAGTCTAGCTATTGTGAATTGTGCTGCTATAATCATTGATGCAGCCGTATCCCTATAGTGCGCTCTTTTAAGGTCCTCAGGGAATAGTCCGAGAAGTGCGATAGCTGGGTCAAATGGTGGACCCATTCCCAGCTTTCCCAGGAATCTCCAAACTGCTTTCCAAATTGGCCTCACCATTTTGCAGCCCCACCAGCAGTGTACAAGTGTACCCTTTTCCCCACATCCCTGCCAACACTTATTGTTGTTTGACTTCATAATGGCTGCCAATCTTACTGGAGTGAGATGGTATCTTAGGGTGGTTTTGATTTGCATTTCTCTGATTGCTAGAGATGTGGCCACAGGTTTTAAATGGGACTTGGGAGAGACAGTAAGGACATTGGTCACCCGGCAAAGGGAAACGAACTGTCGCCATTTGCAAGAGATACCACCATGGCAGAGAACTGACATCACCAGACTGCAGTGGAGGAGATAACTTCATTGAAACCTGCGGCTACAGGTGTGTAATCCCCTAGCCTTCCCTCTCCACACATCGGGGAAACCTTAAGGGCCCCTCCCAGCTCTCCCGTAAGGGCCCCTCCCAGCTCTCCCGTGAGCATAATAGCCAGACCGAGGGAATCAGACGTGGCGCGGAACTCCCAGCTACCGCTCCCACCAGTGCTGACAGCTGAGGTCTCTTGTACCAGCTACCAGGGGCGTGGCTACCGGAGGGCAAGTAAAATTCACTGAGGATTCTCAGCCCCAAGCTCTACAAACTTAGGGTCTGAGGGAATGGCAAACAGGGAGAGTGTGCCCAGTCGTTCATGAAAACAGGGCTCCCGGGAGCAGCAGACCTGGCGTGTAGCCAATATTGTGGTGAGAGGCACCATGAGAGGGGCCTGGCTAGAGGAAAAGTGGAGAAGTGACTAGACACAAGAGGAGGCCCTAGGCACTCAGGATTGGAGACTCGCCCAGTCTGGGAGGAGCTGCTACACAGAGGGGTTTTGATTCATCTTCTAAGGACTTAAGCCTTCTTGATATATCTGCCATCAATTCATCCTGATGAGAATATTTAGTCTTCTCTTCTTTTAGCTCTTTTTCTAGAAAGAGTATTTCATCCCCAAGTTTAGATTTAGACTTATCCAGCTTTTCATATATTGTCTCCAAATTTTCTGTTCTATGGACTTCTTCTCCAAAATGTCATCCTTTAAAGATGACTCTAAGCCTTCATATTCTTTTTGAACAAGGCTCACTTTTTCAAGTAGTTGACATTTTTCTTCAATTAGTCCAGCAAGTTTGGGGGCAAGCTTTTTTCCTCTTCTTACATAACACCTGCTTCTAACACACTGACAACTTCTCTACAGAAACAAGCTTACAGCAAAAAATCCAATAGCTGCATATATCAACAACTCCCAAGGATATCCATAAGGATGAGGGCCTGGTTTCATATCCACAGACAATGATGCCAGAGCCCTGCATACTTCTTCCAGGACCAGCCCCAAATACAGCTGAGGGGCAGCCCTTGGCCCCGCCATCATGCTAAGGCTGCTTTTTTCCTACTGCTGTTGCAGCCACAGCCTGCCCAGCCACGGCCAAACAGGCTGTGGACACTCAGGTCTTTGGTGAGGAATTCAAACATGCACCAGGAAACGGAGCATACCATTGTGAAGCAGCTGCAGGGGTGGGGTAGTGGAGCTATAGGCATGGGCATGGGAAGCCACAGTCATAGGCTCCCAGGGGCCTAGCACACTCAAGTGCCTGTCAGGGAAGTCTTGGCCCCTTCACGATGCTTTGCATCCTGAAGTAGTGCAGGTTCAAGTCTGTCCCAATTGAGCCAGAGAGGACTCCTCTCCATGCCACCCACCCCTTGGTTTAGTTTCAGCCAGGACATGGTAGCGCTTATTATGTGCTATTCCATTCAATCATAACGTCAACCAATTTGATGTAACTAAAATTCTAAAGCTTTGTAAAATAATTTAAAGAGCTAGTACATTATATATTTATATTTGTACCACTTGCCCTTTTATTGTAATGACTCATTCTTTTCCCTCCCCTCCTGTCCACTCCCTTTTTCCTTCCTTCCTTCTTTCTCCCTTCCCTCCCTTTCCTTTTCTTGCAGTGTTGGGAGTTAAACTCCAAGGCCTTCTCCACGCTAGGCAAGCTCTCTACCACTGAGCTACATCTGCAGCCTGTTGACAGTTACTGTAGAAGTAATCTGAAATATTTCTATACAGAAACTCTCGAGTTAGACTATTTCAAAAGTAATTTTAGAAGAGTTACTACCATGGGCACAAATCAGTTATGACAAGTTGCTTTTAAAAAGTACAGCATATTTAATATTTCTTTTTTAAAAAAAGGAACATAAAACTTGAGTTCAGTTTTTCTAGACTACTACTTATTTAAGTCTTCAAAATCTTTTTTCTGATGTCCTTTTGACTTCTTTAGGATGTAAAAACTTCTAAGTAACTGGGTCATTATAAATATATAGCAGAAAGAAAGATAAGATCTGACTCTTTGAAATGGCTTTAGCTCCTGAAGGTAAATTATGTTGTTGTTAAGATAGAGTTCATGTTTGATGTAAATAAAAAACATCTAATATATTTTTTGTTCCTAGCTATGCTTGAATTGTTGATGAGCCAAATCAAATGTCTGAACAAAGCATTCACTACTAGTCTTTGGTTTCCTAAATGTCTCTAAAGTTCAAAGGCATTATGCCACCATGTATGATTAGACCAATTCTATTTATATGGCCACAGTTTTATCAATGTAAACTAAATCTCTCATCCAGTTCCATAGGGTATGAAAGTTTAGAAACTTCTTAACAAATGTAGTTATGTGAGGTTACAAATATGTTAATTAGTGAATTGTGGTGAATATTTCACAATGTACATACCTGTATCAGAATCAAATTACCAGCTGGGCATGGTGTCATACACCTATAATCCTAGTAGCCATTTAGGAGGCAAAGACAGGAATATCACAATTTCAAGGCCAGACTCAGCAATTTAGTGAGACCCTGTCTCAAAAAAAAAAAAAAAAAAGAAAGAAAGAAAGAAAGAAAGAAAAAAAAGAACATGAGCCCTTCCAGATGCATTAAGCTACAACACCATGTGCTGCTGCTGCCCTCTGCCACCTCATGACCCAGTAGGCCTCATCAAATGCCAGCACTATACTCTTGAACTTCCAGAGCCATGAGCAAAATAAAATGACTTTTCACTATAATTTACCAAGGGTGATATTCAATTACAGCAACAGAAATCATACTAAGTTTCAGAGAGATTACTGGTCAAGGCACACAACTAAAAAGCTCAAACCAATTATCTTCAGTTACATACAAAATAGAAGCAGTTAGCCATCAAGTAAAATACACAAAAACCAGGCTGCAGATTCCTCTTTACTTGTCAGAGCTGTTTCTGTTTGGATGTAAAAGTCAGTAAATGAGAGTAGCTTCTTTGCATCTACAGCATCTGTGTCAAGCATCTGTACCTACTTTCAAGAGAACTTCCTGAGCCTTTTCCTCATATGAACATGCAGGTCAATAACACTTTCATCATCATCATCACCATCATAATCATCGTCATCTTCATATTCACTATAACAGTTATTCCTATCATTAAAGGGACAAACAGAACAGACATCAAATGCTGTTTCATTCCTTTACACTCTCTTTTTCCAATTTTTAGTAGAAAGAAAAAAAAAGTGAGGATTCTTAAAATTAATTTTTCTTTGAAGGATTATAGGATTTTCAAATGGTATAGAAACTATAATAGCATATCAAATAGTAATAAGATACCAAACTACACCCAGCTAAAAAAGTTAAGTCTTGGTCAATTACCTTTGACTTTCCACTCTGAGACATGGGCACCTAGTCTTACCACTTATTTAAATGTGATAAAATTTTGCACCATTCATGTCTTCATTCCCCAGATCACCAGAGATTATGATGTCAGATGCAGTACACCATGTGCTTCCTGAACATTTCCAGAGTTCAGGAATAGCTATTTGTACACTTTCCCACAACTTGTAATATCATTTCCTACTGGAATTCTAGTACAAAAAAACTGTTCTTTGTAAGATGCAAGCATTGTGTTGTTGGGAATCAGTAGCACCCTATAATTAGAAACTGGTGAACTTGGTGTGGTTGTGCATACCTGTATTCCCAGTGGCTCAGGATGCTGAGTCAAAAGGATCATGAGTTCAAAGACAGATTCAGCAAAAAGCAAGGTGCTGAGCAACTCAGTGAGACCCTGTCGCTAAATAAAATACAAACCAGTTCTAAGGATGTAGCTCAGTGGTCAAGTGCCCTTGAGTTCAATCCCTCATACCCCTTACCACCACCAAATGAAAAGATTAATGTTTCCTTTCTGACACATTACCCTAGGAAATGGGAATCTTCATTCCAGAGAATCTGCTGTGTATAATTTATTAACTGAGACATATCAATTTGCTTGAGAAAAGGATTCACCATCATAGTATCATAAGGAGTTTGAAGGAGACATCAGAAAACTCAAGGAGAGATTCTATGGGTTTCCAGGTAGTCCGAAAGATGATTCCTATTAGTCCCAGCAGCATCCATGGATGAAATATAACCAGTAAACACTCTCATGATTAAAATGATTGTTATAGTGGAAAAAAAACTATCCTTCTTCGTAAACATCACTGGACCATCCCAGGGGTCCTCCAGGACCCCCCCCCCCAAAATCACTCAGCCCACCACAACCTCCAGCACTTTGGCTGTGATCCACTCTCACTTTTTAGTACTTATGCCAAGGCAGTTGTAATATATTTTGAATATCACTCCTGGGTATAATCAAAACTGCTTCTTAAATAAGAATCTTTCTGTGCCTTAAAATTTTAGACACTTTTCCCTTGAGCTATTTGACAGTGTTTTCTACCTAAAAAAATCCTAGCAGCTGAAAATAAGATCTAGCTCCATGGAATGCATCTCTATCCTATAGTAGGTTTTCATCAAATTATGTATGTCAAAACTTAATCTAGAATTCATGCACAGCCTGATTAAAGTTCTAAGTGGTGACACTAAAATTTTTGAAACTATAGAGATACAGGATTTGCTTATGGATGGTGCAAAAATATATGTTACAACACAATTAATCATTCATTGTGGAGAGCCATTCTGACACGTGATTGGGTGACTCCCGTTAAGGGCCTGAGGCACTCTGGCTGTGTCGGAGTTATCCCGACCCTTTCCTGATGAGAGAGCCCATCCGTGTGGGGGTGTGCGTGACCACTGACCCTGGAGACCCAATCACTGACCCTGACCTTGGAGTGCAGCCCCCCCTCAACCTTCATTGGATGGAATTCTCCCCTGAATCTCTTGTCCCCCAAATAAAAGGCTACTCCCAGGTGTGTTCACTCTCTCTCTCTCCTGCTAGCCCAGAGTAATCCTCGCTGCCCTGCTGGGCGGCTAGAGGCGGGAACCAGGGAGGCGAGCCGTCTTGGACCTAGCAATATAAATAAGGTAACTGGTTTGTGTGTTTTATTTCGATCTCTTCTAACTAACTTAATGCCTAGAACCTCATTAATGAAACCACTGCGCAGGCTGCGTGGTAGAATTGGCGCCCAATGTGGGGCTGCATTCTGAATTAGTTAGATTGAGTGGGAGCGCGCGCTAAAAAGATAAGGAAAAGAATAAAGATAAAGGAAAATAAGGAATAAAGATAAAGATAAGGAAAATAAGGAATAAAGATAAAGATAAAGGAAGAGGTGACATTTGGGTCACAAAAGTACCTGGAGATATTGAAGGAAAGAGACGTTAAATTACTTAAAATGGGAAATTCTACTTCTTCGGATAAGGAAATGTATCTGACTATTTTAGACAGTATAATTAATCAGAAAGTAAAACAGATAAAGAAAACTCAGTTATTACAATTCTTAAAGACTGTAGGTAAATATTGTCCTTGGTTTTGTGACCAAGAGTCTCCAAATTTACTTACTTGGGAGAAATTAGGAAGGAAAAAAGTTTGTCTTTTTAAAAATATGGGCCAGAGTTCACGGCCCCCTGAAGACCTTTTAAAAGGCATTCAAGGAGCTATTAGGTCTATTCAAATGGAAAATCAGCCTGAGGCTAAGTTAATTTCCTTCCCTTGAGCCGTTTAAGAACAAAAGCACTAGGGACCAAGGTTAGAAATGTGAACTTAGACTCGCAGCCCCATGTGGAGGATTCAAATAGCGCGGATCAGCCCGCCTTCTCCTTCCCTCCTAGCGGGAGCCCAAGAATTCCAGGAATGGTCGCACAGTGTGATGTCATCGCGCCGGCCATGGGGGCCGCCATCTTTAGATTTACCGGAGCAAAACAAACAGTTTCCGTGCCGACCATGGGGGCCGCCATCTTTAATTTTACCGGAGCGGAACCACAGTTTCCGTACAAACCCCTAATGATTTTCAAGGCTTTTAAGAGAGATATTTTAGCCAAAATGGGATTGTTATTAGTTACTCCAAATTCTATAAGATCAGTTGAGGAAGTTAATCAGAGGTATTTTTCCTGGAGATGATAAGGAGACCTTTCAGGAAGAATATCTGTTTATAAGCCAGTCTCCACGACAAAGATTAGTAAATACTCCAGACCAAAATTTTTACTAGGGGCCCTAAGTACTTCCCCGATCCCTAAGACAGCTGAAAAAATCACGTGGCTCACAGAGGAGCCTATATGGATTTCTCAGTGGCCCATCTCAGGGGAAAAACTTAAAATAATTCATAGATTAGTTGAGGAACAACTTCAGGCTGGTCATATTGAACCAACACTTAGTCCTTGGAATACCCCTATTTTTGTTATTAAGAAAAAGTCAGGGAATTGGAGATTACTACAGGATTTAAGGGCAATAAATCAGGCAATTCAGCCTATGGGATCATTACAGCCAGGACTTCCCTCCCCCACAGCCATTCCTTTAGATTATAGCTTGATGGTAATAGATTTAAAAGACTGTTTTTTCTCTATAAGGTTACATCCTGAAGATTGTGAAAGATTTGCTTTCACTGTCCCAGCAATTAATTTTAAGGAACCTGTTAAAAGATACTGTTGGAAGGTGCTTCCTCAGGGAATGCATAATAGTCCTACACTGTGTCAAAAATATGTTGACCAGGCAATAGATCCCATTAGAAATAGCTTTCCTGATGCCTATATTATTCATTTTATGGATGATATATTATTGGCTCATGCTAATCCAGAAGTACTTTCAGAAATTTTTACTCAGTTAGAGACTTCACTTACAGCAATGGGTTTATGTATAGCTCCTCAAAAAATTCAAAAGTTATCTCCTTTTCAATATCTAGGTCAGATAATTCAGGGACGTACAATCCGTCCTCAAAATCTTCAGATAAGAGTTAAAGAGTTATGTACCCTTAATGATTTTCAAAAGCTATTAGGAGATATTAACTGGCTAAGACCATCCTTAAAGTTAACTACTTCTGAGTTAAGTCCTTTATTTCAGATATTACAAGGAAATCCTTCTCCAACCTCTCCACGTCAACTAACTTTAGAAGCTAAGGCAGCCTTAAGGAAAGTGGAAATTGCAATTAAAAATGCACAGCTTACTTGAATAGATCCTAAAGAAATAATGTATTTATTAATATTTCCAACTGAACATACCCCAACAGGAGCCATATGGCAAAGATTAGGAGTTATTGAATGGATTTATTTATCCCATTCCCCTCAAAAAACATTAATTCCTTTTCATGATTCTATAGCTCAATTAGTAATTAAAGGTAGGACTAGGATTTTACAATTAATTGGATCTGAGCCTGATATCATAATTATTCCATTTTCTGTTCAACAGACTAATTGGCTTTTTCAAACTTCTAGCTCCTGGCAGATAGCTTTTGCAGATTTTCCTGGCCAGATAGATAGCCATTATCCTCGTGATAAGATTGTACAATTTGCATCATTAACATCACTTATTTTTCCAAAGATTGTATGTTCTCATCCAATAGAGGAAGCTTTATCGGTGTTCACGGATGGTTCCAACTCTGGTAAGGCAGGTTTCTTCAGCCGTGTTCACACAGAGGTAATACAAACTTCTTATACTTCTGCCCAAAGAGCAGAGCTCCAAGCTCTGATTTGTGCCTTAGATTATTTTTCAAATGAGCCTATTAATATCTATTCTGACAGCTTATATGCAGTCGGAGTTACCAAAAATATTGAAACCTCAGTTATTGGATTTACTTCATCACAGGAGTTATTTGAATTATTTCATAATTTACAAAAGACAGTGCTAATACGAAAGTACCCATGTTTCATTGGACACATCTGTGCCCATACTAACCTTCCTGGACCTCTAGTTACAGGTAATGACAAAATTGATAAGTTAGTAGCTTTTTGTCAACAGATGTCTTCGTATGACTGTGCACTAGCTTCCCATTCCTTGCATCATCAAAATGCTTCTAGCTTATGTAAAAAATTTAGTATTACCAGAGAAAAAGCTCATCAGATTGTAAGCCAATGTCCTAAGTGTGTTATTCACACTCCATCTCTGCCATCAGGGGTAAATCCCCGTGGATTAAAACCAAATCAAATATGGCAAATGGATGTAACTCATATTCCTCAATTTGGTAAGCAATGTTATGTGCATGTCATAGTGGACACTTATTCTAGATTTATTTTTGCTACAGCACGTACTAAGGAAAATACTCAACATGTAATTTCTCATTGCTTAACAGCTTTTTCCGTTTTAGGGTGTCCTATGCAGATTAAAACAGATAATGCTCCAGCTTATGTAAGCTCTTCTTTTCAACAATTTTGCCAAGAGTTTAAAATTAATCATAAAACAGGAATTCCTTATAACCCCCAAGGTCAAGCCATTGTAGAACGAGCTCATTTATCTATTAAGCTTCAATTACAAAAATTAAAAAGGGGGGATAAGATTGTGACTCCCCAAAATAGCCTTAATCATGCCTTGTTTGTTTTAAATTTTTTAAACTGTGACACAGAAGGTCACACTGCTGCTGAGAGACAAATGTCTCCCTCAGTGACAGGCCCCTTAGGCAGAGTTTTGTGGAAAGATTTACAGACTAGTCAGTGGAAGGGTCCAAACCCGGTAATAATGCGGGGAAAAGGCATGCTTGTATTTTTCCAGAAGGTGCTTTCCGTCCTATTTGGGTGCCTGAATGTGCTATCAGACATGGAGGAGATAGAACCCAGACTCAAGCGACTGCGGATCGACCTGGAGGAGCCACAACCCAGAAGGAGGAGATATTGAAAAAAGATGAAGAAAGACCAGATTGAACCAGCTGAAAAGCTGATTTCGTGGAAAGATGTGAAGAAGCTAACAACCCAGGCTTCCCAAATACTTCGACGCCTAGGAAAGAACAGGACCCCAGTCTTGATGGTAGCAACAGTAATTGCCCTACTGGGCTGTCAGGTAAAAGGGAATCAAGTAGACACTTATTGGACATATTTCCCAGATCCACCCCTGGTACACCCAGCTGTGTGGACTGGAGAATCTATTCCAGTATTTACTAATGACTCATTCATGATGGGAGGATTTACAGATACTCATATTACTCCCAATCATGTGACTAGATTTAATTATTCCGGCTACAGTGCCCAATTACCTTTATGTTGGTCACATGATAAACATGCTGGCTGTCTAAAAGTATCATTTGAAGAAAAGACAGCGATTGGTAAACCTAGACTGACAAATAATTCTATTTATGGGGACTTAAAACCTAATACTAGATCAGTAATTAAGATGGGACTTTCCCATAACAAGCCAGTCATTTCTGAAAAACCTCCACCGGTACCCCACTGTCCAAATAGTTCTATAATTGAAATTGGCACCTTTCCTAAATGGATGGATAGTGTAAATACCTTTCCTGTACAACATAAGGTGCCTAAAGCTAGTGGGTATATTTTAGACTGGTCTCCAAAAATTGATAAGAGACAATTACAAAGAAATTCTGCTATGACACCTGCAGGATTTGTTAGTAATATTTTGACTTATAGTGAAGGAGGTGTTCAAAAAGATATTTGGCGTTTAATTGCTGCCTCAGAGTATTTACATTTTACAGATAAACCTTTACCAAAATTTGTTGGCAAGAACTGTAAAGAGGGATCTTGCTATGGCTTAAGAGCCTGTGTCCAATCTCCTTATGTTTTAATTATTGGAAATGTAAAAGTTAAATGGATGGAAGATAGATATATTGTTACTTGTAATAAGTGCAACCTAACTAATTGTATTTCTAGGTATAATGGAGGAAAAGGAGTGCTGATACTTCATTAGCCCTCTTTTGTTTTATTACCTGCTAATATTTCAGAGCCATGGTATGCTGATGCTGGTTTACAAGTCTTGCAGCAAATTCATGCCCAGCTAACAAGACCTAAGCGTGCTATTGGAGTCATAATTGTTGGTGTTTTAGCACTGGTCTCATTTATTGCCTCAACTGTCTCTGCATCTCTGACATTGTCTCAGAATATTCAGCATGCAAAATTTCTTAATAATTTAGCTCAAAATACTTCCAAGGCTCTGCGTAATCAAGTAAATATTGATGAAAGGATTGAGACTAAGTTAAACGCCTTAGAGGTGACTGTTATAAACATTGGTAATGAACTTTCAGCCTTAAAATTTAAGGAAAGACTTAAATGCCATGCTAATTATAAGTATGTATGTGTTACAACTACAAAGTACAATGCTTCTCTCTGGGATTGGGAGAAGGTTAAAAACCATTTATTAGGTATTTGGCAAAATAGTAATAATAGCTTAGATATTCTGGAACTTCATCACCATATCCAAGACATTCAAAATAATAGAGCTGATTTTTCAGATCCTTCTTCTTTGGCTAACCAAATATTGAAGGAGTTAAATGGATTCAACCCTGGAAATATTCTTAAACACTCCACTTGGTACATTATTGGATTATTCTCTTTGCTGTTAATTCTCTTTTGTATTGTAACTATAGGATGGCGAGTCTTCCAATTAAAAATCCGGGGACTCCAGAGAGTGAACCGCCACCTCATTGTTAAGAAAAGAAAGGGGGAATATGTGGGGAGCCATTCTGACACGTGATTGGGTGACTCCCGTTAAGGGCCTGAGGCGCTCTGGCTGTGTCAGAGCTATCCCGACCCTTTCCTGATGAGAGAGCCCATCCGTGTGGGGGTGTGCGTGACCACTGACCCTGGAGACCCAATCACTGACCCTGACCTTGGAGTGCAGCCCCCCCTCAACCTTCATTGGATGGAATTCTCCCCTGAATCTCTTGTCCCCCAAATAAAAGGCTACTCCCAGGTGTGTTCACTCTCTCTCTCTCCTGCTAGCCCAGAGTAATCCTCGCTGCCCTGCTGGGCGGCTAGAGGCGGGAACCAGGGAGGCGAGCCGTCTTGGACCTAGCAATATAAATAAGGTAACTGGTTTGTGTGTTTTATTTCGATCTCTTCTAACTAACTTAATGCCTAGAACCTCATTAATGAAACCACTGCGCAGGCCGCGTGGTAGAATTCATTTCTTTGGAACCATGTACTATTAATCTCTTTACTCATCCCTACTAAAATAATGATTCAACCACAAAAGCTATACAGAGATCATAAAAGACAAAGAAAAATTTTGGTTCTATTCCTGGATATGCTCAAGTTTATAAAACTACACAACAGTGCAGCACTTAGAATGCCCCTAAACATTATAGAGAAGACCCAAAAAGGTGACCATTTATCCTTCTGCTTAACTTTAAAGTGTATGAATTTGTTACAAATGGGTACTAAACAGTAAGTAAGAGCTTGTCACATGGAAAATGATTAAAATCACCATATAGATTTTTGAAGGAAAATATCTGCATTTGAAGACAGAAATAAGGGAAATAGCATGGATGGTGAAAGGAGACCCTCATCATTATACAAAATACATGTATGAAGATGTTAATTTTGTGTCTACATACCTTATTTATAATCAGAGATATGATAAATTATTGTATAATGGTGTATTAAGAATTGTAATACAAAAATAAATAAATAAATTAATTTTAAAAATGAAAAATGTCTTAATTTTCAAAAGAAACTGATTAGCTATTTGCAAATTTACAATTCACTAAAGCCATATCACCCTGATTTCATTACCTAAAGTATATAATAGTGCCATGAATTTTTACTCACCAAACAACAGCTTAGCCACACAGTTAAAGGTATTTGAAAATCAATAATGGTCAATAACAAAGAGCCATCCACAAAACAACTGGTCCAAACAGGAATAGTTAGAGCTCTGAAAACACAGGGAGACACACAGATGCCCATAAAAGGCTGTTTCCATCAGCACAAGAGGCAGCCACACAGATCACATTGCACTTGAATTTCTGTTTTCAAGTTCAAGATATGATGGGGTGCTAGGTAAAGCAGAAGGTCAACACCAAGGGAGTCACAAGTGAAAGTCATTGATTTATCTCCACAAACATGATTTACAATACCTGTAAGATCCACCATCCCCCAGCAACTGAGCACACTAAAATACTCCAGTCTAAAGTGTACTTGCCCCTGCCAAATTCACCATGTTAGCCAGCATTTCCTGCAGGGTCTGCAACAAGAGGAACTGCTCCAGACCAAAAGTGTAGATGGACAGGTTCTGATGGACATTCTGCAAGGAAAGAGGGAGAGGTGTGAATATGTCACCAGTGTCAAGCATCCAGGCCCCATCTAACTTGGTGTCTGTCCTTCAGCTGTTTCACAGAAAGAGTGAAGGGCCTTGCTACCTCTGCACTGTCAGCTGCCCATCACCACAAGTCACTGTCATTACTGCTCTTGTTTCATACATTATTAAACTCAGGGTAACAAGTGTTGTCACACCTGGAGTGTGTATCCTGACACACACTGCATTGGAGCTTTGTCTGTAGTTCCTGTGGTTCCCTACGACAGGGACTATTACTACCACCAGAGAAAAAGAAAGCAGAAAAGTTAGGTCACTTTTCCAAAGTCATACAGTCACAAAATATTCAAGCCAGGATTGAAATTTGGACTATTCCATCTCTCAAGTATTGGTTTCTAACCCACCAAGCATTTTGTTGATTTAAAAAATAACATTTAAGGCTGGGCAAGTGGGAGGTGGTAACACTTGTTTAATGTGTCTGTGCAGAGAGGAGGGAAGCAGAGAGGAGTCTCCAGGGGCCACTGTGCCTGCTTTAGAGAAATAGGGAGCAGCAGGTAAGGCTGAGTGTAATCTGCATTGGCCATGGCCACAACTACAGGGACCAAGAACAAGGAGGCAGAGCCAATGTGCAAGAGCAAAGTCTGAAATAGATGTTACATGAATCATTTTATAGCTGCACACAACTATGAACATTCTAAAGCCTTCTCTCATTAAAGTATATCAAGTTGGATGAATCTGCCTCCTTGGATCTTTTGGAAAGTGTCCTGGGTGCTTCTGCAGAAGTCTTGCCTTGCCAGAACAGGTTTTGCAAAGGATGTTTGCTGGGATCATAGGTTCCCTCAGTTGTCCCAAGTGGAGGACTCTTGTTGGCTCCTGTGATGAGCTTCCAGGTAACATCCTGCTGGTCAGGCTTCTGGATGACATCAAGCAGAGGCCTTGGAAATCTAGCCAGTAGGGGCAGTGTGAGCAACTGCACAAATGCATTAAGGGTTCAGGGCAGCACTATGTCTTATTGTAATGCAAAAAATCTGTAGAGCTTCCAGTGTGAATGGCAGCCTCAGGTGCAAGCCTGGAAGCCCCAGTGAGGAGTGTACCTGTTACCAGGTCCTAATGCATTACATAACTATGAAGGAAAGGAGCCTGGAGACTTTAAATTCAGCAAATGTGACATCATCATTTTTTGACAACACGTTGATGAAAACTGGTCCCACAGGGTAAGTCAATGGGATTCATGGCTTTTCCCAACCAACTTAGTGCAGATTATTAAACCATTGCCTCAGATCCCACCTCAGTGCAAAGCACTTTATGACTTTGAAGTGAAAGACAAGGAAGCACATAATGACGGCCTTCAATTCATTAAGAATGATGTTCTGACTGTGATCCAAAGAGTGGAGGAAAGCTGTGCTGAAGGAATGTTGGCAGACAAAATAGGAATTTTTTGATTTCCTACATTGATTTCAATTTGGCTGCTTTGCAGCTGACAGAATGGGATAGTCTTCCATGCCAGGAGTTGACACTGAAGAATATACCTCAGCAGCAGCCCAGAGTAGCATTGCCCCAAAGCACTCACGACACCAAGAAGAACACCAAAAAGCAGCACTCCTTCACTTCCCTCACCATGGCAAACAAGTCCTCTCATGCATCCCAGAACTGCCACTCCATGGAGATCAGCCCTCCAGTCCTCAGCATCTCCAGCAACACTCTACTGCCACAAAAATCAGAGAATGGTCTGGTCTTTCCATCAGTGCCCCTTCTCAGATTCATGTGAGTACTGCTGCATTCATTGTGACCCCACATCCAAGCAGCTCAGTGACAACTGGCCCCACATTCACTTTCCTGTTGGATGTCCCCTCTCCAGGTGCCCATGAAACTATGAATCTTCCCTTTCCAACACCCCCTTCTCATGGCTACCACTATCCTCTCTCCTCTATCCTGCCAAGTGCTGTGCTGCTTCTGCTGGAATGGGACCCAGTCTCGTGGCAGAATCCACTGCTCACAGGTTAGAAGATTAAGTATTATGAAGATATTAGTTCTCCCCAAATTTATCTACAGATTTGATACCTTCTCATTACAAATTCTCGAAGTCAATTTTGTGGAAATGTGTATATTAATTCCAGATGTATATATTAATTAACATATATTAATTCCAAAATTTAAGCAGGTATAGATCATCTCAGAAGCTGGGATCATAGTATGGTAAAAATAACTAAGAAGTGATGAATTTTGTGTATTAATTATTCCGATTTTTGTATGATTGACTTAATTTTTAATAATGGTAGGATTTAACAATGATTTGCAAAATTTATAAAAACTACTCTCATAAATAAATCAATGTGGGATGACTTTAGCAAACCTATGATTCCAGGTATCCAGAGAAGTTTAGGTGTCTATGATTTTCTTACCAGCCATTCTTAGTACTGAAAGAATATTAGCCTAATGAAGAAAAAGAAAGGAAAAATAAAATAAAAGAAACTTCAGCCCCTGCCCCAGAATATATAATTTGATTTTCAAGAGTAAGCAGGTTTTTGTAGTTATAAATAGATCAATTTTTTTTCTACTACAATGCTGCCTTTCCTTTCAGATTATAGGTAAAGTCTATGGATTTAGATCTGGAGAACACTTCATATAATGTTCTGGAAGCCATTTAAGAAAAAGAGGGTCATGAATTGTTCATGGTTCCTTTAAACAATATACATTTTGCCCAAAGTTACTCCTCTGGCCACAAATTGTAAGTTGACCATTGAAGTTGCAAATTGTAGACAAAGATGATTTATAACTAAAGTAATCCCCAAAAGACTAGAAATTTGTTTACCAATTACATCATAACAAGTCCAGAACCCTTTTATCTATCAGATAAATGTTGGTTGATGAATCAAAACTAACAAGCCATTAGTTTTTAATATGCCTTTAGGAGAGCCCTAGAAATGCGACTATGCTCCAAACTTGCAGGAGGTTTCCTTCCACCTATTATTCTCTAATTTAAATATGACACTAGCACAACTTCCTTAAGTTTTAATTGACGGACAGCAGCCTGTGTCTTGTGCATTGTGTAGGTGCCAGTTTCTAAGGTGTCAGATTGTATATATGGAAAGAAAAGCCACTGGCTAACACAGGAGCTGAAACAAAGGGCAGTAAGAGCTATTTTGTTCTGTGAATATTTTTGGACACGGAATATAATGAAGAAAGATGAATTGACTGAAGATGGATTTAAAGATTAATGAAAAATAATGAAGATCTCACTACTCTGAACCATTGGAGAAATGAATCCTATTTTAAACTAAATAGTGTGAACTGGCCAGATTTTATGTTAATATGAATCTATAATTTCCTTCGTCCATGCAATTGACTTCAACACATTTACAAAATACATCTGCTGTGTTGTGTAACCTCCCAGCTGAGGCCTGATTCCTCAACTTTCAAGATATGACATACCTATAACACCCTGAGTTATTGAGGTCAACCTGAGAATCATAAGTCCATGAAAATAAAACTCTTGTCTCATTCTGTAATTAAAAACAAGTTAAAAGAAAGGAATTCATAACATAGGGTAACTACATTTTGAAAAGTCAAGAGACTGTGCTATATGATTTCAATTTTAAGCTATCATCTTGATATGTTTAGGGCTTTAATTTATGGAACAATTGGACAATTTTTATATTTAACTTTAAATACCTGAATATTATAAATCACCTTAGATGAACATTTATGGGGGAGTTTCAGTGAAACTTCTGAACAACTTTTCATTTTATTGTAAAGCAATGAGTTGTAAAAACTGATATGCTAAGTAATCCTACAGTATAATTTAGGGACACAAAAACAACTGTCAAGAAATAGGCAGAGATTACATTTAATCAGTCTTTGCAGACTAAAATAATAATATTAAATTAATCAACACAGCTTAATTGAAGCTCTAAGTGTAACAAATTTTTTGTTACACTTGTTATTAATGAACCTTTAAATGCTACCACAACTTGAACTCTGGGTTAAATCTAGATAATGAACCACTGTTGCCACACAAAAAAAGAATAAACACTACTTTAATAGTCCTTTGTTTCCATGGGCTTCTTCCTCTTGTACACAATGGGGACACAGAAGAGTCCCTCCTTCATCCCCAGGGTTATCTACATTGTTGGCAAGATATCATGTTGACTGGCTGCTGAAATAACTAAAGCAGAATCCTGAAAAAAGTAAAAGTGCAGTAGCTAAGACTGGAAATGATAAAAGAATTTTCATTATCTTCAAAGACACTGTTTTCAAATCTGTGCTTCTTGTGTTTTTTATTTAAATGTCACAGTAAGTCATGTGCCACCTAACATTTTGGTAAACCACAGACCACATATATAATGCATGTACCACATAGCCAAGCACTGTAGTAGGCTGTACCATGTAAGTTCCAAGATGTGTGCATAATGGTGAAACCACCTAAGATGCATTTCTCAGAGGTATCCTCTTGTTAAGTGCATGACTGTATATTTAAGGATGCTCTGGTTTATGGTGGTAAAGACTTACCTTAACATGTCTCCCAAACCCTTCAGCTTTCCCTTTTTGGCTTTCATTTTATCTTTTTTTCTTTTCTTTTCCAGTTTTGTTCTTTTTCCTATCAGTATGGTCCCCTTTCTCTTGGTTCCCATTCATTTGTCTCTCCAAAGAGCACAAAGGCTGATCACTGGCTGTGGATATAGATTCTCTTCCTGATTGTGAACTTTATTCTGTGTCTTCTTCCACTGGATTGTTAGAGTCTGTAAACAAGTCAGGATGGCGCCTGGCATTTTGCCAGAGAAATGTTAGAGTCTGTAAACAAGTCTGGATGGCGCCTGGCAAAATGCCAGAGGGAGTGGTTTGTGAAGTAACGCCAGCGAGCCATTAAGTGTGGAGATTCCTTATTGGTTGACTGATGTATCTAGTTTATGTTAATTAGATAAGCTGTGTGGAATGTATAAATACTGCTCCGGTCCTACAATAAACGGCTTCCACTCCTGCTGTATCAATGCACACAAGTTGTTCGTCGTCCCCCCCCCCCCCTGTTATTTTGCTGCAGCCGGACTGCAGCACTGGATAACAAAATAAAATAAAAATAAGAAATATGGTGAATCATAGCCACAAACATAAGTAATCAAAAATGTTTGAGAACTTTACATTTCCATATTTTCTACAGCAGAATGGTCCTGCCCTCAACTTGGATGGCAACACTCTTTAATGTTGAGTAGAATTAGAAGGAAATATATGATGTGGATGAGTCTCAGGCACACATGTCTGCTTCACGAAGAGGATGCACCATTGCAAGACAGAAGCAGTTTCCTGGCTAGATAGCTAGACGCTTCTGTATGTACCATAACATTCTGGTTGCTACACAACATGTATGAGGGGAGGACTTCAACCCTCCTTACAGAGCACAGACCTCTCAGGGTATTTTCACTATAGTGGCAATATAAAAAGAAAGAAGACAAGCAAGTTTCCTTCCCCAAGTGCTTCCTTTCTTCTTGATTAAGGCAATGTAGACACATCCTGGTCCCTCATTAATTTGGTAAACTGTACCACTCACTATAAGCACACCACTGTTAGCACAGGACTTCTTTCCTCAGGGTTCCAAATAGGTCCATTTATGATTTCTGGACACAAAAGAGTGGGTTTTCTTGGTATATAACAACAACAGATCCTCAAGGGCTCTATAATGTTTCTTTATATTGTTAATGCCAACATCATTACTAAATGCTACTATCTGTACTACAGGTTCTAATTCTCAAATTTTGCATGATTATCTGCATAAGGGCAGCTTAAAAGCATGAAAATCAATAACCCTCACTTCTTAATATTTTGTAGATAAAAGTTATAATGGTAACAATGTTCTTCCATTTAATCCATACTTTAAACCTATGAAACAAGGGTAGTTCAAACTTTTTATAATTGCAAGAATGGCAAATAACTGAAGTAGGCTTCTAATTTATCTTTTAAGTAAGAAGCAAACTGGGGAATGATGTTGCCCAAATTATATTGTTATATTGTGTGTGTATGTAGGAATATGCAGTAATGAATCCCACCACCATATATGTATAATTATAATATACCAATAAAGATATGAAATATGTAAAAAGCATAGATTGCACATATCAACAGTCACTCTTAGAAATGTTTTCTGAGATTGGCTGCATAAGACTGTTTTCTAAATACATTAAGAATAATGGCATCTTCATTACTTCTTGAATTTCAAGGTCATTTCTTTGCAGCACCAACAAATAAGGCAGGAATCACTTTGAATGTCTAATAACACAGAATCAAATAGGACAGTGAGGACTTCATCTCAAACTTTTGCAAAGAACTGACCTTACTATCTTATCATGTGAAATTTGGACTTGCTTCTCAACCAGCCAGGAGCACTTGAATTACCAAAACAAAGGGACTCAAACTAGCTAATATAGACCAAATATCTTTGTTTTCTGCTATTAAACCCTCACAAATCTAAGAAAAGTTTATCAGATGATGGCCACATAATACAGTTTTGTTTTTTTAAAAAAGATGCCAGCTATTTTAGAATAACAACAACAACAACAAAAAACAAAGGTTCACTATTCTTTTGCTTGACACATTTGGTTGAAAATATGAGCCAGGTCCGGGGATACAGCTCAGTTGGTAGAGTGCTTACCTTGGATGCACAAAGCCCTGAGTTCAATCCCAAGACACTCACAAAATAACACGAGCCAACATATTTTCTATCCCAGCAGGTCATGCCCTGCGTAGAGCCAAAGGATCACTCCCCCAAGAAAATTCAAATATATCTTAAGCAGGGTTGCAGTATGTTAACTAGTACTCTTAAGCAAGGTTGTGTACTATTTCCCCACAGACCACTACTTCAACCCTATTTGGGTGTGACCCAAGTTCAAAATAATTAACCAAATCACTATAAAGCAATTATGAAAAGCTGAAAAACTGAGGCCAATTTCCATATTCAATAGAGCTAAATGTATGCCAGTCAATGTTCTACAATTCCTGCATGGAAACCACCTTTTGCTTATACTCCAAGAGCTCCTTGTACAATTTTTTGTTATTGTACTTCTCATTTATGTCTGTTTTCCATTCTCGAGGCACCAAAAATGAGATCAACCAGGCAGACAGCAGCTGCAAACAAATGCCCAGGGAAATAAAAAACAACTAGTAAAACCTGGACAATGCCCTTTGGTCAGATTTCTGAGTATCATCATTTCAATATCTTCAGAAAAATGCCTACTCTCCCTTAATCAAGCCAATCAAGGCTAACCCCAACCCAACTACAGCAGGAACATCCATTGTATGCAATAAAATTCCAATTGGTTTCTGGTATATTTTTATACTATTATTCTTAGTACTACACATAACATCTAATGGATTTTACAATCCTCTACAACGTCTGAAACTATAAACAACAACAAAAAATGAGCTCAATAAATTTAAATGATTTAGTCTTCCACAGCAACCATTATCATAAAACTTGAATGGAACTATCAGTAGCAATTCTGTTAGTTTTCTGCCTAAGAGTTTGGCAGAAGCTCAAGGGACATATGTCTGCTCTTGGCTCCATAACTGAATAAATGCAGCACCTTCACAACTCACTATATGCTGACGTCATGTTTGTTGCCAATTCTTTTCATATTCACAGTAATTTTCTGGTATATGTAATGCAACTTATTTTCTAAGTTGCGTGAAATAGAAAAAGTATTAAATCATTTATTAACATTATGTTTTGTAACCTTATTTTAAATGAAAACTCCTACCTCACTCTCCTGCCTGAAGCAAACAGTGGACTATTTAAAATCATAATTGCACATTTGATTATGCTTTATGCTTTGTTCAAATTTAGATAATACATTATCACAGAAACTCTACTGAGGGGTGTACTGATGTAACTACTTCCTTTAAATGCCAACTAATAAAAATATTTAGCAATATGTAGCTTCATTTGTACAAACATAAAATTTTTTATACTATCACATTATATGTACTTCTAACACAGAAATTATTTGATAGAGGAAAATAATCTCTCACTTCTGTAAAACTGCTCTGGTTTTTAAAGCTCAAATAAATTGGTTACATGTTATATATATATATATATATATATATATATATGTATATACATATATATACATATATATATAAATAAAATTATATTTAAGGTCACTAATAAGCTTGTCAGATTCTAAGTTTCAAAACCAATCTTTGTACATTTAATACTAGCTTTATAATGAGGGCTATAAAATAGTATTATTCCTTAGATGGAAAAATATTTATGTAAAAAATTTTTGAACTAAGAAAAGTACCAGTAATATATCAGCAGTAAATGACTTGATCTATTGTGTTCACACATTAAATTACAATGCAAGAACTAATCAAATTAACACTTAGAAAATTTACTATTGAAAATGCTATATAAATTTTTATGTTTTCCACTTTAATTTTGTTCATGTTTACAGATTATTTGCTTTCCTTTTTCAGACATTCTGATCAAAGAAAGATGATTATCACCTTCCAAACAAGTAGAAATATCTATTTTGACAATATTTCTACCTGTTTCAACCTGCTCTGTGCACTGAACTCTCAGCTACTTTCCCATGTGATTACCTATAAAGACAAATATTTCCAAGTTTCTTTTTTTTTTAAAAGAAAGTAAAGAGTGAAGCTGCTTATTTCTCTTTCATGTAGCGCATTCATTCTGCAATTAAGACATATATAACCATCATAAACAAAAGAAATACAAAATTAAAATGATAACCTAACATTACCTTTTACTTACTACTCAACCAGTACTCTACTCTGAGGGCAAGACCTAAAGAAGCATCAGTAAATATTTGTTGAGTAGATGACCATATGAACAAAGAGCTGAAAATATGAAAAGTTGTCTTTTTTGCTCCATATTTATAAAGAACTACCCTACAAATTTTAAAACCATAATGGTAGAAACAGATTCTTTAGTAATTTAGTATTTTCATTGGAAGAGCAAAAACCAAATGGGAAAACTCTACACAGGAATACTCACAGTCCTCACAAGGTACCATTTTAAAATGTCACTTAAATTGGGTTAAATATATAACACATTAATAATGGAAGATTTCACTAAACTCAAAAAATCTCCTGACCACCACCAACTTCAGTCAATTAATGACAACTAAGTAACAATGTAATAAAAATTGATGAAGGTGGCCTCGCAGGTATGCAAAGTTCTACACAGGAACTGAGCATGTTGGGTACATAAATTTAAGAAAGAGTTTTCACTACTCCACATACACACCCATGCTGAATTCAGAAACTTCCTGAAAACAAATCCAAGCTCCTTTTCTTAAACTGAAGTCTTAATGTTTAAAAATACAAATTAGCAAAAACTGATTTATGTTTTGTACTGGGGATCGAACTCAGGGGTACTCAACCACTGAACCACACCCCAGCCCTATTTTGTATTATATTCAGAGAGAAGGTCTCACTGAGTGGCATACTGCCTCCCTACTGCTGAGGCTGGCTTTGAACTCAGGATCCTCCTATCTCAGCCTCCCTAGCTGCTGGGATTACAGGCATGGGCCACCTTCCTGGCTCCTATATTGTACATTTATTTTGTTGTTGTTTTTGTTTTGTTTTGTTTTAGCATTTCACAACATTCAACTAACTGTTAAATGGCTTAACTAAAGAGAGCAATTCATGAGGTACTTTGACTTTGGAATGTATATCTTGAATTCTTTCATAGTAGTTTTATTTTAATATAAATGGGTTCCGGTTTTGATAAAACTAAACTTAGTATGTATTGTTTTTCCTCAAATGCATGTTGACAAAAGAGGTCAGCACACTGAGAAGTAAAAAAAAAAAAAACTTAAGTTATAAAATAAAATTTGCTATTATTTAGCTAATGAAACAACAAAATTCCCCCAGAAGTTCTCATATTACCAATGTAAATTTATTTTCTTCTAATCCCATATTGCAAAGCTAAATTATGTGTGTTTTACACCAATGCTTTTTTTTACTTCCTAAGAGAACTACATGAAAAAAAGGCAAGCTAATCAAAAGAAATACGTCCATCTTTGCAAGACAAATTTTTTTCACATTTAAAGTTCTGAATATAATGTATCTTAAAATCAACAGTTACAATTAATAGGAGATATTTGGTTCTGTTATGTTTCATCAACTCAAAACCAAAAAATACTGTTACTAATTTATAATAATAGGGTGTATAGTTTCTGGCAATTTTTTTTAAAAATTATTTTATTGTTGGTTGTTCATAACATTACATAGTTCTTAACATACCATATTTCACAGATTGATTCAAGTGGGTTATGAACTCCCATTTTTACCCCGTATACAGATTGCTGTGTCACATCAGTTACATTTCCATTGATTTACAAATTGCCTTTCTAGTGACTGATGTATTCTGCTGTCTATCCCATTCTCCACTGTCCCCTCACCCCTCCCCTCCCCTCCCCTCCCCTACTCTCTCTCCATCCCCTCTACTATAAATCGTTTCTTCCACTTATATAATTTTCCTCCTACTCCTCCTTTCCTCTTATATGTAATTGTGTATAACCCTGAGGCTCACCTTCCAGTTCCATGCAATTTCCCTTAACTCTCACTTTCCCTCCCGCCTATCATCCCTGTTTAATGTTAATCTTCCTCAAGCTCTTCATCTCTACCCTGTCCTTGGTTATTCCCCTTATATCAAAGAAGACATTTGACATTTGTTTTTTAAGGATTGGCTAGCTTCACTTAGCATAATCTGCTCTAATGCCATCCATTTCCCTCCAAATTCTATGATTTTGTCATTTCTTATTGCAGAGTAATACTCCATTGTGTATAAATGCCACATTTTTTAATCCATTCATCTATTGAAGGGCTTCTAGGCAAAACTACAACTATCTTATATTTGATAAAGGGGCTAAAAGCATGCAATGGAGGAAGGATAGCATCTTCAACAAATGGTGCTGGGAAAACTGGAAATCCATTTGCATCAAAATGAAACTGAATCCCTTTCTCTCGCCATGCACAAAAGTTAACTCAAAATGGATCAAGGAGCTTGATATTAAATCAGAGACACGGCATCTGATAGAAGAAAAAGTTGGCTATGATCTACATACTGTGGGGTCGGGCTCCAAATTCCTCAATAGGACACCCATAGCGCAAGAGTTAACAACTAGAATCAACAAATGGGACTTACTCAAACTAAAAAGTTTTTTCTCAGCAAAAGAAACAATAAGAGAGGTAAACAGGGAGCCTACATCATGGGAACAAATCTTTACTCCACACACTTCAGATAGAGCCCTAATATCCAGAGTATACAAAGAACTCAAAAAATTAGACAATAAGATAACAAATAACCCAATCAACAAATAGGCCAAGAACCTGAACAGACACTTCTCAGAGGAGGACATACAATCAATTAATAAGTACATGAAAAAATGCTCACCATCGCTAGCAGTCAGAGAAATGCAAATGAAAACCACCCTAAGATACCATCTCACTCCAGTAAGATTGGCAGCCATTATGAAGTCCAACAACAACAAGTGCTGGAGAGGATGCGGGGAAAAGGGTACACTTGTTCATTGTTGGTGGGACTGCAAAATGGTGCAGCCAATTTGGAAAGCAGTATGGAGATTTCTTGGAAAGTTGGGAATGGAACCACCATTTGACCCAGCTATTCCCCTTCTCGGTCTATTCCCTAAAGACCTAACAAGAGCATGCTACAGGGACACTGCTATATCGATGTTCATAGCAGCAATTTTTAATTATGAAAAAAAGATGATATTTTTTTAAAAGGAAAGAAAGCAACATTAATGAATGCATTTTCTTGGTTGGAACAGAACTGATTTATTGTGAGGGATACAGAAACTGCTTGCTAAGAGCCAGGCTAGTGTATAATTTGCATAGAAGGAGGAGCAGATTATACATGTCCTGAACTGTGAAACAAAGGTAGGGCCTCAGAGATAAGAGGTTCTAGAATAAAAAGCTCCATTTCAATCCAGACAGACACACAAAACATGGAGAGGCCAGATAGATTAAATGAGATGCAAATGCTGGCTTCTGCCATCTCTGCAGGAAGAACATATGTGCTACAAAAAATGACAGATACCAGATACCACATGGATCCCACTCCAGTCTCTTGGCGCCCAGTGTGGTGCCTCTGCCATGATTTCAACACTGTGGAGAAGAGGCAAGCCTGTTCAACACCATGAAATGCAGTCACTGGTGACATGCTCTATAGAGTTGACAAGAACAACTTTCTGCTCCTCACCAACTGTTCTCCTCTACCTGTTAGTAGCTTTTCATCAACAGCCCACTCTCCACAATAGCAGTTGCAGGATGTGTTGTGTCCTTGAAGACATCTGTCTAACCAAAATATTCCTTAGACAATGGTCCTATTCTCAGAGAAGTGGTGATATGGATTTTAACTTCAACAGGTGACCAGAAATGAATCACAGCACAGAACAAGAACTTTCTGGCCCAGGATTTCACAGAATGGAAACAGTGGAGTGCAAGTTGTTGAGGCATAGGCCTGAAAAAGTGAGATTGTAAGAGCAGGGTCCAGTAATGGAAAGGGACAGACCAGGTGGCAAAAGCCTGAACAGACATGAAAAGGATGACACTTGGGAAAACAGAGGAGGAGCTAATGGAGCCAGCTGGGCTTCCTCACAACCCTGAGGCATAAAAGGCATTTTTGTCTCATGACCACCAGCACTGAGGGCACCTTTGATTATTTGTTTGCTTGTTTGGTTTTAAGAAAAAGAAAGTTTGCTAAGATGCAAGGCTCACCTTAGGATACAACATGTTTAGTGAAATATCACTGGTGACCTATTACAACATACTGAAAATCTTTCGCTGTCCCCCGCCATTCTTGCACACCAGCAGCAGTTAGCCCAGAGCTCACTCACTGATTTGACAGGCATTCATGAAACCCTCTGATTTGCCCAGCCCTGGGCCTGGGATTGTGGGATTACAACAGATCTCAGAGATGGAATGAGGGGTTATCAGGCAGAATGCATGTTATCATGAAGGTAAGAAAATAGATATAGATAATCAGGGAATGTTAAAAATAGAAGCAACCTCAAAAACAAACTGCCTAAGCCAGAACTTTTTAAGCTTTTTCCTAAAAATTGCAAACCATGGATTTTCAAACCTAAAATTTACAAAGAACCCCAATGCATAAAAGCAAATTAAAAGAACTCTTTA
The DNA here is from genome assembly GCF_964194105.1 of Spermophilus citellus. Lineage (NCBI taxonomy): Eukaryota > Metazoa > Chordata > Mammalia > Rodentia > Sciuridae > Spermophilus > Spermophilus citellus. The sequence goes on along the minus strand of NC_138187.1, from coordinate 72,439,015 downwards.
GGCAGAGAAGAGTAACAGCAGGAAGTGGGATAAAGCTCAAAGCCTCTTCCAGGCCCCCAAACTAAGAAGTACCTCTCCTGACCAGAGGTCACAGCACACAGTTTGAAAACAGTGACTTTGTAGTCAAACTAGATGTTGCTGATGATTAAGACCTCTGGGACTCTGCACAGGATGCATATTCTGAGGAGGGAGAGAGGATTGCTTTACAATTGTGGATTTAATGATGTGTGGGCTAAATTAAAAGAATCCAAGTATCTAAAAATGTACTGTCACTTGAGTTTGCACATCTGTACTTTGTCATATGCTGAGCATCACTGGGAGAGTTGACCAGGGTTAGGTATGCAGTCCCTTGCTACCCAGGCTCCTTATGGGTTTTCAAGGGCTGATATGACTCCATTGGATTTCACCTTAGATTAGCTGCAGAGACTCATGCCCCATGGATGACACCCAGCTACAGCCCTCAGATGCTGGCCAGGAAGAAGAGAATACTAGTCAATGAAGATAAACACTGATGGTACATTCTGTGCAGACATGGGCTCTGGTGGCTCTGGGAAGGGCCAGTTTTCTCCTTTTTCCCAAAGGAAGATTCACACATTTAAGTGGCTCCGGACTCCCAGGACTACCCTGGAACTTCCTCCTGATGTGATCAGAAGATTCAAAATGAATTTAAACTGAACCAGTGCTGGATGGGCTGTGGCCTTGCCCATTGCTGGGTCATGGAACCCTCCACTCATCTTGAGTACCATCACATCCTCAGCTGCCTGAAACCCTGAAGCCATCCCATCTGTGCATTCTGACAAAAGGGAAGGACCAGCACTGGCCACCATGGCCATCTGCTAGTCAGAAGGCAATGTGAGCATGGACCAGAAGCCCATGTGCTCCTTTCCCAGATTGTTGCTGTCCACCATGCTGCTGCCCTCGGAACATCTCATGGAGAGGAAGCACTCTTGCTCTTCAAGGAAAAACTATTTTCCTACAACATGACCAGCCCTGTTATGGTTTGGATGTGAGGGGTCCTCCTAATAGCTCATGTTAGGCAAGGTAACAGAGTTCAGAGCTGAAATGATTACAAAAGAAGAACCATGACCCTAATCAGTGGATTAATCCATTTGATGGATTTGAAGACTACTGTACTGGATGTTAACTATAGGAAGGTGGGGCTTGGCTAAAGAAGTTAGGTGACTGGGGACATGCCCTTGGGGATTATAATTTTGTCCCTAAAGCTCCTCCTTCTCTCTGCTTCCCAGTTGCCATGAGCTGAATATCTGTCATCTGCTATACCCTGCTGCATGATATTCTGCCCCACTCTTAGGCCCAGAGCAATAGAGCTGGGGCAACCACGGACTGAGACCTGTGAACCCATGAGCCCAAATAAAGTTTCCCTCCTGTAAATTGTTATTTTGGGGGTATTTTCGTCACTGTGATGAATAGCAGATGAACACAGGTCCTTGAAAACAGCCAACTTCTTCATCTGGACTCAGTTTGTGAAGATTGACGCCTCTCCCTCCCTGAGAGGTGACACACCTAGACACACAGAACTCTACCAATGATGTGGAACAAACCCCATTTCTGTCTTCTAAGCCATTTGTAGAACATAGTCATCACTGTGCCCTAGTCAGACTCCAGTTCTGGCATACAGATATGAATCCCCTACAGCATCCTTGCCTCCTTCCAAATGCTCTGCAGCCTTCACTAGTTATTTGTCAAGATGGCCCAGGGAGGCACATGTTCTCACCCATTCTCCAGGCCCAAGGACATGGAGGCACAGGGAGGTTAATTAAATCACCCATGATTACACAGTTAGCAAGAGGGGCAGCCAAGATGGGAGTTCCAGGGATGCTTTCCTAAGCCATTCTGAGGAGTGGCCTGATGAGTAGACACAGAACACACTGTCCCCACTGCTGCCTGAAGAGGCTCATCCTGGGTCCTGGCCTCCATGGATTCAAGTAAAGTCTGTTGCCAAGTGCAGGGACCTGATTGAGCACAGAAGCTCCTGACAAGCATCAGTGAGTACATGAAGTGACGGGACTCACCATGTCCATGGAGCATGTGGGCATTGCCAGCCCCGTGAAGAGCAGTTTTTCCAATGGAATTGAAGTTATGGAGATTCCAGGTCCCATCAATGCACTCTCAGTGTATCCTCAGCAGAAATGCCATGGAACACATGTTTAAGGTTTCCACCACAGTACTATGGCATGGGGAAGAGTCCCTGGGCCTAGAGATTACCCAAGCAGCCTCTTACAGCAGACAGATAAGCACCTTGGCATGCCTACCAGAAGGCCCAGTATCCACCATGACTGACAGGATGAAGCCACGTTCAGCAAAATCAGACATGAAAGAATGCACATGAAGTCTGAATCAGGTAAAAGTCAGATGTGATGTTAGTGAGCAGCACTGGGCAGCATGGAAACAGAGGAACACAGGAAGCCACTGCCTGAGTCTGCAAGTGAAGACTTTGGAGGCTGTGGTCGGACAAGAGGAAAGAAGCCTTTCAGGAGCACCTGCAACCTAATGTGGCACCTGAGTGTTCACTTCAATTGCATGTTTTTTTAAATTTATTTTTATTTATTTATTTATTTTTTTATTGTTGGTCGTTCAAAACATTACATAGTTCTTAATATATCATATTGCACAGTTTGATTCAAGTGGGTTATGAACTCCCATTTTTACCCCGTATACAGATTGCTGTATCACATCAGTTACACTTCCATTGATTTACATATTGCCATTCTAGTGTCTGATGTATTCTGCTGCCTTTCCTATTCTCTACTATCCCCCCTCCCCTCCCCTCCCCTCCCCTCCTTTCCCCATTTTTCTCTCTACCCCCTCTACTGTAAATCCTTTCTTCCACTTGTATTATTCTTCTCTTACCCCTCATTTCCTCTTATATGTAATTTTGTAAAACCCTGAGGATCACCTTCCATTTCCATGCGATTTCCCTTCTCACTCCCTTTGCCTCCCACCTCTCATCCCTGTTTAATGTTAATCTTCTTCTCCAGCTCTTTGTCTCTACCCTGTCCTTGGTTACTCCCCTTATATCAAAGCAGTCATTTGGCATTTGTTTTTTAAGGATTGGCTAGCTTCACTTAGCATAATCTGCTCTAATGCCATCCATTTCCCTCCAAATTCTATGATTTTGTCATTTTTTAATGCAGAGTAATACTCCATTGTGTATAAATGCCACATTTTTTTATCCATTCATCTATTGAAGGGCATCTAGGTTGGTTCCACAATCTTGCTATCGTGAATTGTGCTGCTATGAACATCGATGTAGCAGTGTCCCTGTAGCATGCTCTTTTTAGGTCTTTAGGGAATAGACCAAGAAGGGGAATAGCTGGGTCAAATGGTGGTTCCATTCCCAGCTTTCCAAGAAATCTCCATACTGCTTTCCAAATTGGCTGCACCAATTTGCATTCCCACCAACAATGAACAAGTGTACCCTTTTCCCCGCATCCTCTCCAGCACTTGTTGTTGTTGGACTTCATAATGGCTGCCAATCTTACTGGAGTGCGATGGTATCTTAGGGTGGTTTTGATTTGCATTTCTCTGACTGCTAGCGATGGTGAGCATTTTTTCATGTACTTATTAATTGATTGTATGTCCTCCTCTGAGAAGTGTCTGTTCAGGTTCTTGGCCTATTTGTTGATTGGGTTATTTGTTATCTTATTGTCTAATTTTTTGAGTTCTTTGTATACTCTGGATATTAGGGCTCTATCTGAAGTGTGTGGAGTAAAGATTTGTTCCCAGGATGTAGGCTCCCTGTTTACCTCTCTTATTGTTTCTTTTGCTGAGAAAAAACTTTTTAGTTTGAGTAAGTCCCATTTGTTGATTCTAGTTGTTAACTCTTGCGCTATGGGTGTCCTATTGAGGAATTTGGAGCCCGACCCCACAGTATGTAGATCATAGCCAACTTTTTCTTCTATCAGATGCCGTGTCTCTGATTTAATATCAAGCTCCTTGATCCATTTTGAGTTAACTTTTGTGCATGGCGAGAGAAAGGGATTCAGTTTCATTTTGATGCAAATGGATTTCCAGTTTTCCCAGCACCATTTGTTGAAGATGCTATCCTTCCTCCATTGCATGCTTTTAGCCCCTTTATCAAATATAAGATAGTTGTAGTTTTGTGGATTGGTTACTGTGTCCTCTATTCTGTACCATTGGTCCACCCGCCTGTTTTGGTACCAGTACCATGCTGTTTTTGTTACTATTGCTCTGTAGTATAGTTTGAAGTCTGGTATCGCTATACCGCCTGATTCACACTTCCTGCTTAGCATTGTTTTTGTTATTCTGGGTCTTTTATTATTCCATATGAATTTCATGATTGCTTTCTCTATTTCTACAAGAAATGCTATTGGGATTTTGATTGGCATTGCATTGAACTTATAGAGAACTTTTGGTAATATCGCCATTTTGATGATGTTACTTCTGCCTATCCATGAACAGGGTATATTTTTCCATCTTCTAAGGTCTTCTTCTATATCTCTCTTTAGGGTTTTATATGTCTTGGAGTTGGTCTATTATGGTTTTGAATGTTTGGGGTCCTGTAGGCTTCCAGGATTTGGCAATCCATTCCATCTTTCATCTCTGGGAAGTTTTCTAGAATTATTTCATTTAATATGCTGTCCATTCCTTTGGTTTGAATCTCTGTGCCTTCTTCTATCCCTATGACTCTCAGATTTGGTTTTTTTATGACATCCCATATCTCTTGAATAGATTGCTCATGGGATTTAAGCATCTTTTCTGTGTTGACTATATTCTTTTCAAGTTGATAAACCTTGTCTTCATTATCTGATGTTCTGACTTCTACTTGATCAAGTCTATTTGTAATATTCTCGATTGAGTTTTTAATTTGGTTTATAGTTTCCTGCAATTCTAGGATTATTGTTTGATTTTTTTTTAAGATCTCTATCTCCTGGTAGAGCTCGTTCTTTGCCATTTGAATTTGTTTGTTTAATTCATTTTCAAAATATACTTTAATGTTATCCCATATTTCTTGGATATTCTGCTCATGGTTTCTTATCAGTCTTGCTGAGCTGTCTATGTTCTTTTCAAGTTGAAATACTTTGTCTTCATTGTCTGATGTTCTATCTTCTAAGTGATCTACTCTGCTGGTTGTATTCTCAATTGAGTTTTTAAGTTGGTTTATTGCTTCCTGCATTTCTAGGATTTCTATTTGTTTGTTTTTTATTACCTCTATCTCCCTGTGTAATTGATCTTTTACTTCCTGGATTTGTTTATGTAGTTCCTTGTCAAAGTGATCTTTCATTGTCTGATTTTGCTGTCTCATGTCTTCCTTGAGACTCCAGATCATCTGAAGCATGTATATCCTGAGCTCTTTATCTGACATTCCATCTGTTGCAGCTATTACCTCTTCTAGAGTTGAGTTGACCTGCATTGCTTGTGGTCCTTTCTTTCCTTGTCTTTTCATACTGCTCGCGTTTCTTTCTGCTTGGTGAAACTGTTGTGTTTTTGAAATTTTCCCCCTATTTATTTATATTGCTCTTGTATACTTGGAAAATCTCCCTTGCAGGGTGGGTAGTCCTGCAGGTCACTGGTCCTGTTCTAGGCGTGGGCGGCTACTCTCTTCGGCCCCAGCTGCAGTTGGGGTGTCGTGATACCACGCTGGCGGGTCACTTGGCCTGCTCTGGGTGCAGGTGGCAGCTCCACTCTGCCCCCCTGGCCCCCACAGCACCCAGCAGGACCTGGACAGAGAAGCAGTCACCGCAGGTTCCCCAACCCTGGGCCAAAGCAGCTTCGGGAGCCAGAACCCGGCCTCTCTGATCCCGGCTCATGCTCCGCTAGGAGCAGGCTCCAAGGAGCGACCCCCGCAGGTTCCCCTGCCCCAGGCCAAAGCAACTCCGGGAGCCAGAGCCCGGCCGCTCCAAGCTCTCCGAGCTCGGTGCACGCTCCGCTGGGAGCAGGCTCAAAGACGCAGTCCCCGCAGGCTCCCCAGCCCCGGGCCAAAACTTTTATGGGAGTCAGAACCCAGCCCGCCCTGAGCTCAGCACACGCTCCACTTGGAGCTGGCCTCAACACGGAGTCTCCGCAGGTTCCCCAGCCCTGAGCCAAAGCAGCCCCGGGAACCAGATTCCGGCCGCTCAGAGCCCGGCGCACGCCTTGCCAGGAGCGAGCCCCTAGGAGTATTCTCCACTGGTTCTCCAGCCCCGAGCCTGAGCGATCTGTCTGCGAGACGCAGGCAAATACCAGCCTGAAATCACCTGTTCTGTAGCTGAATGAGCTGAGATCAGTAGAAAATAGGGATGATTCCATCAGCTCTCCAAGATGGCGGCTGCTGTCCTCCTCCGTGGTCCGACCGGTGTCGAGAACCGAACTGGACCGCTTCTCTCCTCTGTCTCAAAGCCGGAACTCAGCACTAAGCACGGCCATTGCACCACTGGCAGGAGTCCCCAGAATCCGCATCGCTGCACCCCCGCTCCGGCACCTTGCCACTTCCTAGCGCGTGCCGCAGACTCCAGCTGCGGGGCGCGACCCTCTGTGCGGAGAAATCGCCCGCATCCGAGCCCCCGCAGCCGAACCTCACACAATGGAAATCCGTCCACTAGATTCTGGAGCACTTCAATTTCACTGGAAATTCCCAACAAGATAGCCTTCAGCTGTTTCACCTCGTCTTTCTCCCACACAGTGACGCGGCGCACTGGGGTGATGCACTCCCTTCGCCGCCATCTTCTGCAGTCTGCCCTCAATTGCATGTTAATGATCACAAATGCGTGTTGGGCTCTTTCTGGATGTGTGTCATATTGTACAATTTTAATAAAATATAGAAAGGTACAGGTTCCACCAATATGAGTAGCAGTGCCCTATCCCACCTAATGGGATCTTTAATTTCCCTCCAACTATCTATAAGACCCTCTCTATACCCAAGTGACTCTGGACCACTTTGTCCACAACTTCAAGTTTGCCTCTTTAGATCTGCTTCTCCATCAGACAACAGCACTCCACCTGATCCCAGCTTTATCTTCAAAATCTGCATATGTGAAGCTGGCTTTGAACTTTTGCCTCAGCATCCATGCAAAAGGACACTAGGCTCAAGCACTTTATTCTTAACATACAAGACTCCTTTCATCTTTGTCTTCATTCCAAAATGAACACCAAGTCTGACTGGAGCGAGCTCTTCCTAAACATCCTGCCTTTCCTTAAACTCCTAGTGTTCCCTTACTGACCTCCTGGTCATATGGCTGTTTTATTGACAAACTGAGCCCCAGCATACCTGTGGGATTCTGTACACAATTATAAGATCTGACACTTGTAGCTGATTCTATGGGGCTTTCTGAGTACAGTAATTATCTGCATCTGCATCTGTCACAACAAGCATCCATCCATTTGTTGTATACTGCCCTTTGAAACGTCCCCAGCACAATCCTAAATGTCACTTGGTGCCTCTTTCTGTGTATCAGTGACATGCTTGTTTCTTGGCTTCACATCTCCATCTAAAGGTTCTAAGTTGCCCACACCACAGTCAATCACTCTGATATCATCGGATGAGAGATCTCTTGAAGGGGGAAGACATCAGTGGCTGTGATCTTCCTCTGGGGTACTGAGACACTTCTGAATCCAGATGTGCTCCTGGCAATCTTTCAGAGTCAAAAGAATCTAGAATTTGGTTACAGAATCAGTCAGTCCAAGGGAAGAACAAGTTTTAAATTTCACTCCCAGTGCTTGAGTGTTGCTTTGAGGCATAATGCTCCTTAGGTCCTCAGCATGATCTGATGGAATGGCACAGGTATGCATCCATTTTTCATGTCAAACTTCTAAACACAGAGAACTCACTCAACCAAGATGACACAGATAGAAAACGACAGAGGCAGGATTCCAGCCAAGGGAGTGTGCAGGTCCCCATCACAGAATTAGAAGCTGCTAATTATGTTGGCACAAAGAAGGAGGAAGCCTGGCATCTCTGCCTTCTTTTGGTATTTTTCTTCAGACTCCTGCTCAGCCCTGAATAAAGGTGTTCTCCTTTAAGGAGTGCTCTTCTAAAACCTGGTAGCACAAGGTTTATTAGCCCTGATTTACCTAGTCTTGAAGAGGGACAAGATGATGAGATGAAAATAAGGTTTCCAAGTTTTCAGGGACATTCTGTGTCAGCTTTCACATCATCCTGTTCCACAGCCCTGGAGTGGCCTAGAAGTCTCCAGTCATTGCCATGCACCTCCCAGAAACAGCAGAATCTTGCAGCAGAGACCTGATGGTGACAAGGTTGGCCCCAACAAGTAGGTGCCCATGTCCAGTTGGAACCAAATTGCCCCTTTCTTGACCTACAGCCCAATAGACAAGAAGCCCCTCCTAGGAGCACCAGGGAGATGACGATGACAGAATCAGTTTCCCAGGGCTGCATCCTTGTTCAGCCCTTTCACTCTGCCTCAATCCTTCCTTTATTTAACCAGAAAGCTCATGAGAGCACCCCATGGACAGGACCGAGACCCTGAAGCTCACTTTACTTTCCTGATACGGCCATGGTGAGGAAAGCTCCTTCCTTGTTTTCTTCATTACTTTCCATTGATTTTGAGATGAGTGGCTGCACCTGATTTGCTGGGACCCAAGGGTCAGATATCTGACCTCAAACTGCATCAACATTCCCAGAGTTCTGGCTCCTAGCCACCCCACCTACTGTCACATGGAGGGCTTCATGTGCAGGTGCTCCTGTCGGTCTCAGCACAGCCTGTTTGTACTGTGTGACTTTTTTTAACTGTATGGCTTCTGGGAGTTTTCAGTCCATCCCACAAAACTCTTCACTCTGTTCTAGTGGCCATGTTACTCTCTGTTCCTCGAAACAGCCCATCTGACCTGCAAAGACTGACCTCCCCATTTTCCAGGGCCCTGCTTCTAATGCATCAGCCTGTGATACCACAGAGAAAGGTCATCTTGTAATGTCGCAACCTTCAGTGATTGCAATAGGAATGTCAGTGCCCTATGGCAGGAGATGATGTTGGACAGGAAGGCTCTGGTTGTTTCTGTAGTGCTTGGCTTAATGGCTGGGGGGAGAACAGATTGCAAACAGGTTTGGGGGATATGGCTGCAGAGGTGACTGGTCCACCTCGACTGGTTTTTTGAGTGGTTCTGACTTCTTGGAGATAAAACCTCCTGCTGAGAAGCTTGAAGAACTGGGAGCCATCCTAGGTCTCACTGCAGGAGCACCCACAATGTCAGTCCCATGATAACCCAGGTAACCCAGTTCTTCACCTAGAGGAGATCAGCACTGAGGTGTGGACAGCACCCATTTGGTCAGTCTGGACCAATCTGTTTTGAAGACATTCCACTGCAGAACAGAAAGTTGGAGAAAAACTGCTTCAATTCACATCTTTACAGTCAAGAAAAAGGCTCATATGGCAGCATGGCTTGCCTGGGATGGAGCAGGGGCCCCAATATTTGAGAAGATTAGCATTATCTCTCCAGAGATCCTTTGAAGCTGGAGATTTTTAACACCTCCCAGGTGCCTCCACATTTATATCTCTCACCTGAAACTCTCCTGACTCATTCCCCAACTGCCAAGATAAATCAAAATGCAACAGGTCCAAGTGAAAATCTTCATGCCTTCACTCTATCCTTAATGCTGGTTGCCCACACACCAAGCCAAAGGCTGAATCCTGACCCCCAAAGTATCAGGAGGGGCCTCCAGGAGGGGATCAGGTCATGTGGATGTCTTTAGGAGTGAAATTAGCGTCCTTATCAAAGAGGCCCAGGAGCTCATTCACCTGCAGGGATGCATGCAGAAGGCCTCTCCATGAGCCAGAAAGGTCAAGACACAGAATGGCACCTTGATCTCAGACTGTCCAGCCTCCGGGGAATGATTTTATGTCATGTATAAGCTACTTGGTCTATGGTACTTAATTATAGCAGCCTGCACAGATAGAGACAACCTCCCTCTAAACCTGCTGCTCCTGGAGCATTTCAGTCAATGGAAAATCATGGTTCCAGTTCTCCAGACCTAACCTGGGAGTCACCTTTGTCACCTCAATTTCAGCAGTCCATCAGGACAATTGGCCCCATCTCTGGAAATAACAAGCCTGTCCCAGGCTTTCCTCCACTGTCCCCACTGGATTTCAGCTCCATCTCTCCCAGCCTTTTACCTCTTGCCCTTCAGGCCTGTAACAACTCCTGGCCACCTCCGCTCAATAGAGCACTCTGAAAGATGTCCCCCAGCATGGAGCAGACCCTATGAGTCCTCTGATCTAAGCCCTCTGTTGATTATTCATCTTATTATCAGGACAGGAAGGGAAGGCAGCAAGACTAAGAAGTAGATCTGGCTCCAATGCCAAATTCATCCCTGATTTTAGAAAAATGAGAAACTCTGTGACTCACTTTCCCCACATCTGTTCCTGCTTTAAAATCAATAGATGTGGATATTTTAAAAGAGAGAGGGGTTAGAAAACCAGGGGTCCTCCTCGTCAACCTTTAAACTCTGACTCACCATGAGGCCTGTGCTTCCTAATCCACAGTACCAGCCCTGCACCCTGTACCTCCATGCTCTCCTCCTCCTGCATGCACAGGCTCTATCCCTTCTGAAAGCCACTCTGCTTATGTACAGGTTCTTAGAGAGTGTGGTGACAGCTGCATATGGAACACTGAAAAAATATAAAGGAAAAAGAAAAAAGAAAACAAAGCCCCAGAAGAGGAGAAAGAAAATCTCCTGTGAGGACTGGGTGGTAGCTGTATAGTTACAAGGGATGTGGTTTATATTCCTGGCAGGGCTTGGAAGTGCAAAAACCCAGCTATGCCCTGAACTCACCAACTCCTAAGAGCAATATCTGAAAATGTGGAGAACAATTAGTCTCTGTTTACCAAGGATCCCTGATCACTTGCTGGATTCCTCTCCTGTGACATAATCCACAGCCTTGGGCCAGGGTTCTGCCTGCTTCCTCACAGGCTGTAGCCACTGTCCCAAAACCCAGATCTTGACATTTACTGTCAACATACCCCCCTGGAAAATTCTAACAAAGTTTTCTTTTTCTTTACCCATCCCCAATACAGCTTGTCCCCCAGCTTCCCATTCCTCTTCAGGCTCCATGGCCAGGTGTGTTGCTACCTCAGATAGTCCAGTTGTCTCTGGTACTGCAATGGAGATGCTTTGGGCTACAAGGAACCACATTCCCAACTAAATAAGTTCTGAAAGTGCTGAAAATTTAGAAGAAAACCTGTAAGGATGACACCAGGCATTACCTACCCTAGGTTTGCCAGGAAGAAGGAGAAAATAGCCATTTAGGGAGCAGCCTGTTTATACTCCTACTTTGACAAGATATAAGAACATTTCCCAGGACTCCATTGGCCAGAGTGAGGTCATGGGAAGCCCTCACAAAAGGGAGCCCTGAGGTGTCTCACCAAGTGTCTGGGAGAGCCAGGACTGGTTTTGACCGCTCACCATTCCTTTCCATTTTACCTAGAAAAACCATGCAACAGGCAGAGAAGCAAGCATGGTCCAGAGGTAGACCTCAGCTTCCCCACTCACTCCCTTCTCTGCCAACATCCTGCCAGGGCTGCAGCCTCATCACTTCCTCCCCCCAGGTGCACCTCTGGAACTGCCTCTTCCTAGACCTGCCTCAGATCACCTATCTCCCCAAAGACTGATGGATGCTGATCCCTCAAGCATGATGCTCAGCTGAGCACTCCAGCACCCAATGTCCATCACTGTCACCAAAATACCCAAGAAACTCCCTAGAGGAGGAAAACCTTGTTTCAAATCATGGTTTCAGTGCTTCAGTCCATGCCTGGATGACTCCATCACTCTGGGCCTGAGGTGAGGCAGAACATCATGGTGGAAGGTGAAGGAATGCTTCTCAGCTCATGGCCACCAGGAGAGAGAGGGAGAGAGGGAGCCTCATTGGCCAGGGACAAAATATAATAAAAAAGGTACAACCCCAATGACCTCCTTACATCCTACTGACATATAATTGTCACCCATTAACCCCTTCAAATTATTAACCCACCAAATTAATTAATCCACTGATTAGGTTACACCTCTCATGATATAATCATTTCACCTCTGAACATTTCCGTATTGTGTCACAAAAGAGCTTTTGGGAGACACCTCCTATCTAAATATCATGTACCTTACTAGATATAAACCTCCTCTCACTGAAATTCGAGGACTTTGGCAATATGGCCATTGATAAAATAAACTCAGTGCTGTTTTCATCTAGACCCTGAGAGGAGCTGACAAAGGGAAATGACCTTCCTGACAATAAGTGGCTCGTCCATGATCTCCCCAAGTCAACACAAGCACTGCTAATAGAATGAAAACCTCAGACAAGACCACATGGTGGTCATATCAAAAACTAGGTGGAGACTGACTCTGAGGCCACAGAAATCACTGAGTCCATCCTTTTTCTAACCTGAGTGACAGCTGCCTCTTTACCAACATAGACAGTGACTCTCCAATAATCTTCCCACCCCTGAGACAAAAGTAGTTAAGATGCCCTATCACCAAGTTGCCTCACTTCTTGACCCTGTCCTGACTCACATCTTGGGGTCACTGAATAGAAGCCAGGGGCACTGCTCCATGCTTCTTTCTGAGATGCTTCTGTGTGGCTGTGGAGCCACCAGAAATCTATGTAAACTGACTCTGACCACAGGTGACAGCCTGGTGAGCTTCATTGGTGGACATCAGCATCATGATATGTTTCTAATGTTATTTCCCTCAGGTCCCAATATCTACTTTAAAATTCAGAACTTTGTTCAGCATCACAGGTCACTCTGAATGGGTCTCTACATCCAGCTGACATTTTGCAAGAAATATGAAGAAAAGAGAAAGGAAGGTGTGGACTATATTCTAAATATGAATTCGCAGAATCCAGATGTGAGAAACTAAATGGGTCACAGGGCCTGCCACTGTAACAAAGAGAGTCCAAGGAAAATATACACATGACGGGGATCCTGCAAACCAAGACCTGCACCAAGATATACCAAGTGGTGCATGGGGTGTCTTAGGCTTTCATCCTGTGGGCCATAGGGCTGGTTACTTCTGGAGGGAGGAGGGACTAGAGCTAGGATGCAGCCATGTGGGATGCTGGCAAGGTGTTGTTCCTGACTTGGTTCTAGGGTGTTTCACCCAATTTTTCACAAAGTTACACATTTTCACTGTGGTCCCCTCCCCTGCTTTGTACTCGAGTGCTTTCCATTACTGTGACAAATGTCTGAGGTAATCAGCTTAGAAAGACAAAGGTATATTCTGGCTTACTGTTTGCAGGCTTCAGTCCATGGTTGGTTGCTCTGTTGTTCTTGGGCCTGGGGTGAAACCACATATCATCCTGGAAGTGCATGGTGGCAAGTGACTCACATCATGGTGGCTGGAAAGCAGAGAGTTGGAAATAAAGAGGCCAAGGTTCCTCAGTCCCCTAACAGGAAGCTCCCACTAGCCCCCCCCTTAAAGGTCCCACCTCCTCCCAATAGCACCTGTGGCTGAGACCAAAGCTTTCCCACCTGGGACTATAGGGGTCATTCCAGATTCAAACTTTAGTAGTGGCAGTACTTAATTTAAAAAGGAAAGTATTGGAAGTACACCCTCCACTGGTCTTTTCTAGGTAGGAGAAGCCAGGAGTCCACCAGGAGAGACCACAGCTTGACCAGGGAGGCCAGAGCAATGGAGGCATGGAGTGCAGGCCAGGTTCTGTATGCACTGGAAGTAAGAACCAGCACAGCTGCTGGCAACTGAATGGAGCATAAAGAAAGAGAAGATGGCACCAGGGTGGAGTTCAGGGGCATGGTGCTTGCCTGGCATGTGTGAGGCCCTAGATTACATTCTCAGCAGCACAAGATAATTTTTTAAAAGAAAGAAATAGGACACACAAGATCAGGCCTGTGCCTCTCCTTCGTTTGTTGCACAACCAGACAATAAAATCTCTTTTGCCTTAGGTTGGTATTGGTCACCCCTGGGGTGAAACAGAAATATGCAGGTAGATGTCAGGGAAATCTGCTTTGCAGCAATGAGTCCCCATTCCCCTGGCTTGCATTCTTGTCCCTGGCAGGTGCCAGTAACTTTGTTTCTGTTATCCCAATAGCTGAGGGTGCCTGGCCAGGGCCCAGCAGTAATGCAGGCACAGGCAGGATTTACCTGGTCCAGGGGTGCTGTCAGTCTATACCCCAGGAGAGTCCTGGTGTCCCCTGTGTCACCAGATCATCCACTGGGAAGGTGCTCTTGGCAGGAAGGCTGCCTGCAGCTTCAATTGTACAGGGTGGGGCCTGGGGAGTCTGTAGCCACCTGCCCTTGGAGTGAGGGAACTGATCCCAGGGACAAAGGCAGCTGCCTCCTCCCCAAACTCACATTGTTAGTTGATTGGTGAGCCCAGAAATCTGCTACTTTGGGAAAAGAGGGAAAGTGAAATAGATCCTACTTTAAGAAACCCCTGAGTCCCAGTTATCTTATTTGTTAAGAAAAAGGGATTTCATTTTCTATGTATTTCCTCATTTAAATCTACACTCAGATCCAAGGAAAAGAGTATTGCAGATTGAGATCCCCACTTTGCCTTGACCTTTATCCCAGAACACTTGCCCCTAAGGTAGAAAATCTCCTGTCCTTCAGGGGCAGCTGTCCTGGTTTTCCCAGCTCCAAGTAACATACTGTATGCACTCAATAAAAGTTAATTTTTCAAGAGTGAATGAAGGAGTAATCCAATAATATTTCTGAAGCATCCTTATACTCAATATGTAGTCTGTGCCTCATGATGCTTTTCTTACACAATCCCTCTTTCTTGCAGGTCACATGGCAGAATTCCTTATCTTTATTCACCAGATCCATATTTTAGAGTGGTAGGTAGTTTTGCGTACACTCACACAGCATTTATACTGTACCCACTATTTGCCAACCACTGCTTCACAGTAGATTACGACACATCAATAAATTAAAAAAAAATCACCTGTATTGTTGGTGTCAATCTGATGAACGGAAGCATACAACAAATAATAAATACAATAAATAATCCAGTAATTCAGAAAAAGTAGATCTATGGTGGGGGGGGCAGAGTATCACAAGGGATCTGATGCAGAGAGAGGGACTGACTGTGTCATCCTAATATCTTATCACAGGAACACAAGTTTCAGAACCTGCCTTGTATGTCTGCTGAAGAGCAACCTTGACTTTGATTTTCATTTAGTAGTGAGCTAAAATATATTAAATGAGAAAACCAAAACCCTAGAAAAAATACAGAAGTATTACTGAGCCTATAGAAGAGGAAATAAAAATGAAAATGCCTAGGATTCTCAGAAGTTATTGATTAGATTCATAAATAACTTTTTAACAAAAGTTACAAAGATCTGGATCCCTCTGCATAAAGCCCAGGCCTTTAATGGCTGAGGCAGAACAGCCCTAGCACAGCATTCTTTAGGAGCAATATTTAAAGGAAATGTGCAATTTTTACTCCATAAAGGACTAAAGAAATATGCTGTGTCACTAACAAGACAAGTAACTGGAGATGTGTTTGTACATCTCTCACTTCATGTGATATTCATGATCCCCAGCTAGAGCACAGTGTGTGACCTGAAAGTGAGAACCAGCTCCCCAAATCTATTCACTTTTATCTTCTAGTTCTCTTTCCCCTCATTTTTTTAAACTCTCTGATATCCATCCAGAATTGCTTGATTTTGGTGTGCAGGATATCGTTTTACTAAAATGAAGTTTGATTGTGCATGTGTTTTCCTAGGAGGAATTGGTTTTTCTTCATACTATCATGGCCTCCAACCCTTAGGTTTTCCTAACTGTATGGTCATGAAGTTTAGGGTCATTTTTCAGACCAACTCCCAGGATCTTGTTAAGCACTATAAGAAAGAGGATACAAAATAAATGCCATATGAGCTTGCAGTACACCACCATCTGCACAAAGCACGCTGAGAGCCAGTAATAACAGGACCATGTGAAAAGGACACAGAGATAGTTCTGGGGATTAGCAAAAGCCAGACCTCTACCCAAAAGCTCTGGACAATAAATGCAAAGGATATAAAATTCCCATTGTGGAACAGGGCCCATCCAGCTAAATGGCAGCCAGTGAGTATGTGAAGGCAGGACTTGAACTGATTGGGGGGAAGTCAGCACAATAGGGATGTATCATATATGTGACCTGGAGACTCAGAATTGGCCTGATGACTATGAAGCACTGGCTCTCATGGTTACAGAAGAGGCTTCAAGGGTCTCCACACCTGAATTGCATAATCATAGGACTGTGTGTCTGACCTGGAGACAGGCAACCCACAGGGATCCCTGAAGTTCACAGACTTCAGATATAAACTGTGTTAAATGTCTGTTTTTATAACAGAAAAAGTAACAACTTTACATTACTCAGACTTCCCAGACAAAATCAAGGTGATGGTGCCTGATGAAATCTTCTGCAAATTGCCTCAACAATATTACAGTCCTCAGCACTGCAGTTATTAACAGACATACTGTCTTCTAAGTTTCACAGTAACATTGAGGTAGATGCTATAATTATCCTTCTAACTTCATTAAGTTCCATGGAAGCATGGACTTGGCCTATTCACTCTGTACTCCACACCTAGTATAGTGCCCAGCACACAGAATTTGATCAAGCAAAGTGAACAAAGGACCCAAAGAAATTTTCAGACACAATTAAAAGTTAAAAAACCCAGCAAAGTATCCCAGTCTGTGTGGTGGCAAAGTGCCTGAACCCAGACCTCAGTATCAACATACAGAGCAGGCTCAACTCTAAGACATTCTTAACACCAAAATGCGAGGAGTAACCTGAGCTTAGCCACCACCAAGTGTGGCTGGGTCAATAGACACCAGTGACCAGATAGCTGTCAGGACCATGATGAGTTGGGATTCTTTTTCATAGTTTTAACTAATTTGCACTTGGTCATAAATTTTCATGCAATTCATATAAAAATCCCAAAGACAATTCTTCACAGAACTCGAAAAAACAAACTTGAAATTCATGTGGAAAAATAAGAGATGCAGAATAGCCAAAGCAATACTTAGCAAGAGGAGTGAAGTAAGACATATCATAATAGTATAGCTTATACTATACTACAGAGCCACAGTAACAAAAACAGCATTGTATAGGCACCAAAATGACACAGATACGGATGAATGGTACAGAATAGAAGACACAGAGACAAACTAAAAAAACCCCACAGTTATCTCATAGTAGACAAAGGCACCAAAAACATACATTAATAAAAAAAAAATCCTATTCAACAAATGGTGCAGGGAAAATTGTAAAGCCACATAAAACTAAAAGAAAGTAAAGCCCTCTCTCTCACTCTGCACAAAACTCAATTGAAAATGGATCAAAACTTAGGCACTAGAACAGAGACCCTGCACCTAATAAAAGAAAAAGTAGGCCCAAATCTTCACTATGTCAGCCTAAGATCTGACCTCCTTAAGGAGAATCCTACATTCCAAAAAGTAAATTCAAGAATCAATAAACAAGACAGACTCAAACTAAAAAGCATCTTCTCAACAAAGGAAACAACCAATAATGTGAAAAGAGAGCCTACCAAATGGGAGAAAATTTTCACCACATGCACCTCAGAACATTAATCTCTATGATATATGCAGAACAGGAAAACAAATTAACACCAAAAAAACAAATAACCAAATCAATAAATGGGCTAAGAAATTGAAGAGACACTTCACAGAAGAAGCAACAAACACATGAAAAAATGTTCAAACTTTAACCATTAAAGGAAAGCAAATCAAAACTACTCCAAAATTTCATATCACCCCAGTCACAAACATGATTATCAAGAATACAATGAACAAGTAACAATATGTTAGCGAAGGGGTGCATGCACACATTGCTTGTGGGACTGCAAATTGGGGCAAACATTCTGGAAAGCAGTATGGAGATACCTCAGAAAACGTGGAATGGAACCAACATCTGACATAGCTACCCCTTTCCTCATTTTATACCCAAAGGACTTAAAATCAGCATATTACAAAGACACAGCCACATTATGTTTACAGCAGCTCAACTCATAACAGCTAAACTATGGAGCTAACCTAGGTGCCTTTCAACAGATAAATGAATAAAGAAAATGTGGTGTGTATGATTTTATATATATATATATATATATATATATATATATATATATATATATATATACATGTATACACATACACACACACAAAACCAATTTTACAGACATATATATGATGGAATAAAACTCAGCCTTAAAGAAGAATGAAATTATGTCATTTGCTGATAAATGTATGGAGATTATCATGCTTATAAGTGATAAGCCAATCCCAAAAAAACAAAGATTGAAAGTTTTCCCTGATACGCTTATGATAATCACAGTAAGGGTGGGGGTAGGGAAGAATAGAGTTGCTTTAGATTGCATAGAGGAGTGAATAGAGTGAAGGGGTATAGTGGGTAGAATGAATCAGACATTATCTTCCAAAGTACATATACAAATACATGACTGGTGTGATGCTACATCCTGCACAACCAGAAGCATGAGAAATCATACTACATTTATGTATGATATGTCAAAGTGCATTCTATTGTCATGTAGAATTAGAACAAATTTTTTATAAGTAGATTAAAGAAAACAAACCAATTTGCTGAAAAAAAAATATGACTACAATATCTGCCCATAAATGGATCCACCTAGAGACAATCATGATAACTGAAGCTAAGCCAGTTTTCCAAAAACAAAGGACAAATATTTTTACTGCTATGTGGAAGCTAACCCACAACAGGAGGGGTGATGGGAACAGAAGTGCAGTAGATTAGACAATGGGGAATGGAGGGAAACGAGGGGGCATAAGCAAAGGAAAGTCAGTGGAAAGACTCTAACGCAGCTTTCCCATGTATATACATGGAAACAACACAGTGAATCCCACCACCATGTACATCCTAAGAATGCAACTCTAAAGAGATAAGGTATAATTATACAAATATGGACTGTATAAAAATGAATTTTATGGACCAGGGTTTTGGCTCAGTGGTAGAGCAATTGCCTAGCATGTGTGAGGCACTGGGTTTAATTCTCAGTAGTGCATATAAATAAAATAAAATAAACGGTCCATTAATAACTTTAAAAATTAAAAAAAAACAGATTTTATAACTAAAGCAACCAATAAATTAAAATTAATGAAATGAAACATTTCCTAGGTTCCTTTAAACATTTCTATAGCACTGAAATGAACTTCAAATGAATGGAAAAAAAATAAAAAAGCTTTTAAGAGTGGGTTTAGTCTCTCCCACTTTTCTGCCAAATGATGACACAACTATTGGGACAGACTTTTCCTGCTTCTGACCTCCAGAACTGTGGGGAATAATTTTCTATTCTTTATGAATCTCATAATTTTCACTACTAGAAACTAAAATTAACAAATTTCAATATTTAGACACTAATTATCTAACATATAACAATACCTTTGAAACCGGAGTTCTAAGATGAATCTCCATGGCTTCTGCAGGTAGGGGGTCTGCGTGCCTGGGAGAGGTGGCTTCTGCACCAGAGAGGAGTGCTAGCTCCTCATGGCAGGCCATTCCATCCAGCATTGCAGCAGACCCGAGCAGATCCTCAATCATTTCTTCTCCTTTTGGCAGTCTCTTCGGTCAAAGAATCATCTCTGGAAACCAAAGCAGGCTGGAATGTTGGTGGAACTCCGGCAAAACTCCTGCAGAACTGGGGCGAAACTCCAGTGAAACTCCGGCAGAACTCCAGAAACTCCAGCAAACTTGAGCGCACTCCACTGCAGCAACCTACATGGCCTTAGAAGCTTCTCCTCCTCAGAACAGCCTCGAAAGGGTTTATATAGCACTTGGTCCAATGCTATTGGTCCAAATTATGCTAATTAGGACTTGAAAGAAGTACCAATGCTATTGGCCCAAAGTTATGATAATTGGGTTGGACACATACAAATGCCATTGGTCAGTTTCTTTTTAATATTCATAGTAGATTCATTCATAAAAGCAGCCACGAATTCACATGCTAACAATGAATGTATGGGCTGGGAAGTAGCTCAATGGCAAAGCAGCAAAGCACTTGCCTCGCATTCCCAAAGCCATGGGTTCAATCCCCATTCCAAAAAGAAAAAGGAAAAACAAATTACAGATACATGAACGCCAGCAAAAAGGAAATAAACTTTATCAATACATAAATCCTTATTCAAAAACATACCTGCTCTGCATTCTGCAGGATCTCTTGTGATCGCTTATCCTTTAACCCTTCAAAGCAATTTTTCCCAAAAGTTGAGAGTCATGGACCATGTCTTCATTATCTCTCTTCTGCACCTATGCCAGAGGTGACTTGGATGTGTGGGATGCAATCCTGCTAAGGATCAAGTCTCATAGATGCTCAAGGGGCCAGCTTGGGAAGCATTGCTGGTGATATCACATAATAGCTACTTGTTAAAATTCAAATGCATGCATGAAAAAATGATATAGGACCAAAAGATCCTATGATTAAAGGTCAACAAGAAGCAAATAGGGCTGAGGTTGTGACTCAGTGATAGAACTCTAGTCTCCCACATGTGAGGCACTGGCTTTGACTCTAGTACCACCTAAATTAATAAAATAAAGGTCCAGAGATACCCACCCGAGCTCAGGCCCTTCCCAGATGCACTGGAGCTGTGGCCCAGTGTAGCCTGGTTTCATCCCTCCACCAGTGGGATGCTCAGGCCCAGTCCAGGACCGCTTCCACTCATCTGTAGACACCAGTCAGAGCTCATGTACAGTTCAGATCTGCCCCCACTTACCTGGACTGGGAGGCCAGACACAGGGTAGGCCCACGTCCATCGCTCAACCAGGAGAACTGTACCAAGCTCAGGTCTGGCCCAGGACCACCTCCGCACACTGGCAGACACCCATTGGAACTCAGGCTCTGCCCAGATCAGCCTCAAGAACCTGCATGGAGCCTGGGAAAGGGTAGGTCTGGGACTATCCCAACACTGGCTGACCCGCCCCGGAGCTGAGACTTAGGCCAGGACTTCCTCTGCCCACCAGCAGACCAGTGCAGGAGTTCAGATCCAGTTCAGAGCCACCCAAAGGATCTGCGCAGGAGATGGGGCCCAGGGTAGCCTGAGTCCATCCAGTCATCATGAGACTCCTGCCAGAGTTCAGATTCTGCCCAGAACTGCCTCCTCCCTCCAGCAGCTCCCTCCAGAGCTCAGGTTTGCACCAGGACAAACTGCCCACCAACAGACACTCGCTGGTGGCCAATCCTGGCCCATTTCAACCATAACCATCTGAGTGGTAGCTGAAGCCCAGAGTAGGCCCTGGTCCTTCCTGCCACCAGCAGACCCCCCACCCCTGTATCTCAGGCTCCCACCAGATAAGCCTTGCAGATGTGTACAGGAGCCCCAGAAGAGGGTAGTCCTGGGAACATATGGCCAACACTACACCACAACCTGAGCTCAGTCTTGGCCCAGGACTGATCGCTCCACAAGCAGAAGCCTGCCAGAGCTTATACAAGGCCCAGATCAGCCTCACTACCCTGCATGGGAGCCCAGGCAAGGGGAGGCCCTGTTCTATCCAGCCACCTGCAGAACCCCACCAGAGCTCCAGCTCTGTCCAGATCCAACTCAAAGACCTGGCAGGAAGAAACCCCAGTCCAGGGTAGGCCATGTCTTTCCAGTCATCAAGAGACTGGCATCTGAATTCAGGCTCTGCCCATGACTGACTCTGCCCACTGACAGACAATTGCAGAATGTCAGCCCCAACCCAAATCAGCCTCACTGACAGGTATGGGAGCCTGGCCCAAGTAGGCCTGATACCAACTGCCACAAACAGGCCACAAGCAGAGCTCAGGCCAGACACAGGACCACCTCCGATCAACAGGCAGGTCTCAAATTTGGCCAAGATTGGCCTCGCTGACCTGCTTAGGAGCCCATGCAAGGTGAGGCCCTGTGTCATCCTGTCACGTGCAGAACCCCACCAGTGCTCCAGCTCTGCAAAGATCCAAGTCCATGACATGTAAGGAAATGAAGCCCAAGCCCAGCTTAGACCAAGTGCATCCAGTCACCATGAGACTGGCACTAGAGCTTATGCTCTGCCCATGACTGAATCTGCCTACTGAGATTCACTGATGTTCAGCCCAGTCAGATCAGCCTTGCTGACAGGCTCAGGAGCCTGGTCCAAGGTAGGCCCGGGACCAACTGCCACAAGCAGGCCCTGAGCAGAGCTCAGGCCAGAAACAGGGCAGTCTCCGCCCAAAGGCCGACCCATGCCCCAGCTCATTTGCAGGCCCTATCTGCCTCGCTGATTCCCTCAGGAGTTCTGACAGGGGTAGATCCTGTTCCCTCCTGCCAACATCCACCCTCTGCTGGATCTCAGGATCCAACCAGGTAAGTCTTGCAGATGTGCACAGGAGCCCAGGAAGACAGTCGCCCTGGGAACATATGGCCACCACCAGACCACCACCTGAGCTCAGGCTTGGCCCAGGACTGACTCTGCCCACAGGCAAAACCCTGCCAAAGCTCATACAAGGCCCAGATCAGTCTCACTACCCTGTGCTGGAGACCAGGCAAGGGGAAGCCTGGGTCCATCCCGCTGCCTGCAGAACCCCACCTGAGTTCCAGCCCAGATCTAACTCAACTACCTGGCAGGAGACAGAGCCCAAGCCCAAGGTACCCCCAGTCCATCCAGTCACCTTCAGACTGGCACCCGAGTTCAGGCTCTGCCCAGGAATGACTCCACCCACTGTCAGACAGTCACCTAAGTTCAGCCCCAGCACAGATCAACCTAGCTGACAAGGGCGGGAGCCTGGTCCAAGGTAGGAGTGGGACCAACTGCCACAAGGCCCCAAGCAGAGTTTAGGCCAGACAGAGGAAGCCCTCTACCCACAGGCTGACCCATGCTGGAGCTCATCCATGGCCAAGATCAGCCTCACTGACCTGCTCAGGAGCCTTGGCAACAGGAGGCCCTATTCCATCCCGCCATCTGCTGAACCCCACCAGAGCTCAGGCTCTGCCCAGATCCAACTCGATGACTTGGCAGGAAACAAAACCTGAGACCAGGGTAGCCCAAATCCCATCCAATCACCTTCAGACTGGCACCCGAGCTCAGGCTCCACCCAGAAATTACTCCACCCACTGTCAAGACAGCCACCAAAATTCAGCCCCAGTGCAGATTAGCCTAGCTGAGAGGCGTGGAAGCCTGGCCCAAGGGAGGCCTGGACCAACTGCCACAAGCAGGCCCCAAGCAGAGCTCAGGCCAGACACAGAACCGCCCTCCGCTACAGGCAGAGCTCAAACAATGCCAAGATTCGCCTCACTGACCTGCTTGGGAGGCCAGGCAAGGGGAGGCCTAGTTCTATCACGCCACCTGCAGAACCCCACCAGAGTTCCAGCTCTGCCCAGATCTAACTCCATGACCTGGCAGGAGACGAAGCCAGAGCCCAGGGTAGCCCAAGTCCATCCAGTCACTTTGAGATTGGCACCAGAGCTCAGGCTCTTCCCATGACTGACTCTGCCCACTGACAGACAGTCACTGAATTTCAGCCTGAGTCCAAATCATCCTTGCTGACAGAAGCAGGAGCCTGGTTCAAGGTAGGCCTGGGACCAACAGCCACAAGCAGGCCCATAGCAAAGCTCAAGCCACACACAGTATCGCCTCCCCCCACGGGCAGACACTTCTGGAGCTCAGGCTCTTCTCAGATCAGCCTAGTCCACCTGCATATGAACCCGGGCATGGGTAGGCACAGTTACATCCCGCTAGTGTCTGACCACCACTGGAGCTTAGACTCGGCCCAATACCAACTCTATCTATGGTCAGATGCCCATCAGAGCTCAGGCCTGGACAAGGACTGCCTCTAATCACTTGCTGACATCTGCTGGAGTTCAGGCTCATCCTAGATTATTGTAGTACTCCTGTGGGAGTCCAGATACAGGGTAGGCCTGAGTTCATCCCACAACTGCTAGATAGCTTCTGGAGCTTAGGCTTGGCTCAAGATTGCCTTGCTGATCTGCATGGGAACCCTGGCAAGGGTAGAACTGGCTCCATTCCACCTCCTGCACACCTCCACTGGAGCTCAAGCTCTGCCCAAGAGCTGGGCTCCAGGGAAGGCCTTGGTTCTACCTGCCACCACCTGACCTCTGTGGTTCTTAGGCTCGGTCCAGGACTGTCTCCACTCATCCCCAGACATCTTTGGGAGCTCAGGATTGCCCCAGATCTGCCAGGATGACCTGCAGTGGAAGCCTGGGCACAAGATAGTCACAGGTCCATTCTGCCACCAGCCAGCCACTGCGGGAGCTTATGCCCAGATCCGATCCTCCTTTGCTGAACTCTTCTGATCCAATGCTCAGGGTAAGCCCAGGACCATCTTGCTACTGGCTGACCTCTTCTAGAGCTTGAGCTCTGCACAAATCAGCCTATTCCACCTGTGCAGGAGTCCTTACCTTGGGTAGGTGTGAGTCCATCAAGCCACCAGCAGACAATCACCAGATTTGACGCTCAACCCAGGACTGCCTAAGTCCACTGGGAGATACTCCTGGAACTCAGGCAGGGACCAGGACTGTGTGCATCCATCAGCAGACTCTCAATGGACTCAGATCCTCCTTGCAGATCTGCATGGCTGCCTCCATCCTAATTAGATATGGGTCCATCCCACCAAGGGAAATACCCCAGGAGCTCATGAATAAATAAATAGTCAAAACAATAAATAAAGGAAGGAAGGAAGGAAGGCAGGCTCAGAATATGGCTCAAGTGATAGTGCGCTCTGCTGGCATGCGTGAGGCACTGGGTTTGATCCTCAGCACCACATAAAAATAAAACAAAGATACAGTGTCCATCTAAAAACTAAAAAAAAAAATAAATATTTTTTAAAACAAGAAAGAAAGAAAAAACAAAGCTTATTCATATTCTTGATTTTATTCACATCTACTTTCAGTAGGACTTCATAGATTGAGTCTATTCTTCAATGCAAGGGACTTACTTATATTACCTAAGCCTGATTTGGGTGACCCAAATGTTATCCACGTAAAAATAAAACATGATTGTAAAATATTGAAAATTTCTTCCCTGACTTTCACCAATATCAATCATATTCACCAGAATACCATATCAGAAAAATTTGATTTCATGTCTGAAATTTGGAAAGAGAACCAGAATTCCCAAGCTGGCAAGGGCTCTCTACATGAGACAAAACTGTTGCCAGTTAGTCGAAAACAAAATTTTGGTGACGTTCCTTTAGGTTTCTGAACAGCTCACCAGAACTTAATCACATATCGAGCTCATACAAGTCAATAAGAAGAAACAAACAACTGACATACCAAAAAAAGATGATATACCAAAAATTGAGATGACTTTCCACATCACAGTTTAGTAATCCAAAGAAAACATAAAGTGCATGTGTATTTTTGCCTATCAAATACAAAGAATAAAGGGAGTGAGAAAACTGAATGTCAACAGTGTTGGAAAATGGAATTGTACGTGTTACAGTTGTAGATGTTCATGATATGAGACAATAAACATGTCAAGCTCTGAGCACTGCAATGCAAAATTTCCATAACTCTTCTGCAGAGAAGTTTCAGAAAATATGCCAAAATTTAAAGTGCATGCCTACCTTTAGCCGAAGAATTTCAATTTAAATAAGTCATTCATTTTTACTGTCCAAATTTTTAAATTTTGCCCTGAAGTGGTCCATTGTAATCATTTTACATGCATATAAAATATATTTTTACTAAATTTCTTTTGGTGGGGGAGTGGGGGGAAATGTATTTGGACACAATGCCTTTATTGTATTTATTTATTTTCATGTGGTGCTGAGGATCAAACCCAGGGCCTCTCCTATGCTAGCCGATCACTCTACCACTGAGCTACAACTGCATCCCCTCTAGTGTTTTATTTCTTAAAAATACTTTTACATATCGGATACATATTCCTATATGATTATATCTCAGACTCATTTTTTTTTTTAGTAAGTTACCACTTGGGCTGGGACTGTAGCTCTGCCAAAGCATATTTGCCTGGCATGTCCAAGCCCCTGTGTTCCTTTCTCAGCAACATTTATAAATAAATAAAATAAAGATCTATCAACAACTGAGAAAAAAACAGGAAAAAAGAATATAGATGGAGCTTTTAAAAAAAAGTGAACACAGCTACAGTTGTTCATGTTCATGAAATGAGACAATTAACATGTTAAATCTTTAAAAAGGAGTATGGTTCTATGGAACCAAAGAGAATCCCAATATTATACAGCCATCACCATTATATGTCCATCCCCAGGACTTTCCTACTCACAAATTCAACCTGTCCTCATTAAATACTCTCTTGCCACTTTTCCCTGTACCTCATCCCATTAAGCACTGTTCTTCCTGTCTGTATGAATTTGATTATTTCAAAGATTTATTTTAACACCACCAAAGTACAAAGGCAATGTGTGCTGATGTATGTGTATACATGTCCTCACACACACACACCTCCATATGCATACAAAACATGCATTAGTAACCAACTTTGCCTTCTTGCTTTCCACATTGTGGTTTAGAAATCCTCCTCTACCCTAGGTAAGGACTCTTTTGCAGGTGGAAGAGGCTGATCAAGGCAGAGCCCAAGCTCCAGCAGAGGTCAGCCAGTGGTGGGTTGGACCCAGTGAAAGGAAAGTGACCACAATTCTGCCAGCAACCAAGAGATCTTTATTGCAGCTGTGCAACAGAGGAGAAAAGAGAGAAAGAGAAACAGGGGGCCTGGCAGGGAAGGTTTTTATACCCCTTCTGCTGTGCTGCCTAAATCTGACAGGGTTTAGGCAGGTTTTGCAAGCTGCCTTGAGCAGTGGGGCGAAGCGTTCAGCCTTGAGTGGGGGCTTGTGCGTTTGGACTTGAAGCAAAGAGATGATACAGGTCACCATGCAGCTAACTTTGTTTGGCATGACCTGCAGAAAACTTATTCAGCCTGTCCTGCACCTAAAACCCAGGCTTACCCTAAGAACAGCTCATGTGCAGTTCAACAGGGCAGATCAGGCAGATCAGGGGTCTGCGAGTGGCGGGATGGAACTTGGCTTGCCCTTGCCCAGGCTCCTGAGCAGCTGGCCTTGGCTATCAAGAAGGAGCCTCAGCTCTGGAAGATGTTCCCTTGGGAAGAGGTGATCCTGGGTCTGGCCTGAGCTCTGGTGGGGGTCAGCCTGTGGTGGGATGGAGCCAGGCCTACCTTGGGCCAGGATCCCACACCTGTCAGAGAGGCTGACCTGGGCTGGGGCTGAACTCTGGCAGGTGTCTTCCAGTAGGTGGAGTCAGTGCTGGGCAGAGACTGAGCTCGGGCGGGCCACTGACAGTGGGCGGAGTCATTCCTGGGCTGAGTCTGAGCTCCAGCAGGGGTCAGCCTGAGGCAGGATGGCCCTGTGACTACCCTCTGCCCAGGCTGCCGCCTCATGTCGTTGTGGGAGATCTGGGCCGATCCTGAACTCCCAAAGATGTTTGCTGATTAGTGGAAGCAGTCCTTGGCTAAACCCAAGGGTCTATGGGGCGTCAGGTGATGGTGGGTAGAAACTGGGCCTTCCCTAGGGCCTGGATCCTAGGCAGAGCTTGAGTTCCAGTGGAGGTCTGCAAGTGGCAGGATGGCCCTGGGCCTACCCTGGGCTTCAGGTCCTGCATAGGTCGTTGAGGAGCACCTGGATTGTGTATGAGCTCTGAATGTTGTCTACCTGTGGGCAGAGGCAATCCTGGGCAGATGCTAAGCTCCAGCCAGTGTATGGTGGTGGCGAGATGAACTCAGGCCCAAACTGAGCCAAGGCTCCCCTGCAAATCTGCATGGTGGATCTGGGCGGAACCTGAGCTCCTGCTAGGTTCTGTGGGTTGTGGGTAAAATCAGGGCTTACCCTGTGCTCCCGCTACTGCTCAGGTCATCGAAGCTGATCTGGGCCAGTAGTGAGCCCTGGTGGGTGTCTGTCTGTGGCCAGAGCAGATCATGGGCCATGCCTGAGTTCTGGCAGGAGTTTCAGTGGGCAGAGGCAGTCCTGAGCTCCAGTGGGGTTGGCAGGTGTGCACAGGTTGTCTGGGCAGAACCTGAGCTCTAGTGGGGGGTCTCAAGAGGCTTTATGGATCCAGGGATACCCTGTCCCCTGGCTCCCGGGCATGTCGGCAATGTAGATCTAGGTGGAACCTGAGATCCACCTGGGGTCAGCTTGTGGAAGGATGGAACCTGGGTTACCCTGGGTACCATCTCCTCTGCAGGTCAGTAAGGTGGACTTATGTGAGACCTATCAGCTATAATCTCCCTAGAAAAAAACAGGAGGAAAAAACCTTCATTGTCCAGTCTTCACTTTAGTCTTAGCAAGGATTTCTTTCTTTATCTTTCCTTCCTTCCTTCCTTCCTTCCTTCCTTCCTTCCTTCCTTCCTTCCTTCCTTTTCTTTCTTTCTTTCTTTCTTTCTTTCTTTCTTTCTTTCTTTCTTTCTTTCTTTCTTTCTTTCTTGACACAACATCAATAGCACAGACAACAAAAGCAAGAATAGATAATGGACAATATCTGCCCATACTGCAGAAGGGGACAAATGTCAGGGCAGGAAACAACCTGCAGATGGGAGGAAAGAGTTGGAACGGTTAATTTCGAAATATATAAGAATGTCCTAGAGTTTAATCACAAAAATGTTACCAGTCCAATGAAACTATAGGCTAAGAGCTGAGAGAGACATCTTTGGAAGGAGGCCTATCTTTTTATGAGTGCAAGCAACCCCCAGGAAAGGCATGGGTGTGAGCAGAGAAATGATGCCCAGTGGCTTTCCCCAGGGACCTGAGGTCTGATCCCCAGCCGGTGGGACTTTTATTACAATGATCAATTTCATGGTAAAATTTAAAATTTGCCACAATAATTATACATAAGTTATTTGAGTTGGAATTCTTGGGTTAAAGGAAAGTGTGCACTTCAAATTTTGGTATATATTTTAAAACTTCTCTGCATAAGGGTTATGACAATTTTTCATTGCAATTATCAGAGCATGACAATTACATTTTCCAACACTTTCAACATTAGGTTTTCTCATTCTCTTTATTCTTTTTAAGTGATATGCACACACACAAATGTACTTCATGTATTCTTTGGATTATTATATTGACATGAAATGCCAGCTCAAGTGTATGGTATATTTTATAAACAGCCTACATTTGTCTTTTCCCATTTTTATTAGGCTGTTTCTTTCTTTTCCTTGAATTTTGGGAGCTTGGTATATGATTACTTTTGGTGAGCTGTTCAGAAACCAAAAGGAATGTCACCAAAATAGTGTTTTCTACCAACCGGCAACAGTTTTGCCTCATGTAGAGAGCCCTTGCCAGCTTGGGAATTCTGGTTCTATTTCCAAATTTCAGATGTGAAATCAAATTTTTCAGATATGGTATTCTGGTGAATATGATTGATATTGGTGAGAGTCAGGGAAGAAATTTTCAATATTTTACAATCATGTTTTATTTTTACATGGATAACATTTGGGCCACTCAAATCAGGCTTAGTAAGTCCCTTGCATTGAAGAATAGAGTCAATCCATGAAGTCCTACTGAAAGTAAATGTGAATAAAATCAAGAATATGAATAATTACCCATACCTAATTAGGGTCCCAGCAGCCATGTAGATCCGAGAGTAGGATCTGACCAGACCTGAGCTCCATTGAGCTTCTGCTGATGGATGCATACAGTCCTGGGCCCTTCCTGAGCTCCAGAAGTGTCTGCAAGTGGACTGAGGCAGTCCTGGGTTAAGCCTCAAATCTGGTGAGGGTCTGCTGGTGGCTTGATGGACTCAGGCCTACCCTAGGTAAGGATACCCACACAGTTGGAATAGGCTGATCTGGGCAGAGCTGGAGCTCCAGAAGAGGTCAGCCAGTAGCGGGATGATCCTGGGCTTTCCCTGAGCATCGGCTCGGGAAAATTTGGCCAGGTGGATAAGATCTGGGTATAAGCTTCCTCACTGGTTGGCTGGTGGCAGAATGGACCTGTGGCTATCCTGTGCCTAGGCTTCCACTGCAGGTCATCCTGGCAGATCTGGGGCAATCCTGAGCTCTCAAAGGTGTCTGGCAATGAGCAGAGGCAGTCTTGAGCCTAGCCTAAGAACCACAGATACCAGGGCCTTCCCTGGGGCCCAGCTCCTGGGCAGAGCTTGAGCTCCAGTGGAGGTGTGCAGGTGGTGGGATGGAACCAGTCCTACCATTTCCAGGATTCCCATGAAAGTTGGCAAGGCAATCCTGAGCCAAGCCTAAGCTCCACCTGCTATCTAGCAGTGGTGGGATGAACTCAGGCCTACTAACCTGGAACTGGACTCCCACATGTGTACTAGGATAATCTGGGCTGAGCCTGAGCTCCAGCAGGTGTCAGCAAGTGAGCAGAGGCAGTCCTGGCCGGGGCTTGAGCTCTGGTGGGCATCTGACCATAGATAGAGGTGGTATTGGGATGAGTCTAAGCTCCAGCAGGGGTTGGACACTGGCGGGATGTAACTGTACCTACCCATGCCAGGGCTCCCATGCAGGTAGACTAGGCTGTTCTGAGAAGAGCCTGAGCTCCAGAAGGTGTCTGCTTGTGGGGCAAGACTGTACTGTGTGCACAGGCCCTTGAGCTCTGCTAGGGGCCTGCTTGTGGCAGTTGGTCCCAGGCCTACCTTGGGCCAGGCTCCCACACCTGTCAGCACTGGGCTAGGGCTGAACTTCAGTGACTGTCAGTGGGTGGAGTCAATCATGGGCGGAGCCCGAGCTCTGGTGCCTGTCTCATGGTGACTGGATTGATTTGGGCTACCCTGGGCTCGGGCTTCGTCTCCTGCCAGGTCATCGAGTTGGATCTGGGCAGAGCTGTAGCTCTGGTGGGGCTCTGCAGGTGGTGGGATGGAACTGGGCCTCTCCCGGGCTCCAGGGCAGGTCAGCGAAGCCAATCTTGGCCGTTTTTGAGCTCTGCCTGTGGTCGGAGGTGGTCCTGTGTCTGGCCTGAGCGCTACACTTTTGGCAGTTGGTCCCAGGCCTACCTTGGGCCAGGCTCCCGCGCTTCTCGGCGAGGCTAATCTGGACTGGAGCTGAACTTTGGTGGCTGTCTGAGAGAGCGGTGTCTTTCCTGGACGGAGCTGAGCTCAGATGCCAGTCTGAAGGTGACTGGATGGATATGGGCTACCCTGGGCTCAGGTTTCCTCCTGCCAGGTCCTTGAGTTGGATCTGAGCAGAGCTGGAGCTCTGGTGGGGTTCCTCAGGTGGCGGGATAGAATTGGGCCTCCCCTTGCCCAGGCTCTTGCGCAGGTCAGCGAGGAAAATCTGGGTCATTTGTGAGTTCTGGAAGGGGTCTGTCTGTGGGTGGAGGCAGTCCTGGGCCAAGCCTGAGCTCCAGCAGGGGTCAGACAGTGGAGGAATAGAACATGCCAATCCTTTCCCGGGCTTTGGTCCAGGTGGTCCAGGTGGACCTAGGCTGGGACTGAGCTCTGCAGGGTGTCTTGTCTGTGGGCAGAGTCAGTCCTGGGCCAAGCCTGAGCTCAGGTGAAGATCTGGTGGTGGCCATATGTTCCCAGCGCTACCCTGTGCCAGGGCTCCTGTGCACATCTGCAAGGCTTATCTGGTTGGATGCTGAGATCCAGTAGGGGGTCTGCTGATGGCAGGAGGGAATAGGACATACCCTTGTCGGGACTCCTGAGTGGATCAGCCAGGCAGATAGGGCCCGCAGATGAGCTTGGGCAGGGGTCGGCCTTTGGGTGGAGACTGCCCTGTTTCTGGCTTGAGCTCTGCTAGGGGCCTGCTTGTGGCAGTTGGTCCCAGGCCTACCTTGAGCCAGGCTCCTGAGCCTGACAGCAAGGCTGATCTGAACTGGGGCTGAACTTCAGTGACTCTCAGTGGGCGGGGTCAGTAATGGGAGGAGCCTGAGCTCTGGTGCCAGTCTCATGGTTACTGGATGGACTTGGGCTACCCTGGGCTTGGGCTTCATCTCATGCCAGATCATGGAGTTAGATCTAGGCAGAGCTGGAGCTATGGTGGGGTTCTGTAGATGGCTGGATGGAACCAGGCCTCCCCTTCCTGGGGCTCCCGCACAGGTCAGGGGGGCCAATCTTGGCCATGTTGGAGCTCTACCTGTGTGCGGGGGTGGTCCTGTGTCTGGCCTGAGCTCTGCTTGTGGCCTGCTTGTGGCAGTTGATCCCAGGCCTACCTTGGGCCAGGATTCCACGCCTCTCAGCTAGACTAATCTGCACTGGGGCTGAAATTTGGTGGCTGCCTGACAGTGGGTGGAGTCATTTCTGGGCGGAGCCTGAGCTCCGGTGGCCATCTGAAGTGACTGGATGGACTTGGGCTACCCTGGTCTCTGGCTTTGTTTATGCCAAGCCTTCGAGTTCGATCTGGGCAGAGCCTGAGCTCTGGTGAGGTTCAGCAGATGGCGGGATGGAATAGGGCCTGCTGTTGCCTGGGCTCCCGCGCAAGGCAGTGAGGCTGATTTTGGCCATGGATGAGCTCCAGCATGGGTCAGCCTGTGGGTAGAGGGGGTCCTCTGTCTGGCCTGAACTCTGCTTGGGGCCTGCTTGTGGCAGTTGGGCCCAGGCCTACCTTGGACCAGGCTCCCGCCCTTGTCAGCTAGGTTGATCTGCACTGGGGCTGAACTTAGGTGACTGTCTGACAGTGGGTGGAGTCATTCCTGGGCAGAGCCTGAACTCGGGTGCCAGTCTGAAGGTGACTGGATGAACTGGGGGTACCTTGGGCTAGGGCTCAGTCTCCTGCCAGGTAGTCGAGTAGAATCTGGGCAGAGCTGGAACTCAGGTGGGGTTCTGCAGGCAGCGGGATGGACCCAGGCTTCCCCGAGCCTGGGCTCTAGCACAGGGTAGTGAGACTGATATGGGCCTTGTATGAGCTTTGGCAGGGTTTTGCCTGTGGGCGGATTCAGTCCTGGGCCAAGCCTGAGCTCAGGTGGTGGTCTGGTGGTGGCCATATGTTCTCAGGATGACTGTCTTCCCTTGCTCCTGTGCACATCTGCAAGACTAACCTGGTTGTATCCTGAGATCCAGCAGAGGGTGGCTGTTGGCAGGAGGAAACAGGACATACCCTTTTCTGGACTCCTGAGTGGATCAGCAAGGCAGATAGGCCCTGTTTCTGGCCTGAGCTCTGCTAGGGGCCCGCTTGTGGCAGTTGGGCCCAGGCCTACCTTGGACCAGGCTCCTGAGCCTGTCAGCAGGGCTGAATCTGACTGGGGCTGAACTTCACTGACTGCCAGTGGGCAGAGTCATTCATGGGTGGAGCCTGAGCTCTTGTGCCAGTCTTATGGTGACTGGATGCACTTGGTCTACCCTGGGCTTGGGCTTCGTTTCCTGCCAGGTCATAGACTTGGATCTGGGCAGAGCTCGAGCTCTTGTGGAGTTCTACATGTGGCAGGATGATACCGGGCCACCCCTTGCCTGGGCTCCCAAGCAGGTCAGAGAGGTCAATCTTGGCCGAGTTTGAGCTCTGCCTGTTGATCTAAGGCAGTCCTGTGTCTGGCCTGAGCTCTGCTTGGGGCCTTCTGTGGCAGTTGGTATCAGGCCTACTTGGGTCAGGCTCCCATACCTGTCAGTGAGGCTGATTTGGGCTGGGGCTGACATTCTGCAATTGTCTATTAGAGGGCAGAATCGGTCATGGGCAGACCCTGAATTAGGATGCCAGTCTCTTGATGACTGGAAAGACATGGCCTACCCTGGACTGGGGTTTCTTCCTGCCAGGTCTTCGTGTTGGATCTGGGCAGAGCTGGAGCTCTGGTAGGGTTCTGCACGTGGCTGTATATAACAGGGCCTCCCCTTGCCTGGGCTCCCATGCAGGGTAGTGAGGCTGATCTGGGCCTTGTATGAGCTCTTGCAGGCTTTTGCTTGTGGTGGAGTCAGTCCTGGGCTGAGACTGAGCTCAAGTGGTGGTCTGGTGGTGGCCATATATTCCCAGGGCTACCCTCTTTCTGGGCTCCTGTACACATCTGCAAGGCTTATGTGGTGGGAGCCTGAGATACTGGGGGGTGGGATCTGCTGGTGGCGGGAAGGACCAGGGCCTACTCTGAGCTTCAGCTGTCACTCAGGTCATCGAGGCTGAAATGGGCCAGGATTGACCACCAGCGAGTGTCTGTTGGTGGGCAGTTTGTCCTGGTGCAAACCTGAGCTCTGGAGGGAGGAACTGGAGGGTGGTACTGGAGGGTGGAGGCAGTCCTGGGCAGAACCTGAGCTCTGGCAGGAGTCTCACAATGAGTGGATGGACTCAGCCTACCCTGGGCCCTGTGTTCTTTGCAGGTCCTTTGGGTGGCTCTGGACTGGATCTGAGCTCCCGCAGTGGTCTGCTGGTGGGCAGAATCAGTCCTTGCCTGAGTCTCAGCTCCGGAGAGGGTCCATCAGTGTTGGAATGGTTCTGGACCTACTCTTTCCTGGGCTCCGTGCAGGTTCTCGAGGCTGATCTTGGCAGAGCCTGAGCTCCAATGGGTGTCTGCTGGTGTGCGGAGGTGGTCCTGGGCAGGACCTGAGCTTGCTGCAGGTATCCTGGTTTGGGGATGGATGCAGGCCTACCTTGTGTCTGGCCTCCAACCCAACTTGGCAGGGGGTAGATCTGGACTGTATATGAGCTCTGGCTGGTGTCTACAGGTGAGTGGAAGCGGTCCTGGGCTGGGCCTGACCATCCTACTGGTGGAGGGATGAAACCAGGCTACACTAGGCCACAGCTCCAGTGCATCTGGGAAGGGCCTGAGCTCAGGCAGGTATCTCTGGACCTTTATTTTATTCATTTGTTTTAGGTGGTACTGAGAATCAAAGCCAGTGCTTCACATGTGGGAGACAAGAGTTCTATCACTGAGTCACAACCCCAGCCCTATTTGCTTCTTGTTGACCTTTAATCATACCATCATTTGGTTCTATATCGTTTGTTCATGCATGCATTTGAATTTTAACAAGTAGTTATTATGTGATATCACCTGCAATGCTTCTCAAGCTGGCCCCAAATGAGACCTTGATCCTCAGCAGGATTGCATCCCACACATCCATGTCACCTCTGGCATAGGTGCAGTAGAGAGATACTTAAGATATGGTCCCTGACTCTCAACTTTAGGGACAAATTGTTTGGAGAGGTAAAGGATAAGTACTCATAAGAGATCCTGAAGCATGCAGAGCAGGTATGTTTTTGAATGAATAAGGATTTATGTATTGATAAAGTTTGTTTATTTCCTTTTTGCTGGCATTCATGTATCTGTAATTTGTTTTTTTCTTTTTCTTTTTGGAATGGGGATCGAACCTATGGCTTTGGGAATGTGAAGCAAGTGCTTTACAGCTTTGCCATTGAGCCACTTCCCACCCCATTCATTCATTGTCAGTGTGGGAATTCGGGGCTGTTTTTTATGAATGAATCTACTATGAATATTAATATAAGACTGACCAATGGCGTTCCTCTGTGTCCAACCCAATTATCATAACTTTGGGCCAATAGCATTGGTACTTCTTTCAAGTCCTAATTAGCATAAGTTTGGACCAATAGCATTGGACCAAGTGCTATATAAACCCCTTGGAGGCTGTTCTGAGGAGGAGAAGCTGCCAAGGTCCTCAAGGTTGCTGAGCTGGAGTTCGCTGGAGTTCGCTGGAGTTCGCTGGAGTTTCTGGAGTTTCAACGGAGTTTTGCCTGAGTTCCGCTGGAGTTCCGCCGAGTTCCAGCAACATTCCAGCCTGCTTTGGTTCCAGGAGATGATTATTTGACAAAAGAGACTGCAGAAAGAAGAAGAAATGGTTGAGGATCTGCTGAGGTCTGCTGCAACGCTGGATGGAATGGCCCGCCATGAGGAGCTAGGACTCCTCTCTGCTGCAGAGGCCTCCCCCCACACCCGCGCAGTCTCCTACCTGCCAGTAGAAGCCATGGAGGTTCATCTTAAAACTCTGGTTTCAAAGGTATTGTTATATGTTAGATAATTAGAGTCTAAATATTGAAATTTGTTAATTTTAATTTCTAGTAGTGAAAATTATGAGATTCATAAAGAATATATTATTTCCCACAGTTCTGGACGTCAGAAGCGGGAAAAGTCTGTCTCAATAGTTGTGTCATCATTTGGCAGAAAAGTGGGAGAGACTAAACCCACTCTTAAAAGCTTTTTTATTTTTTTCCATTCATTTGAAGTTCATTTCAGTGCTATAGAAATGTTTAAAGGAACCTAGGAAATGTTTCATTTCATTAATTTTCATTTATTGGTTGCTTTAGTTATAAAATCTGTTTTTAAAAAATTTTTAAAGTTATTAATGAACCATTTATTTTATTTTATTTATATGCACTACTGAGAATTAAACCCAGTGCCTCACACATGCTAGGCAATTGCTCTACTACTGAGCCAAAACCCTGGTCCATAAAATTCATTTTTATACAGTCCATATTTGTATAATTATACCTTATCTCTTTAGAGTTGCATTCTTAGGATGTACATGGTGGTGGGATTCACTGTGTTGTTTCCATGTATATACATGAGAAAGCTGCGTTAGAGTCTTTCCACTAACTTTCCTTTGCTTATGCCCCCTCGTTTCCCTCCATTCCCCATTGTCTAATCTACTGCACTTCTGTTCCCATCACCCCTCCTGTTGTGGGTTAGCTTCCAAATATCAGATAAAACATTTGTCTTTGTTTTTTGTAAACTGGCTTAGCTTCAGTTATCATGATTGTCTCTAGGTGGATCCATTTATGGGCAGATATTGTAGTCATATTTTTTTTTCGTGTAAATTGGTATGTTTTCTTTAATCTACTTATAAAAAAACTTGTTCTAATTCTACATGACCATAGAACTTTGACATATCATACATAAATGTAGTATGATTTCTCATGCTTCTGGTTGTGCAGAATGTAGCATCACACCAGTCATGTAATTGTATATTACTTTAGATAATTATGTGTGATTCATTCTTCTATCCATTTTACTCATTATACTCCTTCCCCTCTCTTCTTTTTGGAATGGGATCCAACCTATGGCTTTGGGAATGTGAAGCAAGTGCTCTATTCAATCACATTCCTCTATTCAATCTAAAGCAAATGTATTCTTCCATACCCGCCCCCCTTACTGTGATTAGCATAAGCATATCAGAAAACACTTTCAACCTTTGTTTTTTGGGGATTGGCTTATCAGTTAGAATGATAAGCTCCATCCATTTACCAGCAAATGCCATAATTTCGTTCTTCCATAAGGCTGAGTTGTATTCTATCATATATATATATATATATATATATATATATATATATATATATATACACTCGTACACACCACATTTCATTTTCTTTATCCATTTATCTGTTGAAAGGCACCTAGGTTAGCTCCATAGTTTAGCTGTTATGAGGTGATCTGCTGTAAACATAATGTGGCTCTTTCATTGTAATATGCTGATTTTAAGTCCTTTGGGTATAAAATGAGGAAAGGGATAGGTATGTCAATTGTTGGTTCCATTCCACGTTTTCTGAGGAATCTCCATACTGCTTTCCATAATGTTTGCACCAATTTTAACTCCCATCAGCAATGTGTGTATGCACCATTTTCCTCACATCTTTGCCAACATATATTGTTATTTGGTAATTGTATTCTTGATAATCATGTTTGTGTCTGGGGTGAGAAGAAATCTTGGAGTAGTTTTGATTTGCTTTCCTCTAATGGCTAAATGTTGAACATTATTTCATGTATTTGTTGCTTCTTCTGTGAAGTGTCTGTTCAGTTCCATGGCCCATTTATTAATTTGGTTCTTTGGTTTTTTGAGTTCTGCATATATCCTGGAGATTATTGCTCTATCTGAGGTGCATGTGGTGAAGATTTTCTCCCATTCTGTAGGCTCTCTTTTCACATTATTGATTGTTTCCTTTGCTGAGAAGATGCTTTTTAGTTTGAATCCATCTGGTTTATTGATTCTTGAATTACATTTTGGAATGTAGGATTCTCGTTAAGGCTGTTAGATGTTAGGCTGACATGGTGAAGATTTTGGCCTACTTTTTCTTCTATTAGGCACAGGAGGTATGTTCTAGTGCCCAAGTCTTTGATCCATTTTGAGTTGAGTTTTTTTCAGAGTGAGAGGGGTTTACTTTCTTTTTGTTATATGTAGCTTTCCAATTTTCCCTGCAACATTTGTTGAATAGGCTTTCTTTTCTCCAATGTATGTTTTTTGGCACCTTTGTCTAGTAAGAGATAACTGTGTTTTTGTGAGTTTGTCTCTGTGTCTTCTATTCTGTACCATTCATGGGCCTACACATCTGTTTTGGTGCTGATACAATGCTGTTGTTGTTATTGTGGCTCTGTAGTACAGTTTAAGCTATACTATTATTATGTGTCCTACTTCATTTATCTTGCTAAGGATTGCTTTGGCTATTCTGGGTCTCTTACTTTTCCAAATGAATTTCATGACTGCTTTTTCTAGTTCTGTGAAGAATTGTCATTGGGATTTTTTATATGAATTGCATTAATGTTCATGCCCAAGTACAAATTAGTTAAAACTATAAAAAAGAATCCTGGATCAACACTGACCTGACAGCTATCTGGTTACAGGTATCTGTTGACTCAGGAGCTGTAGCCTGCACACTCGGTGGTGGCTAAGCGGAGGTTACTCCGCATTTCAGCATTAACAGCATCTTAGAGTTGAGTCTACTCTGTATGTTGGTGTTGAGGTCTGGGTACAGTTATGCTTTGCTACCACACAACCAGGAATACTTTGCTGGTTTTTTTTTTTAAATTTTAAATGTGTCTGAAAATTTCTTTGGGTCCTTTTTTCACTTTGCTTGAACAAATTTTGTGTTCTAGGCACTATCCTAGGTGTGGAGTACAGAGTGAATAGGCCAAGTCTGAGTCTCCATGGAAGTTAATGAAGTTAGTAAGATGATTATAGCATCTACCTCAGTGTTACTGTGAAGCCTAGAAGAGAGTATGTCTGTTCATAACTGCAGTGCTAAGGACTGTAATATTGTTGAGGAAAATCGCAGATGAATTCAACAGGCATCACCTTGTTTTTGTCTGGGAAGTATTGTGAAGTTGTTACTTTTTCTATAATAAAAATAGACATTTAACACAGTTTGTATCTGAAGTCTGTGAACTTCAGGGATCCATCTGGGTTGCCTGTCTGCAGGTCAGACACACAGTCCTATGCTGACTCAAGGCAGGTTTGGAGACCCTTGAAGCCTCTTTTATAACCATGAGAGCCTGTGCTTCATAGTCAGCAGGCCAAGTAGGGGTCTCCAGGTCAAGTGGATCGCACATCCCTATGGTGCTGACTTCCCCCAATCAGTTCATCTCCTGCCTTCACACACTCACTGACTGCCAATTAGCTGGATGGGCCCTATTCCATAATGGGAATTTTATATCCTTTGCATTAATTGTCCAGAGATTTTGGGTAGAGACCTGGCCTTTCCTAATCCCCAGAACTATCTCTGTGTCCTCTTCACAGGGTCCTGTTATTACTGGCTGTGAGCATGCTTTGTGCAGATGGTGGTGTACTGCAAGCTCACATTACATTCATTCTGTGTCCTCTTCCTTATAGCACTTAACAAGGTGCTTGGAGTTGGAGTAGGGGTAGGGGAGTTGGCCTGAAAAATGACCCTAAACTTTATGAACATAGTTAGGGAAACCTAGGGGTGGCAGGTGATGATAGTATGGAGAGAGTCTAATTCCTCCTAGGGAAACACATGCACAGTGAAACTTCATTTAAAGTAAAGTGTCATGCTGCACTCCAAAATCAAGCAATTCTGGATGGATTTCAGAGAGTTTTAAAAATGAGGGGAAAACAGAACTAGAAGATAAAATTGAATAGTTTTTCAATTTCTGCTAGGGAGCCGGTTATCACTGTCAGACCACGCTGTGCTCTAGCTGGGGATCATGAATATCACATGAAGTGAGAGATGTACAAACACATCCCCAGTTACTTGTGTTGTTGTGACACAGAACATTTCCTTAATCTTTGATGAGGGAAAAAAGACATATTACCTTTAGAATATCACTCCTAATGAATGCTGTGCTAGGGCTGTTCTGCTTCAGACGTTAAAAACCTGGGCTTTGTGCAGAGGCATCCAGATTTTAAGAAAAAGGCTAAGCAGAAGAGAGAGACACACATATCAAATCAGTTGCAGAACAGGACTCCACTGTGACTATAAATGTTGAGTGACTACTTCTGGTTCTGTTTTTTTTTTTTAATATTTATTTTTTTACTTGGACACAATAGCTTTGTTTATTCTTATGTGGTGCTGAGGATCAGACCCAGGGCCTTGAACATGCTAGGCAAGCACTCTACCACTGAGCCACAACCCCAGCACTGGTTCTGTGTTTTTAGTATCTGTTGTGCGTCTCCTCCTGGTGCTCTTTAACTGATAAGCTTTTGACATTGGCCTGCATGAGGACACCACAGGTGAGGACTTGGGGACAGTGGAGAGCCTGGCTGGGGTTGGGTTGGATGATTGTATAAGACGCCATTGGAGATACGTTAGAACAGTGTCCTTAGGGTAGAGTCAGGAAAAAATTCTTTCTTACTTGATATTTTGATAGAGTGAGGAAGTGTCTATTTTTACTAATGTAATTAGTTGGATATTCAAGCTAGGTTTCAAACTTTAGAGTTTGGAGGGGAAAACTAGTACTTACTATCCAGCTTACTGGATGTTCACTGGTTAGTTTATAAAATATCACCACATATCTCTCATTTTAATCAGATTTTAAGGATACACATGTAAGATACTCAATGTCAACATTCAAAAAGAGGAGAGAATGAAAATCTCCTTCATTTCTCTGCCCAGAGGGCATTGTGTTGAATATCTATCTAAGGACATGTGCATTTCCATGTTTTTGAAACAAAAAGGTATATATTAACACACTTTTTCTTTTGGAAAGTCAAAATAAGAGAACTCTTCTCAGTTCTCTGAGGACTTTACACTTATTTTATAAACCTCTGTACAGTTTGGCTGTTTAATCTTTTACAAAGAGTTTGCATGACTTTTGTAATTAAAAAACATGAGACCAAGTAGAAAAAAGAATGGAAGGAAGTAGTCCAACTTTGTTCCTTTCAGGAGAGGACTCAGTCCATTCTCTCACTCATTCCAGAAATGCTTTCTGGTAGGTTTTGGGTTTAGCTCTATGGTGGAGCATTTGCTCAGTGTTTGAAAGGTCCTGGGATCAGTCCCTGGTGCTGTTGAAATAAACAAAGCAGAACCATAGCACACATTCTGGAATGCTATTGGACAGTATTGTGAGTCTTGGTACCAGTTATGTTTGATATTTTTCAATAAGCTAGAAGAAAATGGTCCACATGTTTTCACCATAAACAAACAGGAAATGTTTGAGGATGTAGGTGTTCTTTAACCTAATGTGACCATTGCACATCATTTGCATGTATCAAAATATCACATGGTACCCTGTTAGTATGTATAATTTTTACATTTTATACATCATGTAGCCTTACATTTAAAAGAGTTTACCATATTCTCTAAATTCATAAACAACAAATGGACAAATAGCTATATTTATGAACCTAATTAATACATTCTGAGAATGCCAGGCTTTCTCATTTTTTTTTCATTTTCTATAGGCTCAGTAATTCTTCTGTATTTTTTTAAGGTTTTATTTTTCTCACTTAATATATTTTAGCACATTACTAAATGTGCTAATATGGTTCCTGTTCAGAAGACAGGAAGGGGATTAGGGTGATTAGGCCGGTGATTTATTTTGTTGTGGAGCAGTGATTGGCAAATAGTAGTTACTGTAAATGTTTGTGTGAGTGAGTGAAAAACTATCTACAACTCTAAAAATGTGTACGTGATCAATAAAGATAAGGAATTCTGCCAGGTGACCTGCAATTAAGATTGTGTAAGAAAATTAGCTTGAGGCACAAGCTACATATTAACTATAAGGATTCTTAAGAAATATTGTTGAATTAGTCATTTATTCATTCATGCAGATTATGTTGAGTGGCTATAGTATGCTGTTGAGAGCTGGGAAGACCACAGCGAATAAAATATTGCAAAGTTCCGGCTATTAGGGGCCTTGCATTATAGTATCCACGGGTTAGGAAGAAGAAATGTGTTATAGAAAAGTAAAAAAAAACAACCTGTGGAAGGGGAAAGATGATAATTGTTAGCTAATAGATATGGAGAGAACCTCCCTCCAGGTCTTGGCAGATTGAAGGATGATGTGCCTACACTCTAATCTCAGCAGTAATGCTGAAGTAGGATAAATGCACCTGGTCTGTGGTTATGCTTGACTCATTTAGAAGATGTTATTTGATTTAATGTGTAACTGGGCCTTTTCACAATCTTTCCTTATATAGTAGGAATCCTTTATACTATGAGATTAACAGAAACTACATTTTTAAAAATATTTTTTTACTTGTAGATGTAGACAATACTTTTATTTGTTTATTTATTTATTTATTTATTTTTATGTGGTGCTGAGGATCGAACCCAGTGTCTCTTATATGTGAGGCAAGCACTCTGCCACTGAGGCACACAGTCCCATCCCCAGAAACTACATTTTAAAACAACAATAAAGCAAACAAAAATGGGACAGAATGGTAAGATTGTAGATGACAACACTTGACATTCTTTTTTGAATAAGTATCTCAAACCTGGGAGAGCAAAATAATCATAATGGAAACTGTCACATTGCAAAGTCCTGATACTAAAGTAACACCAAGCTAGATGCTATTATAGAAGAGCAATGTGAACAGGGAATGACATGTGATTGCATAGAGTGAAATCAGGTCTGGGTGGCTGCTAGATTTGGTCTCATGTGAATTTATATAAATATTAAATAGTTTTTAGTGGGGGAAAGGGAGAGATTCCAACCTTCTCAAAATGTTGTACCCACTTTCTATCAGAAGAAACTTTGCATTTCCGTATGTCTTATTGTAAGCTAAATTGGCTAAGTTCTTTAGATTTTCATGATCTAAGAGAGAAATTTGCATAAAAATTTTACATTTCTGAAGTTATGTTAATGGAATCAGTGTCAAATAAAATGGATTATAAGTTAAAAGACAACTTCTCAGTGTTTCACTCTCCTGTCACTCTGCAGATGAGGCCTGTTGGTGGACTTGAAGCAGTGATCAGAAGGAGAGAAACTATGGGTTGGAGTTGATCTCATCCTAGTTAGCGAGTCCTTTGAGCAATACTTGGTAAGTGTGCACTGTAGGCCCATGGGCTTAGTGTTGTGATAAAGGACAGTACAATGAGATGGTCTCTTTAGGGGTTTTACTGCCAATTTTCTGGGAAAGTTGCTGTTGCACAAGCCCATACCTCTACGTGATGAGTTATTAACAATGAGTAGGAGAGGGAAGTGGCCTGGAAGGGCTTACCAGGTCTTTCAAGCAGCCTTCCTCATGCACTTGATTGAAGTGTATGTTCATGATCCTGAGAGCACACCTGTGCCTGGATTCTTCTATGAATAGAATGTCAGCTCAGTATTGTCAGGAGTTCCAATCCCTGGTCTTTATTTTATGTTCAATGTAAAGGCTATATTAACAAGATTGTGATTACCTATTTTTATATTCATGAAAGAAAATTATTACATCAGGAAAGCTTGCCATGTTAAGGAGAAATAGAGAAAGTATAGGGGCCAGAAATGGGAAAATGAAGGGAAAAAATTGTTTAATCATTGGAGGATTTTGACTTTTTTTGATAAGGGAATTGTGTATTTAATTGGACTTATTTAGTAAGTTGTAGTTTTGTTTAACAAGAATCCTATGGGTAAATTCACCGAATATTGAAATCCATGGACCTGTAAAGGATTCCACTGCAAAACATTCTTTTATTTTAAGGTTGAAAAGAAATTAAACATAAAATGGGACATTGTGAGCTTTGCATGAATACCCACATGAAATATCTGGGTTGTCGTGGGTGATTTCAGAAATAGGACACATTGAAAACACAACATGAATTCAAGAGAGTGCATTGCCAGTGACATGAATCAAAATGTTGTTTGTGTGTACCTAAGTAGGAATGAGTCGGCATTTATATGCTCTATAAATGTGGAACTAGGGTGGCTTTGAGGTAGCTGTAAGTGTCTTGGGTTACCAGCCCCTTCAGTTCCAGTTTTCAAAAGTTTCTAGGAAGCATGGCTTTGTTTTCCTGTCTCTATGGAGAAAGGTGATGATGAAGACAGGGAAACTATAACAGTGCTCTGTGTCACTGGCAGGGACTGTTAAGTTAAAAGGAGCATCTGCTAGTGCACAGCTGCTGGAAGGCCTGAGCATTTCTGTGCTCATTTCCCCTAGCTGATGTTCATGGAAACAGTCATCATGCCAAATTCTGAAAGAGTGCAGG
The DNA here is from genome assembly GCF_964194105.1 of Spermophilus citellus. Taxonomy (NCBI): domain Eukaryota; kingdom Metazoa; phylum Chordata; class Mammalia; order Rodentia; family Sciuridae; genus Spermophilus; species Spermophilus citellus. The sequence continues at coordinate 72,394,934 of NC_138187.1, read as the reverse complement.
TGTGCAGCTTATAAAATAAGAATCTTTCAAGTCCTTGTTATGTGCATGTGTGTGCTGCAAGGTGATGCATTTATTTGCTCAGAAGATGTACAGTTGAGATGGAGTTGTCTTTGGAAACCAGTTGAAGTGGAACTAATTCATGGAAATTTCCATATACAAATTCTACATGTATCATATTTTGACTTTGATTATGAGTCTTCATTTGTTATTGTACAACTTATATTTTTCACTATATAACAGAGTTTATTTGACAGGGTATTATTCACCAAAGGAATGGAAACTCAGAAGCCAAGGCTTCTAATGTCAATCCTGCAGCTAACTAACTACCTGAGCAAGTCATGTCACTCCTTGAACTCCAGCTTCCTTGCTTATAAAGGGAGGTTATTTGCAATAACAGAATGTAGAGCCAAGATGATGAGAAGAGGCAGTGTCATAATGATTTTGTATAAAAATTTAAATACATACAGGCAAACAAAATAACAGAGAAGTAGCATGATGCAAAATCCATTGATCACCATCAACAATTCTCTCATTTTGTTTCTATGGCACTTTCATCTTTCTGCCCCTTCATAGTAGCTTCTGGTTGTTCCTTATTTGCATTTAGTAGGGGCAACTTTCTGTACATTTCAACATCAAAGCTTAGCTGTAGAGTTTTGACAGATGGTTGCACTGGGGCTACCTAGACACATACCTCCCTGTGAGACATTTCCATTTTCCGTAAATTTCCCCAAGAAAGTTGCCAAGCGTTCCCTCCCAAATTTGCCCCTGCATCTTTGACCAGAGAGATTTTTTCACACCTGATTTATAGAAGTCACAAGTTTTGCATCCTTAGGAAAACTGATGTTATTTTTATATATACCTAGTCTCTGGCTAATCTGATTTTACTTGGCTTTTTAAAAGTTAGCAACAATTGGTGATTTTTTTTTCAATTACAGGAGATAAAAATTATGTTTTAGGGTCCTTGTTTCATTGATAAATAAGTTACCCATATACCCAACTGTTGAAAAATCCCTACATTCATAGAATAAGCCGTAGTTGACCATAACGTGTTGTTATTTTGAAATACTACTAGATTTGTATGTATTTATTTTATTCAGAATTATTGACTATATTCATAAGGAAAACTAAATGTTTTATTCATGGGTAATTATATTTGCATTTCACACCATTTTCGTATGTTATGAAATGTCATTTTTCTTTTATACTGAGTTACCTTGTTGGAAGTGTCACTGCAGGAGGGCAAACTCTCAGGCTCATTGAACTGTGCACTTCAGATTTATGCACTTACCTCTCCTAATGTTACCGTTTCATAGAAAGTTTAAACCAGAGTCTAATAGAAGAGCTAACAAAAATATTTGGTTTTGAACTTCAAGGCTTCAGAAGCATTGCTTGGTGCATGGTGATTGGTCAGCCTCTTGGGAACTGCTGTGAAGCCTGTGATGCTGTAGGAGTGGGAGGCAAAGTGTAATCTCCCCTTTGAAGCTTGTTCAGAGTTTTCTGAGGCCAGAGATCATTTGTTGAATGTAGATATGTGGAAATTCCCTGCTGTTTGTTTTATTCAATATTTATTGAATCATTTTGTAAAATAATAACTGAATGAATATATTTAAAGCTAGTTTGTACAAGGTGCTGTGTGTGTTATTTAATCTGAACACAAATGGTATTGGGATGCCTCCACCTACCTTTTGATTCTGTTTCTCTTACTGTTCAGTGATTTCAGAGCACATCATTTTGACACTGGCTTGGGAAGGGGATTCCTGGAATGAAGGCATCATTCTGCATTCTTACAGGCTATTATGCACCACGAAGGCCACCTGGATGATGGCTTAAACTTTTCTAGATCTCAGCATGAAGAAACATGCACAGCCCAAGTCATCTGGAGCAATGTCTCACTTTTCATTGGATTTATAAGGTACTTTTGCTTTTATTGTCCTGGTAATTTGATATTTCATTTTCATTTTTTTTCTGTGTTTACAAGTACTGAATTTCAAAGTGTAAAAATACATTGAGGGAGTTCAACAGAACACAATAAAAAATGCTACTTAGATAATTGTGTTTTTCTTTTAAGTAAAGGATAAAGGAATGTGCTTTTAAAAGTTGTGCATGTAATTTGTAATTGAGAGCTACAGGTTGGGATTACTCTGCAACTTGTTTTTGTGTAAGCCTAACTTAATTCCCTTTTGCAGAGAGAATAATGAAGACTTTTATGCTTTTGAACTACATTAAAAAAATAGTGGTTCATGTAATAACTGATTTTTCCACCTGAAGATTGAAACAGTTGCATATCTACACACGAAATCAAACATGTGGCCAAAGTGTTTTCTGATACCAATATATTAGTATACCATGTCATCTGTACAGGATGGATATCATCTATCTCTTGAAATTTGCAAATTTCATGAGAGGAAAATATTTTTGAAATGTGCACTTTTTTTTTAAAGTTTTCTTTTAACATTTTATTTTATTTAATTATTTTTATGTGATGCTGAGGATCCAACCTAGGGCCTCACATGTGTGAGGCTAGTGCTCTACCACTGAGCCACAACCCCAGCCTGAAATATGCACTTTTTATATATACATATAATTCAGTATGATGAAGATGTTAAAAAAGGTATACATTTTAACAAGTTTGCACATATATCTTGATTCTATAATTTGCTTTTGGATATTTGGGGAATGGATATTTATGTTTATATTTTTAAATTTTGTTGATGTATTCTACTTGCTAATGTTTCTACAAGTCTATTATGAGGTTTTTGTTAATTTCTTGTCATATATAAATTACAAATATTTCCTACAATGTATTAGTTTGGAAAAAAATTTTAAAATATTTTCTCAAAATAGCTAAATTAATAAATTATTTTTGCTTTCAAATGTAAGAAAGATCTTTCCTATCCAATATTATATTACTATCCACTTAATCATTATCTGCTTTTATAAACCATCCCACTCAGGATGTGTGTGTGTGTGTGTGTGTGTGTGTGTGTGTGTGTGTTGGGAGGACATTTATATGGCTGAAGAATGTGCATAGCATGCAGCTTCATGGTATCCTTAGTGCTTTTTCCATTTCTGTGCCTAATTTAAACCCTAAACTTCATCAGATGGAATAAGGCTTAGAGACTTAGAGATGGGGTAGGTGTCATTTTTATATTGTATTTATCATTTGTATTACTTATTAATTCCATTACTTTATACAGTACTTCTTATAATAAATAGAAAAATTTATAGAAATTATGAAAGTGGAGAATAGAAATGCTATTGACAAAATTAGTATGGGATTTCATTCAAAAACTTTGTAATAGTTGCAGTTTTATTTTTATTGACTTATGGAGGGGAAGTACCATATTTCAAAATGTAATTTGTAATTGAGAACTACAGTTATCTTCATGTAAATGATGATACATTTTAAATATTTTGAGCATTATAATGTATAAAGCTAAGTTAATTATTATTAATAAGCCTTTTATTGTTTCTAAAATATGTTTTGATGTAGTCAGAAAAATTTAGTCAAAAATATTTCTTTTCACTAAAATATTTTCATACAATTTTGTTGATGTAGAGCGCAAGAATTTGAATTATTTTTGAGCATTGAATTTTGTCATGACTAATGAGTATCACTGTATCAATTAGAATAGTGCTATTCTCCTATTTCTTTATGGTATCTGTTTTTGTGTGTGTGTGTCTGTCTGTTTGTGTGTTTTAATAGACTTTTTACCTTGGAATAATTTTATTTAAAAGCATCACATTTTACCGTGCTTTACAGACACATTCTAAGCTGTGAGCTTTAAAACCAAGAATCTCAGTAAACTCAACAAATTATCATATTCTTATTCACTTGCGTTTTGCTCCAAAGGGAGAAAATACACCTTAGTCATCTTTCTTAATCTAAGTTTTAGATTTGAAAGTATTTAAAAGCATTTCTTTTGGATAACAGAAAAACAGCTTAATCTGTTCCATTTTTGGATTAACATCAATAGAACATATTTTTCAACTGCTAGGAATTAAACAGTGTAGCAGCTGGTGTCAGTGATCAAAGTACAAACAACAAGAAAATGTCAGAATTATAAATCCTGGAAGATGTGGCTTCACTCCTTAAAGGATGTAGTGCTTTAAAATGAGTCTTAATATTGGTTGATTTCTAAATATTTAGACCACTAGTTTTGTCATCATTGGTCCTATGCCTCTAGGCGAGGAGCTCCAGGTGGGGCTTTTATAATATGACGTGGAAATAGAGTTGGCTAATGGATGAGTTCATCCTTGCTGCTGGAGGACAGGAGGGCCTTCCTTCCATATGCCTTTCACAGTAGTAGAGGGAGCAAATAACTCTGTGAAGTGATCTGTAAATCAAAAGACAGTGACATAAAAGTGTGGGTCATTGACAGCAGAGGTTTGCTGTGATTTCAGGAGCCTGGATGCTCTCATCAAGAAAGCTAAGGCTCCTGAAGCCAACCTGCCCATATAGTTGGTGAGCCTGAGTCTGCAGGATATCAACTGTTACTTCCACCCTCCTGATGAGCATTTGGAGCATGAGGACAAACTGAACAGGTTGCATGCCCTGAAGAATTGGCAGAACCTCTTCTGGGGAGAGGTGAGTCTGCCCATTTCTTCTTTGTTTTCTTGGGACAACAACTTCTTGGCGGTGGGGGAGATTCTCCTTTAATCTCCTTTAATTCTCCGTCTTTACACTTTGAGGTGGAAGGCAGCAGGTATGTTACTGCACAGGAAAACAGGCCTAGGAGGTACATGCTCATTACTTTTATTTCTCTGTCAATGACTGTTAATTTTGCAGGATGAAATTTGCCATCACAAGGTATTGTGTTACCTTGTTTATTCATATTTCATGTATTCCTGGGATAGATTTTATATATCTTTTGGGATTGATTTCTCTTCTTGTGTTATGTGTGGGTCTTTTTTAGGGCATGACCTTCTCTTGCTAAAGTGTCTTCTGTCTGATTTTCTGTAGAAGTGAATGCCCATAAGTGGAAACTGAGTTCTGTCAGCTGTTTCTAATTGGGACCTGGTTATTCCTTCTAGGGTTTTGACTTTTCTATTATTTTTAACTAAGTTTGTGTACAGTTAATTTGGGTGTAGGTCAAGGTGAGCTGTCTCTTGTCTGGGTTTATTTCAGTGGCAGAGTTTATTCCCTGTGAACTTGTACTTGGTTTGTAGATTCCTAGCACTGCACAGAAAAGGCAGGGAGAAAAAAACCAACAAGTGAAGCAAAGAACATACAGCATTGAAATAAATACCCAGTGCCTACTCCTATATAGACAGTGCTAATTACCCAGAAACAGTAATGGTGAGGTCACAAATTGCCAGCAGCAAAGACAGTAAATAGCTGTGGACAAGAATTGGCATTATAGTAAGCAGCAAGTGTCAACTGTGCCATCCACACAATAAATAAGTGCAACAGCATGAATGGTTGGGGGCAGCAGTTACATGGAGCAAATAGTTCTAAAGATTATAAAAGTATAGTTCATTAAGAGAAAAGAAAATGTGATAGGAAGGTAAAAAAAACTTTAGATGTTCAAAATGTGAGTGAGAGAACACAGATGTAGCAAGTGAAGGTTATTAGTATGCAGGAGAATAAATAGCAAATACAAAAAAAAGAGGGGGGAAGAAAGAACAAGGGAATTTAGCAGTTTTTGGGAGCTGGAACCTAATTAGCACCATTCACTCTTATATTTTTTTATTGTAAAGGATTTTCCCTAGGATCTACTCTCCTTTGAAGTGTAAACATCCCTGTGAAGGCTCCCAGCCCAAAACCTAGAGGCATTTATTGCACTCTGCTTTCTTTTTTCTTTCTTTCTTTTATTTTATTTATTCTAATTTGTTATATATGACAGCAGAATGCAACTCAATTCATATTACACAAATAGAGCCGAAATTTTCATGTCTCTGGTTGTGCACAAAGTAGAATTGTATTCATACATGTACTTAGAGTAATGATGTCCATCTCATTCCACCATATTCCTACCCCTATGCCCTCTCCATTCACCTCCCTCCCCTTTGCCCTATCTAAAGTTTATCTATTCCTCCCATGCTGCCCACCCCATCCCCATTATGAAAAGCATCCTTATATTAGAGAGCATTCTGCATTTAGTTTTTTGGGGATTGACTTACTTCACCTACCATTATATTCTCTAACTCCATCCATTTACCTGCAAATGCCATAATTTTCTTCTCTTTTAATGCTGAGTAATATTCCATTGTGTATATTTACCACATTTTCTTTATTCATTCATCTACTAAAGGGTATCTATATTGGTCTCTCAATTTAGCTACTGTGAATTGTGCTGCTATAAACATTGATGTGGCTGTGTCCCTGTAGTATGCTGATTTTAAGTCCTTTGGGTATATACTGAGGAGTGAGATAGCTGGGCCAAATGGTGGTTATATCCCCAGTTTTCCAAGGAATCTCAATACTGCTTTCACTTTTGGATGCATTAATTTGCAATTCCACCAGTAATGTATGATTACCTTTTTCCCCACAGCCTTGCCAATACTTATTGTTGTTTGTATTTTTTTAATTGTAGATAGATCCAGTATCTTTATGTACTTATTTTTATGTGGTGCACATGTGCCTCACGTATGCAAGGCAGGTGGTCTACCACTGAGCTACAGCCATGGCCCTCTTGTTTGTATACTTAATAGCTGCTATTCTGACTGTAGTTAGATGAAATTTTAGAATGGTTTTGATTTGTATTTTTCTAATTACTAGAGATTTTGAACATTTTTCATATTTTTTGATTTTTTATTGGTTGTTCACAACATTACAAAGCTCTAGACATATCATATTTCATACATTAGATTCAAGTGGGTTATGAACTCCCAATTTTTACCCCAAATGCAGATTGCAGAATCACGTTGGTTACACATCCACAATTTTACATAATGCCCTATTAGTAACTGTTGTATTCTGATACCTTTCCTATCCTCTACTATCCCCCGTCCCCTTCCCTCCCATCTTCTCTCTCTACCCCATCTACTATAATTCATTTCTCCCTTGTTTATTTCCCCATTCCCCTCACAACCTCTTATATGTAATTTTATATAGCAATGAGGGTCTCCCTTCATTTCCATGCAATTTCCCTTTTCTCTCCCTTTCCCTCCCATCTCATGTCTCTGTTTAATGTTAATCTTTCTTCCTGCTCTTCCTCCCTGCTCTGTTCATAGTTGCTCTCATTATATCAAAGAAGACATTTGGTATTTGTTTTTTAGGGATTGGCTAGCTTCACTAAGCATAATCTGCTCTAGTGCCATCCATTTCCCTGCAAATTCCATGATTTTGTCATTTTTTAGTGCTGCGTAATACTCCATGGTGTATAAATGCCACATTTTTTTATCCATTCATCTATTGAAGGGCATCTGGGTTGGTTCCACAGTCTAGCTATTGTGGATTGTGCTGCTATGAACATCGATGTGGCAGTATCCCTGTAGTACACTCTTTTAAGGTCTTTAGGGAATAGTCCGAGAAGGGCAATAGCTGGGTCAAATGGTGGTTCCATTCCCAGCTTTCCCAGGAATCTCCAAACTGCTTTCCAAATTGGCCGCACCGATTTTCAGTCCCACCAGCAATGTACAAGTGTACCCTTTTCTCCACATCCTCACCAGCACTTGTTGTTGTTTGACTTCATAGTGGCTGCCAATCTTACTGGAGTGAGATGGTATCTTAGGGTGGTTTTCATTTGCATTTCTCTGACTGCTAGAGATGGAGAGCATTTTTTCATGTACTTGTTGATTGATTGTATATCCTCCTCTGAGAAGTGTCTGTTTAGGTCCTTGGCCCATTTGTTGATTGGGTTATTTGTTATCTTATTGTCTAATTTTTTGTGTTCTTTGTATACTCTGGATATTAGGGCTCTATCTGAAGTGTGAGGAGTAAAAATTTGTTCCAATGATGTAGGCTCCCTATTTACCTCTCTTATTGTTTCTCTTGCTGAGAAAAAAACTTTTTAGTTTAAGTAAGTCCCATTTGTTGATTCTTGTTATTAACTCTTGTGCTATGGGTGTCCTATTAAGGAATTTGGAGCCCGACCCCACAATCTGTAGATCGGAGCCAACTTTTTCTTCTAACAGACGCAGAGTCTCTGATTTGATATCAAGCTCCTTGATCCATTTTGAGTTAACTTTTGTGCATGGCGAGAGAAAGGGATTCAGTTTCATTTTGTTGCATATGGATTTCCAGTTTTCCCAACACCATTTGTTGAAGATGCTATCTTTCCTCCATTGCATGCTTTTAGCCCCTTTATCAAATATAAGATAGTTGTAACTTTGTGGATTAGTCTCTGTGTCCTCTATTCTATACCATGGGTCCACCCTCCTGTTTTGGTACCAGTACCATGCTGTTTTTGTCACTATTGCTCTGTAATATAGTTTGAAATCTGGTATCGCTATACCGCCTGATTCACACTTCCTGCTTAGAATTGCTTTTGCTATTCTGGGTCTTTTATTCTTCCATATGAATTTCATGATTGCTTTATCTATTTCTACAAGAAATGCCGTTAGGATTTTGATTGGCATTGCATTAAACCTATAGAGAACTTTTGGTAATATCGCCATTTTGATAATGTTAGTTCTGCCTATCCATGAACAGGGTATATTTTTCCATCTTCTAAGATCTTCTTCTACTTCTCTCTTTAGGGTTCTGTAGTTTTCATTGTATAGATCCTTCACCTCTTTTGTTAGGTTGATTCCCAAGTATTTTATTTTTTTGGAGGATATTGTGAATGGAGTGTTTTTCCTCATTTCCGTTTCAGAAGTTTTGATGCTGATATACAGAAATGCTTTTGATTTATGCGTGTTGATTTTATATCCTGTCACTTTGCTGAATTCATTTATTAGTTCTAGTAGTTTCTTTGTAGACCCTTTTTGGTCTTCTAGGTATAGAATCATGTCATCCGCAAATATTGATAATTTAAGTTCTTCTTTTCCTATGTTTATGCCTTTAATTTCTTTCGTCTGTCTAATTGGTCTGGCCAGTGTTTCGAGAACTATGTTGAACAGAAGTGGTGATAGAGGGCATCCCTGTCTTGTTCCAGATTTTAGAGGGAATGCCTTCAATTTTTCTCCATTCAGAATGATGCTAGCCTGAGGCTTAGCATAGATAGCTTTTACAATGTCGATGTAAGTTTCTGTTATCCCTAGTTTTTCTAATGTTTTGAACATAAAGGGATGCTGTACTTTGTCGAATGCTTTTTCTGCGTCTATCGAGATGATCATATGGTTCTTATCTTTAAGTCTATTGATGTGGTGAATAACATTTATTGATTTCCGTATATTGAACCATCCTTGCATCCCAGGGATGAATCCTACTTGATCATGGTGCACAATTTTTTTGATGTGTTTTTGTATTCGACTCGCCAGAATTTTATTGAGGATTTTTTGCATCTAGGTTCGTTAGAGATATTGGTCTGTAGTTTTCTTTCTTTGAGGTGTCTTTGTCTGGTTTCGGAATCAGGGTGATGTTGGCCTCATAGAATGAATTTGGTAGAGCTCCCTCTTTTTCTATTTCCTGAAATAACTTGAAAAGTATTGGTATTAATTCTTCTTTAAAGGTTTTGTACAACTCTGCTGTATACCCATCCGGTCCTGGGCTTTTCTTGGTTGGTAGTCTTTTGATGGCTTCTTCAATTTCATCCATTGATATTGGTCTGTTCAAATTGTGTGTATCCTCCTGACTCAGTCTGGGCAAATCATATGACTTAAGAAATTTATCGATGTCTTCACTATCTTTTATTTTATTGGAATATAGGTTTTCAAAATAATTTCTAATTGTCATTTGTATTTCTGTAGCATCTGTTGTGATATTGCCTTTTTCATCCCGTATGTTAGTAATTTGAGTTCTCTCTCTTCTTCTCTTTGTTATCATGGCTAAGGTTCTGTCGATCTTATTTATTTTTTCGAAGAGCCAACTTTTAGTTTTGTCAATTTTTTCAATAGTTTCGTTTGTTTCAATTTCATTGATTTCCACTCTGATTTTAATTATTTCTTGCCTTCTGCTACATTTGCTGTTGTTTTGCTCTTCCTTTTCTAGGGCTTTGAGATGAAGTGTGAGCTCATTTATTTGTTGGTTTTTCCTTTTTTTGAGGAATGACCTCCAGGCGATGAATTTCCCTCTTAAAACGGCTTTCATTGTTTCCCATAGATTCCGATATGTTGTGTCTGTATTTTCATTTATCTCTAAGAATTTTTTGATTTCCTCCTTTATGTCTTCTGTAACCCATTGATCATTCAGTAACATATTGTTCATTTTCCATGTGATGTAGGATTTTTCCTTCCTTCTTTTATCATTGATTTCCAGTTTCATTCCATTATGATCAGATAAAATGCATGGTATTATCTCCACCCCTTTATATTTACTGAGGGTTGCCCTATGGCATAATATATGGTCTATTTTTGAGAAGGATCCATGTGCTGCTGAGAAAAAAGTATATCCACTTGAAGATGGTTGATATATTCTATATATATCAGTTAAGTCTAGGTTATTGATTGTGGTATTGAGTTCTATAGTTTCTTTATTCAACTTTTGTTTGGAGGATCTGTCCAATGGTGAGAGAGGTGTGTTGAAGTCACCCATAATTATTGTGTTGTGGTCTATTTGATTTTTGAACTTGAGGAGAATTTGTTTTATGAATGTTGCAGCACCATTATTTGGTGCATAAGTATTGATAATTGTTATGTCTTGTTGGTGAATGGTTCCTCTTAACAGTATATAATGTCCTTCCTTATCCCTTTTGATTAACTTAGTCTTAAAGTAGATTTTATTCGATATGAGGATGGCCACCCCTGCTTGCTTACGAGGACCCTGCTTCCCGTCCTTTCACCTTCAGCCTGTGTATCTGTGTATGTCTTTTCCAATCAGATGTGTCTCCTGGAGGCAGCATATTGTTGGATTTGTTTTTTTAATCCATGATACCAGCCTATGTCGCTTTATTGGAGAGTTTAAGCCATTAACATTTAGAGTTACTATTGATATATGGTTTGTACTTCCAGCCATGTTTCATTATTTATCCTTTTTTTAAAATTTAGTTTGTTTCTCCATGATTATCTTTCTCCCCTCCCCACTGCCCACTGATGGTTTTGGTTATTATTTTTCATTTCTTCCTTGTGTAGTGTTTTGCTCAAGATGCTTTGCAATACTGGTTTTCTGGCTGCAAATTCTTTTAACATTTGTTTATCATGAAAGATTTTTATTTCGTTGTCATACCTGAAGCTTAATTTTGCTGGGTACAGAATTCTTGGTTGGCATCCATTGTCTTTCAGTGTTTGAAATACGTTGTTCCAGGATCTTCTTGCTTTCAGCGTCTGTGATGAAAAATCCATTGTTAACCTTATTGGTTTACCCCTGAATGTAATCTGCCTCCTTTCTCTTGTAGCTTTTAATATTTTCTCTTTGTTCTGTATATTGGATATCTTCATAACAATGTGTCTTGGTGTTGGTCTACTGTGATTTTGTGTGCTCGGTGTCCTGTATGCATCTACAATTTGTATATCCGTTTCCTTTTTTATTTCTGGAAAGTTTTCTGTAATTATTTCATTCAGCAGGTTACTCATTCCCTTGGTTTGAATCTCTTTACCTTCCTCTATCCCGATGACTCTTTTTTTTTTTTTTATTGGATGTTCACAACATTACAAAACTCATGACAAATCATATTTCATAGATTAGAATCAATTGGGTTATGAACTCCCATTTTTACCCCAAATACAGATTGCAGAATCACATCGGCTACACATCACATTTTTACATACTGCCATATTAGTGACTGTTGTATTCTGCTACCTTTACTATCCTCTAAAATCCCCCCTCCCCTTCCCTCCCATCTTCTCTCTCTACCCCATCTATTGAAATTCATTTCCCTCCATGTTTGTTATCCCATTCCCCTCATAAACTCTTATATATAATTTTGTATTACAATGAGGGTCTCCCTCCATTTCCATGTGATTTCCCCTTTTTTTTTCTCCCTTTCCCTCCCGCCTCATGTCTCTGTTTAATGCTAGTCTTTTCTTCCTGCTCAGCCTCACTGTTCTGCTCTTAGTTGCTCTCATTATATCAAAGAAGACATTTGGTATTTGTTTTTTAGGGATTGGCTAGCTTCACTAAGCATAATCTGCTCTAGTGCCATCCATTTCCCTGCAAATTCCGTGATTTTGTCATTTTTTAGTGCTGCGTAATATTCCATGGTATATAAATGCCACATTTTTTTTTATCCATTTATCTATTGAAGGGCATCTGGGTTGATTCCACAGTCTAGCTATTGTGAATTGTGCTGCTATGAACATCGATGTGGCAGTATCCCTGTAGTGTGCTCTTTTAAGGTCTTCAGGAAATAGTCCGAGTAGGGCAATAGCTGGGTCAAATGGTGGTTCCATTCCCAGCTTTCCCAGGAATCTCCATACTGCTTTCCAAATTGGCCGCACCCGTTTGCAGTCCCACCAGCAGTGTACAAGAGTACCCTTTTCCCCACATTTTCGCCAGCACTTGTTGTTGTTTGACTTCATCATGGCTGCCAATCTTACTGGGGTGAGGTGGTATCTTAGGGTGGTTTTGATTTGCATTTCCTTGACTGCTAGAGATGGTGAGCATTTTTTCATGTACTTGTTGATTGATTGTATGTCCTCCTCTGAGAAGTGTCTGTTCAGGTCCTTGGCCCATTTGTTGATTGGGTTGTTTGTTTTCTTATTGTCTAATTTTTTGAGTTCTTTGTATACTGTGGATATTAGGGCTCTATCTGAAGTGTGAGGAGTAAAAATTTGTTCCCATGATGTGGGCTCCCTATTTACCTCTCTTATTGTTTCTCTTGCTGAGAAAAAACTTTTCAGTTTAAGAAAGTCCCATTTGTTGATTCTTGTTATTAACTCTTGTGCTATGGGTGTCCTATTAAGGAATTTGGAGCCTGTCCCCACAATCTGTAGATCGGAACCAACTTTTTCTTCTATCAGACGTAGAGTCTCTGGTTTGATATCTAGCTCCTTTATCCACTTTGAGTTGACTTTTGTGCGTGGCGAGAGGAGGGGATTTAGTTTCATTTTGTTGCATATGGATTTCCAATTTTCCCAGCACCATTTGTTGAAGATGCTATCCTTCCTCCATTGCATGCTTTTAGCCCCTTTATCAAATATAAGATAGTTGTAACTTTGTGGATTAGTCTCTGTGTCCTCTATCCTGTACCATTGGTCCACCCGCCTGTTCTGGTACCAGTACCATGCTGTTTTTATTACTATTGCTCTGTAGTATAGTTTGAAGTCTGGTATCGCTATACCACCTGATTCACACTTCCTGCTTAGAATTGTTTTTGCTATTCTGGGTCTTTTGTTTTTCCATATGAATTTCATGATTGCTTTATCTATTTCTACAAGAAATGCCATTGGGATTTTGATTGGCATTGCATTGAACCTATAGAGAACTTTTGGTAATATCGCCATTTTGATGATGTTAATTCTGCCTAACCATGAACAGGGTATATTTTTCCATCTTCTAAGATCCTCTTCTATTTCTTTCTTTAGGGTTCTGTAGTTTTCATTGTATAGATCCTTCACCTCTTTTGTTAGGTTGATTCCCAAGTACTTTATTTTTTTTGAGGATATTGTGAATGGAGTGTTTTTCCTCATTTCCATTTCAGAAGTTTTGTCGCTGATATACAGAAATGCCTTTGATTTATGTGTGTTGATTTTATATCCTGCCACATTACTGAATTCATTTATTAGTTCTAGTAGTTTTCTTGTAGACCCTTTTGGGTCTTCTAGGTATAGAATCATGTCATCCGCAAATAGTGATAATTTAAGTTCTTCTTTTCCTATTTTTATGCCTTTAATTTCTTTCGTTTGTCTAATTGCTCTGGCCAGTGTTTCCAGAACTATATTGAATAGAAGTGGTGATAGGGGGCATCCCTGTCGTGTTCCAGATTTTAGAGGGAATGCCTTCAATTTTTCTCCATTCAGAATGATGCTAGCCTGAGGCTTGGCATAGATAGCTTTTACAATGTCGAGGTAATTTCCTGTTATCCCTATTTTTTCTAACGTTTTGCACATAAAGGGATGCTGTACTTTGTCAAATGCTTTTTCTGCGTCTATTGAGATGATCATATGGTTCTTCTCTTTAAGCTTATTGATGTGGTGAATAACATTTATTGATTTCCGTATATTGAACCATCCTTGCATCCCAGGGATGAATCCTACTTGATCATGGTGCACAATTTTTTTGATATGCCTTTGTATCCGATTCGCCAGAATTTTATTGAGGATTTTTGCATCTAGGTTCATTAGAGATATTGGTCTGTAGTTTTCTTTCTTTGAGGCGTCTTTGTCTGGTTTCGGAATCAGGGTGATGTTGGCCTCATAGAATGAATTTGGAAGAGCTCCCTCCTTTTCTATTTCCTGAAATAACTTGAAAAGTACTGGTATTAATTCTTCTTTAAAGGTTTTGTAGAACTCCGCTGTATACCCATCCGGTCCTGGGCTTTTCTTGGTTGGAAGTTTTTTAATTGCTTCTTCTATTTCATCTATTGATATTGGTCTGTTTAGGTTGTGAGTTTCCTCCTGACTCAGTCTGGGCAAATCATATGACTTAAGGAATTTGTCGATGTCTTCATTTTCTTCTATTTTATTGGAATATAGGTTTTCAAAATAATTTCTAATTGTTTTCTGTATTTCTGAAGCGTCTGTTGTAACATTGCCTTTTTCATCCCGTATGTTAGTGATTTGAGTTCTCTCTCTTCTTCTCTTTGTTATCATGGCTAAGGTTCTGTCGATCTTATTTATTTTTTCGAAGAGCCAACTTTTAGTTTTGTTAATTTTTTCAATAGTTTCTTTTGTTTCAATTTCATTGATTTCTGCTCTGATTTTAATTAGTTTTTGCCTTCTGCTACATTTGCTATTGTTTTGCTCTTCCTTTTCTAGGGCTTTGAGATGAAGTGTGAGCTCATTTATTTGTTGGTTTTTCCTTTTTTTGAGGAATGACCTCCAGGCGATGAATTTCCCTCTTAAAACTGCTTTCATTGTGTCCCATAGATTCCGATATGTTGTGTCTGTATTTTCATTTATCTCTAAGAATTTTTTGATTTCCTCCTTTATGTCTTCTATAACCCATTGATCATTTAGTAACGTATTGTTCATTGTCCATGTGATGTAGGATTTTTCCTTCCTTCTCTTATCATTGATTTCCAGTTTCATTCCATTATGATCTGATAAAGTGCATGGTATTATCTCAACCCCTTTATATTTACTGAGGGTTGCCCTATGGCATAATATATGATCTATTTTTGAGAAGGTTCCATGTGCTGCTGAGAAAAAAGTATATCCACTTGATGATGGTTGATATATTCTATATATGTCAGTTAAGTCTAAGTTATTGATTGTGATATTGAGGTCAATAGTTTCTTTATTCAACTTTTGTTTGGAGGATCTGTCCAATGGTGAGAGAGGTGTGTTGAAGTCACCCGTGATTATTGTGTTGTGGTCTATTTGATTCTTGAACTTGAGGAGAGTTTGTTTTATGAACGTCACAGCACCATTATTTGGTGCATAAATATTGATAATTGTTATGTCTTGTTGGTGAATGGTTCCTTTTAACAGTATATAATGTCCTTCCTTATCCCTTTTGATTAACTTAGTCTTGAAGTCGATTTTATTCGATATGAGAATGGCCACGCCTGCTTGCTTATGAGGACCGTGTGCTTGGTATATTTTTTTCCCAACCTTTTACCTTGAGCCTGTGTATGTCTTTTCCAGTCAGATGTGTCTCCTGGAGGCAGCATATCGTTGGATTTGTTTTTTGAATCCATGTTACCAGCCTATGTCGCTTTATTGGAGAGTTTATGCCATTAACATTTAGAGTTACTATTGATATATGGTTTGTACTTCCTGCCATGTTTGATTATTTATCTCTTTTTTTTTCCCTAATTTAGTTTGTTTCTCCATGATTAGCTTTCCTCCCATCCTCTGTCTTTACTGAGGCACTTCCCGCTGATGGTTTTGGTTATTGTTTTCCATTTCTTCCTCGTGTAGAGTTTTGCTCAAGACGCTTTGCAATGCTGGTTTTCTGGCTACAAATTCTTTTAGCTTTTGTTTATCATGGAAGATTTTTATTTCGTTGTCGTATCTGAAGCTTAATTTTGCTGGATACAGGATTCTTGGTTGGCATCCATTGTCTTTCAGTGTTTGAAATACATTGTTCCAGGATCTTCTCGCTTTCAGCGTCTGTGATGAAAAATCCGTTGTCAACCTTGTTGGTTTACCCCTGAATGTAATCTGCCTCTTTTCTCTTGTAGCTTTTAATATTTTCTCTTTGTTCTGTATATTGGATAGCTTCATAACAATGTGTCTTGGCGTTGGTCTATTGTGATTTTGTGTGCTCGGTGTCCTGTATGCATCTACAATTTGTATATCTGTATCCTTTTTTATTTCTGGAAAGTTTTCTGTAATTATTTCCTTCAGTAAGTTACCCATTCCCTTGGCATGAATCCCTGTGCCCTCCTCTATCCCGATGACTCGTAAGTTTGGTTTTTTTATGTTATCCCAAACCTCTTGGATGTTTTTCTCGTGGTTTTTTACCAGCCTATCTGAGTTGGCTAGACTCTTTTCAAGGTGATATATTTTGTCTTCATTATCTGACGTTCTGGCTTCTACTTGCTCCACTCTGTTAGTGATACTCTCGATTGAGTTTTTAATTTGGTTTATCGTTTCCTTCATTTCTAGAATTATTGTTTGATTTTTTTTTATAATTTCTATCTCCTGATAAAGATGCTTAACTTCCTCTTTTATCTGTTTTTGTAATTCATTTTCAATGTGATCTTTAAGGTTCCTTTCCATCTGTCTAAGGTGTTCCTTGAGTTCTTTATATGGCCATTTTTCTGATGGCTCCAGGTCCTCCTGAATATTTAGGCTGTCTTTCATTGTTTGTATTCCTTTTCTTCCTTGCTTTTTTATGCTCATGATACTTCTTGTTCTGTTTGACTGTTGAGTTACTGTTTACTCTTATAAGTTTATTTGATGCTTGGGAGGAGAGGTATTAGAAGGGAAGGGAAGAAGTCACTAAAGAGAGCAAGTGTAGGCAGGTGGAGTTCAAGAGAGGGGGAATAAGAAAGTTGAAAAGAAATGAAAAGACAAAAGAAAAAAAAAGTGAGAAGAAAGAGAGAAAAAATGAAAAAATAGAAATTTAAAACAAACGAAAAAAAAATTATAATGGTAATAAAAAATGGAACTTGAAGTTTAAAAAATAATAGTAATAATAATAGAATAAGGAAAATTAACAAAAAAAAAATTGAAACCATTAGTAAGAAAGTTAAAGAACACAACAACGTCAACTACAAAAAGTGAGAATAAAAAAAAAAATACTAATAATAATCTTTAAAAAAATAAAAAAAAATTACTAATAATAAATGCACTCATAAAGCTCGATTGAGTTCTCTTCCAGTGGGTGGAGCTATGCCCACTGGGCCAGGCTTCTCCTCTTGATAGGTGGGAGCCAATCACTGTGCCTCAGCTCTTCTTCCCAGACTGTGCGGGTCTCCAGTCCTGAATGCCTGGGTCCTTTTCTTGTGGTTCCTCAATCCGGGCCCCACTCGCCTGTGGTGCTTATCGCATTACTGTGTACACGTCGGGTCTGCTGCTCCTGGGAGCCCTGTTTTCATGGATGTCTGGGCACACCCTTTCTGTTTGCCTCCCTCAGGCCCTAAGTTTGTAGGGTTTGGGGCTGAGGACCCCCAGCGAATTTGTTTGCCCTCAGGTAGCAACTCCCCTGGTAGGTGGTGCAAGGGACCTCTGTTGTCGGCCCTGGTGGGGGCGATAGCCGGGAATTCTGTGCCGCTAGTCCCACATCACTCCCGATTCCCTGGGTCTGGCTATGGTGCTCTGTTTTTTTTTTTTTTTATCTCTGTGAGATCATGTGGGCCGACTAGTTATTTCAGCTGGGTCGTTAGTGCTGAGTCACGAGAAGCAGGCGATCCGGGGCTTAAACGCCGCAGATACGTGCTCAGTGTGCGTTTTCTGAGGGGCCCAAAGTGTACGCCCTAGCTCCACGTCAGCTCAGCATTGCCTAGTGATCCTGAGCAAATAGGCTTTAGATAGCAGCGCCGCCGCCGCAGCCTCCGCTGTTCCTCGGCCCGGTGCCTAGCTCCCGGGGCCCAAGCGGCTGCCGCCGCGGCTCTCCAACCGCCTCCTCCGGAGCACGGGTCCTCTCGCAGGGGGATGCCGAATGACCCAGCCTTCGGAGGACAGGGCTCGGCACGCCGCCCCGTTTTAGTCTCTAGCTGCTGCAGCTAGACCGAGTAGACAGGGCCCTCAAGGCAGCATGCCGGAAGCAAATGGCGGCTCCCGCGGAGTGGATTTTCGGCCCCGAAACCCCAGCCCAGCCAACAATTTCAGTCCACTAATTCTCCCTGTATAGACAATATTAAAAAAAAAAAAAAAAAAAAGGGCGGGGTGTACTGAGCTTTCTTAGCCTCAGGTACTTAGGATCCACTGCTGATTACCCATTCAGCTTCTCTGCGGGGAGCGAAGTGGAAGAGGAAGCAGATGGGCGCAAAGCGCCCGTGGCTCTGAGGAGAAAAGCGTCAGGGAGCCAAGCGTCTCTTTTTCAATCTTTTTGTTTTTTTTGCTGCTTGGCCTGGTGGTCCACTACAGATTAATGGTGAAAGGAGCTCTAACAAGCTGCGCAAAGTCTCGATTAAAGCCTCTGCTCTGAGCTCCAGGCTCAGCACTTCAGCCACCCCCGTACGCAGCCCAGTTCACTATTTCATAGAGGCTTGGTTGGATTCCCTTCACGTCGCCTCCTGGGCTGGGCGGGCTGGGGGCTGTTTGATGAGCGGGCGGAGACCCTTCTTTCCACGCCAGGTCCTGCAGCCAGGGGCCGTTTGCAGAACGGGCAGGCAGCGGGGACCCTTCCCGCCGTGCCAGGTCCCGCCTCCGGGGGCCGTTTGCAGAACCGGGCGGGCAGCGCCGGCTGCCGTTTGGCGGCGGCTGGCAGTGGGACTAGTCCTCTGCACCGCGTGGCCAAGATTCACTCCTCTGGGACAAACTGTCACCTCTAATCAACTTACTAATTTCCGGCAGGTCTCTTTTCAGCGGAGTTTTGCTCGAAGTTCATCAGTAGGTAGAATCTGGGTGTATTAATGGATCTTTTTGATCCCGTTACTGTAGAGATACTGAACGTGCTGTTTCCTCGCCGGCCGCCATCTTTCCTCCCCCCCCCCCCCGATGACTCTTAAGTTTGGTTTTTTTTTTGTTATCCCATAACTCTTGGATGTTTTTCTCATGATTTTTTACCTGCCTTTCTGAGTTGGCTAGACTCTTTTCAAGATGATATATTTTGTCTTCATTATCTGACGTTCTGGCTTCTACTTGCTCCACTCTGTTAGTAATACTCTCATTTGAGTTTTTAATTTGGTTTATAGTTTCCTTCATTTCTAGAATTATTGTTTGATTTTTTTAATAATCTCTATCTCCTGATAAAGATGCTTAACTTCTTCTTTTATCTGTTTATGTAATTCGTTTTCAATGTATTCTTTCACTATTTGAATTTGCTGTCTCATATCCTCTTTAAGGCTCCATTTCATCTGTCTAAGGTGTTCCTTGAGTTCTTTATATGACCATTTTTCTGATGACTCTAGGTCCTCCTGAATATTTAGGCTGTCCTGCATTGTTTGTACTCCTTTTCTTCCTTGCTTTTTCATGCTGCTCATGTTACTTCTTGTTCTGTTTGACTGCTGAGTTACTGTTTACTCCTATAAATTTATTTGATGCTTGGGAGAAAAGGTATTAGAATGGAAGGGAAGAAGTCACTAAAGAGAATGAGAGTAAGCAGGTAGAATTCAAGGAAGGGGGAATAAGAAAATTGAAAAGAAATGAAAAGACAAAAGAAGCAAAAAAATAGGAAATAAAAAAGAAAAAAATTAAATAATAATAATAATAATAATAATAATAATAATAATAATTAAAATTATAATTAGAAGAAAAAAATTTTTTAAAAATTAAAAAAAAATTAAAAAACAAGAAAGAAAATGAAAATGAAAAAAAAACCCAAATCAAAAAACAAACAAACAAAAACCTAATAAATGCAGTCTTAGAGTTTGATTAACTTCTCTTCCAGTAGGTGGAGATGTGCCCACCAGGCCTAGCTTCTCTTGTCATTACGGGGGAACAAATCACTGTGCAGCAGCTCTTCCTCCCAGACTGGGCGAATCTCCAATCCTGAGTGCCTAGGTCTTCCTCTTGTGTCTAGTCACTTCCCCACTTTTCCTCTAGTCAGGCCCCTCTCACCGGTGACGCTCACCACAATACTGGCTACACGCCAGGTCTGCTGCTCCCGGGAGCCCTGTTTTCATGAATGACTGGGCACACTCTCCCTGTTTGCCATTCCCTCAGACCCTAAGTTTGTAGAGCTTGGGGCTGAGAATCCTCAGCGAATTTTACTTGCCCTCTGGTAGCCACGCCCCTGGTAGCTGGTGCAAGAGACGTCAGTTGTCAGCACTGGTGTGAGCGGTAGCCGGGAGTTCCGCGCCGTGGGTCCCGCGCCACTCCTCATTCCCTCGGTCTGGGTATCGCGCTCACGGGAGACCTGGGAGGGGCCCTTACGGGAGAGCTGGGAGGGGCCCTTAAGGTTTCCCCAATGTGTGGAAACGGAAGGCTAGGGGATTACACACCTGTAGCCACTGGTTTCAGTGAAGTTATCTCCTCCGCCGCAGTCTGGTGATGTCAGTTCTCTGCCATGGTGGTGTCTCTTGCAAATGGCGATAGTTTGTTTCCCTTTGCCGGGTAACCAATGCAACGGATGGGTCCTGACTCTCTCTCCTAAGCCCCTTTTCAATCCTGTGGCCACTCCTATGAAGGCTCGGTTTGCATTTACCTCCGTAGGATCAGAAGGGCTGACCAGTTGTTTCAGCGGGATGGATTAGTGCTGAGTCACAGCTGTTTGTCTGCGGGAAGCAGGCGAATGGGAGCTTGAATTCAGCCGATCCGGCCTCAGTGTGTGTTCTGTGAGGCCCAGACTATTTGCCCCAGATCCACGTCAGCTCAGCATTGCCTAGTGATCCTGAGCAAACAGCATTTAGACTGTTTATGACTCCCTATGCCCGCACAGCTGAAGAGGTCAGAGGCTTGATCTCTCCGCGCCCACCGCCATGTTGGATCCCTCCCATATTTGTTGATTGATTGTATTTCATCTTCTGAGAAGTGTCTGTTAAGTTCCTTGGCCCATTTATTGATTGGTTCATTTGGGTTTTTGGGGTGTTAAGATTTTTTACTACTTTATATATCCTAGAGATTAGTATTCTATCTGATGTGCATGTAGTAAAAATTTTCTCCCATTCTGTAGGTTCTCTATTCACCTCACTGATTGTTTTATTTGTTGAGAAGAAGCTTTTTAGTTTGCATCTATCCCATTTATATTGATTCTTGATTTTTATTCTTGTGCTATAGGAATCTGATTAAGGAAGTTGGGGTATAATCCAATATGATAGAGATTTGGGCCTACTGTTTCTTCTATTAGGTGTAGGGCCTCTGGTTTAATTCCTAGGCCTTTGATCCACTTTGAGTTGAGTTTTGTGCATGGTGAGAGATAGGGGATTAATTTGTTGCATATGGATTTCCAGTTTTCCAGTTTGTTGAAGAGGCTATCTTTTCTCCAATATATGTTTTTGATGCCTTTGTCTAATATATGTTTCTGGGGGATTGTCTCTGTATTCTCTGTTCTGTACCATTGGTCTACAAGTCTATTTTGGTGCCAATATAATGCTGTTTTTGTTAATATTGCTCTGTAGTATAGTTTAAGGTCTGATATAGTGATGATACCTACTTCACTTTTTTTGCTAAGAATTTCTTTCGCAATTTTTGGTCTCTTATTTTTTCAAATGAGTTTCGTGACTATTTTTTTCTATTTCTATGAGAAATATCATTGGTGTTTTGATTGGAATTGCATTAAATCTATATAGTGCTTCTAGTTGTACAGTAATTTTGACAATTTTAATTCTGACTATCCAAGAACAAGGGAGATCTTTCCATCTTCTTAGATGTTCTTTATTTTCTTTCTTTAGTGTTCTATAATTTTCACTTTAGAGGTCCTTTACTTCTTTTGTCAAGTTGTTTCCTAATTATTTTATCTTTTTTGAGGTTATTGTAAATGGGGTAATTTTCCTTGTTTCTCTTTCAGAGGATTTGTCACTGATATATAGAAATGCTTTTGATTAATGGGTATTGATTTTATATTCTTGCATAGATGCAAAATTTCTCAATAACATACTGGCAAATTGAATACAGAATCATATCAAAAAGATAGCTATCTATGCTAAGCCTTAGGCCAACATCATTCTAAATGGAGAGAAATTGAAAGCATTCCCTGTAAAAACTAGAATAAGATAGGGATGCCCTCTTTTACCACTTCTATTTAACATAGTTGTTGAGATACTAGTCAGAACAATTAGAGGAAATAAATTAAAGGGATTTGGATAGGAAAAGAAGAACTAAAATCAGCATGATTTGCACTCTGCATTTTTAAACACACTTCCTACCTGAAAACTCTTACTTACAATCATATATCATTTTGGACTCAAAACTATGACACTAGCTGCCCATAAATGTTGTGCAAAAGTAAGATGTGCTCAGAATCTAGAGTGCTGATCTCTTCAGGGCTCGCAGCCAAATTTAGTTATTGTGAGACAGAGAAACAGGTAGTCTGACTCCACTTGAACCATTTTGCAGGTATTCTTGCTGATAACCTAAGAACAATTATGGTGAGGGTCTCTGGAATAGCTTAATATTTTCTGTGAAGGAGGGGGTGCCACTAGGGTCATATTTGCACTACCAGACTCGAAGGAGAACCCTCCATATTTCTGACTTGACCCCTGGGTACAGTCTTCTCTATGCCTGTTTTAATCATGTTCTGTGAGGTACATCCTAGGCCACAGGGCAGGAGCTTACTGGGACAGTGTGGCAGTGTTAGCTCTGACCTTCCAACTCTGCAGCAGCAGCTGTAAAAAGATTGCCTCCAGATGGTTCTGACCAAGTTCTCTGTGGCCAGTTGAAAATCACCAAGCACTTTTAAAATACAGGTTCACAGTGCAGCCTCTGGATCAGCTAGGTTCAGGCAGCTTCTCTGATATATAGGTTTTCTGTCCATTGTGTTTCTCTTTCTGTTTTTCCTCTCCTCTCTAGGAAGAGCACTGCTGCTGCTGCCATAGCCAGCTTGGCTGCAACATATTCTTTCTTATTCTTTGGTCAATGAACCCAAATTTCTGAGTCTCTCTAACACTCTCTGTGATGCTACAATTTTAGTCAATTCCTGCTTCCACTCATGTCACTGGGAAGCAGTGGTCCTGATGCTTGAACTTGCATCATGGAGCAACTGGAAATGTAGCTGACTTCCAGTCCACCATCTCCAACCTTCAAAAGTTAACCACTTTAGAAGGTTTTTATTTTTTAAATCTTTTCATGGGCTTTTCTGTAACTTACTATGTCTTTAATTCAATGATTGTAGAAATACCTAAGAACAAGGATCTTCTCTGAAGCTTACTTAACAATAGTCTGCCATTTATGATGGACTCATTTAGTCTAGCATTAAAGTGTGCAAACGCAACTGTGAGGTGAGTATTTTTGTTATTCTTCCCTTGCTGTTTGAAAATGGCACTTGGGGTTTAAAAGCACTTGATTTACTTGAAGAACATTTTTTTACTGTGCAAATGTGGGTCTTGTCATCTTTTGCATAAGCTTTCTTAGTTTTCTTTATGATTAACAGGCACACTTGAGACAGACTTCTTTCTCTAGTTGGGTTAGCATTTTCTCTCAGCAGAAGGTTTCTTTTTAAAAAAAATATTTAATTTTTAGTTATAAATGGGCACAATATCTTTATTTTATTTTTATGAGGTGCTGAGGATCGAGCACAGTGCTTCATGCATGCTAGATGAGCACTCTACCACTGAACCATGGTCCCAACCCAATTCCTTTAACTAACATCACATTTGATTAAGAAAGGATTTGAGGGTGCTTTTACTCAATATTGACACAGTTAGAATTCCCTGAAAATTTTTCTTAAAGGAAGATAGTAGTATAATAAACATGTGTGTCACTAAGGACATAATGATTTCAGGCACATACATATTTTTAACTTTTAAACTATTTCTTTTTCTAGAACAAGAGATAAATTCTTAGTGTACTTCCCTCAAAAATGAAAATGCCCCAGTATGTAAATACATTTTCCCTTTATATTTGCAAATCCCTACTCCTGGAGATAACTGCCAGTTATCAGTTCTGCTTCCTCAGATGTTAAAGTTTGAGCATTAGAGAAGTGCTCTGAGACAAGTGTAGTAAGTTTTATTTAAAAAGTAGTAACACAGACTTCTCCTGGGAGCGGAAAGGAGGCCAGCCATAGCTGTTGTCCCAAGAAGTGGGAGTGTCCCACAACTTTTATACATTTTAGATTGTCTTTGTTCTCCTGCCCTCTTTCCCCATATCTCTCTCCCTTCTGCACACTGAGGAGGCTCAGGAGACACTGGTGGGATGGCCAGAGGTGAGAAGCAGATGGGATAGAGAAGGACCAAATGGAGTGATCCAGGCAAGTAGAAGGTCAGGGGCATTAATTAGCAACTCCCTAGCTGCTCAGGGGTTGCTTCCTTAACAGCATTCTGGGAGGGGCAGTATAGGCAGGTGATCTTGGTAATCAAAGGGCTCTGGAGGCATTAACAATCCAAGGGTGGTCTCCAATCTCCCAGACCCAAACTAGCCTCCATTTTTGCTGTCCATCCTGTCTATACTGACTGCCTGTCTTTAATTCTTGCTTCACTGGGAGTTCCTATTAATTGCCCACCCATCCCACACCTGTTTCTTCCAGATAATTATGAGTGTATATGTATTTAAATATCTCACCCCAGGAAAGCTTCCTTTTCCCTTCTGTCAGCTTATTTAAGCATTATAATTCCTCGTGTGGTTTCCTGGTGGGACATCTTTTTTTAAGAGAGGCTGTCAGGGTGTGGTCACATGGACTTGGTATCTGATGAATCTTGGTGTTGATAGAAGCTCTTATTCTTCTGGGTTTCTATAACAAAAGACCAAAAGTAGGTGCCTTATAATCAGAGACATTTGTTTCACTTTATCCTGGATGGGAAGTCCAAGTTCAAGGCTCCATCAGATTCTGTCTGGTCAGGTGGCACATTTTCACTGTGTCCTCACGTGGCAGAAGGGGAGAGGGTGTCTCTAAATTCTGTGTTATGAGGACCTTAGTTGCATTTCTGAAGTCTCTGCTGTTATGATCTAATCCCCTCGCAAAGTCCCCGCCTCCCAAGGCCCTCACCTTAGGGGTAGGATTTCAGCATATAAATCTTGGGATGGGGGACCCAGACTTTCAGACTATAATAGAATCTTCACCCACTCATCAAAGATGGATTGAATGTCTGCCATGGGAGAGGCTCTGATCCAGATGTTGAGGGACAGTGGTGGCCAGGGCACTCTCTAGGAGAACAGAGCTCATGGTGGCATGAAAGGGATGGTTAGCAAAGATAACAGAGCCAGCCACAGTGCTGTGTAGTTGTGTTGCAGTGCCCATGGTGGAGCTGAGGTGGCCAGACAGTTCTTTCTCACTGATTGTTGCCATCATCCAGGAAGGACTTTGGCCATGTGATTGAGTTTAGAAGGATGGAAAAGGGTACTTTCTCAAAGGCGAGATTGGGTCTTCATAGAAGGAAGGTGCACCCCTTTTGCTCTCCACATTTATTGTAGGTCCCAGGGAAGTTTCCAGAGTCCCTCCCAGGTCCACCTTTAGACTTCTGACTGACAGAAGGATGGCATCAGACTTCCAAGCCCTATTGCACATGGCAAGGTTTCAGGGCAAGTCTAGGTCAAATTTGCCCTTGCTGACTGGTTCTAATTGGAACCATAAAATCTCTAAGAATCTGTTCCTACAGATGTTATGATTAGGTGAAATTATCCTAATATTCTGGAGTTCTAGGATCTGGTCTGTGTAAGGGTCACAAATCTTTCCCTCCAAATAACCATGTTCTTCCTATAGGTATTTTGGGGTTGTATTTTTCCTGCAAATAACAGGTATCTTGTTGAGGAATGTAATGTTCCTGTTGAATTAAGCCAGGTAGGGTTGCAGGTAAATTGCTTGGTAAAAGAATGCCTGGAGGGGTCAGCACAATAGTCCAGTTTATAGAATTCCTCCTATAATCTCATGGTCCCACTACTCACATCTATCCGTCTGTTGCCTATCAGTTACTGACTGGACTGCTCTATCCATCTGAATGACTCTCTCCATCTTACTACTTAATTAGTAAGTAACCAAAGACTGATAAAATTGACTATATGGCATCAGCATCTTTTAAGATAATATAATTATAGAATCAAAAACCTATGGGAATTTGCAAAAACATGTGACAAATGCCCAGTTTTTAAAACACATTGAGTGTTATAAATCTATAAGAAAAGGAAATATTACCTGATAGAAAAATAGGCAACAGACAGAAACATCAGTCCAAGAATAATAAATAATAAAAGATTCAACAGAGCAAGTAAAGAAATGCAAAGTGAAATAATAAATAAGGACATATTTCTTAGTAGGATGGCACAGATAAATATTTAGATAATACCCATCATTGGAGAAAAGTTTCAGTAATGTATTCTCATATGAAGTGTAAATTGATGAAATTCAAAAAGCCAGACAAACCTTTCTCTGATGAGTACTATAAAAGTTTAGGTATCTTCTTTTAAGTTTTGGGAATTTTGCTTTAAAAAATGTGTCCTACAGACATATTTGTACAAATGTGGAAAGGACATTGACTGTAAAATTGTTTGCATATAGGATAAAATTATCCTAACAACACAGTTATGTATCATTATAGTATACTTATATAGTGCAATACTGTGTTATTGAAAACTGAGATGAAGCTATCATTTGGAAAATTTAATGCAACAGTAAGTAGTTGCTCTTCTTAGTGTGACAACCTATGACTTGATGTTAAGTGGCAAACAAAAAGCAAAGGCTTGCTATATGTGGATTAAGATTCTGATCACATGAAAGTAAAAATATGCAGATGGGATGGTGGCACAGCCTCTGATCCTAGCTGCTTGGGAGGCTGAGGCAGGATCACAAGTTCAAAGCCAGCCTCAACAAATTAGCAAGGCTCTGAGCAAGATCCTGTCTCAAAAGAAAATTAAAAGAGCTGGTTAAGCATCTTGGGTTTAATCCCTACATTACATCTCCCTACAGGAGGTGATAGAACCACATACCAGAACCAGCCCAGGATCATCAGAATGGCTTTCTGAGTGCCCACAAATACTATTAATTGGAATGAGCTTCCTCTTTGCCTCCCTTTCTGCTGCCACTTGCTCAAGACCCAGAAGTTCCTCCAAAACCATCCTGCCATGTGGGAGTCTAACAGGTGTCCTGCTGCCTTCTGGCTGTGGGGAGATGAGTTAATGATCAAAGAGGATGAAACACATGAAATAATAAAACAAATAAAATGGGGACAAATGCAGTAAGAAGGGATGTTGAGAGAAACAGAATGCCTTTAGTTTAGGAATCCTACCACCACCTGAGATATCTGAGAATGCATATAACTCTTCTAGACAACATATATAATTTGAACCTTGACCCACATTATATGATGGAAGAGAAGGAAGTCATGAATAACAACAATATTTTTTAATTTGTAAAAAACTTAAAACTATGGGGACTATTGAATAGGGGTTTTCAACAAATTTTAAATGCTATGAGTATATAGGGTTTCCTAACTTGAGGGGCTACTGAGGCTGGATTCTCTTGCCTCTACGAAAACATTTTTTCTTCGATTACAGCAGACTGGGGTCCTTATAGGCTGTGTCAGGGCGCTTTCTCCCAGGTAGGGAGGAGACCACCCGCTTTCTGAACCAGTGGATGATGGACCTGATGTTCAGACACGATGTGGTTTCTGAGTTAATAGGCATGTCCCCCTCCATTGACTGCCCTGATGAGACTGAGAGGGCGTCTTCAGTGGCTGTCTCCTGGCTTATCATCTGAGAAGAGAATGAGGATGAGTTAGAAATGTGTAGTGTCAGCAGCAATAAAGTCAATGTTTGCTCATTTATGGAAATCTAATTCTTTTTTCTTAACCAAAATAGCCCGAATGTAAATGTGAACTATAAGTACTCATTAATCATTAGAAACACACACACACACACACACACACACACACACACATTTTAAAAGAATTATTATTCATCCTTCTCTTTGTTCCTCCCCCTCTCGTCTCTCTCAGTGCTCCTTGGCGTTTTCCTTATACCTCTCCCATACCTCCTTTCTTAGCTGCCTTCCTTCTTTCATTGCTCATCTCTTGGCATACTGGGCTCCACCTCTGCTTCACAGCAGGTAGAATGACTGAATCCAAGCTGTCAAACCTGGCACCCCCACTGGGCCTATCTCAGCTCTGAAATCTAGCAACTCCATGCTCACCTCATCATCTTCATCTTCATCTTCATCATAGTCTGTGTTGTCATTGTCTTCATCTTCATCATCATCATCATCTTTGTCTTCATCATAGTCTCCATTGTCGTGGTCTTCATCATAATCATCTTCATCTTCATCATCATCATCATCATCATCATCATCATCATCTTTCAGATCATCTGGAAATACCTTAAGGTATCTCATTAGAACCTCCATTTTCCAGAGAATCTTCCTCATCCTCCCCTTTGGGTACTTGTCCATCCACTGGTAGTCTCTGTGTAGATCGAGAGTAGCTAGTGCATCTTCATAGTGGGAGCCCAGATAAACATCCACAACACGGACAATAGGTAGTCCACAAAGCTGCTCTGACTCATGGATTTGTTCTCCTCTCCCTGTGATCATACTTTCACTTTCAGTCAGCTGTCCCTCTTGGACAGGAGGGAGGGAGTAGCAGAAAGAAGCCTCAGAAGTTGTGTCTTCAGAGGAGCTACTGTCCTCCCAGTCAGTTCTGTCCTTATAGAGGCAATAGCCTCCAGAGAGGCTCAGGTTTGGTTTGCAGTTAGAAATGCAGTCTTCTTTGTCAGTGCAGTTGCTGTGGTAGAATGTATCTTTCATTGTGCACAGATCCAAGTTCTGCCTCAATCTGCAAACTTCCAAAGGAAACAAAAAACTTGTTATAAGGTATTGGGAAGAGAGTCATGCACTTTAGCAATAATTCCCATTCCTTTTTTCATTCATAACTAACCCACTTTGTCAGAAGTGGGTCCTGTGTTTGTGTTCTCCAGTGAAGGGGAGCAGAGACAGACCTTTCTCTTTCTATTGTATTGTATAATATGAGCACCTCTACCTGTTTCCACTTACACTTTTTCAAGATATTTGAAAGATAGTTCAAGATATTTGATATTATATTTCAAACTGAATACAATTTGAAAAATTCAGGAAAGTATATAGTTGAAAATAAATGCCACTCTCATGCCATGATCCAGAGGAAATATGTGATATTCATAAAAGAATCTGGTGGATTTCCTCATAAGCTTTCCTTTTTCTTCATACACACATAATTGTATTAACATACATTGTACATATATACACACATTCATATACATGTGGAGTCACATCAGTAGAGAGATTATTATATATGACAGCACAGCCAGCAGGAAACACACATATGACCATTGTGCATTTTTTCTTAATATTTTTTTAGTTGTTGATAAACCTTTATTTATTTTATTTATTTATATGTGGTGCTGAAAATTGAACCCAGTGCCTCACACATGCAAGGTAAGTGAGATACCATTGAGCCACAGCCCCAGTTCCCATTGTGTCATTCTTAATCCTATTCTTATTAATACTATATCAGTGGTCACTTATTAATGAGCATTTAGTTTTGTGTTCACTGATCCTTAGGTTACTAAGACCTTTAATAATTGTCTTATTATTAATATTAGTCAATACCTCTTTATCAATCAATGTCTTGACTCTCTCTCTCTCTCTTTACATTCCTATTTTTTGGATCAGTGGTCCAAAGCTCACAAATATGTTAATGTCTTATGTTGTTACTACTAAATTTCTTTCTATAGAAAGTAGAGCTGTTTAAGTGCCCATTCTCCCATCATATGATGGCATCTTTATTCCAGCATTTTCATTTATGCCACAGCATGTAAGTGTGGCAAATTATGAGCAGAATATCTCTTTTTTTCTCTATCCTCTCTCTTTCTCTCTTACACACACACACACACACACACACACTCACATTGAAGATCAGTCACGCTGAGCTCTGATTGCTGCCCACACAAAGTGATGCTGCCAAATCCAGTGGCATAAGTCGAAGTCCTTCAGATGCTTCTTCCCAATGGCTTAAACAGCCAACTGTTAGAAGTCTGTGTTCTGAGACTGTTGGCTACCATGGCAACAGAGGAACCTGTTGCTGTATGTGTGGAAAGAGTAAAGGGATATAGAAAACCAAAGGACCTAGGGCTTTATTTTCAGTCAGTTTTTGCATCACTGTGACCAAAATACATGATAAGAATAACTTAGTGGCAGTACAGTTTATTCAGGGCTCCAATTTTCAGAGGTCTCAGTATATGGAATGCCAACTTCTCTGTTCTGGGTTCTTGTTGAGGCAGCACATCATGGGGACAGGGCCCAGGGTAGGAGATGTGCTCTAATGATGATGGGTTAAGAAGCTGAACAGAAAGGAAGGAACTGCAGGGAGAATAGCAATTTCAGGACACACCTTTAGTAACCCACTGCCTCCAGTCCTGTCCCACTTGCCACAGTGACCATTCACTTGGACTGATTAGGTTATAGATCTCATAATCTACTTATTTTCCTCTGAATATTATTGCATTATCTTGAACTTCTAAGGGACACCTCATATCCAAACCATAATATTCTGCCCCTAGTCCCTAATAGCTATAAATATAATAATAGTATAAAAAGTATAAATATATTTATATTTTATAATGGTATAAAAAGCCATTAGTCCCTTTACAAGAGTTCCATACTCTTAGCAGATCCAGCACTGCCCAAATAGTCCTGTTCAAGTCCAAAGTCGCCTCTGAGACTCAAGGCAAGATCTTGACCATGAGCACTAAGTAAAATAAAAAAACAAGTTTCCTAAGTCCAATACACAGTGGCACAGAATAAATATTCTCTTTCAAAAAGGGAGGAATATGATTGTAGCAGAAAGAAGGATTGTGGAAAAATTAACACCAAAATCCAATATTTAAAACTGGTCCCCTGTTCCTGAGAAAATCGTCTGGAATACATGGTTCTGAGATATTATTTCAAAAGGGCTGTGTCATCCTTTCCCCTTTAACCCAGCTGGTTGCATGCTCAAGGGCCATATGCATTGATGCACATTTATAACTCAGTATGGCTGGGAGACTCTCAGGTCTGCACAGTGGTTGGAATTCTATAAGCTATTTGCATTTCACTGCCCTTTATTCAGCTACCAAAACATATGGTTCAAATATCAACTGTAAATTCATGAAGCACCCCCAGCCTCATTCCTCCAAATAGGTAGATGCTAGATTCATGGTTTGTGTGTGAAATAAGCTACCACCTTCTTTTGCTTTTCTCTTGTCTTCAGAGTTTGTGTTTAGTCTGCAAAGAGAAGGGGAAGGTGAGAACAATGGTCTATAACAATTTGGAATTTGACCTGGATATATAATATGTGTTTCAGGTGGACAATGAAAAAATTATTTATGAGCTGCTGTGTAGGAGACCTCAGATGCCATAGACACAGATACTCACAGTTTGTATAGTGTGGCTGTGGTTCTCTATCATACATTTTTTCTGATGTTCACAAAATTAATCTGTGAGATGCTGGCAAGCAGGCATGATTTTCTAAAGATGTCTGAAAATGACTTTGATGGACTCTCTGTGAATACTTATTTTACACAATTCAAAGTATGAAACAAACAGGATTGATGGCTGCTTTTTTAATGACAGAATAGACCAATTTCTGCAGTGTTTTAGGCAGCTTTTACATTGCTGTGACCAAAATTCTTGACAAGATCAACTAAGAGGAGGGAAAACTTATTTGGGACTCACAGTTTCAGAGATCTCAGTTCACAGATGGCAGATACCTTGCTCTGGGAGCAAGGTAAGGAACAGGAGAAAGGCCCATGGATGCCTCATTTAATTTATTGAATATGTGGATCCTCTCTATGCTAGCAACAGAGTACATTGTAGAGGATTGTAAATTCTGATGACCATATGTCTAACTGGGATCTGCCACTCTCTGTCACTACCCAGTATTCCTATCCCTATCCCTAGAGAGCATAGAATTCTCTCTCCTTAGCCCAGGAAGTGATCAAAATTGAAAATGTGAAGTGAGTTTTCTTCTGAACATGTATTACTTTTGCACCATTTTACAATGTGGACCATCCATAATAAAAAGTACATTTTTACAATAATAATTTTTGACCAATTACCAATATTGCCTGCATTTCACATTCTCACTTAAGAAATGTTTAGGTATTAGTTAGTTATTCAACATGAATAAAATTATTTCAGCAAAATAGCATTTTATAAGAGATTTATTATGTTATTGTATTTAAAATAGTTCTTTAACAACTCTATATTCTTATTCCATAGAAGACTGAAAGCAGTCATGTTGAGAAATCACATATCTTCTATGTTTTGCATAACATGCAACAGTATAGTATCAGATGTAAAGGGATTCAAAATGTTGTAGATAATGACCTACAAGCCACTGTATTAGAGTTGTGGTTTGTTCAGGTTTGTATTTGTTGTGCCAGACATAGGGCCTGATGCATTCGCATCAGTATTTCTGAAATAAATAAGGAAAAAAGTGATGAAAGAGGAAGAGAAGTTTTAGTCTTCAAGGCCACCTAGCCAGAAATAAAAGATCAGTTTAAGGTATCATAAGCTTCTTCTTCATTTAGAAAAGGGCCTTTGTCTACCTTTTTGATGCACGTTTTAAAGTTACCATTGTACTTTGGAGGTGAGAGGAGCACTCTGAGACATCTGATGGTGCATTCCTATAATCTCAATGACTTAGGAGGCTAGAAGGATTGCAAGCTAAGGTCAGCCTCAGCAACTTACCAAGACCCTGTCTCAAAAATAAAAAAAAAAGATATAAAGGGCTGGAGATGTAGCCCTGTGTTGAAAATGCCCCTGGATTTAATCTCCATCACCCCCCCCCCCAAATTAATATATTTTCATTATATAAAGTTAGATAATGAAATAAGATGGGAGCTACTTTTAAATTTACACCCATTGATACTATATATGAGTTGGGGAAACTGAAGTTCTTCTGAGGAAGCTGTAGGAATAGAAGGCTTTCTGTCTTATTCTGTAATCTTGCTTCTTACTCTAGACGAGACAACTTTTATTTGTCTTTTTGTCTTTGGAAAGAGGAATTTCAAGGGACATATTTAAGTCTGGCTACACAGTCTAAGCATGGTGCCTCCTGCTCTTGATTTGAAGGTGACAGGTAGGCAGTAGCCTCAGATTCCAGCTCTTAGCTCCCCAGAGCTGCCAGATTGTTAATAGTAATTTTCCTTGTGGGCAAGTCTTCCTCCTTTTAAATATTACATTGTTAAAAATCTCACCAACCCTCAGTAAGCACTTGTGCTGTTTCTGACCCATCTTAAGGGTATAAGGGCAGAATTTATTAAAAAAATTACTGGGCTTGCTTTGGGATAATTGAATCAGTTTAATTTTTACTTTAAAATTTTAAGTATAAATACTACGTTGAAAGAGACAAAAGTCATGTAGGAATTTCATACAAGAAGGGTTCTTTGGTGAAGGATTGTAGAAAATGCTAGATCAAGCAAAGTTAGACTAGATAATTTCAAGTTATCTGAGTCTTTAGAATGCCTTGTGGCTCTCCAAAGTGGGAAGGAGAGATGTAGGAAAAAAACAACATGGTTTCCAAACTTCCTAGCCATTGCCCTCCCACCCAGTGTTCCATGTGACATTCAGTTAGTTTCTTCTGTATACTTGCTGTTACATCTCCTGGTGTTTTATGCTGCATGTTCAGGAGACCTAAAGTGTTCCTATTACTCTAGAGGAATGAAATAATTTACCTCATTGCTAATAAAAGCAGTGGATATCAGAACCCAATTGAGGAAGTTCCTAGGCTGCTGGTTTTCAATCCCCTCATTATTACTTCCCTATGTGGGATGCTGCTCTCTGGAATTTATTCCCTTTAATGAGTAGAAGTTTTTTTTCAGTCCCATCAATAAATATCAAGTTATTTTGCATGTCAGTTTTCTCCATGTGTGTGTGCATTTGCAAATGAAACATGAAGATAGTCAGTTTGAAGATTCTGTTTAGCTTACCTTGCTGTTTGAACTGGAAACTTGTATCAATGTGAAATCATCTTCTTTTGCAGCGGCTCTAATTACAGGAAATTGTAAAAACAGCTCAATTTTCTGGTTCCTTTGACTGGCTGATCAGCAGATTGGAAAGACTAGAAGCTTCTACTAGTACGTTTTCCTGTTCTCTTCTTTTTTTTTTATTGGTTGTTCACAACTTCACAAAGCTCTTGACATATCATACTTCATACATTAGATTGAAGTGGGTTATGAACCCCCAATTTTACCCCAAATGCAGATTGCAGAATCACGTCGGTTACACATCCACAATTTTACATAATGCCCTATTAGTAATTGTTGTATTCTGCTACCTTTCCTATCCCCTACTATCCCCCCTCCCCTCCCCTCCCTTCTTCTCTCTCTACCCCATCTACTGTAATTCATTTCTCTCCTTGTTTATTTTCCCATTCCCCTCACAACCTCTTATATGTAATTTTGTATAGCAATGAGGGTCTCCCTTCATTTCCATGCAATTTTCCTCATCTCTCCCTTTCCCTCCCATCTCATGTCACTGATTAATGTTACTCTTTTCTTCCTACTCTTCCTCCCTGCTCTGTTCATATTTGCTTTAATAGAGGACACAGAGACTAATCCACAAAGTTACAACTATCTTATATTTGATAAAGGGGCTAAAAGCATGCAATAGAGGAAGGATAGCATCTTCAACAAATGGTGTTGGGAAAACTGGAAATCCATATGCAACAAAATGAAACTGAATCCCTTTCTCTCGCCATGCACAAAAGTTAACTCAAAATGGATCAAGGAGCTTGATATCAAACCAGAGACTCTGCGTCTGATAGAAGAAAAAGTTGGCCCCGATCTACAGATTGTGGGGTCGGGCCCCAAATTCCTTAATAGGACACCCATAGCACAAGAGTTAACAACAAGAATCAACAAATAGGACTTAATTAAACTTAAAAGTTTTTTCTCAGCAAGAGAAACAATAAGAGAGGTAAATAGGGAGCCTACATCCTGGGAACAAATTTTTACTCCTCACACTTCAGATAGAGCCCTAATATCCAGAGTATACAAAGAACTTAAAAAATTAGACAATAAGATAACAAATAACCAAATCAACAAATGGGCCAAGGACCTGAACAGACACTTCTCAGAGGAGGATATACAATCAATCAACAAGTACATGAAAAAATGCTCACCATCTCTAGCAGTCAGAGAAATGCAAATCAAAACCACCCTAAGATACCATTTCATTCCAGTAAGATTGGCAGCCATGATGAAGTCAAACAACAACAAGTGCTGGCGAGGATGTGGAGAAAAGGGTACACTTGTACATTGCTGGTGGGACTGCAAATTGGTGCGGCCAATTTGGAAAGCAGTTTGGAGATTCCTGGGAAAGATGGGAATGGAACCACCATTTGACCCTGCTATTGCCCTTCTCGGACTATTCCCTGAAGACCTTAAAAGAGCATGCTACAGGGATACTGCCACATCGATGTTCATAGCAGCACAATTCACAATTGCTAGACTGTGGAACCAACCCAGATGCCCCTCAGTAGATGAATGGATAAAAAAAATGTGGCATCTATACACAATGGAGTACTATGCAGCAATAAAAAATGACAAAATCATAGAATTTGCAGGGAAATGGACGGCACTAGAGCAGATTATGCTTAGTGAAGCTAGCCAATCCCTAAAAAACAAATACCAAATGTCTCCTGTTCTCTTCTTAATGAGAGGTATTTTTCCTATTTTCTCTTGCTCTATGCTCTTTGAAGACAAACTGATGTTCTATGTTTTCTTCTTTTAGTTGGTAAAGATTCTAATTTGTTGGTTGGATCATTAGTATTATTTTTAGTCATTTCTGAATACCAATTGAACAGTATCTTTCCTGTCCATTTCCACTTTTAAAAGAAGTTGTGCTGTGAGTCCAGAAAGCCACTGCAGAGCTGGAGTTCTCATTCTTTCCTGTGACTCTAAAGGACTTGATAAGCAGAAAGAGGGGGTGGGGATTCTTTTTTCCCCTTTTGACCAAAAAATTATTTTGATAGTTGTGTGGGGAGAATTATTTGGATAGTTTCCCAAATTACATAGCACAACATTTCAATTAAGAGGAATTTAGTAAATATTAATGAACACTCTGTGTAATGGGAAAGTAATTACTGGCAACCTGATCCATGCATGTTTAATTTGCTAGTTTTATTATGGTGTGTTGGGGACTTTTCCATGTTGCCAGGCTGGCCAGGAGGGGAACTGGAAGAAGGAAGGGGCAGAGCACTCACTAGGTTCTCTAGTCTCGGGGGTTGGATGTCAAAACCTGAGATATGGAGACACATGGAAAGAAAATTATGAGATCCAGGGAATGAGGTCACCTAGAAGGTCTGATGATTACTTTCACCCATCTTTTTTTATCTTCCTTTTCCTTTAATTCGTCTCCCTTTCACTCCACTATTATATTCTGTACATTCTGTACCTACAATTGAAGACAGGTGAAATTGCTAATTAATAATTACCTCCAGCTTTAAACGGCAGTAGGCAGACCCCTCACCTCTATTTCTACAAAGCAGTAATACCTTCTCAGCATTCACATTACCCTGAGCAATTTCTAGAGTCCTTGAAAGTACTTCCAGTCATTTTCCCACTGTCTCATGGATCTTGGTTCCTGTCATTCCTGTTGCTCATAGAAATAAGCAGATGCAAGGGAAGAAAGCTAAGCGGGAGCTTCTGCCTCCAGCCTGGGAGATGGAGAAGGTTGTGGGAGTGGCAGGTGCTCCAGAACCTCCCCTGTGGGGCTAGTGGCTTGGCACACACAGCTTAGTTTGTCCTGACTATGGAAATGTTTTTCCTAAGTCTCTTCCAACTTGGTTTTCTGTCGATATCTGGGACCACGGGCGGTCAGTCTTAGAAAGTTAAACTGCAAACCTAGCCATGAAACCAGAGGGCATTAAGCTGGCAGGGAGGTGTCCATTGTCTCATTCAGCTCCTTCAGAGTGTTTTTAGTTTTAGAGCTGAAAAACACAATTCTCAAAATCTGAATGTCACATAGGACTCCGGATGCCTGGCTGTCCTTTTCTAGTCTTTGCTTTACAAACAAAGCATTCCTCGAGGACAAGCAGCTTCTTCCTTGGCTCTGCCTTCAAAAAAGATGCATAAAAGCTGCACACAGTGGATGGGAGAGTCACAGAGTGGAAGGAATGGGGTCATGATGGCACCAGTGTGCTGTGGACTTTACCGCCCCTTCTGGTGTTTGTCAGAGATCTAGATGTTCCGTCTCCTTCTAAAAACACTATGCTAAACACCATGTTTGCAGAATTCTTCTTAGGATATATTGTGTCTACTACAAGCAACTTTGTGAGAATCTAAATGAAGTTATTGAGGTCCAGATTTCTTCATTAATCAGCACTATGTGCCAGGTACTGTTTTATGTGCCTTATAAATACTAATTATTTAATTCTCATGATGACCTTATGGGTAGGTGCCATTATTTCCCCCAGATCTTTGATGAGGAAACTACAGATGAGGCTCAGGGAAATTTAATAACTGGACAAAGATAGCCAGCTCTTGGGTCCTGACAATCTGGTGCCACTTTTCCTTGATCTCAACTGTCCTGTGACATTGCCTTGTTGAGTATGAGACTATGAATGAAGATAAAAGTATGTACAGTTATACTGATATGGTATTCTCTTGTGTTCTGGTTCAGCTTTCTTTTTCTATGTTATCACACAAACTCAAGTTTCTAAGTAACTCTCATGGGCTTCTCTTGATCTTGTTTTCCTTGATCCTCTTGGTGCACTCTTAAATGCATAAATTATATTTGCTTATATAAATACCACTTGTGAAAAATGATCAGAAGCCCCAAAGTGAAGACCTAAGGAAAAAAGGGGGGTGTAATGAAATCATTTATAGCAGAAGTGGCAGTGAAAACTATAGGGAGACACAATGGAGTCACCAAGGGACATTTTAAAAAATTTTATTGCAAATGGAGAAATTATAATTCCATATATTTATGGGATAAAAAATGATAATACATATGCACAAGAGAAAGTATTCATTCAAGCTAATAAATATATCCATAATCTCAAATACTTTTTCTTGTGGTGATAACCTTTGAAACTTACTCTGAGATTTTGAAATACATCCTATTATTACCATATTGTATTCATCATATTGTACAATAGATCTCACATACCTAATTCCTCTTGTCTAATTGGAAAAAGTTCCAGTTTTCCATGGCTTGAGTCCCATTGGAAGTTGACCTTGAAATAAGGTTCAAGGGCAAGTTTTTTGGGGACATGAGAACATGAGATAGGCAAAGGGCCTAAGAGAGTGTGTTAAGGAGTGAGTCACCGTAATGTGTGATGGGAGCTTCTTTTCACCAGGGAAAGAAGAAATCATGTGCCTTAGTCTTCCCACTCAATGGGCTGTGGTATTAAGTTGTGCTGCTCCCAGAGGGTGACTGTTCCGGGGCCCCCCAGCTTTACTGGGATTAGAGCAAATCTTGAAGCAAAGAAGTCCAGGATTTGGTAATTGGAAGGGAGGTGGCATGCCCTAGGTGGGCAGATGACGATTGACACTGAATCCTGCCATGGTGACTCCCAGCCAGCTCCTCTTTCTCTCGTGTGATGGCTTGGCTCAGAAAAGACAGCTGAACAGCACTTTACTTTTTGAGTCAGATTCTGCATCATCAACAGTTGACCAGGGTCTCTAGCACATAAAGCTGTGGTAGAGTATCTGATCAGTTTATAAAGAACAACCCCTTGGGGGAATGAAAAATAAGTTATTTATTGTCCCAGTCTTCATGTGTGACTATGACTGAAGTTAGTTGAAAAGACACAGATTGGTCTGAGGAAGTATGGTTGACAGAGTTGATGCATTTCTGAAGGCCAGGCTTTTCTGGAGGGTTCCCAGCCTTTCAAATGCTAATTGAGATCAAGCAAGAGCTGATGAGGATGTCAGCTAGTCAGGAGAGGCAGACTCTTGACACCTCTTGTTGCTTTTTTAAAAAATTTATTTATTACATACATGATAATAGTGGAATGCATTACATTCATAATTATCCATTCATAGCAGAATATTCATAACTCTGTATATAAAGTATGTTCACACTAATTATGCCATTATACATGAGCTCTCGTTCTCTCTCTCTCTCTCTCTCTCTCTCTCTCTCTCTCTCTCTCTCTCTCTCTTCTCTCTGCATTAGATCTTATTTCTTGTGCAGTCTATTTCCCACACAGCTTTGCAGTGCTGCAAGTGGATTTTTCAGGGGGAAGCCTGTGAGTTCCTCCCAACATTTAATAAAGTGTAAGCCTAACTAAACAAAGGAACTGAATGTTTTTCCATTTTTCTATTAAAAATGTTCTGTGTCATTTGGGGTTTACTTTGGGGGATTTCACACACACACTCACATTTTACAATGCAGGTGGAATATAGCAAAATACAGGAAGCCCTCCTAATTGAGACTCTATTTTCTGACTTCTTTTTCTTTCCAGCTATAACTTACTGTTGGGCCCAGGAAGGAAGCAGGAGCAGGCTTGTATGCACACTTTTCTAGCCACACTTACACTTAAAGATGCCCTCTTGGTGTAAGCAGAGTCTTTGGAGCATCCAGACATGAAAGCTTTCTGCTCTTACACAGTATGATTGAAGTACCTGTAAATAGGTTAGGTTATCACAAACTGAAGTTGTCACAGACTTTTCTTACAGAATTTAAGCTCCTCATTTTCCAAAGACTAAAGTGTATAATAATCTGTCCCAGAACCTTGTGTCCTGGGAGTGCCTTTTCCTTGACCTCCAGTTTGGTGTAAGCTACTGAGTTGGAAAGAGGTAAGTTCATGGGTTATGGTTTGAGTTCCACTGTTTCTGGTGAAGAAAGCACAGCAAGCTGACTTGAGTGACATCAGCAATTGAGGCAACACCCTGATAACAGAGAAAGAGACAGTAAGCCAGGAGATGGCCCTCAAAAAGACAGTATGAGCTTTGGATTTCCTGGAAAGTCAGCTGTGCTGAACCTGAGAGACCCATGCCCTTGAAACAAGGAGAAAAACTAAATCAGAATCATCATGATGTTGAAGGCTTTCTAAAGAAAATCTTTTATGGTGGCTCTTAAGGTCAGTACCTATTTAGCTGTAGGACTCCACACCTTCATCATGCACAGCACCCACAGCTCACCTGTATCACATCATGGTCATTGTTGTTTTATGTAATGATCCTAAGTCATTCACACCCAGACATGCGAGTGATGTTTTATGTTGACAGATCACTTGTCAAGGCAGGGAAATTTTGCTTTCGTTTTAAGATTTATCCATTCTAAACATTTGAAATAAAATAAATAATTAAAATTTACTCATTTAGTGGTTAGTCAATTGTCAAAAATTAAGCATCTTTAAGTGAGGCTGGAAAAATGTGCACGCAGCCATGCTCCTGTTTCCTTCCTCCTGTAAGCAGTAAGTTGTAGCTGGAAAGAAAAGAAGTCAGAAAATAGAGTCTCAATTTGGAGGGCTTCGTGTATCTTGCTGTATTTTTCCAGCAATGTGAAATGGGGGATGGTCCCCAAAAGTAAACTCCAAGTGACACAGATGTTTTTAATAGAAAAATGGAAAAACATTCAGTTCCTTTGTTATTTGAAATCTTTTCTCTTTTCAGAATGCTTTTCTCAAAGCCTGGGTATGATGAGATAACAAATTACAGTTCTAGGAAATGTTCATTCCAAAAAGTTTTGAGCTATTTCCACATTGGAAAAAGACTTTAGTCCTTTATGATATATCATTGGGTAATTTTGTAGTCATTTTCCCTGGGTACCTTCTCAAGCATATTTCTCATGTCAAATAATAGACACCAGAAGTTGCTCATGTCCTTTCAAATTTTAGAGACAGAGACAGTCCTGGATGGCCTAGTTTCTGGATGGTGGCTCCTTGGGTTAGTTAATGATTTACAAGACCTTTCACTTCCGTAACATGTTTTGTTAATAAATAGTATTTCAGGTTTAGAGAAGGTATTTAATTTTCCATGTACTCTTACCACATCCTTTCACATTTTTGGCTTGTTTTAGATTCTTCCTCGGTGGTACTTTCTGTGATTCTTTGATGGTAATTGTGCTGACAGGTTTACCTTGTGTGGCCAGGGAGCTTGCATTGTCCTGAAGTGTCAGCTGCTGATAGGTCCTACTGAGGAAGGGCATGAGGCCAGGTCTGAGAACCATGGACACCATAGTGCAGAACCCTCCAGATCTGCCAGTATGGCAGAAACTGGTAGCTCAGAGAGGAGCCTGATCTGACTGAGGCAGACTGGTGACTTTGTATCAACCAGCTTCTTAGGGTTTGATAAGCAGGTGTGGACCAGGGAATGTCTGAATGCAAGTGATCCCCTGGCTTCTATTTCTTCTTGTGCTGTCTTGACACTATTCTACCCTGCACTGCATCCTAGTCACTACTACTCTGCAGATTTTGTAGAAGGTCAGCAGTGGCCAGCTTATGGGGACAAGTCCACCTTAGCTGTTCCCAGCTGTCTTGTCCTATTCTCTCTCTCCAGGATGCAGCCACCTTGTCCTGCCAGGCCCTAATCCAGGGGAGCTTTTGTTTCCTAGGGTTTTTTGTTTGTTTTGTGTGTGTGTGTGTGTCTGTGTGTGTGTGTGTGTGTGTGTGTCTGTGTGTTGGGGGGACAATTCCTGGAATCCACATTTCTGTCCTGCTCCCTTCCATTCACCAGGGTTGTGCTGGAGCCAGGTTACCTGTAGCCTGCTCAGGTTCACCACTTGTTGCTGATTTTATTTCTTCTTGCACAGCCCTTCAGTGGGACATTCATACAGTCTTGGTGAGCCAGAGGAATACAGAGGAAGTCTTGTCTCAGGACAAGACATGGGATCCAGGGAGTCTCACTGGGGAACATTGCTGATTAGAAAACAAGATCACAGATGGTGATTTCATATTCCTCCTGGCCTGCTTTTAGTCCTGTGGGATGCTGAGGTGGTGTTTTCTTGTTAGGAACAGAGCTGACGCTGCTGATTGATGGCTGTTTATTGCACTGTGTGGCTTGGCTGGGTTGACTGCTGCTACTCTGGTTATTAATGAATCCTACCATGACCCTTCATCAGGTAACTGCACTGGGTAACTTGCCTTTTAGTTGTGCTTCATATGAAGTGTCTGTGGCCTGGATGAGGTGCATCAGAGTATCCTTTTGAAGAACTGATCAATCTGCATTGCCTTTGCTCTGGAGAGTTCATCATAATGATGCTCACATGCACATGGCTTTTAAAATTAATTTAAGGGGCTTTAGACCATGCTTTCCATCTGCCAGCCTTTTGGTGGATTTTGCCCTTCAGAGGAAGACTTGCAGTCATTAAAGTTTTGCACATTTTAGTGACTGCCTACGTTTTCATTGCACAGCGAAGGAAATCTTAAATGGATTTATGTACTATGCTGAGAATGTTGTGTAAGTGGAGAATCCCTAATCCAAAAGTCAGGAATCTGAAATGCTCCAAATCCAAATTCTCACAAGCACCAATATAGCACCACAAGTGGAAGGCAGGACACCTAACTTCATATGACAAAGCAGTCAGAACACAAGCATAAGACACACCTAGCATCCCTGAGGGGAAGAACACCTCTCAGACTCACTTGTGGGGCCGACTTCAGTTGCTTGTGCAAAATGATTTGAAATATCATATGGAATTACCTTCAGGCTGTGTGTATAAAGTACATGTGAAATATAAATCAATTTCATGTCTATACTTTGGTCTCATCTCTAAGATGGCTCATAATGTATATGCAAATATTTACAAATAGGAAATACTTCTGGTTCTAAGCATTTTGGGTAAGGATTACACCACTGAATTCCCACAGTGTTGCTATTAGTTGGATTCTGTTATTATTTCCAGTTTACAGATGAAGCACATGAGGCCATGCATCTTACAGGTTACTATTTCAAGATCCAAGGATGTCCTGGAGCTGGGATTGAACTTATGTGCTTCATGAATTGGGCTGTGTTACAGAAATCAAGCAAAATGCACATTGTTTCTTGTACTTTCCTCTTTCTCTGATTATTTGTTGAAACTGTTAACAACTTAGGTTGATCTTTTATTGAAACTCAAGTTTCTTGACTTCAAATTGATGTGCATTACAATTGCAAACAAAAATATACTATTGCTGATGGTACTTCAAACTGTGACATTCAAAATTCACAGCAAACATTTAAAAA
This sequence comes from Spermophilus citellus, assembly GCF_964194105.1. Lineage (NCBI taxonomy): Eukaryota > Metazoa > Chordata > Mammalia > Rodentia > Sciuridae > Spermophilus > Spermophilus citellus. The sequence goes on along the minus strand of NC_138187.1, from coordinate 72,351,527 downwards.
TATGTTGTAATTATGCTACACATTGCTTCCTTATCCTGCTCCTACTGATTGTTCTGGGTAAACAGAACCCTCTTTGCATAGAGGGAGAAAACTTGGCTTCCATTCAGCTCAGACGAAGTTTCTGCCATTGCTATGCTTGAATTTTCCCCAGATTGCTATGCCCATCCTTGAGAAGAAGCAAGCTTGGATGCAATATAAGATTTATTACTTGTTGTGGTTTAATTTAAATGAGTGGATAAAGCAACAGTTATGTATCTTTATTATTATTTTTTTAAAGAGAGAGGAGAGAGAGAGAGAGAGAGAGAGAGAGAATTTTTTTAATATTTATTTTTTAGTTATTGGCGGACACAACATCTTTGTTGGTATGTGGTGCTGAGGATCGAACCCGGGCCGCACGCATGCCAGGCGAGCGCGCTACCGATTGAGCCACATCCCCAGCCCGTGTATCTTTATTGAACCTTTCAAATTCATGAGCCCACAGGGTCTCATGTGCCTTAACAATTAACTGAGACTCTCATAGCCTCACAATTGCTAAACAAAGGGGAAATGCAGAAAACAACAATTTCCTTGGACAGTTGCCCTCTTGAGCCAGCCTGACCATGATTTCTCTCCCCTCGACTTCCTTCACATGCATGCTTTTCTCTCTGAAGATGTTAATACCATGAGAAGGAGCTTCTGTCAGCATTATTCATACTCATTTCATAGAACTTTGAAATTCCAAAAGAGAAGTATACTGATCCAGCAATAACCAGCACTGACATTTTTATGTATTAGCTTGTGATTGAAATTAATATTTTATAAAAATATACAGTTGCAATCAATAAGGTATATCTACTCTTAAAAGAACATATATTATGTAGTTCCATGTTACTAAAAATTCAATAAAATAATTTGGTATCACATGGAAAATCCAGTTATTTTGTCTTATTAGTTTTTTTGTTTGCTGTTTTTTAACAATCTGTAGCACATTCATAATCATTTCATTGCCATAATACTATTAAAATTACCCAAGCTTTTAAATATTTATTTGAGAATATAACAATAAGCTTTATGAAACGTTACTATTTCTTATTCAATATATTTCTATCTAGTGGTTAAATCATCTTTAGTTGAGTGTTGCTGTCATCTTTATTTCTCAACCAAGGGCTCAAAGCACACATTAACATAACTTAAATTGGACATAACAGTATATTCTTGTTTGTTTTGAAAATGAGTCCTGTGGTGTTTCCAGTTTGTTTCAGAGATTTTTCATTTTAATAAAACAGCATATTTACAACTTATTCCATTAGTTGAAAATAAAAGTTTTTTTCTAATATTTTTTGGTCAGAACTAGTATAATTACAAAGTACAATTAAGCTAAGTGTCTATTTGTTGGATCTGACCAGGCTAAATTGTACAAAGAGGTTTAATATTCAAGCTAAAATCCTGAAGTCCTTCTATTAAGTCACATACAAGAAAAGTCAGGGTTTTATTGTCATGTTATCATTCTGGATTCTGTGACATGTTGTTAATTTTTGAAATACAGTCTTATATCTCTTTTGATATCATGTTTTATGTATGCTGTAGACCTTCATGAGTATTTATTTACAAGATAATTTGTTGTTATTGGTCTTTTGTTTCTAATGGTCGAATATATAGGAGGAATTGGTTCACTTTTGCAGTAAATGGCCAAAGTCTTTGTCTGGGCTGCTACGACAAAGTACCATCAACGAGGTAGTTTATAAACAACAGAAAGTTATTACTTTATGTTCTTTAGGGTGAGAAGTCAGGGATCAGATACTGTAGATTTGGTGTCTGGCAGGGCTTCCTGTTATCATAGAAAGCTCATCCTCCATGATGTAATGATTAGGGTTAGCTTCCTAAGGCACTAATTTTATTTATGAGGGATCTGCTCTCATCACCCAGTTGCCTCCCAGAAGGCCCTGATTTCTAATGTCATCACTGTGGGTTGTGATTTCAACATATCAATACCAGGGAGAGACAAACATCAGCCCACAGCAGCCAGATAGCAAATGCCATGGAATCTGTGGACAGCAAGGTCTTTGCCATAGACATTTGGCTCTGCCTTTGCAGTGTGAAGTGGTCTTAACAGTCTGTAAATTAATGTGCTTGGCAAATGCAAAACACACACTAATGTATGGATCAGGGAGACAAAATGATTCTATAGAGAAAATAGTTCTTACATAGAAACATCTAAGATTGGAAACATTGGAATCAAACACTTATAATAAAAGTAGCATCAAAAGATAGTATTAAAATAGTAGAAATATTTGCTTTTATTTCTTCTGAACATGAAATTATTGGAGAATTTTCTGACTTTTGGACAAATGAATAGAATACTTAATTATCCAAATTCTCAGCTTAAGTGATTATGTCTAAATTAGAGGACCAATAATTTTACTCTTATCTGTATCACAGAATTTAGAAGTGATGATCATTGACATCCTTCTCTCTATCCCCTCATAATTTTGATAGAAATTTATATCTGCCCGCATAATTTTATTTCAATTGCTAACAAGGATTTTGCCAAGTTTACTCATTTTTTCAAAGAAGAGAATATAATGAGACACCACTTGAAGACCCATGTTAGAAAAATAGAGAGGAATTATTAGAACAACTTCTATTGCTATTTCCAGGGGAGGAAAAGTCAATGTTCTGAGGATCCTTGCTACATAAGATGATGAGACTGCAGTGGTTCGTGGTAGGTTGAAATTGAGATAGCTTGTTTTTAGAATTCCTGAGTTACAGAGATTTATATAAAAAATACAATGTGGGATGAAAACAAGCCTATATTATTTATGCTTAGTTACATTAGATATTTAACTTTGTCATTTTCCTTATTTAGTGAACTCTATTATAAGAGTTGTTACATTGTTTCAGACCCAGTGTTGTCTGTTGTTACTAGAATCAGGACTGAGTTGTGATTTTAATTATGTACCATATGTGCTCACACATACATGTTTATACATACACACACAGTCTTAAACAGTCTTAAAACATGGACAAACTTTTTAAAAAACTTTTAGATTTTGTACCACTCAGCACATAAGCAGTCACCATTCAGGACATAAGCAATCACATAAGCTTAAATGCATGGAAACCCAGTCACCACCACCCCCTGACTCAATACACTGCTTAAGTTTATGGAATGGGGCTTCAACACCTCCAGGGGATTTAAATAACATCTTTTATTTAAAGGGTACTGCTAAATTCAACACAGAGCCCAGACACAGTTCATCTGTAATAACCAACAGTAGATCAGAGAGGACAGGACAGAGAGAGCTGTGTGTTTTAGGAAGAGAATGAGGGACAATTGCATAGGCTGGCACACAGCTTTGTCCCCTTCCTGCTCATGACTCTCTCCTTCTCACTTTTATATAACATCCTTCTTACCTTCTATACTCTCAAACCCTGGGAGGCCTGGGACTTTTTTCCTTCTGTACTTAGCTGATGAATTTCACTCAGACCCACGTTTTTTAAGTTATCTATTTCTGATGTCCACATGTGTAGCTCCAGCTGGAACTCTTCCTTGAATTGCAGTTTTTTATCAACCGCCTATTCCAGGGCTCCTGCTGAGTCACTAATGCTTTACATATCCCAAGCAGGGGGCACCAACCACCACTTTGCTCTCCCCTTTCCTTCCTCCAGTGCATTATATAGTACCACCATTTGCCCACTCTCTCAGGAAAAAGCCAGGGTATTATCCCTGATTACTTTTCCTCTCTCCTCATATTCAATCCATAATCAAGTCTGCAATCTTGTCCTTAAAGTCTTCATCATTAATACTCATATTGAAATATATATATATATATATATATATATATATATATATGTATACACACACACATACACCAGACATGTATGCACACACAGACATGTATTCACATACATTTTGCGTCTCAATTTGTATTTATCTATATATACGTATCTACCCACATATATAAAAATAACTATACTTGTATTTTGTCATTTGAGATTTTATATATGTATATGCACACATATAGACATATATACACATATTGTGACTTGATCAAGATTTTACATATATGTACACACATACAAACATCCAATATATACATAGAGTAGAAATACATATACACATATGTATTTTGTGACTTGATATTGTGTTGCATGCTGATTTTTTGCTTAATAGTTCCTTATCTATGCTTCCATTAAATCCAAGATGATGAGTATTGTATTTGTTTATGACTGAATGTTTAAGAATACCTGGTATTTAAAAAGTTAAGGGCTGCAGCAAAGTCCTAGGTTTGGCATCTGCCAATACATAGGGAGATAACAAATTCTGCCTTTCTGCTCATTTTTTCTCATCTTTCTCATTTCTTCTAGTACCAGAAACTCTGAGATTTGAAGCACAGAGTAAATGAGGCATTTCTATTTGCAAATGAGTAAAGTGCTGCTTCAGATTGCACACTAAGCACTTGTGTAAACAAACAATCATGTCGCTGTGCTTTCTACTCTGCCCTTCCTCAACTTGACCAATAGTGATATATAAGAATGTTGGGAAGAACTTAGGGTCTTGATCTTATTCTTTGGAATTTAGGTAAAGAGAAACGTTTGGTCAATTACTAATACAGTAGTAGTCTATGACTATACTCAGGTTATTTAAATTTCAAGTAATTTCTGTAGCAGCTTGGATTGTAACTGAAGGTCAACCTGGGAGTTTAACATGAGGAAAAACTGGTGGTCTCATGATGTTAGAGGCCTCTGAGCCCCTAGACATGGTTTTTATGCTTAATATTCATAGCAACACTTGGTTTTATGGAAAACAGGACAGTTTTATTTTCTATTTGCAAATGAGTAAAGTGCTATTTCAGATTGAACAGTAAGCACTTGGGTAGAAAAACAACCATGTCCCTGTACTTTCTACTCTTCCCTTCCTCAACTTGACCAAAATTCAGCATGTGGACCAAATGTAGCACCTGTTTATTTAGCATGATAGAGCCTGCTGTTAAGCCATTCATTTAATTCATATAGTAATCCAGAGGGATCTAAATAAAGTTCCCAAATTTCTCCAGCAGAGAACATTCTATGGTATCCTTTGCTTATATATTCCCATTTTTCAGGTTTTACTTGAGGTATTTTCTGTAGTGAATAAAGAAAAGAGACCCCCTATGGACCTACATTTTCTACTAAAAGTGGTCCCATTAGGATGTCGCCTGTGTACCAAGGTCAGCCTTCACTGGCTTCTTTAGAAAAGACTCCATTGCTAACCCTGAAATCACAAAATATTTATAGTACGCCACTTAGCTGGCTTTAAATGTTTCTTCCACACTCATTGCCTCAGGGTTTGTTCTCCTTACTCCATTATAAAACTTGAGTCTTCCTGAGAGCAGGTAAGGCAAGGGCCTGTGTGGTGCTTGAGAAGAGAAGCAAAACGTGACATCATTTACTGTTTTCCTACAGTGGTTCTCAGTGGGCCTTTTTGGTTGAGGGTCTCCACTGATCTTTGTTCTGAAAGGCTGATAGTTTGCATTGTAGTTTTTTGGTTGTTTTTTAAAAATACTATATACTGTTTCTTCATGTTCCCAAAAGGAAATATGTTTAATTGCTCTCAAGTAAATGAACCACAGACAAATCAATACCCTCAAGAATAAGACCAAGTGATCAGCACATACAGAAAAAAATACGTCCATCTGATTTCCAGTTCAGGTATCTCTTAAAGTTAGTTAACAGGGGCTATCTTACTCCTCACATCTTTGAATTTGTGCCTTTTGTTATCCTTCACTCACTAGATATGTCTAGATCATTGGAATCATTTTATTCCTTGTGGGTCTTTCAAATAGTTTAGTTTAACTTTGATCACTGAAAAAGCTGAAAATCACTAATTTAAGACACTTGGTGATGACACCTAATTTGTATGCATAGCCCTAAGACTCATGTGCTTGGAAGTACAGGGTGTAAACTGGGTGTCCACACATGTGTTCCATGCTTCATTGTTGCCTCCACTTGGGAAAATATGATGATTTGCCCAGTTGAAAAGTCTTCAACAACTATTGCTCGGAATGTAAGTGACGGGTCTTTGAGAATCTAATTGGAATTATTAACTCAAATTTGAATTGAATTGGATAAGCAAATAAAGTGGGTACTAGATATTCTAGCCAGTGCCTTAAATCACAAAAGCACAATTCTCAAAGCCTAATAATTCTCAGATATTACGCAAATTCCCACTCATATGATTTTCTTCTGTTTGATTTCTAAGACTGATGAAGTCTATGGTATCTGGGTTATTTCCTAATAGCCCTAAAAAGTTCTGAATATGTGGCAAGGACCATTGGCTGTTTTCAAACACCTACCTCTTTCTTCATGCTCTTGTTTCTGTATAACTGATGTGTGCGAAAGGGAGCTGTTGTCTAGTTGTACTGAATAAAGAATCTTTGAATGAATTGCATAATTTTTTAAAATTTTCTTATTATAATAGTGATGAGTATAGTGGCAGATGAAGCTAAAGACAAATATGTTGCATGTGCCTTAGTAATATTTTCCACATAATTTCTACAGTACATTTGTAATTAGCAAGGAATGGTTAATTAATCCTCTGTGTAAACTCATAAAAACATTGTTTCTCATTAAGGATTTTTGATACCTTAACACTTTTGCTATGAATCAAGAAGGAAGTAATTTATTATCTCTTAACAGATAAGGAAATATATAAGGCAGGTAATTCATTGCTCAGTTTCTATAAAAAATCACACACATAACTAAGTAAAGGAATTGATATGATTCATCTTTCAGTTAGCTTGTAGACAAGGAATTCTGTGATGTGAATGGGGGTAGGTGGAGGAGATGTGATAGACAGCTGAATGAGATTTGATGTTTCATTCAGGGAGTTTTTCCTTACAGTAGAGGCAGTGAGTGGTGAATGTGATAGAATAGGGAAATAGCCTTGGGTACCTAAAAAGCAGTTTTGGTTGAGAGCAGCTGAAAAAACATCACACAGGAAGGTTTTTGTTTTTAAACATTCAGGGTGAGTTTTAAAATTAGAAAGACCGAAACTCTGTTACACTGGCAAAAGCTCAAACATTTTGGCTTGGCTGGAGACAGATTTCAGGAGAGAAATAGTGAAGGATGAAGGAAAGAGAACAAAGCCACAAAGAAGTGGCCTGGCTTTTTGTCAGGAAAGGGGAGTAGGCTGTACCAGTGGTGAAGGATTCTTTTAGTACCCTTGAAAACATAGTAGCATGAATAGATTTGCATTTTAAAATTCGTCCTGACAGCAGTAAGATGGATACCATGAGGCAGCTGTTGGAGAGCTATGGGGCTGGTTCAGAGGTGCGGCCACCAGGCAAGGCCCTTGGAGGAAGTAGACAAGGAAAGGAAGTCTTGGGAGATTTGCAGGAGGTGGGATCATCTCAGGTGTGAGGCCAAGGTGCCTTGTAGCCTGGAGGTTCTCCCAAGTTTGCAGCCCGGCTAGCTGATTGGATGGTGTCCTCACTGCATCGGTGTATGCTCAAGAAGCAGGTTGATGAGTTAGTCAGCTTTTGTCTGAAATACTTGACAAAGAACAATGCAGAGGATGAACCATTTATTTTGGGCTCATAGTTTTAAAGGTTCAGTCCATGGTCAGCCTACTCCCTTGTTCTGGGCCTCAGGTGAGGAAGAACACCATGGGGCAAGGACATGGCAGAGGAAATCTGCATACCTCATGATAGCCAGGAAAGAGAGAGAGGGAGGAGTGGAGAGATGGGGAGGGAGGTAGTGATAAGGAACCCAGGGACAAGAGAGAATTCATAAGGTCATTCCCACAGTGACACAACTACTCACAGTTATCACCCATTCAAATCATTAACCCATCCAATGGATTAATCCACTGATTAGGTCACAGCTCTTGTAATCCAGTCGTTTCACCTCTGAATTTTCCCTCATTGTTTCACATGAGCTTTTGGGTGATACCTCATATTCAAACCACAACAGTTGGAGAGGAAAGAAAGAGTTTAGATTTAAACCCAGTTTGTTTTGGTTTCTTTTGAGACATCCAGAAAAAGAATTTAAAGAAAACTGGCTCTGAGTCTTATTAACTTGCAGCAAAGGCCCATAGAAGTGACAGGAATTACCTGGACAGACATGTAAGCTGAAAAAGAGAAGAGAGCCAAAGATAAACCCTCAAAGAAAACACCATCTAAGACTTCAGCAAGGAGAAGAGAGTGAGGAAAACACTGGCATAATTCAGAAGAGTCTGGTCCATTGCCATTTAGGAAAAGGGAATTTGGTCAGTGGTGCACAATGCCCCGAACAATGAGATAAGTGTTTTAGAGAATAAATTTTGTGAGTGGTGGAAAGCAGAAACTATACTCAATGTGTATATGTTACTTTTGTGAATACTTTCTTTTAATAATGACTTGCTCAAGTTTGGAACTGTTATTAACAACTCTAAGTGCTACTAAATAAGAGAGTGATGTTTTGTGGACAGACGTCATAAAATGAGAAAATATTGTGCAGTGTCATAATTTTCCAGCAAAGGGTATCTCTCTCCTAAAGAAAGGGTTGGGGAACCTTTTTCATTTTGGGAATTCTTTGCTTAAAAATAATTAATTTCCAAAGTTAAGGAGATTTTTCTTTCTATTCAAAATTAACTCAAAACTTTTTTAAAAATAAGGAAGCATATCGAATTCAATTTAGTAATTTTGGGGGGGTATCATAGATTGAACCCCAGAGTGCTTACCCAACCCAGGTCCCCAGCCCATTTTTATATTTTATTTAGGTACAGGGTGTCAGTAGCTTAGTGCTAAGTTGCTGAGGCTGACTTTGAACACATAATCTTCCTGTCTCAGCCTCCAAAGTAATCATTTTTGAACATTAAAAATGCAATTATGTTTTGGACTAGAAAAAAAGGCTGGGACTGGGCTCTGAGAGTCAGAAGCCAGGTGCTAGAGGGGCGGGGTATTTGGTTGTTCTCAGTTGTCATTACAATCTATCTTTGTGTTAATTCATGTTTGTAAAGAGCAGAATCCTAATGTCTGTCTCCACATTGTTTTCCCAGCTGATTAAAGGAAATCCTCAGCTCTTGAAAACTCATTTCTTGGCACTGATGAAAAAACTCAAGAAAAAGGCTTCCATGGTGGTGACTGAGGAAGCTCAACTGAAAGCTGAGGCCAGAGGGGACATGTCAGAGGCTGAGCTCCTTGATCAGGGTAAGTTCACCATGCTGGCCAGAGATCTCTATGCCTTATACCCTCTATTGATTAGATTTGTGAACTATAACAGATAAACTCATCCAAAGGAGCTGTTTCCCCATAACCCTCTCAGCTCACACAATCCTATGAGCTGCTTCTTCACAAACTGCTTGGACAGGTGCTACTTCATGTTTTTTAGCAATCAAATATGTATAGATATGTTAGTTTTCACCAGGCATCTAAAATTTAAAATCAGAAATCCTATTTTGAAGTGTTCTGCTTTTTGCCTGAGAAAGTTGGCAGTTGGACACTCATTTACATATTTTTAAAAGCCTCTTCTGTACTTGAGCCACCCTGAGTTCTGTTGTAGTCAGCAGATTTAACTGTGGGAGGGAGAATGACTTTTTTAAAATTGACTTGAAGAGTAACTGAGAAGCTACTGTATGTATTGTTGGATCCAGGATCAAGTGGCTGAAGGAACTTAATCTAGAAGCAGAGGAGCTTTTCCACTTGGTGGCACTAGTCTTCATCTACTTGTTGAAGTCCCACATAAGTGTGAAGCTGTTGACAGACAGTGTCTATTGCTGGAATGTAAGGGCTCTGTAAACATGATCCAATCCTCTCAGAAAATATCTGGGGATTATTTCTCAAACCTGTACTCTAGGTTCATTTGACAGTTGGGGAGAGATAGTAGGTGCCCCTGCGGACATTGAAGGAACAAAAATCTGCTTTTGAGCTTTGTAATTTATCTTTGAAAGGTGACAAATTTTTAGTGGCATTGCATAAAAACATTTTTAAAATTTGTCCCTAAATCTGAGTGTGAGAATAGCATTACCAAGGGCTGTGCCATTTTACCTTTAGTTTTCCCTGTCTCTGGATGTTCCACTGCCTCCCCAGGAGTACTGGTGTCTGAGTAAGTGCCAAGACAGGCTGGTCTCAGGGGACCAACTGCTTCCCCTTGTTAGTCTCAACACATTCTCATTTCTGTAGTAATTTAGCTTTTGTCACATTTTAGAATCAAACTTTCTTAGGAATTTCTGAAGTACATCTATAGTGAAATTTTATTTTATTTTGTACGCTATAAAATCTATAGTTTTACATCTGTAAAAGAATCTTAATCATAAGAAGAATTTTAGAGCACTATGTCAATTATTTCCAGTAACTAGCAGTGTAAATATGGGCATTTATTATGGTCCTGAATTGTTTAAATGCCTAGAATTTTTGTATCACTTATGATTCTGTGCCTCTTTGAAGGTGGAAGACTGTGAAAGTAAAACTAAAAAGTTCAGCCTGTTTCATCAGCTGAGAGATCTTTCTATTGCATTTTTTGATTGTTGGATAAAGCAAATAATTTTGAACATGTAATATTTCAAAATTACTGCTTAATGATAGGACAATAAATATTGTTGCCTACATCTAAGGAGCCTTATCAAATTTAATATTGAACTTTATAAAAACATGTCACACAGAACTATTATATAAAATAATGGTTCAGCTTACACATAAATTTGTATCTCCACATTGACATTCTTCATCTGTCTTGTCATAACAAATTATTTTAGATTCTTTATGGTCCTTTAGGTAAAAGCCAGTGACCTCTTATGTTCTGTGTAACTCATTTAAATGGATGTGTTAGATAACTCCAGTTATTCTGAAGGAAAACTCCAGAAGAAATCAGTTCATCTACAGTTCCCAAAGTGCAATATGGGTTGGGGTCTTTGGCCCTTCATTTCCTATGTTAAGTCACTCCACCTGTGATGCCCAGTGGACAAATAGGAGTTTCCCAGGAATAAATCACTTAAAACAGCACTTTTTTTCTCTCAGGGATTTGAGAATACTCAACTATATTGATCACTAACATCTCAAAGTGACCTCTTTAAATTTATATCCAAGACAGAATTTTGGAACTTATAATCAGCAGGTTTATAGATGGATGCCTAGAAAAAAATTAGAATCTCATATACATATTTAAAACACAATTAGTATGTAGTGTATTTTTCCCAACTATTTAAAGGCAAATTGATTTTGTCATTTTTTATATTTTCAATTTATGTAAATCAAATAATGTAATGATATTTTTAAAGTGGGTGAAGTATCTGACAATAGAAAGTTGTGCTGCAGTTGTAGGTGTCCTAGAAAGCCCTGTTTACTTCCAGAGGCAGTGAATGTGGCTCACCAGTTAAACTCAGGCTGCAGTACCCATCATGTCACTGGGTAACATGTGGCCTTTGGCTTAAGCTTTCTGAATTGGGCAGTCCCAGCTTGAAGCCACAAACACCTGCCTGTGGTTCCTCTGATTGTTGGCTATAGCCACGCCCCCTCATTACACACTCAACAAATACTTGCTCCCTTTCTTTATAGGTCATGTATGAAATTAATATCTGTTCACAAGAAAGTTTTGGATCTTGTGTAACCTCTAAGTACATACTTCTTACCTAAGTGATATAAACTGGAATTTTCTTTGCAATTTCTTAGAATTTCAAGAGAGAGGAGCAGAACTTTTTTGTGCAGAATGAAATAAACAGTTTCATTCCTCACTGCTGACACCAACCGAGAGGTGTCCAGGGTATTATTGCAATCTGTTTCATTGCTCTCTCATGGATGGATATTTCTTAGATTTTTTTTGAAGTTGTATAAGTGGATCTAATGGGTTTGATAATGTTATTTACTGATGAAATCACACATAATGTTTTAGAGTTCTCAGAACTGTTTTGAGTCAGATCTGATAAGACATACAGACATAGACATGACTCATAGGAAGTTTCTACTCACAGGTCCCTAGAAACAGGGAGCAAACTTTGGAGAGGAATTATGCAGACTGCATGCAGACTCACCACCTGGGAGGGGGAGGTATAGAGCCCTGCCTGCAATTTCCAAGGGAGACGGGGAAAGCAGCTGTAGGACTGGCACTTTGCTGTACTTGGGATATGTGGGCATCCCTAGTTCTCTGGTACCTGGCCTTGGCATGACTTGAGAAAGTGGATAGTCACCCAGAGAATAAGAGCTTGCTAGAGGAGGGGCTGTTGAAGTGTAGTGAATTGCCTTAGTCTTTTAAAGCCAGGCTCACTTTTGTAATTAGTATATTTACCATATATTTTCTTAAGTCTCCTTTTTGTCAGGCTGTTTCAGTGTCAGAATATCAAAAAACTCTTTATAAATCATTATGTGGTAAATACAACAGAGTAAACATGTGCTCCTGTTTACAGAGTGGAGTAAGAAAGGACTCAGCTTTGAAAGGAGATGAACTTGAGTGCCCACCCCGCCGCCTTATAATTGCAGAGGCTCAGCTAACCCTAAACATCCCCATCCATGTCGGGAAAATGATTGTCTAATTAATTCCCAGACAGCTGGTTGTAAGGATCTCAGTGGTGTCTGTGGACTGCTTCACAGACGGAAGGCACCCAAAGAAACCAATATTGCTATCCTCACAAAACGAAAAAGTTAAATAGAAGTGAATGTCTATCGCTTATAGAGATGACAAGCACTGAGAAAATTCTTTAGAGCAGGGAGTGGATAGAATAGTCTAGAATTGAAATGATAAATGAGGGTTTTTATTTAGCATTGCAAAGTGGGTAGTGTCTAGGTGGCCCATAAGGAGAGTTTGGAAGAGGACATTGATGTCCCACTTCATGCTAGGTGACTGTTCAGCCTGTTCTTTTGGGAAAATCCTCAAATGATAAAGGAAAATTGCATGGAAACAGAGTTGACACTGAAGTGGAGGATTTCTGCTTCTCATGTTCTGCCATAAAACTGTGCATAAAAGTGTCCTCAGGCTAGTTTTGAAAACTTACAAGTGTAACCTTACCCCTTGAAAATCTAGATTTAATAAATGTAATAAGCCTTGGATATTCCTATTAGTATATGTATTATATTTTCCTATTAATTGTGGGAATAGTATATATTCCTATTAATATATATATATAATGTTATATATAATATATATTCCTATTAATATGTATGTATGAAATATATATGTGAAATATATATATGAAATGTATATATGAAGTATGTAATACACACACATACACACACACACTTCATGGAGATTCTGATAGAACTCCTAATAAGAGCCACTAAACACATTCAAGTCATATATGAATCCTAGTTATCCAAAGGTGATGAAATCTCTAAAAGAGTGGGATATTGGTCAGGTAACTCCTTCCTTAAAACCTCTCTAAAACAATAATGGTAATCTAACTTTAGCCTGCCTTTCACAAGTTCTGTGATTGTAATTTGAAAGAAGTGTTTTAGGCTTTATCTATTAACTTGCAGAAGAGCACCCTTTTCTTCCAATTATTAATCATTCACTGCCATTCAGAATATCCTTAGAAATGGATTTATAGATGCTCTCATAATAAGTAGAGAATGAGGCTTTAAGTATTTTATACCTCCTTGTTGTCTTCCAGGTTATTTTGACAACCAATATTTTTCATGCTGTTTTTTCCAATAGAATAGTAGAAAATCATGAACCCCTGTTCAGTGGGAATTGTTCAGTATATTGTCTCAGGAGGTCAGTTGAGTTCCTAGAGCCTTGGCATGACCAAATTGGCATTGTTCAGTGCTGCAAACCCTGAAGTTAATGAGAATACAAATGTGGATCCCATTAAACTTCACTTTCAGCAGTTCTAGCAAACTAGTCATTCATTTAATTAACAGGGAGTATTGGATACAAATGGAGTATAAATTAATACTTGAGGAAAAATTATTAAATGAAGTATTCTCATTTCTTCTAAGAATGTTTCTAGGACTGGTTTTTATGGTAACATAAGATATGACAGAGAACAGATTTTGCTTTCCAAAATGTGACTTTGTATACAGTGCATTTGATAAAAACCCACAGCAAATACACCCTCATCCACACACTGGGTCTATGGAACAAACATGTCTATGCATACATTTAACTTTCTTCTGTGAATTGAGTCAACATGAAACTTGAGGAGTCTCATACAGAATGAAGCTATTAAACCCAATGAAAGAATTGAATATGTTCACCTTTGAGCCCATACAATTATCTGGTGGGTGTTGCTGAGTAAGGTCCTTTGTCCTAGGACTATTAAGTTCTCCAGTTTGCTACTGATCCTCATAGGTATTTCTTCAAGTAAGCACTTTGCCTCTAGAATTGTTTGAGTTTATAGTTCCTATTTGATTATGTATTTTGATAAGGAATTTAGTGTCTTTAAAATTGCTGATTTTGTTTGATAAAAAACATGGTTCATAGATTTTATTAATCTCTTTGAAATTGAATGACATTTTAGAATCAAAGTTGGTATTTTATATATTTTCTTTTTTGAAAGCATGTGTCTATATTGCAATATGATTGCATATAAGCCTATGTAGCTTAATTATTATTATTACAATTGGTAGGTTACGGGTATTGTCAGCTTTATGATCTCTTTTTCTTCAGCACTGTCTCTAAAATGTCAAGTGATTTAGTGACTTTTATTATGCTAAAAACAGTCCATATAGATTTAATTAGAATTAATTGCTATTGACAAACCAGTGATTTTTATATTTCAAATTTATATTTCTCCTAAAATGAAAAGGGACTTGAATTGGCAATTAAAATGGCACCTCTATGGTAATGATTTAAGAACTAGATGTGCATAAGTGTCCCTGAATTTTCCTTACAAGTGGGAATATAATTTTGTACTGAGGTTTAGAGCAGTTCATGTGGAAATCATTTCACTAATAATAGGAGAATGTCCATGGATGTTTTGCTCATAAGTAACCAAAATTCATCTGTCCCTTTAAATTAAAGACCTATTTCTTAATAATAATATAATTCTTAATGTAGTACATTCTTATCAACACCTTTAAGTGAAACTCCTATGACCAGTATTGTTAAGACTATTATTACAGTAATATTGTAATAAAAATACTCTCATTCTTCTTCTAATCATATTATCAATGTATTAAGTGTATCATTGCTATTTAAATTTTAATCCTAAATATCAGTTTTATTTCTTAGATTTTAAGCTGCCTAAAAATTAAAGTATAGCACTGTATCCTAGGAAAATAGTAGACAATCATTCTCTTCAATTCATCCCTACTTCAAATTTCAGCATAGTCTACAAAGGACATTAAAATTAGTAAATTCTACACTGTGTGAACTGAGTGTCAAGACACTTCCTGTATTCTCCTTTTATCCTTGGAGCTCTTGTACATAGATGAACCCTCAAGCTCTCTAGAGGTTTTGTCTGTTGGCATGTACAAATGGTCAATATTACAGGGACAGACAAGATATGAAACTGGTAGAATAGATCAGGTGAGCTTTTTGAATAACCTCATTGGGAATCCTGAAGTAAAATTATCTGCTATTTTAGAATGTCCCTCATGCTTGCTGCAAGTTCTGAATGCAAAGGCATAGTTAGCTTTCTTCTTCAGCAAGGTGTTAATATCTTATGTGAAGATTTTTGGGGTTGGACTGTGTTATTTTATGCTGTGTACAGTGGTGATCCTCCATAAGTGTTTACATGAATGCTAGCTAATATTGAAAGGAAGTTCAAAATCATTACAACAATTACATCTTCTACATCAGGTTAGATTTCAGCTGAGTTCTGGAGTTGTGATAATTTGGAAAAGCAGCCATGAAACCAAGAATGCTAGAAAAAGTTAAGGAAGTCAGATGTTGCAAAAGTGGTAGATTTCTTTCAGGACTTTGTTTCATCCAAACAGCTTGCATTTGACACTAGGGACTCAAGCATATAGGCAGATGCTCTCTTACTGTGCAAACCACCAAGCCCTACCTCAGGACTTGGAAGATCTTATCCTTATGAATCCCAGCATCACCCATTTCATTTTAAGTAGAACACCAGTGCATGGGATTCCAAGACTGTCATATGTTTGATGTATCAAATTAGTTAAATAATTTCAAATAATTAGTTAAATTTAACAATAAATCTTGTGAATTTTCTGTTAAGAGGAAATTAATTTCCTGTTAATTGCAGATACCTTCAACCACACCCCCATATTTTTTTTTCTAGAAGTAAGGCTATCCTTTAGTCAAGGAAAACAATGCTCTTTCAAAAGTAGGGTAGAGGAAAAAGACATCATTATCACTCATTTGAAACTGATGTTACAGCGATGCTCTTGAAATTTTCTCTTGCAGTCAGGTAATTATTAACTTTTACTGCCAGGTTGCCCTAACTGATCCAGACCCCTAACTGTTCATAGTACTACATGCATAGTTAAACATGCATATTCTTTAATATTCAGCCACTGTTGTCAAAGTGGGATCCTGTGCTTTGGCACATGGACCTCCTTGTTTTATCTACATATATAGTGAGCAAAATGACCCTTCCTACTTACTGTCAACATTATCAGAGCTGACCAATTATTTGGGACTTTCATGGTGTGTTATGCTATGAGGCATCATTCTAAACCTTCTGAGAGGTTCAAAAAATGTTAGGAAGTGATCATCATGTTTCTTTTATGTCCCCAAATCTGTACCCAAAGGACCTTTCCATGTGTATAGACCTTTTTCTTTAGTCATGGGAGGAGCAATATTCTTTCTCTGAGATGGGTTCCATCATTCCATTGGCCCTCAAGTGATCCTTTTCCTGTAGTAATGAAAATCTCCCAATCATATGTATCCCTCAAATTTTCCAAATATTTTTAAATTAGCCTTAGTAAGATGACTTAGAACAAGATTTTCTTAAATCAAAGAGCTCTTATGTGAAGACTGCTGGGGTTGGACTGTTTGTTATCTTATGCTGTTGACAGCATTGATCCCCCATAAGTGTTTACATGAATGCTAACTTCATCATGTTTCAGTACTATTTCCATATAATACAGGGTTTTGTGTTCCAAGTCACTGGAGACAAATGTGGAGATTAAGCACCATTCCAACAAAGAGCTCCTCGTTCAGAGTTTCAATAGGTAGGGATGAAGTTGGAATAGTCCAAGTCATGTCTCAGCATTTATTGTTTTTCTGTGTGGATGTGATTGATTGGTTGAATCATACTTGAAAATTATATCATTTAACTTAATGGGTTGATATATTTATAAATAAACTGGTTTACTGATCTTTAGATAGCTGAATTTTCTGAAATTCTAGATTCAAAGAACAGCTGACAACCCAAGTTAGGACTTGCTCTTTTATGAATACTTCAATATTGGAACCTGAAGAAAACCACAGCTTGATTCATATTTGCAATTCTTATATAGTTCAGAATAGGAAACAAATTATTTCATAGCTTTACTCTTTCTTCTAGCATGTTTTCATAACATCCCTTAAATCTCTAACCTGGTGAACTGAAGCAATAACATCCATATTGTTAAAAGAACACTTTGATTCTTAGGGAAGTGACTTGTTTAACAACAATATGAGGTTGCTTAAAAACTGGAACTTCTTCTAAGTTCAGGGTACTTTCCAGGTGGTCATGCAGAGCATGACTTCATTGAAAGTACCAGTATCATGTGCCAAACCTGAAGGGCTTTGATTTACATCTACCTCACTTTCCCTTTTTCTCCCTTCATTACTATCTTAAAAAAACTTTGTTTTAGAAACTTGAAGTGTGTGATAAAGTTCTGTTAATAAATCTGAGTGTGTGATCCAGTCTTAAGAATTTGATAAATTTGCTAAATGTTTTCCAGATCAGTATTAAAATAGTAATTTTATTTATTACTTTTTTTACACGTAAGTAAATAAATAGTTCTTGAATATGAAACAAAGAAATGTGAAATATTTCAAAATAAATACCCATGTAAGACCCTTATCATGAATTACTCTTTTATAATAACTTTTATTTTGTGTGTGTGTGTGTGTGTGTGTGTGTGTGTGTGTGTAGAAGGAGCCATGTGCTGCTGAGAAGAAAGTATATTTGCTTGTTAATGGATGAAATAGTCTATATATGTCTGTTAATTCAAATTTATTTATTGTATTATTTAGTTCTATAGTTTTCTTATTTAGTTTTTGTTGGGAAGATCTGTCCAGTAGTGAGAGAGGTGTGTTAAATACACCCAGTATTATTGTATTCATGTTCAAAACACTAGAAAAACTAGGGATAGTAGGAACATACCTCAACATTGTAAGAGGTATATGCTAAACCCAAGGCGAGCATCATTCTAAATGGAGAAAAATTGGAAGCATTCCCGCTAAAAACTGAAACAAGACAAGGATGTCCTCTTCCACCAGTTCTATTCAACATCATCCTTGAAACTTTAGCCAGAGCAATTAGACAAAAGAAAGAAATTAAAGGGATACAAATAGGTGAAGAAGAACTCAAACTATCACTGTTTGCTGAATGACATGATTCTATATCTAGAACATCCAAAAAATTCAACCAGAAAACTTCTAGAACTAATAAGTGAATTCAGCAAAGTAGCAGGATATAAAATCAACACCCATAAAACAAATGCATTCCTAAACATCAATGATGAATCCACTGAAAGAGAAATTAGGAAAACTACTCTATTCACAATAGCCTCAAAAAAATGGGAATCAATCTAACAAAAGAGGTGAAAGACCTCTACAGTGGAAACTATAGAACACTAAAGAAAGAAATTGAAAAAAACCTCAGAAGATGGATAGATCTCCCATGCTCCTAGATTCGAAGAATTGATATTGTCAAATGGCCATACTACCAAATTTGTACTAAATTATACAGTTTAATGCAATTCCTATTAAATCACAATGACATTCTTCATAGAAGTAGAAAAAGCAATCATGAAATTTATTTGGAAAAATAAGAGACACAGAAAAATACAAGACACAGAAGTAGAAAAAGCAATCATGTAATTTATTTGGAAAAATAATAAGAGAGAAAAATAACAGACATATATAGACTATTTCATCCTTAGCAAGAAAAGAAAAGCAGAAGGCATAACAATACCAGACTTTACACTACATAGCTATAGTAACAAAACAGCATTTTATTGGCACCAAAATAGACTTGTAGACTAATGGTACAGGATAGAGGACACAGAGACAAACTCACATAAATATGGTTAGCTTATACTAGACAAGGGTGCCGAAAACATTCACTAAAGAAAAGATATCCTATTCAACAAATGGTGCTCGAAAAACTGGAAATGCATACGTAGCAAAAAGATCTCACCATGCACAAAAATCAACTCAAAGTAGATCAAAGACTTAGGCAATAGAACAGAGACCCTACACCTAATAGAAGAAAATTATGATTATTGAACACTTAGATGTCTCCTTTAAAATGTGACTTTTCAAGCCTCTTGCCTGCTTTTCTTTTGGGGTCTCTCTAAACATTTCATTGTGTATTTGATTATATGTAAGAAAATGAATTTCTTTGATTCTGTGACTTCTCCTTGTACCCTTTATTGGTATCATCTGATGAATCCAATTTTTATTAATATTGAATAATTTATGAAATCTTGAAAAGTATTGTTTTGTGTAAGTTTGCAAAGAAATATCTCTCTTTTATATTTGTTGTTACTTGTTCCCCTTCCTTTGTGATACTAGGAATAGAAGCCAGGGCGTCCTATCAGTGAGTTGCATCCTCAGCCCTTTGAAAGTTTTTATTTTGCCTCAGGATATTGCTCAGTTGCTGGGGCTGGCCTCACAATTGTGATCCTCCCCACAATTGTGATCCTGCCTTAGCCTCCAGTGAACCTGATATTCCAGGTGTGCACCACGACATGCACCCTAGCCCACCCTTTCTTACACTGACTTTCCCATGCTTTACATTCTCATTTTATTTCAGAACTTATTGCATTTGTTTTTTTTGTTTATTTATTTTTTATTATTAGTTGTTCAAAACATTACAAAGCTCTTGACATATCATATTTCATACATTTGATTCAATCGGATTATGAACTTCCATTTTTACCCCATATACACATCGCAGAATCACATTGGTTACACATCCACTTTTTTACATACTGACATACTAGTGTATGTTGTATTCTGCTGCTCTTCCTATCCTCTACTGTTCCCCCTCCCCTCCCATCTTCTCTCTCTACCCCATCTACTGTAATTCATTTCTCTCTCTTGTTTTTTTTTCTCTTTCCCCTCACTTCCTCTTATATGTAATTTTGTATAACAATGAGGGTCTCCTTCCTTTACCATGCAATTAGGGAAATTGCATGGTAAAGGAAAAATTGCATGGTAAAACAACTTATTGCATTTGAAAATGAGTTTTTATGTGACATGAGTGAAGGCTACAATAGCATTTTTATTTTCACACAGGTGTTTCATTATTTCATTTTGGAGGGACAAGAATGCCATTTTTTCTTATTCTCTTTAAGTGTAAATTACCCTTATTGATTTTTCTAATGTCAAACTATCTTTGCATCTCTGGAAGAACGGTCACTTGAACATGGCATATTCTCAATTTGCTTTTGAATGCATTTTGCATCCAAAATATTATGGATTTTTGCATTTATATATTCATCAGGGATTTGGATCTGTTGTTGTCTTTCCTTGGTGCATCTGTTGAGTTTGGGTATGGGGGCTATGGAATGATCCCTTTGATTTCATAGAATAATTTGAGAAAGACCAATGTCATTACTCTTTTAAAGGTTTGGTAGAATTCATCTGAGAATCCATTGGTCCTGTCTTTTCTTTGTTGGTAGGCTTTTAAATATGGTTTCCAGCTTATTAGTTGATATTGGACTGTTTAGGTTTTCTGCCTTTCTCTGGTTCAACATGGTCAGGTCATATGTGTCAAGAAATTTGTTAATGTCTTCTAGATTTTCCAGTTTGGTAAAGTCAACATTTTTACAGTAATTTCTAATGATCCTTTGGATTTCAAAAGTGTCTATGCTAATATCCCTTTTCTCATCTCTGCCTTTGTGGATTTGATCTTCTCTCTTTCCTTTAGTTAGTTTGGCTATGTGTTTTCCAATCCTTATTATTTCAAATATCAAATTCCCTGGTGGTTGTTGTTGTTTGTTTTTTTGTTGTTGTTTCTTTGTATTTTTTCTCAATTTCACTAATTTTTGCTCCCCTCCTTCCCCCTGTGTTCTACTGGTTTTCGAGCCAGTTGATTGTTCTTATCCTAAGGTTTTGAGATGTACAGTATAATTTCACTTATTTGAAGCTATTATTTTTTAAAAGTAGGTATTCAATGGTAAATATTTTCCACTAATTGTTTTCATACTGTCTTAGATGTATTGATTACTTTTATCTTTGCTCTTATTTGTTTAAAGAATATCTTTATTCTGCTATTGTTTATTTGAAAGAATATCCTTCAAAATCCATATGTGGTTTTAATTATTTTTCTTGCCATTGAATTCTAGTTTAATTTCAGTATGGTCTGATGGGATGTGTGAGATTATATTGCCTTTGTTCTATTAGCTAGGACTTATATTGTGAGATATGAAGGAGAGTTTGTTGGATATAGGAATCTTGTCTGGGAATTGTGTTCTTTTAAGTCTCAAAATGTCTCATTACAGGCCCTCCTTCATTTTAGAGTTTTAATTGAGAAGTCAGAAGGGAGCGTTGTTTGCTTGCCTATAAATATGACCTGGTGTCATGATTTTTTTTTTCTCTGAGGATTGGTTCCAGGGGAAGTTACTAACTGAACCACATCCCCAATACTTCTTAGTTTGGTCTCACTAAGTTTTTTAGGACCTCTCTAAATGGCTGAGGCTGGTCTGGAACTTGCAATCCTCCTGCCTCAGCCTTCCAATTTGCTAAGGTTAAAGATGTGTGCCACCATATTTGGCAGGATATCCTAGTTTAGAAGAATTTTTTGAAGTATTTTCTTTCTACTGGTGATAGTTAGGGGGAGTTTTTTTAATTGCCGACTTAAATTTTATGACTTCTTAGGGAAAATATTAATGAGGAGAATGAAAGGAATATAGTTGAAGAGATTCTGCACAATCTACTTTTCTATCAAAAGGATGTGAGTATAGCAATAGAGAAAATGAATTCTCAGGCATTTTCTCTATTCCTCTTCAAATATTTGAAAGTATGTATTTGTATGAATAGGTATTTTGAAATATCAGCATGCAACGTATAAAAGAGTTTTACTATATGTATGTATGTATTCCATATTTTAATATAATTGTGAGATTGTGTGTGTGAGCATTTGGGGAGTAGTGGTGGCATTTTCTAAATAAAATTGGAATTACCAATGAGAAGTCCTTTCCAGTGATATTGATTATTGAATTATTTGACCTTCTATTCATCATGGAAGGTTTTCATTTCATACTCAATTGTGTAGGATCATTTGGGTGGGTGGATATAATAAGCTTGGTTGGCACCTTTTTTTTTTTTCAGGACATGAGAGAGATGTTTTGAAGCCCTTTTATTTTTTAATGTTACCACAGAGAAATTAGTTGAAATTCTAATTGGCTACCTTAAAAAATGCCTTCAAGTTTTTTCTTCCAGGTTTTCAAACTTCAATCCTCATTGCATATGCTAGACTTTTTCATTATAATGCATTTTAGAGAACATCTTTTTTGCTCTTGTCTCTTAGGGGTTCTTGAAAATTTAGAAAATTTTCTGTTATCATTTCATTAAAAACCTTGTGCATTCCTTTAGTTTGTGCTTAGGTGCCTTTGTCTACACTAAGCATTCTTAGATGTGTTCTCTTAATGTTATCCTGAATTTCTATATTATGTGCATTGTATCTTAATGCCTTTTCTTTGTTGAAAATATTACCCTGAACATTGTAATCTTTCTCTTCAAGGCTTGAGAATGTGTCTACTGTGTGGATTAATCTTCTTTTCCTAAGATTTCTGTTTTCTTTTTTTATAGAATTGCTCTCTTTCTCTATTTATTGAAATAATATTTCTCTTTCCATATTTTTCCCTCTATTTCATTCCTTACTTCTTATAGTTCATTGATCATTGTAAATATAAATTTTTAAAATTCTTTCTTCAACATTTCTTTTTATTTAAAGAGAGAGTGGGAGAGAGAGAGAGAGAGAGAGAGAGAGAGAGAGAGAGAGAGAGAGAGAGAAAGAGAATTTTTAAATATTTATTTATTTATTTATTTAGTTCTTGGCGGACACAACATCTTTGTTTGTGGTGCTGAGGATCGAACCTGGGCCGCACGCATGCCAGGCGAGAGCGCTACCACTTGAGCCACATCCCCAGCCCCCTTTCTTCAACATTTCATGTCAGTGAGATCAGTTGTTGAAATTTGTGGGCTGTTTGGACTGGCTTGCTCCCTTTTTTTATTGTTTGTATGTCTACCCATGTGCTGGGATGATTATCCTTATAATTTAATGCAAAGGATTAATTAGTGAGTTGTTTTTTATCTTAAGTTCCCTGGATAGGGCAAATACCCAGGTATTGTTCTCCTGTACTGTGTATACACTTATCTGTTCCCAGTATGAGCAAGAGTTTGAGATCAGATAATAAACTCTTGCTACTGCAATCACATCAGATTCAAGCAATCTATCAGCAAAACATGGGGCTGAGTGTGGCATGTAGAAGATGCCTACTTAGTTCCTTTCATCCAGGTATAAAATTGTAGTAATATTTTGCTCTGTAAGTCCAGTGCTGTCAAATCCAGTTTGAGCTACCCATGCCTATTTTGGTGTGTGTGTGTGTGGGGGGGGTATGGTGGTCTCTGAGGCATTTCAGACTCTTTGCTGTGGTGCTACATGTCTCATGGTGGGTGCATAAGGATCTGCTGCCCTCTGGCCACAGTACAGTGAGAAACTATTAGGGTACACTGGGTAGTAGCTAACATATGTGGTGTTCATCTTTATAAGTCACTTTGTGGCTTTACTAGCACAATGTATGCCCCAGGTTCTGTGCTGGTTGCTTGGTGTTATCCTCAAGAGCTGTCTTCTGTGAGTCTGGATGAGAGTTGAGTTAACTAGCCCCTCTGGGACTTAGAACTTTGTATCCTCCTCATGCTGGTGGGGCACAAGTACTACCTTCCAGATTACTATGGTTTTCTCACCAGCTTTTTTGTTGTTTTTCAGTCCAGGGGCCTGAATTGTAGCAAGAGTACCTAAGAGTATGTTATACTGCATCTTCTGGCTGCTTCTGTTGGGAACAGAAACACAGGGTGCAGGAGTCATGGCTGTTACTGATGGTTATGGAATGCTGAACACGCACTCCTCTGCACAGGTTATTCTTTCAATTGGCATAGAACTTTGTGGCTGTCTTCAAGTGTGGAACCTGTGATTGAAGACTGTTTGCGTGGGATTTTTGGCAGCGTGGGCTCCATTCTGGCTGATGTACAACACAGGGGTACTATCCCTGAGTCTGGGGTGGAGCATCAGTTTGTCTACTTATGTCTGAGCTCCTATTGTTGCTGGTGGTGAGTTTTTGAAGCCAAGTCTCCTTTGCTGGAACTTCTGTAGAATGGCTCAAATTGCTTGCTGGCTTTCTGTCTTTGTGCACCCTCTGGGTGAGGGATCTCTGTGGGCTGTGGGTGTCATAGAAGCCTCTACCTTGGCTAGGGCATCTCTTCAGGGATTTTCAAGTATCATGTTTGGGAGTAGATGCCATTTGATCCGCATACACTGAGCTGCTGCAGAGTCTGTGGAGAGTACTGGGTTGGGGTTAGTAATCCTTTGGTGTTACTTCTTGAGATTTATTGGTCTTTATAAGGAAACCAGTGCCTTCGCCAATATGTTGGAATATGGAACTCATATATTCTTCTAGAAGTTGCAAAGTTTCTGTCCTTGATCTACTTTAAGTTGAATTTTGTGTAGGATGAAAGATCTAATTTCATTTTTTTTGAGTGGACAAATTCAGTATAATCATTACAATGGAATTCTACATAATCTCACAAGTGAGCAACCACTTGATATGTCAACATCAATAAGTCATCTACAAGCATTATTGAGGGGAAAAAATAAAAGTTATAAAGCTATGAAGAGAATAATATAAACATATATAAAGAATAATTTTAACTCTAAAACATCCAAATGTATATAATTTAGAATTACATGCTTTTATACTATATATGAAAAAAACAATATGCAAAATGAAGACATAGAATAGGTAAATTAACACAAGATTAGTAGTGGTCATTAAGTCTGTGTGGGGAGAAAGGGAATGCACCCACAGGGGGTACAAAAGGGATGTGAAAAATTTTTAAACCAGTTCAATAGAAGGTGCATAGAAGGACTCTTTTTGTTATCATTATTATTTAACTGTACATGAGATATACTAACTTCTGTATATGTTAACTAGAAATTTAAAACAAAAGGAAAATGGATGCTCACTCAAGAAAAGACATCAAATTGCTTTTCACCCATATAAATGTATAAAAATGAGCAATAGCACAATTCACAATCCCCCAAAGGTAGAATAATATAAATACAGTTATACTCAAAATTCTTAACAATAACATGAATAATTAATGTTTGAAATGTGATACACAAAAATATTCTAAGGAAGACTACTTTCACCCAATGCATATTCTGTTGTATCCTAATTGATGGCATTAACTGAATAAATTGAGATATTAATTAAGAGAACACATCAACTCAAATGTCCATTGTCTTTGCCTTAAAGCTGTATTTCTAATAATAGAATATTTTGATGGGTACTTTATTGTCTTTGAAATATAACCTCTTTTTGAGGTTTGATTTACACATAATAGATCTTCATATTCTAAGTACAACTCATGTTTTGCAAAATAACTATCACCTCAAACATACAACATTCTCCTCACTTCTCACAGTTTTCACCTGTTTATTTGCATCAATTCCCAGATTTCCTTTTAGTCCCAGGCCAGCCTTGCTTTTTCTTTTTACAAATATAGTTTTTCTTGTTCAAGAATGTATTAACAAGTCATAAAATATATATGCTCTGTATCTGATTTCTTTTGTTTGGAACATTTTTTAAGAGTCATCAGTGTTGTTGCAGTTATCAGTGGTTAATTTCTTTTCCTTAATGTTCATAATTTGCTTATATTGATATACCAAAATTTGGTTATTCTTCTATTTATGGACATTTGAGCTATTTCCAGTTTGTGCTCTTATGCAGAAAGCCACAAACATTTGTATACCAGTTTCTGTATCCATAAATGTTTTCAGATCCCTGGGGTAAATGCCTTGGGTAGCTGCATATTTAACTATGTGTGAGTGTCTATATTCTAAAATTGTTGCACTATTTTACATTCTCATGAGCAATAGCAGGAATTCTATTGGCTCTACATTTTTTTCTACACTTGTTACTGTCTTTTTAGTTTTAGACATTCTCCTTGGAATTTTAATTTCCATTTCCCTAATGATTACTAATGCAATTATATTTTCAATAGCCATTTGTGTGTCCGTGACTGTCTATTCAAATCCCTTGCCTTTTTTTGTTTGGTTGTTTTATTAAAAGTTATTTTTCTTGATGTGACTCCATTGTCAGACATAGGCTACATAAGGATTGTCTCCTATTCTGGTCTTATTTTTTCTTTTCATTACACTATGTTCCAAAGAAAGTTTTTCATTTGTTTTTTTTTAGATAGACATGACAATAGAGTATATTTTGTCATATTGTACATACATGGAATACAACCCATTTGAATTAGATCCCATTCTTGTTGTTGTATATAATGTGGAGTTACACTGGCCATGTAACCATTTATGAGCAAAAGAAAGTTCTCTCCAATTCACTCTACTGTCTTTCCTGTTTTCAACCTCTGCCCTTCCCTTCATTTTCCATGTCTAATCTAAGGAACTTCTATTCTTTCCCTCCCTACCCTCCCTTGTTGTGAGTTAGGATCCGCATATCAGGGAGAACACTCAACCTTTGGCAAAGCATCATAGTATAAGGGGGCAGCATGTTCTGGAGGCCCAGACAGCCTAGGCCAGGTGGATCAGGGTCTGTCACTGGATCCTGTGGGCCTGCAGCAAAGCTGTGTGCTGAGTCAGTGGTTCTGATGGCAAAGCTGAGTTTCAGCAAGCTGGGTTGTGAGTGGGTGGCTGAGGGGTAATATATGAAACGTTTGAGCACAGTCATAAGGAGGCAACTTCTCACAAGCTGCAATAAGATGATCAGCTATAGCATTGCCCATTGTTGAGGGGCCTGGAAGTTTGGAATGAATTCTGATGTGTCCAATTAAACAAGGATGCTGACTCACTTGAATTGTTTTTTGTAATGTATTTAATAAATAAAATCACTCTTCTGATGACATATATCCAATGATGGCTGATTCAATATGCATAGTGACTTCTACTTTATAGGTACTATCACTGTAGATATAAACTGGCTCATTAGCAAAATTAAATAAAGCCCAAATGAGAGCTATAAGGTCTGCTTATTGAGCAGAAGTATAAGGAGTCTGCACCACTTTAGTATGAACAAGGCTATTTTAACCATCCTTAACTGAATTGAAGCCATCAGTCATACTATGACTGCCTCAGCCATAAGTTGATTGCCTACAATTTGGGGGAAATTAGATGAGGTTATAGTAGTAAATTGAATAAGATTATAATGAGGATAATAATTTTCTGTTTGTCCAGGAAAGTTATCAAAAGCTACCTGTCAACCATGCAAAGATTGACAGCCAATTTTGTTGTTGAACTGAAAAAGGTACCACAATAAAAGAAGGCTCAGTTCCCACCAATTGTATGACTCAAATTCTGCCTTTAATAATAAGCTGAGTGACAAAAATCATGAAATGGGTTAAAGATTTTGGAGAATTTTCTCTACATTCCTTCTCTTCTTTCTCAGCTTCTTGTTCACAGTAGAGATTGGGATCAACACTTCTGGTTTGAGCTTTAGTCATTTAAACTGTGGTTCCAGATCCTCCATAGTGATGATGAACAGCATGCTCAGGAACCCAGATAGGATGAGGTGCGCCTTCTGGAAAGACACAAGCATAGCTTTTACCCCATATTTTGCTGATATGGTCCATTACATTGTCCCGTTTGTAATTCTGTCCACCAGATTAGGAGGATTATAAAGAATAACTGGTGATCAATATGATATTGATCACAAAACTGTCAAAAAGAACTAGCATAGCTGAACATTATCAGTTTTAATTTGTAGAATGTGGCCTAGCACTGCAAGAGAAGCTAAGCAATGAGAAGTGACTAGATGAGTATTTTTTCATGTTCAAGCAGTGGCAAAAATAAAATGAGAACAAGTATCAATAAAAACATGAATATAGCACTTTGTGCCAAATTCAGGGATGTGAGTTATATCCACCTACCACAACTGATTTGGCCACAAACTGCAGGGATTAACCCCAGTAAGTAAAACTGGAGTGTGTATTACACATTGAGAACATTGACAAACAATTTTGAAAGCTTGTTATTAGGTGATATGAAATTCCTTGCATAAGCTGAGAGCATTCTGATGGTGATTAGGAGGATCTGTGGTTCTCCACCACTCAATTTTATCTTCATTTTTCCTGTGAATGACTGTCACACAGACTCCTATTTTCATAGGAAGTAAATTATCATTCTAAAGCTCATAATACCAAAGTGCATAAGTGACTCTTATATTATTATGCCTTTTTTTTTTCTGAAATCCATGCAGAAATTGAGAGCACTATGTGTAGTCTTCCTCTAGCTCCTCAGGCTTATGTGCATCAGTCTGCATGTCACTGTAGGTCATGGTAAACACAGCTGCTCCTGAATACCAAAAACTTACACACCTGGATGTTGTTACATGAGGTAGTAACATGCAATGGGGTCCATGCATCACTGTCAGCAGCATTTATATTCACACCAAACTGCACCAGGAACTTAATGATTTCTCTGTGGCCTGCACACACAGAATTGTGGAGAGTTATGATTCCTTCATCGTTGGGCAGGCTAGGGTCATCAACCTTATAAATAATTCTCTGCATGAGGTCAAACTCTCCTGCCAAAAATAAATCTAGGAGTAAAGCAAGAACATTGAATTTCACCCTCATTCCAGTTTTCACCCTCTGAGCCAGTTTTAAGCAAGTTTGTACTTCTTCCAGGAGCCAGGGAGTCCTGCCCAGTGGTCTCAGGTAGGCACATGCTCACAGTATCTTCTTCAGCACTTCAGACTCCCCACATGGGTAGTGTAGAGGTGGGTATAGGGGGCTCTCCTCCAGATACACTGCAAGCAGATGGGGAGCCTCTGGGATTGGTTCCTCTTCATTGTTCTGGAGATTTGGGCTGCTGCCTGGGACTCCTTTAGGCACATAATCAAGGCTAGGAGAAGATGCTGGCATGTCAGTGTTCTGTGAATGGGCACTCCCCACATTCTCTGGGGACAGTGACTCAGGAACTAAAGAGACCACCTCCTTCTCTGACTCCATATATAAATATGGATTCAGAATTCATGTGGAGCCTCCTGAGTCATCGAGTTTGATGACTTAGATGGGTATGATGGGACAGAGGTGTTCTCCATTGCAGCTACTGTGGGCTCTGATACAAATTTTCTAAATATTTGGTCCATTAGGACCCTCTGGATCTGTAATAGAGCTACATTTCTTTAGTGGTCTGGTGCATTAGACACTTTCTTTCATAAGGTTTCTAAGTCAGCATCACTATGGTTTCGGTAATGGTTAGATGAGAAAGGCAATAATTTGATTAGGCTGAGTGGTCACGGAATTCTTTTATTTTCATGGTCCTCATGAACTGAAGAAACAGGTTCTGTTTCAGGTTCTGAACTGCCATGCTTGCCCTGGCTGTTGGGGTTCTCTGGGTGCTGCTGTGAATTTAGGAAGTAGCAATCACAGGCTTGTCATATACACTTGCAAAATGTGATTCTGTATGTGTCTTAGTGCACTCTGCACAACCTGCTGGATTTTTTTTCTGAAACCTGATGCTGTGTATACATGGAATATATAGAGCTGGATGCCATTGTCTTGAGTTTTTCTGAAGCCTGGACCAACAACAGCAAGCATCTTTGAATGACAGCGAGGTAAAGGACCAGACTGCAGCAGCAGGTAAACTTTCTTGCTTAGACCCTGGAGAAAGGGTTTCATCTTGGCCAACTGAAGGTATGCTGGGAGGTAGCAGCACCCTTGGCTGCTGCCCTGCTGGTTTGGGATTATTTCCAATGGTTGTAACAGCTGTTAGCAACAGCTGAGGATTTTCATTTGGGCTTAATGTCAGAAGGTGGTTGATAGACTTGTCCAAAATAAGACAAGTTAACTTGTTTTGGTTTTCTGGGGATGGGAGGTGGTACTTTAACTAATTTGTATTTGCTGCCTGAGCATCCCACAAGACATCTTTACTGCTCTGGGTTTTCCTGAGTGTACCAAAGGAGGGCTGGGCAGCACACTCGTCCACTGGGTCGAACATCAAGAATGCAGGCATGTTCTCTTTCTCCTTCAGTGGAAGTACCCCATCATCAGGTTGGTCCAGAGCATTTCCAGTAATTTGGGGTACAGAAGAGCCTGGACTCAGGAAAAGATCTGTATTTGAAGGGCTCCAATCAGGGCCAGTTGAAGGGATGTTAGAGCCTTTAGTTTGTGCCATGCACTTAGATGTCATATTGGGCCATGTTTATATCTTTATTGGCTGCTCTGAAATCTGCATGGCCAAGGGAACCATCAGGCAGAGCTGGCTTCACTAGCAGTTCAGGCCTCCATGGCATCCTTAGAATGGTAGAGGACTGGATAGATGGATCTACTGCAGCCACATGGCTTAGGGCTGACACCGCTTGCTGAGGAAGATTTCCCTTAGATGAAACTAGAAGATCTTCACTTTGCTGCAGTGCTGCCTTCTTTCTCCACAGTGAGTTCCTCAGCTCATAATTTGCTTTCCTATGACTGCCCTTTTTGAATTGCATTTATTCAAACACTCCCTCTGTTGTTGCAGCTTGGCATTCTACTCTTGATTCAAATTCTTAACTGCACTTCCTTGTAGACGTGATCCAGCTGACTGGTTGTCATGGTAGCCATCAATCCTGCCATTCTTGAGTATCTCTAGCTTCCTTGTAAGTTCTTCTACTTTTGACACTGCTAGAATGAGCTCCCTTTGTTTTTGCTGGAACACACCATAAATCTGTTCAGTTTCCTCCACAAGTATCCCCTTGCTTAGCCTCTTCAGTTCCACATGAACTTTAAGTACACTCACATTTTTTTAGCTTGGCTTCCTGATTCTCAGATACTTCTTTTAGACTATTAAGCTTCTCCTGCTCCACAGCTTTTTTTTGTTGACACTAATCTTATTGTTTTAAAAACTTCAAGTGCTGTTGCTTTGTAGCCAGCATTTTATGCTGGGCTTCAATCCATTGCTGCTGGTGAGATGCTATTTTTTTTTTAATTTCAGAAAGCCCCAGATTTATTTTAGCACTACTAATGCCATTCTCCTTTCTTTCACATTCAGCAGGCATTTTTACATCATTTCTCTTGGGACTTTGATCCTGAAACCTTAGTCCATTTACAATGTCCCTACCAGAGGGCATTCATGAGGAAAGAAGAAACAAACTTCACTTCTCTGACTTCCAAATCATTAAAGAATGTCAAACATTCTCTCATTATGAGCAACTGGACATTCAGAGGCACACATTCAGCCAAACATCAGTCACTCTTGCCAGCTTCTGTGCACAGATTTAACACATCTCTGCATATTGTCTCTGGAATAACTGGAACTTCCGTGCAGTGCTGGTCATTGTTACTAAGGTACACTCTTAGAAACATTGGCATCATTTTGCATCTGAACTGCATCAAAGCAGGTGGTGAGACAGTGCTCCCAGCAGAGCCAAAGCCCCCTGGATGTCCAGGGTGCACTGAGCAGAGCTAAGCAGAGGGCTAGGCTGCCCATGATGTGGTGGACCTGTTGTGAGGCAGGGTGGGTGACTCCTATGTTGTTGGAATGCCAATGAACCATGAGCCCATCCCCTGCTGGCCTGGGACTGGGCTTTATCTCCTACATGCTTATGGAGGTCCGGGCTCACCCATCAGTTCCAAAAACAATTTTTGCCAAGCCTGGTCTGACTTTGGAGCCCGTACTGGCCCTATCCCCAATCTCATCCTGCCCAAGACATCCAGACTGCTCTTGTGAAGGGAGGTGCTGGCTGTACACTGCAATTTTAACTAGTAACATCTAATCAAATGCCAAGCCTATGAGAAGCACTCTCAATGATCTTTTGTTTGTATTGATTTGACCTAATGTAAGGCACCACAGATTGTGAGATGATACTGAGTATGAAGAATATCTCACCAGTGCTGCCAATTACCACTATAGAACATCATGAATTGTAAGTTGCATTCCAACACTGAGGATGAATAAATGTAAGAAGATCCTCTTGTACTGATTGCAGTCTATGATCCTTAATCAAACCCATCTGCCCAGTAGGTATACTTGTGTTATTTTACTTCATGCAAATGTTATCATTGTGAAATATTGTCATGGCTGCAGTTCAGGGCAAGTATTGAACTGTCATTTTTACTGGAATTTCTACATCCTCTTCATAAAATCTCTCTTAAGCATCACTGTGTTATCCTATTAGGTAACTACTACTTCATTCCCAGTTTATGGGTAAAGAAAGGGACATATACAAAGGCTAGGCAAAATCTAGTAAGTAACAGAGGTTAAAGTAAGACTCAAAGTGAGGTTGTGCTGTGACATCCATTTTCCTTCTCTTCTACTTGGCTGCTCTGGGCAAGGGATGTACCTCGAGGGTACCATGATTGCCTAGCATGAGTGAGGTCCTGGCTTGCAACCCCAGCACAACAGCCCCACTCCACTGCCAGTCCTTCCAGTAGGTAATTGATGTTTTCAGTAGTTAGGCCTAAGAAAGAACATACTTTCTGCAGACAATAATTAAATATTTGTTTGGAAAAAATGAGGAAGTATATGATATTAAACATTTGCAATTTTATAACTTATTTTTATTTGGACATAGTGTTCTATACTTTCCTGAAAATCCTTTCATTTTCATAGGACTGCTCTTCATTATGCCTGTGCCTGTGGCCATCCAGAAGTGGTGACACTCCTGATACAGAAGAAATGCTGCATTAACTTCTGTGACAGTAACAGCAGCACAGTTCTGGTTAAGGTAGATAGTAGCTGAAGATGGATTTTATTAGAATTCCTAGAAGCAATGCATTTTTTTCCAAGTGTGGCTAGTTGGTGAATCCTGTCATATATTAAATGTGAATTCCTGGAGTTCATATGCCCTTTCTTGGTGCAGTCCTGTCACACTGCACAATTCCAGGAGGAAGAATGTGATATGATTTTGCTGAAATCTGGTGCAGATCCAAATGTTGTGGATGCCAGGGGCAGCACTGCTCTGCACTTCGCTGTTGACCATGAGAACACAGGCACAGCATCAGACCTGCTGATGGACACAGCAATCGTTGAAGCAAAAAACAAGGTATATTTAGATCAACTTTATTTACAATTATTTGACATCTCTTTTTTTAACAGTGATACATTCAGAAGAATTTCAACATTCATCCTTTTAAAGAAATCCTGGAAATTACAGGTTTCTTTAAGGTCATTTAAGTATATATTAGTACACAAAAGAGAAATTTAGTCATCAATTTCTTTTTTTCAAGCAATCTTTTCTACCAATTTATTTTTTTAATTAGAGTAAAACAATTCAGAACAGCAAAATGTACTTGTGAATTAAGCATATGTGTGTGTGTGTTTGTGTGTGTGTGTGTTTGTGTGTGTGTGTGTAGTACTGGGAAGAGAAGCAAGGGATTTTCCACCACTGCCTACATTGCCAGTCCTTTTAAAATTTTATTTTGATACAGGGTTTTGCTAAAATGCCCAGACAAGTTTTGCAGTTGTTACTCTCCCACCCAAACTGTCTCAGTATCTGATATTTCAGGAGTGTGCCACTGAACACAGCCTGGAAATAGGCTTGATCTTAAAAAATGCAAAACAAAAAAAAAAAGCCTTTGATGAGCCAGAGGAATTTAATTATCATTGGCAAGTTCTATAAAAGGGACTTATCTCTCAGTGGGGAGGCTCAATTAGGGAAAAAAGGAAAAGGAAAGAAATATATAGAACTATATGCAAGTACAGGAGAAAAAAAAGAGACTTTTGATGTAGAAAAAACACGTTCTTTCAGTTTGTTTATAGACAATGTTTTTTCCATATTTGGGGAAAATAAAAATATTCTAAAAAGGACTAGGAATACCTCATTGAAGAATTTCTTCTCTATTTTTAATTTATACTATACTTGTAAAAAATACACTCTGATAATGAAACATTATTTTTAAGAACTGCTGAAAATGAATTATTAAAAGCATCTCCATCTGTCTTCTCACACACTTCATGGTTTGCAGTGTTGAACACTCTCAGGCTGGTCATGCCTGGGCTTTAGGAACCCATCAGACCTCCTGAGACAATCTATTTTTGGGCCTGATTTTTATGGTATCACAAGATATGAAAGAGAGCATACTTTACCTTACAAAATGTGGCTTTGAACACAGTCCATTTGATAAGATCTCACAGCAAATATATCCTCATGTACACACCAGGTCCATGTACCCAACATGGCCTACGTGTGTGTGTGTGTGTGTGTGTGTGTGTGTGTGTGTGTGTGTATGTGGAGATATATCTCCACACTGTGAATTGAGTCAACATGAAAATTTAAGAAGTCTCATGCAGAACTTGGCTATTAAGCCCACTGCAAGAATTGAATCTATTCTTTGAGTCCATACTATTCTCTTGTGAGTGTTTCAGAGTGAAGTCCTTTGTCTAAGGTCTATGAGTTCTCCAGTTTGCTATTAATCCACACAGGTGTTCCATCAAGTGAGCCCTTGCCTCAAGAAGTATTTAAGTTTACATCTCCTGTTTGAAATATATTTTTATAAGGATGTTAGTGTCTTTAAAATTGCTTATTTTAGAAAAAGATTAGGCCCAAATCTTCACCATATTGGCTTAGTATTTGACCTCCTTAACAAAACACTTAAAGCACAAGGTGTAAAATCAGGAATCATAAATGGGATGGGTTCAAACTAAAAAGTTCTTCTCAGCAAATGAACCAATTAATAATATGAAGAGAGAAACTACAAAATGGGAGAAAAATCTTCACCACATGCACCTCACATAGAGCACTAATCTACAGGATATTTAAGAACTCAAAAAACTTAACACCAAAAAGTCAAATAACCCAGTCAATAAATGAGCTTAGAACTGAACAGACACTTCACAGTAGAAGAAATACAACTAATCAACAAATACATAAAAAAAACCATTTTCATCATCTCTAGCAATTAGATAAATGCAAATAAAAACTACTCTAAGATTTCATCTCACTCCTATCAGAATAACAGTTATCAAGAATATCAGCAATAATAAATTTTGGTGAAGATATGTGGAAAAAGGTACACTCATACATTGCTGGTGGAACTGCAAATTGGAGTAACCATTATGGAAAGCATTATGGAGACACCGCAGAAAACTTGGAATGGAAACATCAATTGTCTCAATTACTCAATTATCCTATTTCTTCATTTATACCCAAAGAACTTAAAATCAGCATACTACAGTGACACAGCCACATCAATGTTTATAGCAGCTCAATTCACTATGGAACCAACCTAGGTGACATTCAACAAATGAATGGATAAAGAAAATGTGGCAGATATACACAATGGAATATTAGTCAGCCTCAAAAGAGAATGAAATTACAGTATTTGCTGGTAAATAGATAGAAGCAAAATAAATCAATCCCAAAAAACTAAAGACTGAGTGTTTTCTCTGTTATGTAGATGCTAATTCACAATAAAGGTGGTGGAGAATAGAGGTATTTTGGATGAGACAGAGAGGAGTGAGGAGAGGAGATGGGGTATGAAAGTAGGAGTGATAGTAGAATGAATTGGCATTATGACCTTATGTGCATGTATGGTTACATGACCTGTGTAACTCTACATCTTATAAAACCAGATTATGAGAAGTTATACTCCATTTATGTATGATGTGTCAAAATGCATTCTACTTTCATATATATCTAATTGGAACAAATAAAGAATATATTCAAAAGGAAGAAATGAATATGAAATTCTAGCAATAAGAAATAAAAAAAAAACACTGAAGCAAAAGACTATACGTGCTTATTTTTTTGCCTCTTAATGAGATAACTAGAATTATCCACATTATCAGGACAACATGGAGTTGTTATTTTTTTGCCTAAAGGCATTTCTTTTTGGTAATAACAAATTATTTTGAAACCTATTATCTTTTTTTTTTCAAAATATCTTTAATGGTTTTTAATTTATTTTTATATGACCAAATTGAAAATTTTAAAGATCTTCATTTTTAATTTATAATAAAACTTTATACTGATTTTTTCTGAGTCAACAAAATGCGAGAAATTGTTAATAAAGTTCATAAATAATTTTTTACAGTGTCAGACAAAGACTCTTAACTGTGGAGCTCAGCACTTTCAATCCCTGCATTATTCAAGAGTTAACTGTACTTGTTTCAGTGAATAAGTGATATTGCTCAGATAACATACTTTTTGTTAAATAAGTACACTAAAATAAATAATGAATGAATGTATAAATGAAAAAAATATTTGGTCTTATTTGCCTTTTTAAATTTTAGACATTGTAATACGTGTCTCTTAGTATTTCATTGTGGTTTTAAATTAAATTTCCACAAAGGTGAAAATATTGAATATTATGTATATAATAATATGTGTATTATTCTTTAATTATGTATAATATATAATTATTTAATCAAATTTATATAATATATAAAGTTTATATGTGCATTAAAATCATATATATATGACTTTTATATATACACACACACAGGCTTTTGTTAAGTGTCTAAATATTTTGATCACCTATTTTTAAATTGGGTGGGTACACTTTATTATCAGGTGAAATTTCCATTATTTCTGGTCTACTGTGAGTGTTTAGCACACATGGGTGTTGAATTTTTGCATATTTTTTTTTCCACTTTGATTCTGTCAATGCTATTCCGGTGCAGTAAATTTTCATATTCTAACAAACTGAATGTTTTAATAAACTTTCATTTCTGGAATAAAACCTGGTCCATCATGATGCAGTAACATTTTTCTATATTTGTAGATTTAATTTGTTAAATATTTTGGGGGTGGTACCAGAGATTGAACTCAGGGCATTCAACCATTGAGCATATTCTGAGTTCCATTTTGTATTTTATTTGGAGACTGGGTCTCACTGAGTTGCTTAACACCTCACTTTTGCTGAGGCTGGTTTTGAACCTGCAATCCTCCTGCCTCAGCCACCCAAGCCACTGGGATTACAGGTGTGTTAAAATTTTGTAAAGGATTTTTGCATGTACTTTCATGTGGAATGTTATACTCAAGTTTGTTTTCTTGGTGCATTATATTTATACATAGCAGTGGGATTCATTATGCCATATTCATACACACATATAACACAATTTGATCATCTCATACCCCAGTACCTTTTCTTTCCCTCTTCTCCTTCCTCCTGATCTACTTGCTCTACTCTACTGATTTCCATTCTATAATTATTTTAGTTCAACACACACACACACACCCATACACACACATATAATTATGTATATTCATTGTGGTATATTCATACGTGAATATTACATAATTTGGAAGATTTCATTCCCCAGGGCTTCTCTATAGTCTCCCTTACTCCCCCACTCTCAATTCCTTTTCTGTACACTATTGATCTCCCTTTTATTTTCATGAGATTATTTTTTAATCCTTTTTTTTCTATCTGCACATATGGAGAACACATTTTACCCTTGAATTCTGATACACTCAAATTTTCTTTTAATGTCTTGTTTTTTAATTTTTTTTAGTTGTAGATGGGCACAATATCTTTATTTTATTTATTTAATTTTATGTGGTGCTGAGGGTTGAAGCAGTGCTTCACATGTGCTAAGCAAGCACTCTACCACTGAGCTAAAACACCAGCCCAATATCTTGTCTTCTTTTTTCAGTGTAATGTTGACTTCTTAAAATGATTCTTGTTTCCAAAAAGGTAAAGAACTCATGGATCCATTTGCCAGTTAAAAAATCATAAACAGCGAAAATTAGAAAAACAATGTAAAGACTTTAGAAATTGTGGTAGAGGGCATTTAGCAAATGAATTCACATTCAAGGTCATAACACTTTCAGTAAAAACAGCAAGAGTCTGTAGTACTAGAGTCCACCCTCCTGCCATATCCCCAACCAGCAAAGTATGGCATTCATTATAGATGAATGTCACCAACCTTCTTGCCTGCTCCCCACAGTTCTCACCCAAGGTATAATATATTTTCCACAGGAGCAGACAATGAGCATTTATCATAACACTTCCCAACTCTACATTGCAGAGGCTAAATTCCAGGAAAATGCAAGAGTTTCCCTTATTCCACTCAATCCCCATTTATGGGATAGAAGTTTTAATTTAGGCGCAGCAGTGTGTCTGAGAATAATAAAATTTAAATCACTTGTACCCTAGCTTGCTCATTAGGCATAGGTAAACTATGTTCTACCATAGTTACCATGGTAGAACAGGCAAATTGAACAGAGAGAAGTTAACTTCCTGGTCCAGAGTTCTGCTCATGATGTAGGGTATCTCTACAAGAGATGTTGCCAATCCAGGACAGTGGCTCGAGTATTTTGTCTAGGGGAGAGGGAGACCATAACAACAGAAAGTTCCCAAAACTCCCCAACATCCCTGACTTTATTTGAGAGAACTTGGAAGAAATTCAAGCCCCCAAAGACTCCTGAAAACAGTAGAAATTTTGCTAACTACAAAGGGGAAGATAACTCTATGGGGGCAACAGTTGACCACAGACCAGCCAGGTCAGAAGAATCACTCAAAGAAATACCTAACAACTCTCCTGGGGGCAGAACAAATCTCAAAGACTAGGCATAAAAATTACTCCTGAAAGGAGGTGTGCATTTAATTGGATCAGATTGTGAACAGATTCATGCCCTAGAACATTGCTGAAAACAATAGAGGAACGATCAAGCAAGTGGTGGAGTCTAATAGTTGACTGTAATATATGTTATTTTTGTCAATTAAACCTCCATAAAGTTGGAAAAAAAATCTATCAGTAGACTCATCAATCAATAAATAAGAAATGAACAACAGCCCCCCCTTGTTTGTTCAAGAAATTATGATACAAATGACTTACAAAATTTTCTACAGTTTCAAGATCTTAAATGTCATTTTCATACATGGATAACTGAATATTTACCATTCCCCTGGCAAATGCACAGGGAGTAAAATAAATCATTAGAGTTAATCTTGATTTTCATCTTCAAGCATAGATTTTTAATGCATTCATCCTAATAAATGAAAAGGAAATCAATTTTGAAATACCAATCATGACCTCACATATTTATCTAAAATATAAATGTGTAGCCATGACACTCTCTTAGCACCAGGTCCAAAGGACCAGGCACTCGCTTGCAGTGGGATCACAGAATAGGCCAGATTTCTCCCTCTCCAGCCCAAGCCATCCTGGCAGGTGATGCTGATGTTTTGGGCTAGCGACACTGGTCTTGGATGAACAAAGAATATTATCATAATTGGTTTTAAAAATTAACTTCCCAGAAGGAGTGCAATGGAATTCTTTTACTTAAGCCCATACCCTGCTGGCCATAAACAAACAAGAAATAGAAGTTGCTTGATAGCATTACAAAATATTTTCCTTTTGTCTTGCTCCAGTCTCTTGCACTAGAAGGTGGTATGGTGAGGACATCTGAGAAGCAGAAATGGGTATTAGTAGCAATCTCTGTAAACAGATAAGAGAACCAGAAATCAGAAGTACAGAGCATTCATTGTTCCTTCTTATTTAACCTGATTTAAACAATGGAATAGATTTCAACAGTCACACAATAAAAGCAAATCAGTTCTCCCATGTGGGGTTCACTTCCTCACTAAAAATTAATGCACAGGAATGAAGACCCAAGCAGGACGGAGTTTCCTGGATCCTTCCACTCAAATATCTCAGGTCCTTCCCCTTTTAAGTCAGGGCCTTACTGAAATCTCTGTACCCTTTTTTGAGAGAGTTTAGCACTGATAGAAAAGGTCAGTCTGCACTGCTACATCGATGTTCATAGCAGCACAATTCACAATAGCATGACTGTGTAACCAACCTAGATGCCCTTCAATAGACGATTGGATTAAAAAAATGTGGCATTTATACACAATGGAGTATTACTCTGCATTAAAAAATGACAAAATCATAGAATTTGGAGGGAAATGGATGGCATTAGAGCAGATTATGCTAAGTGAAGCTAGCCAATCCCTAAAAACAAATGCCAAATGTCTTCTTTGATATAAGGAGAGTAACTAAGAACAGAATAGGGACAAAGAGCATGAGAAGAAGATTAACATTAAACAGGGATGAGAGGTGGGAGGGAAAGGGAGACAGAAGGGAAATTGCATGGAAATGGAAGGAGACCCTCATGGTTATACAAAATTACATACAAGAGCAAGTGAGGGGAAAGGGAAAAATAATACAAGGGGGAGGTGGCAACGCTTGCAGTCTAGCTACGGAGGCCGGTTTGGGGGACTAACGACCCTTAAGGTCAGAGTCTGAGGAGCCGCCACAGCGACCCCAAAGAAAAAGGAAACTGAGGTGTGGATAGAATAACTAACTTGCTCAAGATCACATGACTAGAAAAGATTGGAGATAGAATTTGAACTCACAACTGACTCCCAGATAGGCTAGCGAAATGGGAAGATGGCGGCGGGAAGTGAGTAAGCCGCTCTGTGCTCCGCGCCGCCGTGTCTGAAAAGATGAGGTAAAGATCATTAAAGGAGATCTGTCGACAAAAACCCAGCACCGTGTCAAGAAAGGGGCCTAGGTGGAGTGAATCCGCCACTAATCCAGCCAAGGTGGAGGGAGTCCATCACGACTTCAGCACAAGCAGTAAGGCTGCAGCCCCAGGTGCACGGCTCTATCAGCCCCATCTCTTTCTCCTCTCCGCCTCTCCGCCTTGCTTCTCCCCAGCAGTCTCTCCTCCCAAGCTCAGTCTCTAAATCTAGATCTCAATTTCTTTCCCCCACCCCGCCCGCTCTCCCGCGTGTCCGGTACCCGGCCAGCACGGCCCCGAGGCGCCGCCTCCCCTCCCCCAACCCGCACCCCCTCCCCGGGGGTTCCGAAGGCCGCTGCTGCCGCCGCCGCTGCCGCCGCCGCCTCCCGCAGAGCACCATAGAGCAGACTCTTCACCGCGCGAATGAGCTGCCGAATTAAATGAAACAGCTGATAAGATGAGTGACAATTTAAAATCCAAGTGATCCGAGAACACGCACTGAGCTCTGGCCTGCTGAATTCAAACTCCCGGTCACCTGCTTCCCGCAGACAAACAGCTATGAATCGGCATTAATTCATCCGGCTGAAACAACTGGTCAGCCCTTCTCATCATACGAAGGTAAATGCCTACTGAGCCTTCATAAGTAGTGGCCACAGGTTTGAAACGGGGCTTGGGAGAGAAGGACCCACCCGTTGAATTGGTTGCCCGGCAAAGGGAAACGACGTCATCAGACTGCTGCGGAGGAGATAACTTCATTGAAACCGGCAGCTACAGGTGTGTGATCCCATAGCCTTCCCTCTCCACACATCGGGAAAACCTTAAGGGCCCCTCCCAGCTCTCCCATAAGGGCCCCTCCCAGCTCTCCCGTGAGTGTTACAGCCATCCCGAGGGAATCAGAGGTGGTGCGGACCCGCGGCGCGGAACTACCACTCCCACCAGGGCTGACTGCTTAGGTCTCTTGCACCAGCTACGGGGAAGTGGATACCGGAGGGCAAGTAAAATCCGCTGAGGAATCTCAGCCCCAAGCTCTACAAACTTAGGGTCTGAGGGAATGGCAAACTGGAAGAGTGTGCCCAGTCGTTCATGAAAACAGGGCTCCCGGGAGCAGCAGACCTGGCGTGTAGCCAGTATTGTGATGAGCAGCACCCGTGAGAGGGGCCTGGCTAGAGGAAAACTGGGTAGTGACTAGACACAAGAGGAGGCCCTAGACACTCAGGATTGGAGACTCGCCCAGTCTGGGAGGAGCTGCTGCACAGTGATTGGTTCCCGCGTATTGACAGGAGAAACTTGACCCGGTGGGCACAGCGCCATCTACTGGAAGAGAAGTTAATCAAACTCTAAGAAGGCATTTATTAGGTTTTTCTTTTTTCTTTTTTCTTTTTTTTGATTTGGGTTTTTCTTTCATTTTCATTTTTTTCTTTCTTGTTGTTTTATTAATTTTTTTTACAAAATATTTTTTTAATTTTTTTTTCTACTAATTTTAATTTAAATTTTTTTAAATTATTATTATTATTTTATTTTATTTTTGTTTGTTTTTTTTTTGTTTGTTAATTTTTTTCTTTTTTACTTCCTATTTTTTTCTTCTTTAGTCTTTTCATTATTCTTATCCCCCCTTTCCTTGAATTCTACCTGCCTACTCTCATTCTCTTTAGAGACTTCTTCCCTTCCCTTCAAATACCTTTCCTCCCAA
This sequence comes from Spermophilus citellus, assembly GCF_964194105.1. Classification (NCBI taxonomy): domain Eukaryota; kingdom Metazoa; phylum Chordata; class Mammalia; order Rodentia; family Sciuridae; genus Spermophilus; species Spermophilus citellus. The sequence goes on along the minus strand of NC_138187.1, from coordinate 72,309,203 downwards.
ACATAAAATTAATTTACAGGAGTAAACAGTAACTCAGCAGTCAAACAGAACAAGAAGTAACATGAGCAGCTTCAAAAAACAAGGAAGAAAAGGAGTACAAACAATGCAGGACAGCCTAAATATTCAGGAGGACCTAGAGTCATCAGAAAAATGGTCATATAAAGAACTCAAGGAACACCTTAGACAGATGGAATGGAACCTTAAAGAGGATACAAGACAGCAAATCCAAGCAGTGAAAGAACACATTGAGAATGAATTTCATAAACAGATAAAAGAAGAAGTTAAGCATCTTTATCAGGAGATAGAGATTATAAAAAATAATCAAACAATAATTCTAGAAATGAAGGAAACGATAAACCAAATTAAAAACTCAATTGAGAGTATCACTAACAGAGTGGAGCAAGTAGAAGCCAGAACGTCAGATAATGAAGACAAAATATACCATCTTGAAAAGAGTCTAGCCAACTCAGAAAGGCTGGTAAAAAATCACGAGAAAAACATCCAAGAGTTATGGGATAACATGAAGAAACCAAACTTACGAGTCATCGGGATAGAAGAAGGTACAGAGATTCAAACCAAGGGAATGAGAAACCTGCTGAATGAAATAATTACAGAAAACTTTCCAGAAATAAAAAAGGAAACAGATATACAAATTGAAGATGCATACAGGACACCGAGCACACAAAATCACAGTAGACCAACACCAAGACACATTGTTATGAAGATATCCAATATACAGAACAAAGAGAAAATATTAAAAGCTACAAGAGAAAGGAGACAGATTACATTTAGGGGTAAACCAATACAGTTAACAATGGATTTTTCATCACAGACACTGAAAGCAAGAAGGTCATGGAACAATGTATTTCAAACACTGAAAGACAATGGATGCCAAGCAGGAATTCTGTATCCAGCAAAATTAAGCTTCAGGTATGACAACGAAATAAAAATCTTTCATGATAAACAAAAGTTAAAAGAATTTGCAGCCAGAAAACCAGTATTGCAAAACATTTTGAGCAAAACACTACAAGAAGAAGAAATGAAAAACAATAACCAAAACCATGAGTGGAAAGTGCCTCAGTAAAGACAGAGGGCAGGGGGAAAGACAATCATGGAGAAACAAACTAAAAAATTTTTTTAAAAAAAGGATAAACAATCAAACATGGATGGAAGTTCAAACCACATATCAATAGTAACTCTGAATGTTAATGGCTTAAACTCTCCAATAAAGCGACATAGGCTGGTATCATGGATTAAAAAAACAAATCCAACAATATGCTGCCTCCAGGAGACACATCTGATTGGAAAAGACATACACAGGCTGAAGGTGAAAGGATGGGAAAAAATATACCACGCACACGGTCCTCGCAAGCAAGCAGGGGTGGCCATCCTCATATTGAATAAAATCGACTTCAAGACTAAGTTAATCAAAAGGGATAAAGAAGGTCATTATATACTGTTAAAAGGAACCATTCACCAACAAGACATAACAATTATCAATATTTACGCACCAAATAATGGTGCTGCGACATTCATAAAACAAATTCTCCTCAAATTTAAGAATCAAATAGACCACAACACAATAATTATAGGAGACTTCAACACACCTCTCTCACCATTGGACAGATCCTCCAAACAAAAGTTGAATAAAGAAACTATAGAACTCAATACCACAATCAATAACCTAGACTTAACTGACTTATATAGAATATATCAACGATCATCAAATGGATATACTTTTTTCTCAGCAGCACATGGATCCTTCTCAAAAATAGACCATATATTATGCCATAGGGCAACCCTCAGTAAATATAAAGGGGTGGAGATAATACCATGCATTTTATCTGATCATAATGGAATGAAACTGGAAATCAATGATAAAAGAAGGAAGGAAAAATCCTACATCACATGGAAAATGAACAATATATTACTGAATGATCAATGGGTTACAGAAGACATAAAGGAGGAAATCAAAAAATTCTTAGAGATAAACGAAAATACAGACACAACATATCGGAATCTATGGGACACAATGAAAGCAGTTTTAAGAGGAAAATTCATCGCTTGGTGGTCATTCCTCAAAAAAAGAAGAAACCAACAAATAAATGAGCTCACACTCCAACTCAAAGCCCTAGAAAAGGAAGAGAAAAACAACAGCAAATGTAGCAGAAGGCAAGAAATAATTAAAATCAGAGCGGAAATCAATGAAATTGAAACAAAAGAAACTATTGAAAAAATTAACAAAACTAAAAGTTGGTTCTTCAAAAAAATAAATAAGATCGACAGACCTTTAGCCATGCTAACGAAGAGAAGAAGAGAGAGAACTCAAATTACTAACATACGGGATGAAAAAGGCAATATCACAACAGATGCTACAGAAATACAGAAGACAATTAGAAAGTATTTTGAAAACCTATATTCCAATAAAATAGAGGATAGTGAAGTCATCGATAAATTTCTTAAGTCATATGATTTGCCCAGACTGAGTCAGGAGGATACACACAACCTGAACAGACCAATATCAATGGATGAAATTGAAGAAGCCATCAAAAGACTACCAACCAAGAAAAGCCCAGGACCGGATGGATATACAGCGGAGTTTTACAAAACCTTTAAAGAAGAATTAAAACCAATACTTTTCAAGTTATTTCAGGAAATAGAAAAAGAGGGAGCTCTTCCAAACTCATTCTATGAGGCCAACATCACCCTGATTCCGAAACCAGACAAAGACACCTCAAAGAAAGAAAACTACAGACCAATATCTCTAATGAACCTAGATGCAAAAATCCTCAATAAAATTCTGGCGAATCGAATACAAAAACACATCAAAAAAATTGTGCACCATGATCAAGTAGGATTCATCCCTGGGATGCAAGGATGGTTCAATATACGGAAATCAATAAATGTTATTCACCACATTAATAGACTTAAAAATAAGAACCATATGATAATCTCGATAGATGCAGAGAAAGCATTCGACAAAGAACAGCATGACTTTATGTTCAAAACATTAGAAAAACTAGGGATAACAGGAACTTACCTTGACATTGTAAAAGCTATCTATGCTAAGCCTCAGGCCAGCATCATTCTGAATGGACAAAAGTTGAAGGCATTCCCTCTAAAATCCGGAACAAGACAGGGATGCCCTCTATCTCCACTTCTATTCAATATAGTTCTCGAAACACTGGCCAGAGCAATTAGACAGACGAAAGAAATTAAAGGCATAAAACTTGGAAAAGAAGAACTTAAATTATCACTATTTGCAGATGACATGATTCTATACCTAGAAGACCCAAAAGAGTCTACAAAAAAACTAGTAGAATTAATAAATGAATTCAGCAAAGTGGCAGGATATAAAATCAACACGCATAAATCAAAGGCATTTCTGTATATCAGCGACAAAACTTCTGAAATGGAAATGAGGACAACCACTCCATTCACAATATCCTAAAAAAAAAATAAAATACCTGGGAATCAACCTAACAAAAGAGGTGAAAGATTTATACAATGAAAACTACAGAACCCTAAAGAGAGAAGTAGAAGAAGATCTTAGAAGATGGAAAAATATACCCTGTTCATGGATAGGCAGAACTAACATCATCAAAATGGCGATATTACCAAAAGTTCTCTATAGATTTAATGCAATGCCAATCAAAATCCCAATGGCATTTCTTGTAGAAATAGATAAAGCAATCATGAAATTCATATGGAAAAATAAAAGACCCAGAATAGCAAAAGCAATTCTAAGCAGAAAGTGTGAATCAGGCGGTATAGCGATACCAGATTTCAAACTATATTACAGAGCAATAGTGACAAAAACAGCGTGGTACTGGTACCAAAACAGGCGGGTGGACCAATGGTATAAAATAGAGGACACAGAGACTGATCCACAAAGTTACAACTATCTTATATTTGATAAGGGGGCTATAAGCATGCAATGGAGGAAGGATAGCATCTTCAACAAATGGTGCTGGGAAAACTGGAAATCCATATGCAACAAAATTAAACTGAATCCCTTTCTCTCGCCATGCACAAAAGTTAACTCAAAATGGATCAAGGAGCTTGATATCAAATCAGAAACTGTGCGTCTGATAGAAGAAAAAGTTGGCTCCGATCTACAGATAGTGGGGTCGGGCTCCAAATTCCTTAATAGGACACCCATAGCACAAGAGTTAACAACTAGAATCAACAAATGGGACTTAATTAAACTAAAAAGTTTTTCTCAGCAAGAGAAACAATAAGAGAGGTAAATAGGGAGCCTACTTCCTGGGAACAAATTTTTACACCTCACACTTCAGATAGAGCCCTAATATCCAGAGTATACAAAGAACTCAAAAAATTAGACAATAAGATAACAAATAACCCAATCGACAAATGGGCCAAGGACCTGAACAGACACTTCTCAGAGGAGGATATACAATCAATCAACAAGTACATGAAAAAATGCTCTCCATCTCTAGCAGTCAGAGAAATGCAAATCAAAACCACCCTAAGATACCATCTCACTCCAGTAAGATTGGCAGCCACTATGAAGTCAAACAACAACAAGTGCTGGCGAGGATGTGGAGAAAAGGGTACACTTGTACATTGCTGGTGGGACTGCAAATTGGTGCGGCCAATTTGGAAAGCAGTTTGGAGATTCCTGGGAAAGCTGGGAATGGAACCACCATTTGACTCTGCTATTGCCCTTCTCGGACTATTCCCTGAAGACCTTAAAAGAGCATGCTACAGGGATACTGCCACATCGATGTTCATAGCAGCACAATTCACAATAGCTAGACTGTGGAACCAACCCAGATGCCCTTCAATAGATGAATGGATAAAAAAATGTGGCATCTATACACAATGGAGTACTATGCAGCAATAAAAAATGACAAAATCATAGAATTTTCAGGGAAATGGATGGCACTAGAGCAGATTATGCTTAGTGAAGCTAGCCAATCCCTAAAAAACAAATACCAAATGTCTTCTTTGATATTATGAGAGCAACTATGAACAGAGCAGGGAGGAAGAGTAGGAAGAAAGATTAACATTAAACAGAGACATGAGATGGGAGGGAAAGGGAGAGAAAAGGGAAATTGCATGGAAATGAAGGGAGACCCTCATTGCTAAACAAAATTACATATAAGAGGTTGTGAGGGGAATGGGAAAATAAACAAAGAGAGAAATGAATTACAGTAGATGGGGTAGAGAGAGAAGTTGGGAGGGGAGGGGAGGGGGGATAGTAGGGGTTAGGAAAGGTAGCAGAATACAACAATTACTAATAGGGCATTATGTAAAATTGTGGATGTGTAACCGACGTGATTCTGCAATCTGCATTTGGGGTAAAATTGGGGGTTCATAACCCACTTCAATCTAATGTATGAAATATGATATGTCAAGAGCTTTGTAATGTTGTGAACAACCAATAAAAAATTTAAAAAAAAATAATACAAGGGGGAGAAATGAATTACAGTAGAGGGGGTAGAGAGAGAAGAGGGGAGGGGAGGGGAGGGGAGGGGGGATAGTAGAGAATAGGAAAGGCAGCAGAATACAACAGACACTAGTATGGCAATATGTAAATCAATGGAAGTGTAACTGATGTGATTCTGCAATCTGTATATGGGGTAAAAATGGGAGTTCATAACCCACTTGAATCAAAGTGTGAAATATGATATGTCAAGAACTATGTAATGTTTTGAATGACCAACAATGAAAAATAAATAAATAAATTAAATAAATTTTAAAACCAAAAAAAAATAAATAATAAAAAATAAAAAACTAAAAAAAAAAAAAGAAAAGGTCAGTCTGACACCTTCGAAAAATTTTCACCCTCTATTTATTCACCTAATGAACACAGCTTGGATCTTTCCCTGCCCTGGAACACTTGAATCATGACTTGGGACATGAGCCATCCAGAGGTTGAGAAAGAAAAGACATATTCAAACTAAATCAATACAACTTTAAGAAGGTCATTAGTCAACCCCAATTTTAGTAAGGGTTTGAAACAAGAGGAGAGATTAAAATAGACTGAAACCATCTGGGTAAGGGGTGGCACTGCCCCCTGAGGACATGTTTCCACTGCTCCAGGTGTAGGATTCCTGACTCAACAGCACCCAGAAGAAAGACTTTGGGAAACACACCCCACAGACTTAGAGGGGACATGGGTCATGGACCTCAGGGGTTGAGGGCAGAGACAGATCCCAGACACACACTAGAGTAGCTCCATTTCTGCTCCTCTGAAACTGCCATTCCTTGTCCAGGTGGTAAAATCTTTTTTTTTTTTTATTTTTTTATTTTTATTTTTTTTATTGGTTGTTCACAACATTACAAAGCTCTTGACATAACCCACTTCATACATTGGACTGAAGTGGGTTATGAACCCCCAATTTTACCCCAAATGCAGCTTGCAGAGTCACATCAGTTACACCTCCACATTTTTACATAATGTCCTATTGGTAATTGTTGTATTCTGCTACCTTTCCTATCCCCTACTATCCCCCCTCCCCTCCCCTCCCAGCTTCTCTCTCTACCCCATCTACTGTAATTCATTTCTCTCCTTGTTTATTTTCCCATTCCCTCACAACCTCTTGTATGTAATTTTGTATAGCAATGATGGTCTCCCTTCATTTCCATGCAATTTCCCTTTTCTCACCCTTTCCCTCCCATCTCATGTCTCTGTTTAATGTTAATCTTTTCTTCCTACTCTTCCTCCCTGCTCTGTTCATAGTTGCTCTCATTATATCAAAGACGACATTTGGTATTTGTTTTTTAGGGATTGGCTAGCTTCACTAAGCATAATCTGCTCTAGTGCCATCCATTTCCCTGAAAATTCTATGATTTTGTCATTTTTTATTGCTGCATAGTACTCCATTGTGTATAGATGCCACATTTTTTTTTATCCATTCATCTACTGAGGGGCATCTGGGTTGGATCCACAGTCTAGCAATTGTGAATTGTGCTGCTATGAACATCGATGTGGCAGTATCCCTGTAGCATGCTCTTTTAAGGTCTTCAGGGAATAGTCCAAGAAGGGCAATAGCAGGGTCAAATGGTGGTTCCATTCCCATCTTTCCCAGGAATCTCCAAACTGCTTTCCAAATTGGCCGCACCAATTTGCAGTCCCACCAGCAATGTACAAGTGTACCCTTTTCTCCACAGCCTCTCCAGCACTTATTGTTGTTTGTCTTCATAGTGGCTGCCAATCTTACTGGAGTGAAATGGTATCTTAGGGTGGTTTTGATTTGCATTTCTCTGACTGCTAGAGATGGTGAGCATTTTTTCATGTACTTATTGATTGATTGTATATCCTCCTCTGAGAAGTGTCTGTTCAGGTCCTTGGCCCATTTGTCGATTGGGTTATTTGTTGTCTTATTGTCTAATTTTTTGAGTTCTTTGTATACTCTGGATATTAGGGCTCTATCTGAAGTGTGAGGAGTAAAGATTTGTTCCCAGGATGTAGGCTCCCTGTTTACCTCTCTTATTGTTTCTCTTGCTGAGAAAAAACTTTTAAGTTTAATTAAGTCCCATTTGTTGATTCTTGTTGTTAACTCTTGTGCTATGGGTGTCCTATTAAGGAATTTGGAGCCCGACCCCACAATTTGTAGATTGGATCCAACTTTTTCTTCTATCAGATGCAGAGTCTCTGGTTTGATATCAAGTTCCTTGATCCATTTTGAGTTAACTTTTGTGCATGGCGAGAGAAAGGGGTTCAGTTTCATTTTGTTGCATATGGATTTCCAGTTTTCCCAACACCATTTGTTGAAGATGCTATCCTTCCTCCATTGCATGCTTTTAGCCCCTTTATCAAATATAAGATAGTTGTAACTTTGTGGATCAGTCTCTGTGTCCTCTATTCTAAACCATTGGTCCACCCGCCTGTTTTGGTACCAGTACCATGCTGTTTTTGTCACTATTGCTTTGTAATATAGTTTGAAATCTGGTATCGCTATACCGCGTGATTCACACTTCCTGTTTAGAATTGCTTTTGCTATTCTGGGTCTTTTATTTTTCCATATGAATTTCATGATTGCTTTGTCAATTTCTACAAGATATGCCGTTGGGATTTTGATTGGCATTGCATTAAACCTATAGAGAACTTTTGGTAATATCGCCATTTTGATGATGTTAGTTCTGCCTATCCATGAACAGGGTATGTTTTTCCATCTTCTAAGATCTTCTTCTACTTCTCTCTTTAGGGTTCTGTAGTTTTCATTATATAAATCTTTCACCTCTTTTGTTAGGTTAATTCCCAAGTATTTTATTTTTTTTGAGGATATCTTGAATGGAGTGTTTTTCCTCATTTCCGTTTCCGAAGATTTGTCGCTGATATACAGAAATGCCTTTGATTTATGCGTGTTGATTTTATATCCTGCCACTTTGCTGAATTCATTTATTAGTTCTAGTAGTTTCTTTGTAGACTCTTTTGGGTCTTCTAGGTATAGAATCATGTCATCTGCAAATAGTGATAATTTAAGTTCTTCTTTTCCAAGTTTTATGCCTTTAATTTCTTTCGTCTGTCTAATTGCTCTGGCCAGTGTTTCGAGAACTATATTGAATAGAAGTGGAGATAGAGGGCATCCCTGTCTTGTTCCGGATTTTAGAGGGAATGCCTTCAACTTTTGTCCATTCAGAATGATGCTGGCCTGAGGCTTAGCATAGATAGCTTTTACAATGTCAAGGTAAGTTCCTGTTATCCCTAATTTTTCTAATGTTTTGAACATAAAGGGATGCTGTACTTTGTCAAATGCTTTCTCTGCATCTATCGAGATGATCATATGGTTCTTATCTTTAAGTCTATTGATGTGGTGAATAACATTTATTGATTTCCGTATGTTGAACCATCCTTGCATCCCAGGGATGAATCCTACTTGGTCATGGTGCACAATTTTTTTGATGTGTTTTTGTATTCGATTCGCCAGAATTTTATTGAGGATTTTTGCATCTAGGTTCATTAGAGATATTGGTCTGTAGTTTTCTTTCTTTGAGGTGTCTTTGTCTGGTTTCGGAATCAGGGTGATGTTGGCCTCATAGAATGAGTTTGGAAGAGCTCCCTCTTTTTCTATTTCCTGAAATAACTTGAAAAGTATTGGTTTTAATTCTTCTTTAAAGGTTTTGTAAAACTCCGCTGTATATCCATCCGGTCCTGGGCTTTTCTTGGTTGGTAGTCTTTTGATGGCTTCTTCAATTTCATCCTTTGATATTGGTCTGTTCAAATTGTGTGTATCCTCCTGACTCAGTCTGGGCAAATCATATGACTTAAGAAATTTATCGATGTCTTCACTATCTTCTATTTTGTTGGAATATAGGTTTTCAAAATAATTTCTAATTGTCTTCTGTATTTCTGTAGGATCTGTTGTAATATTGCCTTTTTCATCCCGTATGTTAGTAATTTGAGTTCTCTCTCTTCTTCTCTTCGTTAGCATGGCTAAAGGTCTGTCGATCTTATTTATTTTTTCGAAGAACCAACTTTTAGTTTTGTTAATTTTTTCAATAGTTTCTTTTGTTTCAATTTCATTGATTTCCGCTCTAATTTTAATTATTTCTAGCCTTCTGCTACATTTGCTGTTGTTTTTCTCTTCCTTTTCTAGGGCTTTGAGGTGAAGTGTGAGCTCATTTATTTGTTGGTTTTTTCTTTTTTTGAGGAATGACCACCAGGCGATGAATTTTCCTCTTAAAACTGCTTTCATTGTGTCCCATAGATTCCGATATGTTGTGTCTGTATTTTCATTTATCTCTAAGAATTTTTTAATTTCCTCCTTTATGTCTTCTGTAAACCATTGATCATTCAGTAACATATTGTTCATTTTCCATGTGATGTAGGATTTTTCCTTCCTTCTTTTATCATTGATTTCCAGTTTCATTCCATTATGATCAGATAAAATGCATGGTATTATCTCCACCCCTTTATATTTACTGAGGGTTGCCCTATGGCATAATATATGGTCTATTTTTGAGAAGGATCCATGTGCTGCTGGGAAAAAAGTATATCCATTTGATGATGGTTGATATATTCTATATATGTCAGTTACGTCTAGGTTGTTGATTGTGATATTGAGTTCTATAGTTTCTTTATTCAATTTTTGTTTGGAGGATCTGTCCAACGGTGAAAGAGGTGTGTTGAAGTCACCCATAATTATTGTGTTGTGGTCTATTTGATTCTTGAACTTGAGGAGAGTTTGTTTTATGAATGTCGCAGCACCATTGTTTGGTGCATAAATATTGATAATTGTTATGTCTTGTTGGTGAATGGTTCCTTTTAACAGTATATAATGACCTTCTTTATCCCTTTTGATTAACTTAGTCTTGAAGTCGATTTTATTCGATATGAGGATGGCCACTCCTGCTTGCTTACGAGAACTGTGTGCGTGGTATATTTTTTCCCATCCTTTCACCTTCAGCCTGTGTATGTCTCTTCCAATCAGATGTGTCTCCTGGAGGCAGCATATTGTTGGATTTGTTTTTTTAATCCATGATACCAGCCTATGTCGCTTTATTGGAGAGTTTAGGCCGTTAACATTCAGAGTTACTATTGATATATGGTTTGAACTTCCATCCATGTTTGAATGTTTATCCATTTTTTTTTTTTTAATATTTAGTTTGTTTCTCCGTGATTATCTTTCCCCTCACCCTCTGTCTTTACTGAGGCACTTCCCACTGATGGTTTTGGTTATTGTTTTTCATCTCTTCCTCGTGTAGTGTTTTGCTCAAAATGCTTTGCAATGCAGGTTTTCTGGCTGCAAATTCTTTTAGCTTTTGTTTATCATGAAAGATTTTTATTTCGTTGTCGTATCTGAAGCTTAATTTTGCTGGATACAGAATTCTTGGTTGGCATCCATTGTCTTTCAGTGTTTGAAATACGTTGTTCCAGGATCTTCTCGCTTTCAGCGTCTGTGATGAAAAGTCCGTTGTCAACCTTATTGGTTTACTCCTAAATGTAATCTGTCTCTTTTCTCTTGTAGCTTTTAATATTTTCTCCTTGTTCTGTATATTGGATAGCTTCATAACAATGTGTCTTGGCGTTGGTCTACTGTGATTTTGTGTGCTCGGTGTCCTGTATGCATCTACAATTTGTATATCTGTTTCCTTTTTTATTTCTGGAAAGTTTTCTGTAATTATCTCATTCAGCAGGTTATTCATTCCCTTGGCATGTATCTCTGTGCCTTCCTCTATCCCGATGACTCGTAAGTTTGGTTTTTTTAAGTTATCCAAAATCTCTTGGATGTTTTTCTCGTGATTCTTAACCAGCCTATCTGAGTTGGCTAGACTCTTTTCAAGTTGATATATTTTGTCTTCATTATCTGACGTTCTGGCTTCTACTTGCTCCACTCTGTTAGTGATACTCTCGATTGAGTTTTTAATTTGGTTTATCGTTTCCTTCATTTCTAGAATTACTGTTTGATTATTTTTTATAATCTCTATCTCCTTATAAAGATGCTTAACTTCTTCTTTTAGCTGTTTATGTAACTCATTCTCAATGTGTTCTTTCGCTGCTTGAATTTGCTGTCTCATATCCTCTTTGAGGTTCCATTCCATCTGTCTAAGGTGTTCCTTGAGGTCTTTATATGACCATTTTTCTGATGACTCTAGGTCCTCTTGAATATTTAGGCTGTCCTGCATTGCTTGTACTCCTCTTCTTCCTTGCTTCTTGAAGCTGCTCATGTTGCTTCTTGTTCTGGTTGACTGCTGGGTTACTGTTATTTTCCTATAAATTTATTTGATGCTAGGGAGGAAAGGTATTAGAAGGGAAAGGAAGGAGTCACTAAGGAGAATGAGAGTAGGCAGGTAGAATTCAAGGAAGGGGGTATAAGAAAAATGAAAAGACAAAAGAAGAAAGAAATAGGAACTAAAAAAGAACAAAAATTTAAAAAAATATTAATAATAATTAAAAGAAAAAATAAATAAAATTGAGATTAGAAGAGAAAGAAGGAGAAAAAAAAGAGAAAAGAAAGAAAAAACAAGATTGAAAAATGAAGATGAAAGAAAAACCCCAATCAATCAAAAAAAAAAAACAATAAAAAAGACTAATAAATGCCGTCTTAGAGTTTGATTAACTTCTCTTCCACTAGGTGGCGCTGTGCCCCCCAGGTCAAGTCTATCCCGTCAGTACGCGGGAACCATTCACTGTGCAGCAGCTCCTCCCAGACTGGGCGAGTCTCCAATCCTGAGTGCCTAGGGCCTCCTCTTGTGTCCAAACACTTCCACTTTTCCTCTAGCCAGGCCCCTCTCACCACAATACTGGCTACAGGCCGGGTCTGCTGCTCCCGGGAGCCCTGTTTTCATGAACGACTGGGCTCACTCCTCCAGATTGCCATTCCCTCAGACCCTAAGCTTGTAGAGCTTGGTGCTGAGAATCCTCAGCGAATTTTGCTTGCCCTCCTGTAGCCACATCCCCGTAGCTGGTGCAAGAGACCTCAACAGCTAGCCCTGGAGGGAGCCGCAGTCCCGCAGCACCTCTGACTCCCTTGGGCTGGCTGTAGCACTCTCGGGAGAGCTGGGAGGGGCTCTTAAGGTTTCCCTGATGCGTGGAGAGGGAGAACCTGGAGACCACACACCTGCTGCAGCAGGCTTCAATGAATTTATCTCCTCCGCCGCAGTCCTGCCACGCCAGCCCTCTGCCACAGTGGTGTCCTCAGCAAACGGCTGCAGTTCGCCTCCCCCTGCCGGGCGACCAACGCCTCGGGCGGGTCCCCACTGTCTCCCAAGCCCCGCCTGGACCCTGCGGCCACTACCCACGAAGGCCCGGCAGGCATCCACCTCCGGGGAATGAGAAGCGCTGACCAGCAGCCTCAGCCGGATGGCTTAATGCTGAGTCGCAGCTGTCTGTCTCAGCTTTTCAGACGCGGTGGTGCGGGGCACGGAACAGGAGGGGCTTACTCACTTCCCGCCGCCAACTTTCTCCTCTCGCTATTTCGGGATGATGGCGGGGTGCTGGCTCACTCTCTCCGGTGTGTCTCTGCTTCGAGCTCCCGCGCCTCTCTCCGCCGCGGTTTCTACAGCCGGCGCTGCCCTGTTCGCTCTTTCCGCCCCCGGCGTTCCCGGCTTCTAGCCGCACCGCGGCCCGGTCCGTGTCTTTATGGCTCGCGGCGCCCGGGGCCGGGGAGGCGACGGCCTGACTCCGGCAAGTATCACAGTCCCCAGGCCCCGAGTCCCGGCGGCCACACACCGACACTTCTAATGGACCTACCAGATCCCTGCAGGACCCCTCTTCATGGAATTCTGCTAGAAGTTCCTCAGTGTGAAGACTGCCGCTGTTCCAAAGGGTCTTTTTGATCCCGTTAGTGCAGAGACATCAGAGTCCCTGCTTCCTCCTCGGCGGCCATCTCCTTTCATAAACCGGTAAAATCTTTTATAGTTAAAAATCTCCCATTTTTTCCTGAAATATAATATAGATGGTGGAATGATTGGCATAAAAGTCAACAGTCCTCACAGATACTGTCACTAGAGTCAGAAAACTAAGAGGCCAACATATATTCCCTTGCTGAAGGCAAAGCCACTGAGGAACAGAAATGAAAACAGTGTGTACCCTGAACTTCAACTTGCAACTACTGCCACCCTCCACATATTGCTGCCAAGCACTATTTTCACAGGAACAATAAACTAGAAGTAGACACATATTGTTTAAGGAGCAAAAAAAAAAAAAAAAGCAGAAAGGAAGATCTCCAGTTTAACAATAAGAGGGAGGACTAGTAATAGCACCCCAAGAATAAGAACAGAAATTGAAGAAAAGAGCTCCAGGTGATTTCAGCCCCAAGCAGAACAGGCCCAGGAGGTGATTTCCCAGATGAGCAATGAGATAGCAAAGGCACCCTCACTGCCTGGGAAGTACTAAAAGCAGGACATTGCTTAATGTCACAAACTAAATGCAAGTCCTTTCTGTTGAATGAAGAGACCAGGAAATCCAGTATTTATTCCTCTCTCTCATAAACCCAGTACCGCATGAGTCTATGAAAATACAAAATAATGTCCAGGATCTGAGGGCCAAGACTTTCACCATCTTCCAGTGATCATTTATATGTCCAATTCTTTTTTTCTTTCACATATTTTTTTAATTTATTCTTTTTAGTTACATGACAGTAGAATATATTTTTGCCACATTATGCATACATGAAGTGTAACTTATTCTAATTAAGATCCTATTATTTTGGTTGTACATGATGCAGAGTTACCCTGGTCATGTATTCAAATACAAGAATATGAAAGTTAAGTCTGATTCAATCTACTGTCCTTCCTATTCCTCTCCTACCTCTCATCCTTTCATTCCCCTTTGTCTAATCCAAAGACTTCTATTCTTCCCCTCTGCAGCCTCCCTTGTTGTGGGCTAGCATCCACACAAATTCTTCACAAAAGTTTATTTGAAGAATAAGACCTCTGCATGAGAAAGGAAAACTATTCTAGAATGGTGATTCAGGTGGAAGCTAGCTTCCATAGTCTCATGGAGAACCTTCTGCCCTAAAGGCCCACATCGAGGTCAACAACAGGGGCATCCAGGTGACCTTGTGCATAGTGCTTTTTAAGCTTCAGTCCGTTGCTCTTCCTCACTGTGTCCCTCCATCTCCAGCCTTCAGGAACAGCAGGAAGAAAACTGATACTTACTTAACAAGAATAGAATTTTCTTTGATGAAGTCAGTTTTATTTTATGTAAAAGGGAAGGGACTCATAAAAATTAAAGTAACTTCCCCAACAGTGAAACCAAGAATTGATACTTCTGACTCTAGAGTTCCTGTTCTTCCCACCAAGCTAGTTTCTTCACTGTAGCTGAGATGGCCAAATTTTTATAAAATATTCCAATTAAGAAAAAAAGCTACTGTAAACATTATCTTAATCTTTCTAGAGATCACTTTTAAATTGATAAGAATTATATGCTCTCTACTATGGTGCCTATGCAGAAACAAATTTATAAACGATTGAGCTTTCAATTCCACAAATCATGCTAAGAATGAACATAAATGTTAATAGCATCCTTGAGCTGTTTTTATGGAAAGATAACGCAATGAAATTCCTACTTTTAAAATATGAAGTTAACATGGTTTAGGTATGAAATACCCCCTAAAAACTCACATGTGAGACAATGTGTTATGAGGCCATTAACCTAATCTACTTGAATGGATCAAGTGGGTGGTGACTATAGGTGGGTAGATTGTGGCTAGGAGGTGGGTCACAGAGGATGTGCCTTTCAGGTATACATTTTGTACCTAGTAAGTGGAGCTCTCTCTCTCTGCTTCCTGATTGCTATGTCCTGAGCCACTTTCCTCTACCACACTCTTCTGCCATGCTGTTCTGCCTCATCCAGAGTAATTGAGCTGACCCTCTATGGACTGAGGCTTCTGAAACCATGAGTGCCAAATAAATGTTTCCTCCTGTATGTTGTTGTTCTTGGGTCTTTTTCCTCATTGACAAAAAAAGCTGACTAAAACAAAAGTAATGCATAGAAAAGGGCCATGTGAATTCCAAACTCTTCTATTAACCACTGGAACATCCAGCTCTCTTGCAAAAATCATTCCAGCTTGGAAGCCATGGTCCAAGAGGGCTAGGGTCCTTTTGGCAGGCTTGTTCCATGCTTTCTGCATGGGTGCAGAGGGTGAAATCAACAGCTAGCTTTATCTTATATGGAGCCCTAAATCAGTTTTTCATTTTTCTTCTAAAGAATTGACCAGCACACATCAGGAGATGTCCCACCCAAACCAAAGCACTATTCCCAAGGCAGGAAAACTTTGAACAGTGAAGGTACCAAGAAACTGCAGGGAGGGCAAAGGGAGCAAACCTCCAGCTTCTCTGAGCAGTAGGAGGGGACCAAGCACGGGTTGCCCCTCTCCTACCTTTCCATTTGCTACGAAAATGCTTGCTCTGTCCATGAATAAAAGCAATAACAAGTGTAATGTTCATGATTAGCTGTAGAAACATATATGGCTGCCTGTAAGAATTATGTACATTGTTAAATATACTGGGCTTTCTTACAAGTGCTGTTTAACTTCCACAGACCCTCAGCCCAGAGGTTCTTGGTGTTCAAAGCTTTTTGCCTACATAGACAGACTTCTTAACTGCTTTACAGAATTACAGTAAACATTAGAAACCAGTGTGGGTAGGAGGCAGCAGGGATGGAAGCAGAGAAGCCAGCCTTAGATGAAGAACTTTTGGAGAAGTAGAATTTGAGATAGTAAGATGGAGTTGAGGTGCTGGGCTGGTGGTGTGCTTGTGAATGGTGTCTCCCAAGAGAGAATGTGTGGGCAGTGAGGGAGGGCAGAGGACCACTCTCTGGAGGTGTTTTACTTGAGCAGTGGGAGAACCATGAGAAGCTGAAGGAGAACAAGTGTGGGTGATCAAGAACCACCATTCAGGGCCAGGCTATGGACATGGCAGCCACCCACCACCTGTGGCCACCAGGGACTTCAAGTGTGACTGGTCTACACTGAGATGTGCTCAGTACAAAATGCACTTTAGATGTTGAGGCCTAGACAGACATAGGAAACGGTACAGTGAGGTCATTAGTGAACCATCGCTGCATCTAGCATTTGGGGGCAGGGAAATGGAGAAGCAGAGTAAAGGACATTTTGTCATTTTGGGCACGGGAGGTCTGCCTATGTTTGTGCACTGCATATTGGCCCCCTTTGGTCCTTGCCACATTCTCATCCCCACTGACCCATCTGGGAACCGCTCACACTAATGGGACAAGAGCAGCAAAGGGATGGTTCTGGAATGTGAAACATCTATAATTTATCAAGAAAAGAGTGTGGGTCTTCCACGTGTTAGGTTCTGTTTTCTATCTCAGACAAGGTTATCAAGTGCAAGGCTGTAAGCTCATCAGAGGCCTGAGGAAAGTCCTGCATGGGCACTGCTGGGCACATCCTGAATCCTAGGAGCCTCAGGACCTTTCCCTGGGTGATGACTTCCCACTTACCTTCATCTAAACATAAATTCATCAGAAAATTTCTACCTGGTGGGAGGAATTGTGTTACTAATTAACCCCAAACAAAGCATTTCCACTGCTTTTCCCTCCAGTTCTCCAACCCCAAACAAATGAATTTTTAAAAGGGTAACTGCTGACAGCTATCTATAGCCTCTGAAGGGTGAGTCAAGCAAAAGTGGACCCTCATCTCAAGGACCTCTGAGAAGGTAGTATGGGGTAGCAGTTAGCAAACTGGCTCTGGCACAGGCTTGGATTCCTGGCTCAAAATGACCCATTTTGTGCCTTGAACTCTCTTTGCCTCAGTTACAATGGGGATAACAGCAATATATGATTCACACTGTGCTATAGTGTAGATGAGTGCCCCTAAAGTGTCCACTTGTAGAAGGCTTAATCCCCAAGTGGCGCTAGTAGGAGATGTTAGAGTCTTTCAGAGGTGGAGCCTGGGGGAGGTCTTTAAGTCATTGGGTAATGGGAGGTGTGCCCTTGGGGAGGAATATGGGACCTGGACCCTTCTTTATTTTATTCTTCTTCCTGGAAATAAAGTGAATAGTTTTGCCCCACCACACATTCCCATCATGAGGTACCACAGAACCAAAGCAACAGAAACCTCAGAAAATGTGAGGTTCAGTTTTCACTTTATGAGCTGCTTATGTCAGGTACTTCATCACAGTAATAGAAAGGTGACTAACACACAATATTCTGTGAATATTTGAGTTAATAAGTACACTTATGTAATTATAAGGCTTGTCTTTGGCCTCACCCACTCCCACTCCCAATTAATTCTACTTACAGGTGGATCCATCTATCCAGTCACATTCGACTTGCTTTCTCAAAGAAAGGTCCTTGAAACAGGACTCAGGGTTAGATTTTACATGTTTACAAAGATCCTTTTTGTGAATCCTGTACTCTAAGTCCCAAAATGTCTATTCCCAGTGTATGGTGGGGTGAGGGTAGAAATGGGTCACCAGGTAAATGTGCTACCTCCTCCTGCGGAAGCAGGAGTACTTATTGATCTTTGTATATTAAAATGTTTCATCATACAATGAAAGAGAAGGTCAATAACCCCCTACCATCTCCCTTCCTTCCTTAACTGCTTTACAAAATTACAGTAAACATTAGAAACCTCCCTCCCTTCTTTCCTTCCTTTCTTCCTTCCCTCCTTCCTCCCTCCCTCCCTCCCTCCCTCCCTTCCTTCCTTCCTTCCTTCCTTCCTTCCTTCCTTCCTTCCTTCCTTCCTTCCACCTAAGGGTCTTTAACCACTGAGCTTCATTCACTCCCAGTCTTTTTTTTTTTTTTTTTGATACAAGGTCTCGCTAAGTTGCTGAGGCTAGCTGGCCTCAAACTTATAGTCCTCCTGCCTCAGCCTCCCAATTCTCTGGGGTTATGGGGGTGTACCACCATGCCAGGCTCCCTACCATTTCTTTTTTTAAAGATTAGGAACAAGTCTAAGAACACTTTGTGTGATGGCAAGCAGTTTTAAAACTGATACTCCATAAAACCTATGGCAATGCTGATCTAGAATACAGTAATGAGAGACACTCTAAGGACTCTGGGTCCTTGGGTTGTCACAGCTCATACCTTCTAGCCTCTGATCTCTGCTTGGAGTACTTCCTTGCCTGTCTCTTCCTCCTCTCTGCCCCCACTAGATTCCAGGAAGCCCACCCCAACCTTGAGCAGTGAGATAGCCAAGCTCTGCTTGACCCCAAAGGCTGCACCACTTCCCAGCATGGCTTACACCCCCACACCACTGCCAGGGCACCAGTACTGTCCCACTTCTCCATCCTAAGATCCCAGAGAGCAGGGACCCTTTCCCATTACTTCCAAGGCACTGCTTCCAACTGCTGCTGAGTGATGGGTGCACATAAAATGCTACCAATTCTGCTTCAGTCAGCGTGAAAAAGAAAAATAGAGGAGGGAGAAGGAAACAGTTAAATGCAAACATAGAATGTAAAACCACACCCTAGTTGTTTAACTGGTCCATCGATGAGTTTAAAATAATATGATGGGCTTATGTGAATGAGTTTACATCATTGTGAGTTGTGAGTTTGTTATTAATGCTATACGAATGAGTTTGTGATGAGCAATAGAAAACAGCATTTACGGATAGAATAAAGGAAAAGGTCCAGTAATGTCATGCCACACCCTCTGTGCATTTCACTTCAAGTGTCAAAGTTTTTAGAAAAACTTTCTAATAAAGTGCACTGGTCAGGAAATACCAATATTACAGTGAAGAACAATGACATAAAATATATTTCTGGAGAAATGACCTAATAAAAAGAAGCTGAAGGAAATAACTTTGAAAATAAAACATCATAAAGAAGTGTCCACACTCCTGACTGACACTGCATACGGGAAAAAAGGGCTTTGCCAAAATGGAAGGAGACTGTTCAATCCTGATAATGTCTACTTCCCTTAGGTTCAAAAAGATTGTGAAAGGCAGCAGCCCTGGCTGATTAAAAACATCAAGCATTGCCCTTGGGATAAACTCTCTCTTAAGTTAAATGTTACATAAACATTCCTGATTTTCATGACTACTTTTAGTTATTTGAATGATAGATATTAATAATTAATTCCAGGGGTGGGGGTTGTAGCTTGGTGGTAGAGCACTTGCCTAGCATGTGTGAGGTACTGGGTTCAATTTTCAGCATCGCATATAAATGAATAAAAAATAAAAGTCCATCAACAACTTAAAAATCTAAAAAAATAATAATCAAATCCAGTACAAAAGTCCTCTTTGTACCTACTAGGTAAGCTATATATATCCTACTTGTTGTGCCTCTTTTGAAATGAATTACTTATACTAGATATCATTAACATTAAAGCTATTCAATTTCTAAAGAAGGCAAATTATTGATCAAAATACACACATAAAAATATCCCCTTAAGATTATTCTCTGTAGCCTCTGCTGCTAAACCTTAGAGCGGTTTGCTCTCAGTCTTACCACCACAAATGAAGCCATATTAACAATAAAGAATGTGTAACTGGGATAAGCTGCCATTCATGACAGTATTCTTCTAGGACCTAGAATGCAGTCACAAACCTCCTCCAGAGCAACCGGTAAAAACAGACTTCAATTCCATTTTTTAAAAATTAGAGACCATAATGTTCTGAAAAACTATTTTCTCATCCATTGCTGGACTTTCCTTGACAGACTACCTCCTGAAAAAGTGAGTCCTCCTGTAGCTGTTGCAATTAGACCTAAGGCCAAGAGATGCAGGAGACTCTACCCCAGGACAATGTCTCTGTTGAAAGCATTTTTTCCCCACCTAGGAGCACATTGAAAGAAAATGTTAGTTAAAGGCCACAGTACAGGGTAATCTAAAAATAGTAACCAGAAGTTCATCTTATACCCCAAAAGTCACAAAATAGAGTCCATGAACTACTTAATACTCAAAGAAAAAATGAATTTTCGTGAACAAAAATTCATTTGGATATTTCTCAGATCAAAACAGACTAAAGATTTTCTTAAAGAGATTCCCATACCCAAACCCAAGGAAAATGTAATAAGAAGAGATACAGGGTGATGAGACTAAATTAACAAATGTAAAGAAGTTTTAAATCCCTACAATGAGAGAACACCCACCCACCAGTGACACGTAGAACTGCAAAGAGATCTACAGTCATAAGGCAGGTGGTCGGCCAACACGATCCTCTCAGATATCACAATAAAAGCTTCAACAGTGGGCGGTGGTTGTGGCTCAGTGGACGAGCACTTGCCTAGCATGTGTGAAGCATCAGATGCAATTCTCAGCACTGAATATGGATAGATAGATAAGTAAGTTCATCGACAATAAAAATACTTCAAAAAAAGCTTCAACAGCACACATGCCACTTAAAGATTTCAACTGTTCTCCAGCTATGCTAAGGGTCCATGACCCATAAAACTCACTTTACTCATTTTCCAAGATATATATTTTGCCTATTGATAAGTGAGAGATCCCAGTCAACCACCCAGTCTCTGCAGGTCAGGTGGCTTTACTGTGATTACCATGCTATATATACATACCTTAAAGAAGCATTTAAAAATCAGGGGAGGAGATGTAGGGGTATAGTTTGCTAATAGCATATGTGGTTAGCCAAACC
Organism: Spermophilus citellus; assembly: GCF_964194105.1. Lineage (NCBI taxonomy): Eukaryota > Metazoa > Chordata > Mammalia > Rodentia > Sciuridae > Spermophilus > Spermophilus citellus. The sequence goes on along the minus strand of NC_138187.1, from coordinate 72,288,234 downwards.
AAGTTCTGGATTCAATACCCAACACAAAAAATGAAACTGATTCTCTGAGTAAAATGGCCCAGAAAAAAAGCCAAGTACTAGCACTATTGATGCCTAGCATGATCAGAAAGCAAGGGGCCTAAAAATAGGTATAATTCTTAGCAAAAAAATTAAAAGTTTTGGATAAATCCAGGCTAATGATGCTGAATTTGTGGGTGAAGTAGCTGTATGGTGTGATTAATTATATAACAAACTCTGGTACAATGTGATGATTAATTCTCATCAAGGAAAAATGAGGTGAAATTAATGTTTTCAGGTTAAAAGCACTTGGCTTGAGAAAATAAATAGGAATTGATGAATAAAACACAGACTGTGAACTGAAAAGAGTACAATCAGAAAGAACCTTTCCATGGTCCCAGAGCCAGACCAACCAAAACCACCTGGTACAAGGTTCATGGATGTGAAGATGCCATTTCACCCCAAATTGGTAACACAGGTTACTGCAGTTCCTACCAAAATTTCAATGAATTTTTTCTCTATAGCTATAGATTAGAATATTCTATAATTCATATGGGAAAGCAAAGGAATTACAATGTAAAGCAATTTTTAAAAAGAGAAATGAAGCTGAAACACTTGATTCAATTTCAAGGTTTATGAGCCACAGAAATCAAGACTGCATGGTGCTGAAGGACAGATGGACACTAGGAGGAATTTAACAGAATATAGAATCCCATGCCAACTAAGAACTTTTAGCTACCTAACTGACCAAAGGCATATTGTAAGCATGTTCTCCAGGGCAGCCAAAAATTCCTGGCATAAATGAATCACACAATAAATGAGGGTTCTGCAATTAATCAGTTAACACATTAATCAGGTAACAGAAAACAGCTGACATGTTAAGGTTCTATAGAATGTCAGATCAAGGCTAGAACAAGGACAAGGGGAACTTATGCAAGCTGGTCTCCCCAAGTGACTCTGCTCCAGGTCACCCAGTGTGATCTAGTACTCTTTCCTAGGAAAAGTGGAAATAATCTGAAGTTTACCATCTGTCCATGAAAAAGTGTCAGCATTTTCTGGAAGCTGCTAAAAATGTGAACCAAATTGTGTATAATGCATACAAAGGGCTCTTGTTCTTTCTGCCCCATAGTCTCAGGAATAGCATGGAAATACCTGTTACTCTCTCAGCCTCATTTAAAAAGGGAATTTCAATCTATCAAATAGGTTTAATGGAGATTAAATAAATGTAAAGGGCCTGTTCATAAGAAGTGCACAATAGGGCTGGGGTTATAGCTCAGTGGTAGAGCACCTGTCTTGCATGCATGAGGCCCTGGATTCAGTCCCTAGCACCACATAAAAATAAACAAATAAAAATAAAGATATAAAAAAAGAAGTGCACAATATATATTATCTATTCTCTTTTATTCTCATTTTTTATGACCACAAATGACAACCAGATAAATATTAAGAATGTCCTTAAAAACAGAAATTTTAATACTCTTCTAGCACAGAATAATAAAAGTTTCATTTCATTAATTTGTTTTGTAATATTGTGAAATATTAAATGATCAAAAGATTTTAAACTTGGTCTGAAAAATATTATCCTTTTTTCCAAACTCCCTTACCAAAATTGGAACAATACTACTATACCACAAAGAAGTAGAGTTTAAATTCTATTAACAAAAGATTAATAATCCAATTCTGAGTAAAGATTATCGAGCAAAACAGAAATCTAAGCCTGAAAATTATTCTACAAGACTCATTCAGGCCTGGGCCTGTTGTTTTAAGTTTCTATATCCTTTAATGGTAATATATTTCTATTTCCCTTTATGAATTTTAACTAAAATTACTAAAGTTGGCAACAGAAACAGAAAGCCATACATAAGACTAGCATGGCTGTTTTATTAATGAGAAGTTACATAACAGTTTCAGCAAACTACAGAGTTCCCTTCCTACAGTCTTTTAATATTTATAGAAATTTAAGAGTTGTCAATGCTAGAGTCCATTTTGGAAATGAAGAATTTCTATTATCTGGCTGTAATCAATTCTAAATTACTTTAGCTCAATTAAAGCAAAGCTATTTAAGTTATATTCATCTTTATTCATACGAATTAACAATAGGTCAACCCTGTCTAGAACTTGACCTAACACCTTAACTGAACAAAACTATACTTAAAAATGTCTTAATTCCAAACCAGTGAGTCACATCATTGACATTTTATCTCTAGTATACAAATAAAGGTGGGGGGGCATGGGAGGTGGGCAGCATACTGGGAACCATTTAAAGGACATGTTTGTGTTAAAAGAAAGTGCTGGGGCTGGAGTTGTAGCTCAATGGTAGAACACTTGCCTAGCACAAGTGGGGCACTGGGTTTGTACCTCAGCACCACATAAAAATAAATAGTCATTGTGTCCATATACAAGTAAAAAAAGTTTAAAAAAGAAAGGGTTATAGAAAATGATCGAAGAATATACAAATGCCTTAAAGGAATCAAAGAGAAAGCCTATAACTAATTAGTAGGACAAGTTCATAAACAGCATGCCAATGTTCAAAAAAATAAAATCACACAGTTCCTATGACCATGTTATTTCCATGCATCTCTATTTCAAGGAGTCTGGATTTTTAAAGGTAATGAATAATTTTGATTTTCTTCCAAGCCATTACACAGAAAACCTACTTCCATTTGTTGATTCTCAAATCAACAAATGTTGGCTTTTATAACTTAAGCTTATTTTGGAATAAATTTAGATTTACAAAATACATTTATAAACACAGCAGAGTTTCTGTACACCCTTCACCCAGTTGCCCCTAAAGTTCACATCTTACAAAATTATAGCAACAGTAGTTAAATTTAAGAAATTAAAATTGATTTATTATTTTGAACTAAACTAGATTTTATCTGTTTTTCCATTAACATTTTTTTTAAGTTTCTAGAAACAATCCAAGGTACCTCACTCATTGCACTTAATATATATTTTTTAATGTAATAACTTTTGGTACATGCTATACTTCTATGTATTATTAATGATGTCCTTCTTATGGTTATTATAGAAAATAAACCTGAAATTCCCTGGAAAATATGATTATTTGGTATTAAAGAAAAGTTCCATGAAAAATCATGTAGACATGATATCTCTAATGTATTATTTAAAAGAAAATAAAGTCAGTCACTAAGGTATGACCCATTGCCTATTTGCCAAGAACAAATGACTTAATATTCCAGAAATAGCTCCAGAAGAGCCTTGTCACTTACCTATTTCTCAAAGTTCTTATTGTCACAAGATATAGAGTATTCTTTCAATTAATTCTATAATAAAATATAAAGTAATATTATAATCATAGATAATCCAGTTTTCAAATATATTTAAAAATTGCTTTCATTTTCAACTTTCATTTTTAATTACTGTGTATTTGTACTAAGATAACAAAAGAACTAATTTCAGGGAAAATAATGCATGTTTTATTACTATTATTATCTTTAGTTTAAAAGTGAAAGAATACAGCTAGGTGTGGTGGCAATCTCAGCAGCTCAGGAGGCTGGAGCAGGAGGATCAAGGGTTCAAAGCCAGCCTCAGCAACAGTGAGGTGCTAATGAACTCAGTGAGACCCTGTCTCTAAATACATTCAAAATAGGGCTCAGGATGTGGTTCAGTGGTCAAGTGCCACAGAATTCAATCCCCAGTATCAACCTCCCCCCAAAAGTAAATGCATACAAAATTTCATAAAAGTTTTTAGATGAATAGAAAATGTTCCAGAAATAAAAGAAATGACACAATGAATAAAACGGACTATGAAGAGTACTTCACATTCTTTTCTGAGTGCATAAAGCTGTGGAAATTACTAAATAGTCACAGACAAGTAAATCATATTAGGGGCATAGCCTTTGATGTGAATACAGTAATCAAGAATTTGGTGTTATATTTTTGAAAGGACACATTTGGTAAACTGTCCATGTGTATCAGTTTCCCCTAAAAAAAATCCCTATTTATGCCCACTGTTTCAGTGCCCTAACCAATTTATCATGTATCCTAGATTTTTCAGTCTCCAGTGATTTTTTTATGGGACCATTGAAACAAGCTGAGACACATTTGTAATTTTTATTCAGGCTCTGCCATGAGCTCATAGAGTCGTGTATGAGATGCACAGGCAGTGAAGCCAGTTATCAATTTAACGTGTTACATTGGAAAGACAACTAGCAGTAACCTAACTTTTATAAGTACCATAACTGACACCTGACTCTCAAAGAGACTACCCAGAAGAAATACTCAATGCTGCTGCCCCTGCTTATGACTTGCTCAAACACCAATGGAACAAAATCAGGTAGAAAAAGTCTTTTATATGCTATTCTATAAAGCATGACTTTTCATCTAGATCAAATATCATTTTTAAAAAGTCTCAGTTCTGATTCAAAATTGTTTTACATAGTTAAAGTAAAGTGATAAATGTAATTTTACATTTACAGAGTAATTATTTCAGCTTTCTCTGTCTCAAATAGAAAAAAAATCAATTCCAATAATGGCTTGATTGCTCCATCTAATTAGTGAACTCAAAGTAAAGCTTTGAATGTTCATCCTGTACAACATGAAACACCTGATATTGCTGTAATTGCTATTTCAATTCAGTTAAACATTTCAACGATAGGGCTGGGGTTGAGGCTCAGTGGTAGAGCACTCACCTAACACATGCAAGGCCATGGGTTCTATTCTTAGCACCACATAAAAATAAATAAATAAACTAAAGGTATTGTGTCCAAGAATAACTAAAAAATAAATATAAAAAAAGTTCAACTATAAAGATAAAATTACAATTGATTCTCATTATTCAGAATGCTCCCATGAATTTTAAATTAGTGAATATCAAACTACTGCTCCTAGGAGATACAAGGTTAGAGCTGACAGTCTCTGGTCACATTTTCATCAACTGATCAAATGTACCCTGTTTTATGTATGTTTCTATTTCAAGATATTTAATATATTGTAAGGATTCTGGCTGTGCAAATGTACTAGGCAACAAATTTCTAACATGTATATTTTTTCTATAGGAACATTACATAGCACTTCAATTCTATGTTTGATAGTTAAAATTTTAAACAGCAAAATTACTAACAAAAAGCACCCCCCAAAATCCCCCAAACAACAAAACAAAAACCCCCAAACACAGCATAGTCCACATAAAGGACACTTATTTACAGTATCAGACCTGAAAGAAGGTAGAAAATAAGTGTTCAGCTAAAAACGTGTGTTGAGCAATCCAAATTTTATTACTATTCTGTTGTTTCTACTCATTCATTCATTCCATTGAATGACTACAAAGTTCCATGTGTATTGATTTTGAAGTTATAATTAAATTTACAAGAATGAAAAAATTCACAAAAATTAAATCTGTGAATAAGAGCCAACTCTATTTTTGTGGTTATAATACAGCTACAATTATTTTTTAAAAATTCCCCTGAAGCTTCCATTAACTTCATAAGCCAGTGATTGCAGCAGCCTTTATTATTAAGTTTTTATTTTTTATTTTTTTTTTAGTTGGACTCAATACCTTGATTTTATGTAGTTATTTTTATGTGGTGCTGAGGATCTAACCCAGGGCCTTGTACATTTGAGGCAAGTGCTCTACCACTGAGCCACAACCCCAGCCCACAGCTACAATTTTTTGTGGGGCATAGAGAGCATCATAGGAAAAATAACATTTTCACTAAAATAAAAACAATTATGAAACAAAAATAAATTTGGACTTGATGTGTGGTTCACATATAATTCACAACTGTGCCAATATAAACTCTAATATACCACTACCAAAAACATTGGAAGCAATTCCACACTTCCATCCATAGAAGCTGTGAAATTCTACCAAATTTTATGAGAATTTAGACACAAATAAAGAAAGGGGATCAGTAGAGCATGCCTGTAATCCCAGCAGCTCAGGAGGATGAGACAGGAGAAATCACAAGTTCAAAGCCAGCTTCAGCAACTTCAAGGCACTAAGCAACTCAGTGATACCCTGTCTCTAAATAAAATACAAAATAGGGCTGGGGCTGTGGCTCAGTGATTGAGTGCCCAAGGTCAATCCCAGGTACCAATAAAAATAAATAAATTAAAAGAAAGAAAATTAAAATATTTTTGTGATGAAGATGATGTCAAATTTAAAAATACTTCAACATAGTAGTACATGTAGTACATGTCTTCTTTTTGTTTACCTGTCTTAGAATTCTTTGAATCTTTTAAGATCCACTTGGCAAAATCAATATCATTGATGATTTTCAATCACTTTCTAAATCTTGGTTTCCTCTTTGTTCAAAGTCATCTATAACAGCTATGGATTAAAACTGTGTCCCCCCCCAAAAAAAAAAATTCTTATGTTGATGATATTTGAAGGTGTGGCATTTGGGAGGTGATTAAGGTTAGATTAGGTCATGTAGTTGGGAGCCTCATGTTGATATTAATGCCTTTATAAAAGGATGTGACAAGATCTTTCTCTGTCTCTTCCTTCCTTCCTCTCAGGACATAAGCAAACAGGAAGAAAGGGCCATGTAAGGACACAAGACCAAAGCAGCTATGCAACCAGGAAGCAGACCCTTGTCAGACAATGAATCTGCCAGCACTTTGGTCTTAAGACCTCTCAGCCTCAAGAACTATGAGAAATAAATGCTTGTTATTTCAGTTATCCAATTTAAGGTATTTTATAATAGAAGTCCAAATTAAGATAAAAAATCTTTTAATTCAGTATGTAGTGTTTAAAGAGAGACTATTTATTTTTTTACTTAAGACAGGTTTATCATATATGGAAGAATTAAATGAACCTAAGAATGTCTAAATATAAATAACATATAAATTTTGTAAAATTCTCCAGACCTATAAAATGTACACAACTTATGTTTACAGATGAAATTATATATATTTTAAAAATCAAAATTTTAGAAAAATTTCAATTTGGTAGAATTTCCTTTGAAATGAACAGTTACCTTAGCATTTATAATTAGAGAGCCTATTCTAAAATTTTTAAATCATAATTCATGGAAAAAGCAGCTATTGAAAAAAAATGGTTTTTTTCAATGTTTTCAAATTTAGCAATCATAAAATGAAACTTTGAAAAAGCCCACAATTTTATGAGACAATTAAAAATAATACAATCTGGGAGCATGCAAGATGGTGGAGTAGATTGCTAGGAGCCACAAGCAAATATACGATGTATGGCACCTTTGGTTGTAAAGTGACGCCAGCTAGCCACTGAGATGATTATGTTAAGATTTACATTCATATGGAAATTGGACTCCCGCTGTTCACCTTGGCCTGCTACTGGATTCATGTTACGGGACTCATGGAGAGTTCCCATTGGTTGGGGAAGGATAGTAGGAGGGAATTCCGGGGGAGGTCCGGGGGACCCCCGGTGCCGGGAGACGCGCGGTTCCGGTGGATGCCCGCGTGGGAGGACCGGGTTTGGCTTGCCGGCGGCGGCTTTTTCGAAATAAAGTTTTGTTCCTGCTTGAGTGGCTCGTGATTCTGTGCCCAGCCAAAACTGTGGCATTTGGTGGCCCGTACGGGGAACGCCTGAAGCTTAGAGGTGAGTAAAATTGCTCGCCCCTGAGGGAAGGCGACAGGATGGGTGCCCATCTCAAAAAACAGTGTGTTCTTGTTTTGATTTATTTTGTTTTTATTTCGAGCTCCCTAGCCCTAGAATTTTCTCAGGCGAACTGGGAAAAATGGTTGGCTCAAGGTTTGAAGTTATTCGGCCCTGAGAAAGAGAAAATCGATACAACCATTCTCTGCTCCGTTTTTGTTTCATTCTGTTTCGGCTTTGTTTTATCCTATCTTATTGGGTTATGTTACCTTTATAGTAGATTAGAATCCAGTAAAAAACAAACCGAAAAACTGCTGAGTAAATTGTTAGAGGTCCAGACTATGGTAGAAAAAACGCTAGGTCAAGCAAAAGAGAAGGTCTCTCAAGCTAGTCAGACAGAGGAAAATTTAAAAAAAGCAAGCTTAGAGGAAAAGCAGCCATCAGGTGGAGAATTACAACAGGAGGTTGCTACTAACTCCGTTCTATCACCAGAGGGCATAATTCAACCAAGAGCTCCATCTACAGCTGAGCGGCCCTCAACTCCCGTAGTTGATGGACGGAATTCTGAGACAGAACCCCAAAGATTAGCATGCCCTGTACTTGAGCAGGCAGGAGGGCAACAAATTCACTGTACTTTAGATTTCAAAACAATAAAGCAATTAAAGGAGGCTGTAACAACCTATGGGCCGCAAGCTCCCTTCACAATAAGCATGGTCGAATCTGTTACCAACTTGGACATGACACCAGCAGATTGGGCTAACATGTGTCGATCTGTGCTAAATGGAGGACAATATTTGTTATGGAAGGTTGCCAATGAGGAATTTTGCATGGAGACAGCTAGGCGAAATGCAGAAACTGGTTACCCTCAAAGAAATATAGAGATGCTATTGGGAAAGGGACCTTATGAGGGTCAAAGACAGCAAATTGAATATGACCCTGGCATATACGCACAAATTGCTGTAGATACAGTTAGGGCATGGAAAACTTTACAGGGGCATGGAGACTTACAAGGTCAATTATCTAAGGTAATACAAGGAACTAATGAACCTTACGCTGAATTTGTAGATAGACTTATTCAGTCAGCCTCTAGGATATTTGGTAATACAGAACAGGTAATGCCATTTATAAAACAACTGGCTTATGACCAAGCAAATCGTTGCTGCAGAGAGGTCATTAGACCATGGAGACATGAAGATTTAAACACATATATTAAATTATGTAGAGACATTAATGAACAAGGGCAAGTCTTAGCAGCAGTACAACAGGCTTTAGATGCCAGGCCAAAAACATGCTATAATTGTAATCAAACAGGACATTTTAAAAGGAGTTGCCCCATAAGAGGAGGGTTTAACAAAGCTGGGTATCAAAGGAATAGAATACCGGGTATTTGCCCACGATGCCATAGAGGGAAACATTGGGCTAATGAATGCCGTTCTCAAACCACCATAGAAGGTATTCCATTATCAAAAAACGGACAAGGACCAAGTGTTTACCCACGATATCGTGGAGAAAGGTATCAGGCTCCATTGCCAAAAAACGGACTAGAGGGCCCAATGCCCTGGGGCCCAAAACCACAAATATATGGGGCAATGGAGGAACCTAACAGCACCATCAAGGTAGTGCCCAGGATGCATTATCCATTAAATCCCTCATCAGACAAACTAGAGGGAGCGCAGGGCTGGACATCTGCGCCTCTGCCAGAGCAGTACTAACTCCAGAGATGGGAGTTCAAATCATTCCCACAGGAGTAAAAGGACCTCTTCCCCAGGGAACAGTAGGCTTATTATTGGGACGCAGTTCTTCTACACTAAAAGGACTTATGATAAGTCCTGGGGTAATTGATCCCAATTATGAGGGCGAAATAAAAATCATAGCTAGTTCTCCAAGAGGTATATCAGTAATTTCACCAGGAGATAGAATAGCACAGTTACTAATAATACCCAGCCTGCATGATAAATTTTCCAGTTGTAATGTAGAAAGAGGTTCCAAGGGATTAGGCTCCACAGGTGTAGATTGGGCTATGCTGTCTTTAAATTTAGATTCTCGCCCAATGCTAAAATTAAATATTCAAGGACATGACTTTAATGGGCTGCTGGACACAGGAGCTGACCTTAGTGTCATCTCTCGTCAAGAATAGCCAAAACATTGGCCATTACAACAAGCCACTCAAACGCTTCGAGGCCTAGGAGTGGCGACTAATCCCGATAGAAGCGCAATGGTATTAGATTGGAGGGATCCTGAAGGATGTGAAGGAACTATACAGTCCTATGTATTAGATCATCTTCCTGTAAATTTATGGGGACGAGATGTCCTAGATCAGTTAGGATTGACATTAACAAATAACATCAATCCTAATGCGCCCACTACTAGGGCTAAACAAGGCTTTAGGAAAGAAAAAAGATTAAGAGAACAAGAACAAGGTATGACAGCACCTATTCAAATAGATCAAGAAATAAATAGACATGAATTGGGTTTTCAGAAAGGGCCACTGAGACAATCAAAATTACTTGGAAATCAGAAAGACCAGTGTGGGTTCCTCAGTGGCCCCTGACTAAAGAAAAGATACAAGTAGCCCATGACTTGGTCAGACAACAATTAGCGGAAGGACATATACAACCTTCCGTATCCCCCCATAATACTCCCATTTTTGTCATTAAAAAGAAATCTGGTAAATGGAGATTATTACAAGATTTAAGAGCCATTAATAATGAGATGGTTATTATGGGACCTGCTCAATCAGGGATTCCTCAATTGTCTGCTTTACCAAAAACCTGGCATGTTTTAGCTATAGATATTAAAGATTGTTTCTTTTCAATTCCAATTCATACCGAGGATAGTCCACATTTTGCATTTACTATCCCTGCACTGAATCATGAAGGTCCTGATCAGAGATATGAATGGAAAGTACTCCCTCAAGGGATGGCTAACAGCCCAACTATGTGTCAAATTTATGTTAATAAAGCAATCCAGCCACTTAGAAATCAAATTCCTGAACTACAAATATTTCACTATATGGATGATGTGTTATTGGCACATAAAGATAAAAACACCTTACTAGAATGTTATGCCACACTTACAAACTTATTGAAAAATTATAATCTAGAGATAGCAATAGATAAAGTACAATTAAATCTTCCAATTAATTATTTAAGAGTTCTATTATCCTCAACCATGGTCCGTCCACCAAAAATTCAAATACGAGTAGATCAACTCAGATCACTTAATGACTTTCAAAAGTTATTGGGAGACATAAATTGGATAAGGCCTTATCTAGGCATACCAACAGGAGAGTTAGGACCTTTATTTGATATTCTAAAAGGTCCATCAGATCCAAATTCACCCCGCATGTTAACGCCTGAAGCAAGAAAGACATTAAAAATCATTGAAACATATATGGAAAATATGCATTTGGATAGAATTGATATAAGTTTGCCTTTATTATTTATTATACTACCAACAAAAAATATCCCTACAGGAGTATTTTGGCAGGAAGGTCCATTATTGTGGATACATTTATCTTATTCTCCTAACACTATTCTTACTAGATATCCTGAGGCTGTAGGACAATTGATACTCAAAGGAATAAAAGCAGCTAAGGGAGTATTTGGGATTTCTCCCAATAAAATTATTACTCCATATACTATGGATCAAATTGATGAGTTAGCTAATGAGTTAAATACTTGGGCAATAATCATGTGTAAAACTAGTGTTTCATTTGATAATCACTTACCATCTAATCCTTTGTTGTCTTTTTGGTCTAAGCATCCTGTAGTTTTTCCAAAAATGACAAGAAAAACCCCTATCATAAATGCTCCAAATATATTCACTGATGGGTCAAACAATGGTACTGCAGCAGTAGTTACTCCTGATCAAACTTTTACATTTTTAGTACCCAAGCAATCAGCTCAAAAGGTAGAGCTTAATGCAGTATTACAAGCTTTTATGATGTTTAAAGATTCTGTATTTAATTTATTTTCTGATAGTCAATATGTAGTTAATGCTATAGTATCCCTTGAAGATGCTGGTAGGATTTCACCTTCTTCTACTGTTTTCTCTTTGTTTTCCGCTATACAAAGTCTAATCTGGGACCGAAAAGATCCATTCTTTATAGGTCATATCAGGGCACATACAGGATTGCCTGGAGCCCTTAGTATGGGCAATGAACTAGCAGATAAATCTACACATGACATACATATTTTCTCCACAATAGAAGAAGCTATAAATTTTCATAAAAGGTTCCATGTCAATGCTAATACTTTACAAAAATGTTTTAAAATAACTAAAGAACAAGCCAGACATATAATAAAACAATGTCAAAATTGTGTGACATTTTTACCACAAGTTAATCTTGGAGTCAATCCTAGAGGACTGATACCTAACCATATTTGGCAGATGGACGTCACACACTTGCCAGAATTTGGAAAATTAAAATATTTACATGTTACAGTTGATACCTCTTCCGGATTTTTGATGGGCTCCCTTCATGCCGGAGAAAAAACTAAAGATGTTATAGCTCATTGCTTACAAAATTTTGCCACTGTGGGCGTTCCAAAACAGTTAAAAACGGACAATGGTCCTGGTTATACTTCCACCTCTTTTAAACAATTTTGCTCATCATTTGGCATTACTCACATAACAGGAATTCCATACAATCCACAAGGACAAGGCATAGTTGAAAGAGCTCATCAAACTATTAAAATGTACTTATTAAAACAAAAGGAGAAAATTGGAAAGGGGTATATATCCCCCAAAGATAAACTTAAAACAACCCTTTTTACTCTAAACTTTTTAAATTTGGATTCATCGGGACTTAGTGCTGCGGAAAGACATTTGTACCCAAAAAATGTACATAAGCCTAAGGTACTTTGGAAAGATATTCTAACAGGACAATGGAAAGGCCCGGATCCAGTGATAGTCTGGAATCGGGGCGCTATCTGTGTTTTCCCACAGGATGAACAGCAACCGATTTGGATTCCAGAGAGATTAACTAAAACAATTTCTACAGAAAAAGAAGATGATTTGACTCAAATCCATAACAGCTGACATCCAGAGCTCCAGCTTGGCTATTCTTACATCTGCGACAGTGATTAACCGAGGTGTTTTTTTTTTCAATATCTATTTTATTATTGCATTTTTCCCACATCATAAAGTTCTATTTTAATTTTGAGCTCATACAAACCTAGGTTAATGTTTTTCTGATCAGTTTTATTTTTTGACTGTGTTTTATTTTTTTGACTGTGGAGTTTTTAAACATTGCAATGGAGATTTCACCTAGGTATAGTTACAAGGCCTTTATTTACTATTGTCTTATGTGTTGTATGTTGTGTGCACACTTCTGTTTTGTGTTGTATGTCTGTATGTGTGTATGTCCATATTTCTTATATGAGGAGCGCTCATGAAAAAATGGATCCGAATTTTTTCTTTATTCACGTAATTTATATGGTTTAATTTAAATTAGGTAAACAGCTGTTAAGGATTGTTTTTAAAGGAGTTTAACAGATCTGTTTGTTTACTTTCACCTTTCCTTTTCATTATATTTAATAATTCTGTTCAAGATAATGTCTCTTTAGCATCATTGCCAGAATTTCCATCTCCATCCCAATTCCGGTGAAGACTGAGATAAAACCAAACTACAGCTTCTATGATAGCTATCACAGTAAACTGTATAAACTGATGCATCAATGAATATAACTCAACAAGTAATGCTCAATCAAGGACTTGATTTACTTTGGGAGGAAATGGACATATTGATAGACTCCTCCAATTTGAACTGCTTGCAGAACTTGCCTGGACTATATATCAGTTGCATGCATTGTGAAATATCATCTGGTGCACCGAATTGTGGTACTGCTGGCATATCTTTACTGATGGTGTCACCAGTGATGCAATTTCCTTGCCAGCTCACCCCATGTTTATTGTGGTAATACTGGCATATCTTTGCTGATGGTGTCACCAGTGACACAATTTTTCCAAAGGAGCCATCAATTGGCTTGGTGTCGTGACATTTCTGTATCCTCCTCCCTTCTACTAGTGATGGTCTAAAATTTGGGGGCCAACAGAGGTGAGGCAAAAAACCTCACCCCCCCACTGGCACCAAGGCTAAATTTGGGGGCCAACAGAGGTGAGGCAAGAACCTCACCCCCCCCACTGGTGCATAGGCCTATCCACAAGCATGGCTGAATGCTGGACCGGTAGTCAGTGACGGGTTGATCTGATTACAGTGGATTCAACCTAAGACAGGAAGCTGATGCCTAAATGTCAGTTCTCCCATGACGGGTAAAAACCATATGTTAAATTGGACAACCTACCAGGCACGGTCCCTAGCCACATTGCTTGTTGCTTAATTAAACAGAAGGGGGCAGATGCTAGGAGCCACAAGCAAATATACGATGTATGGCACCTTTGGTTGTAAAGTGACGCCAGCTAGCCACTGAGATGATTATGTTAAGATTTACATTCATATGGAAATTGGACTCCCGCTGTTCACCTTGGCCTGCTACTGGATTCATGTTACGGGACTCATGGAGAGTTCCCATTGGTTGGGGAAGGATAGTAGGAGGGAATTCCGGGGGAGGTCCGGGGGACCCCCGGTGCCGGGAGACGCGCGGTTCCGGTGGACGCCCGCGTGGGAGGACCGGGTTTGGCTTGCCGGCGGCGGCTTTTTCGAAATAAAGTTTTGTTCCTGCTTGAGTGGCTCGTGATTCTGTGCCCAGCCAAAAACTGTGGCATTTGGTGGCCCGTACGGGGAACGCCTGAAGCTTAGAGGTGAGTAAAATTGCTCGCCCCTGAGGGAAGGCGACAGGATGGGTGCCCATCTCAAAAAACAGTGTGTTCTTGTTTTGATTTATTTTGTTTTTATTTCGAGCTCCCTAGCCCTAGAATTTTCTCAGGCGAACTGGGAAAAATGGTTGGCTCAAGGTTTGAAGTTATTCGGCCCTGAGAAAGAGAAAATCGATACAACCATTCTCTGCTCCGTTTTTGTTTCATTCTGTTTCGGCTTTGTTTTATCCTATCTTATTGGGTTATGTTACCTTTATAGTAGATTAGAATCCAGTAAAAAACAAACCGAAAAACTGCTGAGTAAATTGTTAGAGGTCCAGACTATGGTAGAAAAAACGCTAGGTCAAGCAAAAGAGAAGGTCTCTCAAGCTAGTCAGACAGAGGAAAATTTAAAAAAAGCAAGCTTAGAGGAAAAGCAGCCATCAGGTGGAGAATTACAACAGGAGGTTGCTACTAACTCCGTTCTATCACCAGAGGGCATAATTCAACCAAGAGCTCCATCTACAGCTGAGCGGCCCTCAACTCCCGTAGTTGATGGACGGAATTCTGAGACAGAACCCCAAAGATTAGCATGCCCTGTACTTGAGCAGGCAGGAGGGCAACAAATTCACTGTACTTTAGATTTCAAAACAATAAAGCAATTAAAGGAGGCTGTAACAACCTATGGGCCGCAAGCTCCCTTCACAATAAGCATGGTCGAATCTGTTACCAACTTGGACATGACACCAGCAGATTGGGCTAACATGTGTCGATCTGTGCTAAATGGAGGACAATATTTGTTATGGAAGGTTGCCAATGAGGAATTTTGCATGGAGACAGCTAGGCGAAATGCAGAAACTGGTTACCCTCAAAGAAATATAGAGATGCTATTGGGAAAGGGACCTTATGAGGGTCAAAGACAGCAAATTGAATATGACCCTGGCATATACGCACAAATTGCTGTAGATACAGTTAGGGCATGGAAAACTTTACAGGGGCATGGAGACTTACAAGGTCAATTATCTAAGGTAATACAAGGAACTAATGAACCTTACGCTGAATTTGTAGATAGACTTATTCAGTCAGCCTCTAGGATATTTGGTAATACAGAACAGGTAATGCCATTTATAAAACAACTGGCTTATGACCAAGCAAATCGTTGCTGCAGAGAGGTCATTAGACCATGGAGACATGAAGATTTAAACACATATATTAAATTATGTAGAGACATTAATGAACAAGGGCAAGTCTTAGCAGCAGTACAACAGGCTTTAGATGCCAGGCCAAAAACATGCTATAATTGTAATCAAACAGGACATTTTAAAAGGAGTTGCCCCATAAGAGGAGGGTTTAACAAAGCTGGGTATCAAAGGAATAGAATACCGGGTATTTGCCCACGATGCCATAGAGGGAAACATTGGGCTAATGAATGCCGTTCTCAAACCACCATAGAAGGTATTCCATTATCAAAAAACGGACAAGGACCAAGTGTTTACCCACGATATCGTGGAGAAAGGTATCAGGCTCCATTGCCAAAAAACGGACTAGAGGGCCCAATGCCCTGGGGCCCAAAACCACAAATATATGGGGCAATGGAGGAACCTAACAGCACCATCAAGGTAGTGCCCAGGACGCATTATCCATTAAATCCCTCATCAGACAAACTAGAGGGAGCGCAGGGCTGGACATCTGCGCCTCTGCCAGAGCAGTACTAACTCCAGAGATGGGAGTTCAAATCATTCCCACAGGAGTAAAAGGACCTCTTCCCCAGGGAACAGTAGGCTTATTATTGGGACGCAGTTCTTCTACACTAAAAGGACTTATGATAAGTCCTGGGGTAATTGATCCCAATTATGAGGGTGAAATAAAAATCATAGCTAGTTCTCCAAGAGGTATATCAGTAATTTCACCAGGAGATAGAATAGCACAGTTACTAATAATACCCAGCCTGCATGATAAATTTTCCAGTTGTAATGTAGAAAGAGGTTCCAAGGGATTAGGCTCCACAGGTGTAGATTGGGCTATGCTGTCTTTAAATTTAGATTCTCGCCCAATGCTAAAATTAAATATTCAAGGACATGACTTTAATGGGCTGCTGGACACAGGAGCTGACCTTAGTGTCATCTCTCGTCAAGAATAGCCAAAACATTGGCCATTACAACAAGCCACTCAAACGCTTCGAGGCCTAGGAGTGGCGACTAATCCCGATAGAAGCGCAATGGTATTAGATTGGAGGGATCCTGAAGGATGTGAAGGAACTATACAGTCCTATGTATTAGATCATCTTCCTGTAAATTTATGGGGACGAGATGTCCTAGATCAGTTAGGATTGACATTAACAAATAACATCAATCCTAATGCGCCCACTACTAGGGCTAAACAAGGCTTTAGGAAAGAAAAAAGATTAAGAGAACAAGAACAAGGTATGACAGCACCTATTCAAATAGATCAAGAAATAAATAGACATGAATTGGGTTTTCAGAAAGGGCCACTGAGACAATCAAAATTACTTGGAAATCAGAAAGACCAGTGTGGGTTCCTCAGTGGCCCCTGACTAAAGAAAAGATACAAGTAGCCCATGACTTGGTCAGACAACAATTAGCGGAAGGACATATACAACCTTCCGTATCCCCCCATAATACTCCCATTTTTGTCATTAAAAAGAAATCTGGTAAATGGAGATTATTACAAGATTTAAGAGCCATTAATAATGAGATGGTTATTATGGGACCTGCTCAATCAGGGATTCCTCAATTGTCTGCTTTACCAAAAACCTGGCATGTTTTAGCTATAGATATTAAAGATTGTTTCTTTTCAATTCCAATTCATACCGAGGATAGTCCACATTTTGCATTTACTATCCCTGCACTGAATCATGAAGGTCCTGATCAGAGATATGAATGGAAAGTACTCCCTCAAGGGATGGCTAACAGCCCAACTATGTGTCAAATTTATGTTAATAAAGCAATCCAGCCACTTAGAAATCAAATTCCTGAACTACAAATATTTCACTATATGGATGATGTGTTATTGGCACATAAAGATAAAAACACCTTACTAGAATGTTATGCCACACTTACAAACTTATTGAAAAATTATAATCTAGAGATAGCAATAGATAAAGTACAATTAAATCTTCCAATTAATTATTTAAGAGTTCTATTATCCTCAACCATGGTCCGTCCACCAAAAATTCAAATACGAGTAGATCAACTCAGATCACTTAATGACTTTCAAAAGTTATTGGGAGACATAAATTGGATAAGGCCTTATCTAGGCATACCAACAGGAGAGTTAGGACCTTTATTTGATATTCTAAAAGGTCCATCAGATCCAAATTCACCCCGCATGTTAACGCCTGAAGCAAGAAAGACATTAAAAATCATTGAAACATATATGGAAAATATGCATTTGGATAGAATTGATATAAGTTTGCCTTTATTATTTATTATACTACCAACAAAAAATATCCCTACAGGAGTATTTTGGCAGGAAGGTCCATTATTGTGGATACATTTATCTTATTCTCCTAACACTATTCTTACTAGATATCCTGAGGCTGTAGGACAATTGATACTCAAAGGAATAAAAGCAGCTAAGGGAGTATTTGGGATTTCTCCCAATAAAATTATTACTCCATATACTATGGATCAAATTGATGAGTTAGCTAATGAGTTAAATACTTGGGCAATAATCATGTGTAAAACTAGTGTTTCATTTGATAATCACTTACCATCTAATCCTTTGTTGTCTTTTTGGTCTAAGCATCCTGTAGTTTTTCCAAAAATGACAAGAAAAACCCCTATCATAAATGCTCCAAATATATTCACTGATGGGTCAAACAATGGTACTGCAGCAGTAGTTACTCCTGATCAAACTTTTACATTTTTAGTACCCAAGCAATCAGCTCAAAAGGTAGAGCTTAATGCAGTATTACAAGCTTTTATGATGTTTAAAGATTCTGTATTTAATTTATTTTCTGATAGTCAATATGTAGTTAATGCTATAGTATCCCTTGAAGATGCTGGTAGGATTTCACCTTCTTCTACTGTTTTCTCTTTGTTTTCCGCTATACAAAGTCTAATCTGGGACCGAAAAGATCCATTCTTTATAGGTCATATCAGGGCACATACAGGATTGCCTGGAGCCCTTAGTATGGGCAATGAACTAGCAGATAAATCTACACATGACATACATATTTTCTCCACAATAGAAGAAGCTATAAATTTTCATAAAAGGTTCCATGTCAATGCTAATACTTTACAAAAATGTTTTAAAATAACTAAAGAACAAGCCAGACATATAATAAAACAATGTCAAAATTGTGTGACATTTTTACCACAAGTTAATCTTGTAGTCAATCCTAGAGGACTGATACCTAACCATATTTGGCAGATGGACGTCACACACTTGCCAGAATTTGGAAAATTAAAATATTTACATGTTACAGTTGATACCTCTTCCGGATTTTTGATGGGCTCCCTTCATGCCGGAGAAAAAACTAAAGATGTTATAGCTCATTGCTTACAAAATTTTGCCACTGTGGGCGTTCCAAAACAGTTAAAAACGGACAATGGTCCTGGTTATACTTCCACCTCTTTTAAACAATTTTGCTCATCATTTGGCATTACTCACATAACAGGAATTCCATACAATCCACAAGGACAAGGCATAGTTGAAAGAGCTCATCAAACTATTAAAATGTACTTATTAAAACAAAAGGAGAAAATTGGAAAGGGGTATATATCCCCCAAAGATAAACTTAAAATAACCCTTTTTACTCTAAACTTTTTAAATTTGGATTCATCGGGACTTAGTGCTGCGGAAAGACATTTGTACCCAAAAAATGTACATAAGCCTAAGGTACTTTGGAAAGATATTCTAACAGGACAATGGAAAGGCCCGGATCCAGTGATAGTCTGGAATCGGGGCGCTATCTGTGTTTTCCCACAGGATGAACAGCAACCGATTTGGATTCCAGAGAGATTAACTAAAACAATTTCTACAGAAAAAGAAGATGATTTGACTCAAATCCATAACAGCTGACATCCAGAGCTCCAGCTTGGCTATTCTTACATCTGCGACAGTGATTAACCGAGGTGTTTTTTTTTTCAATATCTATTTTATTATTGCATTTTTCCCACATCATAAAGTTCTATTTTAATTTTGAGCTCATACAAACCTAGGTTAATGTTTTTCTGATCAGTTTTATTTTTTGACTGTGTTTTATTTTTTTGACTGTGGAGTTTTTAAACATTGCAATGGAGATTTCACCTAGGTATAGTTACAAGGCCTTTATTTACTATTGTCTTATGTGTTGTATGTTGTGTGCACACTTCTGTTTTGTGTTGTATGTCTGTATGTGTGTATGTCCATATTTCTTATATGAGGAGCGCTCATGAAAAAATGGATCCGAATTTTTTCTTTATTCACGTAATTTATATGGTTTAATTTAAATTAGGTAAACAGCTGTTAAGGATTGTTTTTAAAGGAGTTTAACAGATCTGTTTGTTTACTTTCACCTTTCCTTTTCATTATATTTAATAATTCTGTTCAAGATAATGTCTCTTTAGCATCATTGCCAGAATTTCCATCTCCATCCCAATTCCGGTGAAGACTGAGATAAAACCAAACTACAGCTTCTATGATAGCTATCACAGTAAACTGTATAAACTGATGCATCAATGAATATAACTCAACAAGTAATGCTCAATCAAGGACTTGATTTACTTTGGGAGGAAATGGACATATTGATAGACTCCTCCAATTTGAACTGCTTGCAGAACTTGCCTGGACTATATATCAGTTGCATGCATTGTGAAATATCATCTGGTGCACCGAATTGTGGTACTGCTGGCATATCTTTACTGATGGTGTCACCAGTGATGCAATTTCCTTGCCAGCTCACCCCATGTTTATTGTGGTAATACTGGCATATCTTTGCTGATGGTGTCACCAGTGACACAATTTTTCCAAAGGAGCCATCAATTGGCTTGGTGTCGTGACATTTCTGTATCCTCCTCCCTTCTACTAGTGATGGTCTAAAATTTGGGGGCCAACAGAGGTGAGGCAAAAAACCTCACCCCCCCACTGGCACCAAGGCTAAATTTGGGGGCCAACAGAGGTGAGGCAAGAACCTCACCCCCCCCACTGGTGCATAGGCCTATCCACAAGCATGGCTGAATGCTGGACCGGTAGTCAGTGACGGGTTGATCTGATTACAGTGGATTCAACCTAAGACAGGAAGCTGATGCCTAAATGTCAGTTCTCCCATGACGGGTAAAAACCATATGTTAAATTGGACAACCTACCAGGCACGGTCCCTAGCCACATTGCTTGTTGCTTAATTAAACAGAAGGGGGCAGATGCTAGGAGCCACAAGCAAATATACGATGTATGGCACCTTTGGTTGTAAAGTGACGCCAGCTAGCCACTGAGATGATTATGTTAAGATTTACATTCATATGGAAATTGGACTCCCGCTGTTCACCTTGGCCTGCTACTGGATTCATGTTACGGGACTCATGGAGAGTTCCCATTGGTTGGGGAAGGATAGTAGGAGGGAATTCCGGGGGAGGTCCGGGGGACCCCCGGTGCCGGGAGACGCGCGGTTCCGGTGGACGCCCGCGTGGGAGGACCGGGTTTGGCTTGCCGGCGGCGGCTTTTTCGAAATAAAGTTTTGTTCCTGCTTGAGTGGCTCGTGATTCTGTGCCCAGCCAAAAACTGTGGCATTTGGTGGCCCGTACGGGGAACGCCTGAAGCTTAGAGGTGAGTAAAATTGCTCGCCCCTGAGGGAAGGCGACAGGATGGGTGCCCATCTCAAAAAACAGTGTGTTCTTGTTTTGATTTATTTTGTTTTTATTTCGAGCTCCCTAGCCCTAGAATTTTCTCAGGCGAACTGGGAAAAATGGTTGGCTCAAGGTTTGAAGTTATTCGGCCCTGAGAAAGAGAAAATCGATACAACCATTCTCTGCTCCGTTTTTGTTTCATTCTGTTTCGGCTTTGTTTTATCCTATCTTATTGGGTTATGTTACCTTTATAGTAGATTAGAATCCAGTAAAAAACAAACCGAAAAACTGCTGAGTAAATTGTTAGAGGTCCAGACTATGGTAGAAAAAACGCTAGGTCAAGCAAAAGAGAAGGTCTCTCAAGCTAGTCAGACAGAGGAAAATTTAAAAAAAGCAAGCTTAGAGGAAAAGCAGCCATCAGGTGGAGAATTACAACAGGAGGTTGCTACTAACTCCGTTCTATCACCAGAGGGCATAATTCAACCAAGAGCTCCATCTACAGCTGAGCGGCCCTCAACTCCCGTAGTTGATGGACGGAATTCTGAGACAGAACCCCAAAGATTAGCATGCCCTGTACTTGAGCAGGCAGGAGGGCAACAAATTCACTGTACTTTAGATTTCAAAACAATAAAGCAATTAAAGGAGGCTGTAACAACCTATGGGCCGCAAGCTCCCTTCACAATAAGCATGGTCGAATCTGTTACCAACTTGGACATGACACCAGCAGATTGGGCTAACATGTGTCGATCTGTGCTAAATGGAGGACAATATTTGTTATGGAAGGTTGCCAATGAGGAATTTTGCATGGAGACAGCTAGGCGAAATGCAGAAACTGGTTACCCTCAAAGAAATATAGAGATGCTATTGGGAAAGGGACCTTATGAGGGTCAAAGACAGCAAATTGAATATGACCCTGGCATATACGCACAAATTGCTGTAGATACAGTTAGGGCATGGAAAACTTTACAGGGGCATGGAGACTTACAAGGTCAATTATCTAAGGTAATACAAGGAACTAATGAACCTTACGCTGAATTTGTAGATAGACTTATTCAGTCAGCCTCTAGGATATTTGGTAATACAGAACAGGTAATGCCATTTATAAAACAACTGGCTTATGACCAAGCAAATCGTTGCTGCAGAGAGGTCATTAGACCATGGAGACATGAAGATTTAAACACATATATTAAATTATGTAGAGACATTAATGAACAAGGGCAAGTCTTAGCAGCAGTACAACAGGCTTTAGATGCCAGGCCAAAAACATGCTATAATTGTAATCAAACAGGACATTTTAAAAGGAGTTGCCCCATAAGAGGAGGGTTTAACAAAGCTGGGTATCAAAGGAATAGAATACCGGGTATTTGCCCACGATGCCATAGAGGGAAACATTGGGCTAATGAATGCCGTTCTCAAACCACCATAGAAGGTATTCCATTATCAAAAAACGGACAAGGACCAAGTGTTTACCCACGATATCGTGGAGAAAGGTATCAGGCTCCATTGCCAAAAAACGGACTAGAGGGCCCAATGCCCTGGGGCCCAAAACCACAAATATATGGGGCAATGGAGGAACCTAACAGCACCATCAAGGTAGTGCCCAGGACGCATTATCCATTAAATCCCTCATCAGACAAACTAGAGGGAGCGCAGGGCTGGACATCTGCGCCTCTGCCAGAGCAGTACTAACTCCAGAGATGGGAGTTCAAATCATTCCCACAGGAGTAAAAGGACCTCTTCCCCAGGGAACAGTAGGCTTATTATTGGGACGCAGTTCTTCTACACTAAAAGGACTTATGATAAGTCCTGGGGTAATTGATCCCAATTATGAGGGCGAAATAAAAATCATAGCTAGTTCTCCAAGAGGTATATCAGTAATTTCACCAGGAGATAGAATAGCACAGTTACTAATAATACCCAGCCTGCATGATAAATTTTCCAGTTGTAATGTAGAAAGAGGTTCCAAGGGATTAGGCTCCACAGGTGTAGATTGGGCTATGCTGTCTTTAAATTTAGATTCTCGCCCAATGCTAAAATTAAATATTCAAGGACATGACTTTAATGGGCTGCTGGACACAGGAGCTGACCTTAGTGTCATCTCTCGTCAAGAATAGCCAAAACATTGGCCATTACAACAAGCCACTCAAACGCTTCGAGGCCTAGGAGTGGCGACTAATCCCGATAGAAGCGCAATGGTATTAGATTGGAGGGATCCTGAAGGATGTGAAGGAACTATACAGTCCTATGTATTAGATCATCTTCCTGTAAATTTATGGGGACGAGATGTCCTAGATCAGTTAGGATTGACATTAACAAATAACATCAATCCTAATGCGCCCACTACTAGGGCTAAACAAGGCTTTAGGAAAGAAAAAAGATTAAGAGAACAAGAACAAGGTATGACAGCACCTATTCAAATAGATCAAGAAATAAATAGACATGAATTGGGTTTTCAGAAAGGGCCACTGAGACAATCAAAATTACTTGGAAATCAGAAAGACCAGTGTGGGTTCCTCAGTGGCCCCTGACTAAAGAAAAGATACAAGTAGCCCATGACTTGGTCAGACAACAATTAGCGGAAGGACATATACAACCTTCCGTATCCCCCCATAATACTCCCATTTTTGTCATTAAAAAGAAATCTGGTAAATGGAGATTATTACAAGATTTAAGAGCCATTAATAATGAGATGGTTATTATGGGACCTGCTCAATCAGGGATTCCTCAATTGTCTGCTTTACCAAAAACCTGGCATGTTTTAGCTATAGATATTAAAGATTGTTTCTTTTCAATTCCAATTCATACCGAGGATAGTCCACATTTTGCATTTACTATCCCTGCACTGAATCATGAAGGTCCTGATCAGAGATATGAATGGAAAGTACTCCCTCAAGGGATGGCTAACAGCCCAACTATGTGTCAAATTTATGTTAATAAAGCAATCCAGCCACTTAGAAATCAAATTCCTGAACTACAAATATTTCACTATATGGATGATGTGTTATTGGCACATAAAGATAAAAACACCTTACTAGAATGTTATGCCACACTTACAAACTTATTGAAAAATTATAATCTAGAGATAGCAATAGATAAAGTACAATTAAATCTTCCAATTAATTATTTAAGAGTTCTATTATCCTCAACCATGGTCCGTCCACCAAAAATTCAAATACGAGTAGATCAACTCAGATCACTTAATGACTTTCAAAAGTTATTGGGAGACATAAATTGGATAAGGCCTTATCTAGGCATACCAACAGGAGAGTTAGGACCTTTATTTGATATTCTAAAAGGTCCATCAGATCCAAATTCACCCCGCATGTTAACGCCTGAAGCAAGAAAGACATTAAAAATCATTGAAACATATATGGAAAATATGCATTTGGATAGAATTGATATAAGTTTGCCTTTATTATTTATTATACTACCAACAAAAAATATCCCTACAGGAGTATTTTGGCAGGAAGGTCCATTATTGTGGATACATTTATCTTATTCTCCTAACACTATTCTTACTAGATATCCTGAGGCTGTAGGACAATTGATACTCAAAGGAATAAAAGCAGCTAAGGGAGTATTTGGGATTTCTCCCAATAAAATTATTACTCCATATACTATGGATCAAATTGATGAGTTAGCTAATGAGTTAAATACTTGGGCAATAATCATGTGTAAAACTAGTGTTTCATTTGATAATCACTTACCATCTAATCCTTTGTTGTCTTTTTGGTCTAAGCATCCTGTAGTTTTTCCAAAAATGACAAGAAAAACCCCTATCATAAATGCTCCAAATATATTCACTGATGGGTCAAACAATGGTACAGCAGCAGTAGTTACTCCTGATCAAACTTTTACATTTTTAGTACCCAAGCAATCAGCTCAAAAGGTAGAGCTTAATGCAGTATTACAAGCTTTTATGATGTTTAAAGATTCTGTATTTAATTTATTTTCTGATAGTCAATATGTAGTTAATGCTATAGTATCCCTTGAAGATGCTGGTAGGATTTCACCTTCTTCTACTGTTTTCTCTTTGTTTTCCGCTATACAAAGTCTAATCTGGGACCGAAAAGATCCATTCTTTATAGGTCATATCAGGGCACATACAGGATTGCCTGGAGCCCTTAGTATGGGCAATGAACTAGCAGATAAATCTACACATGACATACATATTTTCTCCACAATAGAAGAAGCTATAAATTTTCATAAAAGGTTCCATGTCAATGCTAATACTTTACAAAAATGTTTTAAAATAACTAAAGAACAAGCCAGACATATAATAAAACAATGTCAAAATTGTGTGACATTTTTACCACAAGTTAATCTTGGAGTCAATCCTAGAGGACTGATACCTAACCATATTTGGCAGATGGACGTCACACACTTGCCAGAATTTGGAAAATTAAAATATTTACATGTTACAGTTGATACCTCTTCCGGATTTTTGATGGGCTCCCTTCATGCCGGAGAAAAAACTAAAGATGTTATAGCTCATTGCTTACAAAATTTTGCCACTGTGGGCGTTCCAAAACAGTTAAAAACGGACAATGGTCCTGGTTATACTTCCACCTCTTTTAAACAATTTTGCTCATCATTTGGCATTACTCACATAACAGGAATTCCATACAATCCACAAGGACAAGGCATAGTTGAAAGAGCTCATCAAACTATTAAAATGTACTTATTAAAACAAAAGGAGAAAATTGGAAAGGGGTATATATCCCCCAAAGATAAACTTAAAACAACCCTTTTTACTCTAAACTTTTTAAATTTGGATTCATCGGGACTTAGTGCTGCGGAAAGACATTTGTACCCAAAAAATGTACATAAGCCTAAGGTACTTTGGAAAGATATTCTAACAGGACAATGGAAAGGCCCGGATCCAGTGATAGTCTGGAATCGGGGCGCTATCTGTGTTTTCCCACAGGATGAACAGCAACCGATTTGGATTCCAGAGAGATTAACTAAAACAATTTCTACAGAAAAAGAAGATGATTTGACTCAAATCCATAACAGCTGACATCCAGAGCTCCAGCTTGGCTATTCTTACATCTGCGACAGTGATTAACCGAGGTGTTTTTTTTTTTTTCAATATCTATTTTATTATTGCATTTTTCCCACATCATAAAGTTCTATTTTAATTTTGAGCTCATACAAACCTAGGTTAATGTTTTTCTGATCAGTTTTATTTTTTGACTGTGTTTTATTTTTTTGACTGTGGAGTTTTTAAACATTGCAATGGAGATTTCACCTAGGTATAGTTACAAGGCCTTTATTTACTATTGTCTTATGTGTTGTATGTTGTGTGCACACTTCTGTTTTGTGTTGTATGTCTGTATGTGTGTATGTCCATATTTCTTATATGAGGAGCGCTCATGAAAAAATGGATCCGAATTTTTTCTTTATTCACGTAATTTATATGGTTTAATTTAAATTAGGTAAACAGCTGTTAAGGATTGTTTTTAAAGGAGTTTAACAGATCTGTTTGTTTACTTTCACCTTTCCTTTTCATTATATTTAATAATTCTGTTCAAGATAATGTCTCTTTAGCATCATTGCCAGAATTTCCATCTCCATCCCAATTCCGGTGAAGACTGAGATAAAACCAAACTACAGCTTCTATGATAGCTATCACAGTAAACTGTATAAACTGATGCATCAATGAATATAACTCAACAAGTAATGCTCAATCAAGGACTTGATTTACTTTGGGAGGAAATGGACATATTGATAGACTCCTCCAATTTGAACTGCTTGCAGAACTTGCCTGGACTATATATCAGTTGCATGCATTGTGAAATATCATCTGGTGCACCGAATTGTGGTACTGCTGGCATATCTTTACTGATGGTGTCACCAGTGATGCAATTTCCTTGCCAGCTCACCCCATGTTTATTGTGGTAATACTGGCATATCTTTGCTGATGGTGTCACCAGTGACACAATTTTTCCAAAGGAGCCATCAATTGGCTTGGTGTCGTGACATTTCTGTATCCTCCTCCCTTCTACTAGTGATGGTCTAAAATTTGGGGGCCAACAGAGGTGAGGCAAAAAACCTCACCCCCCCACTGGCACCAAGGCTAAATTTGGGGGCCAACAGAGGTGAGGCAAGAACCTCACCCCCCCCACTGGTGCATAGGCCTATCCACAAGCATGGCTGAATGCTGGACCGGTAGTCAGTGACGGGTTGATCTGATTACAGTGGATTCAACCTAAGACAGGAAGCTGATGCCTAAATGTCAGTTCTCCCATGACGGGTAAAAACCATATGTTAAATTGGACAACCTACCAGGCACGGTCCCTAGCCACATTGCTTGTTGCTTAATTAAACAGAAGGGGGCAGATGCTAGGAGCCACAAGCAAATATACGATGTATGGCACCTTTGGTTGTAAAGTGACGCCAGCTAGCCACTGAGATGATTATGTTAAGATTTACATTCATATGGAAATTGGACTCCCGCTGTTCACCTTGGCCTGCTACTGGATTCATGTTACGGGACTCATGGAGAGTTCCCATTGGTTGGGGAAGGATAGTAGGAGGGAATTCCGGGGGAGGTCCGGGGGACCCCCGGTGCCGGGAGACGCGCGGTTCCGGTGGACGCCCGCGTGGGAGGACCGGGTTTGGCTTGCCGGCGGCGGCTTTTTCGAAATAAAGTTTTGTTCCTGCTTGAGTGGCTCGTGATTCTGTGCCCAGCCAAAACTGTGGCATTTGGTGGCCCGTACGGGGAACGCCTGAAGCTTAGAGGTGAGTAAAATTGCTCGCCCCTGAGGGAAGGCGACAGGATGGGTGCCCATCTCAAAAAACAGTGTGTTCTTGTTTTGATTTATTTTGTTTTTATTTCGAGCTCCCTAGCCCTAGAATTTTCTCAGGCGAACTGGGAAAAATGGTTGGCTCAAGGTTTGAAGTTATTCGGCCCTGAGAAAGAGAAAATCGATACAACCATTCTCTGCTCCGTTTTTGTTTCATTCTGTTTCGGCTTTGTTTTATCCTATCTTATTGGGTTATGTTACCTTTATAGTAGATTAGAATCCAGTAAAAAACAAACCGAAAAACTGCTGAGTAAATTGTTAGAGGTCCAGACTATGGTAGAAAAAACGCTAGGTCAAGCAAAAGAGAAGGTCTCTCAAGCTAGTCAGACAGAGGAAAATTTAAAAAAAGCAAGCTTAGAGGAAAAGCAGCCATCAGGTGGAGAATTACAACAGGAGGTTGCTACTAACTCCGTTCTATCACCAGAGGGCATAATTCAACCAAGAGCTCCATCTACAGCTGAGCGGCCCTCAACTCCCGTAGTTGATGGACGGAATTCTGAGACAGAACCCCAAAGATTAGCATGCCCTGTACTTGAGCAGGCAGGAGGGCAACAAATTCACTGTACTTTAGATTTCAAAACAATAAAGCAATTAAAGGAGGCTGTAACAACCTATGGGCCGCAAGCTCCCTTCACAATAAGCATGGTCGAATCTGTTACCAACTTGGACATGACACCAGCAGATTGGGCTAACATGTGTCGATCTGTGCTAAATGGAGGACAATATTTGTTATGGAAGGTTGCCAATGAGGAATTTTGCATGGAGACAGCTAGGCGAAATGCAGAAACTGGTTACCCTCAAAGAAATATAGAGATGCTATTGGGAAAGGGACCTTATGAGGGTCAAAGACAGCAAATTGAATATGACCCTGGCATATACGCACAAATTGCTGTAGATACAGTTAGGGCATGGAAAACTTTACAGGGGCATGGAGACTTACAAGGTCAATTATCTAAGGTAATACAAGGAACTAATGAACCTTACGCTGAATTTGTAGATAGACTTATTCAGTCAGCCTCTAGGATATTTGGTAATACAGAACAGGTAATGCCATTTATAAAACAACTGGCTTATGACCAAGCAAATCGTTGCTGCAGAGAGGTCATTAGACCATGGAGACATGAAGATTTAAACACATATATTAAATTATGTAGAGACATTAATGAACAAGGGCAAGTCTTAGCAGCAGTACAACAGGCTTTAGATGCCAGGCCAAAAACATGCTATAATTGTAATCAAACAGGACATTTTAAAAGGAGTTGCCCCATAAGAGGAGGGTTTAACAAAGCTGGGTATCAAAGGAATAGAATACCGGGTATTTGCCCACGATGCCATAGAGGGAAACATTGGGCTAATGAATGCCGTTCTCAAACCACCATAGAAGGTATTCCATTATCAAAAAACGGACAAGGACCAAGTGTTTACCCACGATATCGTGGAGAAAGGTATCAGGCTCCATTGCCAAAAAACGGACTAGAGGGCCCAATGCCCTGGGGCCCAAAACCACAAATATATGGGGCAATGGAGGAACCTAACAGCACCATCAAGGTAGTGCCCAGGACGCATTATCCATTAAATCCCTCATCAGACAAACTAGAGGGAGCGCAGGGCTGGACATCTGCGCCTCTGCCAGAGCAGTACTAACTCCAGAGATGGGAGTTCAAATCATTCCCACAGGAGTAAAAGGACCTCTTCCCCAGGGAACAGTAGGCTTATTATTGGGACGCAGTTCTTCTACACTAAAAGGACTTATGATAAGTCCTGGGGTAATTGATCCCAATTATGAGGGTGAAATAAAAATCATAGCTAGTTCTCCAAGAGGTATATCAGTAATTTCACCAGGAGATAGAATAGCACAGTTACTAATAATACCCAGCCTGCATGATAAATTTTCCAGTTGTAATGTAGAAAGAGGTTCCAAGGGATTAGGCTCCACAGGTGTAGATTGGGCTATGCTGTCTTTAAATTTAGATTCTCGCCCAATGCTAAAATTAAATATTCAAGGACATGACTTTAATGGGCTGCTGGACACAGGAGCTGACCTTAGTGTCATCTCTCGTCAAGAATAGCCAAAACATTGGCCATTACAACAAGCCACTCAAACGCTTCGAGGCCTAGGAGTGGCGACTAATCCCGATAGAAGCGCAATGGTATTAGATTGGAGGGATCCTGAAGGATGTGAAGGAACTATACAGTCCTATGTATTAGATCATCTTCCTGTAAATTTATGGGGACGAGATGTCCTAGATCAGTTAGGATTGACATTAACAAATAACATCAATCCTAATGCGCCCACTACTAGGGCTAAACAAGGCTTTAGGAAAGAAAAAAGATTAAGAGAACAAGAACAAGGTATGACAGCACCTATTCAAATAGATCAAGAAATAAATAGACATGAATTGGGTTTTCAGAAAGGGCCACTGAGACAATCAAAATTACTTGGAAATCAGAAAGACCAGTGTGGGTTCCTCAGTGGCCCCTGACTAAAGAAAAGATACAAGTAGCCCATGACTTGGTCAGACAACAATTAGCGGAAGGACATATACAACCTTCCGTATCCCCCCATAATACTCCCATTTTTGTCATTAAAAAGAAATCTGGTAAATGGAGATTATTACAAGATTTAAGAGCCATTAATAATGAGATGGTTATTATGGGACCTGCTCAATCAGGGATTCCTCAATTGTCTGCTTTACCAAAAACCTGGCATGTTTTAGCTATAGATATTAAAGATTGTTTCTTTTCAATTCCAATTCATACCGAGGATAGTCCACATTTTGCATTTACTATCCCTGCACTGAATCATGAAGGTCCTGATCAGAGATATGAATGGAAAGTACTCCCTCAAGGGATGGCTAACAGCCCAACTATGTGTCAAATTTATGTTAATAAAGCAATCCAGCCACTTAGAAATCAAATTCCTGAACTACAAATATTTCACTATATGGATGATGTGTTATTGGCACATAAAGATAAAAACACCTTACTAGAATGTTATGCCACACTTACAAACTTATTGAAAAATTATAATCTAGAGATAGCAATAGATAAAGTACAATTAAATCTTCCAATTAATTATTTAAGAGTTCTATTATCCTCAACCATGGTCCGTCCACCAAAAATTCAAATACGAGTAGATCAACTCAGATCACTTAATGACTTTCAAAAGTTATTGGGAGACATAAATTGGATAAGGCCTTATCTAGGCATACCAACAGGAGAGTTAGGACCTTTATTTGATATTCTAAAAGGTCCATCAGATCCAAATTCACCCCGCATGTTAACGCCTGAAGCAAGAAAGACATTAAAAATCATTGAAACATATATGGAAAATATGCATTTGGATAGAATTGATATAAGTTTGCCTTTATTATTTATTATACTACCAACAAAAAATATCCCTACAGGAGTATTTTGGCAGGAAGGTCCATTATTGTGGATACATTTATCTTATTCTCCTAACACTATTCTTACTAGATATCCTGAGGCTGTAGGACAATTGATACTCAAAGGAATAAAAGCAGCTAAGGGAGTATTTGGGATTTCTCCCAATAAAATTATTACTCCATATACTATGGATCAAATTGATGAGTTAGCTAATGAGTTAAATACTTGGGCAATAATCATGTGTAAAACTAGTGTTTCATTTGATAATCACTTACCATCTAATCCTTTGTTGTCTTTTTGGTCTAAGCATCCTGTAGTTTTTCCAAAAATGACAAGAAAAACCCCTATCATAAATGCTCCAAATATATTCACTGATGGGTCAAACAATGGTACAGCAGCAGTAGTTACTCCTGATCAAACTTTTACATTTTTAGTACCCAAGCAATCAGCTCAAAAGGTAGAGCTTAATGCAGTATTACAAGCTTTTATGATGTTTAAAGATTCTGTATTTAATTTATTTTCTGATAGTCAATATGTAGTTAATGCTATAGTATCCCTTGAAGATGCTGGTAGGATTTCACCTTCTTCTACTGTTTTCTCTTTGTTTTCCGCTATACAAAGTCTAATCTGGGACCGAAAAGATCCATTCTTTATAGGTCATATCAGGGCACATACAGGATTGCCTGGAGCCCTTAGTATGGGCAATGAACTAGCAGATAAATCTACACATGACATACATATTTTCTCCACAATAGAAGAAGCTATAAATTTTCATAAAAGGTTCCATGTCAATGCTAATACTTTACAAAAATGTTTTAAAATAACTAAAGAACAAGCCAGACATATAATAAAACAATGTCAAAATTGTGTGACATTTTTACCACAAGTTAATCTTGGAGTCAATCCTAGAGGACTGATACCTAACCATATTTGGCAGATGGACGTCACACACTTGCCAGAATTTGGAAAATTAAAATATTTACATGTTACAGTTGATACCTCTTCCGGATTTTTGATGGGCTCCCTTCATGCCGGAGAAAAAACTAAAGATGTTATAGCTCATTGCTTACAAAATTTTGCCACTGTGGGCGTTCCAAAACAGTTAAAAACGGACAATGGTCCTGGTTATACTTCCACCTCTTTTAAACAATTTTGCTCATCATTTGGCATTACTCACATAACAGGAATTCCATACAATCCACAAGGACAAGGCATAGTTGAAAGAGCTCATCAAACTATTAAAATGTACTTATTAAAACAAAAGGAGAAAATTGGAAAGGGGTATATATCCCCCAAAGATAAACTTAAAATAACCCTTTTTACTCTAAACTTTTTAAATTTGGATTCATCGGGACTTAGTGCTGCGGAAAGACATTTGTACCCAAAAAATGTACATAAGCCTAAGGTACTTTGGAAAGATATTCTAACAGGACAATGGAAAGGCCCGGATCCAGTGATAGTCTGGAATCGGGGCGCTATCTGTGTTTTCCCACAGGATGAACAGCAACCGATTTGGATTCCAGAGAGATTAACTAAAACAATTTCTACAGAAAAAGAAGATGATTTGACTCAAATCCATAACAGCTGACATCCAGAGCTCCAGCTTGGCTATTCTTACATCTGCGACAGTGATTAACCGAGGTGTTTTTTTTTTTTTTCAATATCTATTTTATTATTGCATTTTTCCCACATCATAAAGTTCTATTTTAATTTTGAGCTCATACAAACCTAGGTTAATGTTTTTCTGATCAGTTTTATTTTTTGACTGTGTTTTATTTTTTTGACTGTGGAGTTTTTAAACATTGCAATGGAGATTTCACCTAGGTATAGTTACAAGGCCTTTATTTACTATTGTCTTATGTGTTGTATGTTGTGTGCACACTTCTGTTTTGTGTTGTATGTCTGTATGTGTGTATGTCCATATTTCTTATATGAGGAGCGCTCATGAAAAAATGGATCCGAATTTTTTCTTTATTCACGTAATTTATATGGTTTAATTTAAATTAGGTAAACAGCTGTTAAGGATTGTTTTTAAAGGAGTTTAACAGATCTGTTTGTTTACTTTCACCTTTCCTTTTCATTATATTTAATAATTCTGTTCAAGATAATGTCTCTTTAGCATCATTGCCAGAATTTCCATCTCCATCCCAATTCCGGTGAAGACTGAGATAAAACCAAACTACAGCTTCTATGATAGCTATCACAGTAAACTGTATAAACTGATGCATCAATGAATATAACTCAACAAGTAATGCTCAATCAAGGACTTGATTTACTTTGGGAGGAAATGGACATATTGATAGACTCCTCCAATTTGAACTGCTTGCAGAACTTGCCTGGACTATATATCAGTTGCATGCATTGTGAAATATCATCTGGTGCACCGAATTGTGGTACTGCTGGCATATCTTTACTGATGGTGTCACCAGTGATGCAATTTCCTTGCCAGCTCACCCCATGTTTATTGTGGTAATACTGGCATATCTTTGCTGATGGTGTCACCAGTGACACAATTTTTCCAAAGGAGCCATCAATTGGCTTGGTGTCGTGACATTTCTGTATCCTCCTCCCTTCTACTAGTGATGGTCTAAAATTTGGGGGCCAACAGAGGTGAGGCAAAAAACCTCACCCCCCCACTGGCACCAAGGCTAAATTTGGGGGCCAACAGAGGTGAGGCAAGAACCTCACCCCCCCCACTGGTGCATAGGCCTATCCACAAGCATGGCTGAATGCTGGACCGGTAGTCAGTGACGGGTTGATCTGATTACAGTGGATTCAACCTAAGACAGGAAGCTGATGCCTAAATGTCAGTTCTCCCATGACGGGTAAAAACCATATGTTAAATTGGACAACCTACCAGGCACGGTCCCTAGCCACATTGCTTGTTGCTTAATTAAACAGAAGGGGGCAGATGCTAGGAGCCACAAGCAAATATACGATGTATGGCACCTTTGGTTGTAAAGTGACGCCAGCTAGCCACTGAGATGATTATGTTAAGATTTACATTCATATGGAAATTGGACTCCCGCTGTTCACCTTGGCCTGCTACTGGATTCATGTTACGGGACTCATGGAGAGTTCCCATTGGTTGGGGAAGGATAGTAGGAGGGAATTCCGGGGGAGGTCCGGGGGACCCCCGGTGCCGGGAGACGCGCGGTTCCGGTGGACGCCCGCGTGGGAGGACCGGGTTTGGCTTGCCGGCGGCGGCTTTTTCGAAATAAAGTTTTGTTCCTGCTTGAGTGGCTCGTGATTCTGTGCCCAGCCAAAACTGCGGCAGTAGATGAAATACCATTTTTGGCTGTTCTGTGCATGAATCCGAGAAAGCTATCAGGCAGCTTCTCCATGGGTCTCGCCTGGACATAATACAACATCTCCAAGCATGTAACAGGACCCCATACAGTAGATTTTCACAGAATCCACTAGAGCTGTGAACAATGAGAAGAACTCAGAGCCTCTGTATTCCGGTACAACTCCAGACTCCCATCTCAAGGCCTGCAGTTTGAGCACACAGTGACTCTCAAATTGTGGAGCAGAAACATCAAATCAGCACCTCTGTAGAGTGGCAGAACTCCAGACTTGCTCTGCTCCCACCCAGGTCACCAGACCGCATTCTAGCCACAGCAGGAGGACATCCCAGCTCCCCTCACCTCACCAGACACTCCAACGCAGAAAACAGATGGACTCCATCTGGAAAAACGTTCTTGCTATCTTTTGGTGGGTGTGGCTACCAGCCTGGATCTGCGACTGAACAGAACTTTGCATGAAATAGAACTTTAAGAACTGAGTGACCAGAATAATATAATATAGAGAAATTCATAAGCCACCCCCCGTTTTTTCTCTCTTTTTCCTCTTTCTTTCCTTTTTATTTTTCTTCCTCCCTCTCTTCCTCTTTCAACCTCCTAATTTTTACTATTTTTTACTTTTTGTAATTTTCCAAATACATATATGTGTTTGTTTTTATGCATTCTACAGTTCTCTCACATACTTCTCTACCCTAAATTACCTCCTGTCTATTCCCCTGCTACTAACCCTCTTCATTGGAGTTCTCCCCCAAATTTCCTAAGTTATATTAACCCCATACCCTCACATCTTTCCCCCTTAATATAGCATCATACATCTGACCTCCAGTTCTCTGTCCGCCACCAGAAACTGTACACTTTTTTGAAACTACTGATTATATTTTAAATAATAATTGAATCCAAGATTTCTAGACATTGATACTAACCATAAATGTCTTAATAACAATAATTTACTCATAGGTGATGTATTGTTGATATTGGGAACTGTCAACATTGTCCTTCCCCACACAGGAGGGATCTTGGAACTATATAAGAGCTACAAATCTACAGGGTAAAAATAATAACACACCAGTCCCATAGAGCAGGAAAGAAACACAAGAAACATGAAAAGACAAGGGAAGAAAATACCACAAATAATTCAAGACAACACATCATTAGAAGAATTAACAGAAACAGCAGAAAAAATGACAGATAAAGATTTCAGGATTTACATGATCAAATGTTTTGGAATCTCAAAGATGACATTAGACAACACTTTGAAAGATCACTTTGACAATGAACTACATAAACAAATCCAAGAAGCAAAAGATCACCTCTACAGGGAGCTAGAGGTTATTAAAAAAAAAAAAAAAAAACCGGGGCTGGGGATGTGGCTCAAGCGGTAGCGCGCTCGCCTGGCATGCGCGCGGCCCGGGTTCGATCCTCAGCACCACATACCAACAAAGATGTTGTGTCCGCCAATAACTAAAAATAAATAAATAAATATTAAAAATTCTTTCTCTCTCTCTCTCTCTCTCCTCTCTCACTCTCTGTTTAAAAAAAAACCCACAAAAAACCAGAAATCCTTGAAATGAAAAAAATAATAAACCAAATTAAAAACATAAATGAGAGCATCACCAGCAGATTAGACAATTTAGAAGAGAGGACATCAGATAACAAAGACAAAGTATATCATCTTGAAAAGAACGTAGACAGCACAGCGAAAATGAGAAGAAACCACAAGCAGAACATCCAAGAAAAATGGGATAGTATAAAAAGACCAAATTTAAGAGTTATTGGGATAGAGGTAGGCATAGAGCTCCAAACCAAAGGAATGAGCAATCTGTTCAATGAAATAATATCCGAAAACTTTCCAGACAAGAAGAATGAAATGGAAATCCAAATCCAAGAAGCCTACAGGACGCCAAATGTGCAAAATCACAACGGATCCACACCAAGACAAATTATAATGAAAATGCCCAATGAACAGAATAAGGAGAGAATTTTAGAAGCCACAAGAAAGCAATCAGATCACATATAGGGAAAAACCAGTTAGGAATAGTGGCAGATTTTTCAACACAGACCCTGATAGCTAGAAGATCCTGGAACAAAACATTTCAAACTCTGAAAGATAATGGGTTCCAACCAAGATTCTTGTATCCAGAGCAACTAAGCTTCAGATTTGAAGATTAAATAAAAACCTTCCATGATAAACAAAAGTTAAAAGAATTTACAGCTAGAAAACCAGCTGTAAATCCTTGGCAAAATATTTCATGAAGAGAAAATAAAAAACAACAATGAAAACCAGCAGAAAGAGGTAGTACACTAAAAGAAAAACTAATCAAAGAGGAAAACCAATCAAGTTAAATAACAAAAATAAACAAATATGTCTGGAAATACAAACTGTCTCAACAGTAACACTAAGTTTTAATGGCTTAAACTCACCAATCAAAAGACATAGCTAGCAGATTGGATTTTTAAAAAGATTCAATAATATGCTGCCTACAGGAGACACATTTGATAGGAAAAGACATACACAGACTGAAAGGTTGGGAAAAATCATATCATTCACATGGACTGCGGAAGCAAGCAGGGGTCTCCATACTCATATCAAATAAAGTAGACTTAAAGTCAAAGGTAGTCAAAAGGAATAAAGATGGACATTACATACTGCTCAAGGGAACCATACACAAACAACACATAACAATCATAAATATATATGCACCAAACAATGGTGCAATTATGTTCAACAAACAAACTCAAGTTCAAGAGTCAAATTGACCACAACACAATAATCTTGGGTGACTTTAACATACTTCTCTCACCACTGGACAGATCCTCCAAACAAAAGTAGAATAAAGAAACTATAGAGCTCAATAACACAATTAATAACTTAGACTTAACTGACATATAGAATATATCAACCAGCATCAAGTGGATACACTTTCTTCTCAGCAGAACATGGATCCTTATCAAAAATAGACCATATATATGCCACAGGACAACTCTTAGCAAATACAAAGGAGTAGAGATTCTACCATGCATTTTATCTCATCATAATGTAATGAAATTGGAAATCAACGA
Source organism: Spermophilus citellus (assembly GCF_964194105.1). Taxonomy (NCBI): domain Eukaryota; kingdom Metazoa; phylum Chordata; class Mammalia; order Rodentia; family Sciuridae; genus Spermophilus; species Spermophilus citellus. The sequence continues at coordinate 72,250,592 of NC_138187.1, read as the reverse complement.
TAAAATAAGTAAGAAAATGTCCTTCATCACATGGAGAATGAATAATATGCTACTGAATGAATAATGGGTTACAGAAGATATCAAGGAGGAAATTAAAAAATTTTTAAAGATAAATGAGAACACAGACACAATATATTAAAATCTCTGGGACACTATGAAAGCAGTACTAAGAGGAAAATTCATTGCATGGAGTTCATTCCTTAAAAGAAGAAAAGACAACAAATAAATGACCTCACACTACATTTCAAAGCCCTAGAAAAAGAAGAAAAAATCAGTAGCAAAAGCAGTAGAAGGCAAGAAATAATTAAAATCAGAGCTAAAATCAATGAAATCAAAACAAAAGAAACAATTGAAAAAATAAACAAAACTAAAAGTTTGTTCTTTGAAAAAATAAATAAAATTGACAGATCCTTAGCCATGCTGATGAAGAGAAGGAGAGAGAGAACTCAAATTACCAGCATACATGTTGAAAAAAGGTAATATTACAACAGATACTACAGAAATACAGAAGATAATTATAAATTATTTTGAAATCTTATACTATAATAAAGTAGAAGACAGTGAAAGCATTGATAAATTCCTTGTCATATTACCTGCCCAGATGGACTCAGGAAGATATACATAACGTAAACCAATTTCAAGTGAGGAAATAGAAGAAGCCATCAAGACTACCAACCAAGAAAAGCCCAGGACTGGATGGATACAGAGCCGGGTTCTACAAGACCTTTAAAGAAATACTCTTCAATCTATTTCAGGAAATAGAAAAAGAGGGAGTACTTCCAAATTCATTCTATGAGGCCAATATCACCCTAATTTCAGAACCAGACAAAGACACTTCAAAGAAAGAAAACTTCAGACCAATATCTCTAATGAACATAAATGCAAAAATCCTCAATAAAATTCTGGAAAATTGAATACAAAAACATCAAAAAGATTGTGCACCATGATCAAGTGAGATTCATGCCAGGGATGCAAGGTTGGTTCAACATATGGAAATCAATAAATATAATTCATCACATCAATAGACTTAAAGATAAGAACCATATGATCACCTTGATAGATGCAGAAAAAGCATTTGACAAAATACAGCACCCCTTTATGTTCAAAACACTAGAAAAACTAGGGATAACAAGAACATATCTCAACATTGTAAAGGCTATCTACGCTAAGCCTCAGGCCAACATCATTCTAAATGGAGGAAAATTGAAGACATCCCCTCTAAAACCTGGAACATGACAGGGATGCTCTCTCTCACCACTTCTATTCAACACAGTGCTTGAAACACTGGCCAGAGCAATTAGACAGATGAAAGAAATTAAAGGAATAAGTATAGGAAAAGAAGAACTTAAACTAGCACTATTTGCTGATGATATGATTCTATACCTAAAAGACCAAAAAAAAAAAAAAAAAAACTCACCAGAAAACTTCTAGAGCTAGTAAATGAATTCAGCAAAGTAGCAGGATATAAAAACAATACCCATAAATCAGAGGCATTTCTGTATATCAGTGACAAATTCTCTGAGAAGGAAATTAGAAATACTACCCCATCCACAATATCCTAAAAAAATAAGATACTTGGGAATCAACAAAAGAGGTGAAAGATCTATACAATGAAAACTACAGAACCCTAAAGAGAGAAATCAAAGAAGACCTTAGAAGATGGAAATATCTACCTTGCTCATGGATAGGCAGAATTAATATTATCAAAATGAACATACTACCAAAAGTACTATACAGATTTAATACAATTCTGATCAAAATCCCAATAGGTAAAGCAATTCTAGGCAGGAAGAGCGAAGGAGGTGGTATCGCTAGACTAGAACTTAAACTATACTACAGACAAATAGTAAGAAAAAAAGCATGGTATTGGCACCAAAACAGGCCAGTAGACCAACGGTACAGAATAGAGGACACAAAGACTAACCCACAAAATTACAATTATCTTATATTAGACAAAGGTGCCAAAAACATGCATTGGAGAAAAGATAGAATCTTCAACAAATGGTTCTGGGAGAACTGGAAATACAAATGCAGAAGAGGATATAAAATCAATCAACAAATATATGAAAAAATGCTCATCATCTCTAGCAATCAGAGAAATGCAAATCAAAACTACTCTAAGATATCAACTCACTCCAGTCAGAATACAGCTATTATGAAGACAAACAACAACAATTGTTGGCAACCATGTAGGGAAAATAGTACACTCATACATTGCTGGTGGGACTGCAAATTGGTGCAACCAATTTGGAAAGCAGTATGGAGATTCCTTGGAAAGCTGGGAATGCAACTACAATTTGACCCAGCTATTCCTCTTCTGAGACTATTCCCAAAGGACTTAAAAACAGCATACTACAGGGACACAGCCACATCAATGTTTATAGCAGCACAATTCACAATAGCTAAACTGTGGAGCCAACCTAGATGTCCTTCAGTGGATGAATGGATAAAAAAATGTGGCATTTTTACACAATGGAATATTACTCAGTATTAAAAATAACAACATCATGGCATTTGCAGGCAAATGGATGGCATTGGAGAAGATAATGCTAAGTGAAGTCAGGCAATCCCCCCAAAAACAAATGCTGAATGTTTTCTCTGATATAAGAGGGGTGATTCATAGTGGGGTAGGGAGGGAGAGCATGGGAGGATTAGATTAGTTCTAGATAGGGAAGATGGGTGGGAGGGAAAGGGAGGGGGAAGGGGATTAGCAAGGATGGTGGAATGTGATGGTCATCATTATCCAAAGTACATGGATGAAGACTTGAATTGGGTGTCAACATACCTTATATACAAACAGTTATGAAAAATCGTGGTATATATGTGCATTAAAAATTGTAATGCAAAAAAAAATGATAGGGCATGAGGGCATTGAAGAGTATAGGAAACTTGGTTTATCCCAGGAAAGCACTACCCAATCCATAAGCAGTGGCTAAGGGGGATCTCAGGAAGCCCCAGTAGGTAATGGGGGTGCAGACACAGTTGTGGCTGCCAGGAACACAGTGGCGAACTTGTGCCATATAAAAATTATCAGAGGTGACAGTTTCACCAAATATTGTACCACTGTATAATTGAGAGTCACTGTTCTTTTTTTAGTGTATAATGTTTTTTAAAAGTAGGTCAGCCAATGATTTAGCATATATCATGCATTTAAACTTTATTATTATAAAATACCTAATTTCAGGTACTCAATTTTGGCATTTTATAGGGTATAGGTTAAATAGTTGTAATGAAGTGATACCAAAATACACTGGCTCAAAGAAAAAAAATGTATTCTTTTTCATGAAACAATATGGAGCTACACAGGTGGCTGCCGGGAGAGCAAGCAGTACTGGTTTTCTCCACAAGGTCATCCAGGGCTGATACCCTCAGCACAGGGATTCCATATAAGTTCAAGGCAGTTGACACTGCAGTCAGTGGAAAGGAAAAGAAGATGCACACATGAAATCCAGGACAAGCACCTTTAAAAAGACAATTCAGAAGCTGCATATTTCACTGATGTTCATATATAACTGGCCTAAACCTAAGCACACAGCCAATAATACTAAGATTAGAGGATGATAAAATCTAGATTGTCTAACTGGTAGCTATGCTGCCAGCTAAACCACAGGACATCTAATTCTAGAATTAAAGGAGAAGGAACTAGATAATGGAGAAGAATTAGCTTGTCTCTGCCATACTCTCATACAATCCTTCCTTAATAGTCATTAGAAATCTTCTTTTTAAAAGCATTTTTAAGATTATAACAACTCTGTTGAAAATCCACTTTGCATAAAACCCAAAGTCCTCACCATGACTTACAAGTCTTCCCACTTCTGTTCCCCCCATTAACTCCCTAACCTCATCCCTAATAAAGATGCCTCTCAATTTAAATGGGTTACATCTCAAAACTATCATAATGTAAAATACAGTTCAAGAATGTGTTTAATACACCTGGCCTACCAAACATCACAGTTTAGCAGCCCAGCATACTTTAGAGCACCAGTCATTTATCTTCATGATCTGGGATCTTCAGCTCCCTGCTGTTGCTCAGCATCAAAAAAAAAAAAAAAAGAATATCCTGTAGGCATAATGGCACATGCCTTTAACCTCAGCTCCTCACAATGTTGAGGCAGGAGGACTGCAAGTTCCAGGTCAGCTTGAGTAGTTTAGCAAGAGCCTGTCTCAAAATAAAAAGAGCTGGAAATGTAGCTCAGTGATAGTTAACCAATGGATCTAATTTCTTTTCCACTCAAAACACACACACACACACACACACACACACACACACACACATATATAGTTATACTGCATATAACTAGCATAACAAAAGATTGAATTCAAAATCTGAGATACTGTCCTACTGAATATGTATTGCTTTCAAGATGAAAAATCCTTGAATCAAACCATTATAAGTCTAGCCATTTTAAGTGCTAGAGCCACCAGTGCTCTCTTCACATGAAATAAAACCAAATAGACTAAAAATCTATATATATGAACAATTAAGCTATTAAGACCAATGAAGAAAAAAAGGTAGAATAATATATTTGCAACTGTAAATGATTTCTAAGATAAAAGTATAAGCAACAAAGGGAAATTTTGATGAAACCGATTCTGTTGAAATTATGGACTTGTTTTTCAACAAAGGACAATATAAAGCTAAAATACAGAAAACACCAGAAGCATATGTTTGTAACATCTAAAAAGACAAAGGACTAATATTCAGTTTATGCAAAGTACTCTTACAAAAACAGTAAAAAACAGGAAATACAACTGAAAATTTGGAAAAAAACCAGAAAGTAGAATGAGTGTTACCATGGGCTGGGCTTGTAGCTTACTGGTAGAGTGCATGTGTGAGGCACTGGGTTCAATTCCCAGCAACACATATAAATAAATAAAATAAAGGTCCATGTAAAACTAAAAATAAATATTTTAAAAATAAGCATTATAAGAAAATTCAGTATATTAAATTTGAAATTCAGATAGACACTGACTTTTGTTTAAGCATAAATAGATCCCCAATATTGAATGGCACATACAAAAATATTATTTGTGGTTTATCTGAAATTTAAATTTGACAAGACATCCTCTATTTTTATTTCATACATTTGGCAACTGTAGATAAAATCCACAGAGCTAACAAGTGAATAAAAAGAAGTTCAGCTTTACCAGCAATCAAATTAAACCAAAATTAAACCAAAAATGCCATTTTATCTATTATATTAGCAAAGACTAGTAAACAAAGCTTTTGTTGCAAAGCATACAATGCTCGCTTTTTTCCCCAATTTATTATAAAGGACAACCTACCACCTAATCTAGATACTTTTAAAAATCAGTTAACTAGGCAATAAATGCTCAACTAGTCTCTGGATATGCAAAAAGACACATTTAAAATCTATTACTTTATACCATAAAGAGCACAGAAATAAACAAATAACCACATTTGGAAATCAACATTTTTTTTTCTTACAAAATACAGGTACTAATTAAGTATAAGTTTTTAAAGTTTAAATGTTAAGAATAAAATTACTGAATATCATGTGGTAGATAAACAATAGCTCTTTCATAAATAATACTATAATACCAATCTTAATGCTGGGTTAAGATTAATGTAATTGGTGATCCTCACAGGTTTAGAAATTTGGCCTGTAAACAAAATTAAGAGTAAGGATTTACATTTTTTTTCAAGAGATTTCATATAAAATTGTTTTATCAGAATCACAATTATAGCTTCACTACTAGATAATACCTAACTGGAAGGTACAAGGTATGACATAAAAACCGAGGTTAAGAAAAAAAGTACAGGCTTCATAAAAAACAATATCCACTATTTTAAAAATTATTCTGAACTTATTACATATGTAAATATAGTACTTTAAAATAAAATTTGAACTTAACAAAGAAACTATATGAAAAACTCATCTTGGCTTCTCTTACTTCTAAGATAATGAATGCCCCCACTTTATCTTAACATCTATACAGGAAAAATAAATTTAAATAAAATAACTATAAATCAATTTTTAAAAATGCTTTGTTACACTTCCAGTAGTCATTTTATTTCATTGGTATTTCAATGGTAGCATTTTATTTCATTCTGAAGAATATATTATAAATATTAAATAACTGAATTAATTTATATAAATAGTGCTATGATATAATAATTGTGGTAAAATTATTTAAAGATACTAAAATGGTTCAGCATACCTTATCATATAAAAAACATGATATAATCATCAAACCTTCTAAAATGTTAACAGGAATAATTGCTAGTTAACTTTCCTTCCAAAATTGATATAGTTTACATATATATCTAATAAAAAGCAAAAAAGCAACAAATTTTCAGATCCATAATTCATCATCTATGAAGGTTAATCTTGGCAAACACATCATCAACCAGAGAATAACAGACATAAAAGTAACACAATCTTCACCGTTATTTTTACAGTACTTCTACCAAAAAAATACATTTAATAATTCTTAATAATTCTTGAAGCAGCCTGAATAATCCTGAAATTGGTAGATTGAAAAAAAAGTAATATTTGTTACATCCCCCCCTTTTTTAAAGGTTCAAAAGCAAAATAAGAACTATATTATCACAATAGCTAACATGAATATGTTTAATATAAATGTAGAAAATAAAGAATATATGTTATTCAACTTCAAGAAAGAAAAAGATTATTCTTCTGCTCTTGCCCCAAGATAGAAACAACTTAACTCCAAATCTAGTTTTAAATTTGCCATGACCAATCAATCTTTAAAGTCGACTCAACTTTTCCATTCAGTGAAGAAAATCAGCCAATCAGCAACTTCCTGGATTTAGTAACCTCCTCAAAGTCAGTCAGTCTCTAAAATTCCAGGCTTAAAGTTAATCAATCCTTAAATTGTCTAACTTTTGAAAATCACCCAATCTTAAAACTCCATGCTTTTTTTTTATATGGCACTTTTTTATTTTTATTTTTTTTAGTCATACATGATAGCAGAATGTATTTTGACATATAATACATACATGGAATGTACATAGATTAAGCATATTGTATATTCTATTCTGCTGCCCTTCCTATCCTCCCTACTCCTCCCCTCCTCTCCCATCCTTTCTCTCTATCCAAATCTAATGTGACACACATTTTTTTTCTTTTTCTCATCACCACATCATACATGTCTTCTGTATAACCTTCTGTATAACCTGTTTAAGGAGGTTGTCCTTCCATCTTCCGTGCAACTCCCCTTCTCCCTCTTTTTCCCTCCCATCTCTCTTCCCTATTTAGTGGTAGTCTTCTTCTCATGCTCTTCTTCCCTATCCCATTTTGAGTCATCCCCTTATATCAGAGAAGACATTTGGCATTTGTTTTTTAGGGATTGGCTAACTTCACTTAGCATAATCTGCTCTAATGCCATCCATTGCCTGCAAATGCCATGATCTTGTTATATTTTAGTGTTGAGTAATATTCCATTGTGTATAAATGCCACATTTTTTAATCCATTCATCTATTGAAGGGCATCTAGGTTGGTTCCACATTCTAGGTATTGTGAATTGTGCTGCTATAAACATTAATGTGGATGTATCCCTGTAGTATGCTCTTCTTAGGTCTTTTGGGTATAGTCCGAGAAGGGGAATAGCTGGGTCAAATGGTGGTTCCATTCCCAGCTTTCCAAGGAATCTCCATACTGCTTTCCAAATTGTTTGCACCAATTTGCAGTCCCACCAGCAATGGATGAGTGTACCTTTTTCCCCTCATCCTCGACAGCACTTATTGTTGTTTGACTTCATAATGGCTGCCATTCTTATTAGAGTGAGATGGTATCTTAGAGTAGTTTTAATTTGCATTTCTCTGATTGCTAGAGATGGTGAGAATTTTTTCATGTATTTGTTTATTGATTGTATATTCTCTTCTGAGAAGTTTCTGTTCAAGTCCTTGGCCCATTTGTTGATTGGGTTATTTGCTTTTTGTTGTTTAACTTTTTGAGTTCTTTGTATACTCTAGAGATTAGGGCTCTATCTGATGTTTGAGTAGTAAAAATTTGTTCCCAGGATGTAGGCTCCCTATTACCGCAGATATTATTTCTCTTGCTGAGAAAAAACTTTTTAGTTTGAATTCATCCCATATGTTGATTCTTGGTTTTAACTCTTGTGCTATAGGTGTCTTATTAAGAAATTTGGTGCCTGCCCCCATGTGATGAAGATTAGGGCCAACTTTATCTTCTATTAGACGCAGAGTCTCTGGTCTGATTCCTAGATCCTTGATCCATTTGGAGTTGACTTTTGTGCATGGTGAGAGAAAGGGATTCAATCTCATTTTGTTGCATATGGATTTCCAGTTCTCCCAGCACCATTTGTTGAAGATGCTATCCTTTCTCCATTGCATGGTTTTAGCACCTTTGTCTAATATAAGGTAGTTGTAATTTTGTGGATTTGTCTCTGTGTCCTCTAGTTTGTACCATTGGTCTACCAGCCTGTTTTGGTGCCAGTACCATGCTGTTTTTGTTACTATTGCTCTATAGTATAGTTTAAAATCTGGAATCACGATAGCACCAATTTCACTCTTCCTGCTTAGAATTACTTTAGCTATTCTGGGTCTCTTGTTTTTCCAGATGAATTTCATGATTGCCTTTTCTATTTCTGCAAGGAATGTCATTGGGATTTTGATGGGAATTGAATTGAATCTGTAAGTGCTTTTGGTAATATGGCCATCTTAATAATATTAATTCTACGAATCCATAAGCAAGGTAAATCCTTCCATCTTCTATCGTCTTCTTCTATTTCTTTCTTTAGGGTTCTGTAGTTTTCATTGTATAGCTCTTTCACCTCTTTTGTTAAGTTGATTCCCATGTGTTTTATTTTTTTAATATATTGTGAATGGAGTAGTTGTCCTCATTTCCATTTCAGAGAATTTGTCACTGATATTCAGGAATGTCTTTGATTTATTGGTATTGATTTTATATCCTGCAACTTTGCTGAATTCATTTACTAGTTCTAGAAGTTTCTTGGTTGAACTTTTTCAGTCTGCTAGGTATAGGATAATGTCATCAGCAAATAGTGCTAATTTAAGTTCTTCTTTTCCTATATTTATGCCTTTAATTTCTTTCGTCTAATTGCTCTGGCTAGTATTTCAAGAACTATGTTGAATAGAAGTGGTGAGAGAGGGCATCCTTGTCTTGTTCCAGATTTTAAAGGGGATGCCTTCAATTTTTATCCATTTAGAATGATGTTTGCCTGAGGCTTAGCATATATAGCTTTTACCATGTTGAGGTAATTTCCTGTTATCCCTACTTTTTCTAGAGTTTTGAACATAAAGGGATGCTGTATTTTGTCGAATGCTTTTTCAGCATCTATCGAGACGATCATATGGTTCTTATCTTTAAGTCTATTGATGTGGTGAATTACATTTATTGATTTCCATATATTGAACCAGCCTTGCATTCCAGGGATGAATCCCACTTGGTCATGGTGAAAGATCTTTTTGATATGTTTTTGTATCCGATTTGCCAGAATTTTATTGAGGATTTTTGCATCTAAATTCATTAGGGATATTGGTCTGAAGTTTTCTTTCTTTGAAGTGTCTTTATCTGGTTTTGGAATCAGGGTGATGTTGGCCTCATAGAATAAATTTGGAAGAGCTCAGATACTTTGGGCATGAGATAACTCCATGTGCAGGCCAGAGAGAAGCAGGGGGCCATCCTGGCATGGCCCTCAAAAAACGTTTGCTTTACTAGAAACCCACATGCACATCTACCATGCAGCGTAGGGTGCCTGGCTCCTGGGAAAGAACCAGGAGGTTCTTGATTCAAGAACCAAGGAGGTCAGCCCACAGGACACCTGGACCACTGCTTGTCACTGCCACTAGCTGGGAACCTGGGCCCTGTCTGAGCCTTCCTGCTGACCAGGGCCCAGAGTATGGCTGGCGCATAGATGACCACCTGGCTGTCCTGGTTCAGAAGACTGGATGGCCACGTGGTTGTGTGCAGCCTTGCCCACATTCAACTTCAATCACAGGCTGGGCTTGCGCTCTGCCACCTCCTCCAGGCAGGGATGAGGGGGTCGGTCTTTGAAGAAGTCTGAGACATACTGAAAAGTGAGGCCAGCTTCCAGTGACCTTGGCAGGAGACAGACAAGGACATGACAGTAGTGGTGCTTGTGGTCCGACCTGTAGGTGTAGCCTACTTACAGGGCGAAGGCCACCAGGAAGAACTTCACAGTGGGCCGCAGCAGCTGCGCCAACTTCCCGCAGAGCTGCGTCTGCAAGAACAGCCAAAAATAGCACCCACTACATCCCAGAGGAGGAGTGTCCACAGTAGGAGGAGAGTCTGGCCTCGATGACATTGGCAGGGCTCCCCCTGCACACCCTCTCCAACTGCACGTAGACTGAACAGTTGACCCAGCTCCAGTCTGGGTTGCAGAGGGTCAGGAAGTTGGGGTGCAGACAACTGATCATGTACTTGGCCAGGTCCGTCAAGGACTGGCTCATGGCTGCCCCAAACAGGAAGGTGCCCAGCACCTTGTAGAGGGAATGGGAATAGAGGCGTCGGTGCACACCAGGTAGGCTTTCCCTGTGGAGACCAGGATAATGGTGGCTATGATGGTGACCCTGGCCATGAGCCCATGGTTCATGGTGTCCTGGTGGTAGAGGCATCAAATGGAGTCATCTCTGCAGTAGAACCCTCGCTTGTATGGGGCGTTCACCAGGGTCAGGATGGCTCAGGATAGACTTGCTCTGCTCCAAGTCACTGCCGGGCCTTCCCTGCAACCCACAGCCCACATCCCAGGGCCACAGGGTCACAGAATGCTTTTAGTGATAGGAAAAACAAAAACAAAACTATAAAAAGAGACATTTAATAAACAATTAGAATATGCATATTGTAAACTTTCTTGAAGTAATAATAACTCAGTAAATGAACATGTATGCCATGCTGGATAGAAAAGTAGTTTGATAAAAAAAATAAATAAATGAAAAATAAAATCCTTTTGTGTTTTAACACATTTCAATGCAAATTAAATTAGAACCTCAGTTTATGGTGTTCTAAATAGAAAATGAGTTATATGTCTGTGAATGGACCATTTGGCTCATCCAGGAGAAACTGATAAGTGATAAAGCAAGCAGCATGAAAATGTGCCACATAATACTATTTCATAATTCAAACACCATTTGTTTTGTCTATATTAATATAAATGTAAATATATATCTTTGTAGGTGAAGGAAAATTTTGTAGGGAAACTGAGGCAATGATTATTTTTATCTGTATACATCTTGGTATGGTTTGACAATAGAATACACTCCAATAGTACCTCTAGAACTGCCTCTTCCTAGATCTGCCTCAGATCATCTGTCTCCCCATAGACTGACTGCTGCTGATCCCTCAAGCATGATGCTCAAGTTAATACTCCAACACCCAAATGTCCTGGTGCCTCTATTATCCACTCTGTGAGTTGGCTTTCCATCACTGTCACCAAAATACCCAGTAAACAACCCAGAGGAGGAAAACCTTGTTTCAGCTCATGGTTTCAGTAGATCAGTCCATTCTAGGCTGACTCTATCACTCTGAGCCTGAGGTAAGGCAGAACATCATGATGGAAGATAGAGGAATGTTTCCTAACTCATGGCCCCTGGGAAAGAGAGGAAGAGAGAGAGAGAGAGGGAGAGAGAGAGAGAGGGAGAGAGAGAGAGAGAGAGAGAGAGAGAGAGAGAGAGAGGGCGCTTCACTGGCCAGGGACAAAATATAAACCCAAAGGTTCACCCACAATGACCTGCTTATATCCTACTCACCTATAATTATCACCCATTAACCCCTTCAAATTATTAACCCACCAAATGGATTAATCCACTGATTAGGTTACAGCTCTCATGATATAATCATTTTGCCTCTGAACAATTCTGCATTGTCTCACACATGAGCTTTTGGGGGGATACCTCCTATCTAAATATCATCTACCATACTAGGTATAAAACTCCTCACACCAAAAGTCAAGGCCTTCTGCAATACGACCATTGATAAAATAAATTAGTGCTGTTTGCATCTAGACCCTGAGAGGAACTGAGAAAGGGAAAAATGACCTTCCTGCCAGTAGATGGCTCGTCCATGATCTCCTCAAGTCAACACAAGCAATGCTAATAGAATGAAAACCTCAGACAGGACTACATGGTGGTCATATAAAAAATAGGCAGAAACTGACTCTGAAGCCACAGAGATCATTGTGCCCATCCTTTTTCTAACATGAGTGACAGTCGCCTCTTTACCAACATGGACTGTGACTCTCCATTAATCTTCCCACCCCTGAGACAAAAGTAGTTAAGATACCCTATCACAAAGCTGCCTCACTTCTTGACCCTGTCCTGACTCACATCTTGGAATCATTGAATAGAAGCCAGAATCCTCTAAGGGGCACTGCTCCATGCTTCTTTCTGAGATGCTTCTGTGTGGCTGTGGAGCTACCAGAAATCTAAGTAAACTAACTCTGACCACAGAATTCTGACCAGAATTCCCTAGCTGGCAAAGGGCTCTCTGCATGAGGCAAAACTCTTGCCAATTGCTTGAAAACAGTATTTTGATTCTGATCCTGTGGGTGTCTGCACAGGTCACCAGAGCTTAATCTCATACGGAGCTCATGCAAGTCAATAAAACTAAGCAAACAGCCCATTAAAAATGGGAAATGCCAAATATAGGCTGTTTATAAAAATGATATACCAAACACTTGAGATGACATTCCATGTCAACAGTATAGTAATCCAAAGGAAACATAAAGTACACGTGTGTGTTTGCCTATCAATTACAAAGAATAAAGAGAATGAGAAAACCTAATGTTGACAGTGTTGGAAATGGAATTGTCATGCTCTGATAATTGCAATGCAAAATTGTCGAAACTCTTCTGCAGAGATAAAACCTACATGGTCCAGTCATTCACAATAGCCATTCATATTAGTCTTGGTAATAATTTTTTTTTGATACAACATCAATAGCACAGGCAACAAAAGCAAGAATAGATAGTGGACAACATTAACCCAAATTGCAGAAGGGGACAAATGTCAGGGCAGAAAAAAACCTCAACACGGGAAAAAATATTTGCAAACTGTCAATTTCCAAAATATATGTAAACCCTAGAGTTTAATAGCAAAAAAGTTAATAATCCACTGAAATCATGGGCTAAGGACTGGAAGAGACATTTCTGCAAAGAGACCTGGTTTTTTATGAGCCTAAGCAGCCCCCAGGATAGGCATGGATGTGAGCAGAGAAATGGTGCCCAGTGACTTTCCCTCAGGGACCTGAGATCTGCCCCAGCCAGTGGGAAGCCTTGATTACAATGATCAATTTCAAGATAAAAATTTTAAAAATTTTCCACAATAACAATACATAATTTATTTGAGTTGGGCATTCTTGGGCTAAAGGTAAGGGTGTACTTTAAATTTTGGCATATTTTCTGAAACTTCTCAGTAGAAGGGTTCCAAATGGGTTTCATGGACCACTAGGCTCCATGTGGACAGGAGGAAAACTTCTGTCCCTCAGAATGCCTGGCAGATTTACTTATAGTGTTTGCACAAAAGACTTGACAAAGACAAAAGCTTAGCTGGTTATAGTTGTGCACACCTGTAATCCCAGCAGCTCAAGAGGCTGAGGCAGGAGGATTGCAAGTGCAAAGCCAGCCTCAGCAAAGGCAAGGTGCTGAGTGACTCAATGAGACTTTGTATCTAAATAAAATTCAAAGTAGGTCTGAGGATGTGGTTTTGTGGTTGAATGCCCCAAATTTTAATCCCCACTACCAAAAAAATAAAAATAACCACCCAGCTGCCAAGGAGTTGCCCTGTTTGCAGGTCTCCATGGAGACAAAAGATGCAAATATGTTCCCTTGCACTTCCTGGGCAGGGCATCTGCTCTGAATCCACACCACAGGACCCAGAGTCTGTGCAGGGATTGGGGGGGCACCTCCCACCAGAACCTCACAGGATTCCCTCTACCCATGGGAGAGCGGGAAGGAAGGGCTGTCTGTTCTCTCCAGGAGTGACAGTCTGGGAGACAAAGCCAAAGATGGGCTGCACAGACAGGACCCATTGAAGACATAGGCCTGTGGTGTCCAATGTTCACAGCACTCACAGTCCTGTGAGTCAAGTGTCAGGAACCCAGGAAAAAGCTGCATGAGTTTCTGGGACATGGAAGTAGCTTCTTGTCTTGGAGTCCTGGTCCCTGGAGCCTAATGTCACCCAGCTCTCTGAAGCTCTTGGACTCTGTCCCATCCCAGCCTTACCCTTTACCCCCTGCTCTCTGGAGTTCTGTTCTCTCCCTCCCTCAGCCTCTTTTTATGTCCCTTTCAGTCTGTCTTCCTCTTACACTTCTCTCTGTCTCTATCTTTCTCTTTAGAAGTGTCCTATTTCTGTCCCTTTGTGGGCCCCACATACCACCACAAACAGGGATCAGTGTGTTGGGAGCTGGAGCAGAAGCTGCTGGGAACTGTTGGAGTTGTGACAAGTTGGCTTTGACCCTAGTCTTGCCCTGTGAGCCCCTTGATTTTTTCCACTGAGCCCCTTTTGCACAGCCAGATTGTCTCCCACCTGGGCTCTGACTCCTGGCTCTTTCCACATGGTGGGAGTAGCCTGCAATTGCAGGAACCTCAAGTGCATGCTTAGGACCCCTGAAGATGGGGAGTGACCTGCTTGACCTTGGACACATCTCTACCTCTCTAATCTCATAACTCCCATCAGAAAACCATATCTATTCTCTATGTCCAGGTCACAAGAGTGAAGGGAAATTAACTTGAAGAACATTCTTTGTACACCAAAGCAGGAACATAAGCCCAGCCACCTCCAGGGCCAGGTCAGGAACATGAATGAGCAGAAGGATGAGCTGGCACACAGGGCAGCAGGGTGTATGGGGACTGTGGCAAACTGGAGAACCCAGGATGCAGGAACCTGCCACTCATCTTCAGCTGATTATCACCATGCATAGGTATATTGACTGAATATGGTCAAACTCCAGAGGTTCTAAAACTGGAACACAGATCTGTCTTTAAATTTGTTCATCTGGACAGTTTCACTTTGTGGACTGGGTTTGGCCTTGTTTCCACCAGCCTTCCTTTTCTGCATGTGAAAAGGTCACAGGCTGAAGAATCACCTTCAGAGCATCCCTTTGGGTTAGTAACCTCTTTTACTTTGAAAAGAGTAACTTTGCATTGTGATACATTTATGCTGTGCAGGACATAATCAGGAGTTGTGCTAGACAGTAAAAGGGTGGCAGGTGACTGAGGGGTACTTTCAGGTAGGGAAGGTGATTGGTCTCCATTGGTAAAGTTACTGAGACAAGCTTGCATGTTGAGCAGAGTTAAGAAGGCTCACTTTCCCTTCTAGGAACTGAAGAGTGGGAGCTTGGCATCCATGTTATGACTGTGAGGATGCAGGCAAGAGATGAAGACCTGATGTGCTGAGAAAGTTGCAGAGAGACCCTGCATCCACAGTGACATCACACTGATGCCACTCCAGCCCTAGGACCTCAGGGCTCCAGGAGTCTTGTTCTTATGGGACAAGAAGATATCTTTTAAATCCTAAAACCATTTGCTGAGTGTTCTAAAACTGCAGCTAAGCACATTCCAATGTTACAGTATCTTCTGTTCAGAGTGAGCTGAAGTCTTGCTCAGGAAGAAATCCACAAAAATGCTTTTGAGCCTCACTTACAGGCTGGTAATTTTCTAGGCCCTTAGAATTTGAGATCAGTTGAACTCAATCCCTGCTTTCACAAAACCGCAAACATGGAGAAAAAAACATGCAAAGTGGTCAG
The DNA here is from genome assembly GCF_964194105.1 of Spermophilus citellus. Classification (NCBI taxonomy): domain Eukaryota; kingdom Metazoa; phylum Chordata; class Mammalia; order Rodentia; family Sciuridae; genus Spermophilus; species Spermophilus citellus. Next base: position 72,234,860 of record NC_138187.1, on the reverse strand, counting down.
GCCGTGCACAATATCTGCTGTTGCTTATGGCGACTGCACAGGGAGATGTCACACTTGAGGACTTGTTGTATCCTGGGTGATCAACAGTGATGGCACAGCATGTCTTGCTGGATTGGGTGGATCTGTGCGTAACCAATCCCAGCTCCACGTGGGTCTAGACTGAACTTCCAGAGCAACAAGAAAACATTTCAGAAAATTCTAGAAACCTCTGCTTATGGACACTTGAGCGAATCAGGCCAAATCACACTCCTGTGTGTTACATGCCTTGGTCCCTGGGCTGAGAACTTAATGACCTTGATGGTATGTGTGGCAGGAAGGTCACAAACAAATCATTGCCCTCCCTGTAGTCCCCGCACTCTGAATGATCAGGCATGGGTGGCCTCTTCTTGTTGAAAGCTTTTCCCAGGATGATGCAAGTCCCAGTTAAAATCATGCACAGTATGACTTTTGTAAAAACAATCTTTTATGACCAAACATCTTTGTTAAATTTGGGGAAAATATTAAACACCTATGGATACACGTATGAATTTAATTTCTGAAGTAGATAGTGGGTTCTGTTTAGAAAATATTCCAAGGCCTCTGTGAAAGCGATTGTACTTCAATTTATTTATTTTTTTGTTAGAATTTGGTAAGAATATTGAAGAGGGGAGCAGCCTCCTTCACTAAGTTCCAGGTCACAGCAGTGCAGCCTGGATATCCACAAGCACAGCTCTCTAGAACTGCTTCATCTGTATCCCTGAAATTTTAGACCTGGTGATTGACAGGTCCCCATACCCCACCCCTGGCAACCCCCCTTCTACTCTCTGTGTCTATGACTTGGACCATCTTATGGACCTCATGTGAGTGGAGTCCCGCAGTGTTTGTTGTGGAACTGGCCCACTCCTCTTGGCTCCCTATGACTCCCTTGTGTTGTCATGAACTTCAGGCCTTCTTTCTTTCTTTAAGGCTCCATTGTGTGATCAGCCACAATCTGTAAACCTATGCATCTTCTGATGGACATCTAGATGTGCAGGTGGTGGCATGGGCCTGGGGGCAACCTATGCCAGGGCTCCCGCGCTGTTCAGAGAGGTGGATCTGTGCCAGGCCTGAGCTCCATCGGGTGTCAGTGGTGGGATGGTCTGAGCTTACCCTGTTCCTTGCCCCCCACCCACCCCCAGGGCAGCGAGGTGGAACGGGGCAGAATCTGAGCTCTGGTGGGAGTCTGTTGGTGGTGGGACAGACCCAGGACTACCATGGGCCCTGGCTCCCACGCAGGTCCGCAGAGCGGACCTGGGGGCCAGGCTTCAGTTCCGTCGTGTGTCTACTGGTGGGCAAATGTGGTCCTGGGAGGAGCCTGACCTCTGGCGGGAGTCAGCCAGTGGCGGAATGGACCCTGGGTTACCCTGTGTCTGGGCTCCCATGCAGGTCAGTGAGGCAGATCTGTGCGGATCCTGATCTTCTGCAGATGTCTGCCGGTGGATGGAGGCAATCCTGGGCCGAGCCTGAGCTCCTGCAGGCAACAGCTAGTGGTGGGTAGGACCCAGGCGTTTGCTCAGGAGGTGGACAGTTGAGTTGGAGTTTTCTTCGGAAACCAGTTGAAGTGGAACTAATTCGTGGGTCTTTCCATATACAAATTCTACGTGTATCATATTTTGACTTTGATTATTAGTCTGAGTTTTGTTGTTGTTGTTGTACAACCTGTATTTTTCACTACATAGCACAGTTTATTTGACACAGGGTATTATTCATCAAAGGAGTACAAAATTCAGAACCTCACAGAGGCCAAGGCTTCTAATGTCAATTCTGCATCTAACTAACTGAACAAGTCATAACAAAGCCAAGGTGCTTGAGAAGAGGCAGTGAGATAATGAATTTGAATAAATTTAAATACATAAAAGGCAACCAAGATAACAGAAAAGTAGCATGATGCACAATCCATTGTTCACCATCAACAATGCTCTCATTTTGTTTCTATAGCGCTTCCATCTTCCTGCTACTTCATAGTAGCTTCTGGCTGTTACTTATTTGCATTTAGTAGGAATAAACTTTCTGTAATTTCAACATCATATCTTAACTGTAGAGTTTTGACAGATGGTTGCACTGTGCCAGACATGTACCTCCATGTGAGACATTTCCATTTTCCTTAAGGTTGCCCAGGATAGTTGCCCAGCATCCCCTCCCAAATTAGCCTCTGCCTCTTTTGCCAGAGAGATCTTTTCACTCCTGATTCATAGAAGACACAAGTTTTGCATCCTTAGGACAATGGATGTTATTTTTATATATAAGTAGTCTCTTGCTATTCTGATTTTACTTAGCTTTTAAATAGTTAACAATAATTGCTAAAGTTGATCAATTAAAGGAGGTAAAAATCATGTTTTAAGGTCCTTGTTTCATTGATAATAAGTTACCAGATATTCAATTGTTGAAAAATCCCTACATTCTTAGAATGAGTTCTAGTTGACCATAATGTGTTGTTATTTTGAAATGCTACTAGATTTATATGTATTCATTTTATTCAGAGTTATTGAATATGTATTCATATGAAAAATTAAATTATTTTTATTCATTGGTAATTACATTTGCATTTCATACCATTTTCATGCCCTATAAAATGTCATTTTTCTTTGGTCTTTTTTCATCAATTAAAAAATTTCTCATCTTTGATTTTGCTTTCTATTTTATTTTTAGCTTGGTTAGAGGTTTAATTACCTTGTCAGAGAATCAAATTTTGTGTTTATTCATTCTTTCTAGTGCTTTACTTCTAGATCATTAGTTCTCCTTTTAGATTCATTAACTTCACTTTTTTACTTTATCTAGTCTTCTTTTTATTGAAGTATTAAAATGAGTAATTAGCTCTATAATTTTAGTCATTCCTTCTTAATAAAGGTATGGGATGGTATAATCCTGTGTGTGTGTGTGTGTGTGTGTGTGTGTGTGTGTGTGGTGGTGATCAAATGCAAAACCTTGCATATGGTAGGCAAGTGCCCTACCAAAAAGCTCCGTACGTAGTTCTTCTTTCTTTTCATTTTGAGACCAGGTATCACTAAGTTGCTGAGGCTGGCCTCCATCTTGTCATCTTCCTGCCTCAACCTCCCAAGTAGCTGGGATTACAGGTGTGCAACACCATGCCTGGCTATAATCTTGCCTTTGACTGCAAATTATCTTTGTCTCATTGAGTTTGGTGTTGGGAGTTCCTCTTTACTTGCTTACTAGGTAGTATGTAATTTTAGTTGCAATCACTAATTTTAGTTCCTGTGCTTGAGCAACTGTACTGAGCTACCTTGTTGGAAATGTCCCTGCAGGAGGACAGACTTTCAGGAGCACATGCTGTTGATTCTACTCACACACAGTGTATGACTGAGCCATGCTATGGAGTCTAGAAAATGGAGAGTGCTTCGAAGATGGGGCAGGCGGGAGCTCAGGGCATGGAGCAGGCCTTTAAACTTCCCTGATATTTTTCTTCCTGATTGGGTGTTGGTTAGATGTATGTTTCCTCTATAACATTCATTGGACTGTACACTTCAGATTTATGCACTAACCTCTCCTAATGTTACCATTTCATAGAAAGTTTATAACATAGAACGTATTAGAAGAGCTAACAAAAATATTCGGTTTTGAACTTCGAGGCTTCGGGAACTGCTGTGAAGCCTGTGATGCTGCAGGAGTGGGAGGCAAGGTGTAATCTTCCCTTTGACACTTGTTCACAGTTTGCTGAGGCCAGAGATCATTTGTTGAATATAAATATGTGGAAAGTCCCTGCTATTTGTTTTGTTTGGTTCAATATTTATTGAAACATTTTGTAAAACAATAACTGAATATATTGAAAGCTAGTTTGTACAGGGAGCTGTATGTGTGATTTAATCTGAACACAATGGCATTGGGATGTCTTTACCTGCCTTTTGATTCTGTTTGATTTTACTCTCAGTGATTTCAGAGCACATGATGTTAACACTGGCTTGGGTAGGGGACACAGAGAATGAAGGTATCACTTTTGCTTTCTTACAGGCTATTCTGCACCACAAAGTCCACATGAATGATGGCTTAAACTTGTCTAGATCTCAGCACAATTAATCATGCATAGCCCAAGTCATCTGGAGCAATGTTTTACTCTTCAGTAGTTTTATAAGGTACTTTTGCTTTTGTTGTCCTGGTAGTTTGATATTTCATTTTCTTTTTCTTTCTGGGTTTTCAAGTACACAATTCCAAAATGTATATACATTGAGGGAGGTCAGTAGAACACAATACAAAATGCTGCTTAGATAATTGTATGTTTCATTTTAAATGAAGGATAAAGAAATGTGCTTTTAGAAGTTGTGCATGTAATTTGTAATCAAGAGCTACAGGTTGGGATTACTCTTCAACTTATTTTTGTGCTAGACTGACTTACTTCCCTTTTACAGAGAGAAATAATGAAGACTTAGATTCTTGATAAGGTTTGAACTACGTTAAAAAAGTGGTCCTTGTATTAACTGATTTTTCTACCTAATGATTGAAACAGTTGCATATCCACACACTAAATCAATCATGTGGCCAAAGTGTTTTCTGATACCATTATATCAGTACAGTATGTCATCTGTACAGGATGGATATCATCTGTCACTTGAAATTTGCAAATTTCATGAGAGGAAAATATTTTTGAAATATGAAAATTTTATGTATACAGATAATTCAATATGATAAAGATGCTTAAAAATTATACATTTTCACAAATTTGCGCATATATCCTTTTTTAAAATTTGCTTTTGGAAATTTATGTTTATTGATGATATTTCTTTATGTTTTGTTGTTGTATTCTACTTTTTAATGTTTCTCCAAGGCTATTATGAGCTTTTATGTTAATTTCTTGTCATCACATATAAATTGCAAATACTTCCTACAGTGTATTAGTTTGGGAAAGAATTTTAAAGGCTCAGTGGTAGCACGTTTGCCTAGTAGCATCCATGAGGCACTGGGTTGGATTCTAAGTACCACATACAAATAAATAAAATAAAGGCCCATCAATAACCAAAAATTATTTATTAAAAAAAAAAGAATTCTACACTAAAGAAATATCTGACTTAGGGGGCAGGGCTTCGGGTGGGGAGGGTGCTACCCGGGTCAGTTGCTAAGACTGCTCAGCTCTTTTGTGGCTGTAGGATGGGACCCTGGATCATCACCTTTGCTGGACTAGTCTGGCCGAGGCCATGAGCGGGCAGCCTCGAGGTGGTGATGCAGCAGAAGTTGCCGGCCAAGGTGATCTGCAGACTTCCAGTGTTGGAGAAGCTGCAGAACAAGCTCGGGTTCCGCTACCTGCAGGGCATGGTCTCGGAGGTTATTAGGACCACCGGGTTCTTGAAGGGCCTCTACACAGATGTCAAGATGAAGTCAGACAATGTCAAGGATAAAGATGCAAAAATTGGCTTCCTACAGAAGGCCATAGATGTGATCATGACTGGGCACCAGCCTGAAAAAACAACTCAGCTGCGTCAGATAAGTGCAAAGTGCAGCATCAACAAGCTCTCCAGAGAGGACGCAGTGGAGAGAGGCCGGACATGAGAGGAAGGGCTACCCGAACCTCGAAGTCTCACCAGTTGAACAGTAAGAATGTGAGGGAAGAAGATTCCAGGGCTCACAAAGATAGAGAGGATACAGGAAATTCTGAAGTAAAAGAAATTCAAGCAGAGATGGAAAACAGAAAGAAGAGTTGAAAGAAGAAAGCAAGTCAAGAGGAAAAGGAAGGGAGAAGGAAAATGATGGAGAACGACATAAAGGTGCTGAGAGGGACAAGTACAAGGAAGGGGAGAAGGAGAAAAAGCAGAAATAGGGCCAAGCAGGAGCAAGAGAGGGACAGACAGACGCAACAAGGACCTGGACCTAGATGCAGACCTGGAAGAGAGGGAGAGGAGGAGCTGAGAGACTGGGAGCAGAGGAGAGTGAGAAATGGGGAGCACTCCAGAAACCCAAACAGGGAGAACAGGGAACCGAAAAAGCTGGAGAGAAAGTCAGCAAGCTCTGAAAAGTTATCAGATGGATCCTTTAAAGACTCCAAGGCGGAAACAGAGGCTGAGATTTCTATGACAGTGTCCATGTCATTGACATAAAAACTATCAAAACAACAATCCAAATATTCAGTGGAGAGTGTCCATCAGTGATGCAGAAGGAGAGGCTGGATCTACTGGCCAAGATAAATCTGAGTTATTCAAGAATCCAGAAGCCCTCAGGGAGCTGTCCTCCAGTGTCACAGTACCTTGGGCCAGTAGTGCAAGACTGGTAACTCCCCCGTCAAATAGTAGGAGAGAGCATGGAGACCTTAATGAGAGATAGAGCAGGGAGTGGTAAAATCGTTTCAAATGTGATTATAGATTCACATAATTCAGACAACGAAGATGATGATCACATTGTGGTGGAGGCTGCCCCTCAGATCTCTGAAACGTCAGAAATTGAAACGTTCCAGCAATGGAGCTAGAGGACAGTGAGAAGCATGGTGGACTTGTGAAAAAAAAAATTGGAAACCAAGAAAGATTATGAGGAAGTGCAGCAGTCACCCAAACCTGGAGAGAGGAGAAATCCTTTTTCTTTGAGTTGGCATGGAAGAAGGAGAAGTATATTGTTTCCAAGGAGGTAAAGAAGCTCGAGTGTTCATTCAGACCTTGTACAAGAGCATGCTTCCTGTTAGGAAGATCATGGACTACATCCATGAAGATGTAGATGCCATGCAGAATGAGCAGAAGCTGTGGCACAGGGAGAACAAACAGCATGTAGAGCCCTGCAGAAGGAGCGGAGTATCACGGAATATGTCATGGAGTCCATGACAGTCCAGCTGGCTGAACTGGAGCAGATGATTAAGGACCAGCAAAACAAATCTGTGCTGTGAAGGCCAACATCCTAAAAAACAAAGAAAAAAATCCAGAAGATGATGTAGAGTATTAAGTTTATATTGCCAACGTGAATGCTGAGGGTCTCAGTGATTAAAAAGTCAACTTTGGTGTGAAAATGGAAGGAAAAATAGGAAATCCTTACCCCTCCTCCATGTTCCAGGTGACTGAGAAGACAGACTATTTGCAGAATTATCATAAGCTAAGCTTCTGAGCTCTAAAATGTCAGCACATTGAGTGTATCAAAAGGCCCTGTAATACCCCTCCTTCTGGTTGGATCCTTTGTTGGTTATACATACTCTTCAGAGCACATTCTTTTAATATTTATTTTTTAGCTGTAGTTGAACACAATATCTTTATTTTATTTATTTATTTTTATGTGGTGCTGAGGATCGAATCCAGGGCCTTGCACATGCTAGGTGAGTGCTCTACCGCTGTGCCACAATCCCAGCCCCTCTTCAGAACACCTTTGTGAGAGGTTTTTTGCAAGATTGTTCTCTGTTTCTCTGTAGCCTATTTAGTCCTGTACCAGAATTCTCATTCAGGTAAGTGACAACAGCACCCCAGGGAACTGTCCTTTAAATCAGTTTTTGAGTCAGGATTTACTGCATTAGCCCCAAGGATCACCGTGAACTTTCTGATGGGCACATTACACATAGAATGAAGCCTGAAAATGATCAAGTTACATTTTTTAATATTTATTTTTTAGTTTTAGGTGGACCCAATCTTTATTTTTTTAAATGTGGTGCTGAGAATCGAACCCAGTGCCTCACGCATGCTAGGTGAGCACGCTACCACTTGAGCCACATCCCCAGCCCTCAAATTACATTTTAAATTTCAAGATGAAAAGGGTGGATCAGAGTCTGTATCCTTAGGTAGGTATCAACTATTTTTCTTCCTCTTCATGATTGCATAGAATCTTTATGAGGTTAGCCCTATTAATTTTTGCTTGTGCTTCTGCCAACCTTGAAGTTCACAAATGGATGAGAGATTTCAGTGTAGCTGTTCAGGTTATCATCTGATGTGAAATTGCCACAGGAACACCTTTGCTTTCATCCTGACTTTGCCCTGGGCTTCCCCTGGTTATAGCCTGAACAGAACCCGTGTGTGAGGCAGTGGCATCATCCTTCTCCTTTGCATAGGCCTGTGCACCTTGTATGGGAGAAACAGATGCCTCAGGAGAAACTACGTGAAGAAGACATAGAAGGATACACCAATATCTAAAATGTGTTCATGTCATCCAATTTTTTTTTTTTTGAAATTGTTTTTTAAAGCAAAGTTATTAATTTTTAAACATAGTTTGTATTTAATTTTTCACTAAAATACAATATTGCAAATGTGAAAAAAAAGAAATATCTGCTGAAAAATATAAAATATTGATGAAAGAAATTGATGACACAGTAAAATGGGAAGACATTCCATGTTCATATTACAGAAGAATTAATGTTAAAATATCTATACTTCCCAGCAATCTACAGAGTCAGTGTCCTCCCAATGAAAATTACCATGACATATTTTTATGTAAATAAAACAATAATTCTGACTTTCATATGGGACCACAAAAGAGGCTGGATGGCTAAAGCAAATAATGAAGAACAAATCTGAAGTATCATACTACCTTATTTCAAATAATATGGAAAAACTGTAAAAATTTTAAGACAGTATGGAACTGGCATGAAAATAGATTTGGAAACCAATAGAACAGGACAGAAAGCAAAAATAAATCCATATGTGTACAGACAACTAATTTTTGACAAAGAAGCCAAAAATACACAATGAGAAAAGAATAATCTCTTCAATCAATGATGCTGGGAAAACTATATATCCATCAGCAAAAGAAAAGAAAGTGGACCCTGATATTACATCATTAACAAAAACAAACTAAAATAGATTAAAGATTTATATATAAGACTAGAAACCATACAACTGGGAGAAAATATAGGAAAAATATCCTTGACATTGGTCTTAATAATGAGTTTTGCATTTGACATGAAAAGCACTGGCAACAAGAACAAAAAAAAAGACAAATGGAAACATATCAAAATAAAATGGTTCTTCATAACAAAGGAAACAATCAATCAAATGAATACAACCTTTGAAATAGTAGAAAATATTTGCTAAACATATACTTAATAAAAGGTTAGCATCCAGAGTATATAAGAGACTAGTATAACTCACAATCAACCATATCTGTAACTACATGAGTTATAGATATGGTGGTCTTGATTTTGATAATGATTTCAAAATATAAATGTGTATCAAAACCCCATGCTACAATCTTTTAATATATATAATTTTATCTGTCAATTATTTTTTAATAAAGCTAGAAAAATGGATATTGGAAAAGATAAGTATAATGAATACCAACTATACAAATCATTACTTGTAATGTATGTAGAGTTTTTAAATACATGTAAAATTAAAATGCATCATAACAATGATACACAGAAAGGATGGAGGTGTTAAGTGGAAATAAAGGTGTCTGGAATTCTAAAAGTATTTCAAAAGTGGTAAAATTAATTATTTTTACATTGAAACAAATCAGGATGTACACTGTACCTGCTAGGATAAACACTAAAAGTATAGTAAACATGTGTACTTAATGTGAAAAAATAAGGGAAAATAAATGAATATATAATATTTTGGGAGTGGGAGTGGAAACATTCATGGGGTGGTGAGAGGAGTGAAGGGAAGGATCTTCCACATAGTGAACAGACCAGTTCAGCATGGTCTCCTCACTGCTCAGCCATCACCACCATGCCCATGAAAGTCTGTTCCCCATCTGCCTCCATTCTGCAGTACCTTAACTTGATTTCAAGAATATAATGCAGGTCATGATGGTGAATTATAACATGCATGTAGAACTGGATAAGGACATAAAAAACATTTTTCAGCATACCTCAGGTCCAATACAAAAACAACCCTTGGGTGCAGATCACCTTTACCTTTCCTGTGGTTCTATCCAGAGAGCCCATCTTCGTAGATGTACAGATTAAGACCCATAAAGTCATGGAGCATTTCATAAAAATCTTGAGGAAGAAGGGAGAAATGTTCCAGAAAAAGGAGCAGAAGAAAAGGTAGCTCTCTCAGCAAGTCATCTTTGACTCCCTATAGTACTGCCTGCCGGAGTACATCTGCCAAGTTCAAAGGCAAGAGCCCTGCCCAAACCTGATGCCATTGCTCAAGGAGATGACTGGAAAGAAGTTGCTCTGAAAGCCTACACAGAGTAAGGCCCAAGACACTGTGACCTGGGGCAATTGTAGATGACAAGTGGGGAGACTGGTATAGGGTTATCTTGGCCCCAGGGAAGTCACCAATTTTGTCCCTAGAGAGACAAAGGAAGTCTCTTTTCGGGGGGGGGGGAGTGTCATCTTTACACACCTATATCAAAGGAGGGAGGGAAGAACTGCTGTAGCTTAACTGCAGAAAAAAAAAATATCCCCACTCTATCACTCAATAAAACACTTTTCAATCCATCAAAAAATATTCTTAGAATCAAAAAACAGAGAAAAAAATTAAAAAGAAAGCATAAACTGATGGACCACATAAAACATGAATAAGATGATGATGTAAACCTAGAGATAACAATAATCCATTAACTATATGGATTTAACATTCAAGTAAGACTAAGTTTGTCAAGCAGGATATAAAGCAATAATATGTGGTTATAAAGGACATTTTGAATATAAGGAAACAGGATGAAAACAAAAAGAGGGTAATGTTGAGTGAAAAATACTCTGTCACACACAATATACTGCATAATTCTGTTTATATAAAGCCCACACATTAGGTACTTGAATCTGCAGGAACTGGTAGATCATGAAATATGTTTGTTTTAGCAAGGATCAGCTTGATCAGAGTAGGTAGGAATGGGCAGGATAAATTAGAGAACACAAAGACTGAAGGAATTGGCATAGTCCAACTCAGGATAATCAGGTCTCTTTCTGTGCTGTGGGGTCATCCCCTCTCACATCTCCTTTATTCACATTGTGTAAAATGACATACTTACTCCTCTGAGGAGGCCAATTGGAGGTTTGGGCTGGAAGCTATAATTGGCAGTTTTTATTCCTATCAATGTCTGGTTCATTGAATCCTGTGCTTTAACCCTTCTCTCTGTTCCATTTGGCGACTCCATAGGGCCTTCAAGTTTATTAAAAAAATTTGCTCTTGACCAGTTACACCACATTGGAAATGTAAGTTGCTGGGTGACCTTCTCAGGAGTTTCCCTCTATATCTTGCCTAAAGCTATAAATAGAAAAATACATTTCCTTCTTAAGGACTTTGACTGCATTCAGGAGCTTTGGGTTCACTTGAGGTCTCTGGATGTTTATTCTCTCATGTTTGCTCCTGCTATGGGATTTTAGCTGAACTGCATGAAGGAGAGAATATGTTATCTTGATTTGATTCAACTCAGCAGAAAGGGATACATTTTGAACTGCCTTAAACATTGTCAATTCCAACTCCCCAGTTTCACAGGTGAGAAAACTAAGAAGAATTTCCATTTCACCTGACATGCTTAGTTCATTTTTTCCCCTGTGTGCTCCCTAGAAACTGCACCTAAATGACAATAAAAATATTTTTAATGATATGAATGCAAGAGGACAAAGAAAATGAGAGTAATAACACAGTAACCAAAAAACTTTAAAATCACAAAGTAAACAAGAGTGGTAAATTAACATAGCAGATCTGCAAAAGCCTGAAAAACCTAAACCTAGATACTAGCAGGAAAGATTATCAGAAATGTTTCTCCTTCAAGAGGAGGCTGGTCTTCCATAACATCTCTTGTAGGAGAACCTGAGCATTACAGATAAAGGGAATTTTGACTGCTTAAGACAACATTGAAGATATAAACCCAGCAATCCTGAATTTGTCTGGCATTGCCCTCTTTACTTAGAATAAAAGCGGGTTGGAATTGAGCTACCTTAAGCTAGTTGCCTCAAAAAAGGGCAGAATATATAGCTGTTTAAGCCATCAGATTCAGGTCAAAGTCTGCAGCATTACATGGGCTTTTCTTTAACTTTTAACTCCACGGCAAAACGTGTAACTAAATTGTAGAGCATGGTAGAAATACCCATGTTTTGATGCTGATGGGGATATAAAACATATTAATATTCATTTGATTTGCAAAGAGACAGATGGGAATGGCCTTTGGCAGAAGTTAAATATCCCTGCAATGGAAAATATGGTTCTGCTGAATCCTCCTGCTTTTCTTTTTTCTTTTGGATGTACTTAATGAACCCAAGTCAGAAAGACAAGTTGCCTCTATACACAGTTGATGCTTTCATTATCCAAAACTGATCTTGCTAGTAAATTCTCGCTATACAAAAAAAGCCAGAGTTATTTTACTAAAATATATATTGTAAGTATAGTAGCTAAGTGTTCTACATTTGGCCAGCCTTTTTTAAACCCCAGCTCCACAAGCTTAGTACCTTGTTTATCCTTAGACTAATTATATGTCCTCATTGTACCCTATTAGAAGATTAGGATTAATAATTTTTTTTCACCTAGCACCGCTGTGAAAATTAAAGGAAAATGCATTTAAGAGCTTACTTGTAACATCGTTTGGCCATAGCAAGTGTTCAATTAAAGTTTTTATTAATATTAATTTATTTTAGAAGAAAATTCTTTAGCTTTTAAATTGGTTATTCATAAAATTGCTGGCAAAATTATTTTAAAAATAAAGTATTCCTGTCTGTACCTTATTTCCCTATAAAATTTCTGCATTGAAGGGAATCTTGCTCTCTTTGTTTATCTTGCAATACTTTTCTAAAAACAAAATTGCTCAACTATGAGAGATCCATTAATGGATGAGTTATCTGCACAAGAAGAACAATTCAGAACTGTCTGAAAAGGATCTTTATCCAAACACTGGGTTCTCCCCCAGCTCACCTCAGAAGTATAGTATAGATTTCTGATCAGATAAGACCCTTGTTGGTTCCTTGGTTTCCATATTTGGATCTTAACTGGCCCAAAGTTGGTAGGTGTTAGGAAGGTAAATTAGTTCTCACCTCGCAGCAAAGAATAGTTTCTTTCTAGAACCCTCATAAAGTATCCAATCTAGCACTTGCTCCCCTTCAAATAATTAAGCACAATAGCTCAACGTAAAATGCTAAAATACATCTCAGAGCAGAGCATTTGGCAAAGAGTTAGATACATAAATCACAAATATTTAATCCCTCCAGAGCCTGTTTAAACAAATTGAAGATGTTGTGATGTTATAAACCATACAAGTACCTTTTGAGAAAATTATGTAACTATATTACAATGATATGTTATACATAGTCATTTTAGTGAGGAATGCTGGACAAATTCCTATCTGAAAGTAGAATAAAAATAGTTGTAATTTTCTTGAGCTGTTGTATTTGTTTTTATCTCAGGAAAATATGAATCAAAGCTGTTCTGGTTTTCTTTCCTTCCCTGAGATTGCTACAGTGGTAACTGGCTGCCCACCAATATCTACCTCTGCTCTTTCTAAAGAGGAAGCCTAGACTTACCAACTTGCCTTGTGAGTGAAGTCGTGCGGCTGGTTCTAGCTAATGAGAGCCAGTAGATTTAACATTACCAAAGCCTTTAAGGGCAATGCACTTCAAAGCTTTTTCCCTCTGTCAAAGTGACAGGCATGAATGCCAATAGGTACTCCATTAGCACAGAAATCAGGAAAAAAAATCTATAACCTAAAAGAGAAATTATTGCCATAAGCTTCTGAGATTTTGGTAATTGCTCTTACTATGGTATAACCTGGTCTATCACAATTAATATAAATATGTACAGTTAACTATACAGCCCTTTGATGGAAGGATGGTCAGTCATTATTTTATATATCTTCATCTAATTTATTGGTCACTTTGCCTCACCTTGTTTTTCTTTTATCATTCAATATAGTCTAATGTTTTCAATAGTGTAATATTTTATGTAAACTTATAAGCCAGTTTGAGCACAGATGAGAAATAAATCTGATAAAATAGTGTATTTGCGTGAACCCTGGGGGAACATATCAGTATGAGTTGGCTGTGGAGGATAAACAGATTTAAAACACAGCTGCTCTGAAAATTCTTACAGAAGGAAAGCTTATCTAAGCAGAGCACTAGTAGCTGTGTTTCCAGAGAGCTGCACTCAAGGGTTCTGGGAGTTTAGTTTAAAGTAATAGAAACATTTTTGGCCAGTGTGGGCACAATGAGAAGGGACATTGTAAAAGAATTTAGGTAGGAGTTTTTATTTGCCTACTTTCCCATATTCAAAATTTTAAAAATCCACGTTGACTGGCTTTTCTTTTATGTAAAGTTGACTCTACTGACTTTATATTTTTGATTTTTGCATATATGCAACATTATTTTATCATGAAATTTCAGAATTGAAGGATATTTTTAATAGGGGTATTTCAAGTCTCTGTTCACACAAGATGTTTTTGTAAAAATTATTTATGTAACTATTATTTTTAAAGATTCTGGGGGGTCAAACCCAGGACTTGGTGCATGCTTGGAAAATTCCTGCAATTAAACTATAATATATATATATATATATATACATATATATATATATATATATATATACATATATATATGTATATATATATATATATATATATATATATATCTTTCAATGCAGAATCCTACCAAAATTGCTCAATATTTTTCAACCATTATGAACTCTTCCATCAAAACTAATAATTCCTGAGTTCCAGTTCCTGGGATGGGCCTTCTATGTGACCAGGATGTTGACCTGGTGACCTAATATGAGGTAAAGTGTTCATGGCTGGCATAATTAGTTATATCCCATGCCTACTTATACAGATACAGTGGTGTTTTAACTGATTTGTAACTTCACCATCAAAGGGGACAAGGGGGAGAAGTGAGGGAGAAGCTTTAGGATCAAAGGTGTTCAAGGTAATATGTCCATAAACAGTTTGCTCTTTGAAGCTATGAGTATATGCGACAATTAACATATCACCCAAAACACAGACACAGCACCAGTCTCTATAGAATCACTATTGATACAATAAATTAAATACTGTTAAATATTTTTAATACTTATTTATTTTTTAGTTGTAGGAAGACACAATACCTTTATTTTATTTTTATGTGGTGCTGAGGATCGAACCCAGTGCCTCACACATGCTAGGTGGGTGCTCTATCTCTGAGTCACAACCCCAGCCCAGCACAGTTAAATATTTTTTGAAGAATTTTGTTATTTGTGTTCTCAGCTTGGAATAATTCTTCTGGAGTTTTGATATATTATAAGCTCTTTTGCAGGCTGTTAAATCTTTGATAATGGGAACAGGAATTGGATACAGGATTGAAATGTATTTGATTATCTCCAAACATTCCTTCAGTCAAAAGATTTAATCTGTATATTTGGGGAAAATATATAAGATAAATGAAAGAACACAGAGTTTGGGGTCAAATAAATCTGAATTTGTATCCAAGCTATCATAGTTATATTCTTAACTGTAGAATGATGACACAAATCACAAGGATCAGGGAAGCTTTATGTCTTATTGAAAGTACTTGGAATTTCTCAATACAATATTAAATTAATATTTTCCATCAAAATTTTGGAATTTTATGTAAGAATGAACAAGATTAATTTATTTAAATTACATTTGTGATAAAATATTTGAAAGGTCATTTCTATTTAATATTGCTAAAGTAGCTGATGAAGAGTATTAATAATGATAGCAGATAAGATCTTGGTTTGGTGTTAGAACCTAGAGAATAATCAAACTTTATAAGGTCTGTCCACCATATGTAGTCCTGTCATTCCAGCTTCCCAGTGGGAATGGGGTCAATAGGGAACACTTTGACAGATAGTGTCCAGATTTTCATAAGCCTTCATTCCTTCATTCCAATCTCAACTTTTCTTTATGAGCCACATAATTCCAAATAAAAAGGAAGTACAAATTTAGACTATAAGAGAAAATATAGTAAAACCTTCCTATTCCCAAGATACAATCTGAGGTTCCTTTTTAAAATTAGTCTTTTCAATAGAATAATAAACTGCTCTGAAAAATGTTTAGTTTGAGAGATCTTCCAGGTCATATAGATTTCAGTATCTGCCAAAACAACTGTATAGCTGTTTAAATTTAATGATTTGTGGACTTTCATTTCCATGGTAACTAGTTAAGTTCAATGTGTCATTTCTAAGCTAATTAAAACATGTAGCAAGCACTGATAAAAAAGATACGCTTGTATATGAACACAGGTTTTCTTTACTTTTATGTCAACATCTACCATAAATGTAAAAAAGGCATTATTCCAGAAAAATGATTACTGAAATGTTAGCAGTTTTAATAATAGTTTTGACCACTCTTATTTGCAGAATAAATGCAAAGAGAAGTGTAAAATCTCATAAATCTCTGATTTCATACACCTAATTTTTATGGAGATTTGACTTCATCCTTGACACACTTTGCTACAAATATTTCATATTTTAAGTTGGAGAATGGGTGACATGTTTTCTTTGTAGCTTCTGCCCTGAATCTGAAAATCACTCTGAGAAGAGAAGACTATTTTTCATCACCCCTTTTTAGAGTATCTGTGGTCAAAGGACTAATTTCCATGACCATCTTATTATGACATCCTGTTTGGAGCAGGGATAGTGATCAAAACTGATTAAAACACAACGATCAACTTGTACTATCTTTGGTTTTACTGTAACATATAATTTTGTGCATTTTGAATCTAGTTAAGTTTTTATAGGTAAATTTTGAGCCTTGTTCATATGTATCATTTTGAATCATGTAGATATTAAGTAAGGTTAAACAAAGCGATTTCAGGGCGTGCAGAGCCCCTTCATTTTTCTAGTTTACTATCCTTTTAATTTAGGAAAGATCGTAAGTAGAAAGCCAGCTCACCCGTACACTAATGACAAACTTCTTGGACCTCAAGCTCATTTTTCCTGCACTCTTTCTCTCTCACCATTTCCTCTCCCTGTCTCTCCTCTGAATATCTTGTTCTTTTGTCCTTTTAACTTTAGGAAATTAACATAAATTGCATAAAAATTTTCATTATTTTATCAAAGGAAATAGATAAGCTGTGGAATACTGGGAATGAGTGGGAAACCCTTGGAGGAAAGGAGACACAGTTCTGGTGGAAGCAGGAACAGGTGGAGGTTAAATCTTGGCCAGAGGATCATGCAGGCAGAAGGGCCAGCTCAGAATCTGAACAGGGAAACCAAAGACAAAGACCAAACTTCAACTAAGGATGGAGGGAGGGAGAACCCAGAAACCTGTCACATGAAAAGGTATGAAGTTGAGATCAGGATCTCAGAGATGAATTTAGGATTTTTGCCTAACTCTCTGGTTCCTCCCTGACCTTCAAGCCTCAACTTCAAGGCCACTTCCTTAAAGACACCCTCCCATTTCTCCAAATACAGCAGCCCAATCCGTCACCTCAGTTATTTCTAAGTCAAAACTCTGTCACCTTAGCAACATACAAAACGATTTCTAAACATTCCAGCTAACTTTTTACTTTTTCTTTTTCTCACCTGCTTCAAATTTGTAATTAATTGAAGGCTGAGATCATATTTATCTTTTCATAGAGATGTTCAATAGATATTTGTTGAAAAACAGGGGGAATTGAGTAATTTAATATTGTCAATTTCCATGGTTAAAATATCTTCAAGGTATAATAATTTATTTTCATTCTTTATTGAAGGTCAGAGAGAAAGAAACGTGGGACAAAATATTTTTCATATATTCTTAGGAATATCAAAAGATCTACATGACTATATGAGTTCACTGTTTAAGAATTCTCTGTTATCCTAGAAAGAGGTCATGTGAAAGAGGTAAATATAAATCCAGGAATGCTGTACTTTGTAGTCAATTGGCACTTTCTGGGTTGTTGTTATTATTATTTTTTAATCTCTTTCCAACTTGGAGGATATACTGGTTTGAATCTAATACTGGAATCACATGTTTCATGGGATTCACCCCCCCCTTTGATCAAGGGCCCAAATTAATTTCTTTTCAAGTGGGTATTTGTCATCTTAGGAGTTTTTACCTTCTCATTGCACCCCAACTGATTGTTTGGGGGACAATTTGGCTAATATATAAAGGTGACTGCAATGAATATTGTGCTGTGTCACTTGCACAAACTTCCTCTCTGCCTTTGGGTCTGAGGCCCTCATCCCCCAGAAGTTAGGATGTTGTTGAAGGGAGGTGTCTTACTCAAGGTCATATAGATCCCAGGTCCTTATCCAATCATTGGACCCGGGCACATGTGGATGAGGGAGATTAAGCCCTCCTGCTGAGTGGGGTGAGGTGGACAACTCTGAGGAAGCCTTCCAACTCTGGACCTGTGAGACAGCCAAGACCTTCATCGGAATTACACTGATTGCACTAAATTCAGCTCCTCCTTCTGCCCAACTCTATTTTCTTTACTTCCTCACAGTTAATGATCGTAAGCACATTCCCCTGTATTCGTCCTACACTCAAATCTCAATGTCAAAATAGGGAGAGGGTTTCCTTAAGACAAGGACTGAGCTAATTTGATGACTATTACTCTACTTTTCCTGCTACTTTCCTTTTTCTTGACTCGAAAGAACTCCTCTGGGGAAAAGATGATAAGTACAATATGCTGGACAGCTTTCTTCCTCCAATAGGTAGCATCTGATGGGGGTCTGGAAATAGTAATGGCACATACTCCTATTGATCCATTCCCCAAGACTGAATTACCAGCCAACTCCTTTCCCCTCTCCATGGTGTCTTTCCAGAGGAAAAAGGTAAGAGGGACCACTTCCTTACTAATTAAATCATAAGAGATTAACTATCAGTATATACTTGGATGTAACCTTTTTTTGGTACTGGGGATTGAACTCAGGGACACTCGACCACTCAGCCACATCCCCAGCCATATTTTATATTTTATTTAGAGACAGGGTCTCACTGAGGTGCTTAGTGGCTCATGGTTGCTGAAGCTGGCTTTGAACTCGCAATTCTCCTGCCTCAGCCTCCCAAGCTGCTGGGATTACAGGCATGTGCCACCATGCCCAGCTCATTTTTTAATATATTTTTTAAGTTGTAGTTGGACAGAATACCATTATTTTGTTTATTTATTTTTATGTGGTGCTGAGGATTAAATGCAGTGCCTCACACATGTGAGGCAAACACTTTACCACTGAGCTACAATCCCAGTCCCAGATGTAATCATTTTTAAAACATGAGTTATGATCTTAATTATGTGCCCTTCACTTACCAAATTTGTATATTCTGCTAACTCCCTGTTTCTCAAAATGTGACTATATTTCGAGACAAGGTCTTTAAAGAGGTGGTTAAGTTGAAATTAAGTCATCTAAGAAGCTCTTAATCCATATACTGGGGTCTCTACAAGAAGAGGAGATTAGGTGGTGGACACACACAAAGGGAAACCCATGTGAAGACAGAAGGAAAAGACAGACACCCACAAGCCAAGAAGAGAGGGTGAAGAAACCAACCTTCCCAACACCATGACCTTGGACTCCTAGCTCTGGAACTGTGAAAAAATACACTTCTATTGTTAAAGCCATTTCTTCTTGCTAAAATCTGCAGGGTTTTGTTTGTTGATATTCAAATGCCCTGAGCACATCTAAGAAGAAGAGTCAGAGACTTCTACAGGAGGACTCAAGAATTTATCTTAGTTGTAAACACTTCACTCCTTGCCCTGATTTCTCGACCCTGACTTTGTTTCCACATCTTTATTACTGCTCAGGGTGGGTACCTTGAGTTGATCCTTTGGTCTTAGAACTTTTGCTCCAGACCCTTGCATTTCTATACACGCCTTATTTTGTTTATATGGTTTTGTTAGGCTGGTTCTTCACCTATACCATGAGCCTCAATTCCCCAGGAAGCTGTCTCCAAGATATTTCACTAATCAAGCCCTCCATGAAAGAGTGAATGGACCGGATACCATGAAAGCTGCATGTTAGCATGATGGGCCTGAGTTACTCGCTGGGGATTGATCAACTTGATTTTGTTCTAATTCTCTCCCTAGAAATAAGATCTAGAAAATAGATTCTCCTGAACAACCTATATCTATTTCTATAGATATAAAGCATTTCTATATAAAGCATATATATATATATATGTATATATATTAAATATACATATGTATATTTACGTGATAATTCCTGTTGTCCCAGGAACCCTTCATGTGACATGTAGATCCTCCATTCTGTCTTCCCTAGGTCCTCTTATGAAGCATTCTGATGCCTCCTGGCACCACCATGCAGCTGCTGTCTCATGCCTGGCCCACCCAGATGTTGAAGACCTCCTGAGAATCCAGGATTGTGTCATAATCTATGGCAGAACAGGCATCTCATTCTCCAAACCTGTGCTGCCCAGTTGAAAGCACTATACCTTCACTTTTCACTGTCCTGCTGTGACAGCTATTTAGTTGCTTCCCTTACAGTTTCCTTTTCTGTTCTAGGATTTGTCAAGATCCAGGGATACTTTTGAGGAACCAGCTCTGCTGTATTCTCTGATGACTAAGGCTATTTCTGGGTTGGGCTTAACACAACTCCTTTTTCCCTTGGGGGAAGCTCTTTCCTAGTACACTCCTCAGTTCTTCATGCAGAGAATATTCTGGTAGGTTCTCCTGCCAATTCTCCAAATCTTTTTAGAGAATTGAAGAGCAGCTTAAGGACAAATCAGGGCTTTCTGCCTCCTTCACATACGTGTATAGAGAATGAGCTACAAAGAGAAAGTAAAGAAAATGCATTACTCCTTCAGGGGGAAGCTGAAAACACTAGCTCCATTTTCCTTTAGATGGTCTGTGTTGTTTTTATTCCTGTTGTAGGATCTGATTTAGGATATACAACTTCTGCATTATTATCACCACAGATGATACGATTGTATTACTTTACTAAACAGTGGCTGTGATACATACCAGTTCTGTCACTTAAATGCTTTGTGCTTGTAGATGGGTGTCTGTCTTTTCCTTCTGTCTTCACTGGAAAATCTGGGTTGCTCAGTTCTGCCGGGCTCCTGCATTCACTCTATGTACCTTGAGGTTGGAGGAGTTTGAGAGTTTTTATGGTGATACTGCTCAGAGCCTGAATAAAAGGTGAACACTCCTGAATGTTTTATGTCTTATTTCTGGTGGAAATTGATTACATAAAAATACATGGGCAATGACATTTTATTTTGGACTGAAGAGAGAATAATCTCATATAGAGTATTTAAGAATTTGTCTTCATCAAACCCTGAAAATATGTTACTTTGGATTATTTGCTGGCCAGAAATGACTTATAAAATATAATCTTCCTTGCAATAAACAATACTTTTATATTTCTATTCTTTACTAGTTATCAATCATATGTGCTGCTGTTATTGAAACAAAAGTTTAGAGTTAGGTGCCAATGGGTTTTTTTGTTCATTTCTTGGCATTTTTTTTCTATATGGAAAAGTATATGTAAACTCAGTTTCTGTAAAGATAGGAATAGTGGAAAACAAAAGAAAGGTAGAAAAGAGTTAATTCTTTTGTTGATGTAAAGCAATATACCTTCACTTTTCATTGTGTCTTTCTCCCACTAAGATGCACATGTGACCTGGTAGAGGCAGTGACAATCTGTGTTTCTTTGGGGTCTATTTTTTCTGCAATGCACTGATCGTGAATATTAAGCCCTACATGGAATCAAAGTTAAAAAAGGAGGCACAAAGGTAGAGCCAGAGGACACCGAACAACCAAACCTGACAAAGTACTAGGAGAAGAGTCTCCTATGTGCCCTGAAGAACACGTATTTTGTGACCTGAAAGTTTGCACCCAAGTAATACTATGAAAAGGTCTTTTTCATGAATGTAAATAACAACCCTTTACCTCAAAACTATATAATAAACAGAAAATGATTCTATCTCATTCAGTTGAATTGTATCTATTCTAACTCTGCTTTTGTTCTTCTAAGCTCCTATATCTCATTTTTAATTCTCCTTTTTACATTTTGATTCTTGTTGATAGGACCCTTTAAGAAGAAATCACTAAGTGAGAATGTGTGTGGGCGCAATTTGTACACACACAAAAGTTGCCTGAAAAAAATCATGCAAGTATATTGAATATTCAGTAGCTTATATTGATTATTCACTTAGATTTAATATTTTCCATATCTTTGCCAATATAATCTCCTCTTCTGTCTTACATGGGCAAGAATCATATCGTTTCCAATTGCCAAGACTTTTCATTGCAGCCTGTTGTGCCATGGCTGCCTCTGTTGCAAAGAAGGCTCTCTGTTGTGATGCTGCCCATGAGATTTTCCCCAATGTTGGGGGATGGCCCCAATGTAAGAGATGTCTTTCATTTCCTGTTTCCCAGAAGGGTGCATAGCCAGGCTCTGAGTTAGATGTCCACTCCAAATGCAAGATAGATGTTCAGGCAGTAGCTAGAAGTCAAAGGCCATGGCTAGCCCTTGATAGAAAAGAGTAACTTGTGGTAAAGTCTTTATACAAGAAAATCCTAATGGATATCAAAGGATATTAAATTGGGCAGTGTGGCACAGTCTCCTAATGTGCCAAATAGTGGAGGCATGTTTCCAAAAACAGATTGTTCAGCCATTTTTTATGATTAAAACTAAAGCTATTGTGATATGGGGGCAAGTGCATGGAGTACTGCATACATGGCATAGTTAAGGGTGTCCAAGTGGCAAACCACTCCCCCATGCTAGGTGTGTGATGGGCAAACCACTCACCCCATAGGCACAGCCCTGGGTGTGAGGCCGCATGTTGCAATCCCTGCACTTGCTCCATGGCCCACTCTTCAACTGGTTGCTGCAAGGACAGTTGGCCAGAAATTGTATTGGTGGCTCTCTGTAATCTACTTAGCTACTGCCAGAGTATATATACATGTTAATTGTGCAATAAAATCAGACGCACTTCCTGCTTGGTCTCTGGAGGTCTTGATTAAAGACCCCACAGCCACACTTCTCTTCCCTGTTCTGTGGACCCCATCGCTGGACAAGAGAGAGCCCACACATAGTAAGAAGTAAATGTAAACACTTGAGGTTGTAGAAGGCATGTAGAATACAAGGGATCAGTATTCTTTTGCTGAAGGTGTTGATTGGCCTAGCCCAATGGTTAAACAAGTTATTCTGGGTTTTAATCTCAGCACAACTATTTGCAAATTACATAATCTCTCAGAGTTTTAATTATTATTGAGATGTAAAAGAGATAATTCATACAAAATACCTAGGATTGTACTTGCTACATGATAATTATGGAAGGGCCTAATTGAGAGTAACTGGTATTATAAAAACAAGACTTTCAGGTTTAATTCACTTAAAATTAGGACCAAAGTTCTATGGAAAATGATATTTACTATTAGCTAAAGCTATTAGCTGATAAAACTGTGATTGAAACTTTATCTTGAAATAAAAAATAAAATTATAAAAATAACTTATTTTATAGACAACCAGACTTAGAGTATAAATGCTACCAAGTCCTAACTCCAATCCTATCTGTTGATGGCTCAGCATTGGGGAGAAAGCCGATGGAAGCAGCAGATTGCCTGGGGCTGGTATCCAATGCGAAATCTCCCAGGGCAGTATAAGGAGGATTTCCAAGGTTCCCATTCAGCGTTCCTTCAAGCAGCAGTGCTGTCAAGTAGAACAGGGTGTGGATATGCAGGAACTTGATTCAACACCTACTCTGACTCAATTCAAAGGCCAGCAAAAGAGGCAACATTCCAGCAGTTCATAGAAATTCCCTTAAATTCTTTCTCCCATGACCTCAGTCTTCACTGATATCACAAATCTGTCTCTAATTTCTTTTTTTAAAAATATTTATTTATTTTTCTAGTGTTCAGCGGACACAACATCTTTGTTTGTATGTGGTGCTGAGGATTGAACCCGGGCCGCACGAATGCCAGGCAAGCGCGCTACCACTTGAGCCACATCCCTAGCCCCTCTAATTTCTCCTCAGATCTTCCTCTAAGATGGAACTGAGCAGATTGTACAAAGCTCTGCCTCCAGTAATTTCTTACTTCCTTTTCATGTGTTTTTTTCTAATTTTAATGTAATTGGCATTGAGTAGAAGCCCCATCATCAGAGCAGTTGGGCTGGGGGTGCACAGGTGAGCCTTGGCTAAACCTTCATCTTTTGATCAGGCTTCATTTGTGTTCTTAAAGATCCTGAACTTCGGGTGTCAGCCAAGATGGAGTGGAAGAAATTATTGGGGAACTGAAAGTAACACTTGAATAATGATTTGTAATGTTTTTTTCTTCTTCTTTGTTTTCCCATACTTTGTATTCCAGCTTTGACCTGAGATAGCATCAAATGACAGAAACATGCCATAAAAACTCAAGGAGAGACCCCTTTATTCTCAGGTCTGGTAGAGGGGCCCCTGTATGCTAGTAGGCATGGAAGGAATCCTTGAGTTGTTTTTCCTTTTTTCTCCTCTCCTCTTCTCCCAACCCTGCCGCAGGCCAGCCTCCATTGGGGAATAGCTTGGCTGTGGCAGCAACTGTGATATTTAAAACCCAGAGAAAAGAAGAGAAAAACTAAGTCTCTGGCCAGAGAAGGAGGTGTAAAAGGCCTCTGGGAACTGGAGGCATGTGTATCAGGCAGACTCAAACAGCACAGAAAAGGTAAAAACAGAACAGATACCAGAACCACTGCTCTGAAAATGAGAGACAACTTAATGTCTGAACCTACCTACACAGATGCTCATGAGTATGTACACTTAAATTATTATTATGGCCTGCCAACTACATCATTATCATAAGGATTCAAACATGCTACTGAGAAAAACATCTATTGCCAATGGGAGATTTCTTCTGACCATGGTTAAGATTGTGAAATGGATAAATGGGTACTTTGTAAATATTTGAGATCCACAGAAAGAAATAATTTTCCAAGTTTTAGGCATTAAAATTGTTGTATAATTACAGTTGACAAAGAAAGGTCTTCTGCGTAAAATCAATCTGAGATTATTTACATCAATAATTTCACAGAATTCTCTATAGGAGGGCATAAATAAAAATGTATAATATCTCAGAATAGAAAAATTGCAAAGTCTTTGGGGAAAAACAGAAGATAATTTTAATTAACACTGTGGAAAAGTCATGGACATATCTCCTTCTCAAGGCAGATAATTTTGGTGGGGCAATAGTTATTTTTTAATTGATTTTTTGTTTGTTCTTTTTAGATATAAAAACAGTGAATGTATTTTTGATCTATTATACATACATGGATTATAAATTAATGGGATCTAGTTAGGATCCCATTCTTGGGGTTGAACATGGTGTGGAGTTACCCTGGTGGTGTATTCATATATGAATACAGGAAAGTTATGTCTGATTTGTTCTACTTTCCTATAGGGCATATTTTTATTATGTACAATTTAATAAGTCTTTTTTGCACACAGTTCTTTATTACAGCAATATATAAAACAAATAAACATTCATAAGCTCATATATTATGATGGATGTGTTACTTCAAATTTGAAGGGAATAGCTCATACAACTAATGAAACACACAAGTCTTCATGAAGCCAAGAGATTGAAATACTATATATTTTTGCTAAAAGTATATAAATTTCCACTTTCTTCTCTCAGGATTTTCATGCTCCCTCAGTTAACAAAACATGATTACTAAAACAATAGCAGTTATGTCTGCAGTGGTAACATACTTAAAAGCTAATGAAGAATAATTGGTAAGTCATGGACAGATTTTTGACCTAGTTCCTTTTTCTTTAGGAAAAAAACTTTCACTTGGGCATCAGACCCAACCCCTAAAGTGACAAGACCTTCCCAACTCCGTTAAAAGCACTCTAAACAGCCATCTCCACTTTAATATTTGGATGTAGATTGTACTCTTAAATCTGAAAGTCTTCAAGTTTGAAGTTGTCAATTTTTTCAACCCTTTGAAGGATTTGAGCTTTGGGAAAGCTTTTGGTTCTTGTACAAGCTGAATTTTCAGTGGCTAAATGTGATTAAGGTAAATATGTGCATTACGAAGAATGTATAAAGTCATCTGGCTGCAGGTCTGTGATGTGTGCAATCATGTAAGGTAAGCAGGGTATAGCACTGGATGTTGAAAGGCACGCCCAAGCCCATGACTCCTGACCTATGGTACAGCCAGCAGGACAGCTCCCCATTCACCTTGTAGAACTGGCAGAAGGCCTGGCATGGAAGCAGCACCATCAGAAGAAAAGCTTTTGGTTTCCAAACACACATGATGATTCTTCTGGCTTCAGGGTTAGTTTTGATGGTGTCGATCACTTTTTGCAGTTGGCCTACTCCTTGATCAGAATAATCTAAACCCATATCTTTGTGTTCTGTCCAAAAATGTCTCCAACTGGGCCCAGGTCCCTTTCTTTTCTGGTGGAGAATCCCAGGTCATCCCAAAAGGCTTGAGACGCACTGGCATCCCAGATGTTTACTTGCCTGGAAGATAGTTCTTAGCATTTGTGGATCCCTTGATAAATCACACCAACTCCTCCAAAACACCATTCCAGAATACACATTTGGTTGTCAGCAGAGGAATTCATCTCTCAGGCTGTAGCATGCTTTCATGAAAAAAAAAAGTACAGGGTGTCAGTGTCTATTCAGTCTTCCTTTCTGAAGCCACAATAAAGGATGGGCTTGATCTGCCCCAGGTATTGCAGCTCCCTGGGCTGCAGCTGCTGCTCTGTACCCTGTTCCTGCAAGGCTGGCAACAGGATGCACTGCAACTCAGAGCTGGTGGCAGGTACAATGAAGTCTCTCTCTCTCTCTCTCTCTCTCTCTCTCTCTCTCTCTCTCTCTCTCTCTCCCCCCCCCCCTCTCGGTAGTCTTTTTAAAAATTAATTGATTCATTATAATTAGGTATATATAAGAGCAGAATGCATTTTGATTCATTGTACACAACTGCAGCACAACTTTACATTTCTATGATTCTACATGATGTAGCATCACAACATATGTGCAGTCATACATGTACCTAGGGTAATGATGTCCATTTCATTCCACCATCTTCCCTTCCCCCATGTACCCTCCCTACCCTACCCTCCTTCCCCTTTGCCCAGTTAAAGTTCCTCCATTTTTCCCATGCCTCTCCTCTCCCCATTATGGATCAGCATCCACTTACAGAGGAGAACATTTGGCCTTTGCTTTTCTGGGATTGGCTTACTTAGCATAATATTCTCCAACTCCATCCATTTACCTGCAAAAGCCATAATTTTATTCTCTTTTAATGCTGAATAATATTCCACTGTGTGTGTGTATATATATATATCAGTTTCTTTATCCATTGAAGGGCATCTATGTGGCTTCCACAGTTTAGTTACTGTGAATTGAGCTGCTATGAACACTGATGTGGCTGCATTACTATAGTACGCTGATTTTAGTCTTTTGGGTATAGACCAAGAAGTAGGATAGCTGGGTCAAATGGTGGTTCCATTCCAAGTTTTCTAAGCAATCTCCATACTGCTTTCCAGATTGGTTGCACCACTTTGCAGTCCCACCAGCAATGTATAAGTGTACCTTTTCCCCACATCGTCACCAATATTTATTGTTACCTGTATTCTTGATAACTGCCATTCTTACTGGCATGAGAATAAATCTTAGCATAGTTTTCTTTGCATTTCTCTAATTACTAGAGATTTTGAACATTTTTTTCTATATTTATTGATTTAATGTATATCTTCTTTTGAGAAGTGTCTGTTCAGATTCTTAGCCCATTTATTGATTGGGTTGTTAGTGGTTTTTTTGGTGTTAAGTTTTTTGAGTTCTTTATGTATCATGGAGATTAGTGCTCTAACGTATGTGTGTCATCTGATAAAGACTCTTAGTAAGTCTTAATTGATAAAGAAATTCTCAGCAATTATTGTAGATCAAATTGTTACACTCTCCGCCTGAAAGAAAATCTAAGTGCTCTATAAGCATAACCTAATTATAAACTATTTATGTCAATGAAAATTTTATAGAATGATTAATGAGGACTTGTATTTTCAGATGAAAACATTTTTTTGCTGATAATTAAAAATGTACCTCTCATTTAAGAGTTCAAGTTACCATTTGGTAAGCTAATATGTGGGATGGGGTCCTAATAAAATATCTTTTTTATTTTGTATTTTATTTTTTTATTGTTGGTTGTTCAAAACATTACATAGTTCTTGATATATCATATTTCACACTTTGATTCAAGTGGGTTATGAACTCCCATTTTTACCCCGTATACTGATTGCAGAATCACATCAGTTATGCTTCCATTGATTTACATATTGACGTACTCATGTCTGTTGTATTCTGCTGCTTTTCCTATCCTCTACTATCCCGCTTCCCCTCCCCTCCCCTCCCCTCTTCTCTCTCTACCCCCTCTACTGTAATTCATTCCTCCCCCTTGTATTATTTTTCCCTTTCCCCTCACTTCCTCTTGTATGTAATTTTGTATAACCCTGAGGGTCTCCTTCCATTTCCATGCAATTTCCCTTCTCTCTCCCTTTCCCTCCCACCTCTCATCCTTGTTTAACGTTGGTCTTCTTCTTGTGCTCTTCTTCCCTAGTCTGTTCTTAGTTACTCTCCTTATATCAAAGAAGACATTTGGCATTTGCATTTTAGGGCTTGGCTAGCTTCACTTAGCATAATCTGCTCTAATGCCATCCATTTCCCTCCAAATTCTATGATTTTGTCATTTTTTAGTGCAGAGTAATACTCCATTGTGTATAAATGCCACATTTTTTTTTTTATCCATTCGTCTATTGAAGGGCATCTAGATTGGTTCCACAGTCTTGCTATTGTGAATTGTGCTGCTATGAACATCGATGTGGCAGTATCCCTGTAGCATGCTCTTTTTAGGTCTTTAGGGAATAGACCAAGAAGGGGAATAGCTGGGTCAAATGGTGGTTCCATTCCCAGCTTTCCAAGAAAACTCCATACTGCTTTCCAAATTGGCTGCACCAATTTGCAGTCCCACCAACAATGTACAAGTGTACCTTTTGCCCCACATCCTTGCCAGCACTTGTTGTTGTTTGACTTCATAATGGCTGCCAATCTTACTGGAGTGAGATGGTATCTTAGGGTGGTTTTGATTTGCATTTCTCTGACTGCTAGAGATGGTGAGCATTTTTTTCATGTACTTGTTGATTGATTCTATGTCCTCCTCTGAGAAGTGTCTGTTCAGGTCCTTGGCCCATTTGTTGATTGGGTTATTTGTTATCTTATTGTCTATAATTTTTTGAGTTCTTTATATACTCTCCATATTAGGGCTCTATCTGAAGTGTGAGGAGTAAAGATTTGTTCCCATGATGTAGGCTCCCTATTTACCTCTCTTATTGTTTCTTTTGCTGAGAAAAAAACTTTTTAGTTTGAGTAAGTCCCATTTGTTGACTCTAGATGTTAACTCTTGTGCTATGGGTGTCCTATTGAGGAATTTGGAGCCCGACCACACAGTATGGAGGTCGTAGACAACTTTTTCTTCTATCAGATGCTGTGTCTCTGATTTGATATCAAGCTCCTTGATCCATTTTGAGTTAACTTTTGTGCATGGCGAGAGAAAGGGATTCAGTTTCATTTTGTTGCATATGGATTTCCAGTTTTCCCAGCACCATTTGTTGAAGATGCTATCCTTCCTGCGTTTCATGCTTTTAGCCCCTTTATCAAATATAAGAAAGTTGTAGTTTTGTGGGTTGGTTACTGTGTCCTCTATTCTGTACCATTGGTCCACCCGCCTGTTTTGGTACCAGTAGCATGCTGTTTTTGTTACTATTGCTCTGTAGTATAGTTTGAAGTCTGGTATCGCTATACCACCTGATTCACACTTCCTGCTTAGCATTGTTTTTGCTATTCTGGGTCTTTTATTCTTCCATATGAATTTCATGATTGCTTTCTCTATTTCCACAAGAAATGCCATTGGGATTTTGATTGGCATTGCATTAAACCTATAGAGAACTTTTGGTAATATCGCCATTTTGATGATGTTAGTTCTGCCTATCCATGAACAGGGTATATTTTTCCATCTTCTAAGATCTTTTTCAATTTCTCTCTTTAGGGTTCTGTAGTTTTCATTGTATAAGTCTTTCACCTCTTTTGTTAGGTTGATTCCCAAGTATTTTATTATTTTTGAGGATATTGTGAATGGAGTGGTTGTCCTCATTTCCATTTCAGAGGATTTGTCACTGATATACAGGAATGCCTTTGATTTATGCGTGTTGATTTTATATCCTGTCACTTTGCTGAATTCATTTATTAGCTCTAATAGTTTCTTTGTAGACCCTTTTGGGTCTGCTAGTTATAGAATCATGTCATCTGCAAATAGTGATAATTTAAGTTCTTCTTTTCCTATTTTTATGCCTTTAATTTCTTTCGTCTGTCTAATTGCTCTGGCCAGTGTTTCGAGAACTATGTTGAACAGAAGTGGTGAGAGAGGGCATCCCTGTCTTGTTCCAGATTTTAGAGGGAATGCCTTCAATTTTTCTCCATTCAGAATGATGCTAGCCTGAGGCTTAGCATAGATTGCTTTTACAATGTTGAGGTATGTTCCTGTTATTGCTAGTTTTTCGAGAGTTTTGAACAGAAAGGGATGCTGTACTTTGTCGAATGCTTTTTCTGCATTTATTGAGATGATCATATGGTTCTTATTTTTAAGTCTATTGATGTGGTGAATAACATTTATTGATTTCCGTATATTGAACCAGCCTTGCATACCAGGGATGAATCCTACTTGATCATGGTGCACAATTTTTTTGATATGTTTTTGTATCCGATTTGCCAGAATTTTATTGAGGATTTTTGCATCTAGGTTCATTAGAGATATTGGTCTGTAGTTTTCTTTCTTTGAAGTGTCTTTGTCTGGTTTCAGAATCAGGGTGATGTTGGCCTCGTAGAATGAATTTGGAAGTTCTCCCTCTTTTTCTATTTCCTGAAATAGCTTGAAAAGTATTGGTATTAGTTCCTCTTTAAAGGTTTTGTAAAACTCTGCTGTATACCCATCTGGTTCCTGGGCTTTTTTAGATGGTAATCTTTTGATGGTTTCTTCTATTTCCTCAATTGATATTGGTCTGTTTAGGTTGTCTATATCCTCCTGACTCAATCTGGGCAGATTATATGACTTAAGAAATTTATCAATGCCTTCACTATTTTCTATTTTACTGGAGTATAAGGATTCAAATTATTTCTGATTATCTTCTGTATTTATGAAGTGTCTGTTGTGATATTGCCTTTTTCATCCCGTATGCTAGTAATTTGAGTTCTCTCTCTTCTTCTCTTCGTTAGCATGGCTAAGGGTCTGTCGATTTTATTTATTTTTTCAAAGAACCAACTTTTAGTTTTGTCAATTTTTTCAATTGTTTCTTTTGTTTCAATTTCATTAATTTCAGCTCTGATTTTAATTATTTCTTGCCTTCTACTTCTTTCGCTGTTGTTTTGATCTTCTTTTTCTAGGATTTTGAGATGAAGTATGAGATCATTTATTTGTTGGTTTTTTTTTTTCTTTTTTTAAGGAATGAACTCCAAGCAATGAATTTTCCTCTTAGAACTGATTTCAATGTGTCCCATAGATTCCGATATGTTGTGTCTGTGTTTTCATTTAACTCTAAGAAGTTTTTAATTTCCTCCTTGATGTCTTCTAAAACCCATTGATCATTCAGTAACTATTGTTCATTCTCCAAGTGATGCATGATTTTTCCTTCCTTCTGTTATCGTTGATTTTCAGTTTCATTCCATTATGATCAGATAAGACGCATGGTATTATCTCTACTCCTTTATATTGTCTAAGAGTTGCCCTGTGACATAATATATGATTTATTTTTGAGAAGGATCCATGTGGTGCTGAGAAAAAAGTGTAACTGCTTGATGTTGGGTGGTATATTCTATATATGTCAATTAAGTCTAGGTTGTTAATTGTGTTATTGAGTTCTATAGTTTCCTTATTTAACTTTTGTTTGGAAGATCTGTCCAGTGGTGAGAGAGGTGTGTTGAAGTCTCCCATGATTATTGTATGGTGGTCTATTAGACTCTTGAACTTGAGAAGAGTTTGCTTGACGAACATAGCTGCACCATTGTTTGGGGCATATATATTTATGATTGTTATGTCTTGTTGGTGTATTGTTCCCTTGAGCAGTATGCAGTGTCCCTCTTTATCCCTTTTGATTAACTTTGGCTTGAAATCTATTTTATTAGATATGAGTATGGACACTCCTGCTTGTTTCCGCAGTCCATATGAGTGGTATGATTTTTCCCAACCTTTCACCTTCATTCTATGTATATCTTTTCCTGTCAAATGTGTCTCCTGTAGGCAGCATATTGTTGGGTCTTGTTTTGTGATCCATTCAACTAGCCTGTGTCTCTTAATTGATGATTTTAAGCCATTAACATTTAGGGTTATTATTGAGATATGGTTTGTTCTTCCAGCCATATTTGTTTATTAATGTTACTAAACCTGATTTGTTTTCCTCTTTGATTATTTTTCCCCCTTTACTGTCCTACCTCCCACTGTTGGTTTTCATTGTTATTTTCCATTTCCTCTTCCTGTAATGTTTTGCCAAGGATTTTTTGAAGAGATGGTTTTCTAGCTGCAAATTCTTTTAACTTTTGTTTATCATGGAAGGTTTTAATTTCATTTTCCATCTTGAAGCTTAATTTCGCCAGATACACGATTCTTGGTTGGAACCCATTTTCTTTCAGTGTTTGAAATATGTTATTCCAGGATCTTCTAGCTTTCAGAGTCTGTGTTGAAAGATCAGCTGTTATCCTGATTGGTTTACCCCTAAATGTAATCTGCTTCCTTTCTCTTGTAGCTTTTAAAATTCTCTCCTTATTCTGTATGTTAGGCATCTTCATTATAATGTGTCTAGGTGTGTATCTCTTATGATTTTGCACATTCGGTGTCCTGTAGGCTTCTAGGATTTGGTATTCTGTCTCATTCTTCAAGTCTGGGAAGTTTTCTCGTATTATTTCATTGAATAGATTGTTTATTCCTTTGGTTTGGAGCTCTGTGCCTTCCTGTATCCCAGTGACTCTTAAGTTTGGTCTTTTAATGTTATCCCATATTTCTTGGATGTTCTGCTCATGGTTTCTTAGCAGTCTTGCTGAGCTGTCTATGTTCTTTTCAAGTTGAAATACTTTGTCTTCATTGTCTGATGTTCTATCTTCTAAGTGATCTATTCTGCTGGTAGTATTGTCAATTGAGGTTTTAAGTTGGTTTATTGCTTCATGCATTTCTAGGATTTCTATTTGTTTGTTTTTTATTACCTCTATCTCCCTGTGTAATTGATCTTTTGCTTCTTGGTTTTGTTTATGTAATTCATTGTCAAAGTGATCTTTCATTGTCTGATTTTGCTGTCTCATGTCTTCCTTGAGACTCCAGATCATCTGAAGCATGTATATCCTGAATTCTTTATCTGACATTCCATCTGTTGCAGCTATTACCTCTTCTAGAGTTGAGTTGACCTGCATTGCTTGTGGTCCTTTCTTTCCTTTTCTTTTGATACTGCTCGTGTTTCTTTCTGCTTGGTGAAACTGTTGTGTTTTTGAAATTTTCCCTCTATTTATTTATATTGCTCTTGTATAGTTGAAAAATCTCCCTTGCAGGGCAGGTAGTGGCTGTGATCCTCCTCCAAATGTGGTGATCTGTCTACCACGCTGGCGGGCCGCTAGGTCTGCTCTGCTGGTCTCGCAGGTCCGCCTACCCTGCAGGCATGTGGGGCAGCTCTGTCACTTCGCAGGTTGCTGGGCCTGACCTGCCGGTGGGTGGCAGGTCCGCCTACCTTGCAGGTGTGGGGGGAGGGGGTGGCTCTGCCCCTCAGCAGGCTGCTGGGCCTGATATGCCGGTGGTCACAGTTCTGCCTACCTTGTAGGCAGTGGGGGAGGGGGCGGGCCTGCCCCTCAGCAGGCCGCTGGACCTGTTCTGCTGGTGGGTCACAGTTTCGCCTACCCTGCAGGCGTGTGGGGCAGCTCTGTCACTCCGCAGGTTGCTGGGCCTGACCTGCCGGTGGGTCGCAGGTCCGCCTACCTTGCAGGTGCGGGGGGAGGGGTCGGCTCTGCCCCTCAGCAGGCCGCTGAGCCTGATCTTCTGGTGGTCACAGTTCTGCCTACCTTCCAGGCATGGGGGAGGGGGCGGGCCTGCCCCTCAGCAGGCCGCTGGACCTTTTCTGCTGGTGGGTCGCAGGTCCGCCTACCCTGCAGGCGCATGGGGCAG
This sequence comes from Spermophilus citellus, assembly GCF_964194105.1. Lineage (NCBI taxonomy): Eukaryota > Metazoa > Chordata > Mammalia > Rodentia > Sciuridae > Spermophilus > Spermophilus citellus. Next base: position 72,200,955 of record NC_138187.1, on the reverse strand, counting down.
CTCTGTCACTCGCAGGTTGGTGGGCCTGACCTTGCAGGCACTGGGGGAGGGGGCGGGCCTGCCCCCCAGCAGGCCGCTGGACCTTTTCTGCTGGTGGGTCGCAGGTCTGCCTACCCTGCAGGCGCGTGGGGCAGCTCTGTCACTCCGCAGGTTGCTGGGCCTGACCTGCTGGTGGGTCGCAGGTCCGCCTACCTTGCAGGTGCAGGGGGGGGGGCACGGCTCCGCCCCTCAGCAGGCCGCTGGGCCTGATCTGCCAGTGGTCACAGCTCCGCCTCCTAATAAAATATCTTGAAAACTTGGTTCTTAATAAATAGCAGAAGTGAGACATATAAAAACTCCTATTTCTTGAGAGTAGATGGAAAATTAATCACTTTGGCTATTTTTATGTAAATGTAGACTGATGTAGTAGGATGATAGTTTTAAAATTTTAAATGTCTCTGAACATGTGTTATTAATTTTATTGCATAATAATATACTTGTAATTATATTTTAAAATGATTCACTTCTCTAATTTCTTTTACCTGGTGATACTTCCTCAACTAAGGCATTAGCTAAAGTTTTCAGGACTCTTTCTCATAGAGAAAATGAGGAAACTGGTCAGCCAAGCATGGATAACAGAAATCCCACACAGTTTTGGGAACTCAGACAAACTTATACCCTTCTGTCCTGGATAGATGGCATCTAGGAAGAACAAGGACTACTTGACAACTGTTTAGAATTCTTCCATGCCCCAGGGTCAAGAGAGGCATCACTGTGAACTCAAGGGAGGCATGGGAATTACTTAGAAGATAAGAAAGACCTAAAACTTTAAGGTCAGCAATGAGGGATAGCTCAGCAACAGCTGCATGGTGAAGTGGGCACCATTATTAAGCAATGACTGAGGCTGAGTAGCCAAGGCCAGACAAATGGTAAAGAGGGCAGCTAGGATTTATGCCCAAGTAGCATCACATTGGCACATGGACAAAGAATAAACTAATAAAACCCAATATCAAGTCCAGAAACAAACCTAAACTTTTACAAACTTTATTTATGACATTTTATACCAGTGAGAAAAGGATAGACTATTTACAAAAGTTGACCTGGGCAACATAAAAATTGAAAAAATGAAACTAGTCACCTTCTCCAAGTCATACATAATAAACAATACTAAATGTTATTTATAAAATTATAAAATCTTTAGAACATGTAGGAGAATATTTTCTTAATTGTGGTTTACAGGTATTCTTAGGATATACAAAGAATAGCCCATAAAAGATTAGATTAGTTATTGACAAAACTAATACTATTTCCAACTTATAGACTATAAAAAATGGCGGGGCAGGGGGAGATTCTTTAAGTTTTATTTTATTTCTTGGTTCTAAAAAAATCCAGTTTTCCCTGGACAAAAAAAACAAGAAAATTATGGTGTATAATAATGTTTCACATTTATATAGTGGTTTAGAGACTAGTTTCATAAAAGCCATTTTATTGAATTTTCAAAAATCTCCTGCAAAACAAAACAAGTTAGGGCTAGGCCTACTGTTCTTCTTTTATAGATTAAAAAAAAAATAGATTGTTGTGTTATGTTCAAGCCAGAGAGTATTAAGTTCAGAGGAGAAACTGGGTCTTGAAATTGTATCAATAGACATTATTATCCAAAGTACATGTATGAAGACACGAATTGGTGTCAACATACTTTATATATAACCAGAGACATGAAAAGTCTGCTGTATATTTTTGTAAGAATTGTAATGCATTCTGCTGTCATTTATTAAAACAACAGCAACAACAAATGCTGTACCAAAAAGATTAAATGATTTAGAATCCAATCAACTGCATTTGAGCCCTGGTTCTACTAGGAATTCTCCACAGGATTATTAGAAGAAAAAAGATACACAATTACATATAAGAGGAAAGGAGGAGTAGGAGAAAAATTATATAAGTGGAAGAAACGATTTATAGTAGAGGGGGTGGAGAGAGAGAAGGGGAGGGGAGGGGAGGGGAGGGGGGACAGTGGAGAATGGGATAGACAGCAGAATACATCAGTCACTAGAAAGGCAATTTGTAAATCAATGGAAATGTAACTGATGTGACACAGCAATCTGTATACGGGGTAAAAATGGGAGTTCATAACCCACTTGAACAATCTGTGAAATATGGTATATTAAGAACTATGTAATGTTTTGAACAACCAACAATAAAATAATAAAAAAAAGATTAAAAAATATTTTAAAAAAACAGTTATCTATAAGTCACAATAACAGCATCTATTAGATTTTTCCATTGTGCTGTTGAATTTGACAGACTAATTAAGCACTTGAATGTAGTAATCTCATATACTTTTGTATTCCTCATAGACCCTAACTTCATCTTCACAACTAGAACCCTGTCTCCATAGTGACCGGGATTTGGGGCCATTTCTTGGGTTGTTGTTGTCCACTACACTTACAACAACTCCTGGCACACACGAAGCTCCTGATCCATATGAAATAAGAAATGAATTATTTTATTAATTAATTTTCTACACACTGATATTTTACCAATCGGATTCCATACTTTCAGCATAAGGATACTTGACAGTCTGGACCTTGTTTTCTAAGGAAACTGAGTTGGGGGTCTATGGATATAAGCTTAAAAAGAAAGACTAGAACAATTTGTATCCATCTGTAAAGTGCCATGGGTGACTTCCTAACTGAATTCCCAGCAGCCTAAAACTTACCACAAAATCAAACATGCAGTGAGTAGAATATCCTGGCAAGAACATGGACACAAAGAAAGACAGACGGTGTTCTGCCCCTGGCTGCTACAGACTTGATATATGGCCGCAGGCAAGTGAATTAACTCCAGATGTCCTACTCCAAGGAACATGGAGATGGAGTCAATGATGTTTAAATACCCTTTGGTCCTATCACACCTTTCATCCTCCAACCCAATGTGTCCCACTAAGAAAAAAGTACAATTATAAATGTAGACTGTGATACAATACAGGGAAGGCCTTTAAAGAAAACGAGAGTAAGAAAACCTCACAGTACATTTCAAATTTTAAAAGAGCCATGTTAGCTGTAAATATTTTGAAGGAAAGGTGTCAAATCCCTTCCCTTCTAAAGAAGTTTTACAAACTACTGTATGTTTTCAATTCTCATCCCTTCTCTCTGTTCCTAAATCATGTATATTTTAAACTTATAATTATTGATTGGCTCTAATAAATTTCTTAGAAAAGATAGCACTTAAAATGAAACTTTGTGTTATAGTTTTACTTCAAAAAAGATTCCAAACCAAACATTCTTATCCTGATAGTGATATTTGAAATGTTATTTTCCAATTATGAGATTTAGTGGAAGTATCTGATATTAAGTGAATTTTAGATCCAGGTAAGAAATAAGTAGTTGATAAAAATCACCATGCAACAAATGAAACATATTTTTCCTTTCTACTCATTCTATTACTTCCTTAAACACAAAGAACACAAGGCCCATAAAAGCCTATATTGCAAGTGCTATATAAAACTGTTTATATACACTTTACAAAAAGTGTATACAGAACTACAAAACAAATTTGGACAGCTCCTCTTTCCTACACAATATAAAGGCAAAGGATAATAGAAGTTCAAAAATCATAGAGAAACATCAAGTGGATAACACCAGTGAGGTTTTAAATGTAGATTATTTTACAAATAAGTCCAACTCTTGGCTTCTTCAGCCTCAATAAGTATAATTTAAAAAATAGTTTTGGTTTTACTTGAACCATGTTGTAAATGTTTACAGCTTTGTAGGCCTGGAAAACTGACAATAAGAAAGCGACAGACCAAATTGCCCAAAATAATGATCAAGAAAACACCTGGGCCACCTGTTCTAAGGAGTTAAGAAAGAATCCAGACAATAAGTTAGATGATTTAGAAACTTTGGTCCCAACTATTTGAGTATCATTTATATTGATAATTTTCACTTTGGAGTACCAGCTCATATCAAGAAGGCAAACATGCATTTTACAGCTATATATGGCAAAGATGGGCCTCAAATTCAATGAAGGGAATGGTTGTAAAATTCAATGCAGGGAACACTAAAATACTCTGTAAATATTTATTAAAGGATGAATGAGAAATGGAGAGATGAGATTTCACTAAAAGTGACTAATATATTCAACCATCCTCATTCTAGCAAATGTTTTTCCCTAGGAAAGGAACAAACAAGTGTATCACAACAGAGATTATAACAGTTTGGTTAAGCAGAGAAGAGATGTGTATTCAGTATGGAAGAAGGAGGGAGAGAAAGGTCCCAGAAAGTTCTTCTTGCAGAGCAAAGCCTAATCCTATTCTTCCTGTGCTTGGGAAACTAGTAAATGGTGTCTAGATTATTTGAAGCAGCACAATTTCACTCTGGTACTTCTGTGAGGATCAAATTGTAATCTGAGCATTTACAGAGTTTTATTGGGGTTTATTAACTTAAAGACATTACAAAGATTATGACCTTTGAGAATTCATTTTATTTTGCTTCAGTTTATTAGTAGAGATATCTACATTATAGATATTTTCATTAGAGAGGAATAGTATGCATATAAAATAGGGTAATGAACTTGAAGTTTGCACATTTAAAATCTTGTGTTCTCACTTAGGCAGCTTATATCTTTCCAATTAGTAAAATCTTACAAATAGTTTCTCAACAGTCTTGCATTTTTCTTATTTTCCCTATGTTTCTCCTACATTTTTAATTTTTTAAATTTTTCTTGGTTATTTCATTGTGAATTGAATCAATTTTTTCTAATTGTATTTTGAATATGGTTTGCCTGTTAAGGCTGCTGCTTAATTTTGTGTTAGGCTGTTTTCTTGTTAATTCTTATTTTTTCTTAGATACATCTCAAGCAGAGAAGTTTAAAAATATATTTGTGGTGATCTTTAAAAAAAAAACAACTTGCAATTTTGAAGCTGTTTATACATTGGGCCATTGATTTAATATACTCTGTATTAAAAATCCACTGTTCAGTGTCTAAATTTTAAGTTATTTTACAAGGAAGGGTTGTGAATATGCCAAAAGTCTTTTTGACATCCAGGCAAATAATTCCATTTATATCATACATACATCCATATGCACATACACAGTAAAGCAGCAATTTTAATATAGGCAAATAATACTCAAAATACTATAGAAAAAAATTGATCCCATTCTCAATTGTAAGAAAGAACATGAAATAGCCAGGAATGATTTTAAAAATAAAATGTAGCAGAAGTGTGAGAAAAATAAGAAAATGCAGGATTATTGAGAAATGTTATATGTATATAAAATTTATATATATATAATATATAATATATATATATATATATATATATATAAATTATATATTGATAAATTATATGAACACTAAGAAACTATATATATTCCCCCACCACATTTAAGAAAGATGCAGACTCTGGCTAGATGATCTCTTTTGGTTTCCTTTATAATTCTCCTTTGATATAATCCACAGACCCATTTAGATTATTAACAGAATCAAAGAACATTTTGATTGTTATCTTTTCCTTTTGAAGGGAAAAAGGCATAACCCAAAATGTTCCTTGAGACTTTTCATGAGCTTGGACCTCATCCCTGCACCCCCCTCCCACCGGGTATCACAGTTTGTCCAGCCCACTGGACGTCAGCAGGCCAGAGAGGGCTGGTGATTAACAGGCCCTAGCTTCCTTAGCAGGCTGTCAAAGTGCACTGATTCCTGGGGCGATCTTATTTTCCACTTGCTTTCTCAGGAATGAAATCAAAGTTCTTTACCTCGGTCGGAGCTTGACTCATGGTCCCAGCAGCACATATTTGGGAGAAGTTCTTTGGGGTTTGGACATTATTCAGAGCAGGGGAGAGACTTTCCTTGAGGCATCTGCCTTGTCTAAGGGCGATCCTGCAAACCAGGGCGCTCCAGGGTTGATGCAGGGCTCCCTTCGGTTCCAACGCCAAGTCAGAGGGGGGCGGCGAAGCCCCTTCTTGTCCAGCCCAGGGTCCCGCGAGTAGCCACCGCTGGCTGGCGGTTGTTAACCAGAGGCCCTGGCGCGCGCTGCAGGGGGAAGAGCAGAACCCTCACGGGATAGGCGGTGGTCCAGGGACTTACCAGGCGTCTTTCCTATAGGAGACTCCTATCTGCTTTTCCTGCCCACCTCTGTCTCGCCCCTGGCAGGCGGCCAGGTCCCATTTCTACCAAGGCAACCGCCCTTAGGGCCACCCCACCGCCTGCCTCCAAGGAGCTCCTGCCGCCAGTGGGCAGTAGGGACTAAGGAGCGCCCAGCTTGGTGCCCAGGTAAGGGTTGGGGCAGCTCCTGTGACCCGCGAGGGACGGCAGCAGGGAAGTGGCACTGAAGCTCTGGGGATGTGTGGCATGCACCCGGGCTCAGAGAGCATGAGGCGTCTAGCCGCCAACATAGACGACAAGAATGTTTTTAGGATACCAAGGGCTATGAGAGCTTACTTTAAGGAGAGAATAAGAGGGAGCAATTGAGCGAGACTGGAGGGGTGAACTGGAGAGCTAATGCGCCCCTGGCCTGGTCCACTTGGTGAGGTACTGCAGCAAGCGCAGCATCCTACAGCTCATCCTGAGTCCCCAAATTGTATTGAAGGGTGATTTCTCTAGGAGCTGAGGTCCCTGTTCCCACCAAAGCATAAAAAAAAAAAAAAAAAAAAAAAGAATAGAGAAAGCAGAGAAGTGCGATCCTTATAAACAGAGAAATCTTGCCTGAAAAGGATTCCATCTCAGCTTGCTCACCAGCTGCCCTATTCTCTTCTCCAGTGCTTTGTATTAGCACCTTGCTAAAATCCCCCTTTGAGGATTTTTTTTAAAGCAGTTGTTAATTGTTAGGATGGAAATGGGCCTGTAAACCTTGACATAGTTGTTGTAATGAGACTAACTTTAAAAAAGGGTTTGTGTGTGAAAATCCAAAGTATCTTCATGGGTTTTTCTTGTGGTTTCTGTAGTTTGGTGAATTAACTAATTGTCCAGGAGTCCAAATTCTCAAGAATTTTTGTAACTCATATTATTTTAGTAGCTTTAGAGTAATTTTAGGAGCTTAGTGTTCCTTGTGTAAAAGTGCTAAAATTGAAGAATGAGTACAGTCTTGCTGTTCTTGCCCCAAGTGTTTAAGTTCAGATCCTGAATATTTATCCTTATAATGGCATATATATATATATATATATATATATATATATATATATATATAGTGTGTGTGTGTGTGTGTGTGTGTGTGTGTGTGGTTGTTATGTGTTACAGGTCCAGGACTCCAGCTGCAGCCTTAGACGTGTATTCTGTGTCTTGGTATCTGAACATTATATTTTCAAGCTTTGCTAAAGGTAAGTTGATAAAGTTGACACATTTTCTGGATTTGGCAGAGCCTAAGTGCTAAGTTTTGACAGATATATGCAGGTGCATGTTGTTCATGCTATTTGGATTTTTAATACATTATTAAAGATAGTTGTTTTAAAATGAGAAGATTTAGTAATATATAAGCTTTCAACGTATATTCTTTATGAATATATTGATGTGATGTCTAGTTTGTGAAAAATTACTCTCATCTTTCTTGGTTACTTTTCTTTATTATTCTTGGGGACAAAAATGCAAAGTAAAAGATTCAATTTGATGACTTTTAATATGATCTTGTACATGTATCTATTGGAAGAGATTTTGATCACATCTCAAAATGTAATAGTATCATCCTGCACTTCCTTTTTCAACGGTCTTTTCAGCATAATATTTTGGTGCTTACATTCTTTGAAAAATATCTTTTATCTATTAAATCTAAAATATTTGAAGGTCCATAAATTGCTACTAATAGTTTTGTCAAACAAATATTTTAAAGCTTAAATATACTTTAGGATATGTAGTTCTTTATGTAACATATAGAGGTTTGATGTAAATGCAATTTACAAAGCATTTCCACAATACCTGGGGTTGTGACTCAGCATAGAGTGCTTACCTAGCACATTCAAGGTTCTGGGTTCGATCTGCAGCACCACATAAAAATAAATAAATAAAATAAAGATATTGTGTCCAACTACAACTAAAAATAAATATTAAAAATAATTTCTGCATTGTATTTTACAACTTTTCTTCTTACAATGATCCCTTAATTAATTTATATGATTTGATAATTCGAAAAATGTTTCTAGCAAACTCCCTTTCCCTGCTAATAGGAAATAGTTTTCTATTAGTCTTTTAAACTAAGTCACATAAAGACTGTTTATCAATTTGGGGACAGACAGGGAATCAGGAACCTCAGAATGGGAAGCATTGCTCTTTTAAACTAAACTGCAATCATCTATTACTGAACACCTAATATTTACTGTGGACTTTGACCTGGTTTGTGTCTTGACTCATTTACAGTATTACAACCTTAAGCACTTTCCAATCCTCTGTCTTCTTTCTGAAATTAGGGGTTACAATAATAATTTTCCTTAAAACTTTCTTATAAGTATCAACTGATATAATGAATATAGAAGTATAAGCACACTGGGTACCTGGAATACAGTAAGCCAACAGAACAATGCTGGCCATTGTCTTTATCCATTGTTCCTATATCTGAGGGTAATTAAACATGGATAAGTTTGTTTTCTGGACATTATTTGATAAGGATACAAAGCCTCATATAAAAATTATAGGTTTATAGTTTAAAAGCTGAATTTAAACTTAAAACATGTTTACATGGGAATTGGTTTACTTATCAATATTTTCAAATCAGTGAAATTTGCATAAATTCCCAGAGTCCAAGCTTTTCTTGAAAAACCTAGGATGGGTTGCCCACTTTTCATGGGCATACACCCTCCACTTTGTCACAAGGCTGCCATTTTCTGAATTTTTTTGTCAAAACCTGTTTCACTCATGTGTGAACCTCCCTTGTTTCTTCAGACATCTGCATTTGTATTTTTTTGTTTAACTCTGGAAATATCCCTTACTAAATTAAACAGTTAATTATGTAGTCCCAACTTTCATCCTTTAAAGTGTGGAGGAAAATAATCCTTTTTACAAAGCAATTTACAAAGCATTTCCTCATAAAACTTAGGTGATACTTATATCAACTCTAAAAATTTGCTTGGTCATGCATTATTTTTTAAAAATATGTATTTCTTAGTTGTAATTGGGCATAATACCTTTATTTTAATGTGGTGCTGGGGAACGAACTCAGGCCCTCGAACATTCTAGGCAAGTGCTCTACTGCTGAGCCACAACCCCAGCCCTGGTCATGCATTTGTTATTCCATTTTACAGCTGTAACATTTACTCCTACTTTTATACTTAAAATATTGATCTAATGATTTAAAAGGTTTCTTTCATTTTTTAAATTTTCTATAATGGAGAAAATTTCTCTGAAATGATAACCTCCTGAGACAGGAGGATCACTAGTTCAAGTCCTGTAGCTCCAGGTACAGCATCTGGAGCACATTACACCACGATGTTCTCTCCAAATGCCTTGTGTAGCTCGGCCCCTATGGCTTTGCTGGTTGCAGCCCACATGGCCTCTCACCTGGCTTGTGTCTGCTGGATTTTCTCAGCTTTCCTAGGCAGATGTTCCATGTTACTGGCATCACTTAATCTTGGGAGTCTCTACTGCAGCTTTGTTTTCCTTCTCACATCTTCACATTTTGCCCTTGCAGGGGTGGCCCATAAAGACTCTGTCCTTGCTGTACTTTGCTTGGCCTCTAAGGTCTTCCTTTAAAATCTCAGTGAAAGCCTCCATGACCCCTTAACTCCAGCATCCTACATTCCTGCAGAACCAGCACCACATGATTGACACCAAGGTATACCACCATCTGGAGCAGTAGTGAAGCCTCTTGGGACTCTGGCTGCAACAGTCTCTGAGTGCATGGGTGGCTGAGCAAGGAACAACAACTTCCTAGGTCCCCCATGTGTAAGCCAGGTTCCCCCTTGGTGTCTTCTCAATGAAATTTTTACTTTTACTCCTTAAACATGAGATGCCCTCAAGCCATCTTTCCAATTGTTTCTGGGTGAAGTAATTAGCATTTAAAGTGTGTATTCACTTTAACAAGCATATTCCCTTTAACAACCAGACCTTCTTAGTCTCAGTTTTCCTCCCAATTTTCTGTCCAAACTGCAAGTTTTTCAAATCTTTCTGCCTATTTTCTGCTCCTGATTATCACAACAAACTTGGCCTGCAGTATCCATGCCACCACCTGAATGACACCACTGAGAAAGTACTCTAAACGTTTCCAATAAAACTGATTTTCTCCATTTTACCTTTTCTTTCACTTTTAATTTTATATATTTTGCAGTGGTTTTGGACTTTTACATTTTTTTTTTGGTGGATTAAGTCTTCATTACATATAGTGACCCTTTTTACTGATAATAAATATTTCTGTCTTAAAACATATCTTGACCAATATTAATCTAGACACACCACTTTCTTTCATTAGTATTTCTATGGTACTATTATTTTATTTCCAATATTTCTTTGTAGGTTTTATGTGGATCTCTCATAAATCACCTATGGCTTCTAATTTCTGTTTTTTTCCCCCGTTGGTGAGTTGGTGTTAAGAGCTCCTCATTGTCATATTTCATTCTGATGGTTTCCTGCAACACCCCCTCCCAATTTCCTTTTAATAATACTATTTGAGCTTCCTAAATTTGAGTGTTTACACCTTGAACTTATTTGGGAAAACTCAGCCATGACTGATAGCTTTTTTCCATTCTCTTTTTTTTTTCTGTTTTTATACCTTTATTTTATTCATTTGTTTGTATGTGGTGCTGAGGATCAAACCCAGGGTTTCTCACGTGCAAGGCGAGTGGTCTACCGCTGAGCCACAACCCCAGTCCCACTTTTTTTCCATTCTCTATTCTCTCTCCTCTCAAACTTAGATGAGATGTGTGCTTGACTTAGGCAGTCAGGAAAAGAGAGTTAAACCAGGCAATTTGACAAAAGGAATTCAATACAGGGAACTAGTTACAAATGTTTTGGTGCATCTAAAAGCCAAATAGGAGATAATGAGAAGGTTAAAATTTAGAAATAGCAAAAAACTATTGGCTTTCCTAGGACTATAGAGATACAATGAGAAAATAGCCTGACCAGAACTTAGAAGTGGAGGGTATCTAAAAACACTATGTTTCTGTTTATAAGAAGAGGTATGATAGAGGATACAGTCATTGATGGAGACACTGCCACAAAACTCAGAGAAGAGAGAAGAGAAATATCCTGGTATCTCCCTTTCTCCTATCCTCTAGTTTCTGAAACTAGTAAGGCAACGAGTATGGAGCATATAGTTTTGAGATGTCAGCCTCAAAGATTCAGGTCATAAATAATCATGAATCATTCTGTGAGCAAACTAGTCATTTAATTCTCTCCATATCTTTTAACTTGGCTTTTATATTTTCTATTGTCTTGTCCCCTTATATTGTATTCTGGGTAATTCTTTTGTTTTGGTAAAACAAATACCGAATAAAACATATCCTTCTAACCATTTTTGTGTGCAGTTCACTGATAATTAAGTTCACTGAACCCATACAACAATAATCCATTCCCCTTCCCCCTACAATTCCACTTTCTATCTTTGAATTTGACTATTCTAGACACTTCATTTCTCTTTTATTACTGGATTATTTCACTTAACATTTTTCATAGGCTCATCCAGGTTGTAGTATGCATTGAAATTTCTTTCCTTTTTAAGGTTGAAGAATATTTCACTATATAGATATAACACATTTTGTTTATCTCTTTATCCATCAGTGGACACATTTCACTGCTGTAAACATGGAGGTACAAGCGTCTGTTTGAGCTCATATTTTTAATTCTTTAGAGGTATTTTGGAGAAACAGAACTGCTGGGTCATATGATAGGTAGTTCTCCTCAATTGTTTAAGGAACTGCCATACCATTTCCCACATGTAACCCAGCTATCCCACTCCTGAGTATTTATGATAAGAAATAAAATCAGCATACTATATTGATACAGCCACATCAATGTTTACAGCAACACAACTCATAATAGCCAAGTTATGGAAACAGCCCAGGTGCCCATTGACAGAGCAATGGATACAGAAAATGTAGCATATACACAATGGAATTTTACTCAGCCATTAAGAAGAAAGAAATTATGGCATTTGCTGGTAAATGGATGGAATATAAAAGCATAGTGCTAAATGAAATAACTCCAACTCAGTAAATCAAGGGTTAAATATTTTCTCTCATATGCAGAAGCTAGATCAAAATAAGGAAAAAAAAAGAGAGAAGGGGAATCCCATGAAAATAGAAAACAGATCAGTGGAGTGCAGGGAGGGAGCAGGAAGGCACTGGAATGGAGAGAGGAGGGATGGGAAAAGGGAAGAATGGTGGAATGGAATTGACCAAACTCTGCTATGTGCATATGTGAATACACCACAGTGAATTTCACCCTTATGTGTAATCTATAAGCTATTAATTTAAAAATAACTGTAAATAAATTAAAGGCCAGTAAAGGGTAATGAATGGGGATGGTAGGAGGGGAGGGAAGGGGAAATATGGGGGATAGAATTGGAGCAAATTATATTCCAGTCTCATATGATTATAACAATATGAATCCCAATATTATGTATAACTATAACTAACTAATAAAAAATGTTGAGGTTTTGATAGCAATTGCATTGAATTTGTAGATCACTTGGGGCAATATTGGAATCTTACCAGTGTTAAATCCTTCAATTTATGAACATGGGATGTTTTTCCATTTATTTGTATGTTCTTTAATTTCAATGATCTTTTATAGTTTTCAGTGTTGTATAAGTCTCTCATCCTCAATTTAGTTTATACCCAAGTATTTTATTCTCTTTGTTGTTACTATAAATACAATCATTTTCTTAATTTCTTGTTTCTTTTTAGATTGTTCATTATTAGTGTATGAAATGCAACTGATTATTTTTTAGGATTTATAAATTTATATATTTTTTTCCTAGAGAAGAAAACAAAAACAAAAACAAATGAAAAACATGGTGTGAGGGAAAACTGGAAGATGAAGGTCTGGCAAGACTTAGAAAAATTAACAAAGGAATTGTCTGCCTACAAGCCAGCAGAAAGTAAGAATGATGGGTGCTCTTCTTGTCCCTCCATGGGGTCTGGTTTTAACAGCAGTCCTAGGAACCCAGCCCCTATGGCAGCCAGACACAGGAGCTCCCGGAAAGTGACCCAAGGTGTGAAGGTCCTCAGAACACACCAAGTGCACAGACAGACAGCCTTCCCAGAATGTGCCCTTCACCATGGGGCTTCCAGTATTTAAAAGGGCCATTTTCCTTTTAAGAAAGATGCTAAGTCAAACAAACAAACAAACAAACAAACAAACAAACCTACAAGAGGGGAAAAATGTTCCTGCTGCAGTGAAAGTCTTTGGTTCCTGCGGAAGGAAGGTGAGCCCTGTGTGCAGGACAGTTCGGGGTTGGCTTGCAAGGCTCTCCTAGGGCTCCTGGATCACATCTTTGCTAAGGTCTGTCATTTTGGGATATTTTACTTTCTTCTGGTCCAGCACATTCTGAGCCCAAAATGACAGTTTCTGTAATTTTGCCATCTTGGGTGTTGATTCACGATTTTCATAAGGTAGAACAGCTCGGTTAACCTCACTCCAAACCTTTTGCTTTTGCATCCTGAGCTGACTCCTCAGGGCTATAGAAGGCCAGCAGGGTCAGCATGCGCTCCATCTCCGTGAGGCACTCTGCCCTGCTCTCTCTAGCACCGCCTAGATCTGTCGCGGGTGGATCAGCTCAATTACTTGCTGTTGCTGCAGATGAAAGTGAAGGTACTGGTTTGTGTCCAAGAGCTCCGGACAGGGACTGTTAATCAATGCGGTGGCTTCTGGAATCATCTCCTGAATCTTGATTCTCTCATCAAGAGTATCCGGATCCACACTGGGTTGAATCCCAGATTCTATGCGACAATTCTCTGCTGCTTCCTTAAAGTCATCTGTGACCAAGTAATTAATGATGAGGCGATTCATGTCCTGTTGAGCTTTTCCATCCACTCATCTTTCCTGATTTCATCAGGCTTTTCTGCATAACTCATTCTGGTTTATTTCTCTCGGATCCCGCCTCCCGCGCAATCATTCTGGGCGGTGGCCACAGCACAGCGCCTCTGCAGCAGCTAACCCGACTTGGGAGGGGCAGTTGCAGCAATCGCCAAGCAGAGGCAGGTGGAGGCCAAGGCGAGGCGGAGGCGGAAGCGGAGGCCAGAGAGGGAACCAATGCAACTGATGTTTGCATGCTGGTTTTATTTCCTGAAACTTTGCTCAACTCATTCTGACAATTTTTTCTCCCACATTTTGCTGCTGGGGATAGAATAGCTGGAATACGCATGCGCGCGTGGTGTGTGTGTGTGTGTGTGTGTGTGTGTGTGTGTGTGTGTGTGGTGTGCGCTTGCGCTTGCGCTTGCGCTTGCTTTAGGGTTTTCTACATATAAAAAAAAGTTATACATAAACAGTGGTAATTTTACTTCTTTCCAGCCTTTTATTTCATTTATTTACTTATTTATTTAGCCTGATTGCTGTGTCCAGTACTATGTTAAGCAGAAGTGAAAGTGGGCATCGCATCCTTGTCGTCCTCCTCCTATTAGGGCAGACATTTTTAGTATTTCCACCGAGTATGATGAAAGTTATGGGCTTTTCACATATGCCTTTATTATGTTGAGCTAAGTTTCATCTGTGTATAGTCTGTAGAGTGTTTTTTTTAAAATTTTCAGACAGCACTGAACAATGTTGTCAAATGCTTTTTCTGTATCAATTTTTAAATTATTAGTTGTAGGTAATAGTGGGTTCATTTTGACATATCCATACATGTATACAATATAATTTACTCCATTTCAATTCCTAGCATTTCCCTTTCCTTTCCCTCCTGCCTCCACCAACCCCTTTCTCTCTTCTATTGATATTTCTTCCATTAATTTAATATTTTTTAATTGTTGCAGTATAGACATACATAAAGTGGAATTTATTTTGATATATTCACACAGGCCTATAACATAGTTTGATCAATTTTATTCTACAGTTCCTCCCCTTTCCCATCCGTCCTTCCTCCTCCTGATTTCCCTACCTTTAATCTAGCGTTCTCCCTTTTGTGTTCATGAGATCTCCTCTCTCCCCTTTTTTAGTTCCTTATATCTCTTTAGCTTCTGCATGTAGGTAGGAGGAAATACATTTGACCCTTGGCTTTCTGAGACTGGCTTATTTCACTTAGCATGATGTTCTTCTGTTCCATCCATTTACCAGCAAATGATTCAATTTTTCTTTTTTTATTGTATTAATTTAAATTACCGTGTGATTTTTTTTCTTTATTCTGTTAACATGCTGTTTTTCATTGGTTGATTTTCATATGTTGAACTACCCTTGTATTCCAGGAGTATATCACCTATGGCATATGGTAATTTTAACATGCTTTTAAAATCAGGTTCCTACTGTTTAATTGAGGATTTTTGCATCAGTGTCCATTGGGATATTGGTTTGCAGTTTTCTTTCTTTCTTTCTTTCTTTCTTTCTTTCTTTCTTTCTTTCTTTCTTTCTTTCTTTCTTCTTCTTTCTTTCTTTCTTTCTTTTTTTTTGTGTATTTGGCTTTGGTGTCATGGTAATGGTAATGCAGGCTTCACAAATGAGTTAGTAAATGTTCCTTGTTAAAAATTTTGAAAGTATTTGTGAAGGATTGGTGATAATTATTTAAACACTTGGTAGTAATTTACCAGTGAAGTGATCTAGTCCAGAAGTTTTGTTTTTTTGTTTTTTTGTTTTTTTTGAGAGAGATTTTTAGTTACTGATTCATGTCCTTACTGTTTTAGGTCTACTCAAATCTTTCTGCTTCCTCTTGTTTCAGTTTTGTTAGTTTTTACATTTCTATGTATTTATTCATTTCATCTAGTTTATTCAATTTTTGGTGTATGATTATTTATAATACTCTCTTGTGATCCTTCTTATTTTTCTGAAATCAGTAATAGCTTCTTCCTTATATTTACAGGTTTGATTATTTATGTCTTCCATATTTCTCTCAGTAAATTTACCTAAATATTTGTTAATATTTTTTAATTTATCTTTTTCAAGAATTAACTCTTGGTTATTGATTTCTTTCTTTCTTTTTTGTTCTATATTTTATTTATTCCCACTTTCGTATTTATTTTTTTCCTTTTGCTGCCTTTGGGCTTATGTTTTTCTTTTTACAATTCCTTAAGTTGTAAAGCTATGTTACTGATTTTCTATTTTCCCTCCTTTTAAAAATTTACTGTTGATAGCTATAAGTTTCTCTCAAAACTGTTTTCACCTCATCCTGTCATCCTGTAAGTTTTTCTATGTTGTATTTTCATTGTCCCAATATATTTTCTAATTTCTCTGATTTTTTTGTCTATGACTTAAAGGTTGCTTTATCATATAGTATTTAATTTCTACATTTTAGGATTTCCAGTATTTCTAATGTCAACTTCTAGTTGCATTCCACTTTGATCAGAAAGGATACTTTCCATATTTTTAGTTTTTTAAAAAGTTTTAGGGCATGTTTTGCAGCCTCACATAGGGTTTGTCCTAAAGAATGTTCCTTATGCAATTGAGAAAAATGTATATTCTGTTTGTTTGTTTGAGTGTTATTTCAGAAGTCAGTTTCTCCTTTTAGTTTAGTTAATGTTCATATATATTGGAGCACTAATGTTTGATGCATATATGTTTATAATTGCTATATATTTTGGCAAATTCACAATTTAATCACTATATGATGTCCTTTGTATCTTATTAATAGTTTTTGGATTACAGTCTATTTTGTTTGATACTAGTATAGCTACCCCTACTCCATTTTTTGTTGTTATTTGTGTGGAATATCTTTTTCTGTGTGAAGAAACCTATTCTTAAATATAAAATATGTCTCTTGTAGACAGCATATAGTTGGAACAAGTTTTTTCCCCATTCTTTCAGTCTCTGTCTTTATTTGGAGAATTTAATTCATTTATATTTGACATATTGATAGGGAAGGACTTACTATTGCCTTTTTAAAAAAATGTTTTCTGCATCTGTTATAGTTTTTTAATCACTCTTTTCTTCCAGTTCCATCATCTTTTATGTTTAGTGTTTTTGCAGAGGCATGTTTGGGTTTCATTCTCCTTTTGTGGTGTGTGTGTGTGTGTGTGTGTATAAATATATAAATAAATATATATGTGCACATATATATTTTATAGATATTTTCTTTGCTGTTACCATGGAGATTAAATATAACATCCTAAAATTAAAGAAAATTATTTTAAACTGTTACTAACTTAATTACACATAAAACTTCCATTTTCTAGCTTTGTTCCCAAACTTTAAGTTATGAGTGTCACAAATTGCATCTTTGTATATTGTGTATTTATTAACATAGATTTATAACTATATTTATGCATTTTGTTTCAAATCCTATAGAAGATTTTTAAAAATGGAGTTTCAAACTAAAATAACAAAAGGCTGATTTTTATATTTGTCCATATAATTATTATTTTTACTAAACAACTTCACATTTTTATTTCAAGTTACTGCCTTGCACCCTTTCATATTTTTACCTAACAGGCTTCCTTTATAATTTCTTATAGGAAAGATGAAATGTAATGAACTCCCTCCTCTTTTGTATATCTAACAATGTTTTAATTTCTTCCTCATTTTTGAAAGACAGTTTTGCCAGGTACAGAATTCTCAGTTGACAGTTTTTCTTCCAGTACATCAAATATATTATTCCATTGTCTCTGGCTTGCAAGATTTCTTCTTACTATTGGAGAAATCCACTGATAAACTTATTAGAGTCCTTTGTATGTAATGAGTTGCTTTTCTCTTGCTACTTTTGGATTCCCTCTTTGTCTTTTGACGCTTTGATAATAATGTGTCTTGATATATGAGTTTCTTTTTTTTCCCTCAGTTTTTATTTTTTATTTTTTTATTATTAGTTGTTCAAAACATTACAAAGCTCTTGACATATAATATTTCATACATTTGATTCAAGCAGATTATGAACTCCCATTTTTACCCCATGTACAGATTGCAGAATCACATAGGTTACACATCCACTTTTTTACATACTGTCATACTAGTGTATGTTATATTCTGCTTCTTAGGGTTTAACACACACTTTACTGAGCCCTTGGATTTACAGGGCCATACCTTTAAATTTGTGAAGGTTTTAGCCAATATTTCTTCCTTTCTTTGTCCCTCCTTCTTCTTGAATGCTTGTAATGCATCTGGTGACCTGCTTGATGGTGTTTCATAAGTCCTTTATGCTCTCTGTTCAGTTTTTTAAATTCCTTTTTCTTTTTGCTTCTAAGAATATAATATCAAGTGACTTGTCTTTAAGTTCATTGATTTTTCTGCCTGTTTAAGTTTGCTGTCAAACCCTATGAAAATTTCAGCTTGGGTATTTTATTACTCTCATTCCGAAAAAGTGCATTAGGATTATAATATTTCTTTAGCTGTAGCGGGATTCAGAATTTTTCAACTTTTGAATTTTTCAAGCTTTGCAACAACAGACAGCAAGAGGAGGTGGTGGGTGGGGAAGGATCCTAGAACAGAAAAGATAGGAGTTTGGAGCCAAGTGGGGGAGCGGCATTTATCTTTTGGGATTTTTCTGGAGATCCTTTTGATCCCCCTGGGCTGTGGGCGACGATGGTGCCAGCAACAGTAGCGGCAACAGCTGCAGCAGCTGCCGCTGCCGCCTCTTCGCGGCTTGGGGCAGGGCGGACAGCCGGCCACTCAATGCCTGCCTGCCCGCCCTGGAAACTGTGCGGCACTTAACTCTTCTGCCCGGGAGATCTGCGCGCTCGCGCCCGCTGCCTCAACCCAAGCTCTCCTTTCTCCCCCACCTACCCCGCCCCCACCGGGTCCTTTCTCCTGGCTCGCCCCGCCACCCCGCGTACTTGCTCATGCCCCCCTCCCCAAGTCACGGTCCTCTTTGGGCACACACGGTCAGCTCCCTGCAGTTTATCCTGCGACCGCCACTCCTCAATCCTGCGGCAGCGTTCCGGGGGCTGTAACCTTGAATTTTGCCAGCTTGGTGACACATTCTTTCTTTCCCTGCCGCCCGCCCTCCTGCGCCCCCTTCCCCGCCTTTTTAAAAAAAGCATTTCACCATCAACCACCAGCCCAATCCAACCCACATCGAGCCTTCGCTCACCCCAACCCCCCAACAACAACAACTGCAAAACAGAAAACAAATCCCCAAACCCAGGCAAAAAGCAGCTGACACTGGAGGTGACAGCGAGGCGAGCAAGGCCAGCACGCTCCTACTGCAAAAGGGTTAAAAGTGTAGATTGGAATGTAGCACGCCACGCGAACTTGAATCTTTCCCTATTTAAGGAGGACTGGGTTTGTTGTGAAGTCGCGGTGATCCAGCGCAGAGTCTGTTCCTGATCCATCGCATCCAGGGGCTCAGATGACTGTAAAATGAATAGATGGAATTCTTCCTTCTCAAGATTTTCTTCCTTCTCAAGATTTTCTTGGTCATCTCTGGGAAATGTGTTTGAAGACGAAGTCATGATGAATTCTCCAATCTGTCTCAGGATGAATTTCACTCATTCATCGAGGCACTTCTTCACATATCCATGCAGTCGCCTATTCTTGGTTCAACCTGCAGGCTGGAAAACGCAAGTACTTTAAAAAGCCTGAGAAGCGAATGTCAAAGAATGAAGAAAGAGCAAAGATGAGCTTCTCATTGAAAGGCCTAAAATCAGCAGAAGTGGGCATCCAGGCTCCCAGCCAAACTACTCAAAGATATCTGCCAGGAATACCAGGAGGACTCTGTGCTCACCTTGATTGGCAAGAAGCACCATGCTGTGTTTTATCCAAACCCCAACAGAGGGTAAGATTAGAAGAATCCACAGGCTGGGACAGCAGACAAAGTTTGGCATCTGGCTCCAGTCATGGTGATCCTGTTCAAAGTCATCCCTTTGGAAAGTACTAATGGAAAGCGGCTCATGAAATCCCCACATTGCACAAACCCAGCACTTTGTGTCCAGCCACATCATAACACAGTATAAGTTAAGAAGCTTGATTTGTTTTTGGCATACTACGTCAGGAGCAAGGTAGGAGCAGATCATTCTTTCTTGTAGCATGGCAGTCCACAAACCTGGCTTAGGGAATATCTGGCTTGAGTTAGATGGTCCTTGAGGCCTCTAATGTCCTCTGCCCTCACTGGGTACAGTGTTGTGCCGGCTTCCATTCACATGTCCACTGCCATGTGTCAGTCATGTAAATAGACATGGAGCTTTCATACCTGTATAGGCTTGGGTATTTAAAGAAATACCACAAAGACATGCATTTTTTTTTTTTCTCATGAGTACACACAGAGTAATCTACATCATCTAGTTTATCACACTTTACTTTCTGTGCTAGGCTATGTTTCTTGTGTCTAGTCATCTTTTCCCAATTTGGAATATAATTTTATTTATGAATAGTGAAACTTCTATTTAGTAATCTTTGTGTTAGCCTCATAACTAACAAGGTTAGTGAACTTTGTTCAGGAATCTAGTGCTATTGGAACCAAAAATAGAATTAACATTTACTATTGTAAAATGTATAAGATAGCCAGTATCAAAGCATAATCTTACTTAGAACTAGATTTATTTGATTTTAATATTTCTATCAATACCTACTTTTGATTGTGCAATATTTGCTATAGATGTAATGGAATAATATTTTGTATGTAAGTGTATAATATTTTCCCAGAGTGACTTTGGAACCCTTTATAGTGTTAGTTTACTTGAAAGTAAATTCAGAGAGTTGCAGCTTTCCTTAAGGAACATTATAGTCAAAAACAGAAAGTGGGCTCCGCGCCCAATGGACCAGGCTGGGGCTGTGAGGTAACTGTTGCAGCCAGCAGGAGCTGGGAGGCAAGGTGCCCGAGGGAAAAGGAGGCGGCGGCTGTAGCGGTTCGGGGAGAAAATCTTACTGCGCCTCTGTCAGCCAGAGTGTCAAGGCTGAGCTACAACAGCCGCGCGCGGCTGGGACGCCGAGTGGTAGGCAGCGGCGGGCGCAGCCCTGACGCACCTCCAGCCGGTGGGCGCCGCGAACGCAGGAAACAGGGGTCCTGGAGCGCGAGCGGTCGCTGCAGTCTGAGCAGAGTGCGCTGAGCCCAGCGGCTTTCTGCAGTCCCGGCCATAAGGAGGGACGAGGGGACGCCAAAGCCTTGAGGTACCCACAGTCTCCAGACGGAGCAGGCTCGCCCCTCGAGAGTCTGAGGAAGGACTAGGAGAAGAGCTGCGTGAGCCCGCTGCGGCAGGACACCCCGCGAAGCTTCTTCTTTCACCTCTGCCGCTTCTGCAACGTGGAACCACCGCTGGCCTACCTTCCGCAGTCGCGGCGCGGTTCCCCCTTCTCCCCAGCGCGCCTCTCGCTGGGCGCCCTGGCCGCCCTGGCCGCCTTTGTCTTTGCCCTGATGCTTGGCGCGGGGCCCGGAGCTGGGCTGCAGACGCTCGCACAGCCTCAGCCCTCTCTTCAGCGTCGCCTGTGCGTTCTTCTTCCTTACCTGCTTTCTGATGGGGACCTAGCGGGGGCCTGCCCCTGGCCGGAGCGGCGGCTCCGGGTAGCAACTGGCACTGCATGCCTGCTGCTACCTGGGGGACTTCTTGGTGTGGCAGTGGTGGTTTGGCTTCGCGGGGTGGGGGGTGGGTGGTGGGTGAGGGGTGTGTGTGTGTGGGGGGGGGGACGCGGCTGCGGCCCCGCATACACCCCTGGCGGGCAGGTTATTGGCGCTGAGCTGCTCGGGGGCTGCTGATGCTTGCGCACCCTGTGCGGCTCAGGCACAGCATCCTGGTGCTGCTCTGGGCGCTGCCCACTGCCCTCAGGCCGCTGCTCTCCTGCCTAGTCGGGGCAGTCTGATGCCTGCTAGCCCTGGGGTTGGATCACTTCTTTCACCTCGGGGAAGCCGCTCATCATTCCTGGTAGGCTAGTACCGTGGAAGACAAAGTGCCCAAGATCAGACCCTGGAGGAGGTCCAGGTGCGCATCACTAGGAGAAACGGCAGCAGGTCAGTATGGCAATGGCAAAATGTTCAGGAGACCTTCGTTGCCTTGTATTTCCAGAGAACAGATGATTCTTTGGGATTGGGACTTGAAGCAGTGGTGTAAGCCTCATTACCAGAATTCTGGAGGTGGAAATGGAGTTGATCTTTCAGTGCTAAATGAGGCTTGCAATATGGTATCAGATCTTCTGAGTGACCCAAGCCTTCCTCCGCAAGTCATTTCTTCCCTACGAGGTATGAGTGGCTTGATGGGTGCATTCTCTGGGTCTTGTAGGCCGAAGATTAATCCTCTCACACCATTTCCTGGATTTTGCCCTTACTCTGAAATAGAGAATCCAACTGAGAAAGGAGATCGAAAACTTCACAAGGTTAAAATATAATTTTATCCCTATTGATAACATTTAATGATATTTTCATGTTAAAATTCCTTCTTTTTTTTGGGGGGGGGGGGTTGAACTCAGGGGCACTCAAGCACTGAGCCATATCCCCAGCCTTATTTTGTGCTTTATTTAGAGACAAGGTCTCACTGAGGTGCTTAGTAACTCTATTGCTGAGAGTAGCTTTGAGCTCCTGATCCACCTGTCTCAGCCTCCCGACCCACTGGGATTATAGGTGCCTGTCATTGCACCTGGCTAAAACTCCTTCTTTTAAAGTTATATTACATACAATTTCCTTTTGAAGGATCAACCTCTTTTACCTTTTATTGACCTGCATGGTTGAAGTTTTATAAACTCAAGTAAATTCTAGATGAATATTTAGGTTGTTTAAAAAATAATATTGCTTTAATTAGGAGTTAGAGCTTGTATGGTAACAACTTTATATTATTATTGCTATTGTTGTTAAGAAGTCTGAACAATAAATACATTTAGTTGTAAGCTTGTATAACAAACCAGCATTAATCTGTTGTACTCTTTAGAATCCAGGAATTGTTCTTACTGAACCCCAAACCATACATGATCATTCCAATATTCATTTTATGAATTACACAGTGTTACTTAAAAATAATTTTCATGAACCCTGTTTGTCCCTCACCCATTTAACCCACTGGAGATTGGGATAAACCAAGAGGCACTGATTTTTTCAATATTAGATATGGAATTAATTTCTCTTTATCAGTACTTCAAAATAGGATTTCTTTTAGGAAATAATATTGCTATTCTAAATAGGTATATATCATGCTTTTTTCAGAGTGCTTTAATTTGTTTTATTTGTTTATTATTGGTATCTTCACCATTATCTAAAACCAAAAAACTAGAAACATTTAGGGATTATCTTAGTTCAGCTAATAACCCTATAGGTAAGAAAACTCAGAGAGGATACACTTAACATTGGTTAATTTTGTCAATTCTAATAGTGGAATAGAACTTAGAAAAAGGTAAACATAGTTTTTGGAGCAATTTTGATAAGATAATTTCACTTTGTCTGTATCTCAGCATTAGGGTTAGAAATGTTGAAAGGTTTAGTGAGCAGAATTAGAGCAAAAGGATTTGAAAATTATTAATCACTCTCTGGATCATGAATAGTTATGTAATTCTTTTTTTACTTATTTATTTATTTAGGTATCAGAGATTGAATCCTGGAGCTGTTAACCTCTCACATCCCCAGCTCTTTTTTAATATTTATTTTTCAGTTGTTCACAAAACCTTTATTTTGTTTATTTTTATGTAGTGCTGAGGATTGAACCTAGGGCCTCGATACTGCTGAGCCCCAACACCAGCCCCAACAGCCCTTCTTTTTTTTTAATTTTATTTTTTTTTATTGGTTGTTCACAACACTACAAAGCTCTTGACATATCATATTTCATACATTAGATTCAAGTGGGTTATGACTCCCAATTTTTACCCCAAATGCAGATTGCAGAATCACGTCGGTTACACATCCACAATTTTACATAATGCCATATTAGTGACTGTTGTATTCTGCTACCTTTCCTATCCTCTACTATCCCCCCTTCCCCTCCCCTTCCATCTTCTCTGTCTATCCCATCTACCGTAATTCATTTCTCTCCTTGTTTATTTTCCCATTCCCCTCACAACCTCTTATATGTAATTTTGTAGAGCAATGAGGGTTTCCCTTCATTTCCATGCAACTTCCCCTTTCTCTCACTATCCCTCCCATCTCATGTCTCTGTTTAATGTTAATCTTTTCTTCCTGCTCTTCCTCCCTGCTCTGTTCTTAGTTGCTCTCATTATATCAAAGAAGACATTTGGTATTTGTTTTTTAGGGATTGGCTAGCTTCACTAAGCATAATCTGCTTTAGTGTCATCCATTTCCCTGCAAATTCCATGATTTTGTCATTTTTTAGTGCTGTGTAATACTCCATGGTGTATAAATGCCACATTTTTTTTTATCCATTCATCTATTGAAGGGCATCTGGGTTGATTCCACAGTCTAGCTATTGTAAATTGTGCTGCTATGAACATCGATGTGGCAGTATCCCTGTAGTGTGCTCTTTTAAGGTCTTCAGGGAATAGTCCGAGAAGGGCAATAGCTGGGTCAAATGGTGGTTCCAGTCCCAGCTTTCCCAGGAATCTCCATTCTGCTTTCCAAATAGGCCGCACCAATTTGCAGTCCCACCAACAATGTACAAGTGTACCCTTTTCTCCACATCCTCGCCAGCACTTGTTGTTTGACTTCATAATGGCTGCCAATCTTACTGGAGTGAGATGGTATCTTAGGGTGGTTTTGATTTGCATTTCTCTGACTGCTAGAGATGGTGATCATTTTTTCATGTAGCTGTTGATTGATTCTATGTCCTCCTCTGAGAAGTGTCTGTTCAGGTCCTTGGCCCATTTGTTGATTGGGTTATTTGTTATCTTATTGTCTAATTTTTTGAGTTCTTTGTATACTCTGGAAATTAGGGCTCTATCTGAAGTGTGAGGAGTAAAAATGTATTCCCATGATGTAGGCTCCCTATTTACCTCTCTTATTGTTTCTCTTGCTGAGAAAAAAATTTTTAGTTTAAGTAAGTCCCATTTGTTGATTCTTATTATTAACTCTTGAGCTATGGGTGTCCTATTAAGGAATTTGGAGCCTGACCCCACAATATGTAGATCGGAGCCAACTTTTTCTTCTATCAGACGCAGAGTCTCTGATTTGATATCAAGCTCCTTGATCCATTTTGAGTTAACTTTTGTGCATGGCGAGAGGAAGGGATTCAGTTTCATTTTGTTGCATATGGATTTCAAGATTTCCCAACACCATTTGTTGAAGATGCTATCCTTCCTCCATTGCATGCTTTTAGCCCCTTTATCAAATATAAGATAGTTGTAACTTTGTGGATTAGTCTCTGTGTCCTCTATTCTGTACCATTGGTCCACCCGCCTGTTTTGGTACTAGTACCATGCTGTTTTTGTTACTATTGCTCTGTAATATAGTTTGAAATCTGATATTGCTATACCACCTGATTCACACTTCCTGCTTAGAATTGCTTTTGCTATTCTGGGTCTTTTATTTTTCCATATGAATTTCATGATTGCTTTCTCTATTTCTACAAGAAATGCCGTTGGGATTTTGATTGGCATTGCATTAAACTTATAGAGAACTTTTGGTAATATCGCCATTATGATGATGTTAGTTCTGCCTATCCATGAACAAGGTATATTTTTCCATCTTCTAAGATCTTCTTCTACTTCTCTCTTTAGGGTTCTGTAGTTTTCATTGTATAAATCTTTCAAGTCTTTTGTTAGGTTGATTCCCAAGTATTTTATTTTTTTTGAGGATATTTTGAATGGAGTGTTTTTCCTCATTTCCGTTTCAGAAGTTTTGATGCTGATATACAGAAATGCCTTTGATTTATGTGTGTTGATTTTATATCCTGCCACTTTGCTGAATTCATTTATTAGTTCTAGTAGTTTTTTTGTAGACCCTTTTGGGTCTTCTAGGTATAGAATCATGTTACTCGCAAATATTGATAATTTAAGTTCTTCTTTTCCTATTTTTATGCCTTTAATTTCTTTCGTCTGTCTAATTGCTCTGGCCAGTGTTTCCAGAACTATATTGAATAGAAGTGGTGATAGAGGGCATCCCTGTCTTGTTCCAGATTTTAGAGGGAATGCCTTCAATTTTTCTCCATTCAGAATGATGCTAGCCTGAGGCTTAGCATAGATAGCTTTTACAATGTCAAGGTAAGTTCCTGCTATCCCTAGTTTTTCTAATGTCTTGAACATAAAGGGATGCTGTACTTTGTCGAATGCTTTTTCTGCGTCTATTGAGATGATCATATGGTTCTTATGTTTGAGTCTATTGATGTGGTGAATAACATTTATTGATTTCTGTAAATTGAACCATCCTTGCATCCTAGCAATGAATCCTACTTGATCATGGTGCACAATTTTTTTTGATGTGTTTTTGTATTCGATTTGCCAGAATTTTATTGAGGATTTTTGCATCTAGGTTCATTAGAGATATTGGTCTGTAGTTTTCTTTCTTTGAGGTGTCTTTGTCTGGTTTTGGAATCAGGGTGATGTTGGCCTCATAGAATGAATTTGGAAGAGCTCCCTCTTTTTCTATTTCCTGAAATAACTTGAAAAGTATTGGTATTAATTCTTCTTTAAAGGTTTTGTAAAACTCTGCTGTATACCCATCCAGTCCTGGGCTTTTCTTGGTTGGTAGTCTTTTGATGGCTTCTTCAATTTCATCCATTGATATTGGTCTGTTCAAATTGTGTGTATCCTCCTGACTCAGTCTGGGCAAATCATATGACTTAAGAAATTTATTGATGTCTTCACTATCTTCTATTTTATTGGAATATAGGTTTTCAAAATAATTTCTAATTGTCTTCTGTATTTCTGTAGCATCTGTTGTGATATTGCCTTTTTCATCCCGTATGTTAGTAATTTGAGTTCTCTCTCTTCTTCTCTTCGTTAGCATGGCTAAGGGTCTGTCAATCTTATTTATTTTTTCGAAGAACCAACTTTTAGTTTTGTTAATTTTTTCAATAGTTACTTTTGTTTCAATTTCGTTGATTTCCACTCTGATTTTAATTATTTCTTGCCTTCTGCTACATTTGCTGTTGTTTTGCTCTTCCTTTTCTAGGGCTTTGAGATGAAGTGTGAGCTCATTTATTTGTTGGTTTTTTCTTTTTTTGAGGAATGACCTCCAGGCGATGAATTTCCCTCTTAAAACTGCTTTCATTGTGTTCCATAGATTCCAATATGTTGTGTCTGTATTTTCATTTATCTCTAAGAATTTTTTTTATTTCCTCCTTTATGTCTTCTGTAACCCATTGATCATTCAGTAACATATTGTTCATTTTCCATGTGATGCAGGATTTTTCCTTTCTTCTTTTATCATTGATTTCCAGTTTCATTCCATTATGATCAGATAAAATGCATGGTATTATCTCCACCCCTTTATATTTACTGAGGGTTTCCCTATGGCATAATATATGGTCTATTTTTGAGAAGGATCCATGTGCTGCTGAGAAAAAAGTATATCCACTTGATGATGGTAGATATATTCTATATATGTCAGTTAAGTCTAGGTTATTGATTGTGGTATTGAGTTCTATAGTTTCTTTATTCAACTTTTGTTTGGAGGATCTGTCCAATGGTGAGAGAGGTGTGTTGAAGTCACCCATAATTACTGTGTTGTGGTCTATTTGATTCTTGAACTTGAGGAGAATTTGTTTTATGAATGTCGCAGCACCATTATTTGGTGCATAAATATTGATAATTGTTATGTCTTGTTGGTGAATGGTTCCTTTTAACAGTATATAATGTCCTTCCTTATCCCTTTTGATTAACTTAGTCTTGAAGTCGATTTTATTTGATATGAGGAGGGCCATCCCTGCTTGCTTACGAGGACCATGTGCGTGGTTTATTTTTTCCCATCCTTTTACCTTCAGCCTGTGTATGTCTTTTCCAATCAGATGTGTCTCCTGGAGGCAGCATATTGTTGGATTTGTTTTTTTAATCCATGTTACCAGCCTATGTCGCTTTATTGGAGAGTTTAAGCCATTAACATTTAGAGTTACTATTGATATATGGTTTGTACTTCCTGCCATGTTTGGTTATTTATCTTTTTTTTTCTAATTTAGTTTGTTTCTCCATGATTGCTTTCCCCCCATCTTTTGTCTTTACCGAGGCACTTCCACTGATGGTTTTGGTTATTGTTTTTCATTTCTTCCTCATGTAGTGTTTTCCTCAAGACGCTTTGCAATGCTGGTTTTCTGGCTGCAAATTCTTTTAGCTTTTGTTTATCATGAAAGATTTTTATTTTGTTGTCATACCTGAAGCTTAATTTTGCTGGATACAGAATTCTTGGTTGGCATCCATTGTCTTTCATTGTTTGAATACGTTGTTCCAGGATCTTCTTGCTTTCAGTGTCTGTGATGAAAAATCCGTTGTTAACCTTATTGGTTTACCCCTGAATGTAACTGCCTCCTTTCTCTTGTAGCTTTTAATATTTTCTCTTGTTTTGTATATTGGATATCTTCATAACAATGTGTCTTGGCGTTGGTCTACTGTGATTTTGTGTGCTCTGTGTCCTGTATACATCTACAATTTGTATATTTGTTTCCTATTTTATTTCTGGAACGTTTTCTGTAATTATTTCATTCAGCAGGTTACTTATTCCCTTGATTTGAATCTCTGTGCCTTCCTCTATCCCGATGACTCTTAAATTGGTTTTTTATGTTATCCCATATCTCTTGGATGTTTTTCTCGTGATTTTTAACCAGCCTTTCTGAGTTGGCTAGACTTTTTTCAAGATGAAATATTTTGTCTTCATTTTCTGACGTTCTGGCTTCTACTTGCTCCACTCTGTTATTGATACTCTCATTTGAGTTTTTAATTTGTTTTATAGTTTCTTTCATTTCTAGAATTATTGTTTGATTATTTTTTATAATCTCTATCTCCTGATAAATATGCTTAACTTCTTCTTTTATCTGTTTCTGTAATTCATTTTCAATGTATTCTTTCACTGTTTGAACTTGCTGTCTCGTATCCTCTTTAAGGTTCCATTCCATCTTTCTAAGGTATTCCTTGAGTTCCTTATATGACCATTTTTCTGATGGCTCTAGGTCCTCCTGAATATTTAGGCTGTCCTGCATTGTTTGTACTCCTTTTCTTCCTTGCTTTTTCGTGCTGCTCATGTTACTTCATGTTCTGTTTGACTGCTGAGTTACTGTTTACTCCTATAAATTTATTTGATGCTTGGGAGAAAAGGTATTAGAAGGGAAGGGAAGAAGTCACTAAAGAGAATGAGACTAAGCAGATAGAATTCAAGGAAGGGGGAATAAGAGAATTGAAAAGAAATGAAAAGACAAATAATAATAAAAAAATGAAAATTAAAATTAAAAAAAATAAAATAATAAAAAAATTTAAAAAATTTAAATTTTTTTTTAAAAATTACAAAACAACAACAAAAAAATGAAAATGAAAAAAAACCCAAATTAAAAAAAATTAATAAATGCAGTCTTAGAGTTTGATTAACTTCTCTTCCAGTAGGTGGAGCTGTGCCTACTGGGCCAAGCTTCTCCTCTCAATAGGCGGGAACCAATCACTCTGCTGCAGCTCTTCCTCCCAGACTGGGCGGGTCTCCAATCCTGGGTGCCTAGGGCCTTCTCTTGTGTCTAGACACTTCCCCTCTTTTCCTCAAGCTATGCCCCGCTCACTGGTGACGTGCACCACAATATTGGCTACATGCCATGTCTGCTCTTGGGAGCTCTGTTTTCATGAACACCTGAGCATACTCTCCCTGTTTGCCATTCCCTCGGACCCTAAGTTTGTAGAGCTTGGGGCTGAGAACCCCCAGCGAATTTGCTTGCCCTCCGGTAGCCACGCCCCTGGTAGCTGGTGCAAGGGACCTCAGTTGTCAGCACTGGTGTGAGCGGTAGCCGGGAGTTCCGCATGGCGAGTCCCACGCCACTCCTGATTCCCTTGGCCTGGGTATCTCACTCACGGGAGAGCTGGATGGGGGAGGGGCCCTTAAGTTTTCCCCACTGTGTGGAGAGGAAGGGCTAGGGGATTACACACCTGTTGCCGCTGGTTTCAATGAATTTATCTCCTCCGCAGCATTTTGGTGACGTCAGTTCTCTGTCATGGTGGTATCCCATACAAATGGTGACAGTTGGTTTCCTTTGCCGGGTGACCAATGCAACGGGTGGGTCCTGACTGTCTCTCCCAAGCCCCATTTCAATCCTGTCGCCACTGCCTATGAAGGCTCGGTTGGCATTTACTTCCGTAGGATCAGAAGGGCTGACCAGTTGTTTCCGCGGGATCGTTAGTGCTGAGTCATAGCGGTTTGGCTGCGAGAAGCAGGCTAACGAGAGCTTGAATGCAGCTGATCCCGGCTCGGTGTGTGTTCTGAGAGACCCGGACTGTTCGCCCCAGATCCACGTCAGCTCTGCATTGCCTAGTGATCCTGAGCAAACAGCATTTAGACAGTTTACGACTACCTATGCCCGTGCAGTTGAAGAGGTCAGAGATTTGATCTCTCTGCGCCTGCCGCCATGTTGGATCGTGATCGGCAGTGGTTAAATAACCAACAGCCCTTCTTAAAATTTTATTTTGAGACAGGGTCTCCCTAAGTTGCTTAGGGATAAGTTTTTTAGGACCTAACAGAGTTATTGAGGCTGGCTTTGAACTTGCAATCCTCTTTCCTCAGCCTCTGAAGCTGCTAGGATTGCAGGCGTGCACCATTGTTCCCAGCTGATTCTTTTATTTCTAAAGTTCATATAGTTGTGCCTGCATTAGTCAGAACTCTCTTAACGGTGGCACTTAATGATGTGACTTTATTTATTTATTTAGCATTCTACCTCATAAGAAAAAAGTTAATGACAACATCTAAAATGGATAGAAGTCAATCAATAAAATAATTCATTAATGTATTCTTGAGTTAGTCTTTGAATGATGTGTTTCTCTTTCTTTGCATTTTCTATTGAAATTTGTTGCTCCTGATAGTACTTTTAGAATAATTCTTTAAAAATCTTAATCATAAAAATCATATTATAAGGTGGAGTTGTGACTCAGTGGTAGAGTGTCTGCCTAGAACATATGAGGCACAGGGCTTGATTCTCAGCACCATAAATAAATAAATAAATACATAAATAAAGGGATTGTGTCCATCTACAACTAATAAATAAATAAATAGAGGGTGTGAACATTTAAAGGAAAAAAATCATATTATAGCAGTATTATGTTTGTTACTACGTTTTCTGTGTAGAAAAAAAAAAGAAAGTGGACTGGCTATACTGGTTTAAAATAAATCCCCAAAAGAATGTAGAAACCACATACCATACCTATGTTTTAAAAAACTCAATAAAGAGTTATAAATGTTGCCTGCACAATTCCAGGTAGGTGATATTGTTTCTGTGTATTTTGGGGGTTAATGAAATATGTTTCCTTGTTATTTTTTTAAAGACATTTTCTTTAAGTAGGTGAGAATTCTTCTTCAAATCAGTGTGTGTCAAAATACAGATGCCTTTGCATTAACAATAGTTCATAGTAAAATGTCATTTAAAAAAGCAGCATACAAAAAGTGGCCTGAAATTTGAGCTGCCACAGATGGTGGGTCATTTCCAAATTTGGCCTGGTGGGAGGGAAAATGGCCTGCAGATAGCAAGTGACAGACAGTTATATGATGGTGTTATTTAAATGTGGTATTTTAATATATTGCTGTGTCCATTATTATCATTTAAAAAAGTAAAATATAAAATTACTCTTTTGACTCAAAAATCTAGGTATTTACTAAGTGCTTTTTGTCCTGATATTTTCTTGATATAGTTTTAGAAATATGTTTAGATGTTTAGATGTCATTTAGTCTGATTTTAAATAATAGTATTGGATATAACTTGTTTGGAAACATTATGTTTTCTTTAAAATTACAGTATTGCATTTACTATTTCCATTCATTTAAGAACTAAAGTCTTAATTATGATGGTTTGGGGAAAATATATTTTCATCAAAAAAAAAATCTCATTAACACATGACACTTAATTTGATTGACAGCTGTCTAGGAGGTAACATTTTTATGGTAGGCTATATATTTGTGTTGGATTGACTATAAATGTATTGTAACTGTGTTGTGAAAAATTAAGGCTGGAAGTAAAGTTTTAAAAAGTGGGAAAAAAGATTAGATTATATTATTTATTTATTTTTATTAGTTGCTCAAGACAATACAATGATCTTGACATATCATACATTTGATTCAAATGGGGTAGGAATTCTCATTTTTCCACGTGCACAGATTGTAGGATCACATTGGTTATACAGCCTCATATATACATACAGCAATACTAGTGTCTGTGGTATTCTGCTGTCCTTCCTATCCCCTCTCCCCTCCCCTTCCATCACCTCTCTCTACTCAATCTACTGTGACACATTTCTCTCTCTTTTTTTTTCTTCCCCTCACACCATCATATATGTAATTTTGTATAATGTTGAGGGTCTCCTTCCATCTTCTGTGAAATTCCCCTTATCCCTCCCATTCCCTCCCACCTCTCTTCCCTGTTTAGTGGTAATCTTCTTCTCCTGCTCTTCCTCCCTACTCTGTTTTAAGTCACCCCCCTTATATCAAAGAAGACATTTGGCATTTGTTTTTTAGGGATTGGCTAACTTCACTTAGCGTAATCTGCTCTAATGCTATCCATTTCCCTGCAAATGCCATGATTTTGTTATTTTTTAGTGCTGAGTAATATTCCATTGTGTATAAATGCCACATTTTTTATCCATTCATCTATTGAAGGGCATCTAGGTTGGTTCCACAGTCTAGCTATTGTGAATTGTGCTTCTATGTACATTGATGTAGCTGTGTCCCTGTAGTATGCTCTTTTTAGGTCTTTTGGGTATAGTCCGAGAAGGGGAATAGCTAGGTCAAATGGTGGTTCCATTCCCAGCTTTCCAAGGAATCTCCATACTGCTTTCCAAATTGGCTGCACCAATTTTCAGTCCCACTAGCAATGTACAAGTGTACCTTTTCCCCCACATCCTCGCCAGCACTTGTTATTGTTTGACTTCATAATGGCTGCCATTCTTACTGGAGTGATATGTATATTATTTATTTCTTAATTATTTTATGGAATTTATTGTTGTAACTATTTGAAATTTTCATATTTACTTTTTTTCTATTGATGTATTTACTATCCAATAATATTTTTGGAGCATGTACTTTGTGTTAGGCATAGTTATAGTCTTTATCATCTTAATGAACAAACTGGACAAAAGTTTCACCATTCATGGTGCCTACATTCCAGTAGTGAAGAAAAATAGTAAATAAAACATAATAAGAGGAAGTTATGTTGTGTGTTAAGAGATTACAAGTGCTGTCAAAATAAAGCAGCATCAGTATGATCAGGAGATGGGAGGCAGGACAGGGTAGAGAAGGGCAGGTTGAGATTGTAGATAGGATGGCCAGGGTAAGACTTATTGAGAAGGTGATAACTGATATTAGACTTGAAATAATGAACTGTGGATATCTGGAGAAAGAGCATTCCAAGAAGAGGAAACAGACAACCCAATAGGGGATCAGCTTGGCTTCATTTTAGAACGAGCAGGAAGGCACTTTGGTTCTTCCAAAGATTTAAGTGCAGGTTTATAAATGCAAGCATAATAGTTGTCTAGATGAATGTTAGGATTCTGTAATAAGATACTTTTATTTGTTGTTTTATGGCCTTTTTTTCTATCTTGGGAAAAACCCCAATAGCTCCACATGTAATAAATTTTAAAAGATGAGTATTCATTTTTAAAATGTAGCTTTGTAAGTAGCTTTTCAAAAATATAGCACATACATATATCAAAGTATATTAAATATATGTTAAAGTAATTCTTTGGCCTACATGATCATATAATTAGTAACTTAATTATGTTTTTAATTTTATGGGCCAGATAATTGTTTTTTATTCCATGAATGCTAAATGACTAGAAAAAATATATGAACATTCAATTGTTATGTAGAATGCAATTTACTATAGTATTTAAGCAACTGGTTGTTCACTAACTGTGATATTTACAAGTGTGTAACTTCTAAATTGAAGTCCTCTAAATTGAAGAAATTCAGTAGTTAGAATTTTTTTAACATATGATTTGGAAGAAATCACTTCAAATGGCTTAATTTAACCTACTTTTTGTGAGTTGTTTTAAATGGTATTTGACTAGGTGTATTCTGTTTCCAAAACGCCTGTGTTTTTGTCACTGTATGATCATTGTTTTATAATATAGAGACACACTGCTTTGAGTATTTGTGTGATTGAACATTGTAGAGAAAATCAAATTTTAGACACACTTTATAACTTTTAGTGTCCAAATTCATATATTTTTCTGATCACTTTAGAGTTAATTATTTCTTTTTAAAAATACTTTTATTTTATTTATTTATTTTTTATATGGTGCTGAGTATCATACCCAGCTTCTCACATGTGTAAACTCTGCCATTAAGCTACAGACCCAGACCAAGAACTGATTACTTCTTCACCTGGTCTACCATGGCACTTTATGCATATTTCCATGATCACCTTTCATTATATATTTTAGCTACATAATTTCTAGCCTGTCTGCAAGTTGTCTATCTTTGTATCCCTACAAGGTGCTGAAATACTGACATGGCTCCTGCAGCCTCACAGCCAGGTCTCTTAGTCCCTCCCAAGAATCATCAGTGAAGCAGTAGACTGGCCAAGTGGCAGCCCTGGTGGGTTCCAGCACTGGTAGCAAGCAGGTGGAGCCTGCCATTCAGATGTGGCAGGACTGAGGTGCCTTAGGCCAGTGTCAAGGTGAGCTGGGGCAAGTCAATCTGTCACCCCACAGCATCCTGGCCTGCACACAATATGATCCTTATTTTATTTTGAATTTTTATGTTCTTTTCAGTTCTTCCTAATCCTTATTTTTATCCTTTACTTTAAAAAATTCTTTTTTTGAAGAATCATATTTATTCATTTCTTCCGCACTATGAATTTAATATCAACTCTCTACCAAGCACAGAGGTAGCCATTTTCAGACTTGAAAGTGAACCTGATACATAAAAACTCTATTTTAGAATTAATAGATAATCATTGCTTATTTAGCTAATATTTACTGGTTGCCTATTATGTGCTAACCATTATTGTGGAAATTGTGGATAAGTTAGTAAAAATAACAAAGTTCATGTCTCCATGTAGGTTACATTCTAATGGAAGACTACCAGAGTAAGGAGGTAACACTTCACTATGAAGGTTGGTCAAAAAAGGCCTTCCTAAGAAAGTCATATTTGAGCTGAAAATTAAAGGATGAATAGAACCAAAGAAAAAGACTAATTGAGGACAAATCATTATTAAGGATGGGAATAAACTTAATATGTTTCATGGACATTGGTTTGTAGTTTTTTAGGTGGAACAATTTAGAAATTTATTACTGTTTCACTTTTTTTTTCAATCAATAGTAAAGTGAGGACACTGTTTGTGAAGTTTTTGGGAAGAGGTAGACAGTAAAAGGAAACAATTTGAGGAGAGAAAAAATTGAAGATTGATACTGTGAAGTAATAACTTCAACAAAAAGAGAATATACAAGCAAGGGCAGTGAAGTAGGATTGCTAGGCAGTGTTGAGGGGCTCTAAGGAGGTTTGTTAGTCAATAGGGTTGTATGGATTATTTTCATCTACAGGCACAGGTGTGAAGAAGGAAGGGTTTAACCAGAAAAGATTTTATAATGTTTTATTAGTGCACTATAGTTATGGATAGAAATGGAGTCCATTTGACATAATCATACATACATGGGATATAGTTGGTTCTAATTCAATCCCCTATACTTCCCCTTTTCATTCTCTCCTCCCTCCCCTCCCCTTTTCCCTTCCTCTAATATTATGGTATTCCTTCTATTAATTATTGTTTATATAATTAGTGATTCATAGATATATAGAAAGGTGAAATTCACTGTGGTATATCATATATGTACATAACAAAATTTGATTGATTTCCATTAATCATTCCTCTCCTAACTTCTTCTTCTATTCCATTGATTTCCCTTCTATTTTGATGAAACAATCTACCACATTATTATTATTAATTTTTGCCTTATTTTTATCTAGCTTCCACAAAAGAGTAAAACCATTTGAACACTGGCTTTCTGAGTTTGGCTTATTTGACTTAGCATGAAGTTATTTAGTTCTACTGTATATCAGAAAATTCTTTAATTTCATTTTAATAGTTATTTTTTTAGTTGTAGTTGGACACAATACCTTTATTTTGTTTATTTATTTTTATGTGGTGCTGAGGATCTAACCCAGGGCCTCGCATGTGCTAGGTGAGCGCTCTACCGCTGAACCACAATACCAGCCCCTAATTTCATTCTTTTTTTTTTTATGACTGAGTAAAACTCCATTGTGTTTGTACACCACATTTTCTTTATACATTCCTCTGTTGATGAGTATCTGGACTGTTTTCATAACTTGGCTATTGTGAATCACATAGCTATAAATATTGATGTTCTTGTATTGTTATTAGTATACTGATTTTAGTTATTTGGGGTAAATATCAAGGAGTTGTATAGCTGGGATGGTGGTCCTATTTCTACTCATTTGAGGAATCTGCATACTGCCTTCCAAACTTGTTGTATTAATTTGCAGTCCCATCAGCAATATGTGAATATATATTTTTCTCCACATCCACATCAGCATTTATTATTATTTGTAGTCTTGATAATTGCCATTCTAACTGGAGTGAGATGAAATCTCAATGTAGTTTTTAAAAAAATACATTATTTCTGATCATTTTGATTTTCATCAATATATTTTTAAATACTTTTTTAGTTATACATGGACACAATATCTTTATTTTGTTTATTCATTTTTATGTGGTGCTGAGGATTGAAACCAGTGCCTCACACGTGAGAGCAAGTGCTCTACCACTGAGCTACAACCTCATTCCTCAATGTAGTTTTGATTTGCATGTCCCTGATTGCTAAGGATGTTGGACTTTATTTTTTCATATATTTGTTGGCCATCTGTAATTCTTCCTTTGAGAAATCTCTGTTTGGTACTTTTACCTGTTTATTGATAAATTTTTTGGTGTTAAGTTTTTTAAGTTCTTTCTCTCTTCTGTATATTAGTCCCCTTTTGGATGTGTAGCAGGCAAAGAGTGTCTCTCATTGTGTAGGCTCGCTATTCATGTTCTTAATTGTTTCCTTTGCTGTGACATCTCATTTATTGATTCTTGGTTTTATTTCTTGAGATTTAGGAGTCTGGTAAAGGAAGTCAGTGCCTCTGCCCATAGGTTGTATCTCAAGATTAAGAAGGTGGTTGGGGGCGAGAATCTACTCCAAAGTCTTGGGTTACCAAGACCAACATATTCTGGGTTGAGTACATTTTGTGGGGTACAAAGTACAGAAAACAATTTATTATAGGAAAACAGCTTTTATTTCAGTTTTTCAGAAACAGCTCTTGTAACAATTTTTTAATCGAAGGCAGAAAAATTGAGTCTTAGACCTGTCTATGATAGATCTTGCTTCATAATTATCTTACCTCATTTATCAAGGTCTTATATCTATAATGTATATATTTTTTACTAATCTATAACCATTAACTTAACTCTTATTGATGGTATTTATCAGTTCACACCACAACAATTTGATTCTATTATCATCTGATAGAATGAAAGGAAATTGTATTTATATATATATAAATACAATAAAGGAATGAACAAATTTTTCAATGAAATAATATATGAAAATTTTCCACACATTAGGAATGAGATGGAAATTCTATATGAGAGGCATTAGGACCCCTAATAGGTAAGATAAAAAAATGCTAAGACTGGTTTTGTGTCCTAAAACATGTTTTACTTTAGAAAAATTTCCATGTGCTGCTGTAAAGAAAGTGAATAGACTTGTTGATTGATAAAATATTCTATAGATATCTGTTAGGTCCATTGGATTAAAAATAGTTTTTGAAGGGTCTTAGTTTATGTGTGGATGTCCTATTTATTGGTGAGAGAAGTATGTCACTGAAATCATCTAGAATTATTGCATTTGAGTTATTTGAATCTTCATATTGAGTGGAGTTTGTCTTATGTTCCTAGCTGCACCAAAGTTTGAAGCATAAATATTTGTAATCATTCTATCTTGTTGTTGGATGATTCCCATAATCAGCATGTAGTGACTTTTTTGTCTCTACCAGTTAATTTTGAATTGAAGTCTACTTTGTCAGATAAAAACTAACTACCCATACTTGCTTTTATTCATCATTTGCATGGTATATCTCTTTACCTCCTTCCACCTTCAGCTTATAGAAGTCTTTACCTGTAAGGTGAGTCTCTTACAACCAACATATGATTGGGTCTTGGTTTTCAATCTATTTTGCCAATCTATGTCATTCAATTGAAGAGTTTAGATCCTTTCATTCATTGTTGTTATAGAGAGGTGGTTTTTGTTTCCTGCCATTTTGATTTATTTCTAATTGTTAATTCAGACTTGATTCTCTTTAATTAACTATTTTTCTAAAAGATTCATTCCATATGCTGGCTATGATATTTATTTTTAATTTCTTCTGCATGAAATGTTTTCTTGAGTTTGTTTTGTAGTTCTGGTTTAGTGGATATGAATTCTTTTAACTTCTGCTAATTATGGAAGGTTTTTTATTTCATCTTCAATTCTGAAGGATAGTTTGGCTAAATAAAGTAATCTTGATTGGTTCCTGTTATCTTTTAGGGTTTAGTAAATATTACTCCAAGCCCTTCTGGTTTTTAGGGTATTGATTGAGAAATCAGTAGAAATACTAATTAGTTTATCTTTAAATGTGACTTTCTTTTTCCTTTTGTGGCTTTTAAAATTCCATCCTTATTCTGTATGTTATGCATTTTTAAAAAGAAATTGTTTCTTGGAGAGAATCATCTTTTTATCTTGCCAATTAGGGGTTCTAATGCCTCTCATATAGAATTTCCATCTCATTCCTAATGTATGGAAAATTTTCAAATATTATTTCATTGAAAAATTTGTTCATTCCTTTAGACTGTATTTTGGTACTTTCTTTTACTTCAGTGATTCTTATATTTGCTCTCTTAATATTATTCCAGATTTCTTGAATAATCTCATCATTGTGTCTTACCATCTTTACTGTTGACTTCATTTTCAAGATTGTGTACTTTGTCTCGGAGGCCTAGGAATATGTCTTCTTTGTCATCTAATCTATTGGTGATGCTTTCAACTGATTTTTTAACTTGATTTATTGAGTCTTTTATTTCTAGGATTTCTGTTTCATTCTTTCTTATAGTCTCTTTATACTGAAATGATCTTTCATTTACTGCATTTTTCTTAATTTATTCCTTACATCTTCGTTACTTCATTGAACATTTTAACTTGAACTTCCTAAATTATTTCTCTGACATTTTCTTCATTGTTATGTCAATGGGATTAGTTGGAGTGTTGTGGGCTTTGGGGAGCTTGTTTCTGGCTGGGATGCTTACTTTTCTACTTTTATGCAAGGGAGTATTTAGTGAACTTCTTTCTATTAAGTACTTCAGTCTGTGTTAATATTCAGGTATTGATACTTCCATTCAACAAGTATCCTCTGCTGTTCCCAGTATCAGTATCACTGAGAGAAACTTCTAAGCCCAATTAGCTGCAATCACTTTACAGCAAAGCTATGTACTCATAAATCTTAGAGTAAATATAAATTTACTTTTCCCCATAAATCTTAGGGGAAAAATAAAACATAGTGAAAATGTTCTTCTAAGTTCCTATAATAAGGGTAATAATGTACAGTAATCTTCTTGAAGTGGTTGAGAATTTATCTAGCAAAGATAGCAAAATTACTATTACACTATGTAAGGGTTAAAAAGAGGGGGGGGGAGAGAACAATGGACAAAGGGTAAAAAATAGAAAAATACAAAGATTTAAAAAAGAACAAATGGGGTGGGGTTTTAGGCAGGAGCAGTAATGTAAGATGATAAAGAGAGACTATGAAGAACAAGTATAAAGCTGATAATAATAATAATAATCATAATCATAATCATAATAATTCTTCCAGTTAACACTTAAAGACATCAGAAACAATATATTCATTGAGGGCTGCAGTGTTGAATAATAGGAGTACATCTATCAACTAAATATGAAAAGTAATATCTGTAAGATATTACTTACAAATATTAAGATACTTTCAGATATTAAGATGAAGTTCTCAGGAAAAATTGGGGCAGAGATTCCATTGAATTTAGAAGTTCCTGCAAGCTGCTCAAAGGCTCCCTAAAAGAGGTGTTCCTACACTTGATGAGAAATGCAACTGGTTAGAGCTACATCAACAGAAAAAAAGAGCATAGAGTGTATAATGAATAATAACTGAGTATGTGAAGTCTCAAGCAAGTAGCACAAACTGTGTTTGATTTTCGTTTGCAATTGTTTTTATCCCTATAGGGCAAAACTAAATGTAATCTGAAAATTCAAAGCTTTCCTTTCAGCAAATCATTGAACAAAAAAGAAACAAATTTGGAGGGCAAGGTGGAACTGGTGCAAGAATCAATCTTGCCCATATCCAAAACATCCGCTGAAAAACTTGGTCAGAATTCCAGTCAATTGGAACATTAATGCAAGCTGCCAAAATGCTTCCCCAAACAGGTATTACTGCATGTGCTGAATACTGCAACAAGGGAAAAAGCCAGAGTTCACACTGAGAACTGAGACTTTGAAGTTTCAAGCAGTTAGCCTAAACTGTTCAGGATTTCCAGTTCAACATGCATTCATTCATATAGGGCCAACTGAAAATTCAAAGCATTCAGAGGATCCTTGAACCTTGGAAGACCAAATATTAAAGGGCAAGATAAGACTGGTGAATGACCAACTTGCCCCATATCAACAAAACCTACGGGAAAAATTTATGCAGAAATTCCAGTAAATTCACACTTTTCTGCTAGGGCCAAATCCCATCCAATAGAAGGTGTTCTTGCATGTGCTGAGAAAAGCTTCTGCCTAGGGATACTTCAACAGGAATCAAAGCATGGAATGCATGCTAAGAAGTAACTGAGTCTGTCAAGTTGACAGAACCTTGAACAAACTCTGTTTGATATCCATTTCCAATTACATTCATTGGTATAAAGTAAAACAAACTGAAACCTTAAAATTCAAATCCTTCTTTCCAGGAAACTCTTGAAACTAGGAGGACCATATTTGGGGTCCAAGGTTAGACTGCTGAAAGTACCAACCTGGCCCAGTATCAACAACATTTAAGGGGAAATTTGAGTAGATATTCCAGCAAATTTGAACTCTCCTGAAAGGTTTCAAAATAATCCCAATAGAAGGTGTTCCTGCACTTGATGAGAAAAGCTTCTGCTTAGGGCTACTTAAACAGGGAAAAGAGCAGAAAGTGAAACCTGAAGACTAACTGAGTGTGTGAACTTTCAAGTCACTAGCACCAACCATATTGGATTTCAAATTCAAATTGCATTCATTTCTACAGGGAAAATAAAAATGAAACCTGAAAATTTGAAGCCTACTTGCCAGCGAACCCTTGAACCGAGGAAGACCAAAGGTGGGGTGGAAGATGGGAATGGTGAAAAGATCCATCTTTTTCAGGATGAATGAAATCCATAAGAAAACTTTGTCTAGATTCCAGTAAATTGGGACTTTCTTGCAAGGTTCTGAAACACTCCCCCAAAAAAGGTGATCCTGCAAATGTTGAGAAATGCTTCTGATTAGGGCTACTTCAACAGGGAACAGAGCACAGAGTGCACACAGATAAATAACAGAGTGTGTCACATTTGGAGAAACTAGCACAAAACCTGTTGGATTGCCACTTTCAATTGCATTCATCACTATAGGTCAAAATGAAGTGAAACCTGCAAATTGAAATTGGTCCTGCCAGTGAACCCCTGAACCTAGAGTGAGCAAATTTTGGGGACTATTGAAACTCTTGACTCTATCCATCCTGCCCATGATCAATGAACTCCTCAGGAAAAATTGGGGCAGAGATTCCAGTAAACAGAGAAGCTCCTGCAAGCTGCTCACAGGATCCCTAAAGACAGTTTCCTGCACTCACTGAGAAATGCAACTGTTTAGACATACTTCAACAGAGAACAGAGAACAGAGTGCACACTGAAAAATAACTGAGTGTGTGGAGTATCAAGCAAGTAGCACAAACCGTGTTTGATTTTCATTTGCAATTGCTTTCATCCATATAGGACAAAACTAAGGGCAATCTGAAAATTCAAAGCTTTCCTCTCCAGCAAATGCTTGAACAAAAAAAAAATTGGAGGGCAAGGTCTGACTGGTGCAAGAATCAATCTTTTCCAGTCTCCAAAACATCCGCTGAAAAACTTGGTCAGAATTCCAGTCAATTCGAACATTAATGCAAGCTGCCAAAATGCTCCCCCAAACAGGTGTTACTGCATGTGCTGAATACTGAAACAAGGGAAAAAGCCAGAGTGCACACTAAGAATTGAGTCTCTGAAGTTTTAAGCAGTTAGCTTAAACCATTCTGGATTTCCAGTTCAACATACATTCATCCATGTAGGGCAAACTGAAAAGTCAAAGCGTTTCTGCCAGAAGATCCTTGAACCTTGAAAGACCAAATATTGAAAGGCAAGATAAGACTGGTGAATGACCAACTTGCCCCATATCAACAAAACCTATGGGAAAAATTTATGCAGAAATTCCAGTACATTCACCCTTTCTTGCTTGGTCCAAAACTCACCCAATAGAAGGTGTTCTTGCATGTGCTGAGAAAGGCTTCTTCCTAGGCATACTTC
This sequence comes from Spermophilus citellus, assembly GCF_964194105.1. Taxonomy (NCBI): domain Eukaryota; kingdom Metazoa; phylum Chordata; class Mammalia; order Rodentia; family Sciuridae; genus Spermophilus; species Spermophilus citellus. Next base: position 72,158,407 of record NC_138187.1, on the reverse strand, counting down.
AACATGGATCAAAACAGGGTATCCACACTAAGAACTAATTGAGTCTGTGCACAAACTCTGCTCGATATCCATTTCCAATTACATTCATCAGTATAGTGTAAAACAAAGTGAAACCTGAAAATTCAAAGTCTTTTTTCCAGGAGATTATTGAAACTATGAGGACCATATTTGGGGACCAAGGTGAGAATGCAGAAAGTATCAAACTGGCCCAGTATCCACAACATTTGCAGGAAAAATCTGAGCAGATATTCCAGTAAATTTGAACTCTCCTGCAAGGTTCCAAAATACTCCCAATAGAAAGTGTTTCTGCACTTGCTGAGAAATGCTTCTGCTTAGGGCTACTTAAACAGAGAACAGTGCAGAAAGTGAACCCTGAAGACTAACTGAGCGTGTGAAGTTTCAAGTCACTAGCATCAACCATATTGGATTTTGAATTCCAATTGCATTGATCCCTACAGGGAAAATTGAAGTGAACCCTGAAAATTTGATGCCTACTTGGCAGCAAACCCTTGAACTGAGGAAGACCTAATGTGGGGTGGGAGTGGGAATGTAAAAAGGTTCATTCTTCCCAGGATCAATGAAATACATAAAAAACTTTGTCTAGAGATATCATTAAATTGGGACTTTCTTGCAAGGTTCTGAAATGCTCCCCCCAACAGGTGGTCTTGCATGTGTTAAGAAATGCTTCTGATTAGGGCTACTTCAACAGGGAACAGAGCACAGAGTGCACAGTGAGAAATGAGTGTGTCACATTTGGAGAACCTAGTACAAAATGTGTTGGATTGTCACTTTCATTTGCATTCATCACTATAGGTCAAAATGAAGTGAAACCTGCGAATTGAAAGGGTTTCTGCCAGCAAACTTTTGAACCTACAATGACCAAATTTGCAGGCTAATGAAACTCGTGAATGGATCCATCCTGCCCATAATCAATGAACTCCTCAGGAAAAAATTGGGGCAGATATTCCAGTTAACTTTGACGTTTTACCAAGCTGCTCAAAGCCTCCCAAAAATGGTGTTCCTGCACTCATTGAGAAATGCAACTGCTTAGACCCACTTCAACAGAGAAAACAGTACAGAGTTCACACTGAAAAATAACTGTGTGTGGAATTTCATTCAAGTAGCACAAACCGTGTTTGATTGTTGTTTGCAATTGCTTTTATCCCTATAGAGCAAAATTAAGGGCAATTCGAAAATTCAAAGCTTTCCTCTCAGCAAATCCTTGAAGGTAAAATAAAAAATTTGGAGGGTAAGGTGGGACTTGTGCAATAATCAATCTTGGCCAGTCTACAAAACATCCGCTGAAAAACTTGGTCAGAATTCCAGTCAATTGGAACATTAATTCAAGCTGCCAAAATGCTTCCCCAAACAGGTATTACTGCATGTGCTGAATACTGCAACAAGGTACAAAGCCAGAATTCATACTGAGAACTGAGCCTTTGAAGTTTCAAGCAATTAGCCTAAACCATTCGGGATTTCCAATTCAAAATGCATTCATCCTTGTAGGGCAAACTGAAAATTCAAAGTGTTGCTGCTAGAGAATCCTTGAACCTAGGAAGACCAATATTGCCGCAGTCTGGCTGGGCACAATTCAGGAGCCACTTGTCAAAAGAAACAAACTTTATTTTTAGAACCACACACCAAACCACACAGCTCCTCAGGAAAAATCTTCAGAGCCCAACTGCCACCACAGGCTTCCCACAAGCCTCTCAACCTCCCCTACTCCTCCTGATCTTGAGGCTGATTGGCTGGGTCCCGTGGGCAGAGCCAAAAAAAGTCCCCCAATGAGAAGCTCTGTGGTCTGAAAGGGCGAGGAAACAGCCCAATGAGCATCACCACAGAGGAGCCAATCAGTTGGCAGCTAGAAGTTTGCTGGTGCTGCTGTGAGCCAATCATCAGCTGGCAGCTAGAAGTTTGCTGGCAGCTGGAAGTTTGCTGGGGCCCCTTCGGCTGTGGCTCTCAACATCTCCCTCTCTCTGTTTAAACAACAAACATGTGGCTTAGGGACCGTGCCTGCCTTAGGTTGTCCAATAATACCTATGGTCCTTACCCGTTATCGGATGAGCTGACCTCAAGGTGTCAGCCTCCTGTCTTAGGTTGGTACCATTGCAATTGGATCTTACCCGTCATTGACTACCAGTCCAGCATACAGTCACACCTGTGGATAGGTCTTTGTACCAGCGGGGGGGTGAGTTTCTTTGCCCCACCTCTGTTAGCCCCAAAATTTTAATTGAACGACCATGACAAGCAGAAGGGAGGAAGATACACCAAGCCAATTGACGGCTCCTTTTGGAAAAATTGTACCACTAATGACACCATCAGCAAAAATACCCTAACACTACTACAAGTCACTGCACCAACAGATAGTTCACAATGCATACAAGTGAGTTCACAATGCATACAAGTGATACATAGTCCAGGCAAGTTCTGCAAGCAGTTCAGTGATGGCTATTGCAGAAGCTGTAGATTGGTTTTATCTTTGTCTTCACCAGCACTGGGATGAAGATAGGAATTCTGGCAATAATGGCTAAAGAAAAAATTATGTAATATTCCAGAAGGCACTAAAAGAAAATAATTTTCTTAACAATTTACATTGTCTTCACCAGCACTGGGATGAAGATAGGAATTCTTGCAATAATGGCTAAAGAAAAAATTATGTAACATTCCAGAAGGCACTAAAAGAAAACAATTTTCTTAACAATTTACATTATCTTGAACAGAATTATTAAATATAATGAAAAGGAAAGGTGAAAGTAAACAAACAGATCTGTTAACCTCCTTTTTGTTCACATATTAAAACAATCCTCAACAGTTGTTTACCCAATTTAAATTAAACCATTTAAATAATGTGAATAAAAAAAAAATATTTGGATCCATTTTTTCATGAGCACTCATCATATATGATATATAGACATACGTACATACAAACACACAACATAAAACACAAGTGTGCACACAACACATAACATAATAGTAAACGCCTTATAACTTTTTACAGGTGAAATCTCCATTGCAATGTTTAAAAACTCTACAGTCAAAAAATAGAACTGATCAGCAAAACATTAACCTAGGTCTGTATGAGCTCAAAAAACAAAATAGAACTTCATGATGTGGGAAAGGGTAATAATAAAATAGATATTGAAAAAAGCATCCTGGTTTTGTCGCAGATGTAAGAATAGCCAAACTGGAGTTTTGGATATCAGTTGTTATGGATTTGAGCCAAATCATCTTCTTTTTGGTCTGTAGAAATCGCTTTAGTTAATCTTTCTGGAATCCAAATTGGCTGCTGTTCTCCCTGTGGAAACACACAAACAGACCCCTGACTCCAGACAATTACTGGGTCAGGACCTTTCCATTGTCCTGTTAGAATATCCTTCCAAAGTACTTTGGGCTTATGTACATTTTTTGGACGCATATGCCTTTCTGCAGCACTAAGTCCTGATGAATCCAAATTTAAAAAGTTTAGAGTAAAAAGGGTTATTTTAAGTTTATCTTTGGGGAATATATACCCCTTCCCAATTCCCTCTTTTTGCTTTAATAAGTACATTTTAATAGTTTGATGAGCTCTTTCAACTATGCCTTGTCCCTGTGGATTGTATGGGATTCCTGTTATATGAGTAATGCCAAATGATGAGCAAAATTGTTTAAAAGAGGTAGAAGTATAACCAGGGGCATTATCTGTTTTTAACTGTTTTGAAACGCCCACAGTGGCAAAATTTTGTAAGTAATGAGCTATAATATCCTTAGTTTTTTCTCTGGCATGAAGGGAGCCCATCAAAAATCCAGAAGAAGTATCAACTGTAACATGCAAATATTTTAATTTTCCAAATTCTGGCAAGTGTGTGACATCCATCTGCCAAATATGGTTAGGTATCAGTCCTCTAGGATTGATTCCAAGATTAACTTGTCGTAAAAAGTCACACAATTTTGACATTGTTTTATTATTTGTCTAGCTTATTCCTTAGTTATTTTAAAACACTTTTGTAAAGTATTAGCATTGACATGGAACATTTTATGAAAATTTGTAGCTTCTTCTAGTGTAGAGAAAATATGTATGTCATGTGTAGTTTTATCTGCTAAATCATTGCCCAAACTAAGGGCTCCAGGCAATCCTGTATGTGCCTTGATATGTCCTATAAAGAATGGATCTTTTCTGTCCCTGATCAGACTTTGTATAGTGGAAAGCAAAGAGAAAACAGTAGAGGAAGGGGAAATCCTACCAGCATCTTCAAGGGAATTAATAGCATTAACTATATATTGACTATCAGAAAATAAATTAAATACAGAATCTTTAAACATCACAAATGATTGTAATACTGCATTAAGCTCCACCTTATTGAGCTGATTGTTTGGGTACTAAAAATGTAAAAGTTTGATCAGGTGTAACTATTGATGCTGTACCATTATTTGACCCATCAGTGAATATATTTGGAGCATTCATGATAGGTGTTTTTCTTGTCATTTTTGGAAAAATTACAGGATTCAATGACCAAAAAGACAATAAAGGATTAGATGGTAAGTGGTTATCATATGAAACATTAAATTTGCACATGATTATTGTCCAAGTATTTAACTCATTAGCTAACTCATCAATTTGATTCATAGTATATGGAGTAATAATTTTATTGAGAGAAATTCCAAACACTCCCTTTGCTGCTTTTATTCCTTTGAGTATTAATTGTCCTACAGCCTCAGGATACCTAGTAGGAATAGTTTTAGGAGAATAAGATAAATGTATCCATAATAATGGACCTTCTTGCCAAAATACTCCTGTAGGAATATTTTTTTGTTGGTAGTACAATAAATAATAAAGGCAAACTTATATCAATTCTATCCAAATGCATATTTTCCATATATGTTTCAATGATTTTTAATGCCTTTCTTGCTTCAGGCGTTAACATTCGGGGTGAATTTGGATCTGATGGACCTTTTAGGATATCAAATAAAGGTCCCAACTCTCCTGTTGGTATACCTAGATAAGGCCTTATCCAATTTATGTCTCCTAATAACTTTTGAAAGTCGTTAAGTGATTTGAGTTGATCTACTCGTATTTGAATTTTTGGTGGATGGACCATGGTTGAGGATAATAGAACTCCTAAATAATTAATTGGAAAATTTAATTGTACTTTATCTATTGCTATCTTTAGATTATAATTTTTTAATAAGTTTGTAAGTGTGGCATAACATTCTAGCAATGTGTTTTTATCTTTGTGTGCTAATAATACATCATCCATATAGTGAAATATCTGTAGTTCAGGATTTTGATTTCTATGTGGCTGGATTACTTTGTTAACATAAATTTGACACATAGTTGGGCTGTTAGCCATCCCTTGAGGGAGTACTTTCAATTAATATCTCTGATCAGGACCTTCATGATTCAGTGCAGGGATAGTTAATGTAAAACGTGGAGTATTCTCAGGATGAATTGGAATTGAAAAAAAAAAGCAATCTTTAATATCTATAACTAAAACATACCAGGTTTTTGCAAAGCAGACAATTGAGGAATCCCCGATTGAGCAGGTCCCATAATAACCATCTCATTATTAATTGCTCTTAAATGTTGCAATAATGTCCATTTACCAGATTTCTTTTTAATGACAAAAATGGGAGTATTATGGGGAGATACAGAAGGTTGTATATGTCCTTCTGCTAATTGTTGTTTGACCAGGTCATGGGCTGCTTGTATCTTTTCTTTAGTCAGGGGCCACTGAGGAACCCATACTGGTCTTTCTGATTTCCAAGTAATTTTTATTGTCTCAGTGGTCCTTTCTGAAAATCCAACCCATGTCTGTCTGTTCCTGGATCTATTTGTATTGGTGATGCTATACCTTGTTCTTGTTTTTCTAATCTTTTTCCTTTCCTAAAATCTTGTCTAGCCATAATAGTGGGTGCATTTTGATTGATGTTATTTGGTAATGTCAAACCTAATTGATCTAGGACATCTTGTCCCCACAAATTTACAGGCAATGATCCAATACATATGGCTGTATAGTTCCTTCACATCCTTCAGGATCCTTCCAATCTAATACCATTGCACTTCTATGGGGATTAGTTGCCACTCCTAGGCCTCAAAGCATTTGAGTGGCTTGTTGTAATGGCCAATGTTTTGGCCATTCTTGACGAGAGATGATGCTAAGGTCTGTACCTGTATCCATTAGGCCATTAAATTCATGTCCTTGAATATTTAGTTTTAGCATGGGGCGAGAATCTAATTTTAAAGAAAGCATAGCCCAATCTACACCTGTGGAGCCTAATCCCTTGGAACCTCTTTCTACAGTATGACTGGAAAATTTATCATGTAGGCTGGGTATTTTTAGTAATTGTGCTATTCTATCTCCTGGTGAAATTACTGATATACCCTTTGGAGAAGTGGCTATAATTTTTATTTCACCTTCATAATCAGGATCAATTACCCCAGGACTTATCATAAGTCCTTTTAGAGTAGAAGAGCTGTGTCCCAATAATAAGCCTACTGTTCCTTTGGGAAGAGGTCCTTTTACCCCTGTGGGAATGATTTGAACTCCCATCTCTGGAGTTAGTACTGTTCTGGCAGAGGCGCAGATGTCCAACCCTGCACTCCCTCTGGTTTGTCTGATGAGGGATCTAATGGACAATGTGTCCTGTGCACTACCCTGATGGGATTGCTGGGTTCCTCCAGTGCTCCGTATATTTGTGGTCTTGGGCCCCGGAGCATTGGGCCCCCCCCGTCCATTTTTTGGCAATGGAGCCCAATGCTTTTCTCCATGATATTGTGGATAAACACCTGGTCCTTGTTCATTTTTTGATAATGCAGTACCCTCTATGATGGTTTGAGAACGGCATTCATTATCCCAATGTCTCCCTCTACAGCATCGTGGGCAAATACCTGGTATTCTACTCCTTTGATACCTAGTTTTGTTAAACCCTCCTCTGATGGGGCAATTCCTTTTAAAATGTCCTGTTTGTTCACAATTGTAGCATGTTCTTGGCCTGGCATCTAAAGCCTGTTTTACTGCAGCTGCCACAACTTGCCCTTGTTCATTAATGTCTCTACATAATTTAATATATGTGTTTAAATCTTCCTGTTTCCATGGTCTAATGACTTCTCTGCACCAATGATTCACTTGATCATAAGACAGTTGTTTTATTAATGACATTGCTTGTTCTGTATTCCCCAAAACTCTGGTAGCTGTTTGAATAAGCCTATCTACAAATTCAGCATAAGGTTCATTAGCTCCTTGTATTACCTTAGATAATTGACCTTGTAAACCTCCATGTCCTTGTAAAGTCTTCCATGCCCTAACCGCATCTACAGCAATTTGTATGTATACGCCAGGATCATATGCAATTTGTTGCTGCTGATCCTTATAAGGTCCCTTTCTTAACAACATATCTAGATTTCTCTGAGGATAACCAGCTGCTGCATTTCACCTAGCCAACTCCTTGCAAAATTCCTCATTGGCAACCTTCCATAACAGGTATTGTCCTCCATTTAGCACAGCTTTACACTTATTAGCCCAATCTGCTGGCGTCATATTCAAGTTGTTAATGGATTCGACCATGCTTACAGTGAAGGGTGCTTGAGGACCATAGGTTGTTACAGCCTCTTTTAGCTGTTGTACATTTATGATTTAATAAAATAATTCTAAAGTAAAAAAAAAAGTCCCCCAATGAGCAACTCCGTCGTCTGAAAGGGTGGGGAAACAGCCTAATGAGCATCACCGCAGAGGAGCCAATCAGTTGGCAGCTGGAAGTTTGCTGGGGCTGCTGTGAACCAATCATCAGCTGGCAGCTGGAAGTTTGCTGGCAGCTGGAATTTTGCCGCGGCCCCTTCGGCTGTGGCTCTCAATATTGAAGGGCAAGGTAAGACTGGTGAATTAACAATTTGCCCAGTATCAACAAATTCTATGGGAAAAATTTATGCTAGGGCCAAATCCCACCCAATAGAAAGTGTTCTTGCATGTGCTGAGAAAGGCTTCTGCCTAGGGATACTTCAACAAGGATCAAAACAGGGAGTGAACCCTAAGAACTATCTGTCTGTTATGTTGACAGAACCTTGCACAAACTCTATTCGATTTCCAATTCCAATCACATTCATCAGTATAGTGTAAAACAAAGTGAAACCTGTAACTTCAAAGACTTCATTTCAGTAAATTCTTGAACCTAGGAGGACAATATTTGGGGACCAAGGTGAGTCTTCAGAATGCATCAATCTTGCCCAGGATCAACAACATACGCAGGAAAAATTTGAGCAGATATTCCAGTAAATTTGAACTCTGCTGCAAAATTTCAAATTACTCCCAATAGAAGGTGTTTCAGAACTTGCTGAGAAATGCTTCTGCTTCAAGCTATTTAAACAGGGAACAGAGCAGAAAGTGAACTCTGAAGACTAACTGAGTGTGTGAAATTTCAATTCACTAACACCAACCATTTTGGATTTTGAATTTCAACTGCATTGATCACTAGTGAGAAAATCAAATTGAAACCTGGAAATTTAAGCCTACTTGCCAGTGAACCCTTCAACCAAGGAATACCAAATGGTGGGTACTAGTGGGAATAGTGAAAATATTCATCCTTTCCAGGGTCAATGAAATACAGAAGAAAACTTTGTCTAGATATATCAGTATATTGGGACTTTCTTGCAAGGTTTTGAAATGCTCTACCTAAAAGGTGATCCTGTATGTGTTGAGAAATGCTTCTGATTAGGGCTAGTTCAACAGGGAACAGAGCACAGTGTGTACACTGAGAACTAACTGAGAGTGTTACATTTGGAGAAACTAGCACAGAACTTGTTGGATTGCCACTTTCAGTTGCATTCATCAGTATAGATCAAAATGAAGTGAAACTTGCAAATTGAAAGGGTTCCTGGCAGCAAACATTCAAACATACAATGACCAAATTTGCATGCTAACGAAACTCATGAATGGATCCATCCTGCCCATAATGAATGAACTCTTCAGGAAAAATTGGGGCAGAGATTCCAGTAAATTTGGAAGTTTTTGCAAGCTGCTCAAAGTCTCCCCAAAATGGTCTTCCTCCACTCTCTGAGAAAAACAACTACTTAGACCTACTTCAACACAGAAAAGATCAGAGTGCACACTGAAAAATAACTGAGAGTGTGAAGTCTCAAGCAAGTAGCACAACCGTGTTTGATTTTCGTTTGCAAAGTTGCTTTCATCCCTATAGGGCAAAACTAAGGGCAATCTGAAAATTCAAAGCTTTCCTCTCAACAAATCCTTGAATGTAAAATAAACAATTTGGAGGGTAAGGTGGGACTGGTGCAAGAATCAATCTTGCTCAGTATGCAAAACATCCACTGAAAAACTTGGTCAGAATTCTAGTCAATTCTAACATCAATTCAAGCTGCCAAAATGCTCTCCCAAACAGGTGTTACTGCATGTGCTGAATACTGCAATGAGGGACAAAGTCAGAGTGCACACTGAGAACTGAGTCTTTGAATTTTCAGGCAGTTAGCCTAAACCATCTGGATTTCCAGTTCAAAATGCATTCATCTTTGTAGGACAAACTGAAAATTCAGTTTCTGTCAGAGGAGCCTTGAACCTAGGAAGACCAAATATTGAAAGGCAAGGTAAGAATTGTGAATGACCAACTTGCCCAGTATAAACAAAATCTATGGGGAAAAATTTATGCAGAAATTCCAGTAAATTCACACTTTCCTGCTAGGGCCAAAACCCACCCAATAGAAGGGGTTCTTTTATGTGCTGAGAAATGCTTCTGCCTAGGGATACTTCAACAGGGATCAAAACAGGGAGTGGACACTAAGAGCTACCTGAGTCTGTAAAGTTGAGAGAACATTGCACAAACTCTGTTCAATTTCCATTTCCAATTACATTCGTCAGCATACTGTAAAACAAAGTGAAACCTGAAAATTAAAAGCCTTCTTTCCAGGAAACTCTTGAACTAGGAGTATCATATTTCGGGACCAGGGTGAGACTGCAGAAAGTATCAATCTGGCCCAGTATGAACAACATTCGCAGGAAAAATGTGAACATATATTCCAATAAATGTGAACTCTCTTCCATGGTTTCAAAATGCTCCCAATAGAAGGTGTTCCTGCTCTTGCTGACAAATGCTTGTGCTTAGGGCTACATAAAAAGGGAAGACAGCAGGAAGTGAAACCTGAAGACTAACTGACTGTGTAAATTTTCAAGTCACTAGCACTAAGCATTTTGGATTTTGAATTCTAATTGCATTTGTCCCTTTAGGGAAAATCAAAGTGAAACCTTAACATTTGAAGCCTACTTGTCAGTGAACCCTTGAACAGAGGAAGACCAAATGTGGGGTGCAAGATGGGCATGGTGAAAAGATCCATCTTTTCAAGATCAATAAAATCCATAGGAAAATTTTGTCTAGAGATTCTAGTAAATTGGAACTTTCTTGCAAGGTTCTGAAATGCTCCCCAAGAAAGGTGTTCCTGCACTTGTTGAGAAATGCTTCTGATTTGGGCTACTTCAAAAGGAAACAGCACAGGGTGCACATTGTTAACTAACTGAGTGTGTCACCTTTGAAGAAACTGGATTTCCAGTTTCAATTCCATTCATCACTATAGTTCAAAATAAAATGATACCTGCAAATTGAAAGTGTCCCTGCCTGTGAATACCTGAGAGTAGAATGACCAAATTTGTGGGGCTAATGAAACTCGTGAATGGATCCATCCTGCTTATTATCACTGAACTTGCTCAGTATGCAAAACATCCACTGAAAAACTTGGTCAGAATTCCAGTCAAATCAAACATTAATGCAAGTTGGCAAAATTATCTCCCAAACAGGTTTTACTGCATGTGCTGAATAGTGCAATGAGGCACAAAGCCAGAGTGAACACTGAGACCTGAGACTTTGAAGTTTCAAGCAGTTAGCCTAAACCATTCTAGATTTCCAGTTCAAAATGCATTCATCCTTGTAGGGCAAAAAAAGGTGAAACTGAAAATTCAAAGTGTTCCTGCCAGAGAATCCTTGAACCTTGGAAGAACAAATATTGAAGAGAAGATGAGATTGGTAAATGACCAACATGTTCAATATCAACAAAATATATGGGAAAAATTTATGCAGAAATTCCAGTAAATTCACACTTTCCTGCTAGGCCAAATCCCACCCAATAGAAGGTGTTCTTGTGTGTGCTGAGAAATGCTTCTGCTTAGGGATAGTTCAATAGGGATGAAAACATGGAGTGCACACTAAGAACTAACTGAGTCTGTGAAGTTGAGATAACCTTGTAGAAACTCTGTTCAATTTTCATTTCCAATTACATCCATTGGTATAATGTAAATCAAAGTGAAACCTGAAAATTCAAAGCCTTCTTTCCTGGAAACTCTTGAACCTAAGAGTACCATATTTAGGGACCAAGATTAGACTGCAGAAAGTATCAATCTGGCCTTGTATCAACAACATTTGCAGGAAAAATTTGAGCAGATACTTTAGTAAATGTGAACTCTCAAGCAAGGTTCCAAAATGCTCCCAATAGAAGGTGTTCCTGCACTTGCTGAGAAATGCTTCTGCCTAGGGCTACATAAACAAGGAACAGAGCAAGAAGTGAACCCTGAAGAATAACTGAGTGTGTGAACTTTCAAGTCACTAGCACCAGCCATTTTGGATTTTGAATTCCATTTATATTTATCCCTATAGGGAAAATTGAAGTGAAACCTGAAAATTTGAAGCCTACTTGCCAGCAAACCCTTGAACTGAGAAATACCAAATGTGGGGAGGAAGATGTGAATTGTGAAAATATCCACCCTTCCTAGGATCAATGAAATTCATAAAAAAATTTGTCTAGAGATTCTCATATATTGGGACTTTCTTGCAAGGATCTCAAACACTTCCCCCAAAAGATTTTTCATCATGTGTTGATAAATGCTTCTGAATAGGGCTACTTCAACAGAAAACAGGTCACAGAGTATACAGTGAGAACTAACTGAGTCCTAGTTTGGAGAAACTAGCACAAAACGTGTTGGATTGCCACTTTTAGTTGCATTCATCACTACAGGTAAAAATGAAGTGAAACCTACAAAATGAAAGGGTTCCTGCCAGCAAACCATTGAACCTACAGTGACCAAATTTGTGGTGCTAATGAAAGTTATGAATGGACCCTTCCTGCGCATGATCAATGAACTCCTCAGGAAAAATTGGGGCAGGGATTCTAGTAAATTTGCAAGTTCCTGCAAGCTGCTCAAAGGCTCCCTACAGAAGGTGTTCCTGCACTCGCTGAGATATGCAACTGCTTAGAGCTACTTCAACAGAGAAAACAGCACAGAGTACACACTGGAAAATAACTGAGTGTGTGGAGTCTCAAGCAAGTAGCACAAACCATTTTTGACTTTTGTTTGCAATTGCTTTCATCCCTATAGGGCAAAACTAAGGGCAATCTGAAAATTCAAAGCATTCCTCTCAGCAAATCCTTGAACATAAAAAAAAACAAATTTGCAGGGCAAGCTGGGACTGGTGTAAGAATCAATCTTTCCCAGTCTCCAAAACATCCGCTGAAAAACTTGGTCAGAATTCCAGTCAAATCAAACATTAATGCATACCACCAAGATGCTCCCTCAAACAGGTGTTACTGCATGTGCTGAATACTGCAACAAGGGACAAAGCCAGAGTGCACACTGAGAACTGAGTCTTTGAAGTTTCAATCAGTTAGCCTAAACCATTCTGGATTTCCAGTCAACATGCTTTTATCCTTATAAGGCCAAAAGAAGTGAAACTGAAAATTCAAAGCATTCCTGCCAGAGAATCCTTGAACTTAGGAAGACTAAATATTGAAGGGCAAGGTAAGACTGGTGAATGATCAACTTGCCAGTATCAACAAACTCTATGGGAATAATTTATGTAGAAATTCCAGTAAATCACACTTTCCTGCTAGTGCCAAATCCCACCCAACAGAAAGTGTGCTTTCATGTGCTGAGAAAAGCTTATGCCTAGGGATACTTCAACAGGGAGCAAAGTAGGGAGTGCACAGAAGTAACTGAGTCTGTTCAGTTGGGAGAACCTTGCACAAACTCTGTTTGATTTCCATTTCCTATTACATTCATTGGTATAGTGTAAATCAAAGTGAAATCTGAAAATTCAAAGCCTTTTTTCCAGGAAACTCTTGAACTAGGAGGAAAATATTTGGGGACCAGGGTGAGACTGCAGAAAGTATAAATCTGGCCCTGTATCAATAACATTTTCAGGAAAAATTTGAGCAGGTATTCCACTAAATGTGAACTCTCTTGCAAGTTTCCAAAATGCTCCCAATAGAAGGTGTTCCTGTACTTGCTGAGAAATGCTTCTGCTTACGGCTACATAAATAGGGAACAGAGCAGGAAGTGAAGCCTGAAGACTAACTGAGTGTGTGAAGTTTCAAGTCAGTAACACCAAGCATTTTGATTTGCATTTGTTTCTTTAGGGAAAATCAAAGTGAAACCTTAACATTTGAAGCCTATTTGCCAGCGAAGCCTTGAACCAAGGAATACCAAATGTGGGGTGCAAGATGGGAATGGTGAAAAGATCCATCCTTCCCAGTACCAATTAAATCCATAAGAAAACATTGTCTGGAGATTCCAGTAAATTGAGACTTTCTTGCAAGTTTCTGAAATGCTCCCCCAAAATGATGTTCCTGCATGTGTTGAGAAATGCTTCTGATTTGGACTACTTCAAAAGGAAACAGAGCACAGAGTTCACACTGTGAACTAACTGAGTGTGTCATTTTTGAAGAAACTAACACAAAACCTGTTGGATTTCATATTTAAATAGCATTTATCACTATATTTAAAAATGAAGAGGAACCTGCAAATTGAAAGTGTCTCTGCCAGCAAATCCCTGAAAGTAGAATGACCAAATTGCAGGGCTTATGAAACTCATGAATAGATCCATCCTGCTCATTATCAATGCACTGCTCAGGAAAAATTGGGGCAGAGATTCCAGTAAGTTTGAACATTTCTACAAGCTGCTCAAAGGCTCCCTAAATAAGGTGTTCCCACACTAGCTGAGAAATGCAACTGCTTAGAGCTACTTCAACAGAGAAAACAGCATAGAGTGCACAGTGAAAAATAACTGAGTGTGTGAATTCTCTAGCAAGTAGCACAAACTGTGTTTCATTTTCATTTGAAATTGCTTTTGTCCCTATAGGGCATAACTAAGGGTAAATTGAAAATTCAAATTTTTCCTCTGAGCAAATCCTTGAACATAAAAGGAACAAATTTGGAGGGCAAGGTGGGACTGGTGCAAGCATCAATCTTTCCCAGTATCCAAAACATCTGCTGAAAAACTTGGTCAGAATTCCTGTCAAATTGAACATTAATGCAAGTTGACAAAATGCTCACAAAAGAAGTTATTACTGCATGTGCTGAAGGCTGCAACAAGGGACAAAGCCAGAGTGCACATTGAAAACTAACTGAGTGTGTGTAGTTTCAAGCGGCTAACATGAAGATTGTTGGATTTCTAGTTCCAGTTACATTCATCCCTATAGGGCTGAACACAGAAAAACCTGAAAATTTATAGCATTCCTCACAAGGAACTCTGAACCTAGGAAAACTAAATTGGGGGGGCGCAAAATGAGACTGGTAAATGGATTCACCCTGTCCAGTGTCAGTGAAATCTGTAGAAAAATTTATTTACTGTTTTCAGTAATTTCAGACTTTTCTTTATGCTGCTCAATCACTTCCAAAAGGAGGTGTTCTTTTACTTGTTGGAAATGCTTCTGCTTAATGCTACATCAACAGGGAACAGAGCAGTGAGTGCACACTAACTAATGGAGTGTGTGAAGTTTCAAGCACCTAGCACAAACTGTGTTGGATTCCAGTTCCAAATGCATTCATCTCTACAGGACAAAACGAAGTAAACCTAAATATTCAAAACCTTGTTTCAGGCAAACCATTGAACCAGGGAGCACAAAACTTGAGGGGTAAGATTAGACTGGTGCCAAGATCAATCTTGCCCAGTATCAAAAACAAAAAAAATCTGCCGAATAATTGGTCAGACTTCCAGTCAATGCAAACATTAATACAAGCTGCCAAAACACTCCCAAAAGAACATGTTACTACACACATTATATATTTCAACAGGGGACAAATCCGGGAGTGCACACTGAGAACTAACTCTGTGATGTTTCAAACAGGTAACAAAAACCATTTTGGATTCCTAATTGCAAATGCATTCATCCTTGTAGGGTAAATATTAAACCATAAAATTCAAAGCATTCGTGCCAGAGAATCCTTGAAACTTGGAAGAACCCATATTGCATGTGAAGGTAAGATTGGTGAATGATCAACTTGTCCAATATCAACAACATCTACAGGAAAATTTTATGCAGAAATTCAAGTAAATTTACACCTTTCTGCTAGGTGCCAAATTACACCCAATAGAATGTTTTCTATCTCATGTTGAGTAATGCTTCTGCCTATGGATACTTCAACAGGGATCAAAGCAGGAAGTGCACATTAAGAACTGAGACTGCGAAGTTTCAAGAATCTAGCACAAACACTTTTTGAATTTCATTTCTAATTACATCCATATCTATAGTGCAAAATGAAGTAAAATCTGAAAATTCAAAGCCTTCTTTCCAGGAAACTCTTATTTCCTGGTAACTCTTTCCAGGAGTACCATATTTGGGGATGAAGTTGGGGCTACTAAAAGTATCAATCTGATGCAGTATCAACAAAATTTTCAGGAAAAATTTGCACAGAAATTCCAGTAATTTTGAACTCTCCTGCAAATTTCCAAAATAATCCCAATAGAAGGTGTTCTTGCACTTGCTGAGAAATGCTTCTTCCTAGGGCTTCTTCAACAGGGAACAAAATAGGGAGTGTACACTGAGAACTAGCTGACTTTGTGAAGTGTCAAGCAGGTATCACAAACCAGTTGTGCTTCTAGTTTCAATTGTATTCATCCTTATAATACAGAATGAAGTGTAACCTAAAAATACAATGCATTCCTGGCAGCAATCCCTTGATTCTAAGGGTATATAATTTGGGGAGCATAGTGGGACAAGTGAAAGGATAAATACTGCCCCAAACTATTGAAATCCATGGATTAAAATTTAACATATATTCCAGTAAATACAAAGTTTCCTGCTATGTGCCAAAACACACCAAATAGGAGGTGTTCCTTCACATGCTAAGAAATGCTTCAGCTTAGGATTACTTCAACATATTTCAAAGCAGGAAATGCACACTGAGAACTAATTGAGAGTGTGAAGTAGCAAGTAGGGAGCACATACCATGTTGGATATCCAGTTGCAATTGCATTCATTTCTATAGGGCAAAACTAAGGGAAACGTGAAAATTCAACGCATTCCTACCAGTGAGCACTTGAACTTAAGAGACAACATTTTTGTGACAATGTGGGGCTGGTGAAATAATCAAATATGCATAGCATCAATGAAATCTGCAGAAAACAATGGGCAGGAATTCCAGTAAATTCGGGTGTTCCTGCAAGCTGCTCAAACACTTAAAAATGAAGGTATTCATGCATCTGCTGATAAATGCTTCTGCTAAGTGTTTCTGCAACAGGTAAAAAAATCAGGGAGTGCACACTGTGGAAAAAACTGAGAATTTGCAGTTTCAAGTAGCTAGCTCACACTGTTTTGGGTTTATGCTTCCAGTTGCATTCAACCGATCTGCAAATGAAGTGAAACATGAAAATTCACAGGGTTCCTGCCAGCGACCCCTTGAACCTAAAAGGACCAAACATATGGAGAAAGGTGAGACTTGTGAAAGGATCAAATCTTCCCAATATTAACAAATACCACAGAGAAATTTGGGAAGAGTTTCCTGTCAATTTGGAATTTCCTGTAAGCTGAAAAATGCTCCCAAAAGAAGGTGTTCTTGCATGCATTGAGAAATGCTTCTTCTTAGGTATATTTCACCAGAGAACAAAGTTGGAGGTTCACACTGAAAACTATCAGCATGTGGAGTTTCAAGCAGCTAGCACAAACCATGTTGGATTTCAAGTTCCAATTGCATTCGTCCCTATATGGCAAAATTCAAAATGTTCCTCTCATTGAACCACTGAACCTAGGAAGATCAAATTTGGGAGGTAAGATTGGCCTAGTATATGGTTAGATACTCCCCATTATCAACAAAATGTTAAGAAACAATTTGGGCAAAGATTCTAGTAAATTATGACATTTTTGCAAAGTGTGGAATAGCTCCCCCCAAAAGGTTTCCTGAATGTGCTGATAAATGCTTCTGCTCAGGGCTACCTCAAAAGGGAATAAAGCAGGGAGAGCACTCTGAGAACTAACTGAGTACGTGAAGTTTCAAGCTGCTACCACAAACCATGTTGTATTTCAAGTTCCAAATGTCCCTGTAGGACAAAACAAAGTGAAACGTGAAAATTTAAAGCCTTCCTTTCTGCAAACCCTGAACATAGGAAATCAAAATTTGGGGAGCAATGTGGGACTGGTGCACAGGTCAATCCTGCCTAGCATCAATGGCATCTGCAAGAGGAATTTGGGCAGAGATTCCAGTAAATTTGACTTTTCTGCAAGGTGCCAAAACTTTCCTAATAGATTTTTTTCTTCACGTGCTGAGAAATGCTTCTGCTTCAGGCTACTTCAACAGGGAACAAAAGAGAGAGTGTATACTGAGAACTAACTGACTGTGTGAAGTGTCATGCAGTTAGCACAAAATGGTTACATTTCCAGTTTCAATTGCATTCATCCCTAAATGGCAAAACGAAGTGAAATCTGAAAATTTAAAGTGTTCTTGCAAGTGAAACTTTGAACTTAGGAGGACAAAATTTGGGGAGTGGAATTGGAATGGGGAACTGATCAATCCTTTCAAGAATCAATGTAATCTTCAGAAAAAATTTTGGCATAGATTTTAGTTATTTCAGTTTCCTGCTAGGTGCCAAAATGCACAGAATAATAGGTGTTTCTGTACGTACTGAAACATGCATCAGCTTAGGGCTTCTTCAACAGGGAACAAAGCATGGAGTGCACATTGAGAAGTAAGTGACTATGTGAAGTTTCAAGCAGCTAGCACAAACCGTGTTGTGTTTCCAGTTCCAATTGCATTCATCCCTATAGGGAATAATGAAGTGAAACCGAAAAATTCAAAGTGTTCCTGCCAGCAACCATTTGAAACTAGTAGGACCAAACTTTGGAAGCCAGGTGAAACTGGTGAAAAGATGTATTCTGTGCAGTATGAACAAATTCTGCAAGAAAATTTAGGCAGAGATTCCAGTAAAATGATACTTTCATGCAAGCTGCTAAATGCTCTCTTTTTAAGAGAAATCTTCCTGTATGTGCTGAGAAATGATTTTGCTTAGGGCATCAACAACAGGGAACAAAACAGGGAGTATGCCTTGACAACTGAATTTGTGAAGATTCAAACAGATAACAAAAACCATATTTGGTTTCCATTTCATCTGCATTCATTCCTATAATGCAAAATGATGTGAATCCTGAAAATTAAAAGTGTTTCTTCCAGTGACCCCTTGAACCTAAGAGATCCAAACTTGGGGAGTCAGGTGGGACTAGTGATTTGAGGCATTTTGTCCAGTATCAATGCAGTCTGCAGAAAAAATTGGGTAGAGATTACATTATTTTGTACTTTCCTGCAATCTGCAAAAACATTTCCAAAAGAAGGTGTTCCTGCATGAGCTGAAAAATCCTTATGCTTAAGGCAATTTGAACAGGTACCAAAACAGGGAGTGTGATCTAATAACCAATGGAATGTGTAATGTTTCAAGCAGCTAACACAAAAGGTGTTTGGTTTTCAGTTCCAATTGCATTCATCCCTAGAGGGCAAAACAAAGTGGAACCTAAAAATTCAAATTGTTCAAGCCAGTGACCCCTTGAATCTAGGTGAACGAAACTTGGAGAGCAAGGTGGGACAGCTGACAGAATCTATGCTGCCCTGTGTGAAGTAAATCTGCACAAAAAATTTAGGCAGATATTCCAGCTTGCTCCTGATGTTTGGTCCACCTAATTTGTACTTTAATGCAAGCAGCTAAAACAATCCCAAAAGAAGGTCTTCCTTCACCTGCTGAGAAATGCTTCTGCTTAGGGCTACTTCAACAGGAAACAAAACAGGAAGTGTGCCCTTGAAATAATTGAGTGTGTGAAATTTAAGTAGCTAGCACAAACCATGTTTGATTTCCAGTTCCAACGGCATTTATTTTTATAGGGCAAAAGAAAGTACAACCTAAAAATTCAAAATGTACCTTCCGCAAACGTTTGAGCCTGGGAGAAACAAATTTGGGAAGCCTGTTGGGAGACTGTTGAAAGGATCTATCTTGCCCAGAATCAATGAAATATGCAGAAAAAAATTGGGCAGACATTAAATTAAATTTGTACTTTCCTCTAAGCTGCTAAAATGATCTTAAGTGAAGGTGTTCTTGCATGTGCTGAGAAAGCTTCTGCTTAGAGTTATTTCAATAGGGCACAATTTGAGGAGTGCACACTGAGTATTAACAGAGTGTGTGAAGTTTCAAGCAGGTGGCAAAAATCGTGTTTTATTTTCAGTTCTAATTGCATTCATCCCTATAGAGCAACATGAAGTGAACCCTAACAATTCAAAGTGTTCCTGCCAATGACCCCTTGAACTTACATGGACCAAACATCAGGAGAAAGCTGGGAGTGGATAATGGATCAATGTTTCCTAGTATTAACAAAATCCAAGGAAAAATATGGGCAGAATTCAGAAATTTTGTATATTTCTGTTAGCTGCTGAAATGCTTCCCCCAAAAGGTGTTTTTGCACATGCTGAGAAATGTTTCTGTTTAGGTCAACTTCAACATGGAACAAAACAGAAAGTGTGCCCTGTGAACTAACTCACTGTGTGATGTTTCAAGCAGCTGGCAGAAACTGGGCTTGATTTCCAGTTTCAATTACATTCATTTCTATAGGGCAAAGCAAACAGAAACCTAAATATTCAAAGCATCCCTGCAAGTGAATACTTGAACCTAGGATGACCAAACTTGGAGAACCAGATTCCACTGGTGAACATATTAATAATTTCCAGTAACAACAAAATCCACAGGAAAAAAAAAATTTGGCAGAGATTTCAGTAAATTCACACTTTCATGCAATCTCCAAAACATGCCCCAAAGCAGGTGTTCCCTCATGTACTGAGAAATGCTCATACTTAAGGGTATTCAACACATAATAAAAAATGGAGTGCACCCTGAGAACCAAATTAATGTGTGAAATTTCAAGCAGCTAACACAAACCATGTCTAGTTCCACTTGCATTCATCCCTATATGGAGAAAGGAATTGAAGCCTAAAAATTCAAAGTGTTCTTGTCATCTACCTTTTGAACAAGGTAGGAACAAACTTGGGGAGCCAGGTGGGACTGGTGAAAGCATCTGTCCTGACCAATATTGATGAAATCTGCAAGAAAAAATTTGTACAGAGATTCCAGTAAATTTGTACTTTCGTGCAAGCTGCTAAAACAATCCCAGAAGAAGGTGTTCCTGCAAGTGCTGATAAACACTTCTGCTTAGGGCTACTTAAACAAGGAACAAAACAGGGAGTGTGACCTGAGAACTAACTGACTGTGTGAAGTTTATGCAGCTGACACAAATCATGTTTGATTTTCCAGTTTGAATTGCATTCATCCCTATAAAGCAAAATGAAATGACACCTAAAAATTCAAAGCATTCTTTCCAGCAAATTTTTGAACCTAAGAATACTAAATTTAGGAAGCCAGATAGTACTGTTGAAAGGGTCTATACTGCCCAGTATCAATAAAATCTGCAAGAAAATTTTGAGCAGACCTTCCATTAAATTTGCACTTTCCTACAAGCTGCTAAAACACTCTCAAAATAAGGTGTTCCTGTAAATGATGAGAAATGCTTCTGCTTAGGGCTATTTCAACAGGGTACAAATTAGAGATGCACACTGAGAATTAACTGAGTGTGTGAAGTTTCAAGCACAAACTGTGTTTGATTTCCAGTTCTAATTGCATTCATCCCTATAGGGCAAAACAAATTGAAACCTAAAAATTCAAAGCATTCTTGCAAACAACCCCTTGATGGACCAAAAATGAGGAGCAAGGTGAAAGCAGAGAAAGAATCAACGCTTCAATGCTTCATGGTGTCAACAAAACCTGCATGAATAATTTTGGCATACATTT
Source organism: Spermophilus citellus (assembly GCF_964194105.1). NCBI lineage: Eukaryota > Metazoa > Chordata > Mammalia > Rodentia > Sciuridae > Spermophilus > Spermophilus citellus. The sequence continues at coordinate 72,137,353 of NC_138187.1, read as the reverse complement.
CAGTAAATTTGTATTTTCCTGCAAGTTGCTGAAATGCTCCCAAAAGGTTTTCTTGCATGTGCCGAGAAATGCTTCTGCTTAGGGCTGCTTCAACAAGAAACAAAACAGCAAGTGTGCCTTGAGAATGGAGTGTGTAAAGTTTAGGACAGCTTACACAAACTGGTTTTGATTTTCAGTTCTGTTGCCATAATGTTTAGTTTGCAACTAGTAGCTATGAGCAGCTCAGAGTGCTTGACGAATCTACATTCATTCAGGCCTGACAGGAATTCCTGCAGGATGAGGTGTTCTGCTCTCCGGAGCCATAGTGACACCACATCCTCAGCACTTGTGGTTAGCATTGTCAAGCTACCAGGCCAGGAAACAGATAGTCAGAAGCTTCAAGGCATGAAAACTGACTCAGAAGGGCCCCTCACCTAGGGACAAAGACCCTTCCCGATGATAGCAATATTTAGAGCTCCCTCATAGTGAGGTTACATTAGGCATAAGATGATTGGCTTATGGATATTATCTTGCTTATGTATGATTGACAGGCACACCCCACCTGAACCCTATAACAGTTGTATGCATTCAAAAATTAAATGAGCTGCTGGACGTTGACTGCCTGCCATTGTCACCAGCCATCTTATCACCAGCCCCCAGTGTCTGTATGTTGACTCTGCATCTCTACCTCCCGTGACTGAGGTAGCTGAGTGACTAATTGACCACATCAGTGACCAGAGCGACTGCAATTTTGCAAACCCAACATGTTTGCTGGCACCCTCACACCTTGAAACTGGCCATCCCATTGATTTCAGGTAGTAGACCCTGTCTGTGTTTTATGTGCTGACTGTTCCTTGAAGGTGAGCAAGGAACCCTCTTCTTTACCTTCTTTCCTTATCCCTATTGTACCATTGGTACCCCGAGTTGAGGCACACACCGTCATAAAGCTTGGCATCACCTTATGATCCCTCCTCCTCCCTGGTTGATCCAACTAATTCACATAAGGGACTGGTCCTCCCAGAATTTGGAACCTTGGTTTTCTCTGTTAAAAGGAACTGTGCTCTGGAGACACCATGTAGGCTTACAGCCTTGATTTAACAAGTCAAGGAAGTCCCCCACTAGCATAAGACATTGGACCCTAAACACACTCTTCTTTGTCCTATCTAGGGACTTCCATGTCTGATCTGTCACCACTGCATGTGTGTTGGGCCCCTGTTTTCGGTCTCTTGATCCTTGTTGCTGGTTGTATTAGTGTGACTTTGTTTATCCTTGAGAGACTTCAGTAGGCCTCTGATAGGTCCACCAATCAGTAATTGGCAACCTTCCCCCCATTCAACGAGACCCACAATTAGCTGCAGTGAAAGCACTGCTTTTTCAGTGTGGACCCAAAGGAAAACCTAAAGACATTGATCAATTATAGCAGGAAGCTGTCCTTTTAGCACCCTGGATTGGCTATGAAAACATATGGGATCCAAAAATTTGAATGAGAGTCTTATACACTGCAAGTAAAAAGGAGGTCCATAAGGGACACACTCCCCCTGCCTCTTTTATCCCGATCCTTCTTGCCATAATTGCCAGCCTTTATGGCTCTTCCACAGAAGAGGTCATCAAAAAGCATAATGACTCTTTGGAGGACAAAGGAATGACTCTGCAGGTCTCTGCCTCAAGTGTCACTGATTCATAAGAGGACAATAATTTGAATGAGGATGAGAACGATGCTTCACAGTGTCCTGTAGCTTTATCTGCTCCCGTGTCTGATTCCCCTCCTCCTAAATATTCATGGGCAGACTTATTCCCTTATTCTGAGGAGGCACACCCTGTAAGACCCTCATCCCCTTACCACCCCTTTGCTGAGGAAGAACCACCTGTAAGGCCCTCTGCTCCTTGTCAACCCCCATATGCTCCTTTCCTCACCTTTCTGGTGAATTTTGCTTCTGGTGAAGAAAGTAGACCCTGGTTGCCTACTCCCTTACCAGATCTGGCATTACTGAGGAAGGCTTCTCAGGAGTCCAGACCTGACTCTTCTTACTTTGAAGAGATATTAAGACATTGGTCAGGCCAATTACAAACCTCTTATGATTGGATTAACCTTCTTAAGGCATGCTTAACTCACCCACAATTTTTCCAATGGAAAGCTTCCTTTGAGGAGGAAGCAGAGCAAATGGCAAGGAATAATCTCTCCTATGGCGTTGCCATAACTTTAGCTATGTTTCTGGGTCATGGTACTTATGTTAGCCTGCAGGAACAAAGATTGGAAATCTCATTTACTTTGATGAAGTCAGAGACATTGCCATGAAGAGTCTTTAAAATATTATACCTCCAAAATATAATGAACTCTTCAGAAACCTGATCCAAAATCTCCAGGAATGGTTTCCTGACTTTTTGTCCCAAGTTACTGAGGAAGTTGCGAAGCATATCCAGCCTGGCCCCATCCAAGACTCGATGGTGAAGCAACTGGCATGGGAGGGAGCCAATGCTGAAACTAGGGCTGCAATTGCCCCACTATGCAGTGAATTCCTCTCTAAATGGATCATTGTTACAAAGGAGTTATCCCCCTCTTTGGGACCCATCCAGGCATTGACAGCTGCCATTTGCACACTAGCAGATAACAAAAATGATGGGCCTTCACAGCAAAGTTCTTATCTCATTTGCTTTGGCTGCAATCAACCAGGCCACATCAGGAGATTCTATCCCCCAAATGATAGCCCCCTCAGACCCCCTGAATCCCAAGAGTCTTTCTCCTAGATGTATAAAGGGTTTTCACTGGGCAAAAGATTGCAGAGCCTTTAAACTCCCATTGGGGCAACCCTCAGTCCCACCAGAAGGAGGGAAGAAATGCCCTCAAATCCACTGGATGCTGCCCATTTTGGACATCAAGCCCAGAATAACTCTTATGCTTGATGATGTCCCTGTTAAGGGCATAGTGGGCACAAGGGCTGATGTTTCTATAATATATTCCAACTCAGCATCTAAGATGATGAAATGGAAGACAGTACAAGGTCCCCAAATTCAGGGTGTTGGTGGGTTACAAACAACCAGGAGAGTCATCTCCCCTGCTATCTGGCAGACACCAATGGAGAGAAAGGTGCCTTTTATCCTTTGATTGCAGAAATTCCTAACACCTTATGGGAAAGGAACATTTTGGAGGAGATGGATTCTGTCTTAACTACTAATGATAAAGCCCTTTATGATGAAATTATGATACATGACAAAATAGGACTGTTGGGGACACCACTGCCCCTCAATTCTAAGGGTAACTGTTCCACTGACTACTAAGCAAGAACCCATCTCCCTAGAATGGGACACCACAGATCACATCTGGGTGGAGCAGTGGCCTATACAAGAACCCAAATAAACAATTCTTAAGTAACTAAGTCAGGAGCAATTAGACCTTGAACATATTGAACCCCCCACCAGCCCTCACAACAGGCCTATTTTTTAATCCACAAGAAAAAATGGGAAACATAGGTTACTTCAAGATTTAAGGCCAATAAATAAACATATGAAAAAGATAGGTTTATTTTAAAAAGGTATCCCTCATCCAGCCAGCATCCCAAGCAACTATTTTATAGACCTCAAGAATTGCTTCTTTTCCATACATATAGCACATGAGGACAGACTCTTTTTTGCATTTATGGTGTGGGGATCTAACACCATGATACCTGCCTGGAGATATCACTAGACAGTCCTCCAACAAGGGATGAAAACTACCCTCCAATATGTCAGCTTTTTGTTTCTTATGTGACCAGGCCCCTTACACAGCATTGCCTGGTCATACATTATATGGATTACATTTTAATTGCTCATGCAGATTCTGATAAATTGAAAGTTTTCCTTAAGAAGTTGATGTCTAACCTTGACACTTTGAACCTTCACATAGCCACTGATAAAGTGCAACATTCTGCCCCATATGAGTTTTTGGGCTACAGAATTGCTGCAAGAATATAACCCCTTAGATGTACTCTATTATACCCCAATACTCAATGAGTTGAAATATTTATGTGGTCAAATTAATTGGCTCAATCCTTTTTTGTTTGCCTCCAGATGCACCCAGGCCTCTGTTTGACTTGCTTAAAAAAAGGGGAGGATCCTTCCTCCAAGATAAAGCTCACTTGTCAAGCAGAGAAACTGTTCAAATGATCAATGAGAGTCTCTCAAGGTTAGAGACCCATAGATACGACCAGTCAAAACCCCTGTTAAGAATAATACTAATGACTTCTGGAGCACCGCTTGGCATTATATGGCAAGCCCAGGCACCTCTATATTGGGTGCACTTGGCCTGGAGTGAATGACATAAAATCAGAAGTAGGCCATAAAGTATAATTCTTGTGGGGTTAAAAATGAGATATTACTGTAACAAGATTTTTCACATGGAGCCAAACACCTTGGTGTTACCTTTAACACACACAAAGGTCTCAACTCTCCTACAGAATAATACTCTATTTCAGACTTTACTGTCTGACTTCCCTGGACAGATTGACAATCACCTCCCCCCTGATAAGTTGCTCCAAACTCTGCAAACACTGGAGATTACAACTCCTAAGTACACATCCCCTGCATCCCAGCCCATACCTTTAGCACCATTTGCATTTACCAATGCAAACAAACACACTTTTGTTGTTATCCTGAAAATTCCCAATAAACAGGATATCTCCCACGTGGAGTGCCACTCAGGCTCAGTGCAACTGGAACTTAGGGTAAAAATACAGGCACTCTTCAATATTTTTTTCAGACTGTAAGTACTCTTTCCAGGTGGCAAAAACAATTCCCTGTGCAATTTTTAGACCCACAGGTAAGCCTATTGATCAAGCTCTCCAGACTCTCAAGGATCTTACAGAAAACATAAAACCTTCATGGTTCATCTCACATGTGAGATCACATACTGAGTTTTCTGGATTCATTGCTACAGGTAACTCTCAGGTGAAAAAACTCATCTCTAACGGGTCTAATGACACTATACTGTGGGAGATGGATGCATTTATTTCCTGATTTACTGTGTCATTGGACTTGCTGGAGTAAGCCTGCATCCTCCACACTAAGTTTCACATGTCTGCAAATATTTTGATAGCCTTGTTTCCTGACCTTACTATAACAAAATTCCAGCATCTAGTCCAGGGTTGCAAGAATTGTGCCCCTCTGGTGCTGCTTGGACCACTTTAACCACAGGGAGAAAACCCTCAAGGCCTCTCCCCTAATAAACTTTGGCAAATGGATGTCATTCACATCCTCTCTTTTGGTAAGCTCAAGTATGTCCTTGTTATCGTGGACACTTACTCCAAATATACACATGCTATGGCACAGTCAGGAGAGAAAATTTCAAATGTGATAAAGGCAATGAAAGCCGCAATGTTAATATTTGGAGTGACTTGGTCTCTAAAAACAGACAATGGATAAGCATATACATCACAGGTGTTTCAAAATTTCCTGGTGTCCTGGAAGATTACTCACACAACAGACATTCCTTATAACCCACAAGGACAAGGTATAGTCAAAAGGACTAACCAGACACTAAAGGAAACATTACAGAAGCAAAAGAATGCTCATATATGCCTAGACCCTCATCTTGCATTGATGCATGCTCTCTTTGATCTCAATTTTCTTACCTTTGACTCAAATGGGATAAGCCCTGCATATAAGCACTGGGTATTATTTCCCTCCCTAGCTCTAGTCCCCCTGGTACATTAGAAAGATCTACTCACCAATACATGAAAAGGGCCACACCCTTTGATTACCCAAGGTAGAGGCTTCACCTGTGTTTTTCCAGAGGATGCTTCTCATCCCACTTAGGTACTAGCAAAAAATGTCAGACCAGCCACTGGCAGCCAGGCCTTGGAAACCAAGACAAAAGGAGAAGAAGAGATCATCAAGACCTCTCCACTCGAGGGCTTACAAGATAACCTTGGGTGATATCAAAGCCCTATTAGATTAAACCCAGACCATGTCACCTGCCAGAGACCAGAGCCCTGGTACTCTCTTCTTGCTTATGTGTGCAATTATAACCCGAAACTCATAGGCTAGTGCACAACAGGAGAAAGAAAAGCCTCTGCCTAACAGCCTGATAACTCAAGGCTCTATGCTGGCCTGTCTAAGCAAAACGGACATACTTCAAATTATGGCCCATGAGGGAAAATTGCTTAGCAAATAGCTATCACTCATGAACCTCTGTCTATGAGACAGTTCTCCTCTAGCGGAAAGCCTCTAGCACCACCTAGCAGCAAAAACCCTTCAGTGAGCAAAATACTCATGCCACTGCAATTAAAAAACCATGAGAGCAATCCATGCTCAATTAATCATGATCAGATGTTGTACATACTTCTCTCTCAAATCTTGCAAAATGCATCCCAAGGACAAAACTCAGGAGGACAACAAAAGCCCCCTAGATCAACATCATCATAAGGTTTGCAGTCCTCACAGCCACAATTGCAACTGCCACTCTTGCCTCTCTCCTGCACCAGACCAGAATGACCACGATCAATCTATTGGAAAGAACTTATGTTGTTGCTGGGACTTTAATTGGACTTTCCCCTTTTTTGCATCAATGCAGAAAAGGACCCCTTTATGCTATTGTGCATCAATCTGTCATTCAGCCCACAAGTACATGCTTGGTGGATGGGGGCTCCATCTCCTGGGATTCTTTTACTTGTTGGTTTGGATGATACTTATTGCCTTTCTTGTTTGCTACTAATACTAATGTTTCCTCATGATTCCCTGTTATATCTGATCCATAGCAAAGCACTCTTGGAATATGTTACTCTCACTTAATTATTCATGGGTCTTTACTATATTAAGGAATGTATCTAGGGCACAGAGGTCATGTCAGTCTACAATTTGCCTTCACAATGATACTCTTTGGGAGCCTGGAATAGGAGGCATTATAGGTTTTTGGCCAATCTCCTTAGAAGGAGAAGCAAAAGTAGTCTCTGTCAGTGATCTGCCTAGTGGCATGACCATGCCCCCTCATGCTAAAGACTCAGATTGTTGGCCCCAACCCTTTATGCAGCAATGTGCATGAAAAAAAATGAAAGGTATCTGTGAAGGTATACCTCTAAGGGCTATATCTTAGAGAGACTCTCTCTCCCTTTACAGACCCTATTTCATTTCTAATGAGCTTATTAGTTGGTTCAGACCCTATAAAAAAGGTGGACAGAGAATGGAATTTAAAACAGAAACAAATATATTGATATTTAAATATCATACAGATTGGATAACAAATGCTCAAAATACAAAAGAAAGGAGACTTTTTGCAATTAGGCAAAACAATTATTATGTGGTGCTTATAAATGTATAGATACTAGTCCTATTGTCACCATGAATGCCATTTGGTTTAATGGCTTTTTTGAAAAACCCTCAGCTACTCGTGCTACTAGAGGTCATGTATGTGTTAAGCCACCCTTCTTCTTTATAACTTCCACTCAAAATCACAAAAATGGTCATCTTAATTGTGATGATTTACAATATGCGTAAATCAATTTCCTGGAATCCCTCTGTTAAGACAGTAGTGCTAATGAGAACCCCCTCCCCCATGTTATGGTTCGTAACAGAGGATGACCCCTCTATTCAAGAGATTCACTTTACAAAAGATATTTCCCTTCCCAAAGTTAAGCAAGATTTTGGGATTACTGCTGCCATTATAGCTGCTTTCCTCGATGTGGTCACAGCAGCTACTGCAGCTGGTGTAGCTTTCACCCAGTTCACAGCAAATTCTGAAACCATTAATCAGGTAGTGCATCACTTCACTAAAGCCCTGACCACCCAGGAGTGACTAAACCTGCACTTGCAAGGAGGTATCTTAATGTTACAACAACAGATTGACCTTATTGGTAAAAAATTGATATGCTTCAATTGAATATTAGAGTACCCTGCAGTTCTCAGTTTCTTCATGTTTTTCAAACCCCTGTCTCAGTAAAAAAAAAAATGTTACAGAAGCTCAGCTTGATATAGCAAATAAACTTAAGGGACCTTGGGGTATGATTTTTAGAAATTTCACTATGATGCTTCATGCTCAGATTCTCAGCCTAAATGAAACCAGAGCAGAGCTAATCCTTAACCCTTCAATCTTACAGCTGCTATGGGATAAATTGTCAGCTTTAATTGACCCTGCTAATTGGATCCTCCCTGGTATTGGCATAGTTTTTCTTGCTTTAGGATATATTCTTCTAAGGTGCTTCCAAAAAAGGCTCAACAAAGTAGTAACAAAACAAGCTACATTAACTAATGTATGTAAGGAAAATTAAAAGGAAAATAATGATTCCACCACATCTGTATGGATGGTGACTATGGATTATATCTAAGTAGTATCAACTAAGGGCCAGTTTTCTATGAGGGATTATGCCCTGAGTCTTAGCACTGCTCTCCTTTTCATCTATCTGTGTCTCTCAGCTCTTCCACAATATTACTGTTTATCTATGGCCTTTATCCTTCCTTCCTGAACACAGTCTCAGCAGCCCAGTGCTGTGAGCTGAGCCCTATATGGAGAAGAAACCTGAGTTTTCTAATCTTAAGGTAAATGCTGGTGTGGAGGCCACAGGGACATTGTCTATTCAAGGAGACAGGGAACCCTCTTGGGGGCAAGGCCTTGCACATTCTGCATCACCCTGTTTGGCCCCAGAGGATGGTTGGTTAGTCAAAGATGGGTAAGATTCCTTAAGGAACAACCTAAGAGAGGCCCAGCCACAGAGGGGCCATCAGGAGAAAACTTGGGAGCCAACAGAGGTGAGGCACAGAATCTCAGCCCCCCCCACCACATATGCAAAGGCCTAAGTCTTCACCCCTTCTGAGAAAGGTCTCCTGCCCCTATGGCTGCTTTGCTCCTCACACCCAGCTCAGATCAGGACTCAAATGACAGTCAGAGACCTAGCTAACAGTGACTGTGCGAAACAACTGTGGCTACAGGAAAGAGCCATGTCTGGATATTTCCCCTTTTCTATTTCTTGGTTCTTTTCCCTTTTTCTATGCTTTTCCCTTTTCCTTTCTTTTCTCCTCATGGTTCTCCTTTAGAAAAAAAATTTAATAAAAAGGGAGGGAATGTTGGAATAACATTTAGTTTGCAGCTAGCAGCTATGAGCAATTCAGAGCGCGTGAAGAATCTATGCTCATTCAGGCCTGACAGGAACACCTGCAGGATGGGGTGCTTTGCTCTAGCAAGCCTAGTGAAACCACATCCTCAACACTTGTGGTTAGCATTGCCAAGCTACCAGGCCAGGAAACTGATAATCAGGAGCTTCAGGACATGAAACTCCTGGCTCAGAAGGCCCCCCTCTCCTAGGGACAAAGACCTTTCAAGATGATAGCAATATTTAGAGCTTCCTCATAGTGAGGTTACATTAGGCATAAGATGATTGGCTTATGGATATTATCTTGCTTATGTATGATTGACAGGCACACCCCACCTGAACCCTATAACAGTTGTATGCATTCAAAAAATAAACGGGCTGCTGGACATTGATTGCATGCCATTCTCACCAGCCATCTTCTCACCTGCCCCCAGTGTCTGTGTGTTGACTCTGCATCTCTAACCCCTGCGATTTAGGTAGCTGAGTGGCTAATTGACCACACCAGAGACCAGAACGACCACACAGTTTCAATTGCATTTATCCTTATAGGACAATGTGAAGTAAAACCTAAAAATTCAAATAATTCCTGCCACTGATCATTTGGTCCTAGTAGGACAAAACTTGGGGAACAAGATTTGACAGGTGAACACATCAATTCTCCTGAGTAACAAGAAAATTTGCAGGTAAAATTTAGGCAGAAATTCATACTTTTATGCAAGCTGCTAAAGCACTTGCAAAAGCAGGTGTTTCTTCACATGCTGAGAAATGCTTATGCTTAAAGCTATTTCAGCAGGTAAAAAATCAGGGAGTGTGCCCTGAGATCCAACTGAATGTGTCAAATTTTAACTAGCTATCACAAACGGTGTTTGGTTTCCAGTTCCACCTGCATTCATTCCTATTTTTCAAAACAAAATGAAACCTCAAAATTCATTGCATTCAGACCAGCGACCCCTTGAAAATAGGAGGACCGATCTTGGGGAGCCAAGTGGGACTGGTGAGAGGATCTATCCTGCCTACTATCAATAAAATCCGCAGGAGAAATTTGGGAAGACATTCCATTAAATTTTGTACTTTCCTGCAAGCTGCTAAAAGGATCCCAAAATAAGGTGTTCTTGCACATGCTGAGAAAAGATTCTGCTTAGGTCTATTTCAAAAGGGTACAAACTAAAAAGTGCATACTGATAATTAACTAAGTGTATGAAGTTTCAAACAGCTGATACAAGCCATGTTTGATTCCCAGTTCCAATTGCATTCATCCCTATAGGGCAACATGACCCTAAAAATCCAAATAATTCTTGCCAGTTACTATTTGAACCTAGTAGTCCCAAACTTGGGGAGCCTGGTGGGACTGCTGAAAGGATATATTTTGACAAGTATCAAAAAATCCACAGGAAAAATTTGGAAAGACATTTCATTAACTTTGTATTTTTTCAGCAAGCTACTAAAATGATCTCAAAAGAAGGTGTTCTTGCACATGCAGTGAAATGCTTCTGCTTAGGGCTATTTCAACAGGGTACAAAGTAAGGAGTGCATACTGAGAATTAACTGAGTGTGTGAAGTTTCAAGCAGCTGGCACAAACCTTGTTTGATTTTTAGTTTCTATTGCATTAATTCCTATCAGGCAAAATAAAGTGAATACTAAAAATTAAAAGTGTTCCTGCCAGTGACTACTTGAACCTAGGAGATTTAAGTATGGAACCCCAGGTGGGACTGGTGAGCTGATGAATCCTACCCAGTATCAGCAAAATCTGTAGGAAAAATTTGAGCAGAGATTCTATTAAATTCATACTTTCCTACAAGCTGCTGAAACACTTTCAAAAGAAGGTTTCCTGCACGTGGTGAGAAATGCTTATACTTAAGCCTATTTCAACAGGGAATAAATCAGGGAGTGCACCCTGAGAACCAACTGAATGTGTGAAGTTTCAAGCAGCTAACAGAAAGCGTGTTTTGTTTCCAGTTCCAATTGCATTCATCCTTAGAGGAGAAAACAAAGTGAAACCTGAAAATTCAAAGAGTTCAGGCCAGTAACCCATTGAACCTAAAATAATCACACTCAGGGAGCAAGTTGGGACAGGTGACAGGATCTATGCTTCCTGTATCAAGGAAATCCACACGGAAAATTTTGGCAGATATTTTAGTATTCATACTTTCATGCAAGCTCCTAAAACAATTCCAAAAAAGGTGTTTTTGCATGTGCTGATAAATGCTTTTGCTTAGGGATAATTAAACAGGGAACAATACAGGGATGGTGCCCTGAGAACTAATTGAGTGTGTGAAGATTCATGCAGCTGGCACAAAATATGGTTGATTTCCAGTTCAAATCACCTTCATCCCTATAAAGCAAAATGCAATGAAACTTAAAAATTCAAAGTGTTCCTTCCAGGAAATTTTTAAACCTAGGAGGACCAAACTTGGGGAGCGAGATAGGACAGGTAAATGGATCTGTCCTGCCCAGAATGAATGAAATCCCCAGAAAAAATTAGGGCAGACATTCCATTAAATTCGTATATTCTTCCAAGCTGCTAAAACAATCTCAAAATAAAATGTTCCTGCACATGCTGAGATATGCTTATACTTAGGGTTATTTCAACAGGGTACAATGTAAGGAGTGCTCGCTGAGAATTGAATGAGTCTGTGAAGCTCCAAGAAGCTGGCACAAACCATTTTGGATTTCCAATTCCAATTGCATTCATTCCTATAAGGCATCATGAAGTGAACCCTAATAATTCAAAGTGTTCCTGCCAATGACCTTTTGAACCTAGGTGTACTAAACATGGGAAGCAAGGTGGGACAGGTGAGAGGATATATGCTTCCCAGTATCAACAAAATCTGAAGAAAAATTTTTGGCAGAGATTCTGTTAAATTTGTACTTTCCTGCAAGCTGCTGAAATGCTCCCAAAAGAAAGTTTTCTTGCTTGTACTAAGCAATGCTTCTGCTTAGGGCTACTTCAACAGGGAATAAAACAGAGAGTGTGCCCTGAGAAGTAACTGATTTTGTGAAGTTTCAAGCTGATGGCACAAACCATGTTTCTTTCCAGTTCCAATTGCCTTCATCCCTATATGCCTAAGTGAACAGAAACCTGAAAGTTTAAAGCATCCCAGCCAGTGAACACTTGAACTTAGGAGGACCAAACATTCAGAACAAGGTGCAACTGTTGAAAATCCATCCTGCCCAGTATCACAGAACATGCAGGAAAAATTTGGGCAGATAATCCAGTAAATTTGTATTTTCATGAAAGCTGCTAAAATGTTCTTGTACTTGCTGAGAAAGGCTTCTACTTAGGGATATATCAACGGGGAACAAAATACAGACTGGGCCCTGAAGATAACTGAGTGTTTGAAGTTTCAAGCAGCTAGCACCATTCGTGTCTAATATCCAGTTCCTATTGCATTCATCCTTATAGGTCTAAAAAAAGTGAAACCTTAAAATTAAAAGTGTTCCTTCCATCTATTCCTCGAACCAGGAGAACCAACCTGAGAAACAACATGGAACTGGTGAAAGGATTAATCCTGCCCACTATAACAAAATACACAGGAAAAAATTGGGCAGAGGTTTCATTAAATTTGTACTTTCCTGCAAGCTGCTAAAACACTCACAAAAGAATATGTTTCTGCATGTGCAGAGAAATGCTTCTACCTAGGGCTACTTCAACCAGGAAGAAAACAGAGTTCAGACTGAGATCTAATTGATTGTGTTTAGTTTTAAGCAGCTAGCACCATCTATGTTCTGTTCATAGTGTCAATTTAATTCATCCCTACAAGGCAAAACAAAGTGAAACCAAAAATTTAAGGTATTGCTGCAAGGGACCCTTGAACATAGGAGACCCAAATTTGGTATAGAAGGTGTGTTGAGAGCCACAGCCAAAGGGGCCCCAGCAAACTTCCAGCTGCCAGCAAACTTCAGACTGCCAGCTGATGATTGGCTCACAGCGGCCCCAGCAACATCTAGCTGATTGGCTCCTCTGCGGTGATGTTCATTGGGCTGTTTCCCTGCCCTTCAGACTGCCAGCTGATGATTGGCTCACAGCGGCCCCAGCAACATCTAGCTGATTGGCTCCTCCACGGAGCTGCTCATTGGGGGACTTCTTTGGCTCCGCCCACACGACCCAGCCAATCAGCCTCAAGAGCAGGAGGATTGTGGGAGGTGGTGAGGTTTGTGTGGGGGTGAGAGGCTTGTGGGAAGCCGGTGGTGGCAGTTGGGTTCTGAGGGTTTTTTCCTGAGGAGCTGTTTTGTTTGGCGTTTGTAGTTCTAAAAATAAAGTTAGTTTCTTTTGACAAGTGGCTCCTGAATTGTGCCCAGCCAGACTGCGGCAGAAGGTGAAAATGTTGAAATAATCAATCCTACCTGTATCAACAATATCTGTTGGAAAAGTTAGGGCAGAAATTTCAGTAAATTTGCACATTCCTGCAAGCTACTAAAACACTCCCAAAAGATGGTGTTCCTACATGTGATGAGAAATGCTTCTGCTTAGGGCACTACAACCAGGAAAAAAAACAGAGAATTTTCCATGAGAACCAATTGAGTGTTTTAAGTTTCAAGCAGTTAGTGCAAACTCTCTTTGATTTCCAGTCACAATTGCATTCATCTATATAGGGCAAAATAAAATAAAACCTAAAAATTAAAAGTTTTCTACCAGTGAATCCTTGAACCTAAGAGAACAAAATTTAGGTAACAAGATGGGAATACTAAAAATATCAATCCTACCCAGTATCAATAAATCCATTGGAAAAAATTTGGGCAGAAATTCAAGTAAGTTTGTACTCTCCTACATGGTTCCAAAGCACTCCCAATAGAAGGTGCTCCTGCATGTACTGAGAAATGCTACTGCTTCAGGCTATTTTAACCAGAAACAAAACAGAGAGTGTGCTCTGAGGATAATTGAATATGTAAAGTTTCAAGCAGCTAGCACAACAGTGTTTGGTTTCCAGTTCCCATTGCCTTCATCCCTTTAGCCAGTGGCCAGCACAGGCTTCATAAATGAAGGTTTGGCTATGTAAGAAATCCAAAAGGGAGTTTGAATTAAAGAGACAGACTCTAATTACCTTTAAACCAGCTCCAGGACAGCTTCCTGTACCCCCAAACTCAAGCTATCTAATAGAGTAGAGAGGTTTACTGAAGAGGCTAGTGAGAGAGAGAGAGAGAGAGAGAGAGAGAGAGAGAGAGAGAGAGAGAGAGATAGAGAGAGAGAATATGCTAGAGAGTGGACTTTTATTGAGGAACAAAAAATTCTGGGGAAAATCCCATCTAATGAAGATTAAGGAGGGGGCAGTGCCATAAGGTCAGGTGAGATAATTGGGTCTTCGGGGGTTGTGGCCAGGCATGCCTCCACACGGACAAGCCCTTGGAACCCAGAAGGGTGGGGAAAGCTCTGGACACAAAGATGTGTCTAGACACCTCTTGCCCAGCCAGGGAGGTAACTCAAATCATGTGTGAGGATGGCCTCCCACATATTACCCCTTTTTTTCTTTTAAAAACCAGGTGATAATTTACTCTCTCGAGTCTCTACATTCTTGCTCTAATGTCTTGCCATCCTAAAATTACAACACAAAAGAGAATTAACAGTAAAGAGAGCAATGCAAAGATGAACCAGGATGAGTGTTTAAGGATGTTTCTGGGGTTAAATTCATTCTATTCCTTTAATATTTGATTAGCTAAAGAAGAAGGATCTGAAAAATCAGCTCTATTATTTTGAATATCTTGAATATGATGATGGAGTTCCAAAAGATCCAAGCTGTTATTATTATTTTGACAAATACCCAACAAATGTTTTTTTTTAACTTTCTCCCAATCCCACAGAGAAGCATTGTACTTGACAGCTGCAATACATATATATTTATAACTTGCGTGGAATTTAAGACTTTCTTTAAAGTTTAAAGCTGAAAGTTCTTTACCTATATTTATAACAGTGGCCTCTAAGGCATTTAACTTAGTCTCAATCCTTCCATCAATATTTATTTGATTGTGAAGAGCCTTTGGAGTGTTTTGAGCCAAATTATTAAGAAATTTTGCATGTTGAATATTTTGAGATAAAGCCACTGAAGCTGTGACTGTGGAGGCAATAAAAGAAACCAATGCAATAACTCCCACAATTATAATTCTGGTGGCATATTTAGGTCTAGGCTGATGAAGTACCAGCACTCCATTTCCTATATTATATCTAGTAATACAATTGGTTAGGTTACATTTGTTACATGTTACAATATATCTATCATATACTCATTTGACTTTTACATTTCCAATAATTAAAACATAAGGAGATTGTACACAGGCTCGTAAGCCACAGCAAGAACCTTCCTTACAGCTCTTGCCAACAAATTCTAGTAAAGGCTTGTCTGTAAAATGTAAAAATTCTGAGGCAGCAATTAAGCTCCAAACATCTTTTTGAACACCACTTTCAGTGTAGGTCAAAATATTGCTAACAAATCCTGCAGGTGTCATAGCAGAACTTTTTCATAATTGTCTTTTATCAATTTTTGGAGACAAATCTAAAATGTACCCACTATCTTCAGACACTTTATGTTGCACTGGAAATGTATTTACACAATCTATCCATCTAGGAAAGGTGCCAATTTCTATTGCAGAACTATTAGGACAATGAGGCATTTGTAGAGGTTCTGCAGAAATGACTGGTTTGTTATGGGAAAGTCCAATTTTGATAACTGATCTAGTATAAGGTTTTAAGTCTCCATTAATAGTATGATTAATCAGTCTAGGTCTCCCAATTGCTGTCTTTTCCTCAAATGATACTCTGAGACAGCCAGCATGTTTATCATGGGACCAACACAAAGGTAATTGGGCACTGTAGCCAGAATAATTAAATCTAGTCATATTATTGGGAGTAATATCAGTGTCTGTAAATCCTCCCATCATGAATGAGTCATTAGTAACGCTGGAATAGATTCTCCACTCCATACAGCTGTGGATACGAAGGGTGGATCTGGGAAATATGTCCAGTCAGTGTCTGCTTGACTCCTTTTTACCTGACAGTGCAGCAATGCAATCACTGTGGCTACCATCATCAATGGAGTCTTATTTCTCCCTAGGAGTCGAATAATTCATGAAGTATGTGTTGTCAGCTTCTTCACATCTTCCCATGAAATCAGCTTTTCAGCTGGGTCTTGCTGGGTCATCTTCTTTCTTCTTCAATATCTCTTCCTTTTAAGGGAAGGCTTCTCCAGGTCAATTTTCTGTCACTTGAATCTTGGTTCTATCTCCTCCATGTCTGATTGCACATTCAGGCACCCAAATAGGATGGAAAACACCTTCTGGAAAAATACAAGCATGACCTCTGCCCCACATAATCACTGGATCTGGGCCTTTCCATTGACCAGTTTGTAAGTCTTTCCACAAAACTTGGCCTAAAGGGCCTATTGCTGTGGAAGACATGTCTCTCAGCTGCAGTGTGACCTTCTGTGTCACAATTTAAAAAAATTAAAACAAACAAGACATGATTGAGGTTATTTTGAGGAGTAATAAACCTATCCACCCCCTTTTAACTTTTGTAATTGCAGATTAATAGATAAATGAGCTCGTTCCACAATGGCTTTACCTTGAGGGTTATGAGGAATTCCTGTTTTATGGTCACTTCGAAGCTCTTGGCAAAATTGTTGAAAAGAAGAGCTTACATAAGCTGGTGCATTATCTATTTTAATCTGTAAAGGGCATCCTAACACTGCAAAGGCTTCTAGGCAATGAGAAATTACATGTTGAGTATTTTCCTTTGTACATGCTATGGCAAAAATGAATCTGGAATGTTTATCAACTATTACATGTACATAACACTGATTAGCAAATTGAGGAATATGAGTTACATCCATTTTCCATAATTGGTTTGGCCTTAATCCATGGGGATTTACCTCTGATGGCAGAAATGGAGTGTGTATAACATGCTTGGGGCTTATAAATTTGACGAGCTTGTTCTCTGGTAATATTATTTTTTTCTGTAAACTAGAAGCATTTTTATGATGCAAAGAATGTGAAGCTTGTGCACAATCATATGGAAACATTTATTGACAAACAGCTACGAATTTATCAATTTTGTCATTACCTGAGATTAAAGGTCTTGGAAGGTTAGTATGAGTTTGTATGTGTCCTATGAAACATGGGTGTTTTCACATTTGCACTGCCTTGTGTAGATTATGAAGTAATTTAAATAGTTCCTGTGATGGTGTATATCCAATAACTGAAGTTTCAATATTTTTGGTAACTCTGATTGCATATAAGCTGTCAGAAGAAGTATTAATAGGCTCATTTGCAAAGTAATCTAAAGCACAAATGAGAGTTTGTAGCTCTGCCCTTTGAGCAGAAGCATATGAGGTTTGTATTACCTCTGTGTGAACATGGCTATAAAAACCTGCTTTACCTGAGCTTGAACCATCAGTGAACACCGTAGGACTCCACCTGTGGGCTGAGCACATACAATCTTTGGAAAAATTAATGGCATTATTAATGCAAATTGAATAACTTTATCATGAGGATAATGACTTTCTATCTGACCAGGAAAAGCAGCAAAAGCTACTTTCCATAAACTAGAAGTTGAAAAAGCCAATTATTCTGTTGAACAGAAAATGGAATGATTATAATATCAGGTTCTGATTAAACTAGTTGTAAAACTCTAGACTGATTGGCTCTTTTCAACTTCTAATTTTTGTCAAGCAGCTTTTGCTAATTTTCCTGGTCAGATAGAGACTCATTATACTCATGATAAAATTATTCAATTTGCATTGGTAACACCATTCATATTTCCAAGGTTTTTAAGTGCATGACCAATAAATGGTGCACTAATAGTGTTCACTGATGGCTGAAGCTAATGTAGATTTTCATAGTCATGCTCTTACAGAGGTAATACAAACCTAATATGCTTCTGCCCATGAGCAGAACTACAAACTCTCATTTGTGGTTAAAGTCATTTTACAAATGAGCCCATCAATATTAATTCTGACAGGTTATATACAGTTGGAGTTACAAAAAATATTAATACTACAATTATTTGGTACACATCATCTGAAGAGTTATTAAATTTGTTTAATACCCTACAAATGATGGAGCAAATGTGAAAGCACCAATATTGTATAGGCCACATACACAAATCTTCCAGGGCCTCTAACATCAGGTAATGATAAGATTTGTGTCAGCAAATGTCTTTGTATGACTGTATGCAGGCTTCACATCCTTTACATCATTAAAGCTTGTAGAACAAGCTTCTAGCTTACATAAAAAAAATATGTAAGCTCATGACATTGTACATCACTGTCCCCAGTGTGTTATACACACTCCATATTTACCATCTAGGGAAATCCCCATGGATTAAAACCAAATCAATTATGACAAATGAATGTAACTCACATTCCTCAATTTGGTAAACAATGTTATGTACATGTAATTGTAGATACTATTCTAGGTTTATGTTTGCTACAGCCTGTGCAAAAGAAAATACTCAACAAGTTATTTCTCATTATTTAGCTGCCTTTGCAGTATTAGGATGTAATTTACAGATTAAAACTGATAATGCACTGGCTTATGTAAGTTCTTCTTGTCAACAATTTTGCCAAGAGTTTTGTATTGACAATAAAAGAGGTGTTACTTATAACTCTCAAGGTCAAACCATTGTAGAACAAGCTCATTTATCTATTAAGATACAATTACAAAAATTAAAAGGGGAATATAGGACTAGGATTCCCCCCAAAGAACCTCAATTATGCTCTGTTTATTTTAAATTTTTAAAATTGTGACACAGAAGTTCACACTGCAGCTGAGTGATATATGCCTTCCACAGCAACAGGCCATTTAGGATGAGTTTTCTGGAAGGACTTACAGACTAATCAATGAAAAGAACCAGATACAGTAATTATGTGGGGAAGAGGTCATGCTTGTATTCTCTCAGAAGGTGCTTTTTGTTCTATTTGGGTACCTGAACGTGCCATCAGGCATGGAAGACATAGAACTAAGTTTCAAATGATTGAAGATTGACCTGGAGAAGTATTTCCTCAAAAAGAAGAAATCTTGAAGGAAGAGAAGAAGAATGATGGCCCTGAGAAACCAAATGAGGAAGCTACCTTGGTGGAAAGACCTGTAAAAATTGATGCTGCAGGCTGCACAAATGATTCTACAACAAGAAAACTTTAAATCTCTAATGATGTTGCTTATTGCAGTATTACATCTATTGAGCTGCCAGGTAAAAAGGAATTAGGGATAAACTTATTGGACATATTTTCCAGATCCACCACTAGTACACCCAGCACTGTGGACTAGAGAATCCATGACAGTATTTATTAATGACTCATATATGATGAGACTATTTATAGATATTAAATTACTCATATTACTCTCAACCATGTTACTGGATTTAATTTTTCTGGCTATAGTGCCCAATTACCATGGTGTTGGTTCCATGATAAACATGCTGGCTGTCTGAGAGTGTCATTTGAGGAAAGGACAGCAATTGGGAGACCTACACCAACTAATTATACTGTTACTGAAGACTCAAAATCTTATATCGGATCAGTTATTAAAATGAGACTGTCTCATAACAAACCAGTCATCTCAGCAGAATGTCCACGAATACCTCATTGTCCTAACTGTTCTATGATAGAAATTGGCACCTTTCCTATGTGGATTGGTTGTATAAATACTTTTCCAATACAACATAAGATGTCTAAAAATAGTGGGTATATTTTGGACTAGTTTGCTAAAATTGAAAAAAGGCAGTTGTGCAAGGGTACTCACATAACTTCTGGGAGATTTCTTAGCAACATCTTGACCTTCAGCAAAGGAGGCATTCAGAAAGATGTTCGGAGTGTAATTGCTGCCTCAAAATTCTTATATTTCACTGACAAACCTTTACCAGATTTTGTAGGCAAAAGCTGTAAGGATGATTCTTGTTATAGCTAATGAGCCTATGTTCAATCTTCTTACATTGTAATTATTGGAAATGTAAAAGTTATAAGAAGAGATGATAGATATTTTGTAACATGTAATAGATGTAATTTAACTAACTGTATCACCAGATATAATAGAGGGAAAGGAATGCTGATACTTTATTAGGCCTCTTTTTTCTCTTATTGCCAGCTAATATTTCAGATCCATGGTACATTGATGCAGGTTTTCAAGTCTTACAACAAATACATGGCCAGCTAGTGAGACCTGAACATGCTCTTGGATTCATAATATTGGGATTTGCTGCCTTAGTTTCCTTTATTGCTTCAACTAGTACAGTCTTGGTAGCAAAATATTGAACATGCAAATTTTCTTAATAATTTGGCTAAGAATACTTCCAAGGCTCTTTATAATCAAATAAATATTGATGAAAGGATTGAGACTAAGCTATATGCCTTAGAGGCTTCATCATAAACATTGGTAATGAACTTTCAGCTTTGAAATTCAAGGAAAGACTTAAATGTCATCCTAGCAATAAGTGTGTGTGTGTGTGTGTGTGTGTGTGTGTGTGTGTGTGTGTGTGTGTTACTACTGCCAAATACAATGCTCCCCAATGGGAATGGGAGAAGGTTAAAAACCATTTATTGGGTATTTGGCAAAATAATAATAACAGTTTAGATTTTTTGGAGCTCCATCATTATATTCAAGATTACTAAAAAGTAAGATTGACTTTTCGTTTCTACTTATTTAGATAATCAGATATTTAAAGAATTGAATGTATTTAACCTGGAAACATTCCTAAACATTCTGCATGGTATCTCCTTGTATTGTTCTCTTTGCTACTAATTCTCTCTTGTATTGTAAGTGTAGTTTGGAAAGCCTTCAAACAAGGATTTGGGGATTTGAAATAGTGATGCATGATCTGCTTTTGCAAAGAAAGAAGGGAAAATATGTGAGGAGCTGCACTAAATTATTCATGCCTTCCATCCTGGAGAAGAGATGCTTTGACCATCACTACATTGCTCTAGTCCCAGAAGTTTGAGGACAAGTCTTCAGATGTAGGAATTACCCTGCAGCCCTTGGGTCAGATTAGACTCACATGTCTCTTGTAACTCTGCAACTTCATACCTTTTTTGGATAGCAGTTTCTAAGAACGAGGGTCCTCCCAATAAAAGCCTACTTCTGAATGTGTTCACCATCTCTCTCACCAGCCTCTTGGGACTATGCCTCACTCTTCCATTTGGTGAGCTTGAGGCTGAGAATGGAGGAGCCATCCTGAAGCTTGTTTAAGGGTAAAGTGTCTATGTTTTATCTTGTGTCCCTGAAAATTCACAAGAGTGACTTTAAGTTCAGCTGCCCCTGCAAGCCTGTAGCAGGAGCTACTTCAACCAGGAACAAAAGAGAGAATATGACCTGAGAACTAATTGAGGGTTTGAAGTTACAAGCATCTATCACATACAGTGTTTGATTTTCAATTCCAATTTCAGTCATTTCTATTGGGGAAAAAACCCTGAAGCCTAAAAACTAACAGTGTTCCTGCAAGAGAACCCTTGAATCTAACAAACAAAATTTGGGGGCTTGGTAGGACTGTGGAAATGATCAATCCTGCCTACTGCCAATGAAATACATTGGAAAAACTTTGGGCAGAAATTCCTGTAAATTCAATTTTTCCTGCAAGCTTCTAAAATGCTCCCAAAAGAAAGTGTTCCTGCATTTATTGAAAAATGCTTCTGCTTAGGGCTACTCCAACCAGAAAGAAAACAGAGTACACCCTAAAAAAAGTGTGTTTAGTTTCATGCAGCTAGCACTAACCATAATTTGTTTATCATTCCAAATTAATTCATCCCTATAGGGCAAAACAAAGTAAAACCAAAAATTTAAAGTATTCCTACAAGTAACTCTTGGACCTAGGACAACCATATTTGGTGAGGAACTCTGCAACTTCATACCTTTTTTGTTGAAAGTATCAACCCTGTCCAGTATCAAAGAAATCCACAGAAAAAAAAAATCGGGCAAAAATTCCAGTAAATTTGCATATTCCTTCAAGCTACTAAGATGCTCTTAAAAGAAGGTGGTCCTCATGTGATGGGAAATCCTTCTGCTTAAGGCTACTTCAACCAGGAACAAATCAGAGAGTGTGCCCTGCAAACTAATTGAGTGTGTTAAGTTGCAAGCAGCTATCACAAACTGTCATTGATATCCAGTTCCAATTTCATTCATCCCTATACGGCAAAACAAAGTGAAACCTAAAAATTAAAAGTGTCCCTGCTAGCGAACCATTGAACTTAGGAAAACGAAATTTGGGAAGCAAGGTGGCAATGCATAAAGAATCCAAAAACGGTGTTCCTGAATGTGCAAGAAATGCTTCTGCTTCAATCAAATCAACCAGGAACAAAACAGAGGTGCACTCTGAGGAAAATTGAGTGTGTTAAGCTTCAAGCAGCTAGCACAAACTTTGCTTGATTTCTAGTTGCAATTGCATCCAATTGCAGGGAAAAACGAAGTGGAACCTAAAAATGTAAAGTGTTCCTGGTAGCAAACCCTTGAACCTAGAACAACCAAAATTCAAAGAAGGTGGGAATGCTGAAAGGATTATTCCTGACCAGTATCAATGAAATTTGTCAGAAAAGTTTGGACAGAAATTCCATTAAATTTATACTTTTCTGCATGCTGCTCCAATATTCACAGAAAAAGGTGTTCCTGAATGTCCTGAGAAATGCTGAGGATGAAAATGGAGAAGTGCACCCAGAGAACTAATTGAGTGAGTGAAGTTTCAAGCAGCTAGCGCAAACCATATTTTGTTTTTAGTTCCAATTTCATCCATCCCTATAAGGCAAAGTGAAGTTAAATCTAAAAATCCAAAGTGTTCCTTCAGGGTCACCCTTGAATCTAGGAGAAACAAATTTGATAAAAATGTGGGACTGGTGAAAAAATCAATCCTGCTCAGTATAAATGAGATTTGTCTAAAAACTTTGAGCACAAATAAAAAAAATTCTAATTTCCTGCAATCGCTAAAATGCTCCCAATAAAAGGTGTTATTGCATGTATGAAGAAATGCTTCTGCTTAGGGCTACTTCAACCAGAAAAACAAAACACAACAAAGTGTACCCCCTGAGAACTAATTGACTGTGTGAAGTTTCAAGCATCTACCACAAACCATGTTTGATTTAGAGTTCAAATTACATTCATCCCTACAATGTAAAACAAAGTGAAACCTAAAAATTAAAAATGTTCCTGCAAGCAAACACGTGAACCCAGAAGAAATAAATTTGGGGAGCAAAGTGCAAATGGAGAAAGAATCATGGCTTCCCAGCATCAACAAAATCCATTGGGAAACCATGGTAAGAAATTCTAGTAAATTTGTACATTCTTGCAACCTGCTAAAATGCTCTCATAAGAAGGTGTTCTTGCTTATGATGAGAAATGCTTCTTCTTAGGACAACTTTAACCAGGATCAAAACAGAGAGTTTTCCCTGACTAATGAAGTGTGAGAAGTTTCAAGCAGCTAGCACAAACTATGATTGATTTCCAGTTCAAATGGCATTCATCCCTATAGGGCAAAAGGAAGTGTATACTTAAAACACAAAGTGTTCCTTCCAGAAAACCTTTGTACTTAGGAGAACCAATTTTAAGAAGCAAGGTTGGACTGTTGAGAGGATGCATTTTTTCCCTGTATCAATGAAACTTGTGAGGATATTTGGGGGAAAAATTTGAGTAAATTTGTTCATTCCTGCAAGCTGCTAAAATGTTCCCAAAAGAAGGTGTTTCTGCATATTCTGAGAAATTTTTCTGTTAAGGGAAACTTCAACTGGAAACAAAGCAGAGAGTTCATCCTGAGACCTAATTGAGTATGTTAAGTTTCAAGCATCTAGCACAAATTGTGTTTGATATTCAATTCCAATTGCAATTTGCATTCATTCCTACAAGGCAAAATGAAGTAAAATCCAAAAATTAGAAATGTTCCTGCTAGTACCCTTGACCTAGAGAACCAAATTTGGGGAAAAAGATTGGAAACCTGAAAGGATTATCCCTACCCAGTATAAAAGAAATCCTTCAGAATAATTTGGGGAGAAATTCCAATAAGTTCGGACTTTTCTACAAGCTGCTAAAACTCTCCCAAAAGAAAGTGTTACTATATGTTCTAAGAGGTACTTCAGCTCAGGGCTATTTCAACCATGAACAAAATAAAGAGTGCACACTAAGAACTAATTTAGTGTATAAAGTTTCAGGCAGGTAGCACAAATGTAGTTTGGTTTTCAGTTTCAATTGCATTCATCCCTATAGAGGAAAACCAAGTGACACTGAAAAATTAAGTCTTTCCACATACATCCCTTCAACGTAAGAGAACCAAATTAGGGTAGCAAGGTGGGATGTTATAAGGATCTATCCTGCCAAGTATCAACAAAATATGTTGTAAAAATTTGGGCAGAAACTTTAGTAAATTTGTACTATCCTGCAAGCTGTTCTAATGCTCTCAGAAAAAGATGTTCCTGAATGGGGTGAGAAATGCTTCTGCTTAGGGCTACTTCAACCATGAAAACAGAGAGTGCATCCTGAGAACTAATTGAGTATGTGAAGTGTCAAGAAGCTGGCACAAACAATGTTTTGTTTATACTTCCAATTTCATTCACCCTTATAGGGCAAAAAAAAAAGTGAAGTCTAAAAATCGAAGTGTTCCTGCAAGAGAACACATGACTCCAGGAGGATCAAATTTGGGGTGCATTTGGGACTGCTGACAGTATCAATCTTGCCCAGTATCAACAAATCCATTAAAGAAATTGGGGCATAAAATCCAGTAAATTTGTGCTTACCTTTAAGCTGCTAAAATGCTCCCAAATGAAGGTGTTTCTGCATGTTTTGAAAAATTCTTCTCCTTAGGGCTACTTCAAGCAGAAACAAAAGAGAGAGTATGACCTGAGAACTAAATGAGTGTGCAAAGTTACAAGAAGCTAGCATGAACCGTGTTTGATTTTTAGTTCCAACTGCAGTCATTCTGATTGGGGGGGGAGTGTGAAACCAAAAAATTAAAGGTTTTCTGCAAGAGAACCCATGAACATAAGAGAACCATAACTGGGGAAGCATGGTGGTACTGTGTAAAGGATCAATCCTGCCTACTATCAACAGAATCAATCAGAAGAAAATTTGGGTGGAAATATAAAATAATTGACATTTTCTGCAAGCTACTAAAATGTTCCCCAAAGAAGGTGTTCCTGCATGTGATTTGAAATGTTTCTGCTTAGGGCTACTTCAACCAGGAAGAAATCAGAGAGTTTACCTTGAGAACTAATTGAGTGTGTTTAGCTTCAAATAGCTAGCACAAACCATGTTTTTTTTTTTTTTTGTACTTCCAATTTAATTTATTCCTCTTGGGCAAAATGAGGTGAAACCAAAATTTAAAGTATTGCTACAAGTGACCCTTGAACCTAGGAGAACCAAAGTTGTTGAGGAAGATGAGAATGTTGAAAGGATTAGTCCTGCCCAGTATCAACAAAATCCATTGAAAAGTTTTGGCAGGAATTCCAGTAAATTCACACACTCCTGCTATTTAAATGCTCCCCAAAGAAGGTGTTCCCTGCCTGTGCTGAGAAATGCTTCTGCTTAGGGCTACTTCAACCAGGAACAAAACAGAGTTTGCCCTGAGAACTAACTTAGTGTGAGAAGTTTCAATCAGCTAGCACAAACCATGATTTATTTGCAATTTCAATGGCATTCATCCCTATAGGGCAAAATGAAGAGAAATCTAAATGTTAAAAGTGTTTCTGCCAGCAAACCCTTCAATATAGAGAACCAAAGTTAGGGAGCAATGTGTAAATGTTGAGAGGATGCATTGTGTCTTGTATCAACAAAATTTGTGAGAAAATTTTAGGCAGAAATTTCAGTAAATTTGTACATTCCTGCAATCTGCTATAACACTATCAATAGAAGGTTTTCCTGCATGTGCTGAGAAATGTTTCTGTCTGCCATTCAACCAGTGCTGACTTCATTAAAGAAGGTTCTATTTGTGAGTAAATGCTAGGGAGTTTTAAATTAAAGAAACAAGACTCTAATTACCTTTAAAACCAGCTCTGAGACAGCTTCTCCTAGCTCCTGCCTCCAGCCACCTAATGCAGTAGCAAGGTTTACTGAAGAGGCTAGCGCGCCCATGAGAGAGAACACACCAGGGAGTGGACTTTTATTGAGAAGCAAAAAATTCCAGGGAAAATCACATCCAATGAAGATTAAGGGGGGCAGCATCTCAAGGTCAGGGGTGACTATTGGGTCTTTGGGGCAGTGGCCAGACACACCTCTGCATGGACAAGCCCTCGGACCTGGAGAAGGGTGGGGAAAGCTCTGACACAGCTGTGTCTAAGCGCCTCTCACCCAGCCAGGGATGTAATTCAAATAATGTGTGAGGATGTCCTCCCACACTTCAGCTTAGGGCTATTTCAACCAGAAACAATACAGAGAGTGTGACCATTGAACTAATTGAGTATGTGAAATTTCATGCAGCTAGCAAAAATCGTGTTTGACATCCAGTTTCAATTGCATTCATCTGTGTATGGAAAAACAAAGTGCATCCAAAAAAATTAAAAGTGCTCTTGCAAGTGAACCTATGACAACCAAATTAGGGACCAAGGTGGGAACAGTCCTTCCCAGTATGAGCAAAGTTTGTCAGAAAAATTTGGAAAGAATTCCAGTAAATTTGCACATTCCTGCCATTTGCTCCAATGCTCTCAAAAAAGGTGTTCCTGCATGGGCTAAGAAATGCTGCTGCTTAGGGCACTTCAACCATGATGAAAACAAAAAATGTACCCTGAGAACTAATTGAGTGTGTTTAGTTTCAAGCAGTACCACAAACAATGTTTTGTTTGTACTTCAAATTCCATTCATCCATACAGGAAAAAAAATAAGGGGAACCTTAAAATTCAAAGTGTTTCTGCAGGTGAACACTTGCATATAGGAGAACTAAACTTGATGAGCAAGGTGAGAGGGGTGAACAAATCAATCCTGCCCAGTATTGTTGAAATTTGTTTATAAAGTTTAACCACAAATTCCCCCAAAATTCTAATTTCCTACAAGCTATTAAAATTCTGCCAAAACAATGTTTTCTTGCTAAAGTAATGCTAAGTAATGCTTCTGCTTAGGGCTACTTCAACCAGAAACAAAACCAAAAGTGCCCCCTGAGAACAAATTTACTGTAAAAAAGTTTCAAGCATCCACCACAAATCATGTTTAGTTTAGAGTTCCAATTACATTCATCCCTATATGGTAAGACAAAGTGAAACCTAAAAATTAAAAGTGTTCCTGGAAATGAACACTTAAAACTGAGAGAACTGCATTTAAGAGACAGAGTGTGAATTGTGAAAGGATCAGTCCTGCCCAGTATAAACAAAATCCATTGGAAAAATATGGGCATAAATTCAAGTAAATTTGTACATTTCTGCAAGCTACAATGCTCACAAATGAAGGTGTTCCTTAATGTGATGAGAAATGATTCTGCTTAGGGATACTACAACCAGAAACAAAACAGATAGTTTTCCCTGAGAACTAATTAGTGTGATAAGTTTCAAGCAGCTAACATAAACCATGATTGATTTCCAGGTCCAATGTCATTCATCCCTATAGGGCAAAATGAAGTCAAATCCAAAAATTAAAAGTGTTCCTGCTAGCAAACCCTTCAATCTAGGATCCAAAATTTAAGGAGCCAGATGGGAAAGCTAAAAAGATCAATCCTTCACAGTATCAATGAAATTTAAGGAAATATTTTTGGGAAAAATTCCAGTAAATTTGTTCATTCCTGCCAGGTGATAAAACACTGCCCCAAAAGTTGTTTCTCCCTGTGCTGAGAAGTACTTCTGCTTAGGACTACTTCACCCAGGAACAAAAGAGAGAGTACACAATGAGGACTCTTGAGTGTGTAAAGCTTCAAGCAGGTGGCACAAACTGTATTTGGTTTCCAGTTCCAATTGCATTTATCCATATAGATGAAAATGAAGTGAAACTGAAAAAATTAAAAGTGTTGCTGCAAGCAATACCTTCAATCTCAAAGAACCCAATTGGGGGAGCATAGTGGGACTGGTGAAATGATAAATCTTGTCCTGTATTATGGAAATCAGTCTAAAAAGTTTGGGCATAAATTACCTGAATTCTTATTTTCTTGCAAGATTCTATAAAACACCAAAAAATATGTTCCTGCATGTGCTTAGAAATGCTTCTGCTTAGGGACACTTCAACTAGGAAGAAAAGAGAGAATGTGCCCTGAGAACTAAATGAGAATGTGGATGTGTAACCAATGTGATTCTGCAATCTGTATTTAGGGTAAAAATGGGAGTTCATAAGCCACTTGAATCTAATGTATGAAATATGATATGTCAAGAGCTTTGTAATGTTTTGAACAACCAATAAAAAAAGAAATACAAAAAAACATGTTTTGCTTATAGTTCCAATTTCATGCATCCCTATAGGGCAAAATGAAGTGAAATGTAAAAATTTACATTATTCTTACAAGTGAACCCTTGAACCTAGGAGAACCAAATTTGGGGAGCATGTTGGGAATTTTTGTAAGGAAAAATACTTCTTAATATTAATGAAATCTGTCAAAAAGTTTGGCCAAAAATTCCAGTAAATTTGTACATTGTTGCATTTTGCTAAAATGCTCCCAAAAGAAAGTGTTACAGTATGTGCTGAAAATTTCTTCTACTTAAGGCTACGTCATCAAGGCACAAAATAGAGAGTGTGCCCTGAGAACTTATTGAGTGTTTGAAGTTTCACCCATCTACCACAATCCGTATTTGATTACCAGTTCCAATTGCATTCATCCCAATAGGGCCAAACGAAGCAGAACCTAAAAATTCAAAGTTCTCCTGCACAGAAACACATGAACATAGGAGAATCAAATTTTAGAAGCTAGTGGGAATGGTGAGCAGATTAATTGTGCCCAATATTAATGAAATATGTGAAAAAATGTAGGAGAGAAATTCTAGTTAAATTGTACTTTCCTGTAAGCTGCAAAAACACTTTCCAAAGAAGGTGTTCCTGCATATGCTGAGAAATGCTTCTGCTTAGGGATAATCAAACAAAGAATAAAATAGATAGTGTTTCATGAGAACTAATACAATGTGTAAACTTTCAAGCACCTAGCACAGACAATGTTTGAATTTCAGTACCATTGCTTTCACCCAAATAGGGCAAAAATAAGTGGAACCTAAAACATTCAAAGTGTTCCTGCAAGCAAACCTTTGAACCTAGGGGAACCAAATTTGGAGAGCAAGGTGAAACTGCTGATAGGATGCATTATGTCCAGTATCAATAAAATTGGTGAGAATATTTTGGGGAGAGATTCCTATTAGAGAATCATTGAACCTAGGAGAACCATAGTTTTGGTGAAAGTGTCTATCCTTTACAGTACCAATAAAATCCATCAGAAATATTTAGGAAGAAATTCCAGGAAATCCCTATTTTTCTTCAAGCTGTTACAACACTCCCCCCGAAAAGCAGTTCCTGCATGTGCTGAGAAATGCTTCTGCTTAGAACTAATTCAAAGAGGAACAAAACAGAGAGTATGATCTGAGAACAAATTGAGAGTTTTAAGTTTCAAGCAGCTAGCACAAACCATGTGTGATTTCCAGTTCCAATTGCATTCATCTGTATAGGGCAAAAGGAAGTGAAACCTAAAAATTAAAAGTATTCCTGCCAGTGGACCCTTGAACCTAGAAAAACCAAGTTTGGGGAGCAAGGTGGTACTGGTGAGACAATGCATTGTACCTAATAATGAGGAAATTAATCTGAAAAAATTGTGCAGAAATTCCAGTAAGTTTGCACTTTCCTGAAAACTGCTAAAGCGCTTCGAAAACAGTATTTCTTCATGTGCTGAAAATGCTTCTGATTAGGGCTACTTCAACTGGAAATAAAACAGAGAGTCACCCTAAGAACTAATTGAGTATGTGAAGTTTCAGGCAGCTAGCACAAAAATTGTTTGATTTCCAGTATTAATTGCATTCATGTGTATAAGGCAAAAAAAAAGTGAAACCTAAAAATTAAAAGTGTTCCTGCAAGTGAACCCTTGGTCCTAAGAGAACCAAAATGCTGAGCAATTTGGGGATGGTAAAAGAAACATTCTGGCCTACTATCAATGTGTAATCAGCCATATAAATCTTGGTAGAAATTTCAGTAAATTTGTATATTCCTGCAAGTTGCTAAAATTCTCCAAAACAAGGAATTCCTGCATGTGCTGATAAATCTTTCTTCATAGGACATCTTCAATTAGGAAAAAAAGTGAAAGTATGACATGAGAACTAATTGTGTGAAGTTTCAAGCAGCTAGAAGAAATCGTGTTTGTTTTCCATTTCCAATTGCATTCATCCCCAAAGGAAAATCGAAGAGAAGACAAACCTAAAAAGCAAAAGTGTTTCTGCACACAAACCCTTGAACCCAGAAAAACAAATTTGGTGAGTAATATGGCACTGTTTACAGGATCAATCCTGCCGAGTATCAATAAATTCCTCAGAAAAATTTGGGCAGAAATTTCTAGTAAATTCATACTTTCCTCCAAGCTGCTACAATGCTCCCCCCCAAAAAAGTTGTTCCTGCATTTTCTAAGAAATTCTTCTGTTTTGGGATACTTCAATCAGGAACAAAAAAGAGAGTATAACCTGAGAACTGATTGAGTGTGTGAAGTTACAAGCAGCTAGCACAAACCTTGTTTGATTTTTATTTGCAATTGCAGTCATTTTAATTGAGCAAAACAAAGTGAAACATAAAAATTTAAAGTCTTCCTAAAGGTGAATCCTCGAGTGTATGAGAAACAAATTTGGGAATCAAGGTGTGACTGGTAAATGGAGCAGTTCCACCTACTATCATCAAAATTCATTGAAAATGTTTGGTGGAAATGCCAGTGTATATATATATATATATATAATTTGTGCAAGCTTCTTCTATGTCACAAAAGATGGTGTTTCAGCATGTGCTGAGAAATTCTTCTGCTTAGGGCTACTTCAACCAAAAACAAAAGGGAGTACGACATGAGAACAAATTGAGTATGTAAAGTTTCAGGTAGCAGCTAGCACAAACCATGTATGTTTTTGAGTTTGAATTGCATTCATCCCTACAGGGAAAAACAAAGTAAAACCTAAAAACTTAATGTGTTCCTATAAGCAAACCATTAAACCTAGAAGAACCAAAATTGGTTAGCAAGGTGCGACTGGTGAAAAGAACAATCTGGCTTATTATCAATGTAATCTGACAAAATAATTTTGGGAGAAATTCTGGTAAATTTGTAGTTTCTTGCAAACTGGTGAAATGCTTCCAAAAGAAAGTTGTCCTGCATATGCTGAGAAATCCTTCTGCATAGGGATACTTCAGCCAGAAATAAAACATACAGTTCACCTTAAGAACTAATTGAATGCGTGAAGTTTCAGGAAACTAGAATAAACCGTGTGTGATTTCTAGTTTTAATTGCATTTATCACTATGGGGCAAAAATGTTGTGAAACCTAAAAAGTAATTTTTTTTTCTGCAAGCACAGCCTCAAACTTAGTAGAACCAAATTTGGGGAGCCATGTTGGAATAGTTAAGTATCAATTGTGCACAGTATTCTTGAAATTCATCTGAAAATTTTAGTGAGAAATTTATGTAAACTCATATATTCTTTCAAGCTGCTAAAATCACCCCCCAAAAAAGGTGTTTCTTCTTGTTCTGAGAAGGACTTCTGCTTAGGGGTACATAAACAAGGGACAAAACAGAGTGTGCTCACTGAGAACTAGTTGAGGGTGTGAAATTCAAGCACCTGTCACAAACTGTGTTTGATTTCAATTTCTAATTGCATTGATCCCTATATGGCAAAACAAAGTGAAACCTAAAAATTAAAAGTGTTTCTGCAGACAAACCCTTGAACCTAGGAGGATCAAATTTGAGGAGAAATATAGGACTCATAAATGTATTAAACCAATATCATTGGAAGTTTTTTAAAAGAAATTTCAGTAAATTGTTAATTTCCTGCAAGCAGTGAAAACACCCCACAGAATATTTCACTGCATGTGCTGAAGAGTTATTCTCCCTAGAGATACTTCAACCAGAAACAATAGAGTGTGCTCACTAAAAATTAATTTAGTGTGTGAAATTTTATGTGTCTAGCCAACTCATGGTTGATTTCCTTTACCAAAAAATTCCATTTATCTATATAGGGCAAAATGAAGTGAAACCTAAAAATTAAAAGTGTTTGTTCAAGCAAATCCTTGAACCTAGGTGAACCAAATTTGGGGAGCCATGTATGAATAGTGAAAGAATTAATTCTGATCAGTATCAATGAAATCCATCTGAAAAATTTGGGAATGGATTTGAGTCAATTGGTAATTTTCTGCAAGGTGCTAAAACACTAACAAAAGAAGATGTTCCTGCATGTGCTGAGAAGTTCTCCTGCTTAGGAATACATTAACCAGGAACAAATCAGGTTCTTCTCACTAAGAACTAATTGAATGTGTAAAATGAAGCTAGCCAAAAAAGTGTTATGCCTTAATTTCAAATTCCATTCTTCCCTATTGGGCAAAATGAAGTGAAACCCAAAATTTAAATGTGCTCCTAAAAGTAATCCTTGAACCTAGTAATACCAAACTTGGGGAGCAATGTAGGAATGGTAAAATAATTAAACATGCCCAATATTATTGAAATCCATCTGAAAAAATTTCAAAAAACTTTTCATAAATTGTTAATTTTATGCAATATGCTAACATGCTACATGTAAATTTTAACTGCATGTGCTGAAAAGTGCTTCTTTTTAGGGTTACTTAAACAAGAAATAATAGAGAGTATGCTCACAACTAAATAATTGAAAGTGTCAAACTTCATATGTCTAGCACAATCCATGTTTGATTTATTTTCCAATTCAACTGACACAGAGGAAAAAGAAAATTAAAACCTGAAGATTAAATGTGTTCTTTCAAGTGAACCTTTGAACTTAGGCAAATATAATTTATGGAGCAATGTGGGACTGTTGAAATAATCAATTGTGACAGTATCAATGAAATCTATCTGAATTTTTTTTGGGAAAAAATTTCAGTATACTTTTAATTTTCCTTCAGGCAGCTAAAACACTTCCAATAAAAGGTATTCTTGCATGTGCTGAGAAGTGTGTTCACTTTGGGCTACACCAACCAGTAATAAAATAGAGTGTGGTCACTGAGAACTAGTTGAGTGAGATTTCAAGCAGCAATCACAAACCATGTTTGATTTCCACTTCCAACTTTATGAATCTATATATGGCAAATAAAGTGAAACCTAAAAATTTCAAGTGTTCCTTGAAGCACACCATTGAACCTAGGAGAACCAAATTTGGGAAGCAATGTGGAATGGCAAAAATATAAAATCTGCCCAATATCATTGAAATCCATCAAAAATTTTTGAAAGAAATTTTAGAAAATTAGTAATTTCATGTAAGCAGCTAAAACAGTCCACAGATTTTTTTTTACTGCATGTGCTGAAAATTGCTTCTCCTTAGGGCTACTTCAACCAGGAACAATAAATAATGTCTCACTAAGAACTAACTGATTGTATGAAATTACATGTGTCTTGCACAAACCACATTTGATTTCCTGTTCCAAATCCATTTATCCATATAGGGGAAAAAAGTGAAACCTAAAATTAAAATGTTCCTTTCAGTGATCCCTTGAATCTAGAAGAACCAAATTTCATGAGCAATGTGGGCCTGGTGAAAGGTATTGATTAAATCCATCTGAAAGTTTTGGGGAGAAACTTCAGTCTATTGGTAATTTTCTGCAATCTGCTAAAACACCCCCCCCCAAATGTATTTCTTCATGGTGTAGAAGTGTTTCTGCGTAGGGCTACTTCAACCAGAAACAAAACAGAGGGTGCTCTCTTGAGAACTAATTGAATGTGTTAAATTACAAGAAGCTAACACAAATGGTGTTCTATTTTCAATTTCGTTTTATGAATCCATACAGGACAAAATGAAGCAAAACCTAAAAATTAAAATGTTCCTGTAAGCAATCCCTTAAACCAAAGAGAACCGAATTTAGGGAGCTGTGTAGGACTAGTAAAATAATGAAATCTGCTCAATATCATTGAAAACTATCTGAAAATTTTTGAAAAAAATTTAATTAATTGGAATTTTTCTCCAAGTACCTAACACAGTCCACAGAATTTTTATTACATTTGCTGAAAAGTGCTTCTACTTAGGTCTACTTAATTCAGAAAATATAGAGAGTGTGCTCACTAAGAACTAACTGAGTGTCTGAAATTTCATATGTCTAGAATAAACCATCTTTGATTTTTGTTTTAATTTCATTCATCCATATAGGGCAAACCAAAGTGAAACCTAAAAATTAAGTGCTTCTTTAAGCAAATACTTGAATCTAGGTAATCAAATTTGAGGAGCAATATTGGACTTGTGAAGTAATCAATGTTTAACAGTATTAATGAAATCCATCTGAAAATTTTGGTAAGAAAATTCAGTCAATTTGTAATTTTCTGCAAGCAGCTAAAATGATACCAAAAGAAGGTCTTCTATGTGCTGAGAAATGATTCTGCTTTGGGCTACTTCAAACAGAAATGAAATAGAGTGTTCTCACTGAGAACTATTTGAATGACTGAAATTTTAAGCAGTTAGCACAAACCATGTTTGATTTATTGTTCCAATTCCATTCATCCATATATGACCAAAGGAATTAAAACCTAAATATTGAAATGTTACTGTAAGTGATATTTTGAACCTAGGATAACCAAATTCATTGAGTAATGTGGGACTGGTTAATGGATCACTAATAAACAGTCTCAATGAAATCAGTCTGAAAATTTTGGGGAGATATTTCAAAAATTTTAAATTTCCTGCAAGTGCCTTAAAAAATTAAAAAAGAAGGTATTCCTGCTTTCACTGAGAAGTAATTCTTCTTAACGCTATTTCAGCCAGGAAGAAAACAAAGTGTGATCACTGAGAAATAGTAGAGTGTGTTAAATTTCAATCAGCTAGCACAAACTGTGTTTGATTTTCAGTTTCAATTCCATTCATCCATATAGTGCAAAACAAAGTAAAAACTAAAAATTAAAAGTGTTTCTGCAAATGACACCTTGAACATAGGACATCCAAATTTGTGGATCCATGTGGAACTAGTGAAAGTATCAATTGTGCTCAGTATCAATGAAATTCATCTGAAATTTTTGGGTCTAAATTTCAAGAAATTGGTAATTTCCTGAAGGCTGCTAAAACACTCCCTAAAGAGTTAGGGTTTAGGGTTATTTCAACCAGGAAGAACACAAAGTATGCTCACTGAGAACTAGTTGAGTGTGTGAAACTTCAAGAAGCTAACAAAAAATGTGTTCAACTTGCAGTTCCAATTCCACTCATCCATATAGGGCAAAAAAAGTCAAACCTAAAAATTAAAAATCTACAGGGCAAAATGCAGTGAAATCTGAAAATTAAAACTAACCTTGTGAGGAGAAGATTGCAGGCTACAGTGAGGCAGCATTCTGTGCCACTCAGATATCACCTAGTCAGAATGCTGAATCACTGAAAGTGTTAGAGGACACTAAGCAGCTAATTTCTGCAGAAATACCAGTGCTGTGACCCCCACTAAGGGCTCTGAGCCTCAGCGTTTGAGTAGGACTCTGAACTCCTGGCTTCTAAAACCCAAAGCCTGATGTTCTGGCCTACACAGAGCTTGCAAACTCTTTAGCACAATCACCTATCAGCACCTCTACAGAACTCTCAGATTTTGCTCTACTACCACGTGGACCATGTACCCACAGAACACCACCATTGCCCAGCTTCCCTTATCTAATCAGACACCCTAGTGCTGGAAGCAGATGGTCTCCATCTTGGATCACCTTTCTCACCATATTTCTTGAGGGCAGCTCCCAGATTAGCTCTCCATCTGGCCAGGAGAGATCTTGAAAACTTACAAGAGCACTATAATCCTATTGGGTAAAAACAATAACATCCCAGACTCACAGAGCTGGAAAAGAAGACACACAAGTAATATGAAAAGATAAGGGAAAAAATGTCCTAAACAATCAAGACAGGACATCATTAGAATCATTGGCAGCCACAGCAGAAGAAATTACAGAGAAGGAGTTCAGGCTGTACATGGATAAAATATTCTATAACTCAAGGAAGATTTAAGAAAGCAAATTCAGGAAATGAAAGATTACATTAACAAGGAGCTAAAAAAAGGAAGAAAAGATTAACTCAACAGGTCAACAGAGAGATAGAAGTTCCAAAACAAACCACAAACAAACAAACAAAAACACCCAAAACAAACAAAAAACCAAAAAGAAATCCTTGAAATGAAAAAAAAAGAAACCAAATTAAAAGCACAATTGAAAGCATCACAAACAGAGTAGACCACTTGGAAGATAGGAAATCAGACAATGAAGATAAAATATATATCTTGGAAAGAACATAGACCATACAATGATAAAAGTAAAATACCATTAGTAGAATAATCAAGAAATATGGGATAGCATAAAAAGACCAAATTTAAGAGTTATTGAGATAGAGGAAGTCATAGAGACCCAAACCAAAGAAATGAACAATCTATTCAATGAAGTAGTATTAGAAAACTTTTTAAACATAAAAAAAATGAATTGGAAATTGAAATTCAAGAAGCCAGGGCTGGGATGTGGCTCAAGCAGTAGCGCGCTCACCTGGCATGCGTGCGCCCCGGGTTTGATCCTTAGCACCACATACAAACAAAGATGTTGTGTCTGCCAATAATTAAAAAAATAAATATTAAAAAAATAAATTCAAGAAGCCTACAGGATTCCAAATGCACAAAATCATAACAGATCCACAACAAGGCACATTATAATGAAAATACTCAATGTGAAGAATAAGTAGATAATTTTAAAAGCCACAAGAGAAAGGAATCAGTTACATGTGGCGAAAAACAAATTAAAATAATGGCAGAATTTCAACACAGATCCTGAAAGCTAGAAGATTATGGAACAACATATAGCAAGCTCTGAAAGAAAATGGGTGCCTACAAAAATTTTGTATCCAGCAAAATTAAACTTTATATTTGAAGATGAAATAAATACCTCCTGTCACTACAAAACATCCTTGGAAAAATGTTCCATGAAGGGGAAAAAAACCCTGAAATTCAGCAGTGGGAGGTAATACTGTAAAGAAAAAACTAATCAAAGAAGAAAATCAAGTCAACTTAAATAACAAAAAGGAACAAATATGGCTGGGGATACAAACCATATGTCAATATTAATCCTGGATATTAATGGCTTAAACTCACCAATCAAAGACATAGGCTAACAGATTGGATTAAAAATAAAAGTCCCAACAATATGCTATCTCCATGAGTCTCATCTCATAGAGAAAGAAATACAGAAACTGAAGTTGAAAGGATGGGAAAAAATCATAACACTCATATGGACTGCAGAAATAAACATGGGTTTTAATCCTTGTATCAAATTAAGTAGACTTCAAGTCAAAGTTAATCAAAAAGGATAAAGATGAACATTACATATTTCTCAAGGGAACCATACACCAAAAGACATAACAATCATAAATATATCTGTCCCAAACAATGGTGCAGCTATGTTCATCAAACAAATTCTTCTCAAGTTCAAGAGGCAAATTGACCACAACACAATAATCTGGGTGACTTTAACACACCTCTCTCAGCACAGAATATATCTTTCAAATAAAAGTTGAATAAAGAAACTATAGAACTCAATAACACAATCAATAACTTAGACTTAACTGACATATATAGAATATTTCAACCTGCATTAACTGGATACACTTTCTTCTCAGCAGGACATGGATCCTTCTCTAAAATAGACCATATAATATGCCAAAAGAACTCTTAGCCTATACAAAAAAGTAGAGATAGTACCATGAATTTCATGCAAAAGCAGTAGAAGGCAAGAAACAATTAAAATTAGAGCTGACACCAATGAAATCAAAACAAAAGAAACAATTGA
Source organism: Spermophilus citellus (assembly GCF_964194105.1). Taxonomy (NCBI): domain Eukaryota; kingdom Metazoa; phylum Chordata; class Mammalia; order Rodentia; family Sciuridae; genus Spermophilus; species Spermophilus citellus. The sequence goes on along the minus strand of NC_138187.1, from coordinate 72,099,521 downwards.
AAAAATTGACAAAACAAAAAATTGATTCTTTAAAAAAATAAATAAAATTTACAGACCCTTAGCTACACTAACAAGGAGAAGGAGAAGAAAACTCAAATTACCTGCATATGTGATGAAAAAGGCAATATCACAACAGAAATACAAAGGATAGTTAGGAATTACTTTGAAAACTTATACTCCAATAAAATAGAAGACATTGAAGGCATTGACAAATTTCTTAAGTCATACAATTTGCCCAGATTAAACCAGGAACATATATACACAACTTAAGTAGAACAAAGTCAAGTGATGAAATAAAAGACACAATCAGAAGCTTACCAATCAAGAAAATCCCAGGAAAAGATGGTTATACAACCAAGTTCTACAAGATCATAAAAGCAGAACTAATACCAATAATTTCCAACTTATTTCAGGAAACAGAAAAAGAAGCAGCACTTCCAAACTGATTCTATAAGGCCAATATTACCCTGCATCAAAAACCAGGCAAAGACACATGAAAGAAATAAAACTTTAGAACAATATATTTAATGAATATAGATGCAAAAAATAACAAAATTCTGGCAAATCAAATACAAAAACATATCAAAATGATGTTGCACTATGATCAAGTAGTATTCATTCCAGGGATGTAAGGTTTGTTTAACACAGTAAATCAATAAATATAATTTATTACATCAATAGACACAAAGATAAGAATTATATGATCATCTCAATAGATTCAGAAAAAATTTTTTTCAAAAAATAGATTTGAAAAAAATATAGCACCCCTTCATGTTCAAAACACTATAAAACTAGGGATAACAGGAACATATCTTAATATCATAAAGGTTATCTACACTAAGCCCCAAGCCAGCATCAGTCTAAATGCAGAAAAATTAAAGGCATTCCCTCTAAACCTAGAACAAGACATTGATCCGCTCTTTCCCCACTTCTATTCAACATAGTTCTTATAACACTGGCCAGAACATTTAGACAGATGAAAGAAATTAAAGTGATACATATAGAAAAATAACCTAAATTAGCACTGTTTATTGACAATATGATTCTATACCTAACAGATCAAAAATCACCACCAGAAAATTTCTAGAACTAGTAAATGAATTCAGCAAGGTAACAAAATATGAAATCAGCACCCATAAATAAAAGGCATTTCTCTATGTCAGTGACAAATCTTCTGAGATGGAAATGAGGAAAATTACCTGATTTAAAATAGCCTCAAAAATAAATAAATAAATAAAATTCTCTGGAATCAAGTTAACAAAACATGTGAATGAAAGATCTATAATATAAAAACTACAGAAGCAAGAAATCAAAGAAGACCTTAAAGATGGAAAGATATAACTTGTTCTTGGATAGGTAGAATTAATATTATCAAAATGACCATACTACCCAAACCACTATACAGATTTAATTCAATCAATTCTGATAAAAATACCAATGGCATTCCTCATAAAAATAGAAAAAGAATTAATCATGAAATTAATCTGGAAAAATAAGAGACCCAGAATAGCTAAAGCAATCGTTAGTAGGAAGAGAGAGCAGGTGGTATTCCAGACCTTAAACTATACCACAGAGCAATAGTAACAAAAACAGCATGGTATTGGCACAAAAACAGACTGGTAGACCAATGGGACAGAATAGAGGACACAGAGGCTAACCCACAAAATTATAATTATGTTATATTAGACAAAGGTGCCAAAAACTTGCATTGGAGAAAAGATAGCCTCTTCAACAAATGGTGCTGGGCAAACTGAAAACTATATTCAACAAAATAAAATTAAACCCTTATCTTTCACCAATGACAAAACTTAAACCAAAATGAATCAAGACCTAGGAATTAAACCAGAGACTCTGTATCTAATAGAAGAAATAGTAGGCCCTAATTTTCATCATGTGGAATTAGGCCCCAACTTCCTTAATAAGACTCCAATAGCACAATAATTAAAACCAAGAATCAATAAATGGAATGGAATCAAACTAAAAAGTTTCTTCTTAGCAAAAGGAACAATCTGTGAGGTGGCAGAGAGCATACAACCTGGGAGCAACTTTTTTTTATCTCACACATAAGATAGAGCACTAATATCTAGGATATATAAATAACTCAAAAAGCTAAGCACTATAAAAACCAACAACAAATAACCCAATTAACAAATGGGTCAAGGACCTGAACAGACACTTCTCAGAAGATATATACAATCAACGAATATATGAAAAAATGCTATTTCTAGCAATTAGAGAAATGCAAATCAAAACTACTCGTACATACCATCTCAGTCCAGTCAGAATGGCAGCTATTATGAAGACAAACAACAATTAGTGTTGGTGAGGATATTGGGGAAAGATACATTCATACACTGCTGGTGGGACTGCAAATTGGTGCAGCCAATATGAAAAGTAGTATGGGGATTTTTTTTTTTTTTTGGAATATTGACCCAGCTTTCCTCACCTTGGTTTATACCCAAAGTACTTAACAACAGCATAGAATGTTTTCAATGATATAAGGAGGCTTATTCATAGTGGGGTAGGAATGGGGAGCATGGGGGAATAGACCAATTCTAGATGGGGCAGAGGGGAGTGAAGGGAAGGGATGGGGTATGGGGTTAATAAGAATGTTGGAATGTGATGGACGTCATTATCCAAAGTACATGTCTGATGACACAAATTGGTGCGAACATACTATATATACTGTAAGGGACGAAAAGTTGGAGGAAGAGACCACCAAGAGACTGTCTCATGCAACCGCAAAAGGGTTTATTTGGGGACCAGCATGCTGGGGCTCAGAGCTCACTAGAGCAAAGAGAGATAGACCCCTGAGAACAGCTTAAGCAGAGCTTATATACTTTCCTTGGAGAGGGCAGGGAGAGAAGTTACATTTTGTAGTTTGGCAGTTGGGGACAGCTCATTCTGGGAACAAGATTAGCAAACAGTTCACAGTTGGGGACAGCACATCCTGGGAACAAGATTAGCAAACAGTGTTTTGTTAAGCATATAGAAAAACGGAGTGACAAGTACCTATTTTATTAACCTTTCAATACAACCAGAGATAAGAAAAATTGTGCTGTATATATGTAATAAGAATTGTAATGCATTTTGCTGTCATTAATTTTTAAAAAATCAATTAAAAATAAAAAAAATCAATTACCAATTTATATAAAAAATTTAATAAAAAGAAAACAATTTGAAAATAGGCATAACCTATAAAAGAACAAGTTATTTGGGAATAAATTTAACAAAAATCTTTAAGAACTTTGAGGAGAAAATTTTATGTTATTGAATATGATAAGTAGTTTTCTAGTACAATTTTCAAATGAAATACATACAGTGTCATGTATTTTTTCACTTCACTATACACATCTTTTTCTGGAGAACTGATGGGATTACTATAAACATGGAGATATATAAATTACCCAGTTTAGAAAAATGCATTATAATCTATAAACAATATGTATAAGTTCTTGCTACTGTAAGTCTTCAGCAACATTCTGGAAAATGTGTACTGTGTTCTTGTTATGGGGCAGAGGTTATGGAGCTCATATGATTTTGCAACCAGAAATAATGTGAGAAGCAATTCATTTGTGTGGTATCCTTTTTCTTTTTCTTTCTTTCTCTTTTAAAGATAAAAAGATCTCCTAACCTCTCCCAAAAACAAGCTTGGATAATTATTCTACTAATCATAATATTAGAAAGTTTAAAATTTACCCTGACCCATAAAGATTATCCATACTTACATTTATCAAGCCCTTTTGTGCCAGATCTTATGCTAAACACTTTACATGCATTATCTCATAATACATACAATACCTCTTCACAAAAACTATGAGCAGATAATGTTATTCTCTTTATTTTACAGAGATAGAAATGGAGATAGAGAAAGAGGTAATTAACCAAAAGCCACACAGGCAGGATGTTAGTTGGACTACTGTAATAAATTAGTGTGAAATTTGGAGCTCATTGTTCTCTCAAAGTCTAGGAGGCTAAAAGTCCAAAAATCAAATATTGACAGATTTGGTTCAGAGGAAAAATCTGTTACCTGCCTCTCTTCTAGACTCAGGTGCCTTCCAGCAACCCCTGCCTGTCCTTTACTTGGGGTTGTAAAACTCTAATCTGTATCTCCATCTTCACATAGCCTTTCCCTTTTTCTATATCTTCTTCTTTTCTGTCTCTTATTTTTTTAAAAAGTTAAGGAAAATGTTAAAGGACTCAAATAAATTAGCATAGTTCAATCTATTCAATATTTAGATTTATATAATATACGTAAATCGGGTATATCCAATGTTCAGTATTTAACACTGTCTTAACTTTTAAAGTGGGCATTTTACAAGAGCCTACCACCAGAGTGCTTCTGTTTAAAGTGGAAGAGGAAATGATTTACTTGAAATTGAGTCCTATATTTTCCGTCTTAAATTTCTGATCAAGCAAGCATAAAACATTTAAGGAATGGTTTTAAGAGACATTATGTCAATTACATAATAGGTATTCAGTGTATGGGTATAAATGGATAGAATAAAAGAATAGATAAGTATACTTGAATTCAGTTTATTTTATGTTATTTTTTAAGCAAAACTTCTGAAGGAAAGCAATACTTTAGCAGTAGTAGTAATCTTTTATGCTTGTTCTCTTATTTTTTAACCAGAAAGCCACTAAAACAGAATTATTAACCTATAATTGCATTTATGTAACAAAACATACCTATAAGAAATTTATGTGTAGTAATATTTATAAACACAGATGAAAAGTTTCCCTTTGCTTCTATAGAGAAATGTACTCAAAGAAAACAAAAATGTGGGTTTTTTGTACATTTTATATTAGCAAGAACTTTCCTAAGGAAGAATGAATTTAAAAGAAGACTTCCTTTTTTCTACCTCTTTTTAAAATCTTTTATTTATTATTTTTTGTTTATTATTTATTTTACTCTGGTGCTGAGGATTGAATGCATGACCTTAAATTTGCTAAAGTCATACTCATTTATATTGGACAATGTATTCTTTTTCAGATGCTCAAGTGAAATATGAACCTAAGAAAAAATATTTTTGTTCCTGTTAAGAGAAGAAATTTAATTCTAACAAGAAATAAAAATATATTTCTGAGCAAAAAAGTTTTGAGGATGCAGAGAAGTTGTATTTATTCTGCTGCTTAATGTTCACCTACTTAATACTCCTCAAATAGATGACTTGATGGTAAGTTCTGTGAAACAGTTAGAAATATATATATATATATATATATATGTGTGTGTGTGTGTGTGTGTGTGTGTGTGCGCGCGCGAGAGAGCATAATATATAAAGAGTAATTATATATATTATGACTAATTACATATGAGTTGTATATATATATAATATTCTATATATATTATGAGTAATATTTTTTCACATTATGCACTTTCCTATTTTGTGTATAAATATATATATGTATATTTTCTATACATATGTATATTTTCTATACATATATAGATTCTACCCACCAATTCTAGTATATTAAATATTCTTTCAGATATTTGAATATTTTGTATTATTCCTGATCTACTCACTTATATTTTGACTGTTGGTAAACAAAAAATTTGTGAAAGTTTACAATATATTTTGACACCCATATTGGCTAGACTTTGTCCACTACAAACATTTTTGTTGTATCATCATGGTCTTAAAATACTGCATGCTGGTGGGACTCAAAAATGTTGTAACCATGATATTTTACTTATTTATTTGTTAATTTTTGTGAAATTGGTAACCATAAAAAGAACTCACACATTGGAGACAATGAATATTCATTTTCACAAATACCGCCACCAGGTCCCCAGCACACTATAAATAGCCTTTGTCCCTTGAGAACAGGGCAGGCCAAGGGGCATTAGGGGAGCAGCAGGCAGCCTGTGTAGCCTGGGAACCTTCTGCTTGCTGTTCCTTTGGCCTTCTGACTGAAGGCTTGCACTGCCTGGATCCTGTGGACCAATGCTCTGCTCTTTCTGTTTAAATAAACAGAAATACAGTAAGAGATAACTACATAAAAGTGTATTGGAACAGGAAAATCATCAATTTTGTGCATAAAGGTTTTGGCACTTTTTTTTTCTTTAATTGTAGTGTGCCTGATGTGGTAACAAAATTGGAAAAGCAATGTGTGTTTGATGCTTTGGAAAGTGGAAAAGCTGCCAGTGAACTCTATTGTCTGCTCTCTTGAACTTAAGTTAATAAAGTATTTGAAAAAATTTCAGGGCTTTTCAATAAGTCTTTTTTGATGAACTATGAAGATTGTTGGGCTAATGAAGATGACACCGACTAATCCTTCAGAATTTGGTGAACTAGTGAGTCAAACATGTGAGAAATATGTAATATCTATAGAGGAGTGGAAGTATCCCTCCTAAATGTACTGGTGTGAATTAATTTAAAAACAAAAGAAGAGAGGGGGGAACATGGCCGCCGACGAGGAAGCAGTGACTCTAATGTCTCCACATTAACGAGATCAAAAAGACCCTTTGGAACAGCGGCAGTCTTCACACTGAGGAACTCCTAGTAAAATTCCATGAAGAGGGGTCCTGCCGGGATCTGGTAGGTCTATTAGAAGTGTCGGTTTGTGGCCGCTGGGACTCGGGGCCCGGGTACTGTGGTACTTGCCGGCGGTCGCCTCCCCGGCCCCGGGCGCCGCTGGAGCTCGAGCCAGAAAAACACGGACCGGGACGCGGCGCGGCTGGCTAGAAGCCGGGAACGCTGGGGGCGGACAGAGTGACCAGGGCAGCGCTGGCTGTGAAGGCCGTGGAGGAGAGAGGCGTGGGAGCTCGAGGCAGAGACACACCGGAGAGAGCGAGCCAGCACCCCGCCATCATCCCGAAATAGCGAGAAGAGGAAGATGGCGGCGGGAAGTGAGTAAGCCTCTCCGTTTTCCGTGCCCCGCACCGCCGCATCTGAAAAGCTGAAACTGACAGCCGCGCCGACTCAGCATTAAGCCATCCAGCCGAGGCGGCTGGTCAGTCCCTCTCATTCTGCGGAGGTGGGTGCCTGCCGGGCCTTCGTGGGTAGTGGCCGCAGGGTCCAGGCAGGGCTTGGGAGACAGTGGGGACCCGCACGTGGCGTTGGTCGCCCGGCAGGGGGAGGCGAACTGTCGCCGTTTGCGGAGGACACCACTGTGGCAGAGGGCTGAAGTCGCAGGGCTGCAGCCCAGGAGATAACTTCATTGAAGCCTGCTGCTACAGGTGTGTGGTCCCCTGGCTTTCCCTCTCCACGCATCGGGGAAAACTTAAGAGCCCCTCCCAGCTCTCCCGTGAGTGCTACAGCCAGCCCGAGGGAGTCAGAGGTGGTGTAGGACTGCCGCTCCCGCCAGGGCTGACAGCTGAGGTCTCTTGCACCAGCTACGGGGGTGTGGCTACCGGAGGGCAAGTAAAATTCGCTGAGGATTCTCAGCCTCAAGCTCTACAAAATTAGGGTCTGAGGGAATGGCAAACTGGAAGAGTGTGCCCAGTCATTCATGAAAACAGGGCTCCCGGGAACAGCAGACCTGGCGTGTAGCCAGTATTGTGGTGAGCGGCACCCGTGAGAGGGGCCTGGCTAGAGGAAAAGTGGAAGGGATTGGACACAAGAGGAGGCCCTAGGCACTCAGGTTTGGAGACTCGCCCAGTCTGGGAGGAGCTGCTGCACAGTGATTGGTTCCCGCGTACTGACTGGAAAGACTTGACCTGGTGGGCACAGCGCCACCTAGTGGAAGAGAAATTAATCAAACTCTAAGACGGCATTTATTAGGTTTTTTTTTTTTTTTTTCTTTCTTGATTGGGGTTTTTCCTTAATCTTCATTTTTCTATCTTGGTTTTTTTTCCTTTCTCTTTTTTTTCTTCTTTCTCTGCTAATCTTAATTTTAATTTTTTTAATTATTATTAATATATATTTTTTAAATTTTTGTTCTTTTTTAGTTCCTATTTCTTTCTTCTTTTGTCTGTTCATTTTTCTTATCCCCCTTCCTTGAGTTCTACCTGCCTACTCTCATTCTCCTTAGTGACTTCTTCCCTTCCCTTCTAATACCTTTCCTCCCTAGCATCAAATAAATTTATAGGAATAAACAGTAACTCAGCAGTCAATCAGAACAAGAAGCAACATGAGCAGCTTCAAGAAACAAGGAAGAAAAGGAGTACAAACAATGCAGGACAGCCTAAATATTCAGGAGGACCTAGAGTCATCAGAAAAATGGTCATATAAAGACCTCAAGGAACACCTTAGACAGATGGAATGGAACATCAAAGAGGATACAAGACAGCAAATTCAAGCAGCGAAAGAACACATTGAGAATGAGTTACATAAACACCTAAAAGAAGAAGTTAAGCATCTTTATCAGGAGATAGAGATTATAAAGAATAATCAAACAATAATTCTAGAAATGAAGGAAACGATAAACCAGATTAAAAACTCAATTGAGAGTATCACTAACAGAGTGGAACAAGTAGAAACCAGAACGTCAGATAATGAAGACAAAATATACCATCTTGAAAAGAGTCTAGCCAACTCAGAAAGGCTGGTTAAAAATCACGAGAAAAACATCCAAGAGATTTGGGATAACATGAAGAAACCAAACTTACGAGTCATCGGGATAGAAGAAGGTACAGAGATTCAGACCAAGGGAATGAGAAACCTGCTGAATGAAATAATTACAGAAAACTTTCCAGAAATAAAAAAGGAAACAGATATACAAATTGAAGATGCATACAGGACACCGAGCACACAAAATCACAGTAGACCAACGCCAAGACACATTGTTATGAAGATATCCAATATACAGAACAAAGAGAAAATATTAAAAGCTACAAGAGAAAGGAGACAGATTACATTTAGGGGTAAACCAATACGGTTAACAACGGACTTTTCATCACAGACACTGAAAGCAAGAAGGTCATGGAACAATGTATTTCAAACACTGAAAGACAATGGATGCCAACCAAGAATTCTGTATCCAGCAAAATTAAGCTTCAGGTATGACAACGAAATAAAGATCTTTCATGATAAACAAAAGTTAAAAGAATTTGCAGCCAGAAAACCTGCATTGCAAAGCCTTTTGAGCAAAACACTACATGAGGAAGAAATGAAAAACAATAACCAAAACCATCAGTGGGAAGTGCCTCAGTAAAGACAGAGGGCAAGGGGAAAGATAATCACAGAGAAACAAACTAAATATTTTTTTTAATAATAAAAAAAAGGATAAACAATCAAACATGGATGGAAGTTCAAACCATATATCAATAGTAACTCTGAATGTTAATGGCCTAAACTCTCCAATAAAGCGACATAGGCTGGTATCATGGATTAAAAAAACAATCCAACAATATGCTGCCTCCAGGAGACACATCTGATTGGAAAAGACATACACAGGCTGAAGGTGAAAGGATGGGAAAAAATATACCACGCACACAGTTCTCGTAAGCAAGCAGGAGTGGCCATCCTCATATCGAATAAAATCGACTTCAAGACTAAGTTAATCAAAAGGGATAAGGAAGGACATTATATACTGTTAAAAGGAACCATTCACCAACAAGACATAACAATTATCAATATTTATGCACCAAACAATGGTGCTGCGACATTCATAAAACAAATTCTCCTCAAGTTCAAGAATCAAATAGACCACAACACAATAATTATGGGTGACTTCAACACACCTCTCTCACCATTGGACAGATCCTCCAAACAAAAATTGAATAAAGAAACTATAGAACTCAATATCACAATCAACAACCTAGACTTAACTGACATATATAGAATATATCAACCATCATCAAATGGATATACTTTTTTCTCAGCAGCACATGGATCCTTCTCAAAAATAGACCATATATTATGCCATAGGGCAACCCTCAGTAAATATAAAGGGGTGGAGATAATACCATGCATTTTATCTGATCATAATGGAATGAAATTGGAAATCAATGATAAAAGAAGGAAGGAAAAATCCTACATCACATGGAAAATGAACAATATGTTACTGAATGATCAATGGGTTACAGAAGACATAAAGGAGGAAATTAAAAAATTCTTAGAGATAAATGAAAATACAGACACAACATATCGGAATCTATGGGACACAATGAAAGCAGTTTTAAGAGGAAAATTCATCGCCTGGTGGTCATTCCTCAAAAAAAGAAAAAACTGGGCTGGGGATGTGGCTCAAGCGGTAGTGCGCTCGCCTGGCATGCGTGCGGCCCGGGTTCGGTCCTCAGCACCACATACCAACAAAGATGTTGTGTCCGCCGAGAACTAAAAAATAAATATTAAAAAAAAATTCTCTCTCTCTCTCTCCTCTCTCACTCTCTCTTTAAAAAAAAAAAAAGAAAAGAAAAAACCAACAAATAAATGAGCTCACACTTCATCTCAAAGCCCTAGAAAAGGAAGAGCAAAACAACAGCAAATGTAGCAGAAGGCTAGAAATAATTAAAATTAGAGCGGAAATCAATGAAATTGAAACAAAAGAAACTATTGAAAAAATTAACAAAACTAAAAGTTGGATTTTCGAAAAAATAAATAAGATCGACAGACCTTTAGCCATGCTAACGAAGAGAAGAAGAGAGAGAACTCAAATTACTAACATACGGGATGAAAAAGGCAATATCACAACAGATGCTACAGAAATACAGAAGACAATAAGAAATTATTTTAAAAACCTATATTCCAACAAAATAGAAGATAGTGAAGACGTCGATAAATTTCTTAAGTCATATGATTTTCCCAGACTGAGTCAGGAGGATACACACAATTTGAACAGACCAATATCAATGGATGAAATTGAAGAAGCCATCAAAAGACTACCAACCAAGAAAAGCCCAGGACCGGATGGGTATACAGCGGAGTTTTACAAAACCTTTAAAGAAGAATTAATACCAATAATTTTCAAGTTATTTCAGGAAATAGAAAAAGAGGGAGCTCTTCCAAATTCATTCTATGAGGCCAACATCACCTTGATCCCGAAACCAGACAAAGACACCTCAAAGAAAGAAAACTACAGACCAATATCTCTAATGAACCTAGATGCAAAAATCCTCAATAAAATTCTGGCGAATCGAATACAAAAACACATCAAAAAAATTGTGCACCATGACCAAGTAGGATTCATCCCTGGGATGCAAGGATGGTTCAACATACGGAAATCAATAAATGTTATTCACCACATCAATAGACTTAAAGATAAGAACCATATGATCATCTCGATAGATGCAGAGAAAGCATTTGACAAAGTACAGCATCCCTTTATGTTCAAAACATTAGAAAAATTAGGGATAACAGGAACTTACCTGGACATTGTAAAAGCTATCTATGCTAAGCCGCAGGCCAGCATCATTCTGAATGGACAAAAGTTGAAGGCATTCCCTCTAAAATCCGGAACAAGACAGGGATGCCCTCTATCTCCACTTCTATTCAATATAGTTCTCGAAACACTGGCCAGAGCAATTAGACAGACGAAAGAAATTAAAGGCATAAAAATTGGAAAAGAAGAACTTAAATTATCACTATTTGCAGATGACATGATTCTATACCTAGAAGACTGAAAAGGGTCTACAAAGAAACTACTAGAACTAATAAATGAATTCAGCAAAGTGGCAGGATATAAAATCAACACGCATAAATCAAAGGCATTTCTGTATATCAGCGACAAAACTTCTGAAACGGAAATGAGGAAAAACACTCCATTCACGATATCCTCAAAAAAAATAAAATACTTGGGAATTAACCTAACAAAAGAGGTGAAAGATTTATATAATGAAAACTACAGAACACTAAAGAGAGAAGTTGATGAAGATCTTAGAAGATGGAAAAACATACCCTGTTCATGGATAGGCAGAACTAACATCATCAAAATGGCGATATTACCAAAAGTTCTCTATAGGTTTAATGCAATGCCAATTAAAATCCCAACGGCATATCTTGTAGAAATTGACAAAGCAATCATGAAATTCATATGGAAAAATAAAAGACCCAGAATAGCAAAAGCAATTCTAAACAGGAAGTGTGAATCAGGTGGTATAGCGATACCAGATTTCAAACTATATTACAGAGCAATAGTGACAATAACAGCATGGTACTGGTACCAAAACAGGCGGGTGGACCAATGGTATAGAATAGAGGACAGAGAGACTAATCCACAAAGTTACAACTATCTTATATTTGATAAAGGGGCTAAAAGCATGCAATGGAGGAAGGATAGCATCTTCAACAAATGGTGTTGGGAAAACTGAAAATCCATATGCAACAAAATGAAACTGAATCCCTTTCTCTCGCCATGCACAAAAGTTAACTCAAAATGGATCAGGGAACTTGATATCAAACCAGAGACTCTGCGTCTGATAGAAGAAAAAGTTGGATCCGATCTACAGATTGTGGGGTCGGGCTCCAAATTCCTTAATAGGACACCCATAGCACAAGAGTTAACAACAAGAATCAACAAATGGGACTTAATTAAACTTAAAAGTTTTTTCTCAGCAAGAGAAACAATAAGAGAGGTAAACAGGGAGCCTACATCCTGGGAACAAATCTTTACTCCTCACACTTCAGATAGAGCCCTAATATACAGAGTATACAAAGAACTCAAAAAATTAGACAATAAGATAACAAATAACCCAGTCAACAAATGGGCAAAGGACCTGAACAGACACCTCTCAGAGGAGGATATACAATCAATCAATAAGTACATGAAAAAATGCTCACCATCTCTAGCAGTCAGAGAAATGCAAATCAAAACCACCCTAAGATACCATTTCACTCCAGTAAGATTGGCAGCCACTATGAAGTCAAACAACAACAAGTGCTGGAGAGGTTGTGGAGAAAAGGGTACACTTGTACATTGCTGGTGGGACTGCAAATTGGTGTGGCCAATTTGGAAAGCAGTTTGGAGATTCCTGGGAAAGATGGGAATGGAACCACCATTTGACCCTGCTATTGCCCTTCTTGGACTATTCCCTGAAGACCTTAAAAGAGCATGCTACAAGGATACTGCCACATCGATGTTCATAGCAGCACAATTCACAATTGCTAGACTGTGGAACCAACCCAGGTGCCCCTCAGTAGATGAATGGATAAAAAAAATGTGGCATCTATACACAATGGAGTACTATGCAGCAATAAAAAATGACAAAATCATAGAATTTGCAGGGAAATGGACAGCACTAGAGCAGATTATGCTTAGTGAAGCTAGCCAATCCCTAAAAAACAAGTGCCAAATGTCTTCTTTTATATAATGAGAGCAAATATGAACAGAGCAGGGAGGAATAGTAGGAAGAAAAGAGTAACATTAATCAGTGACATGAGATGGGAGGGAAAGGGAGAGATGAGGAAAATTGCATGGAAATGAAGGGAGACCCTCATTGCTATACAAAATTACATATAAGAGGCTGGGTGGGGAATGGGAAAATAAATAAGGAGGGAGATGGATTACAGTAGATGGGGTAGAGAGAGTAAAAGGGAGGGGAGGGGAGGGGGGATAGTGGGGGATAGGAAAGGGAGCAGAGTACAACAATTACCAATAGGGCATTATGTAAAATTGTGGATGTGTAACCGATGTGACTCTGCAATCTGCATTTGGGGTAAAATTGGGAGTTCATAACCCACTTCAGTCTAATGTATGAAGTATGATATGTCAAGTGCTTTGTAACGTTGTGAACAACCAATAAAAAAAAAAAAGAAAAAAAAAAGAAGAAGAAAAATGTGGAGCCATATTCTCAACTCAAAGAGTTAGAGTAAGGTTCCTCAGTATAAAAGAGATAGTGGATTATGTTTGAAAAAAATATAATGTTGCTATATTATGAATAATATTTTTCTCATTATGTACTTTTCTATAATGTTTTTGCCATACTTTTGAATGTTGTACATTAACAATAAACTGCTGTGTGTACTTCATTTTAAGTGATCAGTCACTCCATAGGGGAGGTATGTACTGCTGGGAAACCATCTACAGTTTTGTTTTAATTTTACTGCTCATTAAGTCAGCCTGGGTGCTATATCTCAAAGGTTTGCAGGTCCCAGGTACAGAAGCCTCCATGGGGGTATGAAAGTCAAGTATTCTGTAGAAAGAAGAGCTGGTCTCCCTTCTACTTTTCCCCCATGGGCACAGCCTGAAATTTGCAGACCCATCAGTCCTGCTTCCCCAAATAGGACCCGTGCCCTTCAGCCTTTGATCTCCCAGACCCCATACCTGTTCTTTCTGTCTGCATCATCAACATGACTTCTGTGAGGTAGGAAATATATTACTCGAGCTAAGTCACCATTTTTGACAGCTTAGTGGAATTTGCTAGCCTTATTTTCCAATCAGAAGGCCACAAATTTCCTCCAGACCAAGTTCATCATGAGTCATTGGATACTCACTCTCTGGAGGGCTTCTTCTGCCTCCAACTCAATTCTTGTAATTATAGATTAGTCAAATTAATCGCTGAAAAGCACCTAATAGTATAGCACTCCAAGATTAGGGGTCCCTCCTTGGTAAAATACCCGTTGCTAAGCAACACCAATAAACAGAACTGCATGGGAATGTGCGTGCACTCTCACAGGATAGAATCTGCCAGGCCAACTGTGATTGGCTCATGGAAGATTCACCACCTGCACTACAGTCAGCTCCTAGCTCTTCTGCCCAGTAGTAGATGGACATGTGGGATATATAGTATTATAGGTAGCACTGAGAACTCAAGTGAAAGTGGTTGCCTCCAGGCCCAGTACATTGTTGGGGGAAGGAAAGCTTAACCTTGACTTCACAGCTTGCAGCAGCAGCAGCAGAAGTAGAGGTGGATGAAATTGAAGCCTCAGGGTGCCATCCAAAACTTACTGAGCAAGGTGCAAGGAAAAGACCTACCTGAGCTTCTGGAAGGTCAGTCTGTGGCATGCAGATTCAGTACCTCCAAGGCACCCTGCTACACATTATTGTGTGCTACCTGGAATTCCCAGGACACAGGGGCCAGTCTGCAGTTTAGAGAGGGAATATTGCTGTTTGGGCTCACTCTCTTTTAGGGCTGTTGTCTGACAATTAACTCCTTTAGTTGGTGTCCCTGGTTTGTAACATCCTAGGCTGTCCAGAGTCATGGCTTGAGATTTTCAACCATGTTGCATGCCCTGTTGTATGCCAGTGAGTACCCTACCTGAGCTGGCCCAGAGACCCACAGGCTAAGAATGAAACTCTGTCATTTCAGCTGTCCCTGTGTCACTGGCAATACCCCATCTCAGAAAGAACTGCCCTTTCCAAGGTGCAGTTGTTTATCTCCATGAAGGATGAGGACACTGGGATGAGGCTCCAGGGGGTGGCTCAAAGTCTGAACTTTGCCAAGGTACCTTCTCTGGAGCTGATGACTGGGTTTAAGGTAGACTGGAACATCAGGACGCTGAATGCCTGGTCTCCAAGAAACTTAGCTGGACATAGTCTCTACAAATCTACATATCCCTCCATTTGTAACCCTTCCATATCCCCCTGGTTCCCAGCATAGCTCTAGGAGAGTTTATCACATGGAATAACAGAAGCACAAGTTTTTGAGGAGAAGCCAGTAAATTCTTCAGATAAAATAAAAGCATTTCTGCTTACCCGCTTCCCCTTGCCTTTAAACCAGCTTTACTTTTATGCTTTCTTGTTTTTCTATTTAATTTCCCATTTTACATCTTTAATCAGTCCATGATTTATTTTGGATTGTGGTGGCATGGTGTAATGCTTAGAAAATACTTCTTTTCCCACTGATATTTATTCTACATTTATTTATTAATTATTGGGATGGAACACAAGGGGACATTACTACTGAGATACATTCCAAGCCATTTTTAATTTTATTTTGGGACAGCATCTCACTAAGATACTGAAGCTGACATGGACCTGTGGTCTTCCTGACTCTGTCCTGAGTTTCTGGAATTAGAGGCATGCCTCACCTTGTCTGGCTTTTTTGCTTTTTAATAATATCATTTTATTTTTAATTTTTCTTAATTAATTGCATTTTCTTTACTTTGTGTAGTCTGGTTTTTTTATTTAAATATGTCTTAATTTATTTATATAATTTATTGTAGAAAGAATACATATTCGACAGATTTAATATTATTATAATAAATTAAACTTTTTAGTTAAATGTACTAGCTATTTAATTTTGATGATTTTTAAATATATGATAAATTCTGAATCTGTTTTGTCATTGTAACTGCATTACAGTTATAAATAATGGTGGGTTCATGGTTGACATTTTAATAAATACACATCACATAGTTTTCTTTTTTTCAATATCCAGTACTCAATCCTTTCATGCTTTCTTCTGTCCCCTTAGTCTCTTTCCCCAGCTCTACTGTTATTCCAATTGTTTACTTATTTTAAAATTTGTTCCTTTTAGATATACATGACAATAGACTGTATTTTGAAATATTATACATACATTAAGCATAACTTATTCAATTAGGATCCCATTCTTGCAGTTGAACATGATGCAGAGATTCACTGATTTTGTATTCATATATGAATATAGGAGTGTTATGTCTCATCAGTTCTACTATCTTTCCTACTCCCATCCATTCTCCCTTCCCTTTATTCCCCTTTGTCTAATCAATTAAACATATTCTTCCATATACCACTCCTTATTGTATTTTAGTATATACTTATAAGAGAGAATATGGGGCCTTCTTTTTGGAAGTGAGTTTACTTATTTTGCTTTCCATAATATTCTCTAGTTTCATCCATTTACCAGAAAATGCTATAATTTTATTCTTCTTTATGGCTGAGCAATATTTTATTGGGATTAGTGGAAAGTGTTATTTTTTTCACAGCTCCATGACTCTGGACTCAATCAGTGAGAAAACTACTCCTCTCTGAGAGGGAAGAGAACAAAGCCCTTGACTAATACTCAAGAGTGGACAGATCACCTTGAAGACTGGGGAATTTGGGGTACATCAGACAAAGATGAGGAAGCAAATTGCTGCTGAGCTCCTGGCAAGTGTGAGGAAAATTAGTAGAAAAAGTGGAAAAAAGATTAAACATTGCTGGGAAATTCTTAGCATGGGATCTCCCAGGATCAGAGGGGCAACCTTCACTGGGTTGATCCAGAAGCTATTTGGCTCATTAAACTGGTACATGAAAGTCAAATAGGTGTGCATGTTGGGCATTGGCAGCCCAGCCTGGAGACGTTTTGGTACCTCCTTGCAGCAGTGGCACCAAACTGGGTTGGGAACTTAGATCCATGAATTTGGGACTAAGTTCATTACACAAATCCAGCAAAGACCAAATGAGAGCTCTAAATTGAGCCTAACAAATCAGGAGAATTTTTGGCAGAGAATTTCTGTCATGGAGACCATTTTGCAGGGGGGGTAATATAGGTTGGAAAGGGCAGAAGAAACCCACATTCCACTGCTCCCTTGAACCTGGAAACAGGCAACTCAGTGAAACCCTGTCTCTAAATAAAATATAAAATAGGGTTGGGGATGTGGTTCAGTGGTCAGGTGTCACTGAGTTCAATCCCTGATAACCCCTTTCCCCCCAAAAGAAAATAAAAGATATTGGCCAGGAGATCCCAAAGGCAGGTTCTCTCTTCATTCACAGAGAGGTCATTGGGATTGTTTCTGTTACAGTAACAAATTCACATTCTTCATGTTGGCTTAGTAGATTAACCACACGATTTTGACTGAGTATGTGCAGTTTGAAAACAACTTTTATGAGAAACAGTGAATCCCAAGAGGCAGGGAGGATCCAAAGGCAGGTTCTTACTAAGTTTACAAATAGAGTGTTGGGAATTGTCCCCTGTAGAAGCACCAGGTTTATATTACTTATTTCAAAACATCAGGACCAGTGCTCATCATGGCCAAATATGTGGTCTCCATATACTTGTTCTCATGGCCTCCAGTGAGCATTCAAGGGAAAAGAGTAGACAGAGAATCTTTGGTAGGTGGCACCAGGGTTTTGTAGTCTAATGTAATAAGACAGTTAAACCTGCTCTATTTTAAAAATATTTTCTTTTAGTTGTAGTTAGACACAATATCATTATTTTATTTTTATGTGGTGCTGAGGATAAAACCCAGGGCCTTCCATGTGCTCTACTGCTTAGCCACATCTCCAGCCCAAAACTTGTCCTAGGATTCCAAGTATTTTATCCTTTTAATTTAATTAATTAGCTTATTTATTTACTTTACCATTTTGGAGACAGAACACAGAGTCACTCTAAAATACAGTTATATCTGCAGATCTTGTTTATTTTTAGTTTTGAGGCCATCTCACGAAATTACTGGGACTTGCCTTCAACTTGGAATCCTCTTGCCTCAGTCCCTTGTGTTACTTGGAATCAAATGCATGTGCCGATGAGTCCAGATAAGTTTTGAATTTAAAGGAAACAACCAATGTTTTCCATGGAAGTACATTGAGGAAACTATTGGTACTACTAAGAATGGGCCATGGGTATAAGAATTAGAATACAATTTCTGATTGGTGGAAAGAAGTATGTTAGTATATCTGCATCAATTTCAGTTTGATACATGCACAATACAACCATGTAGAACCCTAAGAGGGTGGAATAGAAGAGACAAATTAAGAAATATTTTCACCCCTTGCCCTAGACATAAGTCTGACCTGTTGAGAAGTCCTATGGTAAAGCAACTTGCCAGAGAGACACAGCCTATGGGAAGTCAGGAAGTCCTAAATACCTCACAGTTTTTACAGGTCACAGGGCATTGCATGCATACATACTACCACATGAGTCAAGGGTAATTTTCACTGCAAATCTGAGGAGGTAATTTCCAGTCAATGTGGGAAAACTAGAGTCTTGTCAGAAACCTAGGAATCCAACCCTCCTCTTAAGCACAGGTTTAAAGATAAGGGAGAGTAGGGCAGTGGAAATTTTCAGGTCCCCTAATCCCAGCTGGGTGTGGTGCCTGTGATGTTGCTTGATCTTACTTGGGAGGTAGAGCCCCCACAGGTCAGGATCTGCAGGAGAACTGATACAGCTTACTAAGACTACCCTGAACCCAAGAGCATCTTTAGACACTTTTCTTTTCCTTGTAGTGGTCTTGGCTAAGGCAGAGATGAGCAAAGTTACTGATGGTGTTAGGTGGTGATGTCACTCTTTGTCATGTGCATCAATCCTGGTCTTCTGCAAAGAATGGAACCAAAGCTGACTCATTGTTACCCTGGAGACTCTGCCTCCATGACTTAAGGTGTCATGTAGGCCTTATTACTTTTATGTGCTGTGTCTTGGAACTAGCAGTTCAAGAGGCACCAGTCTCTTCATCCAGCCACTGGGTAAAAGCAGGCAATTAATGATCTCCCCCAGATTGGCTAAGTTAATTTAATGTCCAAAGTAAGGGCCCAAAGGACCCTAATGAATGTGGCTCTGGGATAGCAGTCTGGATGCAAGGTTCCACACAAGGACACATCACCACTGACCAATAACCTGCAGCCGAGCCAAGTTCACTACTTTAGAGAAACTCTTCAGCTCCTCCCATAAATTAATTTCTCTATTTTTTTTTCTGACAGCAATTGTCTAAGACATCCTGACACTGACACTGTTACATCTTGGTTGTCACCAATCCCTATGGAAAAAAGTATACTTCCACTTAATCTGATTCTCCCAGGAATTTTCTCAAGAAAGCCCACTTTATCTAGCATTTGGTTCCCCCACTGTGCCTAATCAAACAACTCTTAAGTTTGTCCAGAGTAGCATTATTAGTCCAATGTGCCAATATTGTGCTAAGAGAACTCTCAGAAATGTGACTTTCTGGGGCCCCAAACTACATGCTGGTTTCCACACTTACACAGTTTCCAGTCCATCAACCACCTGAGGCCAAGGCACGAACACTTTTTCAGAGGAACAGTTCTCTTCCCCCAGGAATTCCCTTCTCCCTGTTCTTCCAGGAATTGTTTCAGAACTCCTGAAACCAGCAACCTTAAATCCCGCTGCCCTCAATTTCTGTGGAAAACACTCGATTTAGCTTACCATATTTCTAATAGTGATTAAAGCAGAGCAAAACTTTCAGTCTATCCCCTGTCTCCCACCTGTGACCAACACAACTCTGAATTCTAGTTGGGGAGAATTATTCCAAGGTGCCAATAGTGGATCAGAACACCCTGAATGACATGACTTTCCAGGTCCTCATCCTGGGTGCACTTATCCACCCATGTTCATTTCAAATCCTGACCCAAACTTGGAACCAAGTAACACCCAATGATCAGGAGAAACTATACTTCTTTTAGGACTTGATCTATTTTTTTGTATCACAAATGTCCTCAGGTTGTCTATATTAGGGAAATTTTCACCTTGCTTTTCCTACTTTAAAATTCCTGGGGGGAAGAGAACTGTTCCTCTGAAAAAGTGTCTGTGACTTGGCCCCAGGTGGTTGAAAAACCAGGTCAAATATTGGTTTCATTCCTAGATTTTTGGAGGAATCTTCGTACTGCTTTCAACAGTGGTTGCACCGATTTGAAATACAATCAACAATGTATGAATGTATCCCTTTCCCCACATGCTTGCAAAACTCTACTATTACTAGTATTGGTGGTATTTGCTATTCTCACTAGAGTGAGATGAAATCTCAGTGTAAATTTGAATTTCTCTAATTGATAGAGATGTTCAATACTTTTTCAAATATTTGATGATCATTTTTTTTTCATTTGATAAGGGTCTCTTCAGTTGTTCAGTTCCTTTGCTTATTTATGGATTGGGTTATGTGTGTGTGTGTATGTGTGTGTGTGTGTGTGTGTGTGTGTGTGTGTGTGTGTGTTAACTTTCTTGAGTTCTTTGTTCATCCTGGAAATTAATGCCTTATCTGAGGTGCAGGTGGCAAAGATATTCTGTCATTCTGAATGCTCTCTCTTCGTGCTTTTGATTGTTTCCTTTGCTGTAATGAAGATTTTTAGTTTGTTGTCATTACATTTATTTATTTTTATTAATTTTGCTTCTTCCACTTTAGGAGTTTTGTTAAGGAGTCAGTTCCTGAGCCAATACATTGCAATTTGGGGACTACACTTTCTTCTAGTACATATAGTGTTTCTAATTTAATTTTTATGTCTTTGATTCACTTTGAATTGATTTTTGTGCAGGGTAAGAGATAGGGGTAAACTTTGATTCTATTACATATGGATTTCAGTTTTCCCCAGCACCAATTTTTTAAAAGGCTATCTTTTCTCCAGTGTATATTTTTGGGTGCCTCAGGTATATGACAACTGCATTTACTTGGGTTTGTCTCTTCTTCTGTTCCATGGTTTTCTTGTCTATTTTGGTGATGATACCATGTTGTTTTTGTTACCATGACTCTGTAGTATAATTTAAGGTCTGGCATTGTAATGCCTCCTGCTTTTCTTTTTTCACTAAAAGTTACTTTGTCTATTCTGGGCATTTTATTTTACTTTTGGCCATTTTGACAACATTAATTCTATATATCCAAGAAAATGGGAAGAACATATTCTATGGTTTTCCTCAATTTATTTAGTGTTTTGTAGTTTTCATTGCAGAGATCTTTTACTTCTTTTGTTGGATGTATTCCTAAGTATTTTGTATTTTATATTTTGTTTTGTTTTGTATTTGAGGCTATTGTGAATGGGATAGATCTACTAATTTCTCATTCAGGTGGTTCATTCTTGCAATATAGGAATGCAATTGATTTATGGATTTTTTTATATCTTGCTACTTTGCTGAATTCACTAATGAGGCATTACTAAGAGAATGGAGATTGCTGTCTGCAGATGAGACTTCTGAAACTGTCAGCCCCCAAATAAACCTTTCTTCATTAAAGTTGAGGTTTTTTTCATGTTTTTTATAGTCCATACATCTATGTATTATGCATATATTTATTTATTTTTGTTTTAATTACTTATACATGTCAATAGAATGCACTCTGATACATCGTACATAGATGGAGTATATTTTCTCATTCTTTTAGTTAAACATGAAGCAGGATCCTACTGGTTGTATAGTTATATTTGTATATAAAGATAATAATGTCTAATTCATTCTATTATCTTTCATACTGCCATATCCTCTCCTATCCTTTTACTCCCCTCTATCTAATCTAAAGTAACTCTAATGTTTTCTAGTCCTCCACTATTGTGAATTAGCATATCAGAGAAAATATTTGGCCTTTGATGTTTTGAGATTGGCTTACTTTGTTTAGCATGATATTTTCCAGCTCCATGCACTTACTGGAAAATGCCATAATTTCAATTCTTCTTTAAGGCTGAGTAATATTTCAGTATATATATACTGAAATATTACACATATTACATTTACGTAGTATGTGTGTGTGTGTGTGTGTGTGTGTGTGTGTGTGTTTGTAACTTTTAAAAAATTCATTCATCTGTTGAAGGGCACCTAAGTTGGTTTCGTAGTTTAGCTATTGTGAGTTAAGATGCTATAAACTTTGATGTGGCTGTGTCACTGTAATATGCTGATTTTAAGTCTTTTGGGTATAAACTGAGGAGTGGGATAACTGGGTCAAATGATGTTTTCATTCCAAGTTTTTTGAGGAATCTCCATGCCACTATCCATAATATATGCACTAATTTGCAGTGCCACCAGCAATGTATGAGTGTAGCTTTTTCTCCACATCCTTGCCAACAGTTATTGTTATTAGTATTCTTGATAATAACCATTCTGAGGTGAGCTCAAATCTTAGAATAGATTTGATTTGCTTGATAAAGGTGTTGAACATTTTTTTCATATATTTATTGATTGATTGTATTTCTTCTGTGAAGTGTCTGTTCAGTTTCTTAGCCCATTTATTGATTGAGTTATTTGGTGTGTTTTTGTGTGTGTGTGTATGTAGGTAAAGTTTTTTTTTTAGTTCTTTATATATATCCTGAAAATTAATGATTTATCTGAGGTGTATGTTGTAGAGCTTTTCTCCCATTCTGTAGCCTCGCTCTTTCTTAACAGTATTGATTGTTTCCTCTGTTGAGTAAAAGCTTTTTATTTTGAATTAATCCTATTTATTGATACTTGACTTTACTTCTTGCATTTTAGGAACCCTGGTAAGAAAGTCAGATCCTAGGCCAACATGGTGAAGATTTAGGATTATTTTTTCTTCTACTAAGCACAGGGTCTCGTCTAGTGTCTAATTATCTGATCCATTTTGAGCTGAATTTCATGCAGGACGAGAGAGAGGGGTTTAATTTCATTTTGCTGCATACACATTTCCAATTTTTCCAGCACCATTTGTTGAATAGGCTTTTTCTCCAGTGAATGATTTTGGTGCCTTTGTCTAGTATGAGATAACTATTTGTGTAGGTTTGTCTTTGTGTCTTCTATTCTCTGTACCACTGGACTTGCTATTTTAATTCCCTTATTTTGGCCTATTCTCCATATATCAGAAAAAACATTCAACCTTTTAGTTTCTTAGCCTGGCTTATTTAACTTACCATGATTGTCTTCAGACCCATTCCTTTACTAACAAATTCCATAAGTTCATTCTTTTCTATGAATAAGTAACACTCCACCATTTATATGTATCACATTTTCTTTATCTATTCACCTTGATTGGTTCCATAGCTTAGCTATTGTTAATTGTGCTGCTAAAAACATCAAGGTGGCTATATCACTAGCCTATGTTGATTTTAAATATTTTAGATATATACTAAGAAGCAGTATAGCTGGATCACATAACAGTTCCATTCCTATATGAGGCATTTCCATACTGCTTTCCAGAGTTGTTGCACTAATTTTCATTCCCACAAAGAATGTGTGAGTGTACCTTTTACCCCACATTCTCACCCACACATTATTTTTAGTATTCTTGAAAATTGCCATTCTAAATGAAGTGACATAAAATCTCAATATAATTTTGACTTGCATTTCCCTGTTAGAAATGTTAAGCTTTTATATAGATATATATTTTATTATTTTTTATAGTATGGATATCAATGCTTCGAGAATCAGGGAGCAAAGATAGTCTCCCATTTTGTAGACCATCTTGTCATGCTTTTAATTGTTTCCTGGTATGCTTAAGCTTTTTTTAAATTAAATTTTTTTAGATGTCGATAGACCTTTATTTTATTCATATATTTATATGTGGTGCTGAAAATCAAACCCACTGCCTCACATATGCTAGATAAGTGCTCTACCACTGAGCCACAACCCCAGCATGAATTAGCTTTTTAATTTGATGCCATAGCACTTATTTACTTCTAGTTTTATTTCTTGTGTCTCAATAGTCTTGTTAATAAGGTTGGTTCCTATGCCAACACAGTGTAGTGTTGGGCCTACATTTTCTTCTAGCAGTTGCAGAGTTTCTGGTTTAATTTCTAGGTCTTTGGTTTATTTTGAGTGTACTTTTGTTCAGGATGACATATATGGGTCAAGTTTTATTCACCTACATATGGAGTTTTAGTTTTCCTGGACCCATTTGTTGGAAAAGCTGTCTTTTCTCCAACATGTTTTTGGAACATTTGCATAGTATCAGATAATTGTATTCATGTGAATTTGTCTCTGTTTTTTTATAACTATTCCATTGATCTTCATGTCTGTTCTGGTGCCAGTACCATGCTTCTTTGTTGGGCCCATGAGCTGGAAAGCCATCTACGCTGTCTTTGTGAGGTGCTCTTAGGGATCAGCACACTGGGCCCAGATATTTGTGGTCTGTAACACTGAACACAACCAAGCCCCATTACTATGGTAACCTGGCCACCCTCAGGTGCACAGTGTGTTTCTTTTCCTTCTGCTTTTTACTGCGGACCTTTTAGCCCACTGGTTGACACTCTTAAGGGTGCTGTAAGCTCATTGATTATTATGACCTTTGGCTAAATTTGCCCATTAACAGGCTATGAATAAAAATTTTCCCTATGCAATAATAAAATGGATTAAGTTCTCTGAAACTGGTCTCTGGTTGTCTCTTTTCAACTCCATCACAACACCCTTCTCAGCTCTTTGGTGGGCTTCAGCTGGACCAAGTGAACCCACACTACTCTTGGTTTTGTTATTATTGTTGTTGTTGTTGTAGTTGTTACTCAGTTGTTGATGTTTTAGTCTATAACTCTAGTATAATTTGAGTTCTGGTATTGTGATAATTCTGCATCTCTCTTTTTGCTCCAGATGTCTGAGTATTCTGGGTCTCTTATTTTTACAAATGAATTTCAGAACTATCTTTTCTAGTTCTGTGAAGAATGTCATTGGTATTTTTATAGGGATTGCATTAAAATTATATAATACTTTGGTAACATGACAATTTTTATAATATTAATTCTGCATTTTCAAGAACATGGGAGATAATTTTATCTTATAAAGTCTTCAATTTATTTCCACAGTGTTCTATAGTTTTCATTGTAGAGGTCCTTCAACTCTTTTATTATATTAATTCCCAAGTATTTTTGAGATTATTGTGAATGGGATTTTTTTTCCAATTTCTTTTTCAGCAGATTCATTATTGGAGCATAGGGGAAACTATTGATTTATGTATGAAGATTTTGGTATTGTACTACTTTACTAAATTTGTTTATCAGCTCTAGAAGTCTTTTGCTAGAGTTTTTTCCTCTAAGTATGAATTTATGTCATAAGAAAACAGAGATAATTTGAGCTTTTTGTTTTCCTCTTCATATGCATTTAATTTCTTTTTCCTGCCTGATTGTTCAGCTAGAATTTGAAAAACTGTATTGAAAATGTGTGGGAGTGGTATGCTTGTCTTGTTTTTGTTTTCAGAGGAAATGATTTCAGTTTTTCTTAATTCAGTTTAATGTTGGCTTTGCATTTATATAGCTTGTACAGTGTTGATGTACGTTTCCTCTGTCTCTAGTTCCTCTGGTGTTTTAAACTTTGGGTGTTGGACTTTGTCAAATGCTTTTTCTAACAGGGGTTATGATGTATACTTTTATTTTGTCTTTGTGTCCTTGTCTGGTTTTGGTTTGTGAATTATGTTGCCCAAGTGGAGCAAATTTGGAAGCATTCTCCCCGTTTCAGTTTTTTGGAACAATTTAAGAATTGAAAATCAGTATACTACAGTGATGCAGACTTGTGAATATTTATAGCAGCTAAATTCACAATAGGTTAATTATGGAACCAATCTAGGTGTCCTTCAATAGAGGAACAGATAAAGAAAAAAATATATATATATATATATATAAAATATATTCAAAGGAATATTACTCAGCCTTAAAGAAGAATTAAATTATGGCATTTGCCAGTAAATGGGTGGAATTGGCAAATATCATGCTAAGTGAAATAAGCCAACACCCGAAAAAACCATAGGCTGAATGTTTTCACTAATATGCAGTTGCTAATTCACAATAAGAAGGGGCAATAGAGAGTTACCTTAGGTAGAGAAGAGTGAAGGGAGGGGAGGGGAGAGGATGTGGGGATAGTAAGGATATTAGAATGGAACAGACAATCCTATGTGATTCTACAACATATAATTTTACAACATATAATTCTACATAAATGCATCCTACTATTGTGTATAACTAATTAAAACAAATAAAAAATTGGTGTTATTTCTATGTCTTTGTGGCTCAATTTTCATAGAACATACATGCACAGAAACAATAAATTTTTTAGCTGTTCATATTTGTAGGCATATAATATTTCATAATTACAGGGAACACAACCTGTTCATGTAATGCAGAATTCCCCTGATCAGTCAGTGTTCAACTGGCATGTCATGTGTTTGTATTTTGGCAGGTCAAATTGTGGATAAATAACAGCAAAGGACGTTTTTCTGGCTATCATCTGGAATTGAAGATTCAGCAATGTAGTAGATATACATAAACAACAAATTTTCTTATTCCAAGTTATATTCTTCTCTCTCCCATTTTCCATAATAAAATGGGAATATTGTGGTGTTTTTAATCTATGGATATGCATTCATGTCTCATACATATGTACATATTTTCACATATATCACATGCATCTGTTTGTGTGCTTACCCAAATCAACTTAATTCTGTGGATTATTGTTGTTGGAAAGTGTCCCTCTTGATAAGAATGTGGCAAGAAGTACTAACTATTTTTCTCTTTTTTGTAGAGTGTGACTTGGGTACAAAACTCTGTGTCTAGCAACTTGAATTAGTGTGAAAATGGCAACTACTGCCTTTATTTAGACAACACAAACAAAGGTTTCTAGAACCTGCCTAATAATGTCTTAATTTCCATTGAAAACTAAACTCAATATCTGCTAGGCATTGAAAACTGTTGAAGTTACCATAAAGCAGCATGAGTTGCCTTGTAGATATATATATGAAAGTGTAATTCACTACAGTATATTTATATATGTATACAGGAGAAGACTTTAAAAGAGAAAAAAAGTCCCATGTTCTTGGATGGGCAGAATTAACCTTATTAAAATGGCCATATTACTAAAATTAATCTACAGATTGAATTCAATCCCTATCAAAATATCAATAATTTTCTTCATAGAACTAGAAAAAAAGTCCTAAAATTCAAATGAAAAAAAAGATCCAGAATATCCAAGGCAATCCTGAGCAATAAGACTAAAAGTGAAGATATTTTTATATTAATTTTAAATTATATTACAGAGATTTCACATCAAAAACATGTGGTACTGGCATAAAAACAGATAAGAAGACCAATAGAATAGAATATAAAACACAGAGACAAATCCACCCAGAGATGGTTATTGCATTTTTTTTTTTTTTTTGGCAAACATGCCAAAATCATAAGGTAGAAGCGAAGGTCTTAAAAAAAAATGGTGTTGGAAACACTGAATAGGCATTTGTGGAAGGTAAAACTAGATCCTTAGCTATTACTTAACAGGAAAAAATAACTCAACTTAAAGTGGATCTAAACCTAGAAACTAGCCCAGAATCTCTGAAACTAGTATAAGAAACCATAGCATCAACACTCCACCATAAAAACACAGACATTGACTTCCTTAATAATAACACTAAAACTTAAGAAATAAAATCAAGAAAGAATAAGTAGGAGAGTGTCAATTTAAAAAATTTCTCCACAGCAAAGGAAACAAGTAAGAGAATGAAAAGAAAGTCTACAGAATGGGAGAAAATCTTTGCCGGTTATTTTCTTACAGATGAATATATAAAACTATATTTTATATATATTCTAGAATATGTAAAAAAACTCAAAACTTAATACACCCCAAATAAAAATGCCAATCAATAAATGAACAAAACACCTTTCTCAAAGAAAAAGAAAGAACCAATATGTATGTGAAAAAAATATTCAACATCATGAGCAGTTAGGGAAATATAACTATCATATATTTTGTTTTATATAGTCTTTTAATTATTACTCTGAATAAAGTACTGTTATTATTCAGTGACCCATAATTTTATTTTGATAAATTATTTAAAACTTTTGTCTTAGGCTTCACCAGAATCAAAATTCTAATTACTTCTTTTTATGTCAAATTAACCTTGGGAATTTACACTTGATATTTTGGAGCCCTAAAAGATGTATCCCTCCCCTGATAAAAGAATGGTATTAAACTAATTAGACTTACTTAATATTTTAAAATTTTATATATTAAAAAACTTGGTCAAAATTTTAAAAAAATGTTTATACATTATAAAATTATATAAGTAAGTTTATAATATGTTCCAAATTTTTATAAAAATCTCCCAAATGATGACTGGGATGTCTACTATAAAATTATGCACAATTCTAATTATAATCTTAAAATATTGAATGTCACATGCAACCAAATTTCTCTGTAACTTACTAATTATAATAATTCTTCTAGTAATTCTAAGGTTTATAATTTAGAACACTTATTCAAATCACATATATTGTGACTGCTTTTTTCTTATATTTTGATATTTATGTTTTTCTTTTTTGCTTTTTATCTTTATAAAAGTTATCCTTCCAAATAGGATAATGTTGGCTCAATTCTTCAAGATTATACTCATGCTTATAAAACTAATAAAGAGAATTCAATGCTACACTCCAGATGACCTTACTTTGGGAGAGATTTTGTTTTTCCTTCTGTACTCTTTGATGCTCAAATGAGTCCCAGTTCATTTACATGGACTTTCCCTCCAACATGGAACCAGAAAGAAGAATGTCCATCAAGGAACTGAAAGACAATAATACCTAACTTCAAAGGTGATTTTTTCATGTTGCTTTCCCGAAAAAGATCTTTATTAAAAGAAGGAAATCTGAGAATTTATTATGTAATTTGGTCATTCCTGTCACACTCAACAAAAGAGAGTCTAGAGGCCATGAGAAAACACTAAGATTTCAACCATCTTTTCCAGAACTACCTTACAAACCCAATCCAGAAAGATTACCTGCTATGATTTTTAAGAGTAGTTTTTCCTATTAACTGCAGCCACTTGCCATTCAGAATTTTCCAACTCTCACATAATGCTACAAGTGTCAATGAGGTTTTTATAAAGATATGTTATATAATTCTTCTCTTTCTCAATAAAATCCCAAACTTGGTTGTTGTTTTTGAGCAAACCAGAGGCTACTACAATCTGTGTAAGATGTCCTTGATTTCTATTCAATTTTTTCCCCAATGAATATATTTCTGTGGAGATTTTTATGGTTTGGATATTAAATGTCCCCCAAAGGCTCATGTGTGAAACAGTGCAGGAAGGTCTAGAGCAGAAATAATTGGGTTATGAGAGCCTTAATACAATCAGCAAATCAATCCCTTGATAGGATAAACTAAGCAATAACTGAAAGCAGGTAGGGTGTGGCTGTAAGATGTGGTCATTGGGGGCATGATTTTGGGGTATATATTTTCTCTCTCTCAAGTCTCAGTCCCTGGCCAGGCCACTCCATTCTCCAATGAGAAGAAGGTAGTTGGGATGTGTTTTTTCTTCCTGCTCACCCCCTGGTGTCAAAAGATCATGGGAAACACAGAGTCCACTCTGGACCCCAAAAGCTCCTTGAAAGGTGTCAAAACATAAATTTTTCCAAATTGAGACTCACTCAAGACTTACACTGTAAATGGCTCCTTTTCTATTTCACTGTGGCCTGGCCATAATAAACTTTAAATAATGTCTCTAAATGGCCTCCTGAGGGGACTTTTGATTTTAAAATCCTCACTGATTTGGACAATTTCTGCCAACAGACAGAAAAGATGTGGTTAGGTTCCTTATGTTCAGGCCTTTTGGGATTTACGCTCCCATTCCTCTTTCTGCTCCACCTGTTTCACTTTCCAAGTCCTTCTTGCTAAAGAAACTTCCACATCCCTCTCTGCTCCTGACTCTGACCCCTCTCTGCTTACTGACTTCCTAAGACACTCTCCTCTCAACACCTCCAGACCTTCCCATCTTGATTCTCATTGTTATCTGGAACCAGCTCCACCTGAGTTAGACCATCCTCCCTCCCCTGTCTCTTCCCCAGTAAGTGCCCATACCAAGTCTCACCAAATGACCCAAAACCCTGAACTACTCTGTCCACAGCATGAAGTGACAGGATCTGAGGGCATTGTTTGAATTCATGTCCCTTTTTCTCTACAAAATCTCTCCCGAATCAAAAATGCTTAGGCTCCTTTACTGCTGCTCCCACTACATATATCAAAGAATTTAAATACCTTTCCCAAGCCTATGACCTTACTTGGCATGACTTTCATGTCATCTTTATCTCCACTCTTACCCCTGATAAATACACTCGAGTCCAGGTAGCTGTATGGGACCATGCTGACCAGGTTCATTTGGCTGAAGACACCAAGCCTCCAGGCACAGCTGGAGTTCTCAACACCAATCCTGATTGGGACTATCAAAATGGACAGAGTCAATGCCACTGTGCCCAGATGATACAATGTCTGCTGGCAGGCATGTAGGCAGTTTCTAATAAGGTTGTTAATTTTGATAAACTGATAGACGTCACTTAAGGGCCTAATGAGAATCCTGCAATGTTCCTTAACTGCTTAAGGAAAACCTTCATTCTCTAAATTAGACCCTGAATCGCCCTCTGGGGTGCCCATTCTGGACACTCATTTTATCACTAAATCATCCCCTGATATTAAAAGAAAAAAGTTAAAGAGGGCTGAGGATGGTCTCCAAATCCCCATCCAAGATATGGTGAGAATGGCCTTTAAAGTTTACAGTGCCTGTGAAGAAAAGCTGAACTCAGCCAGCAGACCCACATTCAGAAAAAGGTGTCATTCCAGACAAAAGCCTTGGTAGCAGCTTTGCAGCCAGCCCAGGCTCCTGCAAAGCTGCTACCAAGGCTTTTGTCTGGAATGCCACCTTCTGAGGACCTCCCTTCAGGGGTTCTCAGAAATCTGAATCACCAGAGCCTGCTTCAAATCAGACAAGAAGGCAACTGGGCCCACAAGTGCCCTAAGCAATCACCTACTTCTCAGCCATGCCCCAGCTGTAAGCAGCTGGGACATTGGAAGAGAGACT
The DNA here is from genome assembly GCF_964194105.1 of Spermophilus citellus. NCBI lineage: Eukaryota > Metazoa > Chordata > Mammalia > Rodentia > Sciuridae > Spermophilus > Spermophilus citellus. The sequence continues at coordinate 72,068,319 of NC_138187.1, read as the reverse complement.
GTCCCTTGACTGGTCCCTCCTTGGCATCTCAATGTGGGGGTATGGCCAAACAGGCAGTTCCTTCTCTTGAGCTTCTGGAACTGGCTGACAACTGAAGAAACCTTGACCCCCCACAACCCTTGCCAAGTCCAGGGTAATGCTCCAGGTAGCAAGTAAGTCCATTACCTTCCTTTTGGACACAGGAGCTACCTATTCTGTCTTGCCTGTCCACTCTGAGCCTTTATATCTATCCCAAATCTCAGTCATGGGGATAGATGGAACACCCTCATTACCAAAGAAAATGGCCACTCTGATGTGCTCCCTAAAGGGATATCCTTTTACCACTCCTTTTTAGTTATCCCTTTCTGGCCAGTTCCCCTCCTAGGAGAAGATGTTCTCCAGCTCTTGGGGGCTACCATCCAGCTCTCACCCCATCCCTGTACTACCCAGCTCCTCCTCCCCTTTATTCAATCTACTATACACATACCACTCCCTAACCACCACTTATTCCCTCCCATCAGGCCAAGTAGACCCCCAAGTCTGCAACATCTCCAAACCAGAAATAGCAAAACACCATCAACTGGTGCAGATTTAGCTAAAGCCTGACAATAAGTTCCCCTCTAGACCTCAATTTCCCATTTCTTAAGCCTGACAATAAGTTCCCCTCTAGACCTCAATTTCCCATTTCTCTTCCTCACCACAGGGGACTCAAACCCATCATTGAACAACCACCAGATCAAGCCCTTCTTATTCCCATAGACTCTCCCTGCAACACTCCTATCCTACCTGTTCTCAAACCATCAAGAGCATACTGCTTAGTACAAGATCTCCATTTAGTCAACAAAGCAGTTATTCCCCTTCATCCAGTGGTCCCTAACTGTTATACCCTCCTCTCACATACCACCCTCAACCTCTCATTTCACTGTTTTCCCAACTTTTTAGATTCCAGAGGATGCCAAGTTTACCCAGCCAAAGCTTGACTTTTGGTCCTCTCAGTTACCTACCTGGGCATTCTTCTAATTACATAGATAAGAAGACCAATAGAATAGAATATAAGACATAGAGACAAATCCACCCAGATATGGTTATTGCATTTTTTTTTGACAAACATGCCAAAATCATAAGGTTTTGATTTTTCCAAAAGCCTCACTATAGATAGAATCTAAACTCTTAGGAGCTTGCAGACTCCTGAGTCAGAAGACCAGATCCTTTCATTTTTGGGGCTCACTGGATTCTTCTGACATTGGTTTCCCAACTTTGTCCTTCTTCTCAAACCCCTTTACCAGGCAGCTAAAGGCACTCCCACTGAACACTTGACATCACTGGCCTAGGTCTCTGTATCTTTCCTCAAACTCCAAGATGTTTTGATTTTCTCACTTTCACTCTCCCTCCCCAACCCCAACTGTCCCTTCCACTTCTTTAAAGATGAAAAAGAAGGGATTGTCACTGGTCTTCTTGCCCAGCCCATTGGACTCTCCTACTCTCTTGTAACATATCTCTCTAAACAGCTTTACTCTACACTATGGGGATGATTGCCCTGTCTCCGGACCCTCACCATGGCAGCTGAACTTACCAAAGAATCTCTAAAGTTAACTCTCCTTCAACCTTTGACTGTCTTTTCCACCCATAGACTTCATGACCTCCTCGGACATAAATCTCTCTCCCTCCATGGCCCCTCCCAAATTCAGAAGTTTCATTTGCTTTTTATCAAAAACCCCACCATTTCCCTCTGTGCCTCTCCATCCCTTAACCCAGCTTCTTTTTTCCCAATGTGTGGATCTACCCATCCAACTATCCACTCTTTTCCTCAAGTACTTGAGGTGTTCTTCACATCTCAGGATGAATTCTTTGACCACCCCTTGCTGGCACCAGACTTGACAATTTTTGTAGATGGAAGCTCAATTGTTTGGCCAGACAGTCACCACAGAGCAACCTATGCCATGGTTACTGTTTTGGGGGTCCTGGAGGCCAGCCACCTCCCTGAAGGTACAACCTCTCAGAGGGCAGAGCTCTTTGCCCTCATCTGAGCTCTCCACCTTTCAAAATGCAAGTCAATTAACATCAATACTGACTCCAAATATGCCTTTCTTATTGCACATTCTCACTCAGCCATTTGGAAGGAGAGAGGATTCCTAACTACCAAAGACTCCCTTAGAGTCAATTCCTCTCTCATCTCTAAACTTCTTGAGGCACTCCACCTCCCTTCCCAAGTTGCTATTATAGATTGCTGGGGTCATCAAACTACTTCCAACCCCATAACTGAGGGAACAAACAAGGTTGATGTGGTTGCTAGAAGCTTAATCAGCGAGCCCCCCATGGCTCCCTTTCTCTTTCTTTCTATGCCCACCAAACTGGCCCACACCCAGCAAGAACAGACTGACCTCCTTGCATGAGAGGGCCATATCAGAGACAAGGGCTGTATTTTCCTGGGGGACAAGATTGCCCCTCTTCAACTCCAAGCCCAAGAGCTCCTCTTTGACATCAACAAGTCATTTCACATTGGATTCCAAACACTCTTTCAATTCCTCCAATCTTTCTTTTACCTACCTGGCATGTGTGACTTAATTCAACAGGTCCATTCCACATGTTCAATATGTTCCTCTGTTAAACCTCAGGGGGGCCCCAATGTCTCCACTCATCAGATGCGAGGACACCAACCAGGCAAACATTGGCAGGTAGATTTCACTCACATGCCCAGACACAAAAAGTTCCAATACCTTCTCACCCTCATTGATACATTTTCAGGATGGATTGAGGCTTTCCTGACCTCTCAAGAGACAGTAAACATTTTGGCCTCAGTCCTCATTGAGCAGATCATTCCCAGGTTCAGCTTTCTGATGTCCATTCAGTCAGACAATGGCCCTGCCTTCACTTCTCAAATAACTCAACAGGTCTCAGAAAGTCTCAACATCTCCTGGAAACTTCACATTCCTTATAGACAACAGTCTTGGGGTAATAGGTCCTCTAAATCCTTAAAAACCACCTTAAAAAATTCTCAACTGAGCTTCAAATCTCCTGGCCTGGTCTGCTTCCCCTTGTGCTTACCCAAATCTGAGCTAGAGCTCCCACAGGGATCAACCCCTTAAAACTGCTCTATGACTGCCCCTTCCTGATTAATCATAATCTTCCATATAACCCCCACTCCTGGCCTCATATTTACCTTATCTCATCTTGCTCCACATTCTCCTCCAGGAACACGAAAACCGACACCTTTCTGCCCCAGCAGAACTAGTGCCTTCTGAGGGTTTTTTTTAACCGGGAGACTCTGTCCTCTTAAAGGAACTCCATCTTCGATCACTCCAGCTGTGCAGTATGGGACCCCATATAGTGATTCTCACCACTCCTACATCAGCAAAACTATTAGACCACCCCTCTTGGTATCATGTTTCTTGCCTCTAGCTTGCCCCAGATCCTAAGTCCTGGTCATCCTAATTGGTGGGACCCACTAAACTCAAGATCACCTGTGGGCCTCCCACTTCTTTTCCTCTTGAATCTGTTCCTACAGGTGCCCATGACCCAAAGGACACTACCTAATTACTCCCAATGCCATTTTCACATACAGGGGATCTAGGATGGGAAGACCTGGACATTAGGAACCAGCAATAGCCAACCTTCTGTTTTCCAAACAACTATCTCTATTCTAGTAACCGGCCTCAGCCTTTCTGGCTAAGCGCCCCTCCTCTGCTTCCTCTATGATCAAACCAAGAGATACTTAAAGTCCCAATCAGATATTTTTGGAGGATGCCCTCACACCTCCTGCAATATGCACACCTCAGAGAGACCACCCAAACACAATTCCTATCCATCTAGAGGTAGGACCAACCTCAACATCAGAGATCCCTGGGACAATCATTGTGCAGCAGGAGTAGAGGGAAAGCTGTACAGCTGGCCCTGGGACAGTTTTGCCTCTGGAACTTTTAAGATTTTCCACACCTACAATGGAGTGATTCCTCAGCATCACCAAGAAATGCTTCAGAAAGAAACAGCCCTCACTCACCAGCTAAAGGCACATGAAACAGAGAAGGGATACCAATTTTCACGGCTGGCCCTTATACTTCAGGGGTTACAACTTCTAAACTACTCCAGGGTCGATAATATTTCTGATTTTTCCTTATTTATTTATTTATTTATTTATATATCACAGGAAAATGCATTACAATTCTTACAATTACATATAGAGCACAATTTTTCATATCTCTGGTTGTATACATAAGTATATTCACACCAATTCATGCCTTCATACCTGTACTTTGGATAATAATGATCATCACATTCCACCATCATTACTAGCCCTGTGCCCCTCTCTTTCCCTCCAACCCCTCTGACCTATCTAGAGTTTATCTATTCCTCCCATGCTCCCACTCCCTATCCCAATATGAATCAACCTCCTTATGTCAAAGAAAACATTCGGCATTTCGCTTTTTGGGATTGGCTAACTTCACTTAGCATTATCTTGTCTAACTCCATCCATTTATCTGCAAATGTCATGATTTTACTCTGTTTTATTGCTTGGTAATACTCTATTATGTATATGTGCCACAATTTTCTTATTCATTCATCTATTGAAGGGCATATAGGTTGGTTCCACAGTCAAGCTATTGTGAATTTTGCTGCTATAAATATTGATGTGGCTGTCCATATAGTATGCTGATTTTAAGTCCTTTGGGTATACACCAAGGACTGGGATATCTAGGTCAATTGGTGGTTCCATTTCAATTTTTCAAAGAAATCTCCATACTGCTTTCCATATTGGCTGCAAGAATTTGCAGTCCCACCAGCAGTGTATGAATGTTCCTTTTTCACCACAATCTTGTCAACACTTATTGTTGTTTGTATGCATACTAGCTGCCATTATGACTGGCATGACCTAAAATCTTAGTTTTGATTTGCATTTCTCTAATTGCTACTGATGATGAACATTTTTCATATATTTGTTGATTGATTGTATATCCTCTTCTGAGAAGTGTCTGTTCAGGTCGTTGGCCCATTTATTGATTGGGTTATTTGGTTTTTTGGTGTTTGGCTTTTTGAGATCTTTATATACCTTAGCGATTAGTGCTCTATATGATGTGTGAGGGGTAAAAATTTCCTAACAAGATGTAGGCTCTCTATTCACCTCACTGATTGTTTCTTTTTCTGAGAAGAAACTTTTTAGCTTGATTCCATCCCATTGATTGATTCTTGGTTTTAATTCTTGTGCTATAGGAATCTTATTAAGAAAGTTGGGGCCTAATCCCACATGATAAAAATTAGGGCCTACTTTTTCTTCTATTATACACAGAGTCTCTGGTTTAATTCCTAGGTCCTTGATCCACTTTGAGTTGAGTTTTCTGCATGATGAGAGATAGAGTTTAATTTCTTTTTTTTCTTTCTTTTTTTTGCATATGGGTTTTCAGGTTTCCAAGTACCATTTTTTGAAGAGGGTATCTTTCCTCTAATACATGTTTTGTCCACCTTTGTCTAATATAAGATAATTGTAATTTTGTGGGTTAGTCTCTGTATTTGGTATTTTCTACCATTGGTCTACCTGTCTGTTTTGATGCCAATACCATGTTGTTTTTGTTACTATTGCTCTGTAATATAGTTTAAGGTCTGATATAGTGATGCAACCTGCTTCACTCTTCCTGTTAAGGATTGATTTAGCTATTCTGGGTCTCTTATTTTTCCAGATAAATTTCATGATTGCTTTTTTCTATTTCTTTGAGGAATGCCATTGGGATTTTGATCAGAATTGCATTAAATCTGTATAGTGCTTTTGGTAATATGGTCATTTTTATAATATTAATTCTGCCTTTCCAAGAAACCTTTCCATCTTCTAAGGTCTATTTTTGGTTTCTTTCTTTAGGGTTCTGTCGTTTTTATTTTATAGATCTTTCACCTCTTTTGTCAAGTTGATTCCCAAGTATCTTTTTTTTTTTTTTTTGAGGTTATTGTAAATGGGGTAGTTTTCCTCATTTCCTTCTCAGAGGATTTGTCACTGATATACAGACATGCTTTTAATTTATGTATGTTTATTTTATATCATGCTACTTTGCTGAATTCATTTACCAGTTCTAGAAGTTTTCTGGTGGAACTTTTAGGGTCTTCCAGGTATAGACTCATATCATCAGCAAATAGTGCCAATTTGAGTTATTCTTTTCCTATGTGTATCCCTTTAATTTCTTTTGTCTAATTGCTCTGGCCAGTGTTTCAAGAACTATGTTAAATAGAAGTGTCGAAAGAGGGCATCCCTGTCTTGTTCCAGTTTTTAGAGAGAATGCCTTCAATTTTTCTCCATTTAGAATGACGTTGGCCTGGAGCTTGGCATAGATAGCTTTTATGATGTTGAGATATGTTCTTGTTATCCCTAGATTTTCTAGTGTTTTGAACATAAAACCATGCTATATTTTGTCAAATGCTTTTTCTGCTTCTATTGAGATAATTATATGATTCTTATCTTTAAGTCTATTGATGTGATGAATTACATTTATTGATTCCATACATGAAACTAACCTTGCATCTCTGAGATAAATCCCACTTTATCATGGTACATGATCTTTTTGATATGTTTTTGTATTTAATTTTCCAGAATTTTATTGAGAATTTTTGCATCTATATTTATTAGAGATATTGGTCTGAAGTTTTCTTTCTTTGATGTGTCTTTGCCTGGTTTTATCAGAGTGATATTGGCCTCATAAAATGAGTTTGGAAGTGCTGCCTCTTTTTCTATTTCCTAAAATAAATTGGAGAGTATTGGTATTAGTTCTTATTTAAAGGTCCTGTAAAAATCAGCTATATATCTACCCGATCCTGGGCTTTTCTTGCTTGGTAGACTTTTCGTGGCATATCCTATCTCGTCATTTGAAATTGATCCGTTCAAATTGTGTATATCATCGTGATTCAATTTGGGCAAATTATATGACTCTAGAAATTTGTCAAAGCCTTTGATATTTTCTATTTTATTAGAGTACAGGTTTTCAAAATAATTTATAATTATCTTCTGTATTTCTGTAGTGTCTGTTGTGATATTTCCTTTTTTCATCATGTATGTTAGTGATTTGAGTTTTCTCTCTGCTTCTCTTTGTTAGCATGGCTAAGGGTCTGTCAATTTTATTTGTTTTCAAAGAATCAGCTTTTTGTTCTGTCAATTTTTTCAATTGTTTCTTTTGTTTGAATTTTATTGGTCTCAGCTATGATTTTAATTATTTTCTGTCTTCTGCTGCTTTTGGTGTTGATTTGTTCTTCTTTTTCTAGGATTCTGAGATGTAGTGTTAAGTCATTTATTTGCTGACTTTTTCTTCTTTTAAGAAATGAACTGCATGCAATGAACTTTTTTCTTAGAACTACTTTCATAGTGTCCCAGAGATTTTGATATGTTGTATCTGTGTTCTCATTCACCTCTAAAAACTTTTTAATTTCCTCCTTGATGTCTTCTGTAACCCATTGTTCATTCAGTATCATCTTATTTAGTCACCAGGTGTTAGAATGAATTTTATTTTTTATTTTATCATTGATTTCCAATTTAATTCCATTATGATCTGATAGAATGCAAGGTAGTATCTCTACTTTTTTATATTTGCTAAGGGTTGCTTTGTTGCATAGTATATGGTTTATTTTAGAGAAGGTTCCATGTACTGCTGAGAAAAAAGTATATTCTCTCGTTGAAGGTTGGAATATTCTATATACATCAGTTAAGTCTAAGTTATTGATTGTATTATTGAGTTCTATAATTTCTTTGTTCAACTTTTATTTGAAAAATCAATCTAGTGTTGAAAGAGGTGTGTTAGAGTCACCCAAAATTACTGTGTTGTGGTCTATTTGACTTTTGAACTTGAGAGAGATTGTTTGATGAACATGGCTGCTCCTTTGTTTGGGCCATATATATTTATAATTGTTAAGTCTTGTTGGTGCATGGTTCTCTTTAGCAGTATGTAATGTCCTTATTTATCCTTTTTGATTCACTGTAGTTTGAAGTCTACTTTATTTGATATGAGGATGGAAACCCCTACTTGTTTCTGCAGTCCATATGAGGGATATGATTTTCCCAACCCTTCAGCTTCAGTCTGTGAATGTCTTTTTCTATGAGATGAGTGTCTTGGAAGCAGCATATTTTTCTATGAGATGAGTGTCTTGGAAGCAGCAGTTGGGCTTGTTTTTTATAATCCAATCTGCTAGTCTATTTCTTTTGAATGTGAGTTTAGCTTATTAACATTCAAGGTTATTATTGAGACATGATTTGTATTCCCAGCCATTTTTGTTTATTTTTGGTATTTAACATGACTTGATTTCTCCTCTGATTAGATGTCACTTTAGTGTAATACCCCCCCTCTGCTGATTTTCTTCGTTGTTTTTCATTTCCTCTTCTTGGAATATTTTGCTGAGGATGTTTTATAGTGCAGGCTTTCTAGTTGTAAAGTCGTTTAACTTTTATTTATCATGGAAGGTTTTTTATTTCATCATCAAATCTAAAACTTAGTTTTGTCAGATAGAAGATTCTTGGTTGGCATCCATTTTCTTTCAGAGCTTGGCATATGTTGTTCCACAATCTCCTGGCTTTGAGGGTCTGGGTTGAAAAATCTGCTGAGATATGAATTGGTCTCCCCCTATATGTGATCTTATTCCTCTCTCTTGTGGCTTTTAATATTTAATATTATGTATGTGAGGCATTTTCATTATAATGTACCTTGGTGTAGATATGTTATAATTTTGTACATTTGGTGTCCTGTAAGCCTCTTGTATTTGGTTTTCCAATTTGTTCCTCCATGCTTAGGAAATTTTCTGATATTATCTCATTGAAGAGATTGTGCATTCCTTTAGTTTGAAACTCTGTGCCTTTCTCAATCCCAATAACTCTTAGATTTGGTCTGTTTATGCTGTCCCATAATTCTTATATGTTCTGTTTATGGTTTTTCAATTTCTTCACTGTGTGATCAACTTACTTTTCCAGATTGTACATTTTGTCTTCATTATCTGACATTCTTTCTTCCAAGTGATCTAGTCTGTTGGTTATGCTTTCTATTGAGTTTTTTATTTGATTTATTGTATCATTCATTTCAAGGATTTCTGACTGATTTTTTTTCAGGTTCTCTATCTCTCTCAAAGTAAACTTTTGCTACCCGTATTTGCTCTCTTATCTCATTGTTGGAGTGATCAATTTTTGCTTGTATTTGTTCATTTAGGTAACTCTTTAATTCACAGATCATTTAAATTATAAATCTGAACTCCCTCTCTGACATTTCATCAAATTCACTGTCCATGAGTTCTGTTATTGTAGTGTCCTGGTTTGTTTGGGGCACTTTTCTCCTTTGTTTTTTCATGATGCTCATGTGTCCTCCTTTCTTTCTGTGTGAATCTGAGATATTACAATTTCTTCCCTAAATTCTTGTTGTACCCATCCATATTGTTTCTACCTCACCTTGATGTTGGGCTTCCAGACCCTACTGGTGTCCTTCAATAACTGCTAATGCATCCTGGATCGGGACCTGCATAAGTTGGAGTGGGTGGATCTGGGCCGCTGGCCTTGACCCCCAGTGGTAGTCTGCTGGTTGGAAGGGTGGTCCTGTGATAGAGGCTAGGCTCTGGTGAGTGTCTGTCCCACCAGGAAAGGGGTGAACCAGGCTGCTATGAGCCTGGACCCTGTAGAGGCTGGTGTGGGTAGATCTGGGCCATTGGGCTTGACCTCCAGCAGTAGTCTGTTTGTCAGAAGGGGTAATACTGTGTCAAAGTCTAGGTTATGGCAATGTCTGCTCTGCCAGGGGAGTGGTGAATAGGGCCTACTGAGAGCCTGGAACCCGTGTGGATTGGAGTGGGTGTTCTGGGCTAGATCTTGGCTCACATGGAAGTCCTCTGGTCAGAAGGGGAGATCCTGCACCAGATGTTAGGCTCTGGAGAGTGTCTGCCCCTTTAGGAAAGAGGTGAACCCAGCCCACTGTGTGTTGGGTCCCACAGAGGCCAGTGTGGATGGATCTGGCTCTGAGTTTTTTCTGTGTGCTACTCTGGATTGCCCTACCCACTTAATGGCAGTCCCTCTTACCTTTCCCCCCAATATCTCCCAAGGGGATGATGCCTCTTCACCTCTAATGGGGATCCCCCTCTTGGACAAATCCCCTGCAACAGTAGCAAAATCTTTTCATCTGCTAGGCCTCGCAAACCAGGCCCAGATGAAGTGTGACTATTAGGGTGTCCTCCCAAGTCCAAGCACCCCTGAGATTTTTCTTTTGGTGTGATAAGACATTGACAAAAGTCATCAACTTCTCTACTGCCACTCTTTTCTGGACTCTTGTCACCCTAGTTCCTCAACTAACACTGTATGGGCAAGCTAAGTTTCTCTCACTGAGCCTGCCTCCACCCACTAGATATAAATGGGCTGCCTTTCATCCAGTGATTTTAGGCATTTCCCTTGCCTCATCCCTGGCTGCCTCAGGTATCGGGGCCAGAGCATTAGGCTATAGCTTAAGCACAACTAAAGATCTTAAAGAAAAATGACAGCTAGCCATCAAAGCCTCTGCCAACTCCCTGGCATCTTTCCAAAGACAAATAACATTACTTACATGGGTCACACTCCAAAATAAGTGGGCCCTGGACCTACTCATCACTGACAAAGGTGGTATCTGTGTGTTCCTCAGGGAAGAATGTTGCTATTACATCAATAAAACTGGCATAGTAGAAGAAACACCGATGTGCTACACTGGCTAAGTGAAGAACTGAAATGAAGGCAGCAGCCGTCCTCCTCACTCCTCCTCAAATGGTGGAACTTGGCCTTTGCTGCTCATTTGGGTCTGATTGTTGGCCCCATCTTTATGATCTGTGTCTTGCTAATGATTGCTCTTTGTCTCCTCAGATTTATCCAAAACCACATCAGCAAAGTCTCATGGGTGGCAGTAAATCAGATGCTCCTCCATCCCTATAGCCACTTTCCCAAAGAGCCCCCAACTCCCAACCTTCCTTAGACAACATCCCCCTACCAGCATAAAGTAGCCAGATGAGAATAGTGCCCTATAACATCAAAGAGATTGGGATGTTGGGCCAGCAGCTTTCCTTTCCTTTTCCCCTCCTCCTCCCCATTTCATGATGGCCATGGCGGGAACTTTTCACCTGGCTGAAGAGACCCGGCCCTAAACTCTGCTCTGCCAACCCAATAATGGTAGGAACAATTTTTTTTTTTTTTTTTGCCTAGGCCCTCCTACCTCTAGTGACCTCTATAGGTATTGTTCTCTTCTCTGGCACACATGACTTCCCCAGCCCTCATCTTTTCGCAAACCAGTGAACCTCACCTGGGAGCAACCCCCCCCCCCCCCCCGCCCCCTGCCTTCCCAATAAAACTCCTTTTGGTGCCTTATTCTTGTTCTTTGACTCCTGGCTTCATGTGCCCTTTTCTGCTTTACAGTCAGGATCACTGATAAAGATCCATGCCAGAAAGGTTCCAAGGTGGATTGATGGTGGTGTTTTAACCACACTAGGTCTCCAGGCAGGAACCTGTGAGTGAAAGTTCTTTCTGCAGATGATAGCTGAGTTGCCTTTATCAAAGTCTGAGTTTGTTGAGAAGCTTTTTTGAAGAGTCTGTAAGGACTTAAGAAATAAGTGATTACTTAGCTCAGTCAGTTTTTTAATCTCTTATTTTGGGGACCAATGGAGGAGGTCTTCCAAACATTATCTCAAATAGGGTTAAACCCATTATGTATGGAGTACAATTTGCTTGCAAAAGAGCAAAAGGAAGAAAACTAACCAAGTGTTTGCCAATCTCTATTTTTAATTTTGTTGGAGAATCTTTTAGAGCCCTGTTCATTATCTCTACATGTCCTGAACTCTGAGGCCAGTATGCACACTGTAAGTACCATTTGATATTAAGTGCTCTAGATAAAGTTTGGTTATCTGAGGTATGAAAGCTGGACCAGTATTGGACCCCATATCTATTGGGAGGCCACATATGGGAATTGTCTCCTGAATAAGTTTTTTGACTGTAATAGTTGCAGTTCTGACTTGATGGGAAATGTTTGACCCAACCTGAGAAGGTGTCCACAAATACCAACAAATATTGGTAACCATACAGTCCGGGTTTTACTTCAGTGAAGCCTATTTCCCATCTTTCTCCTGGCACTTCTCCACTCAGTCAAGTGCCCAGAAATTGTCTTACCTTTGTATTGTGATTTACCTGAGCACAACTCTGACACCTGGAAGAGATTTGTTCTGTCAATTGAGTTAGTTTGGTAATGTAAAAGTCCTTCTGTATCATCTCAGTTATTTAGTACTACCTATATGGGGTTCTTGATGTAATTGATTAGCAATTTTCTTAAAAGTTTCTGGTATCAGGATTCTCTGGTCTGGTAGAATTTTCCATTCATTTTGGTCTTCTGTCACTGTTAAATTTTCTCCTAGAGTCTTTTTGTTCCATTTAGGTGGGGGAAGTAGGAAAGGAGCAGTTAGGCAACACCAGTAAAATATGCACAGGACCCACTGGTTTTAGAGCCACCTCTGTGGCCGTTTTATTAGCAAAAGAATTTTCTTTTGCCTCTGGGGTCTATGTGTTCTGGTGTCTCTAGCAATGCTTAATACCCACCTTTCTTGATAACCAGAGAGGCTTTAGTAAAGTCAATATTTTATTTGTGTGTTTGACGTTTTTCCTCCTGAAGTTGTAACCTTCTTTCTTGATAGAGGGCCCCATGTACATGAGCAGTAGTAAAAGCATATCTGCAGTCCGTGTAGATGTCAGCAGTCTTTCCTTTGCTATGTCAGAAGGCTTGGGTAAGAGCAATTAGCTCCTCTTTTTGTGCCAACATTCCATTCCTCAGATCTTGAGCCCAAATAACCTCATTTAAAGTGACCATACATGCCCCCGCACACCTGATTCCGTTCTGTATGTAGCTGCTGGCTGTCTCCTCCAGGTCCAGCCAAGGTGTATCCCTCAGGTCAGGCCTGACACTCTAAGAGCCTCTCCAGAATCTTCTGACAGTTAAGTAAGGACTCAGATGGATTGCCATCAGGAAGGAGGGTGTACAGGTTTAGAGCTTAGGTCTCTAGAAAGTTTATTCTAGGATGAAGAGCCTGGGATTGAGTGATGCAGGCTCTGGCAAGCCAATGCTCTGGGGGACTTCTGAGCAAGGTCTCAACAACATGTGGAGCTATCACTTGTAGATTTTGCCCCAATGTGAGCTTGTCTGCTTCTTTAACTAGAATTTCTGTGGCAGCAATGGTCTTGAGACAATTTGGCCATCCTGCTGAAACATAATCCAGTCTCTTGGACCGATAGGCCATGGGACATTTCCGTGGTCCCAAATTTTGGGTGAGCACCCCTTTTGCTATACCCCTAACTTCATCAATGCAAATGTTGAGACCAAAGCTCATTTTTTAGTTTGTCAAATGCCTTCTGTTCTTTTTCAGTCCAAGTTAAAGACTTTCTTTTCCCTCTGTGCTAGCAAACAAGGGTTGGGGCAATTCAGCAAAACTGAGGATCCAGAGGGGGCAAGGGACAATAGTCCCAAGGAACTCTTGTATTAAGAATAAAAAACAAAGTATGAAAAGGACATGCAAAAGTACATTTTAAAGTGTTTCAATTATTTGTTTGAAAAGCACATTTTGTGTGCTATATTCAGAGCCTCAGATTATATTAAACACATAAATGTGTAAATGTTTTTAGGAAATTACTGTAATTATAAATAATTTTAATAACTTATTGCAAATAGTTAAAAGATAGTAGAATTAATTTTTATAAGAAAAACCTCAAGTGAACTACTCTAATTAAGTCATTGTATTTATGGGGCAAAATTAAAATGAGGAAATTGAGTGAAATGATTTATTAGCACCCTAAATTCTCCAGACTTCGATGCATGATTCATGTGCCCCATACGATCGTCCAGCATTCTCCATTAAATGCAGGAGATATATTTCAAGAACCCACAATATGTACCTAAAACCATAGAGAGTACAGACCATATGTGTAATATGTCTTTCTTACGTAAACATACCCATGATAAAGTTTAATTTATAAGTTATAAAACATTAGAAGAGTGTTTAACAACAATAACTAAAAATAAAATAACCATGAAATTATATTATAATAAAAGTTATTTTAAACTTGTGAGTTGTTTATTCCTGATATAATCTACTTAATATTAACTGAGTAGTGAAAAGTGAAACCACAGGTGATGGGCTCATTTTTAATAGTTTAAATAATTTTCTCTGCATTTTGACAAATGGACACCAGAGGGCAGAAAAAAACAATTTGTAAAGACCACATTTCCGTTAAAATGAAGGTCTTTGACTAATTCCAATCAAAACACAATTATAATTTTTATAGATATAATATAGAATTATTGTTTATAACAACATAGAATTGCTTTTTATGAGCAGTGTGTTCTACATAAACAAAGTCATCAATTTTAAATTTTAAAATCTGACCATATTCACATGAGACAATGTGGAAGAAAAGAATTTATATGTTATTGGTGGAAACATATCTTTATGCAAACTTTCTGAGTAATAATTTAACAATTTCAAAACAGTTATTTTACCTTGCAACACTATGCAAAATTAAAAAAAATAGAAATAAGTATTCAGGACTGTAGCCAAATGTCATTTCTTTTTTCCAGAACTTTCTAAATAATAATCTAATTGAGAAAATATAAAAATAGCTTTTGTCATACTGCTTCAGTTTATGAACTATTCTCTTTTAGCCCAGTTAAGTTGCTGGATTGCACTTGAAATGTCTCCCTCACCTATGTTTCATGATGAAAACCAAAAACAAAAAAGTAGAAAATATGGTTTCTCAATATGGTTTAGATATTTTGTGTACTGTCTATATCTTTTGAGAATAGAGAGATTCTGAAAAATTAAATAATTAAGACATATATATTATACAATCTCTCAATATCTGAATTTTAAATATTAAATCTCCTGCCAAATTCAACACATGATTATAGTTTCTCAGACTATAAAAATGTCTATAACATCAATCCTGTAGGTGGATATATAGAAGTGTGTGTATGTGCATGTTTTCACAAAACTCATAACTTACTCTTTTCTTCTAAGCATAGAACCCCCTATATTTTCCCTATCAGCAAGTATGATATGCTGCATAGCACTATATGTGCTTCGGATGTTTTCATTACTTATTTAATTAGTTCTCCAATTTGGTGGCCCATAGACAAAGTAAATACCATTATACGAACCTCTATGTGCATACACCAGCATAAAAGTTCAAATGCTTTTTACAGAAAATCACTCTTTCCTTTGAATCTACTTAATCCTAACTAGGTTGGTGTAAAATGGAATTTGATCACTAGTCACTAACTAAAGGGGAATTGGCTCTATTTTCTAAATTTCAGAAAATTTCTTCTACTTCTAAGCCAGACTTGAATAAGGCATCCTCTTATAGGCAAAGCATTAACCATCTGGAGTTGCCATACACCAAGGGTAATAAAAGCCACTAGGAAAATGGAAATCACACACTCAACACATGCATATGCATACACACAGTGGGAACAGCACTTGGAGGTAATCATGTGACTCTGTTTTACCTACTGGAATCCCCCTTGTTTCAAAGCATTCATTCTCTACTTTGGGTGTCTTCCTCTGAATCAGCAGGAAGGACCTGAAGAATTTGTGTCTTCTGGAAGCTTCCATCAGCTTTCTTCTATGCCCAGATTTTTCACCAAGGAATTGCAATGCTTAAGTCAAGCATCAAATGGAAGAAAAACAAAGAAGGAAAAGGAGAAAGAAAAAAAAGATAAAAATTAATACCTCAAGAAATGACACTTGGATACAGTTCTGAATACTTATTTCTATTTTTTTTAATGTGCACAGTGATGTAATGTAGAACAACTGTTGCATTCACAGTTTTGAAATTGTTAAATTATCACTCAAAAAGTTTGCATAAAGATATGTTCCCGCCAATAACATACAAGGTCTTTTCTTCCACATTCTCTCATGTTAATATGGTCAGATTTTAAAATTTAATTATATATATATATATATATATATATATATATATATATATATATATGAATGATACTGTAGCCTAAGTGTTTCTTTATTTCATTACAATGATGTGACCTCATTTTTTTCATATGCTTATACTTAACTTTAAAAAAAATGGGACCAAGAAATTTGAGATAACCTATTTTAAGAAGCCTGGCATGGTTGCACACATGCAATCCCATGTCTCAAGAGGCTGAGACAGGAGGATCACAAGTTCAAGGGCAGCCTGAACATTTTAGTGAGCTCTCGTCTCAAAATTAAAAAAATAAGCCAGGCAGTGGCATATGCCTGTAATACCAGAGGCTTGGGAGACTAAGGCAGGCAAGAGGATGGACAGTTCAAAGTCTGCCTTAGCAAAAGCAAAGTGCTAAGCAATTTAGTGAGACCCTGTCTATAAATAAAATGCAAAATAGAGCTGGGGATGTGACACAGTGGCTGAGTGTCCCTGAGTTCAATCCCTGGTACTTAAAAATAAATAAATAAGTTAATTAATTCATTTAAAAATATAAAAGGTTGGGAATGTAGCTCAGTGATAAAGCACCCTTGGGTTCAAACTTTAGCACCAAAACAAACAAAGAAACAAAGATATAATTATGGAGATCAAATTAAGACTTATTTTTTTTAAAGAAAGCTATTTAGAGAAAGGACAAGGTTGTAAATTTTGCTATTGACATCTGATATCAAATAATAAATGAATTCCTCCATATTATTCTGAAGAAAGAAAACTTTTCTTAAAAAATCTATGAAAAAATTTCTTGCACTTCTAAAACATAAGTTAGCTGTCCTAGTAAACTAACAAACAGAAGTAAAAAACTAAAACAGATTTGTATTGAGAAATATGAAGAGATACATTTTCCATAACAGGAAAATACTTACAATGCAGTCTCGAGCAATTTACAGTCACGCAATTAAAATAATAATGCATCTGTTGTGTAAATCAGCTTGAGAAAACAAAAAAAAAATGATGATTTAATTTGCTGATAAAATTAACAATTTTAAACTCTTAATATCTAAAAATTGCTAATAATTGTCTTCTACAATGCCTAGAATTTGGCAAATTCTCAGTAAGTCTTAATTTTAATAATATTATTATTTTTAGACAGTTGTTTAATTTTTTTCTTTTGGTTCACATTTCTACTGGTTGGTGCAGTTATAATAATTTCAAGATTAAGTTTAAAATACACAGTGGAATTCTTTGAAAGAATGGCTTGGAGAGAAGAAAATCCTCTCTTGATGGCTTACGTCTGACTAAAATTTTATTGGAAGTGTCTATTATAATAAAAAGACAATAATTCTATCACTCATAGATCTAGATATATGCAGACTTCATTCAAGAGAGCATTTTCCACTCCATTCAATTTGCTATTTTACACAACATACAATTATTGGGATAATATAACAAAGCCAAAGTAAATTAAATCAACAGATTTGTAATGTAGCTACAACACCTGGAACTCCCAGCCATCTCAGAAGCTCTGTACTCTCAGAAGATATATAGACATATAGATGTTCTTGTGTCTTTGATTTTTATCATGAGATAGGTGAGGTAGACATTTTAAGTTTAAGTCCAACAGCTTAACTGTGGGAACAAGATATAGTACCTAGGCAACATCAGTGAGAAAGTTAATTATAATACTATAATTTTGTCCTCATAAACATGTAGACTTTTACTGCAGCTGTCTTTCTGGTCCCAGCAGCAGTTTATTGGTTGGAATTTGTTTTTATTTTGTTTTGTTTTATTTTGTTTTGTATATGGAGCCTGTTTATGCAAGATTTGAAGGAAGATTTTTCGTATATATGGGAATACCTACTAAGCATTTACAAAATGAACTTGCTTCAGATTCTTTTCTCTACATTCTGGAAAAAAAATGTTGAAGAGTTTATTTGTCATAATCTATTTCTCAAAGAAAAACAATATACAAATAATAATTTTACTCTTTCTAGTCTGTTTACATAACATGCTATTATTTACATGTTAGTTTAACTGGAATACTTAAGATCAAAGTTTCATGCATTCCTTTTTTATTCTCTCTTTCCTTATGGAAGCATAGTAAATCTTGTCCAGATTGTGAAAATTTATGTTATTTTATGGAAGATCATAGTACTTCCTTTGAAGTGAATTTGACCTTTTAAAATTTTTATTAACAACAACAAAAAAATTATTCTGAGAGCAGTGGCCAATGAACAAATTGAATTTCCAGTCCGCATAAATCTAACACATTGCAGAGTTCCATGCTTCTCTACTTAATTTTTCCCCCCAGGGGCTCCTCAAATTTTCCAAGGTCATAAATATCAAATTTTCTATTCACAGCCTTTCTCTTTGGCATACATTTTTAATTCTTTGGCTTCTAATCAGTCTATCTATTGACTTTTGAAGCTATTCACTCACTAAGACAATAATAACATGGTTTACACAAGCAAGCAGAATGTCAGGGAAGTTTTGTTTTGTTTTGTTTATTTGTTTTGTTTTCTTGTTTTTTGTTTTGTTTTGTTTTGCTTACATGACTCTTAAGTGGTAATCTTCATTGAAGTCAGAAAGAATACTCTTTGCCAAGGGAGTGAGATATAAGGCAGATCTGAATGTCATAAGAAGTTTTTTGTTTTGTTTTGTTTTCTTAAAAAAAACTATATTAGCTAATGCATTTGTGTTTAGGCACTCAGAGCCCTTAGTTTTTGTCTTCTACATAAGCAAGGTCAGCTAGTTGCATGGTTTTGATATTATTAGAATGACTAAAAACAAGAATTGAAAGGCAGATGTGTTTTATTGTGATGTTTGTGTGAAAAACACTCAAATCTATGAGTTTGGAATAGTTGCTCCCAGCAGAACTAGTTTTAGTCTTAGTTTGTTTTTCTGTTTGAAGTTTCCCCATTTACAAGTATTTCTGTTTTATGGTGTTGACCCTCACAGTCCCCCACTTGATCCAATTTTCTCTCCCTCTCTCTTACCTTAGTTTGCTTGTCAGTCTGGCTTTACAGGAGAAAGCCTCCACTATTCTTTCTGCACTTCTTCCCCTCAGCACCCCCAAACATCAGATATATATGTATTGAAATAATACATTTTGCTCTGCTGCCTTGGAAGGAAATCCAGTTCACAAGCCTGGAATATCCTGATATGATAGCACACAGTTGTATGAAGCAATAATACTTAATCAGCGAGAGGCATTCAGGTTGCAGTGGACATGTATTCCATGAATATATGTATGGATGACAGAAATTTAGCACAAACTATTGTACAGCATCCCACAGAGACTTCTTGCATACTAGTAGTCAGTGAATAAGAAAATCACCTGCACAAGAAAAAAGACTTAAGAGAATCAATTGAACAAATAAATCAAATGGACAAGGGGATTTGGACAAGGGGATTTCTATATCTTATATAATAATTCACTCCCGGTTTTAACTTAGCTCATCCTTGGAATTAACTCATCTGTTTATCTACCAAAGTTTTTAAAAAGCATTGTGTGCTGGGCACAAAGCTACATGCCTATAATCTCAGTGGCTTAGGAGGCTGAGGCAGGAGGATCAAGTGTTCAAAGCCAGCCACAGTAATTTGGCAAGGCCTTAAACAATTTGGTGAGACCCTGTCTCTAAATAAAATATGAAAAAGGGCTGGGGATAAGGCTCAATAATTAAGCTTCCCTGGTTCAAATCCAGTACCAAGAAAAATGCATTTTTTTGTCCTCTTACTCCTTTCACTCTTGAAAATGTACTATTTTGAGAATCTTTAAATATGACTGTTCACCGTGTAATAATTATTTGTCCCTATTTACTTCCCTCAGTCCTACCTATCTTGAAGGAATTTATCTCAACTATCTCCACAAAGTTTGTTATAATTTCTTCCTTTTATTGAATCTGAGTTGTATTTACCCATGCTACTTTTCTTTTAAATAACCTATTTTTTAGTAGTCTTAGGCACATAACAAAATTAAGAAAAAGGTATAGAGGTTCCCCATATACCTCCTGCTCTTATTCATATGTAGCCTATTCTGTTATATCCACTCCCAGAGTAGTGTATTTGTTACTACTGTTGGCCATAAATGGACAAATCATTATCACCTGAAGCCTATAGTTTACATTACAGTCAACTATTGGTTTTATACATTATGTGGTTTGGACAAATGTCTGATGATATATATCCAACATAGCATCATAAACAGTAGTTTCATGCCCCCCAAATCTTTCATGCAATATCTATTCATCTCTGCCTCTTCTCTATTTTTTTTTTTACTTTTCCCTAGTTTTTCTTTTACCAGAATGTGAAGGTCATAATTCAATTACAGATAGATGGTAATAACATAGTATGTACCCTTTTCTGACTTTCTTTCACTTATAATATGCATGTATGTTTTCTCCATGTCTTTTTATAGCTGACAGCTTATTTTCATGGTGCTGAATAATAATATTCTGTGGTTTGGAATTAGCATATTTTATTTATTAATTTATTTAATAAGACCACTTTGGTTGCTTCCAAGTTTTGTCAATTATGAATAAAATGCTATAATCATCTATGTGCATTTTTATGTGGGTATAAGTTTTAAAGTCCTTTGAATTTAATACTGAGAAGTGAAATTGAGGTACCGTATCGTAACAGAATATTTAGTTTTATAAGACACTACCAAATTTTCTTCCAAAGAATCTGTATCATTTTGCATTTCCCCTAGCAATGCATGAGATGCCCCATTGTTCTACATCCTCTCTAGCAGTTGATATTAGGATAATACAGAGTGAGGTAGGAAGAATTTCCATTGTTATGTTATGAAGATGATTTTAGAGTTTGGTACAGTGTTTTTTTTCCTTATATGTTTGGAAGAATTCACTAGTGGTACTATATGTGCCTGATACTTACTATATTGCCAGTTGTTGGTTAAATTTCTTTAATATATAAGAGCCTAGTTGGTTGTTCTACTTTTTCTGTGTAAATTCCATCAGCTTATATTTTTCAAAGAACTCATCCATTTTATCTAGATGATCAAATTTGTAGGTATATAATTTTTATAATATATATATACACACACATGTGTCTATATATGTATACATACACACAGACACACACACAGAGAGACACACACACATATGTAATTCTTTTAATGCTCACATAATTTGTCCTCTATTTCCCTTCAGACATTAAAAATGTTTGTCCTCTCTCTTTGTTGGTTAGCTTGGATCAAAATGTATTGATTTATTGATCTTTTCAAAACATCAGATTTTGGTTTCAATGATTTTCTCTGATTCCCTGTTTTAAAATTCATTCATTTCTTTGATTTTATTATGCCACTTCTTCTACATATTTTGGAATTATACTTTTTCCAGTTTCCTAAAATGAGCTGAGATGATTAATTTTAGATCTCTCTTTTTTTCAAATTATGTGTTGTGTGCTCTAAATTTTCCTGTAAGTTTTGTATTTTCTAATTCCACAAATTTTGATGTGTGGTATTTATTTTCACTAATTCAATTTTTTAAAAAATTTCACTTGAAACGTCTTCTTTGACTCACATAATTTTTTAATAGTATGTCACAAAAATTTCAAGTATTTGGAAATTTTGCATCCACCTTTCTGTTATTTCTAGTTTAATTTCATTGTGATTTGAGAATCAATTTTAATTTCTGTTGTTTTTGTTTTATGTCTTTTTTGTAAATGAAATAGTCTCCAGATGCCCATTATATCCATTTGGTTGAAGAATTTGTTAAATTCAATTTTATCCTTACTAATTTTCTGCATTCTGGATTTATGTGTTTCTGATACATGGTTATTGAATACTCTAACAGTGGACTAATGTATTTCTATCACCTTTGTTTCATGTATTTTGCATTCTGTTGCCAGATGCTCATTATGTGCTCCCACATAATTTTTTCCTTTATAAATATATAATGCTTCTATTTACACCTGAAAACTTTTGATGCTTTTAAATTTACTTAAATCAATGTACTTGATTTCTCTTAATTATTTTTAGCATATATATATGTATATATTATAATCCATTTACTTTTTTTTTAATTATTTTATTGTTGGTTGTTCATAACATTACATAGTTCTTAACATACCATATTTCACAGATTGATTCAAGTGGGTTATGAACTCCCATTTTTACCCCGTATACAGATTGCTGTGTCACATCAGTTACATTTCCATTGATTTACAAATTGCCTTTCTAGTGACTGATGTATTCTGCTGTCTATCCCATTCTCCACTGTCCCCTCACCCCTCCCCTCCCCTCCCCTCCCCTACTCTCTCTCCATCCCCTCTACTATAAATCGTTTCTTCCACTTATATAATTTTCCCCCTACTCCTCCTTTCCTCTTATATGTAATTGTGTATAACCCTGAGGCTCACCTTCCAGTTCCATGCAATTTCCCTTAACTCTCACTTTCCCTCCCGCCTATCATCCCTGTTTAATGTTAATCTTCCTCAAGCTCTTCGTCTCTACCCTGTCCTTGGTTACTCCCCTTATATCAAAGAAGACATTTGACATTTGTTTTTTAAGGATTGGCTAGCTTCACTTAGCATAATCTGCTCTAATGCCATCCATTTCCCTCCAAATTCTATGATTTTGTCATTTCTTATTGCAGAGTAATACTCCATTGTGTATAAATGCCACATTTTTTTAATCCATTCATCTATTGAAGGGCTTCTAGGATCCATTTACTTTTAATCATCATGGATATTTACATTTAATATGTAACTCTTATTGGCAATATATGTATTTCTTATTGGACCTTGATTCTTTTTCAATTGATGCAGTTATACTATTGCTATTTAAATTGATTATTGATATAGTTGGATTAATATATTCTTTTTATTACTATTTCTATTTGTTGTCTTTAGTCCACGGCCAGCATAGACCATGTGAAATGTTTGGTCATGTGGGAAAATCCTCAGATACTTTAAATTAAAGACACAGACTCCATTTTACCTTTAAACCAGCTCCAGGATGGCTCCTCGAACCCTCAGCCTCAAGCTACCCAGGGGGGTAGCCTCACACCCAGCCAGGGAGGAAACTCAGTCATGTGCAAGGATGGTCTCCCACAGTTGTCTTTCATTTCATTCCTATCTGAATCTGTTACCTTTTTCATTACTTCCTATTACTTTCTCATTATTTCAGCTTTGGTGCAATTGTGTTTCCTGAAGTTCTAGGAGGAATATCTATGAATAAATAAACCATACCCTAGGTAGAACTGAGCGTGTGTGTGAGAGGTTTGGTTCCCAGTGTTATGATGTGGAAATCAATGGAACCTTTAAGAGATAGGGCCTAGAGTTAGTTCATATGGCATTGCAGCAGCTTCCTTCAGAAGGGATTAATTTATCTCTCATAGGACCCTTGAGTTCTCCATGAGGGTAAGTTTCTGTAAGAGTTAGCCAAACCCATGAATTATTATGTGGTTTTCTGTTCTGTGATTTGACTTCTTCTTCCCATTCATGCTTCCAAAACTATGATGACATCTGACGTGAGGTCTTCACCAGAGCTGAATTGATGTAAGTATCATGAGCTAAAGAAACTTCCAAGACTTTCATCTCCAAGACTATGAACTAAAGAAACTTGTTTTCCATATAAATTTAGCCTCCTTCAGATATTTCATTATAGTAATGATAATTTAATGTAGCAGGCTTAGTTTTTACACTACACAATATTTCATGGAATACTTTATTTGTTTTGTTTGTAAACATCAATCCTGTCAGATATTGGATATGCCCACAGACTAATCATAGGTTCCAAGGAAACCCATGTGTGGATTTTTCTGCTGTAAGTGGTCATAACTATATTCTTCAGTAAAGAGGGGCTAGCCCAGAGAAAGAGATAATAAGTAAGCATGGCTTTCTCGTTTGTCTCAATGGCTGGGTTAAGGCTTACTGCAAGATAAACTTTGGTTAATGAAACAAAAGAAATTGGCTAAGGATTGTTGATGGTTTTCCTTTCTTTTCTCTTTGCAGTGTTCTTGATAAAAGTCAGATTCTCATGCTTTCCAGGCAGTGCTCTACCACTCAACAACATCATCAACCTTTGGAAGATTTTTCTTAATGATTAAATATATATAGGAAGAGATATTCCCATTTCTGTTTGTAATTTTTTTTGTCCTTGCCTTTCAGGGGGATCAATGGCCAGCATCTCAATAAGGGGTTCTTATTTCTGCCCAGGAATCCAAGCCACCCTAAAAACTACAATCTCAGATAATTATCAAATAACAAGGCAAATACTCAGAAATATATTTACAGAATGAAGCCCCTGATCTAGTCCACATGGGTTCTGGAACTAGACAAAAGGAAAATGGCTCCAGTGGTTTATTGAAGGCATACATCAAAGACAGGGATAAGGTTTCAAGGGTGAAGTCTTGCTTCATGATGTCTTGCAGTCGACAGGTTGATTGATATCTTGGCAGGTCACACCCCTCTTGGGTGCTTTGTGGGCCATGGCAGATTTGGAAAGAGATTCACATTGTCCCTGGGCAATTGAACAGAGGAAATGTCCAATAGTGCTCCCAGACACCAAATGTCTGTATCCACCAGGCTTTCATGCACAGTGACCCACATGCAACCCATGAATGCCTCGTGACACTTGCAT
Source organism: Spermophilus citellus (assembly GCF_964194105.1). NCBI lineage: Eukaryota > Metazoa > Chordata > Mammalia > Rodentia > Sciuridae > Spermophilus > Spermophilus citellus. The sequence goes on along the minus strand of NC_138187.1, from coordinate 72,043,834 downwards.
ATTTTAGCATATCTTCTAAGTCATGTTAGAACCAGGATGGAGAGAGATGATAAACCATCATTGGAAGACAGAGTGCCAGAAAGATAAAAGTTCTTGGGTCTTTATTTTTTTTTATTTTTTTTTATTTTTTTTAAGAGAGAGTGAGAGAGAGAGAGAGAGAGAGAGAGAGAGAGAGAGAGAGAGAGAGAATTTTTCAACATTTATTTATTTATTTTTTTATTTCTCTGCGGACACAACATCTTTGTTGGTATGTGGCGCTGAGGATCGAACCCGGGCCGCACGCATGCCAGGCGAGCGCGCTACCGCTTGAGCCACATCCCCAGCCCCTCTTGGGTCTTTATTGATGTTGAAAAGATTAATGTAGTTTTTCATTAAACCCTTCATGTTGTGTGAAATTACAAATATCTTTATTTTTAAACTTTCTCAATTGGACTTGCTGTCATTGTATTTGAAGCCATTCTAATTGAAACAGTATTTTTCACAAAGTACTCAGGAGTCATTGTGCAGGTTTGCAGCCAGCAAATGTTCTAGCTTTTTTGGGACATGTTGAGTTATGTGGTATCAAACAAGTCTTGTTGCTAATTACAAATAACTGTTTTTCAATAATTTCCTTATTTGTTACTCCTTAGGTTTTTTCTTTAGTTTTCACACAGTACTGATAGGATTACCTTAGATTATTTTACCTCAAGAATTCCTCATCCTTCTAGTTTTTCTTTTGCCACTTCTTGGTTTAATTTGGTATCTTTATCTTTGTTCAGCCCTTAATATTTGTGCTTAATAAGGTTGTACTTTTTTTTTTTTATTTTGTGGATTTCTATGATTTTCTTAATGATTATTCTCTAATGTGTCTTTTGAGAACCAGAACCTAAAATTCAATTATGTACCTTCCATCTTTATAGACTGTTAGCACTTTAACCTGTCTAAAGTTGATTGTAACTCTCCCATAAAATCTCTTTTATGTACAAAAATCAATACCATTTTTCCACTCAATTAAGAATCTGGGAATTATTACAAATTCAGTTAACCTCCAAATTCTGTAGTATTCAAACTCCTTCACATTTCTTATTCGGATATTTTTTCCTCAGCAATGAAACTTTGTTCAACCTTAATTTATACCTCTCTAATCTATAGTATTTTTGCTCTTCATCCTGGGTACTATAGGTGTAGCAGAAATAGTGCACTAAATTAAATTAAATATCTCAGTTTATTGCAAGTCCTTGCAAGTCCCCTTTAATTTTAATCCACTTAATTTTACTACACATTTGATCTTCAGTAGAATTTCTTAATTTTTACGTAGATATTTATTCTATTATGTCCTATTTATGCACTTGGATGTTTGTTTGAAAAACATATGTCACAATGTTTTTCTCTGTGTATATTTTAAGTATTTGTAAGTCATTTTTGAGTAGATAGCTATATATTTCTTAAAATATGCTTAATATTTTCACATCAACATTTTAATGCCCCTATAATAGTGTTTCTTGGGTTTATCCATGAATACATACATATTTAATATGAAATGTTATTTTTATATTGCCATATTACATCATGAAATTGCTTGCTAGATGTGCTAGATATTCTGCATGTAATATTTAAGTAATGGGCTTCTAAATTCAGTACAAATTGTGGTACAAAAATCCTGGAGAACTTACTTGTGTGGACTTCTATTGCTACTTATTGTGAGAATATAGCCAGCATATGGTGATTGGAACATAAAGCATATGCATAATTTTTCCACTAAGAAAATGATTTCCATATCAGTCTGCACCATTGAGATAAAACATGAAGATAGTCATCTACCCACTTTTTACTAATGTTTGGTAAGATCTATATTTCTAAAATGAATTAATAAATGAATACAAGATATTATTTTATGTCATTATTCAGATCACTAATTTTATTGTTTCTCTACATAAATATTTTAATTACCTGGCATTTTCTCCACTTTGAATTACTTATTTATATTCTTAGCCCATTCTTCTATTGGACTTCTCAAATATTTTCTTATTAATATAAATGTTCATTAAAATGTATCATTATTATTGTAGAAATATTATGTGCATGTCAAAGATTCCTAGTTTCTTTTCCATATTTATTCTCTCTTCTTTTTTTTTTAACTAGAATCCTTGTTTGCACTTGATGACATTATTATCCAAATAAACACTACATTTCCTCAGCCTGTCATACAGTTCAACGTGACTATGGCACCAAATTTCAGATAGGTATGGGTAGAATTATCTGTCTGTGACTTCCAAGAATTCTTCTCAAGAAAGAGAATCTGTTACCTTTTCATTACTTTCTATTACTTTCTCATTAGCTCAGCTTTGGTGCAATTGTGTTTCCTGAAGTTCTAGGAGGCATATCTATGAATAAATAAGCCAAACCCTAGGTAGAACTAAAGGAATGTGGGCGCCTTCTGATTCATGAAGTAAATCTGACACAACAAAGATGGATGGTTAAACTTCTGTCTCATTTTATGTGGATGAGAAATATAATAATTTGTTATATTATATGTTATATGTATATATATATAAATATGTTATATTAAGAATTTTTGTCTCTTAAAATTTAACCTTAGCATATGTAATGGATGTAGAAAATATACATATTCCATATACAAAGATTATAGAAGACTATAATAAAACAAATATGTAATATGATTTTGTCATTTATAAATCAATAAATATTTTTCTATTGGTGTATCTTTTCTGTTTGACATGCATTGTGGGTTTTTTTGTTGTTGTTGTTGTTCATTGAGTGGTCTACTGTTGTAAACATGGAAAATACTTTTGCTGAGTGCACAGTATGATCATTTTCATGTCACTATACTATAGAAGTGTCGTTTGTGACAACAAAAACACACATCTCAATGTTGACACATTTATTCCCTTAAATTTAAGTGAATAGGAAAATAGACACTTATTGGAAACAAGGAGTCCAAAAGCAGTCTGTTAAAAAATAAATCACACAAATGTTGTAGAAATTTTATTTAAAATGTTTATCTCTGTATACATTTTTATGTACCTCTCTGCACAAAGGCTGTATTTTTGAAGAGCAATATATTTCTTGCACTTTTTCTTTTTATTTTGTCAGAAGCTTCACGTGAAAACAGAAGACTCATGAGAAGGCATTTGTGGGCTCATCTTAAGATACTTTTCTCCATAGGAATGTCATACAGGCACTTGGGCAGGGGTCTGAGATGCCATTGTGGATAGCTGGGTTCCCCTCCTCAGTTGAGGGGAGACATGAAGACAGTCATGGTTACAATTTCTTTCAATCCACCTACTTAAGAAATGCATTTAAAGCCAAAATAAAAATAAGTTGGAGATTTCACAGAAACATTTAAACCACATATCAAACTGTTAAATATTTGAAAATGTTTTCTGAATATTTGATCATGAGAATGCTTCTATAAAAACTACAACTTTTATTGTAATGATTAAGAAGATTATCTTGTGAATTGATGTTTTTCTTAGTTCTCTTAATCATTTTTTCTTGTTTCTAAAAGCTCAACACACCTTCCAAATGTCCTTTTTGAAATATTTTTTTTCTGATTTGACTATCAGTTTAGAAGATGTCTATATCCTAATTTCACTCTCAGATTCTGGAATTTGATCTGTATTCATTTTGTTAGAGTAGGTATGAGTAAAATAAGCTCATTCAATAACATCACTCATAAAAAAATTATGCTCTGTGTTTCTAAGGCTGGCTAGCCATTTTGAAAACATGCTTGTTAGATTAATGTCTTAGAATTCTGCCTGCAGAGAGAGACATTACTAATAATGGAAATAGCATTGTGTGATATTACAAACACTTATTCAGCTCCCATTAGAATGAGGCATTAAGGCATATTAAAAAATTGTCTTGACCTTAAGAAACTTAGAGGAAATTTGACCTTTTAACAAAATATCATAAATGAAGGTATAACATATTACTACATAAGAAAAGAGGAAATGCTATTTTAATAAATGTGTTATACTGGATAAGACATTTGCTTCCAAAAAGTGGTTTTAATTTAAAGCACAGGTAGAGAAATAAAGCAACTAGTCAGATATGCAAATGGAAAATGTGGCTTTGAGTTATAATCAAGAATTTCCCAACATGTTTTCTTCAGGTTTTATGAAAGTATTCTTATTCATTGATGTTAAAGCATTTTTTCTAAGCCAATATTTTAATAAAAATTCATTTAGACTTAAAAAATATATCTAAGGTATTTCTTATATTCCTTAGTCTTCTAACGGTTCTTAATTATTGCTATTTTAAATGATTAAAATAATTATTTTAATTGAATTATTACCTTTATGTTAAAGACAAAACATTATAGAATATGCAATTTACTTATTATCTTCAGTATTATCTAATGATTATTTATGAATTAATAGTTATTTTCTCATTAGTATTTCTTTTCAAGTCACTCATAGTGAAGAATTATTTGTTTTTTATAAAATGTAATAAAATAATGTGACAATTTTGGATTGTTATAAAAGTTTCTAAATCTTACTTCTAGTTGCATACAATTAGTTTTCAGATTATTACCAGTCATTTCAGTACAATTTGAGTAGGCACATTATGCAGCGAGTTAATATAAAAGAAAGAAAAAGATATTGTCACAATATCAATGTGTGAATTTTAAATCTAAACCTCTCCACAAAAGGAGATTGTTATGTGACCCAGTAGAAAATACAACATAGAATAAAATTGCTACAGGTAATCTAAGTGTAAGCATATAAAGAAAAGAGGTAATAATAATAAAAAGATTATTAAAGACAGCTGAAATTTTAAAATCTGGCATTGTTGGATGGGAAGATTTTAAAATAAAGAATAGAAAAATGAATAAAGATTTCTGTTTGAGGTAAACACAGTGTTTGAACCATTTTAAAGAAGAGTTATTTTCCACAAGATGCTTTAGAAATTAAGAGCCTCTAAAATGGCATTATAACAAAAACAAAAAAGTATCTGAATTCAGATCTGTAATGTTGACCAAAATATGGCTTAACTCATTGAATTTAGAGGTCCTGATTTACAGCTTTACTTAATGGGGGAGAGCTTATATGAAAGAACACAGAGATGCATGTGCTCTATATTCAGACTTCTCAAAAATGCAGTTTAACATTTAGGATATAAACACAAAACAGGAAGCTAAACTTTGTTTATATTACATTCCTTTAATACTAAAATAGTATGCAAAATTTATGAAATTAAACTTGGTTCTACAAAGTTCATTCAGCACACTACAAGTGTAAGATATTGAGAACTCTTTGCCTATGAAATATGTTAGAAATCACAATTAAACATACTTTAATAATTTGAGGGATATCCATTAGTTTATTGACTGGATCATTTTTCTCAGACTTGTGGCTCATCCTCACCACTAAGTGGCAGTAAAAGCCAGGTGATAATGCAGGGTTAGCGACAATCCCCAACTGAAATTAAGTTTTTACAATATTTACAGTTTTTAAATATTTGATGTGAGATTAGACTTTAACATCCACATTAAGAATAGAAGAGGAAGGAGAGAGAGATCTGAATTAATATTTGCTTTATTATTTTTGAGTGACATGAAATATCAATTTCTTAATCACTTAATAAGTAGAAATTCTTGAAGACATCAACAAATTTCTAGACATAAGACCAACCCAAATTGAATCAGGTGGACACATACAATTAAACAGATCAATTTCAAGCAATAAAAATAGAAAACAACATCAACAGCCTATCAATCAAGAAAAGCCCAGGATCAGACAAATTCTCAGCCAACTTCTACAAGACCTTCAAAAAAGAATTAACACCAATAATCCTGAAAGTATTCCATGAAATAGAAAAGGAGGGTACCCATCCAAACTCATTCTATGCGGTATTACTCACATACCAAAAACACACAAAGACACACCAAGGTAAGAAAACGTCAGACCAATATCCCTGAAGAATATAGATGCAAAAAAAATTTCAATAAAATTCTGGAAAATAACATATTAAAAAGATAGTGCACCATGATTAATTGGGGTTCATCCCAGGGATGCAAGGTCAGTTCAGCATATGGACATCAATTAAATGTAATCCATCACATCCATAGACTTAAAGGCAAGAATCATGTGATTATCTCATTGATTCTGAGAATGAATTTGATAAAATACAGCATCAAATCATGTTTAAAGCACTAGAAAGACTAGGGATAGTAGGAAAATACCTCGACATTGTAAAAGCTATATATGCTAAGCCCAAGGCCAACATACTTTTAAATGGAGAAAAATTGAAAACATTTCCTCTAGAAACTAAAAGAAGACAAGGATGCCCTCTTGTAGCTCTTCTATTCAACACTGTCCTTGAAACTCTAGCCTGAGCAATGAAAAGAAATAAATCAAAGGGATACAAATAGGAAAAGAAGAACTCAAGCTATTACTATTTGCAAATGACATGATTCTATATTTAGAATATGCTAAAACTCCATCAGAAAACTTTTAGAATAAGTGAATTCAGCAAAATAGCAGGATATAAAATCAATACCTATAAATCAAATGCATTTCTACACATCAGTGAAGAATCCACTGAAAATGAAATTAGAAAAAAATACCCCATTCACAATATCTTTAAAAATATATATAATACTGGGAATCACTCTAAAAAAAGTGGTAAAAACTATAGAACACTACAGAGAGATATGAAAGAAGGCCTTAGAGAATGGAAAGATGTCTGATGCTCTTGGATAGGCACGACAAATATCATCAAAATGGCCATACTAACAAAAGCATTATATAGATTTAAAGCAATTTCTATCAAAATCCCAATGACATTCTTCATAAAACTAGGAAAAGCAATCATGAAATTCATTTGCAAAATAAGAGACCCTGAATAACAAAAGTAATCCTTAGAAAGAAGAGTGAAGTAGGAGGTATCACAGTACCAGAACTTAAACTACACTACAAATCCATATTAACAAAAATGGCATGGTATTGGCACCAAAACAGACACATAGTCCAATGTTTCAGAATAGAAGCCACAGAGACAAACCCATTTAAATACATTTGTCTCATATTAGACAAAGGCATCAAAAACATACATTGGAGAAAATATAACCTCTTCAACAAATAGTGCTGGGAAAACTAGAAATCTCTATGAAGCAAAATGAAATTAAACCTCTATCTCTCAGCATGCACAAAACAACTCAAATGGATCAAGGACTTAGGCACTAGAATAGAGACTCTGCACCTAATAGAAAAAAAGTAGGCCCAAATTTTCACTATGTTGGCTTAGGAACTGAATTCCTTAATGTTAAAGCACAAGAGGTAAAATTAAGAATCAATAAATAGGATGGATTCAAACTAAAAAGCTTCTTTTCAGCAAAGGAAACAATCAATAATGTGAAGAGATAACCTACAGAATGGGAGAAAATCTTTAATACATGAATGTCAGATAGAACAATAATCTCCACGGCTAAGAAACTGAACAGTCACTTCATAGAAAAATAAGCACGATTGGTCAACAAATACATGAAAATATGTTCAACATCTCTAGTGGTTAGAGAAATGCAAATTAAAGCTTTTACTATCTCACTACAGTCAGAATGGAAATTATTAAGAATATAAGCAATAATAAGTGTTGGCAAGGATGTGGGGGAAAAGGTATACTCATACATTGCTGGTGGGACTGAAAAGAAAGATGAAGATTCCTCAGAAAACTTGACCTAGAACCACAATTTGACCAGGCTTCCAACCTTTTAGTTTATATCCAAAGGACTTTCTATAGTGATGCACCCACATAAATGTTTATAGCAGCTCAACTCACAATAACTGAACTAAGGAACCAACTTAGGTGCCCTTCAATAGATAAATGGATAAACAAAATGAGGTACATATACACAATGTTATAGTACTCATCCTTCAAGAAGATTGAAAAAATTGTACTTGACAGTAAATGGATGGAGCTGGAGAATATAATGCTAAGTGAAATAAGCCAATCTCCCAAATCAAAATTTAAATATTTCCTCTGATATACAGATGTTAATTCACAATAAGGGGAGTGCTAGAGAAGAATAGAGGTACTTTGGATTAGGCAGATGGGAGTTAAAGGAGTGGATGTGGTATGCAGATTTGGAAGAATTTTAGAATGAATAATAATAATTAATACTGTATGTTTATATATGAATACATGACTGGTGTGAAGTGACATCACATAAAACCAGAAGAATGAGAACTTAAACTTTATTTATGAAAAATGTGTCAAAATGTATCCTACTGTCATGTATAACTAATTAGAAAAAATAAAAATAATATTTCTAAAATTTTATTTTATTCATTTTTCTTAGTTATACATGGCAGTAGAATCTCTTTTGATAAAATACAAGCATAGGATATATCTTAGTCTAACTAGGACTCCATTCTTCTGGGTAGGCATGATTACAGGGTTCACTTAGGTATTTTCAGATGTGTACATGGAAAATATGTTAGATTTATTCAGCTCTCCTTCATGTTTCTATCCCCCTTCCTTTTGTTCCCATTCATGTAATCTACTGAACTTTTCTTCTTGCCCTTCTCCCCTTTACTGCAGTTTAGTTTCTACATATCAATGAAAACATCTTACCTTTAGTTTTGGAAGATTGGCTTATTTTACTTAGCATAATATTCTCTAAATACATTCACTTACTGGCAAAAACCATAAATTTATTTTTCTTTAAGGCTGAATAAGATTCCGTCTTGTATATATACCACAATTCCTTAGTCCATTTATCTGTTGATAGGTGTGTAGTTTGGTTCCATAACTTAGCAATTTTGAATTGTGCTGCTATAAGCACTGATGTGGCTGTCACTATAGTATGTTGATTTTAATTCCTTTGGATATATATAACAAGGAGTGGATAAATAGGTTAAATGGTGGTTCCATTCCCAGTTTTTCAAGGACTCACAATCTTGCTTTCCAGAGTGGTTGCAACAATTTGCAGTCCCACCAATCATGTAAGACTGTTCCCTTTTCCCCACATCCTTACCAGCATTTGTTGTTACTTGTGTCCTTGATAATTGGCATTCTGACTAGAGATGGAGTTTTAATTTGCTTTTCCCTAATCGCCAGTTTATGTTGAACATTTTTTTCATATATTTGTTGTTAGTTCCTGTTACTTCTTTTGTGAAGGGTATGTTCAGTTTCTTTGCCCATTTATTGATTGGGTTATTTGTTTATTTGTTGTTGTTGTTGTTGTTTTGTATTTTGTTTTTTGTGTTGACTTCTCTGTATGTCTTGGAAATTGATGCTCTATCTGAGGTGCAGCTGGCTAACATTTTCTCCCACTTTGTAGACTCTCTCTTTACACTCTTTGATTGTTTCTTTTGCTCTGAAGAACTTTGTAGTTTGATGCCATCTCATTTATTGATTTTTGATTTTACTTCTTGGGCTTTAGGGTATTGTCTAGAAAGTCAGTTCCTGTTGCAATATGTTGAAGTGTTGGGCTTACTTTTTCTTCTAGTAGATGCAGGGTTTCTGGTCCAGTTCCTAGGTGTTTTGATTTACTTAGAGTTAACTTTTCTGCAGGATGAGAGAGAGGATTTAACTTTCTTTCTACAACACATGGATATCTAATTTTCCCAGCACCATTTGTTGAAGAGGCTATCTTTTCTCTAGTGTGTGTTTTTGGTGCCTTTGTCTAGTATAAGGTAACTGTATTTTTATATCGGTTTGTCTCTGTGTCTTTTTTTTTCCTGTTTGTTTCATCTTCTTGCCTATTTTGGTGCCACTATTATGCTGTTTTTATTACTGTAGCTCTGTAGTATTTTTCAAGGTCTGGTATTATGATGCCTTCTGCTTCACATTTCTCACTAAGCATTGCTTTCCAAGTGAACTTCATGACTGCCTTTTCTATTTATATAAAGGACATCATTGGGATTTTGATGGGAATCACACGAAATCTGTATAGTGTTTTGGGTAGTATAAAATTTTTGACAATATTTATTTTGTCTATCCAAGAACATGAGAGGTCTTTCTATCTTTTAAGGTCTTATATTTTTTTCTTTAGGAGATCACTTAATGCACTCCAGTCTAGGCATTGTCATTACAAATATGCCAAACATGGCCATCTTGTGGCAGGTCTCTCATCTTTTCAGTATTTTTATTAAACTTGAATCTTGAATACTATTTTTGTCTTCATGTTTGTGATTTTTCCAAACTAGGGTCTTATCTACCTGCAGGATTTGCTCATTACCTTTCTTATCACTCCATTATTCCATTCTTGTGTGATTATCAGATCACCACTTCCCCTATGACTTTTCCAACACCCAGCACTTTTCCACTGTTTTAGCCTATTCTCCCAGATCATCCCTGAAAAGAAAAAAATAGAGACTTGTTAATTGAGAATAAAAGTTAAATATGTTATTATAGTTCTAATTTATTTTCCTGTAAATTCCTTTTATTTCTCTTTCCACACACACACACGCATGTTTACAAAAGCAAGATAGATTGGAAAATTAATTTGGTGACATGGTAAAGTTGAAGTCAAATAAATGCTCATACTAAGAGACTAATTTGAATAAAATGCTTAAACTTTATAGGAATTAGGATAACTCTACTAAAACATATTTTGTTTTTTTATTTTTTATGCACAAGTTGGGTCTCTGTTCCTAATTGACTGTGAACAAGTTATTTCATTCACTGTCTCAGCACCCTCATCTATGCAGTAGCAAAGGTTAAAGGAGTTTGTAAACATCAGATTGCAAAGTGTATGTAAAGTATTTGATATAGTTTTTACTATTATTAAAAAGCTAAAGAAAATGTATGATATTTTTAAAGTAAAAAGGTGTATGATTAATATTTCTTTCTGGTTAAGAAATTGATTCTTCGCTTATTTGAGAGATCTGTTAACTTTTTCAAACATTGAGAAAAAAAGTTAACTTTTATTCTGTATAGATAAAAGTTCCTATTGAGTATTATTGAATCAATATAATAAATATTAAATAAGAAATGACAGATGTGAAATAGCATTTTAAAGAAATGAATGGTATTCTTTATTTTCTATTATTATACTCCATACATTATAGCACTTTAGTAGAGTCAATATTGCTGAAAATTAATACATTGACTTGAAAATATGTGCTATTTCTCCTAAAACTAGAAAAAAATGCCATAAAATTTATTAAATATTATAGCAGATATTATGATTTTTTTACTATCCAGGTTTAAATAATTTTACATGTTGTGATAAAATTAGATAACTTTTATTTTGGAAAAAAATTAGATTTACAGAAAAATATAAAAATATTACAGAGAATTCTCATAAACAACCATAGACAATTTTCCCTATTATTAATAACTTATATGTGGATTCAATATTGCTATTAATAATGAAGCAATATTAATATATTACTATTAACTTGAAAACCATAATTTTTCAGGTGTGTTCAGTTCTTATTTAATGTCTTTTTTCTTCTCATAGGCCATCTAGAATACCATGATACATTTAATCATCATGAGAAAAACTCTACTTATAAACTCCTTCTGGAACATTTAAAACTTTATGCTTGAAATGAATAATAGATTATATTTTTATTTTAAATGTTGTATATTATTATGCAAAATATTTAAAGTACACATGAGTAATCAAAACATAATTTTATAGGTCAAAAACTAAATTTGAAGATAATTCTTTTTATTTTATGTAAAAAATATTTTCACTGTATACTTGTATGTATGATTTATTTAACTGTGTTAAAGCACTTAGGAATTCTCCAGTAGTAAATTGGTGTCTACTAAACTTCTACCTGTATTACTAAGAAGTTCAAATATATACATTTTATTGATATTTTATTTAATACATAATTTTACTTGTTTTTTAAAATAATCTTCTTTAAAAAAAATGTTTGGTTGTAAATGTGGTGCTGAGAATTGAATCCAGTGCCTAAAACATGCTATGCAAGAGCTCTACCACTGAGCCACAACCCTAGCTCACTTTTACTTTTGAGTGTGGTTTACATCTTTTATAAATATAAACAACATTTCTCAATTATTTTTTGCCTTTAAAATGGTGAATCTTCTATTTATTTGTTCTCCCCATTACAGATTTAATATTAGCATTGTAAATTCTGCTTTATACACCAATTAATGCATCATTTAGTTTCATTCCTTTATGTCTTTAGAGTTTTTCTTTCTTATATGCCTCCTAACAGTTTTAGCTAACATTTATGGATGTACTACTCTGCACTAATATTGCATTTTATACCACTTGTTTCTAAGTCAAAACTTTAATAATCTCTATTGTAAATGTTCATACATAGGTCTCTGGCTCTGTTTTTTCTGTACTCACATCATCAGATAGGTCCCCTTTCCACTAGTTTTTCCATGTATTTCATCTTTCATGTTAACAGAGTTATGTTTTTTTTTTATAAAAATATGCTTTTAAAACTTTAATTGTATTTCTAATACTGAATTTTTTCTTTTAGATTTTACTAAAAGTATGTTTTCTTCTGAGCTGTTTTTGTTGTTGTTGTTGCTGTTTTGTGGTTATGCTATAGAATTATTTTAAAAACTTGCAGAGTTATTAGTATTTTGTTTTAATATTTTTTGTTGTTGTTGTTACTCATCTTCAAAATAAATTAGGTTTGGTGTTTGTCAGTAAATTGCATGGATAAATTCTCCCAATTTATTGCTGTTTCAATCTTCATTTCAGACTTTAATCAAAAGTGTAAAATAATTTTCACAATTCTTAGATAAATTTTTTATGGCTTGTTATTTGTTTTATATAATTTTGAAAGACAGAAGAAAATAGACTCTATTTTCTAGTTGCAGTGGTGGAATTCAGTATCTTATTGCTTGATTCCTATTATAACTTGTGCATTCTTAAGAAGTGGAGAGTAATATACTACTAATCCACAGGAAGCACAGTTCCTCCTCCTCCTATTCCTTCTCCTATTCCTCCTCCTCTCCCTCCTCCTCTCCCTCCTCTCCCTCCTCCTCCTCCTCCTCCTCCTCCTCCTTCTTCTTCTGTCTTTTTTCCTTTTTTATATGTTGGCAGCAGGGATCAAACCCAGAGGTGTTTAGCCATTGAGCCACATCCCAAGACACTTTTTATATTTTGTTTAGAGGTAGGGTCTTGCTAAGTTGTTTAGGGCCTCACTAAGTTGCTAAAGCTGGCTTTGAACTTGAAATACTCCTGACTCAGCCTCCCAAGACGCTGGGATTATAAACTCATTCCAAATGCCCAGCTTCACTCTTCTTTATCTACGTTTTTTTTTTTAAATATTTTTTAGTTGTAGTTGGACCCAATAACTTTATTTTATTTATTTATATTTATGTGGTGCTGAAGATCAAACCCAGTGTGTTGCATGTGCTAGGTGAGAGCCCTACCACTGAGCCACAACCCCAGCCCCACTTTATCTACTTTTTGACACTACTAATCAAAAGATAATTTTTCAGGCACCTGATAGGCTACTTATATTTCTATGGATTTACATTAATAAGAAGCAAATTTTCTATAACTGCTGTTCAGCACAGGCAACTGAACCAAAGTCATTTGTGTGAATTTGGGGTGACACAAAATACCACACAGATAAAGAAAAAAATACCACATAGTCATGGAATACCTTTTTATAAGCTTTAGGATGGCTCCCAGCCTCAGGCTCTCACAAAGGAGGCAAGAGAAAGTCATGAGAGGCTGATGAGAGAAAGAGAGAGTTCACATTATGGAGTTGGCTTTTATTGGGGGATGCTGTTTCTTAGAACGTTCTATCCAAAAAAGTGCATTGGGTAGGATTACAAAGGAACTCAACCCCATCAAATAATACCTACTTCTGGAATCATGCCTCATGATCAGAGTGGAGGTAAAGCCCAAGTCATTTCAGGGTGCAATAATTGTTCAGTATCTGTTGCTCAGGACTTAAGAGTGTATAATTCCAGAGCGGCTCCCAACATACAACAATTAAGAAAATATATTAATGGACTATTAAAGAATATAAGCTAGTGGGTGAATTTGAGTTGATAGGAGTTATGGGAAAAACTGTCTGTACATAATTAGTGACAGACCATGTCACCCATCTCTGTGGTGAAGAGTATGCTTTTGAGGATATATGGAAACATACTTCTTCTCTTCTAACTTGCTCTAGTATTTTTATTGGATTTTAACTCCATCTTGGTAATAAAAAATTCTGTTTCTAGCAGTCCAAGTTTTAATATAGATATATTTTGAAATTTCTAGCATGTTTTCATGGACATTTTAATTAAAAATTTTAAGAAGTAGTTACAGCCATTAAGAAGTCATCATTTTATTCAATAAATAGCTGCTTTGCATATAGTATATTAGAAAATACATTATATTATTGAACATAATAGAAGAATATTCTATTTTAAGAGAATCAGGTCTTAATTATGTATTAGATCAATAAAAATGGCAGCAAATAAGAATTCTGTACTAAAATAACAGTTAATATAAAGGTCCTAACTCTCCAATCAAAAGATATAGATTGGTAGAATGAATTACAAATCAATACCCAACCATAGGTTGTTTAAAAGAAACTTGTCTTATGGATAAAAACACACAGAGACTATGATATGTCAAGATTATTGTAATGTTTCGATCAACTAATAAAAAATTAAAAGAGAAAAAAGATGAAAAAGATATGCCATGAAAATAAAAACCAAGTGCATGCAGAAGAAAGTATGCTCAGATATGGTAAAGCAGACTTCAAGTCAAAATTAATCAGAAAAGACAAAGAGGGTCACTTTATAATCATCCAACCAAGGTAAATATTTATGGCCCTATTTTTGGTGCACTCACATACACAAAACATAGCATACTCAATATAAAGAGTGAAATATACCCAATATAAAAATACTGGCTGATTTGGGCTGGAGCTTTAGTTCAGTGGCACAGTGTTTGTCTAGTATACATGAGGAACTGGGTTTGATCCTCAGCACTACACAAAAATAAACAAATAAAATAAAGGTATTCTGTTCATCTGCAACTACAAAAAATATTTAAAAATACTGGCTGATTTCAACACGTCTCTTTCATCAATAGATCATTCAGATATAAACTAAGTAAAGACTCTTTTTTATTGTTGTTATTTTTAAATTTCTTTTAAAAAAGTACATGGCAGTAGAATGTATTTTGATAAATATACATATATGGAGTATAACTTCCAATTTTTCTGGTTGTACATGATGTAGAATTACAACAGTCATACATTCATATATGAACATAGGAAGTAATGTCCAACTCATTATACTAATTTTCCTAATCCTAATTCTTTTCCTTTCCCTTCATTATTTTCTGTCTAATCCAAAGTGTTTCTATTTTTCCCTACCCCTCCACTATTATTGTGAGTTAGCATCTGCATCTCAGAGAGAATATTTAATTTTTGGTTATTTGGGATTGGCTTATTTCACTTGGCCTGATAGTCTCTGGTTCCAATCATTTACCATCAAGTGCCATAATTTCATTCTTCTTTAAGGCCAAGTAATATTCCACTGTGTATATATACCACAATTTCTTTATCCATTCTTCCATTGAAGGGCACCCAGGCTGACTCCATAGTTTAGTTATTGTGAATTGAGCTGCTATGAACATTAATATGGCAGCATCAATACACTATGGTGATTTTAAGACCTTTGTGTACATACCAAGGAGTGGGATAAATGGATTAAATGTTGGTTCAATTCTATGTTTTCTGAGGAATCTCCATAGTGCTTTTGATAACAGTTGCACCATTTCAAAGTCCCACCAGCAATTTATGAGTGTATTTTTTTCCTGCATCTTTGGCAGGATTTATTGTTATTTGTATTCTTGACAATTGACACTCTAACTGGAGTAAGATGAAATCTCAGTGTAATTTTAATTTGTATTTTTCTAATCACTAAAGATGTTGAACCTTTATTTATATATTTATTGGCTAATAATATTTCTTCTTTTGTGAAGTGACTGTTCAGTTCCTTAGCCTATTTATTTATTAAGTTATTTGTTTTTGTTTGTTTGTTTGTTTGTTTGTTTTGTTGTTAAGTTTGTTGAGTTCTTTATATGTCCTGGAGACTAGCACTTTCTCTAAGGTGCAGGTGGTGAAGATGTTCTCCCTTTCTATAGACTCTTCACATTCTTGATTTTTTTTCTTTGCTGTCAAGAAGTTCTTTAATTTGATTCTGTTTCATTCATTGATTCTGGATTGTACTTCTTTCACTTTGGGAGTCTTGTTAAGGAAATAAGTCCCTACTCCAATATGTTGGATATTTGGGACTACTTTTTCTTCTATTAGGTAGAGAGTCTGTGGTCTAATGCCAAGGAAATAAGGAAAATTACCCCATTCACAACCCCATTTGGACATCAATTTAACAAAAGAGGTAAAATACATCTACAATGAAAACTACTGAACACCAAAGAAGTAAATTGAAGAAGACCTAAGACAATGAAAAGATCTCCTATGTTCCTGGATAGGCAAAATTAATATTATCAAAGTGACTACACTATCAGAAATATCATACAGATTCAATGCAACTCCTATCTGTTTCCAATGGCATTCTTAATAGAAGTAGAAAAAGCACTCATGAGATTTATTTGGAGGATATCCAAGATAGCAGCCAGAGGGAGGCAGAATTTTGTGTCTCTCCATGACCTGGGACTCAAGTAGTGAGAGCACTGTTTCTTTGCAAGCAGTATTCCTGCTCCTGTGCAGCACAGGAATCACAGTCACCATGCCCATCCAGGGCTCCAGGCCTCATCATTAGAGTAGGTCTCCCAACTGCTCTCACCAACACAGGACCACTGGGTACCTGAGAAGAATCATCAACAACAGCATCTGCACAGAACTTTTGGCCACCCACCCAAGCAGAAATCATGAACATCATTCCCACACAGGAAACCAGGTAGCTTCCCATGTGCGTGAACACTGGCCCCCACTCACGTGTGGACCCACAGCTATCAAAATGGGGCTCCCCTGGTCACCATCATCTTGCAACTCTGCAGAAGCAGAGATAGTCCCCTATGTGCAGTAGCATGCCTGCACCCAAGAACTTCACACAGGCTCTGATGTCAGCCAACAGCCACACACTGCACGTCACAAAGCCTGTCTCTGGACTCATTATCCAACACCATTGCCCAGCTACCCCCACCTGACCTGATACCCCATCACTGAAAGCAGGAGCCTCCTTCTTGAGTCACCTTCATCACCATCTACAGTGGGGGCAACTCCCAGTTTGGAACTCCAGCTGGCCAGGTACCCAGTTTCCAACTCCTCCCTCTCCCCAGCAGCTGCAACCCTGGCACATTGACACCCTGGTTACCTTCACCATCCTGAGGGCAGAGATACCAGCTAACAACAGACAACCCCCACCTATTGGATGAGAAGAGAAGCAGGAAAGATATCGATCTCCAACAAAACACTCCCTGTTTTTTCCTTTAAGATTTTTTTCTCTCTTCCTCTCTATTCTCTCACCCTCTCACGCCAACATATGTGAATCCAAGTACTTTGCATAAATTAGGATTTTGAGGACTGGGAAGTCTAAATAGTATATTACAGTTGTGTTGTACATTCTTTTTTTCTGTTTTTTTCACCAATTTCTACTACTTTAACATTTAAAAAAATTTTCTTAATATATATATGTGTGTTTGTTTTATATACTCTACTGTCTTCCCACGTACTTTTCTACACAATATTACTTCCTCTGACATCTCCTGCTACTAATCTTCCTCTTTAGATTTCTTTTTCACACTTTCTACAGTATAATAACTCTATATCCTCACCTTCTACTTTTTCAGCATTTCATCCTACTCCTCATCCTTGGTTCTTTCTCCATCATCAGAGACTGTAAACCCTTTTACAAACCTACAGAGTATATTGTAGATAATAATTGAATTCACCATATCTGTACATTGTGATGAAACTGTAAATGTTTTAATACAAAATATTAGTTTTTAGGGTGTATATTGTTTGTGTTGGAATCTGTTAATATTGTCCTTCATCTCAAAGGAGAGGTACTGGATCCCTAAAGGGTCACTATAAGCTTATAGTGTAAAAACAGTAATGCCTCAGATTCACAGTGCTAGAGGGAAAGACACGCAAACAGTATTAAAAGACAAGGAAAGAAAGTGCCCCAAACAAATCAAGATACCACATTATTAGAATCTATGGCCACCACAGCAGAAGAAATTACAAAGAAGGAGTTCAGGGTGTACATAATTAAAATGTTCTATGAATTAAAGAATGATATAAGAGAGCAAATTCAGGCAGAAAAAGATCATTTTGACAAAGAGCAACATAAACAAACACAGGAAGCAAAATATTAGTTCAATAAGTACATAGAATTTTTTTTCTTTAAAGACAAACAGAAATCTTGGAAATTAAAGAAACATTAGATCAAATTAAAAGATCAATTGAAAGCATTACCAACACATTAGACCACTTTGAAGACAGGACTCAGACAATAAAGACAAAATATATAATTTTTAAAATTATTTTTATTTAAATATGACAGCAGAATGATTACAATTCTTATTACACATATACAGCACTATTTTTTCATATCACTGTATAAAAAGTATATTCACACCAATTTGTGTATTACACTAAAGGAAAAACTCATACATGTACTTTGGATAATAATGTCCATCACATTCCACCATCCTTTCTAACCCCATGCTTCCTCCCTTTCCCTCACACCCGTAGGCCATATTTAGAATTCATCTATTTCTCCCATGCTCCCTCTTTCTACTCCACTATAAATCAGCCTCCTTATGTCAGAGAAAACATTCAGAATTTGTATTTTTGGAATAGGCTAACTTCACTTAGCATTATCTTCTCTCACTCCATCCATTTACCTGCAAATGTCATGATTTTATCCTCTTTTATTGCTGAGTATATTCCATTATGTATATATGCCACATTTTTTATCCACTCATCTACTGAAGGGCATCTAGGTTGGCTCCACACTTTAGCTATTGTGAATTGTGCTACTATAAACATTGATCTGGCTGTTCCCACCATTATGCAGTTTCTAAGTTCTTGGAGTATAGACCAAGGAGAATGATAGCTATGTCAAATGGTGGTTCCATTCCCAATTTTTCATGAAATTTCCATACTAATTTAAGAATGTAGACCACACAGTGAAAGTGGTAAGAAACAATGAACAGAACATTTAAGAGATATGGGATAGTATACAAAGACCAAACTTAAAAGAGTTATTGGGACAGAGAAAGGCATATAGAGTTTCAAACCAAAGGATTGAATGATCTATTCAATGAAATAATATTAAAATTTTTCCAAACATGAAGAATGAATTAAAAAAAAACAAATTCAGGAGGCTTACAGGATGTCAAATGTACAAAACCATAATAGATACACCCCAAATCACATTATAATGAAACTGTCTAGCATACAGAATAAGGAGAAAATTTTAAAAGCCACAAATGAAAGAAATCAGATTACATATATGGGGAAAACAATTAGATTATGTGCAGATTTTTCTTTTTTTCTATTTATTCATTTTTTATTATTAGTTGTTCAAAACATTACAAAGCTCTTGACATATCATATTTCATACATTTGATTCAAGCAGATTATGAACTCCTATTTTTACCCCGTATACATATTGCAGATTCACATCGGGTACACATCCACTTTTTTACATACTACCATACTAATGCCTGTTGTATTCTGCTGCCCTTCCTATCCTCTACTATCCCCCCCTCCCCTCTCCTCCCCTCCCATCTTCTCTCTCTACCCCATCTACTGTAATTCATTTCTCGCTCTTGTTTTTTCCCCTTTCCCCTCACTTCCTCTTATA
The DNA here is from genome assembly GCF_964194105.1 of Spermophilus citellus. Taxonomy (NCBI): domain Eukaryota; kingdom Metazoa; phylum Chordata; class Mammalia; order Rodentia; family Sciuridae; genus Spermophilus; species Spermophilus citellus. Next base: position 72,024,094 of record NC_138187.1, on the reverse strand, counting down.
TGTAATTTTGTATAACAATGAGGGTCTCCTTCCTTTACCATGCAATTTCCCTTCCCTCTCTCTTTCCCTCCCCACTCTCAACCCTGTTTAATGGTGATCTTCTTCTCATGCTCTTCCTCCCTATTCTGTTCTTAGTTGCTCTCCTTATATCAAAGATGACATTTGGCATTTGTTTTTTAGGGATTGGCTAGCTTCACTAAGCATAATCTGCTCTAGTGCCATCCATTTCCCTCCAAATTCCATTATTTTGTCATTTTTTGTGCTCCATTGTGTATAAATGCAACATTTTTTTAATCCATTTATCTATTGAAGGACACCTAGGTTGGTTCCACAGTATAGCTATTGTGAATTGTGCTGCTAGGAACATCAATGTAGCAGTATCCCTATGGTATGCTCTTTTAAGGTCTTCAGGGAATAGTCCGAGAAGAGCAATAGCTGGGTCAAATGGTGTTTCCATTCCCAGCTTTCCCAGGAATCTCCAAACTGCTTTCCAAATTGGCCGCACCAATTTGCAGTCCCACCAACAATGTACAAGTGTACCCTTTTCCCCACATCCTCACCAGCACATGTTGTTGTTTGACTTCATAATGGCTGCCAATCTTACTGGAGTGAGATGGTATCTTAGGGTGGTTTTGATTTGCATTTCTCTGACTGCTAGAGATGGTGAGCATTTTTTCATGTACTTGTTGATTGATTGTTTGTCCTCCTTTGAGAAGTGTCTGTTCAGGTCCTTGGCCCATTTGTTGATTGGGTTATTTGTTATCTTATTGTTTAATTTTTTGAGTTCTTTGTATACTCTGGATATTAGGGCTCTATCTGAAGTGTGAGGAGTAAAATTTGTTCCCATGATGTAGGCTCCCTATTTACCTCTCATTGTTTCTCTTGCTGAGAAAAAACTTTTTAGTTTAAGTAAATCCCATTTGTTGATTCTTGTTTTTAACTCTTGTGCTATGGGTGTCCTATTAAGGAATTTGAAACCCGACCCCACAATATGTAGATCGGAGCCAATTTTTTCTTCTATCAGTCGCAGAGTCTCTGATTTTATATCAAGCTACTTGATCCATTTTGAGTTAACTTTTGTGCATGGTGAGAGAAAGGGATTCAGTTTCATTTTGTTGCATATGGATTTCCAGTTTTCCCAGCACCATTTGTTGAAGATGCTATCCTTCCTCCATTGCATGCTTTTAGCCCCTTTATCAAATATAAGATAGTTGTAACTTTGTGGATTAGTCTCTGTGTCCTCTATTCTGTACCATTGGTCCACCTGCCTGTTTTGGTACCAGTACCATGCTGTTTTTGTTACTATTGCTCTGTAGTATAGTTTGAAATCTGGTATCTCTATGCCGCCTGATTCACACTTCCTGCTTAGAGTTGCTTTTACTATTCTGGGTCTTTTATTTTTACATATGAATTTCATTATTGCTTTATCTATTTCTACAAGAAATGCCATTGGGATTTTGATTGGCATTGCATTAAATCTATAGAGAACTTTTGGTAATATCGCCATTTGGATGATGTTAGTTCTGCCTATCCATGAACAGGGTATATTTTTCCATCTTCTAAGATCTTCTTCTATTTCTCTCTTTAGGGTTCTGTAGTTTTCATTGTATAAATTTTTCACCTCTTTTGTTAGGTTGATTCCCAAGCATTTTATATTTTTTTGAGGATATTGTGAATGGGGTGTTTCTCCTCATTTCCATTTCAGAAGTTTTGTCGCTGATATACAGAAATGCCTTTGATTTATGTGTGTTGATTTTATATCCTGCCACTTTGCTGAATTCATTTATTAGTTCTAGTAGTTTTTTTGTAGACCCTTTTGGGTCTGCTAGTTATAGAATCATGTTACTGGCAAATAGTGATAATTTAAGTTCTTCTTTTCCTATTTTTATGCCTTTAATTTCTTTCGTCTGTCTAATTGCTCTGGCCAGTGTTTCGAGAACTATATTGAATAGAAGTGGTGATAGAGGGCATCCCTGTCTTGTTCCAGATTTTAGAGGGAATGCCTTCAAATTTTCTCCATTCAGAATGATGCTAGCCTGAGGCTTAGAATAGATAGCTTTTAAAATGTTGAGGTAAGTTCCTGTTATCCCTAGTTTTTCTATTGTTTTGAACATAAAGCGATGCTGTACTTTGTCGAATGCTTTTTCTGCATCTATTGGGATGATCATATGGTTCTTATCTTTAAGTCTATTGATGTGGTGAATAACATTTATTGATTTCCGTATATTGAACCATCCTTGCATCCCAAGGATGAATCCTACTTGATCATGGTGCACAATTTTTTTGATGTGTTTTTGTATTAGATTCGCCAGAATTTTATTGAGGATTTTTGCATCTAGGTTCATTAGAGATATTGGTCTGTAGTTTTCTTTCTTTGAAGTGTGCTTGGTTTCGGAATCAGGATGATGTTGGCATCATAGAATAAATTTGGAAGAGCTCCCTCTTTTTCTATTTCCTGAAATAACTTGAAAAGTATTGGTATTAATTCTTCTTTAAAGGTTTTGTAAAACTCTGCTGTATACCCATCCGGTCTTGGTGTTTCTTGGTTGGTAGTCTTTTGATTGCTTCTTCTATTTCATCCATTGATATTGGTCTGTTCAAATTGTGTGTATCCTCCTGACTCAGTCTGGGCAAATAATATGACTTAAGAAATTTATCGATGTCTTCACTATCTTCTATTTTATTGGAATATAAGGTTTCAAAATAATTTCTAATTGTCTTCTGTATTTCTGTAGCATCTGTTGTGATATTGCCTTTTTCATCCTGTATGTTATTAATTTGAGTTCTCTCTCCTCTTCTCTTCATTAGCATGGCTAAGGGTCTGTTGATCTTATTTATTTTTTTTGAAGAGCCAACTTTTAGTTTTGTCAATTTTTTCAATAGTTTCTTTTGTTTCAATTTCATTGATTTCCGCTCTGATTTTAATTATTTCTTGCCTTCTGCTATATTTGCTGTTGTTCTGCTCTTCCTTTTCTAGGGCTTTGAGATGAAGTGTGAGCTCATTTATTTGTTTTTTTTTTTTTTTTTTTTTTTTTTTGAGGAATGACCTCCAGGCAATGAATTTCCCTACTGAGAAAAAAGTATATCCACTTGATGATGGTTGATATATTCTATATATGTCAGTTAACTCTAGATTATTGATTGTGATATTGAGTTCTATAGTTTCTTTATTCAACTTTTGTTTGAAGGATCTGTCCAATGGTGTGAGAGGTGTGTTGAAGTCACCCATAATTACTGTGTTGTGATCTATTTGATTCTTGAACTTGAGGAGAGTTTGTTTTATGAACGTCGCAGCACCCTTATTTGGTGCATAAATATTGATAATTGTTATGTATTGTTGGTGAATGGTTCCTTTTATCAGTATATAATGTCCTTCCTTATCCCTTTTGATTAACTTCGTCTTTAAGTCGATTTTATTCTATATGAGGATGGCTACCCCTGCTTGCTTACAAGGACCGTGTGCATGGTATATTTTTTCCCAACCTTTCACCTTCAGCCTGTGTATGTCTTTTCCAATCAGATGTGTCTCCTGGAGGCAGCATATTGTTGGATTTTTTTTAAAATTCATGTTACCAGTCTATGTCGCTTTATTGGAGATTTTAAGCCATTATTGTTTAGAGTTCCTATTGATATATTGTTTGTACTTCCAGCCATGTTTGATTATTTATCTTTTTTTAAAAATTTTATTTGTTTCTCCATGATTAGCTTTCCCCCTGCCCTCTGGCTTTACTGAGGTACTTCCCACTGTTGGTTTTGGTTATTGTTTTTCATTTCTTCCTCATGTAGTGTTTTGCTCAAGATGCTTTGCAATGCTGGTTTTCTGGCTGCAAATTCTTTTAACTTTTGTTTATCATGAAAGATTTTTATTTCGTTGTAGTACCTGAAGCTTTATTTTTCTGGATACAAAATTCTTGGTTCGCATGCATTGTCTTTTATTGTTTGAAATACGTTGTTCCAGGATCATCTCGCTTTCAGCGTCTGTGATGAAAAATCCGTTGTTAACCTTATTGATTTACCTGTGAATGTAATCTGCCTCCTTCCTCTTGTAGCTTTTAATATTTTCTCTTTGTTCTGTATATTGGATATCTTCATAACAATGTGTCTTGGTGTTGGTCTACTGTGATTTTGTATGCTCGGTGTCCTGTATGCATCTACAATTTGTACATCCGTTACCTTTTTTATTTCTGGAAAGTTTTCTGTAATTATTTCATTCAGCAGGTTGCTCATTCCCTTCGTTTGAACCTCTATACCTTCCTCTATCCCGATGACTCTTAAGTTTGTTTTTTTTATGTTATCCCATATCTCTTGGATGTTTTTCTCGTGATTTTTTACCAGCCTTTATGAGTTGTCTAGACTCTTTTCAAGATGATATATTTTGTCTTCATTATCTGATGTTCTGGCTTCTACTTGCTCCACTCTGTTAGTGATACTCTCATTTGAGTTTTTAATTTGGTTTATCGTTTCCTTCATTTCAAGAATTATTGTTTGATTTTTTTATAATTCTATCTCCTGATAAAGATCCTTATTTGCTTCTTTTATCTGTTTATGTAATTCATTTTCAATGTGTTCTTTCATTGCTTGAATTTGCTGTCTCATATCCTCTTTAAGATTCCATTCCATCTGTCTAAGGTATTCCTTCAGTTCTTTATTTGACCATTTTTCTGATGCCTCTAGGTCCTCCTGAATATTTAGGCTGTCCTGCATTGTTTGTACTCCTTTTCTTCCTTGCTTTTTCATGCTGCTCATGTTACTTCTTGTTCTGTTTGACTGCTGAGTTACTGTTTACTCCTATAAATTTATTTGATGCTTGGGAGAAAAGATATTAGAAGGAAGAGAAGAAGTCAGTAAAGAGAATGAGAGTAAACAAGTAGAATTCAAGGAAGGGGGAATAAGGAAATTGAAAAGAACTGAAAAGACAAAAGAAAAAAATAGAAAATAAAAAAGAAAAAAAATTTAAAAATAAAATAAAATAAAATAAAATTTAAAAAATAAAAAAAATGAAAATGAAAAGAAAAAACAAATAAAAAATTTAATAAATGCAGTCTTAGAGTTTGATTAACTTCTCTTCCAGTAGTTGGAGCTGTGCCCACTGGGCCAAGCTTCTCCTGTCAATACATGGGAACCAATCACTGTGCAGCAGCTCCTCCTCCCAGACTGGGCGGGTCTCCAATCCTGAGTGCCTAGGGCCTTCTCTTGTGTCTAGTCACTTCCCTACTTTTCCTCAAGCCAGGCCCCGCTCACTGGTGATGCTCACCACAATACTGGCTACACACCAGGTCTGCTGCTTCCAGGAGCCCTATTTTCTTGAACAACTAGGCACACTCTCCCTGTTTGCCATTCCCTCAGACCCTAAGTTTGTGGAGCTTGGGGCTGAGAACCCTCAGCGTATTTTGCTTGCCCTCCGGTAGCCACGCCCCTGGTAGCTGGTGCAAGAGACCTCAGTTGTCAGCACTGGTGGGAGTGGTGGCTGGGGTCCCGCGCCTCGAGTCCCACGCCACTCCTGATTCCCTCGATCTGACTATCATGCTCACGGGAGAGCTGGGAGGGGCCCTTAAGTTTTCCCCGCTGTGTGGAGAGGAAGGTTACGGGGTTACACACGTGTCGCCACTGGTTTCAATGAAGTTATCTCCCATGTGCAGATTTTTCAACCCAGATCCTGAAAGCTAAAAGATCCTAGAATATCATATATCAAGCTCTGAAAGAAAATAGATGCCAACCAATAATCTTATATTCAGCAAAGTTAAGATTTAAATTTGGTGATGAAATAGAAACCTTTCTTGATAAACAAATGTTAAAAGAATTTGCAACTCGAAAGCCTGCACTGCAGAACATCCTCAGCAAATATTCTATGAAGAGGAATTGAAAAATAACAATGAAAATAAGCAAAGGGAGGTAGTACCCTAAAGAAAAAACTAATCAAAGAAGAAACCAAGTCAAGTTAAATACCAAAAATAAACAAAAATGCCTAGGAATATAAATCATGTCTTGATAATAACCCTGACTGTTAAATACTTAAACTCACCAATCAAAAGACATAGACTGACAGATTGTATTTTTAAAAAATCCAAAAATATGCTGCCTCCAAGAAATTAACTTCACAGGAAAAGACATCCACAGACTGAAAAATCATACTACTGGTATGGACTGTGGAAGTAAGCAGGAGTTTCCATCCTCATATCAAATAAAGTAGACTTCAAGCCAAAATTAATCAAAAGGGATATAGAAGGATATTTCATACAGCTTAAGGGAACTATACATGAGCAAGACATAACAATAATAAATTTATATACCCGAAACAATAGATCATCTATGTTCATCAAACATACTCTTCACAAGTTGAGGAGTCAAAGAGACCACAACACCATAATTCTGGGTGGCTTGAACCCATGTCTTTCACTACTGGATAAATTATCCAAACAAAAGCTGAACAAAGAAAAAAATAGAACTCAATAATACAATCAATAACTTAGATTTAAATGACATGTACAGAATATTCCAACCTTCAATGTGAGAATATGCTTTTTTTTTCCTGAGAAGAACATGGATCCTTCTCTAAAATAGAACATATACTATGCCACTAAGCAATCCTTAGCAAATATAAAAAAGTAGAGATACTACCCTGCATTTTATCAGATCATAATGGAGTAAAATTATAAATCAATAATAAAATAAAAATTTAAAAAACGTACTCCAACACCTGGAGACTAAATAATATGCTACTGAATGAATAGTGGGTTGCAAAGAAATCAAGGAAGAGATTAAAAATTTCTTAGAGGTGGATAAGAAAACAGATACAATGTATCAAAATCTCTGGGACACTATGAATGCAATACTAAGAGAAAAGTTCATTGCATGTAGTTCATTATTTAAAAGAAGAAAAAGTCAACAAATAAATGACTTCAAATTGCACCTCAAGGCCCTAGAAAAAGAAGAAATAAACACCAAATAAGTAGAAGACAGTAAATAATTAAAATCAGAGCTGAAACCAATGAAATTGATTTAAACAAAAAAATTGAAAAATTGACAGAACAAAAAGTTGGTTCTTCAAAAAAATAAATAAAATTGACAAATTGTTAGCCCTGTTCACAAAGAGTAGGAGAGAGAAAACTCAAATTACTAATATACATGATGAAAAAGGAAATATCGCAATAGACACTACAGAAATACAGAAGATAATTAGAAATTATTTTGAAAATTTGTGTTCCAAAGAAATAGAAAATATTGAAGGCATTGACAAATTTCTAGAGTCTTACGATTTGCCTAAATTGAATCAGGATGATGTACACAATTTAAACAGATCAATCTCAAGCAATGAAATAGAAGACATCATCAGATGCCTACCAACCAAGAAAAGTCAGGACTAGATGGATACACAACTGAGTTCTACAAGACCTTTAAAGAAGAACTAATACTAATACCAATACACTACAATTTATTTCAGGAAATAGAAAAAAAGGGAAAACTTTCAATCTTATGCTATGCCGCCAAAATCACTCTGATTCCAAAACTAGGCATAGACACATCAAAGAAAGAAAACTTCAGAGTACTATCTCTAATAAACATTGATGCAAAAACTCTCAATAAAATTCTGGCAAATCGAATATAAAAGCATATCAAAAAGATAGTGCACCATGATCAAGTGGGGTTTAATTCCAGGAATGCAAGGTCAGTGCAACATACAGAAATAAATAAATGTAATTCATTACATTAATAGACTTAAAGATAAGAACCATATGATCATTTCAATAGATGCAGAAAAAGCATTCAACAAAATACAGTGCCACTTTAGGTTCAAAACACTATAAAAACTAGGGATAACAGGAATACATCTCAATATCAAAAAGGCTATCTCTGCTAAGCCCCAGGCCAACATCATTCTAAATGGAGAAAAATTGAAGGAATTCCCTCTAAAAACTGGAACAAGACAGGGATGACCTTTTTCATCATTTCTACTTAACATAGTTCTTGAAACACTGGCCAGAGCAATTAGACAGACGAAAGAAATTAAAGGCATACAGTAGGAAAAGAAGAACTCAAATCAGCACTATTTGTCAATGATATGATTCTATACCTAGAAGTTCCAAAAATTCCACCAAAAATCTTCTAGAACTAGTAAATTAATTTAGAAAATGAGCAGAATATAAAACCAACACCCATAAATCAAAGGCTTTTCTGTGTATCAGTGACAAATCCTCTGAAAGGGAAATGAGGAAACTACTCCATTTACAATAGCCTTAAAAAATAGAAAATACTTGGGAATCAACCTAACAAAGAGGTGAAAGACCTCTACAACAAAAACTGCAGAACACTAAAGAATAAAAATTAAAGAAGATGAAAAGATCTCCCTGTTCTTGGATTAATATTGTCAAAATGACCATACCACCAAAAGTATTATACAGACTTAATACAATTCCAATCAAAATCCCAATGACATTCCTCATAGAAATAGAAAAAGAAGTCATTAAATTCATCTGAAAAAAAATAAAAGACTCAGAATAGCTAAATCAATCCTTAGCAAGAAGAGTGAAGCAGGTGGCATCACTACACCAGACCTTAAACTATGCTACAGAGCAATAGTAACAAAAACAGCATGTTATTTGCACCAAAATAGACTGATACACCAATGGTACAGAATCAGAAGACACAGAGACTAACTCACATAATTATAGTTACCTTGTATTAGACAAAGGCACCAAAAACATACATTGGAGAAAAGATAGAATTAACATCTGGAATTAATAAATGGGATGGATTGAAAGTAAAAAGCTTCTTCTTACCAAAAGAAACAATCACTGAGGTGTATAGAGAGTCTACAGCTTGGGAGCAAATTTCTACCACTTGCACATCAGATAGAGCACTAATAATAGTGTATATAAAGAACTCAAAAAACTAAACACAAAAATAAATAAATAAATAAATAAATAAATAACCCAATTGATAAATGGGCCAAGGAACTGAGCAGACACTACTCAGAATAGGATACACAATAAATCAACAAAAATATAAAAAAAAATGTTGAACATTTCTAGCAATTAGAAAAATGCACATCAATACTGCTCTAAGATTTTATCTCAATCCAGTCAGAATGGCACCTATTAAGAATAGAGGGAAAAGGTACACTCATGCATTGCTGGTGGGACTGCAAATTGGTGCAGTCAATGTGGAAAGCAGTATTGAGATTACTTGGAAAGCTGGGAATGGAACCACCATTTGAACCATCTATCCCTCTCCTTGGACTTAAAATCAGCATAATACAGGGACACAGTCACATCTATGTTTATGTCAGCACAATTAAAAATAGCTAAACTGTGGAGCCAAACTAGGTGCCCTTCAGTGGATGAATAGATTTTTAAAAATGTGGCATATATACACAATGGAATTTTACTCAGCAATAAAAGAGAATAAAATCATGGCATTTTCAGGTAAAGGGATGGTATTGGAGAAGATAATGCTAAGTATAGTTAGCCAATTCCAATAAAACAAAAGGTGAATGTTTTCTCTGATATAAGGAGGCTGACTCATAGTGGGATAGGGAGGGGGAGCATAGGAGGAATATATGAATTCTAGATAGGGAAGAGGTGTGGGAGGGAAAAGGCAGGAGCAGGGGATTAGCAAGGATGGTGGAATATGATAGATATCATTATCCAAAGTACGTGTATGAAGACACAAATTGGGTGTCAAATAATTTATATACAAACAAAAATATAAAAAATTGTGGTATATATGTGTAATAAGAATTTTCATGCATTCCACTGTCATTTTTTTAAATCAATAAAAAAATAAAAAATAAGTAATAAACAACAGTAAGTGTTGGCAACGATGTGCGGGAAAAGGCACACTTATATATTGCTCTTGGGACTGTAAGTTGGAGCAGCTAATATGGAAAGCATTATGAAGATTCTTGGAAAACTGGGAATGGAACCACCTTTTGACCCAGCTATCCTAGTCGTTGGTGAATACCCAAAGGACTTAAAAACAACATAGTACAGGGACACAGCCACATCAATGTTTATTGCAGCACAATTCACATAGCTCAAGTGTGGAACCAACCTAGATGCCCTTCAGTAGATTAATGGATAAAGAAAATATGGTATACACACACAGTGGAATATTACTCAGCAATAAAAGAGAACACAATCATGGCATTTGCAGGTAAGTGGATGGAGCTGGAGAATATAATGCTAGGTGAAGTTAGCCAATCCCAGAAAAACCAAATGCTGAATATTTTCTCTGAGCTGGGTTCGATCCTCAACACCACATAAAAATAAAATAAACAAATTAAAAAAAAGAAGGTTGATTCATAGTGGGGTTGGGAGGGGAAACATGGGAAGTTTAGAGGAACTCTAGATAGCGCAAAGATGTGGGAGGGAAAAGGAGGCCGCATGGGGGTAGAAATGATGGTAAATGAGATAGACATCGTTACTCTAAGTGCATGTATGAAGACCTGAATGTTGTGAACATACTTTGTATACAACAAGAGATAGGAAAAATTGTGCTCTATATGTGGAATATGAATTGTAATGCATTCTACTGTCATATATAACAAATTAGAACAAAAATAAAAACTGTGTGTGGAAAAAAAAGAAATTCATTTGGAAAATGAAGAGACCAAGAATAGCCATTCAATTATTTTACAGAGCTATAGTAACAAAAAATGGCATGGTATTGCCACCAAAACAGACATTTAGACAAATAGTATAGAATAGAAGACACATACAAACCCACATAAATAGTTATACTAGATGAAGGTGTCAAAAACATTCATTGGACAAAAGATACCCCCTTCAACAAATGGTTCTAGGAAAACCATTAATCTGTATGTAGCAAAATGAAATTAAATCCTATATTTCACCTTGCATGGAATTCAACTCAAAGTGGAGCCCTTGGAACTAAAAAATACCTCATATCAAATTACTCTAACAGACATATATAGAATAATTCATTCATTAGCAACCAAACACTTTCTTCTCAATTGCACATAAAATATCTTCTAAAATGGATCAAAATTATCCTTAGCAATATAGTAAAACAGACAATTCCTTGCATCCTAATAGTCCATAATAGAATGAATTAGAATTCAAGAACAAAATAAAAATCTGAAAAGAGATTCATTCTTAAAAACATCCTATCCACCACAGAGAGGTAAAAAACCTAAACATTAAAATTTGTAAAGAATTAAAGAAAGAAATTAAAGTTTTTTTCACAGCAAAGGAAACAAGAGTGTGAAGAGAGCCTACAGGATGAGTGAAAGTCTTTGGTATCTACTCCTTTGAGAGGATATTAATATTCAGAATATATAAAAAACTAAAAAAATTAACACCAATAAAAATTAGCACAATTAATTAATGGACAAAAAAATGACACAGACAATTCTCTAAAGACGAAATACAAATGGCCAACAAATGCATGAAAAAAAGTTTATTATCCCTAGCAATCAGAAAAATGCAAATCAAAATTACATTGAGATTTCATCTCACTCAAGTTAGAATGATTGCCAAATCATCCAGAATACAAATAATAACAAATACTGGCAAGGAAGTGAGATAAAAGGTACATTCACACATTGTTGGTAATAGTGCAAATTATCACAATCACTTTGGAAAACAGTATGGAAATCCTTTAACAGGTTAGGTATGGAATCACCATATGACTCAGCTACCTTATTCCTTGGTGTTTATACAAAAGAACTAAAATTGGCATGCTCTAATGATGGTGGCACACCAATATTTATAGCAGCAAATTCATAGTAGAAAAGTTATGGACTCATGGCCAATCAAATCAAAAAAATCAATGAATAATGAAAACATGGTACATATACAAAATGGAGTTTTATTCAGCTATGGAAAATATTGAAATTGTGTAATTAGATGCAAGTGGAGAACATCATGCTAAATGAAAAAAGTGAGACTCAGAAAGTCAAAGGTGATATATTTCCTCTTATACACAGAATCTAGAGTGAAATAAGGAAATAAATAGGGAGAGCTCACTAAAATAAAAAGGAGATTCACAAAGGTAGAGGAAGGGGATTTGGGGAATGATGGATGGATAGAAAAAAGGAGAAAACATGAAATAAAATTGACCAAATTTTGCTCTGTACATACATGAATATACTACAGTGAATTCCATCTTTATTTTATATCCATAAAGCATCAATAAAAACATAAAAAAATAGAAGAAAGACTACCAGAGAAGAGAAATGAAAACAAATGCGGTGGGAAAAACAGGGAAAATGGAAATATTGGAGTTGAAATGTAGGAAATTATATTCTATGACTGAATAACTATATCAAATAAATACCACTAGCACGTATGACAATACTTTATTTTATTAAAATAAACAAAACAACAACAATTTGTACAAAACAACTGGTAATATTAATAGAATGTAAATTATGAAACAGTACCTTTGGGATAGGGTGTTAGAGTCTCATTTGTAAAAAGCTTTGAAGCAATGTTGATGCCATAAGTCCATGAATTAGTGTTGGAGTAGTGAGAATCTACATGAGTTAGAGCTTGGCTAATAAGGATCAATTGTCCTAATGTCAATGCAATGAACTAAAATTATATTTTGTGAAATGTTGCATTGATTGTGTTCAATATTACTTTCAACTGAGTTATCTTGTCATATTCTTATAATATTTAATTAGAGCCATACTTTCTTATTCTTCTTATATTTCTTTTTTCTCTTAAATTTTTAACTAATTTTGTTTTCCATGGTAATTTTATTTGTTTGATTTGCTTGTCTTTCTTTGCTTTATGTAGAAATTAGTCTTAATATAGTTTGAATACAAATGATGACTGGTATTGTATTAATTTATATAATAGAACAACTTCCTGAACTTTGGTAATGAAAAATTCTGTATGTGAAATACAGACACGTTTGGAATGGCATGATTTTGACAGCTTTTTTTGTTCTTTTATAGTATGTATGTATATATATATATATATATATATATATATATATATATATATATATCTCAAAGCATATGAAAGAAGTTTTCCTTTTATGTTTGAGAAGAAATTTCAGTTAATTTTTATATACACAAAAAATATTGCTATGGTTTGAATGTGTCCCCCCAAACACATATGCTGGTAACTTAATCCCCAGTGCAATATTATTAGTAGGTGAAATCTATAAGAGGTGATTTGGCTATGAGGGCCCCACCCTCATGAATGCATTAATTCTTTTATCAAAAGAGTGATAACATGCAAGTGAGGTCTTCATAGAAGGCAAACTTAGCCTCCTCTTCTTTCTTGTTCTCTTTGCACTTGTATCTTCCACTATGAGAAGACCTAGCAAGGAAACCCTTGCCAAGTATGGGTCCCTCAGTCTTGAACCTCTAGACTCCAAAATTATAAAAATATTTTTTTGCTCATTATTGGCCACCCAATTTGTGGCATGCTGTTATAGTAGCATAAAACAGTCTGAGACGGATACTGTGGAGAATATTGACGAGCAACATTTTTGTTTCTAAGGATGAGTAAAATAATATACAGGTTGATTTTGCAAAGAAAATGAATGATTAAAAATTGGGACAGTGTCTAGTTCCCTCATGGGTCTGTAGAGTTGGTGGCACTCAGTGTTCTGGTGATACTGACACATCATTTCATGTTCTATACTGGAAACAACAAGATACTAACAAATTCTCCTCATGTGGGAATTTTGAATTTCCTCTAATGATGGAACTAATGAAGTTGTTACCTGTATTTTAAAACCTGTTCTTTACCCTTCCAGTTAATTCTGGGAATTCCATCATATTCATCCAACAAAGCATAATTTTGTTTAAAATAATAGCATATTCTGTCTTTGTTGCCAATATGTGGCAACAAAGTCACAGAACATGCTATTATTTTAAACAATTTTCTTGTAACAAAAGACACTTGACTTAGCCCTACGGACTCCTGTCCAAAAAATTACCACAATAAATAGAAAGCCGGACACTCCTGTCACATTTTGTTTTTGACATTGCCAAAGGATTATATAAGAACAGTTCTTCATCTTTGGGGGGTAGTTATGAATAGCAAAAATGTTGTCAGACATCATTTTACCAACACTCCAGAAAAATGTATGTACATATATTCACACAAAATTGTGCAATTAATATCAGTGAGTTTATAAAAGCACTGAGAAAGCACAGTAGATTTAGATGAAATGTAATTAAATATATTAAAGAAAATTTATTTTAAAAGATCAAGAATTTCATTAGCTCATTTTTTGCTGTTGTAAAGAAAATAACCAGTTGTAACTAAAATACCTGACAAGAACAAATTAAAGGAGAAAAAATTTATTTTGGGTTCACCATATCAGAGATCCAGTCTGTTGTCAACCATCTCCATTGCTATAGCCCTGAGGTGAGTCAGATCATCATGGAAGAAGAGCATGGTGAACAAAAGCCACTAACCATATGGTGGCCTGTTAGGAGAGGGGGCAGTGAAAAGAGGCCACAGGGAAGATGAGCCCATCCAGGGCACACCAGCAGTGACTTACTTTTTCCTCCAGCCAAATACTGCCTACAGTTACCAGTTAATCTTCTCTAATTTGAATGGCTATGACTCTCATATTTAGATTACTCTGCCTTTGAGTAGTCATGCATTAACACAGGAGCTTTTGCAGGACACTTCATATCTAAACCATTAAAAAAATAATTTGTTTAGGATTTATGTTGTATTTTCTCAACCTTTTTTCCAAAAATAGATATTGTATACTGACTTCTGCTTGCTTATTACAAATGGCTGTTTCTGGCTTTGGTTTGCACTTATAATTAATGTCTTTAACAATGAATGTTATCTTGGTTTTACTCCCTTTAATTTCAAGCTTGAATTTCTAATTTACAGTTAAGGGAACAATTTGTATCTATTATGTATCTCAGTTCGGGAGATCCTAAACTTATGAATCTAGGTTTCATGTAATGTGAACTTCTAGCTGTAAAGTGATTAGAAATCAATGTCTCTGATTTGAGGCAGTCAAAAACGATCTCTCAAAACATCACTTGATACAGTGGTCACAGACTTATTTAAAATAGCTGGACCATTAATAAAGGTAAAGTACAAGGATCTGCATGTAAGAAAATCAAAAGGAGACAGAAGCAAGGTGCAGAGGCAAAGTGGCAGAATAGCAAAGGGCAGAATGGCAGAAAGCCTATTGTCTAAGCTGCCAGCTTTATTTATATCAATAGGTTACATTAGGTCACTCGTATCCCCATAGTGCATTGTTGTTCATTATGGCATCAGGTAGGTTACAGAGTTAGCAACATTATGCAGCTTATTTCTCAGTTACATACTATAGTTGCAATGTTCAATGTTAGGAGCTTTGTGTAGCTCTCATGAAAGTCCACTGTTTAAAGTTACTGTTATGTGGATAGGTTCAGGCTCAGCAGAGGTGGGTGAAACATTGTGCTTGTCTAACAAGAGAGTTCCTTTATTACCAGGAGCAGTGCCTCAGATCAAGGTTGAGGCTGATAAGACTCTAGCAAAGAGCCTGTTCATGTAGAGCATTGCCACAGCATCTAGGCTGTGTATTAGTTACCTTACTAGTCCCTTGTAGAAACTGCAGAATATTCCAAGTGTGGAAAACAGGGTGCCTGTTATCACCTCCTCCAGGAATTTGCTCACCAGAGAAATGCTGTCCTGTGCATTTCCACAGCCAGAATCCTTACACCAGAAGCTCAACAAGAATTTGAGGAAGAAATATGGGGCTCCACTGGACAATCAATTTTATCTACCACCATTGATAAAACCATGGCTCTACTCAAGCCCACAAACAGAACACAAGCCCAACACCTAATTGACTTATTTGGTTAGTGGAGAAACCATATTCCAAATTTACAAATCATTTTAAAACCTATATTTGAGGTGAAACGGAAAACAGTAGATTTTGTTTGGGGAGAATCACGATGTTCTCCCTTTAGCACACTAAAAGAATAGATTAAACAATACCTATACCTGCATGTACCTGGAAAGGGATGATTTACACTAGACATAATATTTTTACAAGATTATGGGAACTGGGAACTTTATACCACCATTAATGGACAGACATTCCTCATAACTTTTTTTTGCAAAACAATTCCCATGAGTGTCCTCAAAATATTCCCTTTTTGAGAAAACTATATGATCACTGTATATGTCAGGATCAACCAATAGAAATCCAATCAATTAGGGGCTGGGATTGTGGCTCAGTGGTAGAGCACTCACCTAGCACTTGCGGGACTCAGGTTTGATCCTCAGCACCACCTAAAAATAAAGGCATTGTGTTAAAAAATGGAGCTACTTATAAAAAATCCAATCAATTATACCAATATTACCATGGGCCATTGCACCTAACTAAGCAGGGTACAGAGGAAACCTAAGGTGCTAAAATGAATATGGTACATACAGAAGTTCCATAAGGAATGCCCAACAACAACAGGAAAGACAGTTGCTAAATTGAGCACATGGCATCCCAGCCAATTTCATGTGTCCCGACCAACTGGGTGCTAGGGACCTGAACAATGGTCAAAAAAGTTCCAAAACACCTGATCCACTGACAGCTCTGCTACGGTAATAAATGGGAAACTTCACTGGAAAACTGGCATATGATCCTTGAATGGAGTGATTCTGACTGATAAAGGGACCAAATGCTCAGCCCAACATGCAGAATGCCATGCAGTGAAATTAGCTATAGAACCCTCTAAATCTGAGTGGCTCAAAATCATATACACATTCACAGATTCTTGGTGCACAGCAAAGAGCATTGCCATTTGGTCAAGAAAATGGAAATCTTCTAATTGAACTATTAATGGTAGGCCTATTGGGTCTCCTCATACTTGGGTGTATCTTACAAAATGTGTCATAATAATATGTGTCTCCCATGTAGATGCACAAACTAAACACACAGATAAAACATCTGCACATAATCGCAAGGTAGATGAACTCTCTAAATTACAAGTTAATACATTATGCTTAAAATTACAAAACACAAATTAATGGACAGCCAAACCAACTTTAAAAACAGTATGACAACCTAATGTCAATTTTAAATCACATAACATAATCTCATTTAAGAATCTAATAAGTGGGCCAAAATCCCACCCCAGAATCATGCCACCATATCTGATACAGAAAATTTAAACATACATAAATGGCTTGGACATATAGGTACACATGCATTGTTTCAGTGGGCTTCCAAAAGAAACCTTCAGCTATCATGGCAACACTGTATGTAACTCTGTTGTGAAAGGTTGCATTGATTGTTCTAATGCTCAATTAAGATTTAGACACACCTTGCCTTCAGATAGATACAAACCTGACATTTTTAATTTCATGCTTCAAATTGATTTTATAGAACTTTTGTCACCTTTTCAGAACAAATGCACATATGTAATTGTAGATGTCTTCTCCAGATTAGAAGTTGCATACCCTTGCTCTACACCCAACCAGGAAGTTACCATAACAACTTTATGGCCATGGGTTGCCCATTATGGATTATCAAACATAGTTGAAAGTGACCAGGGAACACATTTCACAGGACCCCAAATTTAAAATTATCTGATACATTGTGCATACAATGGAATAACTTTCTTGCCCAGAATCCTATCACCAGTGGTTTTATTGACCTATGATAAAGACTATTTAAAACTAAACTTATGGCTTATGGCTCTAGCTAAGGCCATTCCGATTACAGTCTTCAAATTAAATAATTGACCTTGTCTAAAGAGAAATTCACCTTTTCATATAGCTTTTCCTTGTATAAATAATGCTCCAATTTCACCCAGAGCGCTCATTAAAAATTCAAAAGACAATTCCCTTCCTCTACCGGATATTGTCACATATCCTCATTTTCCTATGAATTGGTTTCCTTCAACTAAATCCATCTGAAGATGGAAAGTGCTTTTGGACTACTGATGCCAAAGGCCACATTCAGTTGAACAAATGCAACAACATCTCTTTTTCTCCATGAAGATTGCTCGTGGCCTTCTGTTTTGGCATTGGAGAGCTATTTGTAAACTCATCTACTTGATCAGCTTCCTTTACATTTTATTTTCTGCCCCTATTCTGATTGCACATTTTACTTCTTGCCACATACACAAATGCTACTGAGTACTCCAAGGTCTGACGACACAAATTCCTAGTAAATTACATGCTGTGCCTCATAGAAACCTTACAGTGAATTCAAATGTCTCTCTCCCAGGCTTTCTTTCATTATTTCTTGACATTGCTTAAAAACAAATTGGACCAATTACCTTCAATAGACCTTCAGCAACTCTCTCTTACTCAGTTCAAGTGACTCTACTCCTACTTATGAGGAGAAAATCTCTGTAGACTCACAAGCCCCACATGCCTGGAACTTCATACATGTTACTCCAACACCGTGGACACATGTAAATGTATCTGAGGTGTGCCATTTTTGGAAGAACACACATTGTCGTTATCATAACCAATACAATCTGAAAAATTATTTGGCTAAAGTATACATCCTGCAGAAACATAGATTCAATATATGGCACTCAGTATTATGCAGCCATCAAAAAGTATAGCTCATAGCATCAAACTTTTTTAGATAATACAACAAACCTTACTAATTAGGTTGACCCCTATTCCCATGATTGTCCTTTTGAAGCATGGAGACAAATTACAACAGGTTCAGCATATTTCCCATACTTCTTTCTCTCATTATCTTCACTTTCCTATGAATTGGCTTCCTTCAACTTCAGTGGTGATACCACCATATATACATACACAGAAATAACAGCAGCCCATCATTCTATTGTATCCTGATTGCTGTTTGTTATGTTGCTATAAAATTATTCTTGTGCTTTTGTAATTAGAAGGTTAGAAATGCTATTGTTGTTCATGATTATGCCAAAGTACATTTGCTCAGTGCTGAGCATATCCCAGGTCCTGGACAGGACCAATGAACCTACAATTGAGGTGAGCTGAATGGAGCTGTACAGCACCAGTGACAGAAGCAAACTCTCCCACCTATGCTAACTCTCCCACCTAAGAATGAGGGATTCTGCTTTTCCAGGTATTTATGTCAGTGCCCAACTTTACTGTAGCCATGAGTATGCTGCCTCATGTCCACAAAATTGAGCTATGAGTTAGGGTTTGAGAAGAGGTTCAGAAACTGGGGGTGAAATGAGACATCATCTAAATCCTTCCCAGGTTACTAGAACACAATTGAATATATATATATATATATATATATATATATATATATATATGTATATATATATATATATATATATATATTTTTAAAATAAGATAAAACTGCTAAACGGAAAGGATGAGGTTCAAATTTTCTACAAATATTTAATAATTCTTTGAAAATAAATTGTCATGCTGGGCACAGTGGCACACACCTGTAATCCCAGTGGCTTGGGAGAGGCTGAGGCAGGAGGATCATGAGTTCAAAGCCAGTCTCAGAAAAAGCAAGATACTAAGCAACTCAGTGAGACTCTGTCTCTAAATAAAATGCAAAATAGGTCTGGGGATGCGGCTCAGTGGTCAAGTGCCCTTAGTTGAATCCCTGGTACCAGTCCCACCAAAACAAAAAAGAATAAAATAAAATAAATTGGCAATTGAAAATCAGTTAAAAATGCAGAATTAGGTAATAAATAACATGAGGATTTGCACATTAATAGATAAAATCTTAACATAGTACATATCTCATATAATTATTTATGGATAAATCACTTTAAGTCTTATCATGTTTGTTCATTATTATTCAGACTACATTCTAGGTGGTAATTACCTCTAAGGGAGGTGGAGAGAGAAGGAATACATTCATTCTTCAATTAACTGTGTAAAATGTGGCTGGTACCTTGTCAGTGGCATTTTATTTTATCATTTAAACAGCATATATACACTGTTCATCTCTTCTCTGTGTTGGTATTTTATATTTTTAAAAGTTAAGCTTTAGGCTATATATTTATTTGCCAATTTCAATTTCTTCAAAAAAGTACAGAAGACTGTTTAAACTGAAAATTCTGGATTAATAGTCTATTGTATTTTTATTTTCTTTCAAAAAATTGCCACACAAATATTACATGTTGCTAAATTGCCTTTATTCTAAGTAGCACTTCATACACACACACATTTTTTCTTAAACAACACCTTTATCTATTTATTTTTATGTTTAAAAGACTATCTTTTCTCAAATATGGTTTTGACACCTTTGTCAGATATCACTCGACTGGCTGTATTTATGTGGATTTCTGTCTGTCTTCTATTGTATTACATTAGTCTTTATGTCTGTCTTGATGCCAATACCATGTTGTTGTGTTTTTTTTTTTTGTTATACCTCTGTACTAAAACACATTTAGTTTGTTTCTGGATGATTTGTGTATTTATGAGAGACATGTTGAATTTACCCAATGTTATTCTATCGGGTCTATTTAATTTATTATATTGAGTAATTTTTTATGCACACAAGTACACTAAAATCTGGTGTATAATTATTTGCAATTATTATATCCTGTTGTTGGGTGATTCTCTTAACCAGTAGAAAATGTCTTCTTTGTCTCTACTAATTTTGTTTTAATATCTACTTCATCAATATTCGAGTACCTACTCCCACTTGTTTGGGGGGTCTTTGTTTTCATGGTACATTGTTATTCATCCTTGACTTTCAGCCTGTGGATTTATTTGCCTGTATCTTGTAAATAAAATATTGGTGGGTCTTGTTTTTTAATCTTTTGTGTCACTCTTTTTTCTTTTGATTGAAGACTTTGGACCATTTCTTTTCAGTGTTATTATAGGTAGACTATTTTTATTTGCTGCTATTTGATTTATTTCTAATGCTTAATTCAGACTTGATTCTCCTTTAATTCACTATTCCTCTAGTAAGATTTATCCATAAACTCGCTCTGATATTTATTTTCATTTTTGTGCATAAAATATTTAATTCATTATGTTTTGTAATGCCGACTTAATGGTTATGTATTCTTTTAGTTTCTGTTTATCATGTAAGGTTTTTTATTTCATCATCAATTCTGAAGGACAGTTTTACTGAATATAGCAATCTGTGTTGGCACCTCTACCTCACTCCTATCCCCAGGGATTTCATTCCAAGCACCCTAGCCTTTAGGGATTTTGCTGAGAAATGAGTGGGAATTCTAAATTCTACTCTGCCTTCCTCCAAATATGACCTGATATTTTTCTCTTGCAGCTTTTAAAATTCTCTCTTTATTCTGTATATTAAGCAATTTAATTATAATATGCCTTAGAGAAGACTTGCTTTTATCTTGATTACTTCAAGTTCTAAATGCATCTTGTATTTGTATAGATTTTCATTTCATTTCTAAGGTTTCTAAGGTTCTGATATTATTTCATTAAAAAGGTTATTTGTTCTTTAGTTTGTATTTTGGTACCTTCTTTTACACCAATGAATTTTAGATTTGATCACTTAATATTATCCCAGATTTCTTGGATGTTCTGATAATATTCCTTTAACATCTTTTCATTCCCAGTATTTCCATTATGTTTTTCCCAGAATAACTATATTTTTCTTGAACTGATCTTTCACTTCCTGTATTTTCTCCCTTAGATTATTACTTATATCTTCTTTCGCTTATTGATATATTTTATCTGTGAATTTTCTAATTTTTAATAACTCATTTCTCAACCTATTCAAGAGCATTATAACAAGTTTATACCTGGATGAGAGGAATCTTGGAGAAGCTTTTTAAAATGTTTTTTGTCCTAAAATGTATTAATATGTGGCTTTGTATTGAAGTGATTTCAGATAATAGGGTTTAGTATCTTCTCTCAAAATGGAATTGACGCTGGGCATGGCAACACATTGAGTAGGAGTATCAATACTTGGATATTTTCCCAGCCTGGGCTACTTAAGAGAAAAAAGTTAAGTAAATTGTCCCTTGTATCAAACCAGAAGAGATAATCAGTCCAGCAGATAGGTAGACATTAAAAACAATATAAAAAAACAAGTGAAGAAAATCAACCCAAGTGACTCACAACATTTTCACAATTCATCCAATTGACACCACAGTGGAGGAAATATCAGATAAAAATATATATTAAAATTATGTTAAATATTTTGATATTGAAAAAAGAGAAGATTTGGGTAGAAAGAAAAAAGGAGGAGAAAAATAAGAAGCAAAGTAATACAAGAAAAAGAAGAAGAAAAATGGGAGGTGGAGAAGATTTGAGGCAGAGGCAGGTAATGCAAGAGGGAAAAAAGTGACTGAGAGAAGAAAGTATAAATCTAAGCTAGGATTACAAAGATTGACTCCAGTTAATGTTAAAGCATTAGAAGAAATACAGCAAAATGAATTGAGAGCTATAATATTGAATAAAGAAATATCTATCAATTCAGCACAAGAAGTAATATTTTTAAGGTCAAAATTGACATTAGAGCTATTTTTGATAATCTTCCAAGGTGGGGTGATTTCTTACTGAATGTTCCTGATTTGGATTTCGTAAGGATTTAGTTCCATTAGAAGATGCCCATGACTCCTTGGCTTTATTTCTATGTTTTTTTGGGTGTGGAGTTACCGGCTCACCAATGATAAAATTCTAAAAGGCCCCTCTGATCTTTAGCGTGTCCATATAACTATTAGGTTTTGTTAGGCCAGACGAGATGGTCCCTGTCTGTGACTTATCAGTGATGTTATTTCTTATTGGGGATACAATTTTGGGTACCCTCCTGAAGAAAAGCTTCATGTAACCAGAATGGTAAAATCCAGTGTGAGCTCAGATGGAAATTCTGTGTGTGTGCTCCTCTGTGTACATTTCAGAGTCCATAGGTGTGGAGGTTTAAGGTAGGAGGTATTCTAGTCTGTATGATGTGGCACTGGGTGTAGGGTTGTTGCCCCTTTGTAATGTACAGATGAGTGGGTTTATATCTGGGCACACTTGATGGTAGCTGGTGTCTGGAATACTCCTCTGTAAATTCATTTATGGAATATACTGCTATTATGTCTGCAAGAGGTTCTCTGCTATCTGCTTGGGATCTTTTATACTCAGAAATTGCCTTCTGTGGGTCCGTATGTCTGAATGAGAATTAGCTGACCACTCTGGTATTCACAGCTACTGATCTTCCTCAAAGTACCAAAGAATAGGAGCTACTTAACCTGATTGCTATGGTTTTCTTGCCAGCCAGTACTTTTATCTGAAAGGTTTGAGTACTGCATGCTTAGAGGATGCTGTTTCTGTTGAGGGTGGGGGTCTAAGGTACAGGAATCAGGGCTGTTGCTGACTGCCGTGGGATGCTAAGCATCCATTCCCTTCTGCAAGGGTTTCCTTATAGTGTAATAGAGTTTGGTGGCTGTATGCAACTGTGGGGCCTGTGAACACAGGCAGTCTTTGGGCAATCTGTGACACAACAGCCTTTCTGCTGACTGAAATAGATTGTCAGGAGATTGTGTCATGACTAGGGTAGATTGTCAGTTAGCCCATCTTTCATCTGAGCTTCTGTAGCTGGCAGCAGGGAATTGCTGATTGCCTGCTCCCCTCCTCTGGGGTTTCTTGTAGAAGTGCTATCTAAACACTTAGTGATTGACTGCAATTGGGGGTGTCTGTTCTCCATGTGTAGTCTGTGGCACGGAAGCCTCTTTCCTGGGTGTTTCAGATCCCTGAGGTTTTACCCATCACCATTTATGGGGGTAGGATGTCAGCTGTCAGCCTGTCTTAACTTGAGCTCCTGTAGAGGCTGTTTAGAGTGCAGGATTAGTGTTAGAACACCCAGGGTGTGACTCTTCAGCTACACTCTGCTACACTTCCCTTGTTCAGGTGAGGAGAAGGGGCTTTGGCTACTTTTGGCTAGCAGTAATCTCTCTACAATTTTCTTCCAGATGGAGACAACTCAATCAAGAAGCCTTCCTTGTGGTGTTATTTGTTATTATGTGTGGGTAGGGAGAAGCTGTATTGATTTAACTGTTTTTTTCTAAAGAGGCTAGCTAGCTAGTGACTCTACCCAACACGGTCTTTAGCCCATTATTTGGGCTAAATTGTATGTTCTACTTCACTGTCTTTGCTATTCTTACTCCACTTTAAATAAGTTGGCTTTTCTTTACAAGTGCTGTTAAACAGGTGAACTTACAGGTGTTTCCCTTTTTCTCTCTTTGCTACTGTTACCCCCATCACGTCCTGATCAGAGTTCAGGATCAAGGAATAATTTTCTTATTTTTCGCCTCTACTAACCAAATTACAAGTCCCTCCAAGTCTCAAGCCATCCAATATTGAGTTTCAGAGTGTTTATTCTGTTACCTACTTCTCTCATCAGATGTACTTTCACTACTTTATTTCTGGGCTGTCAAGGAATTAAGCATTGCTGCCTATAACTGCTCTACCATCTCCTCAATAAATAAAATAGATAACTTAATATTTCTGAAGACACCATTTCTATTTTTAAAAAGAAATGCAAGAAAACTAGATTGGAGTCAAGAAATTCAGGTTATAGAAGCATATCTGACACTAAGTTGTATTATTTGTAGTTTAACATAATCACCTTTCTAAACTTCAGTTTTGCTATCAGTAAAATTTTAGCTTACACATTGAAACCTGAATCTTTTGGGTTTTTATCATACTAATTATAAGCCAAGAAATTAGATTACAAAATTATTTTGAGAAAGTATGGTATTCCTATTGCTATAAGAAAGCCTATGGTCTTGCTTTTACAACTGCCAATTTTTTTTAATGATTGAAATTCACATTTAAATTCTCTTTATTAAATTTCCATTGTTAGAGTTGGGGGCTGGGATTGGGGTGCTAGGAGTTCATAGGCAGAGCATTTTGAAAATGATGATGCCAATAGAAAATTTCCTTCTCTTCTCTGGGTTTGAAGTTTTCTGTTTTTTTAATATTTATTTTTTAGTCGTAGTTGGGCAGAATACCTTTATTCCACCTATTTAACTTTATGTGGTGCTGAGGATCGAACCCAGGCCCTTACAAGTGCTATGTGAGTGTTCTACCACTGAACCACAACCCCAGCCCCTGGGTTTGAAGTTTTCTGAGTCATAATTCCATGTAATATTTTTCTTTCAGAGTTCATTGGAGACCTTGGCCATGTATCTTGTGAGGAATTGTGATTCAAAGTTTTTATATGTAAACTTCTTTTGAGTATTACAATTTCGATTCTATACATGTATAATATAATGGTGGCTAACTCAGAGGTGCCCCTTAAAATATACACAGGTCTCCATGCCAAGGCAATACTCAAAATATGAATGTTTAAATTATAAATGCATTCTTTGATTTTTAGGAGTTAGGGTGTTTTTAAACTTAACCCTGCCTTCTATAAAAAAATCAACAATATCTGAAATGCACTTGACCTACAATAATGTCACTTTCTGCACTTTCTGAGACAAGGATTTTATTTTTTTTCCTAAGATATATGAATCCTTCCCCAGTTTCATCAGGGGAGGTTTAACTGCTAGTAAGTTCTAGCTTGGCAGCCTGATCTCAGGCCAGGAATTTCCTCTTGTAATTACCTGGGAAGTGATTACAACACAAATGATCCATGGAGCATATTTTGAAAACTGTCACTAGTCAGTTTAATCAGGCTTCAATACTGCATATTACTGTGGAACCTGTATTCTAAGATTTATATTGAAAACAGGTATGACTGAAAATATTTTAATTTGAAAAGAAACTGTTCTTTCTCTTTAAAATAGTTAATTCGGGGCTGGGGATGTGGCTCAAGCGGTAGCACGCTCGCCTCGCATGCGTGCGGCCCGGGTTCGATCCTCAGCACCACATACCAACAAAGATGTTGTGTCCGCCGAGAACTAAAAAATAAATATTAAAAATTCTCTCTCTCCTCTCTCACTCTCTCTTTAAAAAAAATAAATAAAATAAAATAAAATAGTTAATTCAAATGCAAAAATTTATGTTGTCACTTATTTCTCAGCAAATGATTACCTATATATCTTCCTTTTCTGTTCTTTGTATACTCATTTGCTGACCATATTGGGGTAAATTTTGAAGTATGTATTTCTTTTATTTTGGTTATTTACCTTTCAATGAATCTTGCATTCATCAATGACAGTGATCATTTCCTTTCAATATAGCTCTACTTTAGAGACTGAGCATTAATGCATACATTAAAGGTAAACAAGTAACAAAGTAAAGGTGGCAGGAAAGCAGAAGAAAAATAATGTTTTATTTTATTGTGCTTATTGGTCTAGTTTATCTTAGATTATAACATATAGGTATGCAACCATTATTAAATGCGATAAAGCAAAAAATATGGTTTTAAAAGTGATAAATTATTGCATTAGTTATTCCTTTATGGCACAAGGCACAGGATATTGATCTAGGTCTTGTGTTCAAATTCTGACCAGAAAATGCATTATTTCTGTGACCTCCAGAGCCTAAGGGTTTTCCTGTGCCTTAAATGCTTTTCTGTGTACAAAATAACAAAATAAAATTATGAAATTTGCAAAACACAGACACAGTTGTTCTTAAAAAAACAAATAAATAAAATGAACAACTTGATGAAGCTAAAATCAGAGAGGGAGAGAATGAATAATGTTCCTTATCCAGGTGTTTTACACTTATATAATCAGAAAGTTTTACCAGTTGGATGATGTCAATGTATTCTGTTATGAATAGCATATCTTGGTGCTCATTCTGTCCCTTTTAAATAGATGCCACATTTTACCACTTGGTCTCAATGAATTGAAACACACTTGCAATGCTTGCCGTTTTTTATAGGTTGTTAGTATTTTATTTCTGTATTTCTGAGAATTTAGAAATTACTGCTGGCAGAAGAAACATGAAAGATTTCTTATAGATCTGTCCAGGTAGGAGAGGTAAGATCAAGAAGGTAAGACATTCACAGTGGGCAAGTGAAAACTATTAAATTTTTGTAGTGAAATTTCAAGTTGATTTGCCAAAATCTCATAGAAAATAAAAGGTTTCTTTTCTATTTCCTTTTTGTAAATATGTTCAGTCTTCCCTTGCATTTCTAATGTCCTGGCTCAAACTAAAATACCAAAATAAACAAGAAACACATGTAAGGACTCCATATACCCCAGGTCAAAAACAACTACTTCAGCAAAGGTCAACAAATGTGAACTGCAAAGCAGGCCAGAACTAAATCTGTGTAGGAGCCATTTTTAGAATCATGATTCTATAGTTACCAGTTTGTCTCTAATGTGCTGCTGGGTTTGGGATTTGTTTATGTCGATTGTTCTTTAAGAAACAAAACCTGAACTAAAAGATTAACAAGACTTAGTTTTGATGAAAGTTTAAGATACAGCCTAAAGAGTGATTTACCCTGTAATCTAACAATATAGTAAGTGAATAAGAAAAAGTTATCTATCTATCTATCTATCTATCTATCTATCTATCTATCTATATCTATATAAAGAGAAGAGTCAAAGGCTTAAAAGTATCAATAATGTTGATGAGCATAGATCAGATAATGATGACAGCAAAATTGGTTGAGAACATGTAGGAACACAGGATGTTTATTTTCATTTACTTTAATATTTCCAAGGTAGTCATGCTCTAGTATCCACAAAGTCCAGGGTGTGGTAAGGCAACAAATGTTCAATATGTCTTGGAGGTGAAGATCATTGGTGATAACTGGTTAAGAATCTGTTAAGAAACAAGGGTGTAACATGGAGATCCTGACTACAGCTAGAATAATGGATGATCATGAAGAAATTATGTTGTTCATTATTACAAGAAATTTGTTTTTAGTTCTGTTCTTTCTTTCTTTCTTTCTTTCTTTCTTTCTTTCTTTCTTTCTTTTTTTCTTTCTTTCTTTTTAAGAAAAGGAACCAGAAGATGAGAAAGTATAAGAATTTGCAAACATGACTCTGATCTTTTATTTCTCTCTGTATCCAGGTATTTGACAATTATAATTCTGTCAATCTTTCCATCTGGGAAAGGAGTCCGTTTCTCCTTCCATTTAATGAGTGTTGATCTTATAATTTGTTTTAGTGGATGTACAAAATGTAGCGGAATACAGTGGAATTGATGGTGTATCTGTTTGGAGTCTAGTCTGCAAAAATCTTTAATGCTTCCACTTGTTTTATTGTAATTCTTTCCAGCCACTATATAAATCACTCCAGACTACTCTGCTGGGGAGATGAAAGCACATGGAACACAAATATGCTTTCTCTGTTTAGGTCATCCTTGTCTACCTATCTATCAACCACCTGGGAAGCAAGACTGATTCTTGGTGAGACCAGAATAATAGCCCCGAAGAACATATTCCAAATTCTGACCGGCAGAATTGTCAGTTGAGTAAATGCTATTATAAGATTAAGTTTTAAGGCAGTTTGCTATGCAGAAAAACCTAACAAATACAGAAATTGTAATGAAGTATAGAAAGTACAGTGATGGAATGGCCTAAGTCTCAAAGAAGCAGCATGCTTTTAGTAAAGATCTAAAAGTATTTCCAATAAATAGGCACTAAAATATCTGATGCCATTTTCTCCTTGTCTTACTCAATTTTATGTTGGTATTACAGAGTATTATACACTGGTTAATCTATAATGAAAATAAATTTATTTGACTCATTGCCCTAGAGGTTGAGAAGTCCAAGATTAAGGGGCTACATTTGATGGGGGCATTCCTGCTGCATAATAACCTGGCAGAAAACGTTACAATGTTAAAGAGCAAGAGAGAAAGAAAGGGCTGAACTCACCTTTAGAACAAAACCATCCCCACAATAAAGAACACAGCACTATAACAACATCAGTCTGCTCATGAAAAAGAACCTCATAACCCATCTAATCCTATGTTAAAAAGTCTCAACTCTCCACATTATTACACTAAGGGACTTACATTTCAAACACATGAACTTTGTGGAACATGCTCAAGCTATAGAATTTCCTCTTCTACCTGGGACTCTAGATGAGAATGTTATGACAAGTAATAATTAATATGCCATATAGATTTTGGGAACTCCAGACACACATTGAGTTATATGATCACTCATTAAAATTTAAAATATTCATATATTTTTAAACATTATTTGAGTGAGACTTCTGCAATAGAAAAATTTTACATGTGATAAAACAGTCCTTCTTACCCTTCATATGAGCAGGTATCTTGAACTTAATTTTTATTATACCATTCCAACTAGACTGAACTTCATGACCATCTGATTCTTGATGAAATTTCCTAGGTGCTCCATTTCTTATTGATTATCTTATGCTATTACTACAGTTTAAAGAATAATACTATATTATATATTCTTCTCATACATCAATTACTCCAAACATTTGAAATGTGGTCTTAAACTCAAACTTTATGAATAATACTACCTTTTTTCTACATTTGATGATAATCTGACTTTGAGTCTCCAAAATTCCAAATATGCTAAATCCATCTAATTAATTGTCCTTTACATCCAGATTAGATTGAAAAAATTAATGTCATTTAAAAAATTGGAATGAAGTAGATGTTTTTATTAAAAATCTTAAGTAACATATCCATTTCTATTGAGTCAGAACAGAGCTGAGTTCTAATTTCTTATTTTGGGGTGAAAATAGTGCAGTGTACATCTGGACTTGGCTGTGTATATATATATATATATATATATATATATATATATATATATATATATATTTTAAGGTGATACATTAACTGGTGCTTATCTCTAAAATGTTCACAGCAGAAGCATAAACACACAAGAAATTCTTGGGTGGTAACTTTTCTATATTAATAAAGATTTCTAACCCACATATAATTTTATTGAATGTTCTATTTGCCTAGTGGTCATCCTTGATGCAAATTCATCCATCACCAAGTATACCTCTACATGACCTCCAATTATAGTAAAACATCTTCCAAAGAGAACAAAATATGGTTCACTGCTGCCAACATCATGAGAAAACGACAGGTCTGAGAAAAACAAAGTGTGACAAAGAGCTAACTTATGGAAACTCAGAATCACAGGTTTAAGTCTTGGAAGAAAATTCGCAGTCATCTGGTCTGAATATGTTCTGCATGCAAATATTTTGTTTGGAGAATTTTATGAAATGCCAGTCTTCACGCACATGAATTCATAAGATTTGGCAATAAGTACACTACTGTTGCTGCCAAAAATACTGCTTTTTCCCGCTTTTTTTTGGCTGACTGGCTGTGGGCTGGAAGGAGTGTTGCCTCACTGTAGGGGGTAAGGGACTAAAGGGACTACAACCTGAGAGATTTTTTTTGAGCATTTAGAGCAATCATACCTAGTCTGGTAAAAGCCGGGATACCATCCTATGAGAGATTAGGCTAAAGAAGAGAAAGAGATAAAAAGAAAACTGATCCACTCCCAGGGAGGCCATTTCAGGGTCTTATTGAGCAACAGTTTCAGGGAAAATAAGAAAAATGAAAATGCTGAAGGGTATATTGGTCATTAAAACTGGATTTTTGCATGATAATGAAATGGTTAAACAGAGAGATAGTCTGTGTTTTACTTTCTCATAACCTAAGTATTCTATTAAAAAGACTCTAATTTTTTCAAGCATGACAGACCTGGCCCTGTTCAGTTTTGGGGTCTAAGTGTGTATTTTTTGGATAGCTAGAATCATGTATCTATAAGAAAAGGATTTTGTTTCAATAATTCCAAGGAAATGGTTTCTGAAGTTGAGCAAAAGCATTTCAACTTGATATACAATACAAAGAAGGCACAGAAATATATCTACTTAAATCAGTTGCTCACAGGGAATTGCGTTTTTCACTCAGCAAGATTGCTAACAAGTATGGATTAAGGAGCTCCTATGTGAAAACTCATGTAAATTATGGGATCATTTGAAGGATAATTTAAAAACATATTAGTTGCTTAAGCATTCTTTGGTTTATAGATTTTTTGTATTTGAAAATATTTTTGACATTTTTAAAAGAATTTCTTCTTATTTATTTATATATTTAGGTAAAATAAACTGACAAACCCCCCCACATATCTTAAAATTTCCCTTCTCCAAAATTCAAAGATTTTGTGCAATATTGTCAACCATATAAACATTTCTGTGCAACTGTTTCCCATTAACCCTCACCTTATAACTCTATACCCACCAAAAAATAAGTCCCAGCGTTACATTCCCCAAGCTCCATTCCTCCTAATGTTTAAAGTGAGAACACCGATAGCCTTCCCTCTCCACACATCGGGAAAACTTAAGGGCCCCTCCCAGCTCTCCCGTGAGTGCTACAGCCAGCCCGAGGGAATCAGAGGTGGTGCGGGTCCCGTGGAGCGGAACTACCGCTCCCACCAGGGCTGACTGCTGAGGTCTCTTGCACCAGCTACGGGGAAGTGGATACTGGAGGGCAAGTAAAATCCGCTGAGTGTTCTCAGCCCCAAACTCTACAAGCTTAGGGTCTGAGGGAATGGCAAACTGGAAGAGTGTGCCCAGTCGTTCATGAAAACAGGGCTCCCGGGAGCAGCAGACTTGGCGTGTAGCCAGTATTGTGGTGAGAGGGGCCTGGCTAGAGAAAAAGTGGGAAGTGACTAGACACATGAGGAGGCCCTAGACACTAAGGATTGGAGACTCGCCCAGTCTGGGAGGAGCTGCTGCACAGTGATTGGTTCCCGCGTATTGACAGGAGAAACTTGACCTGGTGGGCACAGCGCCATCTACTGGAAGAGAAGTTAATCAAACTCTAAGACTGCATTTATTAGGTTTTTTTTTGATTTGGGTTTTCTTTCATTTTCATTTTTTTTCTTTCTTGTTGTTTTATTAATTTTTTTTTACAAAATATTTTTATTAATTTTTTTCTACTAATTTTAATTTAATTTTTTTAAAATTATTATTATTATTTTATTTTTTTTTAATTTTTTTCTTTTTTAGTTCCTATTCTTTTTCTTCTTTAGTCTTTTCATTTTTCTTATCCCCCCTTTTTCCTTGAATTCTACCTGACTACTCTCATTCTCTTTAGAGACTTCTTCCCTTCCCTTCAAATACCTTTCCTCCCAAGCATCAAATTAATTTATAGGAGTAAACAGTAACTCAGCAGTCAAACAGAACAAGAAGCAACATGAGCAGCTTCAAAAAACAAGGAAGAAAAGGAGTACAAACAATGCAGGACAGCCTAAATATTCAGGAGGACCTAGAGTCGTCAGAAAAATGGTCATATAAAGAACTCAAGGAACACCTAAGACAGATGGAATGGAACCTTAAAGAGGATACAAGACAGCAAATTCAAGCAGCGAAAGAACACATTGAGAATGCATTCCATAAACAGATAAAAGAAGAAGTTAAGCATCTTTATCAGGAGATAGAGATTATAAAAAATAATCAAACAATAATTCTAGAAATGAAGGAAACGATAAACCAAATTAAAATCTCAATTGAGAGTATCACTAACAGAGTGGAACAAGTAGAAACCAGAACGTCAGATATGGAAGACAAAATATACCATCTTGAAAAGAGTCTAGCCAACTCAGAAAGGCTGGTAAAAAATCACGAGAAAAACATCCAAGAGTTATGGGATAACATGAAGAAACCAAACTTACGAG
Source organism: Spermophilus citellus (assembly GCF_964194105.1). Taxonomy (NCBI): domain Eukaryota; kingdom Metazoa; phylum Chordata; class Mammalia; order Rodentia; family Sciuridae; genus Spermophilus; species Spermophilus citellus. The sequence goes on along the minus strand of NC_138187.1, from coordinate 71,991,694 downwards.
TCATAGGGATAGAAGAAGGTACAGAGATTCAAACCAAGGGAATGAGAAATCTGCTGAATGAAATAATTACAGAAAACTTTCCAGAAATAAAAAAGGAAACAGATATACAAATTGAAGATGCATACAGGACACCAAGCACACAAAATCACAGAAGACCAACGCCAAGACACATTGTTATGAAGATATCCAATATACAGAACAAAGAGAAAATATTAAAAGCTACAAGAGAAAGGAGACAGATTACATTTAGGGGTAAACCAATACGGTTAACCATGGACTTTTCATCACAGACACTGAAAGCAAGGAGGTCATGGAACAATGTATTTCAAACACTGAAAGACAATGGATGCCAACCAAGAATTCTGTATACAGCAAAATTAAGCTTCAGGTATGACAACGAAATAAAAATCTTTCATGATAAACAAAAGTTAAAAGAATTTGCAGCCAGAAAACCAGCATTGCAAAGCATTTTGAGCAAAACACTACAAGAAGAAGAAATGAAAAACAATAACCAAAACCATCAGTGGGAAGTGCCTCAGTAAAGACAGAGGGTGAGGGGAAAGACAATCATGGAGAAACAAACTAAAATTTTTTTTAAAAAAGGATAAACAATCAAACATGGATGGAAGTTCAAACCACATATCAATAGTAACTCTGAATGTTAATGGCTTAAACTCTCCAATAAAGCGACATAGGCTGGTATCATGGATTAAAAAAACAAATCCAACAATATGCTGCCTCCAGGAGACACATCTGATTGGAAAAGACATACACAGGCTGAAGGTGAAAGGATGGGAAAAAATATACCATGCACACGGTCCTCGCAAGCAAGCAGGGGTGGCCATCCTCATATCGAATAAAATCGACTTCAAGACTAAGTTAATCAAAAGGGATAAAGAAGGTCATAATATACTGTTAAAAGGAACCATTCACCAACAAGACATAACAATTATCAATATTTACGCACCAAATAATGGTGCTGCGACATTCATAAAACAAATTCTCCTCAAATTCAAGAATCAAATAGACCAAAACACAATAATTATGGGAGACTTCAACACACCTCTCTCACAATTGGACAGATCCTCCAAACAAAAGTTGAATAAAGAAACTATAGAACTCAATACCACAATCAATAACCTAGACTTAACTGACTTATATAGAATATATCAACCATTATCAAATGGATATACTTTCTTCTCAGGAGCACATGTATCCTTCTCAAAAATAGACCATATATTATGCCATAGGGCAACCCTCAGTAAATATAAAGGGGTGGAGATAATACCATGCATTTTATCTGATCATAATGGAATGAAACTGGAAATCAATGATAAAAGAAGGAAGGAAAAATCCTACATCACATGGAAGATGAACAATATACTACTGAATGATCAATGGGTTACAGAAGACATAAAGGAGGAAATCAAAAAATTCTTAGAGATAAACGAAAATACAGACACAACATATCGGAATCTATGGGACACAATGAAAGCAGTTTTAAGAGGAAAGTTCATCGTCTGGTGGTCATTCCTCAAAAAAAGAAGAAACCAACAAATAAATGAGCTCACACTCCAACTCAAAGCCCTAGAAAAGGAAGAGCAAAACAACAGCAAATGTAGCAGAAGGCAAGAAATAATTAAAATTAGAGCGGAAATTAATGAAATTGAAACAAAAGAAACTATTGAAAAAATTAACAAAACTAAAAGTTGGTTCTTTGAAAAAATAAATAAGATCGACAGACCTTTAGCCATGCTAACGAAGAGAAGAAGAGAGAGAACTCAAATTACTAACATACGGGATGAAAAAGGCAATATCACAACAGATGCTACAGAAATACAGAAGACAATTAGAAATTATTTTGAAAACCTATATTCCAATAAAATAGAGGATAATGAAGACATTGATAAATTTCTTAAGTCATATGATTTGCCCAGACTGAGTCAGGAGGATACACACAATCTGAACAGACCAATATCAATGGATGAAATTGAAGAAGCCATCAAAAGACTACCAACCAAGAAAAGCCCAGGACCGGATGGGTATACAGCGGAGTTTTACAAAACCTTTAAAGAAGAATTAATACCAATACTTTTCAAGTTATTTCAGGAAATAGAAAAAGAGGGAGCTCTTCCAAATTCATTCTATGAGGCCAACATCACCCTGATCCCGAAACCAGACAAAGACACCTCAAAGAGAGAAAACTACAGACCAATATCTCTAATGAACCTAGATGCAAAAATCCTCAATAAAATTCTGGCGAACCGAATACAAAAACACATCAAAAAAATAGTGCACCATGATCAAGTAGGATTCATCCCTGGGATGCAAGGATGGTTCAACATACGGAAATCAATAAATGTTATTCAATAGACTTAAAGATAAGAACCATATGATCATCTCGGTAGATGCAGAGAAAGCATTCGATAAAGTACAGCATGCCTTTATGTTCAAAACATTAGAAAAACTAGGGATAACAGGAACTTACCTTGACATTGTAAAAGCTATCTATGCTAAGCCTCAGGCTAGCATCATTCTGAATGGACAAAAGTTGAAGGCATTTCCTCTAAAATCCGGAACAAGACAGGGATGCCCTCTAGCTCCACTTCTATTCAATATAGTTCTCGAAACACTGGCCAGAGCAATTAGACAGACGAAAGAAATTAAAGGCATAAAAACTGGAAAAGAAGAACTTAAATTATCACTATTTGCAGATGACATGATTCTATACCTAGAAGACCCAAAAGGGTCTACAAAGAAACTACTAGAACTAATAAATGAAATCAGCAAAGTGGCAGGATATAAAATCAACACACATAAATCAAAGGCATTTCTGTATATCAGCGACAAAACTTCTGAAATGGAAATGTGGAAAAACACTCCATTCACAATATCCTCAAAAAAAATAAAATACTTGGGAATCAACCTGACAAAAGAGGTGAAAGATTTATACAATGAAAACTACAGAACCCTAAAGAGAGAAGTAGAAGAAGATCTTAGAAGATGGAAAAATATACCCTGTTCATGGATAGGCAGAACTAACATCATCAAAATGGCGATATTACCCAAAGTTCTCTATAGGTTTAATGCAATGCCAATCAAAATCCCAACGGCATTTCTTGTAGAAATTGACAAAGCAATCATGAAATTCATATGGAAAAATAAAAGACCCAGAATAGGACAAGCAATTCTAAGCAGAAAGTGTGAATCAGGCGGTATAGCGATACCAGATTTCAAACTATATTACAGAGCAATAGTGACAAAAACAGCATGGTACTGGTACCAAAACAGGCGGGTGGACCAATGGTATAAAATAGAGGACACAGAGACTAATCCACAAAGCTACAACTATCTTATATTTGATAAAGGGGCTATAAGCATGCAATGGAGGAAGGATAGCATCTTCAACAAATGGTGTTGGGAAAACTGGAAATCCATATGCAACAAAATGAAACTGAATCCCTTTCCCTCGCCATGCACAAAAGTTAGCTCAAAATGGATCAAGGAGCTTGATATCAAATCAGAAACTCTGCGCCTGATAGAAGATAAAGTTGGCTCCGATCTACAGATTGTGTGGTCGGGCTCCAAATTCCTTAATAGGACACCCATAGCACAAGAGTTAACAACTAGAATCAACAAATGGGACTTAATTAAACTTAAAAGTTTTTTCTCAGCAAAAGAAACAATAAGAGAGGTAAATAGGGAGCCTACATCCTGGGAACAAATTTTTACGCCTCACACTTCAGATAGAGCCCTAATATCCAGAGTATACAAAGAACTCAAAACATTAGACAATAAGATAACAAATAACCCAATCAACAAATGGGCCAAGGACCTGAACAGACACTTCTCAGAGGAGGATATACAATCAATCAACAAGTACATGAAAAAATGCTCTCCATCTCTAGCAGTCAGAGAAATGCAAATCAAAACCACCCTAAGATACCATCTCACTCCAGTAAGATTGGCAGCCACTATGAAGTCAAACAACAACAAGTGCTGGCAAGGATGTGGAGAAAAGGGTACACTTGTACATTGCTAGTGGGACTGCAAATTGGTGCGGCCAATTTGGAAAGCAGTTTGGAGATTCCTAGGAAAGATGGGAATGGAACCACCATTTGACCCTGCTATTGCCCTTCTCGGACTATTCCCTGAAGACCTTAAAAGAGCATGCTACAGGGACACTGCCACATCGATGTTCATAGCAGCACAATTCACAATAGCTAGACTGTGGAACCAACCCAGATGCCCTTCAATAGATGAATGGATAAAAAAAAAATGTGGCATCTATACACAATGGAGTACTATGCAGCAATAAAAAATGACAAAATCATAGAATTTGCAGGGAAATGGATGGCACTAGAGCAGATTATGCTTAGTGAAGCTAGCCAAACCCTAAAAAACAAATACCAAATGTCTTCTTTGATATAATGAGAGCAACTATGAACAGAGCAGGGAGGAAGAGTAGGAAGAAAAGATTAACATTAAACAGAGACTTGAGATGAGAGGGAAAGGGAGAGAAAAGGGAAATTGCATGGAAATGAAGGGAGACCCTCATTGCTAAACAAAATTACATATAAGAGGTTGTGAGGGGAATGGGAAAATAAACAAAGAGAGAAATGAATTACAGTAGATGGGGTAGAGAGAGAAGTTGGGAGGGGAGGGGAGGGGGGATAGTAGGGGATAGGAAAGGTAGCAGAATACAACAATTACTATTAGGGCATTATGTAAAATTGTGGATGTGTAACCGACGTGATTCTGCAATCTGCATTTGGGGTAAAATTGGGGGTTCATAACCCACTTCAATCTAATGTATGAAATATAATATGTCAAGAGCTCTGTAATGTTGTGAACAACCAATAATAAATAAATAAATAAATAAATAAATAAATAAATAAATAAATAATAAATAAATAAAGAGAGAACACCTAGACTTATGTGGGTTAGCTGGTAAGAACAAAGACACTGTTAGAATTCAGAGTTCTTAACTCATCCAAAGTCACTGTGATGACTGCAATGTATCAGCAAAAGAAGAAAACAGACTTCTTTTCTTCTCATTATAAATATTATATTTTAAAGTTCTTTTTTTGTGTGTGTTCATGTATATAGGTGAAATATTAGTGTGATATATATGAATATGTGCAAAAATAAAATGAGTAAAAGAGACAGACTTAGGCAAAATAGGGGGCAATGTGATTGTAATGGAGCTTCAGGAAATGTGGGGCTATTTATTCCTCAAACAAAGGACTGGTGGCATCTTCATGAGGAGAAGGAACAGTTGAATCATCTGGTGAATAAATATTTATTGAATTTGCACTCTCATAATATTATGATGTACACATTTAAGAAAATAAAAATATCTCCATCATAGAAGGTCTAACTGAATCTACTAGCAAGTGATAAACTTTAAAGAGATAACTTTAATTATGCAGTTGAGCACTCAAATTCTTAAAATACTCAAATATGCAAAACAGAGAACAACAAATTAGTGCAGTAATGAGGCACTGAAATCACTTCAGTTGTGGGCTTTACTAACTATACAGGATGTTTTAGTCTTAGTCAGCTTTTCATTGTGATAGAATACCTGAGTAAAACAACTTAAAAGAAAAATACTACCCTCTTAATATTTCTACATTGGGGATTAAGTTTTAAGTACACAAGACAATTAGAAACCTCAAGGACTTCATCTTCTGTAATTAATGAATGCAGACATTTATCTCTGGAATGCAAGAATGGCTCAACATTTGTAAATCAGTAACTATGATGCACAAAATTTACAGAATGAAGGATAAAATTCACATGATAATCATTGTCATTCCCATATCATTTATTCTTAGCAGTCTTGTTAAAGATCAGTTGGCTATCTTAATAGATGCAGAAGCAGTATTTTAACAATTAACATATTTTATGTGAAAGTCTCAATAAATATGAATTTACCTCAACATTAATAGGCAACCTATTACTAGCCCATAGCTATTATCATACATCATCATCATATGCTAAAATCTGGTACAAAGCAAGTATCTCTCTTTCACTGCTTCTATTAAACATACCATATGCTATGGTTTGGATATGTCCATCAGAATTCATTCTTTGGAAAATTAGTCCTTGGATGTGGCAGTGTTGAAACATGTGGCTAAGTAGGTATAGTTTGGATCACGGGAGCAGAACATGATAAATGGATTAATGCCTTTCTTACTTGAATAAGTGTTTGCTCTCAAGTGACTGGATTAGTTACCTCACATTTGTCTTTTTTTTTTTTTTTGCATGTGCCCACTTTCTTTCTACTTTTCTTCCATGAGTTAAACAGCAAAAGGCAGTTATCAGAAACTGAGCAGATATTGACATCATGTGTTGAGAGCCACAGCCGAAGGGGCCCCAGCAAACTTCCAGCTGCCAGTAAACTTCCAGCTGCTAGCTGATTGGCTCCTCTGTGGTGATGCTCATTGGGCTGTTTCCCCGCCCTTTCAGTCCACGAAGCTGCTCATTGGGGGACTCTTTTGGCTCCGCCCACATGACCCAGCCAATTGGCCTCAAGAGCAGGAGGAGTGGGGGGGATTGAGAGGCTTGTGGGAAGGTGGGAAGCCGGTGGTGGCAGTTGGGCTCTGAGGGAATTCCTGAAGAGCTCGTGTGGTGCCATCTGTGTGTTCTAAAAATAAAGTTCGTTTCTGCTAGATAAGTGGCTCGTGAATTGTGCCCAGCCAGACTGCGGCATTTGGTGGCCCATACAAGAACAACTGAGGGTAAATGATAAGGTAAACTGCTCGCCCCTGAGGGCAGGGCGAGAGGATGGGTAGCCATTTTAAGATTCTTCTTTTGTTTTGTTTCACTTTTGTTTTAACTTAGCTGTCCCTAGAGATGTGTAAGATGGAAGAAAAACCGCTCACATATGAGGAAAAACTATTTGTGTCTGAGGAACAGATAGGGAGAAAGGACAGATGGACATTTCAGGAGGATAGAAAGGCTATTATAATAATTTTTTGTTGTTCCACTTTTGTTTCATTCTGTTTCAGTATTGTTTGGTGTCATCTTGTTGGGTTGTATTATAGTAGAAACATGGGATCAGAAATTAGTAAAAACCAAACCAAAAGAGTGTTAAGTAAATTGTTAGAGCAAGGAGGCATCCCAGTACAATCAAGAGCAGTCAGGGCATACGTTGATACAATACAAAAATGTAGCCCATGGCTTTTTAAGGAGGAGTTGTCAAATATATCACAATGGAACCATCATGGTGAAGATTTAAAAATAATAGAAAAGAAAAGCCCAGGGACTCTGCCAGTTGGCACATTGCCATTGTGGACGTTTGTATCGTCTTTGCTTAGGCCAAAGCCTTCAGTTCAGACAATGGTAGAGGAAGGAAAAGACATATTGATTCAAGTAAAAGAGAAGGTCTCTCAAGTTAGTCCGACAGAGGAAAAGATTCAAGTAAAAGAGAAGGTCTCTCAAGCTAGTCAGACAGAGGAAGAAAGTTTAGAGCAGAAAAAGCCATCAGGGGAAAAGTTACAACAGGAGACTGCTACTAACACCTTTCTATCACCAGAGGGCATAAGTGTCCAACCAACAGCGCCACCTCCATATGCTGGGAGGCCCCCAACCCCCGTAGTTGATAGATGGGATCCTGAGACAGGACCTCAAATATCACATGCCCTGTATTTGAGCAGGCAGGAGGGCAGCGAATTCACCATGCTTTAGATTTCAAAACAGTGAAGCAGCTAAAAGAGGCTGTAACAACTTATGGTCCTCAAGCACCCTTCACTGTAAGCATGGTCAAATCCATTACCAACTTGAACATGACGCCATCAGATTGGGCTAGTATGTGTAAAGCTGTGCTAAATGGAGGACAATACCTGTTATGGAAGGTTGCCAATGAGGAATTTTGCAAGGAGACGGCTAGGCGAAATGCAGCAGCTGGTTATCCTCAGAGAAATTTAGATATGTTGTTAAGAAAGGGACCTTATGAGGATCAGCAGCAACAAATTGCATATGATCCTGGTGTATACGCACAAATTGCTGCAGATGCGGTTAAGGCATGGAAGACTTTACAAGGACATGGAGGTTTACAAGGTCAATTATCTAAGGTAATACAAGGAGCTAATGAACCTTAACGCTGAATTTGTAGATAGGCTTATTCAAACAGCTACCAGAGTTTTTGGGAATACAGAACAAGCAATGCCATTAATAAAACAACTGGCTTATGAGCAAGCGAATCATTGGTGCAGAGAAGTCATTAGACCATGAAAACCTGAATATTTAAACACATATATTAAATTATGTAGAGACATTAATGAACAAGGGCAAGTTGTGGCAGCTGCAGTACAACAGGTTTTAGATGCCAGGCTAAAAACATGCTACAATTGTGAACAAACAGGACATTTTAAAAGGAATTGCCCCATAGGAGAAGGGTTTAACAAAACTAGGCTTCAAAGGAGTAGAATACCAGGTATTTGCCCACGATGCCATAGAGGGAGACATTGGGTTAATGAATGCCGTTCTCAAACCACCATAGAGGGTACTCTATTATCAAAAACAAACAAGAACCAGGTGTCTATCCACGATATATATATATATATATATATATATATATATATATATATATATATATATATCTTTGGGGTTGAGAGGCTTGTGGGAAGCCGGTGGTGGCAGTGGCAGTTGGGCTCTGAGGGAATTCCTAAAGAGCTCGTGTGGTGCCGCCTGTGTGTTCTAAAAATAAAGTTCGTTTCTGCTTGACAAGTGGCTTTTGAATTGTGCCCAGCCAGACTGGCAATCATGCACTTTGACTTAAAAATCTCAGAATCTTTAGCCAAAATAAACTTCCATTTCATAAAAAATTACTCAGTCTCTGGATTTTTGTTATAGAAAAAGAAAACTCATCAAGATAATGTGTCACTGGAATTCCTAGCCAGCACAATTAGGCAAGAAAAAGAAATATTCATCCATATTGGAAGAAGTAAAATGAACTGTTTTTAAGTGGCATAATCTTGTATGAAGGGAATGGTAATGTTTTCAGGAGAGAGAGAGAGAGAGAGAGAGAGAGAGAGAGAGAGAGAGAGAGAGAGAGAGAGAGAGAGACCCTGGTGTTGAATCCTTGAGATCTACCACCAAGCTACATCCCAAACTATTTATATAATTTTTATTTTGAGATCCATTCTTGCTAATTTTCAGAGGACCTTGTTAAACTGCTGAAGCTGGCTTCAAACTTGCAGTCCTGCCTCAGCCTCCTGAGTCCCTGGGATTCATGCATGCACCAGTGTCCTTGGTTCTAGCAAAATAAAAATAAAAATAAAAATAGAAAAGTAAATCTACAAATTCAGTGCTATCCCTATCAAAATCTCAATGACACTTAATTTTTTGTGAGGGGGAACCAGGGATTGAATTCAGGGGCACTCAACCACTGAGCCACATCCCCCTCCCGAATATGTGTTTTATTTAGAGACAGGATCTCACTGAGTTGCTTCGTACCTCACCATTGCTGAGGCTGGCTTTCCACTTGCAATCCTCCTGCTTCAGTCTATGGACCCTCTGGAATTACAGGCATGCACCACCGTGCCTTACAACATTTAAATTTTTATTGATGTATATTAATTACAGGATAGGGTGTTTCATTTTGGCACATTCATATATACATAAAACCATAACTTTATAACTACATAAAAATATTCTTAAATTCATACAGCACCATGAAAGATGCTGAATTTTCAAAGCCATTTCTAGACTGAAGAACAAAGATGGAGGGATCACTCTTCCTAATTTTATAATATAAAAAACAGTATGAAACTGGCATAACAATAGACATATAAACCAATGGAGGAGAAAAGAGAGCTCAGAAATAAATTCATTCATTTATAGCCAATTGATCTTTGACAAGAGTGCTAAGAATAAATGATATGGGAATGAAAATTTCTTCAATAAATGGTGGTAGAAAAAATGGATAACCATGTTAGAAACAAATTAGGTCCTTATCTTTTATCATGCACAAAATCTAACTCAGAAAATGTAAAACCTGAAACTATAAAAATTTTAGAAGAAAAGGCAAAGAAAAAGGTTTATTCCATTGTTCTTGTCAATGATTTCTTGGATATAACCTCAGAAGCACAAACTAAAAAAAGCAAAAACAAACAACAACAACAACAAACAGATTAAAAGAAATACATAAAACTGAAAATCTTCTGAATAGAACAGAAATATTAAAGTATGAAAAGAGAACCTGAAAGACAGGAGAATATAATTACAAACTGTATACCTGATAAAGGGTTACTAACCAAAAGAAAATTTTAAAAAAGTCTTACAGGTTTTTTTTCTTTGTCTATTTTGTGCTTTGGTGACAGAGTACCACAGATTGGGTAAATTATAATTGAACAAAAATACATTTGTCTCACTGTTCTTGAGGCTGAGAATCCAATTCCAAAGAGCTGCTCTTGGTGGGAGACTTATTACTGAATCACAACATGGCAGAAGGTGTCACATGGTTAGAAATTGCATGTGACACAGAATGAAAGGCCCCAATTTTCTTGTCATAATAGTTGTCATAAGATATGCATATGATTTATAAATACAATGCAAAATTATTCGGTCTTAAAAAAGGCAGTTTTGTCACATGCAGCAACATTGATAAGCCTAGAGGATGTTATTCCATGTAAAATATGTCTATCACAAAAGAAGTGTTGCATATCTCTCCTTCTATGAGGAATATAAAACAGACAAACTCATAAAACAGCACAGAATGATTGCTGCCAGGAGCTCACATAGGAAGCAATGAGGCATTGCTGTTCAATGGATATAAAATTTTATTTATGCAAAGTACAAAAGTTTTAGATCTGCTGATTATCATGTACCTAGTGAATACTCTAGTGTACAGTTAATTTTTCAAGAGATTATCTTGATATTGTAATGTTTTGTGTTCTTGTCACATTCAAAAAAGGAAGAAATTGTCAGTAATATTTTTTAAATGTGGGCAATTATCACTCAAGAGAAACCTAATTTTCTGTTTTAATATTAAATAAAACAGGCTTTGATGGAGGCAAAACTATTATAAATATAGATATGATCAATATATATGATAAATTACTCTTTAAAGATAAAGTAAGAGAACCAAGAATTCAAATATGTATCTTATATAGATGTATAATGTTCATCAAGTTGGCTTACTTGAGATCACATTTCCTAATCTATAAAATTGGATTAATATACCAGAACCACATGGATATGGTATATATTAAATATGTAACTACATATAAAGTGTGTATTGTTTAATCTATAAAAAGGCTCAGGGTGATAAATTATATTGGGCTGACTTCCACTTTTGGTGATGATTATCTAAGTCACTGCTAACACCCCACTCTCCTGGGAAACAATTATGTCAGGGAGACATAATATAAAACAAAACCTGAAGAAACTGCAGAATGATTAAAAGTAGATAGACTCTGATGGTTGTATGGGAGATATATGAAATAAAATCATACGTGATTTTTTAGCCTGGAAATAACTAGTAAGACAGAATGGAAAATATGCAGTTCTGATTTGGAGCATGAGAAAAAAATATAGCTGTGTGGGGACAAGTTCATGGAGTACTGCATACATGGCATATGTTAAGGGTGTCTGAGTGGTAAGCCACTCCCCTTGTGCTAGGCGTGTGAGTGGCAAACCACTTAACCCCTAGGCACAGGCCTGGCCATGAGGCCATGTGTTGCAGTCCCTGTGCTTGCTCCATAGCCCACTCCTCAATTGATTGCTGCAAGGAGAGTAGGCAAGAAATTGTATTGGTGGCTGCCTATAATCTGCTTAGCTACTGCCTGAATATATATACATGGTAAATGTGCAAAATCAGACCTGCTTCCAGCTTGATCTCTGGAGGTCTTGATTAGTGACTCCACAGCCACACTCTCCTTTACCCTGTTCCTTGGACATCCTCACTGGAAAATAGAGAGCCCATGCATCGCTGGGGAAATCATTGCAGTTTAAAAGAGTAAGAAAACAAAGAATGGAAAAGATACATAAAAGTCATCCAAAATTTTGTGCTACCTACCTCTATGAATATACCCTGAACCCTATATTTACATAAAAGACTAAAGCATTTCAGATAAACATAAAATATTTGAACTGACATCAGACTGCTGTCCCCCAACAAATATGTTGCTATTATATCCTGCCACAACCATTGCCTATTTAAACTGACAGTACTATACTTATCCATAAAGTGACTATGAGGGTATGTGGACGTAAATACAATTGCAAGATTTTTATACTTTACATTAAGTGGTACAATATTTTCTGTAAGTGAAATATGAAAAGTTAAGGATAAATATTGTAATCCAACCATTTTTTAAAACTGGAAAATACATGTAGCTAAAAAAATCCACACTAAATTTAAAATAAAAATTCTAAAACCTAATAAAATGTTCTTTTAAAAACATAAAAAGAGGAAAACAGAAATAAAGGAGGTGAGAGAAGAAACAGAGATTATGACAGATCTAACTCCAGTGCTATAAATAGCTACATTAAATTGTCAACAGACTAAACTTTCCAATAGAAATGCATAAATATTTGAAATAAATAAGTAAAATAAGATCTAAGTATATGCTTTCTACAAAAGAAAAAACTTAAATAAAAAGACACAGGTACAATGGAATATTAGTCAATAAAAAATGACTTTATGACTTTTGTTGGTAAGTGGATGGATCTGCTCTGGAGACTATCATGCTCAGTGAAATAAGCCAGTCCCCAAAAAGCAAAAGTTGAATGTTCTCTCTGATGTGAGGATGCTAACACACAATAAGGGGGTACAGTTAATAGAAGTACAGTGGATTAGACAAAGGGAAAGGAGGGGGAACATGAATAGGAAAGATTGTAAAATGAATCAGATATAACCTTCCTATGTTCATATGTTAATACACCACCAGTGAAACTCCACATTATGCACAAACATAAGAAAGGGTTCCTAATTAGAATGTTATACTCCATGTATGTATAATATGTTAAAATACACTCTACTGTAATTTATACCTAAAATAGAACAAATAAAAATACAAATATAAAATGTTTAAAAAAAAGACATAGTATAGCTGAAAGAAAATGGATGGCTAAAATTTACCATGCAAATAGTGCAAGTACATGTATGTAGGTATAGCTACATCAAAATGAGGGGCAAATACATTTTGAACACCAAAAGGAGAAATAGAGCTTGACAATGAGACATGAAACAATACAATGTGAGATATGCAAAGCAGTTATTGAAAATTTAAAATAAGTGCTTAAATTGATCACTAAATAGATTGATACAGCTCAGTCTCTACAGGCATCATTTATTAGTTTTCCTGGCATTTTCTTGTTTCCTTCATTTGGAAGCAGGGAATAAACCAGAGTAAGTAAATGTCTGATTTTCTCAATACTTCTTTCCAACAGAAAATGCGATTTTTTTAAAAGAAAATTTCAGGTGACTATTCTTCCATGAGCAAACAAAATATGTTCCAATATCCCTTAGCATGTCTTAATTTATCCCTCCACCAAATAATAATAATAATAATAATAATAATAATACCTATTATTATTATTATTATTATTATTGAAAGTGATGGTTATACTGAACAATTGGAGTGCAAAGGCCAGTGTATTTCACGACATTTGTTTTATTTTATCTCTTCATATTTATTAGGGACCTGGCAGAGTTGGCCAGATGAAGAAAACTGGAAAATCATTTCTATAAGTAAAATCAGCTCAGTTTGTTAGATGTGTCAAGGAAGTACACTTTGCTAAAGATACAGGACTGTCAACACTTTTAAAGAAATAGACTGTCAAAACTTTTAAAGAAATTGCAAGAACTTAAACTGAGAAAATTATTGCTTTAGTCAGTTTTTCATCTCTGTGATCAAAACATCTGACATGAACTAGTAACAAGAGAAAAAGTTTATTTTGACTCAGTTTCAAAGGTCTCAGTCCATGATAGGACAACTTTATTGTTTTCTTCCTGAGGTGAGACCGATTATTATGGTAGAAGGGTGCAGCAGAGGAAATTTGTTGAGTTCATGACAGTCAGGAAACAGAGAATGAGATAAGAAGGGACAAAGGAGAAGATAAATCCTTCAGGGAAAGCTCCCAGTGACCTCTTTACTCCAACTAGGTCCCACCTCCCAGTAGTCCACTCAGCTATTGATTGTACTGATTAGGTCAGAGTCCCCATGATTCAATCATTACCTATAAGTCTCATGCAGAACCTTGCTGTGTTGGAGACCATGCTTTCAACATATGAATATTTTTTTAGGGGAAGACATTTAAGATCCAACTATAACAATTATTAAGATAGCCAGACCCCCAAAATTCCAACCTTGACTATTGATGTGTTGTTGCTACCTTGATACATATTCAATGCCATGTCTAATTATAATTTGCAATATGGATTAAGGATTCATGTCACCTTAACTCTAAACCTTGCCTTAGAAAAATAAATGTCACTCTCCCTGCACTTTTCTTTTTTTGCCCCCAAAATCCCAGATTTCTGTGTAAAGGGTTCAGTCAAATATAATTTGCAAAATGTTTCAAGTGCAGAAGAACTCAACCTTTTCTCACTACCAGTTTCATGGTTGTGAGTCTTTACCAGTTGGGATTTTTTTTTCCATTTTTCCCTCACTATTTTGCCTATTAAGGCCAGAGCATATCAGGTTTTTACATAGGAAAATTAATACTGTTCCACTGATATCTGCACACCAAGGAAGAAAAATTAAGGAGAGTTCTAACAAAAACATTCCTAAGGGAAACAGAGGAAAATACACTTTCTTCAAATTACACATATAATATGATAACTGCAGCAATGAGATTAAGGAATTATCATGTAAACATTGTAGATTCTCAGGTTTGAATTTTCTGGCTGAAAACTCATCTAGAACATAGAAGGAGAAGTTTTTGGAATAGTTTTACATCAGGCTGACTATAAATTGGGCAAGGACTATAATTGTGTTCCCATATTTTATTTTAAACCCAAACATTTGGAAAACCACAACATCTTTCTAAAGGTTCCAGAGAAGATACAGTAAATTGCTCAAACCAGCAATGTTTAGGTCAAGATTTGTTACAGACAAGCTGCTTTGACAAGTCCAGCTAGTTTTACATTTTTTTGTTTGTTTTACTCACATGTCTAGGAATGCCACTGAACTGCTGCTGGTGGTTTAATGGTGTTTTTCAGCATACTCTATATTTATATGTTCTGTGAGTCAATTTCTCTCTAGATAATCTGAATCATTACAAAAGCTAAACCTCTAGAATCAAATCCATCATTCCTCACATATTCTCACACTTCAGTCAGAAAAAAATCAGAAAAAAATAATACAAGACTGACTTAAGTTATTCTATAGCTTTATTTTTTCAATTCCATGTATTCTACTTAGTCCTTTACATACCTTCTGTTTAGCCCTTTTGATCTGTGAAAACAAATTCTTTAAATCCTAAACTGTTCTGAACATTTCCATAGTTTACCCTCATATTTTCCTCCAGGGCATTTATTCCACTCTAAACATTCCAGATATTCTCACAGAGACTTCAGATCTGTCAACTCCAGTGGCTTTTTTCATTACCAATTATCACCTTTTTGTTCCTTATTTCCATTATTTAAGTGTGGAGAGTAGTGATGTAAATCAAGGTGTCTGATTACCTTGTGGCTATGGTGTGTTTGCGCTGGGATTTCTCCTGTGCAAAGTGCAGGGTTAACATTCTCCAGTTGATATGGCAATGCAGGCCCTTGGTTTCTCTGGGCAAACTTCTAGAGATATCAATTTTAACCTTGAGTGGTAGACATTGATTCCTAGGAAGAGAGGATTCTGAACATAGCAAGATAACCATAATGTCTCCTCTCTGCTATGACCTTCAAGCCTGCCCGTTTTCTAGAAACTTTCTCACAAATAACCTTTAGATGACAAAACCTATATAATAAACATGTGGAGCCATCTCCGGATCACTATTCTCAACCAGAGGGCAGTTCTCAACCTGATCCCAGCTTTCTCTCTAAATGTATGTTTTTCTTAATTGCCTCTCACGGGTTTCTGATTTAACAGCCAAGCAGGTCGCAGCATTCAAGAAAGACAATTTTAGAACCTATTTGTAGATCTCCCTATCTATTTGTTACAGAATTTGTCAAAGAATTGTCAAAATCTCTGATTTCATCACTTTCAGATGTCATCTATAACCACTTCAGCTGTGTCCTTGTCCTTACATTCTACTCAAAGTAAGTACTATTACTTCATTTACTATCTCTTTATCACTGCAGGCCATTCTCCATTCTGTAGACTTTTGTTCTAAAGTATAATAACATAATATTAAATTTAAAATATTCTCACATTTTTTCATAGAAAACAAGAAAATATTTAATTTTTGCTACGACACTAATTCCATTTCCTTCCATTCAATCGAGATTTCATTGTGTTTTAACTACAATTACCTCCAAATGAACCTGTCAATAATATTTCCATCTCGGGTCCTTTAAGGCTGATACTTCTTTGTATAATTATCTTAATGATCTTTATGTGATTGGTCCTTGCTCAAAAATAATATAATCAAATGTAAAGTTTTCAAACAGGCCTTCACTGAAGCAAATGTCTGCCTCCTAGTAATTGAATATCTCATTACCATTATCTTTTTCATAGCCTTTATAATTAATTAAAATAACATTTTTAATATTGTTTGTGTCTATATTTTTGTCTACTTGTAACTTTTATAATGACCGTGCCCTATATGATTATCTTTCTGATTGCTTTTCCTCAACAAGTGAAAATAGTGCCTGACACAAAATTAATATTTATTTTATTCCTGTAGTATTTATATGTGCCAGGCAGTCCTTTTCACATATTTTTTTGTAGCTATATATATATTTTTTTATTGATTGTTCAAAACATCACAGAGCTCATGATACATCATCTTTCATACATTAGACTCAATTGGGTTTTGAACTCCCATTTTTACCCCAAATACAGATTGCAGAATCACAACTGTTACATACTCACATTATTACATAATGGCATATTAGTGACTGTTGTATTCTGCTACCTTTCCTATCGCCTACTATCCCCCCTCCATTCCTCTCCCCTCCCATCTTCCCTCTCTACCTCCTCTGCTGTTGTTCAATTCTCTCCCCTTTTTCCCCCCCTCCCCCTTGCCCCTCATAACCTCTTATAATTTTGTGTATCATTGAAGGTCTCCTACCATTTCCATATGCTTTCCCTTCTCTCTCCCTTTCTCTCCCCACATTTGTCTTTGTTTACTGTTGGTCTTTTCCTCATGCTCTTCCTTCCTGTTCTGTTCTTAGTTGCTCTCTTTATATCAAAGAAGACATTTGGCATTTGTTTTTTAGGGCTTGGCTAGCTTCACTTAGCATAATCTGCTCAAATGCCATCCATTTCCCTGCAAATTCCATGATTTTGTCATTTCTTAGTGCTGCATAATACTCCATTGTGTATAGATGCCACATTTTTCTTATCCATTCATCTATTGAAGGGCATCTAGGTTGGTTCCACAGTCTAGCTATTGTGAATTGTGCCGCTATAATCATTGATGTGGCCGTATCCCTATAGTGCGCTCTTTTAAGGTCCTCAGGGAATAGTCCGAGAAGGGCGATAGCTGGGTCAAATGGTGGATCCATTCCCAGCTTTCCCAGGAATCTCCATACTGCTTTCCAAATTGGCCTCACCATTTTGCAGTCCCGCCAGCAGTGTACAAGTGTACCCTTTTCCCCACATCCCCGCCAACACTTATTGTTGTTTGACTTCATAATGGCTGCCAATCTTACTGGAGTGAGATGGTATCTTAGGGTGGTTTTGATTTGCATTTCTCTGATTGCTAGAGATGGTGAGCATTTTTTCATGTACTTGTTGATTGATTGTATGTCCTCCTCTGAGAAGTGTCTGTTCAGGTCCTTGGCCCATTTGTTGATTGGGTTATTTGCTATCTTATTGTTTAATTTTTTGAGTTCTTTGTACATTCTGGATATTAGGGCTCTATCGGAGGTGTGGGGGGTAAAAATTTGTTCCCAGGATGTAGGCTCTCTATTTACCTCTTTTATTGTTTCCCTTGCTGAGAAAAAACTTTTTAGCTTAAGTAAGTCCCATTTGTTTATTCTTGTTATTAACTCTTGGGCTACGGGCGTCCTATTAAGGAATTTGGAGCCCGACCCCACTACATGTAGATTGGAGCCAACATTTTCTTCTATCAGACGCAGCATCTCTGATTTAATATCTAGCTCCTTGATCCATTTTGAGTTAACTTTTGTGGATGGCGAGAGAAAGGGATTCAATTTCATTTTGTTGCATATGGATTTCCAATTTTCCCAGCACCATTTGTTGAAGATGCTATCCTTCCTCCATTGCATGTTTTTAGCCCCTTTATCAAATATAAGATAGTTGTAACTTTGTGGATTAGTCTCTGTGTCCTCTATTCTGTACCATTGGTCCACCTGCCTGTTTTGGTACCAGTACCATGCTGTTTTTGTTACTATTGCTTTGTAGTACAGTTTGAACTCTGGTATCGCTATACCTCCAGATTCACATTTCCTTCTTAGAATTGCTTTTGCTATTCTGGGTATTTTGTTTTTCCATATGAATTTCATGATTGCTTTATCTATTTCTACAAGAAATGCCGTTGGGATTTTGATTGACATGGCATTAAACCTGTAGAGAACTTTGGGTAATATCGCCATTTTGATGATGTTAGTTCTGCCTATCCATGAACAGGGTACATTTTTCCATCTTCTGAGATCTTCTTCTATCTCTCTCTTTAGGGTTCTGTAGTTTTCATTGTATAAATCTTTCACCTCTTTTGTTAGGTTGATTCCCAAGTATCTTATTTTCTTTGAGGATATTGTGAATGGAGTGGTTTTCCTTATTTCCATTTCAGAGGTTTTGTGATCAGATATGGTGCATGGTATTATCTCCACGCCTTTATATTTACTAAGAGTTGCCTTATGGCATAATATATGGTCTATCTTTGAGTAGGATCCATGTGCTGCTGAGAAGAACATGTATCCACTTGATGATGGTTGATATATTCTATATATGTCGGTTAAGTCTAGGTTATTGATTGTGCTGTTGAGTTCTATAGTTTCTTTATTCAGTTTTTGTCTAGAGGATCTGTCTAATGTCGAGATCGGTGTGTTGAAGTCACCCATAATTATTGTGTTGTGGTCTATTTGACTCTTGAACTTGAGGAGAGTTTGTTTTATAAACGTTGCAGCTCCATTGTTTGGTGCATACAAATTGATAATTGTTATGTCTTGTTGGTGGATGGTTCCTTTTAACAGTATGTAGTGTCCTTCTTTATCCCTTTTGATTAACTTAGGTTTGAAGTTGATTTTATTCGATATGAGTATGGCCACTCCTGCTTGCTACCGAGGGCCATGTGAGTGGTATGATTTTTCCCAACCTTTTACCTTCATCCTGTGTATGTCTTTTCCTATCATATGAGTCTCTTGAAGGCAGCGTATTGTTAGATTTGTTTTTTGATCTAGGTTATTAGCCTATGTCTCTTGATTGGTGAGTTTAGGCCATTAATATTTAAGGTTACAATTGAGATATGATTTGTACTTCCAGTCATGCTTCTTTATTTATTTATTTTAGTTTGCTGGTTTTACTTTTTGGTTATTTTCCTCCCCCTTTACTGAGATACCTCCTGCTGTTAGTTTTGGGCACTATTTTTCAATTCCTCTTCTTGTAATATTTTGCTCAACATGATTTGCAGTGCTGGTTTTCTTGCTGCGAATTCTTTTAGCTTTTGTTTATCGTGAAAGATTTTAATTTCATTGTCAAATCTGAAGCTTAATTTTGCTGGATACAGTATTCTTGCTTGGAATCCATTATTTGCCAGTGTTTGAAATACAGTGTTCTAGGATCTTCTCGCTTTCAAAGTCTGTGATGAGAAATCAATCGTTAACCTAATTGGTTTACCCCTGAATGTAATCTGCCTCCTTTCTCTCGTAGCTTTTAATATTCTCTCCTTGTTCTGTATGTTGGCTATCTTCATAATTATATGTCTTGGAGTTGGTCTATTATGATTTTGAATGTTTGGGGTCCTGTAGGCTTCCAGGATTTGGCAATCCATTTCATCTTTCATCTCTGGGAAGTTTTCTAGAATTATTTCATTTAATATGCTGTCCATTCCTTTGGTTTGAGTCTCTGTGCCTTGTTCTATCCCGATGACCCTCAAATTTGGTTTTTTTATGACATCCCATATCTCTTGAATAGATTGCTTGTGGGATTTAAGCATCTTTTCTGTGTTGACTATATTCTTTTCAAGTTGATAAACCTTGTCTTCATTATCTGATGTTCTGACTTCTACTTGATCAAGTCTGTTTGTAATATTCTCGTTTGAGTTTTTAATTTGGTTTATATTTTCCTGCAATTCTAGGATTATTGTTTGATTTTTTTTAAGATCTCTATCTCCTGGTAGAGCTCATTCTTTGCCATTTGAATTTGTTTGTTTAATTCATTTTCAAAATATAGTTTTATTTCTTGGACTTGCTGTCTCATATCTTCCCTAATATTCCTTTCCATTCGAGTTAGGTATGCCTTGAGTTCTTTCCCTATCCCTGCTTCTGATGTTTCTATGTCCTCCTGTAGAATTAAGTTGTCCTGCATTGTTTGTACTCCTTTTTTCCCTTGTTTTCTCATGTTGTCCACGTTACTTTCCAACTCTATTTGATTGCCGTGTTTCTTCTCTCTTCTATAGATTTGTTTTGGTTCTGTATTACTCTGTTGTTTCTTCTTTGTGTTGTTAAACTGTGCCTGCTAACGTGGATTCTGCTGGGAAGGAATTCTGACGGCCGAGCTCCAGTGACGTCACTACTCTGCTATGACGTCCCCAGGCTCCTTGCTGGGGTGTCCTAATGGGGCTGTGTGACTGGACTGTCTCTGTTTGGTTTCAGCTCCCCGTCGAGGCAGGCGGGCAGTCTCCAGCCGCCCAGTATCTCAGGCAGCGGGCCGGTGATCCATCACCAGTGAGGGAGTGGACTCCAGCCGCCCAGTCACGCAGGCAGCGGGCCAGCTGTCCCTGGTGGGGGGGCGATCTCTAGGCACCCAGTCCTGCTGTCGGTAGCCGACAGGCGGGCATTCTCCTACCGCCCAGTTACGCGGGCAGTGGGTGAACTGTCGCCGGCGGGCCTGTGGTTTCCAGCTGCTCAGTCGTGAGGGCCTGGCCTCTAGTCCCCTGGTTTCTCCTGCTAGTCTTGGTTTCTCCTGCTAGACCAGATTTCCCCTGAGTGATGGCTCTCAGCAGTTCAAACTGTACTCTGGACCTGCCGTTTGTTGGGTGTGGAGGGTGTCTATTGGGAACCCCGGCACTCTATTGTTTTGTTTCCGTTGTGGGGGATAGAACTGTACCGCTTCCTTCCCCCTCTGAAATCCCGTACTCAGCCCGGGGGTCAGTGCGGGCTCATCCAGCAGGATTCCACAGAATTGCAGCCACTTTTCTCCCTGCTTGCTAATTAATCACTTCTCTGCGGCGCCCCGCCTTCTGTAGCCTCAGGGAAGGCCGGGTGAATCAGTCAGCCCGGATCCCCGGGGTCGCACAATTCGCTATGGGGTCGCACAATTCGCTATTGGGATCCCCGGCACTCTATTGTTTTGATTTTTTCTGCTTGCCCCTCCCCCAGCGCTGGCTAGACAGGTTTCTTTTTGGCTGCTGATGGGAGGGGGAGTTGAAGTTCAGGTGTCTCTAGTTTTCCCCTAGTCTTTATGCGGGCTCACTCTGATACTCCCTCACCTGGAAAGCCTAGGAGAGGTTTTATGCGGATTCCCCGATGTATGGGGGATGGGCTGAGTGACACAGACCTGTTTTATTGTGGCAGTCTGTCGGAGAGTGGCGGTGGATACTTTAGCTCTCCTGTTTTCACGTATTAAATAATTTATTTTTTACAGCTCTCTGGCATACCTACAAAAGAGAAAAATGCACAAACTCACACAAATAGAGGCAAGATTCAACCCAGGCAGCTTGGAATCAAAGTTCAAACTCTTAAGCACCACGTAGTATATTTCTTAATATTTCTTCTTAATCTTTCTTTCATGACTTGGGAAATTATATGCTGGTTAAAAAACAGCAATATAATTATTTAATTATTTAAAGGAATCATACACCATAGAGTTTTTTTTTCCCCCAAGAATATTGTTTTATTTATTTATTTTCTTATGTGGTGCTGAGGATGGAACCCAGAGCCTCACGTGTGCAAGGCAAGTGCTTGTTGAAAATCTTCTTAACTACAACCCCAGCCCTTGTTGAAAATCTTTTTAACTGCAAAAGAACTAAAGAAAGTCAACATCTTCCCCTTCTTTTCACCTTTTCCCCCAGCACCCTCCCACCATCACCACCATGGTCTAAAACTAACTGAGACAGATATCTGGGTGATTTATAGATGTGAAGGTAATTTTTAATAAACCTAGAAATTTATGAGACCTCAAATGATCTCTAATTTCAGAAAATAGGAAGAATCTGACTGTACACTGTCTCTTGCAGCTCTAATTAATGTGGCAATCTTGTCTAAGACATACTTGCTCACATAGAAAACTTAATACTGCTTGATAATTCAGTTTTATGTTCAGTTCATCCTGTATGGGCCCTGTAATTAATCAGAAATATGATCCATAGAACCTTTTCACTTGAATATCATTAAGAAATTTTAAACTTATTGTTACATTCACATCATGGCATACACATGAGAGACATGGAGACAGATGCAGGCAGAATATGAATTCCGAAATACAGTTTTGCTTCATTCTTTGCTATCTAATTTCTGGTCAAGAAACTATTTGCATGTATATTTACCTCTCCTTCAAACCTCCACCACACGTCCTGATATTTCTTTACCACTTTTATTGACCCCCCAAATGCTATTCTATCTGTTAATCCAAAAATAAGCCAGCTAGCCTGGAATGTAAGAAACTCCAAGTGTGAGTGTAGAATATTACCCAAGTAACACAATATAGAAAGTCTCACTAGTACCAGTGACATTAAGATGATTTGGGAGATGGAATCAGATAGTAGCAGTATATGAAGGCCATTCCTTTAAGAGCTTTGCTTTGTGTCAGAAGCTCCCAAAACACACATCTCTATTTTATCAGTTTGGAAATAAATTCTTAGAAATATCAAATATATGTCACAGATCAAGTTAGTAGGAATAGGATTCAGACATATTACCTCTAATTCTTAAATACATTCTGCCTCTTATTTGCTTTTCAATACATTAAAAGAAATATCCATGGACTTTCTAAAATATCTTCAGAATTAGTTTCAGGAAGAAATTTTTAGAATTTTTTGAAAGAACAAATTAAAAAACCTAGGCCTTTTACTGGACTTTGTCTTCACTGCCCTTGAGCTGAGATCAGGAGGTGGTTTACCTTATTTCACAATTGCCTTTGGATGCACAGGTGATGACATCCTGGATGCCTTCCAAATCTATGATCAGGTTTGAATTTGCTTCTACTTGAGGTCAATATTAGGTCAAATTTTTAATCTTTAGACTTTTCATTTTTAGCAATAAAGACCAAGTTTTACAATGTCTGTTTTGTTCAAATTCTTCCCTGAAGTGATTCAATACCTAGCACATCCAGAAACATAAAATTGGCTAAATGCATTGATTTCAATAAAGCAACAATCTAAAAATTATTAGATGAAACTTTTTTATTTAAAACTGTTTAAATAAAAAAAACCTGCTTAAATCACCTAAATTTTAGGCCTTGCTACATGTCAAAGTCAGAGTATTATTACCTTCATGCCAAATGACCAAAAATATAAGAACTGTTTCAGCCAAGTAATAAAGTAATACAGATATATCAACAAATGTAATTTACAGTAAGTTATTGAGTATGTGATATCTCCATGTAAACTTCATTTTGGAAACCAGACATCTTCTAAAATCATCATGTTGTCTTAGTATAATGCACACATATTTCTATCAAGTGATTATTTTTTTATATTTATACATTATATTTTAAACATATTTCATATAGACTTATATATATGCATATGTATTTATGCATACATTACTACCATAACCTTCACTGTAAACCTAATATTCATATTAAACCTTCATGCCTATAACTAAACTCCAAATTCAAAAGCCTAACTCTAGATTCTAAATTATAATAGTTATACAAAAACTAAAATGGTATTCAAGTCTAAACCTAAGTCTAAATCTAACCCTTCATATACACACACACATATATAGATTCATATAGATTCATTTACAAAAATATTTGTATCTAAACTTAAAGACAAAATTTAATGTTATTTCTATAATTACCAATAAAATTACCCATACACAAATGCATATTTTTATGTATGTATAAATACATACATATGTACATATATATATACACATTAGTATTCATATACATATATACTGATAAATACATTTCCATTTCTATTCACATATCAATATATATTTATATTTATATATTCATATATATGTACATACACTTTTACATAATATACTTTAATCTAACGTTAACAGTAAGCCTGAACACATTCATATCTATAATCATATATAATCATATATATAAAATTTTACATATATTCACATATCCTATTATATATATATTCATATATATATGCTTATAAAACCCTAAATACAAAACAACTTAACCATAATACACTACTCCATCAATAAAATATTCATATATAAAACCACATGAATTTATATGAATATTCATATATATTTTTATGGATACATTTATATACTCACTTATATTTTATATATACACTTTCATATATATTCTTTTCTATATTCATAACCTCTCTAAACCAAATTTTAAAGTACATCTATCATAAATTTAACCATATAAAAAATCAAATGCATTCATATATTTTCATGCATATTTTTACATATATACTTATATTTGTATTCATATATAGAGATATATATGTTCAAACTCTAATACTAACCCAATTTCTAAACTTAGTCCTATTCCAATTAACACAAATATAACAATCTTCCTGTTAGGATATGGATATGAATTGTCCCCCAAAAGCTCACCTATAAGACAATGCAAGAAAGTTCAGAGGAGAAATAATTGGGTGGTAAAAGTCTTAACCCAATCTGTGATTTAATTCCCTCACAGGGATTAACTGAGTGGTAACTGAAGTGGTAGGGCTTGGCTGGAGGATGTGGGAATTATGGTATGGCTTTGGTGTACATATTTTTATCTGGAGATTGGAGTCTGTCTCTGCTTCTTAATCACCATGATGTGAGCAACTACCCTCTGCCACACACTCCACCAGGATCTTCCACTTTACCTTGTATGGTCTTGGCAATAAGATGCCCTCAAGCCATTTTTCTTATTGTTGCTGAGAAAAGTCTTTAGCATTTCTTTAGTGGCAGTAAAGTCTTCAACAATGGCAATTTCCTTAGCCCCAATTTTTCTCTCTCCCATCTTTCAAATCCAATTTTTTTTAGATCTTTCTGGTTAGCATTCTGCTCCTGAATATCACAATAAACTTGGCCAAAAAAAACTACCAGAAATATCCATGCCACTACCTGAAGGCTGTTGTCTAGAAATTTCTTCCACCAGATTAATAAGTCCATCACTTTTAAGTCAGCCTCACAGAAAGTCTCAGGACTCGGGCACAATGCAGACAACTTCCCAGCCATAATACAACAGGAATGGCTTCTAGTCAATTACCAGTAGTGTCCTCCTTTTTCTCTAATCCCTTTTGAGCTCTGGATTCACTTGTAATGCCAGATTCATGGGACCCCAATAGACCTCCAGAAGACTAATCCGAGAATCCGATGCAATAACACAAGAGTCTTTATTGCAAGCTTGAGCCTGGACTCACAAACGTTTGGACACAGCAGTCCTAAGGAGCAAGTCCTGACCCTTAGTTCAGTGAGGAATTATAGATTTTGGGGGGATACTCTATGCGTCGTCACAACATTACACAGCAAGTCATTTCACACTGCAGGAAAATCAAACAACAACTCTTAACATTGATTCGCACATTCATTGGTGGGAACAAGTCGGGTAGGGTTAAGGGTGATTGGTTAGTTCAAGTGGTGGATATGTTTGAACTGATTGGTTCAGGCAGCTCTGCAAAGGGTTGCAAGAATATATATGCTAAACTTGCAGGGTTGCCTAATAATGTTATCAATCACAAAAACTACTGGGAGAGCTGCTTGGTATTTCAGGTATCTTCCTTGTCTCTCTCTGATTGGTTGTAGCTATGGTCCAAATTAGGTTGCAAGCATTCTTTTGGTCTTTCCAGGAACTCACATTGCTGAGTCCAGGATATCTGGTCACTGCAGTTAGGGCTATCTGACTCCACCAGCTTTTCCTATCATTCATGGACAAATGACTCAGCAGGGTAGCTATGTGCCTAGGAACACTCACCCACCTACCCTCTTTGGACAGGCCCTGCTCTGAGGTAGAGGCTGTTTTCTCCAAAATGGAGTCACCTCAGTTTCTCACACTGTCCATGGTCCTATTGGCATTCTGGTTTTCTGAGTGCTCACCAGCATCAGCCAGTAAGTTCTGTTTACAACTATCTAGAGCAGTTCCAGATTGCACCACTAAACATCCCCAAATCCCTCCCACCAATAACAAAAAGCTCCAAGTGCTAATGAACCCATGTTCAGGTTAGTCAGAGCAATGGCCCCACTTCTTGGGACCAACTTCTGGTTTAGTCAGCTTTTTCACTGCCATGAATAAGATACCTGGCATGAACAATTGTAGAGGAGGAAAAGTTTATTTGAGTGCTCATGGTTTCAGAGGTCTCAGTTCATACACAGCCATCTTCATTCCTCAGGGCTCAAGGCTGAACAAAATGGCAGAAAAGTGTGGCAGAGGGAAGTGGCTCAAATAATGATCATGAAGCAGAGAGAGAAACTCAAGGGATTGTTAATATTTTATTATAAGATTTCCCTATTTAAGATGTTTAGAATAGAATGGGCAGTTAATTGTATAAAAAGAGGCAGAAGAACATAAAATTTAGAGAAAAATATCTTCACCTTTTCCAATTTATTTTTTTCACAGATTTACAAAAAGTCCACATCATCTGCTTAATATATCATAATTACCCATGTATGACAGTTAAATATAAACTTGTTCCCAAATGACTATCCCACTGTGACAGATTGTCTTGGTTGTCAGCTTTATCTGTTTGAAAGACACCTAGAAAATTGGTAAAACACATTTCTAACCATGTCTACGAGAATGTTTCCAGTGATGATTATCATGTGTGTCAGTCAGCTGATGGGGGAAGACCTGTCCTAAATGTAGGTGGTTCCATGCAATTACCCTGGGGTCTAGACAGACCAATAAGAATACACAAAGTCTCTCATGTCTGGGCAAACTGAATTCTTTTTGATTCAATGCCTTTTTTGCTGGTGCCAGCAGATTTCAAACTCCAGATTCTTCAATCTTTGAACATGGACTCACACTAGTGACTCAGTAGGGGGCTTCCATGCTTTTAAGCTGACTCTAGGATTTCATGATTGGTCCTTCTTGTTTTGAAGCTTCACCTTCTTGGACTATGCAGCTATTGGTTTTTCTACTTCTCTAGACAGTAGTAGGTCATTGTGGATGTATCCATTTCTGGTTGTGTTCAATTTAATAAATTCCTTCTAAAGATAGGGGGATCCAACATGGCAGCAGGTGGGGAGGCAGCGCTTTCAGAACCTCATCAATAATGGGGTCAGAGAAACGCATTGATACACTTAGATTCTACCTGCTGAGAAACTTCTAGCAAAATTCCACTGAAGAGAGACTGGCTGGGAATTAGTAGGATTTTTGGAGGTGACAGTTTGCCCCAGATGAGTGAATCTCCACCACGCGGCGCGGAGGTCCAGATCCGCCAGCAGCTGCCCGTGCGACCCTGCGACCATTGGCCACCCGCCTGCGCGTGGCCCGTGCAACATGGCGACCGGCGGGGGCGACCCTGGCCTGAGCGAACCGGCAACCAGCCTCCGAGGTGCAGCTCAGCAGGAGCGGCGCAGGGACTCTAGGAAGAGGTCTCTAGCCAAGCCTTCATGAAATAGCGAACCAATTGAGATTGGGTCAGGCCAGAGAGAGACCAGTCCCATTCCTCCCTTCGGATACTCTGGCAAGGAGCCTGGGGCCTGCCATAGCAGAGAGGAGATGTCACCGGAGTTCGGCCAAAGGAATTCCTTACCAGCGGAATCCACTTTAGCAGGTGTGTGACTCCCACCCCCGCCAGATACAAACAGCCGTGAAACCTCAGGAATCTCTCCGGGAGCGTGACTGTAGGGGCCGAGGGACTCCCAACCCCCAACTCCCCCTACCGCCAGCGGTGCGGGCGTGACTAAAGGGCAAAGGGAAGCAGAGGGCACTCCCGACCCCCACCTCCTCCTACCACCAGCGGAGTGGACATGAAGGTAGGGGCCAAGGGAAGCAGAGGGGATTCCTGATCCCCAACTCCCGTTACCACCAGCAGTGACACCCAAGGTCCTAGCCACCAGTTTCCGGGGGCATAACCACCAAAGGGGTCTGGAAAAATCAAACTGTTGGTTCCCAGATCACAACTCCACAGCACTGGGGCTTAGATGAATGACAGAGAGAGTGCTCAGTCATTCAGGAAATAGAGCACTCGGTGGGACTGCAAGTGTAACCAGATCCTTGGGGAACCGCCTCCGGTGAACAGGACCTGACTGGCTGGCAGGAGGAAGGGGACGAGAGGCCGGAGAAGTGAAATGGAGCTGGACTAACAGGATTGAGAGACTCCCAGGAGGTATTACAGGTATTGCTGTCTGCACATAGAGGGCAGAAGCTCGGCTCGGAGGGCACAGCTCTGCCTACTGGAAGAGAAGAAAATGGATCTCTAGACTTCAATTTCTTTTTTTTCCTCTTTTTCCTCTTCTCCCCTTTTCCTTCTTTCTTTCTTTCCTGTTTCAAGTTTTATTGTTCTTTCCATTCTCCTCTAATCTATCTCTCTCTCCTTTCTTTTTAAGAGCACCTTCCTTCCCTTACCCCCCAACTTTCATCCCAAGCATTATGTCTTCCATTACCTGTAACTGCTAAATGCAAATAGGTGAATGTTTTGAGGCTGTCTATAGGGCTCCTAAATACCTAACTACTACAAACACCCTGATCCAATCGCCTGTTAATATCCCCCTTCAGTAGAGCAATCTTCCAAAGTAGCCAAGACATACTAACCCTCATATCAACATAGCACCTAACCTAAACATAAAGTCTGAACAACAAACAACAAATCACTATATGCATACAGAATCCGGAAGCCTTTTATGAATTGAATGAA
This sequence comes from Spermophilus citellus, assembly GCF_964194105.1. Classification (NCBI taxonomy): domain Eukaryota; kingdom Metazoa; phylum Chordata; class Mammalia; order Rodentia; family Sciuridae; genus Spermophilus; species Spermophilus citellus. Next base: position 71,962,465 of record NC_138187.1, on the reverse strand, counting down.
TCAGCTTTAAAGTACAATAAAGCCCAACATTCCTAGGCATAGTCTCCCACCACAAAGGAGAGACCACAGAGATATACAAAATTAAAACAAATTTATAGGAGAAAACAGAAACACAGCAGTTAAACAGAGTTGGAAAGTAACATGAACAACATGAAAAAACAAGGGGAAAAATGGTTACAAACAATGTAGGACAACTTAAATATACAGGAGAACCTAGAGGCATCAGAAAAATGGACAGAGAAAGAACTCAAGGCATACCTGATTCAGATGGAATGGAATCTTAGAGAAGTCATGATACGGCAAGTTGAAACAATGAAAGAATACTTTGAAAATGAAGTGCATAAGCAAATTCAAATTGCAAAGAAGGAACTCTACCAGGAAATAGAGATCCTAAAAAATTTCAAACAGTAATCCTAGAAATGCAGGAAACCATAAACCAAATTAAAAACTCAAACGAGAATATTACAAATAGACTAGATCAAATAGAAGTCAGAACATCAGATAATGAAGACAAAGTTTATCAACTCAAAAAGAATATAGTTAATGCAGAAAAGATGTTAAAAAATCACGAGCAATCCATGCAAGAGATATGGGATGTCATAAAAAAACCAAACTTGAGAGTCATTGGGATAGAAGAAGGTATAGAGGTTCAAGCCAAAGGAATGAACAATCTATTGAATGAAATTATCTTAGAAAACTTCCCAGATATGAAAGATGGAATGGATTGCCAAATCCTGGAAGCCTACAGGACCCCAAACATACAAAACCATAATAGACCAACTCCAAGACACATAATTATGAAGATATCCAACATACAGAACAAGGAGAGAATATTAAAAGCTACGAGAGAAAGGAGGCAGATTACATTCAGGGGTAAACCAATTAGGTTAACGACTGATTTCTCATCACAGACTTTGAAAGCGAGAAGATCCTGGAACAACGTATTTCAAACACTGAAAAATAATGGATTCCAACCAAGAATACTGTATCCAGCAAAGTTAAGCTTCAGATTTGACAATGAAATTAAAATATTTCACGATAAACAAAAGTTAAAAGAATTCGCAGCCAGAAAACCAGCACTGCAAAGCATTTTGAGCAAAATATTACAAGAAGAGGAATTGAAAAATAGCACCCAAAACTAACAGTGGGAGGTATCTCAATAAAGGGGGAGAAAAATAACCAAAGAGGAAAAACTAGCCAAACTAAAATAAATAAATAAATAAACATGACTGGAAGTACAAACCTATTTCAATAGTAACCTTAAATGTTAATGGCTTAAATTCACCAATCAAGAGACATAGTCTAGTAACCTGGATTAAAAAAAGAGATCCAACAATATGCTGCCTTCAGGAGACTCATATGATAGGAAAAGACATACACAGGCTGAAGGTGAAAGGTTGGGAAAAATCATACCACTCACATGGCCCTCAGAAGCAAGCAGGAGTGGCCATACTCATATCGAATAAAATCAACTTCAAACCTAAGTTAATCAAAAGGTATAAAGAAGGCCACTATATACTGTTAAAAGGAACCATCCACCAACAAGACATAACAGTTATCAATATGTATGCACCAAACAATGGTGCTGCAACATTCATAAAACAAACTCTCCTCAAGTTCAAGAGTCAAATAGACCACAACACAATAATTATGGGTGACTTCAACACACCGCTCTCTCCTTTAGACAGATTCTCCAGACAAAAGCTGAATAAAGAAACTATAGAACTCAATAACACAATCAATAACCTAGACTTAACCGACATATATAGAATATATCAACCATCATCAAGTGGATACACGTTCTTCTCAGCAGCACATGGATCCTACTCAAAGATAGACCATATATTATGCCATAGGGCAACTCTTAGTAAATATAAAGGTGTGGAGATAATACCATGCACCTTATCTGATCATAATGGAATGAAACTGTAAATCAATGATAAAAGAAGGAAGGAAAAATCCTGCATCACCTGGAAAATGAACAATATGTTACTGAATGATCAATGGGTTACAGAAGACATAAAGGAGGAAGTCAAAAAATTCTTAGAGATAAACGACAATACAGACACAACATACAAGAATCTATGGGACTGAAAGCAGTTTTAAGAGAGAAATTCATTTACTGGAGTTCATTCCTCAAAAAAGAAAAAACCAACAAATAAATGAACTCACACTTCATCTCAAAACCCTAGAAAAGGAAGAACAAAACACAGCAAATGTAGTAGAAGACAAGAAATAGTTAAAATCAGAGCGGAAATCCATATGAAACTGAATGAAACTGAATCCCCTTCTCTCGCCATGCAGAAATTTAACTCAAAATGGATCAAAGTGGCTTGATATCAAATCAGAGACTCTGCATCTGATAGAAGAAAAAGTTGTCTCTGATCTACATATTGTGGGGTCAGGCTCAAAATTCCTTAATAAGATGTCCATAGCCCAAGATTTAATAACAAGAATAAACAAACGGAACTTACTTAAACTAAACAGTTTTTTCTCAGCAAGAGAAACAATAAGAGAGGTAAATAGGGAGCTTACATCCTGGGAAAAAATTTTTGCTCCTCACACTTCAGATAGAGCCCTAATATCCAGAATATACAAAGATCTCAAAAAATTAAACAATAAGATAACCTATAACCCAATCAACAAATGGGCCAAGGACCTGAACAGACACTTCTCAGAGGAGGACATACAATCAATCAACAAGTACATGAAAAAATGCTCAGCATCTCTAGCAGTCAGAGAAATGCAAATCAAAACCACCCTAAGATACCATCTCACTCCAGTAAGATTGGCAGCCATTATGAAGTCAAACAACAATAAGTGCTGGCTAGGATGTGGGGAAAAGTGTACATTTGTACATTGCTGGTGGGACTGCAAATTGGTGAGGCCAATTTGGAAAGCAGTTTGGAGATTCCTGGGAAAGCTGGGAATGGAACCACCGTTTGACCCAGCAATCGCCCTTCTCGGACTATTCCCTGAGGACCTTAAAAGAGCATACTATAGGGATACTGCCACATCAAAGATCATAGCAGCACAATTCACAATAGCTAGACTGTGGAACCAACCTAGATGCCCTTCAATAGATGAATGGATAAAAAATGTGGCATTTATACACCATAGATTATTACGCAGCACTAAAAAATGACAAAATCATGGAATTTGCAGGGAAATGGATGGAATCAGAGCAGATTATGCTAAGTGAAGCTAGCCAATCATTAAAAAACAAATGCCAAATGTCTTCTTTGATATAAGGAGAGCAACTAAGAACAGAGCAGGGAGGAAGAGCATGAGGAAAAGATTGACATTAAACAGAGATGAGTGGTGGGAGGGAAAGGTAGAGAAAAGGGAAATTGTATGGAAATGGAAGGAGACCCTAATTGTTACACAAAATTACATATAAGAAGTTGTGAGGGGAAAGTGGGGGGAAAACAAGGGAGAGAATTGAACAACAGTAGATGGGGTAGAGAGAGAAGATGGGAGGGGAGGGGAGGGGGGATAGTAGGGGATAGGAAAGGTAGCAGAATACAACTCTAATATGGCATTATGTAAAAATGTGGATGTGTAACTGATGTGATTCTGTAATTTGTATTTGGGGTAAAAATGGGAGTTCATAACCCACTTGAATCAAATGTATGAAAGATGATATGTCATGAGCTTTGTAATGTTTTGAACAACCAATAAAAAAAATTCCTTCTAAAAGTATATTTGCATTATATTGGTTTTGTTTCTCTAGAGAAGTGTTTAAGTCATCTTTGCATCACTGTATTTAAAATACCCTGACAAGAATAACTTAGAGGAGATAAAATTTGATGCTCATAGTTTCAGGGGTCTCAGTTCCTAGAATGGAAAAGTCCATTGCTCTGGGTCCAAGATAAGACAGGATATCATGGCTGAAGAGCCATGGCAAATAAAACCAATTTACCTCATGATATGTAGGAAATGGAGGATATTAAAAGGGTGGCAGGAAGAACAAACTCTTCCAGAGCATACCCACAGTGATCTACCTCCTCCTTTTTTATTATTTTATGTTAGTCCCATCTTGCTTTTGCTTCCTGCAACTAAAAATTTTTGTCTTTCATGGCATTCTTTCCTATGGAAAGCCAATCTGATTTATAGTCAATGTTCATATTGTATCCTACGTGTCTCTATTTATGTAGTATATTTCTATTTTTATTGGACTAGAGTTTATCCTTGGAAAATTCTTTATTTTTGACTTCTCTAGTTTTCTAATTCTCTCTTCATTTTTATTCTGTTATGTTCTTCATTCATGTAGGCTTTTAAAAAGTTATTTAATTGCAATATTACTTTTTTTGTTTTTCAGAGATTTGGCTATTGGGTTCTGTTATATTTAGAATTTTATGTTGTTGCATATTTTCAGAACTTCCTAATTTTTGCATTTACATTTTATTACCTTTTGCTACTTTTCCAGAATTTTTCACACACACACACACACACACACACACTAATATATACAATAGTTACTCTAACTTCTGACTGTTAACATTACAAATCATTCTAAGAGGGACTCAGTTTTTATTTTTTGATTATAATTTGCAGTGACTTGTTTTCTTGTGTACTTCATACTTTTTTTATAAACTGATAAGATGATGATAGATATTGTCATCATAGTAGTTGTAACTGTAATAGTGTAATTATTAATATAGTAATTGTATATGCAGTAATATTTGTATACTCTTCAGTAGTCATAATTGCAGTTATGTTATTAGAATTAATAATATTTAGTGTAAGTTAAGTCAGAGAAAAACTAGTTTATTTTACTTTATGTGTGTGTGTGTGTGTGTGTGTGTGTGTGTGTGTGTCGGTATGCACATGCACAGGTACATAGGGAGACTTTCTCTTACTTACACTTCCCTGTGGAGCAATCCCTGCTTTATGTAGGGTTTTCCAGTTCTGAATTCTTCATATTGCACATTCCTAAGTTCTAGTTTTCCATTGCTATGAGTCTTTGTCAATCTTTCATGTAGGAAGTTTACAGAACACAGTTTTTTTTTTATGGTTCAGCATTAGTTTTATTGTTTGTGTTTATCTTCTTTTGTGGTTTAAGTTTACTCTGCATTTATATTTTACCCTTGAGAACTTACTTTACTTGTGATTCCTGAAAAAAAATTTAAATAGGGATAGAGCAATTTATCTACTAACTAGATAATTGGTAGTTATTTAAATTGGTCAAAGAATCCACCATTTTATATATTTTTTTGGATTCAATGAAAGTCTTAAACCTTTTATAGTGGGAAAAGCAGTAGACTAAAGATATATTTATACATATTTATGTAGGTTATTTAATAGTATCATAAATATTATAAAATATTATTAACATAGAATGCTTGTGAAATTTTTTAATGTCCACATAAAAACACATCAATTTTGTATTAGATAATGTGTGAATCACAAAGAACATGATTCTTTTAAAGAAACCAACAACAAAAGAAATAGAATACCTAATGTTTGGAAATGAGTACCTGTAATTTAATGGAAAACTATAGGAAAACCATTGCACAGTGATAAGAAATTCTACCTTTCAAATATTAATGATAAAATTGAAACTAATAGGTCAGGAAGGCTATCACTTTTCAAAACTGACTTTGAGTTTATAAGAATCATTGTAATATAAATATATTTTAAAAATTTGAAAACATTGGATTCATAAAATATAAGTAGAAAGAGTACCATTCTTATTTTATATAATATAGTGTATTTTGTAACTAAATTTATTAAATTAATATTATAATTGAATAGTTGATTTTTCTCAACATGTACAAAACTCTCTTTGGAAATATTTTCACTGGGATTATTATATATTTCAAAACACAATTTTTGCATTGTATTTATATTATATGAGTAGAAAATAGAATATTTATAAATTAACATGTAATTTATGAATTTAAACATGCATGTATAAATTGATTAATTATAAGTATATTATCTTTTTATCATTATTTAATATTTGTATACAGAAATAGTTCAACATTCCTTTATTTTTCTTTTCTTTGATGTCACCTTAATTCTGTGCATATACGTGATTTATTTTTTAATAAACAATTTTCAGGTTGTACAATTAATTGCATATAAATATAAAAGATTTTTCTCCTAATTATTGATTTTTCTTAGTGTTAGTGTTATCTAGCAAGTACTCCAAGGCACAAAGAGGTCAATAATATAACACCATAGCTAGTTTCTTCAGCTACGTGTTCATTCTTGAAAAACTGGTTATAGTCTACAAGAATTAATAGTGAAAGGTCTGGAAACTTTCTGAAAAAAAAAAACTCAGGAACTTTCTATTTAAGGAATCTAGCCCATATTTGCTTAAGACTTAAAAGATTTTATTTGTTTCTTTCACGCATTTAAGGTTTTTAGATTTAAGCTCTTTTGGGCAGAAATACCCTTTTTTCCCTTTCTGTTCACTGTTTCCTAATAAGGTTTTTAGTTTCTGCACCTGGTTACCAATATCTCAGAAACAAGTCTGAACAAGGACCTGTTCAGTGGATAATTAGGGATTGTTATAATCACTGATCATGGAAGGTTAGTGGCCCAAGTGCTGGAGGCTGAATTGCTTTATAAACCCAATAATACATATGTGAAATCACCTATATTTTCTATAAAGCCTGGAAAATTCAGTTGAAATCCTTCATTTTACGTAGTGATGTTTTATTTTATTTTATTTTTCACCCTAATCCTCCCACCACAAATAAGCTTTGTCAACACAACAGGACTCAGTTTTGACATTCCTTATTTATTTCTAATTGTTGCTCATGGTCAATGTCCCCTTGTTTCTGTGTAATCCTGTCCCAATTTTGGGCCTAGGAGATATTAATATTATTTTTACTCATTCTATATCATTTAATTAAAAATATCTACTCTACTTATCATTACTATGTGTTTGAAAACAGAGTTGAAAAAAAATAAACTTTTACTCATCTTCTGATTAGTTTATTTCTAAATTCTAAAATTTATCATTCTAATATCTTGATAGTGTCCAATTTAATTCAAATCTTTCATTTAAAAAATTTGTTTGGAGAGATACTGGTTATTGAACTCAGAGCACTCAACCACTAAGCCACCTGTTTTGTATTTTTATGTAGAGACAAGGTCTCACTGAATTGCTTAGTGTCTTGCTTTTGCTGAGGCTGGCTTTGAACTTGCAATCTTTCTGCCTCACTCAAAAATTTCATGAATGTTTATTTCTTACTTTTCTTGTAACATTTGATAATGGTAAAGGAGTTTTCTCCTTCTTCATGCTAAAGCATAGTCATCATCTGTAAATGGGTTAGCTTCTGTTTTGTCTTCTGCTATGGAGAAAAAAAGGAAATTGCTTAGGGTGAAAACATTTGTTGCATGAAAACAACTTTAGATGTTTTTAAATTTTTTTATTTGTTTGAATTAGTTATGCATGACAGCAGAATACTTTTATGTACTTTGATATATCATACATAGATGGGATATAATTTCTCATTTTTCTGAGTGTACAAGTTGTAGAATCATATTGTTCATGCAGTCACATATGTACACAAAGTAATAATGTATGTTTCATTCTACTATCTTTCTTATTCCACATCCCTTTCTCTCCCCTCCATTTACTTCCCTCTACTAATCTAAGGTAATGCTATTCTCCTATAGTGCCTTTCCCCCACATTATTGTGAATTAGCATTCACATATTAGAAAAAAACATTCAGCCTTTGGTTTTGGGGGATTGGCTTATTTCGCTTAGCATCACCATCTATCGTAACTCACAATCTATGCTAGGTTCACAAATATGACTATTCCAATAATGTAAGAAAACAGTGAAAAAAGCATGAAAACACACAGAAGTCCTTTTCAAAATCTGGGATGGCTTTCCAATCTTAAGGGTCCACGGAAAAAGAGTGAGCCTCTGAAATTCTTAGAGGACACACAAGGAGAGTTTCCATGGAACATTTTATCCCCAAAAGGGCAAAGGGGTAGGATTACAAAGGAACAATTGAGTGTAACTTGACCCCACCAGGTGATGCCTATTCCTGGAGCCACACTGCATTATCCCTGCAGAGGTAAAGCCCAAATTATTGTGGGGCACAATAATTGTTCATTATATCTTACTCAGGACTTAAGGGTGTGTATTTCCAGTGCGACTCCCAACATATTCCCCCTTTCTTAATTTAAAAAAGTAGTTGGGGAATTATATATTCTAGTCACTGGATTCTTGGTCTGAGGTTGTCATGATCTACTATTGAGACACAAAAGGAATCAGTAAAAAACATATTATTCCAATAACATATCATATAGAAAGTTTCAGCATTTTTTTTAGGATTAATACCATTTAATTAACTCCAAAAGATCCAGGTTATTATTATTACCCTGCCAAACACGCATTCAAAAGATTGATGATCTTTTCCTTATTTTATTGGGAAACATTGTTTTAGCCATAGTAACATAGGCATATTTATATTCAGCATGGCATTCAAGCCTTTCCTAAAACCATAGAGTAGAAGGATCATTTGCATTATTCATTATAGTGGCTTCTAGAGTGTTCCATGTAGTTCCAATTCCACTTATGAAGAATCTTGGAAGTAATTTAAGTCAAATTATTAAGAAAATCCACATGTTGTAAGTTTTGAAGCATAGTCACAAGGGCTGTAATTGTAGAAACAATAAATAATTTTAATCTAGTCACTTCAAGGATCATGATATTAAGAGTTTGCTTAGGTCTGGTTAAATGGCATGAATCTGTTTCAAAGCCTGAATGTTAACTTCAGCATGCTAGCTGGCATTAGGGCAATGGAATGTTGATGAAGGATCAATGTCCTTTTCCTCTATTATAAATAGTGATAAAATTAGGCAAATTGCATTTTTAATAGGCTACAGAATATTTAATCATTCTTTCTCTCAATTCTCATATTTAAGGAATCTCTTAAGTCTGTCAGTAATGAAAATTCTTTTTTTTTTTATTGGTTGTTCACAACATTACAAAGCTCTTGACATAACCCACTTCATACATTGGACTGAAGTGGGTTATGAACCCCCAATTTTACCCCAAATGCAGCTTGCAGAGTCACATCGGTTACACCTCCACATTTTTACATAATGTCCTATTGGTAATTGTTGTATTCTGCTACCTTTCCTATCCCCTACTATCCCCCCTCCCCTCCCCTCCCAGCTTCTCTCTCTGCCCCATCTACTGTAATTCATTTCTCTCCTTGTTTATTTTCCCATTCCCTCACAACCTCTTGTATGTAATTTTGTATAGCAATGAGGGTCTCCCTTCATTTCCATGCAATTTCCCTTTTCTCACCCTTTCCCTCCCATCTCATGTCTCTGTTTAATGTTAATCTTTTCTTCCTACTCTTCCTCCCTGCTCTGTTCATAGTTGCTCTCATTATATCAAAGATGACATTTGGTATTTGTTTTTTAGGGATTGGCTAGCTTCACTAAGCATAATCTGCTCTAGTGCCATCCATTTCCCTGCAAATTCTATGATTTTGTCATTTTTTATTGCTGCATAGTACTCCATTGTGTATAGATGCCACATTTTTTTTATCCATTCATCTACTGAGGGGCATCTGGGTTGGTTCCACAGTCTAGCAATTGTGAATTGTGCTGCTATGAACATCGATGTGGCAGTATCCCTGTAGCATGCTCTTTTAAGGTCTTCAGGGAATAGTCCAAGAAGGGCAATAGCAGGGTCAAATGGTGGTTCCATTCCCATCTTTCCCAGGAATCTCCAAACTGCTTTCCAAATTGGCCGCACCAATTTGCAGTCCCACCAGCAATGTACAAGTGTACCCTTTTCTCCACAACCTCTCCAGCACTTATTGTTGTTTGACTTCATAGTGGCTGCCAATCTTACTGGAGTGAAATGGTATCTTAGGGTGGTTTTGATTTGCATTTCTCTGACTGCTAGAGATGGTGAGCATTTTTTCATGTGCTTATTGATTGATTGTATATCCTCCTCTGAGAAGTGTCTGTTCAGGTCCTTGGCCCATTTGTTGATTGGGTTATTTGTTGTCTTATTGTCTAATTTTTTGAGTTCTTTGTATACTCTGGATATTAGGGCTCTATCTGAAGTGTGAGGAGTAAAGATTTGTTCCCAGGATGTAGGCTCCCTGTTTACCTCTCTTATTGTTTCTCTTGCTGAGAAAAAACTTTTAAGTTTAATTAAGTCCCATTTGTTGATTCTTGTTGTTAACTCTTGTGCTATGGGTGTCCTATTAAGGAATTTGGAGCCCGACCCCACAATTTGTAGATCGGATCCAACTTTGTCTTCTATCAGATGCAGAGTCTCTGGTTTGATATCAAGTTCCTTGATCCATTTTGAGTTAACTTTTGTGCATGGCGAGAGAAAGGGGTTCAGTTTCATTTTGTTGCATATGGATTTCCAGTTTTCCCAACACCATTTGTTGAAGATGCTATCCTTCCTCCATTGCATGCTTTTAGCCCCTTTATCAAATATAAGATAGTTGTAACTTTGTGGATCAGTCTCTGTGTCCTCTATTCTAAACCATTGGTCCACCCGCCTGTTTTGGTACCAGTACCATGCTGTTTTTGTCACTATTGCTTTGTAATATAGTTTGAAATCTGGTATCGCTATACCGCCTGATTCACACTTCCTGTTTAGAATTGCTTTTGCTATTCTGGGTCTTTTATTTTTCCATATGAATTTCATGATTGCTTTGTCAATTTCTACAAGATATGCCGTTGGGATTTTGATTGGCATTGCATTAAACCTATAGAGAACTTTTGGTAATATCGCCATTTTGATGATGTTAGTTCTGCCTATCCATGAACAGGGTATGTTTTTCCATCTTCTAAGATCTTCATCAACTTCTCTCTTTAGGGTTCTGTAGTTTTCATTATATAAATCTTTCACCTCTTTTGTTAGGTTAATTCCCAAGTATTTTATTTTTTTTGAGGATATCTTGAATGGAGTGTTTTTCCTGATTTCCGTTTCCGAAGATTTGTCGCTGATATACAGAAATGCCTTTGATTTATGCGTGTTGATTTTATATCCTGCCACTTTGCTGAATTCATTTATTAGTTCTAGTAGTTTCTTTGTAGACTCTTTTGGGTCTTCTAGGTATAGAATCATGTCATCTGCAAATAGTGATAATTTAAGTTCTTCTTTTCTAATTTTTATGCCTTTAATTTCTTTCGTCTGTCTAATTGCTCTGGCCAGTGTTTCGAGAACTATATTGAATAGAAGTGGAGATAGAGGGCATCCCTGTCTTGTTCCGGATTTTAGAGGGAATGCCTTCAACTTTTGTCCATTCAGAATGATGCTGGCCTGAGGCTTAGCATAGATAGCTTTTACAATGTCAAGGTAGGTTCCTGTTATCCCTAATTTTTCTAATGTTTTGAACATAAAGGGATGCTGTACTTTGTCAAATGCTTTCTCTGCATCTATCGAGATGATCATATGGTTCTTATCTTTAAGTCTATTGATGTGGTGAATAACATTTATTGATTTCCGTATGTTGAACCATCCTTGCATCCCAGGGATGAATCCTACTTGGTCATGGTGCACAATTTTTTTGATGTGTTTTTGTATTCGATTCGCCAGAATTTTATTGAGGATTTTTGCATCTAGGTTCATTAGAGATATTGGTCTGTAGTTTTCTTTCTTTGAGGTGTCTTTGTCTGGTTTCAGAATCAGGGTGATGTTGGCCTCATAGAATGAGTTTGGAAGAGCTCCCTCTTTTTCTATTTCCTGAAATAACTTGAAAAGTATTGGCTTTAATTCTTCTTTAAAGGTTTTGTAAAACTCCGCTGTATATCCATCCGGTCCTGGGCTTTTCTTGGTTGGTAGTCTTTTGATGGCTTCTTCAATTTCATCCATTGATATTGGTCTGTTCAAATTGTGTGTATCCTCCTGACTCAGTCTGGGCAAATCATATGACTTAAGAAATTTATCGATGTCTTCACTATCTTCTATTTTGTTGGAATATAGGTTTTCAAAATAATTTCTAATTGTCTTCTGTATTTCTGTAGGATCTGTTGTAATATTGCCTTTTTCATCCCGTATGTTAGTAATTTGAGTTCTCTCTCTTCTTCTCTTCGTTAGCATGGCTAAAGGTCTGTCGATCTTATTTATTTTTTCAAAGAACCAACTTTTAGTTTTGTTAATTTTTTCAATAGTTTCTTTTGTTTCAATTTCATTGATTTCCGCTCTAATTTTAATTATTTCTAGCCTTCTGCTACATTTGCTGTTGTTTTGCTCTTCCTTTTCTAGGGCTTTGAGGTGAAGTGTGAGCTCATTTATTTGTTGGTTTTTTCTTTTTTTGAGGAATGACCACCAGGCGATGAATTTTCCTCTTAAAACTGCTTTCATTGTGTCCCATAGATTCCGATATGTTGTGTCTGTATTTTCATTTATCTCTAAGAATTTTTTAATTTCCTCCTTTATGTCTTCTGTAACCCATTGATCATTCAGTAACATATTGTTCATTTTCCATGTGATGTAGGATTTTTCCTTCCTTCTTTTATCATTGATTTCCAGTTTCATTCCATTATGATCAGATAAAATGCATGGTATTATCTCCACCCCTTTATATTTACTGAGGGTTGCCCTATGGCATAATATATGGTCTATTTTTGAGAAGGATCCATGTGCTGCTGAGAAAAAAGTATATCCATTTGATGATGGTTGATATATTCTATATATGTCAGTTAAGTCTAGGTTGTTGATTGTGATATTGAGTTCTATAGTTTCTTTATTCAATTTTTGTTTGGAGGATCTGTCCAGCAGTGAAAGAGGTGTGTTGAAGTCACCCATAATTATTGTGTTGTGGTCTATTTGATTCTTGAACTTGAGGAGAGTTTGTTTTATGAATGTCGCAGCACCATTGTTTGGTGCATAAATATTGATAATTGTTATTTCTTGTTGGTGAATGGTTCCTTTTAACAGTATATAATGACCTTCTTTATCCCTTTTGATTAACTTAGTCTTGAAGTCGATTTTATTCGATATGAGGATGGCCACTCCTGCTTGCTTACGAGAACTGTGTGCGTGGTATATTTTTTCCCATCCTTTCACCTTCAGCCTGTGTATGTCTTTTCCAATCAGATGTGTCTCCTGGAGGCAGCATATTGTTGAATTTGTTTTTTTAATCCATGATACCAGCCTATGTCGCTTTATTGGAGAGTTTAGGCCGTTAACATTCAGAGTTACTATTGATATATGGTTTGAACTTCCATCCATGTTTGAATGTTTATCCTTTTTTTTTTTTTTAAATATTTAGTTTGTTTCTCCGTGATTATCTTTCCCCTCGCCCTCTGTCTTTACTGAGGCACTTCCCACTGATGGTTTTGGTTATTGTTTTTCATCTCTTCCTCGTGTAGTGTTTTGCTCAAAATGCTTTGCAATGCAGGTTTTCTGGCTGCAAATTCTTTTAGCTTTTGTTTATCATGAAAGATTTTTATTTCATTGTCGTATCTGAAGCTTAATTTTGCTGGATACAGAATTCTTGGTTGGCATCCATTGTCTTTCAGTGTTTGAAATACGTTGTTCCAGGATTTTCTCGCTTTCAGCGTCTGTGATGAAAAATCCATTGTCAACCTTATTGGTTTACCCCTAAATGTAATCTGTCTCTTTTCTCTTGTAGCTTTTAATATTTTCTCCTTGTTCTGTATATTGGATAGCTTCATAACAATGTGTCTTGGCGTTGGTCTACTGTGATTTTGTGTGCTCGGTGTCCTGTATGCATCTACAATTTGTATATCTGTTTCCTTTTTTTATTTCTGGAAAGTTTTCTGTAATTATCTCATTCAGCAGGTTATTCATTCCCTTGGCATGAATCTCTGTGCCTTCCTCTATCCCGATGACTCGTAAGTTTGGTTTTTTTAAGTTATCCAAAATCTCTTGGATGTTTTTCTCGTGATTTTTAACCAGCCTATCTGAGTTGGCTAGACTCTTTTCAAGTTGATATATTTTGTCTTCATTATCTGACGTTCTGGCTTCTACTTGCTCCACTCTGTTAGTGATACTCTCGATTGAGTTTTTAATTTGGTTTATCGTTTCCTTCATTTCTAGAATTACTGTTTGATTATTTTTTATAATCTCTATCTCCTTATAAAGATGCTTAACTTCTTCTTTTAGCTGTTTATGTAACTCATTCTCAATGTGTTCTTTCACTGCTTGAATTTGCTGTCTCGTATCCTCTTTGAGGTTCCATTCCATCTGTCTAAGGTGTTCCTTGAGGTCTTTATATGACCATTTTTCTGATGACTCTAGGTCCTCCTGAATATTTAGGCTGTCCTGCATTGCTTGTACTCCTCTTCTTCCTTGCTTCTTGAAGCTGCTCATGTTGCTTCTTGTTCTGGTTGACTGCTGGGTTACTGTTATTTTCCTATAAATTTATTTGATGCTAGGGAGGAAAGGTATTAGAAGGGAAGGGAAGAAGTCACTAAGGAGAATTAGAGTAGGCAGGTAGAATTCAAGGAAGGGGGGATAAGAAAAATGAAAAGACAAAAGAAGAAAGAAATAGGAACTAAAAAAGAACAAAAATTTAAAAAAATATTAATAATAATTAAAAAAATAATAATAAAATTGAGATTAGAAGAGAAAGAAGGAGAAAAAAAAGAGAAAAGAAAGAAAAAACAAGATTGAAAAATGAAGATGAAAGAAAAACCCCAATCAATCAAAAAAAAAAAAAAAACAATAAAAAAGACTAATAAATGCCGTCTTAGAGTTTGATTAACTTCTCTTCCACTAGGTGGCGCTGTGCCCCCCAGGTCAAGTCTTTCCCGTCAGTACGCGGGAACCAATCACTGTGCAGCAGCTCCTCCCAGACTGGGCGAGTCTCCAATCCTGAGTGCCTAGGGCCTCCTCTTGTGTCCAAACACTTCCACTTTTCCTCTAGCCAGGCCCCTCTCACCACAATACTGGCTACAGGCCAGGTCTGCTGCTCCCGGGAGCCCTGTTTTCATGAACGACTGGGCTCACTCCTCCAGATTGCCATTCCCTCAGACCCTAAGCTTGTAGAGCTTGGTGCTGAGAATCCTCAGCGAATTTTGCTTGCCCTCCTGTAGCCACACCCCCGTAGCTGGTGCAAGAGACCTCAACAGCCAGCCCTGGAGGGAGCGGCAGTCCTGCAGCACCTTTGACTCCCTTGGGCTGGCTGTAGCACTCTCGGGAGAGCTGGGAGGGGCTCTTAAGGTTTCCCTGATGCGTGGAGAGGGAGAACCAGGAGACCACACACCTGCTGCAGCAGGCTTCAATGAATTTATCTCCTCCGCCGCAGTCCTGCCACGCCAGCCCTCTGCTACAGTGGTGTCCTCAGCAAATGGCTGCAATTTGCCTCCCCCTGCCGGGTGACCAACGCCTCGGGCGGGTCCCCACTGTCTCCCAAGCCCCGCCTGGACCCTGCGGCCACTACCCACGAAGGCCCGGCAGGCATCCAACTCTGGGGAATGAGAAGCACTGACCAGCCGCCTCAGCCGGATAGCTTAATGCTGAGTCGCAGCTGTCTGTCTTAGCTTTTCAGACGCGGTGGTGCGGGGCACGGAACAGGAGGGGCTTACTCACTTCCCGCCGCCATCTTTCTCCTCTCGCTATTTCGGGATGATGGCGGGGTGCTGGCTCACTCTCTCCGGTGTGTCTCTGCCTCGAGCTCCCGCGCCTCTCTCCGCCGCGGTTTCTACAGCCGGCGCTGCCCTATTCGCTCTTTCCGCCCCCGGCGTTCCCGGCTTCTAGCCGCACCGCGGCCCGGTCCGTGTCTTTATGGCTCGTGGCGCCCGGGGCCGGGGAGGCGACGGCCTGACTCCGGCAAGTATCACAGTCCCCAGGCCCCGAGTCCCGGCGGCCACACACCGACACTTCTAATAGACCTACCAGATCCCTGCAGGACCCCTCTTCATGGAATTCTGCTAGAAGTTCCTCAGTGTGAAGACTGCCGCTGTTCCAAAGGGTCTTTTTGATCCCATTAGTGCAGAGACATCAGAGTCGCTGCTTCCTCCTCGGCGGCCATCTTCCACACTCCAGTAATGAAAATTCTTAAGGCAGAGGTTAAGCATCTAACATCTTTCTGGGTACCATCTTGCTGAGGGTGAAAGCTTCTGAAATTCTCCTTGTCAATTTTAGAAGTCCAGTCTGTATGTAACTGTCCTATATAGAAAAATTCTATTTCAACTATCTTTCTATTTTTTCAGTTATCCAGATATGCAAATATACTCTTAATTACTAAAAACCTTCATAATTGGCTGGTTTTGGTTTCTTAAAAAATACTCCCAGACAGCCTATTTACCATAGACTCAACATATGGGCATAACTGACCATTATAGTAAGTACGATTAATCTGATCACATGGATGGATTTTCAAGTTCACACTATAATGTACATTAAAAGTGGACTTGAGAGGTGGGTCCACAGAAGGCTCTTCATAATTTTTACTTACCTAATAAGCTTGTGAAATTGCATGACTATAAACTCTGCAACTGAGAGATTTACCTTGATATTTACCTGTGTCAGGGTTTTCAGCCTTTATACAATGACAGTTTTAAACTCTATTTTTTGACATTTGATTTAGCTTTCTAAATCATGTGTGGCTGCATCAAGACTTTTAATATCACAATTAAGAAAAAAATTTGAAATATTTTGTAAGATCTAGTGTGTTCATATGGTGTCCTGTTTTTCCCCCTTTTTTATTTATTAAAATTGAATAAAAGGTTGGCATAAGTTATAGTACCATTAGTTTAAGTCATAGAAAATAGTACAGATACCTAAATAATTTGAAGAGATTTAAGCATTTTTAGTTTGTCTTGAATTTTGACAAAAGTCATGTAAAGGGGCTATGGTAAATAAAAAGTTAGTCTTTATTAATTGTATGACTTGATTTTGACTTTCATAGAATTATCAAAAATAGAAAATAGAATAATTTGTATATGAAAATTTTATACTTTGTAATTAGCTCCAGGTTAACTTAAATAATTATCTTAATTTGGGAGGAGGTTAGTGAAAGTGTTTTTAACTTAGGAGCTGTGGCTTTTACTAGGGGCATGAGAAATATTTAAACATCTATTCAACATAGGAAGTACACACGAAAATAAGGCTAGAGAAAATATTTTGTTTTTTACCATTAACAAAAAATGAAATAGAAAAACAAATAGTTCTTTAATCACCAATCTATGAGAAACTGTCATTATTGTTATCAAACTTACTATTGACCTAAGTAGGGGGAGTTAGTATATGAAATATTAATGGATAAAAACAAGTCAACAGTGTGGTTTAATACAGTGGTCTAATTTAGAAATTTATATGACATTGAGCTAACAATGACATTTTGAGAGATCTATGTCAAGATAATCTTTGCATATAAAGAAACAGTTGTATGAATATCTTTAATAACTTTACTTAATGTAGCAAAAATAGCTCTAATAATTATGTATAACTTATGCTTTACTAATTTTAAAAACTCAGTGTGTGATGCAGGGTATTACCTTGTTTTTAGTTAAGATATAGAATGGGCATAACATGTTTCAAGCTTTGTAACTACTGGCTGTTGAACTGACCCATTCATGGCTGTCTGTCCAATATTTCAGGGGCAAGAAACCATTTTCAGAGCTATCATTCTTAGTGATAAACTGTTGGCAGGGGTTCGAAGTAAGGCCATGTTTCAATGTTTAGAGGCTTCCAAAATCTGTTTATAACATAGAAGAGGAGAAAAAGTTTAACCAGGAAGCTGATTGTGGGGGAGTAAAATTAGCATTTTAATCACTTTCTGTCTATATGTTTTCCTTTCCTTTCTTTTGTTTGGTCTCTATTCAACTATGGCGTAATATCCAAACTTAGTTAGGACAATGTTATCCTTTGTAAATCCCTTGGAATGATTAGGGCCAACTGAATGATAAACTCATCCTTTGAAAATGAGTGGCCCCTTATAAATTGTGCCTCTCTATGAAAATAGTAGGATTTTTCTAAAGGCCTACTGACATTATATTTTAGACATTTTGTTTACCTATTGGATATCTGTTTTGGGGGAGTTGTCTGTGCTCTAAACACACTATCAGATTTTGTCTTTATTTGGTGTTATTGGGACATGGTTAAGATAAATCTTCTCAAGATTGTTTTTTTTGGGTGGTCCTTTCCCTTAAAATTTAGCTAAGTATTAGCATAATATCTTTTTAGGTGAGGTTACACATTTGACATTAAATGTTGAAACATTACAATACATGTACATGAACCTTTAAAAAATTTCTTTGAATTTGCTTTTGTCTATGTTGAGTCTGAGAGGTTTCCTTTTATCTTGCTTTCCAGTAGGTAATTTTTAAGGCCTTCTCTGTTAATAGTAGTTGAGGCTAGATATGAAAGTGAGAGACTTTTTATTGATCATTGTAGTTTTCCAGTATATAGACTAGCCTATCCATTTTAATGTTACATGCAAATGGGCAATTTAAAAAGAACCCTCAATCTCTTCCTGAGAGAAGGTCTCAAAATATCTCTATATCTCAGAATATTATCATTTAAATAGGTGTTTCTTAATTGTCTTTTAGAAAATATGATTAAGATTACTTCCCAGTGTAGTGAGGAATATACAAGTCTTACAATATTTTATGGATTATAGGTTTCATTAGAGAATTTATATAATACAAATTAATTTCCCACAAAGTTTATAACATTTAATGTTCAAAATTAACATATGACTGTTGAGAGCCACAGCCAAAGGGGCCCCAGCAAACTTCCAGCTGCCAGCAAACTTCCAGCTACCGGCTGATGATTGGCTCACAGCAGCCCCAGCAACATCTAGCTGATTGGCTCCTCTGCGGTGATGTTCATTGGGCTGTTTCTCTGCCCTTCAAACTGCCAGCTGATTATTGGCTCACAGCGGCCCCAGCAACATCTAGCTGATTGGCTCCTCCACAGATCTGCTCATTGGGGGACTTCTTTGGCTCTGCCCACACGACCCAGCCAATCGGCCTCAAGAACAGGAGGATTGTGGGAGGTGGTGAGGGTTGTGTGGGGGTGAGAGGCTTGTGGGAAGCCCGTGGTGGCAGTTGGGCTCTGAGGGGTTTTTCCTGAGGAGCGGTTTTGTTTGGTGTTTTTAGTTCTAAAAATAAAGTTAGTTTCTTTTGACAAGTGGCTCCTGAATTGTGCTCAGCTAGACTGTGGCATTTGGTGGCTCGCACGGGGAGCGACTGAGGGTCAGTAAACTGCTCGCCCCTGAGGGCAGGGCAAGAGGATGGGTAGCCATTCTAAGATTCCTCTTTTGTTTTGCTTCATTTTTGTTTTAACTTGCCTGTCCCTGGAGATGAGTGAGACGGAAGAAAAACTGCTCACATCTGAGGAAAAACTATTTGCATCTGAGGAACAGATAGGGAGAAAGGATGGATACACATTTCAGGAGAATAGAAAGGCTGATATATTGATTTTGTGTGGTTCCAATTTTATTTCATTCTGTCTCGGTTTTGTTTGGTGTTATCTTGTTGGGTTGTATTATAGTAGAAATACGGGATCAGCAATTAGTAAAAAAAACAAACCGAAAGACTGTTAAGTAAATTGTTAGAGGAAGGAGGCATCTCAGTAAAATCAAGAACAGTTAGGGCATACATTGATACAATACAACAATGTAGCCCATGGCTTTTTAAGGAGGAGTTGTTAGATATATCACAATGGAACCATCAGGGTGAAGATTTAAAAAGAATAGAAAAGAACAACCCAGGGACTCTGCCAGTTGGCACATTGCCATTGTGGACACTCGTATCTGGTTTGCTTAGTCCAAAGCCTTCAATTCAGACAAAGGTAGAGGAAGGAGAAGACATATTGATTCAAGTAAAAGAGAAGGTCTCTCAAGTTAGTCAGAAAGAGGAAAAGATTCAAGTAAAAGAGAAGGTCTTTCAAGCTAGTGAGACAGAGGAAGGAAGTTTAGAGCAGAAAAAGCCATCAGGGGAAAAGTTACAACAGGAGACTGCTAATAACACCTTTCTATCAGAGAGCGTAAGTGTCCAACCAACAGCACCACCTCTACAGGAGACTGCTACTAACAGCATTCTATCACCAGAGGGCATAAGTGTCCAATCAACAGCACCACCTCCATATGCTAGGAGACTCCCAACCCCCGCAGTTGATAGTTGGGATCCTGAGACAGAATCTCAAGTATGCCCTGTATTTGAGGTAGGAGGGCAGTGAATTTACCAGGGTTTAAATTTCAAAACAGTAAAGGAGCTAAAAGAGGCTGTAACAACCTATGGTCCTCAAGCACCCTTCACTGTAAGCTTGGTCGAATCCATTAACAACTTGAACATGACGCCAGCAGATTGGGCTAATATGTGTAAAGCTGTGCTAAATGGAGGTCAATACCTGTTATGGAAGGTTGCCAATGAGGAATTTTGCAAGGAGACGGCTAAGCGAAATGCAGCAGCTGGTTATCCTCAGAGAAATCTAGATATGTTGTTAGGAAAGGGGCCTTATGAGGATCAGCAGCAACAAATTGCATATGATCCTGGCGTTACTCACAAATTGCTGCAGAGGAGATTAGGGCATGGAAGACTTTACAAGGACATGGAGGTTTACAAGGTCAATTATCTAAGGTAATACAAGGAGCTAATGAACCTTACGCTGAATTTGTAGATAGGCTTATTCAAACAGCTACCAGAATTTTTGGGAATACAGAACAAGCAATGCCATTAATAAAACAACTGGCTTATGACCAAGTGAATCGTTGGTGCAGAGATATCATTAGACCATGGAAACAGGAAGATTTAAACACATATATTAAATTATGTAGAGACATTAATGAACAAGAGCAAGTCATGGCAGCTGCAGTAAAACAGGCTTTAGATGCCAGAGACATTAATGAACAAGGGCAAATTGTGGCAGCTGCAGTAAAACAGGCTTTATATACCAGGCCAAGAACATGCTACAATTGTCAACAAACAGGACATTTTAAAAGGAATTGCCCCATAGGAGGAGGGTTTAACAAAACTAGGTATCAAAGGAGTAGAATACCCGGTATTTGCCCACGATGCCGTAGAGGGAGACATTGGGCTAATGAATGCCGTTCTCAAACCACCATAGAGGGTACTCCATTACATTGGGCTAATGAATGCCGTTCTCAAACCACCATAGAGGGTACTCCATTATCAAAAAACGAACAAGGACAAGGTGTTTATCCACAATATCGTGGACAAAGGCATCAGGCTCCGTTGCCAAAAAATGGACAGGGGGTCCCAATGCTCCGGGGCCCCAAACCACAAATATACGGAGCATTGGAGGAACCCAGCAACCCCATCAGGGTAGTGACCAGGACACATTGTCCATCAGATCCCTCATCAGACAAACCAGAGGGAGCGCAGGGTTGGACATCTGTGCCTCTGCCAGATCAGTACTAACTCCAGAGATGGGAGTTCAAATCATTCCCACAGGGGTAAAAGGACCTCTTCCCAAAGGAACAGTAGGCTTATTATTGGGACGCAGATCTTCTACTCTAAAAGGACTCTTGATAAGTCCTAGGGTAATTGATCCCGATTATGAAGGTGAAATAAAAATTATAGCCAGTTCTCCAAAGGGTATATCAATAATTTCACCAGGAGATAGAATAGCACAGTTACTAATAATACCAAGCCTACATGATAAATTTCCCAGTCATGCTGTAGAAAGAGGTTCCAAGGGATTAGGCTCCACAGGTGTAGATTGGGCTATGCTTTCTTTAAATTTAGATTCTCGCCCCATGCTAAAACTAAATATTCAGGGACATGAATTTAATGGGCTACTGGACACAGGTGCAGACCTTAGCATCATCTCTCGTCAAGAATGGCCAAAACATTGGCCATTACAACAAGCCACTCAAACACTTCGAGGCCTAGGAGTGGTGACTAATCCCGATAGAAGCGCAATGGTATTAGATTGGAAGGATCCTGAAGGATGTGAAGGAACTATACAGCCATATGTATTGGATCATCTTCCCGTAAATTTATGGGGACGAGATGTCTTAGATCAATTAGGTTTGACATTAACAAATAACATCAATCAAAATGAACCCACTATTATGGCTAGACAAGGTTTTAGGAAAGGAAAAAGATTAGAAAAACAAGAACAAGGTATAGCAGCACCAATACAAATAGATCAAGGAACAGACAGACATGGGTTGGATTTTCACAAAGGGCCACTGAGACAATAAAAATAACATGGAAATCAGAAAGACCAGTATGGGTTCCTCAGTGGCCCTTGACTAAAGAAAAGATACAAGTAGCCCATGATCTGGTCAAACAACAATTAGCGGAAGGACATATACAACCTTCTGTATGTCCCCATAATACTCCCATTTTTGTCATCAAAAAGAAATCTGGTAAATGGAGATTATAGCAAGACTTAAGAGCCATTAATAATGAAATGGTCATTATGGGACCTGCTCAATCGGGGATTCCTCAATTGTCTGCTTTGCCAAAAACTTGGTATGTTTTAGTTATAGATATTAAAGATTGTTTTTTTTTTCAATTCCAATTCATCCTGAGGATAGTCCACATTTTGCATTTACGATCCCTGCACTAAATCATGAAGGTCCTGATCAGAGATATGAATGGAAAGTACTCCCTCAAGGGATGGCTAACAGCCCAACTATGTGTCAAATTTATGTTAACGAAGTAATCCGGCCACTTAGAAATCAAAATCCTGAACTACAAATATTTCACTATATGGATGATGTATTATTAGCACACAAAGATAAAAACACATTGCTAGAATGTTATGCCACACTTATAAATTTATTAAAAAATTATAATCTAGAGATAGCAATAGATAAAGTACAATTAAATTTTCCAATTAATTATTTAGGAGTTCTATTATCCTCAACCATGGTCCGTCCACCAAAAATTCAAATACGAGTAGATCAACTCAAATCACTTAATGACTTTCAAAAGTTATTAGGAGACATAAATTGGATAAGGCCTTATCTAGGTATTCCAACAGGAGAATTAGGACCTTTATTTGATATCCTAAAAGGTCCATCAGATCCAAATTCACCCCGAATGTTAACGCCTGAAGCAAGAAAGGCATTAAAAATCATTGAAACATATATGGAAAATATGCATTTGGATAGAATTGATATAAGTTTGCCTTTATTATTTATTGTACTACCAACAAAAAATATTCCTACAGGAGTATTTTGGCAAGAAGGTCCATTATTATGGATACATTTATCTTATTCTCCTAACACTATTCTTACTAGGTATTCTGAGGCTGTAGGACAATTAATACTCAAAGGAATAAAAACAGCAAAGGGAGTATTTGGAATTTCTCCCAATAAAATTATTACTCCATATACTATGAATCAAATTGATGAATTAACTAATGAGTTAAATACTTGGGCAATAATCATGTGCAAATCTAATGTTTCATTTGATAACCACTTACCATCTAATCCTTTATTGTCTTTTTGGTCATTGCATCCTGTAATTTTTCCAAAAATGACAAGAAAAACACCTATCATGAATGCTCCAAATATATTCACTGATGGGTCAAATAATGGTACAGCAGCAATAGTTACACCTGATCAAACTTTTACATTTTTAGTAACCAAACAATCAGCTCAAAAGGTAGAGCTTAATGCAGTATTACAAGCTTTTGTGATGTTTAAAGATTCTGTATTTAATTTATTTTCTGATAGTCAGTATATAGTTAATGCTATAGTATCCCTTGAAGATGCTGGTAGGATTTCCCCTTCTTCTACTGTTTTCTCTTTGTTTTCCACTATACAAAGTTTAATCTGGGACAGAAAAGATCCAGTCTTTATAGGACATATCAGGGCACATACAGGATTGCCTGGAGCCCTTAGTTTGGGCAATGATTTAGCAGATAAAACTACACATGACATACATATTTTCTCTACACTAGAAGAAGCTATAAATTTTCATAAAAGGCTCCATGTCAATGCTAATACTTTACAAAAGCGTTTTAAAATAACTAAGGAACAAGCTAGACAAATAATAAAACAATGTCAAAATTGTGTGACCTTTTTACCACAAGTTAATCTTGGAGTCAATCCTAGAGGATTGATACCTAACCATATTTGGCAGATGGACGTCACACACTTGCCAGAATTTGGAAAATTAAAATATTTGCATGTTACAGTTGATACTTCTTCTGGATTTTTGATGGGCTCCCTTCATGCCGGAGAAAAAACTAAAGATGTTATAGCTCATTGCTCACAAAATTTTGCCACTGTGGGCATTCCAAAACAGTTAAAAACAGATAATGCCCCTGGTTATACTTCTACCTCTTTTAAACATTTTTGCTCATCATTTGGCATTACTCATATAACAGGAATCCCATACAATCCACAGGGACAAGCCATAGTTGAAAGAGCTCATCAAACTATTAAAATGTACTTATTAAAGCAAAAAGACGGAATTGGGAAGGGGTATATATTCCCCAAAGATAAACTTAAAATAACCCTTTTTACTCTAAACTTTTTAAATTTGGATTCATCAGGACTTAGTGCTGCAGAAAGGCATATGTGTCCAAAAAATGTACATAAGCACAAGGTACTTTGGAAAGATATTCTAACAGGACAATGGAAAGGTCCTTACCCAGTAATTGTCTGGAGTCGGGGGTCTGTTTGTGTGTTTCCACAGGAAGAACAGCAGCCAATTTGGATTCCAGAGAGATTAACTAAAGTCCTGACCCAGTGATTGTCTGGAGTCGGGGGCCTGTTTGTGTATTTCCACAGGGAGAACAGCAGCGGATTTGGATTCCAGAGGGATTAACTAAAGCGATTTCTACAGACCAAAAAGAAGATGATTTGGCTCAAATCCATAACAGCTGATATCCAAAACTCCAATTTGGCTATCCTTACATCTGTGACAGAACCAGGATGCTTTTTTCAATATCTATTTTATTATTGCCCTTTCCCATATCATGAATTTCTATTTTGTTTTTTGAGCTCATACAGACCTAGGTCAATGTTTTGCTGATCAGTTCTATTTTTTTTTTTTTGACTATAGAGTTTTAAACATTGCAATGGAGATTTCACCTGTAAAAAGTTATATGGCCTTTACTATTATGTTATGTGTTGTATGTATTATATTATGTGTGCACACTTGTGTTTTGTGTTATATGTTTGAATGTACGTATGTCCATATATCATATATGATGAGTGCTCATGAAAAAATGGATCCAAATATTTTTTTTTATTCATGTGATTTAAATGGTTTAATTTAAATTGGGTAAATAACTATTAAGAATTGTTTTAATATGTAAACAAAAAAGAAGGTTAACAGATCTGTTTGTTTACTTTCACCTTTCTTTTTCATTATATTTAATAATTCTCTTCAAGATAATGTAAATTGTTAAGAAAATTGTTTTCTTTTAGTGCCTTCTGGAATGTTACATAATTTTTTCTTTAGCCATTATTGCCAGAATTCCTATCTTCATCCCAGTGCCAGTGAAGACAATGTAAATTGTTAAGAAAATTGTTTTCTTTTAGTGCCTTCTGGAATGTTACATAATTTTTTCTTTAGCCATTATTGCCAGAATTCCTATCTTCATCCCAGTGCCGGTGAAGACAAAGATAAAACTAATCTACAGCTTCTGTAATAGCCATCACTGAACTGCTTGCAGAACTTGCCTAAACTATGTGCAGAACTTGCAGAACTTGCCTAGACTTGCCTAGACTATGCATTGTGAACTATCTGTCGGTGCAGCGACTTGTGGTAGTGTTGGGGTATTTTTGCTGATGATGTCATCGGTGGTACAATTTTTCCAACAAGAGCCATCAATTGGCTTGGTGTATCTTCCTCCCTTCTGCTTGTCATGACAAAGACCTCTCCACAGGTGTGGCTGTATACTGGACCGGTAGTCAGTGACGGGTAAGATCCAATTACAATGGTACCAACCTAAGACAGGAGGCTGACGCCCTGAGGTCAGCTCATCCGAAGACGGGTAAGGACCATATGTAGTATTGGACAACCTAAGGCAGGCACGGTCCCCAAGCCACATGCTTGTTGTTTAAACAGAGAGGGGGAGATGTTGAGAGCCACAGCCAAAGGGGCCCCAGCAAACTTCTAGCTGCCAGCACACTTCCAGCTACCGGCTGATGATTGGCTCACAGCAGCCCCAGCAACATCTAGCTGATTGGCTCCTCTGCAGTGATGTTCATTGGGTTGTTTCTCTGCCCTTCAGACTGCCAGCTGATGATTGGCTCACAGCGGCCCCAGCAACATCTAGCTGATTGGCTCCTCCACGGAGCTGCTCATTGAGGGACTTCTTTGGCTCCGCCCACACGACCCAGCCAATCGGCCTCAAGAACAGGAGGATTGTGGGAGGTGGTGAGGGTTGTGTGGGGGTGAGAGGCTTGTGGGAAGCCGGTGGTGGCAGTTGGGCTCTGAGGGGTTTTTCCTGAGGAGCGGTTTTGTTTGGTGTTTTTAGTTCTAAAAATAAAGTTAGTTTCTTTTGACAAGTGGCTCCTGAATTGTGCCCAGCCAGACTGCGGCATATGTCTTTAATTTAGAGAACACCAGTCCTAATAAAATGTTCCCCCAAATCCCACAAACATCCAACAAACAGAAGTAATACATAAGACTTAGCAGTAATCATTACTGATGTTTTTGAATCAATCAATTTTAGACTCCAAGGAAAAGTGTAAAATTGGAATTTAAATCAGCATTTTAAAACATTTATTGTTTGAACAAGGATGTATGAATTTAATTAATTAAAAATCAGTCCTTGTTCAAACAGAAAAAAAATATTAGGTATAAGCTTAATATTTTAATAAGCTCTGTCATGTCAGAATGTGGACAAAAGTCTTAGCTTACATCAGCGTAATAAAATCAGGGGGAAAGCCTGAAATATCCTAGAATTAATCAGTTCAAATTTTTATAATCAGTTTAGTTATACATAAATCTGTTTCTCAATTATTTTAGCTTTCTATATGATCTGTCTAGATAATGATACAAAGATTTCCCTATTTAGTAAAATCCTGTTTTTCAATAAAGTCTAGAATATAAAGACCTTTGTTTTACCTGAAGAAGATTTCTTTCTCCTCCTTAGAACCTCCAATGTGTGCTACCTCTCTGTAGAAGTATCTTCTCCTTTTAAAATTTTTCTTGGTTATACTTTGGAACAATTTCTGTAAATCTTAGATCTAAACAAATTACTGTAACTTGATAAGAAGAAATATCTTAATGAAAATATAGTTAAAGCTCTTAGACATTTTTGTTGGCAGAATCATATCTGCTTATCATTTTATAAAGTTTGTGCAATAATTTGAGAATTAGCAATTACTTGATGATCATTTATCTCTTGAAAGAAAAATTTTATAGAAAAATAAACATCTTAAATATTTGTAACCATAAATGCAAAGAAAAAAGATAATGCATATATAAGAAATATAAATTATGTGTTTTCAATTGAAGGAAAATGATTAGAAGCAAATAGATGCATATTAATTAAACAATTAGACATATATTGTAATTATCCTATGGATTAAAGAATATAGATTATTTAAATAACTGAAAAAATATGTATTAAAAATAAAAGGTATAGTTATAATTATCTTATAAAACCATTACGACTCTTAAATATTTGGATCTATTTTAAATTATTGTTAACTACGAGTGCACTCTCATTTTTATGTGATGTCACAAAATTTCTGTGCATATTTTTGTCTATATTCTGTATTTACATAGTCAGAAACCAAGGAGAATAAGAATATTTGATTGTCAGGAGAGATTGTGAGAAAATTATTATAGACTGATGGCCATTTTTATCTTGTGATGATCAGATGTACTCTTATAATCTTCAAAAAAATACAAACAAACATATGCATTATTCATAAATGTAACATTATCTCTGCAATTTTCTTTAATAATACAGCCATAAAGAATTTCTAAGGGAATCTGTCAAGGGATAAAAATCAGATTCTTTAGTTTTGAGAACACGTTAGGATGAGGGCAGCAAAATAGAAGCCAGTGAAACCCATATTTGCCTGAAAACGTGATGTCTTTTTTAGTGAGAATGTATTAAAATAATGAAGGAATTTTCTAACAGCAGGGTACAGGCCTTGTAATTCCAGTTATCTGCCTGTGTGAGAAAGAATGTTAGAATTTTAGAATATTAATATTTTAGAAGCTGGGAGTGATGGTAGCAAGAACCAATGGGAAGCCCGTAAAAAATGTGGGTGATGGGACTCATCCACCATTTTGTACCAGCCCTGTGGCTGGAGAACTTTTCTGGGTTCTTCCTAGTTTAAAGTTTTGCTTGAGGTCCTGTGTGTTTCACATGTTCTATTGCCAGTAGTTCTGATTGAAATCCTGTTGCACCCAGCAACAGGTCTGCGGCATGTGAACTAGCATGGCAAGGGAAAGCCGCCATTGGCACCTCACTTTGTGCCTGCCTCAGGCACAGTTGTCATGGTAATGCTAGGGTGTCACATTTACACTGAAAGTAACAAAGGCCACCTTTTGCTGTCTGCTTCTTTGTCTTTCCAGGGGCTGCACCAGGTTCCCTCTGGGCTGGGCTAACCCAGCACTTGACCATTTGTCCTGCCTGTGTCCATCCACTGTTGAGGGATTTCTGCCTAGCGATTTGTGTCTGTGTTCCCCAGGGTTATAGGCATTGCATTTCCCCAGTGGGCAGGCCAGTTGACATGAGTTTGGAGCCGGGGAGCCAGTGGATATGGCTGCTGCCACCACTACCACCGTGGCTTGGACTTGTTACCTGGGATAAAGCACATGCATGGCTGTGCCCTGTGACATCAAGTATTCCCAGAGCTTTCCAGTGGGTTGCTCCATCCAACTTATCTGCTTTTCCATGCCTGTGATCCTTCTGCAACCATATTGCATGCAGATGTTTTGCCCATTGTCCTGGTGCTGTGCAGATGTCTTGAGTGTGAGTGCAGTTGAGTAGGCAGAGCTGCCATTGCATATTGCTCCCAAAACTTCCTCAGATGTCCAAATATTGCCCAATCTGTTCCTGCTTTGAATCCCTCCAGGGAAGCTCCACATGGGTGCACCTGGGGAGGTCCCACTAGAACCCCAGATTCATAAGTTGGTCTGTGGTCCTGCATGCACTGCCACAGCTGTGCCTCCATCCTAGTAGCACTCTCTCTTCACAGCACATGGGCACCCCAAAAGTCCTCAAACTCAAAAGGGTGTTGCAGGGGAAGATGCTGGCACCAGTGGGCATGGGTTTGGCCTCCAGGCCAGGTTATCTAAAGGTTAAAAGTATTTTTGGTGGCAGGTTAGAGCCCGGCATCTGTGTGAGATCAGTTGAGTTATAGCTCCCTCATGTAAAGGACACATGTGGAGAAAGACTGTGAAGAGGCAAACAAACAGGAAAGACACACAGAGTATATGCAGACAGGCAAATGGTAGCAGAAAAAACCCTGCTGCCACATTTATTATCCCCCCAAAAGTTACCCACCACCAATGGGTAACTTTTACTTGTACTCCTTTAACCCTGAGTGCTAGCTAACTGAGATAAGATCCAGATTAATGCAAACACAGAGCCTCGCTCCTTCAAGGATGTCACTATGAAAACCAGGTAGTGCACTCACATAGTTATTTTAATAGCCTTGGGGGAAACTGATGGACATTCTAATCATGGGAAACAGGGTGGCAGTTACCTGCCCCGGGAGTTTGAGGGGCTGGGGATTGAACCTAGGGCCTTGTGCATGAGAGGCAGGCACTCTACCAACTGAGCTACATCCCCAGCCCATGGTCAGAATACCTATACACTCAATATTATTTTTGGTAAGGATGCAGTGAGAGGCTCAGCAGATTTATTTGCCCAAATCAAATTGTCTAAATAATTCTAGAAAGTAAGAATCAAAAAAAAAAATTAAAATACTTTACTTTTCTAGAAGCAGAGAACTTCTGGAATTTTAATGTACCACAAATAAAACAATCTCTCCTCTCTCCCTTCATTCTCTACACATTAATTTCCAGTACATAAATTCAAAAATTCTCATCTAAAACATTTCAAAACACAAAAAATCCATATTAGCTTCACAATAAGTCATAAAAAGCATGCTTATGAAAGTGGTCTACACTTTAACCATGTACATTTTATCAACTATCTTAAAGTATTCTAGCTGTGCATTCATTTATCACCATGTATCCTAGCTGGTGACTATGCTGGGTTCATAAATCTGACTATTCTAATAACTTAAGAAAATGATGAAGAAAGCATGGAAACATAAAGAAGTACCTTTTCAAATTCCAGGCTCTCTGACTTTAGGGGTTCTTGGGAAAAGAGAACCACTGGAATTTTTTATTATTATATAGGAGACACACAAGAGGAGGTTCCATGGAATATTCTATTCTAAAAGGGGAGAAGGGGCAGGATTACAAAGGAACAGGTGATTGTAATTCAACCCCACTGGGTGACACTTACTCCTGGAGGCATGCCTCATTATCCATGTGGAGGTAAAGCCCAAGTTATTGTGGGACACAATAATTGTTCAGTATCTCTTGCTCAGGGCTTAAGGGCTTTGTATTTCCAGAGTGGTCCTGACACTCAACTCCATCATTTACTAGCAAATGCCATACTTTCACTCTTCTTTAAAGCTGTGTAACATTCCATTGAGTATATATACCACATTTTTTTTACCCATCCTTCAATTGAAGGACACCTAGGTTGTTTGCATAGTTTAGTTACTGAGAATTGAGCTGCTATAAACATTGACTTGGCTGTGTCACAGTAGAATGCTGATTTTAAGTCCTTTTGGGTATAAACAGGAGTGGGATAGCTGATTCAAATGGTGTTTTCATTCCAAGTTTTCTAAGGAATCTCCATACTGCTTTCCATAGTGGTTGCACCAACTTGCAGTCCCAATGTATGAGTGTACCTTTTTCCCCACATCCTCACCAACATTTATTTTTTCCTGTATTCTTGATGATTGGCATTCTAACAGGAGTGAGAGGAAATCTTATGAGTAGTTTTGATTTGCATTTCTCTAATTGCTAGAGATGTTGCATACTTTTCATATATTTGTTGATCAATTGTATTTCTTCTTCTGTGAAGTATCTGTTCAGTTCCTTAGCCCATTTATTGGTTGGGATATTTGTTTTTTTTGGTGTTAAGTGTTTTGAGTTCTTTAAATATTCTAGAGATTAATGCTTTATTGGAGGTGCATGTGGTAAAGATTTTCTCCCAATCTGAAAGGCTCTCTACTCATTTTATTGATTGTTTCCTTCGCTGTGAAGAAACTTTTTAATTTGAACCCATCTCATTTATTGATTCTTGATTTTACTTCTTCTGTTTTAGGAATTTCGTTAAGGAAGTCAAATCCTAGGCTGACATGGTGAAGATTTGGGCCTAATTTTTCATCTATTAAGCACAGGGTCTCTGTTATAGTGACTAAGTTTTTGATCCACTTTGAGTTTATTTTTGTGCAGAATGTGAGATAGAGATTTAAATTCATTTTGCTACATATGTTGCATTTGTTGCATGAAAACAACTTGAGATTGTATTTTGCAAGTCATTAAATTTAATAGAAATTTAATGAAAATTTCTCATGTACAATGTATGACATCAGGTTGAGATCACAAATACAAAAGATCAAAAAAGGCTTCAATAATAAAGTGACATTTTCACTAATATCCACTTTGAAAATAGTAATCAAATGTACTCTGAAACTAAATCTAAACGGAAAATGGTTCATTTAACACCTATCACTGGCTTCAAGAGAGATGATCTAGGTTTTGGTGTCACACAAAACATTTTATTCTAATTATATGACAGGGACACTTTAATGTAAATTATAATTACCTCAAGGAAATGTTAAAGTATGAATATATTGATAAAAATGAATTATGTTAATTACTGCTTTAGGTTGCATATAGGTAATATTATTTATATCAAAATGCATTTTAACCCATTGCTTTTAAATAGTTACTCTTTAGAATTTGAGCAGTGTGTTTATTTTTTTCCATTGCTTTCAAGATAAAAATCTGTTTCATAGCGTTGCTAAGGATTTTTAACCATCTTAACTATCATATGCTATACATCAGCTTCAAGATCTGCTTATTTTCCACCAATAGACAACTTCTCAACACTAGATCTATGCAAATCTATTCCTTCTGCCTGTTTGTACTTCCTTTTATCCTTATATGGCACACTTATCCTTCAATACATTATAGTAAAGATGAACCTTTAATTTTTACATTCCTAACCATCAATAAGTTTTGTGCATATTGAGTCCATAACAAATAATTAGGTATTATTGACTGAATGACACTATTGGTTTAATGAATTTTTAATATTTATACATAAGAATATAAAAATTTCCCATACTAATGGGATAACATGGTAGATCCAGGCATGAACACATTGTGAAATGTTTAAAACAAGATAATGAAAGCACAATAATTAAATTCCATATTGAACTATTCTAAATGCCTAAAAAAGTGATTCATACAGAAGTTTTTCACTTACCAAAAGTTGGGTTTCAGTTGAGTGTATGAATAATTTTTTTCTCATAACTCAAAGCACATTATACAGAGCAATGAATAAATATATCACATCTATGTTAAGTATAGATTTTACTTAAAATTGCATCAGCTTTAATTGTATCTTTTCAAATGTACTTTTAAATTATCAAAGGCATATGATTTTGGATTTCTTTTTTTCATTTATTGATAAATCTATAACTAGATATTACATTGAGAAAACAATAATAGATTAAGAAAAAAAGAGAATATCAAAGGGGAAAAGTCTGCCATAACAGTTACCACAATTGATGGTTACTACAATTTTCATGCTCTTTCACTCTGGCCAGTAGCTTTGCGTAGATCAATAT
Source organism: Spermophilus citellus (assembly GCF_964194105.1). Lineage (NCBI taxonomy): Eukaryota > Metazoa > Chordata > Mammalia > Rodentia > Sciuridae > Spermophilus > Spermophilus citellus. The sequence continues at coordinate 71,929,750 of NC_138187.1, read as the reverse complement.
TTTTTAAATTAAAAGTTCCCAATGTTAGGAGTTTTCCATAAGATATTGAAATCTACAAAAATCATATGCTTCGGAATACTTTTGGTAGCTATCTTATAGTAGTATACAAATTGAGTCATTAAACTTTTAAGCACAAATAAGTATATATTTAATATATGTAAGACAAAATGTTCATTTCATATTTTTCTTGGTATTATTCAAGAAATGAAAGAACATTCCTATGCACTGATAGAATTTCATAGTCTTAAGTTTTTTTTCTTAATCTTGATGTATTTTTATACCTTTGAGGTGATGTTTTAGTTATAAATTTCTGATATGACCAAATATATTAAATAGAAGCTTGGAAAACATTAAGATAGACAATTTTTTTTCTTTTAAAATCAAAGATGCTATTAAATTATGTAGTTTAAATGTTCAAAGATAGATATGATAACTGTTTCAGTTTATTGTTGTTGGCTATGAATTTTTTTATCTTAATAAGTTCTAAATATGAAACTTATTTATTTAAATTGGAATATTATGTTAAATTTAATGGCCTTAGCAAATTAAACTTTATATGTGATATTAGCTAGTTTGCTATTTAGGGAAAAATGTCCTGTTATTTTGTTGCTTTCTTCTCCTTTTTTTTTTTTTTTGCACATTTTGGTATCCAAAAATGTGGGGGTTAGTCCCTAAATTCAGTCTGTTTGCTGTTTGGGGGCTATTTATAAATTATGTGAATATTTGAAAGTCTAATTTATGTTGCTGCCATGATAGCCAATGCCAAGAGTTTATGTTGGGCACATAATGAACAATGACTTTGGCAGTGATGTAGATTTTTATTTTCTAGCTGTAATGGAAAATTTCTTGCTGCTTTATTAAATTGATACTGGAGTGTCAGACACAGAAAGAATATCTTATCACTATTAAGGAAATTTATGTAGTTGATTTCCTTTTATCATTGTTCTTAAAATGCTTTTTATAACATTAAAATGAGTAAATGGGATACACAATTATAAGTACACTCAAAAACTGTATAAAATGTTTCTTTTTTAAAAAGTTGTGTTTTCCCTTATAGGAATGATGTCAAGACTTAATTATGGTGTACAAATAAAAGAGTCATGATACTTAGAAACCACTGTTTCTAGATTGAAAAACAGTTTTGGTTAGGTTTTGAACAGGCTGAAGTGAAACCCAAAGTTTTAAATTATAGGAAGATGGTGGAAAGTGACAAATTCACAGCAATGACAGAGTTAAAAAACCTACAAATAACATCTACATAAGAGCAAATCATGAGGAGTTCTTTCAAAGTTCAAATTATAGCTACCAAGAGCCATAAACTCAATCTATATCGTAATTTGTGTACAAGCCAAAAGAAGGGCAAAGATTAGTGTACTGCCAATGACTTTGAGAATATTACAATAAATTTACTTGAAAGTAAAAGAGCAAAATTCCCAAGTACAGACAAAAGCAGAAGGGGCTTCCGTGGTATTTTATTTTGTAAGTTAATATAAGTGGTCAGCATTGGAAAAACTGATGTTGTTAGAGCAGTATGGAGATTAGAAACCTTCAGACACAATTTACTTTTTTTCTTTAGTTGTAGATGGACACAATTTATTTCATTTCATTTATTTATTTATGCCATGCTGAGCATCCAACTCAGTGCCTCAGAAATACAACCCCAGCCCCTACAATTTACTTTCTAAGAAAAAGTTTTGCTTTAAGTAGAAACTACTGTGGAGTCAAATTTCACCGAGTATTGTACATGTTTTTTTTTCTTTTTTTTAATTGATTATTTAAAGCATTATATAGTTCATGATATATCATCTTTCATACATTTGACTCAAATTGTGTTTTGAACTCCCATTTTCACCCCAAATACAGATTGCAGAATCACATCTGTTACATATTCACATTTTTACATAATGCCATATTAGTGACTGTTGTATTCTGCTACCTTTCCTATCCCCTACTATCCCCCCTCCCCTCCCCTCCCCTCCCATCTTCCCTCTCTACCTCCCCTGCTGTTGTTCAATTCTCTCCCTCCTTTTCCCTCCCCCTTGCCCCTCATAACCTCTTATAATTTTGTGTATCATTGAAGGTCTCCTACCATTTCCATGTGCTTTCCCTTCTCTCCCCATTTCTCTCCCCCCATTCGTCTTTGTTTACTGTAGTCTTTTCCTCCTGTTCTTCCTTTCTGTTCTGTTCTTAGTTGTTCTCTTTATATCAAAGCAGACATTTGGCATTTGTTTTTTAGGGCTTGGCTGGCTTCACTTAGCATAATCTGTTCTAATGCCATCCATTTCCCTGCAAATTCTATGATTTTGTCATTTCTTAGTGCTGCATAATACTCCATTGTGTATATATGCCACATTTTTTTTATCCATTCATCTATTGAGGGGCATCTAGATTGGTTCCACAGTCTAGCTATTGTGAATTGTGCCGCTATAATCATTGATGCAGCCGTATCCCTATAGAGCGCTTTTTTAAGGTCCTCTGGGAATAGTCCGAGAAGTGCGATAGCTGGGTCAAATGGTGGATCCATTCCCAGATTTCCCAGGAATCTCCATACTGCTTTCCAAATTGGCCTCACCATTTTGCAGCCGCACCAGCAGTGTACAAGTGTGCCCTTTTCCCCACATCCCCGCCAACACTTATTGTTGTTTGACTTCATAATGGCTGCCAATCTTACTGGAGTGAGATGGTATCTTAGGGTGGTTTTGATTTGCATTTCTCTGATTGCTAGAGATGGTGAGCATTTTTTCATGTACTTGTTGATTGATTGTATGTCCTCCTCTGAGAAGTGTCTGTTCAGGTCCTTGGCCCATTTGTTAATTGGGTTATTTGTTATCTTATTGTTTAATTTTTTGAGTTCTTTGTACATTCTGGATATTAGGGCTCTATCGGAGGTGTGAGGGGTAAAAATTTGTTCCCAGGCTGTAGGCTCTCTATTTACCTCTTTTATTGTTTCTCTTGCTGAGAAAAAACTTTTTAGTTTAAGTAAGTCCCATTTGTTTATTCTAGTTGTTAACTCTTGGGCTATGGGTGTCCTATTAAGGAATTTGGAGCCCGACCCCACAATATGTATATCGTATCCAACTTTTTCTTCTATCAGACGCAGTGTCTCTGATTTGATATCTAGCTCCCTGATCCATTTTGAGTTAATTTTTGTGGATGGCGAGAGAAAGGGATTCAATTTCATTTTGTTGCATATGGATTTCCAATTTTCCCAGCACCATTTGTTGAAGATGCTATCCTTCCTCCATTGCATGCTTTTAGCCCCTTTATCAAATATAAGATAGTTGTAACTTTGTGGATTAGTCTCTGTGTCTTCTATTCTGTACCATTGGTCCACCCGCCTGTTTTGGTACCAGTACCATGCTGTTTTTGTTACTATTGCTTTGTAGTACAGTTTGACCTCCGGTATCACTATACCTCCAGATTCACACTTCCTGCTTAGAATTGCTTTTGCTATTCTGGGTCTTTTGTTTTTCCATATGAATTTCATGATTGCTTTGTCTATTTCTACAAGATATGCCATTGGAATTTTGATTGGCATCGCATTAAACCTGTAGAGAACTTTGGGTAATATCGCCATTTTGATGATGTTAGTTCTGCTTATCCATGAACAGGGTACATTTTTCCATCTTCTGAGATCTTCTATCTCTCTCTTTAGGGTTCTGTAGTTATGATTGTATAAATCTTTCACCTCTTTTGTTAGGTTGATTCCCAAGTATCTTATTTTCTTTGAGGATATTGTGAATGGAGTGGTTTTCCTTATTTCCATTTCAGAGGTTTTGTTGCTGATATACAGGAATGCCTTTGATTTATGCGTGTTGATTTTATAACCTGACACTTTGCTGAATTCATTTATTAACTCTAGCAGCTTCTTTGTAGACTCCTTTGGGTCTGTTAAGTATATTATCATGTCATCCGCAAATAGCGATAGTTTAATTTCTTCTTTTCCTATTTTTATGCCTTTAATTTCTTTTGTCTGTCTAATTGCTCTGGCTAGTACTTCGAGAACTAAATTGAATAGAAGTGGTGATAGAGGACATCCCTGTCTTGTTCCAGATTTCAGAGGGAATGCCTTCAGTTTTTCTCCGTTTAGGATGATGCTAGCCTGAGGTTTAGCATATATAGCTTTTACAATGTTGAGGTAAGTTCCTGTTATCCCTAGTTTTTCTAATGTTTTGAACATAAAGGGATGCTGTACTTTGTCAAATGCTTTTTCTGCATCCATCGAGATGATCATGTGGTTCTTGTCTTTAAGTCTATTGATGTGGTGAATAGCATTTATTGATTTCCGTATATTGAACCATCCTTGCATCCCAGGAATGAATCCTACTTGATCATGGTGCACAAGTTTTCTGATATGTTTTTGTATTCGATTCGCCAGAATTTTATTCAGAATTTTTGCATCCAAGTTCATTAGAGATATTGGTCTGTAGTTTTCTTTCTTTGAAGTATCTTTGTCTGGTTTTGGGATCAAAGTGATGTTGGCCTCATAGAATGAATTTGGAAGAGCTCCTTCTTTTTCTATTTCTTCAAATAGCTTGAAAATTATTGGTATTAATTCTTCTTTGAAGGTTTTGTAGAACTCCGCTGTATACCCATCCGGTCCAGGGCTTTTCTTGGTTGGTAGTCTTTTGATGGCTTCTTCTATTTCTTCTTTTGTTATTGGTCTGTTTAAATTGTGTGTGTCTTCCTGTCTCAATCTGGGCAGATCATATGCCTTAAGAAATTTATCAATATCTTCATTATCTTCTATTTTATTGGAATATAGGGTTTCAAAATACTTTCTAATTATCTTCTGTATTTCTGTAGTGTCTGTTGTGATATTGCCTTTTTCATCCTGTATGTTAGTAATTTGAGTTCTCTCTCTTCTTCTTTTCGTTAGCATGGCTAAGGGCTTGTCTATCTTATTTATTTTTTCAAAGAACCAACTTTTAGTTTTATCAATTTTTTCAATGGTTTCTTTTGTTTCAATTTCGTTGATTTCTGCTCTAATTTTAATTATTTCTTGTCTTCTACTACATTTGTTGTTTTGCTCTTCCTTTTCTAGGTTTTTGAGGTGTTGCGTGAGTTCATTTATTTGTTGTTTTTTTCTTTTTTTGAGGTAAGAACTCCAAGAAATGAATTTCCCTCTTAAAACTGCTTTCATTGTGTCCCACAGATTCCGGTATGTTGTGTCTGTGTTATCATTTGATTCTAAGAATTTTTTCATCTCCTCCTTTATGTCTTCTATAACCCATTGATCATTCAATAACATATTGTTCATTTTCCATGTGATGTAGGATATTTCCTTCCTTCTTTTATCATTGATTTCCAATTTCATTCCATTATGATCAGATATGGTGCATGGTATTATCTCCACACCTTTATATTTACTAAGAGTTGCCTTATGGCATAATATATGGTCTATCTTTGAGTAGGATCCATGTGCTGCTGAGAAGAACGTATACCCACTTGATGATGGTTGATATATTCTATATATGTCGGTTAAGTCTAGGTTATTGATTGTGCTGTTGAGTTCTATAGTTTCTTTATTCAGCTTTTGTCTAGAGGATCTGTCTAATGGCGAGAGCGGTGTGTTGAAGTCACCCATAATTATTGTGTTGTGGTCTATTTGACTCTTGAACTTGAGGAGAGTTTGTTTTATGAACGTTGCAGCTCCATTGTTTGGTGCATACAAATTGATGATTGTTATGTCTTGTTGGTGGATGGTTCCTTTTAACAGTATATAGTGACCTTCTTTATCCTTCTTGATTAACTTAGGTTTGAAGTTGATTTTATTCGATATGAGTATGGCCACTCCTGCTTGCTTCCGAGGGCCATGTGAGTGGTATGATTTTTCCCAACCTTTTACTTTCAGCCTGTGTATGTCTTTTCCTATCATATGAGTCTCCTGAAGGCAGCATATTGTTGGATTTGTTTTTTTGATCCAGGTTACTAGCCTATGTCTCTTGATTGGTGAGTTTAGGCCATTAACATTTAAGGTTACAATTGAGATATGATTTGTACTTCCAGTCATGCTTCTTTATTTATTTATTTTAGTTTGGGTAGTTTTGCTTTTTGTTTATTTTCCTCCCCCTTTACTGAGATACCTCCTGCTGTTAGTTTTGGGCACTATTTTTCAATTCCTCTTCTTGTAGTGTTTTCTTCAAAATGCTTTGCAGAGCTGGTTTTCTTGCTGCAAATTCTTTTAGCTTTCGTTTATTGTGAAAGATTTTAATTTCATTGTCAAATTTGAAGCTCAATTTTGCTGGATATAGTATTCTTGGTTGGAATCCATTATTTTTCAGCGTTTGAAATACATTATTCCAGGATCTTCTCGCTTTCAAATTTGTGATGAGAAATCGGTCGTTACCCTAATTGGTTTACCCCTGAATGTAATCTGCCTCTTTTCTCTCGTAGCTTTTAATATTCTCTCCTTGTTCTGTACGTTGGCTATCTTCATAATTATATGTCTTGGAGTTGGTCTATTATGGTTTTGAATGTTTGGGGTCCTGTAGGCTTCCAGGATTTGGCAATCCATTCCATCTTTCATCTCTGGGAAGTTTTCTAGAATTATTTCATTTAATATGCTGTCCATTCCTTTGGTTTGAAACTCTGTGCCTTCTTCTATCCCTATGACTCTCAGATTTGGCTTTTTTATGACATCCCATATCTCTTGAATAGATTGCTCGTGGGATTTAAGCATCTTTTCTGTGTTGACTATATTCTTTTCAAGTTGATAAACCTTGTCTTCATTATCTGATGTTCTGACTTCTACTTGATCAAGTCTATTTGTAATATTCTCGTTTGAGTTTTTAATTTGGTTTATAGTTTCCTGCAATTCTAGGATTATTGTTTGATTTTTTTAAGATCTCTATCTCCTGGTAGAGCTCGTTCTTTGCCATTTGAATTTGTTTGTTTAATTCATTTTCAAAATATACTTTTATTTCTTGGACTTGCTGTCTCATGTCTTCTCTAATATTCCTTTCCATTCGAGTTAGGTATGCCTTGAGTTCTTTCGCTATCCCTGTTTCTAATGTTTCTATGTCCTCCTGGAGAATTGAGTTGTCTTGCATTGTTTGTAATCCTCTTTTCCCTTGTTTTCTCATGTTGTCCACGTTACTTTCCAACTCTTTTTGATTGTCGTGTTTCTGCTCTCTTCTATAGATTTGTTTTGTTTCTGTATTACTCTGATGTCTCTCCTTTGTGTTGTTAAACTATGCCTGCTAACGTGGATTCCCCTGGGAAGGAATTCCGACATCCGAGCTCCAGTGACGACACTACTCTGCTATGACAGGCCCAGTCTCCTTGCCGGGGTGCCCTAATGGGGGGTGTGACTGGACTGTCTCTGTTTGGTTTCAGCTCCCTGTCGCGGCAGGCGGGCAGTCTCCAGCCGCCCAGTATCACAGGCCGTGGGCAGGTGATCAGTCGCCAGCGGGTGGGCGTTCTCCTACATCCCAGTTACGCGGGCAGTGGGTGAGCTGTCGCCGGCGGGCCTGCAGTTTACAGCTGCCCAGTCGCGAGGGCCTTGCCTCTAGTCTCCTGGTTTCTCCTGCTAGTCTTGGTTTCTCCTGCTAGACCAGATTTCCCCTGAGTGATGGTTCTCAGCAGTTCAAACTGTACTCTGGGCCTGCCGTTTGTTGGGTGTGGAGGGTGGCTATTGGGAACCCCGGCACTCTATGTTTTGTTTCCCTTGTGGGAAATAGAACTCTAACGCTTCCTTCCCCGTCTGAAATCCCGTACTCAGCCCGGGGGTCAGTGCGGGCTTGGCTGGCAGGATTCCACTCTGCGGCAACCACTTATCTCCCTGCTTGCTAGTTAATCCCTTCTCTGCAGCGCCACGCCTTCTGTAGCCGCGGGGCAGGCCGCCAGAATCAGACAGCCTGGATCTCCGGGGTCACACCGTTGGCTTTTGGGATCCCCGGCACTGTGGCTCCATGACTTCTGTAGCCGCGGGGCAGGCCGCCAGAATCAGACAGCCTGGATCTCCGGGGTCACACCGTTGGCTTTTGGGATCCCTGACACTCTATGGTTTTGATTTTTTCTGCTTGCCCCTCCCCCGGCGCTGGCTAGACAGGTTTTGTTTTGGCTGCTGATGGGAGGGGGGGTTGAAGGTCGGGTGCCTCTAGTTCTCCTTTAGTCTTTATGCAGGCTCACTGTTATACTCCCTTCCCCTGAAAGTCTAGGAGAGATTTTATGCGAAATCCCCCTATGTATGGGGCTGAACTGAGTGAAACACACCCGTTTTATTGTTGCAATCTGTCTGAGAGTGGGGGTGGATACTTCAGCTCTCCAAGATGGTGGCCACTGGTTGCCTTAGTGGAGTGTCCCTTGTGGGGGATGGGACTGTACCGCCTCCTTCCCCGTCTGCAATCCCGAACTCAGCCCGGGGGTCAGTGCCCGCTTGGCAGTTGGGACACCACCATGTTGCAGGATCCTATGTCACTGCTTACCATTTAATTCCTTCTCTGTGGCGCCACGCCTTCTGTAGCCGCGGGGCAGGCCGCCAGAATCAGACAGCCTGGATCTCCGGGGTCACACCGTTGGCTTTTGGGATCCCCGGCACTGTGGCGCCACGCCTTCTGTAGCCGCGGGGCAGGCCGCCAGAATCAGACAGCCTGGATCTCCGGGGTCACACCGTTGGCTTTTGGGATCCCCGGCACTGTGGCTCCATGACTTCTGTAGCCGCGGGGCAGGCCGCCAGAATCAGACAGCCTGGATCTCCGGGGTCACACCGTTGGCTTTTGGGATCCCTGACACTCTATGGTTTTGATTTTTTCTGCTTGCCCCTCCCCCAGCGCTGGCTAGACAGGTTTTGTTTTGGCTGCTGATGGGAGGGGGGGTTGAAGGTCGGGTGCCTCTAGTTCTCCTTTAGTCTTTATGCAGGCTCACTGTGATACTCCCTTCCCCTGAAAGTCTAGGAGAGATTTTATGCAAAATCCCCCTATGTATGGGCCTGAACTGAGTGACACGCACCCGTTTTGCTGCTGCAATCTGTCGGAGAGTGGCGGTGGATACCTCAGCTCTCCAAGATGGTGGCCGCTGGTTGCCTTAGTGGAGTGTCCCTTGTGGGGGGAGGGACTGCACTGCCTCCTTCCCCGTCTGCAATCCCGAACTCAGCCCAGGGGTCAGTGCCCGCTTGGCAGTTGGGACACCACCATGTTTCAGGCACCTATGTCACTGCCTACCATTTAATCCCTTCTCTGTGGCTCCACGCCTTCTGTAGCCGCGGGGCAGGCCACCAGAATCGGACAGCCTGGATCTCCGGGGTCACACCGTTGGCTTTTGGGATCCCCGGCACTGTGGCGCCATGCCTTCTGTAGCCGCGGGGCAGGCCGCCAGAATCTATTGTACATGTTTTTTAAAAATATTGAAAATTGCAACCTATTTTTTTTAATTGAGCACAAAGAAATTTTAAAAAATTGAACATTATTCAAAGACATGTAATAATTAGAAAGACTCATTTGCGTGAAGAAAAAGAGCTAAAATTAAGAAGAGTATTAAGAATTTTAAAACAATAACAATTTCATATATGATGTCTAAACTAGAAATGACAGTAATACAACAGAAAATTAAAATTATATATGGAAAAAAAGAAGTTAAAAATAAATAAATAAGTTAAAAAATGTGCTATGTATGTAAAACCAGAAAAGAAGATCCAATACATATAAGAGTAGACCCTGAAGAAGAATATTAAAACAATATGAATAAAGCTTAAAATTATAACTTAAGAACACTTACCCCAAATCGAATAAAATTTGATAATACACTGTAAAAGATACATTGCATGTCTGAGAAATTTGATTTATTATAGTCATCACTGAGAAATGTCACATACAATGATTAAACTTTAAGGAGAAGCAAAATAAAATCCTTTGGTATTTAGGCAAAAAATAGATAGTTGTTTAAAAAGAGCAAAAATCATATTGCCATCATCCCTTTTAGCATTGAAGTAAAAAACAATGGAGTAGCCTATTTAAGAAAGTCAACAAAATAAATTATATTTTTGATTTTTATATTTGGTCAAATTTTTCAGATGTAACTGTTACAAAATTGCAAATATCAAAGAATAGATTGTATTCCAGAATCTTCCTGAGGAGTGTACTATGAGAAAAGCTTCAAATAAATGACATAACTGGAGAAACATCATTGTAAGAACTGATGGATTTGGCTTAAAAGACTCGGATCATCCAAGATTTTTCACATTGAGTAAGTGAGGGCTTTGAAGGTGAGATTAAATGCAACAACGTGTATAAAATATTTTAGGACTATAGCATTCTTTATTCAATCATGTCAAAATGAGAACAAGAAGAATCTGACAATGGTGAGGCAAGAATGTCAGAGATGGAACTTAAGATATTAACAAAATGCTTTAGAGTGTTTCTGAGCATGGTTCTTCAGTCTAAGATAAACATTTTGGGATCACCTTAAATGTCCATTTTCAGTGATATGAAGAATTTCCATCCCACAATTTAAGATTGGACCTTTCTGATGCATTCTAGATCCACATCTCCCAAAACTCTATCAAAATTTCCTCTTGAACATTCCATAGCCATTTTAACCATTGCATGTCTTTTTCCAAGTTTCATTTTCCTCCCAATTCTGATTATTTTCTATTTTTTCCTGTACTGGAAATTCTCTTTTAAGTTTTGTGATAGTCTCCTTCCTGGCTGGCATATTTCTGGTTCCATTTGTGTATTCAACAAGTCATCAGATTGATCCTTCTAAAGTCAAATGAGATTGGTGTACAACTCTGCTTAAAAGTATTTCAAGATTTCCCCACTATGAAATATAGTCTAAAACTCATTTTAGTAATAACAACTATAAGAGAAGGAATGAGCCCTTTTATATGTTCAAACTCATAGTTACCATACTATCTTGGTATTTATAGTTCTGTCATTTAGAACTATGCACTATTCGCTTCCATTTATGCATACTGCTTCCCTAGTCAAAGATGCCAATGGAAAAGAGCCGATTATTTTCTACTGTGGAACTCCTGTATACTCTAAAATTATATTGTACTTATATAATACTGAATTAAATGTCCTTTTTTACTCAATTAAAGGAGAAAAAGAACCTTCATGAAGGAACCATGTTTTATGATATTTATGATATAACACCATTAATAATCCGCTACATAAGATTATATAAAACTTGAAACCATAAAAAATAACATTAAAATTATATGCATTTTATATTGATGTTCTTCAATATTTGCATTTTGGATTATGCTTGAGATATTGTTAAGTACATAACTTTAAAAGAACTATAAATAAAAACATATGAAAGTGATAATTTAAAACAAATATTATTGGTTAGAATTATAGTTTCAGGGATCTTTATTTGTGTTTCATTAATATGCAGCTCTATGAAGCACCATATAATTTAATCACATGACTATGATAAAAAGGACACCTGATTTAAAAAGTACAGCATCTTTTCAGTCTTTTAAAAAGAGGCTTTTTGAATGATATAATAAAGGTAGTATCAATAATTACTGCTAGGAGCCACAAGCAAATATACGATGTATGGCACCTTTGGTTGTAAAGTGACGCCAGCTAGCCACTGAGATATGATTATGTTAATATTTACATTCATATGGAAATTGGACTCCCGCTGTTCACCCTGGCCTGCTACCGGACTCATGTTACGGGACTCATGGAGAGTTCCCATTGGTTGGGGAAGGATAGTAGGAGGAAATTCCGGGGGAGGTCCGGGGGACCCCCGGTTCCGGGAGACGGGAGGTTCCGGTAGACGCCCGCATGGGAGGACCGGGTTTGGCTTGCCGGCGCCTACAGAGTATTGGCGGCTTTTTCAAAATAAAGTTTTGTTCCTGCTTGAGTGGCTCGTGATTCTGTGCCCAGCCAAGACTGCGGCATTTGGCGGCCCGTGCGGGGAACGCCTGAAGCTTAGAGGTGAGTAAAATTGCTCGCCCCTGAGGGAAGGCGACAGGATGGGTGACCATCTCAAAAAACAGTGTATTCTTGTTTTGATTTATTTTGTTTTTATTTCAAGCTCCCTAGCCCTAAAATTTTCTCAGGCAAACTGGGAAAAATGGTTGGCTCAAGGTTTGAAGTTATTCGGCCCTGAGAAAGAGAAAATCGATACAACCATTCTCTGCTCCCTTTTTGTTTCATTCTGTTTCGGCTTTGTTTTATCCTATCTTATTGGGTTACGTTACCTTTATAGTAGATTAGAATCCAGTAAAAAACAAACCGAAAAACTGTTAAGTAAATTGTTAGAGGTCCAGACTATGGTAGAAAAAACGCTACGTCAAGCAAAAGAGAAGGTCTCTCAAGCTAGTCAGACAGAGGAAAATTTAAAGAAAGCAAGCTTAGAGGAAAAGCAGCCATCAGGTGGAGAATTACAACAGGAGGTTGCTACCAACTCCGTTCTATCACCAGAGGGCGTAATTCAACCAACAGCTCCATCTACCGCTGAGCGGCCCTCAACTCCCATAGTTGATGGACGGAATTCTGAGACAGAACCCCAAAGATTAGCATGCCCTGTACTTGAGCAGGCAGGAGGGCAACGAATTCACCGTACTTTAGATTTCAAAACAATAAAGCAATTAAAGGAGGCTGTAACAACCTATGGGCCGCAAGCTCCCTTCACAATAAGCATGGTCGAATCTGTTACCAACTTGGACATGACACCAGCAGATTGGGCTAACATGTGTCGATCTGTGCTAAATGGAGGACAATATTTGTTATGGAAGGTTGCCAATGAGGAATTTTGCATGGAGACAGCTAGGTGAAATGCAGAAGCTGGTTACCCTCAAAGAAATATAGATATGCTATTGGGAAAGGGACCTTATGAGGGTCAAAGACAGCAAATTGAATATGACCCTGGCATATACGCACAAATTGCTGTAGATGCAGTTAGGGCATGGAAAACTTTATAGGGGCATGGAGACTTACAAGGTCAATTATCTAAGGTAATACAAGGAACTAATGAACCTTACGCTGAATTTGTAGATAGACTTATTCAGTCAGCCTCTAGGATATTTGGTAATACAGAACAGGTAATGCCATTTATAAAACAACTGGCTTATGACCAAGCAAATCGTTGCTGCAGAGAGGTCATTAGACCATGGAGACATGAAGATTTAAACACATATATTAAATTATGTAGAGACATTAATGAACAAGGGCAAGTCTTAGCAGCAGTACAACAGGCTTTAGATGCCAGGCCAAAAACATGCTATAATTGTAATCAAACAGGACATTTTAAAAGGAGTTGCCCCATAAGAGGAGGGTTTAACAAAGCTGGGTATCAAAGGAATAGAATACCAGGTATTTGCCCACGATGCCATAGAGGGAAACATTGGGCTAATGAATGCCGTTCTCAAACCACCATAGAGGGTATTCCATTATCAAAAAACGGACAAGGACCAAGTGTTTACCCACGATATCGTGGAGAAAGGTATCAGGCTCCATTGCCAAAAAACAGACTAGAGGGCCCAATGCCCCGGGGCCCAAAACCACAAATATATGGGGAAATGGGGGAACCCAACAGCACCATCAAGGTAGTGCCCAGGATGCATTATCCATTAAATCCCTCATCAGACAAACTAGAGGGAGCGCAGGGCTGGACATCTGTGCCTCTGCCAGAGCAGTACTAACTCCAGAGATGGGAGTTCAAATCATTCCCACAGGAGTAAAAGGACCTCTTCCCCAGGGAACAGTAGGCTTATTATTGGGACGCAGATCTTCTACACTAAAAGGACTTATGATAAGTCCTGGGGTAATTGATCCCGATTATGAGGGTGAAATAAAAATTATAGCTAGTTCTCCAAGAGGTATATCAGTAATTTCACCAGGAGATAGAATAGCACAGTTATTAATAATACCCAGCCTGCATGATAAATTTTCCAGTTGTAATGTAGAAAGAGGTTCCAAGGGATTAGGTTCCACAGGTGTAGATTGGGCTATGCTGTCTTTAAATTTAGATTCTTGCCCAATGCTAAAATTAAATATTCAAGGACATGACTTTAATGGGCTGCTGGACACAGGAGCTGACCTTAGTGTCATCTCTCGTCAAGAACGGCCAAAACATTGGCCATTACAACAAGCCACTCAAACGCTTCGAGGCCTAGGAGTGGCGACTAATCCCGATAGAAGCGCAATGGTATTAGATTGGAGGGATCCTGAAGGATGTGAAGGAACTATACAGCCCTATGTATTAGATCATCTTCCTGTAAATTTATGGGGACGAGATGTCCTAGATCAGTTAGGATTGACATTAACAAATAACATCAATCCTAACGCACCCACTACTAGGGCTAAACAAGGCTTTAGGGAAGAAAAAAGATTAAGAGAACAAGAACAAGGTATGACAGCACCTATTCAAATAGATCAAGAAATAAATAGACATGAATTGGGTTTTCAGAAAGGGCCACTGAGACAATCAAAATTACTTGGAAATCAGAAAGACCAGTGTGGGTTCCTCAGTGGCCCCTGACTAAAGAAAAGATACAAGTAGCCCATGACTTGGTCAGACAACAATTAGCGGAAGGACATATACAACCTTCCGTATCCCCCCATAATACTCCCATTTTTTTCATTAAAAAGAAATCTGGTAAATGGAGATTATTACAAGATTTAAGAACCATTAATAATGAGATGGTTATTATGGGACCTGCTCAATCAGGGATTCCCCAATTGTCTGCTTTACCAAAAACCTGGCATGTTTTAGCTATAGATATTAAAGATTGTTTCTTTTCAATTCCAATTCATCCCGAGGATAGTCCACATTTTGCATTTACTATCCCTGCACTGAATCATGAAGGTCCTGATCAGAGATATGAATGAAAAGTACTCCCTCAAGGGATGGCTAACAGCCCAACTATGTGTCAAATTTATGTTAATAAAGCAATCCAGCCACTTAGAAATCAAATTCCTGAACTACAAATATTTCACTATATGGATGATGTGTTATTGGCACATAAAGATAAAAACACCTTACTAGAATGTTATGCCACACTTACAAACTTATTGAAAAATTATAATCTAGAGATAGCAATAGATAAAGTACAATTAAATCTTCCAATTAATTATTTAGGAGTTCTATTATCCTCAACCATGGTCCGTCCACCAAAAATTCAAATACGAGTAGATCAACTCAGATCACTTAATGACTTTCAAAAGTTATTGGGAGACATAAATTGGATAAGGCCTTATCTAGGCATACCAACAGGAGAGTTAGGACCTTTATTTGATATTCTAAAAGGTCCATCAGATCCAAATTCACCCCGCATGTTAACGCCTGAAGCAAGAAAAACATTAAAAATCATTGAAACATATATGGAAAATATGCATTTGGATAGAATTGATATAAGTTTGCCTTTATTATTTATTGTACTACCAACAAAAAATATTCCTACAGGAGTATTTTGGCAGGAAGGTCCATTATTGTGGATACATTTATCTTATTCTCCTAACACTATTCTTACTAGATATCCTGAGGCTGTAGGACAATTGATACTCAAAGGAATAAAAGCAGCTAAGGGAGTGTTTGGGATTTCTCCCAATAAAATTATTACTCCATATACTATGGATCAAATTGATGAGTTAGCTAATGAGTTAAATACTTGGGCAATAATCATGTGTAAAACTAGTGTTTCATTTGATAATCACTTTCCATCTAATCCTTTGTTGTCTTTTTGGTCTAAGCATCCTGTAGTTTTTCCAAAAATGACAAGAAAAACCCCTATCATAAATGCTCCAAATATATTCACTGATTGGTCAAACAATGGTACAGCAGCAGTAGTTACTCCTGATCAAACTTTTACATTTTTAGTACCCAAGCAATCAGCTCAAAAGGTAGAGCTTAATGCAGTATTACAAGCTTTTATGATGTTTAAAGATTCTGTATTTAATTTATTTTCTGATAGTCAATATGTAGTTAATGCTATAGTATCCCTTGAAGATGCTGGTAGGATTTCACCTTCTTCTACTGTTTTCTCTTTGTTTTCCACTATACAAAGTCTAATCTGGGACCGAAAAGATCTATTCTTTATAGGTCATATCAGGGCACATACAGGATTGCCTGGAGCCCTTAGTATGGGCAATGAACTAGCAGATAAATCTACACATGACATACATATTTTCTCCACAATAGAAGAAGCTATAAATTTTCATAAAAGGTTCCATGTCAATGCTAATACTTTACAAAAACGTTTTAAAATATCTAAAGAACAAGCCAGACATATAATAAAACAATGTCAAAATTGTGTGACATTTTTACCACAAGTTAATCTTGGAGTCAATCCTAGAGGACTGATACCTAACCATATTTGGCAGATGGACGTCACACACTTGCCAGAATTTGGAAAATTAAAATATTTACATGTTACAGTTGATACCTCTTCCAGATTTTTGATGGGCTCCCTTCATGCTGGAGAAAAAACTAAAGATGTTATAGCTCATTGCTTACAAAATTTTGCCACTGTGGGCGTTCCAAAACAGTTAAAAACGGACAATGGTCCTGGTTATACTTCCACCTCTTTTAAACAATTTTGCTCATCATTTGGCATTACTCACATAACAGGAATTCCATACAATCCACAAGGACAAGGCATAGTTGAAAGAGCTCATCAAACTATTAAAATGTACTTATTAAAACAAAAGGAGGGAATTGGAAAGGGGTATATATCCCCCAAAGATAAACTTAAAATAACCCTTTTTACTCTAAACTTTTTAAATTTGGATTCATCAGGACTTAGTGCTGCGGAAAGACATTTGTACCCAAAAAATGTACATAAGCCTAAGGTACTTTGGAAAGATATTCTAACAGGACAATGGAAAGGCCCGGATCCAGTGATAGTCTGGAATCGGGGCGCTGTCTGTGTTTTCCCACAGGATGAACAGCAACCGATTTGGATTCCAGAGAGATTAACTAAAACAATTTCTACAGAAAAAGAAGATGATTTGACTCAAATCCATTACAGCTGACATCCAGAGCTCCAGCTTGGCTATTCTTACATCTGCGACAGTGATTAACCAAGGTTTTTTTTTTTTCAATATCTATTTTATTATTGCATTTTTCCCACATCATAAAGTTCTGTTTTAATTTTGAGCTCATACAAACCTAGGTTAATGTTTTTCTGATCAGTTTTATTTTTTGACTGTGTTTTATTTTTTTGACTGTGGAGTTTTTAAACATTGCAATGGAGATTTCACCTAGGTATAGTTACAAGGCCTTTATTTACTATTGTCTTATGTGTTGTATGTTGTGTGCACACTTCTGTTTTGTGTTGTATGTCTGTATGTGTGTATGTCCATATTTCTTATATGAGGAGCGCTCATGAAAAAATGGATCCGAATTTTTTCTTTATTCACGTGATTTATATGGTTTAATTTAAATTAGGTAAACAGCTGTTAAGGATTGTTTTTAAAGGAGTTTAACATATCTGTTTGTTTACTTTCACCTTTCCTTTTCATTATATTTAATAATTCTGTTCAGGATAATGTCTCTTTAGCATCATTGCCAGAATTTCCATCTCCATCCCAATTCCGGTGAAGACTGAGATAAAACCAAACTACAGCTTCTATGATAGCTATCACAGTAAACTGTATAAACTGATGCATCAATGAATATAACTCAACAAGTAATGCTCAATCAAGGACTTGATTTACTTTGGGAGGAAATGGACATATTGATAGACTCCTCCAATTTGAACTGCTTGCAGAACTTGCCTGGACTATATATCAGTTGCATACATTGTGAAATATCATCTGGTGCACCGAATTGTGGTACTGCTGGCATATCTTTGCTGATGGTGTCACCAGTGATGCAATTTCCTTGCCAGCTCACCCCATGTTTATTGTGGTAATACTGGCGTATCTTTGCTGATGGTGTCACCAGTGACGCAATTTTTCCAAAGGAGCCATCAATTGGCTTGGTGTCGTGGCATTTCTGTATCCTCTTCCCTTCTACTAGTGATGTTGTAAAATTTGGGGGCCAACAGAGGTGAGGCAAAGAACCTCACCCCCCCACTGGCACCAAGGCTAAATTTGGGGGCCAACAGAGGTGAGGCAAGAACCTCACCCCCCCCCCACTGGTGCATAGGCCTATCCACAAGCATGGCTGAATGCTGGACCGGTAGTCAGTGACAGGTTGATCTGATTACAGTGGATTCAACCTAAGACAGGAAGCTGACGCCTAAATGTCAGTTCTCCCATGACGGGTAAGAACCATATGTTAAATTGGACAACCTACCAGGCACGGTCCCTAGCCACATTGCTTGTTGCTTAATTAAACAGAAGGGGGCAGATGCTAGGAGCCACAAGCAAATATACGATGTATGGCACCTTTGGTTGTAAAGTGATGCCAGCTAGCCACTGAGATATGATTATGTTAATATTTACATTCATATGGAAATTGGACTCCCGCTGTTCACCCTGGCCTGCTACCGGACTCATGTTACGGGACTCATGGAACTCTCCCCATTGGTTGGGGAAGGATAGTAGGAGGAAATTCCTGGGGAGGTCTGGGGGACCCCCGGTTCCGGGAGACGGGAGGTTCCGGTGGACGCCCGCATGGGAGGACCGGGTTTGGCTTGCCAGCGCCTACAGAGTATTGGCGGCTTTTTCAAAATAAAGTTTTGTTCCTGCTTGAGTGGCTCGTGATTCTGTGCCCAGCCAAGACTGCGGCAAATTACGACTGTAATCACAGTATTATCACTTTCCTACCTCTCACAGAATTGAGTATTTTAATTCAGTTACTTATAGGAGATTGAAAATATTGAGTGCTATAAGAAAGAGTGTATTGCTTTTAAAAAGAATTTGTATAGCTGTAATACTGTATTCCATAAAAGTGGTAAACACTTATGGACACCATCACCTCCTAAAATCAATTCTCTCGTTAAGAATATGCAAAGTTGTAGCTGGACACCATGATGCACAACTGTAATTCCGGACAAGGCAGGAGGATCACAAGTTCAAATCCATCCTCAACAATTTTAGTTGCTCAGGAGGCCCTATGCAACTTAGCAATACCCTGTCTAAAAGTATGCAAAGTGGAAAATGACAAAGTTGCTTTAAGTCTAGCCTCCTGCATAATCTCTATCATTATTTACTCTTTTGAATTTGGGCAGAAGTCTCTTTATAAATGTAAAAATTATATTAGAACCATCAAAAATTGAATTCCTATTGATTATTAACATCTTAGTTTAAATGTTATTATCTAGCTAGCATAGTAGGGAGATATATGGTTATTACTGTGACATGTCTACAGGCTTATGTGTTTACTGGAGCTGTCTTGGCCACAGATTCACATTCATTAGTTGTGGAAAAGATTCTCCACAAAGTTGGACAGCAAGGTTTCTCTATCAAGTGCAAGGTGAAGTCCTTCATATTTTTGGTACCTCTGAGCACCAGGAACAAACTAAACACAGTAGCTTGATATTTGTGAGAAAATGCCTGTGGCTTCACTTTTGTCCATTTTTAACCACAAAAGAGAAACGGGGTTAAAAATGCCAAGAGGAAGGAAAGGAGTATGATAGGGAAAGGCAAGCACTACATTTTTATGATGTCCTTGTTTCCATGTCAAGTGGAATGTCTCATTCTATAGCAATAACCTAGCAGATAGAACACCCACTATCTTTATTCACTCCTTTGCAGTTTCAATTATAATAAAAAAGAAAACTTTCCAATGACTTGTTTAATTATCTTCCATAACATAGGTGGAATTGCTTTACCTTGAAATATTGTTTTTTCCTACAGAAATGAAGTCAGAAGACACTTTGTAAACTTACTGTACAAAAATGTGAGATAAGAGATTAGAAAACTGACTTTGACAGATAATAACTTTCACAGATAATAACATGTTAATGGGTAAAAGTCAGTGTCATTTGTTATATATTTGTTATATATTTGTTACATATTATTTCACAAAAGGAGCAAATCTGAATCAAAAGAATATTCATTTTCTTTAAAGGATGACAGGACCCTTTTTGTTTTTTGAGGAAAAAACAAATGTGATATATAAATATTTAACTTTTTAAAATAAACACCTCCACCTAAAAGGAAACTTGTGGTATGATTGTGAAAAATAAAGGGATTTGGGGGTTATGTCAGCCTGCATGCCAATTAGGCTGTACTACTAGTTTATTTGTTATTCAGTCAAGGAACAAACTTCCAAACACTTGCTTTATTTAAATAAAATAAAACATGATATTTTCTAGCATGTACTAGCCTTCAAGATTTTCTTTTCTTTTTTGAAGCTTAGCAGAACAGTATGAATTGGTTGAAATGACAGAGAAGAATCTAAATCAAATGGTAAGGAGAGGCACTGCTTAGGAGGTTAATAAAGGTAATCAAGAAAGTGTGATGAGCAGTTGCTTTATGCTCACCAGGCTGCAAAAAGGGGTAAAGAAGAAAAAACAGTTTTTTCTGTCCTTTAATGTGTGAGCATCATCAAATTTGAGTATAATTCAGGTAAACTAACTTAATATATAGGCCAAGGGATGAGAAAAAAAATGCTTTGTAGGTTGTGCAAACTGTATGGAGACTCTGTTACATTAGAGAAACAGATGTGCAGTTTCTATGGAAGTCCCAAACACTGATGTGAGCTAGGACCTGCTTTACATTTTCTGTGTGCTCCAAAAAAAGCCTAAGCAGAATTCTTTTATTTAAGGAAAGTGGTTGTTTTCCACAGCTGATTTGCTAGCAAATGGTCCATATTAATGTACAGAACAGGATTTGTCTCTACCCACTGCACCTACCAACCCTTGAGTTGAAAACTTTCAGAAATGGCTAGAACCATATGTGATAGGAATGAAGAGGATAACCTGTAGAAACAGAATGCCTGGGAATAAACTTTGATTTTGCAACTATTTTTTTTTCTTGCCACATTATTTAGCTTTTTCAAGCTTCAATTTCCTCATCTTTGAAAATAACAACAATATATAACAGCAATATCGGAGATTACAAGTGTATAATAAACAGACAATGATGCACATAATATTCAGGCAGTATTACAATGATTAGTTGGTGTGTATATGAGGTAAGGTGAAGGCATCAAATCTTTGTAAAATTCAACCCTATCTCTCAATCCCAGTTATATGTAAAAGAAGAAAACAAAGTGGCCAAATACAAGAAAGTTGACTTTGATATTTGACTGGCAGATTGGGCTAAAAAACAAGTGTCTAAATCATCTATATTTGGTCATCTTTCCGCCATATGTGAACTGAAGCCTATAGCAATTAACACACACACACACACACACACACACACACACACAAAACTGTATTTGTATAAGTAACTTTATAGTCTCTGCTTATATGCAGAACAGAGATGATTCATTTCACACATCATTTACAACTTGTTATAGATCTTCTTCAAAACTAATACCCAAACATGTTGAACAAAGAAAAGAAGATATACACTTTTATTTTGTTGCTTTTTTCCTACTGATTTTGTAATACGGTATTTTTAATTTATTAGTGACATTGGCTATATTAAAGGTCTATGCCACACACCCTGTTGTGAATGAAAAACTGTTTTTTACAGTTGCCATTGCAATGGAAATAATATCTAATTGCATCGAAAGGAAAGTAGTTTTATTGCCTTTTTAATGTAAAAGTGTATTGATAGATATTTTTAAAGTAATATAATTCTTTTAAAGAGATGAAATAGGAAACTAAAGTAGTAATAATGTGTTTAACTTATAAGTAAACCCTAGGAAGACAATTTATTTCATTTTGTTATTATCACAAATAGCAAAAATGTATCACATTTTTTAACAGATTTCAATATTAACAAATCCCATATGTCTTCTGTTTCTTCATTTATTACAGAGGTGAAAGTATTTTCCCTCTCCATGCTGAGGAACTAAATTTTGATGCTCAAACTGAACAGCATAAAAAACAAATAATTAGAAAATTAATTTACTACAAATCATCCTATATATCAGACACATATTATCCACTCATGAATGTTTAAGGCCAATATGACTCATAAAATATACAAAAAAGCTATGAAACGTGATAAGAAATAAGATTCTATTCCTGTGTAATTCTCAAACCCAGACTTTTTTCGTTTTCTCATATAATTTGAGTCACTAAAAAATGTATTACTTACTGACAAGAAATATAATGTGTTAGGTATAGAATAAATAAAACAAATTTTCTACCTTCAAGGAATTTACAATAAAAAGAGAAAGACACAGTAAAACATTATTTTAATGCAAACCGATCCAATATATAGCATATAATGAAATGATAATTTGATAAAAGATTTGTTAATGATGTTTTACAAGAGCAGAGAAAGGCATAGTGACTACTGCTACTGACTTCTGCAGAACAGAAGAGTCTAGAGAAGCATGATTCACCAACCTTGAAGAAAAAGGAGGATGTACACTGTGGAAAGGTTGTGAGTTCATTCCTTAAAGACCATATGCAATGTCAGAGGGCAAGCTATTCTGGGACATGATCAGGGTCTGGGTTGAAGGGAACATAGAATTTTGATAAAGATTAATGAGAAGAATTTGGGATAAAACTTGGGGCCAAAAGTTTATGGAAAGTCTCGCATATCTTGTAAAGAATTTCAACATTAATATGGAGGCTTTAGGGAGCCATTGGATAAGTTTAAATAGGAATGTGGTGATCAAAATTTACTGAAGGACAAAAAGCAAAACAAAACTGAAAGCCCTGGGGAAGTCAAATTGGGAAATGGCAAAATGTAGGTACAAATACAGCAACATGATCTAGTAAAAAGTTAGGAAATATTTACACCTCACTAAATTGCTAAATTGAGGCATCTTAAATTTCACCAGAGAACTGGTTAGTTTGTATATTTTTCAAAAGAGACAGAAGTTCACTTTAACTAGAATCACCGCAGTTCTCATAACAGACACACTGAAAGTTGAA
This sequence comes from Spermophilus citellus, assembly GCF_964194105.1. Lineage (NCBI taxonomy): Eukaryota > Metazoa > Chordata > Mammalia > Rodentia > Sciuridae > Spermophilus > Spermophilus citellus. Next base: position 71,906,901 of record NC_138187.1, on the reverse strand, counting down.
TATTATTATACAATAAGATTTCTCTGTTTTTTTTTGTATACTTCTTAAGATGACTTGAGTACTGTCAGTAAAAATCATATGTACTAGTGGTTCTTAAATATGGATAGATTCCCAGGAAAAATCCAGTTATAATAGTCTGATTTCTTTACAGCTAACTTAAAAACCATGGCTGTGTAAGGTTGATTAATGTTCAGGAATATTTCTCAGCTCTCTTATAGTTATAGTTGAATTTTAATATAAAGCAAATTCTTAAAAGAGCAAAAGAAGCATATTTTGCTAGGGGAAAATTTGAATTTATTTCAAAGTCTTAAATCCACACAGTTTAAGTGACATCAAACTTGGCAATAAGTATCTTTGAATACTGGGATCCAGGAAAGTTGCTTTAAACTACACTAAAAGAAGAAATTGCTTGGAATAGGTTTTTCTCTCTTTAATGTAGAAAAATCATAATGTCTAGAATACCATGTGCTTCCAATGTTCAAATTATGTTAGCTAACCTCAGCATTAAAGATTATTAAAAAATGAAGGTCAATGTAATGGTTTTGACAAAGAGGAAAAAAGTGATGGAGAATATAGGTAAAATGGAAATAATAGAATATTTAATGGTGAATCAAAAGCTTTTAAATAAGACACACATTTCATTGTATTTGGAAAGTTAAAAAACATTAAGAATTTGGCATAAAACTCTTTTAAGATCATATGAGCAAGTACTCTGTGTATGCATAAGATTTTCCACTAAGTTATTTAGCAAATCAGTTTGTTTTTCAAAATAAGCATGAGTTTTTAATTTCAAGTGCAGATATAGAAAACATACAAACTATTTTTGAAGCAAACTGTTCTAAACAAGAGACTAATTTTCAAACCACTAGTTGTTTCATTGTGTAGCCAGTTACATAGTTATGACTCTCTTCAAATGTATCAATTTTCTAACAGTATTGTGTTCATATTTCTATTTATTCGTTCACACTTTCAAAAGCTATGTATGAAACATTTACTATCTGCCAGGTATTGTGTAACTCAAAAGACATAATGGCAAGCAAGACAAATCTCAACGATTGTAGTCATATGAGAAGGGGAACCTAGCATTTAAAACAGAGGTAATACCATAGATCAGGCATATTGTAAGAATATTTACAGAATGGAGAAAAGTTGGATGTGATTGACTTATAGCTTATGGAAAAGACCAGTAGAATATAAGACTGAAAAGCTAAAATTAGAAAAATTTGTTCATGTTAATTGAGTGAATTTTATGTCCTTGGCACTGTGCTGAGATTGTGGTGTGAACCAATTAGTTATAGGTGAGATTAAGAGATTTTTATAGAAACTTGGACTAGGTTGGTGGTGAATTTTTGTATGGAAAAAAGAAAGAAAACTTTTTGATTTCAGAAATAAGATTTGCATTTCAACCCTGTATATGCATGCATGGGAAGAGAAGCAAACAAACGTAAACATATAAATCTCTAATGAAAATAAATATTTTATGTCTTAAAATGTGTGATATGTAATGCACTCTGATCTTTTTCCATTTTACTCTACTATATTTATTTTCATTAAAAGGAAAAAAAAAAGTGATGATCTCCCATCAACCTCAGCTGCAACCACCAGACTGTTCAGTATGGAAAGAAACCTTTGTCTCATTTCCAGTTGGCTTGTGCTTTGGGGTGTCTAGTGGTGAGTCTGGCTCCTGATTTAGTATTGTAGACGAATGCCCACTGAAGCATGGTGTGGACATATTTCAGTTCTTATGATTCTGAGTATGCTGCCTGAAACTGGGTTGAAGTCCAAAACTTCATTTGAAAGGTACCTCCTGTGTTGGAAGTTTTGCTTTCTGGCTTCTTGTTTTGAGTAAAGTTTATTTCCTGAATCTTGGGATGGAAAAAAAAATCCTCCTGGCTATTTATGAATTCTTTTTTGTTCTCTTTGTTTGATGCTGCTCCTTCCATGGGAACTTGAACAGAAACCCCTCCTCAAACATTACTGTCTATGTATGGATAAGGCACTACTTCTCTGTCTGCTTTTTCCTTGGTGGAATGTCATTACTTAGTATAAATTGGAACTTCGATGGTGTATTAGAAAAGCTTAAAACCTCCCCACAAGTGGCTTCTCTAGACTTGTCCCTTATCCTTGCCATTGCTTTTGTTTCCCCTTCTTCCCCTTCAGCTCCCTGGCATCCTTTGATATGCACCCCTCCAAGCTCCTACCTCTCCACCCGTCAGTTAATCTCTGTCATATAATCATCCTCCTCCCCACTTCAGCCCCTTAGCTTCCTATAGGTACTAGAACTTTAGGTCCCCTTTTCATTAGGGATCATCAAGGGACTCAGCAAAACCCAAAATGAACTGTTTCAGGCTTTAATGCAAAAGGGCTATTTGGAAACAAGTTAGATATTTTGTTCATTCAGCTGAGGTTTCGGAGACATCTGGACAGTTGTTAGTGTCCTCTCACTGCCTTACCTAAAATGTGGTCCACGGTTTCCCTATATATCAGGACAAAATGACTTAAAAGTCTTCTTCAAAAATATTAGTAAAAAATCGTTATTCATAATATTAAGTAGGTAACCTTAACTAAGCTAAAAAAATTTAAATAGAAAGCACAAGCTCTCTTTGCATCTGTCCGGTTGTTAAAATACAGGTTTTTATGTGTATTATATGATATTTCCCTATGGTGCATTAGTTCCTATATGATAATGCCTAGTAGAATTACCAAAGTTATTTATAAAATTCCTTGGGGGAAGTTCTAGCTTAATTGACTTAGAAGAAATAAGTACTTATGTAAATTGAATCTTTCTAAACTTACACAAATAAGGGAACTTGACTCTTTCAAATTAATGTGACTTTTTCAAATTGACTCTTTCAAATTAATGTGGGTTAGATAAACCTTTGGTAAACTACCTGCCTGGGAAAACTTCAGGTTACCAAAATAACTTATTGTTTGTTCATCTAACAACTGAAGATAAAGTCTTTGTCTACCAGTTTCTGCAGTAGGGTAGGAACACTAGCTAACTTTGATAAGCACTAGTTAACAATCCAGATGGGTTTCACATGGACTGCCTCCTTTCCTATTCTCTGAATTTTCCCTAATTCTTCTGAGCCCCACTCATCTTGCTTCCTATTTCTTTATTATCTCCTTTAAAGTACTTTGTTACCTGTGTTCAAAATAAATTGAGCTTAGTTCACTTTGGACTACTGTCCCTTTTGCAATCATATGCATCATTGCCATGTAGTGTTGGGCTTTGTTCATCTTTGATAGTACAGCTCTAATTTTAAAGTCACTAATGGCTTGGGACCTGCAGATTGGAAAGCCATGGATAGATAGTCATGCATGATTTCTTAAATTCTTAATTTATTGAGTAAGAATGCAAAGCATCTTGCTTCCTAAAATGTGATAGTAAGTGTAACGTTTACGGAATAGATAAGGTTTTGAGAAAAAGTTCCTTAGTTTGGTTATGAGTAAATTGAGACTGAGTTTTTTTGTTTGTTTGTTTTTGATCTATCCAAGGATATATGTCAAGTGGATGCTTGATTCATAGGATCCAAGTCTCCATGCAATGACTTAGTATGTCAATATTGATTTGTGATATATATACACATACATATGTATGTGTATATATGTGTGTATGTGTGTCTGTTTGTGAAGTATGTGTGTGTGTGTGTGTATTTTTATTATACACACATTATTTTTATTGGAGATGTGAGTACATTCACCTAGAAAGAGGAGAGAATAAAAAAAAACAGAGGGTTTAATATTAAACTTTAAGGACCTTCTGACTTTTAAGTTGCTTGGTGCAGAGTAACCTGAAAATGGGGAAAGGAATATAAAAATGGCAGGAGAAAAATAAGACTAAGTTTACTCAATAAATTCAAAAGCAGCAGAAAGTACTGTAGGAAGGAAAAGCACTCATTCAATTAATTGACAAGGAGACCATCAGTCACATTCTCAGTAGAGAATGAGATTAAATGGAGGATGGAGGATTTCAGTGTGCTAAATAGTGAGTGTTTTGTATAATAATGGCAAAAACATAGACAAGACTTTTTTAAAAATGTGACTGTGAAGTGGAAGAGGGCAATAAGATAGGAGGCAGTTGGAAGGGGATGGTGCAAGGACTTATTTGCTAGGGAAACTGGAATTGGTTCCGTTGGCACTAGATGCTAACAGATTTTTACTTAGCAATGTAGTATAATCTTTTTTATAAAGATTATAAAGTTAATTCTTTATAAAAATTGACTTAGGAATAGTGTGTGAGCTAAATAAGCCAAGTTTGGAATAAAACTGTCACTAGGAAAGCTATTTAAAAGTCTGTTGCAATAATTCTCAAAAGAGATAGTATTAATTGAATATCATTTATACAAGATATACAGAGAAAACTGAAAGTCTGAGCCTTATGCTCATGCACCCCACATACTAACATCAAACTATCTTCTTTCTTCTTGTGTATTTTGTATAAGATTCTATTTTCCAAAAATACACATGGGGAGAAGATCCCCACCCCCAATCACCTAAGTATGATGTTTTAAATAAAATATAAAAAAGTCTAGCAGTTAAAAAAGAAAAAAACTGTGAGAAGGAAAAATAATCAACTCTCAAGACTTGAGTCAGGAGAACAATGGACAGGTTCACAGTCTACTCTGGATGCAAATTCATTTTCCATTAATATGCCACCTACTAAAACAAAGTTTTGATACATTTCAGTCTGTTTAAAGATTAATCTTATGTACTCTACAATTAGTACAATAAAATGCCTTCTCTTAGTTGACACGGAAAGCAATGAAAGCTCTTAGAATGGTCTATATATTACTTATTTTAAAAGTAGCAGAGCAAGTAAAACTCAGAGGCTAGAGAATAAAATCATGCTTTACTAGTGAATGGAAGTAAAACTTTGGGATAATTAGCCATAATAAGCAATAACAACAACAAAATCCAGACAAATTTGTGCTTTCTTTCCTTTTTTTTTGTCTTTCCCTAGACAGTTTTCCATAACAAGAGGGCATATCAAAAGCACTTTGGAAAAATGACAGTACTTTAAAATTAATAAATACCATTCCAAATATAAATCTGAGTCAGATAAAAGTCATAAAAAGAAAACCTTCAAGACAAGCCAAGATAATCTAGAATGTAGTTAAAATTAAAAAAAAACTAGAAAATAATTGTTCAAATTTTCAATTAAGAACTAAAGGTGATTATGTAGTTTAATATTTACCTTCTTAAGAATTTATGATGCTAGACCCTGTCAACAAGACCTTTGTATGCCATTCCAATAGGTAACTTGGGGTTTTACTGATGTCTCTTATGAAGTAATAGGAAAAAGTATACATTATTATATTATTCAAGAGACAAAGATGTTAAGAATAATAGAAAGTGTAATGGAAAGGGACTGGATTTTTTCAGGGAGGAATTGTGTGTGCTTAATAAGATGGCCAATATATTGAAATGAGTGTTGATTGAAAAAAAAATCTATTGCTTCCCTTGGGAGCCATTAAAATTGAAAGAAATCAATCATATGAAGGCAAATGTTGGAATATTAGGAAGGTTTCTACTGGTGATTGACAACTGTGAAATTGGCAAGAGCAAAAAAGTAAATTAAGTAGCTGAGAAATTTTACATGTGTTAATATGGCTAAATATTTATTTTTTGTCTTGGAAGTTTTTATGGGTGTGCTGGTATGTGTTAGAAGAGTGGGAGATGATGAATAAAACCACTGAATTTGGTCATGTTAAAATTTAAATTTTAATCATGTGTGTAAACACCCTTTCTCTCTTTGTGCTTATGTGTTTTGAAACAAGAACCTATATCATGTATTATAAAACTGAAAGAGTGAAAAAGGACTGAGACAAGCAATGATGTCTTCCCTATTGCCTGATTATAAAACAGATTTTTAAAGGCAATTATTTTTAAATAATTCTGCAATCATCTTTTTATGATTATCAAAGTCCTTTTCCAACAGAATACAATTTTGTTTACTTAACCAATTTTTTTCTGTTTGCCTATATTTTGTTTGTTATATTACTGATTTAATTCCTTCAGCAGATTCCACCATAATTATTAATTGTATCTTGAAAGCTTCATTAATCAACATTCCACAATGTCTTTTTGACTTGCTGCTTTTTAATGTAAGAACATTAACTTTCTGAGTGTACCTCATCCCTCTACTCAACTTCTACTTCCAAAATTGCATCACACTCTATTTCTGGTTTATATGCAAAACTAAGTTCTTTGTGCTTTATTTTAAATAATTAACAGCTGACAGTGTTTACAAAATTAGGTACAGGTGAATATTTTTCAATGAACCAAGTAGTATGCTATTATTATCTTTCCTTCTCTACAGTATTGCTTTTACAACCCTCATGACATATGGCAAAGAAATCTCAAAGAAAATCATATATCCTTTTCTTTCCTAGATACCAATTGTTTACAATAAACCAGGTTCTACTTTGTTTCACAATTAGAGCATATATTTCTTGGACATGTTTTTGTTTTTCCTGGAATTTGGGATTACTTTCTGTTTTTACCATTGATGTATGAAATCAATAACAGATTTATTTCTAATATCTTCTTTTTATGGAATATACCAGTTCTTTGTCTATAACCTGTTTTTATGCTGTAAACATTCTTCTTGGAAGCAATTGGCTTCCAGTTCAAATTTGAGAAGATTTACCTGAAGGCCTCCAGCATAGCTAAGACTTTTAAAAATTTGACTTTTTGACAATTTCAGCATTTCCAGAATTTCTTGTATGCAATGTTTTTTTCTTTTGGTTTCCACACTTCTTGGGGTGAAGTATAGAACTTTCTTCATGGAGGATAGGAAATAAAATTTATGGGAAATAAAATTTATGAATTTTTTATCTAATAAAAGCTTAATTCATACAAAGATTATTTTAGCTTTTTAAATATATTCTTTTTTTCTTTTTTAAATCTTCTCTCTTTATAGGATATATTGCTTTTGGAAATATTTAGATGCAAAACTGATTTTTTTTATAGGAAACTTTTCATTTTGCTTTCTATAAAACCTTTAGAATCACATTTTGATAAATTCAGTTCTTTTATAATTGATATTTTTCTAGGTATGGTTTTAAAATTCTTATTATATTTAAATATTAAAACTTTTATCCTATTTAAATTTTGAGAAATTGTCCCATTATTTCTTTGATACTTTCTTTTCAGTATTTCTAATCTTGTTCTCTTTTTCTTGAAAATTAGCTGGTCAGATACTGAATTTCTTAGATTAGCACTTTAAGGCTAAATTTTTGGAGAGAACCTCAATTTTATTTCCCCAGGGGTTCTATTTCTTTTATTTAATCAATCATACTTCCAAATATTTCTAACACCTTTTTTAAATTGCAATTTTTAAATTTTCTTTAAATCTTGTTGATTTTTCTTTCCCTACCTAATATTTTCTCAAACTTTCTGACTGAGAGTGTTTTTTATTTATTTTCTTAAGTCCTTTTGATTTCCATGATAATTTGCTTATTTTGAGATCATTTTTACTTAGGTCTTATCTTTCTTGGTTGAGTCTTTATTCAAATAATGAGTGTCACTTTATATGTTATTTTGTACTTCATGTTGAAACATTTGGTGATAAACAACATGCTTAGAGTCTGGCAAGAAATGTGTAAGAAAGAAGTTGGTATTTATCTTAGAAGTTCTAAAAAATTCCCATAATCATTAGTGCTTTATTCTAAAATGACAATATTCATCCAATGTGTCCAAATTTCCCAAAATAATTTGACTGTACAGACTCTAGTTTTAAGAAAACAACTCTCCAACATGCTGCCTGGTTGTAAAGTCCTAGTCTATAAGAGGATTTGGAACAAAACATGAAATGGTGTAGGGTTATCTGTGATTTCTTTTATATTATAAAGAAATTAAATCATTCTTTAATTTTTTTACCCTGTTTTTATTCCCTCTCTCCCTTGTTTCCTCTAAGTCTCATTATACAAGTAGGCTCATCTATTTATTCCATACTTCTTGTGTTGTAGATTTTGCATCTATGTCTAGTTTCAGTCTCTCTATCTTTTCATTTAATTTCCACCTTTTCCACAGATCACTTCTTTCTTGTTCTTTTTTATATTATGGGATTATAATTCAGTTCATTTACTGTCACTTTATTAGTGTCTCAGAAGAATCTGGAAAATAAAGGATGTGCCAAGTCAAAAATCTTGAGTGAGAAGACTTTAACTCCACAGTTTTATGAGGACACTTTGTTTCCTTTTTTTTTTTTTTTGAAAGGGGCGGTACCAGGAATTGAACTCAGGGGTAGTCAACCACTGAGCCACATTCCCAGCCCTATTTGTGTGTGTGTATGTGTGTGTGTGTGTGTGTGTGTGTGTGTGTATTTTTATTAGAGACAAGGTCTCATTGAGTTGTTTATCGCTTGGCTTTTGCTGAGGCTAGCTTTGATCTCGGGATTCTCCTGCCTCAGCCTCCCAAGTGGCTGGGATTATAGGTGTGTGCCGCCTCGCTCAGCACATATGGTTTTATTCTTATAATGTTTTTGTTTTTCTTATTACACTTATATCTTAAATTCATTCCAAAACACAAATACAAAGGGCTCTCATTATACTCCATTCACTCAACCACTTCTCATTTTCTGGTTCTTATATTTAGCCTGATTAAACTTTAACTTTTATTTGCTGAACTTTGGAAGAGAGAGAGGGATTCCTGACTAGGAAATGTTAGAAGAAGTCAGACCTTTAGTTCCTAATTAGCACAATATAGTCCTCCAGTGACCTGGAGACAAGCAATTCTCAGCTATAAGACCCTCTAGACACTCCTAAGTGAGGCACAATGCAGGAGGACTGTGTTTCTAGGAAACAGCAGTTATTTACAGAGGTGATAGTTTACCATTGAAATTCTAATTGTTCATGGCAGTATGCTTCAGAGTGGAAGAGACACTACCAGTGTTGATTCTCTGCTTCACACAAACCTACCTCAGTGGTTGTCAGCCCTGGAAGACATATCACCCTTTTAGACTGGCTCTCATCCAATTTTAATCATCCACCCCTGAAGAAGATGAGGGAAGTTTTGCGGAAAGAGGGAGTCATATCACCTTCCTTCCCATGGCTGCTTCTTAAAGTAACATATGTTCCACACATTTACTAAAGCAGTAAATAAGTAAGCAAGTCTTCACATGGGCCTTCGCCTTCTCCTCTCCCCCTCAGCCCCTTTCTTGTGAAGTCAGAGTTGCATGCACAGAAGTGTATGGCTGGACTGAGGCCCAGAAATCTGGAAAGTGTATTATGTGGGATCCCCACAGAGGAGCACTTGGCTGCCAGCAGCTCTGGCTCTGTGTTTCCACACACCATCAATCTGGTGCCTGGCAGTCACTACTCCCCTACTCACCTCACCTCATGCAGAGAGCAGACACAGCGCAACTATTTGTCTCATGTTGCAGCAGCCAAGCCATTTGAAGGGAAGAAAAGGGGAAAGAAAGGATGATGGGGATAGGGGAAGGTAGTGACTTTCCAACAGACTCTATAACTCCATTTTGCTGTCAGATTTCTTGTTATCAGCTTTAATATGAACCTGTGGATATAGATGGCGATAGGAAAAAAAAAAGCAGAGTTGACTCAGCAGAAAGACAAGCATCTTGATTTCAAAGAACCAAACTTGACATTCCCAAAAAAAGTAGGAGACAGAATTTTCTCAGACCTCATGGTGTCTATGATTTTAAAAAGTTCTTACTTCTGGTTTTTCCAGAATAGTCCACTGTTGGCTTGTATCTTTTTGACTACTGCTTCAACAGAGGCGGGAAAAAAGCCAAACTATGATTCAGAGGTCCTGAGGACATCTAAGCCTTCACTCCTGGTAGCTTTAACTTTGACCTTAGCCACAGGCATTAACATTTTCTTCTAATAGGAAGGAATCCAAACTTGCTTAATCAGTTTTTCTTTGTGGTGAGCCGTTTCTTCAGACCGGTCGCCATTACAAGATGGCGCCGGCCTCGTTGTGGTCTGTGACAAACAACTCCTTCTTTGGGAGAGTTGGCACTTGGTTCTTTGACACCCTATGAGAAAGCTCCACGTGGCAGCTTCACATTGGGTGTTCGGATACTTTATTAAGGCTGGGAGGGGCTTCCGGAAAAGGAAGAACTCTGCAGAGCCTGAATAAACAGCTGTAAGAAGATTCCCGGTGTTGCGTCTTCCTTGCGGGCAAGGGGGTCGCGACATTTCTTCATCTGAGCTAAAGTCAGAGAGACCTGAATCATACTTGGCTAGTGAATAGAATTATTTTACAGTCATAATAAAATGGGTACAAATTAGTAAGAAATTTGTAATAAATTCCAGTTTCTTCTCATAGCAAAGAAGAAACATTCCCATGTCCTTTTATTTCCTGTATACGAACCAGAGGTTTTATCAAAAAAGATCAAGTATTTTTAGTGAACACAATAAGCACGGAAAATATAGATTTGTCTCTGAAAAAAGTATTGGCTCATGTAGACAGATGCAAAACTCTCGAGTTTGTGGTTTCTGAACACAGCCTGTTTTTTTTTTTTATTATTTTTTCGTCTTCAAAACATTTATAACACCCACTTAGGTATTCTCATTCTCCCATGAACACAAACCCCACCTTCTACACTGGAGATTCATTTGGTGTTGTTAGACTTGGGTGAAATTTCATTGTTAGCAGGAAAAAGCTCTCTTCAGCCTGTGGTTCTTAGTGTCTCCTGGGATTTGGAGGATTGCAATACCTGACTTAAATATATAAATGGTGGACCCCTGAGCTCTCAGTGTCTTATATTTTCAAGAATATTATAGAAGGTTTATTATACTTTCCAGCTTGGCAGTGCTTTACGCACAGGAGCTTTCGAACTGGCAGTGGATCTGGAGCAAATGAAATTGTAAGAACAACACATAGCAGGAAATGGTTCACTGCTTTTGAGGCTTCATTTATTCCAAAGAAAAGAGAAATGTTATTGTACAACGTTTAGCAGTATTGGTGTTAGAGCAATTGTGAAAGTCGTATCTCTCACATAGGTATAAATTAGGAATAAAAATTAGTCAACTTCTAAAGGGAAATTAGTCATTCAGTTAGCTGTTTCAATTCTTTAACAAAGTTATTTTAACTAAGTCATTTTATAGTTCTTTATTCTGAAATAAATATAGTCTAAATGTCTTGAATTAATCAACTAAAGACAATAAAACAAATATTTCATTCTCAGTTACCAGAGAATCAGGGAGATTGGCAATTCAAAAACAATAAAGATATTTACTTTCCTCAAATGAAATTCTCATAGTTCCTCCTTTAAAACCTTAACTTGACACTATTTTTTTCCTGTGATTTCTGAAAATCTGAGTCTCTGTTAATATTTTTCCATATCATATATCTCAAAATTCTCTCATAGTTCAAGAAAGAGTATTTTGACACCTAACCCACAAGAATTGCCTTCGTACACTTCCTTATAAGACCTGTTGGACTTGATTAAAATCAGAAGCAGTCAACTTTGCTAAAAGATAATTTTGTGATCAGAATGGAAGAGGTACAAAGTATATTGAGGTAAAATAAATAAATTATTTTCTAGCTCTACAGAGTTTGGTCTTGGGAATATGCAATTAATGTGAAAGTCAGCACAGGAGTACTTTGTCAATAATTCTTTGTTCTCGATTCCAATCCATTGAATGATCTTTGAGGATCAAAGACATGACTCCTCAAGAATGACTTCATCATCATCATCATCATCATCATCATCATCATTATTATTATATTTTATCAACATATATTTAAAAATTATATGATTCAGTGTGATAATATCTACATACCATGTACACTGATCAAATTCAACCTCCCTTGATCCACCATCTTCCCACCTCTTCCCAATCTCTACTAATCACCATTCTACATTCAGGTTAGCTGTCTTTTATAAAATTCTACCTATTAGAAAAATACACAGTACTTGCCTTTCTTTTCAAAGTGACCAATGTATAAATCAGGGACTGCTATATTTTCACCCCTCAATGACTATTAACTACTGTTTTCTGACTGACTAGGTATGTAGATTTTTCATTTATCTCTGTTACCTAGAACCAGACAATAAATATTTGCTAATTTTCTTATACTTTGAGAACTCTTGAAGTTTACTATTAATTAATTAATTAATTAATGTAAAAATTAACTTCAAAAACTATATACTGGACTTTGTTCAGATAAACACCCAAAAGCTCACTTTTTGATAGAAACTGGCCCAGAGTTAGATTGCTCAGTTGATAAAGTTGGTGTGCAGTTGAAAGGAAAACACTGAGATTTCTACTTTTAATCAATTTGATTTTAGTGGGAACAAAGCAATAAAATATATTTTCATTCAAAAAGTACACTGTAAATATTTAGATTGATTTAAGAAGGCTCCTGGTGAGACATGATATGGAGTTGAGTTTTTATTTATCCCTAAATGAAGTCATTTGATATTTAAAAGAGTATACAATAGAATTAATCATTCTTTTTATTATTAGCTTAAATTATTCATTTTATTTGAGGTAGCTACATTTTCCATGCAGTTTTGTTTTTTGACTAATTGCTGAACTTAGTACAGGGAAGAAGAGTGACAACACCCATGATGTTGAATATTCAGGTACTAGCTTTGGTTGAAAAAAATATCTGATTTAATGTGGCATGATTTCTTTCTTTATTTGGAAGATCTAGAAAAAAAAACTGAACCCATTCCTCAGCTACATTTGATTTTTTTTATTAGAAACAAAAATTCACTTGTTGAGCACTAGAGCTTGACATTGGATGCTTATAGAGTGGTGTTTCTAAGAGACATAGAAAAGGGATGTTGCAATATATTGTAAGAATTTAAATTGCTTTTATTTACTCATTTTGAAGTGTTTACATGAGGAACACTTTTTCCTGCTAACACTTGTTCTTAGTGTCTCCTGGGATTAGGAGGATTGCAATATCTGACAAATATATAAATGGTGGACTCCCTGAGCTCTTAGTGTCTTATATTTCCAAGAATATTATAGAAGGATTATTATACTTTCCAGTAGTGATAATTTGTACTTAATGCCATAGTATTTGTGCCTGATATTTCTAGCAAGTTAGTGTTTTGAGAGTTTTAAGGTCAGGACTAACAGCACTCCTGTGAAGCACAGTGGTATTATCTCAATTCTCCATTTGGCCAATGAATCAGTCTTATTAGAGTTGTGCATGTACTGTCAAAAAAGTCAGAAATTAAAGGCATAAAGATAGGAAAAGAAGAACTTAAATTAGCACTATTTGAGGATGACATGATCCTATACCTAGTAGACCCAAAAGGTTCTACCAAGAAACTTCTAGAGCTAGTAAATGAATTCAGCAAAGTTGCAGGATATAAAATCAACACGCATAAATCAAAGGCATTCCTGTATATCAGCGACAAATCCTCTGAAATGGAAATGAGGACAACCACCCTATTCACAATATCCTCAAAAAAATTGGGGAATCAACCTAACAAAAGAGGTGAAAGACCTATACAATTAAAACTACAGAACCCTAAAGAGAGAAATAGAAGAAGACCTTAGAAGATGGAAAGATATACCTAGTTCATGGATAGAGAAAACTAATATCATTAAAATGGCCATATTACCAAAAGTACTCTATAGGTTTAATGCAATGCCAATCAAAATCCCAATGGCATTCCTTGCAGAAATATAAAAAGCAATCATGAAATTCATCTGAAAAAATAAAAGACCCAGAATAGCAAAAGCAATTCTAAGCAGGAAGTGTGAATCAGGAGGTATAGCGATACCAGGTTTTAAACTATACTACAGAGCAATAGTAACAAAAACAGCATGGTACTGGTACCAAAACAGGTGGGTAGACCAATGGTACAGAATAGAGGACACAGAGACCAATCCACAAAATTACAACTATCTTATATTAGACAAAGGTGCTAAAAACATGCAATAGAGAAAGGATAGCATCTTCAACAAATGGTGCTGGGAGAACTGGAAATCCATGTGCAACAAAATGAAATTGCATCCCTTTCTCTCACCTTGCACAAAAGTTAACTCAAAATGGATCAAGGAGCTAGGAATCAAACCAGAAATTCTGTGTCTAAAAGAAGAAAAAGTTGGGCCTAATCTCCATCTCATGGGGTCGGGCTCCAAATTCTTTAACAGGACACCTATAGCACAAGAGTTAAAATCAAGAATCAACAAATGGGACATATTCAAACTAAAAAGTTTTTTCTCATCAAGAAAAACAATAAGAGAGATAAATAGGGAGACTACATCCTGGGAACAAATTTTTACCCCTCACACTTCAGGTAGAGCTCTAATCTCCAGAGTATACAAAGAACTCAAAAAATTAAACAACAGGAAAACAAATAACCCAATCAACAAATGGGCCAAGGATCTGACCAGACACTTCTCAAGGGAGGATATACAATCAATCAACAAATACAAAAAAAAAAAATGCTCACCATCTCTAGCAATAGGAGAAATGCAAATTAAAACCACTCTAAGATACCATCTCACTCCAGTAAGATTGGCAGTCATTATCAAGTCAAACAATAACAAGTGCTGGCAAGAATGTGGGGAAAAGGGTACACTTGTACATTGCTGGTGGGACTGCAAATTGGTGCAGCCAATTTGAAAAGCAGTATGGAGATTCCTTGGAAAGCTGGGAATGGAACCATCACTTGACCAAGCTATTTCTTTTCTCTGAATATACCCAAAAGACCTAAAAAGAGCATACTACATGGACACAGCTACATCAATGTTCATAGCAGCACAATTCACAATAGCTAGACTGTGGAACCAACCTAGATGCCCTTCAATAGATGAACGGATAAAAAAATGTGGCATTTATACACAATGGAGTACTACTCAGCACTAAAAAATGACAAAATCATGGCATTTGCAGGGAAATGGATGGCATTAGAGCAGATTATGCTAAGTGAAGTTAGCCAATCCCTAAAGAACAAATGCCGAATGTCTTCTTTGATATAAGGGAGGGGTGGGGCAACTCATAACAGAGCAGGGAGGAAGAGCATGAGAAGAAGATTACCATTAAACAGGGATGAGAGGTGGAAGGGAATGGGAGAGAGAAGGGGAATTGCACGGAAGATGGAAGGAGACCCTCATTGTTATGCAGAATTACATATAAGATGGTGTGAGGAGGAAGAAAAAAAAGAGAGTGAGAAATGTGTTACAGTAGATGGGATAGAGAGAGGTGATGGGAGGGGAGGGGTGGGGAGCGGGGGATAGGAAGGGCTGCAGAATACAACAGACACTATTATGGCTGTATGTATAAATGTGGCTCTATAACCAATGTGATCCTGCAATCTGTACACGTGGAAAAATAGGAATTCATACCCCATTTGAATCAAATGTATGATATGTCAAGATCATTGTAATGTTTTGAGCATCTAATAAAAAAAAATTTAAAAGTCAGATTGGGCAGACATATTGTGATGTTTTGCTTTATTTAAAAAAAATGTAATGTCAATTTAGGAAAGAAACTGAGGAAACTATAAGATAAGACAGTTTATTTCAAGCCTTCTATAACTAGACCTGGTGCTATTGGTGGTTATATCTAAGTTCTTTTCAACTTCCTTTGGAAGATGTGATTTACCATTTTTAGCATTATATTAACCTCCACCTCCATACAGCACTGAAATAAATAATAAATATACCTTTATTTTCTCATTCATTCATTCATTTGTATATTCACTATTTTGTCTGTTCAACTCATGGTTATTGAATGTATAAATAATGATATGTCAGTTTTTGTGATAAGCAATGGCAGCTTATATATTCATAGCATCCAATAATTCTTCAAGTTGATTAAATTCTAGGGACAGAATAACAAAAATAAAACAATATAGACTGATAAATAAAATGACAGAAATAAAATTGATAAGACCTAGCTTGTTCTATATGACAAGAGAGTCTTTTGTGACAGTAGTGACATTTGATGTGATTTTTAAAGACCATACTAAAAATTTTCCAGGATTTCATCATTGGGAGGTCATTATAGGCAGAGGCAGAAGTATTTAGTGTAGATTAGTTAAGGAGATGATACATTCTAGGAAATACTAGTACTTTTATTTGTATAGAAGGTACAATGTTTGACAGTGTCTGAAGATACATATGAAAAGAAAAAAAATAAGTCAAAAGAAGCCCATATATGTCAGGACAAAGGGTTTTCTTTTATTGTGAGGAACAGAGTTAATTAAGAAGATTTTTAAGCAAGGGAGGAGTATTTATGAGATCAGAGATACAACTATTCTGACTTTAACTGTGGATGTATAAGATTATGCATGTCAAAACCCACTGACACTGAAAATAAACCATAATGTAGGCAAATTTTGAAAAAAGCATTTAGAAGTGCAGTGGAACTCATATGTATATATATATTGGTTGGACACAATACCTTTATTTTATTTATTTATTTTTACGTGGCACTGAGGATCAAACCCAGGGCCTTGCTCATGCTAGGTGAGCATTCTACCACTGAGCCATTGCTCCAACACCATGCATTTTTAACTGTATTAAAATATATAAAACATTCTTTCTGAAAAAGTGAGAAAAATTTCCTAAATTAACATTAACAATGAGTAGATGTGTAAAACTTAAGGCAAAAATAGCTTTCCTATAGATGAATATAAGTTGTTTCCAGGGGAATGTGTGTTAATAATTCTAACACTGCTATCTATATATGTTTCTATGATTTGAGTCTTAAATGTATAATCTACTCTTTTTAGCAAAAATTCTGAATAAAATATACTATTATTAACCATAATCTTTAGTGTTCATCTTATGTATGTAGCATTGCTTACCCCTTGACCTACATGTTCCCATTGCCTCTCCTTCATGCCTCTTGTGGTAACCATTATTTCATTGTCTATCTCTGTGTATTTGAGAATTTTTTAAATGTTACATACAATAAGTCAGAATGAGACCATGCAATTTTTTTTGATTTCTGAAATATCTCATTTAATATCATATCCTCTCAGGCAATCCATGTTGTGGAAAATGGAAGGATGTCCTCCTTTTTTAATGCTGAATAATATTTCTTTGTGTGTAAGCTCACACACGTGTGTGTGTGTGTGTGTGTGTGTTACATTTTCTTTATACATTTATCCATTGATGGGCATTTGGTTGTTTTCATATTTCGACTATTGTGAATAATGCTGTAATGAACATGGCAGTGCAAATACATTTATGAAGTGGTATTTTTCTCTCTTTTGGGTACATACCCAAAGGATGGATCAATGGGTCATATGGTGGTTCCATTTCTAAGAAACTCCATATCATTTTTTATAATAACTGCACTATTTTACATTTTCCCCAATTTTTTAAATAATAACCATCATTTTGAGTGTGAGGTTATTTCTTATGGTTATTTTAATTTATTTTTCCCTGATAATTAGTGATGTTGAATTTTCTTTCATATACCTGTTAGATATTTTTATGTCTTCATTGGAAAAATATTTGTTCAAGTCCTTTTGCCCATTCAAGAAATTTAGATGTTTCATAGACAAGTATTGGAATGATATATTTTTCATAAATTAACCTTTCTTAAATCATATTCCAATCTTCATTAAATGTTAAAGCACTAGCACCAATAATTTTCTTATAATTTTTTATAGGTATTAAATAGCTGTTTTAACTGAAAGTCTTTGTCAATATTACTGGTTAGAGCTTATGGTGGAAAAACAGAACTAATTTTGTTCTACAGGAAGTATTAGGAGATATTGGGGCAGTTTCACATGCATATACCTGAAATTCAGTCAGATATAATAAAGGCCATGTCAGCATATTAGAAAAATTGATCCATTTTCTCTCAGTCTAACTGGTAATTTTCAACATGTTATTTTTTCAACTAGACCTTCTTATATTTTCTGCTGTGTTCAGCAGTGATTTTATGATAAAATGTTTTAGTATCAACTACCAAGTATCAAAATAAATGATAAAAATTTAACAACAGTAGTAAAAAAAACTGTGTATGTTTTCATAATTCTCCTGTATATTCTTTAAAATATAATCTATATGTGATAAAAATTTTGAACTGCTGTGCTTTTTCTAAATACCAAGGAAACTCCAAACATGATTATGCTAGTTAGTATAGCAATCTGTTGAAAACAGGAAATGTAGAAAATGGTGAAATTTAGATCAATGAATCATTTAATTGAACAATAACATCATTTCTTGATGAAAACAGATCAATTTCAGTGAACAAAAAGCAAAATTTGGGGAATTTATCCCATTGACTTTATATGTTTTATTCTTCATTTGTAATTTTTGTGCATATTAAGGGAACATTTAAATAAAAGGCAGTGACATTATCTTCCTGGATTATTATGACTGATATGATCATGTAATATTTTGTTTCATACCCTATATCTTCACACTACTCTAATTTGTGTTCTTTTCCTTCACGGTATAGATATAATGCTACTCAACTATGTAGCAACCAAGCTGCTGATCACCTAATAAACTTGAATTCTGAAATTAGATTAAGCATGGTTAAGCCCTGGTTCAACCACAAACTAACTGTGTAAATGTGGGAAAATTACTGTGAGCCTCAGTTGCTTTGTCTGTAAAATGGACAGAATAACTTTATAAGATTACATTTTACTATGATGAATATAAAGTAGTTCATATCAGACACATAGTAAATGCTTAATAGGTACTAGTTATCACCCTTACACATACATAGCAATAGTAACTATGTCGTCTCATACTTTCCTTTTTTATCCTCCTCTGCTCCATTTGTGGTTATTATGTATTTATAATTTCACTTCTTATCACTCTACAAAATCTTATTAGACAAACTTGTGAATTCAGCCTGTTTGCTGATTTTTTCAAATGCTTATTATTTCAGAATTTGTGTATAGTTTGTAAGTCCAAAGACCTGTTTATTCAATTTTCAGGTGTGCTTATTGGTTCCTTAAATGGAAAAACAATATCTTCTTTATGTCTATATTTCAATGCAAAGTACTTCATACAGAATGGGTTATAGAAGTGCTAATGTAATATTTATTGAATAAATAGGCCCATCAAATTAACTCCCTTTTTATTATTTTCTTGTGAGTTTTTGTCTATAAACTTGCTTTATTACACTAGAAAAATTATTAGGGAAGAATAGCTATTTCTGGATTAATATTTTGTTTTCTACACTGTTTAGAACCAGCACAGGATCTTTAATAAATATTTTACCAAAGACAACATTTTCTAGAGTTTTGAGAAACGAATTCATATTTCTCATATGTTCACATATATTAAGAAATATAAAGTGTTAATGAAACAAATATTAGAAAATAATGGAAACCATAGTATTAGTTGCACTGTACCTAAATAAAAAATACCACTACTACTACTACTACTACTACTACAACTACTACTAATAATAATAAATTAATAATAATAATAGTAAATTAATAATAATAGTAATTTCAAACCAAAAAAGAAGAAAAAGAAAAACACAAAAGTAATGTATCAGAAGATATGATTCTCTTACCTAACCTACAAATGGTTAACATTATAGTATTTTCTTTTGATTTTAAAATAGTCACAAAAATACAGTAAGATGGCAAACCAAGTTACTGATGTTTTTTATCTTAAACTAGAAAATTCACATATCCATAAAAAATTTATAAAAGTTAAGCAGATAAATAGGTCACAACTAAACATTAAATTTTACATAACTTCAGATTTTCTCATTTATTTCTGAATTTCTACTTTAACATTTTTGTCCATCATCATCTTACTCAAATGTTTGCAGATATTCCTGATATATTACCTGAGGGATATTGTGTCCCAGCAACCACTGGCATTACAGTCTTGGGTTTAAAGAGAAACACTGTAACTTCTTGCCAAGTAGCTTACAAATATACTGAAAATCATGACTTGGTCTAAAATTTAAGGTATTGGTGCCAAGTTTCAGCACCAAACCCAATTTTGCTGCCAATTTCAAAACTTCTGAAAATTGGGGTCAATGCAAGGACAAGAAACCAAAATGCTAATTCAGTTTTAATTTACTCAATGAAAGCTGCACAATCAGATTAAAATGTGAATGGTTTCAATTTATTATCTTTATTCAGAAAACTTTTTAATAACTTCATACAAAACATACCTTTGAAATGGATAAACAATTAATCTGCTTAACCACATGCCCTAAATCTTTAAAAATACCCTTTAATAATAAAACAGACATCTTTGGGCATAAGATGATAAGCAACTCTTCATTAATCATATTTCAAAAGCAATGTAATTTTATAAAATTTTAAGTAATTTTACAGCAAATATTTAGTATGTATGTACTAAATTCTACCAATAACATTCAACTGTTTACATTATTATTTCTATTCATCAATCAATTCAACTTTTATATATTTTAATATAAACAATTTGAAAATATTAGCATTCACCCCTTCTAAAGACTTTAATATACATATTATTAAGAAGAATTCCATAACTGCTAGTTTGTTTGTTTATTTGTTTGAGGTTATTGTGAATGGGATTGATTTCCTTTTCAGAAAATTCGTTGTTTGTACATATGAAAACTATCAAATTTTCTATGTTGATTTTGTTACCTGCTACTTTGTTGAATTTATTTTTAGCTCTAGCAGACTTTTGGTGGAGCTTTTGGGGTCTTCTAAGTATAGCATCATATCATCTGAAAATAGTCATATTTTGACTTCTTCCTTTTCTGTTTTTATTTGTTTTATTTCATTTTCTTACCTTATTGCTCTGGCGAGAATTTCTAGCACTATATTAAATAGGAGTGGTGAAAGTAGACATCCTTGTCTTGTTCCAGATTTAAAAAGAAATGTTTTTAGTTTTTCCTCATTTGATACAATGTTTTCTTTGTGGGTTTTTTTAAATAAGCCTTTATGATGTTGAGGCAGTTTCCTTCTATCCCTGTTTTTTTCAGTGTTGTTATCATAAATGGATGCTGGATTTTGTCAGAGGCTTTCTCTGTATTTATTGAGATGAATGATTTTGTCTTTAGTTATATATTATGTGACAATTACATTTATTGATTTGTATATGTTAAATCATTATTTTATCTCTGGGATAAAACCAACTTGGTCATTATGTACAATTAATATGTTGTTGAATGTGATGATATTTCATTAAGGATCTTTGTATCTAAGTCCATCAGGGATATTGTTATTTTTCTTTGATGTGTTTCCCTTATCTGATTTTGGTATGAGTGTGATACTGGCTTCATAGAATGAATATGGAAATGTTTCATCCCTTTTTATTTTATGGAATAATTTGAGAAGCATCAATGTTACTTCTTTAACAGTCTAGTAGAATTCAGCTAAGAATTCATCTGGTCTTGGGCTTTTCTTTGTTGGAAGATTTTTTTTTTCTTTTTCTTTTTCTTTTTAATTACTGCCTCAATCTCATTACTGCTATTGGTCTATTTAGGTTTTGTATGTCTTCTTGATTCATTTTAGAAGGTCTTTATGTATATAGAAATATATCAACTTCTAGGTTTTTCAATTTATTTGAGTGAAAGTTTCTACTGAATTTCTGTGAAGTCTGTTGTGATTTCTCTTTTTTCATCTCCAAATTTATTATTTGGTTCTTCTTTCTTTATTTTAGTTAGTTTGACTAAAAGCTTATCAACCTTCTTTCTCTTTTCAAAGGACCAACTTTTCATTTAATCAATCCATTGTATTTTTTATCATCAATTTTATTGATTTTTGATGCTGTTTTTGATTATTTCCTTCCTTCTACTGGTTTTGGTTTGCATCATTCTTATTTTACAGAGACTTTGAGATGCATCATTAGGTTGTTTATACAGGATTTTTCTGATTTTCTTAAGTGCACACTCAAAAGTACAAGCTTTCCTCTTAGAACTGCCTTCATAGTATCTCAGAGGTTCTGAATATTGTATCACTATTTTGAATTTGAGTCACAGGATTTTTTAGTTTCTTCCCTGATTACTTCTATGAATCATCCATTATTCAAAAATGTGTTGTTCAATCTCCATGCGTTTATATAATTTCTGTAGTATGTGTGTGTGTGTGTGTGTGTGTATTGATTTCTAATTTCATTGCTGGTAAAATGCAAAGAATTATGTCAACTTTTTTGATTCTGCTAAGAATTTCTTAAAGGCCTAAAATATAGACTATTTTGGAGAAGGTTCTATGAGTCACTGAGAAGAATGTGTATTCAGCTATGTTGGATAAAATATTCTCCGTGTGTATCATTGTCTTTTTATTTTGAGATTAGGTTTATATACAACAAAATGCATAAACCATAAACATATCATTTGATAATTTTTGGCAAATACATGTCTCTGAACACAAATTCTATTAGGACATGTGATATTAGCATTACTTCAGATAATTATATTATTTGTTTACCATAACTTTAAATGGATAAGATTTCAAGTAAATATTTCACATTGAGAGATTAAAATTCCTTTCCCAATCTTATGCCCCTTGTTAAAATAACAATTCAAGAATAATTTTACTAATTCAATAAATAACAACCATCTTAATAGTTCAGTAAATAATAAGCATTTTAATAGTTCAGTAAATAACAAGCATACACTTGAGGAAAACATTATTGTGACAATATTGAATAAGAAACTAAATTCACTCCACTTACTGAAAATATTATCTGTATATTTGAAGAGAATAATTCCAGAAATTTATCAAATAAAGAATAATCAAGTATTTTCATGTAGCCCTTGTTCTAAAAAATAAAAAAGAAAGAAAGAAAGAAAGAATTATTGGGTTTTTGTGAAAAAATTATTTTATGCTGTCTTTTGTTGGTGAACTGAAAATGGAACGTATTCTTTCTTTACTTGTTGGAAATTGTGCTATGGAAAATATTTTACATATAGCTCATCAGTGTTAATTAACGAAATAGTACCCATTCATATATATTCTTCAAAATCAAAGTAATTAGTCCAAATGCTAGAAATGTTCCTGTGAAGAAAAATCCAGATAGTTTTTTTTTACTGAAAGCTGAGGTTTCAAATTCATTGGAAAGTAAAGTGCCAAGTCATTGAATGGGTATCATTATTACAAGTGCTATTCAATTTATTCAATTGTAAAATGGTTGGTTAGGGTTCTCAGGCTTGGAAATCCTTAGTCTTTTGAGCCTAACTCCTAGATTTCATAAATTTTATCCGTTTTTAAAGAAGACAACATATCAATACTATTTTTAAAAAAACTTTTTTTTTAAATTTTTAGATTATCATAGACTCACATGCAGCTAAAATAATACAGAAAGTTCATGTCTGTTTTTTTCCTCTGTCATAATATCTTTTTTAAAAGATTGTTCTAATTAGTAATATATGAAAGTAGAGTGCACTTTGATACATCATACATAAATGGAGTATAATTTCTTATCTTTTCTGGTTGTTCATGATGTAGAATTCCACCAGTCATACATTAATATACGTATGAATAATGGGCAAAATGTCTAATTATTATGGGTTGATAATGTCTAATTCATTCTACTATACTTCCTATTCCTATACCCACCCTATTATTCCTTAAGATAGTAGGTTTGTTCTTCATATATTCAAAGAATAATCTGAAAAGCCAAATTTTTACCTTGAACTTCTCTGCATTGGCAGACAACTAGAAATTTTAACACATATCTCTTCTCCCCCTTCCGAACTGTTTATCACTTGAGTACATGGATTAAATTCCTACTCCTGCAATTATAATCAGTGGTTATCTAAATTCTACAAATCACTGTTCAATTTTCCTTGAATTCAGTATTAAAAAAGAATTTATTGGCATTATAGAAATAGAAAATTCACTCAGAAATGCATATGAAATATGGGTATATTTTCCCCTGGCCATAGAAGGTGGTCTGGAATAAAATAAAATTATTTTTCTCCATTGTTTTACTAAATTTTCTTCTCTCTACCTCCCCCAAACTTGACCCTCTACCAAAGACAATAGGAAAAATAGATGTGGATAGAAACATTAGAAGTTAATTACAGTATTTAATAGGCATTTAATATCTTTGAACATTTAACATGCAGCTTCACAATTTCTGGATATATAGTGATAATTTAAATCATTTAAAAATTACCCTCTTAAATATAAAGTTTAGACCAGATATGGGATGTAGATTTCATCTATCCTTCTATAACCACATAAACAATTTTGAGTTAGTAGACACTGATCCTACCACTTCCATGACTATGAACTATTAGTAAATGTAATCTTCTCATTTGAGTACTATGACTAGTTTAAATTGATAGTCCTTATCTATATAGTCTAATTTGACAACTACTTCAAAGTAACTTCTTTCAAGACATTCTTTGCCTACTTGCCAACATTTACATCAATTTTTTTCTACAAATATCTCTGCCAAGCCCAAGGATAGAAATTAACCACTCAAGTGATGGTCAAGTGATAATTTTGTCAAATAATATCTCATTATATTTGTATAGGAATGCAGGACCAAAGGAATGTGCACAATGATACTGCAGTCATTTATCTTTTCTATTGTTAAGACTAAGCCTGTAAGAATAGTCTCCCTTCATAGCAACTCAAAATTTGGATGTATGCATCTGCTTTCTATAATTAGTTGAATTTCTATAGATCTAGTACCATTCTAAGGAGAAAATATATGTAAAATATATGTAACTTATCCATTGAATATCCCAAGCATAGTGCATTCCATTGCTTCTTCAAAAACTGCAATTATAATTATTGCACTATATAAATGCAGCATCTGGGAATGTGCTTTAAGATCAATCTAAAACCTATAAAAAATGAAAACCACTCCAGGCATTTCAATTGACATTATTTATCTCAGGAAGCTAATTACATAGGTGATAGAAAATTGGGTAGTCACTCATTCAATAGTGAAGCAATCCAGAGATGAGGGCTGGAAGGACTGAGAGGAAGTAGTGTAAATAGAGCTAGAAGCCACTATACCCAGCAAGTGGGAAAACTACAAGAGGTGCTGCATGGTGGGAGACAAAGCTAGAATCATATTGTAAGAAGATGTTTCATAGATCTCAGACAGAAGAGAGGTGATAACCACTTTCATAAAATGCCCCCCAATGCAGAGAGAATGAATAATGACTTCAATTCGTCTTTCTTACAGCTTCTCAATAACTCCCTAATACCTCTCATAGTGTCCTTATCCTATTTTGACCCTGTGTAGCATCACACACTATTGTAAACATACAGAGTTAAAATTCAAATTTGTATCACTGTAGTATGTTGACTCCAGTTCTTCAGTATAAATGCCAAAGGGTGGAATAACTGTGTCATTTATGGTCACATTTCTAACCTTTTGAGGAATTCCCATATTGTCTTCTACAAGGGTTGTACTAATTTGCAGTTCCAAAAACAATGCACGATATGCATTTTTTCCTCACACTCTCAACATGCAGTTATTTTTATTAATATTCTTGATGGTTGTTATTTTAACTGGAGTGAGAGGAAGTTTAAGTATAGTTTTGATTTCTCTTAGTGTTTTTTCATATATTTGCTGGCCACTTTTTCGCTTTTCTTTATATATGTATGTGTGTGTGTGTGTGCGTATGTGTGTGTGTGTGTGTATGTGTATATATATATATATATGTATATATACATATATATATATATATATGAAAGTCTGTGTAGATAACTTGTCCATCTATTGATTGCATTATTTGATTTTTAGATGTTAAGTTTTTTAACTTCTTTGTTATTCTTGATATTAATCCCAACTATTGTCAGAACAATAGTTGGCAAAGATTTTTCTTCCATTCTGTAGGCTCTGTCTTCATGCTTAAGTTTTCTCTTCTGTGCAGATGTTTTTATTATTTTTTATGCCATCCCACTTATTGATTCTTGGTTTTATTTCTTGAGCTTTAGGAGTCTTATTAAGGAAGTCGATGTCTGCACTAACGTGTTTAAGTGTTGACACCATGTTTTCTTCTAGTAGTGTTGAAAAAAAATATATATATGTATATACACACACATTGGCAATTTCAAGATTTCTGGTCTAATTCCTAGGTCTCTGATCCACTTTGAGTTAATACATAGTGATATTTGCACACACATATTTATGCAGTACAATTTAAAATAGCTAAATTATAGAACTTAACTAGGTGAAAGCCTAGCTGTCCATCCACAGAAGAATGGATAAAGAAAATGCAATCTTCAAACACAGTAGAGTTTTACTTAGCTGTAAAGAATGAAATTATGTCATTTCCTCGTAAATGTATGGAACTAGAAAACATGATAAGTGAAAGAAACCAGACTCAGAAAGTCAAAGGTGAATGTTCTCTCTCTCTCATACAAAATCTTGAGATATCAGAAATGTTAAAAAAGGGAAGGGGTCTCATGAATAAACAGAAGAAAAAATCGTGGAGGGCAGGGGAAGGGAGAAGGAATGAGAAAGTAGAGAAACTTTCAGAATGAAATTAACCAAATTATACTATGTATCACAATGAATTCCAATTTTACATACAACTCTAAGGCATGAATTAAGAAAATAATAAGTAAATAGTAGGAAGACCAGTAGAGCAGAGGGAGGGAACCAGGGAGTGAGAGGAGGAAACAAAAGGTGAAGCACTGGGGATTAAAATGTTATATGCATTTATGAATAAACCAAAATAAAACCCACTATTTTGTATGACTATAATGTATTAATATCTCTATAAAACATTTTCAGAAATATATCAAATTTGCATGTAGCTGAATTTAATTTTTGAAGTATTCAAATTTTTATGTTTGTTGCAAATTATTAACAAATTATATAGCATGAGATTTCAGATTACATATAGTTGCAATGAAGGAATTAGACTTCCTGGTGAAAGATTCTCATTCTACAATTTAGTTTAAAAGGTCAAAGTCTTAGCCAGGCTTGTTGGCACATGCCCATAATCCCAGTGGCTCGGAAGGCTGAGACAGGAGAACAGCGAGTTCAAAGCCAGCCTCAGCAATGTTGAGTGAGACCAGCTCAGTGAAACCCTATCTCTAAATAAAATGCAAAATAGGGCTGGGGATGTGGCTCAGTGGCATAGTATACAAAATAGTTTAATGGTTAATAGTTGTGTTTTAGAACCAAACAGAAGTGAGTTTTGATATAATAACTACTTGAACATGAGAAAGTTATTCTACCCTTTTAAACTTAAATTTTCTTCTCTGTAAAGTTTCTCCAAATGATTTTGTAAGAAGTAAAAAAATAATCCTCAAATAAAATGTGTGTATGATGCTGAGCAGGCATAGTATATGACACTTAGTAATTTAAATAATAATTATTAATACTTTAGTAATTGAAATAATATCACTGTTCAACTATTCCAGCATTTTTTCCCTCACTGCTTTATAATGATGTCCCTGCTATGCAAAGTGAACTAAAATATCAAGGCATTACTTGAATTTTCTTCAAATATTAAAATAAATTTCATAGATTATTCAGCTCTTTCCTATATTTTTGTCCTAGAAAATATTCTCTCTTTACATACTGTGCTACATTAAAGAAAACACAAAAAACAATTAGAAAATTAAACAAACAAACAAACAAAAACATGGCATAGGAAGCAAGGTACTTTGGTGTCCTTCTCCTCAATGCCACCCCTGTATTAATCAACCTCATTTCAACAACAGCCTTTAGGGAAGGGATCATGGTTTTGGAGAAGGGAAGAGGAAGGAAAGGTACTAGAGACTGAATTAGAACAAGATATACTGCATGCTTTTATAATTATGTTAAAATGGATTCTACTGTCATGTATAACTAAAAAGAACCAATTAATAAAATAGGTTTTGTCCACGTAATAATACTTTGCCCTTGTCCTTCTTCCATTTTCTCCCTATATCTACATTATCAATGTTTTGTATCAGGCCCCCAATCACATGGGTCCAGCATTACACAGCTATATAAAAGCAGATAAGGCCTCAAAATAGTCTCTCTTGAGCTTATCTCAGACAAAATATACCAGGAGCGATTAGGAGAAAGCTGACATGACTATCTCCATAGCAACAGTTACACTTTAAAAAAAGTTGTTTTTTTTTTTTTTAAAGAAAATGTGTTTTCGGAATTCATAGCAAAAAAAGGACATAGAATATATAAATAAAATATTTAACTGATTTTCCACTTTTGTAAAAATTGGAGGAATTGATCTAAGCCTTGTGAAGCCACTGAATTAACTTAACCATATATTTCATTTTGTATTTTATTTTCTAAATATATTTTACTTGATTTAAAATAGATAATCTTTTGATAGGAAACCTAGGAAAAATCATTTAATAATATTTTTATCATGCTCTCCTTACTCACTATGTCCTCTGTAAATCAGATGTAAACTTCCTATACCATCACTATTGACATTTCAGTCTTTGAAATTATCATATCCTTGCAGAATCAAATTCACATCAGTTAAACTTTTTATTCCCTGTTCCAATTCAGCTTTTTACAATATTGATCATTCTCTTGAAACTTTTTTTAATGGCTTCTCTAATAATATAATGTCCTAGTTCCATTTCTCCTTCTCAGGCTTCATCTTTATTTTTTGCAAAATCTTTATCTATTTCCAATAACAATGAGCATGTTATGTCATTTTAATTAGAAGAAATAGTAGGAATTTATTTTTTAAAATTTTATCTTAAATCCATGATTGTAATTAGTAGAATACAATGAGAGTAATTATAATTATTACTTATTGTACATATTGTGTGATGATTTATAGGCACTTCTGTTCAATATGTATCTATACACATTATTTCACACTATAAATGCCCTAAGCAATTATATGAGGCAAAAATTACTGTACTGTGCTTAGAGAGTAAAATAATAATAATAATAATAATAATAATAATAAGGCTTGGAAAATTTATACAATGTGACTGCATTTGTATATAGCAAAAGCTAATATATGCCCACAATTTTTACTCTGCAGCACATTTCTATCAAGTCATTCTGTAAATCAGAAAGGGTAACACCTGGTATATATGCCATGTTCATTCACTTTTGTGCTGAAGGGGGGCTTCATTATTCAACCATGGAACTACCCACTGAGCAGGAACAGGGCCTCACAATCCTGAGAGACATGGTACTCCAATTAAGCAGTCATTAATGAGAGAGAAAATTTGAATTTCACACAAGTCTTTCTCATTTGTAAAATTTACTTCCTATGTTTTACCAAACTGGGTCACCCCATAAGTACTATTTACTGATCACATCATAAATTCAACCACTTTTTCCTTATTAAAGATGAAGAACCTTTTTGAAAGTGTAAAATACCTATTATTTGTTTACACTGTTTTAAATGAAACATCTCTTTTGCCTTTAATCATTCTTACTAGGAGAAAAATGTAACTGTTCAAACTTTGTTGGTATATATTCCGTAACTTTGGTATTGGTTAAAGTGGTTCATGATAATATTTATGCTCACTTCCCAATACTCTACTTAAGAATTGAGTTGAAACAAAAACATTTGAATTCCCTCTGAGTTGTAATGATTCTTTAAGAGCTGAGCAGAAAAGTTCTCATATTCTTGTAAGAAAAAGCAGAAAGGGGAAAAGAGGAAGCAATAGAGGGAAGGAAAGAGAAGAAGAGAGTAAAGGGAAGGAGGAAGGAGAAAAAGGGAAGGAATCAGAAAAGGAGGAGGGATATGGAAGAGGGAAGGAGAGAAAAAGAAAGACAAGTTAAAAAAAAAAGAAAGAAAAAAAAATGCCCCAAAGTCTCTTCTTCAGATGAGTGTATATATAATGGACAAATAAAAATCAAACTGTTACTCCTTCAATGAAAATTTGTTAAGCAATTTTGAGTCAACTTTAAATGATAGATGAACAGATAATAAAAATAAGAATATTCTCTACTTAAATAGGGTATGAAATCTTTCTTACAAAACATTACATATTCCACTCTAAGTGGATGTTCTTCCTTGGTGAACTTTTCTCTTTGCTCTTAGCCCACATTTTTGATGAGGAAGTCTAAAGAAAATTCAGGCGACTTACTTGAAAGGATAGTTTGCTTCTAGTACAATTCTGAGGAGAGCAGCTGTCACCCTACTGGGGTAACTGTTCTGCTTTACTCCACATGGTGTCACTCTGTGCTTATCAAGGACACAATTATCTTCAGTTTAGTTTCTGATGACTTTCATTTCATCTTAGGTTGTGAAGCATTTCACTGATTTTGAATTACAAAAACTGAAAAAAAAATTTAACTGTAAGTGTCATAAATATTCCCAATAACCTCTTACTGTCTTGTAAGCTTTCATACAAGTAGCATATTGTAACATTAAGGAGTATTTTTTGGTCACCAAATCAGTGTACTAAAAATAATATTTCTAAAATGTTTTTGCCACATTTCATTACAAATATTCATATGTATATTATTATGTTATATATTAAAGCTAGTAACCAATACGACCTTTTTATGGGGAAAAACAATATGAAAAAATAATGAAGAAAAATAATTTTGTGAAGATATATCTTCACACAATTATATATAAATGGTTTCTAAAAGCCAACCTCAATCACTGGTTAGTCTTGTCTACTTAAAGGATTTTTTAAAAAATAGCAATAAAATAAGAAAATTTTTAGATACCAAAGTATTGATCCTTATATAGTCACTTGTCATTATAGAGCAAGGATTGGACTTATTCTTGATATTATGATTTGAAACTGAAGGATGACCCAAAGTGAGAAAAATATTGAGAAGCACCGAGTTGTAGTGACTGAGATAATAATACCTGGAAAATGGGACCACTTGGTCAAAATGTTTAAGAAGACATTCAGGCAAAGAATGATTGATTGCCCCTTGAAGTTCTTTCAAATCTTTTAAACTGTAAGATTCTATGCTTCAAAAATAAATACAATTATAGGAGAAGAGACTTGCAAGGAAAAAAAATAGAATAGGTGTAATATTACAAATACAATAAGGAAACAAATAGAATAGGTGCAATACTACAAATACATTAAGTAATATAGATTCAATAATAAAGGTCACTTGTGGGCCCATCACACATAGAAAGACAAATTGAGCAATTTATTTTTTGCATTCATGATTATTTTTTATTATCTTAGATAACTACAGAAAATATAAAATAATCTATACTCTAAATATATTTTAGTTTAGGTAACACAGAAATATAATTTATATTCTAGACTTGTGTTTTTAAAAGGGTTAAACAATTCATTATATGTGGTCCTTCAAATATAAATTTAAATTAGTTACACATAATTGGAAATCCGAACCTTTATTACATTGGCACCATCATCAAGTGCTTAGTTGCCACACATGGTTCATGACTACCAAGTTGGATAGTTCAGGTTAAAGACCATTTCAATCACCACAAAAAGTTCCCTTAGCCATTGTTGTTTCAGGTTCCACTCCATGAAATGGTGTCATATTATACATAATGCTTCATTTCTAAAATTTCTGCTTAACAGTTTATTGAAGGAATTTTTAATTTTATATATATATATATGTGTGTGTGTGTGTGTGTGTGTGTGTGTGTCTGTGTGTGTGTATACACACACACTCACATACATACATAAATATATAATGTAATCTGGAGTTAATTATCTTGTTAAGTGGATGTTGCCAATATATAAAGTACAATCTCTGAATATTTTATGTAAACTATATGCAGTTTCTGATCAGCTGATAGAAAAAAATTGAAATCTTACCTGTTAATTAGTATGTTTTTTTTTTCTCTCCAAAAGTTTGTAAGCAATGCAAAAAGTTGTAAAATTATTTTTCTACCATAGCATCTATGTCAAATGTTAACAACATGATATGAAATTAATATGCAATTGTAGAGTATGATTTATAAAATCAAATTAAAGCTTAAATCCTAGAAGACATTGTCACTCCAGAAAGAAAAATGCAAAAGCACCTGAAATTCTAGGTACTTTAAATTCTACCCAGATACAATAAAATTGGGAGTAGGACTTTTAATCTATTTTTATGATTATTTGATTACATGATACAGATGACTTAGGAATATATTTTTATTATAATTACTATAAATAAAGAGTGATATAGTCTTCCAATGGCGTTTTTATATTTATATATTTATCCATGTATGTGTTTAAGAGTTTTTCTTCCATATAAATTAGGTCATACTAAGGGCATTATGCTCCACCTTTATTTCCTCATCATTTAGTACTTTGTTAAATAAACTTTAAATAACGGTCCTCCATATTTTGTGCTAATTGTGAGGCATAACAGTAAATAATGATACACATACAATTAACAGAAAATTGTAGGACAATATTATCATTGAGCAAATAAAATGAATTGTACAGAGATCTATGACAGCATGTAAAAAGTTCATTTAATCCTGCCTTTCATTATGAGAAAAATCTTCTTGGAGAATGTCATTACTAAATTGATACAAGAAAGAAGGGAGTTCAGTTCTCTCCCTTGTTCCCCCCCCCTTTCCCCTCACAACCTCTTATATGTGATTTCGTATAACATTGAGGGTTTCCTTCCTTTTCCATGCAATTTCCCTTCTCTTTCCCTTTCCCTCCCACCACTCGCCTCTGTTTTATGTTAATCTTTTCCTCATGCTCTTCCTCCCTGCTCAGTTCTTAGTTGTTCTCCTTAAATAAAAGAAGACATTTGAAATTTATTTTTTAAGGATTGGCTAGCTTCACTTAGCATAATCTGCTCTAATGCCATCCATTTCCCTGCAAATTCCATGATTTTGTCATTTTTTAGTGCTTTGTAATACTCCATTGTGTATAAATGCACATATTTTTTTTTATCCATTCATCTATTGAAGGGCATCTAGGTTGGTTCCACAGTCTAGCTATTGTGAATTGTGCCGCTATGATCATTGATGTAGCAGTATCCCTATAGTACGCTCTTTTAAGGTCCTCAGGGAATAGTCCGAGAAGGGCGATAGCTGGGTCAAATGGTAGTTCCATTCCCAGCTTTCCCAGGAATCTCCATACTGCTTTCCATATTGGCCGCACCAATAAGGGAGAGAACTGAACAACAACAGATTAGGTAGAGAGGGAAGATGGGAGGGGAGGGGTGGGGGGATAGTAGGGGATAGGAAAGGCAGCAGAATATAAAATTCACTAATATGGCATTATGTAAAAATGTGAATGTGTAACTGATGTGATTCTGCAATTTGTATTTGGGGTAAAAATGGGAGTTCATAACTCACTTGAATCAAATGTATGAAAGATGATATGTCATGAGCTTTTTAATGTTTTGAACAACCAATTAAAAAAAGAAGGAAGTTACCCAAAATTAAACAGGAAGGGGTAAAGACATTCCAGTTCTTAAGAGAGGAAATATTATGTAAAATTAATAAAATTACAAAGAAGATAGCATGTTAAAGAGCTCTTGAAAATGTGCAAAGAGGCTAACATGAGGGAAGAGATTAGACCATGAAGATGCTTAATTTCTACTAAGGGTTGCCATCAGAGAGATAAAAAGTTGTAGTTTGGAGAATGGGTTTGAAACTAGCAAAATTGCAGTCAGGACACATTTAGGAAGCTGAGGAAAGAAGAGAAATGAAAAGTAGGCAGATTTGTGGCAAATTGGAAGAGTAAGAGATAAACAGAAAGTATTGATCTGTTAGGCTGGGGTTGTAGCTCAGCGGTAGAGCACTCACCTAGCATGTGTGAGGCCCTAGGTCTGATCCACAGCACCACATAAAAATGAATAAGTAAAATAAAGGTATTGTGTCCAACTACAACTAACAAATAAATATTTAAAAAAAGAAAGAAAGCATTGACCTGTCACTCAGGGATGTGGTGGAGAACAGGTGAGGTAACATCCCTAAATGTGTAACAAATGTAATTTTCTTTTACTCTGACTAATCAGTCAGTATCATACTAATGCTACCCTATCTCATACCTCTCTGGTTAGTCAGGATCTAGGCTGCAAATGTCTTTAAATTGCATTCTGTTCTTCAATGTTATAATGAAAGAAAAAAAATTGGGGAGAGGCAGAACAGAGTGACTTAGGGAGGAAAACAGAACAGAAAACAATAGTGTAAAGAAGACAATAAAATCAAAATATTTTGTCTCATACAAATCTGATTTTTAATCTCATTTCTACTATTTGAAGACATATAAATTTGAAGACAGATATATAAATTTTAACAAATTGCTTACTGTCTTCAAACTCATTTCTGTCATCTGCAAAATGTGATTTCATACATATTTTACTAACTAGTGTGATAATATATGTAAGGTACTGGCATAGAATAGACAACCAACATATTGAGAAGAGTTATATATACATACATATGTTATGTTTCAAGGTGTCTTCGGGATGTGTTGATTCTCTATTTTATGTCTGTTTTATGTCAAGCATAAAATCAAATAGAATAATCAAGAACACAGACCGAGATACTAGATAGAAGGTGGTGTGTGTGTGTGTGTGTGTGTGTGTGTGTGTTTGTGTTTACTCTTGCATGTGCATGTTTGAAAGCATCAGTGAACATCTGGTGGGTTCTAGGAACAAATTTTTGGACTTCCATTCAGAATGTGAGCCCTATATTCATAGATGTTTTTCCTTAAAGATTTTTTTTAATATTTTTTATGAGGCTGCTGAAAGCCTGAGAAACCTGAAGAGCTTTCAGACATCATGTAGAGCCAAGAGGACAAAAAATGGAGATCTGGGCTCATGAAGGAAAAGGAAGTAGTTAATACCCAGGCATCTAGCTGGGGCCTCTTGAAGGACCGTATGCAAATAATCAGGGTTAGTCAGAAATAGACTAAAAATTCAGAAGGCTTCCTATGGATCAGCAATGACTAGCTTATAATAGGTACAAGATAATCTTCACCTATCTTAACCTAGCCGCTTGTCTACGGATGTGGCTCAAGAGGTAACGCGCTTGCCAGACATGCACAGGGCGCTGGGTTCCATCCTCAGCATCACATAAAAATAAAATAACGATGTTGTGTCCACCGAAAACTACAAAATAAATATTTTAACACCCCCCCCTCTAAGGAAAAAAAGTAATACTAAATTATCTCTGGAAAAGACTATATACATATTATAGTTTCTTCATACACAATGTCCATAATTCAGTAGTATTTCAATCATATTAGGACATGACTTCTCATAGCTTGAAAACCAAAAGAAAAAATAGATCATAGAAACAAACCTAAAGCAGAATCACAAGAAATAAATTTATTTAGAATTTATTTTACAGTCCTTAAAATAATTGTGATGAAATTTTTGAAGAAATCAGATGTTGCACTAGAGAAATACAGAAAACAAACAAACAAACAAAGTTTACTATGAAAGTATAAAAAAGAATCAAATGTTTGGGCACTTAAAAATGCCATAATTGAAATTAATATTCTATTACATGTGCTTAACAGGAAATTGAACACTGCTACAGAAAAGATTAGAAAACTTGAAGATAGATCAGAAAAAATATCTGGACTGAGAGTTAGAAAGGCTAAAGGTAGAAAAACATTTTAAAGAGTAAGGTACATAAGACATAGTAAAGATATTCAGCACAGGTTTGTATTGGAGCTAAGACAAAAAAAAAAGGACATGGAGAGAATGGTATACAAGTTTTAAAAAGATAATAGCACAGAATTTTGCAAAATAAAAATCTGCAAGTTTAAAATGAATGGCCCAGCCAAAACAGAATAAATGCAAAGGAATTACACCTAGATATATCATGTTTATGACTAGATTAATTAGTTTCAGTAGATGTCTTAGAATTGTGCATGAACAAAGACCTAACCAATTATAATGAAGGCAATTGTTATTATTATAATAATCTACATATTATTGTATTTATAATTAAGTTTGTGTTATAAAAATTAACACAATCTAGTGAAGAAATTTAGAAAAAGTATACATAATGCATTTCTGAGATATTAATATGAAATGTATTAATATCTTCTGTTATATATTATTCAATATTTTTCATGTGTATTTTATATATCCTTAAAATTTTTCAAACAAATTATTTAATTAAATTATTATATGTAGAAAAACTATTATTTCATCATATGGATTAGAAAATACAGGTCTAAAACATTGAAAATTTATGTGTAATTGAACGAAGTCCTGGACAAAGGGGAAGGCAGTGTAATTTATAATAAAGAATAAAAGAAATGAATGTATTGGCACTTATCTAAATGCAAACAATGAATTTAAAAGATTGAGAAGTAATGAGTGCTAATCAAGTGAGAAAGCATGAGATTTTCTTAGGAAAATCTACTTATTCTAATCTGGGATTTGGAAATAAAATCAGGAGCTTCTTAGGAAGCTTAAAGTTTTCCTTTTCATTTTATTTATTTATCCTAGGCAAGTAGCACTTGCTGGACCTAAAGAGGCAAATAGAGCTGCTGTCTGTGGGAAAGCATAACCAATTTTATCATCAACTCTAAATCTCCATGGATGAGGATTAGCTAAATATGAATTCTCAAAGACATCCCCCCACCACCACACACAAGGAAAAGAATCACTATAAAATAAACAAACTAGAAGTACAAACAGCAGATTGGGGAAATATTGGGTTGAGAACATAAACAATGATATAGGGAATGAATTTTTTTAAAAAGTGATTTTTTAAGAAATGAGAAATTATCACCAGCTATGAAAAATGATCATTCAGTTAAGGGAAAAGACTAAATAGAATTTCTAGAAATAAAAACTAAAACAATTGAAATGTCTGACTTGGTGATCAGAAAAGTAGAAGATTAGATACTATTTGATAAATGATGATTGCCCCAAAGTTATAACTACAGATAATATTCAGAGTTGAGCAGAAATGATAAGAGAGATGAAAAAAAAAATGAGATGCTCTTATTAACTTTCCACAATGGGAAATTGTATAGAATGGAGGAGGTGTAATGATCCAAGAGAAAATGCCTAAGAATTTTCCATAAATAAAAAAAATAAAGTTAAAGATTATGGATAAGGAAAACAACCAATATAAAGCAGCATAATGTAAATATACAACTAAGTTCACTTCAATGAACTTGCTGAATCCTAAGCAATAACACACCATATAAAAATGTAGAAGAGAAAAATCCCTCACAAATTAACAATCAGAATGACAGCATACTGCTCAACAAGAATAACAACAGTGAGGACAAAATTGAATCATAATTCTTAAAGTGTTTGTTATCAACAGAACAACACTAACAGAACTTCTGAAAGATGTATTTTAGAAAGAAAGTGACTCAGAGTCAAAAATGTATGGAGAAATTGAGAGCAAAGCAAATAATAATATTTTCTAAATAAGTTCTTCATCAGCAATTAGAGCAAAATAAAAACTACAAAGGAGATTTTCCATTTTATTTTCTAAAAATGGCAAAATATTTGAATAGATGAAAAGAAAAAAATTGCATCAAAAATATAAACCTAAGAAAACAAAAGATGTACAAGCAGAATAATGGTGTATGGAATAATTATAGAGATGAATTTGAGACTAAGTCATTTTAGAGTTTTCATTTTTTATACATATATTAAAAACCATATTATCAATAAGAGATTTGGAGTTTGTGGTTCCCCACCCCACGTCTTTGGTGATGATATTACTGAGGGCTACAATTTGTTGTCCAGATAATAGAAAATCATTGGTAGTGCTTTATGTCCTAATTGTCTTAACATAGACACATGGTGACCAAGACCCATATTAATTGATATCTTCCACTAAAACAAAATAAGAATAGCAGTATTTTATTGATTGAAAGAATGTGAGTACCATTGACCTTCCTTTATAAAAGAGCTATTTATGTCTAACTTAAAAGAAACAATTAAATTCTGTCTTTAAAAATGACAAGTTAAATTCACAATTAAACATCTGCTGTTAGATCTTGGTTTGCTGAAGCTTTTGAGGTGGTCCAAGGGACTCATATTTTCCTGTTATAGGGAGTTAAAATGCTCATAAGGACAATGTCATATGATTCATTGCTGTTTTTCCTACATTTTTTAAAGATGAAGATTTTCAGCTGTTGTTTATTAATCTCAAACTAAAGTTTAGATAGGCCAGAAGATCCATTTCTGAGAATATAACACTGTAACATTGTAAAATCAGAAACTCCTACCTGTGCCCCAAAGTAAAAAAAAAAAAAATCAAATATTAATTCTTCATTTCTGTGTGTGTGTGTATGTGTGAGTGTGTGTGTGTGTGTGTGTGTGTGTGTGATCATACAGTGTAAATACAAAGTTCTAAAATCACTTGAGAATCATCAACAAAGCTTCTGAGTTTGGTGACTTTTATTTGGACCAAGTATGAGAATGTCAAAGACATAAGTTTCTAATAAATATACATAGACAAAAAGCATGTTTTTATTTTTAAGGAACTCACAGGATTAAGAAAGAATTTGTTCACTTTTTGCTGGTGAAAATTTCAGTTCCGTAGGAAAATGAAAACGAAATAATTCACTTTCAGCACACAATGATTTTAACACCAGTGTTCTTGTTGCTAAAATTCTCTATGAGTCAATGATGGTCACCCCTCGGTAATGTCACTTTTTGAGATTTGGATATGATTGGGACCTTTCCCTCAGAAAAATGAAATTTTATATGTACATAGTAACTGTGACAATGCTCTTTCAAGACTTTCCTTAGTCTCTCTATGACTTCTCAAACAAGAATGTAAAATAATTTGACAATTTGTCCATCTGGGAGAAAATAAACTACTCTCCGCCATAATAAGGTGTGACTAATTTGCCATGGGTTTTTCCCTGGTATTTCTTTACGATTAACCATTCTACATTATTCAAGATGATGTCATCATTCTTTTAATTTGACATCCAGTACATGAAATTTTTATTTCCCTTAAAAAATTCCCAAGGGGTAATAATAAGTCATGTAGGCAATTATATCTTAGACATCTAAGGACTATTATCTAGTCACTAACCTCTCTTCTCAAAATAATTATTCATAGAGAGTTTTCTGCAGGTATTGGAGCACTCTATTTTTAGTCACTGTTTTCTACCTGTGACTCTTTCTCTGTAGACTGTTTCTTATTACTGAGATATAAATTTTTTCTCTGTTTAGGACATTGCTTAAAATTCGTAGATTAAATATTTTTTAAAGATAAATAATAACACACAGGGACAAGCATTACTGTGATTGGAACACAACTTCTTCTGACTTATCTCAGTAGCTGAAATCCTCAAGATCTGCTATAATAGCACACAGATGTAGGCTTGACAACAAATAAACAAAGTCCAGGGCTTGGTGAGAGCCATAAATGAGGACCATTGGTTGTCCAGTAGACAGACAGTGAAATGCCTTTTGCCTCTTCTGAGAGCTGAATGGGTTTTGGCCTTGAAATGATGATATCAGGTTTCATGGAAGTCACTAACAGTATAAATTTCTACCCCTCTTCACAAGAAAGCCATCAAGTATTCATTGAGTAGATCAAATTTTCAGAAATAGTAGTGGCTCTCCACCTGAATCTCTGTATTAAACACAGCTTTTTCACAAGGAAACATGTGATACCAGTTCCTATACATGATTAATGGATGTCCTATGCAGATGGAATGTCATATGCATTTTAGCAACTGAAGGTTGTCAACTCTAGAGATCCTAAACATCACACACACACAAAAAAAAGATATATAGAGAGAAAGAATAAAGAAACAAGAAATAATTTTTCAGACCTTTGTCAGACATCTAAAATACTATGATTTGGATAATTTAAATGTCAGAAAAGATTTGGGGCAATTCCTAGGACTAATCCATTCAGAGCCAAAGTTATTAAAAGTCTCATTGCTTTATAGATTATGTGATAGCTATAGTGTCAAAAATAGGAACTATGTCTAGACTTATGTGGTCCTTTAAAAATAACTAACTTAAATTAAAAATGTATTATGTAATCAATATAGTGAAAATCATTGATGAAGATAAGTTTATGGATGTGCTTGTATTTCAGACAGTAATAACTTATAATGAAGATATAATTATTTGCAAATTCATTTGGATTATTTTTTTCAAATCAATGTGCATACATAAGAATGGTCCCTTAGAAAGCTAAATGTAACAGAGGAAACACAGATTTGCCTAGAGGTAATTTATGATAGTAAATATGAAATTTTAAGGTTCTTATTTGATTATTGTATCTCTTGCCAAGTTGTTTATAATTTTGTAACATATAAAGCCCAACCGTGAAATTAAAAAAAAAACTGCCTCAAAGTTTTTCTTTTAAATATTAGAAATATGAACTTAAACATGAATTTTCCTGAGTTTTCTGGGCATTTGTTTAAGATGATTACATAAAGATGGCAAATGTTCATCATGATTCTTCAGTCAATAACACAAAATCATATATAGGTCCTCATTTTACCTTTTTTTTTTTAAAAAAATCTGCTTTTATTTTTGAAACAATTACTTCTTACCCTATTGCAACTTTAGACTACCTAAAGATAAATTCCTTTTAAATTGTTACAGGAAACTTTATTTTTTACACTGTTTTCTTTGCCTGAATGTTGAAGGATGTTAAAAAATGAAAAAATCTTATAAAAACTGGTAGCTCCTTTATGTCAGCAAAAAAGTCTGATGTTATATTTTATTACACAGTAAATGAAATAATTTTGTACTGTATCAAATGTGTTTCCAAATGGGAAGCCAAAACCTACATAAACTCTGTTTTGCCAAGAAATTTTCTGCCATGGTTTTCACTGTTGATATAGAGTCTAAATGAAGGCCTCAGATGGAGAGGGAAAGTGCATCTTTACATCCAGCCTTCTTGGCAACAGAAGAAAGTGCTATATTGTTCTTCACACAAACTATCCCCATTAGAGCTCAAGATGTTCTTTTCCTTCTAATCCTCATTTGTACCCCTTAGCCATTTGTTTAGAATTAAATTAACTGCAATTTGGAAAATGTGGATGAAAGGTAGTGCATTGAGTAGATATCACATGTTTCCTGAATGGTGCCTGTTCGGCCTCTTTCACGGCCATTCATTGTGCTTGAAAGGGTGTAGTGTGTGAATTGTTGGACTGTCACTCCGCAGAGAAGTCTGGCAGACAGTATTACCATGGAAACAGCAGGAAAAAGACAATTAACAAAATGGTTCTGAGCTTTTCTTCCTATTTTTTTTTTCTACTCTTTGGATTTAGGGGAAGATATTACCCCTTTAAAATACACACTCATACATACACACATATGCCCCATAAACACATGAAAAAAACAACATTTTGACTTCTACTCACTAAATCAGATTCTTCTATAGATGGCCTCAGTGAATCCAAACAAAATCATACTTCTATTGTAAAATATTTATAAATGGTTCTCTCAACTTATTCCTCTCTTCCCCCTCTAGTTTTTGTTCCTTTCAGACACTAAAAGAATTCTTTGGAAATATCCTTAGGTAAACGACTGTTAATGAGCAGAGCCTGTGATTTTAACCCTGGCACATTCATTGGACTTTTAATTAGTCCCTCTTACCATCACTCCTATGACAGAAACACAATGTGGACCTAAGAGCTTAACCAAAAAGGAGCCTCTCTTTAGATTTCTCAACTTTAGTTTGAGTTGGAACTTCAGGAAAGTCTAGTTATGCATGGCTACTATGGCTAGAATTTGTGACTGAAGGGTTAACATCAGCATAATGGGAAAATGATGTCACCATTAGGACTAAAAATGCATTGCAATCCAAACTTTGTCAGACTTTGATTTTCTTTTAAAACGACCATTTATAAATAAAGGAAATGATTGTACATTGTATGCATCATAATTAAAGGA
The DNA here is from genome assembly GCF_964194105.1 of Spermophilus citellus. Taxonomy (NCBI): domain Eukaryota; kingdom Metazoa; phylum Chordata; class Mammalia; order Rodentia; family Sciuridae; genus Spermophilus; species Spermophilus citellus. The sequence goes on along the minus strand of NC_138187.1, from coordinate 71,865,352 downwards.
AAATATGAGTGGGAGACCCATTGAGCCTATGTGTCAAATATTCTATTGAAAAGAAACATTGTGCTTTGCAGATAAATACTTTAAGTGCAAGGAGATAATTGGGAGTGAAAAATCAAATTTCCTTTGCAGTTAGATTTTAAATCTGTTTTCTTTCCTAAGCTTTAGGGGAAAAAATGCCTTTCTGTAGGAGGCCTAAGTCCAGCAGTGACCTTGAGCTTGCTCTGACTTTAGTGTAGATTAAAAAGAAAAGCTTTCTACAAGAATGAAATATTGTAGTAACTTTTATTTTATAGACTACTTACTTATTGGCATTCCTGAATTTCTAGGTCAGCGTCCAGAAATTATTCTTAAAATTTTCCAATCAAGAAAACCTTAACCAGAATGTATGTGTTTTGTAACTTTTTGCTGATATTCTTATATTAACTCAGAATTTTGTTCTCTTTTTCAATATGTTGACAATATTTATTGTAAAAAGTGTTCTTTAACATAAAAATCCAGGAAAGATTTTCAGGCAAGTTCATTTATCTTTTTCCCAGTTTTAGAATCTGTGTGAATTCAAAGGACCTATTGATTTATGTTAAAAATCATTAGATTATAATTTAACCAGGCTGGACAGATAATTGTCTTTATGAAATAATACAAAAACAGATCCTTAGAAAACTGGAAGATGTTCTCAACTTGGACATTTCGATATTGAAGGATATTAAACATTTGTATTATGAAATAAGTGAAGAAAACTTTGGCATATTGGGCAGTACTTTAGAAAAATAAGTCACATAAAACTTAAATGTATGTATAGCTTTGAACTGAAGTCAAGCAATACTTGGGAATTTTTTACAAGCGGGAATCACAAACTTGTGAAAGATTTTCAAGTTCTTTAATCCTGTATAGCTATATTTAACTTATGTTATATTTAACTACATGTTAGCTGTATTTGTTATAAGTTGTCTTTAAGATGAACACAAAGCCCCATGGAAGTATTCATGAAATATATGAGAAGATCTTTATTTCTAATTTATTAGGAATCTAAATAAAAAAGTTGAAGTCTAATCTCTAAAATTAAAAAAAATAAATGGTTTACCTAGTCACTATTATAATATATATTTCATTAGCAAAAACTTATATAACATTAATTATGTGCCAGATACTTTTAGAATGACAAATCTTGGTGATGGCTAATAAACAAGTGTGAGTTTGTGAAGATTCATTAGATTGAGGAGGATCACTATATTGATAGTCATCCTAAGGAATGGCCAGATAATGAGAATAAAGACTTGGTTTTGCTTACTACTCTGGTTGCTTACTATTCTGATGCCTACACAAACATCCAACATAAAGTCCTCAATTAAAGACATGTACACTTAGTAAACAAATCTACCATGTCACTATTTTGCATAGTGAAGAGTTCTGACTCATTCATCTCTCCACATATCTTTAATATATGGAGATTTCTTGTTCTATATTTTTTCCAATATTTTGTACAAAGTTATGGATTTATACATCTATACAACATACATTTTCAAGTTTTTTCCATCTCTTTATGACTCCTGGGATTTTTAAAACCATATATATACATACATACATACATACAGTATGGTATAATAATGAATTATAATTTGTACTACTATTTATGTACAGAAAATATAGTTAAAATAACACATGTCAATCTCACTTCCTCTTGTTTTCCATTGTATAGACAATCTTACATTTCACTATATTACTGTATGTTACGGTTTGTATATAAGTTGTCCCCAGAAGCTCATGTGTAAGAAAATGCATGGATGTTAAGATGTAAACTCATTAGATTACAAGAGTGTTAACCTAATTAGTTGATTCATTTTGTGAATAATGTTTAGATTTACTGTGGTGTATTCATATACGTACTCAGGAAAGCTATGTCAGAATCTGCTGTCTTTTCTATCACTACCGTCCCTTCATTTATATACCTTTCCATCATTTCCCCTTTGCCTAATCTACTGAACTTCTATTCTTCCCCTCCCCTACATTAATGAGGATTAGCACTCACATATCAGAGAATACTCAACTTTGTTTTTTTGAGATTGGTTGATTTCACTTAGCATGATACTTTCCAGATGCATTCATTTTCTGGGTATGGGAAAAATGGCTAATTGCTTATAATTCATTTTCTGGCTAATGACATAAAATAATTATTTTTATAACTAGGTAGCATTACATTGTGTACATTAGACCACATTTTCTTTATGATTTCATCTATTGCAGGGCACCTAAGTTGTTCAATAGCTTAGCTATTGTGAATTGAACTACTATAAGCATTGATGTGGCTGTGTCACTGTACTGTGCTGGTTTTAAGTCCTATGGGTATCTTACCAGAGTAAGATAACTGAGTCAAATGGTGGTTCCATTCCAAGCTTTCTGAGAAATATCCATACTACTTCCAGGATGGTTGTACCAATTTGCATTTCCATAAGCAATGTATGAGTGTACCATTTTCCCCACATCCTTACCAACATTTACTGATACTTGTATTCTAGATTGCTGTCATTCTGACTAAAGTGTAGTTTACTCTGTTTAGTTTACATTGCATTTTTATAATTGCTAGAAATGTTGAACATTGTTTTCATATATCTGTTGATCATTCATATTTCTTCTGTGAAGTGTCTGTTCAGTTCCTTTGCCTATTTTTTAATTGGGTTATTTGTGGGGTTTTTGGTGTTTTTTACATAGTCTGGAAATTAATCTTCTATCTGAGGTGGAGGAGGCAAAGATTTTCCTTCATTAAGGAAATATAAAAGAGAGAACAATGGAAATTGGATGTTAGAAAAAGAAAAGAGAAAAGAGAATCAAGAGGAATAGGTAACAAGCCAAAATATTCTAATCAAATATTCTAGTCCTCAAAAGACAGTCATAAAAAAAACTACCTTCCAAAAACACTAAAAATTAGAAAAGTGAGTTGAAAATGGTTATGTGTCAATGTTCATGAACCATTTAACACCCAATTATTAAGAAAAAAACCTGAGGAAAAAAAAGTTCTTAATGAAAAGTAAGGAATTTTTTCTATTGTGATGGTCAAAAATTGTCAATGATAAAATATATTGATTGTTCGTTCCTAATGTCTTTTTTTCATTTTTTATTGAAGTATGTATTGAATGCAAAGGTAGTAGCCACAGGCTGTTAACTCCTTCCTATTTTTGTGTTTCTTGTAGAGTTGCCAATTGGAGTTCAAAAATTCCCAGCTTCCCTTCTCAGCAGTATGTGGTATGTAGGGTTGGAAAGTGTTATCTGCTCCGTTCTCGAGGTGAGATCACTGTAGAGTTCTGTGAGAGGAGTTCCTGGAGGCAGGAGGTCAAATTGCTCACGTTCAAATTATCCCTGGTGCGTTGGTGAAATGCCATTGGTCTGAATACTTTAAATCAGAACATCTCCAGAGTCCACCAGCTGCTGAACAATGCTGGGAGTCTGCACCCCAGAAGTATCCTCTGGGTTCTGCTTATGGATCAGAGGATCTAACCCCTCTTTCTCTGTGTCACACATAGATCCCATCTTTCCTGGCTTCTTGTACTCTATCCCCAAGTATACACTCACTCCCACCGGCTGTATCAAATTGCCAGCCTGCCCCAGTTGGTCCTGCCAACCACCAGGCTTAAAGGGGGAGAGGGATCTGAGTTCTCTCAGGTCTGAGTGTCCCATGTTTCCCTGGCTAATACAGGCTCAGCATGGGAATTTCTCCTGGTTTTCTAGTCACACTCTGAGTCATATGGTGGACCTCTGCCTAGTCTAGCTTTTGGACTCAGCTTAGATTACAAAGTTCTGGGAGCCAGGATTTGGTTCCAAAGCCACCAGCTATGGTAGTGTAATAGGGAAAATGATGTCTGCTTTGGCTTCCCATTTACAACTGGGAGGGAGACAGAAAGTGTCTTTCCCCAAAAAAGTTTATAGTGTAGATTACCGACCAGATCAGTAGGACAGTTTTATTGATCTCTGATTTCTCTGTAACAAAACACGCCATGGTGCCACCTGAAGTGTGGGTTTTCTTAATCCCCCACTTTGATTTGCCCATGGTGGACCTGCTCTTGTGGCTGCTGGTTCTTGTGATGGATTTTAATCTTTTATTTATTATATTCAAAATCCTGAGTTCCTAAACTGTTCTGAGAGTCCAGTATTAAAGCCCAGTAAATTCCCTCTTTTCATTCAGTTTCACGGGAGACAGAGCAGCTTGGAAAGCAACCTCCTCTACTCTGCTATATTCCCTCTCTTAAGGGATTCTTGAATATGATTTGTGCTTTTTGTCTGCTTGTTCCCTAGAAATTGATTTGGGGTGATTGATGGATTCTATTGTCAATTTATTTTTTCCTCATTGCTACTGTTTCTTCCTCATATAAATGTCTGCACATCTATATCTGTGTGTGTTTGTGTGTGTGTGTGTGTGTGTGTGTGTGTGTGTGTGTGTATCTTATTTTGCCTACTTGGAAAATTACTAAGATTCAAGAATAAAATAAAGTTTACTCATAGGCCCATCACACATAGAAAACCATTATAAACAATTTATTTTTTGCATTTCTACTGATCCTTTTATTATCTTATATAACTACAAAATGTATAAAACTGTCCATATTCTAAATATATCTTAATTTAGATAACACAGAAATATAATTTACATTCTAGAACTGTGTTTCAAAATGTATTGGGCTGTTAGTTATAAATTGTTCTTTAAATATAAATTTAAATTAATTATATATATAATTAGAAATCTGATCCTCCTTTGTACTGGCCCCTTTGTCAAGTGCTTACATGTCACACATGGTTGATAACTACACTATTGCACAGTTCAGGTCAAAGACTACTTTGATCAACACATAAATTCTCTGTGGTCATATTTGTTTTAGGTTCCACTCTACCCATGATGTCACATTATATATAATTAATTGTTTTCAAATTTTTCCACTTCAAAGGTTATTGAAGGATTTTTTTTCATAACATATAGATGTATATGTATGCATATTTATAATATGTGCACATACTTAAATAAGTTTATATATATCATTAAGTGGTCTCAAGTTGTGTTAATTATATTAAGTGAATTTTGCCAAACATTCAACTTTTATGATTACTATTACAAACAATATTTGTCATAAATCTATGCTAGAAATATTTCTGCATGTAGGAATTCAAATCTGAGTTTTAAGTAGAACAATAAGGCAGATACAATATAGCCAGGGGAGCACATAATGATTACTTAGTAACACATATTCTGTGTTAAAGTTCTTCTGTGATATGTTTCATTTTAGACTTAAATAGTCATTTACAAAATTTTTTAATAATGGTTTACTAATTTAAAAATTTTATATACACTTAATTAAAAATACATATTTTATTTCTGCTAAATATCCAGAGAATTATATAGTTCTCTGTTTCTGAATTGATCAAAAATTGAGAAACTTATTTTTCCACCTTTTTTCAGTTCTGACTCTAACATATTGTGCAGTATTTCTTATTTAGATGCCATAGATAAAAATATGATAGAATCTTCATTAAATTCTATCCACTCTAGTATATTATTATACTTAGAGGTTAACCATTCAAGATTTCCCTTCCATTTTCTTCAATATTATCAATTGAAAGTATGTATACATTCATTCTTTTGAACTATTTGATTTGCACTATTAATCAAGGTAATTTGTTTTCACCAAACTCATTTGTTTCTTCTTATGCTGTTCTTGCAATTTAAAACTCTTATATTCTAATATCCTTGTTCCCTATTTTAACCTCTCAGTATATAATTCCATTAAGGGTTTAAAGAAATTTTTTTATTAATTTTATTGTAAGTTACTTTGTAATCTTTATAATTCACAATGATAGCATTGCTTAATTTTCAAAGAGGTGAATAAAGTCAAAATGTTCTCACACAGGCATTTCAGAACATTGATAATTAAATTATTATTTTTTTAACAGTAACTATCTCAAGATTATGAAAAAAGTTCTCCAGAAAGTCATAAGATACAACTAATGGTTTCTGAAAGAGAAGTCACTCCTTTAAATTTGAGACCTGGAAGTTAAAAATCCCCACTTAGTTCAGTACAAGAAATGTAGTAGACTCCCTTCCACACGATACAGATTTCAATGTAGAGAGCTTTTTTTGTTGTTGTTTGTCTGCTTTATGTTTAGTTTTTAGTGACAGATCCATATATTAACATGATGTTATACATGTTTATTAACATTTTTCCTAAAGAGCAACATTAAGAATAATAATGTCACATTCCCATGCATTTCAGCAATTACTAGAGTATAATCTATACTTATTTCAGATGTTAAGAATTCAGCTTAGTACTTTTTTTGATTGCCATTTTTTTACCTTTCGACTGCATTTCTCAACTTCATAGGGCATAATAATGAGCATTCTTGACTCATGTAATATAGGATCTCATATTTTTCTGACTCCACAAAATGTTTTCTCTCCCTGTCCATCTCCATGCCCTATTGCCAGCACCAAGAAGTAACTGATTATCCACACTGTTGTCTTTTGTATTGTTTGCTTCAGCTGATTTTACTTCCTGATTGCTGACCTCTTCTTGCCTTCCTGGAATTCAGCCTTCTTTTATCATCTCAGTTCAGTGGGAAAGTTTTATCATCCAAAATTGGCACAATAGGTCTGAGAGGGACCTATCCTTAGTCATTTTCTAGTAACAATCACAATGTCAGGATTCTGAAGAACTTCCTGTTTCATATATAAGAAAACACAATATTAGGCATTAGCTTTGTAGCTGATACATGTTCTAGACTCCCATTCAGAATAATTTTGTTTCAAATGTTAATGCCTTTCTTTTTTATTACAGCCAAATTCACTTTGGACTGATCCATAAGCTTGAATTTCAGGAAGCTGTCATTGAAGCTTTAGCCCTTCTATTTTTTTTTTTTTTTTTTTAGATTTTTCCTAAGGCCAGTGGGATAAGAGTCAAATTCCTTTACCTAGCATGGCAGCTGAGGCAGGAGGATTGGAAGTTCAAAGTCAGCTTCAGCAACATCAAGATGCTAAGCAACTCAATGAGAACCTGTCTCTAAATAAAATTCAAAATAGGGCTGGGAATGTGGCTCATTGGTCAAGTGCCCCTGAGTTCAATTCCCAGTACCAAACAACAACAACGACAACAACAACAACAACATTTTTTAAAAAAGACTCCTTATACATAACAGTATAAGACTAAACTTTACTTAGCTTTTCTTTGCCAGTACTTTGGCTTCAGTACAATACTGAGGTAGAGTTAATTACAAGGTTGTTGTAAAATAGGCAACCAGCTCTGTACAACACACATTGATGGTATAAAATAAATTGAGACTGTCACTGTTATTATAACATACTCTATTTTTATTATATTCTTATAAAATTTAAATTTTCGGGTTTTTCATCATTGTCAAAAGTTCAGTGGCATGATTCAATGGCATGATTCTATTAAACAACTGAAATATCTAGACTTTTTTTTTAAACTTCGTCTGTGGAAATTTCCTATTCTTTCTTTGGAAAAAGTTATATCTCATGTCATTATATAAGAAGTCTACTGGTGAAAGTCATATTTTAATAGTTGTCTCAGTAAAAGAAGAAACATTGCAAAATGTAATTATGAAATGTGTGACTCATAAGATATTTGCTGAAATTTCAAAGAAATTACAAGCTATAATTTGTAAAATCATACATACATATCATTTCAAATACAAAAAGCTATAGCTTTGCATTTATATATTTCTACACATAAAACTTATTCTTAACTATCTGCAAATGATATTTTGAATTTAGGAATTACAAAGGCTGATGTGTTGGTGGGGTATTGGTTTGGATATGTAATTATTATTATATATTTAATATATATTTCATATAAAATATATTATGTAACAATAGATAATATATAGCAATTAAATTTATGGCTTGAGCAAGTTATAAGAATTAATTTATTTTACTCATCTGCAAATAAACTAATTGAAAGCATCAGCATTTTTTGAAATGTTTTTCACAGACTATTAATTCTTGAAGTTGTTTCATGATTTCATAATTTAAATATTTTATACTATAAGCCCACTTAGAGATTTATAATTTCCGTAATTCATATTAAAGTTTCTTAGAAGACAGTTCTCAAGCATCTGTGCTTAATTCAATGGCTCACATTATTTTGTTTTGATACTGGGGATTGAACTCAGGGACACTTGACCACTGAGTCATGTCCCCAGCCCTATTTTGTATTTTATTTAGAGACAAGTTCTCACTGAATTGCTTAGCACCTCACTAAATTGCTGAGGCTGACTTTAAACTCACAATCCTCCTGCCTCAGCCTCCTAAGCTTCTAGTATTACAGATATGCCCCAATAGCCTGGCTCATATCATTCTTAGTATCCTTAGCAATAGTGGACTATGATATATTAAGAGAAACATTAGAAAGAAGTATCTATAAATGAATTTTTAACAAGCTTTTTTTAAAGAACAGGCTTTGGTTTCGAGAAATATTGTAAAGAAAATAACTTCTACCCTGATTTCTCTATTATTAATATAATTATTTGATATAAATTAAATTTGTTGCAATGGCCAATATTAGTACATAATTAACTAAAGCTCATATACCTCTCATACTTTCTCAATTTGCTTTTAATATCTTTTTTTTTCCATTCTGGGATATCATTCAGTAAACCCCATGGTGTCTCCTTAGTCTCCTCTTAACTGTGACCATTTTTCAGACTTTCCTTGTTTTTGATGACTTTGAGACTTCTGAGACCGGGTCTTAGAAAATTTCTGACCAGTTTTCTAAGCCGCAGGCTAGCATCATTCTGAATGGACAAAAGTTGAAGGCATTCCCTCTGAAATCCGGAACAAGACAGGGATGCCCTCTATCTCCACTTCTATTCAATATAGTTCTCGAAACACTGGCCAGAGCAATTAGACAGGAGAAAGAAATTAAAGGCATAAAAATTGGAAAAGAAGAACTTAAATTATCACTATTTGCAGATGACATGATTCTATACCTAGAAGACCCAAAAGGGTCTACAAAGAAACTTCTAGAACTAATAAATGAATTCAGCAAAGTGGCAGGATATAAAATCAACACGCATAAATCAAAGGCATTTCTGTATATCAGCGACAAAACTTCTGAAACGGAAATGAGGAAAAACATTCCATTCACGATATCCTCAAAAAAAATAAAATACTTGGGAATTAACCTAACAAAAGAGGTGAAAGATTTATATAATGAAAACTACAGAACCCTAAAGAGAGAAGTTGATGAAGATCTTAGAAGATGGAAAAACATACCCTGTTCATGGATAGGCAGAACTAACATCATCAAAATGGCGATATTACCAAAAGTTCTCTATAGGTTTAATGCAATGCCAATCAAAATCCCAACGGCATATCTTGTAGAAATTGACAAAGCAATCATGAAATTCATATGGAAAAATAAAAGACCCAGAATAGCAAAAGCAATTCTAAACAGGAAGTGTGAATCAGGTGGTATAGCGATACCAGATTTCAAACTATATTACAGAGCAATAGTGACAAAAACAGCATGGTACTGGTACCAAAACAGGCGGGTGGACCAATGGTATAGAATAGAGGACACAGAGACTAATCCACAAAGTTACAACTATCTTATATTTGATAAAGGGGCTAAAAGCATGCAATGGAGGAAGGATAGCATCTTCAACAAATGGTGTTGGGAAAACTGGAAATCCATATGCAACAAAATGAAACTGAATCCCTTTCTCTCGCCATGCACAAAAGTTAACTCAAAATGGATCAGGGAACTTGATATCAAACCAGAGACTCTGCGTCTGATAGAAGAAAAAGTTGGATCCGATCTACAGATTGTGGGGTCGGGCTCCAAATTCCTTAATAGGACACCCATAGCACAAGAGTTAACAACAAGAATCAACAAATGGGACTTAATTAAACTTAAAAGTTTTTTCTCAGCAAGAGAAACAATAAGAGAGGTAAACAGGGAGCCTACATCCTGGGAACAAATCTTTACTCCTCACACTTCAGATAGAGCCCTAATATCCAGAGTATACAAAGAACTCAAAAAATTAGACAATAAGATAACAAATAACCCAATCAACAAATGGGCAAAGGACCTGAACAGACACCTCTCAGAGGAGGATATACAATCAATCAATAAGTACATGAAAAAATGCTCACCATCTCTAGCAGTCAGAGAAATGCAAATCAAAACCACCCTAAGATACCATTTCACTCCAGTAAGATTGGCAGCCACTATGAAGTCAAACAACAACAAGTGCTGGAGAGGTTGTGGAGAAAAGGGTACACTTGTACATTGCTGGTGGGACTGCAAATTGGTGTGGCCAATTTGGAAAGCAGTTTGGAGATTCCTGGGAAAGATGGGAATGGAACCACCATTTGAACCTGCTATTGCCCTTCTTGGACTATTCCCTAAAGACCTTAAAAGAGCATGCTACAGGGATACTGCCACATCGATGTTCATAGCAGCACAATTCACAATTGCTAGACTGTGGAACCAACCCAGATGCCCCTCAGTAGATGAATGGATAAAAAAAAAATGTGGCATCTATACACAATGGAGTACTATGCAGCAATAAAAAATGACAAAATCATAGAATTTGCAGGGAAATGGACAGCACTAGAGCAGATTATGCTTAGTGAAGCTAGCCAATCCCTAAAAAACAAGTGCCAAATGTCTTCTTTGATATAATGAGAGCAAATATGAACAGAGCAGGGAGGAAGAGTAGGAAGAAAAGAGTAACATTAATCAGTGACATGAGATGGGAGGGAAAGGGAGAGATGAGGAAAATTGCATGGAAATGAAGGGAGACCCTCATTGCTATACAAAATTACATATAAGAGGCTGGGTGGGGAATGGGAAAATAAATAAGGAGGGAGATGGATTACAGTAGATGGGGTAGAGAGAGTAAAAGGGAGGGGAGGGGAGGGGGGATAGTGGGGGATAGGAAAGGGAGCAGAGTACAACAATTACCAATAGGGCATTATGTAAAATTGTGGATGTGTAACCGATGTGACTCTGCAATCTGCATTTGGGGTAAAATTGGGAGTTCATAACCCACTTCAGTCTAATGTATGAAGTATGATATGTCAAGTGCTTTGTAACGTTGTGAACAACCAATAAAAAAAAAGATTCTTAAAAAAAAAAGAAATTTTCTAAAATTACTTTCTGTTCAGATGTATTGGATTTTGTTTCCTCATCATTAAACTTGGGTTTAAATTTGGGGGAAGGAGACCATGTAGATGGAGTTTCATTTTCATCATTTGAAGGGCACAAGTTTATCACCATGACATCTTGATCACTCAGCTAAGAAACTGGTTGTCAGGTTTCTCCATTGTAAAGTTTTTATTTTGCTCTACTCATGGATACTTATTTTAGAACTTTGATTATAATCCAATACTACTTCATTTATTTTGTTGCTTGTATTTGTCCAGTCTTGGACATTGGGAGAATCTTCACCATGGTTTTATTGTTGTTGATATTTACATTTTCACACTTTCTGGGACAAAATGTTCAAGGCTAGTGGTACATTTTTTTTTGCTCTTCTATTTGTAGTATTCTTTATTTATACAAGAATTCCTAGTTCCCTTTATTGGAGTATGAGAAATCAAGATTTGGTATTGGGTATACTTATTGCTATATCTCTTAAATGGATATATCACATTTTTAAAATCCATTTATCTGTGATAGCACATCTTTACCCATCTTTATGCCAATTGAGAGCAATCACGAGTAAAGCAGCTGTATACATTCATGTATAGGTTTCAGTGTGGACATTAGTCTTCAGATAAGGTGGATAAATATCTCAAAACACAATTGCATGGTAGGACTCTTGTTTGTAAAAAATTGTCAATCAGTCTTCCAAAGTAGTGTTACCATTTTGCAGATGGTAAAAGAAGAAGTCTTTACCTCATTCCTAATGCTAGATAGAAAAGCTCCAATCCTCAGCAATAAGAATGGTGTTCCCCTCTTTCCCCACTTCTATTCAACATAGTCCTTGAAACTCTAGCCAGAGCAATTAGATACATGAAAGAAATAAAAGAGATATGAAGAGGAAAAGGAGAACTCAAACTATCATTATTTGCCAATAATATGACACTATATTTAGAGAATCAAAAAAAGTTCACCATAAAATTTCTAGAATAATAAGTGAATTCAACAAATTAGCAGAATATAAAATGAATACTCATAAATCAAATATATTTTTATAAATCACTGATTAATCCTCTGGAAGAGAAATTTAAAAAACTACCTCATTCACAATACACAAACACACACACACACACACACACACACAATACTTGGGAATCAATCTAATAAAAGAGGTGAAAGACCTCTAAAATGAGAACTACAGAATACTAAAGAAAGTAATTGAGAAAGTCCTTAGAAGATGGAATAATCTCCCATGTTCTTGGATATGAATAATTAATATTGTCAAAATGGCCAAAACCATTATATAGATTTAATGCAATTCCAATTAAAATCCCAAGGACATTCCTTTTAGAAATAAAAAAGCAATCATAAGATTTATTTGGTAAAATAAGAGACCCAGAATAGCAAAAACAAACAAACAAACAAACAAACAAAAGTCCTTAGGAAGAAAAGTGAAGCAGGAGGCATCAAAATACCAGACCTTAAACCATATGCTACATGGCCATATTAATACAAACAGCATGGTATTGGCACCAAAAAAAAAAAAAAAAAAGAAAGAGAGAGAGATAAAGAAATATACACCAACCATACAGAATAGAAGACACAGAGACAAACCCATATAAATAGAGTTATCCCATACTAGACAAAGGAGCCAAAAACATTCATTGGAGAAAAGATAGCCTCTTCAACTAATGGTGCTTGGAAAACTGGAAATCTACATGCATCAAAATGAAATTAAACCCTATCTCTCACCCTGCACAAAACTCAACTCAAAGTTGATCAACACCTGTGAATTATACCAGAGTCCTAGGCCTAACAGAAGAAAAAGTAGGCCCAAATCTTCATCATGTCAAGTTAGGAATTGACATCTTTAACAAGACTTCTAAATTTCAAGAAATAAAATCAAGAGTCAATAAATGGGATGGATTCACATCAAAAACTTTCTTGTAAGCAAAGGAAACAATCAGTAATATGAAATGGAAGCCTACAGAATGAGAGAGAAAATCATTACCACACATACATCAGATACAGTACTAATCTCCAGACTATATAAAGAACTTAAAAAGCTTTACACCAACAAAATATATAACCAAATCAATAAACGGGCTAAGGAACTGAACAGACACTTTACAGAAGAAAATATACAATTAATCAACAGATGTATGAAAGAAATGTTCAAAATCTCTAGCAATTAGAGAAATGTAAATCAAAACTACTCTAAGATTTCACCTCACTTCAGTAAGAATGGCAAATATCAAGAATACTAGCAACAATAAGTGTTTATGAGGATGTGGGGGAAAAGGTATACTGGCAGGAATGCAAATTGGTGCAACTACCATGGAAAGCAGTATGGAGATTCCTTAGAAAACATGGAATGGAACCACCATTTGACCCATCTATCCCACTCCTCAGACTATACCCAAAGGACTTAAAATCATCATATTACAATGACACAGTCACATCAATGTTTATAGCAGCTCAATTCACAATAGCTAAAATATGGAACCAACATAGATGTCCTTCAATAGGTGAATGGATATAGAAATTGTGGTATATATACACAATGAAATATTTCTCAGCCTTAAAGAAGAATAAAATTAAGGAATTTTCTGGTAAATGGATGGAACTGGAGAATATCATGCTAAGCAAAATAAGCCAATCCCCCAAAGCCAAAGACCAAATGTTTTCTCTGGTATGTGGATGCTGAGCTATAATGGGGTGTGGTGGGGGATAATGGAAAGAATAGATAAACTTTGGATTGGGCAGGGAGGGGATTGGTGAGGGAGAGGGTATGGGTATGGGAAGAATGGTGGTATGGGGTGGTAATTATTACCATATGTACTTGTATGATTGCATAAATGATGTGACTCTGAATCATGTACAAGCAGATGAGTCCTTCATCTTTCTTTTTGTTTAATATCTTTCATTACCTCTTTATTTTAACCTTGCAAACATCTTTATATTAATCTAGCTTTCTTATATACACTATGGTGTCTTCTTATATTGTAAAAAACATTTAGACCACATGCATTTAATATGATTCTTTATACATTTGATTTGATATCTGCCATGTTTGTATACTTTTTCCCTCTTTTACTTTTCCATAAACTATGAGTGCAAATGTATGTGTTTCTGTGTGTGCATGCATGCATGTATGTGCTCTAACTATGCTGATTGGCTCTTTGATTTGTTTTGGTTTGGATTTTTGTTAATTTTACTTCTTGTTTCTCTTATAATTCCTTCTTTTCTTTCATTCTCCTTCATTAGAAAATTTTGCTTATTCTTTCCTCTCATTATTCTGTTGCTTTCAGTACTCTTTCATCTCACCAGCCAACACTTTATACCTCTCTCCTGCTTTCCCTCTGTTCACTTTTAAGTTTTTCTTTTGCCTACCTACCCCATTTTTGTTCTCTTTATGTACTATAATTTTGCTATATATAATAACATTTATATAAATTACTACCCCCATCAGTCATGTTGTTGCAGTTAGAAGTACTGGAGAGGACATAGTTGATACCTGCTGTTTGCTTTAATGCTAGATCTAGTTCAGAGCCATTTATTGTTCTTGTTGATAAATGCTGACCCTATGATTCCTCTTTTTGTAGTAATTAATGATGTACATGTCTTAGTAGCCACTGAAAATTTTCTAACGTGGCAAAGAGATCACTACTGTTGTTGTTTGTTGAGAGCCACAGCCGAAGGGGCCCCAACAAACTTCCAGCTGCCAGCAAACTTCCAGCTGCCAGCTGATTGGCTCACAGTGGCCCCAGCAACATCTAGCTGATTGGCTCCTCTGTGGTGATGCTCATTGGAGATGCTCATTGAGCTGTTTCCCCGCCCTTTCAGACTGCCAGCTGATGATTGGCTCACAGCAGCCCCAGCAACATCTAACTGATTGGCTCCTCTGTGTTGATGCTCACTGGGCTGTTTCCCTGCCCTTTCAGACGACGGAGCTGTTCATTGGGGGACTTCTTTGGCTCTGCCCACACAACCCAGCCAATCGGCCTCAAGAGCAGGAGGATTGTGGGAGTGGGAGAGGCTTGTGTGTTTGTGTGAGAGGCTTGTGGGAAGCTGGTGGTGGCAGTTGGGCTCTGAGGGTTTTTCCTGAGGAGCTGTTTTGTTTGGCCTGTGTGGTCCTAAAAATAAAGTTCGTTTCTTTTGACAAGTGGCTCCTGAATTGTGCCCAGCCAGAATGTGGCATTTGGTGACCCGAATGTACGGGGATCGAACTCGCAACCTTGGCGTTATCAGCACCACTTAGAAATCAAAATCCTGAACTACAAATATTTCACTATATGGATGATGTATTGTTAGCACACAAAGCTAAAAACACATTGCTAGAATGTTATGCCATACTTACAAACTTATTAAAAAATTATAATCTAGAGATAGCAATAGATAAAGTACAATTAAATTTTCCAATTATTTAGGAGTTCTATTATCCTCAACCATGGTCCATCCACCAAAAATTCAAATACGAGTAGATCAACTTAAATCACTTAACGACTTTCAAAAGTTATTAGGAGACATAAATTGGATAAGGCCTTGTCTAGGTATACCAACAGGAGAGTTGGGACCTTTATTTGATATCCTAAAAGGTCCATCAGATCCAAATTCACCCTGAATGTTAATGCCTGAAGCAAGAAGGCATTAAAAATCATTGAAACATATATGGAAAATATGCATTTGGATAGAATTGATATAAGTTTGCCTTTATTATTTATTGTACTACCAACAAAAAAATATTCCTACAGGAGTATTTTGGCAAGAAGTTCCATTATTATGGATACATTTATCTTATTCTCCTAACACTATTCTTACTAGGTATCCTGAGGCTGTAGGACAATTAATACTCAAAGGAATAAAAGCAGCAAAGGGAGTGTTTGGAATTTCTCCCAATAAAATTATTACTCCATATACTATGAATCAAATTGATGAATTAGCTAATGAGTTAAATACTTGGGCAATAATCATGTGCAAATCTAATGTTTCATTTGATAACCACTTACCATCTAATCCTTTATTGTCTTTTTGGTCATCGCATCCTGTAATTTTTCCAAAAATGACAAAAACACCTATCATGAATGCTCCAAATATATTCACTGATGGGTCAAATAATGGTACAGCAGCAATAGTTACACCTGATCAAACTTTTACATTTTTAGTACCCAAACAATCAGCTCAAAAGGTAGAGCTTAATGCAGTATTACAAGCTTTTGTGATGTTTAAAGATTCTGTATTTAATTTATTTTCCGATAGTCAGTATATAGTTAATGCTATAGTATCCCTTGAAGATGCTGGTAGGATTTCCCCTTCTTCTACTGTTTTCTCTTTGTTTTCCACTATACAAAGTCTTCTGGGACAGAAAAGATCCATTCTTTATAGGACATATCAGGGCACATACAGGATTGCCTGGAGCCCTCAGTTTGGGCAATGATTTAGCAGATAAAACTACACATGACATACATATTTTCTCTACTCTAGAAGAAGCTATAAATTTTCATAAAAGGTTCCATGTCAATGCTAATACTTTACAAAAGTGTTTTAAAATAACTAAGGAACAAGCTAGACAAATAATAAAACAATGTCAAAATTGTGTGACCTTTTTACCACAAGTTAATCTTGGAATCAATCCTAGAGGATTGATACCTAACCATATTTGGCAGATGGATGTCACACACTTGTCAGAATTTGGAAAATTAAAATATTTGCATGTTACAGTTGATACTTCTTCTGGATTTTTGATGGGCTCCCTTCATGCCGGAGAAAAAACTAAAGATGTTGTAGCTCATTGCTTACAAAATGTTGCCACTGTGGGCGTTCCAAAACAGTTAAAAACAGATAATGCCCCTGGTTATACTTCTACCTCTTTTAAACAATTTTGCTCATTATTTGGCATTACTCATATAACAGGAATCCCATACAATCCATAGGGACAAGGCATAGTTGAAAGAGCTCATCAAACTATTAAAATCTACTTATTAAAGCAAAAAGACAGAATTGGGAAGGGGTATATATTCCCCAAAGATAAACTTAAAATAACCCTTTTTACTCTAAACTTTTTAAATTTGGATTCATCAGGACTTAGTGCTGCGGAAAGGCATATGTGTCCAAAAAATGTGCATAAACCCAAGGTACTTTGGAAGGATATTTTAACAGGACAATGGAAAGGTCTTGACCCAGTAATTGTCTGGAGTTGGGGGTCTGTTTGTGTGTTTCCACAGGAAGAACAGCAGCCGATTTGGATTCTGGAGAAATTAACTAAAGCGATTTCTACAGACCAAAAAGAAGATGATTTGGCTCAAATCCATAACAGCTGATATCCAAAACTCCAGTTTGGCTATTCTTACATCTGCAGCAGAACCAGGATGCTTTTTTCAATATCTATTTTATTATTGCCCTTTCCCATATCATGAAGTTCTATTTTGTTTTCTGAGCTCATACAGACCTAGGTTAATGTTTTGCTGATCAGTTCTATTTTTTGACTATAGAGTTTTTAAACATTGCAATGGACATTTCACCTGTAAAAAAGTTATAAGGCCTTTACTATTATGTTATGTGTTGTATGTATTATATTATGTGTGCACACTTGAGTTTTGTGTTATATGTTTGAATGTACGTATGTCCATATATCATATATGATGAGCGCTCATGAAAAAATAGATCCAAATATTTTTTTTTAATTCACATGATTCAAATGCTTTAATTTAAATTGGGTAAACAACTGTTGAGGATTGTTTTAATATGTGAACAAAAAAGGAGGTTAACAGATCTGTTTGCTTACTTTCACCTTTCCTTTTCATTATATTTAATAATTCTCTTCAAGATAATGTAAATTTTTAAGAAAATTGTTTTCTTTTAGTGCCTTCTGGAATGTTACACAATTTTTTCTTTAGCCATTATTGCCAGAATTCCTATCTTCATCCCAGTGCTGGTGAAGACAAAGATAAAGCCAATCTACAGCTTCTACAATAGCCATCACTGAACTGCTTGCAGAACTTGCCTAGACTATGTGTCACTTGTATGCATTGTGAACTCACTTGTATGCATTGTGAACTATCTGTTGGTGCAGCGACTTGTGCTAGTGTTGGGGTATTTTTGCTGATGATGTCATCGGTGGTACAATTTTCCCAAAAGGAGCCGTCAATTGGCTTGGTGTATCTTCCTCCCTTCTGCTTGTCATGATCATTCAGCTAAAATTTGGGGGCCAACAGAGGTGAGGCAAAGAACCTCACCCCCCTGGTACAAAGACCTCTCCACAGGTGTGGCTGTATACTGGACCGGTAGTCAGTGACGGGTAAGATCCAATTACAATGGTACCAACCTAAGACAGGAGGCTGACGCCTTGAGGTCAGCTCATCCAATAACAGGTAAGAACCATATGTACTATTGGACAAACTAAGGCAGGCACAGTCCCTAAGCCACATGCTTGTTTTTTAAACAGAGAGGGGGAGATGTTGAGAGCCACAGCTAAAGGGGCCCCAGCAAACTTCCAGCTGCCAGCAAACTTCTAGCTGCCAGCTGATGATTGGCTCACAGTGGCCCCAGCAACACCTAGCTGATTGGCTTCTCTGTGGTGATGCTCATTGGAGATGCTCATTGAGCTGTTTCCCCGCCCTTTCAGACTGCCAGCTGATGATTGGCTCACAGCAGCCCCATCTACATCTAGCTGATTGGCTCCTCTGTGTTGATGCTCATTGGGCTGTTTCCCTGCCCTTTCAGACGACAGAGCTGTTCATTGGGGGACTTCTTTGGCTCCGCCCACACAACCCAGCCAATCGGCCTCAAGAGCAGGAGGATTGTGGGAGTGGGAGAGGCTTGTGTGTTTGTGTGAGAGGCTTGTGGGAAGCTGGTGGTGGCAGTTGGGCTCTGAGGGTTTTTCCTGAGGAGCTGTTTTGTTTGGCCTGTGTTGTCCTAAAAATAAAGTTCGTTTCTTTTGACAAGTGGCTCCTGAATTGTGCCCAGCCAGAATGCGGCAGTTGTTATTGTTTCTTCCCCTTTATCTGAGAGGGGATAGGAAGAACTATGAGTTCACAGGTTAGAGAGTCCATGAATGAACCATACCCACAACTCAGTAAAGTGACAATACATCTTCCTCCACAAACATACTAACCTTGCTCAAACTTCAACAAGAAAGCCAAACATCAATAACCAAACTCTAAGTAAGAACAGCTAGAGGGGAATATCAGGTCCCATTCTTGGACATCTACTCCTACAGAAAAATCAGAGAGTAGTCCAAAATAAAGTTAACTTGAAAATACTACAAACAAACTAGGTTATGTAGGAAACAGAACTTGAGGCTTTGAAGACAGAATATTTGAGTTGAAATATTCAAATAGAGTGAAGGGGTAAAAATTAAAAACTACGATAAGAAAATATAGGAACTCTAGGACAACAGTAAGATACCAAACTTAAGATTCACTGGGATAGAAAAAAGCATAGATATACAAGCTAAAGGCATTAAGGAATTGTTCGGTGAAATGATTCCAAGTGTTATAAAATATATATATATATATATATATATATATATATATATATATATACACCCCTGAAACCTTTTCCAAAATGGATTATAAGACACAAAGCAAACTTTAGAAATTAAATATATATAGATATATATTCATATATCTATATATACATATATGTGTACATATATTTATATATAAATATATTTATGTGTATATATACACATATATAAATATATACACAAATATATATACATATATACATATCTATAATATTATATATATATATAAAATGTGGTGTTCTGTGACTTCAACTCCTTCAGCACTCTCTGGGAAGTCTTTTAATTTTCTTTACTAGAGCTGTTCCATAGAGTACCTGTATTCTTCTGATCTTTGTTCCACTGCCTCTTCTGCTGTCTTTCCCACACTAACCCCAGCTTCTTCTTCATTGTAAAAATAATTACAATCCAATAAGGACTTCTTCCCTCTTGGCAGGGCAAAAAGTAGTCCTTCTTCCTGTTTAATGCCAGTCTCTGGACCCCATCCCTGCCCTTGTCATTTGGTTGTGTATAAATTGTGTGTGTGTGTGTGTGTGTGTGTGTGTGTGTGTGTGTGTATACACACATACATACAGGAATACTGTAGAACTCCAAATAGACAAGATCCAAAAAGAACATTTCTATGATGCATCATAATTAAAGTGTCTAACATAGACAATAATGATTGAACATTTAAAGTCACAAAAGAAAACTGTCAGATCATATTTAGGGGTGCAACAATAAGACTAACTTTAGACTTCTCAACTAAGATTGTGAAAGCCAGAAGGGCTAAGAATAAGATCATCCTAGCAAAGAACAATTGTCAGCCATCATTGCTATATTCATCAAAACTCATTCAAAATCAATTAAGAAATAAAAAATTTCTACAGAAAGAACAAACTAAAAGAATCCATGAGGGCTGGGGTTGTGGCTCATTGGTAGAGTGCTTGCCTAGCATGCATGAGGCACTGTGTTCAATCTCCAGCACCACATAAAAATAAACAAATAAATAAAGGTATTGTGTCCATCTACTACTAAAAATTATTTTTAAAGAATTAATGACCACTAAACCTACATTAAAATAAATTTAAAGAAATCAAAAAGGAAGAACTCAAAAACAAAACACCAGAGCTCCCAAATGGATGAAGCTCTCCACAAAAGCAATTAAGCAAATGAAAATTAATAACAAATTAAATATCTGAAATTAGGCAGAATGACTGGAAATATTAAACATCCCTCCACAGTAACTCTAAGTGTAGTTGTCTCAACTCTTCAATTAAAATATATAGACTGACATAATAGATTAAAAACAAGAAAGACCCATGCTGTTTTCAACAGACTCCTCTTATAAGCAAAGATATCCACATATTGAAAAAAAAAATGTAAAGAATATTTCATGCAAATAGAGTTTAAAAAAAGCAAGAGTAGCTATTCTCATATTTACAAAGTGGATCTAAAGCAAAAAAGCAATCAAAAGAGACAAGGTCATTATATACTGTTAAAGAAAACAATTTAAGGGGCTGGGGATGTGGCTCAAGTGGTAGTGCGCTCGTCTGGCACGCGTCCAGCCCGGGTTCGATCCTCAGCACCACATACAAACAAAGATGCTGTGTCTGCCAATAACTAAAAAATAAATATTAAAATTCTCTCTTTCTCTCTATCTATAAAAAAGAAAACAATTAAAAAAGAAGATATAATGATAGTAAATAAGTATGTTTCACCAGTAGGTTACCTAAATAGATAAAATTAGCTCTTATTGAGCTCTTAAGTCCCAGATAGACCACAAGACAATAATAGTTACTGATTTCAACACACCCATCTCAACAATTGACAGGTCTTCCAGACAGAAAATAAAGATACATCTGGCTTAAATGATACAATAAATCAAATGGATCTACCAAACATCTAAAGAATAGTCTGCCCAACAAAAATCGAACATGCTTTCCTAGCAACTCCTGGAAACTTTTCCAAAATGAATATATTTTAATACACAGAACAAACTTTAAAAATTATGAAGCTATGTATTATACTGTGCACATTAACAAAACATAAAGAATTGAAATTAGAGATTGACAGGAAGACAATTTATAGAAATCATATAAAAATTGAATTTGAACAATACTTTTAAATGAGAAAAGGACCATAGAAAACATCAGAGGAGTGATTTTACAAATTCTAGAATCAAATAAAAACAGTGATAGAATAATCTAATTCTACATCACAAGGTCCTAGAAAAGCAAGAATAAACTATTTCCCAAACCAGTAGGAGACAGGAAATAACTGAGATCAGAAACAAAATTAATGAGATTGAAAATAAAAGAACAATACAAACGAGCACTGCAATAAATTGTTTGTTCTTGGAGAAAATAAACAAAGGGGTCATTAGAAAGTATTTTGAAGACTTATATTCCAATACGTTGAAAATTCTATATCATATTGACAAATTTTTAGATACATATGACCTAGTCAAATTCAGCCAAGAGGATATAGAAAACCTCAGCAGACCAATATAAAGCAATGGAATTTAAATAATAAAATAATAAAAAGATTTCCAACAATGAAAAGTCCAGGACTATATGGATTCTCAGCCAAGTTCTGCTAGAACTTAAAGAATAACAAATGCCAATACTTTTCAAATTATTCCTTGAAATAAAAATGGAGGGAACACTCCAAAATTATTCTATGAAGTCAGTATTATCCTGATACCAAAACCAGATAAAGAACCATCAAGGAAAAAGAACTTCAGATCAATATTCCCAATGAACAAAGATTTCAAAATCTTCAACAAGTGATGTTGACTTTTCCTGATTTATAAGGTCTGAAATGACAAGTCTGAAAGATAATTTCGAATGTACTGAAATGTGAACAAATTGACTTTTATTTAATATATTTATTTATTTATAAAAAGATTGAATGATATATGTTATATATTGTACTAAACAATAATTGAATTTGGGTTTTCTATTAAAGTAACAAGTTGATATGGTAATACTTTGCAAAAATCGTAGCAAAAGATCATTACTTACTGTTTAGGAATGTTCCTATTGAGAAGTGAATGTTTTAACATGTTTGAGAAGGAATTACATCAAGCAAGATTGAAGAATATGAGCTTTCCACCATTATTCTCCTGCAGAAGCATTGATTTTGACAAATACTTGCCGACAACAGTACCTTTGTGGTAGTCTGAGTACAACATAGTTTCCAGCACACAACAGTAGCAAAAATTCTGACCATAATAGATCCATTGAAGGAGGCAAGAGAATTTTATTTTTACTCACGTCAACCTTTCCCAAAGGTGGCATAGCTCAGTTGCCCTTGGCTTTTGATTTCTCCCATTGAGAAATGTGATTGTTCAGTGAGTGAGTACCTACCTCTGACATTCCCTAGCCAAAGTGAAACATGGTCCAGTTTTTCTGCACTAGACTTAATGCTAGTTAAATATAAAATGTCTATTTTCTTTGCCAATTAAATTACCAACTAAGAATAATTAGACATTCAGTGAGTTTTTCAACAGTGGAGGAGGACTCTTTACATCAGCAAGTGTCTTTGTGTCAGAAGGTCACTGAGCTTGTCAAATTATTTTTATTCTTCAATGCAGAGCATATTTTTTTAAGGCAAGCATGGGATTGCATGAATGGGCAGAACTATGACACAATTCAATGACTGGGGAACTACCTTGTGTAAAACCAAAAATGCACAAATATGTTATGCAAAATTGAGCTTCTGCCCTCTTATATGGTGTTTTATTCCTAGGGATAATCAGAGTTTTCAGAATTTCTGATTTAGAATTTCGACAGCAGGGTTTCTGTTCTTTCAGAATGTGACTATCAGTATTTTCATCTTGAGAGATTTTGGACTATAGGAATTTTTATCCTTCCAAATTTTAACATTTAGGATTATGGTATTTGGGATTATATCTTTCAGGGTTATTTTTGGCAACAGATCAAAAAGAATACTATGAATAAGTATATATTGTGAACTATGAACAAATTGAATAAGTTAAAGAAACATAACTTCTGACAAATATACAACTTAGACTAAGTGATGAAGAAATAGAAAATCTGAAAAGAACAATAATCAGTAAGAAGATTAAATCAGTATTCAAAAACTTTCCATCAAATAAAAGTCCAGGACCTTAGAAATTTTCTAAGCAGACATTTTGATTATTCTCAACACACACACACACACACACACACACACACACACACACACACAGAGAGATCAACAGTATGATTTGATGAATGTTAATTGCACTAATCATTTCACATTTTATATCATGTGTATATCACAGCATTTTGTAAATGTTAAATATATACAATTTTTTATGTCTTTTCAGTAAAGCTAGAAACAAATATAAGGAAAATTGCGTATCATAAGTTATGAATTTTGAAGGATGTGTTTCCTTGTTACTATATCCCCTTTCATGTTTTTTTTTTCAGAATTTTGTATTATCCCTTTGATTATTATACAGAAAGCTGATGCCATTTGATTGTCAGCACCTATAACTCTACCTTAATGAAGTGATCACATCTCCTGTAATAACACTTTAAAATTTTGCCCTCCACAAATTGTGTCTCAATACAGGAAAAAAATATGATTTTTTAAAGATATCTAGATTTATTAGGGGACTTCTGGAAAAAATAAAGATTTCTAACTTATAAAATGAGTTATAATAAAAGAAATTAGCTTCTTTGTCATGCTCCATATATTATTATTAGTTCTAAGTTATATGTACAAATTACATGAGCGGAGCTGTCACATCTATAGAGCATAGCCTTCCTGGATAATTTTACATAGAGAAAGTATTATAAATATGAATGTCTAGGTAATATATACATTACTTAATAGATTGGAGATTGTAATCTGAAATTGGAAATGTTCTTGCCCTTGGGAGAAGCCTTGATCAAATATTTAAGAAATAATGCTGCAGTGCACCCTAATGCAGAATTTTACTCTCCTTCATTTTGATAATATTGGTTAGCATTAGCTGTCTTATCTCTAGATGGTTTTTGCTTTCTTGTATTTGCTTAAATATTCTGCTATAAAGTACTGACCATATAAATTACTCTTTTTAAATTAGTTCTAATTAGTTATACATGAAAATAGAATGCATTTTGACACATCATACATAAATGGAGTATACTTTCTCATTTTTCTGGTTGTATATTATTTCATTGAAAATGTTGTGCATTTCTTTGGTTTGTACCTCCATGGCCTCCTCTATCCCTATAAATCTTAAATTTGGTCTTTTCATGTTATCCCATAATTCTTGGAAGTTCTGTTCCTAGTATCTTAACATCTTATCTGTGTAGTCAACTTTATTTTCAAGATTACATAATTTGTCTTCATTGCTTGAAGTTCTGTTTTCCAAGTGTCTAGTCTGTTGATACTTTCCATTGGATTTTTAATTTGGTATATTTATTTATTTACTTCAAGGATTTCTGCTTGATTTCTTTTCATAATTTCTCTTTTTATTGAACTGATCTTTCTCTTCCTGAAATTTGTCTCTGATTTTACTCCTATGTCATCTTTTATATTGCAAATCAGTTTAACTATATACATTCTGAACTTCTCCTCTGACATTTCTTCTATGGAGTTGTCAATGGATCCTGTTGTTGGAGCATCTTCATTTGTTTGGGGTCTTTTTTCTCTTGTTTTATCATGTTTTTAGTGTCTTCCCATCTATCAGTGCAGATCTGAGTAGTATAATTTCTACCCTGTGTAATTATAATGTTCCTGAAGGTTTCTAATGCCTCAACTTTAAGTGGGGAGATCAATATTAACAACACCCAATGTAAAGAGTATACACTCCTATGCCAAATAGCTCCTATTAAGATGTCAGGCACCTTTCTCCCAGGAAGTCCTAATGGCTGACTGCCAGGAACTGTGCACCTGTTTCTGAAAGCTATTCTATATTAAGCAGATCTAGACCAGGCACTTAGAGCTGCAGACTGGCCACATATCTGGGAGTGTTGGGCCAGATTTATTGCTAGAAAGGGGTAGGGAGACTCATGATTGAGGAGCTGGAGGGCCCTGTTGAATGCCAGACTGGTGCCAGATCTCTGACAGCATTGGGGAGGGAGTTGGAGACCAGGCTGGTTCTGGGGTCCAGCATGTGGCAGCTCAAGTGGTCCCTGGGAACTTGGTGGGTGTTAGATCAGCTGGATGAGTGAACCAAGAGCAGGATGCCCTCACACCCTCTTCTTATCTTCCAACCTGCTGTAGCCAGCCCTGTCTGTTCCCTCATGCTTCAGGACTCACAGAGCTTGGAAGAGCCTCGTTCTCCTACCTCTACAGCAAGATGGTGGCTACTAGCACACCTAGCAGGAAGAACTCAGGTGTAACCAAACCTATAGCACCTTGATAAGGGACTTCCAGGCCCTGTCTGGTGTCTCAAGATAGAGGCTGCCTTGTCTTAAAATGGTGATGGCAGTGGTGCTTGTGTCCTAAATGAAGATAGCTGTGTTTGGAGATGAGACAGTGGTGGAAGATGGAGGCATAGTGGCAACATTGAGTGACATGGTGGCCCATATCAATTACTCTTGGTTTTTTTTTGTGTGTGTACTGGATATAAAAATTCATGGCCTTGTGCATGTTTGGCAATTTTTCTACCACCAAGTTACATTCCAACCATGCCAATTATTTTAAATCTTATTTTTTCAAGGTTATTAATTTTTGATTCATAAGTAGATGATTTTATGAAAACTGAGGGCTGGTTTATAATCCAATAGAATGAGTATTAATTATAAAAACTTAAAAGAATTTGTGAAGGAAATTAAATTTTTGATAGTAATTGTCTGGAAAAGCAATGTTGTTTAAATATTCTATATTCTGACAATGAAAGAGATCTTTCCTTTTTGTTTTTATCTCTGATTCTTAATTTACCAGTCTGTGTTTTTATTGTTGTTGTTTTTTGTTTTGGTACTGGGTATTGAACTCAGGGGCAATCAACAACTGAGCCACATCCCCAGTCTTATTTTGTAATTTTTATTTAGAAACAGGGTCTCACTGAATTGCTTAGTATCTTACTTTTGCTGAGGGTGGCTTTGATCTTGCAATCCTCCTTCCTCATTTACCTGAGCCACTGGGATTACAAGCATATGCCACCATGCCTAGCTCAGACTGTTTTATAACTGAAATACATCATACAAATTGTATCTGGGTTTCAGTTTTCTCTGAGAATTCAATAATATGTGCTTTGATTGAGTGTTCTTACTTTTCATTTTAACATATTATTTGCATAGCTTCATTTAGAATCTGTCCCTTTTTCTGGAATTTATTTTACCAAAACTGTACATCTCCTTTTTATCAGATATCTGACCATTAAGAAACAATAATTTCACTTTTTATTTTGTGTAATACCTACAAAATATTCCTAGGAAAAAGACTGATAATATCTTTTCTAGGTTTTGAGGCTCACAGGTAATAAGGAGGTCCATGAATTTTAGCATATTTGAGAATCTGAAGAAGGGAAAACTCAGATACACGTTTACTTTCCCTACAACTACATATATATTGAAGGCGAACTTCTTTTTTCAATTTAGATTATCATTTAGAGAATGAAAATTTAAAAAATGATAAGGGAACCACGTTACAAATTAGTATTAACCAAATAAATTTTGGGGTAGGAGACTGCTAAGAAAAATTATCTTCAACATCCGACATAAGATTTATATTTTCAAAATAATGTAACATTAAAAGGCATTAACAGGCCAATTTAAGGATTATTTGGTCCCCTTTAACTTGGCTATATTGCATTTAAATCAACCTAGACTCTGAAATTAGTATTGAAATTACATGTTAATTTACATTTCTATAGTAGAAAAGACAACTTTAAATTATGGTTCCATTGCCCTGAGGGACATTAATCAATTTCTGTACAAAACTGATAAGAGGTTTTTAGCAACTGAAAAGTTGGCCAGAATATTTTTACCATATGCATCATTGTAGTATATTTTATCAAATGTCCAATACCCTTTCTTCTAATACACTTCAAAATTTATAATCAATAACCATAAACACTATATTTGGGAAGATCTTTTTTCTTCTTTTTCACTTGTTTTTTATTAAAATCATTGTAAATATATATAACATAAAATATGCATTTTAACCATTTTAAAACCTAAAATTCAAGAGCATTAAGTATATTCACAATATAATGCAACCATCACCACCTTCCATTCTGAAACTTTTTGTTCTTCCTAAAGAGAAACTCTATGCCCCTTAAACCTAACATTTCACTCCACCTCAGCCCTTGGTAACTTCTGTTTCTTTTTGTCTATAATATTGCCTATTCTAAGTACTTCATATTGTATTTATCTTCTAAATAAGTACCTGACTTACTTCATTTAGATTTTCAAGATTTATCTTTGTTGAACCAGACATTAGAATATTATTGTTTTTTAATACTCAATAAAATTTCACTGTATTTGTATACCACATATTGTTTATCCATTCTTCTATTGATAAACATTTAATTTGCTTCTCCATTTTGACTTTTGGGGATAATGCTATTATTAACATTGATGTTAAGTAGTTGAGTATCTGCTTTTAATTCTTTGAGGAGTACTTAGGCAAGAAATTTCTGGATCTTAAGATAGCTCTATATTTAATCATTCAAAAGACATATAACTCTTTTCTACAGTATCTACATCATTATACATTATACCCACCTGCAGGACACAAGTGTTCTTTAAATCCCCACCAACACTTATTTTATTTTGAGTTAAAATTAATAGTCACCCTAATTGTTATGAAGTAATTTTTCATTTTTTCTAATAGGTAGCAACATTAATCAACTTTTCATGTGCTCATTGGATATTTGTATTTCTTTGTAAGAGAAATGAGTTCCTTGCCTGATTTTAAATTAGGTTATTTTATTGTTGAGTTGTAGAAATTTTTCATATATTCTAGATATTAAACACTTATCAGATGTATCTTTTATCAATATTTTTCCTATTACTTAGGTTGTTTTTAAGCTTATTGATGATGTAATTTAATACTCACAAATTTTTAATTTTAATTAAGTACAATTTGTTAATTATTTTATTATCTTTGCCTTTGGCATCATATGCAAAATATTATTGCTAAGAGTTTTACAATTTGGACTCTTATTATTAGGCCCATGATTATTTGAGTTTTTGAATCATCTAAAATAAGGTCCAACTTGATTTTTTCACAGAGTATGTCCAATTTTACAAATAATATTCATTGAAAGATACTAACCAGTTTTGACTTTAACATAATTTTCTTAGTCTAACTTATTTTTTAAATGAAAAGTTTATGAGTTTTTTCCTTCTCTCATGTCACTGGCTTCCTCATGAATAAGTGAAATAAAATTTGATACACATTCATTTTTTATTTTGTATGGCAGTTATTTTTATCAAGCTTTTGGAAATTTTTACTCTGTATAAATATCTACACTGTATTATTTTTAGAATTTCTGATTTTTTTCCTTGTAATTACAAGAATTAATGAAATTTAAAAGATTGCACAGTAATGCCAGGATCAGGTAATCATTATTAGTTGGTTGGTTAGGACTGTACATGAATATTTTTATTTTTTATTGCTTCTTTTTAGTTATACATAACATTCTGATTCATTCTGATGTAATTATAGAAGCATATTCAAAATCAGTCCCAAGTACTTCCCCTTTCCCTTCCCTTTTCCTTCCACCTGTTTTTCCCCTCTACTGCTTTTTCTGCTATTTACTTAATGCTTTTTCATTCATTAGTGTCTTATTAATACACATGATGGTGAGATTCTCTGTAGTGTATTTATAAAACTACATACCTGGTCTGGTGATGTTGCTCAAGCGCTAACACACTCACCTGGCATGCGCAGGGCGCTGGGCTCGATCCTCAGCACCACATAAAAATAAAATAAAGATGTTGTGTCCATTGAAAAGTGAAAAATAAATATTAAAAAATTATCTCTCTCTCTCTCTCTCTAAAAAACAAAAACAAAAAAACCCCTATACACCGTATCTTACTTCTCCTCCTTTCCTTTCTTTCCTGATTGTCTACTCCACTCATCTTCTATTTATTTTTTCATTCATCCCATATTTTGGATCAGGTTCCATATATCAGAGAAACACAAAAAGCAAAATCAAATATTAATATATTTGATTGCATCAAATTTAAAAATTTTTTCACAGTGCATGGATTTCTAAAATAAGTACCAAGAAAAGCAAATCTAAGGATCATAACTGTACCTATACATTTATTCTTGGACTTCTCTTATATGATTTTCTAATTGTATTATGACAACTTGATCAATCTGAATCATTGTTAAATTATGTCTTTTATATTATATGGTGACATTTTTAGTAGGGTTCCATGACATGTAGTTTAAATTGCCTTGGGACAGCTCAACAATTAAAAAAAAAAAGCATACCTAAGCATAAGTCAATTTCTTCTTTAAGACTATATTTCCCATTTAAATGAGAACATGCTTTTCAGAGGAATAAAAACAAAATAAGAACAGTAATACTAATATATATCAGAGAGTAAACATAATGCAAAGGCAAATGAAAAGGCTAGACTAAATATTAAATCTATGGGTGATAAGTTGTACTTATAAATTTGCTAGTTAGAAAAGTAAGAACTTTGATTAAGGGAGTAACTTATCTTTGAAAAGTAAAAAGTGAAGTGATTATACATTACAGTTCAGTGCTCTCTATATACTGGTTTATATAAAAATTTCTAATTTTTATATCTTCTTTGCTGTCAGGTTTTAAAATGAGACTTAAATCCTACTTCTTTGAGTCAATACACATATTCTTTTTTTTCTAGATTTTATTTTATTTTTTTTCTAATTAGTTACACATGACAGTACAATGATCTTGACATATCATACATTTGAATCAGATGGAATATGATTTCTCATTTTTCTGAGTGTACAGGTTGCAGAATCACATTGGTCATGCAGTCACGTATATACATCAGCAATAATAATGTCTATTTTAGTACTGAAATTCAAAAAAGAGTGTGAAATGATTTTCTCTCTTTTTTCCTTCAATCCAAACTCTAGCCCCAAGTATAAAAGCAACATATAAGTAAGCAAAAATAGAAATAATCATTAGCAGCTAGAGAAAAATGATACCAACAAACCATATGTTTAAAGTAAATATTGCATTTATGCCTAAAAACAGGCTGAACTATTTTTTTAAATTGCCTTTAATCATGTTCTTTTTTTTAAATTATTTTATTGTTGGTTGTTCAAAACATTACATAGTTCTTAATATACCATATTTCACAGATTGATTCAAGTGGGTTATGAACTCCCATTTTTACCCTGTATACAGATTGCTGTGTCACATCAGTTACATTTCCATTGATTTACAAATTGCCTTTCTGGTGACTGATGTATTCTGCTGTCTATCCCATTCTCCACTGTCCCCCCTCCCCTCCCCTCCCCTCCCCTCCCCTCCCCTTCTCTCTCTCCATCCCCTCTACTATAAATCGTTTCTCCACTTATATAATTTTTCTCCTACTCCTCCTTTCCTCTTATATGTAGTTGTGTATAACCCTGAGGCTCACCTTCCAATTCCATGCAATTTCCCTTAACTCTCACTAATCATGTTCTTTTACTCTTTCTTTTCTAAGAATCTTGTTCAGAAGGTCAAACCATTTGCTTATGTTACTAAGATCTTTAAAAATTTAAGTAAAATTATTTACCTGAATCAAAACTATTCCTTGAATATTTACATATCTTCACAGGTAATAAACAACATTCATATTTTTTTCTCATACACTTGCCAGAAGTTTTAACTTAAACCCATTTTATAATACAAGTGATAGTTAATAATTCTTTTTCATGTCTTTAAAAAATTTCTAGCCATTTTCCTAGCCACGTGTGTTCATAGGTAGAAAGAAAGAAAGAAAGAAAGAAAGAAAGAAAGAAAGACTTAGATAAAATAAGGGAAAACTACGAGATTTAATTCTGAAATTTAGTAAAGACTGACACAACAGATAATTCAGGACAAACTTTAATTTTATCAAATTCAGTCTGGACTGAAAAGAACACTGGTATACTCTGGGTTTTTCCTGGAGATGACAGAATGATTCTAGTTTAATTTGAAATTCACTGCAAGAAATTATTGAAAGAAAATACTGAATTTAAATAAATCACTTTTCTCCTTTCTTTTGTAGTTTTAGTTGAATTTTATGCTATGTGTAAAATCAATATGAGAAGAGACAAAAAAGAAATGTTCATAAATATGATCATTTTGTTCCCAGCCCAAGAAAAACAGAATAATCTTGGAAATTATAATTGTACATTGTAAACAATTTCCTCTCCTTTTAGCCATGTTACTATTTGAAATCCATTCTCTTGGTTTTCATAAGAATCATTTTCTTTCTATAATTGATATACCATTTTAAGTATCAGCTTAAATGAGAATGAGAATGAGAATGTCATGAGTCTAATTTGCTTTTGTTTTGAAAAACATGACTATAAAAAATGAAATTAGTTTTTTTAGAAATAAGTATATCAAGGCAAGGATAATTGTAAGGAAAATACTTGAAAAGAACAATTGATAGGTAAATTTACTAATAAACTTAATTCAATTTGAAATTAATTTAGCAAGTGATATGTGCACAGTACTCTGTGAAACAGCAGGAAGTACAAATATGTAAATGTTATGCTATTATTTTGCAACAAAGAAGCCAACCAAAATATAAGGCAGACTAAAATGAAGCATAGGCTAAAAATATTACATATACAATAAAACCTGGTGGAATCTCAGGAGACGTTGACTGGTGTCAAAAGGGTGCAGGGACATCTTCTTAAAGGATATATTACCAAATAAGAAATTCCACGTGACCAGCTTGTTTAAGTAAATGTGTTGTAGTTAGAAAGAATTGGCTCTATTCAGCAAACAATTAATTCCATATAACTTTGAGAACTTGTATGAACACAGAAGAAAATACTGGAGCAAAGGATAGAAACATAGAAAGATAATTTATAGCTACATTTGCCAAGCATTATAATTTTACTTTCTAAATCAAGAAGAGACTTTAAAAGCTTTTGAACAAGCAAATGACGTAATGAGATATTTATTCGTTAGAAAACTTAACTATCAGTAGAAATTAGGAAATACTGTAACACAGAATAAATAAAAGTGAATCAATGAACAATGAAATATTCTTAAAATAGACTAAATTAACCTAGGAAGCTTAAACTAGGAAGTTATTTTTTGTTTTTAAATTTTGACTTAATAATGGTACCATGGATTTAACTCAGGGACATTTAACCCTTAGCCACATCTGCAGAACTTTTTTATTATTATTATTTCTTATATTGAGACAGGATCTGGCTAAGTTATTTAAGGTCCTCACTTGGTGAGGCTGGATTTGAAATTGCAATATCCCTGCCTTAGCCACCTGAACTGCTGGATAAAGTTATTTTTTCTAAATGAAAAAAAAATATGGCACACAATTAGCAAATATCACAAGGAAAAATTGATGAGAATCAATGGTAATTTAAAATTGGAGCATAGGATATAATTTGATAGAATCCTGAGGTTTTGAGCCTGGATCACTGAAGGATAGTAATGGCTTTTACAGACATAGGGAATTTTGGAGAAACACCAGATTTTAAGGACAAGTAATCTTATGCTTGATTCACTTGCTGAAAAATATTTACTTTCTTTTGGGTTTTAGTGATATTATAATTCATATATAGTAGATTATACAAGCCTTATCATTTATTAGAGTTACATATTTTTGAAATTCATACATGTGAAATTATTAAATATGTATTATGTCTTAGTCAGCTTTTGCCCAGCTGTGACTAAGAGACATAGCCAGAACAATTGCAGAGGAGGAAAAATTTATATGGGGCCCAGAGTTTCAGAGGTCTCAGTCCACAAACAGTGGTTTCCATTCCTTGGAGCTGGAGGTGAGGCAGGACCTCATGGTGGAAGAGTGTGGTGGACATCATGGTGGAAGAGTGTGGTGGGGGGAAGCCATTCTCATGATGATCAGAGAGCAGAGAGAGAGACTCCACTAACCAGATACAAAATATGTTCTCCAAAGGCATTCCCCAGTGATCACCTCCTCCACCCATCCTACTCACCTTTACTTACTATTCAGTTAATCCCCGTCAGGGGATTAATTCACTGATTAGGTTAAGGCTGTAATACCCAATCATTTCTCCTCCAAAACGTCTTGCATTGTTTCACACTTGAGTTTTGGGGGACACCTCACATACCAACCATATTACATTATTTTATGTTTAGCTTATTTCAGTATTTTTGTATTGAGAATAATATTTGATGGTTTGTATAGCAACTGTTTCTTCTTTTATATTGCTATACAGTACTTATTTGTATCGATTTATTTATCACCTCCCATTAATGGATATACAGGTCCCCCCCAGAAGATATTATAAATAAACTTCAACCAAATATCTAATACAAATATTTGGTGGGAGGGCATATGTTATTTTTTTCGTACATGTGTACCTATCATCATCTGGCCACGCTGGCAAGATGAGCTGGGTTCAAAGGAGCTGGATGTATCAATAACTAAGAAAACAGTGAAGAAACCATGCAGTACACAAACAATAGTTTCTAAGAAGGAGGGCAGGATGGCTCAGTGGCCTCAAGGGTCAGCTCCATGCTGGGCAGTGTTGAAAAAAGCAAGACAGTGAGCACTCCTGAACTCCCCCTATTTATTGGGGAGAAGACGTTTGATAGAATATTCCACCCAAATAAGGCAAGGAGTAAGGTTTTGAAGAGTGGAGTCTTGCTTGGTGATGTCTTGTGGTCAGCAGATTAATTGACATCTTGGCAAGTCACACTCATCTCAGGTGCTATGTGGAATCACTGGCAGAGCAAGAGGAAAGGTACACTTGCATCACACAGCCCAATCAGTGTACAATGCCAGACCAGTCCCTTCATATGCTCAAATGTGCATAGCTCACACACACAGCCTATGGATGGATTGTGAAATATACCTAGGAATGGTTTAAGAGTAATAGAGTAGAAATAAGTTTAAATATTGGATAGGAAAAAGTTTTATCATATTAGTATCTTGCAAGAAGTCACTGAATGAGATTGTTTTATTTTGTATATTAACAGAAGCACATGAAAATTTTACTTGTGGTATACCTTTGACATTGCCTGCTTTTGTCTAACTTTTTAAATTTTATCTATTTTTATAGATAAGTATTCATGTCTCATTGTGATTTTAATCTGCATTTCTCTTAGGCCATACCGATTTTCTTATGGGTTGCATAGTATTTTATCATTATTTAACTTTCAAACTACCTGTGTCCTTATTTTTTAAGCAGTCTTTTGAAAAACATATAAAATTAGATGCTTTTCATTTGAATCTATTCTGAAAATTATTTTATACTAATTAGAGAATTTAGTCCATTTACATTTAATATAATTATTTATTTGTTTGGAATTAAGCCTGTCATCTTATTGTTTATTCCACGTGTTCTTGACTCATCTGTTTATATATATTTTTAAGATGAATTAATTCATTATTTCATTTTATCTCCTCTGTTGTTTTTTTAACTATAAATATTCTTTAGTATGTTACTAGTTTTTACTTAGGAAATTACATGATGCATTTTTAATACATTGTAATCTACCTTGATTGAGCTATGTATAGGTTCATGAATAATATAAGAATCTGACAATATTAAAATTTTATATGTCCCTTCATTTTTTATTAATATTTCCATATATTTTACTTCAACATACATTATAAATCCTTCAATACATTGATATTGCCACTTCCTTAGACAGTTGTTAATATTCTGTTTAACTTGAATTTTTTATTTTGTGAGAAAATATTAGGAGAAAAGGGAGAGATAACTTTGCTTACAGGGTTTCCAGAAGTCTAACCATAAATAATATTTCTTAACATAAGAAAAAAAATCTCAATCCATAAAGACTTCTTTTCCCAAATATGTTCAGAATTAGCAATACTTCCAGTTACTCCAGATCACTGACCTCCTCGGAAGGGTTTGGTTCTCTCTAGAATTTATTCCCTTACATATAATAAAAAATTTAAAAAATATACTCTATTTTATTCTGTGATTATCTTCAAAATAGACTATTTTATTCTACTATTATTTTCTACTTTTTAGCATTAGAACAATGTAATGATATTGGAAACTGATGGTATTTTATATAAAGTATTTATATTTTCATGATATATTTCTTCTTTTTTATTTTTTTATTATTAGTTGTTCAAAACATTACAAAGCTCTTGACATATCATATTTCATACATTTGATTCAAGCAGATTATGAACTCCCATTTTTTCCCCGTGTACGTATTGCAGATTCACATCGGTTACACATCCACTTTTTAACATACTGCCATACTAGTGTATTCTGCTGCCCTTCCTATCCTCTACTATCCCCCCTCCCTTCCCCTCTCCTCTCCTCCCATCCCCTCTCCTCCCATCTTCTCCCTCTACCCCATCTACTGTAATTCATTTCTCTCTTGTTTTTTTTCCTGTTCCCCTCACTTCCTCTTATATGTAATTTTGTATAAAATGAGGGTCTCCTTCCTTTACCATGCAATTTCCCTTCTCTCTCTCTTTCCCTCCCCCCTCTCGACCCTGTTTAATGGTGATCTACTTCTCATGCTCTTCCTCCCTATTCTGTTCTTAGTTGCTCTCCTTATAGCAAATATGACATTTGGCATTTGTTTTTTAGGGATTGGCTAGCTTCACTTAGCATAATCTGCTCTAGTGCCATCCATTTCCCTGCAAATTCCATGATTTTGTCATTTTTTAGTGCAGAGTAATACTCCATTGTGTATAAATGCCACATTTTTTTATCCATTCATCTATTGAAGGGCATCTAGGTGGGTTCCACAGTCTAGCTATTGTGAATTGTGCTGCTATGAACATCGATGTGGCAGTATCTCTGTAGTACGTTCTTTAAGGTCTTCAGGGAATAGTCAGAGAAGGGCAATAGCTGGGTCAAATGGTGGCTCCATTCCCAGCTTTCTCAGGAATCTCCATACTGCTTTCCAGATTGGCTGCACCAATTTGCAGTCCCACCAGTAATGTACAAGTGTACCCTTTTAACCACATCCTTGCCAGCACTTGTTGTTGTTTGACTTCATAATTGCTGCCAATCTTACTGGAGTGAGATGGTATCTTAGGGTGGTTTTGATTTGCATTTCTCTGACTGCTAGAGATAGTGAGCATTTTTTCATGTACTTGTTGATTCATTGTATGTCCTCCTCTGAGAATGATATATTTCTAAATATTGAAATTTTATTGAGCTGAGTCAAAATGTTACTGTTAAGCTCCTATTAGCATACAAGATAACTCCATGTAAAATTCTTAGTGAAATGGCTGTAATATTCCAAGTGTAGTCATTTATCAGAGCAGTTCTGTTTTCATCATGAAGAATAAATGTTATACATGCTTATATTCTAAATTTTTACACATATGATAATATGTGTAAAATATTTTTCTAACTATACAATTATGTATGAAAATAGCTATAAGAGTGATCTACAAAAGAATGCTAATAATTTTTAATATGAAAAGAATAGTTTATAGATATTTTAAATGAATATATGAACATATGTGTGTGTATATAGGACACACATGTATACATGTTTATGTATGTATATATACACACATATATGCATATATATACACATATATGTACATATATATACATGTATAATTATCTATATATGTATATACATATATGTGAGAGACACACACACCCACAGAAAAACTTAATGTGTCCTTAAGTATGCTTGTTACACATACTTAGCCTACATGTATTTAGCCTCACCACAATCTTGTCCTAGAGATGAACACTATTATTCTCTCCATTTTACAAATAAGAAAACTAAACACAGATAATAAATTTATGTAATTTATGTAAGATCATGTAACTAGAAAGTGAGAAAAAGGATTTAAGTTGATTATAGAACTCTATTGGGCTGGGGCTGGGGCTCAGTGATAGAGTGCTTGCCTAGCATGTGTAAGGCACTGGGTTTGATTCTCAGCACCACATATAAATAAATGAACAAAATAAAGGTCCATTAATGTCTAATAAAAAATAAATAAACCTTAAAAAAAGAACTATTAATCATCATGCTATATTTTCTAACATTCTTTTTACTTTGAGATTATGCAATTTTATAATAAAATTAAATAAATTAAAATATAATTCAATTAAATATTCAAAGAAATATTTAATTTTCATAAAAACTTTACAAACTACATTCAGTATAGAAGATGAGATATAAACATAGAGAACAAAACAACAATAATAGGTATTCCTCTTAACTTCTACTACTAAAAGCAGGCAGGCACATACATACACACATTACAAGTCAAAAGGAACATTTCTTTTCATCTAAATCCTTTCAATTATAGCTTAAAATATCACTTGAGGCAACATCTAAGAACAACTTTTAAAAAGAAAATAGAAGGGCTGTACCTACACAAACATGTACTTTGTGCATATATAAAATGAATAGTTCTTTTTATTAAAGTAGAGCAAAATAAACAATAGGGTCCTATCTATTATAAAGAAGATCACATGATGATCATTTACATTGATTTTCAGAAAGACTCATTTAATAATGGAGTAAGTCACCAAGAGAATGTGTGAAGTTAAATGCAGTTGTCTCATCTGACCCATAAATAAAATTAAGTAGGTAAATGGAAGTTCAACTGTTTAATGAGTAATCAGTGCACAGAAGAAATAATTAGAAATGGATAGAAATTGAAAATATGAATTAATGTGTGATATATGATTGTTTTTAACCAAAAGTCAAAAACATTTTAAAAGACAAGATAATAAACAAATTCTGGACTTAATATGTAAACAATTATTTTGTTTATTAATTTATTTTTACTCAGGGCTCAGTATTGGCATCAAAACATAAAAAGGTATTGCTTCTTATTACAAAAAATTTCTACTGAAGTGTGAGGTGATTACATTTACTCATAAAATTATCTTCCTGAGTAGATGACAGAAGTTCTAACAAATAAATTAGTATATTAAAACATTTACAAAGATTATCTAATTAATATATAAACTGGCTTAATGAAAAAATGATCTACTAATATTTAAATAACTTCTGAGATAAAATGTTCTATTGTTCAGAAAAGCATCATCAAGGGACTTTTTTTGATGAGAATTTAAATTCCGTAGCATAATTCCCAGTACCCTAGACAAACTAACGCGAGTGTACTCAACTGTCTCTTTATAAGATTTTCGGATCCATTACTAACATGAAACAGTGAACTGTATGTAACCTATCATAATAAACTAAGAGGAATAGCAAGGTTTGAGCAGGGGGTGCTGCAGACCCAGATACAGAGATACAATTATGCAAAGTTCTTATAGTTTAGATATGAAGTTCCCCCAAAAGCTTATGTGTGAGACAATGCAAGAGAGCTTGGGTGAAATGATTAGATGGGGAGTGTTGTAAACCAAATCCCCTGATAGGAATTAACTGGGTGGCAATTGAAGGCAGGCAGGGTGTGACTAGAGGAGCAAGATCACTGGAGGAATTTTTTTGTGGTTTATATTTGTCCCTGGTGGTTAGAAATTTCTCTGTTTCCTGATTGCCATGTTCTGAGCTGTTTTCTAGGCAACACCCTTCTACCATGATGTTCCACCTAACCATAAGTTCAGACATATGGAGAAGGCCATCTATGAACTGAGACTTCTGAAACTGTGAGTCAAATAAATAATTCTTCCTGTCAGATTTTGGTCACAACAACAAAAACTAAAACATAAGACTAGAAAAGAAGTACCAAGAATAAATTGTTAAGATGGAAATGAGAAATTCCTTCTCATTTGGAACTTCTGGTTATTTTTCTCAGAAATCACAGGCATATGCGTGTATGTATGTATGTGTGTATGCATATATACATTTTGCTACTTGTGGCTCAGTGTAATTTTCCTTTATCTCTTCACTTAATAATCTTGAAGATATTATGCCTAAAGTTGTGGTTGGGGTAGAAACAGGGTGGCTCTCCTTGTCAAAGAAAACTGAAGTAGAGGAAACCCAAGCTGCTCTGGAGGAGAAAGAAGAGGTCAGTTGCCTTTGAAGTGAGAAGAAATCAAGACAGACATTTATCAAGAAACTCTCAGGCAATATTGGTGAAGTCTTTGCCACAAAGTACATGAGATAGAATGATTTTTTTTTTTTAATTTGAAAGAATGACTCATGCTGAAAACCTTGAAGAAAGTAAAGGGAGCCTGACTTTGGCAGCAAATTTTTTTGTTGCAGTTGTTGGGACATTCCTCAAATTTATAAACACAATGTTTTGAGTAGAACATTCTTTCTCTTATCCCAATCTCTTATAAATATATTGATATCCTGATAGCAAATTTTTTAGGAATATAGAATCTCTAATACTGCTGAAATTTCACAAAGAGTGTTACTGCTTTACACAGGGATTAAAATTCTGTGTTTTTGTTTCCCACACTATAATGGACAGTTAGGCATGTAGGAGATGAAAGTTGTTCCTTGGACAAACAATAAGCACAGGGATAAGAATAAGAAGATTATGGTTTTAATGGTCAGCCCTGCTATTACAACTAATTTTTTTATAAGGCACATTTTTGTTAGGGTTGTAATCTCCTTTTCCATATAAGAGAATATCTTACAATTTATAAAATGACTTTACATGCTTATTCAGTTTGACCATCCCATATGGA
Source organism: Spermophilus citellus (assembly GCF_964194105.1). Taxonomy (NCBI): domain Eukaryota; kingdom Metazoa; phylum Chordata; class Mammalia; order Rodentia; family Sciuridae; genus Spermophilus; species Spermophilus citellus. The sequence goes on along the minus strand of NC_138187.1, from coordinate 71,825,026 downwards.
GAGGAGTTATTTTATGTTGTTAGAGCAAGTATCATTGACCTACATTATATAGACATGCAGTGACATCTGGGAATCTATAATATTTTTGCACATCTCATTGCTAATATGAAATAGATATGGAAAAATTAGGACTCTTAAAATTTTCAGACTATAACTCCACTTTTTTTTAAGGATTAGCCAATTATTCTTCACTTGTTAACATTCTGATGCAATTCTCTGTCATGGTACTGACACAGAGAATTGCTTCTAGCAAGTTCATTTAATTAAAATAGGTTTTGTAACTCCACTGAGAAATTCTAAAATACATTGAAGATTTTATATTTTCATTGAAGTCCTCACTAATTCTAAAAAATAATTATTTTTTTAAATAATTTATTTAAAAAAAATACTAGATTTTTTTTAAAAAATCAGTTTTTGATTCTCAAAGTTTATTCAAATACTCATACAAAATATTCTACACAAAGGTTTTTTAATCATCTCCTCTTTGTCCTGACTAATTTGGAAATAATTCATAACTATCTTTGCTATTATCAACTATGTGCAAACAATAGCTTAGACTTTTTTCTTTAAGCATTTTTTGTTGAAATATTTTAAATACTTTTTTGGGGAAATGCCATATCAAACATTACGGTGAGATTGACCTTGCTCTTTTCCATGGACCCAATTCCTGCACCTAGATTCCTGGTTCTTCCCTTCACTTTGATGCTTTCCTAGAGAAACTGTTGAAATTGGCAGTGTCCATGATTTCATCTTCCACAGGGTAGGTGCACTCAAGAGAGATCTTTGGAATCTGCTTCTTTTTTTGTGCACTTCTTTGCTACAAGCAACTTCTTGACACCATATTGTCCATGGAGGAAGAAAGGGCTCAGGAACTATTCCTAGTGTGCTTCTTGCTCCTTACCTGTCCCTTACGACAATTTGACTTCCTTTAAGAAAAAAAAAAATCTATTTTATATGAGCCTCTCCGTATATGTGTGATGTTTACATCACAAAAATTCTTTTGTTCTGAATCAGAACCATTATCCAAAACCAACTTCATTATTGAACTTTTCTAATTTCAGAAAACCATACCCGTGATATTATCAATAAAATTCTATTCTTAACCTCAATAAAATGGAAACTTATTTGTCTGGACTTCTGGTTTGTCAGCAGGAACTGTCATATTCTGTCTTCAAAACCTACAGCAGTGCAGTTGTAAAAGTCCCCCGCTGAATTCTCAATAAATATTTGTCAAGTTGAATTGAATTGAAAAGTTATAGATTTTATAATGGAACACAAAATTATTGTAATGTTCAAATAATAACCGTCACTGGATCAGCAGCTTTTAATATTATCAAAAAACCAACAAAATGACATGATAAATTTAATTTGAATTTCAAATTTAGCACTAATTTTAAAATTAAATATAAATTGTCCCTGGATCTGAAGATCAACCTGAAACCAGTCTTGTTATGCATATGTAATATATATGAACATTTGAAGAATGAAATGAGAAAACCGATTTCTGTTTGTTTTGTTGGTTGGTTGTGACAGAGTTTCATTATGTTGCCAGCCCAGCCTCAAACTCTTGTTCTCAAGTGACTCTTAGCGTCCCAAGTAGCTGAGCTACAGGTGTGTGTCACCAACTACAGTGGTCATTCTTTATCTTAATGAAAATCTTTCATCCTTTCTGATTTTGTGACTCACATTGTTTTACCAAAATTACATGACTGTCATGGAGAAACTTAATCACACTCAAAACATCTCAACTTACCACAGAATTTTCTCAGCCTTCCTCCTCAGAACAGAAAGTCATTGGGCCTTCATGCCGAAGATAGTAGATTCATAGATTCATTCGAAAAAAAGAACGAAACTAGACTATGCTCCAAATCCATCAGAGGCACTTGCCCACCTTTCAGCAATTCTACCCACTAGACAGAAGAAGAGCAGTGCCCTGGTGATTCCCCTCAGCTAGTCTTCCTTACTGTCTAAATGTTACATTCTGGGATCCTCCTCATCTCTTCTGTGCTGCTTCCTTTGTTTAACTCGAGCTCCATTTTTCTACATCGAATTATTGAAAATAAATCTAAGGTTTTGGGCTGGGGATGTGGCTCAAGCGGTAGTGCGCTCGTCTGGCATGCGTGCGGCCCGGGTTCGATCCTCAGCACCACATACAAACGAAGATGTTGTGTCTGCCGAGAACTAAAAAATAAATATTAAAAATCTCTCTCTCTCTCTCTCTCTCTCTAACTCTCTCTTAAAAAAAAAAATCTAAGGTTTTAACAGCATAGAAACAAAAATTTTGCAGATGTTACAAGAAAAGAACAGTATGCTTAAATCAATTTATCATGGGAAAATATTATTATAATAAAATGGTACTTATTGGAAAAAGTCTTGGTGTTAAGGAAAATTTTCATCCTGGGACTATGACAAGAAATTATGTAATGATCATTAGATTATAATGATGACTTTCTCCATGCCTCCCTAATATGCACAATATAGCCAAGAGGGGACCCCATCTCCATCGCATTTTTAGAAACAGATTTCCCATCAATGATATAGCTAAATAAAGAAACAAATAAACACATGCACACACTATATTTTATGCAGAGAATACACATGCATGCATTGCTTATAAAACTAAAATATCATTTCAAAATGACCAAAAAGACACTTCTCATGAAAATAATCTGTGTGAAATTTTTCCATCTCAAAACCTAAGAGGTAAGTTTTGAAAGAACCTAAGTAGTTAAAAGTAATTTCTTGAAATGTTTCTTTTTACATGTTAACAGGATCTGTAAATCTAATGCTTTCAAACACTTAGGAAGAAAAGGAAGGTCAGTTTTGAACATGTGTATATTAACTCTTCTCTAATAATTATCAAGTCATTTAATTTCTGGATGAATGGCCATGTCTAGCTATAAGACTTTAACTTTTGTCCAAGGAACTGTGTGTAGCACATAATGAGAGCTTAATGTAATTTCATTATTATAATCAATATATTATTATTATTTTCCCCAAGTAAAAGTATTAGTCTAATTCTACATATATTCTTTATATATATATATATTTGTGTGTCAAAATATATATATATATATATGTGTGTGTGTGTGTGTGTGTGTGTGTGTGTGTGTCAAAGTGGTATAATTCAAAAGAAGTAAAACTAAATATAGTATTTATTTATTCATATAGACTGTTTATGATTATGATAATTTTTGTTTTTTTGATCAGATGTTCATGAAATCTGGTATTATAGTCAATTAATAAAGGAAATTGTTTTGTCAAAGTTCAAAAAAGTCTTAAATAACTGTATCAACAAACATCTTTTATAAAAATTTCCATGACTAAAATAAGTGTTTTGCTATTTATTACCTAGAATCATTTTTCATACCTTTAAATGTGTCAAGGTAAAAACTTTAATCCTTTATTGCTTTCAGATAAGGATATACCTATATAGGTTATATCTTAAATTTATCTTAAGTATTTTGATGAAATTATCAATGAAAGAATTAAAGCAGGCAACTAAGACTTATTTTGAAGAGAAAAAAAAGGCCTGTGGATGAAGCTCAGTCATTAACCGCTTGCCTAGCACAAGGCAATCCCTGAATTGGATTCTAGATATTGCAAAAATAGAAAAAAAAAGACAAAAAGAAGTGAAATGAACTTTGTAAATATGCTTTTCAGGAAGGGATCATTAATTAAAGTGTTTCTTTTTATTTCCAATTCTTCATTTTTTTTAAGCACAGCTGTAAAAAAATTTTCTCAGGAGACTACAAGAGTAATTTAATCTATACCTGTTTAAGCATAAAATACTTAGTTTCATAAAAGATTCTTTTATCAAATATTATTATTCAATTAATTGAATATATTTCTGTGCTTCAAGTTGTATTCTCTGTGCTACCTCTTTTCCATATGACTTGTTTATATTGGAGAATAATTTTCCCTTAGATGCATGCTTATTTGAGCTGTATACATTGACAATTTTTTTTTGTATTTTGTACTATTCACCTGTTGTGAAAAAAGAATATCTTCACTGTCCTACTAGAAGGGAGATATGGTTCAATGAACACCAAAATTAAATGACTATAATACTCCACAATAGTAGAATTTTAGGATTATAATATGTAGGTTCATTTATTTTTCCTCCATTCATTTTCATTGGGAAACCAGGAAAAAGAATGAAATAATTCAGGAGTTAAAATGAACACCATATGGATGACTATAAAGAACTGTGAAGTAATTCAATACCTGCAAACTAGAGAAAAAAAGAATGCCTCAATTAAAATGCCCTTGTATATAAAAGCAAAGTTTGGCTCTATTAAGTACATCTGGCCAGTTAATTTACATAAGAAAACCATGGTTGCTTAAGTTGTCATTGCTCTGGATTTATGATGGCCTCAGAATCCAGTTAAGGTGATAGGCAAAAAGAGCAACCTAGCAATTTTCAACAGGGACCAGAGTCATTAGAAAGCTGGGGCCAACTTTAACTCAATCATGTGTTAAACTAATTTGATTTATAACAATGGAAGAATTTTATGCTTATACTTGAGTTACAGCACACTTCTTTGTAGACATGCATACAATGGAAACAAGGGCAGGTGATATATATAGTAGAACAAAGCATTAATATGAAGCAAAGGTAATTCTATTAGGTGAAATCTTATCTGGTTATTTAATTAAAAGTTGGTAGGTTAGGGTAAGAAAAATATAAGGTGACATATTCAATATACTAAGTAAAAAAAGTCCATGAGGTTGAATTTAGTAATTTTTATTTCAGATTTCCTTGGATAATTTGATTTGGTAAGAAAAACCAAATCCATGAGATTGGATTTACTTAAAAATCATTTCAGATTTTCTTGGATAACTGTATTTTGGCTCATTTTCTTTTGAGTAAAAGAAACAGAGTCTTTATGCAACATTTAAAACATTTCCTAGATATGCATTATTTCAGAAATTTTATGCATTACAGCTAATAAAATATAGCTTGACACATGTAGAAACAACACAACTTTTTGATAATTTTGCTTGAGTCAATAAAATATAAAAACATATTGTAGCATTATTTTGCTTCCCAAAGCACTATAACATGGTTTTTGAGAATATTTGAGCAGTTTTCTTTAGTAAATCTTGGAATTATGCCTGAATGACTGTCCTATGTAAATACAGTGTTACCTCATATTCCCTGTAGAGTTGTAAAAAAGCTTCCTATAGATAGAAGCTGAAATCACTATCTGTAGATTTTTCAGCTGGAAATTTTAAGACAGTACCTAAAATAAAATGTTATGCCTTCACATTTCTCTTTTTAAATAATTAGAAATAAAAGTGCCTCTTCTGCATTTTATGAATCAATAATAATAAAGGGAAATAAACATGGCAATTCATTATAAGCTCATTTCTAAACTTGGTGATATGCATCATACATAATTCTCGTTATTTCTGTTTTCAAGCAGAGGGGTTTTTTAAAAATATTATACCCTTTAGTAAATGCTTTTCTAAATTGATTAGCAGAGTGGGGAGAGCCTAGAGTATCAAAGATTGATGACATGAAATTGAGGACCAAATGTGAGCTCAACTAAATTGTTAAATTACTGGACTCTGCTTACTCAATTGTAAAATGGGGAATAATAACCTTATCTCTTATTCTCTCATAAGGTTGCTGTAGGGCTCATTTGTAAAGAAAAGAAGTTCCTAAAATGATTTGAAAATTATAAACAGCATCCTAATTAAGAGTAAAATTGTAAAATTAGATTTGAAACAACCAACTAATTGTCTTCCCTGATAGTGACAAAGCTTATATCATTTGTTATCAGGAGGGACATGTTTTGGATTTGCTTCTGCTTAATCTATTGGTTAATCACAATTTGAGTACATCTTTTCTGAAAGCTAGAAATCTCCAGTTAAAAAATACTACTTTCATAGCATAAAAAGAGTATCACTTCAACACTGCTAGGAGCCACAAGCAAATAATATGATGCATGGCACCTTTGGTTGGAAAGTGACACCAGCTAGCCACTGAGATGATATGATTATGTTAAGATTTACATTCATATGGAAATTGGACTCCTGCTGTTCACCTTGGCCTGCTACAGGACTCATATTACGGGACTCCTGGAGAGTTCCCATTGGTTGGGGAAGGATAGTAGGAGGGAATTCCGGGGGAGGTCGGGGCGGGCCCCCCCCCCCGGTTCCGGGGCCGGCCGGTTCCGGTAGACACGCACCTGGGTGGACCGATTCTGGCTTGCCGGCGCCTACAGAGTATTGGCGGCTTTTTCAAAAATAAAGTTTTGTTCCTGCTTGAGTGTCTCGTGATTCTGTGCCCAGCCAAGACTGCGGCAATTGGTGGCCCATGCGGGGAACGCCTGAAACTTAGAGGTGAGTAAAATTGCTCGCCCCTAAGGGAAGGCGACGGAATGGGTGACCATTTCAAAAAACAATGTGTTCTTGTTTTGATTTATTTTGTTTTTATTTCAAGCTCCCTAGCCCTAGAATTTTCTCAGGTGAACTGGGAAAAATGGTTGGCTCAAGGTTTGAAGTTATTTGGCCCTGAGAAAGAGAAAATTGATATAACCATTCTCTGCTCCTTTTTTGTTTCATTCTGCTTCGGCTTTGTTTTATCCTATCTTATTGGGTTATGTTACCTTTATAGTAGATTAGAATCTAGTAAAAAACAAACCGAAAAACTGTTAAGTAAATTGTTAGAGGTCCAAACTATGGTAGAAAAAACGCTAGGTCAAGCAAAAGAGAAGGTCTCTCAAGCTAGTCAGATAGAGGAAAATTTAAAGAAAGAAAGCTTAGAGGAAAAACAGCCATCAGGTGGAGAATTACAACAGGAGGTTGCTACTAACTCCGTTTTATCACCAGAGGGCGTAATTCAACCAACAGCTCCATCTACCGCTGAGCGGCCCTCAACTCCCGTAGTTGATGGACGGAATTCTGAGGCAGGACCCCAAAGATTAGCATGCCCTGTACTTGAGCAGGCAGGAGGGCAACGAATTCACCGTGCTTTAGATTTCAAAACAGTAAAGCAATTAAAGGATGCTGTAACAACCTATGGGCCGCAAGCTCCCTTCACGATAAGCATGGTCAAATCTGTTACCAACTTGGACATGACACCAGCAGATTGGGCTAACATGTGTCGATCTGTGCTAAACGGAGGACAATATTTGTTATGGAAGGTTGCCAATGAGGAATTTTGCATGGAGACAGCTAGGTGAAATGCAGAAGCCGGTTACCCTCAAAGAAATATAGATATGCTATTGGGAAAGGGACCTTATGAGGGTCATAGACAGCAAATTGAATATGACCCTGGCGTATACGCACAAATTGCTGTAGATGCAGTTAGGGCATGGAAAACTTTACAGGGGCATGGAGATTTACAAGGTCAACTATCTAAGGTAATACAAGGAACTAATGAAGCTTACATTGAATTTGTAGATAGACTTATCCAGACAGCCTCTAGAATATTTGGTAATACAGAACAGGCAATGCCATTTATAAAACAACTGGCTTATGACCAAGCAAATCGTTGCTGCAGAGAGGTCATTAGACCATGGAGACATGAAGATTTAAACACATATATTAAATTATGTAGAGACATCAATGAACAAGGGCAAGTCTTAGCAGAAGTACAACAGGCTTTAGATGCCAGGCCAAAATCATGATATAATTGTAATCAAACAGGACATTTTAAAAGGAGTTGCCCCATAAGAGGAGGGTTTAACAAAGCTGGGTATCAAAGGAATAGAATACCTGGTATTTGCCCACGATGCCATAGAGGGAAACATTGGGCTAATGAATGCCGTTCTCAAACCACGATAGAGGGTATTCCGTTATCAAAAAACGGACAAGGACCAAGTGTTTACCCACGATATCGTGGAGAAAGGTATCAGGCTCCATTGCCAAAAAACGGACTAGAGGGCCCAATGCCCCAGGGCCCAAAACCACAAATATATGGGGCAATGGAGGAACCCAGCAGCACCATCAAGGTAGTGCCCAGGACGCATTATCCATTAAATCCCTCATCAGACAAACTAGAGGGAGCGCAGGGTTGGACATCTGCGCCTCTGCCAGAGCAGTACTAACTCCAGAGATGGGAGTTCAAATCATTCCCACAGGAGTAAAAGGACCTCTTCCCCAGAAAACAGTAGGCTTATTATTGGGACGCAGTTCTTCTACACTAAAAGGACTTATGATAAGTCCTGGGGTAATTGATCCCGATTATGAGGGTGAAATAAAAATTATAGCTAGTTCTCCCAGAGGTATAGCAGTAATTACACCAGGAGATAGAATAGCACAGTTATTAATAATACCCAGCCTGCATGATAAATTTTCCAGTTGTAATGTAGAAAGAGGTTCCAAGGGATTAGGCTCCACAGGTGTAGATTGGGCTATGCTGTCTTTAAATTTAGATTCTCGCCCAATGCTAAAATTAAATATTCAAGGACATGACTTTAATGGGCTGCTGGACACAGGAGCTGACCTCAGCATCATATCTCGTCAAGAATGGCCAAAACATTGGCCATTACAACAAGCCACTCAAACGCTTCGAGGCCTAGGAGTGGCAACAAATCCCCATAGAAGTGCTATGGTATTAGATTGGAGGGATCCTGAAGGATGTGAAGGAACTATACAGCCCTATGTATTGGATCATCTTCCCATAAATTTATGGGGACGAGATGTCCTAGATCAATTAGGATTGACATTAACAAATAACATCAATCCTAACGCGCCCACTACTAGGTCTAAACAAGGCTTTAGGAAAGAAAAAAAGATTAAGAGAACAAGAACAAGGTATGACAGCACCTATTCAAATAGATCAAGAAATAAATAGACATGAATTGGGTTTTCAGAAAGGGCCACTGAGACAATCAAAATTACTTGGAAATCAGAAAGAACAGTGTGTGTTCCTCAGTGGCCCCTGACTAAAGAAAAGATACAGGTAGCCCATGACTTGGTCAGACAACAATTAGCGGAAGGACATATACAACCTTCCATATCCCCCCATAATACTCCCATTTTTGTCATTAAAAAGAAATCTGGTAAATGGAGATTATTACAAGATTTAAGAGCCATTAATAATGAGATGGTTATTATGGGACCTGCTCAATCAGGGATTCCCCAATTGTCTGCTTTACCAAAAACCTGGCATGTTTTAGCTATAGATATTAAAGATTGTTTCTTTTCAATTCCAATTCATCACGAGGATAGTCCACATTTTGCATTTGCTATCCCTGCACTGCATCATGAGGGTCCTGATCAGAGATATGAATGGAAAGTACTCCCTCAAGGGATGGCTAACAGCCCAACTATGTGTCAAATTTATGTTAATGAAGCAATCCAGCCACTTAGAAATCAAAATCCTGTACTACAAATATTTCACTATATGGATGATGTGTTATTGGCACATAAAGATAAAAACACATTGTTAGAATGTTATGCCACACTTACAAACTTATTGAAAAATTATAATCTAGAGATAGCAATAGATAAAGTACAATTAAATCTTCCAATTAATTATTTAGGAGTTCTATTATCCTCAACCATGGTCCGTCCACCAAAAATTCAAATACGAGTAGATCAACTCAAATCACTTAATGACTTTCAAAAGTTATTGGGAGACATAAATTGGATAAGGCCTTATCTAGGCATACCAACAGGAGAGTTAGGACCTTTATTTGATATCCTAAAAGGTCCATCAGATCCAAATTCATCCCGCATGTTAACGCCTGAAGCAAGAAAAGCATTAAAAATCATTGAAACATATATGGAAAATATGCATTTGGATAGAATTGATATAAGTTTGCCTTTATTATTTATTGTACTACCAACAAAAAATATTCCTACAGGAATATTTTGGCAAGAAGGTCCATTATTGTGGATACATTTATCTTATTCTCCTAACACTATTCTTACTAGATATCCTGAGGCTGTAGGACAATTAATACTCAAAGGAATAAAAGCAGCAAAGGGAGTGTTTGGGATTTCTCCCAATAAAATTATTACTCCATATACTATGGATCAAATTGATGAGTTAGCTAATGAGTTAAATACTTGGGCAATAATCATGTGTAAAACTAGTGTTTCATTTGATAATCACTTACCATCTAATCCTTTGTTGTCTTTTTGGTCTAAGCATCCTGTAGTTTTTCCAAAAATGACAAGAAAAACCCCTATCATAAATGCTCCAAATATATTCACTGATGGGTCAAACAATGGTACAGCAGCAGTAGTTACTCCTGATCAAACTTTTACATTTTTAGTACCCAAACAATTAGCTCAAAAGGTAGACCTTAATGCAGTATTACAAGCTTTTATGATGTTTAAAGATTCTGTATTTAATTTATTTTCTGATAGTCAGTATGTAGTTAATGCTATAGTATCCCTTGAAGATGCTGGTAGGATTTCACCTTCTTCTACTGTTTTCTCTTTGTTTTCCACTATACAAAGTCTAATCTGGGGCCAAAAAGATCCATTCTTTATAGGACATATCAGGGCACATACAGGATTGCCTGGAGCCCTTAGTATGGGCAATGAACTAGCAGATAAATCTACACATGACATACATATTTTCTCCACAATAGAAGAAGCTATAAATTTTCATAAAAGGTTCCATGTCAATGCTAATACTTTACAAAAGCATTTTAAAATAACTAAAGAACAAGCCAGACATATAATAAAACAATGTCAAAATTGTGTGACATTTTTACCACAAGTTAATCTTGGAGTCAATCCTAGAGGACTGATACCTAACCATATTTGGCAGATGGACGTCAGACACTTGCCAGAATTTGGAAAATTAAAATATTTACATGTTACAGTTGATACTTCTTCTGTATTTTTGATGGGCTCCCTTCATGCCGGAGAAAAAACTAAAGATGTTATAGCTCATTGCTTACAAAATTTTGCCACTGTGGGCGTTCCAAAACAATTAAAAATGGACAATGGTCCTGGTTATACTTCCACCTCTTTTAAACAATTTTGCTCATCATTTGGCATTACTCACATAACAGGAATTCCATACAATCCACAAGGACAAGGCATAGTTGAAAGAGCTCATCAAACTATTAAAATGTACTTATTAAAACAAAAGGAGGGAATTGGAAAGGGGTATATATCCCCCAAAGATAAACTTAAAATAACCCTTTTTACTCTAAACTTTTTAAATTTGGATTCATCGGGACTTAGTGCTACGGAAAGACATTTGTATCCAAAAAATGTACATATGCCTAAGGTACTTTGGAAAGATATTCTAACAGGACAATGGAAAGGCCCAGATCCAGTGATAGTCTGGAATCGGGGCTCTGTCTGTGTTTTTCCACAGGAGGAACAGCAACCGATTTGGATTCCAGAGAGATTACCTAAAACAATTTCTACAGAAAAAGAAGATGATTTGACTCAAATCCATAACAGCTGATATCCAGAGCTCCAGCTTGGCTATTCTTACATCTGTGACAGTGATTAACCAAGGTGTTTTTTTCAATATCTATTTTATTATTGCATTTTTCCCACATCATAAAGTTCTATTTTATTTTTGAGCTCATACAAACCTAGGTTAATATTTTTCTGATCAGTTTTATTTTTTGACTGTGGAGTTTTTAAACATTGCAATGGAGATTTCACCTAGGTATAGCTACAAGGCCTTTATTTACTATTGTCTTATGTGTTGTATGTTGTGTGCACACTTCTGTTTTGTGTTGTATGTCTGTATGTGTGTATGTCCATATTTCTTATATGAGGAGCGCTCATGAAAAAATGGATCCGAATTTTTTCTTTATTCATGTGATTTATATGGTTTAATTTAAATTAGGTGAACAACTGTTAATGATTGTTTTTAAAGATGGTTAACAGATCTGTTTGTTTACTAATTTAAATTAGGTAAACCGCTGTTAAGGATTGTTTTTAAAGGAGTTTAACAGATCTGTTTGTTTACTTTCACCTTTCCTTTTCATTATATTTAATAATTCTGTTCAGGATAATGTCTCTTTAGCATCATTGCCAGAATTTCCATCTCCATCCCAATTCCGGTGAAGACTAAGATAAAACCAAACTACAGCTTCTATGATAGCTATCACAGTAAACTGTATAAACTGATGCATCAATGAATATAACTCAACAAGTAATGCTCAATCAAGGACTTGATTTACTTTGGGAGGAAATGGACATATTGATAGACTACTCCGATTTGAACTGCCTGCAGAACTTGCCTGGACTATATATCAGTTACATGCATTATGAAATATCGTCTGGTGCAGCGAATTGTGGTACTGCTGGCATATCTTTGCTGATGGTGTCACCAGTGATGCAATTTCCTTGCCAGCTCACCCCATGTTAATTGTGGTAATGCTGGCATATCTTTGCTGATGGTGTCACCAGTGACGCAATTTTTCCAAAGGAGCCATCCCTTGGTGTCTTGGCATTTCTATATCCTCGTCCCTTCTACTAGTGATGGTCTAAATTTGGGGGTCAACAGAGGTGAGGCAAAGAACCTCACCCCCCCACTGGCACCAAGGCTAAATTTGGGGGCCAACAAAGGTGAGGCAAGAACCTCACCCCCCCCCCCCCACTGGTGCATAGGCCTATCCACAAGCATGGCTGAATGCTGGACCGGTAGTCAGTGACGGGTTGATCAGATTGCAGTGGATTCAACCTAAAACAGGAAGCTGATGCCTAAAGGTCAGTTCTCCCATGACGGGTAAGAACCATATGTTGAATTGGACAACCTACCAGGCATGGTCCCTAGCCACATTGCCTGTTGCTTAATTAAACAGAAGGGGGCAGATGCTAGGAGCCACAAGCAAATAATATGATGCATGGCACCTTTGGTTGTAAAGTGACGCCAGCTAGCCACTGAGATGATATGATTATGTTAAGATTTACATTCATATGGAAATTGGACTCCTGCTGTTCACCTTGGCCTGCTACGGGACTCATGTTACGGGACTCCTGGAGAGTTCCCATTGGTTGGGGAAGGATAGTAGGAGGGAATTCCAGGGGAGGTCCGTGGGGGGGGGGCCCGGCGGGGGGGGCCGGTTCCGGGGCCGGCCGGTTCTGGGGCCGGCCGGTTCCGGTAGACGCGCGCCTGGGTGGACCGATTCTGGCTTGCCGGCGCCTATGGAGTATTGGCGGCTTTTTCAAAAATAAAGTTTTGTTCCTGCTTGAGTGGCTCGTGATTCTGTGCCCAGCCAAGACTGCAGCACAACACAATGAAACAAAACTATTGAATCATCTCCCCATAATAGTCTTTTACCCAGATTTTGGAAGGGGATTAAGGATATTCCAGTTCATGTCTTCGTTCCATGAACAGAGCACCTCCCTTTAAGTTTACAAGTACACAATTTTTAAATTGAGGAATAAAAAAAAAATTTTGAAGTTGTGCAAAACTATCATGGATTGAATGCAAGTTATTTTTTTGCAATCAAAAATTAGCTTAAGTAATACTTAATCTGAGTACAAAACAAATTCTAATTAAGCATAATGTATGCATTTCTGTATCATTATATTCAAAGGTATTAAAGATGTTTATAACCTTCGATTTTTAAATATTCATTTTCAGTAGTTTTCTCCCAAGCCTCTGGCCCCAAACAAACATTAATCTGCAATCTATCACCATAAATTTCAACTAACAGCATTTCATAAGAATAAAATTGTATGATAGGTAGACTTTTTAATCATTTTCTCAGTATAGTTTTAGATATTTTCCCATATTTGCAAAACCCAGTAGTTGTTTTTGTTTTACTTAATTATAGAAAAATACCACAGTATATTTATCCTTGAACCAGTTGATAGACATTTGAAAATTATTTCAGTTCTTGGCTCAAAAGTAAAGAAGCTATATCAGCTATATGAACATGCTTTTATTTCTCTTAAATATTTAAAGAATTGAATACCCTAAGTCAAATGATAAGTGGTCATTTACATTTATTTAAAAGTCTTCCAAACTGTTATCAAAATTGATCATACCACTTCATACCATCAGTACATGAGAATTCAGTGTTCAAAGTCTCCTCAAGCATTAGCTATTGTCATTTCCTTTGTGTGTTCATTATAGCTATGTATAATGGTAATGCATTATTATTTTAGGCTCCAGTCCTTGATGATCAAAAAAGCTAGCATCTTTTCAGAGTTTATGTGTAATTCATGTATCTATTCAAATTTCTTGCCCAACTTGTTATTAGACTGCCTTCTTCCTACAATTCTTAATATATTCTGGATGATGTCTTTGTCAGATTGATTCCCACTGTGTGTCTTCTGAAAAAATTAAAAAAAAAACAAAATAAACAATAAATATATATATATATATGACACAAAGTTATATTTTTATAAAAATTATATAGCTATTTATACTTTATAATCTGATCATACTTATTTACTTCTCATGAAACATATTAAAAACCAAAAATATTTTTCTTGTTCTGCTTATATAAGGTTTGTTATTTTTATATTTAAATGAAGATCTTTAGTTAAAAAATGCTTACTTTTAAAATTACATATTTTATTCTATTAAAACTTTTTCCTTTTTTTCTAATTTTAAATCCATTCCTATTCTCATCATTTTCTAGTTTATTTATTCATACTCACCCTATTGATTATTGTAATTTACTTATTTCTGCACATTCTGAGGCATTTTTTTAAACCACATAATACATAACATATATTGACAATCCAAGAGTCGATATTTTGTAAATGTGAATTATAGGTTCTGAGTTTTTTTAATATTTTCTTAATTTGAGATGATTAATTTCTGTCTTTTTAAAATTTATTATACTTCCTCTTATTTTCCTTTTTTGTGGATGGGTTGAGACATTTACCACTTTGATGATATTTTATAAAATAAAATTTTTTTTTCTCTTTTCAATGATAAGATTTGAGTGAAATAAGTTCATAAGAACCTGACATGGAAGATTACAAGTTAAACAAATCAATGCTTCTTTTCTTCCTTGTATCTCCTACAACTGTCTTGTTTATAAACTCTTGTAATTAAAACCCAGTTTTTCTTTCTGAGATTGCAATCATTTTCTTAACTATAAACAACTTTCCTAATTCATTTTGAAGATTTCCAAATTCTTAGATTGACAGACACCACCCAGTAACAAGTGGTGTGATTTACTGGATTACTGTTCTGTACAAATCTCTCTCTGTAAGTCTCTCTATGTGTATTTTCGCTAGGAAAACATTTCAACATTTTATTAATACAATTAGTTGAAGTCAAGAAATTAATTCTAGATTTCAGAAGTTTAATTTTGAGCACACATACATATATGAGTTTATAACAATGGAATATAAATAGTAATTCGTCATTTAAAGGCCTATTGAATGAAGACTAGACCAAAAATAACAGTTGAAAGCAAACATAAAACCTCTAAAATGACCTGAATTGAATCTGAAAACTGTTAAAGAACAAGGCAAATTAAATGTTTCCTATTTAATCAAGCTTCTTTGTTCATTATTATTGAGAGATCCTTGTACACAAAAAAATGGAGATGTTCTCTCCTTGAATGTTTTGACCAATAATCAAATCCATAATGTAAGGTTGATTCAAAGGCAAATTCAATTTCAAAGGTGGGGTGGGGGGATGGGAGGGCTTTTGTAACTCATTCTGTTTTCAATAAACTCCAAACCACTCACACCTGCTAAAACAAAACTAAAGAGGCAGGTGGAAGAAAAATTGTTCCTGACGAAAGAGTATGTGCCAGGTCTTTTAAAGTTACCATGCCACCCATCCATGTGCAAGTTTCAACAAAGGTGACTTAATCCTTCAGGAAACAGGTTCTCAATTTCAAATAGTTAGCTATTTATTTTCTTCTTCATAAAAGAAAAAAAGTACAAATACAAAATTTGTCCTTCTATGGATTTTTGGATGTGAAAGAAAAAAAAAGATTTTTTTAATAAAAAAAACTTTTAATAAAAGACAAAGGAGATAAGCTGAAACTAGTATATTTGTTCAATTCTAAGGCAACTTTTATAGAGAAATCCAGTATAGAGGCTGAACCAACATTCATATTCTACTATGTTCAAAAGAAGTAATGGGCCACAGCCATATCAAGGAGGGAAAAGTAAAAGAAGTATTTAAAAATGACAAAAAATAAACTTCAGTATTTAATTTCTCTAAATATTAAATTTTGAATGTTATATGACAGATTTCATAGGATTTTTTAAAAAATTAAATGTAGGGATACATTTTAATTGAAGGTCATTTTTGGCATAAAAATTTTGAAATAATGGTTTGAATCAGATATAA
Organism: Spermophilus citellus; assembly: GCF_964194105.1. Lineage (NCBI taxonomy): Eukaryota > Metazoa > Chordata > Mammalia > Rodentia > Sciuridae > Spermophilus > Spermophilus citellus. The sequence goes on along the minus strand of NC_138187.1, from coordinate 71,808,810 downwards.
TAATTACAAACATAATGATGAAAATAAAAGTAGTTTTCTTTAAATTTTACCAATTGTTTCTTTCTCACAATAATTAAATTGTATTTCTAATGATGTAGATTAATGTCAAATTCTTTGACATTTAGTATCATCGAAGGATTATTAGATTTTCTTTGTGATAGATGACTACTTCCAAGAAGATTTAAATCGTATACATTTAACACCGAAGACTTGTTTTCACTTTTTAACATCAATTTTTATAATATATTTATTTAACAACTATGCATTTACTTTTTTCAGCATCTTTTACAGTTTTTTCTGGTAAGTGCCTCAATAGAGGGAGTTATATGGTATTCAGAGAGTTTAATAAAGAAAGAAAAACAGTATCTCATTCTTTTTATCAGGTAATGCTTCATACTGCTGAAAACATTTTAATTAAACCAAGAAAATTGAATCAAAGTTATCAATAAATAAGCAAGGTCAAAGAAAATTGAAAGACTAAAATAGAGTTGTATGAAATAGTATGTATCTTTAAATGAACATAACTTGTCTCTGTGTGGTTACAGTGTGGGTTTTATGAAGCAAAGAGTAGATAATTGAGAATAAAGTCTCTCGATATCATTGACTTTTGTATTTCTAACTCAGGTAATGGAACACAAGCAAATGATTTTTACAAGTGTACTATATATACAGAATGTCTGACATTTTTGTTCTAGAAAGATGTCTGTGTTCCATTTAGGAGAAGGATATAGAATTATTTCCATCAAGTCAGGTGTGGTAGTATATGCTTACAGTCCTTGCTTGATATTTAAGGAGAGAGGATTGCTCAAACCCCAAAATTAAAGATCAGCCAGGACAACTTAATAAAATCCCATCTCAAAAAAAAAACAATAGCAACAACAACAAAAACTATTATAATCATATGTGTTTGATGCAATGAAAGACTGAATTAAAACATCAGCAATGATACAAAAGAGAAATAACAGCTTAAAAAGATAATTAAAGGTAGAAATAGATGAATTTAATGATTCATTAAGAAGGATAAGTCAAAATATTCTCATCTTTCTTGATAACAAGTTTGATATTGCTAGTGTTAGCAAAGGTGGTCAAATCCTTAAAAGAAATAGGTTTATTCACTAGCATACAAAACTTATTTGTGAATAAGTAAAATTTCAGGTGCAAGTAGTGAATGAAAATGATAAGAATCAACTGACATTTAAAAATATGGGTTTGGAACCCACGAGAGAAACTTGGAGTTAAAAAATATTGAAAATCAATGATTAAACGAAAATTAGGAAGTGTAGAAATGGACTTTATAAAAACAGGAATAGTGTGTAGCGCTGTTAGGGTTTGAATATAAGACATCCCCTCAAAGCTCTTGTGTTAATGCAGAAAAATTCAAAGATGAAATAATTAGGTTATTAGAACCGGAACCTTATTAGTCTGTATCAGTTTGAATGGACAACTGGGTGGTAATTATAGGCAGGCAAGGCATGGCTAAAGGAGGTGGTCACTAGGAGTATGGCTGAGAAGGGTTTATCTTCAGAGTGGCCCCTTCTCCTTTCTCTCTTTGCTTCCCAATTTTCATGTGGTGAGCAGCATTCTTTCACCAGCACCATCTACCATGGTGTTTTGACTCAGTTGGCTGTCTTTTGACTAAACCTCTGAAAATGGGAGCCCCAAATAAACTTTTCCTCCTTTAAGTTGATATTGTCAGGTATTTTGGTAAGAGACATAAAACTGACTAATGCAAGAGCATTGTTTCACAAAGTACTGTGGAACTTATATACACACACATACACACACACACACAAATACACAAAGATGCCATGGTCAAAAGGTTTTGGCAACTTTGATTAAACAAAGTCAATAAGTTTTCTTGAATGAAAAGTTTTTTGGAGTCACTTACGTGTATTTTGACAGGTATATGACACACATAATATTCCAAACTTATCAAACAATTGTATTTCATGAGCACATTACATGAAAATCATTCTCAATCTAGGAAACATTGGTGCAGAATAATAGGATAAGAAATACTTCTTAGGGTCAGTATTGACACAGGGAAAATAAAAATATAATTCAGCAAGGAAGTTGTTAAAGACAAAACATGGATCCAGAAAATAGTTGGCTTAAGGAAGTCAAAACAGAGGGAAATTTAAGAAAAACAGTGTAAAGAAGGGCAGAATGTCAATTAAGAAACCCACATGAAAGTTCTGTGGATCACAGAGAATTCATTCATAACCTCAATAATAGCACTCAAAAAGATAACTAGTTATTGAAGCAAAATTGCAGTGTGCTAAAGATTTTAAAATAAGATGAGAAGAGAGTTGATAGTTATTTAAAGAAAAAAAGAAAACATGGAAGAAAAGTTGATTTCTGGTTGTTGTTATTGCATTTGTGTATTTTTTAGAAACGTGCTATTAATTGATTTTATCATCATGTGACCAGAAACCATGTAGTTTCTGGCAATTCTTGGCATTACCTGCCTGGTAGATACAACATTATGATCTCTGCCTCCATGCGAATATGGCTCTCCCTCCATATGACTGAGTCTCTACTCCCCTTCTTATAAAGATTCTAGTTGTATCAAATTATGCATGATTTTGTTTAACTTTCATTTTAATTATATATGCAAAGAGCATAGTTCCAAATAAAGTTCTATTTTCAGGAATTGGGGACTAGGGTCTTCACATATCTGTTTGAGGACACAATGCAACTCAGAATGGGACGAGAGAATAGTAAGATTATAAATAATTCTATTAACAAGATAATATACTTAAAGTAGCATCTTGATGTCTACAAATTCCAGATAACTTAGCATTTTGATGACTACAAATTCCAGATCATTTAATTAAGATAATTACCAACCATGATGTAAATGATTGTCGTGAACATGATTGACATTTACCTGAAATTTAGCTATCATGGCAAAACACCTTTCTTGCAGTAGTTGTAGAATATGGGGTAAGTACATGAATATTATAACTTCATTAGCCTCATTCCCATGATGCATTACTGCTCTGCCTGCTGATAATGTTTTGATCACTCCAAATATCTAAAAGATCAAACCAGAAGGACTTCCACATTAATTGGTAGAGATAATTTATAGAAAATAACAAATGAAATTCTACCAACTTTACCCACTTGAAGAATTTCTTTCCTGTCCAAAAGGCTCACCCTTGAGAAGTGACAGAATATTGCAAAATATATTTCCAGAAGAAAAACACGTAATATAAAGGGCTATCTGTGAGTCAGACTGTTTTCCTCTTCTACTCATAGGCAAATCTTCATGAATCATTATTTATATGGAGAGGTGTTTGGGGGGGGGAATCCTCAAATGGAGGCATGTTGAAAATGTAAATAACCTGCTCATTACATTATGCCTCGGGAACTGATCAGGAAAAGCACTGTGTACATAGTTCCTGCATAATGAAGAAGACTGCTTTGTATTTGATTATATAATGCTCAGTTCATTATGAGCTACCTCTATCAGATTATAAGCCATTTTTTTCCTCATGAGTAATCAAGTGTCACATTGTTCCTCAAAAGTAGAATAATTTTTACAAAAGGCCTTGTTATGGTTTGAATGTGAGCTGTTTCCCAAGGATCACATGGGATACAATGCAAGAAAACTTAGAAGCAAAATGATTGGGCTATGAGAAATTTTTAACTTAATCAGTGCATTAATCCCCTGATAGGGATTACTTGATGGCAATTGTGGGCATGTATATTATGGCTAGAGGATGTGGGTCCTTGGGGTAACTTGCTTTTGGGATATATATCTTATCTCTCTGCTTCCTGCCATGTCCTGGGCTCCTTTCTTCCTCCATACTCTTCTTTGTCCCCCCGCCCCATCAAAAATGGAATCAGTTGTCTATGGATTAAGACCTCTGAAACTATGAGCCCTAAAAGAAACTGTCTCTCCTCTAATTGTTTTTGTGAGGCCTTTTGTTCCAAATGAGGTGACTTTGACTGTATTTCTCCTTGGGGACTTGCCACTGGTTCCATACAGAAATTCTATCTCTATAGTATCTGAAACAATAGATTCCACTAAAGAAAAACTGCAGATCTACATGTATTAAGGATTTTATACCTTAAAACTTTATATTTCTGTGTCTCATTGATACCAAATATCTATCTTGAATTCTGTACATGAATTGGAATACAAATCCAAGTACATTACAGTTCACCTCTAAAAATTTAACATAGACCACAAAGTGTTTCGCTTAGCATACCTCCCTCCCTTTGAAAGTTTTATGACCAAATATCCATATTTTGGATTGTTAGACTTAATATAAATGTAAAAAATATCATTCTCCAATATGTGTTTCCAAAATATCTAAAGTAATTGTGACTTTTTTCCAGAGTTTATGGGCATGATACCATCCATGTAAAATGCCCAAGTTATATAATCTGGGCTGAAGAGATGACTAGGGATGTTGAGAATAAAATTGTGATACAGAAAAGAATGGTTATACCTTTACTGGTAAAGATAATCTACTGGGTAAAAGTAAATAATTTTAGTTATTCTCCATCTATTAAATATATAGAAAAATAATCTGCCTAGATTCATAGCAGGTACCAAAGACTACATCTGAATTTTTAATCTGTTTCGTTAAGCTCACTATTACTATCATTTTCTAATATTTAGTCCTTATTAATGAAGCTAGTAACTTAATTAGGAATATGAGAAAAATCACCACTTCTACATTGTTTTATATAGTTAATGGTGATAATATTTTCTGTAACTCTTTCTAAGATAAAAATAATATTAATGGCAATGATAACAAATTACATTTATTGCACTCAGACCTTGAGACAACCATCAACCTGAGTATATTATGTGTCCTAACTCCAGTAGTGTTGATGTTGATTTAATGGAGTTATAGGGGATCACCATATTACTGAACCCGTTATACGATATTTAGTAGAAAGTTTTAGTTTTAATTCAGTTTTAGTTTGTGAATTCTGATAGTTCCTGAGGAAATCATGTCTATATGTATAATCTAGCATCAAAGAAATAATTATTACATGGGGAGGTATTCCCTTAAATCTATTTTGGGGTAAACTTTAGTTGATAGTAGTCAACTCTTGACAATTGGTTTTTGGTAATCTCTGGGTTGCCTCCTATAAACTCTATTACTTTATAACCAAGTCCTTGAATTAAAATTTCTCTATTGTAAATATAAACTATAAATATTTCCAATGATGCTTGTTTTCCCAATTAGAACATGAATGGTATTGAATCAAATGATTGATCAAAATTTATCAAATAGTTCTGTAGATGATAAAAATGTTATTGTGACGCTGGCCCTTTAGCCTTTTATATTAACCATTCCTAGCACACTTTTGATTAGCCTCTGTCACCTATTCATCTATGACCACTGAAATCACTGGTCAAACTTTTTTTCCATAAGCATGTTCAAAAATAGCCACTAATGCACTTTTGAAAGCTACTGGACATTTCCTTATCAATCTAATTCCTATGACCTTAATAAAGGAATTACATTTCCAGGCCACATTGTTATTACTTTTATCTTTTATATGAACCATGTGTGGATAAAAAGATTATATATGATAAATTCATTTTAATATTTCTGTCTCTAATATTTTGAGTGTCAGAATACATTAAGGAAATCTAAGTGTATAGATTTAATCGAGAGTAAGTCACTAATGTGTGAAATTTTTAGTTTACCTTGCAAATAATGAGAAATAATGAAAAATACCTTTTTCTTTCTCACCGTTGCCTAAGTAAACTTGAAATCTCTTATGCCTGGATCATGTCAGTTATTTAACCAAATCTAAAAGTATGTTTTCCCTTCCTTAGCCTATAAGAAACACCATTCATTTCCAGATACTGTTGTTACAAACTATCAACATTTTATTTCACAACAAAAATTTTCTAGTCTATGATATATATACATAGTAAAAAAAATGGTAAGAGTGTTTTAGGGTAAAACTGACTTCCCTTTGTAAGATATTTCCAAAAGGAAAGATTACAACAGAGACATTGAGCAAAACAGAAACAAAATCAAATACACTCAATAGCTTAAGGGTTAGGAGAACCTAAGTCATTCAAATTCTCCTCTACACCTACCTCCTCAAAGTTACTCATGTTAAATAGCTGCCCTATTATGCCAAAAGCTTTCACATAAATTAATCTGAGTAGGTCTTAAATTCAACTAAAGTGTTATTTTAACAAGAAATAGAATCAATTCTCATTTGGCTTTTGACAAATCTAGTCATTGATTCTAAGCAACAAAATATTTTAACACAGTCATAGAACATCTCTACTTTTAATCCATGTGGTGAACTGAAAATTATAGAATTTGAGCCAGTCATTTTCTTTTGCTTTGTAGTACAACAAGAAATGGGTTTCAGGTAGCAGACACTTAGGTAAACGGAAGGCATGTACAATCAGTTACTTGACCAAGTTGGAGCTAGAAGAAGTGAAAATATATATATTCCGAGAAGTGATTCTGCCAGCTCAATGCATGGAGTAATGACTGTAGGTTATGATATCATCAGTGGACCAGTTAGAAGTGAACATTGAAGGCAAGACTAGGGGCCAGGTGAGTGTCGTGTTCCACGTGACAGAAACACTGAGGGGTCACTCCAGGGGAACTGAAATAACTGGGCTTCATGAAATAACCACACAAGAGACAGAAATACCTTTTTCTTTGGAGGTGCTGTGATGGTTCCTCTGACCTTAAGGATCCGCAGAAAGAGAGAGCCTGTGCTGATCCCTTTTATTGAGGAGAAGTCATTCAAATGAGACAAGAGGTCAGGTTTCAAGAGGCTGAGTCTAGCTTCATGATGTCTGCTATCTGTCAGCAGATTGACTGACATCTAGGAAAGCCACACCCAAGGGCAGAGTAAGAGAAGGGGACACATAAAGGGTGTTTCCATGAAACATTCTATCCCAAACAGGGCAAGGGGTAATATCACAAAGGAACAGGTGAGCGTAGCTCGATGAAGACACATTTCCATTTTCTCTACCCTCAAGATCCGGGCTGCCGTCTTCGGTTACTTAAGCAACCAGATCACGGGGTGACCAACGATGCCACATCAATCAGGAGGGAAAGCAAATGCTGGTCACATTCTATGTCCACCTCCCACAAGTGACAAGTAGAAATCATGGATACTTTAAAATAAGAACAAGACCAGTTCACATTTCTACAAAGGATTTGGGGATACTGGACAAACAAAAACAATGCATAGTATTGTAAAGGAAAGTATGCCATGAGATCATGAGTAAAGGAGCATAAAGGGATAAAGATTGATTTTGAAGTGGGAATTTTTTCCAATATTAGAGAAATGCTTCTCAAACTTCAAGAATTCAAGTTTTTGCTTAAAGTTATCACAATGAATTTCTCTTTGACCTTGGCAAAAAATATGTTTGGAGTAGATATATTTGAAAATAGAAAAAGAAGGAGGAGAAAGAAGAAGGAGATGGAGGAGAAATTCCTTACCTCCAGTGTCATGGAGACATTCAGGACAGATTCTACATTTATTTATTATTTATTTATTTTTATGTGGTGCTGAGGATTGAACCCAGTGCCTTGCACATGCTAGGTGAGGCTCTACACTGAGCCACAACCCCACCACCCAGAACAGTTTTCATAATGAAGAAACTTATCTTTCTTTTTTGTCATGAATTATTGGACTTGGATTACAAAATAATTCCTTGTACTTCTAAAATTTTATTTTTGTTTTCTTGCCCTCCATTCTCCCTAAAAAAAAGAAAGAAAGAAAGAAAAATATTTATCTCTAGCAGACAGACAAGGATAGACTATCACACTATGAACAAAATGTTTCAGGCACTTTCACATTTAATACACAAACTCTTGCCTTAATTTGTCACTTTACTTTGTATAATGATCACATTTCACCATTCTTGCTAATACCCTTAGTTCATGTATGAAGATTTGAATTGGGTATCACCATAACATATACAAACAGAGATATGAAAAATTGTGGTATACGTGTGTATTAAGAATTGTAATGCAAAAAAAGTATGTGTGTAATGGCATAAATTGGCATGAACATACTTTATATACAGAGATACGAAAAATTGTGCTCCATATGTGTAATAAGGATTGTAATGCATTCCACTGTTGTCATGTATTTTTAAAAAAATAATAGAACCAATAAAAAAATCACTTTACTTATGGTATTATAAAATACTGAGTGAAGAGAAAAACAGTTTCTTTCTGAATTTTGTATTTTCTCAATTGGTAACTTCTCCCTGTACTCTAACCTGAGGACCATTCCTACCAGAGAAGGCAAGTGTTGAAGCAGAAATAATTATATTGTATGTGCCCAACACAATTGTTCATGAAGAATGGAATTATGTTAAATGAGCAATAAGGTATTATTCTAACAATGTGTTTATGACAATAATGACATTCTATCATTACTAGTATTAGAAAAATAGTTACCAGAATAATAAATAATTGAAAACAGTCAAATGCCTGACAAGATAAGTATTTAATTACAGCAAGTTTATAAAATTTAGTTTTGTTAACACATAAAAATTATGTTTATAAAAATAATGACAAAAGTGTATTGATACAAAGAGATTGTAGCATAGAAATATAATTAGTTCATGCTAAAGTCTATTTTTAAAGGTAATTTGGCAAAATCTTGTGCATAGTGATTTTATGATAAAATTGTTGTTTAGGTTTTTATTTTATCTGCTTTATCTCACTTTTTGAGTACTTTGTAAGAACTTGTATAATGAAATACGTGCATTAAAAAGATTGAGTAAAATCTGGAAAGTAGAAAGGGCATATTGTCAAAAGAATTGAATAAGTAGATTTGGGGCTCCATTTCTTGTTTAGTATCAATAAACAAATAAAAATAAAGCAGACATCAAAAACAACAAATACCTGAAGCTTCTAAAGAAGGTAAATGAAACTACAAAGAAGTTTCAAACTTGGAAGCTATAAATTTAAAGTCTATTTTTAGTCAAATGATAGTTACCAAGACAATGATAAAATTTGGATTGACATCAAAATACTTATATATAATAAAAGAACCTATCAATATTGAAAGAGAAATGCCATGAAGCATTTTTATAATCACAAAGACACCATTTGTTTGGTTAACACTGCCTTAATTAAAAAAAAAAAAAAAAAAGACTTCAAATTCTCTGTACCAGGCATGGTGGCCCACACTTGTATTCCCAGTGGCTTGAGAGGCTGAGACAAGAGGATCATTAGTTCAAAGCCAGCCACAGCAACGATAAGGTGCTATCAACTCAATGAGACCCTGTCTTCAATAAAATACAAAATAGAGCTGGGGATGTGGCTCAGTGCTTGAGTGAGCTTCAGTTCAATCCCCAGTACCTGCTCCCCTCCCCCCCGCCACAAAAACTATAGCATTGGCTTGCCACCTATAATCTGCTCAGTGATAACTCATAGAGATAGTTATCCATGTGAAGATGTAAATGGTAAGTTTACAAAAAGTTATTTTGTAAGGATAATTAATCTTTCCATTAAGTGAGACTGAAAATAATCCAAAATCCAGCAGAATAATTTATTATTTTAATAACTTCCTGCAAAACCTCTCTCTCCATTTAATTTTGGAAGTTTGAGTCCCTTTTAAGGATTTAGGTTTTAATAAAGCTGCTCTAAATTTCTAGATCTTTGTCATTCTGACATGTAGGTCATTCTCCCTTAGGAATGATGAGGCTGGAAAGCAGTTGCCTCAGCGAGGGGAACATCTTTCAAACCTGAGCTGTCCAAGCATCAGAATGGGTTGCTGATTCAGGGACTCAAAGAAACAACAGCTGAACAGAGGCAAATTTGCAAATCCTTCTGCCAGATCTGTCCCAGCAGGTGTCACTACAGGCAATCAGTGGGCCTCTGAGACAGGCAAAGGAAAAAGAAGGGGCCTAGTGCTTAACTCCAAAGAAAGACTGGGCTTTGCCCTGCCTATTTTCCCTTCCCTTCCTAATCTGAATTTCCAATAACATATTATTACAGAGCTGGGGCATCCCAGAAGACTGTGGCAGTGAAGAACTTTCTACAAATAATTCTTGCAATCAAGTCAGAAAGATTTCAGACATGTCACTCAGAGTAACCAAATGAGTTTATTTAAGGGACAGGAAAAGGGAAAGGGACACTGTCAAGGAACAGAGTGGGTCTTCTTAAGGCATAGAGGAACAGCAGTGCCTCTTGTGCACTCCAGTTTTATTGGGGATCCTAGCAAAGTTTCCAGAATCTTGCTCTGGTCCACCTTTTGACTGACAGTGAGATAGCAAACTTTCATGTACCCACTGTCATGGCAACTCTAGATGACCTAACTCCATGCTGACCAGTTCTAATCAGATTTCTAATCATACCTTGTTACAGATTTTATGGTTAGCAGGAATTATCCTTATTTCCGAGAGTTTCAAGATCAGGTCACAAAAGTCTCTCCCTTCAGAGTAATTTGGGTTCCTCTTATTAACATTATTTAGGGCCTGACATATTCTGTCCACTTAGGCCAGGAAGGGCTGCAGGTAAATTATTTCTTGGCAAAGAAACATGTGGAAGTCAGAACGGTGGGACTATTTTATAGAATTATTCCCTTAACCTTGTGTTCCCATCATGCTCATTTATCTCTCCCCTAACAATATTGATTTGTATTTTATGAAACGTAAGTGCTTATAAACATATTGTTTTTTCCCTTTTATATACAATGTGTTGGCTCTTATTTATATTTCTAGATAAACACTGTTAACAATGTACTAAAACTGCTGTAAACTACAGGTGATCACAATCTGACAAATGTCTAGTACAAGAAAGAAACTTCAAGATAATTCAAAGCAGGGACATATATTAATTAAATGTGGCAAGACAAGAAAAAGCTTTCAGAAATCTTACAAGAGCAACTAAGTTTCCTAGTCACTTAGAGAAAAAGCTTAATTTGCTCTTGCACCACCTCTGGGTTTCTATAATGGAGATGATAGTATGTATCTCTCAGTGGCGCTGTGATGATTTTATAAATTAATACCCGAATAGCTCAGAACTATGCTAGGATATGATCAGAAGTATATAACGGTTAGCTATATATATATTTTTTAAGTCTACAATTTATTTTTATTGGTGGTCAAGCATATATTTTTTAATATATTAATTAATTAATTAGCCAATTGAAAAGATAAAAACTTTTCAGATTAGTCTTTTGGAAAGCATATTTTTAAAAAAATAAATGACAACCAAATCTGAAATGACACAGAAGTATAACAATAATCAGAAATGTAAAAATGTTATCATTTATTTGAAGAAGAAGGTACTAAACCCAGGAAAAAAATGTAGAACCAAAAATAGAATGGACCCAATCCAGAAGTGAAGTGAAACGAAATTCCAGTATCATATCTGTGGAATAGATGAAGAAAGCAAAACTTCTATGGACAGACAGAAGTCCCTGGGAAGAAAAGAAGTTGGCAAATGAGTGGCAATTGTTGGCAGGTAGGAGGTGACTATAGAAGGGAGGTCACTGGGGGTATGTCTTTAGAGCATATATTTTGTCTCTGGTGAGCAGAGTGCTATCTCTCCCTCTCTCTCTCCCCTACTTCCTGGTGCCATGTCATGAGCTACCTTCCTTTGCTATGCCTTTCCACCATGCTGGTCTATCTCATGCTGGGCCCACAGCAACAGATTTGGCTGTCTAAGGATGAAGAGTCACGATGAAGACTCATCTATATATGAACACCTATCTATGGACTGAGATCTCTGAAACTATGAACCACAAGTAAACTTTTCCTCTTTTACGTTGTCCTTGGCAGCAAGGAAAAGCTGAATAAAACAAATATCAGATGTGAGTATTTTTTATATGTTTATTAAATAGTTGACACCTTATTTTGTAAAATTTTTTTTCAGGTTTTTGCTGATTTCAAAGTTAAGCTCTTTCTCTCTATTTTTATTTTTTTAAATGGGTAGGAATATTTTATTCTGGATATAAAATTTTAGTTTAAATGTAAACACTGTAAAATTACATTTAGTTTAAATGTAATTCACTTTCCCAATAGAACATTTTGATAAAAGTTCTTAAACTAAATATAGTTTGATTCAGCATTTTTTCTCCTTGTGGTTAGCACTTTTGTGTTCTACCTTAAAACAAATTTCCTACTCTAAAATCCTGAAGATGATTTTATGATTTCTTTTCTCTTTTTAATTATATTTTATTAACAAAATAGTTGTGCTTGTCTATGGGGTGATATATATATATATATATATATATATATATAGATAGATAGATAGATAGATAGATAGATACACACACATACATATATATGTATATATGAATATACACATATATATGCACACATACGTGTGTGTGTGTGTGTGTGTGTGTGTTGTATAATGTGTATTCATCAAATCAGGGCAATTACCATTTTCATGTCCTCAAACATTATCATTTTTATGTACTGGAAACCTTTAAATTCTCCAGTTATTTTGAAATACATAAATATTACAGATGACACTTTCTCTATTGTGCTATATAATATTAGCTCTAATTCTCTTATGACCACTTGCATTTAGACAATCATTATCTACTTTATACCCATTCCCTTTTTCCCTTTTTAGCCTCTAATAACCTCTGTTTTCTACTTTCATGTAATCAACTTTTTTAGCTTTCACAAATGAGTGAGAATATGTGGTATTTGTCCCGTGCCTGGCTTATTTCACTTAATATAATGTCCTCCACTTATGTTACTGAAAATAACATGAATTCATGATTTTGTCCTTTTTTTATGGCTAAATAATATTTACTTATGCATCTTTTAACAATTCATTTGTCAGTGTACATATTACTAGATTCTATATTTTGGCTTTTGTGTATAAATAGTGCTTCAATGACCATGGCCATGAAATTGTTTTCTTTATTTAGTGATTTCATTCCTTTGGATACATATCCAGCAGTGGAATTGTTAGATCTCAAGGAAATAATACTTTGAGTTTTTGAAGAAATTTCATAATATTCTCAATAATGGTTGTACTAATTTATATTATTGCTAATAATAATTATGAGAACCATTTTCTTCAAATCCTCACTAGATTTTTTTTGGTCATTTTGATAATTGCCATTCTCATTGTGGTACCTCATTGTGATTTTGATTTACATGCCTCATGATTAGTAATATTGAGCATTTTTCATACACTTAAAATTTTTTTTAAAATCTTTATTGTTTTTGTCTTTCACACCAAGGTCTGAAATCTATTCAGTATTGATTATTTGTTCATTCTGGTTTGTTTTAATGTACAAAGATTTTTTTTTTCTTATGTAGATATCCAACTGATTCAGAATCATACAGTGAAAAGACTGCCCTTTTCTAATTGCAGTGTAAGACCACAAGTCATGGGTCACATATGTAGGTCAGTTTGGGGGCTATCTTTTCCAAAGGAAAATTATTTCCTTTTGGCCTTTCTTTTTTTTTCTTTTTGTCCTCCTTCTCCTTCTGCTTCTGTCTCTTCCAGCATTATTTTATCTTATTTACTTTATATTATCATATCAGGTACTTTTTTTTTCTCCCAAGAATGCTGTGTCTGTACTTAAACTATTACATTCCTTTTGAATTTTAGAATTAGCTCTTCAATATCGTCTCTTATACCTTCTTAATCTTATTTGAAATTTTACTGAGTTTGCAGACTACTTTGCAACTCTATAACTATTTTATAATATTTATTCTTTTTTTATATAAACATGTCTTTAATTTCTCTCAGTAACATATATGTTTCTTTAAGGTAGATAATGACTCCATTCACACTTGTCAGTACTCATTCCTGGTGTTTGTTCAGCTGTTTGGTCTGTGTGAAGCTCCTGTCATCTCCCCTAAGAGTGTGATAAGTTTGCAAAGTGTTTATAAATTTTATGATTTTTTAAAAACATATATAACTTTCATTTTTTTAAAAAATTTTCTCCAACATATTTGTTTACTGGCTCACAAGTTTCTACTCATATCTTTATTTTATCATCATGAGTCTTGGATAAGATTATCTTTCAATGTAATTAGGTAAAACTATAGATGTGATACAGCTATCTGAAAAAGATTTTAAAGCAGTCATAAAAATACTTCCCTGGGAAGTTATATACTGCTCTGATCTAGAAGAGCACTACTTATTTACTTCTATTTTCTAATTGTTGTCATCATGGATTTAAATCATCTATAGCTTGGTGGATGACTCTCCTTTTCAACCTACTGCCTTTCTAGATTTCCCCTTCTCAAAATAAAGGCTTACAGGGGTAAAGCAGGATGTTTTCCTGGTATTTTTTGGTTTTTAAACTCCACAATTATTTTGAAGTTTAGACATACTCTGGCTCCAGGCTACACTGAGGGTATAGACTTCATATAATTTTATTTTTCCTTCTGCTTTTTCTGTTTTTTGGAGGAAATATTAGAAGGCAAGAACACGTACAGCTACCACTGTCATCCTAAAGTAGAAAGGCAAGAGATTCTCTGAAAGTTGGGGTGAATTAAATAAGACTGAAGATCCCACTGCAGGAAAGTGAATACAAAAAGAGAGCCTGTAACATTTCACCCATCACCAAAAATAATGTCCACTAAGTATGGTACAGCAAAGTCCACTAAAAACTGGGACTTTACCATACCACACTGGAAGGAAAAATGGTGTGGTGGTATTGAACTAGAGATTTGGTAAACTATGTCAAGTGCAAAAAACATTAACAGACAAAAATACAAAACTTCAATAAACATATTTAAAGAAATGAAAAAGTAGAAAATATCAGTGAGGATATAAAAGATACAGAAAGGAAACAAATGCAAAACTTTAGAATTGAGAAATACAATTAGCTTAAAATTTCAGTGAACAATCAGCAGCAAAATTTCTATCAATAGCAGAGTGGAGGAAATAAAAGAAATAATGAGTGAAAAAGTATAAACTATCCATTGTGAAAATACAAATAATGTAGGAGTTTTTTTTTTTTTTAAGGGAGCAAAAATACAGGGATCGATGGTTCTAGAAGAAAATATCTACTTCCATATTACTGAAGTCCCATAAAAGATAAAGGAAAGAGAGTGAGGCTGAAGGAAAATCTTGAAGAAATAGTGGCAGAAGACTTGCCAAATTTGACAAGACACTCAAGATGTTGAGTCAAACACAGTGTAAAAATCTGAAAAACATTCATGCCCACATATATCATAATGAAACTTCTGAACAATAAAAAAAGAATAAAATCTTGAAAGTAAGATGATAAGTACCACCTTACCCATGAAGTGAAGGAAGTTAGAGTGGCAGCAGATTTCTCATCAGAAATCATAAAGGACAGATAGAAGTACTGCTGAAAGAAAGACCTGTCATTCTGGAATTCAATATCCAGTGAAAATAATCTTAGAGATAAAGAGGAAATGAGGGAAAACTAAGACACTGTCACATTTACTCTAAAATAAAAGTGAAAGGAAGTTCTCTAAAATACAAATGAAACAATAAAAGAAAAATTTTGGATCATCAGAAAGGAAGTGAGAACATATCAAGCAAAAATATGGGGAAGCACCAAGAATTTAATTTCAGCTCCTGGTTAATCTGTATGTCATTTTTTTTAAAGACTGCTTACCTAATAGACTCCTCTCAGGAGCATTGCTCTCTCCACACCAGGTTTGGTGCAAAGACATGCATTGCAATCTGTAAGTAGAGTGAATGTCAAGGACTCAGGTCTTTGAAAAACCATACTTTCATGCACATTTGCAATCCTAAAAAAAAATGTGTTCATTCCTAGGTCTCTTTATCTGAAGTCTGGGTAGATGTCTTCAGGAACTTCTGCTGAGACCTGATCAGAAAGAGAAGGAAAAATCTTAAAGTTACTATTCCATATTTTGATTTAGCACTCAGTACTTTTCTAGTCCTAGCCCTTACTTTTCTCCCTTATCCCAGTCACAGTCCCAGGTTCCATAAAATTGCATTAACATTAATTTTCATCTCTGAGCTGATCCACATGACCCTCATCAAATGTTCCATGAGTTCTCTACTTTATACCGTTTCAGTAAGTGATTAAAACCATATCTCTGTGGCTTGTGGTTTTTGATTTGTTACTTTAGTAGGCTGCTGAAAAGTCTGAGGGCTTAGATCTAAGTCAGAAGAGCTCCTGAAAAATAGACTTTACTTCCCTTCTTGAATTTTCCATATACATGTTTGGTACTGGAATCAAAACCTATGATACTGTCTAATATGTTTCTAAATATTTGTAGAGGAAATATTTAGGACAACTATAGATGGGGGAGGTGAAAAAGAGGTAAACATAAGGAAGCTTACTATATTTCACTTGAACTGTTAAAATGATAACAGCAGTACACTGCAATAAGTGAGTGTGATGATGCGGTGGTAGTATATGTGTGTATGTGTGTGTGTGACTATGAGGGGGGGGGTCTAATACCTAGAGGATCCACAACAAAAAGGAATCAATAAAAAGACTTAAACAAAAAGCATAAAGAACAAATAGAAAACAAAAAAAAAATTAAATGGAAGATCTAGGCACTAAAACACGAATAATCCCATTAAATGTAAGAGACCTAAATAAATTAAATAAAATAAATAATTCAGCAGAGTCAATTAAAAAATCATTTAATTCACAATAAAAAAGCATGATTTGACTGTACACTACCTCTAAATAACTCACTTCAAATATAATGACAAAGGCAAATAAGATGTAAAGGGATGGAAAAAAAGAACTGGCAGGCAGAAGCTATTCAAAGGAAAGCAAAGTGGTTATATTAATATCCAATAAATTAAATTAGAACAGAGAAAATGGATATAGAGAAGGACATTATATAAAGATAAAATAGTCAATCTATAAATACATAGCAATCTTAAATGTATATGTCCTGAAAAAAACAGAGTTATAGAATACATGAGGCAAAAACTGATAAAAACTGAAAGGAGAAATGAAAACAAATCCACAATTCTACTTAGAGGCTTTAAAAGTCCTCAGTTGCTAAAACAATTAGATATAAAATTAAGAAAAAATATATTAAGACTCAGCAGTACTACCTACAAATATTATCCTATCAATAGCTATTAAACATACCAACTAACAACCACAGTGTCCACGATATATATGCCAAAACAGATGATTTTCTGAGACAAAATCAAGTCTAATAAATTTAAAATAGTAGAAGTAATACAGAGTATATTTTGTAATGATAATAAATAAAATGTAAAATCAATAACACTAAAAATTAACCAAAACAAAGACAACATTTCTCAATAAATCCACTTTCTTTTTATTTATTTATTTATTTTTATTTATATATAATAGTGGAATGCATTATAATTCTTATTGCATATATAGAACTAAATTTTTCATATCTCTGGTTGTATACATAGTATATTCACACCAATTCTTGTCTTCATACATGTACTTTGGATTATAATGTTCATCACATTCAACCATCATTAATTACCCCATGCCTCCTATCTTCCCTTCCCACCCCTCTGCCCTATCTAGAGTTCGTCTATTCCTCCATGCTCCCTCTCCCTGTCTTACTGTGAATCAGCTTCCTTAAATCAAAGAAAACATTCTTCAATAGATGAATGGATAAAAAAGTGGCATATATACACAATAAAATATTACTCAGCAATAAAAGAGAATAAAATCATGACATTTGCAGATAAATGGAAGGAGTTAGAGAAGGTAATGCTAAGTGAAGTTAGCCAATCCCCCAAAAATCAAAAAATCTATTTTCAAAGGAAATTCTCAAAGGAAATATGAACAAAATAAAATACAAATTTTAAAAAGAAGAATAAATTGTTTTAAGACAGCAGGTATTTATAGTAATCAATACTGTGAAATCTGTGAGAAGGATAGGTATAAAGATCTATAGAATATGCAGAATAATCAATTCAGAAATGCACTCACACAGAAGTATAAATAAAAATTGAACAGCCATTCTAGAATGTAACTTTACCATTGTTTAGTAAAATGAATAAACAAAAAACTAAAACTCCTAGTGCCCATAAATTCTACCCCTTTGCACTCATCTGAGAGAATACAGACTTATGTTCACTCAAGCACTTATAAACCAATATTATTCACCAACATTCTTCAAGATAGTCTGAAACTGGAAGCGAAAGAGATATGTTCAGTACACGAATGGCTAGTGGCACATTTGTACAGTGGAATAAAACATTACTCAGTGATAAAAAGTTAGAAATTATTTATATATTCTGAAATTTGTTTTAATTAATTTCTATAGTGAAAAGCACCAACCCAAAGAGATTATACTGCAAAATTTCATTTATTTTTGCAAAAATTTGCATACAAAAATAGAGATCAGCTGTTGCCAGGGATTAAAGATGATGGGGTTGGTATGAAGTGAACATGGTGGTAAAGGGCAATATAAAGTATCATTGTGGTGATAGAAATATGCAGTATCTGGACCACATCAACATCAAAGTGCAGCTTGTACTTATGCAACATAGTCAAATAAGTTGTTACTACTGGGGAAACTGGGTAAAGAGTAAACGGGATCACTATATTATTACAAATACTATGAATTTAAAATTAAAATTAAAATAATTATAATATATATATATATATATATATATATATATATATATACACACACACACACATACACACACACACACTAAACAACAAGAGTTAAGATTTCAAGAAAATAGTTTGGGAATCTTGAAGCCAGGAAAGAGAACATGCAGCAAAGTTTGGGGAAATGTGCTGAATTAAAACTGCCCCACTGGAGAAACTATTATGAAGGTCACAGTCCCAAGATACTGACTCACAGAAATACTTAGATTTTAATTATTATAGAATTATCATAATTAATTTATGATATAATTATTTAAAGTTCCCTCTCCTCTCAATGTTCAGAGTTCCAATATAACAACAGTGGGTTCTAACTGAAAGAACAGTAAAGCCCAGACTCTTTTGGAGGAATAATGTTTAGAGTAGCCCAAGGTCAAGATGGAAGACAAAAAATTAAAAAGGGCACATGAGGGCTAAGGATGTAGCTCAGTGGCATAGTACTTTCCTAGAATGTCTGAGGCACTGGATTAGTTCCTTAGAACCATATAAAAATAAACAAATAAAATAAAATAAAGGCATACTGTCCATCTACAACTACAAAAAAAAATGCCTAGGAAGAATTTGAAGCTTCTGGTTTCTGGTGCCTAGAGCTACTGAAATTACTAAGCATAGCCCAACTTTAAGATATATTATCATAAAAACTTAAAGGAAAACTTAAGGGCAATCAGTTCATATTGCCCCTTTCAAAATATCTGACTTTTAGCAAAAAAAAAAAAATATATAGTATATACATATTCCTAGGGGCTCAAGTTGAGGCTGAACATCATGGGAGGAAGAGTGTAGTAGAGGGAAGCAGCTCATATGATGATCAGAAAGCAGAAAGAGAGAGAGAGAGAGCTCTCCATTTTCCAGGTACAAATATATACTCCAAAGCCATGCTCCCAACTCCCCCTCCTCCTTACCACTTCAGTTACCACTCAGTTAATCCCTATCAGGGGATTAATTCACTGATTGGGTGAAGACCCTTATAACTCAATAATTTCTCCTCTGACACTTCTTGCCTTGTCTTATTCATGAGATTTTTGGGGACATCTCACATCCAAACCAGAGCAAGGCCCTTTGGCTAGATATAGGAGCCAAATTAATACTACCGATAATTAAGCCAGGTGTCATGGTGCACTACTATAATTCCAGCAACTTGGAAGACTGATGCAAGAGGATGACAAGTTCAAGGCCAGTCTCAGCAACTTAGTGGAATATTTTCTCAAAGTTTAAAATATTAAAAACTTAAAAGTATGAAATGAACAGAGATATTGTCCAGTGGTAAAGTGTGCTGGGTTCAATCCTCGGGACCAAATAAAAAATGTAATTAACCAGAAAAAAAAAGCATAAATGTTTTAATAATTTTACACGTACATGGGAATCTTAATAAGAGAGTAAAGTTTGAAGAAATGAGAAAAGCTTGATGCATTTATCCATTTTAGAAAAACAAGTTTCTGAAAGAATAACAGGACAGATGAATCTCTGGAATAGGGTGGTAAATTTTAAGGATGTTCCTAAAACATATATGGAGCGATGGTGTTGAAGTTCTTGGAAGATAAAGAGTTCTTCAACATTTATTTATTCAGATTAATTGCAGCCCCAATTACTAGTCTTTTGGTGATGAAGGCTATTTTCAGGCAGTCCTCCCAAAAGAATCTTGTGGATTGTTGAACATAGGAAAAGAAAACCTGGTGGCCCTTTCTAAAATTGCAGTTCCTCAAGAGATTTCAGCTTGAAAGAAGCAATATACCAAAGGGGCTAAAAGCATGCAATGGAGGAAGGATAGCATCTTCAACAAATGGTGCTGGGAAAATTGGAAATCCATATGCAACAAAATGAAATTGAATCCCTTTCTCTCGCCATCCACAAAAATTAACTCAAAATGGATCAGGGAGCTAGATATCAAATCAGAGACACTGCGTCTGATAGAAGAAAAAGTTGGCTACGATCTACAAATTGTGGGGTCGGGATCCAAATTCCTTAATAGGACACCCATAGCCCAAGAGTTAACAACAAGAATAAACAAATGGGACTTACTTAAACTAAAAAGTTTTTTCTCAGCAAGAGAAACAATAAAAGAGGTAAATAGAGAGCCTACATCCTGGGAACAAATCTTTACCCCCCACACCTCTGATAGAGCCCTAATATCCAGAATGTACAAAGAACTCAAAAAATTAAACAATAAGATAACAAATAACCCAATTAACAAATGGGCCAAGGACCTCAACAGACACTTCTCAGAGGAGGACATACAATCAATCAACAAGTTCATGAAAAAATGCTCACCATCTCTAGCAGTCAGAGAAATGCAAATCAAAACCACCCTAAGATACCATCTCACTCCAGTAAGATTGGCAGCCATTATGAAGTCAAACAACAACAAGTGTTGGCGGGGATGTGGGAAAAAAGGTACACTTGTACACTGCTGGTGGGGCTGCAAAATGGTGAGGCCAATTTGGAAAGCAGTATGGAGATTCCTGGGAAAGCTGGGAATGGAACCACCATTTGACCCAGCTATTGCACTTCTCGGACTATTCCCTGAGGACCTTAAAAGAGCGCACTATAGGGATACGGCTGCATCAATGATTATAGCGGCACAATTCACAATAGCTAGACTGTGGAACCAACCTAGATGCCCTTCAATAGATGAATGGATAAAAAAAATGTGGCACCTATACACAATGGAGTATTATGCAGCACTAAGAAATGACAAAATCATAGAATTTGCAGGGAAATGGATGGCATTAGAGCAGATTATGCTAAGTGAAGCTAGCCAAGCCCTAAAAAACAAATGCCAAATGTCTGCTTTGATATAAAGAGAATAACTAAGAACAGAACAGGAAGGAAGAGCATGTGGAAAAGACTACAGTAAACAAAGACGAATGGGGGGAGAGAAACGGAGAGAGAAGGGAAAGCATATGGAAATGGTAGGAGACCTTCAAGGATACATAAAATTATAAGAGGCTATGAGGGGCAAGGGGGAGGGAAAAAAAAGGGAGAGAATTGAACAACAGCAGGGGAGGTAGAGAGGGAAGATGGGAGGGGAGGGGAGGGGAGGGGGGATAGTAGGGGATAGGAAAGGTAGCAGAATACAACAGACACTAATATGGCATTATGTAAAAGTGTGAATATGTAACAGATGTGATTCTGCAATCTATATTTGGGGTGAAAATGGGAGTTCAAAACACAATTTGAGTCTAATGTATGAAAGATGATATATCATGAGCTATGTAATGCTTTAAATAATCAATAAAAAATTAAAAAAAAAGATTATAGTTGGATGAAAAAAAAAAAAGAAGCAATATACCAATTTGGCACATTTTGAAATGGCACCTCCTTAACTCCTTCAACTGACATGCATAATGACCCCATTCCATAAGAGCAGAACCTGAGATTCTGCACCACTATCAGTTATCATTATTTAAGAAGTTGAAATCTGTTAATTAGGTGTGATATTTTTTACCTGGAGTCAGAAGTAAGGTAAGCTGAGATCTTATCTATAATATAGTTTCATGACTTGCCAAGTCAATAATTTGTTAGATGTTCAAAAGAATTTGTTACTTTGAAAGAATTCAGGAAAGAAATTAGTGGATAAATAATCATAAGAGAGTCTATACTGAGGGTAAGAAATAGAACAGGCAGGAATATAGGCATCATTGGAGCAATATCTGCATAAATCTTTCACAAAGACCCGCTGCTTTGGGCATAGTACAAAGGAGGTACTTAAACACAATTTGATATAGAAAAGGCTGAGTCAGGATTAATAGGTCTGAGCTGAAAGATGTTTCAGAGTCCTCAATATCCGTCTCTCATTGAAAACAAAGGAGTGGTTTATAACAGGACAGAAGTAGATAAAAATGACAAAAGTAAAGGGTAAGAGCATGGCTACATAGATTCAAAGAAAAGGATATAGGACAATGGATTGAATTAAGGAAAGACTTTCCCCAACATAGTGCATATATCTTGCCAAGGTTATTCTGGCACAGTCCAGGGGCACTTGAGATAATATAATTTGAAAAGTTCATGGCATATTTTGTTTTTCTGAGTGGTTATCTTCACTGATATGCATCTGCAATTGTACTTGAATCCTCCTTTCCTCCATAGGCATATTTCCTAGAATAGCCTTTAACTCTATGAAAAAAAAGTGATTTTAATCAAACTTGAGACAAGAGTATAGCAAGAAATTTTAAAAGTTAATTCTGTTCAAAAGCTATAGAAAAACATGTTTTTAAAATTCTTCTGTTCATAAATTTATTTGCACCCATAGAATTTGATGTTCATTAGAATTTCTGATCATTTTCGGCTTCATCTCTTGTTCTCTCTTATCTCCATTCTACCTTTTCATTAAGGTTTGTCTTCATTTAATTCAGGGTTCTCATGACCCTAAGCTGTTATCTATCAAAAATCCCTAAATACAAATTCTGGCAAAATTAATGTGCCTTGTTATCAGACACTCACTCTCCGTTATGTTCATAAAATGTAATCATTTCAGTCCATCATACCTTATTATGAATTTATTAAAAATGAGAACTTCACATAACTTTTTCTTCATAAAATCACAAAGTTTGAGAATTGAATTAAATGTTAGCTTTAGGGTTAGGAATCTCAGTTTCAGGATATGCTAGAAAGGAAATGGAATGAGGGATTCATATCCATTACTTTGTAAGGTAGAAACTGGAGCCAGATACCCAAAGGTAAATTGGAAATAATTTTGTCTGTTGAGCTGCTTTATATTACTGAGTGAAGAAAAAAGGGACGTACCTGAAGGGACAGATTGATTATGTTTCTCTTTTAGGAAGTGAAGCAATGGGGATTAGTAGAATTCCAGGCATGTGTAGAAATACCAATGAAAAAAATTAGAAGGAATGTATTTGCGAGGTCTACTAGAGATTTAAAATCTAAGGCAGATAAGGAAGATGGTATGCAAAAACAGATCACTGCTGCTGCACAAGAGTTGGCTTTTGATAAAGCACAATTTATCATCAGTTTTACAGCAAAATGAATTTCCTCTGGAAAAGAAAAAAATATCCTCTTGCTTTCTAGAGCACAATGTGCAAGAGAAATATTTTAATTTTAGCTTCCCCTCAGTGACAGTGACCCCTTCTGCCCTCTCCATTTTATAAATTATTGACAAAGTGTCAGGAAGATTCCAATTGTGCAACAGTTAATTGGCCCCTCTGGTCATATCTCAACAGCTCTGAAAAGTTCATTGGTTTTAGATAAAGGTTTTCTCAAGAGTTGCAGACTCAAACATTCTAAGAGCTTGAACGAATTTGTGTTCTTTATTTGTTTTTTTAAATACAATATATTGAGACCAAAACTTCACAAAGAATTATGAGGTTAAGAAATTTGCTTGCTGAGGAAAAAAAACTAGAGCTAGAATTGGCATTTCATATGAAATTAAAATTTTAATGAATATTTTAGAACAAAAATAGACTAGTTAATTTTGCATACACAAAATTAACTTAGTATGAGGAAAGATTTAAAGGTGGACGTATTTAAGTAGAATATTGTCATCTCAAGCAGTATCTTATAATGTAGTTTATAAGCTTTATCTTATTTTTTTTATTGTTGGTCGTTCAAAACATTACAAAGTTCTTAATATATCATATTTCACAATTTGATTCAAGTGGGTTATGAACTCCCATTTTTACCCCGTATACCGATTGCTGTATCACATCAGTTACACTTCCATTGATTTACATATTGCCATTCTAGTGACTGATGTATTCTGCTGTTTATCCTATTCTCTACTATCCCCCGTCCCCTCCCCTCCTCTCCCCTCCCCTTTTCTCTCTCTACCCCCTCTACTGTAAATCATTTCTTCACTTGTATTATTTTTCTCTTACCCCTCCTTTCCTCTTATATGTAATTGTGTATGACCCTAAGGCTCAACTTCCAATTCCATGTGATTTCCCTTCTCTCTCCCTTTCCCTCCCACCTATCAACCCTGTTTAATGTTAATCTTCTTCTCAAGCTCTTCGTCCCTACCTTGTCCTTGGTTACTCCCCTGATATCAAAGAAGTCATTTGGCATTTGTTTTTTAAGGATTGGCTAGCTTCCCTTAGCATAATCTGCTCTAATGCCATCCATTTCCCTCCAAATTCTATGATTTTGTCATTTCTTAATGCAGAGTAATACTCCATTGTGTATAAATGCCACATTTTTTTTATCCATTCATCTATTGAAGGGCATCTAGGTTGGTTCCACAATCTTGCTATCATGAATTGTGCTGCTATGAACATCGATGTAGCAGTGTCCCTGTAGCATGCTCTTATTAGGTCTTTAGGGAATAGACCGAGAAGGGGAATAGCTGGGTCAAATGGTGGTTCCATTCCCAGCTTTCCAAGAAATCTCCATACTGCTTTCCAAATTGGCTGCACCAATTTGCAGTCCCACCAACAATGAACAAGTGTACCCTTTTCCCCGCATCCTCGCCAGCACTTGTTGTTGTTGGACTTCATAATGGCTGCCAATCTTACTGGAGTGAGATGGTATCTTAGGGTGGTTTTGATTTGCATTTCTTTGACTGCTAGCGATGGTGAGCATTTTTTCATGTACTTGTTAATTGATTGTATGTCCTCCTCTGAGAAGTGTCTGTTCAGGTCCTTGGCCCATTTGTTGATTGGGTTGTTTCTTATCTTATTATCTAATTTTTTGAGTTCTTTGTATACTCTGGATATTAGGGCTCTATCTGAAGTGTGTGGAGTAAAGATTTGTTCCCAGGATGTAGGCTCCCTGTTTATCTCTCTTATTGTTTCTTTTGCTGAGAAAAAACTTTTTAGTTTGAGTAAGTCCCATTTGTTGATTCTAGTTGTTAACTCTTGCGCTATGGGTGTCCTATTGAGGAATTTGGAGCCCGACCCCACAGTATGTAGATCATAGCCAACTTTTTCTTCTATCAGACGCCATGTCTCTGATTTAATATCGAGCTCCTTAATCCATTTTGAGTTAACTTTTGTGCATGGCAAGAGAAAGGGATTCAGTTTCATTTTGATGCAAATGGATTTCCAGTTTTCCCAGCACCATTTGTTGAAGATGCTATCCTTCCTCCATTGCATGCTTTTAGCCCCTTTATCAAATATAAGATAGTTGTAGTTTTGTGGGTTGGTTACTGTGTCCTATATTCTGTACCACTGGTCCACCCGCCTGTTTTGGTACCAGTACCATGCTGTTTTTGTTACTATTGCTCTGTAGTATAGTTTGAAGTCTGCTATCGCTATACCGCCTGATTCACACTTCCTGCTTAGCGTTGTTTTTGCTATTCTGGGTCTTTTATTATTCCATATGAATTTCATGATTGCTTTCTCTATTTCTACAAGAAATGCTGTTGGGATTTTGATTGGGATAGCATTGAACTTATAGAGAACTTTTGGTAATATCGCCATTTTGATGATGTTAGTTCTGCCTATCCATGAACAGGGAATATTTTTCCATCTTCTGAGGTCTTCTTCTATATCTCTCTTTAGGGTTCTGTAGTTTTCATTGTATAGGTCTTTCACCTCTTTTGTTAGGATAATTCCCAAGTATTTTATTTTTGGGGGGGATATTGTGAATGGAGTAGTTGTCCTCATTTCCGTTTCAGAGGATTTGTCGCTGATATACAAGAATGCATTTGATTTATGCATGTTGATTTTATATCCTGCCACTTTGCTGAATTCATTTATTAGCTCTAATAGTTTCTTTGTAGACCCTATCATCTGCAAATAGTGATAATTTAAGTTCTTCTTTTCCTATTTTTATGCCTTTAATTTCTTTTGTCTGTCTAATTGCTCCGGCCAGTGTTTCGAGGACTATGTTGAACAGAAGTGGTGAGAGAGGGCATCCCTGTCTTGTTCCAGATTTTAGAGGGAATGCCTTCAATTTGTCTCCATTCAGAATGATGCTGGCCTGTGGCTTATCATAGATTGCTTTTACAATGTTGAGGTATGATCCTGTTATCCCTAATTTTTCTAGAGTTTTGAACATAAAGGGATGCTGTACTTTGTTGAATGCTTTTTCTGCATCTATCGAGATGATCATATGGTTCTTATTTTTAAGTCTATTGATGTGGTGAATAACATGTATTGATTTCCGTATATTGAACCAGCCTTGCATCCCAGGGATGAACCCTACTTGATCATGGTGTATAATTTTTTTGATATGTTTTTGAATCCAATTCGCCAGAATTTTATTGAGGATTTTTGCATCTAGGTTCATTAGAGATATTGGTCTGTAGTTTTCTTTCTTTGAAGTGTCTCTGTCTGGTTTAGGCATCAGGGTGATGTTGGCCTCGTAGAATGTATTTGGAAGTTCTCCCTCTTTTTCTATTTCCTGAAATAGCTTGAAAAGTATTGGTGTTAGTTCCTCTTTAAAGGTTTTGTAAAACTCTGCTGTATACACATCCGGTCCTGGGCTTTTCTTAGTTGGTAGTCTTTTGATGGTTTCTTCTATTTCCTCTATTGTTATTGGTCTGTATAGGTCATCTATATCTTCCTGACTCAATCTGGGCAGATCATATGACTTAAGAAATTTATCGATGCCTTCACTATCTTCTATTTTATTGGAGTATAAGACTTCAAAATAATTTCTGATTATCTTCTGTATTTCTGAAGTGTCTGTTGTGATTTTGCCTTTTTCATCCCGTATGCTAGTAATTTGGGTTCTCTCTCTTCTTCTCTTCCTTAGCATGGCTAAGGGTCTGTCGATTTTATTTATTTTTTCAAAGAACCAACTTTTGGGTTTGTCAATTTTTTCAATTGTTTCTTTTGTTTCGATTTCATTAATTTCCGCTCTGATTTTAATTATTTCTTGCCTTCTACTTCTTTTGCTATTGTTTTGCTCTTCTTTTTCTAGATTTTGAGATGAATAATGAGATCATTTATTTGTTGGTTTTTTCTTTTTTTAAGGAATGAGCTCCAAGCAATGAATTTTCCTCTTAGAACTGCTTTCAATGTGTCCCATAGATTCCGATATGTTGTATCTTTGTTTTCATTTAACTCTAAGAAATTTTTAATTTCCTCCTTAATGTCTTCTATAACCCATTGATCATTCAGTAACCTATTGTTCATTCTCCAAGTGATGCATGATTTTTCCTTCCTTCTTTTATCGTTGATTTTCAGTTTCATTCCATTATGATCAGATAAGATGCCTGGTATTATCTCTACTCCTTTATATTGTCTAAGAGTTGCCCTGTGACATAATATATGATCTATTTTTGAGAAGGATCCATGTGCTGCTGAGAAAAAAGTGTAACTACTTGATATTGGGTGGTATATTCTACATATGTCAATTAAGTCTAGGTTGTTAATTGTGTTATTAGTTCTATAGTTTCCTTATTTAACTTTTGTTGGAAGATCTGTCCAGTGGTGAGAGAGGTGTGTTGAAGTCTCCCATGATTATTATATGGTGGTCTATTAGACTCTTGAACTTGGGAAGAGTTTGCTTGATGGACATAGCTGCACCATTGTTTGGGGCATATATATTTATGATTGTTATGTCTTGTTGGTGTATGGTTCCCTTGAGCAGTATGCAGTGTCCCTCTTTATCCCTTTTGATTAACTTTGGCTTGAAATCTATTTTGTTTGATATGAGTATGGACACTCCTGCTTGTTTCCGCAGTCCATATGAGTGGAATGATTTTTCCTAGCCTTTCACCTTCAGTCTATGTATATATTTTCCTATCAAATGCATCTCCTGTAGGCAACACATTGTTGGGTCTTGTTTTGTGATCCATTCAACTAGCCTGTGTCTCTTAATTGGTGAGTTTAAGCCATTAACATTTAGGGTTATTATTGAGATATGGTTTGTTCCTCCAGCCATATTTGTTTATTAATGTTACTAAACCTGATTTGTTTTCCTCTTTGATTACTTTCCCCCCTTTACTGTCCTACCTCCCACTGATGGTTTTCAATATTGTTTTCGATTTCCTCTTCCTGTAATGTTTTGCCAAGGATTTTTTGAAGAGATGGTTTTCTAGCTGCGAATTCTTTTAACTTTTGTTTATCGTGGAAGGTTTTAATTTCATCTTCCATCCTGAAGCTTAATTTCGCCGGATACACAATTCTTGGTTGGAACACATTTTCTTTCAGTGTTTGAAATATGTTATTCCAGGATCTTCTAGCTTTCAGAGTCTGTGTTGAGAGATCAGCTGTTATCCTGATTGGTTTACCCCTAAATGTAATTTGCTTTCTTTCTCTTGTAGCTTTTAAAATTCTCTCCTTATTCTGTATGTTGGGCATCTTCATTATAATGTGTCTAGGTGTGGATCTCTTATGATTTTGCACTTTCGGCGTCTTGTAGGTTTCTAGGATTTGGGATTCTGTTTCCTTCTTCAAGTCTGGGAAGTTTTCTCGTGTTATTTCATTGAATAGATTGTTTATTCCTTTTGTTTGGAGCTCTGTGCCTTCCTGTATCTCAATGACTCTTAAGTTTGATCTTTTAATGTTATCCCATATTTCTTGGATGTTCTGTTCATGGTGTCTTAGCAGACTTGCTGAGCTGTCTATGTTCTTTTCAAGTTGAAATACTTTGTCTTCATTGTCTGATGTTCTATCTTCTAAGTGATCTATTCTGCTGGTAGTATTGTCAATTGAGGTTTTAAGTTGGTTTATTGCTTCCTGCATTTCTAGGATTGCTATTTGTTTGTTTTTTATTACCTCTATCTCCCTGTGAAATTGGTCTTTTACTTCCTGGATTTGTTTATGTAGTTCCTTGTCAAAGTGATCTTTCATTGTCTGGTTTTGCTGTCTCATGTCTTCCTTGAGACTCCAGATCATCTGAAGCATGTATATCCTGAACCCTTTATCAGACATTCCATCTGTTGCAGCTATTACCTCTTCTAGAGTTGAGTTGACCTGCATTGCTTGTGGTCCTTTCTTTCCTTGTCATTTCATACTGCTCGCGTTTCTTTCTGCTTGGTGAAACTGTTGTGTTTTTGAAATTTTCCCCCTATTTATTTATATTGCTCTTGTATAGTTGGGAGATCTCTCTTCCAGGGCGGGTAGTGGCTGTGCTCCTCCTCTAATTAGGGTGATCTATCTACCACGCTGGTTTGTCGAAGGTCTGCCCACCCTGCAGGCGTGGGTGGCGGCTCTACTCTGCCCCTACTCCAATTGGTGTGACGTGTCTACCATGCTAGTCGACCTCTAAGCCTGTCCGCCGGTGGGTCGCAGATCTGCCTACCTTGCGGGCTCGCGCGGCAGTTCTGCTCAACCCCCACTCCCAGTGGGGGTACCTAACTGCCTCTCCAATGGGTTGCTGGGCCTTTTCCGGACACGGGCGGTGGCTCTGCTCAACTCCCACTCCAACCAGTGTGACGTGACTGCCTCGATGCTACTTGTCCACCACACTGGCAGGCTGCCGGGCCTGTTCTGCCAGTGGGTCGCAGGTCTGCTTACCTTGCAGGCTCAGAAGGCGGCTCTTCACATCCCCCACTCCAAATGGGGTGACTTGGCTACCACGCAGTCAGGTCGCTGGTTCTGTTCCAGGCGTGGGCGGCTACTCTCCTCGGCCCCAGCTGCAGTTGGGGTGTCATGATACCATGCCGGCGGGTCACTTGGCCTGCTCTGGGTGCAGGTGGCAGTTCCACTCTGCCCCCCAGGCCCCCACAGCACCCAGCAGGACCCGGACCGAGAAGCAGTCCCTGTAGTTTTCCCAGCCCTGGGCTAAAGCAGTTTTGGGAGCCAGAACCCGGCCTCTCCGATCCCAGCCACGCTCTGCTAGGAGTAGGCTCCACAGAGCGACCCCCGCAGGTTCCCCAGCCCCAGGCTAAAGCAGCCCCGGGAGCCCGAGCCCGGCCGCTCCAATCTCTCCCAGCTCGGTGCACGCTCCGCTAGAAGCAGGGTCAAAGACGCAGTCCCTGCGGGCTCCCCAGCCCCGGGCCAAAACTGTTCCAGGAGTCAGAGCCCCGCCGCCCCTCAGCGTACATTCCACTTGGAGCTGGCGTCGGCACGCAGTCCCAGCAGGTTACCCCACCCTGGGCCAAAGCAGCCCGGGGAACCAGAATCCGGCCACTCAAAGTCCGGCACACGCCTTGCCAGGAGCGAGCCCTGAAGAGTATTCTCCTCAGGTTCTCCAGTCCCGAGCCTGATTGATCTGTCTTCTGGACGCTGGCAAATACCAGCCTGGAATCACCTGTTCCGTAGTTGAATGAGCTGAGATCAGTAGAAAACAGGGATCATTACATCAGCTCTCCAAGATGGTGGCTGCTGTCCTCCTCCGTGGTCCGACTGGTGTCGAGAATCGAACTGGACCGCTTCTCTCCTCTGTCTCAAAGCCGGAAATCAGCACTAAGCACAGCCAGTGCACCGCTGGCAGGAGCCCCCAGAATCCGCATCGCTGTACTCCCGCTCCGGTACCTCGGTACCTCGCCGCTACTCAGCGCGCGCCCCAGACTCCATCCGCGGGGCGGTCCGCCGAGCAGGTTCTGCTACCCTCCGTGCGGAGAAATCGCCCACGACCGAGCCCCCACAGTCGAATCCTGGAAATCCGTCCTTTAGATTCTGGAGCACCTCGATTTCACTGGAAATTCCCAACAAGGTAGCCTTCAGCCGTTTCACCTCGTCTTTCTCCCGCACAGTGACGCGGCGCACTGGGGTGATGCACTCCCATCGCCGCCATCTTCTCTTCTCAGTTTATAAGCTTTAAACTGGTGTCAGGATTTTGGCATTTAAAAATGCATTATTTGTAAAAAAATTTAAAAAAACTTTTAATAAAAATAGCTTTTGCTCTACATTTATTATGTATAAAATGAACAACTGATGGCTTTTATTGGAAAGACTAATGCAATATTATGGAATTTTACGTTTGTTGAGAATTATGATATCAAAGGGAAAATTTTTCTTACTTTTACCTTCCCATTACACTGTGACTTCTAAAATGTGTATGTCACAAAGAAGTATCTTTGAGATTTGAATTTAGCTCTTCATACAGATTGCCGTCTAGTCCAAGTAAGTAGACATTTTAGTCCACACATTGGAATCATATTCTAATACCCACAAAAGAAATAGTTGACGGAATATATATTGATATTATGATAAAGAAGAAATAATTATTTTCAAGTCCAAGTGCATTGCTTTTCCTTTGTAGTGTTATTACTAGATTGTGTTCTTATGGGCATGTGTGTGTGTGTGTGTGTGTGTGTGTGTGTGTCTATACATAGTGTGTGTGTGAGAGAGAAAGAAAAGTTGGATAGACGAGGTATAGACAATGTTTTTGTTTCCTGTTAGGAATATTATTTTAGGTGCTTATAAGTTGTTATCAAAAACATTATTATAGGAAAACTTATCCAATTATTTTCTGCTTATATCAATACAAGATAAACTTCAGGATGTAACATTTCTTCTGCTTTTATTTTTTAAAATTTACCTGAATAAAGAACATTTTCTTCTGACCACCTTATAGGGGAATAGTAATTGATACGTAATCCAATCCACTGATGAGAAAGGCAAAGAAGTTTAGGAAGAAATTAAAACTTGGTGCGGCCAATTTGGAAAACAGTATGGAGATTCCTGGGAAAGCTGGGAATGGAACCACCATTTGAACCAGCTATTGCCCTTTTTGGACTATTCCCTGAAGACCTTAAAAGAGCGTACTACAGGGATACTGCCACATCGATGTTCATAACAGCACAATTCACAATAGCTAGACTGTGGAACCAACCCAGATGCCCTTCAATAGATGAATGGATAAAAAAAATGTGGCATTTATACACAGTGGAGTATTACACAGCACTAAAAACTGACAAAATCATGGAATTTGCAGGGAAATGGATGGCATTAGAGCAGATTATGCTAAGTGAAGCTAGCCAATCCCTAAAAAATAAATGCCAAATGTCATCTTTGATATAATGAGAGCAACTAAGAACAGAGCAGGGAGGAAGAGCAGGAGGAAAAGATCAACTTTAAACAAAGACATGAGGTGGGAGGGAAAGAGAGAGAAAAGGGAAATTGTATGGAAATGGAAGGAGACCCTCATTGTTATACAAAATTACATATAAGAGATTGTGAGGGGGAAGGGGAAAAACAAGAGAAAGAATTAAATTACAACAGATGGGGTAGAGAGAGAAGATGGGAGGGGAGGGGAGGGTGGATAGTAGAGGATAGGAATGGTAGCAGAATACAACAGTTACTAATATGGCATTATATAAAAATGTGGATGTGTAATTGATGTGATTCTGCAATCTGTATTTGGGGTAAAAATGGGAGTTCATAAGCCACTTGAATCAAATGTATGAAATATGATATGTCAAGAATTTTGTAATGTTTTGAATAACCAATTAAAAAATAAAAAAATAAAAAAAAGAAATTAAAACTTGAAAAGGTGGGGAAATAATGAAAAGAATAAAATTATTTTAATATTTTAATAAAACTATGTTTCCATTCAAACCTACAAAATTTTAAAAATTCTAACACTTCTCAACACTAAAAGGCAGTAGAGTTTCAAAGTAATCCATTTTAGAGAAAAGTTAAGGGGTAAATTTAAGATTTTGTCAATCCCAATTCAAATAAATACTATATCATTTACTTTTTGAAATGTTAACATGAATGTAAATACATTTGAAAGTATGTACAAAATGCATATGGGGCTAATAATATATAGAGGCACTACTTATGGTTTAATTAAGAATTATGAATGGATATATTTGCAAATATATGCATTCATAATTGGATATTTGCAAATATATCCAATATTACAAAAATAATGGTTTGGTACTTATCTGGATTTCAAATGATTATTTGAGAAGTTTCCACAATTCTGAGCTATCTTATGCATCTGGATCATTTCAGTTTTTAATAGGACAGTGTTCTCACTGCAGCTTATATACAATACACAGCTTATTATTCTTCATATCTCTATTTGTTTTTGTTAAAGTCAGGACACAAGAAGAACATTTATCCTTCTGGAGTTATGAAATTGTAATTACTGAAAATAAATATTTATTCTTCTTATTTACCCTAGCATTTCCAAACTTGAAAGTTGTGATGAAGCAATAATTCCACTTATCCATATTTTCAGTAAAATTTAACTCTTCAGTGTTTTCTTTTTTCATTAAATGAGGAAGTTTGTTTTGTGACTGATTTAGTTTAAAGTGCTATGAATTACCCCAACACTCACATGTTACTAATATTTTCACTGTAACAATCTGGTGAGGAGAGGTTGGTTTTTGGGGATCTGGTAGCCAAGGACAATAAATGATGATGCTATATATTTAATATCTATTTTCTTCAAAGATGTGTGTGATCATAAAGGTAACCCACGTAAGTTATCAAAGTAGAGCACTGCACATCTCTGTATATTAGTGCAA
This sequence comes from Spermophilus citellus, assembly GCF_964194105.1. Taxonomy (NCBI): domain Eukaryota; kingdom Metazoa; phylum Chordata; class Mammalia; order Rodentia; family Sciuridae; genus Spermophilus; species Spermophilus citellus. The sequence goes on along the minus strand of NC_138187.1, from coordinate 71,775,011 downwards.
AGACTCCCAGTGCTCCTTGTGTGACAGTGTATGCTATCATGGACAAGTTATTGTGTCAAGAAGCACAGGGCTTACACTGAACATAATCCAACATTAATCTGTAGAAAACAACTGTCAGTGTTTGCTAATGGTATGACCGCACATCTAGACAACCCCAAAACTTCCACCATAAGACTTCTAGAGCTTATAAATGAGTTCAGCAAAGTAGCAGGATACAAGAACAATACCCATAAGCCAATAGTTTTTGATATTCCAAAAGCGATTCAGCCAAGGAAGAAATCAGGAAAACCATTCCATTCACAACAATCAAATAAATAAATAAACAAGCAAATAAACAAACAAATAAATAAAATACTTGGAAATGAATCTAACCAAGGAGGTAAAAGAGCTATACAAAAAAATTATAGAACACTGCAGAAGTCCTTAGAAGAAGGAAAGTCCTTCCATGTTCATGGACAGGTAGAATTAATATTATCAAAATGGCCATACTACCAAAAACAATTCAATGCAATCTCCATAAAACTACTAATGACGTTCTTCACAGAATTCGAGAAAACTAATTCTTAAATTCATTTGTGAAATTAAGAGAACCAGAACAGTCAAAACAATGAACAAGAAAAGCAAATCAGTAGAAGCATCACAATACCTGATCTGATATTATATTACAAAGCTGTAGAAACAAAAACAGCATCGTATTGGCATCAAAATAGACATGATCACCAATGGAACAGAATAGTAAATGCAGAGACAAACCCACATACTTACAGCCACTCAAAGATTGATAAAGGTGCTGAAAATATATTTTAGAGAAAAAACAGAAATTGTTCTGGGAAAACTGGATAACTATAAAAAAAATAAAAATAGATACTTATCTCTTACCCTGCACAAAATTAGATTCTTATCTCTCATGCAGCACAAAAGTTATGCCAATAATGGATCAAAGGCATAACAATTAGACAAGAAACCTTGCATCTCCTAAAAGAAAACAGGGTCAGTATTCCATTTTGTAGGTGCGGCACTGACTTCCTTAACAAGAACAATAAAGTGCAAGAAATAAAACCAAGAATCAATAAGTAGGATGCCACCAAACTATAAAGTTTCTGCACGGCAAAGGAAACAAATTGTGAAGAGAGAACCTAGGGAATATGAGAAAATGTTGGGCAGTTACTCCTCCAACAAGAAGTTAATATTCAGAATGCAATAAATGGCAAAGAACTAAATAGATGTTCTCAAAAGAAGAAACACAACTGGCCCCCAAAATGTGAAAAAAAATGTACCAAATCTCTATCAATCAGGAAAATTTAAATCAAAACTACACTAAGATTTCATCTTGCTTTGTCAAGAATACAAATGGCTATATCAACAATACAATGCTGGAAAGATCATGGGGAAAAAAGGTGGTACACTTGTACATTGTTGGTAGTACTGCAGAGTAGTATAAGCACTCCGGAAATCAATATGGAGAATCTTCAAAAAACTAGGGACAGAATCACCATATGATCCAGCTCTCCCACTTCTTGGTATTTTTCAGAAAGAATTAAAATCAACATACTTTAGTGATACAGTCACCTCAATGTTTATAGCAGCACAATTCACAATATCTAATTTATGGAATCAACACAGGTTCCCATACTTAGATGGATGGATTAAGAAATTTTGAAATATTTACATAATGGAATTCTACTCAGCCATAAAGAACACATATTATGGCATTTGCTGGTAAGTGGATGGAAATGAAGAATATCGTGATAAGTGAAACAAGCCAGACTTATAGGTCAAATGTTTTCTCTCATATGTGGAAGCTAGAATAAAATAAAGGAAAGGAGAAAGGGAGAAAATGATATCATAAGAGAGAGTGGAGGGATGAGAAAGGGGAGGCAATTTGGAATGAATTATTTAAAAATGATGCTAGACAAAGAGAAATAAAGGGAAGGGAGGGGAACAGGAATGGAAAAGAGAGTGGAATGAACCTGACATAACTTTCCTAGGTACACATATGACTACACCACAATGAAACTCCAAATCATGTACAACAAGACGGGGATCCTAGTTAGAATAAGATGTACTTCATGTTTGTATAAATATATCAAAATATACTCTTTTGTAATGTATAACTAAAACGAAAACCATAAAAAATAAGATGAAAGATGTTATATACGTAGATAAATAGACCACAGGGAATTTCTCCTATGTGTATAAGTAAAAAAGAATGAATCAAATACAAACAAACAGAATAGTGAAAGGAAGTCTAGCAGAGAGAAGGAGAGGAAAGGGAGAATGGGAGGGAAAAACTGGAGATTGTGAACTGATCAAATCAAACACATGCATATATATGTTTGTCAGGATGAACTCAACTACTATGTATAATATTAAAGCTCTACTAAAATTTCAATCTGATTCATATATTTTTATTTTAAAAACTGAAAAATCATATCTGACATCCACAAAAAGCTATGTCACTGGGTATTATTGCTACATTTCTTTGAAAACAAAGCAATGAGGCCATTATAAACCAGTAAGAAGAAAAAATGAATTTAAAACATAATTTAATTTAAATATTAAATTGCACTGTAGCATTGACGACTAAAGAGCCAAGTGTCATTACAGTAGAGTACCATGCATCTTCTTATAGTAGAAGTAGAAGTACAGAAGTATGTGGTAAATTGGAAAAATTAGTGTGAATTCACAAATGTAAGCAGCAGGAGAAAAACTTTATCTGTGTCAGCAGCAGGAGAAAAACTTTAAATCAATATTACTTAGTACAACACTAATACTTGGATATTAATTTTAATACTTTACTTAAGTAAAAAGGAACACAGAGTCCTTGAGGCTAGATGATTCCATGTTTTGAATTGAAAAAAATGATATCATAACAGAGCTAAAACATTTTGTTACAAAACATCAAAGACAAATTGCTAATTTTAGGGAAAATATAAAGTGTCAATTTAAATACAATTATACTAATCAATTTATAACAGTATGAACAGAGGGTTGGAACATGGCCGCCGAGGAGGAAGCAGGGACTCTGATGTCTCTGCACTAACGGGATCAAAAAGACCCTTTGGAACAGCGGCAGTCTTCACACTGAGGAACTTCTAGCAGAATTCCATGAAGAGGGGTCCTGCAGGGATCTGTTCCTATTTCTTTCTTCTTTTGTCTTTTCATTTTTCTTATCCCCCCTTCCTTGAATTCTACCTGCCTACTCTCATTCTCCTTAGTGACTCCTTCCCTTCCCTTCTAATACCTTTCCTCCCTAGCATCAAATAAATTTATAGGAAAATAACAGTAACCCAGCAGTCAACCAGAACAAGAAGCAACATGAGCAGCTTCAAGAAGCAAGGAAGAAGAGGAGTACAAGCATTGCAGGACAGCCTAAATACTCAGGAGGACCTAGAGTCATCAGAAAAATGGTCATATAAAGACCTCAAGGAACACCTTAGACAGATGGAATGGAACCTCAAAGAGGATACGAGACAGCAAATTCAAGCAGCGAAAGAACACATTGAGAATGAGTTACATAAACAGCTAAAAGAAGAAGTTAAGCATCTTTATAAGGAGATAGAGATTATAAAAAATAATCAAACAGTAATTCTAGAAATGAAGGAAACGATAAACCAAATTAAAAACTCAATCGAGAGTATCACTAACAGAGTGGAGCAAGTAGAAGCCAGAACGTCAGATAATGAAGACAAAATATATCAACTTGAAAAGAGTCTAGCCAACTCAGATAGGCTGGTTAAGAATCACGAGAAAAACATCCAAGAGATTTTGGATAACTTAAAAAAACCAAACTTACGAGTCATCGGGATAGAGGAAGGCACAGAGATTCATGCCAAGGGAATGAATAACCTGCTGAATGAGATAATTACAGAAAACTTTCCAGAAATAAAAAAGGAAACAGATATACAAATTGTAGATGCATACAGGACACCGAGCACACAAAATCACAGTAGACCAACGCCAAGACACATTGTTATGAAGCTATCCAATATACAGAACAAGGAGAAAATATTAAAAGCTACAAGAGAAAAGAGACAGATTACATTTAGGGGTAAACCAATAAGGTTGACAACGGATTTTTCATCACAGACACTGAAAGCGAGAAGATCCTGGAACAACGTATTTCAAACACTGAAAGACAATGGATGCCAACCAAGAATTCTGTATCCAGCAAAATTAAGCTTCAGATACGACAACGAAATAAAAATCTTTCATGATAAAAAAAAGCTAAAAGAATTTGCAGCCAGAAAACCTGCATTGCAAAGCATTTTGAGCAAAACACTACACGAGGAAGAGATGAAAAACAACAACCAAAACCATCAGTGGGAAGTGCCTCAGTAAAGACAGAGGGCGAGGGGAAAGATAATCACGGAGAAACAAACTAAATATTAAAAAAAAAAAAAAGGATAAACATTCAAACATGGATGGAAGTTCAAACCATATATCAATAGTAACTCTGAATGTTAACGGCCTAAACTCTCCAATAAAGCGACATAGGCTGGTATCATGGATTAAAAAAACAAATCCAACAATATGCTGCCTCCAGGAGACACATCTGATTGGAAGAGACATACACAGGCTGAAGGTGAAAGGATGGGAAAAAATATACCACGCACACAGTTCTCGTAAGCAAGCAGGAGTGGCCATCCTCATATCGAATAAAATCGACTTCAAGACTAAGTTAATCAAAAGGGATAAAGAAGGTCATTATATACTGTTAAAAGGAACCATTCACCAACAAGACATAACAATTATCAATATTTATGCACCAAACAATGGTGCTGCGACATTCATAAAACAAACTCTCCTCAAGTTCAAGAATCAAATAGACCACAACACAATAATTATGGGTGACTTCAACACACCTCTTTCACCGTTGGACAGATCCTCCAAACAAAAATTGAATAAAGAAACTATAGAACTCAATATCACAATCAACAACCTAGACTTAACTGACATATATAGAATATATCAACCATCATCAAATGGATATACTTTTTTCTCAGCAGCACATGGATCCTTCTCAAAAATAGACCATATATTATGCCATAGGGCAACCCTCAGTAAATATAAAGGGGTGGAGATAATACCATGCATTTTATCTGAACATAATGGAATGAAACTGGAAATCAATGATAAAAGAAGGAAGGAAAAATCCTACATCACATGGAAAATGAACAATATGTTACTGAATGATCAATGGGTTACAGAAGACATAAAGGAGGAAATTAAAAAATTCTTAGAGATAAATGAAAATACAGACACAACATATCGGAATCTATGGGACACAATGAAAGCAGTTTTAAGAGGAAAATTCATCGCCTGGTGGTCATTCCTCAAAAAAAGAAAAAACCAACAAATAAATGAGCTCACACTTCACCTCAAAGCCCTAGAAAAGGAAGAGCAAAACAACAGCAAATGTAGCAGAAGGCTAGAAATAATTAAAATTAGAGCGGAAATCAATGAAATTGAAACAAAAGAAACTATTGAAAAAATTAACAAAACTAAAAGTTGGTTCTTCGAAAAAATAAATAAGATCGACAGACCTTTAGCCATGCTAACGAAGAGAAGAAGAGAGAGAACTCAAATTACTAACATACGGGATGAAAAAGGCAATATTACAACAGATCCTACAGAAATACAGAAGACAATTAGAAATTATTTTGAAAACCTATATTCCAACAAAATAGAAGATAGTGAAGACATCGATAAATTTCTTAAGTCATATGATTTGCCCAGACTGAGTCAGGAGGATACACACAATTTGAACAGACCAATATCAATGGATGAAATTGAAGAAGCCATCAAAAGACTACCAACCAAGAAAAGCCCAGGACCGGATGGATATACAGCGGAGTTTTACAAAATCTTTAAAGAAGAATTAAAACCAATACTTTTCAAGTTATTTCAGGAAATAGAAAAAGAGGGAGCTCTTCCAAACTCATTCTATGAGGCCAACATCACCCTGATTCCGAAACCAGACAAAGACACCTCAAAGAAAGAAAACTACAGACCAATATCTCTAATGAACCTAGATGCAAAAATCCTCAATAAAATTCTGGCGAATCGAATACAAAAACACATCAAAAAAATTGTGCACCATGACCAAGTAGGATTCATCCCTGGGATGCAAGGATGGTTCAACATACGGAAATCAATAAATGTTATTCACCACATCAATAGACTTAAAGATAAGAACCATATGATCATCTCGATAGATGCAGAGAAAGCATTTGACAAAGTACAGCATCCCTTTATGTTCAAAACATTAGAAAAATTAGGGGTAACAGGAACCTACCTTGACATTGTAAAAGCTATCTATGCTAAGCCTCAGGCCAGCATCATTCTGAATGGACAAAAGTTGAAGGCATTCCCTCTAAAATCCGGAACAAGACAGGGATGCCCTCTATCTCCACTTCTATTCAATATAGTTCTCGAAACACTGGCCAGAGCAATTAGACAGACGAAAGAAATTAAAGGCATAAAAATTAGAAAAGAAGAACTTAAATTATCACTATTTGCAGATGACATGATTCTATACCTAGAAGACCCAAAAGAGTCTACAAAGAAACTACTGGAACTAATAAATGAATTCAGCAAAGTGGCAGGATATAAAATCAACACGCATAAATCAAAGGCATTTCTGTATATCAGCGACAAATCTTCGGAAACGGAAATGAGGAAAAACACTCCATTCAAGATATCCTCAAAAAAAATAAAATACTTGGGAATTAACCTAACAAAAGAGGTGAAAGATTTATATAATGAAAACTACAGAACCCTAAAGAGAGAAGTTGATGAAGATCTTAGAAGATGGAAAAACATACCCTGTTCATGGATAGGCAGAACTAACATCATCAAAATGGCGATATTACCAAAAGTTCTCTATAGGTTTAATGCAATGCCAATCAAAATCCCAACGGCATATCTTGTAGAAATTGACAAAGCAATCATGAAATTCATATGGAAAAATAAAAGACCCAGAATAGCAAAAGCAATTCTAAACAGGAAGTGTGAATCAGGCAGTATAGCGATACCAGATTTCAAACTATATTACAAAGCAATAGTGACAAAAACAGCATGGTACTGGTACCAAAACAGGCGGGTGGACCAATGGTTTAGAATAGAGGACACAGAGACTGATCCACAAAGTTACAACTATCTTATATTTGATAAAGGGGCTAAAAGCATGCAATGGAGGAAGGATAGCATCTTCAACAAATGGTGTTGGGAAAACTGGAAATCCATATGCAACAAAATGAAACTGAACCCCTTTCTCTCGCCATGCACAAAAGTTAACTCAAAATGGATCAAGGAACTTGATATCAAACCAGAGACTCTGCATCTGATAGAAGACAAAGTTGGATCCGATCTACAAATTGTGGGGTCGGGCTCCAAATTCCTTAATAGGACACCCATAGCACAAGAGTTAACAACAAGAATCAACAAATGGGACTTAATTAAACTTAAAAGTTTTTTCTCAGCAAGAGAAACAATAAGAGAGGTAAACAGGGAGCCTACATCCTGGGAACAAATCTTTACTCCTCACACTTCAGATAGAGCCCTAATATCCAGAGTATACAAAGAACTCAAAAAATTAGACAATAAGACAACAAATAACCCAATCAACAAATGGGCCAAGGACCTGAACAGACACTTCTCAGAGGAGGATATACAATCAATCAATAAGTACATGAAAAAATGCTCACCATCTCTAGCAGTCAGAGAAATGCAAATCAAAACCACCCTAAGATACCATTTCACTCCAGTAAGATTGGCAGCCACTATGAAGTCAAACAACAATAAGTGCTGGAGAGGCTGTGAAGAAAAGGGTACACTTGTACATTGCTGGTGGGACTGCAAATTGGTGCGGCCAATTTGGAAAGCAGTTTGGAGATTCCTGGGAAAGATGGGAATGGAACCACCATTTGACCCTGCTATTGCCCTTCTTGGACTATTCCCTGAAGACCTTAAAAGAGCATGCTACAGGGATACTGCCACATCGATGTTCATAGCAGCACAATTCACAATTGCTAGACTGTGGAACCAACCCAGATGCCCCTCAGTAGATGAATGGATAAAAAAAATGTGGCATCTATACACAATGGAGTACTATGCAGCAATAAAAAATGACAAAATCATAGAATTTTCAGGGAAATGGATGGCACTAGAGCAGATTATGCTTAGTGAAGCTAGCCAATCCCTAAAAAACAAATACCAAATGTCGTCTTTGATATAATGAGAGCAACTATGAACAGAGCAGGGAGGAAGAGTAGGAAGAAAAGATTAACATTAAACAGAGACATGAGATGGGAGGGAAAGGGTGAGAAAAGGGAAATTGCATGGAAATGAAGGGAGACCCTCATTGCTATACAAAATTACATACAAGAGGTTGTGAGGGAATGGGAAAATAAACAAGGAGAGAAATGAATTACAGTAGATGGGGTAGAGAGAGAAGCTGGGAGGGGAGGGGAGGGGGGATAGTAGGGGATAGGAAAGGTAGCAGAATACAACAATTACCAATAGGACATTATGTAAAAATGTGGAGGTGTAACCGATGTGACTCTGCAAGCTGCATTTGGGGTAAAATTGGGGGTTCATAACCCACTTCAGTCCAATGTATGAAGTGGGTTATGTCAAGAGCTTTGTAATGTTGTGAACAACCAATAAAAAAAAAAAAAAGAAAGAAAAAAAAAAAAAAAAATATAACAGTATGAACATAAAATAATATTTGACAAAACAAATTTCAATAATATAATTTATATAATTATTAAATTTAATTGATAAAGTTAAATTTTAAAAGACCATGTACTCACAATAATCATCAAAAGAAATAAAATGCTAACATAAATTATGCACAAAGCGGACTATAATATAAAAGATTGGCAAATTTATATTTGCCACAAGTTGGGATGTTCATTTATATGGGAATTTTATTTCTTCTGTTAAATAATATATGTTTACAAATGCATTAATCTCTATAAAACAACTCTTGGAACTCAGAGGTATAATAATTTTTTTTGACATCATAGTCCAAATCTCAATTGTACTTCATTCCTTTAACTGGAACTCAGTCACATGACTAATATAACTATGAAGACTGAAAAATATAACTTCATGCACTGGGATAAAATGGAAATAGTCTGTGAATAATTACCTAATCCTTACTCTAATGAGATTTTTTCTAAACCTGAAAGCAAATAGATAGATAGATAGATAGATAGATAGATAGATAGATAGATAGATAGATAACCTAGGGACTTCTGAATAACCTGTGTTAATCCAGAAAAATAAGAACTGTCCCTTACACTGGGGTTAGGCAAAATATTTTAAATAAAGTATATACATAGTGTGTATTTCAGATTTTGCAGTTCATATGCACTTTATCAGAGTTATTTTAGTTCAGCAGCACCAAACAATACCTACATGAATGAGTATGGCTGTGCTTCAATAAAACTTTATAAAACAGGCAGCAAGCTCAGGAAATTTTATCAACATTTACCATATATGAAGGACCCCAGTTCAGAATGCTTTGCACATATGTTAATTAGTGAAAAACACTGTGCAAGTGTTAATTAGCACTGATCATCACACAGAACAAACAATTAGAAAAAACATGCAATCATCTTCAAAGAAAGCAAATTACCCAAATATTTTAAACTTCATTTCTAGGAGAAAAATTCTCAAATATGATGTAATAATTATATTGGAATAAAAATATACAAAATTTTAATGTGGCAATAGAGCTGGTTAATGTCAGTATAAGAAAATAGAGATAAATGCATCATTTGGGAATGAACCAGGGACTGCATGAAAATAAAACTAATATAAAAATGTACATGGTAAACGTTATGAATTTGGCACAATTTTGGCTTAACAAGTTAAAAGTTTGGCATGATGGTGAGTGATTTGGATTTAAAGAACGTTGCCAACCTGACCAGGACTCATGCTTTTAAAGGAAACAATTGATTACTAATAAAGATCTTATGATGTTGATTTATCTACATTTATTTCTCATTTTATTCAGGTAAGATTACTAAGAAATAGAAAAAATTAAGTTTAAGTGGAATAAAAATAATAGCAATAAAGATACAAATTTAAATAAATGGTACTTATAAAAGTATTTTAACTAATATGTTTTAGAATATACATGGTATTTTAATGAGTTTTATAACTATGGTAGTTTATGACTTACATGATTCTAAGATTAAAGAAGTGCAGATTATTTTAATAACATATATTTAGAGGGATTGATTACTTAATCAACACAATTTAATATTATATAAAAATCAAATGGCTCTTCCTTTTTTTTTTACCAGAATTTCTTAACAAACCAAAACACAAAAGCACACAGAAACAAAAACCCTCTAATGAAGTAAAAGACAATGTCAATCAGAAATAATCAATTTTTATAAATTTCAACATCAGCAAAAAGACAGATAAATACTTTTAAAAAACAGTCTACTCTACTCACTAATATAATCCCTCCATTTATTATTAATTTGATTTACACTAAGGATAGTTCACCTCTACCTTAACATTTTCTACCATTTATATTTAAGCTCTTAACTATTGTATTGCTAGATACATAGTTTAAATTAAGCTAATATGTGGTGTTCATATCAGATCCATGGGGATGAAGGGTTACAAAGAAAAGTTTTCATGTTTTTCTGTTATGAAATTGATGATAGGTTTGAGACAACAAAGAAAATGTGTTTTTCATGAAGCAAAACAGCTGCTACTTTTAGCATCTGCTATTGTTGAGATCATTTCTCAAAGGACAGGAATGATCTGTAATTTGATTAATTCTATATAGTGCATCTCTCATCACAAATTGACAATAATCCCATTAAAATAAATGTGCTTCACTTAATAAAATATATTTCTCTATGTATTGAACTAAATGCCTAAGGATGTATGCTTATCTCTCTTCTCCCACCGAAGATATTTTGAAATACAAGTGAAACTAAGAAAAAGATATAAAAGAATTATAATCTTTTTTATTTTTATATTAATATATCATGAATATTATCTTAATTTCAAAGAAATTAGATCTCATGAAAAGATGATTGGGTTTTGTTCAGTTGGAAGCCTTTGTGATAGAATGATGTTGTGATTTTATGTTATGGAAAGAAAACTGCCTTGAAACATAAACTGAATCCAGAGAAAATTTTTTATTATGTCTTGAGGATCCACAACACTTGAAAGAAAAGACTATTATTCCAGGATACATAGATAAGATGGTTATTGCTTCTTCTATGCCCTGCTTAATCAGAACTTCATGAGAAGTATGACATGTTTTTAAAATAGTTAATCATTAAGTTTTATACTATGGTAACAAATAAACACAGGGTCTTTCTGGCATTAGAGATGCAAAGCCTCATGCATATCTATTTCACTGTATAGCAAGTACTAAGCTATACTGTTGAAATCATATGAGAAGGATCAGGGTTGGGGCCCCTCTGAATGTTCTTGTTTTTAGAAGCTCATGATGGATTTTTTATATTGTGTTTTCTTCAGTGGAACAAGCTACTGAAAATGGGTCCTGAAGACTCTTGCAGGGAAGCTACAATCCCCATGTTTAAAACAAATATGTTTAAAATCCTAATAGGAGTAAAAAAGTTTTCCATTATTATTTTTAAAAGACATGAAGCATTTAAAAGAATTATGCAAATGCATCATGCTGTGTGCCATTTAGCACATTTTATTATTTCACAGATTAGTATAATTTAGCACTTGAGCAGTGAAAACCTCTATCAGAATTGTTAACAGCATGAGGCATCTGGAGGCAGAATGCTGACATTAGTAGTTCACAAAATGTGGACAACTGTATCTATAAGTTAGAAAATTACTAAGGAGATCCTTATACAATAAGGCAAATTTTGATGAGACACAGATGTCACTGATATTCATGCATGTTTCCATGACTTCATGACTGCATATTATGATATTATGAGCATTTATTCCCATGCGGGGGATAATGTTTTTAGTATTCCTCCAGCCAATAGCTAGAGGTGGCAGTCCCAGACATAAATTTTTCTAAACATGACATTAAAATATGTTTGCCCATTTTTATCAACAGCTTGATGTTTTCAAAAGATAAAGAGAGAGAGAGAGAGAGAGAGAGAGAGAGAGAGAGAGAGAAATGAATGATTATATCTTTGCAATTATACAAAATAAATTGTACCTTGCCAAAGAGTTATAATTTCAAAAGAAGTGAAAGGGAAGGAGAGCTGAAGTAGAACTAGTCTGCTTTCAGAGTTTCCTAAGTCTAGTGGTACAGTAGCCTGTGCACTTGTTTCAACCTCTACAGATGTTGTCTAGAAATTCTTAGTAACTTTTGAAAAAGGAGCTCTGCATTTGCATTTTTCAACAGACCCTACAGATACATATCTTGACCTCCCAGTGCAGTCCAGAATTTTAAGGGCAATATCAATGTCTTTATCTACTCCCAAAGCCTATCAACCAATGAATACTATACTGCCCTTCAATAAGACAAAGCATCCTCACAGCATTTAGAAAGCAGTGGGACAGTCAGAATGTAACCTACTATCAACCTGGTATTTCTAAACAAATACATGTGTTTCTTTGAATTATTCAATGGAAATTTTCATTTGGGTTATAGTGAAGTAGCTTGTAGCAGAACAAATTACTAGCAAAACAATTGTCTCACATATTTTAATATTTATTTAAAAATGTGCAATTATATCAAATTGTATATAAGTATATGCATATATATGTATGTGTGTATGTATGTATTTGCATAAACACATAAACATATGTTTGAAGGCATCAGATAGCAATTGAGGTAGCCAGGATTTGAGACCAGGGAAATAGAGGATATTCAGAAAAATAAACTGATGCTCAATTTTCTTTGGTTTTCTTTTTCTTTCTTTCTTTCTTTCTTTCTTTCTTTCTTTCTTTCTTTCTTTCTTTCTTTCTTCTTTTTTAGAACAAGAAGTTAAAAATTGGTGTCAGAATACCTTTAAAGAGGAAAGTTATTTATAGAGATTTGTCAATCTAACTATTCTGAAGAAAGAAAACTTAAATGACAAGATTGTCAGGAAAATAAGAACCTATGAACTCGAGATCCTAGGGCCAAGGAAAGTAGAGAGAAGAGAATTTGAGATGGAGTCATTTACTGAATTCCTAAGATGAGTAGGCAAGAAACTAAGAAGACAAGCAGTCATTCAGCTAAAAGCACTGTGTTTAGCTGTGCTTTTTCACACTGTACTGGGGTGAAAATTAAAAAAAAAAAAAACAACACAAATTCAGCAGTAAACATAGACTAAGATTTGTGGGGAAACACTCTAAACTCTAAGTTGGGACCCATCTTCAAAAAGGAAGGAGTGAGACAGTCAAGTCAAGCCTTACATAACCTCAAACCAAGTCTGAATGAACTGTCTCTCTGACTGGATTATGATAATCTATTTCCCATGCAGAGTTTCTTACCAGAAGATAGGATGAAGACTTTGTGGAAGAAGAAAATATTATTCAGAGGTACTATAATTTTCCACAGTGATTTTCAGAATTAAATTGAAAATTGAAGGGTAACAAGTGAAAATAAAAGACCTTAGAAAGAGACTCAAAAGTGATTTAAATATTGAAATTATCAAATATAGACTTTGAAAACACCAATGAATATATTTCATAAAATTGATGAAAAATGAAAAAGGTAGAATTATATCGAAGACTCAGGGTCATTAAAAATAATCAAGTGGAAATTAAAGTTTTAAAAATGACTATTTAAAAATAGAAATTCAATGAATGGGTTATACAGGGGAGTGAGTAAACCAAAAGACAGAATTAGTGATATGAAATTAGGTAAATAGAAATTATATAGGGAGAAACTTATTGATTAGAAATTTCTGTCCGCATACATTGACACATACCTATAATCCCAAGTACTCAGGAGGCTAAGGTAGTAGTATCACAAGTTTGAGGCCTTGGCCACTTAGTGAGATCCTATCTCAAAATAAAATATATTTCTTTTAAAATCAGGTTGGCATATAGCTCAGTGGTAGAGAAATCCTAGATTCAATCCCCAGTACCAAAAAGTAATATTTTTAAAAAAGCTTTTTAAATGCATGTGTGTGGACTGTACACATGAAAAATAATGAAAGAATACAAGAAATTAAAAAAAACCACTTCACACATTATTATGGAATTATGTACTAGTAAACCTATCGTAAATTGAAAATACCATAAATCATGTATGTGTTTAATCACATATATGTTTAATATACTTAATCTAGTGAACATCATAGTTTAGCCTGATATTTTAAGATTGTACATATTAGCAAACAGTTGGACAGAATCACCTGGCACAAATCAGTTTATAATGAATTATTGTTGTAAAAACACAAAAAAAAATTCAAAAAATTGCTGGCAACTCTATACTGTAGAGTAGTGGTTGTTTGACCCCTATGCAAATCTGATTGCATAGGGTTCTGTCTTTACAAGAGATGGAGTTATTTTTGTAATTGAAGTCCCAAAAGAGAGAGAAAGAGAAGGGGAGAGAAAGAATTATTTCAAAGCAATGTGTTATAGTTTAGACATGAGGTACCCCCAAAAGCTCATATGTGAGACAATGAATTGTAATCCAATCAGTGGATTAAACCCCTGAGAGGGATTAACTGGGTAGTAAATGTAGTCAGGTAGAGTGTGGCTGGAGAGGTAGTTCACTGAAGGCATGCCTTTGTGGTTTATATTTTGTCTCTCTGAGCAGAGCTCTTTCTGATTCCTAATTTCTGTATCCTGAACTGCTTTTCTCCACCACACCATTTGGCCATGGTGTTCTGCCTCATCTTGGCACACAGCAATGGTATTGGCCATCTATGGACTGATACATCTAAAACTGTGAGCCCCACATAAACTTCTCTAAAATTTTTCTTATTAGTCTTTTGGTCACAGCAATGAAAAGGCTGACCAAAACAGAGTGTCTGAACAGTTAATGGCCAATATTTTCACAAACTAAAAAGTTTCTCAAGCCATACATTGAAAACGTACAGTAAACTGAGAGGGAAAATAGAAAATTCCATAGATAATTTTCCCTTACAAGCCTATGTAAAACAAAAATAGAAAGATTCCTTAAGCAGAAGAAAATGTGTCACAGGAAAAAAAAATGGAAAGTAAGGAAATAATGAGGAGTACTAAGATGCACAAATATATAGTCAAAACTAAACTAAATATATATTGACTGTAGGACAACAATGATAATGCCTTGTGGGACCTAAATACATACAGAATAAGAAAACATTAACAACAGCAACAATAACAAAGTATTCACACAAAGGCTAAGCAAGAGTAGAATTAACTTCATTCTTGGTTTCCAATATCATCTGGGAAATTTCTAATTTATAGAAAATTTCTAATTATTGTAGTCATTTATTTAAGTTTGAATCTCTAAGATAATGAGTGAATGCCCAACTAACAGTCTGTCTGAGGAAACCTGGAAATATGAAATACTTACGGCAAACTTAGACCCACTTTTAACAACGAGAAAAGTCAGATGACATGTAAAATCCTATGTTTAAAGGCAATAGGAAAGTGCAGAATCAACAAGTAGTAGAGAGAGTAATTCCAGATCCAAGAAAACCTCTCAAAAGTTACTTGGGTTTAATTTGAAGCTTTTCTTTTGAGCCAATTTGCAACCCTGGGCTGAGATTTGAGGGCTGTTTCAGGCAAAAGTTACTACTGAGGTATCAGGAACAGCATTGATGGTTGTGGGAGACTATCATTTAAAAATCTGAAGACAAGACCTATTTTCCCTTTTCAAGCTAGGTACAATGCTGTGAGAGGGTACAGGATAAAGATCAAAGCCAAAACAAACCTCCGTAAAAAAGAATGCAATTTCTCAAAGTGCAAAGATGCAGAAGAAACAAAGATTCACCAGCTGGAGAGACAACTAAAGATGCCCTAGGCCATAATTTTAAGGCCTCAAGAGAACTGTGCACCTATATCATCATCTTCTGTTCTTTTCTGATTCTTTTCAGAATCTCAGACTAGCCATCAGAAAATGGGACTCATTTGGAAAGGAAACAATGGCAGAAATTTTATCAGTCTCAGAGTCCAAGTGTCAAAGTTGGAAACTTAAGGATTGCAATCAATTGATGCATTGCTCTTGTGGTGCAAAAGTCTTAAAAAACAAACAAACAAACTGAGAAACAGAGTGGAGTTTCCCACAGCATCTTGATGTTCAAGAGGAATGACCCAACAGGTCATCACAGACAACCTGGAAGATTACATTGTAGGAAGCAATCACTTAGGTCAAGTCTTACCAAACTGCTTGCATTGGCTTTAACTGTCATTCAGTTTGATATTCTCCTGACTTTGTGATTAGTGATTTACTTTTGAAGCATGGACATTTGTACTGTTATAAGGCTTGATACCTTATATAAATTTTCTCTTTTTACTGGCTTTTCCTAATACCAATCTGGTAGGGGCCTCATTACATCCAGCTGCAGTAGAAGTCCACATTTACCACTCAAGACACTCTGACTCCAGATGAGTGCTGGGTAAGAAAAGTATCACAGCTCCCCTTGTGGTCATTATGGAGGAGTGACCTTGTGACTGCTGGGCAATGGTCAATGTGCTGACCCTCTGGTAGGCCTCCTCTGAAACTCATGCATGAAAGGATGGTGAAAATTATTCTGTTACTGCTGGATAGGAATAGAAATCCAAGAAGAATCTCCCAGCAGTTTAGGGTGGGAGGGCTTTTTCCTAGTAGGAAAGGAATAATGTCAGGGCTCCTACTTGATTTTCTCAGACACAATCTCCTGGCAGGGATGGGATTTTAAGACTCTCAACATGGGGGCTGGTGATATGATTGTAATAAGGGCCACCTATTTTTTAATTTCTGTTTGTCTAGAATGGAGAGATATTGCCTTAAAGTTCTCGGTCTTGCTGCACTGCCCTTTTTTGTGGTCTTCTGACTAGGGGACTGTTTTCCTTGGGACTTTTATTGTCTTTGCCCTTCAGCATTTCCATGCTGCTGATTTTTCTAGTTCCATATTTTGGTTATATGAAGAAAACACAAGCCCAGTTCCCAAGTTGTCTAGCTGTTCTGTCTTCTCCCTATGTTTCAGAGTATCTTTGCATTTGTTTTGTGGAAATTGCTGATACAAAGATGAAATTGTTCAAGTCAGACGCAGACCAAATTATAGCTGGGAAATAATGAAGGGGGAAAACTCAGGCTTTCCTGCCTAAGTACTGTCTCAAGTACTTTTT
The DNA here is from genome assembly GCF_964194105.1 of Spermophilus citellus. Taxonomy (NCBI): domain Eukaryota; kingdom Metazoa; phylum Chordata; class Mammalia; order Rodentia; family Sciuridae; genus Spermophilus; species Spermophilus citellus. The sequence goes on along the minus strand of NC_138187.1, from coordinate 71,757,782 downwards.
AAAGGCCAAAAGAAATTCCTTCTCATTGACATGCAGTTCATGCTTTGTAGGCCTCTCATTTATGCACAGATTTCTGTAACAAAGTTTATCTCTAGTATTTTTTGAGACTGCTTCAATTTAGAAAAGTTACTTTCTACAGAACAATTGTACCTCCACAAATGGGATGATGCCAACTCCAGCCTTCTGTCCCCAAGAGGAATGAACTCTGTAACTGTGTCATTTATGTAATTCTCTCCCTTTTTGTCTTTAAAATTTTCCAGTTGCCTCAACCTCCTTGAATATTCTCATAGTTTACTGTTGCACTGTATTTCCATTGTAATGCTCTGCTATCCCCCCACCCACCCCCAGAAAAATCATTCTTCCTTAGAAAACCTCTCCAATTGCTGTTTAGTTTGGTGTTTTACACATGATTTTACACATCATTTGTCAGGGTTTGTAGCAGAAGAAAAATCATGTCTACTTTGTCTTTGCAGAAGCAGAAGGTCTGTATTTTATTTGTTTGTTTGTTGTTGTTTATCTCTAAGGTGAGACAAGAAGGCCAGAGGAGGCTGGAGTAGGAAGGACTCCCTTCCTTCACTTAGCAAGGTTACGTAAATTTCTATTTCTCCTTATCCTCCCAATGGCAATTGCTTCAGATTCCCCTCTCTGACCTCGTCTAAGAGAAGTAATGTGGAATTTTACTGTCTTCATCTGTATGCTCTTATTACAGAGGTTGAAATATATTTCTTTTAAATAAATATTTTGAGTTTCTTCTTCTCTGAACTTGCCTGTTTATACCTGTCAACCATTTTTTTTTTTTAAATTGGATTCTTTCAGACTTTTTTTTAAAGTTCATCCTCATTACAATCTGAATTCCCCTCTTATCCTAATACCAAATTTGGTGTTTAAAGTCACTCCTATGTTTTCAAATCCCACAGTTTGGGTCCTCATTCTCTCTTGGTTGTTGTGTTTTCTTACAGTTTTGTATGTGTGTCTGTCTGTTTTGAGGGATGTATATTTTGAGCTATGAATTGCTAGTACCAAGATCATTCTCCAGTATATACAGCATATTTTAATCAATGCCTTTAAGTGGATAGACTGTAGTGAATAATGATTGGTAAGATCAAGATATACATTGCAGTTCTACTCCAGGCTCTTTCAGCTAGCACTGGTATCTGTGCAAGCCTCTAGGGTTCCATCCAGTGTAAACATTCTACTAATCCTCATAAAGGATTTTTCATCCCTTACCCCTAAGTGCATTTATCAGCTGTTGCAATCAGTAGGCTTTTTTAATGAACTTTGATCCTGACCCTTGGTAACATTTATTCTAGCAAGCTAGAGTTCAGTTACCAGCAATTGTGTTAAATTACGAGGTACATATGTGATGTACTCAAATAGTGTCATAAAAGAGGTCATCACATTTGCTTTCCCTGGTCACTAACAGAATGTAAGGCCAGTTATTCATAGGTAAAGAGTTATTAATTTTCCTACCATGGTGTCTCACATTCTGGAACTATAATTGTTCACTTTTTCCCTAAGTCTTTTCTTCTCTTTCCTTCTGCTAGTCTCACCATCATCATCCTCTTACTTTTTCTGCTTTTTCCTTCTTTAGTGTGCATGATTCTGAAATCAAAGTGGAACTGAAACCATTTTTTTTTAAATTTAATGTTCACCAATTTTTAAAAATGTATTCTTACTAGTTATACATGATAGTGGATTGTATTTTGACATAGTATACAACTTCTCATTCATCTGGTTGTACATGATGTAGAATTACATTGGTCATGTAATTTTTAATATACTTACCAAATGTGAAACATTTTAAAGGACTAACCTTTTTTATCCTAATGTGAAAATATTTAAAATGTACAAAATATCTTATATATTTTATTAATTAATTGGCTAAGGTCCATTAATTTCAGAGATTTAGAAATTAGTAGAAAGGGAATTAAAAATTCTGCACTGGTCTTTCATAATTACTAATGAGCTATGAAAGAAAATATACTCTAAAAAATTATCTCCTCTCATAATCTACTAAAAGGAATGTTGAATGGAAAATTCTCTCATATTTTAAAAATTATTATATAGCAGGGAATAAAATAAATCATTATGTGAACTCCATTTTTTATTTTGGAAAAAAAGGGAATCTAAAAATTAATAAAACATTTATTTCCTTTGAATTCCATAAAAAAGTAATGTCAGAAAGTATGTTGATGAACCAGCATAAAAAGGATCTGCTATATGTAATGAGAGTGGTTAAAGGACTTAATTTTTAGTTTATGTCCCATTTAAAAAAATATTCTTTTAAAAGTGGTGCTGACAGTATGGGAGTAAAAACCAAGTTCATTTTTTACATGTTAGTTTTTAATCATTAGTGAAATGGGGAAAGGAATGCACCCATGAAGGCCAGCCCTGTAAAACAGGGGACCATTTGGCTTTTCTCTTGGCCTGCCTATCTGTGCCACTCTTCCTTAGTTAATGAGTTCCTCCTTTCTGCTTACTCCTCTCTAGATCCTGCTGCATCACAACCAGAACCCTTAAAACCCAAGCCCACTCAGGAATGTATATGTATATGTATATGTACATGTATATGCATATGATAGATAGATAGATAGATAGATAGATAAGAGACCAGCACCTTAACGACATTTGTGAAGAAAGAAAATATCTCAGATGACACATTTCAGGTGAGTGGGAAAAGCAATAGCCTTGTCAAAGTTTATGGACTGAGGGAAAGTGAAATCTTAGTGGCTTCTATGAATACTGCTTCATGTTCATTAGTGGCAGAAATGTTATCTTTTGAAAAGCTCTTGTTTTTGCATCCATATTATGAAACCACCCACACTGAAAAGTAAAGGTGATATATGAGAAAGCAACTTAATTTTCAACAAATGTAATATAACACCTTGAAATTAGCTTTTCCCATTTATATTAAACATCAAGAATGGCTATGCAGTTATAGTTATGTTCCCACTAACTGAAATATTTCTTAAAAAAGGAATTTGTGGTGTTTCTCAAGAGATTCTTCTCACACTTGCAAATTTTTTATTCTTTGGGAATAATTTTATTTTTATAACAGCCAAATACATTTTAGTAGTTTGGTCTATTTTTAAACATTGTGATATTTCTATTTTTAAAAGTCATAATCTTACAATAATTACATGACTTAAAAATGACAATAAAATGATTATCACTATTATTAGATAAATGTGCTCATGGAAATTAATCAGAAGGTGACACATGGAAGTGCAACATTTACCTGAATATACATATATATTTTTAAATGCAGTCACTTCATTTTAGTATCACAACTCAAAAGAAAAATAACTTATCCATGTGGTGCTTCCTGAGGGTCCTGAGGATCATGAATAATGAAGAGACACATTATATTTGCAACTCTCTTTACTACAAATCAAATTAAAATGAAATAAAAACCAGTTTTTTGAACTCTTAGCAGTTTCCATTCTTTCTGTGTCTAGGGCTGAAAACAACATAACAACATATTAAGAGCTTTTCAAAACACCTCCCAATGAAAATGTAAGGGCTAAGATTACCTTGGAATGATCTTTTAATACATAAAATTGATGATTCTGATTCTCTTATTAGTGAAGTAAGGTCTCTGAGTTGTTTCTCCAGCATAGTGATGAATTTATTCCTCTTCAGGTGTGTGATGCTGTTACTTTATACCTACAACAAACATTTGCTAGCCAGCGGCCTTGAGTTTGTTGTCATTCTGAACCTGTGCACAGCAGGTATCATACAATAGTTTGGTACTAACTTTCTATGAAAAAATCTTCTATGCCTGTGAGCTTTGAAAACAAAGCTCACCACACTTTAGTAAGATAACATACACGAGCTTACCCTCCTGGGATAATATTCTGGTGACCAAATAGAAAAGCTAGAGAGAAGGAGTGTATTGTCCTTAAATGGGTGATATCCCATTTAATCACATAAATCACAAATCTATAAATTCACATACATCATGTAATTACACTTTTTCTTATCACTGTATCCTTTCTAAAATAAGAAAAAAAAATCCCCTGGAAGTATTCATATTACGGTTAGAAACTCAAAAGAAAATATAATCAACATGCTACATGCATTGATAAAGAGATTAATATCTAATAAGCACCATAGGTATTATATTTACTCTATCATGCATTAATGGGCATTTTCTTTAAATTTATCCTTTAAATAATTTATTTATTCTTTAAATAATTTCTGAATATAATGTTAGTTTGAATTATTTGAGTGTTCCATAAATGCGGACATTAATTTAAAATGTCATTTTATTTATTCTATACATTTTCAGAATACTGTGATAGCACAAAACTCCATCACCTAAGAAATAATCTTGATGGCTACTGTACCATGAAATGACAAATGAACAGCCAGAACCACCCTCTTCAGAGAGAAGAAAAGCATATGTCAAATTGCCTTAACTACAGATCCTTCAGGCAAAATACGTCCTTATTTTGGTACTGTCAAGAACTTGAATAAATCAGAGATAAGTGGGTTAGAATGTCAGTACCCACTGGGACTAAGAAAAATCTACTACTTTTCCACAGTTCAGTAAAATATTAACCATGGTAGCCCCAGTTTTACAATTTTCTGTATATATATATATATATATATATATATATATATATGTATATATACATATATATATATGTATATATACATATATATATATGTATATATACATATATATATATATGTATATATATATATATATATATATATATATCAATACAGGAAAGAAAAGGATAACGTCCTAATCACTAGAAGACAATGTCGAATTGCCAGGACACTAGTACTGTTGTTACCAAAGATTAAACTGGGTGATATGATGTTCCTGCTAAAAAGTTTTTTAAGTCTTTGTTTATTTATAGACATAATCCTTTCTTCTCTGTTCATTAGTCACTATTTCTAAAATACCAACCATTTGGCTGGTTAATTTAGATTACTACTGCTTTTTTCAATCAGCAAAATGTGATTTGAAGAATTTCAATAGAAAATCATTTTCTAAGATCAGTAAGTAAACTTGTTAAAATGGGAAACTTGCTAAACCCATTAAGATAGCCTAGGGCTAAGAACATTGGAAGGGTCATTGATCACTAGTGACAGCAAATTGTGACCTCACACCAACAAAATGTAAACTTCCAAACTCATTGATAGCATTCCTGGCTTGGGGTTAGAATTTATGTTCTCTCTCTATAAACTGTTTGACTTAGATGATGAATGATGGTTATGGCAATAGAGCAGTGTAACTCTGATGAAAATGGAGCTGGATTTAGGTTATTTAAGCCTGGTTTTCTTTGATGTTCAGTGTAAAAGTCTCGATGCATTATAAAAGAAAAGTTATTGGGATTGCCTTGTCTTTTCTCCTTTAGAATAAAAATCATTTTACCTACACAATTTATTTCAGGCCATTCAGCGAAATTTTAGCTTCTAACTTTGATTTTCTTTTTAATATGACAAAATCCAGATTTTTAACTACTTATAGCTTCTTTTACTGATGCATATTCTGACTAATTAATTGTTAAAATTAATGAGTTTGGCTACAATTCTTGCAAAAGATCTAAAGAGATTAATTTTTAGACTACTTCTTGTAGTCTTTTGCTTTTTTACTATATGATAATATTCATAAATTAGCTAATCTTATAATTTTTTCCAAATGAGTTGTCATTTCAAAAGAATGTATTACCTCAAAATAGTATTTCTTTTATATGTTCTTTTTAAATTCATCTGACAAATGATTGTCCCCATGCATTCAATTATATGATGTCATCTGAGATAGAAAAACAAGATCCTTAAAAACACAAGAGAAATAAAAATATACATGCATGTTCATAAAATCTGATCTACCATTTATTGAGCAACTGATAATAATATAGTTTTTTACTTATAATATAATTGTGAGACTAAATGTTACAGGTTCATGTTATAGTGCCCATGTGAGGCTAGGAAGATAACCTGTCAGGGGAAAACAGACATTTCCATTAAAGTGACTGTTAAAGGTTTAATGAAAGGATGAAATTTGCACTGAATCAAAGATTGGAGGTGCTTGGTGAGATGGAGAAAAGGGAGAACTAGATGCAGTTACTGTTATTTAGTTACCTTCAGAAAAATTTTTTAAAATCTCTGAAAGAATGGAATTTTAGAAGATACAAGAAACTCTCATAATTGGGAATATACTGGTTGAGTCTCATGCTGACTTCTACCCCTGATAAAATGGCTGAATTTAATGACATAACTTTCCAAAAGCTCCAAATCCTGTAACAAATGAAAGGAATCAGTAACTTTGGTGGTTTTCTCCTTCCCATTTTATTTTTAATTGACAAATAAAATGGTGCATTTTTATCATTTCAAACATGATGTTTTTCTATGTGTATGCATTGTACAACTTATAAATCAAGCCAATTAGCATATGCCTCCCCTTTTGGGTAAGAACACTTACAAATCTACTTTGCTAGCAATTTTCAGGAATATACTAATGGGGGTGATGGCTAGCCTCTTGTTGAGGGGTTCTTCTTCCTGCTGAGGAGGATGTAAGCCACCTGAAAACTTAAAGTCAAAAATAATTAGTGAAGAACAAAACACAAAGAGTCAGAAATATATTTACAAAAGCAGAGCCCCTAATACATCCAATCCACACAAGAGCTGGAATGAGACAAAGGAAAGATAGCTCTGGTGGTTTATTTAAGTGGAGATGAGGATCAAAGCCAGGGATAAGGTTTCAAGGGTAAAGTCTTGATTCCTACTGTCTCACAGTCAACAGATTGATTGGCATCTTGGCAAGTCACATCTATCTCAGGTGCAGTGTGGGACATGGCAAAGCAGGATAGGGATTCACAATGTCCCTGGGCAATTTACCAGAGAAAATGTCCACTGCTTATCTCCAGAAACCAGATGTTTCTATCCATAGTCATCAAGGCACAGTGATCCACATGCAACCAATGCACAGCTTGTGACAATATACTACATCATTACTAGTTACAGTTACCAAGTTGTACAGTAGATTTCTAACTTCAGTGGTTTTATGAAGTGTTACTGAATATATAAGAATTAGCTCTAGATAACAAAACCTTCTAGAATAGGGTCATCTAGAAGCGGTTAAAAGACTCAATCTAGTTAAGTGGCAATAATAAAGAAGTCATTTTTGTGACCTCCAGTTTCAACCCCTCTTCTGAGTTCCAGATCTATAGATATCATTGCATATTGGTATCTCCATTTGTCAAACTTGGTATGTTCAAAACTGAATTCTTGATTTTACTCCACATAATCTGCTTTTGTTGTTTACATTTTGGGCTCTTTCCTTTGCTGAAGTCCATTTGTGACTCCTCTTTTTTCCTCATATCTAAATTCTTCAACTCTTTTTTCTACAATATATACTAGAATATGATGTATTATTATCAATTTAACCTATATTAATCCAAACCATCAACCTCTTCATTGGATTATTGAAATAGCTTCTTCTTAGACCTCCTTCTACCTGCCATCCTCAAAAATTTTTTCCCTTGGCAATCAGAGGGACCTTGAGAAAAACAAATCAAATTGTACAACTCCTCTGCTTCAAACCTGTCAACAGCCTTTCAAAACAACATAAAGCAAAATTTTAAGACTTTCCAATGTCTTTTCAGGAATTGAATTCTCTACTCCTACCTACTTAGGTGGGTCTATGTTGCCCAGCTTCCTTGATCTTCCAAGAGCATGAAGAGTACATTCTTGCTTCAGGCCTTAGCTTTTGCACCACACTAGACCTGGAAACCCATTTTCCCAAATATATACAAGGCCTGTTTTATTACCTTGTTTAGTTCTCTGCTTAAATGTCACCTTATCAAAAAATACAGAGGACCCTGTGTTAAATAGTACCAGATCATCCTCAGCTGGACCACGATGCACAGTGGTGCCTCCTGTGCCCACCACATAGGCATATGAGGGAGGGGCAGGCCAAGGCTGAGAGCTACTCTTACTCTGCTAGCCAAGCCCTGTCCTTCAGCTTGGTGGAAAGTCAATCGAGAGGAAGGAGACCTTTTTAAAACATGTTTCTCAAAAAGAGTATCATTTAAAAACTTTTACAGAAGTCTAGTAAGAGGTATAAAATCTGAATACACAATTATATATATATATATATATATATATATATATATCATATGCACATGTTTTATATGCATATGTAAAGTACATATATACATATTATATATATATATAATTGTACAAATTACATATATTTATGTGTGTTCACGCATGTGTATAACTTGTCTTTCCAACCTATCCTTCACCAGAATGAAAACTTAAAAAACAAAATCCTTTTTTTGTTGTTGTACTCTGGGTCGGTCACACAGTTCCCAAAACAATGCTTAGTACTTAGTGAGTAAAAAAACAGATACTTGTTTAATGAATTAAAGATAAAAAGAGAATCTATATGTGTGTGGTAAAGAATGTTTCAAATAGGTCAGAGCATAGAAGTTCAAAAATACTTAAGAAATGTAGCAGCTGTTGTAATATTTAAAACAAAAGTATAACTACAGAGAATAAAGTCAAACCTGAAATATTAGATTGCTGGTAACAGTAATATTTTGGGTGCTTACTGAAAAATGGTTGAATTTAGCTTTCACAAACATGTACATGCTAACTCAGGATAATTACTTTAAACTATTTCCTAGTAATGTATATTATAAAAGTATGGATTTTATTTAAACATGTTTGCCAAGAAGTCTTAAAAGAAATGGGTGTTTTCTTACATGCTAGGAGTGTTTGGTTTTTTTTTTTTTTAAATACTTTACTCCTTTGTCCCAAATGTTTACAATCTAAAATGAAGTAAATGAGTACTTTTCTTATTGAAAATCTATTAGAGTTCTTGCATCACATAATTAATCTAAAAATATATAAATTTTATATTATACATAGCCAAACTGAAGCCCAAAGATTTTGGGCCAAGTTTGACCTACAATACAAATCTCTTAATTAAATCTACTGCTCTGTTGACCACAGCACATTTTCTTTTTTATAGGACAATTGTACTTACTGTACAATCTGTTCAACAACAGCTTTAGAAGCTCATCTGCATACTTCATCTGTCCCTTCCACCTGTGTCATTTGGGGAAGTAAATGAGCATGATATATAACAGAAGATATACATCCACAGTCACTCTTCCCATCTCTTCTCTGATGCTACTAGCCAGGCCTGGAAAGTTCCAAAGAAAGATCTTTTCTTTGATATATTTCTCAGCTCTAATCAATATTATAATAATGTTAATCAAATCAGTTTTGCCTGTTTTACTTTCAGGTTGTATAATGAACACTGTTCTTGCATGAGTCAGTACGGATGCTCAGAGTTAGTGATGTCTACCAGTGGCATCATCATTCAAATTGAAATAAAGCAAGATATATTTCACCAAGAACTTTCAAGTGCTATCCCAAACTTATCTATGAATCCCACTTCCAACTACACACACACACACACACACACACACACACACACACTCAGACTTGAGCACAGAGCACTAAACCCTCAGTAGCACTTGGTCAAATTAGCCCTCGTTAGACTTTATCATAAGAAGAGCATGCTTGGCTGAAATAGGTCTTCCGTGTGTGTGTGTGTGTGTGTGTGTGTGTGTGTGTGTATTTTAGTTGTAGTTGGACACAATGCATTTATTTATTTATTATTATGTGGTGCTGAAGATTGGACACAGGGCTTCACACATGCTAGGCAAGGGCTCTACCACTGAGCCACAACCCCAGCCTCCTAATGTGGTTTTAATTCTTCTGAAACCACATATTGGGTAACCATGAATGCTCTGAATTATGTAGCAGGAAGAAGTGCTTTTGTGAGCTATAATTAAAAGGCTATTTATACCACACATGCAATTACGTGTTCTTATTACTAGCTCTTAAAGGTGCCTAGGTTGAGGCAGTTCTTAAATTAGTTGCATATGTGAATGGTTTTGCTGAAATATTGCCTGCAGCTGCTGAGGATAGCAAAGTTTATCATTCTATTAACCCAACAATTAACCCTCATTACATGGCCTGCTCATTGCAGGTGCATCCCCAAATATGTTCAGTTTGTTAATGACCAATGCCATTATGCAAGCAGACACTATTGTGGCTAAAAAAGACATGTTTATCACACATGCTCTTGGTTTAGACAGAGGTTTGTTGCCTAACTCAATGTGTCTTCAGCAAGGACAGATAAAAAACAGACAGATGGAAAACAGATGAA